>NC_064617.1:958420256-963220256 GCF_023898315.1 Schistocerca nitens
TAAATCTTTCCGTTTTATTACGATGATCATTTCTCCCTACGTAGGTGGGTGTCAAAAAAATATTTTCGCATTCGGAAGAGAAGGTTGGTGATTGAAATTTCGTAAATAAATCTCGCCGCAAAGAAGACCGCCTTCGTTTCAGTAACTGCCACCCCAACTCGCGTATCACATCAGTGACACTCTCACCCCTATCGCGCGATAACACGAAACGAGCTGCCCTTCTTTGCACATTTTCGATGTCCTCCGTCTTTCCTACCTGGTAAGGATCCCATACTGCACAGCAATATTCCAGCAGAGGATGGACAAATGTAATGTAAGCTATCTCTTTAGTGGGTTTATCGCATCTTCTAAGTGTTCTGCCAACAAAGCGCAGTCTTTGTTTCGCCTTCCCCACAATATTATCTATGTGGTCTTTCCAATTTAAGTTGCTCGTAATTGTAAATCCTAGATGTTTAGTCGAATTGACAGCCTTTAGATTTGTGCGATTTATAGTAGATGCAAAATTTATCGGATTTCTTTTAGTAGCCATGAGGATGACCTCGCACTTTTCTTTGTTTAGTGATAATTGCCTCTTTTCATACCATACAGTAATTCTCTCTAGATAATTTTGTAATTGCAATTGATCGTCTGATGATTTAAACTAAACGGTAAATTACAGCGTCATCTGCAAACAATCTAAGGGGGCTGCTCAGATTATCACCTAGATCATTTATATAAATCAGGAACAGCAGAGGGCCTATGACACTACATTGCAGAACGCCAGATATCACGTTTGTTTTACTCGACGATTTACCGTCCATCCCTACGAACTGTGACCTTTCTGAGAGGAAATTGGTGAATAGCGTGCTTTCTCACCCTCTAACAGCCTGCGTGGTACCAAGGAGACCACTGCTGTGCAACATTTCTCATCCTCTTCAGTTCAGAGGGAGTCCATGATTTTATTATGCTGCTCTATGTTGTTCACTAAACTGACCCATGCCTCCCAGTCCAGTTCTTGGTGTAGCTGTGCTGCGTCGGTGGCTCACATCCTAGTGGAATGCTCTGTTATAGCACTCAGTTACATGGCCTTAAGGATATCTTATTCTTAATACTGACCTACAACGAAATAAGTCTAACATTTTTTGCAGACACTTACAAGTAGGTTTACCACAACTGCGGCTACTCATCTTGGGTATTAAACATTTCAGTTGTATTTAATCATTTATTTTTAGTCTGTTGCCGGTTTCGTGGCATTAGAAGCCCGATATTCAGGTGAACATGTCAGTAAAACTTTTATCTCTAATACTGTAGGTATATGATAAGCAGAAGACGTGGCTTTTAGTGCCACGAAATCGGTAGCGATCTAAAATAAAGGACTAAATACAGCTGAAGCCGTTTATTAATACCCAAGATGCCACTTTTAATGATGCTGTCGCCATTTGACTATAATTTTTATTTTAGAAATTTAAGGTAACTCTAAATTGTTGTTCCGTCTCGGTTGCACACTTCAATTCGGTTACATGTTTCGATCACTGTGTATCATCTTCAGATGTAAAACAAAGTAAAATTAAATATGGACCATCTAACATTTTACAACAGTAGAAAAGAAAATAACTGCACATGAATATAGAATTTACCTAAATAATTGGTTCAGATACCTGTCTTGTATACTCAGAGCAACATATCAGTGCTGTATTTTACAACTGAGGTAAACATTTTAGATACGTACAAGTAGATGTTGCAGTTATGGCAGGGGGGGGGGGGGTGAGAATTTGAGTGAAGCTGATTGGGAGAGTAGTATAGGAGGACCAGGGAGGGAATGGTGCAGATGTCATGAGTTTAACAAGAGGCAGGCACTTTGATACACTTCACTGAGCAAGCTTCATTTCATAGTAATAAAACAGCGTTTGGTGAGCAGCTTTTAACATTGGAGCATGCTGTTGGAACTGTTGATACACATTTGGAAGCGCTGCACAATGAAGCTAAGGGATACCTCCTGACAACATTGGCAGAAATTGAGGTTTGCTACACTCCATCTGCGAAAGCCTGGCAACACGTTAAATCAACTGAACGATTTTATTAACAGTGCATTTTTTTAGAAACTTTGAAAGCCTCTTCCAACCGTCCACCTCACCAAAGCAGACGTGTGATCAACAGTTTCAATCACCGAGAGGAGACGAAGGCAGCGCATCAGCTCACACACTGTCCTAACTGCAGGCCAGCGTGCACACTGGCCTCCGTACATACTCAAAAACTGCGCGCCTTACAGCGCCACCAAGTGGGTGAAAACACAGTTAACCATAACTGTCACACCCTGTTCCCTATAACTTCAGTTGCTTCACATAGTTGAACTTTCATACTTTGTTTCTTATGGCTTTGTACTTTCAATGTGTTCATTTTTGTAATTCATCATATTTAATTATACTTCATGGAGTACTATGTCCTCTCCACAATTCCACTTCTGTAATTTCACGATTTCTGTCTTTCAACATGTATATAACAATTGTTCTAGGCCTACACTTTCAATATGTGTGTTTCCTATCTCTGACAGAGGCTTTGTTGGCTGACAGTGTTTTTGTTGTGCCTCTCCTCAACTCAGCATCTCCGCTGTATAGTGAGTAGCAAATATTGTTACTGTGAATGTCTTCAGATACTTATTCTCTTTTCGCTACTTTATTTCCAACTTTAAAATCTACTATTTTATCGCCCTTTTACGGTTCTACGCATCCATTCTGGTATTTTAAGTGACGGTTATTTACATTATTAACTTTTGCGGTTTTACGATATTGCAGAGACTGCGTTTTTCTGATGACGATGTACTGCAGTGACAACAGCCATTATGAAACATATCAGTAGAATTCACAATTGCGAATAATGACTACCATCAGCTGTAGAATGGAATGACAATCTGTGCTGGACTGGGACTCGAACCAGGATTTCCCACCTATCGTGAGCAGTCGCCTTACCATTTGGCTATACGTGCAAGACTCACTGCCAGACCAAAGCTTCTACATGTCGTCAACCATACGTCTACAATATGTACTCCCACATCCATTATGTATATTTCCATATACAGATCAGACATTGTGCTTTAAAGCACATATGGTTGAAGACATACACAGGTTTGGGTGTGGCCGCGAGTCTTGCACGGATAGCCAAATGGTGCCAGCACGGTAGCTTAGCGTTTTCTGTCAGAGGGTTAGCTGCCCTCTGTAATAAAAAAAAAAAACTGAGTGAATGGATCAACAAAACTTAAACGGGTGTCATGGGACATCCGTTCCGAACAAATGCAATGAACAAAATGAGATTATCTCTCTGGTTCCTTTTCCCTACCACAATCAGCTTCGCTCCAGTTTCCCCTTCCCCCCTACCTCCATCTGTGCAATTAAAACCGAAAACATTGACCACAGTTCCAAAATACAGTGCTCTGATACATTGTTCTGTGTGGACAAGATGGGTTGCTGATGCAATTACTTAGGTAAATTCTACATTTATGTAAAATTCTTCTGCACATATTTAATTTTACTTGTAGGTCTGAAAATGGTCCAGAGTGATCGTCACACATAATCGAATTAACGGAACTGTAAATAAGAATTATGTTAAATATCTACTCGTATACAGTTGCCGATGTCTCTACAGATGATTATGTCGACTACACTGAATTTTTATTGTATCGTTCGACGATCCGGATTTTGACCTTAAACCATTTTCAAGTACAAAAACTTATTTGTGCGTTAAATGCAAGTTTTTATACTTCAAAATGGCTAAGACCGAAATCTGGATCGTATAACAATAAAGTAAAAATTGTTACAATCAAGCGGAGCATCATTAAAAAAAGTAACATGACTGTGGCTTCAGCCAAAAGAAAATTATCAACAATCACAGTTCTTATACTCCCTCTCAGAGATTATATTTTATTCCAGACTTTTCTCGATCATACCAGATTGACTGTGGGACCTGTGTGGGAGGGATGCCTCTCGCCACACTTGAAACATTTTGATCGTTGATTTGTTGACCTGGAAGAGAGATGATGCGATTGTTGATGAATTTGCGATTGGAAGTCCGAGGGACGATTACGGTAAATAGTTCCAAAGGCATAATGGAAGCCAAATATCTAAGGACAGAAAGAATAGCTGTATGTTGCATTGCAAAGTAGTGGGTTATTGGAAGATAACCCCAAACGTTTGGGGTGCGATCGCTTCGCTGATCTTAAGACAGACATTAAGATTCAGCGCCCGATGCAGACGATTCCTTCAATTCAAACAAATTTAACCATCTCAGTTTGGAAAACACTTCTGTAGTACTAGCAGGACGACGTCCTGATCAACCGGTCATCCAATGTGTTTCCTCTGTATTTAGTACATATTAGATGCGATCAGGTTGCGACCTGTGTCAGTGTAAAGTGACGTGCTTTGGCTAGTAAACCAGGCTGAAGATCAGGGAGTCTCCAAAGCAAGGCGGGCGCTGATGACCTCGATGTTGAGCGCCCATAAGCCCCAACACACCACCACCACCAAAGCAAGGCCCAGACTGGAAACTCACTGATGTCTTTTATCGTTAAAAGATTACTTTTTAATCGTTTTATTAGTTTCTCTTCCTATTTTGCATTTTTACTTTTAGTATAAACAGTAGTTAAACTGAAACTTTAACTGAAGGAATTTTGCTAATAGTGGCTGTAGTATTTCTTTCCTTTTCGGCCAGGCCCGCACCGTATATAATCTGATCGGTCGTGTCTATAGACGTAATTTTGTTAAAACGCACGATCAGACACATTCCAATTCGAATTTGTTTTAAGCTTTTAAGCAAGAATTTTTCTTGTGGAATTATTTAACTATTACCCGTAACAGAGGAAACGGTGAACTCCCTACTGGTACACACTGTGTGTACTTCCGTTGGCTTTTAGACTTAATTTAAATTTGAAATATATGTTAATACTAGTATCCCTACATCGCTTTACTGTCGTGGGTGACAAATGTGAATGAATGGTCTAGCAGACTGTTTCGAGACTGTTTCGTGGATACTATAAATTCTGGCTTAATGTGGGCAACTGCAGTGGAGTTGAAAAGGAAGCACTTAATTTCTTTAGAGACTTTCCAGTGGGTACAAAAGATCTTTAGTAATGGACAGAAAAACACTTAAAGGAGTAAAGAGTTTGTGCTTTAAGCAGAATTAGAGGTGGCGTACTTTGGATTTCTTGGGGGCGGGGGGCACTAGAAAAGGGACGTAGAGGGGACAGTTGACTAAAATTATTCGGTGATACTAATTAAATTTGAAGTAAGAGACGAAGAGCCAGAAATTGAAAAAAGTGTTGCAGCACGTCGCTAGGAAGACTGTTGCAGCCGCATCAGATGCGAAGTTAAACGAACAGTCCAGTTGTTAGGCAGTAGTCGTGAGGGAGGGAGGTGTATTCCAGTAACTAGCTGTATGGCGAATAACTGAGAACAGGGTTGCAGCTACCTTCAGAAACATCTCACTTAAGAGATGTGTCAGTTGATATTGGGATGTGGAATACGTCTGTTGCTCTCGCTGCGAATGATACATATCACAAACAGCAATAATATTATTACTTGTGCGTTCTATATCCACACCAGCACTTGTTGGATCACGCTGTGACAACGATAGGAACAAATCGTTTCCAGTCACTTTACGCTCTCCCATCCAGCGCTCAACGTAAATGCTGTATTAAAATACTGCTAATGACTACTTTCAAAGAACGTTTCAGAGTTTAATACTAATATTGTTTGATATCTGACTGTTATTAGTAGGCGTGGGTGAATCAAAGCTGTACAGCAACTGAAACTTGTGTTGACAGGCAGACGTCAGAGGGGCCTTAGGCTCACTGATGCAGACGTCGATAACGGTGGGCTTCATGATCGACTACTGCGCCGGGCCGTTCGTGTCGTACACGACGCTGGCAGCCATCGGGCTGGCGACGCCCCTCTTGTTCGTGGCGTGCTTCGTCTGGATGCCGGAGTCGCCCTACTACCTGCTGGCTGTCGGGGAGGAAGCCGCGGCGGAGCGAGCCCTGCGCTGGTTACGCGACGTCAATCGAGACGTCATCTTCGAGCTCCGTGAGATAAAGGTATCCACTGCCATCTGTCTCCAATCCTCATATGTAGTCTGCGGTCACTGTTTATTGCCCCCGTACTTGTGTAGAGCACTTGATCGTGTGATTGCGTACGTAAGCCTTTCGGAAGCAAGTCTGTCGATTTCGAATACTGCAGAATCCAAATGGTGAATCATATTCAATTTACAGTTAAGACTTGCAGCGTCAACCTAATGAGCTAAAACGTTCTTGGTAATTAATTATTAATGAATGAAAGAAAAAAGTTGGCACTGAACTTTCACAGAAATATATATTTATACTTGCTGAAAATTAGTTGCTTGAAGAGGATAATTTTCTAGTTTCGACATTATATGATCGCCAATCCATTTGGACAAACTTCACTGCAAAAGTTTGATTACAGCATTGGCGTACAGATGCGTGTACAATTTAATAACGTAATTTCGTATAATGGTTGCTGATGCGAATATTCCTTGCCATTTATTTAGCACACACGAATCACTCCTCAGTAATCTGGACAGAACATTCTTAATAAGATAAAATGTGCTGTGAATGCTGTAATATATCAATACCATTGAATACATGAACATTGCAGCACGTTAACGCTTCTCATCACAACGCAGGAACATCCTATGTATACCTCGTGAAGAGACCATGAGGATAAAATCAGAGGGATTAGAACCCACATAGAGGCATGCCAACAATCTTTCTTTCCACGAACAACAATACGAGACTGGATTAGAAGGGAAAGCCGATAGAGGTACTCAAAGTACCCTCCACCACACACCGTCAGGTGGCTTGCGGAGTATGGATGTAGATGTAGAACTTTATTTTTAAATGAATTAAGCTGAACAGAAAGGAACTTTCAAACCACAGAGCACAATGTGAAAGACATTGTTGAAACATTGTTGAAACAACATTGTTGAAACAAGCCATCGACACACAATTACACTGTAGAACTACTTGTATATGCCAATTATTCAGTATGTTCAGAGATAGTATTCAAAGTAAACTATTACTTTCAAATAAAATACTAATCTGAAGGCTTGTTACTATGCAAACTGGCTGTTAGTTAATTTAGATTTACTCATGAGTTATTAAGAGGAACAGCATTTGATAATTCTGTCACATATTTCCGATACTCGGTCATGCCAATAGGAATCTTGGAATCAGGAACCCATCCGAGATGATAATTTATGGTTCAGTAAGGTAGTCTACCAAATTTCCCACACACAATCTACACCGATGCAATACAGTATACGAGAAATGCTCAAAAAATTCCGGAACATTCGTATTTTAGCGCCAATGGTGTGTCAGAGTGAAACACGTTTAGCATCCCGGTACACGGCCGTTTACTGTGTAACTGCCAGAAGTTTCATTGTTATACGTCAGTTAGCCACCGTTTAATGCTGCATTGAGTAGAACGTTGTCGCACAGTTGGCGAATTTCGAGATGGCAGAGTTAGAGGAGCAACGTGCCTGCATTAAATTTTGCGTTAAACTAAAGGAAACCTTCAGACACACAACAAATCATGCAGGAAGCCTACGGTGATGAGTGCTTCATCCGTACTCGGTGTTACGAATGGTTCGCACGGTTTAAAAATGGCTGGACGGAAGTTAAGGATGACGTCATTCAGGACGCCCTTTGATTTCGGCCGAATACGCTCATGTCAGGAATGTCAACGAAAATTGTGTGTGCACAAATCGAAGACCGACTGACGGAGCGATTGCAGAAGAACGTAACATTTCAGTTAGATCATGTCGTGAAATCCTGACACAGCATCTTGGAATGCATCGTGTTGCCGCCAAGTTGGTCCCACCGTTATTGAGTCAAGTCGAAGACCTTCCCCTCGCAATATGTGAAGAGCCTGTGGATCGCGCAAATAACAACGGGATGTTCGTTAAGAGAATAATAACTGCTGATGAGACGTAAGTCTGTGATGATGAGACTAAGGTCCCGTCAACATAGTGGGTCGGGAAACTTTCTTTAAGGCCAAAAAAAGCTCGTCTGGTCAGGTCAAATGTCAAAGCCATACTGATATTTTTCTTTGAAGTATTAGTTCATCATGAATTCGTGCCCCAGGGACAAACTGTTAATCGATGGTACTATCGGCACGTGTTGCGCACCTGAGGCTACACGGGTAGCGCGGGCTGTGTGGAAGGGACTGGGCGGTTTTTTAGGTTAGAGGGTTTCAGGGAACCACAGAAAGGGCGTCCGTCTAAAAGGGGTAGGTAAAACACAGTAAGGTAGTTGTAGAAACGATCGGTATTGTAGTTGTAAATTGTCGTAGCTGTGTTGGGAAAGAACCAGAGCTCCAAACCCTAATTGAAAGCACTGAAGCTCAAATACTTACAGGTACTGAAAGCTGGCTAAAGCCGAAAATACGTTACGTACAGCCGAAATTTTTTCAAGCGATCTTACGGTGTTAAGAAAGAATACATACAGTTGGAGTATTTATTGCTTCAAATGGTTCAGAGCACTATGGGACTTAACTTCTGAGGTCATCAGTCCCCTAGAACTTAGAACTACTTAAACCTAACGAACCTAAGAACATCAGACATCCGTGCCGAAGGTAGGATTCGAACCTGCGACCGTAGCGGTCGCGCGGTTCCGGACTGTAGCGCCTAGAACCGCTCGGCCACCCCGGCCGGCGTATTAATTGCTGTCAGTTTGCCTTGTAGTGAAATATTATGGGTAGAGGTTATTCCTGACAATCGGACTAAACTATTAATTGGATCGTTTTACCGTACCCACCCCCTCCCCCCCTAAACTTAGAAGATACAGTTGCTGAACAGTTGAAATAAAATTTGAGTCTCATTTATAGTCGGTGGTGACTTCAATCTATCCTCGATATGCTGGAAAAATTATACGTTTCAAACCGGCGGCAGGCATGAAACGTCATCCGAAATCGTGCTCAATGCTCTCTCAGAAAATTATTTTGAACAATTAGTTCATGAGCCCACTCGAAGCGTAAATGGTTGCGAAAGCATACTTCACCTCTTAGCAACAAATAGTCCTGGACAAAAAGAGAGTATCGTGACAAATACAGGAATTAGCGACCATAAGACAGTTGCTGCTAGGCTGAATACGGTAACACCTACAACCATCAAAAATAAAAGCAAAGAACATCCATTTAAATAAGCTGATAAAAATGCTCTTGGCGCCTTTTTAAGAGATAGTCTTCTCTCCTTCCGATCTGATAATGTAAGCGTAAAAAAGTTATGGAATGATTTCAAAGAGATAGTATCGATAGAAATTGAGAGATATAAATCACATACATTAATAAGTGATTGCACTGATCCCCCATGGTACATGAAACTGGTCAAATCGCTGTTGCTCAAGCAATGAAAAAAAGCATGCTAAATTTAAAGAAACGCAAAATCCCAGAGACTGCCAAAGTTCTGAAGTTCGAAATAAAGCGCGTACTTCAATGCGACATGGTTTTAAAAATTTCCACAACGAAATTCTCTCTCGATATCCTCGGTGTAACAAAGCAGCTTAAATCGCTTAATAAAGGCAAGGCCTCAGGTCCAGATTGTATACCAATTAGATTCCTCTGAGTATGCTGATAAAATAGCTCCATATTTAGCAATTACATACAACCGCTCGCTCACAGAAAGATCCGTACCTAAAGACTGGAAAATTGCTCAAGTCACACCAGTACCCTAAAAGAGAAGTAGGCGTAATCCGCTGAATTACAGATCCATATCACTAACGTTGATTGGCAGCAGGGTTTTGGACCATAAACTGTATTCGAACATTATGAAGTACCTCGAAGAAAAATATTTATTGACACAGTCAGCACGGATTCAGAAAATATCGTTCTTGCGAAACACAACTAGCTCTTCATACTAGTGAAGTAATGAGTGCTATCGACAGGGATGTTAAATTGATTCCATATTTACACATTTCCGGAAGGCTTTAGACACAGCTCCTCACAAGCGTCTTCTAATCAAACTGCGTGCCTATGGAATATCGCCTCAGTTGTGCGACTGGTTTCGTGATTTCCTGTCATAAAGGTCAGTTCGCAGTAATAGACGGAATGTGATCGAGTAAAACAGAAGTAATATTCGGCGTTGCCCAAGGAAGTGTTATAGGCCCTCTATTGTTCATCTATATTAACGACATAGGTGACAATCCGAGTAGCCGTCTTCAGATTGTTTGCAGATGATGCCGTCATTTACCGTCTTGTAAAGTCATCATATGATCAAAACGAACTGCAAATGATTTAGATATCTGTACGGTGCGAAAAATGGCAACTGACCGTGAATTAAGAAAAGTGTGAAGTTATTCACATGAGTACTAAAAGAAATTCGCTAAATTTCGATTACGCGATAAGTCCCACAAATCTGAAGGCTGTGAATTCAACTAAATACTTACGCATTACAATTACGAGTACCCTAAATTGGAACGATCACATAGATAATGTTGTGGGTAGAGCAAACCAAAGACTGCTATACATTAGCAGAATACTTAGGTCTTAGAAGATGCAACAGGTATAAAGAGACTGCTTACACCACGCTTGTCCGCCCTATTCTGGAGTATTGTTGTGCGGTGTGCGATCCGCATCAGGTGGGACTGACGGATGCCATTGAAAAAGTACAAAAACGGCATCTCGTTTTGTATTATCGAGAAATATGAGACAAGGAGTTTTTCGTTGCGACGGGATCATCTCATGAAATTGAAATCACCAGTTTTCTCCTCAGATTGCGAAAATATTCTATTGGCACCCACCTACATAGGGAGAAATGATCATAACGGTAAAATAAGAGAAATCAGTGCTCGCACAGAAAAATTTAAGTGCTCGTTTTTCTTGCGCGTCGTTAGAGAGTGGAACGGTAGAGACAGCTTGAAGGTGGTTCATTGAACCCTCTGCCAGACACTTCATTGTGGATAGCAGAGTAATCACGTAGATACAGATAGATGCAGAAAAATTGAGAAGGAAATGGCCTGAAACGGCCTGAAATGTGGCGAGACAGTTCGTGACTCTTGCTTCACGGTAACGCACCCGCAAGATATTCATACCTGTTGTTGGATGACTATAACACAAAAAACGAAATCACTGTGCTGCCTCTTTCTCCGTACTCCCTAGACTTGACCCCTGCGGACTTTTCTTTATTTACAAACTTGAAAGCCGTGTTGAAAGGACGAATATTTGCAACGATAGACGGGATAAAAGGAAATTAGCAGACAGTGGTTTGCGTGATCCAACAAGTGGCTATCAAGACTGCTTTCTGGAGTGGAAATGGCGTTGGGAGCGGTTTATCAGTTGGGGAGGAGAGTATTTCGAAGGAGATAGTGCAGGATAAGTAAAAGGTAACCGTAGAAAAATTTTGTGCAGAAAGTTGCGGAATTTTTTGAACAGACTTGGTATTCTAGGGAAATTACTGTTCCGGAAGACCCGCTGCGATTTAAAATTCAAACTACAGATCAAATTGTCATGCTTACAGTCTCGGGATTCTGGTGTTCTCGATCGTCATAATCTTACGGAGAGAGGTTGGTGGGCGTCAACAGCGGTCCAGGACCGCTCCACATCTGAAGTTTGCCGTAGTTCACTAAAATCGTACAGCGGCATAAACTTCTGATAGTGTCCTTCCCTCTCCACTGCAACCCACGGGTCTCAGGACCGCGAGAAACTCGCATGCTGTAACTGACGCTTCATAAATGCAGGCGATCTGTCTGCCGCTTATGAGCACGCCTAGCCACTCAACCTGCTGCTGAAGAAGGGCCCAGCGGCCGAACCCTCTTATACTGTGTCCAGCGCGTGCGCGCGCACCAACGGACGCCAGGTTTCAGCGTCATTGTTACGAAGACTTACCAGTCCTGGTCTTTACAGTTCTCTTCCCGCTATCATATCCCACCGATTACAATAGTTAGATATCAACACTGTAAGTATTTAATTTTTTAATTAACCCTAGCAATACCAACACATTTTCCGTAATGCGCATTACAAAGGGGTGGGGTGAGGGGAGGGGTACTCTATGCCCATCCTAAAGAATTAAAAAAAATGCAGATTTAATTAACTGTTGTTGACTTACATGCTTTTTAAAGAGATATTGATGTCAATAAGGTCTTGAATCTGAAAATAGTGAATATTAGGTTCACTGGGGAAAGTGACATCTACTACTGAGAATTACAAATTTTTAGGGTCCAGTTTTATGACATCAGATAGAATAATTTATTACAAACGAAACTTTTTGAGAATTTAAAAATATAAAATACGAGGGTAATAACAAAAGTAAGGTCTCCTATTTTTTACAAGTACAGAACTCGGGGTGGCAGTTGGTCACACTGTTATGAAGAGTGCTTCACGCGCTGTGTGTAAACATACGCACGCCACGCTGAGGCGCTCAGTCTAGGCTTGGCAGCCGTTGAGAATGGAGCTCCCGTTGGATGTTACCGCCAAGTGCGGAGTGCGCGCAGTTATTCGGTTTTTGAACGCCAGGGGCACTGCGCCGATTGAAATCCATCGACAATTGACGGAAGTGTATGGTGAGTCGTGCATAGATGTCAAAAATTTTCGTAAGTGGTGTAGAGTGTTTGCAGCTGGTCGGACAGAAATACAGGACGAACAAAGGAGCGGGAGACCGTCAAAATCTGAGACAGTGTTAAAGGTTGAGCAAAGCACGTTGGTTCCTGAGGTTTCCCCGGAGCACCGCTCACTGAATTTTAACGGAAACATTGAACTACCGGAAGGTGTGCGCAAGATGGGTGCCACGCATGCTGACTGAGGACCACATGCGGCAACGAGCTGATGCTTCCCGCGCATTTCTTTACCGCCTTGCAGCCGAACAGGACAACTTTCTGGACTCAATTATCACGGGTGATGAAACCTGGGCATACCACTTTACACCTGAGACCAGGCAACAATCACGCCAGTGGCGGCATCCTCCTTCGCCAAAGCCAAGGAAATTGTCTGCCGGTAAAATCATGACAATCGTTTTTTGGGATAGGAATGGTCGACTCTATACCCACTGGGACCACAATTAGCGCTGACAGGTAGTGTGAGACTCTGAAAAAACTCAACGGGCAATTCAGAATCGGAGAAGAGGAATGTTAAGCAAGGGCGTACACTTTGTCCATGACAACGCTCGCCCACACATCGCTCGGCAAACCGTTGCTCTCCTGCAACAGTTTCAGTGGAATATAATTACATACCCACCCACCCTATAGCCCTGATTTGGCGCCCAGTGACCATCACCTGTTCCCTAAGTTAAAAGAACATTTGGCCGGAAAGCGATTCAGCTCCGACGACGATGTGAGAGAAGAGGTTCATAACTTTCTGAACAGCATGGCGGCGAGCTGGTATAACGTGGGCATAGAAAACTGCCACAGCGTCTACAAAAATGCATCGACAGAAATGGTTATTATGTCGAAAACTAGCTAAATGTTAAAGCTGTAAACCATAGTAGAAATAAACGGGAGACCTTATTTTGGGATTACCCTCGTAACTAGATTACAATATTTCAAAAGGCGAGCACAAAGTTACCCCTCCCATTCGTATTTCGAGGGTTAAGCTGCACTTCATCGAAAATGTAGAGGAAACGCTAAATCTGACGTAAGTTTGAGAAAAAAAATTTTTGACACTATTGGCGTTACAACTGGATAATAAGCTGCCTATAGCAGAGCAGCCTACATTTTGTCATATATATATTTTCTCGAATATAGTGAGTAGTAGATTATTTCGTGGCCTCAGGATGACTTGGATTAATAAATTCTTGTAGAATTCCCATCAGCGGCAGGTAATACGTGCAAGCAGGCCTTGCTGAGTGGGGACAACGTGAAGTTCGGCACTGGACGCTGGCTGTAAGCACTGGCTATAGGCCGGAAAGCCTCAGTGTGGGATGGCACGGTCGACGTGTTCATTCTTGACAGCAGTCATAAGCTTCCGTCGCTGGCGCTCTCCGTACACTCTCCGCAATCCACCTTAAGGTGAGCAATGGAGCGTCTGATTTATGAACTATGCGGGTGTTGAAAGGCCATTAATTTCAGATTTTTCGCACGCGCATTTTCATTTCCCTGTGATTATGTGGAAGTAATGTTACCTGACTCAAAGGAACGTACAATTTCTGAATTTAAATGGAAAATCTCTCCATGGTAGTCAGCATGTCTCTTACATAAGACTAGCAGCATTCTATGGGTAATTTACCATTCTATCTCACGTTACATTAACCTCAAAAGGATGTGGTTAGTCATTTGTTTGCCCACTTAATAGTTGCTCCTTTTCCGTTGTATCAATAGTTAAAGGTTATGAGGTTTGTGTGTTTTTGAAGTCGCTCTCTTTTGTAAACACAAATGTAAGAAATTTCAAATATTGTCAGAAGACAAGGGATAAAAATAACTCACCAAAACAGCCCCATTAAAAAATTTTGCCCAAAACTATCAGGAAAACTAGATCTGTACCAGATACCAGGAATTTACTAACAACTGGAACACATTTAGTATCAAGTACCAACAGCTCGTCGGTGCATTCAAATACTGAATAAATGTAAACTTTGACAGCCCACCTACGCCAACACAATAAAACATCTCATACGCCTCAATCTCTCATATCATCCCTGTCTCGCATCCTTGCAACCACCTATACCTTCTGCCGCCCGCCACCTTTGCTGTGCCATCCCACTCTCATTAAGCAGTTGTTGTTCATCACGTTCGATAATTTTTCGTTTGTCAAGCATTCTCTTTAAAACTTCGTTTAAACACGTAAAACACCACGATGTTAAGGTAAATATGCAGTGTGTGATCGTGTAAACAGTGTAATCTAGTAATTAAATACGGTTATTATATGGTTTTTATAATTCCTTCTGATGCCGATTTTAGCTATGTATAATGCCTTTTTCGTTGTCGTTGTTGTTGTTGTTGTTTCTAAGTGTGCTGTAAAAGTAAGGTGATGGCAAATTCAGAAAGGTGTACATATGCAGATCGAAGCGACGAATGAGTGTTTGAACAAACGCCAATTTTAACTCTGGTCACCGGCTCACTAGGCACAGGTGCTGACCACTATACCACCATGGTTCAGTGGCTTTCCACAACTGCACCTACTTACAATAGTATGCCTCCATGCTGAGTCCCAATTCCCATTCAGGCCACAGCCCACTAAACCAGAATAGCATTGCACATGCTCTCAAACTGTATTGGCATAGCACCTGAGCATTGAAGGAAGCGGAGTTTCCTGTCTGAAACCCAGTTACAGAACCCCTGAAATGCTGTTAGAGTTTAGGGAGAATACCAAGTGGATTGAGGCGTGAACGTGAATTTGGATTGAGGGAGGTGTGCTGGCATAGTCTGTGCAGCTGTCCAAAGCAATTGTGCCAAGGTGGCGAAGTCGTTAGAGCATCTGCCTAGTGAGTGGGAGACCCAGGTTGGAGCCTCAGCTTTGGTAAAAATTTTCATTTCTCGCTTCAGTCTGCGCGCGTTGTTGGCTGCGCCCTTAGTTGGCTGCGCCCTTAGTTGGCTGCGCCCTTAGTTGGCTGCGCCCTTAGTTGGCTGCGCCCTTAGTTGGCTGCGCCCTTAGTTGGCTGCGCCCTTAGTTGGCTGCGCCCTTAGTTGGCTGCGCCCTTAGTTGGCTGCGCCCTTAGTTGGCTGCGCCCTTAGTTGGCTGCGCCCTTAGTTGGCTGCGCCCTTAGTTGGCTGCGCCCTTAGTTGGCTGCGCCCTTAGTTGGCTGCGCCCTTAGTTGGCTGCGCCCTTAGTTGGCTGCGCGCGTAGTGAGGGTTTGCATGAGAGAAAGGGGGGTGAACTGACTTATAAAAGGATCTGCAGCTCCACGGGCCTTCAAGTTGCCACCATTGCAGCCTATAACACTGGTGGTCCCATTGCAGAAAGCCGTGGAAGAGTCTCGGCTGTCGGAGGGCTCGCTGCTGGCTGTATTCCGGACGCGGCGGTCGCGCCGCGCGCTGGCCATCTCGCTGGGCGTGGTCTGCGCCGAGCAGCTGGCGGGCATCAACGCGGTGCTCTTCTACACGCAGAGCATCTTCGACGCCGCTGGAGGCGACGTGGACAGCCGGGTGGCGCCCATCATCGTCAGTGGCGTCATGCTGCTCGTGTCGTGCCTGGTGCCCTTCCTGGTGGACCGCCTGGGCCGCAAGTTCCTGCTCATCTTCTCCTCCACGGGCATGTCTCTCGCCCTGGTAAGCCACTGGTCCTAGGGCGTTACAATACCACCACTTTCACCATAACGTAGCATTGCTGGTGTGAAACTCAACTTCCCTTCCTCACACGAATCATGAAGGGCTATGGCCATAATCCATAGTCTTAAATTTCCAGAAAGCGTTTGGCGCAGTGCCATACAGCACTCAATTGACAAAGTCCTGAACATATGCAACAGGTTCAGAAATGAGTCGCACGAAGACCTTCCAAATAAAAGAATCCAGTACATTGTCTTAGAGGGTGAGTATTCCTCAGACAAGGATACCATCAGTGGTGTCCCAGGGAAGTGTAATAGGACTGCTCTTATCCTTCATATACATAAACCATCTGACACGTAGAGTGCAACAATCTGCGTGTCAGCTAATGATGCTGTAGTGTACATGAAAGTGTCATAATTCAGCCACTGAAAGATGATACAGAAAGAGTGTCCAGTTCGTTTGAAGTGATATATGGCATCTTGCCCTAATGCTGGAAATTGTTCGTTAATGAAGATAAATAGGAAAAACATTCATATAATGCTCGAATACTACAGTATGAGAGGAAGCGGTGATTAACCATCTAGTCTACTTCTGGTTAGGTAGGTAAGCACGGGGGGGGGGGGGGGGGGGGGGGCGAGAGTACGTCTAATAATGAATAAGAAAAGAGCGACGTGGGTAAGGTTCTATGAAACCATAGTCAGCACTTAGTCGTAGAAAAGTTATCCAAGGAACAAACAGCCGCCAGAGTTCGTGTTCGAACATGCAGAGGCTGATGGAATATATGATGAGATAAAAGAAATTGTTCAGATAATTAAGAAGAAATTTTGTGACAATGGACTGGAATTAGATAGTAAAAAACGAATAGAGGTAAACACGCGTGTGTGAACGGGGGGAGAGGGGGGGGGGGTTGGAAAGGAACTGGCCCAGCTGGTAAAATTTTGCACAGATTATAATTTAAGTATCGATAACATTTGGCTTAACTATCATCGAAGAAGATTCTGTACGTGGAAGGGACCTGGAGAAACTGAAATGTGTCGGAATGGCTACATAGGTATAGCATAAACTTCAAAACCACATTTTGAAGGGCAAAACATTACCACAGGCAGATTTTTGACTTTGGTCATAATTTATCGGTAGTTAATTGGATGTTAAAACTGAAACAGTTGCAAATGTAGGAGATGGCACTTGCATAAGTTGAAAGAACTAGAGGTTGTTGAGTTTCAAGAGAGCATTAAATAATGATTGAGGGAAACTAGTGAGATGGATAGGTTCCAGACAAGGACAGTATTATCAAAAGAGAAGAGTGAATATGACTTGGGAAACACTGCGAGTAGGTTTCGAAAGAACACTAAAAGACCTAACCTGAAACATGGCCCTGGAACAGGCGATATTTCCTCATATCTGCTGATTTTGTGCGAGGAGCCAGCTATTACAAAATTACTTCATCTGGTGTGTAAGACATAAGATGATGGGCAAACATCTATTAGGCGCACTACGAATGTAGTGGTGTGGACATGTTGGGAATGTGGATCTCACGGGGAGCGTGCACGGGTAAGTCCCAGCAGACGCACTAGCCTCTGTGCCCGCGGTGGCTCAGATGGATAGAGCGTCTGCCATGTAAGCAGGAGATCCCGGGCTCGAGTCCCGGTCGGGGCACACATTTTCAACATGTCCCCAATCAAGTACATAAACGCCTGTTTGCAGCTAGGGTGTCCATTTAATTATCATTTCGTTCCTCTTTTTGTTCTTCCTCTCTGTGCGCTCCTGACGACCGGCCCACCCATCCGACGCGTAACAGTTGACTGGGTAACACGTAATTCCCAGCCCAGGGTCGACAGGCAGAGTTCGCACGTACTGCCTGGTACGGGCCAGGCCAAGGGAGGGGTGACTGCCTGAGCTGCTACCTCCCCAAATTGCCGATTGGCCCCTCTGTCAGGTGTTGAGGCGGTGTGATCTGAGATGTAAACGATCACCTAAGGCTGGTGCACCCCTTGGGAAGTGGCCCCCCAGTTGGAAGGAGTGCACCATCAGACACTGGCAGCCATGGGGATATTCTCACAATGAGCCAACTATCTTCACAATCAACGTCTACAGAACGTAAACGGAATGAGTCTAACGATTCAAAGATCCTTCCAGCTGCACCACGGTTCCTCATGGTTTCATGTACTGAAGACAGTCAGTCCTTCACAACGGTAAATCCGTTTCATATTCAGAAAGGTGTTGATGCTATTGCCAATCATGTGAAATCCTGCTCTCGTTTATGGAATGGCATTTCGCTTTTGAAGACTACTTCTGATTCTCAAGCACAACAACTGCTTGCTGCCTCACTTCTCCACCGCTGTCCTATTCGTGGCTAGGCCTGTAGAACACTGAATTCTTCCTGTGGTATTTCCACTAGGTGCTCAGCAGTCTGACAGAGGCCGACATCCAACCTTACCTCTTTGATCAGGGTGTGATTACCGTCCATCAGGTGATGAAAAACGTAGATTCCTCCTTAGTGCCCACCCACTCTTTTTCTCATCTTGGATAGAGTGGTGCTTCTGTCCAACATAAAAGCAGGCTCTGAAATTCTGTCACACTGTATGTACCGAACTAAAGCGCTGCTACCAGTGTCATCGTTTCAACCACACTAGAACGTCTTGTCGACACTCAGCCAAACGCGTAACCTGTGTCAGGGATGCACATGAGGACGATTGTCCGCCTCCGCCTCCTCCTCGCTGTATCAACTGTAATGGCGGCGGCCGGCCGATGTGGCCGAGCGATTCTAGGCGCTTCTGTCTGGAACCGCACGACCACTGAGATTGCAGGTTCGAATCCTGCCTCGGGCATGGATGTCCTTAGGTTAGTTAGGTTTAAGTAGTTCTAAGTTCTAGGGGACTGATGACCACAGATGTTAAGTCCCATAGTGCTCAGTGCCATTTGTAATGGCGGCCATGGCGCCTCTCGGGACCATGTATCTTGATGACCAGCCTGTCCAAGTGATCTGGGTAAAGGAAAAACTCCCTTACCCAGTCGTTCGCAAGTTATTGGCTAATCCCTAACCCTGTGTTCTCCTGTCTGGCACTTTCAGTTCTGCTCTTGTTACCTCTCGATCCATGAAGGACATGGCCACAGAGACATACGACCTAAAATTCCGCTCTGAGGTTGTGAAATCGTCCGGTGTCAAGGTAGCACCACCATCCCCCTGTCCAGCTGTGCAACAAGCCATCAAACTCTCGCTTGAAGGGGCGCAGCCACCAGCTACACAACTGGTAGCCCTGGAAGGACAGTAGTAGTATTCCCGTGTAGACTTCCTATGTCCCTCCCGCCACACGTGAGTCTTCCTCTACTAATCGGAAAGCCCGAAGAAATCCAACAAATGCAAGAGGTCTTCTACTTTTGCTTCGGCGACTCAAAGATACTCTTTGACGGTGTTGCCACATGATACCCAAGCCCAGCCGTCTCCGTGTCGCCGGTGAGCACCACCAACCGTTTTTCTTCGTTGGACCCCACAGACGGATAGCAAAGGAAAGCCGATGCTTGTGTGGACCTCTTGGAGCAGGATCCTCCTGTTTCTGTGGCCTTTAACAGTGTCTACGCAGGCTGTCAGTAGCAGCCGCTGAGGTGACACACCCTTCATTTCTTCATAATGACTCTCCTCCAATGGAATGTTTGCGGATTTCGGGCCCACAAAGAGGATTTTCAGCTGCTTTTAGAATCACAGCGTCCCCTTACACTCTTCCTTCAGGAAACAAAATTGTCGTCACGACCACTTAGACCAATTGCATTTCTTCCCAGTTCGTTTTGATCTTCCCCGTGAGGTCAGCATTCCATCTCATGGTGTCATGCTGCTCATACGGGATAACGTTCATAGACAAACCATTTTCAAACTGTTGCAGTTCGCCTTTTCCTTCGTGATGTTTCTCCCTCTTTACCATTCATGTGTCTGTCATTCGATGTCACCAGTACTGACTTCATCCAGCTTATTGGCAGCTATCCCCCCCCACCATTTCTGCTACTTGGTGACTTTAATGCCCATAATTCCCTTTGGGATTCTCGCAGAACCTGTCAGCGAGATGCCCTCTTGGCTGATCTTTTTAGTCAACTCAACTCCTTCTGCCGTAACACTGGATCCCACATTCCTTTGACTCCTCGCACACCTATTCTCATCTGGACCTATTCTTCTGCACGACCCAGCTTGCCCATCGTATTGAGTGCTCATTCTTTCTGACACCTACTCGAGCGACCATTTACCGTGTGCTATCCGTCTGCTGACACCTACTCCACCTGTGTGCAGACTAAAATGGCAGCTTAGTAAGGCTGACTGGTGGCTTCACTCCTCCCTCGCAACCTTCGAAGAAAAAGTTTTCCCAGTTGTGATGACCAGGTGGAATATATCTCAAATGTTATCCTTACTGCTGCAGAACGTTCCATTCTTCGCATTTCCGCTTTACCACGCCGTGTCCTAGTCCCTTGGTGAACTGAGGCATGCCGCGACGCAATTCGCGCGTGGAGACGTGCCCACCACCGGTTTTTAACCGCCATCCTACAAGGGCTAACTGTAATTATTATAAACAGATGCGTGCAAAGTGTCGCGTTCTTCGGGATAGCAAAAAAGCTAGCTGGATTTCATTTGACTAGTTCTTTGAACATCTCTACCCCTTCCTCCGTCGTGTGGGCCAACCTTCGACGGATCTCTGAGACCAAGATCCATTCGATAGTTGCAGAGGATGCCATCGTGGGCCCTATCTCCATCGCCATGGGCCGCCATTTTTCGGACATTTCGAGATCTTCACACTATCATACGTTCCCAGGTAGATGCCGTGTTTCTTGACTTCCGCAAGGCGTTCGATACAGTTCCCCACAGTCGTTTAATGAACAAAGTAAGAGCGTATGGACTGTCAGACCAATTGTGAGATTGGATTGAAGAGTTCCTAGATAACAGAACGCAGCATGTCATTCTCAATGGAGAAAAGTCTTGTGAAGTAAGAGTGATTTCAGGTGTGCCGCAGGGGTGTCGTGGGACCGTTGCTATTCATAATTTACATAAATGACCTTGCGGATAACATCGGAAGTTCACTGAGGCTATTTGCGGATGATGCTGTAGTATATCGAGAGGTTGTAACAATGGAAAATTGTACTGAAATGCAGGAGGATCTGCAACGAATTGACGCATGGTACAGGAATAACAATTGAATCTCAATGTAAACAAGTGTAATGTGCTGCGAGTACATAGAAAGAAAGATCATGTATCATTTAGCTACAAGATAGGTCAGCAACTGGAAGCAGTTAATTCCATAAATTATCTGGGAGTGCGCATTAGGAGTGATTTAAAATGGAATGATCATATAAAGCTGATCGTCGGTAAAGCAGATGCCCGACAAATTCATTGGAAGAATCCTAAGGAAGTGCAATCCGAAAACAAAGGCAGTATGTTACAGTACACTTGTTCGCCCACTGCTTGAATACTGCTCACCTGTGTGGGATCCGTACCAGATAGGGCTGATATAAGATATACAGAAGATCCAACGGAGAGCAGCGCGCTTCGTCACAGGATCATTTAGTAATCGCGAAAGCGTTACGGAGATGATAAACTCCAGTGGAAGACTTTGCAGGAGAGACGTTCAGTAGCTCGGTACGGGCTTTTGTTGAAGTTTCGAGAACATACCTTCACCGAGGAGTCAAGCAGTATATTGCTCCCTCCTACGTATATCTCGCGAATAGATGATGAGGATAAAAGCAGAGAGATTAGAGCCCACAGAGGCATACCGACAATCTTTCTACGAACAAAAAGACTGGGTTAGAAGGGAGAAGCGATAGAGGTATTCAAAGTACCCTCCGCCACACACCGTCAGGTGGCTTGCGGAGTATGGATGTAGATGTAAATCACCCTGCCTTCCTCCATTGGAAACGATCGGAGGAGGCTCGGCCGGTACCCTTCTCTTCTCAGAATCGTGAGTACTAAAATGCCTCCTTTACTATGTAGTTACACAGATATAAAAAGGACTGAACAGGGTACGAAATATGCGTCGTATAACGGACGCAGACCACTAGGACAGTACTATTCTGTGGGGATACTTACCTGCGCTTCCACAGTGTCTGTAATAATAGAAGGTACCACCACAAATGTTCTCTGTGTTCATTATTGTGAACCACCAGCATTTCTTCATTCCTGATGTCTTTCCCAACGGCGATGGCATCTTCCAGCAGTACAACTGTCCGAGTAGATGGCTGGAATCATGCTACAGTGATTTGAGGAGCTTGATAATGAGCTCACGTTGATAGCCTAGCCAACAAACTGGCGGACCCTATGAAACACAGATGCTGTCGCGAGGCAGCTAATCGCCTGCAAAACACAGGCCTTAAAGTTCGTAGACATCTGGTGCCACACACCTCCAGAAACCTAGCGAGGAATTGTTGACATAGGGCCACGCAGAACTGTTGAGTTTTGCTTTCTCAAGTTGTACCAACACAATTAACACTTTGCCGTCCGGCGACACCACAGTGGTGTCCTGCGCGAAATAACGGTTAACGGCCAGCGACACCACAGTGGTGTCGTCTGCATAGTACCACGCAGTGGCCGGTGACAACACTTCAGTATCTTTTTCATTATGTTGGTGCTTTGTTTAGGTAACAATAACTTACACACGCCTAAAAGTTTTTTTGTTTTTATAAGTAATTGTGCACAATCATCATGGCAGACGAAAGAGGCGATACGATTATTTACGATTAATGAGCGGAAATCATGTCTGACGTTCTTGACGACTTGGCCGATTGGGAAGAAGACATTGCATATAAAAAAATGAAAGTGAAGCAGAATTGTCGGAAGATAGTGAAATACGTCCAAGAATAATTCCGCGAACGCTACGATTGCCAACTGATTCATCTACATCCACATGATTACTCTGCAATTCACATTTAAGTGCTTGGCAGATGGTTCGTCGAACCACAATCATACTATCTCTCTACCATTCCACTCCCGAACAGCGCGCGGGAAAAACGAACACTTAAACCTTTCTGTTAGAGCTCTGATTTCTATTATTTTATTTTGATGATCATTCCTACGTATGTAGGTTGGGCTCAACAAAATATTTTCGCATTCGGAAGAGAAAGTTGGTGATTGAAATTTCGTAAATAGATCTCGCCGCGACGAAAAACGTCTTTGCTTTAATGAATTCCATCCCAACTCGCGTATCATATTAGATACAGGCTCCCAGGTGGATGCTATTTTTCTTGACTTCCGGAAGGCGTTCGATACAGTTCCGCACTGTCGCCTGATAAACAAAGTAAGAGCCTACGGAATATCAGACCAGCTGTGTGGCTGGATTGAAGAGTTTTTAGCAAACAGAACACAGCATGTTGTTATCAATGGAGAGACGCCTACAGACGTTAAAGTAACCTCTGGCGTGCCACAGGGGAGTGTTATGGGACCATTGCTTTTCACAATATATATAAATGACCTAGTCGATAGTGTCGGAAGTTCCATGCGGCTTTTCGCGGATGATGCTGTAGTGTACAGAGAAGTTGCAGTATTAGAAAATTGTAGCGAAATGTAGGAAGATCTGCAGCGGATATGCACTTGATGCAGGGAGTGGCAACTGACCCTTAACATAGACAAATGTAACGTATTGAGAATACATAGAAAGAGGGATCCTTTATTGTATGATTATATGACAGCGGAACAAACACTGGTAGCAGCTACTTCTGTAAAATATCTGGGAGTATGCGTGCGGAACGATTCGAAGTGGAACGATCATATAAAATTAATTGTTAGTAAGACGGGTACCAGGTTGAGATCCATTGGGAGAGTACTTAGAAAATGTAGTCCATCAACAAAGGAGGTGACTTACAAAACACTCGTTCGACCTGTTCTTGAGTATTGCTCATCAGTGTGGGATCAGTACCAGATCGGGTTGACGGAGGAGATAGAGAAGATACAAAGAAGAGCGGCGCGTTTCGTCACACGGTTATTTGGTAACCGTGATCGCGTTACGGAGATGATTAGCAAACTCAAGTGACAGACTCTGCAAGAGAGGCGCTCTGCATTGCGGTGTAGCTTGCTCGCCAGGTTTCGAGAGGGTGCGTTTCTGGATGAGGTATCGAATATATTGCTTCCTCCTACTTATACCTCCCGAGGAGATCACGAATGTAAAATTACATTCGAGCGCGCACGGAGGCTTTCAGACAGTCGTTCTTCCCGCGAACCATACGCGACTGGAACAGGAAAGGGAGGTAGTGACGGTGGCGCGTAAAGTGTCCTCCGCCACACACCGTTGGGTGGTTTGCGGAGTATAAATGTAGATGTAGATGCAGATCATATCTGCCACACTCTCTCCTCTATTACGTGATAATACAAAACGAGCTGCCCTTTTTTTTTTTTTTTTTTTTTTTTTTTTTTTTTTTTTTTTTTTTTTTTTTTTTTTTTGCACCCTTTCGATGTCCTCCGTCAATCCCATCTGGTAAGGATCCCACACCGCGCAGCAATATTCTAACAGAGGACGAATGAGTGTAGTGTAAGCTGTCTCTTTAGTGGACTTGTTGCATCTTCTAAGTGTCCTGCCAATGAAAGGCAACCTTTGGCTCGCCTTCCCCATAATATTATCTATGTGGTCTTTCCAACTGAAGTTGTTCGTAATTTTAACACCCAGGTACTTAGTTGAATTGACAGACTTGAGAATTGTACTATTTATCGAGTAATCGAATTCCAATGGATTTCTCTTGGAACTCATGTGGATCACCTCACACTTTTCGTTATTTAGCGTCAACTGCCACCTGCCACACCATACAGCAATCTTTTCTAAATCGCTTTGCAACTGATACTGGTCTCCGGATGACCGTACTAGACGGTAAATTACAGCATCATCTGCGAACAACCTAAGAGAACTGCTCATATTGTCACTCAGGTCATTTATATAGATCAGGAACAGCAGAGGTCCCAGGACGCTTCCCTGTGGAACACCTGATATCACTTCAGTTTCACTCGATGATTTGCCGTCTATTACTACGAACTGCGACCTTCCTAACAGGAAATCACGAATCCAGTCGCACAACTGAGACGATACCCCATAGGCCCGCAGCTTGATTAGAAGTCGCTTGTGAGGAACGGTGTCAAAAGCTTTCCGGAAATCTAGAAATACGGAATCAACTTGAGATCCCCTGTCGATAGCGGCCATTACTTCGTGCGAATAAAGAGCTAGCTGCGTTGCACAAGAACGATGTTTTCTTAAACACTGGTGCGACCTGCGCAATTTTCCAATCTGTAAGTACAGATCTATAGGTGAGCGAGCGGTTGTATATGATTGCTAAGTAGGGAGCTATTGTGTCAGCGTAATCTGAAAGGAACGTAATCTGTATACAATCTGGACCTGAAGACTTGCCCGTATCAAGCGATTGGAGTTGCTTCGCAACCCCTAAGGTATCTACTTCTTAGAAACTCATGCTAGCAGCTGTTCGTGTTTCAAATTCTGGAATATTCCATTCGTCTTCCCTGGTGAAGGATGAATCAGACGAAGAAGACAATGATTTACTGAGGACCAATAATAAATTTCAAGGATCTCCGGGTAAACACACATTTCCCGAAGATACACAGAGCGTCGTGGATATCGTAGAATTATATATTGGGAACCATCTATTTTAATATATTAGCAACGAAACCAACAAGTTTAATAGTCAAAATGGCAATAGAAGGAAACTGGATAAAAAAATGCAAAATTTGTCGCCGTTACGGGACCCGAACATAGAAAATGGTTTGGGCCTACTATCCTTATGCGAACTGTAAAAAAAAGTAAGGATCGATGATTATTGGTCAACGAATCTGTTGATACACACACGGATATTTCGCAAAACGATGTCCCGCAACCATCATCATCTTCATCATCATCATTTACGACTGATTATGCCTGTCAGCGTTCAGTCTGGAGCATAGCCCCTTTATAAAATTCCTCCATGATCCCCTATTCAGTGCTAACATTGGTGCCTCTTCTGATGTTAAACCTATTACTTCAAAATAATTCTTAACCGAATCCAGGTACCTTCTCCTTGGTCTACCTCTACTCCTCCTACCCTCTACTGCTGAAACCATGAGTCTCTTGGGTAACCTTGCTTCTCCCATGCGTGTAACATGACCCCACCATCTAAGCCTGTTCGCCCTGACTGCTACATCTATAGAGTTCATTCCCAGTTTTTCTTTGATTTCCTCATTGTGGACACCCTCCTGCCATTGTTCCCATCTACTAGTACCTGCAATCATCCTAGCTACTTTCATATCCGTAACCTCAACCTTGTTGATAAGATAACCTGAATCCACCCAGCTTTCGCTCCCATACAGCAAGGTTGGTCGAAAGATTGAACGGTACACAGATAACTTAGTCTTGGTACTGACTTCCTACTTGCAGAAGAGAGTAGATCGTAGCTGAGCGCTCACTGCATTAGCTTTGCTACACCTCGCTTCCAGTTCCTTCACTATGTTGCCATCCTGTGAGAATATGCATCCTAAGTACTTGAAACCGTCCACCTGTTCTAACTTTGTTCCTCCTATTTGGCACTCAATCCGTTTATATTTCTTTCCCACTGAAATTACTTTCGTTTTGGAGATGCTAATCTTCATACCATAGTCCTTACATTTCTGATCCAGCTCTGAAATATTACTTTGCAAACTTTCAATCGAATCTGCCATCACAACTAAGTCATCCGCATATGCAAGACTGCTTATTTTGTGTTCACATATCTTAATCTCACCCAGCCAGTCTATTGTTTTCAACATATGATCCATAAATAATATGAACAACAGTGGAGACAGGTTGCAGCCTTGTCTTACCCCTGAAACTACTCTGAACCATGAACTCAATTTACCGTCAACTCTAACTGCTGCCTGACTATCCATGTAAAGACCTTTAATTGCTTGCAAAAGTTTGCCTCCTATTCCATAATCTCGTAGAACAGACAATAACTTCCTCCTAGGAACCCGGTCATATGCCTTTTCTAGATCTATAAAGCATAGATACAATTCCCTGTTCCACTCATAACACTTCGCCATTATTTGCCGTAAGCTAAAGATCTGGTCCTGACAACCTCTAAGAGGCCTAAACCCACACTGATTTTCATCCAATTGGTCCTCAACTAATACTCGCACTTTCCTTTCAACAATACCTGAGAAGATTTTACCCACAACGCTGATTAAAGAGATACCTCTGTAGTTGTTACAATCTTTTCTGTTTCCATGTTTAAAGATAGGTGTGATTACTGCTTTTGTCCAGTCTGATGGAACCTGTCCCGACTCCCAGGCCATTTCAATTATCCTGTGTAGCCATTTAAGACCTGACATTCCACTGTATTTGATGAGTTCCGACTTAATTTCATCCACCCCAGCCGCTTTATTGCACTGCAATCTATTGACCATTTTTTCCACTTCCTCAAATGTGATGCTATTTCCATCATCATTCCTATCCAGTTCTACCTCGAAATCTGAAACATTACTGATCGTATTTTCACCTACATTGAGCAACTCTTCAAAATATTCCCTCCATCTGCCCAAGGCATCAACAGGATTCACCAGCAGTTTTCCTGACCTGTCCAAAATACTTGTCATTTCCTTCTTACCTCCCTTTCGAAGACTGCTAATTACACTCCAGAATGGTTTTCCAGCAGCTTGACCCATAGTCTCCAACCTGTTTCCAAAGCCTTCCCAAGATTTCTTCTTGGATGCTGCAATTATGTTTGGCTTTGTTTCTTTCTTCAACATAACTCTCTCTGTCTACCTGAGTTCTAGTGTGCAGCCATTTTTGATACGCCTTCTTTTTCCTTTTACAGGCTGCCTTAACTGTCATTCCACCAAGCTGTTTGCTTCATCCTACTTTTACACACTACTGTTCCAAGACATTCTTTAGCCACTTCTAGTACTGTGTCCCTGTACCTTGTCCATTCCTTTTCCAATGACTGTAATTGACTACATTCAACTAACTGGTACCTTTCTGAGATCGCTGTTATGTACTTGTGCCTGATTTCCTTATCCTGAAGTTTCTCCACTCTTATCCTCCTACATATGGACCTGACCTCCTGCACTTTCGGCCTCACAATCCCAATTTCACTGCAGATTAAATAATGATCAGTGTCATCAAAGAATCCCCTGAATACACGTGTCTCCCTCACAGCCTTCCTGAATTCCTGATCTGTTATTATATAGTCAATGACAGATCTGGTTCCCCTGCCTTCCCAAGTATACCGGTGAATGTTCTTATGTTTAAAAAAGGAGTTTGTGATTACTAAGCCCATACTGGCACAGAAATCCAAGAGTTGTTTCCCGTTCCTGTTGGCCTCCATATCCTCTCCAAATTTACCCATAACCTTTTCATACCCTTCTGTTCGATTTCCAATCCTGGCGTTAAAATCACCCATGAGCAGAACACTGTCCTTGTCCTTTACTCTAACAACTACATCACTGAGTGCCTCATAAAAACTATCCATCTTATCTTGATCTGTCCCTTCACAATGCGAGTATAGTGACACAATCCTAATTTTCTTGCTAGACACTGTCAAATCTATCCATATCAGTCGTTCGTTTACATACCTTACTGAAACTACGCTGGGTTCCATTTCTTTCCTCATGTAAAGCCCTACACCCCATTGTGCTATTCCTGCTTTGACTCCTGACAGGTAGACCTTGTATTCTCCCACTTCCTCTTCTTTCTCACCCCTTACCCGAATGTCACTAACAGCTAAAACGTCCAGCCCCATCTTACTTGCAGCCTCTGCCAGCTCTACCTTCTTCCCAGAGTAGCCCCCATTGATATTAATAGCTCCCCATCTCATTACCATTTGTTTGCCAAGTCGTATCCTAGGAGTCCCTGGTTTGTCAGTTAGAGGTGGGACTCCGTCACCTCCAAAGGTCAGAGGCATTTTGCTCTGATTGTTGCCAGCATCATATTTATAGTACCAGGGAAGCAGGTTGCTAGCCTTACTTGCCCCGAGTCCCATTGGGTTTTACCCCTAACGGTTGAGGGACTAACCGGTGGATTTGGTAGTCTTTGCCGTATGAGCACAAAGGTGACCACGACTCAGAATATGTCAGAGATGCCCAACCTTATTCCAAAGTAACTGGTACCCCGACTGTCGGGACCACTTACTTGGCCACTCATACGTTGCCCGTGGTTCATGAACTAGGACATGACTACAGGAACCCACACCATGAACCGACTCCCGCAACCGACTCAGACAAATATTATAATTTTTACGTTTTTCCGACAACAATAAACCGGATGATGCCGACCGGCTTTTCAAAGAGCAATTCGTAATTATTTTCCAAAAAGTTTCAAGAAACGTTTAATGTAAGTCAAAACATCTCAGTTGATGAAGGAATGATATCGTGGTGTGGACAGTTAAAATTTAAAGTTTACAATCCGTCGAAAATTACGAAATATGGCACACTCATTCGGATGCTGTGTGATTAGAGTACGTGATACATGTACTCATTCAAGATATATTCCGGCGCCGGACAGCCTTCAGCAAAAACAGTGATGGAACTATTGAAACCTTCTTATGGTAAGTGGCATCACCTCCACATGGATAATTGTTAGAAAAGTGTTGAACTTGCAGAGAAGTTACTTGGAAAGAAAATTCGAGTTTGTGGAACGACTCGGCAAAATAAAGGATTTCCGGAAAAATTAAAGCGCGCAAAAGTCAATGTGTCTGAAGCTTGTCATCAACGGAAAGGTGGCGAGCGGCCGGCGAAAAGCCAAGTAATCCGAATTAGCGCTGCCGGCGCCAAGCGAATAAAGTACGAGACGTGCGGTCGGGAGTGTTAAGCTAGTGGTCATAATGTTTTAACCTGGTAGTCTATTTGCTTCTTCTCCTCCCCTCTGTGCTCCAAGCACGCCATACGCTCCGTAAACAGTTACATCGACACAATATTTTCCACAAGCATGAAGGGGCGAAGCTATTGCCATTTGGTTCTTCATTCACCTGACAAAAATGAATGAAAACTGTTGTGTTTTAAAGGGGTGATGGGCTTCTTTGAAAACGTTTGGAGGGCCTTTCAAAGGTTATAATGCTTTTGCACCCGTCAGTTCTTGAAATAAACTGTAAAAATAGCTGGGTGTTGGCCTGAAGAGGAACGCCACGATTGTCGGCACTTAGCAGCAACATCTCAAACTGCAGGGTTACATTTGCAACGTGGCCGCAACTACTGGTATGCCCAGAGCTCTACTTCGACCTATCATTTAGAAAACTTACTCGACAATTTTTCGATAAATTCACTGCCAGAATTCGCAGTGATTGTCGCACTATAACACCTAATCGTCCCATGACAAAAGTACAACGTTCCTTACGTTATGAGCAATCGATAAAGCGTAGTTTTAGTTTTTGCCTGTAGGGGCCGCCCTCTACCGAACTGGTAACTTGAGGACCTTTGCGGCGTCGTTACACGCAATAAAACAGTACATTTATTACTAAAAATGAAAGGCGTTGCTGATTCTTCCGCTTCGACTGGCGGTTACGCGATCCAGAGGAGAATCCGCTGAATCCATTTGCGGACTCCCGGCTGCCGAGAAAGCTGCATCAGCGCAGAGTGGAAGTCGATGACACTCTGCTTTGGCTGTTTAGCTCCCCACTGGCGAGGTATGGACGCCCCGTCGGTAACGGGGCTTGGACACAGCGGTGACAAAGACGTGTGTGCTTTTTATTCACACACCGAGGAGTACTCAGTTCCTCCCAGGTCACTGCCTGCGTTGTGCTCGCAGGTGGACCAGTGTCGGATGCTGTGTAGTCGTGCTAAATGCTGAACCTGGCCCATCCCTACGGTAGGCCTTCAGACATGTGCGTCGCAGCAGTGTAGGGCAGCTTCTGCTCTGGACCGCAGTCGTGTTAGTAGACCCCCGGAATGTCCATCGGTGTTGGCTGCTGTGCATCAGTACTGGAGGCTGGACTCCATCAACCGTGGTATCGGATCGCTAATCGTCTCGTATTGCAGCAAGTGCAAGACCAACACTAGAACAATCTCACACACAAAGGGTTACCACACCGTAACCAGAGACTAGTGTGTGAACGACATGAACTCCATCGATCCTCCTGGTAGTGGAGAAAGCTAGTGGTGGAGGAGTACTTGTCGCCAAGGAGAGGCTCTGGTCTGTGACATTAGTAATGACCGAACTGATTCTGCTCTTCCCGAGTCATCAGCGGTCTTCAGTTCCGCTTCGTTTGCTTAAAACATTACTCAGAGGGCCTTCACTGCTTTTATCAAACTCCTGCCAGATGTTGCGACCTACCCAATGTCTCTTGTGTAAAGTTACTGGAGTAACAAAGGTGATTCGGTCTGCACTGTTCAAACCAGGCTCGCAGTCTCTCGTAAGAGTGTCTAGGTCGCTGTCTTCCTGTCCCAAGAACGGTGTTGACATACTTGAGCTTCCTGGATGGTAGCTGGCGATACTTCAGCATGATTAACGCTGGCTGCTCTAATTTAGAAAAAAAAATTACCCCCAAAGTTTCCTTACTAGTTTTGTCGCATAACATGCCTGATGTTTCGTCTTGCACATTTCAGTGATCCGAGAAAGATACACTTCTAAGTAAGTACACGACACTTGACACCTACCACCCCCGGAATGTTGAGAGCCCACATGTTTCTTTAGATATGCCATTTCCAGCTTTAGCCACTCATTGAGATTACATCGTTTATAGCTCCCAAACTGCACGGATATTTATCTTTATTTTCATCTACTGTCCCAAAGTGCCCCAGATATTTTATGTGGGATGAACATATGTTGAATTAGCGGACTCCTTGAGTTACGGTACGATTCGTTGAACCTGGAACGTGTGTGTGTGCAGCCCTGTGAACGCATCTGTTATTTTGGAAGATTGAAATGTTGTCAACATACTCACCATAAAGTATAAGAATGGGCAACACTTAGTCACCAAGAATGCTGACATAAATGTCATTTCATGTTGTCGATAACGTAAATGAGTTGGCCCCAGTCATGGTACGGAGAACATATCCAAAACATACCAGGCCACTCCCAGCTCATACTAGATCCCCCACACACAGCCTATTCAAAACCTTATGAACCATCCGTGCACTCGACAGCGTGCATCATTTGAGAAAATAGTCAGAACACACTACACACCTTGCGGTAAGGCAACAGCGACTCTAGAGTCCAATGATGTTGCTATAAAAATTAGCGCTTCGACGGTGGCAAGTTTAAAAATGAAGTAATTACTAAATTCTGCCATTGCGATTGCAGTCGGTTGGTAGAATTTTCGCCTATTGATAAATTGTCAGTTCTTACTTGTATAGACACGTTTCCAGACTTCTTAGTCAAAACAAACAAATATTCCCTTTCGACAAACTACATTTTCACGTTGGCAACTCATCTGCTTGTACCAACGTTATTACCTTCCAGACCATCAGAGAATAGAATAATTTCTCAACCTATCAACCACAGAGCTTACAACACGTTATAATGTGTCAGACGTTAATCCATGAAGCTTAAAAGCCAACATTTATACCAGATTGTTTCCCTGGAAATAAATTACCGGAACTTAAGTCCCATTACTTCAAAAAATGCGATTACACTATAAGAAGAGCCGCAACGCTTCAAGGGGCCATCATTGGTACGTTTCATCCGCCACCCAGTGGCGGACAAATAAGGGGCCGCGCTCGCCCTCTGCCGTCGCTCCTCCCCCCCCCCCTTCCCGCCCCTCCCTTTGCATGGCCGAGCGCGTTGCCAAACGCGCCGCCCCCGCTAGTCAGCCCGCTCGCTATTCGTTTGTTTCGTCAGTCGACTCGACTGAATCGAGTTATCGAGTAGTTGTACTTTCCTGTGTAGTACGCGCGTCCGCGTTATCATATTTTACACGTTTCTGTCTGGCACATAGATAGCTAACATATACATACGAGAAAAGTCGTGGCCATTCTAGTGATCTCGATACGTTATTCTGTCTGGCATTTGTTCGAGAAAGTCGAGAATATTATGTTTTCTTACACAGAGAACATTCGATACGTAGTTATAAATACGGACTATCCGTCATATAGGAAGCTAGTTTGCATTCAGAAGCAGAAATATTAAGACTGAAGAATGAGTAGGTAAAAAGGCCTAGTTGTAGTAAGTGCAAGTGTGAAGATTAGTCGAGAGTGATCAATTGATTAAGTATTAATAATAGTAATTCATAGTAATTTCTCAATAAAGTGTTGAGACTCACAACAATATTTTTACTAATATCGGTATAGTAGTTTCCCATACCTAACACGTAATAAGAGTTGGTACGGAAAACTGTTTTGTATATCTCCGGTAATAGTGACTTTCGAGAAGATTCCTAAAACTCATTGTTACTATATAGGACCTCTATCGAATGCACTAGGAAGAAACGGAATAGACAATAAAACACAAACACACACACACACACACACACACACACACACACACACACACACACACACACACACACGCACGCACACACACAAAATTGCCGGATGACGTCATCTTTGGAAACTCGCCCTTATATTATACTTCGTAAGGTATATATTGGCTTGTTGCTTTCATGGATGTTTTCACACTCCATAAAAGCCTGGAACCGAACATTCTGGCAGCGAATGTTCTCGAAACAACGAGCGACATGTATAAGGGAAGCAGAGTCGCTGCCAGGTAGTCAGTTTGAAAGCTACAATCGTCGCGATAACTTCGAAGCAATAAAAAGTGAACTGCGATTATAGGCTATTACCACGGATTTCTGTCAGTGCTTTGCTTAGTGATATTAGAAATATGCGGAGTGTGACCATGTGTGTTTATTGCTAAGTATACTAGTGTTGCATTTTTCAGTGCGAATAAAGTGTTTATTCAAGCATAATTGGCATGATAACTGGCATCTAATTTACCTACGTCGTAACAAATGGATTGTTACGTAATAAGAAGAAGAAAAGAAACATCAGAAGATTTCGGTTTCCATTCATGTGCAAAAACACCACCAGATGTACAGGAAGAGCCCAGCACTTGGTCGAAACTTCCACAACAAAGTTCACCGACTGATTCCTTTAATCCCTCGGATAGTGGAACTCAGACAAGTGCCCTATAATCACTTCGAACAGTATCCATGGCTGGTGTTCTCACACGTTAAAAAGGGACTTCCTTGCATTAACTGTTTAATTTTTGTCAATAATAAAATGGTTGTAGGAAAGAAATCCATTATTGCCAAGGAACTTGACTATCACTAACAAAGTTTGCCAAACCCACTGGTAAAGGTGGTGACCTTGAGACCCACTCTCAACTCAAGAACCACGTCGAAGCGTCAACAGATGCAACATTATTTTTGGCGACACGAGACAACCGTGAACTTGAGGTCATAAATCAATTGTCAAGCCAGAGAATGGAAACGATTAGAAAAAAAGAGACCGTCTTGTACCTATAATAAAAATATTTCATGGAAACGGAAATAATCCTCTGCGTGAGCATAGAGATGAAGGGAGTCTATTGGAAAACGAAAATGATCATGAAAGTATAGTGAACAACGAGAGAAACTTTAGAGCTCTTCTAGGATTTAGAATTGACGCTGGGGACTTGCAACTAAAACATCACCTTGAGACCACTAAAGCGAACGCCACTTACATAAGTAAAACAATGTGTAACGATTTTATTTCATGCTGTGAAAGAGTGGTGTTATCGAGAATACTGGAGGAAATCAAAGATTCTCGTTATCACAGTATAATCTTCGATGAGACTACGGACACAGCTCATATCGCCCAACTGAGTTTAGCTGCAAGGTATGTTGTGGCGACGGCAAATTACTCGAAAGGTTTTTGGGTTTCGTTGATGTCCATAAAGACAGTAGAAACATTGACGATGAAGAGCGTGGCGTTACTGGTGAAGTATTACGTTCTACGATTCTAAGGAGAGACATGTGGCTCCAATAAAGAATCAGGTTACCTTCAATGCAGAAGGCTGTTGCACGCAGCGGCTGTTATATTGACTTGTAAATAATATATTTCAGCTATCAATCGTCCTTCCTAAATTTTATTGGCAGATCTAAATTTCAGCTAGAAACTATCCATTCTCAGTGCACTATCATTTTTGATCAATGCATGTAATGCCTGTTGATCAAAAATGATAGTGCATTGAGAATGGCTAGTTTCTAGCTGAAATTTAGATCTGTCAATAAAACTTAAAAAAGACTGGTAGCTTTTTTGTAAGTAATTGATTTCAGCTATCAACGCGCAAGTAGCACCGTGTCGAAATCACAAGCTCAACCAGCTGTCTCTCGCAGTTGCAAGCTAAAAGTGTCAGAAACTCAGTTGGTATTGAAGTGGTATCGTTCCTTACAGCGTCTAACAAGCGGTTCGTAACATTGAAGAGTCACCTAAAACACTCGCTGCAATCACATTGTTGAGTGACATGATGCTGTTATTGAATTTGCAGCTGATCTCGGAACAGTTTGCAAAGTTCTTAAAGAAAAGGTGTTGTAGGGATAGAGCAACGAGCTCTCTCTAACAGCGAGTGTATTATCACTCTGTTTACACTGAGTGACATAATGAGGATAACATATCCAGTCAGCAAAATCTTAAAAGACCCTAGCTTGGACGTCGCGATGGCAAAAGCAAAATTAGATTCGACGCTCAAGGTGTACGACGGCATGAAAGCTAATGCTGATATCCACTTTGCTCATATTGTTGAAGAAGCGAAGGTAGTTACGAAAGAGTTAGACGGAGAGATGCCGGCCGCGGTGGCAGAGTGGTTCTAGGCGCTTCAGTTCGGAACCGTGCGACTGCTACGGTCGCAGGTTCGAATCCTGCCTCGGGTATGGATGTGTGTGATGTCCTTAGGTTAGTTAGGTTTAAGTAGTTCTAAGTTCTAGCAGACTGATGACCTCAGATGGTAAGTCCCACAGTGCTCAGTGCCATTTGAACCATTTTAGATGTTGAGACTAGTGTTCTTCGTCTTACGGGCAGACAAAGACAGGGACGACGACGACGACGACGACGACGACGACGACGACCTCTCACCTACTGAAACATGATGGTAATGATGTGTCACATAAATTGAATCAGTGCTTAACTAAACGACCGTAATTTGAAGAAGAATCACTCATTTTGATTTAAAAGTGACTAATGTGAGAGATTCTTAAATACAAGCAAACGAGCATATACGCCCTTAATGATCGTGGTTCTGTTTTGTAAGCGTTGTCTGTGTGTCCCAGATCTATCCTACACACGCTGTACAAAATATTTGCTTGTCTACCTGAATCTATTGCTACAGTAGAAAGAATTTTTTAAACATTGTGACGTACAAAGACATGGCTGAGGTCTACAACGGAAGAGAAGAGACTTCATGACTTAGCTCTGGTGAATGCTCACCCAAACATTGATCGTCCTATTGACGATGTAATTAACCAATTTGCCAGGAAGAATAGGCGCACAGAATTAATCATTTAAGGAAGAGAACCACAATTGTAACTTACTTACATCATAAGACATCTACATATGTGTACATAAAATCAGTTTAAATAAAACTTTGTTAAACTTTGCATGTGACTTGCTTATCTTTTATTACAGTGAAAGTAAAGGTAACTCAAGATATCTTTAGCGCCCCCTTCCTTGAGGTTTTTCTGTATCCGCCCCTCCCACCGCCACGGATAGAAATTACTGGTTTCACAATCGGAGTGCCTGAATGAGAAAATTACTCGCTGCACTATTGATTCGCACGTCAGACAGCTTTGACTCCCTTAAATAACAATTTTGTTAGTGAATTATAGAAAAGTTTCATTAGTTATTCAGGCTGGTGGCTGTGGTTGGTGGCTTCGCCGTTACTGGTTCCTCTTCTTGAGTGGAAGTAAAAATATTTTGCCACACTACCGCCAGCCGCTCTCAGACCTAAACATTGCCAGCGCATGGATTAGGAAGCAAACCAACCAAATATCTGTACTGTTCCCTAAAGCTGAACTTTCCAGAGAGTAAGAGAACTGGGTGTGCTAAATCTCTGCACAAGCCACCTAAAGAACACCAACATGGAACAAAAATTATTGTAGTTAGCATTCGAAGAGATGATGGTACCTTTGCCAAACTTTCACTCCACAGTAATGACTCTCCTGATAACGAAACCCTTCTAAACAATTTGGTAAAGCGAGAAGGGTATAAAACAACACTACTCTTCAAGCCAGAAACTGACGATTCCAACGCGCCGGTTAATACAAAAGCTTCTTACACATACAACAAAGTAATCATACCGCCCAGTAACATTAACGTGACCACCGCCTATGTTACACGTTAATATGCAATAACCACTCACAGACGGCAGCACTAGCAGTGGAGGGTATATAAAGCGTGTGGAGGGGACGCGGAAAACAGTGCAGTCGCTGTCATTAAGCGGAAACAGTGATCTGACGTTCAAAACATGACTATAGACTTTGGCCCCAAAGGTGGAAGCGTTTCCGAAACGGCTAAGACTATTCACATGCCGCCGTAGTTGAATCATGCAATGCAATGCAATGCAATGCAAAATGACACTAACCAAAACCAGTTGCCCAGGCAAATATGTAGCAACACGGGCCACAGATGACAGGGTGAACAATGGTATCAGACAATGAAGGCTTTCACGACCGGATGGTACTGTTGTTAATTCTTCCGGGCTATATGGCCGTGGTCCATGGAATACTTCTATTCCTAACGTTTCGTCCTGCCGGCAGGACTCAACAGGACCAGCCATACCTCTGAGGATGTCCAACGTAGTATTGGACGAAACGTTAGGAATAGAGGTATTCCATGGACCACGGCCATATAGCCCGGAAGAATTATCAACAACAATGGTATGGTATCAGATGCGTACGGGCGAATAGACGTGCAACTGTTGAGCAAGATACCGCCCAGATGAACCAAGACTCTACCAACAGTGTCTCCTCAACGACCGTTTGGCAAACGCTGTTGCGTATGGGTCTCCACACCAGGCGCGTGGGTCGTGCTCCCATGCTGACTGCTGTCAATCGGCGACGAAAGCTGGAATTTGCACGCCAGTACTGCAACTCGACGCCCACTGCTTGGTGACGGGTGGTCTTTCCAGACGAATCGTTTTATGCTCCATCGGACACATGGCCATTGACGTATATGACGTGAAAAGACTGAAAGCAAACACCTTGCAACAATAGTCGAAAGCATCTAGGCTGGAAGACATTGCTCTTGTGAATTTATTCTGGATGGCACAGTGGATAAACGCAAGCATGCATCTATACTTGCGGACCGTCTCCATTCCTACATGCAGTTTATTCCTCGGCACAGTGACATACCAGCAATACAACGCAACGTATCTCAGCTCGCAGCGTACATGTGTGCGTAAAGAGCACCAGGATCAGTTTACATTACTTCCCTGATAACGGAATCCCTCAGACTCACACAGTCAATCTGTGGGACCGACCGATCGGGTTGTTCGCGTCATGCATTCTAAACCGAGGAGCCAAGCACGGCTGGCCAGGACACGGGACACGGGATTCGGCTTGGCTCTACACACCTGTCGGTACCACGCAGAAGCTCATTACTCTCTTCCTGCACGTCTCGCAAAAGGTGGTTATTCAGGCTTTCGACAGGTAGTCACTTTGTCACCTGTGCTTACACATTGTCTAGTCACAATCTAGTCCTGACTTGGCACATCCTCCAGCAAGATAGGCAGTAGGCAGTACGTGCTTCAGAAAGAAGTGACAATGAGCTCCAGTTGATCCCTGTTGTAACACGTATGGCCCTAGTAACCTATCGCCAGTTTTGTTCCTCAGTCTTTCTACGTTATTCAGTTCTAATAAATTTCTTAGTCATTCATTAAATTCACAGGTTAACTGCCGTCGCTACCAAATTCGTCCAGTTATCATAACGTCGTAATGTTTATTTTCCGAGGTATTAAATCCAACTGCATCGTAATAAGAAAGTAAACTTTAATTGTTCCCTCCCCAAGTTTTGTTCTAGAGATTAATAACATTGTCGAAGGAAATGTTGTTCCAGGCAGTTTTTGGGGCTTTCTTCTACCTCAGCGAAGCGGGCCACAACACGGAGGACATCGGCTGGCTTCCGCTGACTGCCCTTGTTTTTTACATCTTCGTCTATACTCCAGGTCAGTACCGGCATATCCGTTGAAAAATAATTCAGCATATTCGCAGCTTACATAAGAAGGGTTATTAAAGTTTGTAGGAGAATGTGTTCGGTAGTGCGCAAGATGAAATTATTGGATATTTAAAATGACAGCCAACCTACACCTGTAGATAGTTTACGTAAACACAACTATTCCATCTTACGTAATGGAACACACAGCTCTCTGCACGGAGTGGAGTTCTGCGGTTCGTCCGGTCATCCAGATTTGTTTTCCGTGATTACCTCAAATTTCTCTAAAGAAATGCCAGTGTTTCTTCAATAGATTGTTTCTAATAAGCTTTCCATCCAACTCAAGTGGAGACTTTTCAGTGTCCTTGATGTCAACTTGGCGTTAAATTCCAACCTTCTGTTACTCCTTATCACTAGCATGTTACCTCATAAAAACTGCACCAGTTCATGAGTCCATTACTTTTTTCTTTTCCTTTCTTCTTTTCCTGCTTCTTTCTTCTCTTTTCCTGCTTCTTTCTTCTCTTTTCCTGCTTCTTTCTTCTCTTTTCCTGCTTCTTTCTTCTCTTTTCCTGCTTCTTTCTTCTCTTTTCCTGCTTCTTTCTTCTCTTTTCCTGCTTCTTTCTTCTCTTTTCCTGCTTCTTTCTTCTCTTTTCCTGCTTCTTTCTTCTCTTTTCCTGCTTCTTTCTTCTCTTTTCCTGCTTCTTTCTTCTCTTTTCCTGCTTCTTTCTTCTCTTTTCCTGCTTCTTTCTTCTCTTTTCCTGCTTCTTTCTTCTCTTTTCCTGCTTCTTTCTTCTCTTTTCCTGCTTCTTTTTATTGTCTCTATTAAGTGCATTTAAAGCTATTTACTGCAGCAAAAATCGGTAGAATGCTTACAGTTAACTGTAGATACTCAAATATCATTTGATCGGAGACGACAGTCAATAGAAGTCCATCGGTAGCTTTTGGGTGATCTGAAACGCCTTATTTTTAAACAGAAATATTTGAAATTCGATTCTACATGTGTTGGTCAACAGATGGCCACAAGTAAGAAAGTATTAAATATGCTGGGAAATTTGAGTGAGGAAACCGTACCCAGTGAGATGTTTAGATTAATAGGACAAAAATTTTCAGGGAGACGACTAGGAGCAGTGTGACCAACCAATAGGAACAATATAAGAATAAATAGGGTAATGAAATGAATTAGTCGGAATGTGTAAGGATTGGTACTTACTTACTGAACGCCATTCCGTTTACACCCCCTGTCAGCTTCAGTTCTTGTGTGTTGCAGTTAGTGTGTTGGTTTGAGCATACTCTGTTTCGGTTGTGTGATTCTCATTGTGTAGCTTAATTTTTACTTCAGTAAGACAGATTACTCCCAGCTACTGTAGATATATTTATTGGCTCGTTTCCTATTGAGAAGCTGGGTGTTTAACGCATTATGTCTTATCGACGCCCGTCGTCTGTTCCAGGCTACGGAGGACTGCCTTTCACCGTAGCGGGTGAAGTGTTCGCTCCGAATTTGAAGGCCGTCGCAATGCCGATGGCTGCCTTCGTGTCGTGGTTCATGTCCTTCCTGGTCACCAGATTTTTCGGAGACATCACAGATGCCCTTGGAAACTACGGAGCGTTCTTCGTGTTCTCGTTATGTGCTCTGCTCGCATCACTCTACGTTTACTTCTTTGTTCCAGAAACAAATGGGAAAACGTTAGAGGAAATACAGATAATGCTCGAGAATGGATAGCACAGCATGGTAATCACTTTATCCATTGCATTAGAGCAATCTTTTATAATTACACTTAGGTTCAGATTCGCAGCGGCGCGTGTTGAACTGAGGGCAAGAGATGTTAATATATTAGCAACTCCTGTATGCAACCACAAGGAATGTAAATCTGTATTTTCAGGTTTCCGATCTTTCTTGAACAGCTATAAGAATATTTCCGTAATGGCTATGTACCCTCAGTGTCAGAAAGCATCGGTAATTAACTTTACCTCCGATCAAACATCTTACATCCAAACAGTTCCTACGCCAATATTAACGACCTGGACTTCACGTAATTGCTAGTCAGATGTCTTGGAACGACCGTCAGTAAATTTTAAACCAATGAAGCTAGGTTGGCCGTGAAATTTTAAAGATTTTAAAGGATCATTTTCCCTAGTTCAAATTGTTTTACTTTAGGAGGTAGATGGGAAGAAACGAATAGCGTAAACGAAAATACGGAAAATATTCCAGCTTAATAAAATTGCATCCATTCAATATCAATAATGCAGAGAGAGACTAATTCTGGATGTCATTCTGTCAAGTTTCTGCATTTCTCCGAAATGCTATTCAGAGGTCTGCACATGTTAAACTGTAAACTTTGCTCCAGTGCCTACTTCATAAATATCATTGGTGAATTTCAGTTATAAGTTTTAAGGCAATCTGTTTTCATATTTGTAGGTAGAACTGGTTAAATTCAGCCTCTCATCGTTCGCATAAAGAGGTAGTGGCTAATATAACGTAAATAGTTTCAGTATTCTCAACCACATTTTACATCATATGATTTTATCCGCGAGAACTTAGCATTTGCTCACATAGTGTAGAATGAGAAATTTAGTTTACTTCAAGAAACTGAACTTTCATACGGCTGAATTTTTATCGCTTTAAAAGATCCATAGCATTATATGTTCAGATTGTTTTAAAAGTATCTTGTAAGCTAATTCGGGTACAATATATTTTAGAATATATATTAGAATATAATTTAGCATATTCCAAATTTCTAATGAGAAGTGGAATAAAATAAAATCTAATATCCATTGTAAGATATTTAAATTTATATCTTATCCTTGATGTCTACGAATTCCGAAGTAAAAATATTGCAAAGCATTTGTTAATTATGCTGCTGACTTATTTACTCGTGTTCACAGATATTTTAATGTAGAAAACATAAGAGAATAATAAAATTGTTGAATTAGTGGGATTTATCTTGTTTTTACACTTTTTATAGCCTATTCACATTTCTAATATTTAACAATACAGCATCACCGGTCTGTTGCGGTCTAACTGTAGGTGAGGCAGTAAATTTATCCACGGAATTAGATTGATAAAGGTGTTAATTCAGCTGCGAGAGACTTTGCTTAAATCACTGGATATTTCAGAGAGGTACTTCTGTGGTCGTACAGCTTGTATTGCCGAAAATTCAGATTTTCCCGAAATTATTTAATAGTTGCAAACCTATCAGAGGCGAGCTTTGTACGGAATTACTCTCAGCTGAAGAATTATTGTGGCGTATGACCATTCATTTAGGAACCTTTTGTGGGAAGCGTTTGCCAACATCTGAAGAATTTGCTATAACTTCGGGCCATAAGTGGTGGTGGCGAATAGGTCTTTTGATTTTTTATGATTCACTGTCGTTTTTTGGAAATTAGTTTTGCTGGCACTCATACACAGCTGACGATAACCGTCTGTAAAAACACAAAGATCAAATAAAACTTTGACTAGCGGAAATTTAAAACTGAAATCCACTCTTTATTTGATGTAAAATGGAATTTGCTATCAATTAATCTCGAGCCTAAATGAAAGAATAAAAGGAAAGATATTTTAAAATTATGCAAAGAAAAGCTATATTAATGATTATTATTTTCGAGAATAACAGTTAAGAGATGCAATTTACTTGTATTTTTGTTCGTCTGTCTCATGCGTATAACCTGTTAAACTTTACCTGAGGAAAAGAGAGAAAACTGAAAAATAATTATTGTAGGTGACAGACAGAAATACTTCATAGTAAATCCATAATATGCAAATAACTAGAAAAATCTAGGTTTGCAGTTGATTAATAACAAAGACTAAAATTATATAGCTGACTCGGCGGTTAATTTGATCTTTGATGTCTGAATAAAATCTGACAAAAGATAGATCCGCAGTGACTACGCCTGTTTCGAGTAACTGTAAGTAAAATAGTTTGAAATCTTTAAGGTTGCTAAAATATTTAACGTTATTGAGGAGGAAACTCGAAAAATAGATTATATCTCGAGGGACAATAATAGGTTATATTATTAGCGCAAGTCAGAGGTAGAATTACGGTCCAATTGTGCGTCGTTACATGGTACATAACTTGACTACAAATAACTATACGTCTATTACAGCTGTGGCATATCGTATATTATTACAGACTCATAAGAAGCAAAAAGGATATACACTTACTGTGTACCCAGGCTAAGCTCTAGTAAAACGTATTTAACGGTTTGTTGATTTCAAGCTATAAAAGTCTATACTAAGACGCTTTTATGTGTAAAAAGACGAGATTTAGGTATTTCAATTCCTACAAATAATTTGGTTGGTAAACTGGAGGTACTAGCAGAACTTTACTTCAATGGAATGGATATACATACTATATATAGGTGAACCATTAAGTATAAAGAAAAAGTAATAGTGATGAAGTGGTATTGGAATCTGGATTGAAAGAAACTCGCTATTTAATATTAGAAATTCAAACGCGTACACTCAACATCGTAAAGATTTCTTTATCTTTGTACTAAGTGTGCCTAAGTCAGGTGTGAAATGGCGTAAGGTTGCATGTACGTACATAATCGCACGTGTGTTCGGAAGGAGTAAATAGGATCAATAGCAACAGTAGTTTTACACACGACCTAAGCAAGTAGTCGTTGGTTACTTAAGAGTTCTCCAGGCAGTAACATATGCAGGAGATGTGCAGTACAAGACGTGTTGATAGCAGTCAGGCTTTGTTTTCGCCGTAGTCCATGAAGTACTAATGTATTCAGCGAATTATTACTTTGTGTGTGTGTGTGTGTGTGTGTGTGTGTGTGTGTGTGTGTGTGTGTGTGTGTGTGTGTGTGTGTGTGAGAGAGAGAGAGAGATGGTATAAAGTAGTGGTTTTTTGTAACGCGACCGGCTATTTTTCTATAAATATTTTCGTGACAGTATATACATATACTCTATCACTACAGGCACTATGCAGTAGTTAATAGCAATATAAAAATTATACATAATATGAAACTGAACTTAGTATTGTATGGAAAAATACTTTGCTGAGTAATGTTGAAAATGGTGAAGCGAACATAATTAAAGAAAAGAAACGATATTTTGGCCCATGAGAATTTTATTTCATGGAAATTAAATGGTGAACTTAATGAAATTTTCAGTATTGTTTAGTCTTGGTGTTAATGACATTTTCTGTATCTGTATTGAAGCTTGTTGGCTTTAGTCATAAATAGATTTCCACGCAAAGATAGTTTCTGTATTTATTTATTTTTTGTTTTTTTAACCTAGTTAGAAACAGCTCGTTGACGTAAGTAGTTGTGAATCAGATTAATTCATCCAAAGCTGTTTGCAAGCACTCGATACTCTCCCTCTAATTTGATCCAAAATGGGTTAGGCTTAATTCTTGAAATAAAGTTTTCAAAGAAGAATCACACGATAGTTCTATTAGAGTCTTCCGCAGGTGCCGACAGTTTTAACTTTTTAAGGTTGTCTTCTTCAATCGGATTTCTTAGCCATAGCAGTTGATCAGAAATTCTTGAAAAGTAATACCTACAACAAGAAATCAATATTAAGCAACACTCTTGGAATAAGCACACAATTATCAGTGAGATTAGCCTGGAACTTTGAGATTCTTCTGAGTTCGCTATGTGAGGACAGCCTAACTATTATGTTGAAAATGTAGGTGGTTGAACTTCAATGTTACTTTACTGTATTGGATGAAAAACAATAACATGAAAATCATAAACATGTTTAATAAGGAATACTTCAAATCCAAGTGATTACTAGTAAAATTATTTGAGAATAAGTACCTGCAACTAGAGGCCAGTGCATCAAGATATTTCTTTATGGCAGCTGTTGTTTCCTCGTTAACTCTGATTCCATCTAAGAAATCACTGAGGAGTGAGAATGAATCAACCCCCCCCTCCCCCCCTTCCCCTGCGGGTCCGCAGGTGTTCCCATACAAGAGTTAAATTTTCTTCTAATGCATACGCCAACTACAGTTTTTTATTTTTATTTATTTTTGTTGGTTTCCTCTCTAACAGTAGACACTATTTTCTTAATTCAGTTTACCATAAGCAGTTTTAAGAGGTGTCATTACGTTTAGTTTCTCTGAAAGTTTAGGCTTCATGGATTCAATCAGCAAGATGTGCTCAGATGGTTCATCTGTGCCTGGGGAAGTACGTGTCTTCGTAACAGCAGTTACAAAGTTTATTGATGCGTCGTCGGATTGGTTTTAAACTATGCTGTCGTGTCTTCTGGGGTTCCCGTGCATAGTCTGCGAGATGATAGCTGGTAAAACACAAAAATATATTTCAATCCCAGAAAATAATAAGCGTATAGCTGTTACAGCCATACCTGCGCGTTTAACCCCCAAAGAAGAGCTACTGGCTGATGCCTGAGGGCCTTTAAATATTGCACGGTTTTTCAGGTGGTGAGCCATGCCAGTTGTACTCCGGTTTTGGAAACTAATGTACTGAGAACAAATCTGACTTTCCACTTCATTTATCTACAAAATCCGTTAAATATCGCAAAGTCCATGACTTCCTCTCCATTGTCAATGCTTCACAAATATCGCGTTCATTACCCTCTATCATATTCACGACTAACTCGTGATACTCCCAAGCTCAAGTGAAATCAGCGGTCTTTCTTCGTGTGTTGTTTAGCGTTGTTGGCCTACCAGACTGCATGTATGGTGTTCTCTGTGAAGAGAATATCTCCACAGTATATATCAACCAGGGAAACTTCCCATCACATCCCCCTCAGATTTAGTGCCGAGATGGCTCACCGGGTAGCTCGACAAAAACTGAACACAAACCACTCTTGAAAACAGGAAGAAGCTGTGCTGGACTGTCGAAAACAGAAGCAAAATAGAAACAGCGAACGGCTCAAGATTAACATCTGCAACTTCGAATCACCGTGGCGTCATGATCAGGTGGTCACGGTGTTGGACTGCGAACGGGGAGAGCTGGGATCAAACCTCCCTCATGCTCCACTTTTTTTTCTCACTATACTATGAACTTCCCGTCCGCTTATTTACGTGTCTGTTCGGTGTATTCAAATTTGTGTCTGTATCGTGGTGTAAAGTCCGTTCGCAACAGCGATGTGTAACGAAGGAGCCTCAAAACGTACGTACCTCCTATCACACTCGTTGTTTTGGAAGTTTTGACTCTTGAATTCACACCTGTTTTCATTTCTGTGGGACGTTTATGAGGCATCTCGCCTGCTCTCAATATTCACCAAATGTACTTCAGACGATATTATATTCTTACCACGTGACTCTTACTCAACAATCAATGTATAGTATGACAGCTGCCAAGACTACAGATGGAGAACAGACAAGTCAAAAAGAAAGGATTGGGAGCACGAGAGAGGAGAGGTTTGAACATGGATCTCCCGCTTTGTTGCCTAACACCATGACCACACAACTACGACGCCGTGATTCTTAAGAGTTTGTCGATGTTTCATATCTCGAGAGTGGACCTTTCACTGTTTCTATCTTGCTTCTTTTTCTCACAGTTCGGTAAACCTTATCCTTGTATTCATGCTTTACCCATTTTCACTTTTGACGTGCTGTCCACTGGGCAATTTTACCATTAAATCTGAGGAGTGTGCGATGGGGCGTTTCCCGTGTCAGCCGACTGGCCCTCACTAGGGTCCTTACATTCCAGAGTATTACGCGTACATTACCAGGAAATGCGTCGAGCGTCTCACATTCATAAAGGTAACGGTTTTATTTTCGTTTCTAGATTTCACTATTAATTTAGTCGCTTCGTAATCTTACAAGGGGACCCTCCATACTGTAAATCACGGATTTTGATGCGCTTCAAATATGTTGTAGAGGCACTTTCCCTGAGCACCTGGCTATCCGGTTTTTTAGCGACGGGCCTTGGTTTTTAAGAAATTTGATTTTGAAGTTCATTGCGTGCTTTGTATTGTATACCCGTAACATTACATGTATTCCAAGCAATTCAGCGTAGCGCAGCGAAAAAAAAACTAATCCTGCTGCCATGTTTTTTTTATATGTATCAAAGACCCGTCCGAAAAATTTGGTCGTAACCTTCAAAAACGAGTAGACAAATTAACTGGAAAATACAGAAATTTAGTCGTGCCCTGCACGAAATCCGGTAAGTTCAGGAAACTGGTGTACGAAGAATTTTCGCTTTCAGTAATTCTTCCGTATGTGGGACAGAAAATTTTTTTGTACATTATTGATTCGTGTGGAGGGCAAACTGAATCAACTTTATACGATCATCTATTCACTGATGAAAGGAAAGCGAGCACCTGCACCCTAAAAGTGGCCCCACCAAAATGGACTCCTTACTGCCAGCCTTGCGATGTTTATTTTTACCGACAGGTGAAAATCTTCACGAAAGTTATTCAGAATGCTCCCGACTTGATGAAAGACAATAGAGAGATCGCTTCTAGGGAAGATTCGATAAAATTACATTCGCTGATCCTACATCAGTTCAGCGCACCTAATTTTGAAAGCGTGATTAGATACGCATGGCTCGCATCGAAATTAGCGGATGAAAGAGTAATCTTTTTTAGTGCAGAATAATTGTTTACCGGCATCTCTCATGAAAAAATCGTGCTCCTGCAAGACGGTTGCTTTCATAAAATGCGCGTGGTGCTGCGAAAATTTGTGCTTCGATTTTTTCTATGATATCACCCACAATATTGTTCTGGCACATCAAGCAATGTGGACGATGAAAAATTAGATTTTGTAATATTGTATGACAGAAAAAATTAATAACTGAATATATCTTCATAGTTTCGCACACCCCACAGTGTTTGTTGATATTCTTTGAAATGAAATTGAAAAAAATTCGGTCGATTTCGAAAAAAAAGGTACACGAGCAGGATTCGAACACGGCACCTCCATCGCGGTAGCCGCGAACCTTTACCGTTACGCTACACTGACTTGCTCGGAAAGCGCGTAACGTTACGGTATACGAAGCACGCAATGAACTACAAAATAGATTTTTTCAAAAACCGAGGCCCGCCGCTAAAAAATCGGGTAGCCAGGTACTCAGGTTAAGTGCCTCTGCAGCATATTTGAAGCGCATCAAGATCCGTGATTTACAGTATGGAGGGTCCTCTTGTTAGCTATGGGCGTAAGATTTGCACTTCCAAAGCTGGAAGTCTTCACAACTGGTGAGAATGTTTTGCTTCATTTTTGGTTACCGAACGTAAGTTACTATTTAAAGCCGGTTGCTTCTGCAGTATAAAAATTATTTATTTGGGCCAATGAGAGTTTCCGTTATTGACAATTAAGTGCAATGGAATGCGTAATCTACATCTACGTTTATACTCCGAAAGTTACCTTGTGGCATGCAGCGGTGGGTATTGTGTGTGCCACTGTCATTTCCCCCTCCGTCCCCCACCTTTTGCTGTTCCAGTCGCGAATGGTCCGCGGGAAGGATATTTTTCGATAAGCCTTTTCTTGATGAGATCGAGTCTAATTTTACGTTCATGCTCTTTTCTCGAGATAGGTATAGCAGGAAGCAGTGTATAGGTTGGTCCTTCTAGCAACGTACGCTTTTGGGAATTTAATAATAAATCACGCCGTGATGACCAACCCTTCTCTTGCAAAAGGTGTTGGATCAGCATAGCGTGACGCTTACACGTTTACAACACAAACTTGGGGCGAAAAACGCTGCTTTTTTGGGGTCTTTTCTATTTCTTCTATTAATCCTATCTGGTTTGGATCTCAGGCTGACGAGCAGTATCTAAGTATTGGTCGAAAGAGGATTTTTTGAGAAAAAAAGAAAGCTGTCTCCTTTGTGGTGAACTACTCTTCTTAAGGTTTCTTCCAATGAATCTCTGATATCTGCGTTTAGTTTTATGTGGTCAGTTACTTAAAATCGCTCAGTACGTATGCTGCTAGTAATTACTTTTATGTATGAAGCGTCCTCTGCGTTAAAAACGACATATCTGAAGATAGTAACTGTTCTAGAAAGAACAGATACCATTCATGACCGTGCAGCTTCTCTAGAATAAATGATAATTAATTGAAACCCTCAGCTGCCGACAGGTGTTGTTGACATACCTTCATGGGGACAGCTGAAAATGTGTGCCCCGACCGGGACTCGAACCCCATGAAGGTATGTCAGCAACACCTGTCGGCAGCTGAGGGTTTCAATTAATTATCACAAAAAAAGTTCTGTTTCTTAGAAACTCTTCAATCTAATCACATAATCTTATATTCCATACGCTCTTATTTTATTCTTTGGGTGGCAGTGTGGAACTACATCGAACTCCTTATGGAAGTCGAGGAAGATAGCATGCACTGCTTTCGTAATATCGTGGACAGAGAGCGAACTGGTTACCACACAATATTTGTTTTCGGAAACCACTTTGATTCATACGGATGAGATTTTTTGTTTCCAGAAGTCTCAGAATACCTAGCATAAAACATATTTCAAAATTATACAAAGACTAGTGTCAGTGATGACAGCCTACAATTCTGTGCGTTTGTTTGACGATCATTCTTGAAAATTGGAATTACCTGTGTCTAGCCAATCACTACGAACGCTTTTCTTCTTCAGCGACCTGCGATACGCCTCTTGCTGCTAGAATAGGAGCATTTCTCTCGTGAGTTGGATATCCCTATTAAGCGTGAAATCCAGTAATTTACTTTTTCAAGTAATTATTACCAAAAAAATGGTTCAAACGGCTCTGAGCACTATGGGACTTAACATCTGAGGTCATCAGTCCCCTAGACTTGGAACTACTTAAACCTAACCAACCTAAGGACATCACACACATCCATGCCCGAGGCAGGATTCGAACCTGCGACCTTAGCAGCAGCAGCAGCAGCAGCAGCAGCACGGTTCCGGACTGAAGCGCCTAGAACCGCTCGGCCACCGCTGCCGGCAATTATTACCACTTATCTGTAGATCTGATGGGGCTCCCATACACTCGAGCAGTTCTCAAGAATGGGTAGCGCAAGTGTTCTACAAGCTGTCTCTTTTGTAGATGCACCACACACATCTGGAATTCTCATAATAAACTGAAGTCGACTAGTTAGCGTTCCTTACAACCGACCTTAAGTGCTCTTCCCCTTTCAAGTCGGTTGCCAGCGTTACGCCCAGATACTTACCGACGTGACTGTCAAGCAGCACACCCTAATACTGCATTTTAACACTACAACATTCTTTTGACACTCATCTACTTACACTTTAATTTAGAGCGAGCTGCTATTCATCACATCCAAGAGACGTCCTTTGCAAGTCATCCTGTATCCTCTTACAGTCACTCAGCGAGGTCTCTTCGCTACACCGAGTGATCAGAAAACAGTCGCACATATTGCTCGTCCTATCTATTAGGTCGTTTCTGTATACAGTGAACAAGAGCAGCCCTATCATACTTTCCTTTACATCCAATGACTTTCGGTTTCCAGGACAACGCGCTGCTTTCTGTTATTTACTGCTCTAGGAACTCACTTACCCCTGTAAATCTATTCCGTATGCTCGGACATAATTGTCGCAGAGTGGCACTGTCAAACGCATTCCGAAAATCTAGGAATATGCAGTCTGCATGTTGGCCTTTATCCAATGCTCGAAGCACATCGTGCGAGAACAGGTCAAGTTGACTTTAAGACGAGCAATGCTTTCTAAATCTGTTTTGGTTTGTGGATAGAAGCCTTTCTTTCTTAAAGAACTTTAGTATGTTCGAATATAGAATATGTTCAAGAAACCTGCAGGAAACCTATTGAAGACTACACTGATCTGTAATTTTACGATTCCGTTTTTTTGGCCCTTTGAAAGTATCTAACCAAAATTGTATCCTTTTACTCTGTGAAAGTATCAGTGATATGATTGTTCTAAATTAATTATTCAGAAAACCTGCATCTGACTGCATCTGTGAACTTGTTTCTTGCACTCCTCCATTTTGCCAGAAATGCAACATGTATTTAACTCAGCAATCAAATTTAAGAGAATAATGCCGTTTGTGCACTGTCATTAAGATGGTACTGGAAAATTAACTTTTGGCCCTGATGTTTACTTGGTTCTTTCATTGGTGGGTAACTTTAGCAAAGGGTGTGGATTATGTTTCAGGCTGTTAGATTTAAACACAATGTTGATCTCAATATATATATTGTTAAAATTTTAAGTCATACACAAAACCTACTATTTCAATCATTTTCGTAGCACGAATCACTCTTACAAAAAATTTTACAAAACGCTTACTGCGTCAAACCTTGGACATACAAATCCTAACTCTGATGATTATTTAACAAAAACCAATTTGAAATGATTATATATCTTTCATTTACATGCTAAAGTTTGGTTAGGGACAGCGACCTACCTTAACGCTGTCACCACACGTCTGCTTCCTCCGGGCACCTACCTGCGACTCTTCGGTTTTTACTGCACGCGACCAGCTCTCTTAACCATCAAAGATCCTCCTCCTCAAAGATATTATACCCGTTCCACCTTGAGGTTGGCAACTACCGACTATTTTCTAGAGCTACCCTGATCAGACCTTAGCACATACCTTTCACCTTCTTATATACTGTAGTCACCTGAGCTTTTTTCCAGTCGCTTGTGAATTTGCGCTGGGCGGCATTCGCGATTTTTGTGGGGGCTCATCAGTCTTCTGACTGGTTTGATGCGGCCCACCGCGAGAGCCTCTCCTGTGCTAACCTATTCATCTCAGAGTAGCACTTGAAAGCTACGCCTTCAATTATTTGCCATACTTGAGTACTCCAATCCATGTCTTCCTCTACAGTTTTTGCCCTCTACAGCTCCCTCTAGTACCATGGAAGTCAGTCCCTCGTGTCCTGTTATCCTGTCCCTTCTCCTTGTCAGTGTCTTCCACATATTCCTTTCCTCTCAGTCTACGCAGAACCTCCTCATTCCTTACCTTATCAGTCCACCTAATTCTCAACATTTGTATGTAGCACCACTTCTCAACTGCTTCTATTCTCTTCTTTTCTGGTTTTCCCACAGACCATGTTTCACTAACGTACAATGCTGTGCTCCAAACGTACATTCTCAGAATTTTCTTCCTCAGGTTGTTTGATACTAAAAGACTTCTCTTGGGCCGGAATGCCCTTTTTGCCAGTGCTACTCTGCATTTTGATGTCCTCCTTGCTCCGTCCGTCGTTGCTTATTCCGCTGCCTAGGTAGCAGAATTCCTTAACTTCATTTACCATGTGACCATCAATCCTGATATTAAGTTTCTCGCTATTCTCATTTCTGCTATCTCTTATTACTTTCATCTTTCTTCTTTTTTCTCTCAATCCATATACTATACTTACTAGACTTTCATTCCACGCAGCAAATCATATAATTCTTCATTTTCACTCGGAATAGCAATGACATCAGCGAATCGTACCACTGACAACCTTCCACCCTGAATTTTAATTAAAGATTCTATCCCTGTCTTACACCCTTTTTAATCCGAGCACATCGTTCTTTGTTGTCCACTCTTATTATTCCTTCTTGGCTCTTGTACATATTGTATATTACCCCCTCTCCCGATAGCTTGCACCTATTTTTATCATAATTTCGAACATCTTGTACTATTTTGCATTGTCTAACGCTCTTTCCAGGTCGAGATATCCTATGAACGTGTCTTGATTTTTCTTTGCTCTTGCATCCATTATCAACCGCAACACCAGAATTGCCGATTACTCTCTCTAAAACCGACTTGGGATTCCAACTAGACCTGGCGAATTACTTATTTTCGATTCTTTCAGTTGCTTTTCAACGACAAGGATGTCTTTGTATATCCTGAATACTTGTTTGTGGGGCGGTCGAACGATGATATGTCTGTGCCATCCACTTGAGTGAATGTTTGTTTTTTTACGCGAAGCGAACTTAAGTGTTCCTTGTGTTGTCTTCTATGGACACACCAGAGTGGTCTACGAAGGCCTATGTGCCGCCTAGTGATTTTACTAGGACCAAAATTTTCTAGAGTTCTTGTCAAAACCCTCAGCTAAAATATGGTGGTCTAAATTACATGTTTCGCACATCAATCTTTTGATGGATTAATTTTTGCATATAGACATTTGTACGTTCTTATTTGAACTGGGAGTGCAACATTCTGTTTTCTCACCATTTTACGAATTTTGTTATTAAACAGTATTTCCGTCCTTCATCCACTTACGCTGCACATAATTCTCCAAAGCGCGATTTACAGTGAGTTTAAATTTTGCACATACTTCCTCTGCTTCCACCATACTGAAACTAAATGGCATCAATTCATTGTCTAAGCAGGACGCCAACAACGATTTATCTGCTCTTTCCTGCGTAAAAGCTCTCCTAGTTTTCTTCATGGTTGGTTAACTTCAGTAATCATCTTGGTTATGATACCGTGATCGTTACTCTCTTTCTCTGTATTGAAAGTGTTGAAGAGTCAGGTCTGTTGGTACCTACACGCTTTAAAATGCACCCATTCCACGCGGGTTCTCGCACTAGTTGCTCAAGACAGTTTTCGGAAAAAGTGTTCAGAATTTATTCGCAACACCCTCCGTACTACCTGATACGAATCCATAGTCGACCTAGGCTCTATCAGGTAACTTATAAGTCACGTCCAACTAAAACTGCGTGGTATTTCCAAATTACTAAGCACAGACTTTCCTTGAATGATTCTGAAACTGTCACAGCAGTATCGGGTTAGCGGTGAAAATATCCGGTGATCAATTTGTGTTCGCCTAGACCGGATACACGCGTCCAGATAACTTTGTAATCAGACTCGATTTCGGCCTTGATAGATCTAATATTTATGTCGGTTACAATTATCACTCTCTCTCTTATGATACCTCACCTGTATTTTCGACATACGTTCCTTGCTGTGTTACATATTTCGGAGCTTTCTACATCGGGTTACTTACAGCTTTTTTAAGCAACGCTTGCTAATGATAGTTGAATGTGCTCGTCCTACGACTTCGGTTGACATACGTAACTGTTTAAGTGCGCAGGTCATACTAATTTTTAAGAAAAACTGATGAACGGATGCACATAATTGTAAGTTTATATCGCTGGCGTTATTCCATGAATGGCTACAAGTGGTCTGCAAAAAGCTGAACATGCAGAGGGCCCAGTCGAATCCATGTAAAAGTCCACACCATTATGGAGGCACCACCATCTTGCACAGTGCCTCGTTGTCAACTTGGTTCCATGGCCTCGTGGATTCTGCGCCACACTCGAACCCTACCCTCAGCTCTTAGCAACTGAAATCGGGACTCATCTGACCAGGCCACGGTTTTCCAGTCGTCTAGGGTCCAACCGATATGGTCCCGGGCCAAGAGAGGCGCTGCAGGCCATGTCCTGCTATTAGCAAAGGCATTCGCGTCGGTCGTCTGCTGCCATAGCCCATTAACGCCAAATTTCGCCGTACTATCCCAACGGATACATTCGTCTTACGTCTCACATTGATTGATGTCGGCCACTGTATTGTCCGTGGTGGTAGGTAATGCCTGAAATGTCATACTTTCGGCACACTCTTGACACTGTGGATCGCGGAATATCGAATTCTCTAACAATTTCCGAAATGGTATGTCCCATGCGACTACCTCCAACTACCATTCGGCGATCGAAGTCTGTTAATTCGCATCGTGCGTCCATAATCACTTAGGAAACCTTTCTACATAAACCACCTACGAGGTTGAGTGAAATGAAAACCTTAAATTTTTTAAAATATTATTTATTGTGCAGAATTGGTACAAACCTGTATCACTTTTCAACATAATCTCTCCTACGCTCAATGCAAGTCCTCCAGCGCTTAAAAAGTGCATAAATTCCTTTAGAAAAAAATTCTTTTGCTAGTCCGTGCAACCACTCGTGCACCGCGTGGCGTACCTCTTCATCAGAACGGAACTTCTTTCCTTCCTTTGCGTCTTTGAGTGGTTCAAACACATGTAAATCACTTGGGGGCAAGATCTGGTGAGTATGGTGGATGGGGAAGACACTCAAAATGCGGATCTGTGATTGTTGCAACTGTTGTACGGGCAGTGTGGAGCCTTGCATTGTCATGTTGAAAAAGGTCACCTACTGACAGCAATCCACGTCGCTTTGGTTCGATTGCAGGCCGCAGATGATTTTTTAGGAGATCTGTGTATGATGCACTGGTGACAGTGGTCCCTCTAGGCATGTAATGCTCAAAATGACGCCTTTTTCGTCCCAAAAGAGAGTCATCAAAACCTTCCCTGCTGATGGTTCTGTTCGAAACATCTTTGGTTTTGGTGATGAGGAATGGCGCCATTCCTTGCTCGCTCTCTTCGTTTCCGGTTGGTGGAAGTGAACCCAGGTTTCGTCCCCAGTAACGCTTCTTACAAGGAAGCCATCACCTTCTTGTTCAAAGCGCCGAAGCCGGCCTCTGTGGCCGAGCGGTTCTAGGCGCTTCAGTCCGGAACCACGCGGCTGCTACGGTCGCAGGTTCGAATCCTGCCTCGGGCATGGATGTGTGTGATGTCCTTAGGTTAGCTAGGTTTACGTAGTTCTAAGTCAAGGGGACTGATGACCTCAGATGTTAAGTCCCATAGTGCTTAGAGCCATTTGAACCATCAAAGCGCCGAAGAAGTTCTTCACAAGCATCAACACGTCGTTCTCTCATTTCAGGAGTCAGCTGCCGTGGCACCCATCTTGCAGACACTTTCTGAAACTGGAGCACATAGTGCACAATGTGGTGTGCTGACCCATGACTAATTTGTAAACATGCTGCAATGTCATTCAGTGTCACTCGGCGGTTTTCCTTCACTAAGGGTTCAACTGCTGCAATGTTCTGTGGAGTCACAACTCGTTGTGCCTGACCTGGACGAGGAACATCTTCCACTGAAGTCACACCATTTCCAAGCTTCCTACTCCATTCGTAGACTTGCTGCTGTGACAAACATGCGTCACCGTACGGAACCTTCATTCGTCGATGAATTTCAATAAGGTTTCACATCTTCACTATGCAAAAACCGAATAAGAGAACGTTGTTCTTCCCTGGTGCAAGCCGCAAGTGGGGCGGCCATTTTTATACTGATACTGCGGCGTATGTGTGCACCTGCACTATGCTGCCACTTACATTCCATTCTGCACGCTGTTTGTAGCACGCTTACGAACTTGCAGGATAACGGCGCGAAATTTCGATTTGTTATTATAAATTTAAGGTTTTGATTTGATTCACCCTCGTAAATACAAATGACAGATCCGTCAATTCAGTGCCCTTTTCTACCTTGTGTATAAGATACTACCGCCATCAGTATAATGCATATCGTTATCCCATGACTTGTCACCTCAGCATAAATGCAAGTGACCTAGTGGATAACGTCGGAAGCTCCATGACGCTGTTCTTGGATGATGCTGTTCCATATAGATAAGTTGCAACAGGAGGAAATTCTAGTGAAAAGGAGGAGCGTAAGCAGAGGATCGATGACTTGTACAGGGTCTGGCAAATGACTCTCAGCTTCAACAAAAATAACTTACAGCGCAAAAATACACAGATTGACCAGTTACGGTTTTCTTGTACAATTGCCGAACAGTCACTGGAAATAGTGACATTTATTAAATATTAGGAGCAATGTATGGAGTGATGTAGAGTGCAGTTACCACCTATTAATAGGAAAGGCAGATGCCAGATTAAGATTCAATAACGGTCAGAAACTACGAAATACAGTACATGGAAATAGAAAAAGCACACAGCTTACACACATCAAATAAGCCTAGGTTCCTGAAAGTCCCAACTCACAAATACAGTCCTAGCAGCATTGATTTACAGGTTGGGGGTATAGCTCAGTGGCAGAGCATTCGACTGCAGATCGAGAGGTCCCCGGTTCAAATCCGGGTGCCCCCTTCTGTTTTGTATATCCCAATCTCACAAAATATGTGGTTCCGCTTGAGACGTCGTGTAGCTGGGACGTGTTATGACGCTGCTCAGTCGTTGCGGCGTACTTTCCAGTACTAGATGTTCAGGCTGTCTTCTGCGTGAACATTGAGTGTGTTCTCATTGTCGTTCTGTTCTGGATTTTTTGTTGTTCTTTGTCAGTGCTTTCAGCCGCTAACTAGTCGTGATGACGTGAAGAATGTTCGCTAGCAAATTCACCCTCTGTTTCGAATTCGACAAGGCAGCAAGACATGTTCAACCACGTTTATTAGAGGTGGACTATTGGAACGTGGAACTGTTAAGCCTTGTGGTGCTGGAAAGGATTCTACTCAGCTATAGAGGGAAGGCTAAATTCCGTCCCCGCGACGCCTTGGTTAGTGGTGTCATAATTTCTAAAACTGAGTTGCACTGTAGAAATGTATGTGTGTTTAATCAACCTCCTGAGGTTGAAAAATATCATTTAAAAAAGAGTTTAACCAAGTATGTGAAGGTAAAACAAATTCGTAACGAACGCTGGTCTAGACATTTGAAATTGCACTGTTTTAGCCGTGTCAGATCTGTTGAAATCCATGCCATGCAGAATATTCTCTCTCATCTCGACTTGGTCTCTTAACAAGTAATCCTGAGCATCACCACGGATACAGGGACTGACCACGAGGTCATGTAGCGACACTGAACACCGTATCATCACACTCACTACCGCTGGGGGTAGCCGTGCGGTCTCAGGCGCCTTGTCACGGTAAAGGCGCTTTGTCACGGTACGTGCGGCTCCCCCAGTCGGAGGTTCGAGTCCTCCCTCGCGCATGTGTGTGTGTGTGTGTGTGTGTGTGTGTGTGTGTGTTGTCTATAGCGTAAGTTAGTTTAAGTTAGATTAAGTAGTGTGTAGACTTAACGACCGATGACCTAAATAGTTTGGTCCCATAAGACGTTACCACAAATTTCCAAACTCATTAAAATTGAACGCAGAATGTATCTATTTAAAAAAGCAGGTAAAAAGAGTCAGTTGACGCCTTCCTAAGAGACTGTCTCCTCCGAACTAACTATGTAAGCCTAGACTAGATGTGGCTTACATTCCAAAAAATAATATTGACAGCAGTTGTGGAAGTTATGCCAAATAAGAGACAGAACTGATCCCCCACGGTACACAAAACAGGTCAGAATACCGTTGCAGAAGCAACGTAAAAAGCATGTCAAATTTAAAAGAACACAAAATGCGCAAAATAGGCGAATATTATAGAAGGTCGATATTTACTATCTACCTCAATGCAAGATGTTAATAGTTTGCGCAACGAAACTCTGTCTCAAAATCTGCCAGAAAATCTGAAAAGATTCTGGTCGTATGTATACTACAAACAAAAACACACTTATTCTATAAAAGCCTCAGTGCTACTGAGAACGCAGTTTAAAAAAAACTGATTATCACAGACCAATCTGTCGTTCTCTACAACGGTGCGTGTGTAGAACAGCATTCGACGTCTGAGCGTAGTACTACCAAACTACAAACATCGGATAAAAGTAGACTCCCGCAGCACTGTAGGCACGGTTAGACGTGTGCGTCCTCTCCTCTAGCCAGTCCTTTCTGGAAGACATTCCCTGATTTGCTGCATGAACTTTAACAGTATCTAGGACGCAGTACTGATGAAATATCTCGCCACTTCGCTCACAGATTTTATTTTTATTTCATTTTATTTATTTATTATTTAAGTAAAAAATGTTCAAATGTGTGTGAAATCTTATGGCACTTAACTGCTAAGGTCATCAGTTCCTAAGCTTACACACTACTTAACCTAAATTATCCTAAGGACAAACACACACTCATGCCCGAGGAAGGACTCGAGCCTCCGCCGGGACCAGCCGCACAGTCCATGACCGCTCGGCTAATCCCGAACCCTACTTTATACTACCAGAAAATTACTAATTATATACAGGCTGGCGCACGAAATGTGTTACCAATTGTTTCTTTCACAATTTACGACGCACGTTAGATATCCCGCTGGGATCTCTACAGCAGTACCAGCAGAGCTTGGAAAAACAAATGAGTTACGAAATGACGTGTAATTCAGGATACTGCCGCTAGGAGACTAGTAAGCAGCAATGGCTGACAATGGAAGACTAACGACACAGCAACGATCGGCAGTTGTGTTAGTTTTTCAAGAAACGAAAAGCCTTATTGTGACTCAGAGGCGTTTTCAACAACAGTTTAACACACGACGGGTCCCTTGCAAAAAGACCTTCCACAGGTTGTACGATAAATTTGTACAGGAAGCAACAGTATTGGAAGCGAAGCGACCTCGGCCTAAGCCTGTTTGTTTGCCGGAGAATATTGAAGCGGTACGAGTTGCTGAACAGAGAAGTCCCGGGAAATCGTGTAGAAAGGCAGCAGTGCAACTGGGAATATCCAGACGCTCCGTTCAACGCATTCTTAAAAGTGACCTCCATATGTACCCATACAAGATGAGCTGTGCACAGAAGCTCACTGAAGAACACAAGCAGCAGAGACTACTGTTTGCTCAGTGGGCGGAGGATAGGGAAGAAACTCTCAACAACGTTTGGTTTTCAGACGACGCGCATTTTCATTTAGACGGTGTGGTTAACAAACCAAATGTACGCTTTTGGGCCACTGAAAACCCACAAGTGCTTCATGAACGACAACATTATGCTCCGAGGATTACAGCGTGGGCACCAATTCCCAGTATGGGCTCATTGGACCCTTTTTCTTTGAAGAAATGGTGGACATATTGAGCATGTGCTGAGTTAGAACAAATCTCCATGGACGGCTCTTGACTGTAGTATACGTCCCTTTCAGATCGTATTGCCGGCCGAAGTGGCCGTGCGGTTAAAGGCGCTGCAGTCTGGAACCGCGAGACCGCTACGGTCGCAGGTTCGAATCCTGCCTCGGGCGTGGATGTTTGTGATGTCCTTAGGTTAGTTAGGTTTAACTAGTTCTAAGTTCTAGGGGACTAATGACCTCAGCAGTTGAGTCCCATAGTGCTCAGAGCCATTTGAACCATCAGATCGTATTGACAATAAAGTTTACATTCATAAACAAAATGGTAACACATTTCGTGTGCCACCCTGTAGATAACAATTCTCGATCCTGACAAGTGCTTCCTCTTCAGGCGTTCGTACCTAGCAATCATCAAAAAAAAATTCCTAATATGTATTATCCAATATTCTACCTATCATACTCAGGCACCACGTCTGAACTAAACATTAAAATACGTTCCCTTTATTATTTTCCTGCGTATTTACATATGCATAAACAAATACATCACCACAATCCAGGCGTAACTCCGGCTTCATTCTCAGAATAAAAACTCGGATAGACCATCTTCTACAGGCCAAGGAGCGTCTTTGCATTTATTCCAATCATCATAATCATCGCGGCGGTCATTGTTAGTGGCCAGGTGTTCTCTGACTGATGATGTCGATGCCTGGGCGCTTCTGTGATCCATGTTATCGCTGGTAGGTGGCTCTGCTGTCTGTTCAGCTCTCTCATGCAGTGTACGATACATGCAGCACAATAATTACAACTGCAATTAACGTAAGACATAAAATTTATTCTTTTCCTAATCTTGCAAAAATTTAACTAGCGGCTCGACATTCTGAGTGGTGGAAAGTTGTAACACCAAACACCCACAGAAATCAGGGGAACAAAATCGTGTCTTACGCTGTCAACATGAAACTGAAGAACGATAAGTTTTGCCAGCCGGTTATGGAAACAACGAATCGAGATGCCCATTACAAGACGAGCTCTGGCGAGGTGAATCGTGTTAAAATTACTTCCCAGGGCTAGGGCCGATAATCATGAAAGTGTACAATTTACCCTTTGAGATTGACGTGATAAGCATTAACCAGGCCATTATAATGTTCGGTATCGTGTATAGTGTAACTGCTGGTCGATAGTCTGGTAACATGCATTACAGGGCAGATAACGGCATGAAGGTGGTCACAGTTTACCAGGAATGCCATGTACTGCCTTCAATAAATAAAGCGTCATGAATGTCAGAGACGCTGCACATCGAGCATACAAGATACACCCTACACCTGAAAATCATACTGTATACAAGCAGAAACGAAACATAGTCAGTCAAGCGATGAGAAACGCTAAGCTCAGGCAAGCCCGTACATTAGCTGACAATAGATGTAGACCAGCTATCCTGTGGAAAAATCTCCGTAGTCTCGGTTTAGGCAAAATAAAAGTTGCAGAAAATCCCATGGTCCCAGCTGAAGAACTAAACAGATTCTTCACATTACCTACAACCACAATTGAACAGAAAAAAAAAACACCAGAGGATCATTGATTACTTCATGCGGATGAACGACTGTAGCAAAGAAAAATTCTATCTACAACACGTCACTTGCAATACTGTCAAGAAAGCCATAATGTGGATTAGATCAGCATCTACTGGACATGATGGCATCACTGTCCAGATGGTAAAACTTATTATTGATCAACTACTGCCCTCTGTAACAGTCATTTTCAACGATTCATTAATCACAAGTGTTTTACCTGAGGCCTGGAAACTGGGACAAATTAAGCCACTGCCTAAAAAGGACATCGTCACAGCACCCTCTGACTACCTCCCCATCTGCCTTCTTCCTGCACTATCAAAGGCCTTAAGAACATATAGTCCATGACCAGCTCACCAACTACCTAACCACTAGCAACCTACTAGACGAATACCAATCAGGTTTCCGTAAACATCGAAGCACAACATCCGCACTGATAAAGGTGACAGATGACCTGAAACTTGCCACGGACAGGTAAGAAGCGACTATCATTTGCTTCTTAGATTTCAGCAAAGCATTTGATACTGTCGACTTCGCCATCTTACTAGCCAAACTTAGCGGTCTAAATTTCTCACCAAGTGCAGTGCAATGGTTTCGCTCATACATGACGTCTCGTCAGCAACGCGACCTGCCCGGGAATATAAAATCACAATGGCGGCAGGTAGTGTCAGGCGTTCCCCAAGGCTCAGTATTAGGTCCTATACTCTTCTCTCTGTATGTCAATGATGTGTCACTGGTTCTGACCTATTGCAAGTATCATATGTATGCTGATGACCTTCATTTGTTTCTAAGTGCAAAACCAAGCAATCTTAAGAAAGCTATTGAAAATTTCAATACAGACCTCGATGCACTATCAAAATGGGCACAGGACGTAGGACTAAAACTAAACCCATCTAAAACCCAAGCGGTACTTGTTGGTCACTCTAAGCTCATTAGCCCAAAACATCGGGAATCCGTACCACTCTTATCCTAAATGGGACAAATATTAATTTGTCTCCCTCAGCAAAGAGTTTTGGAGTAATAATAGACGAAAATCTAAATTGGACAGAGCACGTAACTGCAGTGTGCAAAAAAGCATCAGCATCCCTTCATGTCCTACAAAAATATAAAAAACTCTTCCCTTTCGATCTGAAAAAGAAATTAGTACAAACGATTATACTCCCAATCATTGACTACAGCGATATTATCCTACAAGGCCTCTCTCAGGAAAATTCGCGACGTCTGGAACTGGTCATGAATGCCTGCGTCCGATATATCTGTGACGTTCGACTTTTTGGTCACATTTCACCAGCATATGCAAAATTGTCCTGGCTGCGTGCAGACAAACACTGAGATTTCCATACACTCTGTCTCATCTACTACCTCATAAATGTACACTGTCCCTCATATCTCTCCTCGTCCTTAACGCGTATGTCGGAACAACATGACAGAAACACACGTTCCCATCATAATAAAATGCTCTCTGTTCTACTGCATCGCTCAGTCACCTTCTCCAAGTCCTTTACAGTAGCAGGAACTCGACTCTGGAATAACCTCCCTCGTTATGTTAGAGAACTTAAAAACATGTCCGGCTTCAAAAAACAGTTAATGACGTATCTACTTAAACGACAGTAATGCATTCCTCTGTACATGAATGCACTTCACCTCATTACTTCCCTCTTTCCCCCCTCCTTAAATCTCCCTTTCTCAAAACTCGCTATACTAGTAAACATCTACTTTACACCCCAAGATATTAATGTACATCTGCACAAATCTTCATAACTCTTGCCAATTTTTCTCATGTTTATCATTATTATTTGCTTTTGTTTTTTATTACTGTTATTATTATTGCTTTTATCATAATTTGTATGTACAGCACCTGTTGTAAAAATACTGCCAGCATTTACTTTACTAGGTCTTAGTCATTACTCTTTATTCATATTGTCACTAGAGTAATCTAATTTTCTTATTTGAACTGTTGTCATGAGGTAACTCTGATGTGTGAAATGCTGCAAGTGTGGAACACTGGTCCGATGTAAGAGAGGGCCTGATGGCCCTCATCTGCTCAGGTTAAATAAATAAATAATGATGGTCAGCCTAGGACGTTTTCGGTTTGGAGCTCGACCACTCACTTCAGGGCGGAGTGCACGTGCAGCTAACACTGCGTCCACAGTGGCACCGAGTCGATGGATTCCGACACTGTTGTAGCTTTGCATATTCACTGAATTATTCATCCTTTCTTTTGATGTAAAAACCATCAGTAGTTTTGCTGTTGGCTGAAACGTGTTCATTCTTTTAACTGAAACCGCTCTTCAGTGTTTTAGCAGACTGAGCTATCCATTCACTCGTCTGAGGGAAACCAACCCGCAATAATTTGATTAGTTGAACTACAGCAGTGCTACATTATACTGACAGAGGGTGGTCCTAAGTTAAGACGTATCTCAGGGGTATGCCAAACTTAAAATAAGCAGTATACAGGTTCATTTAACTATGTAAAGAACGGAGTAATTTTTCTTTTCATCATTTCAAACTGATTCATCTATTGCTGTGGATTAAATGATTCCAGGTACCTTTAATGCATAACTATAGTTCAATTCTTTTATCTTGGCGGCTCGCGCATGCCCGCCCAGACGCGGGAGATTGCTGCGTTGCCAGTTGCAAACGACGCACGCGCCAAGAGAAGCAGCGCCGTAATGTAGTATAGTTCCCAAACTTACACTAAGTGGGGAGCGCGTAGTAAGTAAAGCCACCACGGCCGCATTAACCCTTTCGCTGCTACAGAGACGTACTCCGCATTCCGCGCTGTGCGCGATTTTGTCATCACTGCACTGCTCGCCTGTGCAGACACATGGTGTTCCGACTGCTTTGACACTCTTATCATTCGATTTCACAAAAACTATGTGAGCCAAAAATTTGATTTTTACGCATCTTCTTGACTGATATCTTCCCCCCATAAATGACTTAATTTTGTTTCGATGTTCAATGCAGTTATTGTGCAGCATTAAATGTAGTAAACCATTGCACGAAATTTTGAAGAGTTTGCAGAGGTCCATAGCGTATACTTTCCATATGGTCGATTTTAGTTGCCACAATGTTGAGAATGAAATGTGGACAAGATACCTAAATTTCATATAAAATTTACTGTATAACAATATCTCATTTAATTTAAGTACCAGATAGGTGTCGTATGTAATATTGAGAAATATTCCGTCTTTCGCAACTGTAATAAAAGTTTTATTTACAACGGCCGCGTTTGGCTTTATTTTAAAGCACTTCAGTCAATCAAAAGGAAGTAGACAAAATACATTAAACAAAACTGTGGACTTCCAAAAGCATGTCCCCAGTTAAAATGAACCACTTTATAACATAAACAGTGTTTATAAATTGGGAAACTTTTATTTATACCAGAGTCATTTCGCTTTTTTCCAAAACGGTCTGACTAAAAAACGAAGTTGGCGAACTAAACAAAATTGAATTGTGGACGTAATAAAACATAGAAACTAAAATATATTGTCAGTGAGGTGCAGTGCGCAAACAATTTGTGTTTGTCACAACGGACAGCAAATGCATGCCAAAACATAGATCAGTCGACGAAAACATTGAATATGATGTTGCCAAAGCAGCGAAGCAAAGAACTGCGTCAGACAATCAAGTAGCTAGGCAACGTACGAGCCGAAATTCTGCTCTAAATAATACTTTTAATACTGTTGCAAAGCCGGCCGCGGTGGTGTAGCGGTTCTAGGCGCTCAGTCCGGAGCCGCGCGACTGCTACAGTCGCAGGTTCGAATCCTGCCTCGGGCATGGATGTGTGTGATGTCCTTAGGTTAGTTAGGTTTAAGTAGTTCTAAGTTCTAGGGAACTGATGACCATAGATGTTAAGTCCCATAGTGCTCAGAGCCATTTGAACCAATACTGTTGCAAAAAAAATGGTTCAAATGGCTCTGAGACTATGGGACTTAACATCTGTGGTCATCAGTCCCCTAGAACTTAGAACTACTTAAGCCTAACTAACCTAAGGACATCACACACATCCATGCCCGAGGCAGGATTCGAACCTGCGACCGTAGCGGTCACGCGGTTCCAGACTGAAGCGCCTTTAACCGCACGGCCACACCGGCCGGCACTGTTGCAAAAGAATATATCTCAATATGAATAGTAAAACAGCGACTGCGGAAGAGAAAATATACAAACAAAACAGATAACATGAATAATCTATGTATGCCTTTTCATTGTTTTTAATTGCTGTGAAAAGAAATATTGGAGGACAAAATTAGAAAAACTGAAAACTTATAATTTTTCTAATGAAGAGACAAAGCACTAGAATTTTCAGAAAATTACATTCAGAAAATTCATATTGTAAGACACTTTGATATTGTTTTTAAATAAAGAAAATGTTAATCACCGAACCCAGGACCTTGAGCTAACGCAACTCATTATTCAATAAAAGACGTGGTGGTGTTTATCACTCAAAATACCGACGAACACTGTTGGTATGACTATGAATTACTCACGTTTCGTCGAAGTACAATAGGAAATAAACAATTACTGCTGTTCTTTGTTGCGAAAAAGCGGTTCGTGAGAATGATACAAACACCTTTCCTTGCTATCGCCTGAATTAAGAGACTTATTGCTTGTTTGGTTTAATTAATTGATAGAATATGAAGCAATTGGTATAAAGAAGGCTTTGTTCAAACTTTCTATAAAGAAAGTCTGGTATCAAGACATTGCTTTTGTTCAATTACTTTCTTTGTGACTGAACGTTTCTAAAGCTGAAGACACTCGTCCTTGCTCTGCACTGCAGTCGAGCTCTGGCAACGTCGTTCCCTGTTCATCGGCTGACTGTGTTTTGTGACGTCACATGCGCAGAACGAACCTAAACTCGACCGCCGTCGTAAATGACGCGCACTATAATTAACCCGACCTATCACTGGGGTAGACCTGCTGTCACTTAAATTGCCAAGCCCACACAAAAACTTCGAAAACCCCGGACATCTGCATCAAATCGGATTATTTTCGTGGACACAAACAGTCTACAGATGATAAGTTGGTCGATGGCTATGCTGTTTCGGGGAGAGTGGGAACATCTCCCTTGCTTTTCGGTGCCGATAACGACAGCAGGCGCACGCAACCATCTGACCAGCAGATATAAATTACACATGAGAGTGACAAGGATTTGTGAAAATACATTATAGAAACGTTTATGTTCATACAAAGTACTAAGATGCAGTAAGGAATATGTACGTAAATGAAATGTACGTAAATAAACCAGTTTTATACAGCTCAATGAGTAGAAGGCAAATAACGTTTAAGATATTCATATGTCTGGCAGCCAGGGCGACGCCGCGGCGTACGCGATCGCCTATTCTCGGCGGCTTCACAATGTTGGCAGCTTTTCATGTCACAATAAAGGAGTATGGAAAACACAGAGTGTTCCAAAATTGTCTTTACAACTTCGATCACATATATTGCAGAAATGAGGAAAGGTGGAGAAGCGAGGTTTGTGTCTTAATGTGCATACATACCTTAATGTTCTAGTAGCCACTTTTTATATTGCAAAAAAGTCTTATTTGAATGTAATAACCGCAAACTATCACTTAAATTTGTTACAAAAAGTACATTAATTTATATTTTACTAGTGCCTTCAAAGCACGTTGCAGGCAGACATGCGGTATTCATCAGCGTTCTAAATTTTCTTCAGTATGCCTGTACTCTTCAACAGCAGTATGAAAACATCATAATTCGCTATAGTCACAACCATTGCTTTCATAATCTCTTCAACAAATTGTGTTTTGCTTCTGCTCGATAAATTACTCATTTTGGAAAATACCCTTTCAGTAACAGCATAGCCGCGCGGGATTAGCCGAGCGGTCTTAGGCGTTGCAGTCATGGACTGTGCGGCTGGTCCCGGCGGAGGTTCGAGTCCTCCCTTGGGCATGAGTGTGTGTGTTTGTCCTCAGGAAAATTTAGGTTAAGTAGTGTGTAAGGTTAGGGACTGATGACCTTTGCAGTTAAGTCCCATAAGATTAAAAAAAAAAGTAACAGCATACCGTTACAGGTGAAGTAACATATAAACCGGGGTAAATCGTTTCATAATTGTCAGATCTAGGACAAATAGGTGTCCCGAATTCGGGGCACAGCTAGGAAAATCGTGACTGTCACGAAAAAAGATGGGACGGGCTGACGGATGTTCACCTCAAATGTGTGTGCCGTCTATAGCACACAGGTTACCTAAGTGATTTTCCATTTCCGGCCTAGGATGATCTCATTAAAGTGTGCTATTGCTGCTTTGATGTGAGCTCACAGTTCGTGCATGTCCCGGCGGAACCGCAGGACATGGGTGTCAGATGTGGTCTGTACCAACTATCCCATACGTTGTCCCAACTGCTGGAGGGTGGCCAGTCAATAACTAACATGGGAAAATAAGAAAAAAAATCAGCTTTACGTATGTATGAACATTACGCCGTAAGCCGCGCCTTTCTACTTATTCTCATTTCTAAAATATACGGGATAAACGTGATAAAAGTTGTAAAGATCATTTTGAAACATACTGTATGCGTATGGGAGAGCGTCTAAGCATGCTCGCCACTGCGTTTTTAATAGAATAAAACGAGGACGCTATCTATGGTTCGGGCCTCTTTTGTTGAGTTTTTAACTAATTTCCACAGACACGAAGAAAGGTCCAGGCTTATCCTGGACAGTTGTGCAAATATCCTTCCAGCACGAATCTGGACGTCCTCAAAATTAGGACAATTCCGGGGAAATCCGGACGTACTGCAGCCATAATTGGAGATGCAAAGATGAGCACAATGGTGCCGTTAATGATATTTGAAGAAAAAGTGAATCTTGCTTCGTTTTAGAAACATTTTTCATTCTGTTTTATGGGTAATGTGTGATTTTGTCCATAAATGCAAAATCATTTGACTATTCAGCCATTTATTTGAGTGGAAGGAAAATATTTTGTACAGAAAGTTGCGTCACTAAGTACATACTTGCCCCAGTCGTTTTCAGATCTACAGGTAGTGTCGTAGCTATTATTAATTCAAAAGCAGTAATTTTCAGGACTATCTGAATGACGTTAGGAATCTGTATGCGGCTAGGAGAGATTATTTAATATTTATTAATTCGTTTTAAAAGCATTTCACATTAAAAATTTTCTTTATTTAAACTGTTATTTTATGATTTTTAGTCTTGTGTGTATGAAGTTTTTCAAGTGATGAGATTATAACAGAGGGATATGGTAAACTTCAGGTTTCTTTCACTTTCTCTTCAAATGAGTGAACCAATATATTGTTTCCTCATAGGCCTATGTCACGAAAAGACCGCGAATGTAAAAATGAGAGAGACTCGAGCTCACAGGGAACCTTAGTAGCAATGGTTCTTAAATGCAAAACATTCGCGACTGGAACCTTCGTTAAAATACACAGTGTTCTCGTTTTAGACTATTAAAACGCAGGGGGCGAGCTTACCTAGACGCTCTCCTATACGCCTATAGTATATTCCAAAATGATCTTTACAACTTTTATCACGTATAGTTTAGAAATGAGAATAGGTAAAAATTTCCGGCTTACGGCGTAATATTCACACATACCTAAATCTGATTTTTTCTTATTTTACCATGTTAGTTATTGACTGGCTACCCTCCAGCAGTTGGCGCAATGTGCCGAATAGTTGGTACAGACAATATCTGACACACAGGTCCTGCAGAGCCCTGCTACATTTTTTTTTTTTCTTCCGGCGGGACTTGCACGAACTGTGAGCTCACATCAGAGCAATAATAACACACTTCAACGAGGACATCCTATGTTGCCATGGAACTGTAATATCGCTTGTATAGCCTCCGTGCTGACGGCACACACATTTGAGGCTATCATCCATCCCTCCGTCCCATCTTTGTCCAATCTTTTTTCGTGACAGTCACGATTTTCCTAGCTCGGTCCCGAATTTTTCGGGAAGTAATTCGGGACATCTATTTTTCCAGGATTTAACAATTATGAAACGATTTATCCCGAATTATAAGTTCACTTCACATGTATCGGCATGCTGTTACTGAAAGAGTATTTTCCCATAATGAGTACTGTGTGGAGCAGTGACGAAACACACTTTATTATAGGAACTGTAAAAGCAATGATAGTGACAAGATTGAGTTATTATAAAACATGTGTTCAGTGTTTTCATGATTCTGTTGAAGAATACAGACATGCCGAAGAAAATTTACAGCGCTGATGAATACTGTATGTCTACCTGCATATCTTTATCTTAGAAAGTAGTAATAAAATTTTAGTAATGTACTTTTTGTAATAAATTTAAGTGATAGTTTGCGTTTATTACATTCAATTAAATTTTTTTTGCAATATCAAAATTTTTAATGTGTCCAAACTTTGACTCTAAAAAATATGATCACCTTAACACAATGAACTGTTTTAAGTAGCTACTAGAACATTAGGTATTTATGACTATTAAGCCACAAACCGAGCTTCTCCACCTTTCCTCATTTCTGCAATATATGTGATCAAAGTTGTAATGACAATCTTGAAACACTGTATTTTCCATACTTATTTATTGAGAGAGAAGACACCGGCAATGGGTGATCGCATACACCGTGACGTCACCCTGCCTGCCAGACAAATGTGTATCTTAAACATCATTTGCCTTCTACTCACTGAGATGCGTAAAATTTACTGCAGATTAGTACTATGTGTGAACATAGAAGTCTCTAAAATGCGCTTGCACAAATCCTTGTCACTCTCATGTGTAATTTATATCTGCTGGTCAGATGGATGCGTGCACCTGCTGGCGTTGTCGGCACTGAAACGCAAGCGAGAGAACTTCCCCCCCCCCCTCCCCCCCAGTCATGCCCCCACTCTCTCCGCAACATCATATTTATCGACCAACTTATCTTCTACAGTCTGTTTGTATCGGGGAAAATGATCTTATTTGACCCAGATGTCCTGGGTTTTCGAATTTTTTGTCTGGGATCGGCAATTTAAGTGATTGCAGGCCTACCCAGTCATACATCAGGTTAATTAGTTATGTCTTAAAGGCACCTGAAAAAAATTAGTCCACAACAATACATGAATCAGTATGAAATAATGAAAAGATAAATTACTTCTTCAGTAGATAATTAAATGACTATGTATATTGCTTATTTTAAATTTGACAAACTCCTAAGATGTGTGTCCACTTAGGACCAGCCTCTGTCAGTACAATGTAGCACTGACTTAGTTCCACTAATTAAATTACTGCAAGCTGGTTTTCATCAGAAAAATGAATCGATAGCGCGATCATCTAAAACACTAAAGAGTGGTATCAGTTAGAAGAATGAACACATGGTTCACTCGACACCCAAAACACTACTGATTGTTTTCAATTGCAAAGAAAGAATGAATAATTCACTCAATATGTAAAGTCAGAACAGTACTGAATCTTTCCATACGATTGCTACCACTGACTGCTTTCACTCGAAAAAAGTAAATGAATAATAATCCAATCGACAGGTAAAACTACTCGTACAACCGACTGACACGATTGTTTTCATTCAGGATTGGTTTCATTCAAGGAATGAATAAGTAGTCCGACCAACAGAATGACTGTTTTCATTCGGTTGCTCCCAGAATCTGGTTTCAGTGAAAAAAGTGAACGAGTAGTCCAACTGACTGAATCGATTGTTTTGATTCAGTTGCTCCCACAGACTTTTTTCACTGAAAAGAATGAATTCTATTATTCAACTGGTATATGTAACTACAACACAATCAGTTGATAGTTTTCCAACAACTGAATGAATCGACTTTTTGTTTCAGTTGTTCCTATCACTATGTTATGTATTTAAAAATGTGCTTCATAATACGAAACACGGTATAGTAGAAAATATACTCGTAATTTTTCTCTGATATTTTGTTGGTAGGTTTAGTGATTTTTTTCACATTGTGTATTGTTGACCACTAAAATCAACCGTACTCTGGTTGACTTTAGTATTGTCTTCATGTTCAATTACATCGTCCTCATCCTCAGAGTCAAAGATAACTTTACCAACACCCACGGAAGCAACTATGTTTGAACAACTCGCAGTTGTCGGCTGGAAAATAAAAGCAAACCATAGTGCCACAGATCTGGTACATAAATGCCATCAAGTGGCCTGTTATTACGCTTACTATCACGAATTTTCTTCAATCCCTTTCTATATGAGTCCTGTAAGCTTCGTGATTTATTTATTTATTTATTTATTTTTCTTGTTTTTGTGCATCAAAATCACGGTTCGCTTTAGGGAAAACTGGTATACAAAACGCACCAGTTTATTGTAAGCTTCAGTCTTCATTTTCTGTTCTTATTTGTATGGTCCTTGCATTCAATTTCCACAAGGATTTTCGTTCTTTGTACATATTTATAAATTCTATGTTCCAGCAACCAGAATCTCCCAAGATCGCGTCGCACACTTTGTTAACTGAGAAGATTATGCAGGATAACGCGTACTGTGGGTGACTGACGAAGAATCTGTTGTATAGCGCGCAACAGCATGCGTTATGGGTTATTGTTAGTCTGGGCCATTCTTTTGTAGGGATTATTAAAAGTCAGATTGCGTTACACTAAAAATATTGTGTGTCATTTTAGTGATGATCAGAATAAGTAAAGAGACAAATATCTGAGTACGTTCAGTTTTGCGCAGCTGTTTGAAAATCAGATAACGTAAGGGGTTTTCCAGCACAATCATTCATAAATTTTTCTGAGGAGATGTTTCATATGTCGACCCTTAGCCGAGGATGCCTCACTGGAATCTTCTGATTTTTTTCTTTTAGTTTGTAAATTAGTGTAGCTATTGTTTATTGCTAGCGCGTAATTATTGAGAGAATTTCCTTTGTAGTTGTAGTTTTTCATTGTTGTACAGTAAAGCAGTTGTGGCATGCTTGTAGATTTGTACCAAGTATCTCGCAGCTGCACTAGCAATTAACGAGATATTATTTTCAGTGCTATGTTAATGTGTTTTTTTTATTTTGCTCTTCAAATTGTGCTTTTCTGTGTATCGTGTGAAATATTGCGACAATAATGGTGTGTGAAAAACGTAATACTATGCTCCAAAGTAACTGAGAAATGACAGTGAAGACGAAAGCAGTGTTTTAGCGCCACCGAGTAATGAATTAAGTAATGTTCAAAGTAGTAATTTGGCAATTGTGCATAGTGAAATGGAGCGGGCTGCAAATAATGGTGTAGACAGTGATACAATTAGTGAACAGGGAAGCATTATCGATCGATTGGTCGGCAACAGCTCGCCTCAGGAACCCGAAATGACAGGGCACAATCTTGCAAATACTGTAGATTCATGTTTTGCATCCTCAACGTTTTCTCAAATAAGTCAAGACGCATTTTCTGCTTTTCAAAATACGAATATTGCCGGTTCAAATGCACTGCCGAATATCACTAAGGAACATGTTTCAGACACCAGTGCATTGTTATTACAGTTAATGCAACAAATGGGACAAAGGCTACAAAAGTTAGACACAACGCTTGAACAAAATCAGAAACAAATGGGACAAAATCTTCGAAAGTTAGACACAATGGAACAACACCAGAGACAAACACAGCAACAGTTAGACGCAATGGAACAAAATCAAAAACAGTCACAGCAACAGCTTCAAAATTTAGACATCACGCTTGAACAAACACGTGAAGGTTTAACTGCTGAGCTACTTAAAACCGAATCGAAATGTCAGAAACTCTGTAATGACGCAAAAACACAAATTTGTGAGCATTTCCAACCTATTTTTTCGTGTCATGAAAATACATTACAGAGTCACGAAGCAGCCATAAAGGAACTGCAAACTATTGTTTATGAAAATCACGACACCTTGCAAGCTAAAATTGACTCAGTTGCATCTACCGATTCAGTTACGCAACTTGCAAAAACTCAGGAAAACTTAAAGGACACACTAGATATGATTTCAACACAAATGGACACTCTGAAACTTGGTTCTGAAAAACACACTGAGGAAATAAGTTCACAATCGGAGAAAGTAGCCGAACTTTCGGATCAGTTCACTAACTTATCCACAAAGGTAGATGATGATCTGAATGACACAAGACCTGGAACCTTCACTGACAAAGAAGAGTATGAACAAATTAAGAAATTCAAACAAAATCAGAATCAAATTAATACGCAACACGAAAGAGAAATCCGGGAAGTACAAGACCAGTTGGCACAAGTAATACAAGAATAACATATGTCAGAGGACACTCGCGCTCCAACACGGGAAGTGGGACTTAGAAATACGGAAAAGCCACAAAATAATAACACAGGGCATTTCGGAAGTTATGAAAGAAATTGGCAAGGTGCACCGAATTTTGAGATGGAACCGCCGACACGACGTAACAATGATTGATATGCGACTCGCCAACACGATGATTTTGATTATAAGCTGTTCATTACTACACGTAAATTCAAAACATTTAAGAATTCTGGCAACGACATTCCTCCACAAGCGTGGCTTCATCAATTCTCTCATTGTTTTCCTCCCAACTGGTCATTAGAGCACAGATTAGAATTTATGTGTGGCTACTTAGAGAATGAACCAGCTGTAAGAATGCGATCGGTCATTCACGATTGTCACAGTGAAGGAGAATTTTATCATGCCTTCCTCTCAGCGTATTGGTCTCATGCTACACAAGACCGAGTAAAACATAGCATCATAATGATGAAACATTTCGAACAATCTGAATTTTCCAGTCTTGTGAAATATTTTGAAGACTGTTGCACAAGAATCAGTACCTGTCAGACCCATACAGCCCTCAGAACTCATCCGCATTTGCTTAATCAAATTGCCTGAACATTTACGACATACTATTTTGGCAGGACGTTGCAAAGACAACATTGAAGCTCTTCAGGGACTCTTACAAGAACTGGAAATTGACACTGACAATCGCGGGACACGAAAACAGGAATACAACAATTACAGGTCACATCCGTCACAATTCCGCGATGAAAGAAATAATAACTGGACACGACAAGGCTATTCTTACAACGTAAATCGTGACCAAAACAGAAACCATCCGTATGACAACCGTTGGGAGAGTAGTAATAATTACAGAGAAAGATCACCTCCCCACGGTAATGATCATCACAGAGACAATCAGAGAAACAGACAATATGGGAACCAAAATAATTATTATCGAGGGCGACAGAACAATTTCAGACGCAACGGTCCACCGTGCAGTTACGATTCCGGGAGAAATTCTCCACCACATGACCAACAAATAAGAAACTATGGAAACTACCGACCTGAACCCCAGACCTGAATTTCATCAGAACTGGCGGGATTCAAATAGGGCAGGGCCCTCTCGACAAGGTGAATTTGTAGAAGTTAAGTCTCCAAATCCTAATAACGACGCGCGCCAACAAAGAGACAGTAGGCAAAGACTCACACCGCTGGCAGCCACAAAACGTACTTACGAAGCTGACGACGTAGGCGCCGTGGCTAGTAATTACGCAAAAATGGAAGACATTAGGGACATCTTACTCCAGGAACACGACGTAAAACATAACAACATTGCATATCCTGTAATTCACATTACAGTAAATGACGTAAAAGTTACGGCAGTACTTGACTCTGGCAGTCCCATTTCAGTAATTGAACTCTCTTATTGTTCCATTATTGTTGACGGAAATTATATTGGGAGTAGACTTTTTGAATGAATACAAAGCAATCTTAAACTTTCACGATGCTGAAATAAGTTTAGAGAAAGAAGGTAAGTCAATAGCTTTGAAATATGAAGATTGGCTCTCAAACCATGACGAGGAAATTAATCGGATTTACTTTCTGTTAGACAACAGTTCGGAATTCTCGACGGAACTAGACATTAACAATCACTCAGCAAGTACTGACAGGGATGATATCGACGGCGTATTTGACACTAATGAGTTAATTCAGAATAAAATTTAAGCAATTGAGAATTGTAATGATACTGATAGGCAGGACCTTTTTGAGATTTTACAAGCACATTCCACAGTTTTTACTCACATAACAGGAACAATCAAGGGATTTCAATACCAATTTCGTGTTCGTAAGAACACAAAATTTTGTGTTAGACCATACGTAATTCCGGCACATTATAGAGACCGTGTTAGAACAGAAATACAATCTATGCTTGACGAGGGCATTATTGAGCCTGCAGTTAGCTCATACAACAATCCATTACATGTTGTTGAGATGAAAAATGGATCGATCAGGCTTGTCTTAGATTCGAGACAAATCAATACTATCATCATTCCTGAAACAGACAGGTCGCAAACGTTGGAAGAACTTCTTCAAAATTTTAATGGTGTAAAAGTGTTGTCTTCTATTGACCTCAGATCCAGCTTTTATCAGATCGAACTTCATCCAGAATGTAGAAAATACACAGCTTTTCTTTGTTTCGGCGTTTGTCATCAATTTCGGAAACTTCCTTTTGGTTTGAACATTTCTTCAGCAGCATTCATTTGCGGGCTAAATTCCATATTGCCTGATTTATTAAAACGTCACATCACCTTATATGTGGATGATATTCTAATAGCAGAAGCCTCATGGGAACAACATAATCGCATCCTCAACAGTTTGTTACGTATTTTTGCAGAATCTGGAATTACAGTTAACTTGGAAAAGACTGAATTCAGTAGGTCAAAGGTGAGGTTTTTGGGACATATTATTTCTTCTGAAGGCATTGAGCCGGATCCTGAAACGTTAGAAGCAATCAGAGCCATTCCAGTTCCATCCACAAAAAAACAAGTCGGCAGTTTTCTAGGTATCGTAATTTTTTACCGTCGTTTTCTGAATATGCAGATTCTAGTTACACCAAAACTTTGTTCTCTCACAGGAAAAAATACTATTTGGAACTGGGACGAACAAGCACAGTTGGAATTCAGTTCTTTGAAAGAAGCGCTACTTAACGCACCAGTACTAGCTCATCCAGATCTGTCACAAGATTTCTGCCTTAGCACGGATTCTTCTAAAGTCGGACTTGGTGCCCATTTATTTCAAGAAGCCATAGAAAATGACACTACTGTTCAGAAAACCATTGCTTGTGCTAGCCGAGTGCTAACAAAATCTGAAAAAAATTATTCCGTTACTGAATTAGAAGCTTTAGCTATCGTTTGGGCATTTAACAAATTCCGTTTCTTTCTTTCTGGTAAGCACGTAAAAGCATGCAGTGATCATCGTGCATTACAATTTTTTATGTCTTCAAAATTAAATCATGACAGGTCAAAACGTTGGGCATTGTTCCTACAAGAATTCCACTTCACAATAGTCTATATTCCCGGCAAGCAGAACATTGTTGCGGACGCACTGTCACACACACCGGTTGGGTTTGAGAAAAGTAACACAGAAGGCAACCTCGAGAAAAATTTCAGTATTCTTTACATTCAGACAGTCGCCTGAAAAAAGAAAGCCATTAGGTGGAGAAAAAAAGAGGCCATTATCTTCGCTATTGATATTTCTTTGTAGAAAGTATCGCAAATACGACACGCTCAAACTTGAAAACATATGATTACACTGTGGAGCTCTTAATTTATCATATTTACTCAAATGCCTAATGAAATGATGAGAAATATTTTATGTCTATACACCTGATTATGTCTACTGTCTTTCTAGTTGAGAGAATTTCTACTGACTTATGAAATGCCATATGGCTAGTGAATGACGTTTCACGCATTGCTTTGTGTATATATTTGCCTATTTCGTTTAATATCTAGTTTCTAGCTGCACTGCAGCATTGATTAAAATATAATTTAATAGATTTACTAATATAGATATTTTATTCCTACAGATCCAGTAAATAATACTTTTATGATCAACTTCCAAAAATTCGAAGGAGCGCAAAGACATTTCCCTTCACAGGAATTGCATACATAATTTTTTTCAATGACTGGGTAACTTGTTTCGTAGAGTAAGTCAAGGTAATGCATCACTCTAGTGTTATGATGTGACATAGGTATTAGACATGGCCATCTTTACTGTAATATTTTTTCTGCTTGAGCTTTGTCATGTTTAGGTATAAGTTATTGCACTTGCTGCTGCTGTTTGCCAGGCATAGTGCTACTAAATTTCACTTTCTATTACTCTGTTAAGTCAGTTTTACTACTGATTTGTTTTTCTTGTTGCTGCACATTGGCTCATGCTAGTTGTAATGTTGCATTTGCTTTTCTAATTTAAATATACTGCTGCTTGCTTTGCAATTAGCATTTTTTGTCATTGCTGTTTGTGGTAAATTGTTGTGTGTCGCTGCATTGCCTCATCCCTTAGTATATATATCTGAGCTCAGTAGATATATGTTAGCTTAAGAAGGGGTAGACTATATAAGAAACTAACTATGAAGAATAGGGAAAGAATGCATTGAGAAGTTATATGAAAAAGATTTGGGCAAAAATGAGTATTGTACAATGAGAAATATTTGTTTTGAAACAGAACACGAACAAAACAGTAGGGTTTAGAGACAACAGGGTTAGATAGGATTATTTTTTTTTTTTTTTTTTTTGGCAGGAGCAAATGTTGAAATTAGAAGAAAGATCTATGGAATGAAGTTTTGGGTTGCACTGCAGTACCAAATGTTACACTGGAAACGAACCCTGTCCTTCCCTTTTGTGTTATTCCGCTATGTGTTCGTGTACCCTTGTGCATTTGTGTTTTTCTTGTCTTTGTGTGTTTAGCTAATAAGATTTATGTTGTAGAATTTTTCTAGTACTAAGCTACATTCACTTTGATGAGGAATACTGTTATCCTCAAATATAATTTGCATTAATAATATGTTATTTACTTTGTAAAGATGTTTAGACATTATTTTCGAAAGCTGTTATGATCTTTTATGTATTTACTTACATCATAATTCCTGTAAGACTGATGTATATGTTTATTTCTATTCTTTTGTAAAGCCTGTGTTACTACAAATGTTATCTGTACTGTTATGTTCTGTAATGATGTATTTTGTACCTTTGTAATTGTATTCGTATGTTGTAAATTTATAATTGTATAGACACCAGTTCTTCAAATTAAGATTCATTTCAGTGCACACGTTTCTGTGGGTCATAGTATATGCACAATATGTGAGAAGTTGGGACTGTTATTCTTCGCACATGTGTTAATAATTCAGCAAGGGACTGGTTAACAGCATTGCTGGTTCTAAGGAAAATTCCAAAAACTTTGTGAGTGTACAAGTGGTGGTTTATGCATTTGCGATATTGTCTGTAAGACTCTTTGAGGTTGATTGCGTACCCACACAGTCGCAACAGATGGCTGCTGGCCATCACTACAAGGACTACTGTGGGCCTGCACCTTTGATGACCCACCAATACCATTATTTCTACAAGGACTGCAGTGGGTCTGCTCTGTGATGACCTACCTACCAATATTCTTCAAAACTTCGACTGACTCTGCTGTGGGTTTGCTCTGTTGTGGCCCATTACCTGTCTGCATGTCAAGAGTCAGCACTGTCTTTCCGTTAGAACGACAACACTACTTCTTCAAGACTGCATGGAAATCCACTACCTCCGTGTGCATTTTCTTTTACTGCTCAGACTTTGAGAAAAAAAACTGCAATTTTACTGTGATAAATGATCAGGGCTGTCTTTATGGACTGTGAGAAAATTGTAATTTGTATTGTATCAATAATTGTGTGCAGTTGATTTCTTTGTTATTGTAATTATGAACTTTTTTTTTCAAATCTGTATTGCCCACTGCCCAAAACAATTTGTAAAATTTTTGTGGGGAGCATGGGGTCTATTGAGTAAGCTGTTTAGGTTTTTATGTTGGTAACGCCATGTAGCACTCTATATGAAAATCACGGGCAGTGCTGTGTGCAGTCTGTGGCAGTCTGTTGGCATTTGCTATTGTAGTATTGGGGAGCTGGATGTGAACAGCGCGTGGCGTTGCGCACTTGGAGGTGGGCCACCTGCAGTGGTGGATGTGGGGAGAGAGATGGCAGAAATTTGAGAGCGGACGACCTGGAAGTGTGTCCATCAGAAAGAGTAAATTTGTAATACTGGATATCATGAACTGACATTGTTTGTTCTCTATAAAAATCTTTCAGTTGCTAACTATGCCTATCAGTAGTTAGTGCCTTCAGTAGTTAGAATCTTTTATTTAGCTGGCAGTATTGGCGCTCGCTGCATAGCAGTAGTTCGAGTAATGAAGATTTTTGTGAGGTAAGTGATTCATGAAAGGTATAGGTTATTGTTAGTCAGGCCCTTTATTTTGTAGGGATTATTAAAAGTCAGATTGCGTTGCTCTAACAATATTGTGTGTCAGTTTAGTTCAAATGGTTCAAATGGCTCTGAGAACTATGGGACTCAACTGCTGAGGTCATTAGTCCCCTAGAACTTAGAACTAGTTAAACCTAACTAACCTAAGGACATCACAAACATCCATGCCCGAGGCAGGATTTGAACCTGCGACCGTAGCGGTCTTGCGGTTCCAGACTGCAGCGCCTTTAACCGCACGGCCACTTCTGCCGGCGTCAGTTTAGTGATGATCAGAATAAGTAAAGAGAGAAATGTCTGAATACGTTCAGTTTTGCTCAGCTGTTTGAAAATCGAATAACGTAAGGGGTTTACCAGCGCAATCATTCATAAATTTTTCTAAGGGGACGTCTCCTGTTAAAACTCGCTGGTGGGCAGGTACCGGGCGTATCTTACTGGCAGCTTAATCGCATAACTGCCTGCTTAATTCGACTACGTTCACAAGGGCATTCTCGTCTGCGGATCTGCGCGGTTGGGAGTGTCTGTGTGAGGCCTCTAATGTCTTTTACACTACTGGCCATTAAAATTGCTACACCAGAAGAAATGCAGATGATAAACGGGTATTCATTGGACAAATACATTATACTAGGACTGACATGTGATTACATTTTCACGCAATTTGGGTGCATAGATCCTGAGAAATCAGAACCCAGAACAACCACTTCTGGCCCTAATAACGGCCTTGATACGACTGGGCATTGAGTCAAACAGAGCTTGGATGCCGTGTACAGGTACAGCTGCCCATGCAGCTTCAATACGACACCACAGTTCATCGAGAGTAGTGACTGGCGTATTGTGACGAATCAGTTGCTCTGCCACCATTGACCAGACGTTTTCAGCTGATGAGAGATATGGAGAATGTGCTGGCCAGGGCAGCAGTCCAACATTTTCTGTATCCAGAAAGGCCCGTACAGGACCTGCAACATGCGGTTGTGCATTATCCAGCTGAAATGTAGGGTTTCGCAGGGATCGAATGAAGGGTAGAGCCACGGGTCGTAACACATCTGAAATGTAATGTCCACTGTTCAAAGTGCTGTCAATGCGAACAAGAGGTGACCGAGACGTGTAACCAATGGCACCCCATACAGTCACGCCAGGTGATACGCCACTATGGCGATGACGAATACACGCTTCCAATGTGCGCTCACCGCGATGTCACCAAATACAGATGCGACCATCACGATGCTGTAAACAGAACCTGGATTCATCCGAAAAAAGACGTTTTCCCATTCGTGCACCCAGGTACGTCGCAGTCGCTCCTGTCTGTGATGCAGCGTCAAGGGTAATCGCAGCCGTGGTCTCCGAGCTGATAGTCCATGATGCTGCAAACATCGTCGAACTGTTCGTGCAGATGGTTGTTGTCTTGCAAACGTCCCCATCTGTTGACTCAGGGATCGAGACGTGGCTGCACGATCCATTACAGCCATGCGGATAAGATGCCTGTGATGTCGACTGCTAGTGATACGAGGCCGTTGGGATCCAGCACGGCGTTCCGTATTACCCTCCTGAACTCATTGATTCCATATTCTGCTAACAGTCATTGGATCTCGACGAAAGCGAGCATCAATGTCGCGATACGATAAACCGCAATCGCGATAGGCTACAATCCGACCTTTATCAAAGTCGGAAACGTGATGGTACGCATTTCTCCTTCTTACACAAGGCATTTCAACAACGTTTCACCAGGCAACGCCGGTCAACTTGTAACCTCCCCGCAAAAATTTTTAAATGAAAATGCAAATAGAGCCAAATGTTAGCTTCCCACAGTAATAAAACTCAATGATAATAAAAATGTGCAAAAATGTTGTCCCCACTAAATTAACGTTAAGATGAACCTGATAAATTTTATAAGGGCAGCTGCGCTGACCTTCGCCCCTGTGAAATAATTAAACCTGAATAGAGAAACCAAAATTCTTACCTCAGTAAACTGCATCTATATCTGCTCTTATTTTTCGGCACAGCTCAGTGCAATACTGGCCCACATTTAATTTTGATTCTTGGAGGGAATGCATGGGAAATATTATTTAACTTAAAATGAATCTTTTTGTTTAAAACAGTTACTTTAAAAGAAAATTATTATTGGGGCAATTCTTGAACAAATTAATTACAATTAACATATGTTATTAGCTGAGCGCAATGCTGCTTCATTACCTTCGATATCAATATACCTCGTCCAGAACCGTGACCAGAGATGTAAGGAGAGCGCGCCGCCAACCCATGTCGACGCCCGCTCAGTACAACCGTCCACTCGTTACCAGTGCTGCCGACTGAGTGCAACTCGCAACTGACTACTCGCTCTTCCGACTCCTCACACACAACTGCACTCTCGCGCGGTCAAGCGCAGACTAGCAACGATAAATAACTCTCTCGTCAGAGATTCTGTCAAGCCTCGCCATCGCTGGTACTGAATACATACGCGACGTACGCGTTTCATAACCCTCCACTGGGGGGGCAAAAATTTGGCAGCGATGGTGAGTCATTTGGACTTGCCATGAGCAACAAATTTTTTCTTAACTAATTAACTTTATAAACAGAGAATATACAGATGTAGAACATGAAGTAAATATGGTGTACATGCACCGAGTACAAAACATATTAGGCAATAATAAAATGTGAGTACAAAACATATTAACAAATGACATAAGTGCACATGCACTGAAAAATTCTTCAAAGTTTTCACAACAAATAGACATAATGAGTACAAATCCCTTGACAAATGACATAAGTGCACATGTACTGTAGTTCAGAACATATCAGGAAATCAAAAAAAAAATGTACATACAATGAGTAGAAATCATGTTAGAAAAATGACAAAGGTGCACAGGCACTGAAGTAGTGAACATATCAGGAAATCACAAATGTATAGGCAACGAGTACAAATCATATTGAAAAATGATAAAAGTGCACAGGCACTGAAGTTCAGTACAAAACATATTAACAAATGGCATAAGTGCACACACACTGTAGTTCAGAACATATTAAGTAAAGACAAAATGTATATACAATGAGTACAGAACATATTCACAAATGGCAAAAGTGCACATGCACTGTGGTTCAGAACATATTTGCAAATCACAAAAATGTATAGGCCATAAATACAAATCATGATAACGAAAATAATTTTTTTTGTACCATGTCACAAGAATTGGGATAGGAAAGGGAAGGATTGCATCATGGTTGTAGCACTTTAGGTTGCACGCCGCTGCATTGAAAGTCCATATCTTTCTACAGAAGCACAACACCAAGTGAGACAATCTGAAGCTCTTTTCCTTGAAGTCTTCGTCAGTGTAGCCAAGACACTGAAATGTCGTAGTAATATTCCATGTTATCATTTTAGCAGTACATTAGGTACACCAAACAGTGGGACCATAATAACATCTCCATCGCTCAAGGTGGTGGACAGCATGTCGTGTCAACACCACGTCCTTGTAAGGTACACCAACGTAGAATTAGTGCAAAAACCAAATATAGTGCTCCATGATCAAGAGAATATACAGGATAAACGGATATTGCAGTAATTCAGGGTAGTTGGGCCAGAAGGTGAAGGACATGAAGTCGCATACTAGTCTTCACTGAGAATTACATTAGTAGTTTGCAGCATTCATTGCCCAGTTATTGAACATTTCTGTATCATGTATGTAGTATTACAGAATAATGTTCAAAAGTTGCTTTACAGAGAACATGGGCATTCATTGCCTAATTACAATCATCAGAAGTCATTTACACAGAACATTGGCACTCTCTGCCTAATTACCATCAGAAATCATTTACAGAGAACATTGGCATTTATTGCCTAATTACAAACCATTTACAAAGAACATTAGCATTCATAGACTAATTACAAATCATCAAAAGTCATTTACAGAGAACATTGGCATTCATTGCCCAATTACAATCATCAGAAGTCATTTACACAGAACATAGGCACTCTTTGCCTAGTTACCATCAGAAATCATTTACAGAGGACATTGGCATTCATTGCCTAATTACAAACCATTTACAAAGAACATTAGCATTCATAGACTAATTACAAATCATCAAAAGTCATTTACAGAGAACATTGGCATTCATTGCCCAATTACAATCATCAGAAGTCATTTACACAGAACATAGGCACTCATTGTCTAGTTACCATCAGAAATCATTTACAGAGAACATTGGCATTCATTTCCCAATTATAAGTCATCAGAAGTCATTACATAATTATATTCATGTGGTGTTTTACAGAGAACATTGGGACTCATTCCCAAATTACATATCATCAGAAGTCATTACATAATAATATTCATATGGTGTTTTACAGAGAACATTGGCACTCATTCCCTGATTACAAATCATCAGAAGTCATTACATAATTATATTCATGTGGTGTTTTACAGAGAACATTGGCACTCATTTCCTAATTACAAATCATCAGAAGTTATTACTTAAAACAGGAGGTAGTCAATAACATAGTATTACAGAATAATGTTCATAATTAATCATTGGTCATCTCAATACAGTAATCATTAGCATTCATTTCAAAGCATAAAACAGGAGGTAGTCAATAACATAGTGTTACAGAATAATGTTCATAATTGGTCATCTCAATACAGTAATCAGTGGCATTCATTGTCCAGTTACAAAGCATAAAATAGGAGGTAGTCAACAACATAGTATTACAGAATATTGTTCATAATTAATCATTGGTCATCTCAATACAGTAATCACTAGCATTCATTTCCCAGTTACAAAGCATTATTATTATACTGTAACTATTACTCAAAGTCTGTGATTGTAAAACATCATTCAGTATTACTCAAAATTCATTATTCAGGTGACATACTATTCAGAGCTGATCAGTATTACTCAGAACTTTCTTAAACTGGTATCATTATATGGGACTGGTAATACATTTTTTTTGTTAGCAATGCATTGCGTTGGGTAATTAGAGGGGAAAGAAAAAAAATTGCTTTTGGGTTGTTGCTGTAAATGAAAACGTGTAACGTCATTCGTCATGAGTCAGCTGTAGCAAAGTTATGAAACAGAGTATATGTGATCACATTCATAAATGACATAGACTTAATGAACAACTGCTTATAGCACATTAATTTCATAAATAATTTCTCCTGCAAAAAATATACAAAAAAATGGATTATTAATCTGAAGGAAGAAACGCATTTTATGCTGAAAAGTAGTGACCTCGAATTAACAGGCAGTGAAATGTGTATAAAAATGTGTTCCATAGCTGTCCCTTCCAAAACCTTCATTCATCCTACTATGCAATATAACACATACTGTCAAAACGAACTGCAACAAATACTTAAATAACTACATAGCATAAATACATAACTCCAACATTATCCTAATCTGTAAAGAAAAAACTTCATTATCCATCACATCATTATCTATATTATCATAACTCCATTATCATCATCACCTGTAAAGGAAAACTTCATTATCCATAGTAGAATATTCTTCATCATTATTCATCAGCATTCATTATCATATGCAAAAAAAAATCACTTCATTACTCATTATACAACTATTCCTTATTTCTATCATATTTTATCACTAAAACTAACATGTGTAGTTCTGTCTGACAGTTTGCATCAATCGCTTCGTATTCTGAAAAAAAAATTAGTTAAGACTGCTATTCTACGATGTGTATAGTATATTCTTGTTAATGCTTGTTAATTCTGATCCATTTACTCTTCCTCATAAGGTTTGCATCTTCTTTCGACCATTCCAAAGGTGAAATTCCCATTTTTGTTTAATTTATTTCTTTCACGCATCATTTCTTTCTGAAATTGATGAACAAAGATTAATGTCTTGCATTTACGTCATATACTCACTAAATAATGACTGGTTTATGGTAACATAGTTAAGCATAGAGCATAACATGACAGAAAACGTAATATGTGAAAAAAAGTAGACAATGTTCAAATGCAACAATGTACAGCAGCAAAAAATGTAAAACAGTCACGATGTTGAGATATCATAGGGCAAAAATGTCAAAGTCAACTGGTGTGTGTTATATCTTAACTATTTCATAGTGCATACAAACAAAATATGAAAACAATCGTACAAACATAAAAAAATGATGACAAGAAATGTGACCTCCTTTGTGTTCAGCTTGTATGTTGTGTAGTTAGTAGAGGCGGTAATTAAAGACTTTAATGGAGAGAGAATTTAATAAAATTAATGTCACTAGATAAAAGTGCATAATTATTCATAAGATACGTAAGTTTATCTGGAAAAATGTGCACAGTCTGATATGTAACGACAAGAAAAGCGACCTGCTAACCTTACCTTGCCGGGCACTTGCCAAGAAAAAATACAATAATCATCAGTAAGTAATCACATAAATATAATTGCATAAATGGTCATAAAATGTGTAAATTCATCTGGAAAAATATGCACGGTCTGATGTGTAACGACAAGAAGAGCGACCTGCTAACCTTACCTTGCCGGGCACTTGCCAAGAAAAAATACGATAATCATCAGTAAGTAGTCATGTGAATATAATTGCATAAGTGATCATAAAATTAGCAAATTGCATTATAGCATGTTAAATCATAAAGTATCTTCATTCAATAAAAGGTTTGATGTTTGACCAATGGTGGTTTCCTTTCGATTTTCTGGTCCTCAGAGTTTCGACGTGTACAACATTGGGGTGAGGAATGCTCTGAATCCGATATGGACCTGCGTATAGAAGTTCAAATTTACTGCACCTACCTTTTCCTTTATTAGACAAATGGTGTGTACGTACTAATATCTTCTGTCCAATGTGAAAGTCACGGCGTATACAAACCTGTTTTTGTTGTCTTCTCCGGCGCTCTGCGGCACGTTTGATGTTGTTCAGCGCAATGTCAATTATTTCATGGTGTCGTAGTCGACGAGATGTAGGAAATGTTACTAATTCTTTAATTTTGTTAGGTGGTTCAGCATTTTTCAGTATAACAGACGGAGATAGCATAGTAGATTCATTTGGTATGGAATTAATTACATCTTGGAATGAGAGTATGTGTGTGTCCCAATCAATATGTCTTTTATGGCAGTATATTCTACATAGTTTACCGATTTCTTTCATTAATCGTTCACAAGGGTTCGAAGAAGCATGGTACCTGGATATATAGATCGGAGAAATGTTTCTAGCTCGTAACATACGTGTCTATATAGCAGATCGAAATTGTGGTCCATTGTCGGCAATTACTTTCATCACATGCCCTACATGAAATAGAAAATCTTTTACAAATGCTTTCAAAACAGTTTTAGCAGTAGCTTTGCGTAACGGAGTGAAGGTAACAAATTTTGAAGTGAGTTCAACAGAGACAAAGATGTAGCAAAAACCTCTGTTAGTTCTGGGAATCGGACCAAAAATGTCTACAGCGGCCAAATGTCTCAATTTAACAGGTACAATGGGATATAATGGAGGAATATGTGAAGTTGTGTCTGACTTAGCTTTCTGGCAGATTTTACATGACGCTAAAACTCGTCGTATCCGTTTCTCCATGTTGGCAAAATAACAGTTCTGTCTCAGTATAAGAAAACATTTTCTAGCTCCGTAATGTGCGTAACTTAAATGAGTATACCAATTTAATTTGTTAACCAGCTCGTCAGGAATGCATAATAACCAATTGTTGCTGTCAGGATGAGAGCGGCGGAATAGAATGTCATTGCGTACAGTGTAATGGTTTCTGATGGTAACGTTATTCTTATCTTGCCAGAGCTGTTTAATTTCTTTCCACACGTTGTCTTTACTTTGCTCTTGTGCTATGTCCTGTAATGACGACGAAATAAAGTTTTCAAATGCAACTTGTTGAGTGTACATGACGCTGAAATTTGCTTTGCAGAAGTTGGTTGCGATGTCTTGCTGATTATTGCTGAGAGAACGGGATAGTGCATCTGCTACAATATTTTGTGTGCCGGGAATGTGAACAATTGTAAAATTAAATTCTTGTAAATAAAGTTTCCATCTACTTAATCTGTCGTGTGTAAATTTAGCTGAAAGTAAAAATTGTATCGCTCTGTGGTCTGTGTAAACGGTGGTATGTCTGCCATAAAGAAAGTGCCGAAATCTCGTAAAAGCCCAAACAACACATAACGTTTCCAGTTCTGTAACAGAATAATTTCGTTCTGCAGGTGACAGAATGCGACTTGCAAATGCGATGTTTTTAATTATTGTAGAGCCATCTTTTTCAATTTCCTGGAAAATATGTACGCCTAAAGCGGTGTTAGAACTGTCGGTGACAATGGAAAAATTTTTAGTAAGATCTGGGAGCGATAAAAGTGGAGCATTCAACAAGGCTTCTTTCAGGTTCACAAATTCAGAATGAGCTTGCTTATCCCAGGACCAAATAGTGTTTTTACCTGTCAATTGACATAATCTGGGGGTATCTAAAGCAGAGTAATGAATAAATTTACGAAAAAAGTTAATTACGCCCAAAAAACTGCGTAGTTGTTTTTTCGTCGTAGGAAGAGTAATGTCACGTAAAGCTTGAAGTTTTTCCGGATCAGGCGCAATGCCTTCTGCTGAAATTACATGTCCAAGAAATTTTATAGAAGTTTTGCCAAAATGCGATTTACTGAGATTAACTGTGAGACCTTGAGCATGAAAAGTTTGCAACAGTTGTTCTAGAATCAGATTGTGTTCAGTCCAGTTAGCTTCTGCAATAAGAATGTCGTCTACGTACGTTGTGATTCTGTCTTTAAGTTCTGTCGGTAGTATTGTATTCAAACCGCGAATAAATGCTGCAGAGGAAATTGTTAAGCCGAACGGTAATTTACAAAATTGATAACAGTCACCAAAACAGAGAAATGCTGTGTACTTTCTACAATTCGGATGGAGCTGAATTTGCCAAAATCCTGATTTCATATCTAATGTAGAATAAATAGCAGTACCGTGAAATTTCTGTAGTAGTTCCTCTAGTGTCTGTGGTCGATCTGTTTCATTAATAATTATGTCATTGATGTGACGTGAATCAAGCACGAGGCGAAGTGAACCATCTTTTTTCTTAACATTATGCAACGGGTTTATGTACGAACTAACTGCCGGTTCAATAATTCCTTGGTCGAGCGTATCTTGCAATTCTTTCTTAACTTGTTCTCTATGAATATACGGAATGGGATAATGCTTGGCTTTAAATGTATCATGCTGTTTGACTTGAAATTCATACATAAAACCGGACATAGTACCAGGAATGTTGTCAAAAACTGGAGCTTGCTGTAAAAGAATTTTGTGTAGTTGCGTCCGTTCGTCGTCTGTATTTGCACTGCTCTGCTTAATTTTATCAGAAATCATCTGCATAATGTCATAGTCGGCTTCGTCTGGAGTATTATAGTTGAGTACGTACGTATCTGTGAACAATGTGGGATTACAGTCTATGTTACGTGATGCAGAAATGACCTCTGTACGATTAATTGTTTGTTCGTCCGCAGATAAAGAGTGCTGAAATTCCAAAGCCAATTGTACATTCTCATCCTTTAGCATTAAATAGGAATTTTGAAAATCAATAACTGCGTCGTGTTGTACCAGAAAATTAGTACCTAAAATAACGTCTGTTGTCAATAAAGGAACAATCCAAAAATTTGAGTGAAATGTGTGACCTGCAATGCAAAATGATAAATGTGTCTGTAATTTAACGTCTACTCCTTTACTCGATACTGCTCCTTTCACTTTTGTTTTGCCTAAAGGTAACGTAGGATAGGTATTCTCTTTGTTACACTCGTTAAAAGTTTCTTCATTTATTACTGACATAGATGATCCGGAATCGATTACTGCTGAGAATTTCGATGAACCAATTTTAATTTCGATGATAGGGTGTGAAATGGTTTTTTGAACATCTGGTCTTTCCTGCAAAAGAGTGTCTCTGATATCGTCAAAAGTAATTACATTTTCGTGAACAACATTCTGCGTGTCTAAAGTAGTGCTTGTGTTATTGGAAGATGCGACCTGTACAGTATCTAGTCAGATTCTATCTGACGTGTTATTATTTTCTGGAGGACGTTGTGGCATTTCGACTATTTGAACTGTTCTGTTATTTCTTCCAGACGTATTATGTTCTGGATGATACCTACTGTCTGGTTCATTCACGAGAATATGTTGTTGCTGATCATTTTGTTGCTGGTAAGACCGACTGTTATTAAACGTATGTTGATAATTGTGCTCATTGTTTTTACGTCTGTCGTGATAGTCATTCCTATACGGTGCATTGCGATAGGAATTGAAGTACTGTGTTTTCTGCACGTAGTTGTTTCCTTGCTGCCGTGCGTTACTATTTGTTGGAGCTGAGACTACGAGGTGTGGCTAGAAAAAAACCGGACTAGTACTGGTGAAACAATAAAACGAATGCAGTAAGGCTGAAAGTCGCGTGGCCTGTCACGTGACTCTCGCTCCGCCTACTGCTCGAGTTTCATCTGCCTCCTGCACTCAGTCTGCCCGTGGCGTCTGTTTTAAGTAGTTGACGTTTTGTCTGTGCGTCGGAAAATGTTGAGTGTACAGAAAGAACAGCGTGTTAACATCAAATTTTGTTTCAAACTAGGAAAATCTGCAAGTGAAACGTTTGTAATGTTACAACAAGTGTACGGCGATGATTTTTTATCGCGAACACAAGTGTTTGAGTGGTTTAAACGATTTAAAGATGGCCGCGAAGACACCAGTGATGACACTCGCACTGGCAGACCATTGTCAGCAAAAACTGATGCAAACATTGAAAAAATCGGTAAACTTGTTCGACAAGATCGCCGTTTAACAATCAGATCAGTGTCTGAGTTAACAGGAGTTGACAAGGAAAGTGTTAGGCAGATTCTTCATGAAAGTTTCAACATGAACAAAGTGTGTTCAAAAATGGTTCCAAAGTGTCTCATAATTGAACAGAAGGAACGCCGAAGAATGATTTGTTCTGACATCCTGGAAAACATTGAAAGTGATCCCACCTTCTTACAAAATGTTATTACTTGCGATGAATCGTGGTTTTTTACTTACGATCCCGAAACTAAACGCCAATCGATGTATTGGAAAACTCCTGGTTCTCCACGACAAAAAAAGCACGAATGTCAAAATCGAAATTCAAGGCAATGATGATTGTTTTTTTTTTGACATCAAAGGGATTGTGCACATTGATTGGGTACCAGAGGGACAAACAGTGAATCAGCATTACTACATTAGCGTCCTGGCTACCCTACGTGAGCGAGTACGGAGAAAACGGAACGATTTGTGGAGAAAAAAGTCACGGATCCTTCACCAAGACAATGCCCCAGCTCACAGTGCGTTGTCAGTGAAGACGTTTTTGGCAAAACACAACATTCCCATCTTAGATCATCCACCCTACTCACCTGATTTGGCCCCCTGTGACTTTTTTCTTTTCCCTAAAGTCAAGTCAGCTTTGAAAGGAACTAGATTTGAGACTGTTGAAGCAGTAAAAGAAAAAGCGACGGAAGTAATGTATGAACTTACCGAAAATGATCTGCAGCATTGCTATGAACAGTGGAAAATTCGTATGGAGCGGTGTAGAGACCGAAGAGGAGAGTACATTGAAGGAGATAACATGAAATTGTAAATAATTGTAAATAAATGTTTTTCCAGCATCAGTCTTGTTTTTTTCTAGCCGCACCTTGTATACGTGCACGCGGCGAAACATTAAAGTTTGGTTGACCTTGTAGACTGCATTGTTGGTTAGGTATGCTAACCGGCTCGCTTTCATGCTGTTGCTGAGAAAAACCTCTATTGTTACCAAAATATGTTTGCTGTTGCTGATAATTTTGACGATATTGATAATTAAAATTGTGTCTGTTATTAAAGTTCTGGTGGTTGTCGTTCCTAAAGCGTCTGTTACTTTTGCTATTGAAATTACGTGCCTGATCGTAATTACTGTAAGTTTGTTGGCCTTGGTTATTATTTGGAAAATTTTTGTTTACAAAGGAATAGTCCGATTGCTGTACTTCCAAAAGCTGTAACAGATCTCTGAATGCCGAAATATTTTCCTTCTGTTGACCCGTTAAAAGTGACACTCTTAATGACTGTGGTAATTTAGAAATGCTGATTGTATAAGTGCAGATTCACTGTATGATTCACTTAAGTACTGATTTTGTTGGACCATGTGCTCAAAAAATTGCGTGACAGTGGAAAAATTTGAGTTCTCATAATTTGGTAAACTAATTAATTGATCCTTAATTCCACGCTGTGTCGTCTTCGACCAATACGCTAACAGAAAAGCATTCTGAAATTCTTCTACTGAATAACATTGTCTCGCGATTGGTCTCATACGAGTTGCCGGTTCGCCTTCCAAAAAACTGCAAATAAATTCAAGTTTATGTGTTACGGGCCAAGTCGGTGGAAAAGCAAAGCTGAATTGTTGTATCCAATCCAGAGGGTGAATCTGTGTTCTGTCATTTTTAAATACTTTAAATTTTCTCACTGATAGAAAATGTTTATAATCGAAATTATCGTCTCTGTATGACGGAACAGGTTCAGGATTGTATGGGAATCTGTTTGAATGTGAAAGTTCGGAATCTAAGTCACGTACTCTCTGCAAATTACCCAAATTATACTGGCTGTGTGATTGTGAGAAATGTTCGGAATGTGCCGTATCTTGTGACGTGTTAAACGTTGAAATATTTTTTATCTCTGTTACTTCTTGCTGTAAACTTGACAATTTTCTACGTAATGTATTATTAGACGAATCGATCTCATTGATTGCAGTAAATTTTGGAATTCAGGTGTTCGGTTAAACAAAATCGGTGCAGTATCGTCTGATTTGTTGTCATTATTACTTTCGATAACATCAATACGACTGGCCAATTCATCATATTTTTCAGTCAGTATTTTTGCCTGATCATCGTTTTTACTGTCAGAAGCATTAATCTGTTTTTGTAATTTACGTGTGGTTTCGTTCAATTTTTTAACGTCAGCTTTGACGACATCGGAATCCGGTGTTAGTTCTAATTGTTCGAGTCTGTCTGTAAGTGTCTGAAAGTCTGTTGTGTATGCGTCTGTTTTCGATTTAAGATCGGAAATTTCGTCACGTAATTCTGTGTTCAACTTTTCGATGGTATTAATTTTGACTGCTACTGCAGCAATATTGTTGTCTACGTATGTTTTTGCTTTAGCAAACAACTTACGTTTGTCTTCTTGTCTCTGTGCAGTAATTGTTTCCATGACTTGTCGTTTTACTTTATTTTGTTCCCGTATGAATTTACGGAAACGCGTTTCACTGTTTTGTAGGTGGTGATTAAAGCATTCGTCAATTTCGCTGTTCTGTTGGTCGAACTTCGCGTCTATTTTGGTATCCATTGTGCGCGAAAGTTCTGCTGTCATTACTTTAAACTCGTCGCGTAATTGTGTTGCTTTTTCAGAGCATTGTGTACCGACTGCATTAATTTCTTCTCTAAGTGATTCTGTTGCAGTTGTTTGCATACTCTTAATTCTTGCGCAACAAAAAAATGGCTCTGAGCACTATGGGACTCAACTGCTGAGGTCATTAGTCCCCTAGAACTTAGAACTAGTTAAACCTAACTAACCTAAGGACATCACAAACATCCATGCCCGAGGCAGGATTCGAACCTGCGACCGTAGCGGTCTTGCGGTTCCAGACTGCAGCGCCTTTAACCGCACGGCCACTTCGGCCGGCTCTTGCGCAACAGATCTAATTTCTTCGCTACTTTTCCTAGCACAAGCCTCAATTTCCTCGCGTAATTTTTCCTTAGTATCATGACACTGCGTGGCAACGGCTCTAATCTGTTCACTAAGCTGTCTGGAATTGTTGTCTAATTTTTCATTAAGCTGTTGTTTGAGATTTTCGTTATTTTCATTAAGTTGTTGTTTGAGATCTTCTTTAAGTTGTTTGGAATTGTTATCTAGTTTTTTACTAAGGTTGTCTTGTTTTTCACTCTGTTGTTTGAAATCTTCCCTAAGTTGTTTGAGATCTTCATTCTTAAACTGTAGCAATACTGCCATAATTTGATCCCAGCCAATATTACCTACTCTATTCTCTGTACTGTTTGATGGCGTAACTGCAATTGTCACGTTTTGTGTATCCATTTGGATATTCTGTGATTCTTGAAAATGTTTGCTAATCGGACGTGCACTGTTAGTCACTACCTTGGAATCAAGTAAATCTGTCCTACTTTGAGTATCCTGTTCATTTTCATTATAAAAATTCGTCTGTTCGTCACGTGAATTTTGCAAACCGGTTGTGTTAAGCGGGGCAGCGCTCATTGCAACAGAACGTCCTGCATCATCAATTTTCGTTAAATTAACAAAGGACACAATTGAATTCGTCTGTTCATCACTAGGATCAAAATCAACATTAGTGGTCGGTACACACTGATTGTCTGCAAATGCAGGATTGTCACCAATACATTGCGTGTCGCAAGTACTATCGGTCAAGTTGTTTAAGTCGGTTATTTCACTCATTATACCTCGCGATGTACTATTGACAGTTTTTCGCGGCATTTTTACACAAATCACAATTATTCAATAATGAAACAAAGACAATGCAATATCCAACAAACACTATTACAACAAAGAGCAACAAATTGCCGATGATCTGTGGAAGAAAGTCACAAAATTAGTAAAAGCGTTTCGCCAAATGCTAATTATATTTTAGTAAATAAGAGCAGATATCTCACTACTTCTCATAAGATTCTCAAAGAAATACGATCCTGGACCGGATGTCGCCAAGTGTAACCTCCCCGCAAAAATTTTTAAATGAAAAGAATTGAATGAAAATGCAAATAGAGCCAAATGTTAGCTTCCCACAGTAATAAAACTCAATGATAATAAAAATGTGCAAAAATGTTAAGTCCCCACTAAATTAACGTTAAGATGAACCTGATAAATTTTATAAGGGCAGCTGCGCTGACCTTCGCCCCTGTGAAATAATTAAACCTGAATAGAGAAACCAAAAGTCTTACCTCAGTAAACTGCATCTATATCTGCTCTTATTTTTCGGCACAGCTCAGTGCAATGCTGGCCCACATTTAATTTTGATTCTTGGAGGGAATGCATGGGAAATATTATTTAACTTAAAATGAATCTTTTTGTTTAAAACAGTTACTTTAAAAGAAAATTATTATTGGGGCAATTCTTGAACAAATTAATTACAATTAACATATGTTATTAGCTGAGCGCAATGCTGCTTCATTACCTTCGATATCAATATACCTCGTCCAGAACCGTGACCAGAGATGTAAGGAGAGCGCGCCGCCAACCCATGTCGACGCCCGCTCAGTACAACCGTCCACTCGTTACCAGTGCTGCCGACTGAGTGCAACTCGCAACTGACTACTCGCTCTTCCGACTCCTCACACACAACTGCACTCTCGCGCGGTCAAGCGCAGACTAGCAACGATAAATAACTCTCTGGTCAGAGATTCTGTCAAGCCTCGCCATCGCTGGTACTGACGTACGCGTTTCAAACTGCTGTTTGTGTATGAGAAATCGGTTGGAAACTTTCCTCACGTCAGCACGTTGTAAGTGTCGCCACCGGCGCCAACCTTGTGTGAATGCTCTGAAAAGCTAATCATTTGCATATCACAGCATCGTCTTCCTGTCGGTTAAATTTCGCGCCTGTAGCACGTCATCTTCGTGGTGTAGCAATTTTAATGCCCAGCAGTGTATTTCCTCATCAACAGCATTTGACGTGGCCGTCATCATTATCAGCAGTAGTGCAGTGGCAGCCGCTTTAAATCCGCCCTGCTAGATAAAACTCTCCATTTGACTTTTTTTCCATGCATTGTGGCCTTCAACGATACGTGTGCATGGTGCTGCATGATTCTAATGTTACCGCCCCACATTCCATAGGTCATCGTTCCCCTTTGTTCTTAGCTCTTGACACCCACTAAAGAACTTCCTTGGTTCATCTGCACATCACACTACCTTCATTTTATTTTCGTTAGAGTCACAATTACGTCTCCCACATCAGTTTGTTTTTTGATCTGTTTGTTTGTTATCCTGTTCTACTTGTAATTCTCAACACTCATATCTCTGTTGTTCGCCGAGTAACGGTAAGTTTTTGTGTGGGTTGTTGCTTTCTAAGTTGACATTTTTTTTCTTTTTTTTTTTTTTTTTACTGATCATCCAGTCATTGTCTCCACATGCATCCGTTTTCAGGAGCGCACCGTCGAAAGCGGCCAGCGGAAGCGGCCAGTGGTGGACCGGGCGGCAGCAGTGGTGGCGACTTTGGCGATGAACATGTCTTCAGCGGGTGGATGAACCGCAGTGCTACGTGGATGACTTCTTATTGGTTGTTTCTCTGGTTGGTGGATGCAGAACGTGGTGCGATCGGCGAGCGTCGCTGGCTGGCGCGAGAGTCGATTGCAGGCGTGATGTGACCGCTAGTGTTGCCATCTAACGGCCGCCGGCCGATTTCTTGCTGCGGTCCGAAAGTCGCCAGGTGGTAGTACGGAGTTGCCCGAGTTGAAATGATGCAGCTCAGTGAAGGTCGGCTGTCGGCGCTTTAAGCAGGGCGCGCCACCGAAATCTACATATATCACTGAATGTGTCCGCCCCCGGTATAATAATAATAATAATGGCGTGTGACGAGGGCCGCCCGTCGGGTAGACCGTTCGCCGGGTGCAAGTCTTTCGATTTGACGCCACTTCGGCGACTTGCGCGTCGATGGGGATGAAATGTTGATGATTAGGACAGTCCGTCGCGCTGACCACTCAGCTACCGGGGGCGGACCCCCGCCTCCCGTAGTTGAGTGGTTGCCGGCACGGTAGCTCAGCGTGTTCGGTCAGAGGGTTAGCTGCACTCTGCAATAAAAAAAAAAAAAAAAAACGAGTTAACGATCAACAACGAACTTAAAACGGGTGTCTTACCACGTCCGCCCAGAGCAGATGCAACGAACCAAAGCGAACAACAGGAGAATTAAAAAAAAAAAAGTGGTCAGCGTGACAGACTGTCAATCCTAAGGGCCCGGGTTCGATTCCCGGTTGGATCGGACGGAGATTTTCTCCACTCAGGAACTGGGTGTTGTGTTGCCCTAATCATCATCGTTTCATCCCCGTCGATGCGCAAGTCGCCGAAGTGGCGTCAAATCGAAAGACTTGCACCCGGCGAACGGTCTACCCGATGGGAGGCCCTGGTCACACGACATTTCTATTGTTATCACTGAATATACCTGCAAATTATATATTCTTACGACACATAGTTCAGGAGATTGAAACGCGTGAAAATTTTTTGTTTAAAGTGGAGTGCAAATTACCCCGACTATAATCATTCAGCGTTTCATAATGAGAACACTTAGCGACTGGCGACTTTCAAATTTTTTCTCACTTAAATGCTTAACGTTAGTGTTTAACACACTGACTCACATGGAATATAATCGGACGTTTGAAGCTTTTTTATATGGCGGAGGTCGATTCTTTAAAGAATCGGTGTTTACTGGCCTCTACTAAAGCGCAATGACCTGCAGGCGCTTTTCCTTTCTTAGCATGAATGGTTTTATTCAACACATCTGGCATCAGTTCTGGAACGACATTATTTTCGTATGATCCGCATTTATAATGTATCTCTTATAATACATAAATATTTGAATAAATCTGCTGAATACAATTATAATTTCCATCTCGTTATTTTCTGTTGTTTTGATATTAATCTTATCCTGTATAGACGCCGAACCTCCGACTGTTTACTTCATATATATTACAAGAAAAAACCACTTATTCTTCTATTAGACCAGCTTGAGAACTGCAGAAGTCTCTTGTTCAGGTGAACCCAGTGTAAAACAAAGACCATGTAAGTACCTACTCTCTAGGACGAGCATGCTGCTGGTATAAAGTTAGTTTCTGAAAGAATACTTTTTTTTATTTGCGAAAACGTTATAATTTTCATTATCCAAATTTTATTCATAACAAACCTAACGAAAGAGAAAGAAGTGGATTCTTTTCGTTATTGTCATTTTGCCATCACCATACAACCATCCTTCAATATACAAATGAACAATGAACAGGACGAAGGATTTGGACGTTGTACGAGACAAGATGGCACTCAGCGTAAGCGTATTTCCGAAAACGTTACGTGCTTAAAGTTTAGAGGTACATACTTTTTTCATGTTTTATTTTTTTTTAGAAAGTGTGTGGATGCTTTATGTAGTAAAACGTGCTACCGACTCTGGAAAATAATTGTGTTACCCACATTAAAAAACTAGTGCCCATTGTAAAGGACGTTTGGCCTGATTGGCTGTTTTACTTCCGTTTTTGTCATGTATCGCTGCCTAACTGTAAGAATAAAATACGTAAATTTTGAGAAAAAGTCATGTGCACCAATGTTTTGTCAAAGGCAAAACTATTTTAAAGTGTTTCATAATGCGGGAACCAACAACCGTTGATACTGTCTGTCCATTACAATGAACTTTTTATAAAAGGTTAATGAAAATATATTCTGTAATTCTGTTCGATATTTTCTGATAGAAATGTCCATTTTTTCCAAACAGCAAACAGATTTTTTTCAGGGCTATAAATCATTTGGGCCCGGGGAAAAAAAGAGCATGTGGAGACAATGACTGGATGGTCAGTAAAAAAAAAGGAATAAAAACAGTAAAGATAGCCTGAAGTTCATTTAGTAAACTAAATAGGATTTTCAAATAATCCGAGTACCGTACTGATCTTGAAGTACTGCAATTAGATGTCAACTTAGAAAGCAACAACCCACACAAAAACTTACAGTTACTCGGCGAACAACAGAGATATGAGTGTTGAGAATGACAAGTAGTACAGGATAACAAACAAACAGATCAGAAAACAAACTGATGTGGGAGACGTAATTGTGACTCTAACGAAAATAAAATGAAGGTAGTGTGATGTGCAGATGAACCAAGGAAGTTCTTTAGTGGGTGTCAAGAGCTAAGAACAAAGGGGAACGATGACCTATGGAATGTGGGGCGGTAACATTAGAAACATGCAGCACCATGCACACGTATCGTTGAAGGCCACAATGCATGGAAAAAAAGTCAAATGGAGAGTTTTATCTAGCAGGGCGGATTTAAAGCGGCTGCCACTGCACTACTGCTGATAATGATGACGGCCACGTCAAATGCTGTTGATGAGGAAATACACTGCTGGCCATTAAAATTGCTACACCACGAAGATGACGTGCTACAGGCGCGAAATTTAACCGACAGGAAGACGATGCTGTGATATGCAAATGATTAGCTTTTCAGAGCATTCACACAACGTTGGCGCCGGTGGCGACACCTACAATGTGCTGACATGGGGAAAGTTTCCAACCGATTTCTCATACACAAACAGCAGTTGACTGGCGTTGCCTGGTGAAACGTTGTTGTAATGCATTGTGTCAGGAGGAGAAATGCGTACCATCACGTTTCCGACTTTGATAAAGGTCGGATTGTAGCCCATCGCGATTGCGGTTTATCTTATCGCGACATTACTGCTCGCGTTGGTCGAGATCCAATGCCTGTTAGCAGAATATGGAATCGGTGGTTTCAGGAGTGTAATACGGAACGCCGTGCTGGATCCCAACTAGCAGTCGAGATGACAGGCATCTTATCTGCATGGCTGTAACGGATCGCGCAGCCACGTCTCGATCTCTGAGTCAACAGATGGGGAAGTTTGCAAGACAACCATCTGCACGAACAGCTCGACGACGTTTGCAGCAGCATGGACTATCAGCTCGGAGACCGTGGCTGCGGTTACACTTCGCGCTGCATCACAGACAAGAGCGTCTGCGATGGTGTACTCAACGACGAACCTGGGTGCACGAATGGCAAAACATCATTTTTTCGGATGAACCCAGGTTCTGTTTACAGCATCATGTTGGTCGCATCAGTGTTTGGCGACATCGTGGGGAACGCACATTGGAAACGTGTATTCATCATCGCCATACTGGCGTATCAGCCGGCGTGATAGTATGGGGTGCCATTGGTTACACGTCTCGGTCACCTCTTGTTAGCACTGTCGGCACTTTGAACAGTGGACGTTACATTTCAGATGTGTTACGACCCGTGGCTCTACCCTTCATTCGATCTCTGCGAAACCCTATATTTTAGCAGGATAATGCACGACCGCATGTTGCAGGTCCCGTACGGGCCTTTCTGGATACAGCAAATGTTCGACTGCTGCCCTGGCCAGCACATTCTCCAGATCTCTCACCAATTACAAACGTCAGGTCAATGGTGACCGAGCAAATGGCTCGTCACAATACGCCAGTCACTACTCTTGATGAATTGTGGTATCGGGTTGAAGCTGCATGGGCAGCTGTACCTGTACACGCCATCCAAGCTCTGTTTGACTCAATGCCCAGGCGTATCAAGCCCGTTATTACAGCCAGAGGTGGTTGTTCTGGGTACTGATTTCTCAGGACCTATGCACCCAAATTGCGTGAAAATGTAATCACATGTCTGTCCTAGTATAATATACACTCCTGGAAATGGAAAAAAGAACACATTGACACCGGTGTGTCAGACCCACCATACTTGCTCCGGACACTGCGAGAGGGCTGTACAAGCAATGATCACACGCACGGCACAGCGGACACACCAGGAACCGCGGTGTTGGCCGTCGAATGGCGCTAGCTGCGCAGCATTTGTGCACCGCCGCCGTCAGTGTCAGCCAGTTTGCCGTGGCATACGGAGCTCCATCGCAGTCTTTAACACTGGTAGCATGCCGCGACAGCGTGGACGTGAACCGTATGTGCAGTTGACGGACTTTGAGCGAGGGCGTATAGTGGGCATGCGGGAGGCCGGGTGGACGTACCGCCGAATTGCTCAACACGTGGGGCGTGAGGTCTCCACAGTACATCGATGTTGTCGCCAGTGGTCGGCGGAAGGTGCACGTGCCCGTCGACCTGGGACCGGACCGCAGCGACGCACGGATGCACGCCAAGACCGTAGGATCCTACGCAGTGCCGTAGGGGACCGCACCGCCACTTCCCAGCAAATTAGGGACACTGTTGCTCCTGGGGTATCGGCGAGGACCATTCGCAACCGTCTCCATGAAGCTGGGCTACGGTCCCGCACACCGTTAGGCCGTCTTCCGCTCACGCCCCAACATCATGCAGCCCGCCTCCAGTGGTGTCGCGACAGGCGTGAATGGAGGGACGAATGGAGACGTGTCGTCTTCAGCGATGAGTCGCTTCTGCCTTGGTGCCAATGATGGTCGTATGCGTGTTTGGCGCCGTGCAGGTGAGCGCCACAATCAGGACTGCATACGACCGAGGCACACAGGGCCAACACCCGGCATCATGGTGTGGGGAGCGATCTCCTACACTGGCCGTACATCACTGGTGATCGTCGAGGGGACACTGAATAGTGCACGGTACATCCAAACCGTCATCGAACCCATCGTTCTACCATTCCTAGACCGGCAAGGGAACTTGCTGTTCCAACAGGACAATGCACGTCCGCATGTATCCCGTGCCACCCAACGTGCTCTAGAAGGTGTAAGTCAACTACCCTGGCCAGCAAGATCTCCGGATCTGTCCCCCATTGAGCATGTTTGGGACTGGATGAAGCGTCGTCTCACGCGGTCTGCACGTCCAGCACGAACGCTGGTCCAACTGAGGCGCCAGGTGGAAATGGCATGGCAAGCCGTTCCACAGGACTACATCCAGCATCTCTACGATCGACTCCATGGGAGAATAGCAGCCTGCATTGCTGCGAAAGGTGGATATACACTGTACTAGTGCCGACATTGTGCATGCTCTGTTGCCTGTGTCTATGTGCCTGTGGTTCTGTCAGTGTGATCATGTGATGTATCTGACCACAGGAATCTGTCAATAAAGTTTCCCCTTCCTGGGACAATGAATTCACGGTGTTCTTATTTCAATTTCCAGGAGTGTATTTGTCCAATGAATACCCGTTTATATTCTGCATTTATTCTTGGTGTAGCAATTTTAATGGCCAGTTGTGTATTCAGGACCGTCTTACTCTCCCCCGTGAATTTTATCTTAATTAGGAGTTTTCTCTACCTCGTTTTTTTGTGTGTGTGTTCACTGAAGGAAGGTTGTGAAGGTTGGTACTACTTTCAACAAAATCTTATACAGACATGGCCGTCGTATGTGAGACACAAGTCTGCAGTTTCAGATAATGCTATTGTTTTACTGCGTCGTTCCGAGACACTCCGTCAGGGGGAAGACATCTTCGTTTGTTGTAACGCAAACACAGCAACAACTAGAAGATGGGTCGTTGGGAGGGAACTGTCGTGCGAGAAAATGCTCGTTTAGAGTAATTAATATGCAGCATCTTTATTCCTATACGCTTCCAACGGCTCTGTCATTGCAATTCCTTCCCCAGATACCATGGTTTTCAGATCTGACACGTTAAGACTGTTTTGTATTAGGGTGTGTCAAACATTTTGATTTCGTTTTTCAAAAAAATTTGTGCGTTTATTAGCAATTACCAACTATGTTTACAAGAAATGGCAATAAAATTGTTTTACTCGGTAAACAGCTGCTTCAGTTTCGCGATATTTTGACGTGTCATGTAAAATTCCCAGAAAACTCTCTTCTATCGAGAAGTCCCTTCTTATCATTATTTCCGCCTGTTCTTCTGCTCCAAGAATGAGAATATACTATAAAACCTATATACTTTTTTATGTCACTCGTAAAAGTTTTAAACCAGCAGTACTCATTCGCAGCAGAGTGACTTTTTATTAATATCATACACGTGGAGACATTTTCTTCTCTTTATATTTCCATAGACTATTAGTTTCTTCCACTTGTAAAATCTGAAAATACGGAACCGTGGCCACTAGCTGCAAGACAAGACTGGCAACTACGACTCGCACGAGTTACTTCGTTGGAACTTGTTGAGAAACGGTGCCTTCTGAACGCCAAACTCTGCGTGATGTTCTAAGACTTGGGCTTCTACTAAGGGAACAGAGTGAAAAGAATCCCAGAGATTACCCAGAAACCAGTCCTGCAAAGGACATTTATCCAAAAGTGCTTAAACAGTGTAATCTAGCAAACAGCTGTATTGTTGGGCTAGTTTTCAATTTGAGAGTCACGGTTCTGTAGAACATAACAGAAATTTGGGAGAAAGCAAGAAACTATGATTCTAGGTAAACTGCAAATGAAAGAGGCTTTCATAGCAACGTTAGACAAGCTCTTTTAAATCCACAATAGCAAGTGTGAGATTAAACTACGTTCAGAATTTGCGAGCCCATGTCCAGGCCATGCTGACTGTAAACATGAAGTGTACATCTCCTGCCCTTGTTTTAAAAATCTGAAGATTCCTGTCAAAGAACTAGAGTTTAATAAAGGTTAAAGAGAGAAGGGTGGACTTGTTGGACAGAATCCGTTTGTATTACCAGATCTGTCTGAGCAAAGAATACAGTTTGAATAGCAGAGGAGGTAGGCAGATGAGTTAAAAATACTTTCTGAATACAAACGGAGAAGGAAGGGAGAATTAACATTAGAATTACCAGATCTGTCTGAGCAAAGAATACAGTTTAAAAAGCAGAGGAGGTAGGCAGATGAGTTAAGAAGAATTTCTGAATACAAACGGAGAAGGAAGGGAGAATTAATATTAGAATCAAATGAAATTCTTTTCTCCGAAGAAGATGAAGAAACAACTGCTGTTAAAGATGAATAATCTGAAGATCCTTTGCAGATATCGTATGATGAGTCTGACGTACCTTCTAGTTCAAGTACAAGTTAGTATAAGACATTCTAAATGCGCAGTGTTGCAGCGCAAAATACACTGTTCTACAAAAAAACCTTTTTTTCTATTTCTGATAAAAAATATTGTGATCCTAGTTGTATTTTGAGTGCTGAATTGAAAACTGTTTTTGGTTTTTTTCTGTCAGGGATAGTTTATGAGTAATCGCAATTTTATTTCTCTTTTCATTTCCTGATATAGTGCAGCAAACGTGAGGTGAAATTCGACAAACAAATGCACATCTTTATGATGTTATAAGTTCATCACATTAATGGAGGGTGGGATCTAACATATAACACAGTAATCTTTGTGTATACACATTAAAGCATTTATTTGACATGAGAAATTACAGAAAATTGGCAAACAATGAGCCACTGCATTGTAATGCACATCACTTTCTTGTCTTGTATTGTGAATCTTTCTTCTCTCGAATGATATTCCAGCAATAATCTGCTAACATAGAAGGTACCCACTTCCCTTCATAGCGCCTTTTTATGGTAGAAATGTCTTTATGGAATCTTTCCCCATGTTCATTCGATACGTCACTACAACTCTCTGTGAAGTAGTCCAGATGAGAGTCCATCATATGTACCTTCAAAGACATATTGCACCCCAAATCCTGATATGCTTTGATCATATCCTTCACCATTGCTTTGTAGTTAGTAGCTCTTCTTCTTCCAAGGAAGTTTTCCGACACCATCTTGAAACAGTCTCATACGGTGTTTTCTTTATCAGTTAAACATGCTTCAAAATTTGCATCTTTCTGCAGCTCCCTGATTTGTGGGCCCACACATACATCTTCATTTATTTTTGCAGCTGAAAGATGGGGGAATTTGGTAGCTAGATATGCAAACCCACAGCCTGTTGGATCCATGGCCTTCACGAATTGGTTCATCAGGCGAAGTTTGATGTGAAGTGGTGGAAGTAGTATATATTCAGGAGCTACCAGACTTTCACGTTGTACATTGTTTTCGCCAACTTTCCATCTTCGCCTAGGCCATTTCGTTTTCACGTAGTCAGAATTTCGGTCTCGACTATCTCACGCGCAAAGAAAACAGGCATACTTTGTGTAGCCTTGTTGCATTCCCAGTACCATAGCAATTACCTTGAAATCTGCACATATTTTCCATTTGTGTTCATTGTATTTTAATGAATTTAGCTCCTTTGTGCGAATTCGTAATTCTCTTTTGTCAAACTAGCGTAAGCTACTGGAACAGAGGGTATTTTATTTCCGTTGTGGAGCAAAACACCCTTCAGACTTGTTTTCGGTGCATCTATGAAAAGTCTCCACTCCTGTGAAATATAAGTGAAGTTCAGCACTTTCATCAGGCCAGCAACGTCTTTGCAAAATGTCAGTGCTTCGTCAGTTGAAAAATATTAAATAAAGGCATGTTCTCTGCGCCTGAACACACTGATTTTGGTACTTTGATGCAGTAGATTATACTCTTGTAATCTTGAACCAAGCAGCTGCGTCTTTTGTTTACTTAGTCCTAGATCACGTACTAAATCATTTAAATCTGCCTGTGTTAACAAATGTGGCGATGACTCACTTGTGCAGTGATATAAAGAATCATCATCTGTGATTTCTTCAGTACTACTTATTTCACTGTCACTCGGAATTTGACCTCGGGCTCTTGAAGGTACTGGAAGGTTGTCGGAATGCTGCACTGGCATTCTCGCTGAAGGCTGATCTGGATAAACAATGTGCCTCTTCGACTTTTTGTTTGTAAAACGCTGAATTTTTGTTAGACAGAAATAACAATCAGTAACATGGTCCTTAGGTTCCCTCCACACCTTGGGAACAGCAAACAACGCCACATTCTCTTTACCTTTCCACCACTGAATTAGTTTGCAGTAACATGTAGCACAACAGAAATGTGGTGCCCATTCTTTATCTTGGTCTCCTACCTCTACTCCAAAGTAATGTTTGTATGCTTTCTTTATGATTGAAGAAATTTTCTTCCTATTTCTGGCAAAAGTGAACTTCCCACAGATGTAGCAGAAGTAGTCCGGCTTATATCAACATCCACGACGACGTGGCATTTGTGCAAATTTAAAAATACCACTGTGGTAATACACCTGTATTAAATTAATAGTAGGGAACTATAGGAACGCTGATGTGTAAAAACAAGCAGTCGCTTTACCTTCAGCACCAGGCTCAATCAGTTTACACACAGGAACTAAAAGATTCAACAGTGCTCGGAAATATGACACACAGTTACTTGTCAGCCAAAACATCCACTCGTTAAGACTGACACAAATTGCGGCTAACACCACTGTTGTAAACTCGATGCACCTGCCCCTAGGAGGCGTGAAGCTTTACTGCCGAGGCAGCGACCGGCTGTCGCCGTTCGAGTTAACGAGATGTTTCAGGTGGTCTTAATGACATAGGTGTGGCGGGGGATAACCTAATGATGTCTGATTCTTCCCACCTGCTGTTGCACAAGAAATTATCACGTTCTATCACTATTGGATACGGCAACATACCCGTATTTCTCTATAACGTCTCTGTGTTTGGCATGAATTGTGAATATACATATATATATATATATATATATATATATATATATATATATATATATATATATATATATAAAAAGTATCCCTGACAACGATATTTTGTTTACATATTTGAATTTCCCACGGTAAAATGGTCTAGAAGCACAAACTTTAATATCAGAAATAGAACCCATGTCGAACAGTGATATTAACTATGGTTTTGGTCTACGTGCTACAGCTGCCATTACAACAGCTGCACATTTGTATGCTGGATTAATTACTGAAGGAGACAGAAGACTTGTCGTTGATCGGAATAAAGTGAAAAGGGCCGAAGAAACAGTCATGAGATCACTTGACGAATAATTTCATGCTCAATGTGGGACAGACAAGATTGAATGTATCTTCTTTCATGTATGCCAAGATTCCATTAACGTTCTGTTACAAACAGACAACTCAAGTCATCAGTTGTGAAAGAAGAGTATTACATTATTTGCAGTCAACCGTATGGAAGGTATGATTGACACTTTACTCCGGAGAAAGAATTGACGAAAAGGAAACCTGCTGAAATTATTGATAACCATCTTTTGGATTTTTAAAAGAAAACCAGCGTTGTAAGGTTGGCAACATGCTTGACAGTGCAACAGAACTTGAGATCAAACCCTCATTTGTCAAAATATCATTTCCAGTGTCTTTGGTTCCATCGAGTGACACTTGTCAAAGATCTCTCTACAGATCAGGCTTATGGTTACGGGATAACTCAGACTGTAAGGGCAAGTGCACTTACAACTGATCTGACATTATTAGAAATTGGTCATGTAATCGACTCTTAGTAGCAAACAACTGCCAATAAGATTTGTCGCATATAGGTTTCAGTTCATGACCTTAAAGGCAACAACTTGAAGACATTACAACTGCTTGCAAAATACGTTGTTGGCGGTTACTATCCCTGCTGGATGAGAAGCTGCTAAAATCCCCAAAGATATTTTTTTGCCAACAATCCTAGATTACTCGTGGCCCGAATTTAGTGAAATGGAGCTTCAGACACTTTTATGCTCGGAAGAGTAAGAAGAAAGGAAAGTAGTGGTCCACAACATAATTGAGATGAAGAATGAAAACGATAATATACCAGGAGACCTATCTGCTCAGCCTTGGAAAATACCTGCAGTAAATGCAAGTGCAATTTCACTTTTGTAACTGATAAACTGCTCTGAAAACATTTTTATGAAGATCCACGTACTTGTAAACTCAAACTGGCACAAATAAGAAAATTTGTTCAAGGGCCAATGCAAATTCCGAAGTCGCCATGCCATGGAGAGTCGATAGAGAGGTGTTTGAAAGAAGTGACAGGGTTTTCTGACAAAGTGTACGGTCATGAGAAACGAGAAGGATACATTAGAGGATAGGAAGCAACAAGAAGAATGATGTCTAGGAATGAATCGATGCAAGACTTGATGAATATTGTTGGTTGAAGCTTTTTACATTTTTACAATATGTTTTCAGTGTCTGTTTGAGTTCATTAAACCAGTTTTAGAGCAAATTTTGGTGGACTTTATATTAATTTATGCCCTTTTGTTGGAAATTTCAGTATATTTTGTACTTTATCAGAAATTTACCGAGTTAAATGTTTATCTACAAAGAAAATCTTTTTCAGGCATATTTTTGGACACTCTCATTCACAAAAATCACAAAATTGGCATTGTCTAAAGGGTGAGGCTCACATGTGAAACACACCACCTATAGTATTAACATTGCTACCTAGTCAAGGAGCGACCTGTCACTGTCACTAACAAAGCATTTTTCGACACTAACTCGTATCGCTTCATCAACAGAATACTGATATCGCAATTAATCAAGCTATCAAAGTAACTCATTCTTTTTTTGCATTTCTGTCATATTTGATGGGTGCTTCATATTTCACCAGAACCACCCAGAAGAAAATTCACCCTTCATATGACAGCTTTTATTTACTGTTATACGTTATCGATTTTTCGAGTGGAAATAATTTCTGCAACACACTATTGATAAGCCGTATGGCCATCTGTAATTTTCAGCTATTCAATTAGAGTGATATATACAAACATATAAGCTCATGTATTTACACAGTTACATTTACAAGGTAATTGTAGTACACTGGGGCGCATTGTACATATTTAGATCTTATAGTATGTGTTAATACTGGTCATGTATAAAATAGAATTACAAAAGAACACAATTAACCATTGTTTACGTTTTAACGTACTTACAAAATTCTATCCGTTTGACACATCAGAAACTGATTATGGCAGGAAAGAACGAGCATGCATTACATGATGATTTTGCATACGTTAAATAATAATGTAGACACTCTCATCGAGTAGGAGCACAATTTGTCTTCACGAAGTGCAAAACGTATTGCTTTAGATCTATAGCATTTTGAACAATAGTACTCAAAGAGAACAGGCAGTACAGTACAATACAAAAGGAACCGTTTACTATACACGCTGTAATAAAATTGCTGTATCTGGCTGTCCACTGCGAATTGAGCGTATATTTTCTCGAAATTTTATTTTTATTCATTGAAAAAGGTCCGTTTCTTCCCATAATATCCGGCACGGAATGTGCTGTTGATGATGTCATACAATCGTATATTTGCACCAACGCTTTTAGTACCTGGAAAAAAGTTGTGACCGAATTATCATAATATCTCTACGCGAAAAAAAATTTATTGTTTAATCTAATAACTTGTTTTTTTTTACTGTACATATGACGTAGATCTCTATTATCAGAAGACAGTCATAGGAGGTAAATGAAGAGAACCAGGGGTGAACAGTGATCTTAAAAAGGAAATAACGATAAGGGAGTTGTTATTCGGCGGAAACCAGAGCACAGAATTCCAGACGTCAACGTTTCCATTTAAATTTCCCGTTATTTGCATCAAAATAATGGTCGATACTGAAAGCTTTTGCTCTGCTGGTGCAGGACCGTTAATGACAAATGTAGAAAGGATGTTGTAGAGTATCCTTGGTGACGTATAAAATGTAGTAGTCTTTCGTCATTGCTATCTAAGTTTCATGTTCTTTACATGCTAACTTCGGCCAGAACAAATATCTCTTGCATCGGTAGCACAAGACAAAAAAAAATTGTTCTAAATTAACCATACTGAACTATAGAATGTGTCATTTTTACACTGGAAGTTAACTGCTACCGATACACGGAAGACATTCCACAGCCATAAAATATCTTTGCAGAGTTGAGCGGCTACAACTTAGCATCCCGATGACACCTTTGGAGAAGGAGTTCTGAGTGTGGGAGAAAGGAACTGGTCGTGGCGCTGATGAGGGGATCTTTCTCAAAGTCAACTGAAGTCATCTCGGTTCCAAGCGAATGTAATTAGACAGCTACGTAGCGTCACGTTCTGTCGTAAATGTCGACTTCAACTGTTCACACTTTGAACTATCTCCCTCTGAGCCACTACACGTATAGATCACGTCTAATAATGAAACAGACGGTGCATTTTCTGTGTTCTTACTTATGAAATAATTCCCTAGTAACAGCGTTGCATGCTTCTTCTTCTTGAGGTGCTCCATCGAAGTATTGGCAACTCCGGACATACTAACACGAGAAGAAGCCACTGTCTACTAACACTTCCACATGACGAAACAGCTCCCGGCACAGAATATTCCACAGCAGAGTTCTCTAACTACCGATCGCTGGCGGCACAGATCCGACGGGCGCGCCCTTCTACTCGCCGAGCATCTCTTGTATTTCCTCAAGAGTCTTCCCCTTCGTCTCCGGCACCACAAAGTAGACGTAAATCGTTACGAGTAGTGCGCATCCCGCGAACACGAAGAAGGGACCGCCGTTTCCCACTGCGAGGGCGATGTCTTCGTAGAACCTGGTGACTATGAAGGACATGAACCAAGACACGCACGCGGCCATCGGCATCGCCACGATCTTCACGTTGGGTGGGAAGACTTCGCCAGATACCGTGAATGGTAGGCAGCCGTAACCTGAAACGAAGACACCAAACTATACATACATTGTGACAATACAGATTTTCATCTACAGCAAACTTAAGATAAATGGATCCGAGCTGTATACAGTGTGAGTCACCTAACGTTACCGCTGGATATATTCCGTAAACCGCATCAAATACTGACGAACCGATTCCACAGACCGAACGTGAGGAGAGGGGCTAGTGTAATTGTTTAATACAAACCATACAAAAATGCACGGAAGTATGTTTTTTAACACAAACCTATACGTTTTTTGAATGGAACCACGTTAGTTTTGTTAGCACACCTGAACATATAAACAAATACGTAATCAGTGCCGTTTGTTGCATTGTAAAATGTTAATTACATCCGGAGACATTGTAACCTAAAGTTGGCGCTTGAGTACCACTCCTCCGCTGTTCGATCGTGTGTATCGGAGAACACCGAATTACGTAGGGATCCAAAGGGAGCGGTGATGGACCTTAGGTCCAGAAGAGACTGGAACAGCACATTACGTCCACATGCTAACACCTTTTTATTTGTCTTTTTCACTGACGCACATGTACATTACCATGAGGGGTGAGGTACACGTACACACGTGGTTTCCGTTTTCAATTACGGAGTGTGTCCCGACATGTCAGGCCAATAGATGTTCAATGTGGTGGCCATCATGTACCGTGTGTACCGTGATGTGCCTACAACCCCAGAGGATATGAAACAACGTATTGTGGCAGCCTGCGGCGACATTACACCAGATGTACTGCGGCGTGTACGACATTCATTACGCCAGAGACTGCAATTGTGTGCAGCAAATGATGGCCACCACATTGAACATCTATTGGCCTGACATGTCGGGACACACTCTATTCCACTCCGTAATTGAAAACGGAAACCACGTGTGTACGTGTACCTCACCCCTCATGGTAATGTACATGTGCGTCAGTGAAAAAGACCAATAAAAAGGTGTTAGCATGTGGACGTAATGTGCTGTTCTAGTCTCTTCTGTACCTAAGGTCCATCACCGTTTCCTTTGGATCCCTACGTAATTCGGTGCTCTCCGATACACACGATCGAACAGCGGAGGAGTGGTACTCAAGCTTCAACTTTAGGTTACAATATCTCCGGATGTAATTAACATTTTACAATGCAACAAACGGCACTGATTACGTGTTTGTTTATATGTTCAGATGTGCTAACAAAACTAACGGGGTTCCATTTAAAAAAACGTAGGTTTGTGTTAAAAAACATACTTCCGTGCATTTTTTTATGGTTTGTATTAACCTGTTACACTAGCCCCTCTCCTCACGTTCGGTCTGTGGAATCGGTTCGTCAGTATTTGATGTGGTTTACGAAATATATCCAGCGGTAATGTTAGGTAACTCACCCCGTATATAGGGCGAGCCAGAACTCTACCGACAAACTTACATAGATGATAGTATGCACCAAAACACGAAAAAATATCTACGAGGCGTGTTTTTTTAGTGAGTACCGTTTTGAAATTAAAAAAAGATGTGCTAAGATATCTCAATAATTTTATTTTTACATGAAAACCTGTACCTTAATCTACTTTTCTACATAATTTCCGTCAATATTGAGGCACTTGTCATAACGTTGTACCAGTTTTTGAATACCCTCCTCATAGAAGTCTGCCGCCTGACTTGTTAACCACTTCATCACCACTGTTTTGGCTTCGTCATCGTCTTGAAGACGCTGACTGCCCAGGTGTTTCTTCAAGTGCAGGAACAGATGGTAGTCACTGGGCGCAAGATCGGGGCTGTACGGAGGATGATCTAGAGTTTCCCATCGAAAAGATGTGATGAGATCTTTGGTCTGATTCGCCACATGCGCACGGGCATTGTCTTGCAGCAAAACGATGCCCTTGCTCAACTTCCATGGACTGTTGCTTTGATTCTGGTGTGATGTAGGCCACCCATGCTTCATCGCCCGTAACAATTTGGCTTAAGAAATCATCAGCGTCGTTGTGGTAACGCAGAAGGAAAATCAATGCACTGTCTAAAAGTTTGTTTTTGTGCACATCCGTCAACATTTTCGGTACCCAACGTGCGCACAGTTTTCGGTAATTCAAGTGCTCGGTCACAATGCCATACAAAACACTACGAGAAACATTAGGAAAGTCATCCCGCAAGGAGGAAATCGTAAAGCGTCTGTTTCCTGTCACCTTATTGTCCACGTTCTGCACCAAACTTTCATTAACGACCGAAGGACGCCCACTCCGTTTTTCATCATGCACATTTGTGCGGCCACCTTTAAATGCTCTCACCCACTTTCTTACCATTCCACCACTCATAATGTTTTCTCAATAAACTGCACAGATCTCACGATTAATATCGATCGCTTTTAGGCCTTTAGCACTAATAAATCTTATAACAGCCCGTACTTCACCGTCGGCGGGACTCATGATTATCGGAGGCATCTTAAACACTCAGTACACAACGTAAACAAGGAAGAATCAGACTGTAATGGCGTCAGTGTGTAGATTAAGGTACAGGCTTTCATGTAAAAATCAAATTATTGAGATATCTTAGCACGTCTTTTTTTATTTCAGAACGGTACTTACTTAAAAAACACGCCTCGTAGTAAACATGGGATCTAACATGCTTACGCTAAGAGCTTTGAGCACTTTTCAATCTTCAAAACTGTGTAACACGTCTCTTCTGTTGCAAGCTCTTTGCTTTCCTTACTTTGGGAGGATGTAGTGAGGACCAACCACAAAAAGACAAAAACAATAAGAAGCAGCAGAAATGAGAATAGCAAGAAGCTTAATATCAAAACGCGATCACAGAGTAGGCGAAATTAAGGAATTGTACGAACTTGGAAGCAAAATATCCCATAACGGACGAAACAAGAAGGCCATAAAAACAGTCTAGCACCGCCAAAGATAGAATTCCTGACCAAAAGAAATTTACTGGTATCAAACATAGGCCTTAATCTTGGGAAGAAATTTCTGAGCATGAACGTTTCGAGCGCACCACTGAATGGTAGTAAATCATGAACAGTGGGAAATTAGAGGATAATTAAACTGTAATGGTTTCGGTTGTGATGTTACAGAATAATTTTGAAAATCAGGTGGCCTGATAAGATAAAAAATGAAGAGGTTCTCCCCAGAATTCGCGAGGAAGAGAACATATGAGAACCAAAACGGGATGATAGGACATGTGTTAAAATCTCAGCGAACATCCTGCATGGTACTAGAGGGAGCTGTAGGGGGTAAAAACTGCATGAAAAGGCTAGCGCAGGATAGCGATTTGTGTCGGTCCGCGTCAAATCAGTCAAAATACCGGTGCAAACAAGGGTGTGGACCAAAACAAGGAAAAAATGTCCAGTCAATATGGGCTCTATAATGCTTCTCTTAAGAACTATAACCACGTATTTAGTAGAAAAGATGTGTTTTCCAGTGGCGAAGACGAAAAAGCTTTCATAGCCCTTAATGTAAATATTATAGAACCCATGTTTACTGGAATTTTTTTTGTCCATACTACCTGCTTCGAAAGTTTTTGGTGGAATCCCGGTTCACCTTTTAAACAAACGGTCCTTAAAAGACGTGTCACATATTCCTACAGAAGCTAGTATTGATCAGACAGTGAAGGGAAGTTCCTACAATTACTGGTACGGAAACCAATACCTGATGAGACATGAACCGTTGAAGACGTACAGTTCCCAGCCTCCATTTTATTTATAGATGAGGCATGACCCAAAAAACATGACCTAGTGAATTACCATAATACGTCTGCGTAGGCAGATGCAAATCCTCGAGCAATCATGGCGGTACGCCATCACGGTCGCTTCAGTATCAGTGTATGTGCAGGAACTGTCAGTGACAGACCTACGGGGCCCTACACTTTACCAAACAAGATAACAGATGTCGAGTATCACCGATTTCTGCTCAATAAATTACCACTTCCAATGGAGAATGATACCGTTATAGAAAGACGGCTGTGGTTCTCGCACTACAGGGTAGGTCGGTGAGGTCCTGTACCATACCCTCACCATTCACCGGAATTGAACCCGTGGCATTTCTGGCTGTGCGGACATATAAAGGCACTGGCGTATGCCCAACCAATCGACAATATGCAGACGTTATAGGAGCGTGTGACCAATGCGTGTGTGTGATCTTCAGTCCAGAGACTCGTTTGATGCAGCTCTCCATGCTACTCTCTATTCTGTGCAAAGCTTCTTCATCTCCCAGTACCTACTGCAACCTACATCCTTCTGAATCTGTTTATTGTAGTCATCTCTGGTCTCCCTCCACGATTTTTACCCTCCACGCTGCCCTCCAATACTAAATTGATGACCCCTTCATGCCTCAGAACATGTTCTACCAACCGATCCTTTCTTCTAGTCAAGTTGTGCCATAAACTCCTCCTCGATTCTATTCAATACCTCCTCATTAGTTATGTGATCTACCCATCTAATCTTCAGCATTCTCCTGTAGCACCACATTTCAAAAGCTTCGATTCTCTTCTTGTCTAAACTATTTATCGTCCACGTTTCACTTCCATACTTGGCTACACTCCATACAAATACTTTCAGAAACGACTTCCTATTACTTAAATCTATACTCGAAGTTAACAAATTTCTCTTCTTCAGAAATGCTTTCCTTGCCATTACCGTCTACATTTTGTATCCTCTCTACTTCGACCATCATCAGTTATTTTGCTCCCCAAATAGCAAAACTCATTTACTACTTTAAGCGCCTCATTTCCTAATCTAATACCCGCAGCATCACCTGACTTAATTCGATCACATTCCATTATCCTCGTTTTGCTTTTGTTGATGTTCATCTTATATCGTCCTTCAAGACACTGTCCATTCCATTCAGCTCCTCTTCCAGGTCCTTTGCTGTCTCTGACAGAATTACAATGTCATTTGTGACCTTAAAGTTTTTTTTTTTTTTCTTCCCCATGGATTTTAATTCCTACTCCGAATTTTTCTTTTGTTTCCATTACTGCTTGCTCAATATACAGATTGAATAACATCGGGGATAGGCTACAACCCTGTCTCACTCCCTTCCCAACCACTGCTTCCCTTTCATGCCCCTCGACTCTTATAACTGCCATCTGGTTTCTGTACAAATTGTAAATAGCCTTTGGCTCCCTGTATTTGACCCCTACCACCTTCAGAATTTGAAAGAGAGTATTCCAGTCAACATTGTCAAAAGCCTTCTCTATGTCTACAAATGCTAGAAACATAGGTTTGTCTTTCCTTAATCTATTTTCTAAGATAAGTCTTAGGGTCAGTATTGCTTCACGTGTTCCAACATTTCTGCGGAATCCAAACTGATCTTCCCTGATGTCGGCTTCTACCAGTTTTTCCATTCGTCTGTAAAGACATCTGCTTTCTTTGGGATTGGAATTATTATATTCTTCTTGACGTCTGAGGGTATTTCGCCTGTCTCATACATCTTGCTCACTAGATGGTAGAGTTTTGTTAGGCCTGGCTCTCCCAAGGCTGCCGGTAGTTCTAATGGAATGTTGTCTACTTACGGAGCCTTGTTTCGACTTAAGCCTTTCAGTGCTCTGTAAAACTATTCACGCAGTATCACATCTCTTATTTCATCTTCATTTACATTCTCTTCCATTTCTAAAAACTGTCCTCACAAATATCGCTCTTGTATAGACCCTCTATATACTCCTTCCACCTTTCTGCTTTCCCTTCTTTGCTTAGAACTGGGTTTCCATCTGAGCTATTGATATTCATGCAACTGGTTCTCTTTTCTCCATAGGTCTCTTTAATTATCCTGTAGGCAGTATCTATCTTACCCCTAGTGATATGCGCCTCTATATCCTTACATTTGTCCTCTAGCCATCCCTGCTTAGCCATTTTGCACTTCCTGTCGATCTCATTTTTGAGACGTTTGTATTCCTTTTTGCCTGCTTCATTTACTGAATTTTTATATTTTCTCCTTTCATCAATTAAATTCAATATCTTATCTGTTACCCAAGGATTTCTACTAGCCCTCGCCTTTTTACCTACTTGATCCCTTGCTACCTTCACTATTTCATCTCTCAAAGCTACCCATTCTTCTTCTACTGTATTTCTTTCCCCCATTCTTGTCAATCGTTCCCTAATGCTCTCCCTGAAGCTGTGTACAACCTCTGGTTCTTTCAAATTGTACAGGTCCCATCTCCTCAAATTCCCACCTTTTTGCAGTTTCTTCAGTTTTAATCTATAGTTCATAACCAATAGATTGTGGTCAGAATCCACATCTGCCCCTGGAAATGTCTTACAATTTAAAACCTGGTTCCTAAATCTCTGTCTTACCATTATATAACGTATCTGAGACTTTCCAGTATCTCCAGGCTCCTTCCATGTATACGACCTTTGTTTATGATTCTTGAACCAAGTGTTAGCTATGATTAAGTTATGCTCTGTGAAAAATTCTACCAGGCGGCTTCCTCTTTCATTCCTTAACCCAATTCCATATTCACCTACTACGTTTCCTTCTCTTCCTTTTCCTACCATCGAGTTCCAGTCACCCATGACTATTAAATTTTCGTCTCCCTTCACCATCTGAATAATTTCTTTTATCTCATCATACATTTCACAATCTTTTCGTCATCTGCGGATCTAGTTGGCATATAAACTTGTACTACTGTGGTATGCGTGGGCTTCGTATCTATCTTGGCCACAATAATGCATTCACTATGCTGTTTGTAGTAGCTTACCTGCACTCCTATTTTTTTGTTCATTATTAAACCTACTCCTGCATTACTCCTATTTGATTTTGTATTTATAACCCTGTATTCACCTGACCAGAAGTCTTGTTCCGCCTTTCACCGAACTTCACTAATTCCCACTATATCTAACTTTAACCTATCCGTTTCCTTTTTTAAATTTTCTAACCTACCTGCCCGATTAATGGATCTGACATTCCACGCTCCGATCTGTAGTACGCCAGTTTTCTTTCTCCTGATAACAACATCCTCCTGAGTAGTCCCCACCCAGAGATTCGAATGGAGGACTATTTTACCTCCGGAATATTTTACCCAAGAGGATGCCATCATCATTAAACCATACAGTAAAGCTGTATGCCCTCGGGAAAAATTACGGCTGTAGTTTCCCCTTGCTTTCAGCCGTTCACAGTACCTGCGCAGCAAGGCTGTTTCGGTTAGTGTTACAAGGCCAGATCAGTCAATCATCCAGACTGTTGCCCCTGCAACTACTGAAAAGGCTGCTGCCCCTCTTCAGGAACCACACGTTTGTCTGGCCTCTCAAGAGATACCCCTCCATTGTGGTTGCACCTACGGTACGGCTATCTGTATCGCTGAGGCACGCAAGCCTCCCCACCAACGGCAAGGTCCATGGTTCATGGGGGGAAGATGACCAATGCATGTGACGAAATTCGAACGGAACCTGTTGTTTCCGAAAGAGTGCATGAGTTACTCCCATGAAAGGCTGAAGGATGTGTCACAGTGCGTGGTAATTAAATGCAGCAAGGCCTATAGTGTCTATTTCCATGTAATGAACCAATGGGAATGAAAGGACAAACTGACCCATATCTGAACAGGTATTGGTTTCCATACATACTTTTATAGGGACACTAGATGAGTGGCTGGCATTGCCTGGGAATGTATTTATTCCTGTCTTCTATAAGTCCATTTCCTCCTTTCCCTTTCGTTGTCCATCTCCTCCTCCCTCTATCTGTTCCTCTCCCCCTCCTCTCTGTCTGTCTGCTTCTCTAACTTCTGTCCATCTGTTCGTTCCCCTTTTGTCCATCTCCTACTCCCCCTTCTAAGTTAATTTTCTCTCCCTCTACCTCCTCCTCACCCCCTCTAAGTCCTTCTCCAAATCCCCTCTATCTTAATTTACCTCCTTCTCCCACAATCTCTGTCCATCATCTTCTCCCCCTCTTTCTGTTCCTCTCCCCCTACTCCTCTCTCTGTCCAGCTCCTCCTAGTCATGTCTCTGTCCATCTCTTCCTCTTTTCTTTTTCCATCCACTTCCTTCTCTCCCTTCTCTCTGACCATCTCCTCCTCTTTCTTTTCTCTGTCCATCTGATCCTCCCTCCTCTATCGATATGGTCTTTTCCCCTCTGTCTATATCCTCCTGTACCCTCTATCTGTCTTCTCCCCTCTTTCTCTATCCATCTTCTCCTCCTCACTCGCTGTCCATATTCCTCCTCTTTCCTTTCTCTGCCATCTCCTTCTCTCCCATCTATCTGTCCATATCTTCCTCTGCACTTTCCATTTCCTCCTGCTCCAGTCTCTGTCCATCTCCTCTTCTTTCCTCTCTCTGTCCATCTGCTCCTCCTCACTATGATCATACCCTCTTTTCCCCTCTATCCATCTCCTTCTCTCCCCTCTCTCTTTCCTTCCAGTCCCTTCTCTCTCCACATTATCACCCCTACCCCAATAGGAGGTGCTGGTTCGTGCTCCCCCAGTGTTTCTTTCCAGATAGTAAAGTAATATCGGCTTGTTTAGTTGAAATCGGTCCACGGGTTTAACAGGAGTTTCTACCCACAAATGTCGCAAATATTTCACAAATATTCAACACATTCAACACATATTTGTGTACACATTTGACCTTCATATTTAGCGGATTGCGCCCTGCAGTTTCGTATCCACACAGCTCACTGTTTATGACGTCACATCTCCTGAACTATGTGTTGTACATAATTTTAAAGGTACATTCAGTGGTATACGTGTTTGCAAAATGTGTTACGAATACACCTCGTAATAAAGAAGGAATAAATTAAAACCTCATGCCTGATATAGCAATTTTATTGTATCAACAGTGAAAATATAATAAACCACTAGCCCTTTTTCTTTGATCATTCACGTAAACATGTCATTATTAAAAACCTAACACAAAACTGATTCTGACTCTCCTTTTCAGTACACAGCACCGAGCGAGGTGGCACAGTTGTTAACACACTGAGTCGCCTTCGGGAGGACGACGCTCCAATCCCGAGTCCGGCCATCCTGATTTCGGTTTTCCGTGATTTCCCTAAACCGCTCCAGGCAAATGCCGGAATGGTTCTTTTGAAACGGCACGGCTGACTTCTTTCCCCGTCCTTCCCTAATCCGATGGGACCGATGACCTCTCTGTTTGGTCCCCACCCGCAAATCAACTAACCAACCAAAGTAGCATTGTACCCACCTTCAAAAACAATAACCGAAAAATAATGATGATACAGTTTTTAATCAAGGACTGTCTTTACGTAAACGACGTATTTTTTAAAATTACTACAGTACTGTGCTACATGCACCTGTATTGTAAATAAGAGAAGTAATCGCAATAATTATTATTCTACTAACTTACATTCTCCATGCACGATTAGAATTTCTACCCCCTCTTCGTTGATGTACGATGGATTCAAAAATCCTTTGACTGACGACGCGGTTGACTGAATGAGTAGTGTGCAATTTCCTTTTGTTTCCATTTATTTGCTTTCAACTACAGTATGTGCACATTATGATACATTTTTGAACAGGTGTTGAGGAGCGGAAGTGGATTACCAAATAAAAATGTGGGGTGCTATTTAAAAAAGACGTACTGCTAGTCATTATTTAGTAATCAAGTTACAAGGGTGATATTGTTGGTTTATTTCCATCTGATTGCTATAAGACTGCTCGTTGGCTGTATGCTGGTTTTTAGTTTACATTGTTACTATTGAACCTGTGTGACAATCTACTCGCATTACCTTAGAGAATTACACTCGACTTTGCGTCCTGGCTGCTAATATACCAGGCACATAAGAAATGGTGTCTATATTATGACCTTTATTTGATTAACTAGGTAAACAAATTAATTATTTTAGAAATGTGCGCAACGGAAACTGGTGCGAGTTTCTCTAAGACAACACGTGATCTGGTGGTTGAACTCAAAGCCGCCACTATAGCAGCTGGTAGCCTATCTAAATTCAAATTGCAGATTATTTCTATGTTTCATTACATTTAGAAGATCGAACTGAAAAGGCTTGCCAGGTTTAATTGAACTGAATAAGATACATCCTATCCATTTCATTTATCAGGTGACTGGGGGAATATTTCTTAATTGAAGTGCAGACTCTCATTTAATACTTTTATTTTCTACTCTGATGAAAATATTTTAGAACAACACACATTAGAATTTCTCCTCAGTTACAAAACTTATGTTTGAATGAGCGTTAAATCTCTCATGGGTAGAACAATGACAAAAGGAAAACACTACACGAATAATTTCATCATGGTCTCATAACACAAAAAAATACATAAGTGGGCCACACCGTTTTTAGCGGTATAATCGTCATTCATTCCTTGAAACTCACGTTTCATCATGCATGAATTACACAATAGAAATTTAAGGTAAGCCACTGCTGAAGGTAGAAAACCTCAACCAAAGAAAAGATTTGGGCAAAATGTTACTAAAAATTGTGTACATTTTACAATAATTTATACGCCGCTGTCTGTTTCAATTGAAAGCACTATGCAATGAACACAGTTAAATTCAGTTTTAGCATGGCAAGGGGTGGTATCTATTGTTCTATGCCTGCTACGGGCCATGTGGTCGAACATCAACTACAGTAAAATGCTAAAAACACACACACTTTTCAATCAAAATTCATAATAAGGCATGCAAATTCAGTTTTAAAATGTATCAGCAAGAAATCGTGCAAGCAGAAACACAATTATCAGGCAGATGTACGGTACTGTTTATGCACTGGATTCACTTTCCAACGCCGCGAAAGTAAGAAGGAATTAGAATTTATTCTGGTTTAAGCACCGAATGCTGTTAGGTGAACTGATTAATTTGCTTTCAGTGCTGAAAATTTCGCTGTAGCAACGACTGTTGAGCTCTAAAGCGTGTGCTACGCTGAGGGCGCAAACACGTGGTCGATCATATGAGATCAAAGGAACTACCTCAAATACATAAAATATTTAGGTAAAAGCACAGTAGCACACTAATAACGGTTAAATATGTCACTGAAAACAACTGTAAGCATACTGAAACTCGAGAATTGACCACATTATAGGACTTTGTACTATTGGCGCCAAAATGAAGTGCGAACTAAAATCACAAAGAAAGTACCAAAAATAATTGAATTTCGCAACAGAAATTTCTCGATCTAACATCTGATACGCAATCTGCACTCATTGAGTTAAAAGTGAATCTTTCAACTCGGGAAATAGCTACATGAACTCATGGTTCTTGTTGCATGGCTCACTGCCACAAAGCAAAATTTTACAAACACGTTTCCGAGAAAACTATTCCAAATAAATTAAAGCCGTAACCTCTACCGATGAAGATATGTTGAATGCGTACTATGGGTATACCCTTTCGTGAAATTTTAGCCATATTACCTCATTTTTATCTCACCAAATCTGCGGCTGCTGTGCTCCCGCGTCCGCTCCGTCTCATGGCTGACCCCACAGTGCTCTCCACGCGCCAAAATCCGACCAACGTTCCTCTTCAAACGCGGTGGTGGGAAGACTCACCCCATCCCCGCACCAACTATGTAACCTACCCTCCTGCCTGTTTTCATCTTTGCTTGCTGCTCTGGCCTACCTGCCGTTATTCTTGTAATGTTGGCAATGACTGCTATTCCCTTAATCTGTTCCCTTTGGTCCATGCTCCCGCTACATTCATCCCCATGCACACTCATACAGGATGGAACAAGGAGGATACATATAAACGGCGTGTGACCTCTTTGTGAAATGATGAAAAGAAATAAACGAATGCGTCAAATATTCCTTTCACCCACCGAAGTATTGAAGCTGCTAGCAATCAAAAGAAAAACTTATATCTCGATATAGAAAACATAATTACTTCGTACTGTAAGCTGAGCAAAACGAAAGTAACGCCTCATGATGACTAAGTAATATTTGCACTATAGATCCATTTTTTACTTTGCTTCTAGACAAATGTTATTTTGGTGGTCAAGATAAATAGTACGCTCTGTATAAGTTAATGCTGATACCAGTGAATGAGACTGGTATTGCTGATGAGCAAGTAAGAAGCTCACCTGGCGTATAGACGATAATATAGAAGATTAGGGCTGTGACGGGAATCCATCCGATGCTCTCCACATCCTGCTTTGCGTCGCTCAAAACGAAGAATACGCCCAAAGGAATCTGCAACATAAAGATTTGACAAATCTGTGCCATAAAGGCGACCATGGTGAATGATTTGAGTGGTCACAGATGAAGGAACTGTAATGCAGAGAAAACTAGACTCCAGTATTCCTTCATTATTATTTATTAATGATCATATTCGTTGCAAGTCAACCAAGTACCTACGTAATCCTCTTGTTTTTATCTGAACCAGGATTCTGAAGATAGCTAACACAGAAATGCGTAGCAATGGGTCAATAAATGAAGGAATACTGGATTCTACTTTTCTCTGCATTACGATTCCTTCATCTGCGACCAATTAAGCAAATTGCAAATCACGCAAATTAAGGATTTTTCTGCACAAGAGATAATTGGAAACACATTGGACTTTTAACGATAAGTGGTTGTAAAATGGTATTTATTATTGAATGTGATCTACTTTCTGCCCAGTACAATTTATACAATAATTATTTGGCTGTCTTTAATGAAGCTACCGATTTCGAGACTATACTCAACTCGTAAGTCCTTACAGTTGTCCAAGTAAGTCGACAGTGGAATCGCACACATAGAAGCTCCACAGTACAAACCAACTTATGACCAGTTTAGTGGCGTTTCCTGTTCACAGGATACGGGGTGTCTCCAATAGCAAACATCGCTAATGTTTCATAGACATTTAGTGACAATGAGAGACAATTTTGGTAAAGTAGGCAACGCGCAAAACAAACTTAACTTTTAATTTATACTGATATTTTATTTCATGAGAGGCTATGTCCCATTAACGATGCACTGCCGCTAATAATGTAGAACGTTCAAAGCGGCAGTGGAAGTAAGAACTGAAGAGATGTTTAATGAAGGAAGACGGTAGGTGAGTGGGCCAAAAAATGCAATTTTTAGCTAATAATTTTTCTGTATTCTCCGATCCTTTCATCTTGTTTTAGCAGTTCTTTGACGTCGACACAACGTCGAGGGTTAGTCTTTAGATTTTAACTTCCCCTCGAAAACATGAAGTTCCGCAATTAACTTTTAGTTTGTTAGCAGGTACATGTATGCAGCTCTGGTATACACTGAAATCTCCTAGCCACAGTACTTTACCATGCCTCTAGACGAGCCAAACAAAATTACGAAGGCCATTGATAACGTGTAGTATCGTCCGGCAACTCGTTTTCGTTAGCAGCGAAAATACTGCAGTTCTGTCACGTCATGAAATGAATTCGCAGTTGCGAATACGAACAACCTGCAGCTGTCTAAAGGAATGACAATAATGAAAATCTGTCCCGGAATGGGACTCAAAGCCGTATTTCCCGCTTTACGCGAGCAGTTGCATTAACCTCGTGCACGACTCCCGGGCAAACCCAAAAATCAGTATGTCGTCGTCCATGCGTCACAAACTGTACTCGTACACACATACAGTAATTCCTGTAATGGGAAGGACATCTTAACTGAATATGAAGATATGAAGATGACATCTGTTCTTTCGGAAATGTCCGAAAGAACAGATGCCATCTTCATATCGTTAAGGCTAACCGGCTGATGACCTTCTTCAGTGCGAATGCACGCGAATTACCTGAACTCTTACGGGACTCAGTGAATTCTCTCCTCGAGTAATGGGTATAATGGCAGGGGCACTAAGAATGTATTGTGTCGACAATAAGTTGAGAATGTGGGCCTCACGGGGAGCGTGCCGGGGATACGCCCCTGCAGTCGCATTTTCTTCTGTGCCTTCGGTGGCTCAGATGGATAGAGCGTCTGTCATGTAAGCAGGAGATTATTTATTTATTTATTTATTTACACATCAAGTTCCGTGGGACCAAATTGAGGAGCAAATCTCCAAGGTCATGGAAAGTGTCAGTACATGCAATTACAACATAAAAATAATAAGTCAAAAATAAATGTTCATGAACCTGAAAAAATTCAGTCCATAAGTTTAAATAAACGCTATCAGCAATACAATAGGAATCAGCTTAATTTTTCAAGCAACTCCTCGACAGAATAGAGGGAGTGGCCCAATGAGGAAACGCTTCAGTTTCGATTTGAAAGCGCGTGGATTACTGCTAAGATTTTTGAATTCGAGTGTCAGCTTATTGAAAATGGATGCAGGTTTCATTTCTCCCTAGTATTAACCGAGTGAAAACTGCTTACTCTTGGGAATAAATTAATATTGGTGACAAGAAACGACAATAAGGAATATACATATCGAGACGCTAATGTCAAAATACCCAGACTCGTGAACAGGGGTAGACAAGAGGTTCGTGAACTCACACCACTTATTGCCCGAACCACCCGTTTCTGAGCCAAAAATATCCCTTTATAATTGCAAGAGTTACCCCAAATTATAATACCATACGACATAAGCCAATGGAAATAAGCAAAGTAGACTAATTTTCATGTCGAAGTATCACTCACTTCTGATACCGTTCGAATAGTAAAAATGGCAGTATTAAGTCTTTGAACAAGATGCTGAAAGTGGGCTTTCCACGACAGCTTACTATCTATCTGAACACCTAGAAATTTGAAATGTTCAGTTTCACTAACTGTATGCCAGTTCTGTGAAATTAAAACTTTAGGTTTTGTTGAATTGCGTGTGAGAAACTGTAAAAACTGGATCTTACTGTGATTTAACGTTAGTTTATTTTCTACATGCCATGAACTGAGGTCCACTATTTGAAACCGAGCCAATATTGCACACAACATCCTTTACTACCAAACTAGTGTCATCAGCAAACACAAATATTTTAGAGTTACCCGTAATACTAGAGGGCATATCATTTACATAAATAAGGAACAGGAACGGCCCCAACACTGATCCCTGGGGCACCCCCCACGTGACAGTACCGCACTCAGATCCCACATCACAAAATGGTTCAAATGGCTCTGAGCGCTATGGGACTTAACTTCTGGGGTCATCAGTCCCCTATAACTTAGAACTACTTAAACCTAACTAACCCAAGGACATCACACACATCCATGCACGAGGCAGGATTCGAACCTGCGACCGTAGCGGTCACGCGGTTCCAGACTGTAGCGCCTAGAACCGGCCGGCCACCCCCGCCGGCGATATAAAGTCAGTTCGCTGTAAAACTATTTCTGTTACTGATCTCATGCAAATGAACACGTAAAGAAGGGTATATACGTAACGGGCTACGGGACCAAGCAGATAGTGATGAAACTGGAGCACAAGAGAGACGTCGTGGCTGCCAGTACATTCCTTGACGAAACTTTTCAAGAAGTAAACCGAAAGAATGGATTCGTGCAAACGTGCAAGTACTGTCCTGCATTACGAAACTATAGGAGTCGTGGATAAGAGTGATTTCCATTTGAAAAGCCACCAAATTGCCGGAAATAGACTTAAAAATATTTTCAAAAGATTTTCCGTATTTATTCGACATTGCATGCTTCAGTGAATAACATTCTATACAGAAAACATGGCGGCATAAAAAGCAGTTTGGAATTCATAATAAGTCTCGGGCAACAATTGGCCGTATCCTCTCTGCAAATGGTGTCCTCAGTTGGACACAAACATCGAACGCCAAAAGCGACTAGACTTATAGCCAGGTGTTTTCCAGAATTTTTGCCAAGGACTACGACGAGAAGACCAACAAGGGCATACAGAGTATTTCACACAGAAAACGACCTGTAATTCCGTGAAAATAAAATTTCATTGTCTAGTTTAATCTATCCTATTCGCTGTTAACCCACTTTAGCTTTCGTCCGTAAGCTAAAATCAACAACAAAAACTTTAATGAGTGCGTAGGCAGGTGAGACGGTTGCGCCCGTCAGCGCTGGGATAAGTATCCGCTGAGGAAGAGGAATGTGCTCGAAAACTACACCACTGGCCATTAAAATTGCTACACCACGAAGATGACGTGCTACATACGCGAAATTTAACCGACAGCTAGACGATGCTGTGATATGCAAATTATTAGCTTTTCAGAGCATTCACACAAGGTTGGCGCCGGTGGCGAAACCTACACCGTGCTGACATGAGGAACGTTTCCAACCGATTTCTCTCCAAAAAAAAAAAAAAAAAAAAAAAAAAAAAAAAAAAAGTTCAAATGGCTCTGAGCATTATGGGACTTAACTTCTGAGGTCATCAGTCCCCTAGAACTCAGAACTACTTAAACCTAACTAAGCTAAGGGCATCACACACATCCATGCCCGAGGCAGGATTCGAACCTGCGACCGTAGCGGTTCCAGACTGACGCGCCTAGAACCGCACGGCCACATCTGCCGGCACCGATTTCTCATACACAAACAGCAGCTGACCGGCGTTGCCTGGTGAAACGTTGGAGTGATGCCTCGTGTAAGGAGGAGAAATGCGTACCATCACGTTTCCGACTTTGATAAAGGTCGGATTGTAGCCTATCACGATCGCGGTTTATCGTATGGCGACATTGCTGCTAGCGTTGGTCGAGATCCAATGACTGTTAGCAGAATATGGAATCGGTGGGTTCAGGAGGGTAATACGGAACGCAATGCTGGACCGCAACGGCCTCGTATCACTAGCAGTGGAGATGACAGGCACCTTATCCGCATGGCTGTAACGGATCGTGCAGCCACGTCTCGATCCCTGAGTCAACAGATGGGGACGTTTGCAAGACAAAAACCATCTGCACGAACAGTTCGACGACGTTTGCAGCAGCATGGACTATCAGCTCGGAGACCATGGCTGCGGTTACCCTTGACGCTGCATCACAGACTGGAGCGTCGTCGTTGATGTACGCAACGACGAACCTGGGTGCACGAATGACAAAACGTCATTTTTTCGGATGAATCCAGGTTCTGTTTACAGCATCGTGATGGTCGCATCCGTGTTTGGCGACATCGCGGTGAACGCACATTGGAAGCGTGTATTCGTCATCGCCATACTGGCGTATCACCCGTCGTGATGGTATGGGGTGCCACTGGTTACACGTCTCGGTCACCTCTTGTTCGAATTGACGGCACTTTGAACGGTGGACGTTACGTTTCAGATGTGTTACGGCCCGTGGCTCTACCCTTCATTCGATCCCTGCGAAATCCTACATATCAGCAGGATAATGCACGACCACATGTTGCAGGTCCTGTACGGGCATTTCTGGATACAGAAAATGTTCAACTGCTGCTCTGGCTAGCACATTCTCCAGATCTCACACCAATTGAAAACGTCTGGTCAATGGTGGCCGAGCAACTGACTCGTCACAATGCGCCAGTCACTACTCTTGTTGAACTGTGGTATGTTGTTGAAGCTGCATGGTGCAATGGTTCTTTATTTACGTGACCATTACGGCACTCCAACCCCAGGTCTCGATACCAGTAATATAGTATTACTTTTCTGCGAAGTAACAGAGCTATTTTTGTGACAATATTCACATTTGGTTTTATTAATGTATAGGTACTCCGATGTATCGATATATTACAGTGATATGGTTCTTGTGTGTATTCATTTCTGTGAGACTATCATAATCTTTGACCTACTTGTAACCGTTTTGGCGCGAATGCGCACAGAGCAGTCTTTGTTTCACTTTGGAGAAGTTAAGTTGTTATTTCGCTTTGTAAAAGAAGTCAAGTCTTGTGTTTGGTTAAAGTGGAAATTAAATATATGAAGATTGATAGAAAACTGTTTTCTTGAATGATGTGACAATTAAGAAGAAGTATATGTGAACTGACAAGAAGTTTAATAAAAATGTGGATCGTGAACGCCAAGTCAAAAATTATTTCTACCATACCATTGTTCTGATCTGGGATTGTTTGATCATTAAGAATTTCCTGAAAAATGCATTTGTTAGGTCTTCAAATATTGCTAAAATATGGATCTGGACCTTCTAGCAGTCAAAGTGGAATCACCCTAGAATCAACAAGATGAGCCATAACAACTTCGACGAAATCTACGTGGGAATCCATTCAAGGTAAGTGCCAAAATTAATGACTGTTTTACAGTGACTTCATTATTTCCATTCTGACGATACCATCCACAGTCAATAACTTTGTTGTTTGCCCGATAAAGCGAACATATGCTGCGTGAGCAACATTATTAACCTGATTTCTAACCTACTTTGCAAGTGGTGGTATTGTTAGAATGTTCAGCTGTACCTGTACACGCCATCCAGGCTCTGTTTGACTCAATGCCCAGGCGTATCAACGCCGTTTTTACGCTCAGAGGTGGTTGTTCTGGGCACTGATGTCTCACGATCTCTGCATCCAAATTGCGTGAAAATGTAATCACATGTCATTTCTAGTATAATATATTTGTCCAATGAATACCCGTTTATCATCTCCATTTCTTCTTGGTGTAGCAATTTTAATGGCCAGTAGTGTACTTACGCATTGGGTTAATCCTGCCTCATATGGCTTCCAGAGCATCAATGGGGAATCGGCCGAACGACTATTGGTAAGTCTGGCTAAAACGAGACAATGGGCTGATAGAGGCATAACGGCCACTCACCAGTGCCAGACACATGCCGGTAGAAGAGAAGAGCAGCAGCCGCCTGCGACCCACCCGGTCCACCAGGAAGGGAGCGAAGCACGACTCCACGAGCATGGTGCCGTTGATGATCATCGGCGCGACGATGTCGCTGACGGAGCCACCTGCCGCGATGAAGATGCTCTGGCTGTAGAAGAGCACCGCGTTGATGCCCTGGATCTGCTCGGCGCACACCACGCCCAGAGAGATGGCCAGCGCGCGGCGGCAGCGGCGCGACCGGAACAGGTCCAGCACCGAGGGCTCGTTCAGCCTGGACTCCTCCACGGCTTTCTGCAAAGGAGCCGCATTTCGTCTCTTTAAAAGCAATAGCCCTGAGGGCAAACAGAACGACAACGATAAGCCATCACTGTTAATAATACACAAAGAAACATACACCTAAGACCTATAGAAAGGTCCCAGAACTCCTCTCATTAATAAACGGTCACAATGCCCACATAGTATTAGGGACAGAAAGTTGGCTGAAACCATGTGTAAACAGCAATGAAATCTAAACTCAGATTTGAATGTACACCGCAGAGACAGGCTGGACAGTGAAGGAGGAGGCGTGTTTATAGCGATAAGAAGTGCAATAGTATCGAAGGAAATTGACGGAGACCCGAAATGTGAAATAATTTGGGTGAAGGTCACGGTTAAAGCAGGCTCACACATGGTAATTGGATGTCTCTATAGGCCCGCTGGCTCAGCAGCTGTTGTGGCTCAGCACCTGAAGGATAATTCGGAAAATATTTCGAGTAGATTTCCCCACCATGTTATAGTTCTTGGTGGAGATTTTATAATTTGCCGGATATAGACTCGGAGACTCAAACGTTCATAACGGGTGGCAGGGACAAAGAATCCAATGAAATTTTTTTAAGTGCTTTATCTGAAAACTACCTTCAGCAGTTAAACAGAGAACCGACTCGTGGCGATAACATATTAGACCCTCTGATGACAAACAGACCCGAACTATTTGAAACAGTTAACGCAGAACAGGGAATCAGCGATCATAAAGCGGTTACTGCATCGATGATTTCAGCCGTAAATAGAAACGTTAAAAAAGGTAGGAAGATTTTTCTGTTTAGCAAAAGTGACAAAAAGCAGATTTCAGAGCAGTTGACCGCTCAACACAAAAGTTTTGTCTCAAGTACAGACAGGGTTGAGGATCAGTTCAAAACCATCGTACAATATGCATTACTTGAGTATTGGCAAACAAGGTCGTAAGACATGGAAAAGAGCCACCGTGGTACGACAATCGAGTTAGAAAACTGCTGCGGAAGCAAAGGGAACTTTACAGCAAACATAAACATAGCCAAAGCCTTGCAGACAAACAAAAATTACGCAACGCGAAATGTAGTGTGAGGAGGGCTATGCGAGAGGCGTTCAATGAATTCGAAAGTAAAGTTCTATGTACTGACTTGGTAGAAAATCCTAAGAAATTTTGGTCTTATGTCAAAGCGGTAGGTGGATCAAAACAAAATGTCCAGACACTCTGTGACAAAAATGGTACTGAAACAGAGGATGACAGACTAAAGGCCGAAATACTAAATGTCTTTTTACAAAGCTGTTTCACAGAGGAAGACTGCACTGTAGTTCCTTCTCTAGATTGTCGCACAGATGACAAAATGGTAGATATAGAAATAGACGACAGAGGGATAGAGAAACAATTAAAATCGCTCAAAAGAGGAAAGGCCGCTGGACCTGATGGGATACCAGTTCGATTTTACACAGAGTACGCGAAGGAACTTGCCCCCCTTCTTGCAGCGGTGTACCGTAGGTCTCTAGAGGAGCGTAGCGTTCCAAAGGGTTGGAAAAGGGCACACGTCATCCCCGTTTTCAAGAAGGGACGTCGAATAGATGTGCAGAACTATAGACCTATATCTCTAACGTCGATCAGTTGTAGAATTTTGGAACACGTATTATGTTCGAGTATAATGACTTTTCTGGAGACTAGAAATCTACTCTGTAGGAATCAGCATGGGTTTCGAAAAAGACGGCCGTGTGAAACCTAGCTCGCGCTATTCGTCCACGAGACTCAGAGGGCCATAGACACGGGTTCACAGGTAGATGCCGTGTTTCTTGACTTCCGCAAGGCGTTCGATGCAGATCCCAACAGTCGTTTAATGAACAAAGTAAGAGCATATGGACTATCAGACCAATTGTGTGATTGGATTGAAGAGTTCCTAGATAACAGACCGCAGCATGTCATTCTCAATGGAGAGAAGTCTTCCGAAGGAAGAGTGATGTCAGGTGTGCCACAGGGGAGTGTCGTAGGACCGTTGCTATTCAGAATATACATAAATGACCTTGTGGATGACATCGGAAGTTCACTGAGGCTTTTTGTGGATGATGCTGTGGTATATCGAGAGGTTGTAACGATGGAAAATTGTACTGAAATGCAGGAGGATCTGCAGCGAATTGACGCATGGTGCAGGGAATGGCAGTTGAATCTCAATGTAGACAAGTGTAATGTGCTGCGAATACATAGAAAGAAAGATCCCATATCGTTTTGCTACAATATAGCAGGTCGGCAACTGGAAGCAGTTAATTCCATAAATTATCTGGGAGTACGCATTAGGAGTGGTTTAAAATGGAATGATCATATAAAGTTGATCGTCGGTAAAGCAGACCGCAGACTGAGATTCATTGGAAGAATCCTAAGGAAATGCAATCCGAAAACAAAGGAAGTAGGTTACAGTAAGCTTGTTCGCCCACTGCTTGAATACTGCTCACCAGTGTGGGGTCCGTACCAGATAGGGTTGATAGAAGAGATAGAGAAGATCCAACAGAGAGCAGCGCGCTTCGTTACAGAATCATTTAGTAATCGCGAAAGCGTTACGGAGATGATAGATAAACTCCAGTGGAAGACTCTGCAGGAGAGTGAAAGGTGGCTACACTGAGCCACAGCGCCAGAGATCGCGCTAGAGAGTATTGTTCCGCCGCCTCCACTGGCAGTGATTATTGAGAACTCGTAGTGGGCTGTGCTTTGGGAGAACTCGTGGTAGTCAGTGCTGAGATGTCGTAGTGAGGAGTGTTTGTTGAGATGAGCTAGTAGGCAGTGCTTGCTGAGATGTGATACTGAAAAGTTCTTGTTGAGATGAGATAGTAGCGAGTCGGTGTGGAGAGATTGTAATGTCTAGAGTACTTTTCATCAATATAAATTAAAGTAACAAACTACTTTTCTTTTCTTTCTCATTATTTCAATGTCCTGAATAATGCGTCATTACAGGTTCAGTCAACAAAGCATCTGGCTTGTGTTCTTGTATTAGAGTGTAATTCTGGTTTTCTTGAGTAATTATGGTATTTCTATTTTCTTTAATTAATTCAGTATAAATGATATTTAAAATTTCTTGTGTTGTTGAAGAAGAACCGTGCCAGATGCGTACGTTGAGTCATACTTCCACACACAGAACAGTTACACTTGTGCTTTGGTTTTGTAGGTTTTATAGTTGCTGGGGACTTAATTAATTAATTGTGTTAATGAAAATTTCCATTTCATTCTTTGTTGTTGTCTATGCAGTCAGATTGCGTAATAATACTAGTCAGGGCCAACCGTTTACGAGACTTTGTAAACGGACATTCAAATACTAAAAATTAAAATTATTTGCATTTATTTTAATTAGGCCCCCATGCACGTGGCGACCCTGCCAGGATCGTCCCTTGGAATTCTTCTGATTGTAAAAATAGTAGACAGTAGTATTGTTGTAGTAATTTGTAGTCTAGTAATTGTAGTCTATATTGTATGTGTAGATTTGGTAATTGGCATTCTTCTAATGTTTTTTTTTTCAGAATTTAATTTTGTTGTCTTGTATACGCGTTTGACAATTTGGTGCAATTATTTCAATTGTTCGATTAATCGTGTTTGAAAGAAACATTTCGTGTGAATGGTATTGTTGGTGATAACGTGTTATATTCTCTGTAATTTTCATATAGTGACGAGTTTTGTATGTTTTGTAAATGATTACGCGATCAATGAAAAAGGCGAAAATGATGAATAGTGAGAATGACGAAATTGTCGACATGGCGAACTCGCCAACACAGGACAACAGTATGATGAATAATGGAGTTGAAAACAATTTAATAAGTCGGGAAGACAGTCCGGAACCATTTCAAATTTTTTCTCAATCAGAAAATTTTCAGAATTCGAGATTAACGACAGAAGATTCTGGAATAGTATCGAACACAGATAGCTTTACAGCTATGACGAAAGAAGTTGGTTTCGCGGGAAATGTTAGGGGCGAAAAGAATTTCGAACCGGCTATTATGGAGCAGTTGATGGGTGTAATATTAAATCTGGGATCACAAATGGGAGCAATGGAAACACGGATGGGAACAATGGAAACACGGTTAGGATCTGAATTTAAAACACAGATGGGAACAATGGAATCACTGGGATCACAGATGGGGACTTTGCGATCTGAATTTAAAACACAGATGGGGACAATGGAAACACAGTTTAGATCTGAATTAAAAACAAATAGGGAAACAATGGAAACACGGTTAGACTCATTGGGATCACAGTTAGGATCTGAATTGAAAACAGTGGCAACACGGCTAGAAACAGAGATGGAAACAATGGAAACACGGTTACACTCACGAATAGGGACATGTTTCAAAAATATGAAGGATGAATTAAAGAAAGAAATTAGAGAAGAAGTACAACCGATTTTGAATTCTCACAATAATAGATTAATTGCAGTAGAGATTAGACAAAGGGAACAGGATAGAGAACAGGAAGAAAGAGATCGCGTGATAGTACAGAAATTTTCAGAGTTAAATTTACAACGTGCACATGATAAGGAAGAAATATTTGAGAGAATCGAGGAATCCGTACCAAATGACAGAATAAATAACCTAACACAACAATATGAACAGTTAACTACCAAATGTGTTAATACTGAAACCCGAGTCGCGACACTTACGGAAGACGTAAATAAACAGAAAGAAAAAATAGGTGACTTATCGGAAAGAGTTGAGGAGATTTGAGATAAATTGACAAGTCTTAGTTTACATGGGGACAGAGATTCGGATGATACAGCTCCATTACCATTTGCAGAAACCGAAGAGTACCAGAACATAAATAAGCATGTTGAAAATCAGGGAAAATTTAATGAACGTGTTAAAAGGGAAGTTGAGGCATTACGAAAGCAAGTCAAACAAATTGAAGGGGAAATTGTAGGAAAAGACAGCAAAAGAAATTTGGAATCACAGATAGCAGAGGGGTTTGAAGAAAATAATTTGTTTCATTTACGGGATGCAACAAGAGAGCGCCAGGTGCGCGAACTTGACAATAATCAACATTGGGACTGGAACAGACGCGGTAGGTCTTTGTCGCCGCGAGGCGGAAGCTTTGACTGTAAACACTTCTTGACTGTTCGGAAGATTAAGATATTTCGCAATTCTAAGAATGACATACATCCATGTTCATGGTTGGATCGATTTACGTGCGCACTTCCGCCAAATTTGCCACTAAGTCACAAACTGAAATTTATGTGCAGCTATTAATGTCCTCAGGGGATTCACTATACTAAGTGAATATGTGCCGTAGCGTTCACAGGGCCCCGAGCTGTAGTGGTGCTATTTCCCTTTTAGTTTTCTGCACCGCTGCCTACTCTTTCACTATTCTTTGCATCTATAAAAAACAACTCTTCTACTATCCATCTATCTAGACAGTAGGTAAAGATTAACCGGATTTGGCTGTTTTACCCAAAAGTGACTTTGGAAATTACCATTTGGACTTACTATATTTTCTGCAGCATTCATTCGTAGCTTAAATGAAATTTTACCTGTTTATCTTCGTGACAATATTACTTCATATGTTGACGATATTCTTATTGCTAAACATTCTTGGAGTGAGCATAACAAAATTTTGGATTCATTGTTACGGATTTTTGCACGAGTTGGTATGACAGTGAACTTGGAAAAATCTGAATTTGGTCGTTCTCAGGTGAAATTTCTCAGTCACATTATTTCTACAGAAGGTATTCTTCCTGATCCAGAGAAACTAGACGCTATTCGTAATTATGCTGTTCCTTCCACAAAACGTGATGTTCGTAGTTTCCTTGGCGTCTGTAATTTTCTTAGACGCTTTGTTAGATTGGATGATTTGGCCATACCTCGTTTACACATTTCAGTTATGCGCACTTTGGTCCCAGAAAATGCTTTCATAAATTACGAGAAAATTGCTACTTCAGTAATATGGAAAAACGTATTCGATCTGTTCTTGCCAAATGCAGATTATGTCAAAAGGCTAAGCCGCCAACTGTTTCGCACAGAGCACCGTTGTTTCCTATCATTCCAGTGAAATTAAAGGAGATGGCTGCAGTCGATTTGTTCGGTCCAGTGGTTCGTTCTACTAATGGTTTTGCGTACATTTTTGTAGCAGTGGAATTGACATCAAAATATGTGTGTTTTACACCTTTACGCAAGGCAACAGCTCGTTCAGTATCTAACGCTTTCATCAAACATTTTCTTAAAGAAGTTGGTCATGTTGATAAGGTTATATCAGATAATGGATCACAGTTTCGATCTAAAATTTGGCTTCATACTCTACGGCGTCGTAAGATTAAACCAATTTTTATTTCACTTTTTCACCCTCAATCTAATGCTTCAGAGAGATGGATGAAGGAAATGAATAAATTGTGCCGTCTTTATTGTCATCAGGATCACAGAACTTGGGATCAGTATCTTCATATTTTTCAAAACATTCTGAATGAACTTCCTAATGACTCAACTTCTTTACCGCCTCTATTGATATTAAAAAATAAAGTACCAACAAATCGCATTTCTGAAATCGTTCCTTTTCCGCCTTCACGGAAACTGCGGCATTCTGAAGTTGTCAACCTGGCTCTACGAAATATTGCGTCTGCGGCTGCAAGAAGAGAGAAATCAGCTAAACGTCCTGGTCGTTTAAAAACTTTGTCAGTTGGTCAGAAGGTATTAATTAAGTCTCACCGTTTGTCTCATAAAGGAAAAGGCTTATGTCGCAAATTTTTTCTGCTTTATAACGGTCCATATAGAATTCGCAAAATTATACATGATAACACTGTTGAAGTAGAAACTCTTAAATCTCGGCGTTCTAAAGGAATACATCATATATCTAACGTTAAAGTTTTTGTAGAATGACATACTTTTGAGACATCAACAGTTATACGTAAACACACAGAGAATACAAGGATACCGCGCTGTGTTTTGGCGGCGGCACATACTCAAAGCAACAGTCAGTCTGCGCGCCGCACAAGGCAGTCGTTGACCGCAAACAATTACTTCCTACGTCACGCGTCTACAGCTGATCGAGCGCTCAGTGCGAATGCACTGACAGACGTAAACAAATACCCAGTCTAATTTCTCGGATTAAATTCAGTATAAAGCTATAGTGACTTGATGAATTATGTTATTAACGTTCAGTATTTTTCAGGATACGGTTGTATAAAGTATTTAAGACCTTCAGGTAAATTCTGTGTGTGTCCGACGTTAAGAGGACTTACTATGGAGAAAATTTCAGGAAGAATGTAATTTCGAAGAAAAAAGGAATAAACTAAAAAAGGTAACTATTAATTGAGTTTATTTTTCAGGTAACATATTTCCACTTAGGTACGTACTTTAGACGTAATTTGCTGCTTGCGATTACGTGACTCATGTTGTTGTTGTTCCGGTCTTCAGTCCTGAGACTGGTTTGATGCAGCTCTCCATGCTACTCTATCCTGTGCAAGCTTCTTCATCTCCCAGTACCTACTGCAACCTACATCCTTCTGAATCTGCTTAGTGTATTGATCTCTTGGTCTCCCTCTACGATTTTTACCCTCCACGCTGCCCTCCAATGCTAAATTTGTGATCCCTTGATGCCTCAAAACATGTCCTACCAACCGATCCCTTCTTCTAGTCAAGTTGTGCCACAAACTTCTCTTCTCCCCAATCCTATTCAATACCTCCTCATTAGTTACGTGATCTACCCACCTTATCTTCAGCATTCTTCTGTAGCACCACATTTCGAAAGCTTCTATTCTCTTCTTGTCCAAACTGGTTATCGTCCATGTTTCACTTCCATACATGGCTACACTCCATACAAATACTTTCAGAAACGACTTCCTGACACTTAAATCTATACTCGATGTTAACAAATTTCTCTTCTTCAGAAACGCTTTCCTTGCCATTGCCAGTCTACATTTTATATCCTCTCTACTTCGACCGTCATCAGTTATTTTACTCCCTAAATAGCAAAACTCCTTTACTACTTTAAGTGTCTCATTTCCTAATCTAATCCCCTCAGCATCACCCGATTTAATTTGACTACATTCCATTATCCTCGTTTTACTTTTGTTGATGTTCATCTTATATCCTCCTTTCAAGACACTGTCCATTCCGTTCAACTGCTCTTCCAAGTCCTTTGCTGTCTCTGACAGAATTACAATGTCATCGGCGAACCTCAAAGTTTTTACTTCTTCTCCATGAATTTTAATACCTACTCCGAATTTTTCTTTTGTTTCCTTTACTGCCTGCTCAATATACAGATTGAATAACATCGGGGAGAGGCTACAACCCTGTCTCACTCCTTTCCCAACCACTGCTTCCCTTTCCTGCCCCTCGACTCTTATAACTGCCATCTGGTTTCTGTACAAATTGTAAATAGCCTTTCGCTCCCTGTATTTTACCCCTGCCACCTTCAGAATTTGAAAGAGAGTATTCCAGTTAACGTTGTCAAAAGCTTTCTCTAAGTCTACAAATGCTAGAAACGTAGGTTTGCCCTTCCTTAATCTTTCTTCTAAGATAAGTCGTAAGGTTAGTATTGCCTTACGTGTTCCAACATTTCTACGGAATCCAAACTGATCTTCCCCGAGGTCGGCTTCTACTAGTTTTTCCATTCGTCTGTAAAGAATTCGCGTTAGTATTTTGCAGCTGTGACTTATTAAACTGATAGTTCGGTAATTTTCACACCTGTCAACACCTGCTTTCTTTGGTATTGGAATTATTATATTCTTCTTGAAGTCTGTGGGTATTTCGCCTTTCTCATACATCTTGCTCACCAGATGGTAGAGTTTTGTCATGACTGGCTCTCCGAAGGCCATCAGTAGTTCTAATGGAATGTTGTCTACTCCCGGGGCCTTGTTTCGACCCAGGTCTTTCAGTGCTCTGTCAAACTCTTCACGCAGTATCTTATCTCCCATTTCATCTTCATCTACATCCTCTTCCATTTCCATAATATTGTCCTCAAGTACATCGCCCTTGTATAAAACCTCTATATACTCCTTCCACCTTTCTGCCTTCCCTTCTTTGCTTAGAACTGGGTTGCCATCTGAGCTCTTGATATTCATACAAGTGGTTCTCTTCTCTCCAAAGGTCTCTTTAATTTTCCTGTAGGCAGTATCTATCTTACCCCTAGTGAGACAAGCCTCTACATCCTTACATTTGTCCTCTAGCCATCCCTGCTTAGCCATTTTGCACCTTCTGTCGATCTCATTTTTGAGACGTTTGTATTCCCTTTTGCCTGCTTCATTTACTGCATTTTTATATTTTCTCCTTTCATCAATTAAATTCAATATTTCTTCTGTTACCCAAGGATTTCTATTAGCCCTCGTCTTTTTACCTACTTGATCCTCTGCTGCCTTCACTACTTCATCCCTCAGAGCTACCCATTCTTCTTCTACTGTATTTCTTTCCCCCATTCCTGTCAATTGTTCCCTTATGCTCTCCACGAAACTCTGTACAACCTCTGGTTCTTTCAGTTTATCCAGGTCCCATCTCCTTAAATTCCCACCTTTTTGCAGTTTCTTCAGTTTCAATCTGCAGTTCATAACCAATAGATTGTGGTCAGAATCCACATCTGCCCCTGGAAATGTCTTACAATTTAAAACCTGGTTCCTAAATCTCTGTCTTACCATTATATAATCTATCTGATACCTATTAGTATCTCCAGGATTCTTCCAGGTATACAACCTTCTTTTATGATTCTTGAACCAAGTGTTAGCTATGATTAAGTTATGCTCTGTGCAAAATTCTACAAGGCGGCTTCCTCTTTCATTTCTTCCCCCCAATCCATATTCACCTACTATGTTTCCTTCTCTCCCTTTTCCTACTGACGAATTCCAGTCACCCATGACTATTAAATTTTCGTCTCCCTTCACTACCTGAATAATTTCTTTTATCTCGTCATACATTTCATCAATTTCTTCATCATCTGCAGAGCTAGTTGGCATATAAACTTGTACTACTGTAGTGGGCGTGGGCTTCGTGTCTATCTTGGCCACAATAATGCGTTCACTATGCTGTTTGTAGTAGCTAACCCGGACTCCTATTTTTTTATTCATTATTAAACCTACTCCTGCATTACCCCTATTTGATTTTGTATTTATAACCCTGTAACCACCTGACCAAAAGTCTTGTTCCTCCTGCCACCGAACTTCGCTAATTCCCACTATATCTAACTTTAACCTATCCATTTCCCTTTTTAAATTTTCTAACCTACCTGCCCGATTAAGGGATCTGACATTCCACGCTCCGATCCGTAGAATGCCAGTTTTCTTCCACCTGATAACGACGTCCTCTTGAGTAGTCCCCGCCCGGAGATCCGAATGGGGGACTATTTTACCTCCGGAATATTTTACCCAAGAGGACGCCATCATCATTTAATCATACAGTAAAGCTGACGTGACTCATACTTTGTGCTAAATTTCATGTTCTATGAATTTACTTGTGAAGCGACGTGCTTGTGTACATTTACTGATTTTGACGATGATTGATTAATGAACAGGCTTGTTATTTGTATATATTATGCATCGCTTGGCTGCACTGCTTTTTCACTGTCATATTTTTCTATTATGTGCCTGCTGTGCTTCTTTATTTAAATTATAATCGTCACCTGATTAATTGTGCTGACTGTAGTTAGGTATGTAGGTTACACTTTGTGATTTATCTGCTTGCGCCTTCATGTTTACTTATTAAGATTACATATGAACATTTATTTGCTTATGCTGAATGATGCTAATGACTTGTTTATTACGTAAGATATATGTTTGCTGCTGTGCGTATGGATTGCATATTTACACACTTCTGTTTTGTTGTCATAACTATAAGTTGGTATATAGAAATGCTGATATACTGTGTACAAACATAGAGTTTAGGTCACACTATGGTATTAATTATAGATTGTTCGCTTGGCAGAGCCTCGTTGTAGGGATTGTGCTGCATCCACTTGTTGACATTCTGTTCTCTACTGGTATATTTACGCGCTATTGCATGTTTTGCTTACGCTCAGTGCCTTATATTTTTAAGATAAGAAAATGAACTGCTATAATTCTACGAACGACATTGGTACAAGAAACGGCATAGAAGTCACATGAGCTGGAGGTTTTTAGGACGCTGTATAAATTTATGCTAATAGGAAGGAAGCTAACGACGTGACATACCAACACTAGGTTTAGACCATCGACAGTTATTACACTGCATTTTTCGTGAGTAATTGAAATAGGAAGTGACACTTGACACAAGAAATACTCCACATGTTTGCTTCTGCCATGATTCTTGAAGTGGTGTACACACTGTGAAATATTATGATCATTCACACTCCGTAATCGTAATTAATTACTGAGAGTTATTCGAACTAAGTCTGCTAGAGGTCATGTACGCATTTCTTTTATTTAATGATGGACAAGGTAAACAAAATGTATCTTATAATTTATAATGAGTAGCAGATTTGGATCAGATGGATTACACGAGAGGTTGTGTGTTGACATTGTGTCTTCGGATTGTATGAGATGATGAATTGAGGTTTGCATTAGAATTTTGTCTGCACTTGTTCGAGGAGACTGACCAGAGGAAAGAGTTGTTATGGAAGTGAAATGATATTGGCAATGAGGTTATATATATCGACGTATTGAAGAGGTATGATTGAGGTATTGAGATTATGTGAAGTTGATGATTATTGGAGTTTTCGTGGACAAGAGGTAAGGTAAATGATATTGATGATCGACGTATTGAAGAGGTATTATTGAAGTATTGAGATTATGTGATGCTGATGATTATTGGAGTTTTGGTGGATAAGAGGTGAAGTAAGTGAGGAGCATATTTTTTTTTTGTTGATCCCTATGGAACAAGGAGGATAAAGATGGCAGACTAGAACACTCAAGTAGAAGGAAGATTGTCTACACACACACTTTGTTAAATCACTAAGCAGTATATACTTTTTTTGAAGAGAGGAAGTATTTGCATATCTTGGCTCACTGACAGTTGTTCAGCAACTGTACATTTTGATCTGGCTTGGCAAACATTGGTCTTGACATGATGACTATGACGTTGACTAACTATTATTGACTGTTATACATTGCTGCCACTACTACTTGATACACATGATGAACATAAAATTTTGACAGAATTGCATTTACACAGTTAACACTATTCAATTACACAGTAGCACTAATGTGGATGAATGATGAGTGAGTGTGTTTTGTGTGTTTTCCTTTTATAATCCCAGAGAAGTGATCCCAACCTATCTCCTAAATATTATTTTACTTGTTTGTTGTGGCTTGCACTGACACCCATAAATATTATAGGTTTACTGGTATTTGTGTATTGTAATAGTCAATAGGACAATTATCTGATATCATTTGTGTGTTTGTTATATTTGTATGTTTAGTGTAAAAGCATTGTATGTGTATGCAAACTATTGTTCATGCCTGAACTGTCTGATTAGTGATGGTGCTGCACTTTTCAATATGATGTGTGACATTTAGTCATGTTTAATTTCTGCTGATGAACAGTGTGATTAGTGAAAGTGAATATTATGGACTGCGGTCTGCACCTGTTCAACATTGCTGGTGCCACTAATGGAACTGCTTATACTGAAATGGTGTTACTTGTTGGTGTCTGCACCTATTCAACATTACTGGGTGCCACTGATGGACTGCTTCTACTGAAAAGATGTCACCTGTTGATATCTGCACCTGTTCAACATTGCTGGTGCCACTGATGGAACTGCTTATACTGAAACGGTGTTACTTGTTGATGTCTGCACCTGCTCAACGTTGCTGGGTGCCACTGATGGACTGCTTCTACCGAAATGGTGTTACTTGTTGGTGTCTGCACCTATTTAACATTGCTGGGTGCCACTGGTGGACTGCTTCTACTGAAAAGATGTCACTTGTTGGTTTTTGCACCTGTTGACCATTGCTGGGTGCTACTGCTGGAACTGTCAACTGCTTATTCTTGAGCTATGGAAAGCGTTTAAGTGAATATTTGTATAAACTGATTTTTTTGTGTATTACTGTTTGTGAAAAGTTATGAGACTCTTACTTGTACATATTCGTCATTGCTGACGCTATTGATTGAACTGTTTAACCACATAATACTTGTGTAAACTGTTATGTAAAGTCACATGTATGAAGGAATTTGTATTGCTTACTGTATTTTATATATTAGGTTATTGAAAGGTCAGTGCAAAGCCAAAATTTTATCTAGTTATATGATATTTACGCATTAATATTATCTTTTATTTTTGTCTGTATTTTTTTTTGACGAATTTGGTGGTATTTTCACCACCAATGCTGGCAAAAATACCATCAAATTCTAGCCTGTGGAGGAAATGCATATGAAAGGTGGCTACACTGAGCCACAGCGCCAGAGATCGCGCTAGAGAGTATTGTTCCGCCGCCTCCACTGGCAGTGATTATTGAGAACTCGTGGTGGGCTGTGCTTTGGGAGAACTCGTGGTAGTCAGTGCTGAGATGTCGTAGTGAGGAGTGTTTGTTGAGATGAGCTAGTAGGCAGTGCTTGCTGAGATGTGACACTGAAAAGTTCTTGTTGAGATGTGATAGTAGCGAGTCGGTGTGGAGAGATTGTAATGTCTAGAGTGCTTTTCATCAATATAAATTAAGGTAACAAACTACTTTTCTTTTCTTTCTCATTATTTCAATGTCCTGAATAATGCGTCATTACAGGTTCAGTCAACAAAGCATCTGGCTTGTGTTCTTGTATTAGAGTGTAATTCTGGTTTTCTTGAGTAATTATGGTATTTCTATTTTCTTTAATTAATTCAGTATAAATGATATTTAAAATTTCTTGTGTTGTTGAAGAAGAACCGTGCCAGATGCGTACGTTGAGTCATACTTCCACACACAGAACAGTTACACTTGTGCTTTGGTTTCGTAGGTTTTATAGTTGCTGGGGACTTAATTAATTAATTGTGTTAATGAAAATTTCCATTTCATTCTTTGTTGTTGTTCTATGCAGTCAGATTGCGTAATAATACTAGTCAGGGCCAACCGTTTACGAGACTTTGTAAACGGACATTCAAATACTAAAAATTAAAATTATTTGCATTTATTTTAATTAAGCCCCCATGCAAGAGACGCTCAGTAGCTCGGTACGGGCTTTTGTTGAAGTTTCGAGAACATACCTTCACCGAGGAGTCAAGCAGTATATTGCTCCCTCCTACGTATATCTCGCGAAGAGACCATGAGGATAAAATCAGAGAGATTAGAGCCCACACAGAGGCATAACGACAATCCTTCTTTCCACGAACAATACGAGACTGGGATAGACGGGAGAACCGATAGAGGTACTCAAGGTACCCTCAGCCACACACCGTCAGGTGGCTTGCGGATTATGGATGTAGATGTAGATGTAGAAAACATAATGACTATGTGCTTCACAGTCTGTCGTCACCTTTGGAATGTAATACAGCATCGATTCTGTAAGTCCTTCTGTAAGTTTATGGAGGTGTTACATTGGATTTGCAACAACATAGGCAGTGGAGTGGTGGTGGCCAATGACTGTCGGGATGCTAATATATTTTAGCATTCATAGACAATTTTTAACGTCTCTTCCACTGATTACGTCTACATCTACATGGCTTCTCTGAAAATCAAACTTAAGCGCTGGCCGAGGGTTCATCGAACCACCTTCACGAACAGGGTGAGGAAAAAATGAACACCTATATCCTTCCGTGTGAGCTCTGGTTTATCTTATTTTATTAAGATGATCATTTCTCCCTATGTAGGCCACGTCAACAAAATACAGGGTATATGAAAAAGACTCATCCAATTTGGCACGTCTTTAGTTCTGAAACTACACTACTGGCCATTAAAATTGGTACATCAAGAAGAAATGCAGATGATAAACGGGTATTCATTGGACAAATATATTATACTAGAACTGACATGTGATTACATTTTCACGCAATTTGGGTGCATAGATCCTGAGAAATCAGTACCCATAACAACCACCTCTGGCAGTAAGAACGGCCTTGATACGCCTGGGCATTTAGTCAAACAGAGCTTGGATGGCGTGTACAGGTACGGCTGCCCATGCAGCTTCAACATGATACCACAGTTCATCAAGAGTAGTGACTGGCATATTGTGACGAGCCAGTTGCTCGGCCACCATTGACCGCACGTTTTCAATTCGTGAGAGATCTGGAGAATGTGCTGGCCAGGGCAGCAGGCGAACATTTTCTGTGTCCAGAAAGGCCTGTATAGGACATGCAACATGCGGTCGTGCATTATCTTGCTGAAATGTAGGGTCAAGCAGGGATCGAATGAAGCGTAGAGCCACGGGTCGTAACACATCTGAAATATGACGTCCACTGTTCAAAGTGCCGTCAATGCGAACAAGAGGTGACCAAGACGTGTAACCAATGGCACCCCATACCATCACGCCGGGTGATACGCCAGTATGGCGATGACCAATACACGCTTCCAATGTGCGTTCACCGCGATGTCGCCGAACACGGATGTGACCATCCTGATGCTGTAAGCCTGGATTCATCCGAAAAAATGACGTTTTGCCATTCGTGCACCCAGATTCGTCGTTGAGTACACCATCGCAGGCGCTCCTGTCTGTGATGCAGCGTCAAGGGTAACCGCAGCCATGGTCTCCCAGCTGATAGTCCATGCTGCTGCAAACGTCGTCGAACTGTTGGTGCAGATGGTTGCTGTCTTGCAAACGTCCCCATCAGTTGACTCAGGGATCGAGATGTGGCTCCACGATCCGTTACACCCATGCGGATAAGATGTCCGTCATCTCGACTGCTAGTGATACGAGGCCGTTGGGATCCAGCACAGGGTTCCGTATTACCTTCCTGACCCACCGATTCCATATTCTGCTAACAGTCATTAGATCTGGACCATTGCGAGCAGCAGTGTCGCGATGCGATAAACAGTAATCGCGATAGGCTACAATCCGACCTTTATCAAAGTCGGAAACGTGATGGTACGCATTTCTTCTTCTTACAGGAGGCATCACAACAACGTTTCACTAGGCAACGCCGGTCAACTGCTGTTTATGTATGAGAAATCGGTTGGAAACTTTCCTCATGTCAGCACGTTGTAGATGTCGCCACCGGGGCCACCTTGTGTGAATGCTCTGAAAAGCTACTCATTTGCATATCGGGGCATCTTCTTCCTGTCGGTTAAATTTCGCGTCTGTAGCACGTCATCTTTGTGCTGTAGAAATTTTAATGGCCAGTAGTGTAATAAACATATACAATTAATTTTTTTTTTATGACTGGGTAACTCAGAAAGCTTTTTATACCTTTTCTAGGTGTTCAATATGCCCCCCTTGTGATGTACAGCATATGTCAACGCGGTATTCAAATTGTTCCCACACTGCTGTAAGCATGTCTTGAGTTACAGCTTCCACAGCTACTATCATGCAATGTGTCAGTTAATTAATGCTTCTTGATAATGGAGACACATAAACAGAGTCTTTTATAAACCCCCACAAGAAATAATCACATACAGTCAAGTACGGTGACCTTGGAGACCAGTAATGTAAGACTGAATGATTTGGTCCAGTGTGACCGACCCATCGTTCAATAATCCTTTGATTTAAAAATTCCCGCACTTCCAGATGCCAGTGTAGTGGTGCCCCATCCTGTTGTCAAATGAAGTCATTCGAATCAGCCTCCAGTTGTGGGAAAATAAAGTTCTCAAGAACATCGAGGTATGTGCTTCGTACAACAGTGTTCTCAGCTAAGAAAAATAAACCATACACCTTTTACTGTGAAACTGCAGGAAACTCATTAAATTCTGGAGAGTTCCTATCATCTTGTAGAACTTCATGTGGTTGTTCTACATGGATACTCTGCAAATCACATTTAAGTGCCTGGCATATTCTCATATTATGACGGTTCACCTTTCCATTTAAATGGAATGTTGGTTCGTCACTAAACACTAAGTGAGGAAGAAAACTGTGATCCTCCATCTTGTCAAGAACGAAATTACAGAACTCCACACGTTGCTGTTTGTCAATTTCACGAAGATCTTGCAGTAGCTGAATTTTGTATAGTTTCATGTTATAATGTGGACGCAACACACGCCAGCCGTACATCGGGTGCATGTTGAGCTGTCGAGTTGCACGGCGAACGGATTTCTGCTCAGGTTGTCTCCTAACTCGTTTATAAAGATAAGGAAAAGCAGAGGGCTTATAACACTACCTTGGGGAATGCCAGAAATCACTTCTGTTTTACTCGATGGCTTTCCGTCAATTGCTACGAAAATCACGAGGACTGTTGCATAACTGAAACGATACTCCGTAAGCACGCAGTTTGATTACATGTATTGTGATGACAATTATTGTGTCAAAAGCCTTCCGGAAATCTAGAAAGATGGAATCGATTTGAAATCCCACGTCAATAGCACTCAACACTTCATGTGAGCAAACAGCTACTTGTGTTGCACAAGAGCGATGTTTTCTAAAGCCGCGTCAAGTAATGTGTCAACAGTCAGTTCTCTTCGAAGAAGTTCATAATGTTCGAGCAGAATATATGTTCCAATATCCTCCTGCATGTCGACTTTAATGATATGGGCCTGTAATTTAGCGGATTGCTCCTACTGTCTGTCTTCCATATTGGTATGACCTGTGCAACTTTCCAGTCTTTGGGTACGCATTTTTCGTCGAGCGATCGGTGGTATATGATTGTTAAGTATGAAGCTATTGCATCAACATACTCTGAGAGGGATCTAGATGGTAATACTTGCTTTTATTAAGTGATTTAAGTTGTTTCATTACTCCGATGATATCTAATTCTAAACTATTCATGCTGGCAGCTGTTCTTGATTCGAATTCTGGAATATTTATTTCGTCTTCTTTGGTGAAGGAATTTCGGAAGGCTGTGTTTAGTAACTCTGCTTTAGCGGCACTGTCATCTATTTCCATTGCTATCGCGCAGAGAAGGCACTGACTGTGTCTTGCCGCTAGCATACTTTACATATGACTAGAATCTGTTTGTATTTTCTGCGCGGTTTCGAGACAAAAGTTTCGTTGTGGAAACTGTATCAGCATCTCGCATGGAAATTCGCGCTAAATTTCGAGCTTTTGTAAAAGTTTCCCAATATTAATTGAAACACCAAAGAAGTTACTAAAATTAACACAGTAATCATAAAAACCTTCACTGGTTGTCATTTAGTAATTTCCAAAAACAGTAGTACAAAATCTTTCGTGAGTGAAATACCCAGTCCCATAATTCAAATAACACTAGAATTAAATCATTGTACCAACTTATATTACAAAAGTTCATAATCCGTAACTGAATTGTGGGTCAAATTTCTCGAAATCCTCAAAAGAAAAAAAATGTATGTACTAAAACAATAACTTAAAATCCTAAACACTGCCTTCACCCATAAAACTGAAATTTCACAGAACAAATTATTTCCAAGAAGGAAATGCGTAAACCAGGTACATACTGTCAATTTACTGGACAGAATATATTCGTACCTTTATTTACAGCCTTTTCGTTATACATGCAAATATCAAGTAGCATATGGTGTGATGTCACCCAAGAGGCTCATAAAAGAAAAACGTAAAAAGCTAACCTCAAGTTTGCCACAAAATTTTCTCAAACACACAAGCTGTAACAAAAGTGTGCAATGTGAGCCACATAACTCTGTTAGTATTAGCGCTCAGACTCAAAATAAAACGTGCACAGCCTTCAATCAAATACCGTGACACTCCAAGAGGAAGCCTAAATAGCACTAAATGATTTTTAGCCACTATATAGAGTAGGGTAACAAACTGCATCCTGGTGCACTCTGCATTGTTACGGTTCAAATGGCTCTAAGCACTATGGGACTTAACATCTGAGGTCATCAGTCCCCTAGACTTAGAACTACTTAAACCTAACCAAGCTAAGGACATCACACACATCCATGCCCGAGGCACGATTCGAACCTGCTGGTAGCAGAATTCACTAACTTTGTCTACTTCGTCGTCATCGATTTTGACGTTAAGTTTATCGCTAATCTCATTTCTGCCTCTCTTCCCCTTCTTCAATTTACCCTCAATCCACATTCTATACCCATTAGATTGTCCACGCTGTTTAGCGCCCGAAAACCTCAAACCACACACACACACCCATTAGATTGTTCATTCCAATCAACAAGGCCTTGTTTTTCACTTTTACCGCTGATGCAAATGTCATCAACGAATCTTATGATTGATATATTTTCACCTTAATCTTAATTCCACCTCTGAACGTTTCTTTTTTATTTGCCATTCCTTCTTCGATAAACAGACTGAACAGAAATTATTCAAGGCTGCATACCTCTTACAGGCTTTTTTATTCTAAGTATTTCGTTCTTGGTCTTCCATTTTTGTTGATCTCCTCGGTTCTTGCACATATTGCCCGTTACCCGTCTTTTCCTACATTTTACACCCCTTTTCATGATGAATTCGAACATCTTTCAGGTATTTATAGTGTCGAAAGCTTCTTCCAGGTTTGCATATCCGGTGAACACGTGTTTCGTTTGCTTATGTCTTCTCTCCATTATAAAGTACAACGACAGAATTGTCTCTCTGGTGTCTCTACCTTTCCTAAAGCTAAACTGAACGTCATCCAACAGATCCTATAATTTCTTTTTGATTCTTCTTTTTCTACTGCAGAGTGAATTCACCTTGGCCTTATGCTTGATCGCAGTGATGGTGGCCAAGCACTGTAAAATTAAGGGCGGGAGGGGACATCATAACTCTGCTCAGATAAGAGTTGAATACAGACTTATTTCATAGAACTGTACTACATGTACAGCATGGATTGCACATTTAATAAATTAGAAATCATTGTAATTATGGGCAACAGTGTTGTTACTGTAAAGACTCATTGCTTAAGAGATCCACAAACAGAATACTCTTTATAAGGATAGCTACACACAAGAAATGATGTTTCATATGTTAGAATAGAAATCAAATATGAAAATAGGGACGAGAGACTTTCTGTCTACTGATGGTACACAGCAGCATAAGGTCAAAGACTACTACGGCAATAGTATAGATGAGACTATCATCCCTATGTGATCGCTATATGTAGAAGCACTACTTTTTATAGACAACCTAACTGAGCTGATTTTCGCATCTTTAAGAAAGCTGCTGAGCCCTGTTAGATTGCCGAACACTGACATTCCCTAAGGGCTGAAACGACCTCTCCGCTGTATCAACATGTGGGGCTTTGTTCGAATTCCGACAATGGCTTTCTTTTGAAGCAAAAGGGCATCTTGGCGATAATTATAAAATTCTGAACGAAATAGCCGACCTTTATGCTTACGTTACATTACTAGATAGTTCATATTTAATATTCCTTGCCTGCCCTTGTACCACACATAAAATGAAAATAAAAAAATCAAGCACTCCATGGTCAGTTCAGTTTTGTCTTTTATTTCCAGCTTGAAAACATTTCTATGCTTTAATTACTCAAATTATTCTCTATGCAATTAATTTCGCCACACCTACAGAACGTGGACTCACAAAATGACATTTAGTATCTTTCAGCAGGATATTGCCTCCGCCGGCCGGAGGTTCTAGGCGCTACAGTCTGGAACCGCGGGACCGCTACGGTCGCAGGTTCGAATCCTGCCTCGGGCATGGATGTGTGTGATGTCCTTAGGTTAGTTAGGTTTAAGTAGTTCTAAGTTCTAGGGGACTGATGACCTCAGATGTTAAGTCCCATAGTGCTCAGAGCCATTTGAATCATTTGATATTGCCTCCCAAGGTGTATCCATGCATGTGAGTCCTTCCTGTACTCTTGCTAACCTCTTGTAGTGTTTAACATATTGTTTTTCATCACAGTATCATATTCATGCTTTGTACTAATTTTTGAGAAAAAATATTGGCGGTAGCGTTACACATTAACATAAGTATTCGGAAACAGTTGTCAAACCACTGTATTTTCTTGAAGATGTCTATGCAGGATGATTCAGAACTAACTTCAAAATAACATGGTTCTTGTAGAATGCTTCTGTAATCTATAAATATTATCCTTTAAGTTTAGTTTCCCGAAAAGTAGTTCCATATTTCACTATTGAATTGAAATGTGAGGAATAAATTAGTTACTTCTTTTTTAAGTAATCTGTGTCTATAATCAGTCTTACTACAAATACTGCTGAACTGAAAGCCTAATTAAATCTAGTGCGTGTGTTTTTCAGTGAAGGTTTTGATGCATCTTTAATGTGCAAAAATTACCACCCTTTCTTGTATTTCATTGTCTGAGTTACTGTTTTATTGCTATCAGCTCTGAAACTGCTGCATCTACCGTTCTAGAATATTGTATGTCCCATATGATGTGTTCTGTTTCACACAATCAAAAGTAAAAGAATTACAGAGAGATGGAGGAAATTTACAGAGATGTATTAATCAGAGAGACGACTTTTACTGATTATGATGATGATGAGGTGGATGTGGAACTATTTTATATAATAGTATTCGGAACTATTTACCAACTGAACCAGCAAGTGGCAGTGTGGAATTCCTTATTTGATATGTCAGTTGATACTGAATCACGAATTTTTTACAATTTCATGTAACATGGAGCGAAATTTGTAAGATTTTGCTGTAACATTATGTTGTATAGGGACAATTTGCCAGTGTCACTGCAAAATGGAGTACAACTGGTTGCAATTTCACTGTAACGTGAAGGGTAATTTGTGCATAATAACTGCAATGTGGGAGGCAGTTTATTATAATTTTGCTGTAACGGGCATCAGTTTGCTACATGGAGTGTAATTTGTTGCATTCTTACTATAACATCGTGGCGGTTTTGTTACAGTCTTGCAGTAACATGGATCAGTTTTTTACACTGGGGCAATTTGTTACGGTTTCACTGAAGACAATTTGTTACAGTTTCACTGAAGACAATTTGTTATAGTTTTGTTATAATATAGGTCAATTTGTTATATGGAGGACAACTGTTAAAATAACACTGTTACATGAAGAGCAGTTTGTGGGCAGTTTGTTACAGCTTTGTTGCAACGTGGACAAATTGCTAAAAATTTTAAGGCAGCGTAATATACGGTGAGTCACACCCCTTTCATTTCGTGAACCGTTACACGCATTGAAACGCGTTTGTCGGCAAAAGTTAGAGCGTCCAGAGGTACTTATATTTTAATGTTTTTAGCGCTGGAATCAACTGAGATACTGAAGTACGAACGTTTTTTTTTTTTAATGGAACAGTTTATATTTTATAACTGCATTCGATATCCTTTGACAAGACAACTATAGTGACATAGTGTTTGTTAATGTTGACGTTGAAACCTGTCTTAAAGAAATTCGAGAAATGTCTTAGAATGTGAGTGTGCAGTGGCCAGAAACATTATTTGGGGTGCAAACACTACCAAGCAGGCGTCTCGAACCAGGCTGCGTAGTCGTATACCGTAAGGTAGGCCTGCACTACGAGGATAAAGCTTTATTTCCTCCTGAACCCTTGAACCAGCTTACGACCTAGATGGAGGTTCACCTACGAATGTTGTATATGGAAATATGACACAGGCTAGCATCTAGAGTATTGAGAAGGCCTTAGGAAAACTATTTCACATTTGTTTATCCTCCCAGATTTACACGAGCTGAAACGGAGAAATCAACTGTTTATTCTTCGAAAATAAAGAGGTCTTACACGCAGAAAATAGCAACTACTTTACTAAATATCTAAACGTTAGAAGGAAGATCTGACCTATCTTTTCCTTTACGTGGCTGCGTGCTTCTTAGAGGTAAAATACAATCTGCCAGACAACTGTCTCTACCTGCACTGCTTTAAAGTATATCATATGGGATACATTCACTGAACTACAGATTTTATTAAAAATACTTTTGGTGATCACCTGTAAACCGCAAAATAAATATTCTTCTTAACGAAATATTGTTTCATGTTGAACGTAAACACGTAATGGCAGTGTTACCAGCTATGTGCAATATATGCCGTCGACTTCTTGACACTGATGCAACTTCGTGCACACGTAATTGAAATTAGCAATTTAGTAACAATGATTTGGTAACCACGCAAATCAATCAAGGCACGTTTGCAGTCGAAAGAACGATGAACAGATGTAATTAAAGTGGATCCACTATCGATTCGACGACTCATATCGTCTGATGCAGATTGGACTTCGTCATAAAATGTGTCTTTGAGTGCTCCCCAAAGAAAGAAATGAAGAGGAGTCATATCGAGAGACCCCGCAGGCCATTTGACAACAGAATTTCGTCCTGTTGAACATCCAGGAAAGTTCTCATTCAGTATTTTCTTTGCAGCACGGGACGAGTGAGCTGGACTACCGTCTCGTGCAGCCATATATACTGTCGAATGTCCAGCGGTATCTCTTCCGAAGGAACAGACAGAAGGTTTGTCAGAAATTGTGCGTACGAATGCACATTTAGAAAGCCTGAGATAGTGTAAGGCCCCACAATGAAATTTCCTATGATATACATCTACGTGATAATTCTGCTATTCACAATAAAGTGCCTGGCAGAGGGTTCAATGAACCACCTTCAAGATGTCTCTCTACCGTTCCACTCTCGAACGGCACGCGGGAAAAACGAGCACTTGAATTTTTCTGTGTGAGCCCTGGTTTCTCTTATTTTATCGTGATGATCATTTCTTCCTATGTAGGTGGGTGGCAACAGAATGTTTTCGCAATCGGAGGAGAAAACTGGTGATTGAAATTTCGTGAGAAGATAGCGTCGCAACGAAAAACGCCTTTATTTTAATGATTCCCACTCCAATTCACGTATCATGTCTGTGACACTGTCTCCCCTATTTCACGATAATACAAAACGAGCTGCTCTTCTTTGTACTTTTTCGATGTCATCCGTCAGTCCCACCTGATGCGGATCCCACACCGCACAGCAATACCCCAGAATAGGGCGGACAAGCGTCGTGTAAGCAGTCTCTTTAGTAGACCTGTTGCATCTTCTAAGTGTTCTTCCAATGAATCGCAGTCTTTGGTTTGCTCTACCCACAATATTATCTATGTGATCTTCCAATTTATGTTATTTGTAATTGTAATCCCTAAGTATTTAGCTGAATTTACAGCCTTCAGATTTGTGTGGTTTATCTCGTAATCGAAATTTAACTGATTTCTTTTGGTACTCATGTGAATAATTTCACACTTTTCTTTATTCAGGGTCAATTGCCACTTTTCGCACCATACAGATATCTTATCTGAATCATTTTGCTATTCGTTTTGGTTTTGATGACTTTACAATACGGTAAATGACAGCATCATCTGCAGACAATCTAAGACGGCTACTCAGATTGACTCCTATGTCGTTAATATACACTCCTGGAAATTGAAATAAGAACACCGTGAATTCATTGTCCCAGGAAGGGGAAACTTTATTGACACATTCCTGGGGTCAGATACATCACATGATCACACTGACAGAACCACAGGCACATAGACACAGGCAACAGAGCATGCACAATGTCGGCACTAGTACAGTGTATATCAACCTTTCGCAGCAATGCAGGCTGCTATTCTCCCATGGAGACGATCGTAGAGATGCTGGATGTAGTCCTGTGGAACGGCTTGCCATGCCATTTCCACCTGGCGCCTCAGTTGGACCAGCGTTCGTGCTGGACGTGCAGACCGCGTGAGACGACGCTTCATCCAGTCCCAAACATGCTCAATGGGGGACAGATCCGGAGATCTTGCTCGCCAGGGTAGTTGACTTACACCTTCTAGAGCACGTTGGGTGGCACGGGATACATGCGGACGTGCATTGTCCTGTTGGAACAGCAAGTTCCCTTGCCGGTCTAGGAATGATAGAACGATGGGTTCGATGACGGTTCGGATGTACCGTGCACTATTCAGTGTCCCCTCGACGATCACCAGTGGTGTACGGCCAGTGTAGGAGATCGCTCCCCACACCATGATGCCGGGTGTTGGCCCTGTGTGCCTCGGTCGTATGCAGTCCTGATTGTGGCGCTCACCTGCACGGCGCCAAACACGCATACGACCATCATTGGCACCAAGGCAGAAGCGACTCTCATCGCTGAAGACGACACGTCTCCATTCGTCCCTCCATTCACGCCTGTCGCGACACCACTGGAGGCGGGCTGCACGATGTTGGGGCGTGAGCGGAAGACGGCCTAACGGTGTGCGGGACCGTAGCCCAGCTTCATGGAGACGGTTGCGAATGGTCCTCGCCGATACCCCAGGAACAACAGTGTCCCTAATTTGCTGGGAAGTGGCGGTGCGGTCCCCTACGGCACTGCGTAGGATCCTACGGTCTTGGCGTGCATCCGTGCGTCGCTGCGGTCCGGTCCCAGGTCGACGGGCACGTGCACCTTCCGCCGACCACTGGCGACAACATCGATGTACTGTGGAGACCTCACGCCCCACGTGTTGAGCAATTCGGCGGTACGTCCACCCGGCCTCCCGCATGCCCACTATACGCCCTCGCTCAAAGTCCGTCAACTGCACATACGGTTCACGTCCACGCTGTCGCGGCATGCTACCAGTGTTAAAGACTGCGATGGAGCTCCGTATGCCACGGCAAACTGGCTGACACTGACGGCGGCGGTGCACAAATGCTGCGCAGCTAGCGCCATTCGACGGCCGACACCGCGGTTCCTGGTGTGTCCGCTGTGCCGTGCGTGTGATCATTGCTTGTACAGCCCTCTCGCAGTGTCCGGAGCAAGTATGGTGGGTCTGACACACCGGTGTCAATGTGTTCTTTTTTCCATTTCCAGGAGTGTAGATCAGGAACAATAGAGGGCCTATAACAGTTCCTTCGGGAACGCCGGATATTACGTCTGTTTTACTCGATGACTTTCCGTCTATTACTACGAACTGTGTCCTTTCTGACAGCAAATCACGAATCCAGTCGCACAACTGAGGCGATACTCCGTAGGCACGCAGTTTGGTTAGAAGACGCTTGTGAGGAACAGTGTCGAAAGCCTTCTGGAAATCTAAAAATATGGAATCAGTTTGACATCCCCTGTCGATAGCACTCATTACTTCATGGGTACAAAGAGCTAGTTTTGTTTCACAAAAACGATATTTTCTGAATCCGTGCTGACTATGTGTCAATAAATCGTTTTCTTCGAGGTACTTCATAATGTTCGAATACAGTATATGTTCCAAAACACTACTGCAAACCGACGTTAGTGATATAGGCCTGTAATTCAGCGGATTACTCCTATTTTCCTTTTTGGGTATTGGTGTGACTTGAGCAATTTTCCAGTCTTTAGGTAGGGATCTTTCTGTGAGCGAGTGGTTGTATATAATTGCTAAATATAGAGCTATTTTATCAGCATACTCTGAGAGGAATCTGACTGGTATACAATCTGGACCGGAGGCCTTGCCTTTATTAAGTGTTTTAAGCTGCTGTGTTACACCGTGGATATCTATTTCTTTGTTTCTCATCTTGGCAGTTGTTCTTCATTGAAGTTCAGGAATATTTACTTCGTCTTCTTTGGTGAAGGAGTTTCGGAAAACTGTGTTTAATAACTCTGCTTTAGTGGCACTGTCATCAGTCACTTTACCGTTGTTATCGCGCAGTGAAGGTATTGATTGCGTCATGCCACTGGTGTGCTTTATGTATGACCAGAATCTCTTTGTGTTTTCTGCCAGATTTCGAGACATAATTTCATTGTGGAAATTATTAAAGCATCTCGCATTGAAGTACGCGCTATATTTCGAGATTCTGTAAAACTTTGCCAATCTTGGGGATTTTGCGTTCTTTTAAATTTGGCATGCATTTTTCGTTGCTTCTGCAACAACGATCTGACCCGTTTTGTGTATCATGTGGGATCAGTATCATCTCTTATTAGTTTATGTGGTATATATCTCTGTATTACTGTTGATGCTATCTTTTTGAAAACATCCCACAACTTTTCTACACTTACATGATCAGACCGGAAGGAGTGAAGACTGTCTCTTAAGAATGCGTTAAGAGCATTTTTATCAGCTTTTTTTTAAATAGATATACTTTGCGTTTCTTTTTTATGGTTGTAGGTGTTACGGTATTCAGCCTATTAGCAACTGCCTTGTGGTCGCTAATCCCTGTATTCGTCACAATACTCACTATTTGTCCATGATTATTTGTTGCTAAAAGGTCAAGTATGCTTTCGAAACCATTTACGCTTCGAGTGGGCTCATGAACTAATTGTTCAAAATAATTTTCTGAGAAAGCATTCAGTACAATTTTGAATGACGTTTTGTGCTTTAAACGTATAATTTTTCCAGCATATCGAGGGTAAATTCAAGTCACCATCGACTACAATTGTATGAGCTGGGTACTTATTTGAAATAAGACTCAAGTTTTCTTTGTTCAACAACTATACCTTCTGAGTCGGAGGGTCAGTAAAACGATCCAATTAATAGTTTAGTCCGATTATCAGGTATAACCTCTGCCCACACTATTTCACACGAACTATCTACTTCAATTTCACAATAAGGCAAACTACCTCTGACAGCAATAAATACTCCACCACCAACTGTATTTAATCTATCTTTTCTGAACATTGTTAGATCGTTTGAAAAGATTTCGGCTGAACTTATTTCCGGCTTTAGCCAGCTCTCTGTACCTACAACTATTTGAGCTTCAGTGCTTTCTGTAAGGGCTTGGAGCTCTGGTTCTTTCCCAACGCAGCTAAGACAATTTACAGCTACAATACCAATCGTTTCTACAACTACCTTACTGTGTTTTAGCTGCCCACTTTTAGGCGGACTGTCCTTCTGTCGTTCCCTGAGACCCTTTTGATTTAAAATTCCCACCAGTCTTAAAAATGACCATGTATTCGATGCCGCGGGAAATCTGCCTCTGTCTGGCAACATTGGATTCAGCAGGCAGCTGCAGTGCACCGATGTGACAAACGTGAGTTGCGGCGAGTCCCCAGCTTGCTAACATTGCCTCCCTCCGGCCCCGCCATCACGAACCCAGAACACTGTCTAGGCCTACGACGCGTCATTGCAGTCTACGGTGCCAGTGAACTTGAAGTGAAAGCGAGTTGTGTTGCCGATACTGGTACAATATTTTTGCTAGTAGCCATGAGAGAGGAATGGAACACATGGATGATGGATGAAACTCAACATGAATTCAGGCTGAAGAGAGATTTAAAACGACCTACAATCAAACAAGTGGGTCAGTGGATAAAACAGTCGTGATCTGGAGTGAGAGAGGACATTATTGTTAAATCTTTCAAGAAGTGGGGCATAAACAAAGCTCTCGATGGCAACGAAGACCGTCCTATATACACTATGTGATCAAAAGTATCCGGACAACCACAAAAATATACGTTTTTCATATAAGTTGCATTGTGCTGCCACCTACTGCCAGGTACACCGTATCAGCGACATCGTGAGAGAGCAGAATGGGGCGCTCCGCGGAACTCTCGGACTTCGAACGTGGTCAGGTGACTGTGCGTCACACGTCTGTACGCAAGGTTTCCACTCTCCTAAACATCCCTAGGTGCAGTGTTTCCGATGTGATAGTGAAATGGAAACGTGAAGGGACACGTGCAGCACAAAAGCGTACAGGCCGACCTCGTCTGCTGACTGACAGAGAGCGGTTCTAGGCGCTTCAGTCCGGAACCGCGTGACTGCTACTGTCGCAGGTTCGAAACCTGCCTCGGGCATGGCTCTGTGTGATGTCCTTAGGTCAGTTAGGTTTAAGTAGTTCTAAGTTCTAGGGGACTGATGACCTCAGATATTAAGTCCCATAGTGCTCAGAGCCATTTGAACATTTTCAGAAATTGTGAGTACGAATGCCCATTTAGAAAGCCTGGGATAGTGTAAGGCCCCTATGACGCTGCACCATCCGTTTACGCTCCACGGCCGTTGATGTTGCACCTGACGAAACCAGTGTGGATTTTCGGCTGCCCAATAGTGCATGTTATGGAAATTTACATTAGAGTTGTTTGTAAACCTTTCTTCATCGGTAAAGAGCAAACGTTGGAAAAACGTAGCGTCGTCTCTCATCTCAGCTGCTGAAGAGTGAACCGACAAAATTCTGTACGATGTTCTAAACCACCGTCGTCCAGTGCTCAGTGTAGTGACAGATGATGGGGATGGACATTCTGTCTCGTATCACTGTGCGGATCCATTAGCGTCGTAGTCAGAACAGCTTCTTCGCGTCCTCTGTCAGTTGCAGTCTTCTTTCTTGTCCTCTTTTTGAAGTTCAAGCAGTCTATCCGCACTAGCGTCTTAATAACCCGTGCAATTGCCTGGATCATCGGATACTGGCGATCCACGTAGGTAGCCCCACACTGCTGTACTATTTTTACGGTATTTCTTTTACATTCACCACATAAAAGTAGCATATCCATCGTCTCCTCATTGGTATATTTGTCTGCAAGCAACGAATATCGAAGCAGTAATGAACGGCCTACAGTGCACACAAGTAAACAGGCAAATGTGTTGACATGTGTTGACACAGCGTAACACGGGCACCGTTAATGCCGATTATGGCCACCATTCTCTCAGATTCTAGGACATTTCTCGAATTTTTTACGGCATTTTTCAACGTGAACATTAACAAACGCTATACCACTTACTTGTCTTCTCAAAATCTATCGAACGCAGCTATAAAAATTATGCGGTTTCATTTAAAAATGTATTTGCTTCAATATCTCCGTTGGTACCAGCGCTAAAAACATTAAATAAACAAAAAAGAAACAGGTGACCCTCCACTCTCTAACATTTGCCGAAAACCGCATTTCGATATGTGTAACCGCTCGCGAAATAAAAGGGGTGTTACGTCTTACGTAACTCACCCTGTATAGGGATGAAGTGTCCTCCTCTATGTAAAAGCAGAAGATGACAGCGGTTTGAACTGCAAGATAATGTCAAAACCCTTGCGTAGAGTCATTATAATGTTTGACTGACTTGGTTATCAGATGAGTTTTTGATGTACGAATAACATTGTTTGTTTTGATAATTCACGGTGTACTTCAGGGTGTAAGCTAGATCAGCAGCGTTTAGCAGACAATTTTTATGTATTTAGATGTACCAAGACCGAGATATGGTCATCGACTAACCTATAATTTAATTAGGTAGTGCTAATTAAGATTGTGTGCATTTTAATAAATGATTGAGATGGTTCTGATGCAGAAGTATTCAATTCTAAAGCCCATTGTGCTTACAAAGTATGTCTTGTATTTTGCTGCAATGTTAGAATTTTTCGAGTTTTGTAATTGCACCTGCATGTGTTTAGATAAATAATTTTATTTTCGAAATATCAACTTTGTCATTATCTTTGCTTTTCATTCATCTTTGGTCATGTTGTGTGTAAACAAAGTAAAGATTCTCCATTTACATTGCTGTTTAAGTGATATATCATAATACAACCACCTTCTTCATTCCTTCGTAAAATGGCGTTTGTTTGAGTATAGTGTTATTTTGTGGTTGAGTATAAGAAATAGAATGTTAGAGAGCCATAGTTCCAATTGGTAAATATTGCACCAGTTTGTTTTGTACTTAACCTCTGTTATGTGTAGTTCAGTTGTAATATAAGGCATCTGTTATGTTTTCTAGTGATGCGCAATTTTTGGCCCCTTAAAATGGTGGCGAAACATTACTGAAAACCATTAGTGATGACACTACGTTCTATGACAAAACATCAAATTGAAATATATTTAAATTGAGGGTGCATTATACCCAATACCAAAAGTAGGCCTAATTATTTACAGTCTTCCACTAATTCAGAATTACTATTTGTTGTTGGAGGTCACTTCTCATTCAGACATACCTACTCATTTGGGTTATAGTATATTGGAGATCACACTATTATTCGAATTTCTGAGGACAATTGTATCTAGAGGGGACCGACATTAACTTAGAGACCATGCTTGCACATACACTCCTGGAAATGGAAAAAAGAACACATTGACACCGGTGTGTCAGACCCACCATACTTGCTCCGGACACTGCTAGAGGGCTGTAGAAGCAATGATCACACGCACGGCACAGCGGACACACCAGGAACCGCGGTGTTGGCCGTCGAATGGCGCTAGCTGCGCAGCATTTGTGCACCGCCGCCGTCAGTGTCAGCCAGTTTGCCGTGGCATACGGAGCTCCATCGCAGTCTTTAACACTGGTAGCATGCCGCGACAGCGTGGACGTGAACCGTATGTGCAGTTGACGGACTTTGAGCGAGGGCGTATAGTGGGCATGCGGGAGGCCGGGTGGACGTACCGCCGAATTGCTCAACACGTGGGGCGTGAGGTCTTCACAGTACATCGATGTTGTCGCCAGTGGTCGGCGGAAGGTGCACGTGCCCGTCGACCTGGGACCGGACCGCAGCGACGCACGGATGCACGCCAAGACCGTAGGATCCTACGCAGTGCCGTAGGGGACCGCACCGCCACTTCCCAGCAAATTAGGGACACTGTTGCTCCTGGGGTATCGGCGAGGACCATTCGCAACCGTCTCCATGAAGCTGGGCTACGGTCCCGCACACTGTTAGGCCGTCTTCCGCTCACGCCCCAACATCGTGCAGCCCGCCTCCAGTGGTGTCGCGACAGGCGTGAATGGAGGGACGAATGGAGACGTGTCGTCTTCAGCGATGAGAGTCGCTTCTGCCTTGGTGCCAATGATGGTCGTATGCGTGTTTGGCGCCGTGCAGGTGAGCGCCACAATCAGGACTGCATACGACCGAGGCACACAGGGCCAACACCCGGCATCATGGTGTGGGGAGCGATCTCCTACACTGGCCGTACACCACTGATGATCGTCGAGGGGACACTGAATAGTGCACGGTACATCCAAACCGTCATCGAACCCATCGTTCTACCATTCCTAGACCGGCAAGGGAACTTGCTGTTCAAACAGGACAATGCACGTCCGCATGTATCCCGTGCCACCCAACGTGCTCTAGAAGGTGTAAGTCAACTACCCTGGCGAGCAAGATCTCCGGATCTGTCCCCCATTGAGCATGTTTGGGACTGGATGAAGCGTCGTCTCACGCGGTCTGCACGTCCAGCACAAACGCTGGTCCAACTGAGGCGCCAGGTGGAAATGGCATGGCAAGCCGTTCCACAGGACTACATCCAGCATCTCTACGATCGTCTCCATGGGAGAATAGCAGCCTGCATTGCTGCGAAAGGTGGATATACACTGTACTAGTGCCGACATTGTGCATGCTCTGTTGCCTGTGTCTATGTGCCTGTGGTTCTGTCAGTGTGATCATGTGATGTATCTGACCCCAGGAATGTGTCAATAAAGTTTCCCCTTCCTGGGACAATGAATTCACGGTGTTCTTATTTCAATTTCCAGGAGTGTAGATGAACCACTGCACAGGAAGATCACAAATGTCTGATGAATGGCCATTAGCTGTATGGTATGGTCGACGGTCCCCTGTGAGTCAAGTTGTCGTCCATTTGATTATGGGACATCATAAACCCATTGCTACCAGGACTCTGTGGAGACAAATGCGAAGGCTTTAGTAACTGACGACTGACATCACTTTCAGCCCCTTCCCATAACTTTTGGTCACTCAGTCTACGGTTCTCTTCACTGGAAATTTTCTGAAAAGCTGCCCCCTCAAATATAGACTGACCTTCATCTGACGCAGTTCCGACATGATGTCGCGGTCCGGGTCCCGCAGCCAGCGCAACGACTTCTCCGCAGCGGCGTCCTTCCCCACGGCCAGCAGGTAGTAGGGCGACTCGGGCATCCATGCAAAGCACGCCACGGCCACCAGCGGCGTCACCATCCCAATGATCGCCAGTGTCGTGTACGAGACGAACGGGCCCACGCAGTAGTCGATCATGAAGCCGGTCGTCATCGAGACCTGGATCAGCGAGGAGAGCGCGCCTCTGACGTCTGCCTGCCAACGGAAATTACACAATACAGCACTACAGCATTCGAATCCACATTTGAAATGAAGCTAATAAAAAAGTAAAAATCATGGTTAATGACAATACTGAACCCCACACAGAATGTTTCCAAATGCAGTCTTCAACATCTACATGATGTAGAAGCGTGTTGATGTTGAACTGCGCATTTACAAACTTGTATGTGGTAGGTGTGCTTCACCCCTTCTACAAAAGCAGAAGAATGTATGGTTCTTACAGTTTTTGGTAAATCGAACTTTGCAAGCCATGCAATTGAAAACTGTTACACAGTAAACGACATCGATGAAACACTAGAGATACTCCTCGCTGCAGACATATTTAATAATCAGGGGTATGACAGGAAGCAAAAAGTCTAGTAAGCACGGTTCTGAATAGCAGGCCTTAAGAGCTAAGAGCATTTCTTCATCTTTGGTACTATTAAGCACATCTTTACTGTTGCAAGCTCTTTGGTTCCCACATTTTGGAGATGGTAGAGTAGACCAAAACAAATAAAATGACCAGTAAACACAGCTTCTAAACTACCTATTTTCAGAGCTATGAGCACTTTATTCTTGCTTCTGTGAAATAAATATCTTCTGCTGAGCTCTTAAGATATGCGTTTTAGGACCCAAGTCTACTAGACCTTTTTTTTTTTGTTTTGATCCGTGCTACCTCCTACCAAACTACCGAAAGCACAGAGTTAGCAGTAGAAGAGATTGGTTTCACAGTATTAATAATGAAGAAGTGCTCGTAGTTTTTAAGTTATGCATTGTAGAATAGATTAGATTACATTTACTTTCATTCCAATTGATTCGTAGTGACGAGATCCTCCAGGTTGTAGAACATGTCAGAAGAACAACAATATATGACAAATATTTCTAACTCAAACAAATAAGTTAATGTACCATTCCACAGGTCCTAAGTGGAATGATCGTCATTTATTAATGACCACTATATGAAAGAATCATTTTACAAATACTAATGCAATGAATTTAAATTAAAAAAGTTTTTTATTTATTTATAAGGTAATAAACGTGTAATGCAACTAGTATAATACTTATTTACAATGAACACCTTACTGCACTGAATTGGTGCAGAAGTTAGATTGTACTTACACACTCACACACATACACACACACACACACACACACACACACGCACACACGCACACACACACACACACACACACACACACACTTATTTACAATGAACACATTGCTGCACTGAAATTGTGCAGAAGTTATATTGTACCTAAATATACACACGCACAAATCAGTTGGTTCTACAGAGAAATTCGTCAATGGAGTGGGAGTTGGCCACCAATAAATCCTTTAGGCTTCTCTTAAACTTAATTTCATTGGTTGTTAAGCTTTTTATGGCTGCTGGAAAGTTATTGAAAATGTGTGTTCCTGAATAATGCACACCTTTTTGTACAAGACTAAGTGACTTTAAATCCTTGTGAAGATTATTCTTATTTATAGTATTGATTCCAGGAATTGAGCTGTTGGTTTGAAAAAGTGATATATTTTTAATGACAAATTTCATTAAGGAATAAATATACTGGGAAGCAGTAGTTAGTATCCCTAGTTCCCTAAACAGGTTTCTGCAGGATGTTCTTGAGTTCACACCACATATAACTCGTACTGCACGTTTTTGTGCCCGGAAAACTGTAGCCTGGCTTGATGAATTACCCCAAAAAATAATCCCATATGACATTATGGAATGAAAGTAAGCATAGTATGCCAGCTTTTTCATTTTTATATCCCCTGTGTCTGACACAATTCGCATTGCAAATAGAGATTTGTTAAGATGCTTCAGCAGTTCTGTGGTGTGCTTTTCCCAGTTGAATTTATTATCAAGCTGTAATCCCAAGAATTTAACACTGTCCACTTCTTCTATCTGCTTGTCATCATATGTCAGACATATACTCGTGGGACACCCCTTACAAGTTCTGAACTGTGTGTAGTGTGGTTTTTTTTTCAATGTTTAGTGACAAGGAATTGGATAGGAACCAGTGATTAATGTCCACAAATATTTTATTAGCTAATCTTTCTAAGACAACACTTGATTTGCTATTTATTGCAATGTTTGTATCATTGGCAAACAAAACGAACTTGGCATCTGGTAATGTTACTCATGAAAGGTCATTGATATACACAAGAAAAAGTAAGGGCCCTAAAATGGAACCTTGTGGGACCCCACATGTAATTAGTACCCAGTTCGATGATGCCTGATAGTCCGCAGCTCGTGGCCGTGCGGTAGCGTTCTCGCTTCCCACGCCCGGGTTCCCGGGTTCGATTCCCGGCGGGGTCAGGGATTTTCTCTGCCTCCTGATGACTGGGTGTTGTGTGCTGTCCTTAGGTTAGTTAGGTTTAAGTAGTTCTAAGTTCTAGGGGACTGATGACCATAGATGTTAAGTCCCATAGTGCTCAGAGCCATGACCATAGATGATGCCTGATAGCTTGATACATGTCTCTTTCCTAATAACACCCTTTGTTTCCTGCCAGAGATACAAGATTTGAACCATTTTGCAGCATTTCCTGTTACACTATAATATTCTAATTTACTTAAAAGGATATTTGATTTACACAGTCAAATGCCTTTGACACATCACAAAATACACCAGTTACCTGCAATATTTTATCTAATGAATTAAGCACATTTTCACTGCAAGTGTAGATAGCCTTCTGAATATCAGATCACTTTAGAAATCCGAACTGTGACGTTGACAGTATGTTATTTGAGATAAGATGGTTATAAAGCCGATTGTACATTACTTTTTCTAAAATTTTTGAGAATGCTGGAAAAAGTGAAATTGGATGGAAATTTGATGCTATTTCTTTATCTCCCTTCTTAAACAGTGGCTTAACTTCAGCACATTTTAACCATTCAGGAGATATTCCACTGATAAATGACTGGTTACACAGATAGCTTAATATGTTACTTAACTCAGAATCACATTCTTTAATTACCTTTGTTGATATTTCATCATACCCACTAGATGTTTTTGATTTTAAAGATTTTATGATGGACATTATTTCTGCTGGGGTAGTGAGGGTCAAATTCATATTATGGAAGTTTCTTGAAATGTCTGGTCTGAGGTATTCCATAGCAGCATCTACAGAACCTGACAACTCCATCTTTTCAGTAACAGTTATGAAATGTTTGTTAAAAAGTTCTGCAACACTATACACATCTGTCACTAATGTATCATTTACTCTTAATGCTATTTGTCCCTTTCATGTCTGGTTCTACCGGTCTCCTCCTTCACTATATCCCATATTGTCTTTATTTTGTTATGTGACATGAGTATCTTTTCCTTGTAATATATTTGCTTTGATGTCCATATTACGGTCTTTAATATTTTGCAGTATGTGCTATAACATCAACATCGGAACTGTTTCGGATTGACAGATACAGTTTTCTTTTTGTTTTACAAGATACCCCTATTCCTTGAGTTATCCATAGCTTCTTTGTAGACTTTGCTCTAACCTTAGTAAGAACCTATGTTTATTAGGAATTTTTGCTTCGAATGGTCTTTCCTGTCACAACCCTGAATTTTTACCATTCCTCGTGGGAAAACCTGTATACACAAACAGTCCAACCTCAACCTTAATAATAATAAAATCAGTAACCCTTTATAATACTATACTCAACAACTCCACCGTACTCTACAACAGAATTAGTATAGTTTGTTAATACAGGATGATTAACAACTTCATCCTGATGGATCAACCTGCATCACAAATTGTCAGCCCCTATGTATTAGATTAGAAGTATCTAGATTTCCTTATGTGTCTTCGATAACTTTAATTTTTAACTTCGTATTTTCGTTTGATTTATTAAATTGCATGAACATTTAGAGATTATAAATTTGCATCCCTCCCCTCGCTTAACCTAGTCTTGCTCCTCAGCTTGTAAAGCTATTATCGATATGATCTTTATTGCTCTGGTCAAACTTCCTTGTCCATTTTTACATAAAGTGACTTCTGTGTAACTATGCTCTTTGATGCAACATCCAGGTAAATGTTTATTCACTATTTATGATAATTTATGTAATTGTAATTACTCTATGGATGTAATGTCAAAAGTAATGTGTTGTAAAAAAATGTAAAAGTTAAAACTTTAATTGTAATTTTGGTTTACGCATAGGGAAAGTAGGTTTGTATTCATGAAAAACTTGGTGGGAAGTCCTTCTGCAACGGAAGTGGTTAGGCAGGAATAGAAAAAGTGGATCTGGCGGTCAAACTGCGAAACTCCTTTGTGGCATGAGACAGACAGGCTTGCAGCCAAAGGGTGGGCATCTTGTGCACTGAAAGAGGCGAGAAGAACTGGAAGATTAAATAATATAGATTCAGATGCGGAAGTAATTTGGCTTATTTTTCATGGTGTACTTTGGTTAGCTCTGCACTATGAAAATGCGACGCTAAAAAGAGAATTTTCAGAGCTTGTTACACAGGAAGAACCATGGATACTTTTCCCGTCTTTTTTTGAGTAGAACAGGAGACCGACACTGCCACCAGCTTCATCTGAAGTTATCAGCTGAGTAACGCATACTTGCATGGATCAGTTATATGGTTTCATTTTCATTAATAATTCTGGGTGCTGTAAACTTTGTGTCGAGCCATCATGTTTTATCACTAGATATTTACCTGGAGAGGGTCCTATCCCAAGTGCAACGATAAATCTAAGTATCCTATTTTATTGAACTGAAAAGCTATTATCTTCCTTTATGAAAGTAAATAAAATTGGTGAAGTTGTAAAGTACATAATTATTTAGTGAGCCTAAGTTTTGAAATACTGCATGTAGTTTTCATAAAGGGACAGTTAATATTTCATCAAAGTACAATTACTAAGAGCAGATTTAAAGTATTTAGTTCAAAGATATTTTTATTGCAGTAATAACATGTACAACTTCATGTGTTACGTTGTTAACAGTGTTTCTTGTATTGTGTTGTGACTGAAGTGCTCAGCCTCGATCTGATTCCACTGATAGATAAGTTTTATATTTCAAATTACAACAACAGTAATCAAGTATAAGCAATTGGCTAGAAACATTCAGACTATACTAAATCCAGGTTTCACATGTTCCCCTTGAGCTAAATAATATAAGGAAGTGAATATTCCTTGAGAATGCAAATAATGATCAGTACAAAAGATACAATTACTTCATAACTATTTCAGTAGTAGTAATTTCCTGTAGTTAAACTGACAAAAGAACCTCTTCTCCTAGTCAGTACTGCTCCACCATTAGTAAGTATTTACCTATAAATATCACTATCTTCCTATTGTAATGCACATATAGTGTTACTAAGAGCCAGTTGATGCCTAAACGTATTACTACTCATCCTGTGTAGTTAAAGTCAAATCACCGGTGTATAACTTGCTAAATTGTGCTACTATCTTCCATATTACCAGAAAACACAAGTTCAGTATCAAGTAAAGTCAATCACAATAGGTAACTTTCTTTATGGACCATGTTAGTACTTGGTACAACTTTGCCTAATTAGGATGGCGACCTTTACCTTTTGCTTAATTACAGTTTATTTTATTACTAATAGAAAGTTGGTTCGATTCCCGTTTGTTTTTGGTGTTGTTTCCTCTCAACAGCAAGCTTTACAGAATCGAAAAACAGTCCAATACCTTTCCAATGCGCACAGTCACAATCACAAAAATAAAAATACTTTCACAGGAGTAACATTATCGGTATATTACTAATCTGATAATATGCAGTAGTCTTACAACCTCCCCTGCCCCAGCCAACACTCCACTCACTCCTTTCTCTCCCCCCTCCCCCCACTTCCACCCCTCCTCTCCTCTCCTCTCCTTTCATCTCCTTCTGTCTTCCCTCCCCTTCCCTTTCCTGCCCACCTCGTTTGTCCTCTCCCTTCTCCACCGTTCCCTTCCACTCCTCTCAACTGTGTCCCTTCTTATCTCTCCTCTCCTTCCTTTCCCCTCTATCCTTCCCCTTATTCTCCCGATTGTCCGCTTTCCTCCTCCCCACACGTTACCTCCTCCCTTCCCTTACGTGTTACATTTTACTGCTCTTGAACAGTGTTAGTTTTACTTAGTATGCAGATATCAAAAACTGAATAACTTTGTAAACTTTGCCAGAAAGTGAAATTTTGATTTAAAGCTGGTCAACATTTTTGCTGTAACCCTTTTCTGTTACCAAAGTAATCTCCATGGACAAACAGATTCATCCATGTTGCTCCTGTGCTGTGTTAGTTTACTTGTCATTGGAACACTTGTCATGGCGGTTAGAAGTGACTGTAAGTGAGGTGACGTGTTCAAACTGAAGAACTGTGTTTACTATGTCGACGTATGCTTCTTGGCGTGAACCAACAAATCTTGCATCGGATTGCTATTTTTGTGCCTACCTCCCTTAAGGAAAGGAGTCAACACTTAGAGAAAGAGGAATATTCAATACACTGACATCCCATCTGTCATTCGTCCTGTGTTCATGGAGAAGGATTGCCACTTCCAGTTTCCCCACGTGTACCCCCATCAAGCAGTGATAGCGATAATGCTGAACCAACACATACAGCCGAAAAAGTGCAGTCGACTGCCAATCATACTGACCCTAAATTTAGCCCAATGACGTCATTTGGAGAACCACGCAAACTCACATGGTGTGAACTTAGCGATCTGATAAGGGATTTAGCTCCCGTACTCTTTCTTACCTTCACGACTGCAGCAGTGGAATCTCTCCACTGACACAGTATGTGATTCTATGTTTCGGGAGCCGCATATGCTGCCTTAACTAAAGAAAGTTGTACCATGTTGAAATACGCTGATCAGGCAGAACATTATGGCCACCGACCTATTATCGATACAAACCTATCCAGGCGTAAGCCTGCACGGCCGGATGGTAACGTGCTTGCCTCCAATTCAAGCTGGCCTGGGTTCGATTCCCGGCCGGGTTGGAGATTTTCTCCGCTAGGGGACTGGGTGTTGTGTTGTCCTCATCGTCATTTCATCCTCATCACCAGCGCGCAAGTCGCCCAATGGGGCGTCGACTGAAATAAGACTTGCGCTTGGCGGCCGAACTTCCCCGAATAGAGGCCTTCTGACCAACGATGCCATACGCTCATTTAATTTCACCTGTCCAGGCGATAGCAGCGTCACCTGGCGAGGAATGGCTGCTATTCAGACAAACACATGGTGCATATACACTCCTGGAAATTGAAATAAGAACACCGTGAATTCATTGTCCCAGGAAGGGGAAACTTTATTGACACATTCCTGGGGTCAGATACATCACATGATCACACTGACAGAACCACAGGCACATAGACACAGGCAACAGAGCATGCACAATGTCGGCACTAGTACAGTGTATATCCACCTTTCGCAGCAATGCAGGCTGCTATTCTCCCATGGAGACGATCGTAGAGATGCTGGATGTAGTCCTGTGGAACGGCTTGCCATGCTATTTCCACCTGGCGCCTCAGTTGGACCAGCGTTCGTGCTGGACGTGCAGACCGCGTGAGACGACGCTTCATCTAGTCCCAAACATGCTCAATGGGGGACAGATCCGGAGATCTTGCTGGCCAGGGTAGTTGACGTACACCTTCTAGAGCACGTTGGGTGGCACGGGATACATGCGGACGTGCATTGTCCTGTTGGAACAGCAAGTTCCCTTGCCGGTCTAGGAATGGTAGAACGATGGGTTCGATGACGGTTTGGATGTACCGTGCACTATTCAGTGTCCCCTCGACGATCACCAGTGGTGTACGGCCAGTGTAGGAGATCGCTCCCCACACCATGATGCCGGGTGTTGGCCCTGTGTGCCTCGGTCGTATGCAGTCCTGATTGTGGCGCTCACCTGCACGGCGCCAAACACGCATACGACCATCATTGGCACCAAGGCAGAAGCGACTCTCATCGCTGAAGACGACACGTCTCCATTCGTCCCTCCATTCACGCCTGTCGCGACACCACTGGAGGCGGGCTGCACGATGTTGGGGCGTGAGCGGAAGACGGCCTAACGGTGTGCGGGACCGTAGCCCAGCTTCATGGAGACGGTTGCGAATGGTCCTCGCCGATACCCCAGGAGCAACAGTGTCCCTAATTTGCTGGGAAGTGGCGGTGCGGTCCCCTACGGCACTGCGTAGGATCCTACGGTCTTGGCGTGCATCCGTGCGTCACTGCGGTCCGGTCCCAGGTCGACGGGCACGTGTACCTTCCGCCGACCACTGGCGACAACATCGATGTACTGTGGAGACCTCACGCCCCACGTGTTGAGCAATTCGGCGGTACGTCCACCCGGCCTCCCGCATGCCCACTATACGCCCTCGCTCAAAGTCCGTCAACTGCACATACGGTTCACGTCCACGCTGTCGCGGCATGCTACCAGTGTTAAAGACTGCGATGGAGCTCCGTATGCCACGGCAAACTGGCTGACACTGACGGCGGCGGTGCACAAATGCTGCGCAGCTAGCGCCATTCGACGGCCAACACCGCGGTTCCTGGTGTGTCCGCTGTGCCGTGCGTGTGATCATTGCTTGTACAGCCCTCTCGCAGTGTCCGGAGCAAGTATGGTGGGTCTGACACACCGGTGTCAATGTGTTCTTTTTTCCATTTCCAGGAGTATAGTATCAGTGAGTGTGCTGTCCGTGTGAAGAATGGCGAGGGGGTACTATCCATCAGAGTTTGACTGAGGACAGATTCTGATGACATGCAGGCTCAGCATAAGCAGTTTGGAAACTGCACGAATTGTCGGGTGGTCGAGGAGCGCTGTGGAGTGTGTCTTCAGTGCATGGCGAAACGAAGGTGAAAGGACATACAGATGTGTTAGGGTTGGGCGGCCACCCCTCATTTCAGATGTCGGACGTTGTAAGCTGGGCACAGTGGTAAAACAGGACAGGCAGCGAACTGTGGTGGAACTAACATCAGACTTTAATGCTGGATGGCGTATAAGTGTGTCTGAACACACAGTGCACCCAACACTCCTAATAATAATCCTCCGGAGCTGATTACCCATGTATGAGGTGCGGCTAGAAAAAAACCGGACTGATGCTGGAAAAAACATTTATTTACAATTATTTACAATTTCATGTTATCTCCTTCAATGTACTCTCCTCCTCGGTCTCTACACCGCTCCATACGAATTTTCCACTGTTCATAGCAATGCTGCAGATCATTTTCGGTAAGTCCATACATTACTTCCGTCGCTTTTTCTTTTACTACTTCAACAGTCTCAAATCTAGTTCCTTTCAAAGCTGACTTGACTTTAGGGGAAAAAAAAGTCACAGGTGGCCAAATCAGGTGAGTAGGGTGGATGATCTAAGATGGGAATGTTGTGTTTTGCCAAAAACGTCTTCACTGACAACGCACTGTGAGCTGGGGCATTGTCTTGGTGAAGGATCCATGACTTTTTTCTCCACAAGTCGTTCCGTTTTTCTCCGTACTCGCTCACGTAGGGTAGCCAGGACGCTAATGTAGTAATGCTGATTCACTGTTTGTTCCTCTGGTACCCAATCAATGTGCACAATCCCTTTGATGTCAAAAAACAATCATCATTGCCTTGAATTTCGATTTTGACATTCGTGCTTTTTTTTTTGTCGTGGAGAACCAGGAGTTTTCCAATGCATCGATTGGCGTTTAGTTTCGGGATCGTAAGTAAAAAACCACGATTCATCGCAAGTAATAACATTTTGTAAGAAGGTGGGATCACTTTCAATGTTTTCCAGGATGTCAGAACAAGTCATTCTTCGGCGTTCCTTCTGTTCAATTGTGAGACACTTTGGAACCATTTTTGAACACACTTTGTTCATGTTGAAACTTTCATGAAGAATCTGCCTAACACTTTCCTTGTCAACTCCTGTTAACTCAGACACTGCTCTGATTGTTAAACGGCGATCTTGTCGAACAAGTTTACCGATTTTTTCAATGTTTGCATCGGTTTTTGCTGACAATGGTCTGTCAGTGCGAGTGTCATCACTGGTGTCTTCGCGGCCATCTTTAAATCGTTTAAACCACTCAAACACTTGTGTTCGCGATAAACAATCATCGCCGTACACTTGTTGTAACATTACAAACGTTTCACTTGCAGATTTTCCTAGTTTGAAACAAAATTTGATGTTAACACGCTGTTCTTTCTGTACACTCAACATTTTCCGACGCACAGACAAAACGTCAACTACTTAAAACAGACGCCACGGGCAGACTGAGTGCAGGAGGTAGATGAAACTCGAGCAGTAGGCGGAGCGAGAGTCACGTGACAGGCCACGCGACTTTCAGCCTTATTGCATTCGTTTTATTGTTTCACCAGTACTAGTCCGGTTTTTTTCTAGCCACACCTCGTATGTGGCAGTGTTAACGGCATGACATTGAAAACTATGAATAACGATACCTTCTTCGTCATACTGATGGGAGGGCGCGAATTCGTCGTCTTCCAGGGGAACTGCTCCTTGAATACGTCGTCTTCCAGGGGAAGAACTCCTTGGCACCCGTAGTGTGGGACAGAGACCAGCTGGTGGCAGCTCCGTTATGCTCTGAGAAACATTCACGTGGGCATCTGTGGGTCCAGTGAAGCTCATGCAATGCATCACGATGGCCAAAGAGTATCGTACTGTACACTGGGTGCAGGCCATGTACACCCCTTCGTGACGGTCATGTTTCCCAGTGGCATTTTTCAACACGAGAATGCGACATGTCACAAGGCCAGGAGTTTGATGGATTGGTTTGAGGAGCACAGTGGCGAGTATAGTGATACTGCAATGTCTAGAAGCCCTCGGGTACAGCCAAGTGCAAGCACGAAAACGGGAGAGGGGCGACATGTACCTGAGCGATCTCCCCCACGTAGGTCGGCATGGCGGCGAAGATGAGTCCGACGCCGAGGCCGGACACGAAGCGCACGACGCACAGCCAGACGGGCTCGTACTCGCAGAAGATGAGCGCCACCCAGCTGAGCACGATGGGCGCGGCGCCCAGCATGACGGTGGCCTTGCGGCCCAGCTTGTCGGACAGCCAGCCGCCCAGCCAGGGGCCCACGGCGGCGCCCAGCGACGGCAGAGACCCCGCCCACGACGCCTCCGAGGGGCTCAGGCTCATCTTGGGCAGCGCCGGCGACGACCACGCCATTACGATGCCGCCCGCCAGCATCGCCAGGTCGCCTGTCGGCAGCCATCAAAACTCTGCGAAACACCGTCATCCCTAAGACAGCTTACACAGCCGTCTGTCGCATCTCTCCTCCAAGCCTCCCTGTCGACAACTAAATACTACAGACCTTAAAACGGGAGAGATGGAGCAGTGGTTAGCACACTGGACTCGCATTCCGAAAGACGACGGTTCAAACCTGCGGCCGGCCATGCTGATTTAGGTTTTCCGTGATTTCCCTAAATCGCAAATGCTGGGATGGTTCCTTTGAAAGGGCGCTGCCGATTTCCTTCCCCATCATTCCATAATCCGATGGGACAGATGACCTCGCTGTTTGCTTCCATCCCCCAAATCAACCAACCAACCAACAGACCTTAAGCATGGACGTGTACTAAATGGTTCATATGGCTCTGAGCACTATGGGACTTAACTTCTGAGGTCATCAGTCCCTTACAACTCAGAACTACTTAAACCTAACTAACCTAAGGACACCACACACATCCATGCCCGAGGCAGGATTCGAACCTGCGACCGTAGCGGTCGCGCGGTTCCAGACTGTAGCGCCTAGAACCGCTCAGCCACTCCGGCCGGTGGACATGTACTGCTTGTCACTGTACTTAAGTAGGAAGAATTTTTTTCTGTGTTAACTGATTTCTTCCGTCACCTCTCGGCAAAATAACTTTACAATTACAAATAAAAACGACAGTATTTTGGATGTTCTACAGTTTTAATATAATCATACACTGCAGGCTTTCGCTGCTGGTATTTGCGTCCTGAATGATTTTTTGTTTTATGGACATGAGGCCATGGTCCAAAGTATATTTCTCTGCCTAATATTATACATCCCAAAGCTGATGATGTCTTTAGCATTGAAAAACGGAACATGAAGCAAAGAAATATGCCTTGGGCCATGGCCTAATGCCCACACAACATAAATCATCAGGTATTAAACTTATTTCGTTAAGCAGTTTTAGCTTACAGGGCTGTCGCCGGGTCTCAACTGACTATCGTCATCAAAGAGGATCCAGTGCTATGAACAACACTGAAAAATATTTTACAGATTGAGCCTGAGATGCAGATTAGATTAGATTAATTATTCATTCCATAGACCCAGAAAAGAAGGGATCCTCCTGGGTGTGGAACATGTGAGATAAACACATTACAAAAACGTAATTAGAAAAACTTGAGTTTCATTAATTTTAATGGTCCTCAGTCAATAAACAGTAACATTATGTACATTAATTAAAATTAAACTAATATTTACAGGTTTAATACTTACACCTGCTTTCATTAAATCCATCATTCACACAGTAGCTAGTTACTTGGCTATTACAATCAAGTATTGTCAAACATTAAAGTAAATTGTTCATTCCAATGATCCTCAGTTAAGAACAGTTAAATCATATACAATATTTAAACCTAACCTTCCACAATTTACGGACTTGAGACTTCCATCTGCTTTCCATACATCCGTCATTCACGCAGTAGGTAGTTCCTTGGCTGCTACAACCAAGTATTGTCAAAAATGAAAGTATAATAAATTTTCATTAAAATGGTCTACTGCACTTGTTGATATTCCTGGATGGAATAGAAGCAGTTGGCCACCAAAAATTATTTTAAATTATGTTTAAATTGTGCCTTGTCTGAAACTAAACTCTTAATGGTTGCTGGTAACTTATTGAAAATATGTTTTGTTGAATACTGGACTCCTTTCTGGGCAAGAGTAAGTGATTTTAAATTTTTATGTATACTGTTCTTATTCCTAGTATTGACACTGTGTACTAAGCAGTTAGTTGGAAAAAGAGATGTATTATTTACAATAAACTTCATTAAGGAATAAATATACTGACAAGCTGTGGTTAGTATGCCCAATTCTTTGAATAGGTTTCGACATGATGTACTTGGATTTACACTACACATTACTCTTATTATATGCTTCTGTACTCTAAAAATTTTTTCTTGGTTTGTGGAGTTACCCCAAACTATGATACCATGTGACATAATGGAGTGAAAATAAGCAAAATATGCCATTTTTTTTATATTTATATCCCCTATGGCTGACATCATTTGCATTGCAAACACAGACTTGTTTAGGCGCTTTAGCATTTCGTTAGTATGTCGCTCCCAACTGAATTTATTATCCAGTTGTAATCCCAAGAATTTTACTCTCTCAACTCCTCCTATTTCCATGCCTTCATATTTTATACACACACTAGAAGGAAACCTCTTGGAAGTTCTGATCTCCATATAATGTGTCTTTTCAAAGTTTAATGGTAGTCAATTGGTTATGAACCACTTATTAATGTCAGTAAAAATTTGATTAGCTGCCCTTTCTAAATTTATATTTGATTTACTATTTATTGTAATGTTTGTATCATCTGCAAATAAGACACACTTGGCATCTGGTAATGTAACAGATGACAGGTCATTAATATACACAAGAAAAAAGTAGTGGACCTAGTATGGAACCTTTGGGAACACCACATGTAATTTCTTCCCAGTCAGATGATGTCTGATTGCCTACTGCTGAAGTGTTACATAATGACACCCTTTGTTTTCTATTAGTAAGATATGACTGAAAGCACTTTGCAGCACTACCAGTGATGCCATAATATTTTAATTTACTTAAAAGAATGCTGTGGTTCACACAGTCAGAAGCCTTTGACAGGTCACAGAATATGCCAGTTGCCTCTAATTTGTTGTATAATGAATTAAGGACATTTTCACTGTAAGTGTAAATAGCGTTCTCAATATCAGTACCCTTAAGAAACCCAGACTGTGACTCTGACAGTATGTTATTTTCACTAAGGTGCTTAAGTAAACGCTTGAACATATCCTTTTCAAAGACTTTTGAAAAATCTGGCAAAAGGACAGCAATTTTGCCCTCCTGTTCCACTATTTTCCTATCTCTACTACATATCCTACAGAACCACTGATGAGTCTGATCCACTTCCCCATTTCCCACGCCACTACAGTCACACCAAACCCCGGAGCTAACAATTCTAAGGCTCGTCAGGTACTTTTCACTCATGGTAAGAATCTTACTTCAGCGAGAATATGTCAAATTAAATTACTGAAAAACAAGAAAACACGTTTACGAAAGTTTAGGTCTGGTCTCAATCGTATGTAAACAAACTTACTTTAGTGACAATAAGTTAGATTACCGAAAAAAGAAGAAAAACACGTTTACAAAAATAAGGCCTAGTCACAACTGTATGTAAACAAAGCTATTACCGTATGTGCAAATTTTCCACATACCGGAACTTAAAATTTACGCTGTGTTTCGCAAAATAAGAGTCAAACAACAAAGGGGTACGCTTTTCTTAACTTGCTGGAACGGAACAGAACAATTAGATGAGATTCTATAAGTTTTCTGCGCTAAAATGTATGCAAGAATACGATCGTAACCCTACTTTATGTTCCTTTCACGTTTTCTGGAATAATACGTAAAGAGAAGTGAAACCTTTAATAGTAAGCTTAAAAAACACACTAATACACGTATTAAACTAGTTTCCTGAACTAAACTGAGTTTTATTGCAGTCTAAATCACTTATCTGTACGGCAGGACAAAACTCACGCGTCTCGCCTGGTGGAGGGCTACAAACAGAGTAAATGCCTCTTCGATACTGCAGTAGTAAATAAATTTTAAATGCTAAAGTTAAACAATAAAAAATATAAAGGGAACAAACCAGAAAAACATTGAAGACTAAACCTCTAAAAAAACTCTAATTAATACTCCCATTTTTCCAATGCTTCTCATACTGTGTTCCATCCTATTTCTCCATTTTACATGTATCTGTTTGTTGTACAGCTTCCTTACAGTAAGGTCGTTTGTATACCACTGACATATAATTTACCTGATATACTGTCTTTTACAGCTGTCACTTCTATCTTTTACTCTCTTCCTGCCTCATCTTCCACATGTATCACCCCCTCAAGCTAGTCATCAATACTCTTGTATTTTATTAGTTTTATTTGATTGTGCTTGTCAAGTTAATTTAAAATTTTATATTGTTAATTGCATTGTTTTAATATATGTATACTGTTGTTGTTGTGGTCTTCAGTCCTGAGACTGGTTTGATGCAGCTCTCCATGCTACTCTATCCTGTGCAAACTTCTTCATCTCCCAGTACCTACTGCAACCTACATCCTTCTGAATCTGCTTAGTGTATGCATCTCTTGGTCTCCCCCTACGATTTTTACCATCCACGCTGCCCTCCAATACTAAATTGGTGATCCCTTGATGCCTCAGAACATGTCCTACCAACCGATCCCTTCTTCTGGTCAAGTTGTGCCACAAACTCCTCTTCTCCCCAATCCTATTCAGTACCTCCTCATTAGTTATGTGATCTACCCATCTAATCTTCAGCATTCTTCTGTAGCACCACATTTCGAAAGCTTCTATTCTCTTCTTGTCCAAACTATTTATCGTCCATGTTTCACTTCCATACATGGCTACACTCCATACAAATACTTTCAGAAAAGACTTCCTGACACTTAAATCTATACTCGATGTTAACAAATTTCTCTTCTTCAGAAACGCTTTCCTTGCCATTGCCAGTCTACATTTTATATCCTCTCTACTTCGACCATCATCAGTTATTTTGCTCCCCAAATAGCAAAACTCCTTTACTACTTTAAGTGTCTCATTTCCTAATCTAATACCTTCAACATCACCCGACTTAATTCGACTACATTCCATTATCCTCGTTTTGCTTTTGTTGATGTTCATCTTATACCCTCCTTTCAAGACACTGTCCATTCCGTTCAACTGCTCTTCCAAGTCCTTTGCTGTCTCTGACAGAATTACAATGTCATCGGCGAACCTCAAAGTTTTTATTTCTTCTCCATGGATTTTAATACCTACTCCGAATTTTTCTTTTGTTTCCTTTACTGCTTGCTCAATATACAGATTGAATAACATCGGAGAGAGGCTACAACCCTGTCTTACTCCCTTCCCAACCACTGCTTCCCTTTCATGCCCCTCGACTCTTATAACTGCCATCTGGTTTCTGTACAAATTGTAAATAGCCTTTCGCTCCCTGTATTTTACCCCTGTCACCTTTAGAATTTGAAAGAGAGTATTCCAGTCAACATTGTCAAAAGCTTTCTCTAAGTCTACAAATGCTAGAAACGTAGGTTTGCCTTTCCTTAATCTTTCTTCTAAGATAAGTCGTAAGGTCAGTATTGCCTCACGTGTTCCAGTATTTCTACGGAATCCAAACTGATCTTCCCCGAGGTCGGCTTCTACTAGTTTTTCCATTCGTCTGTAAAGAATTCGTGTTAGTATTTTGCAGCTGTGGCTTATTAAACTGATTGTCCGGTAATTCTCACATCTGTCAACACCTGCTTTCTTTGGAATTGGAATTATTATATTCTTCTTGAAGTCTGAGGGTATTTCGCCTGTTTCATACATCTTGCTTACCAGATGGTAGAGTTTCGTCAGGGCTGGCTCTCCCAAAGCCGTCAGTAGTTCCAATGGAATGTTGTCTACTCCGGGGGCCTTGTTTCGACTCAGGTCTTTCAGTGCTCTGTCAAATTCTTCACGCAGTATCGTATCTCCCATTTCATCTTCATCTACATCCTCTTCCATTTCCATAATATTGTCCTCAAGTACATCGCCCTTGTATAAACCCTCTATATACTCCTTCCACCTTTCTGCTTTCCCTTCTTTGCTTAGAACTGGGTTTCCATCTGAGCTCTTGATGTTCATACAAGTGGTTCTCTTATCTCCAAAGGTCTCTTTAATTTTCCTGTAGGCAGTATCTATCTTTCCCCTAGTGAGATAAGCCTCTACATCCTTACATTTGTCCTCTAGCCATCCCTGCTTAGCCATTTTGCACTTCCTGTCGATCTCATTTTTGAGACGTTTGTATTCCTTTTTGCCTGCTTCATTTACTGCATTTTTATATTTTCTCCTTTCATCAATTAAATTCAATATTTCTTCTGTTACCCAAGGATTTCTACTAGCCCTCGTCTTTTTACCTACTTGATCCTGTGCTGCCTTCACTACTTCATCCCTCAAAGCTACCCATTCTTCTTCTACTGTATTTCTTTCCCCCATTCCCGTCAATTGTTCCCTTATGCTCTCCCTGAAACTCTGTACAACCTCTGGTTCTTTCAGTTTATCCAGGTCCCATCTCCTTAAATTCCCACCTTTTTGCAGTTTCTTCAGTTTTAATCTACAGGTCATAACCAATAGATTGTGGTCAGAGTCCACATCTGCCCCTGGAAATGTCTTACAATTTAAAACCTGGTTCCTAAATCTCTGTCTTACCATTATATAATCTATCTGATACCTTTTAGTATCTCCAGGGTTCTTCCATGTATACAACCTTCTATCATGATTCTTAAACCAAGTATTAGCTATGATTAAGTTGTGCTCTGTGCAAAATTCTACCAGGCGGCTTCCTCTTTCATTTCTTAGCCCCAATCCATATTCACCTACTACGTTTCCTTCTCTCCCTTTCCCTACACTCGAATTCCAGTCACCCATCACTATTAAATTTTCGTCTCCCTTCACTATCTGAATAATTTCTTTTATTTCATCATACATTTCTTCAATTTCTTCGTCATCTGCAGAGCTAGTTGGCATATAAACTTGTACTACTGTAGTGGGCGTGGGCTTCGTATCTATCTTGGCCACAACAATGCGTTCACTAAGCTGTTTGTAGTAGCTTACCCGCGTTCCTATTTTCCTATTCATTATTAAACCTACTCCTGCATTACCCCTATTTGACTTTGTGTTTATAACCCTGTAGTCACCTGACCAGAAGTCTTGTTCCTCCTTCCACCGAACTTCACTAATTCCCACTATATCTAACTTTAACCTATCCATTTCCCTTTTCAAATTTTCTAACCTACCTGCCCGATTAAGGGACCTGACATTCCACGCTCCGATCCGTAGAACGCCAGTTTTCTTTCTCCTGATAACGACATCCTCATGAGTAGTCCCCGCCCGGAGATCCGAATGGGGGACTATTTTACCTCCGGAATATTTTACCCAAGAGGACGCCATCATCATTTAATCATACAGTAAAGCTGCATGCCCTCGGGAAAAATTACGGCCGTAGTTTCCCCTTGCTTTCAGCCGTTCGCAGTACCAGCACAGCAAGGCCGTTTTGGTTATTGTTACAAGGCCAGATCAGTCAATCATCCAGACTGTTGCCCTTGCAACTACTGAAAAGGCTGCCCCTCTTCAGGAACCACACGTTTGTCTGGCCTCTCAACAGATACCCCTCCGTTGTGGTTGCACCTACGGTACGGCTATCTGTATCGCTGAGGCACGCAAGCCTCCCCACCAACGGCAAGGTCCATGGTTCATGGGGGGAAGATATGTATACTGTTTACTGGACAGTGGCCAAGTTTTATGTAAAACATATGTATACTGTTTTACATAAAACTTGGCCACTGTCCAGCTGCCAATGAGACTAAATCGTAATCCTTCACTTAAGGTACCAATAAAATGGGCCACCCCTCAGAATTCGAAGTTCAGCCATCTGCGTGATCTGGAAACACTATAGGATGCAGAAGTTTCTGAAGGAAGTGTTGTCTTCCACTCGAGCTGTTGCAGTTCTGTAACCTGCTATTGGTCTAGTGGTGAATGCCGCACAATTTAAACACAAAGCGTGAGTTCTAGTCCACTTCTTCCTTTATTTTTTAAAACACATTTCGGCTTTCTATTAAATGTATTAGTCTGATAGAAACTCAACGATAATTTCCTTCGTTTTCTAAACAAACAATAATAACGAAAACTTCTAGAAACAATTTTGCCAAAGATCTCGTGGATGTATCAAGATCAGAACAGTTTATACTCCAGATTTTTCTCGCCCATCAACTGACATTGCCATCAGCTGCCTGACGCCAGTCGTCGACCGGTCATCACAGCGTGGCGCATCTATCACACGTTTCTACTCATGCATTGGTACCTGGTAGGTATAAACCTGTTTGTTGTTTTGGTTTGATTTTCTGCATGAAATAACTTCGATACACTGAGTGAACAATATGCAGTAACATAACACATTTCGTTTGTTACAAGTATATTTAGCAATCATAATTTCCTTATTTGCAGCTCTACTTTTATCTTGCAGTTACATATTGGATTTTGTGTACTTCAATTTTATAATAGATATTTAAACGTTGTAAAATGGATTCGATAATGAAACAGGTCTAACATTTGCTATTTATTGTTTGCTTTGGGTTTAACATAGGGATTAAAGCAGCAGAGGCAGCCCTAAACAATTGTATCGTGTGTGTAACTTTTTCAAGAAAGATCGATCTTGCATTAATGATTTTTCTCATTCAAGAAATCTTTATAATTAACATATGTGTAGAACTGCGACCATTTACCTTCATTAGAAGTTTGCATTCAACAGGCAAGGTTCAGTAGTCGGATACTGTAGTACTACACGCTGAAATTCAAAGCATCAAAAATCAAATTTGTGACTATTACTGCATTTATCTTGTATGGCATCAGTGCACTCATTAAGCACTGCTGTGTAATATTGTTACTGGTGATGAGTGATGATGATTTTATGTTAATTACTTAAGAAGAAATAAATGGCTGAGCCCTAACAAAAAGCAAATACTCTAGCAAAGCACAGTGTGAACAGATAATTTTTTGAATTTGGTGGCCAAAAAGTGTGTTGGTCAATGTAAACTTCTCCCTAGGTGTGTGTCCATCCGCAGATGGTATTTGTTGTCAACAACTGCGGAACTTTATGGCTGCAGTGTAAGAAAAACGACCAACAAAAGTGCATCAAGTTTTGCTATTACAGGACAAAGACCTTTGCTGATTTCATAGACCAAACGAGTCAGGAGTTTGTTAGGGAATTCACGCCTCAAACACTTAATCTTCTGATCAGACACCCCCAAATATTGACCTTTCCCTCTTGTTATAGAAGGACTGTCGCTAAAATTTTATTTCCGGGCGAGAATGCACTTCAAACCTGGCTTGACGACGTATTTAGCCCATAGTCCTGGAAATTAAAAACTACATGAGCATCGTCAGACTATTTAAGATAAAGTGAGAGACTATATTGTTTATCATTTATTTTTTTGTTCATTGTAGTATTCAATAAAACAATAGAAAAACGCCATTAAAACATTAATACTAATGAATTACAACTTACCATGTTAGCTTGCAACGAAAGTCTATTTTAATAAAACTTGTAGAATCTGTAGCCCAAGCATCCCTACATCAGCACAAATTAGTATGATATTTTGCATGGTCTGTATTTAGATGCTGTCCATGACCATATTAAAGTATTGTGGAAATGTGGCATTTGTATTAGAGGCATTAAGAGACATTGTTAATAAATTATTCAGTGCTAAAATTTGATGAATAAAGTTGTATAATCACAAAAACCATCTATTATGTCATCGTGAAGAGAAAAAGGCACTATTACGTATGCAGTATCATAAGTATCGTATTTGGCCCTTACCTAAGGGATACTGACAGTAGCAAGAAAATATGACGGAGAAATCTTAAGATCTCCTTATTCAATTTCGATCTGACTGCTTGTACCGAATAGGTAAAAAAGAAATACCCAATGATATTGGAACCGAGAATCAGTGCAACCTCCCCATTGCCTTAGAGCTAGCAAATACCTGCAGCATTTGTCTCTCCCTCATTGCCCCAGTGGTGGCAGGGACAGCTAAATCACAATATAAAAATAAGACTAGTTGTACCTTCCATGTAGAACGACATAGCTTGACTCAAAACCATAAACTGATAACTTGATATCACAGAATAATTCTGTGCCAGGCAGGACGTAACTTGATGGTCACACAGCTTCCAAATCTATTTTGTGTTGTTACGTAGTTTCAATTATATTACCAGCAGCAAGAATACATTTCAAAGCCAATGTGTTTCTTAAAGGGGCTCATAAGTGAGTACTGGTGTAGCCTGTATCTTAAAGACACAGCCCTTGAGGTCCAGAATATCAGAAGTATCAGCCAGTGAGATTTATTCCCTTTTCTACAATTAAGTTTAAGGACTGGGGCATAGTTGCTAATAATACTCACAGTCATCAACTAAAATATTAAAAATAAGTAAATGTGACAAGTATTTTTGTTTCTCTGTCTTAAGTGTACTGGAAATGGAAAAGCTCATTTACATTTTTGGAGAATCTCCAGTTGCACTATGAACACTATGATTAGGCAACGCATTTTTTAATAACTACAGACTTAGAAATCATTTGTCTTAAGAATTACGGAATTCTCCATCATTTAAGGAATTGAAGAAAGGATTACTTAAACGTTTTCAAAAACAGAACCGCTGTAGATTTTATAGTGAAAAATTAACCACTATCACTCAGCGGCAAAACGAGTCGTTAGAAAGCTTTGTAGATAGGATTAGAAAAGTTAATATTAACACCTATCAGTTGACAACTAGTGATGAAGCAAATAAAGTTATTTTACAAAAAGCAGAAGATAGAGCTCTGTATACATTTTTACGTGGGTTACCTCCTGAAACGTCCCGTCATGTCAGGGCAGAGTTTCCTAAAAATTTAGCGGAAACTGTATCTGTGGCGACGGCTTTCTAAGAAATAGACATTGCCACCAGATACAAGGAGAATCGAAATGTATTTTCAGCAGGCGTACAATGCTTTAGGTGCGATCGACAGTGACATATAGCAAAAAATTGCAGACAACCTAAATGCACTAACTGTCAAAGAACAGGTCACACATTCAAGGAACGCAAGTCTAAGAAAGTTTTTGTAAATAGAAATCAGTTAAACTCAAACGGGAAGGTCGGAGCCGCCGCCAGGTGGTCCCAATAAAATTTCATGTCATTAAGGCGAATGTGAAGACGGAATGCTGGTTATCTGCTACCATAAAGGATAAAGAGGCAAAGATACTGGTGGATACAGGCGCAAACGTATCAATAGTGAGTAATGAATGCATTGGAGAAAAGAAATATGACCCTTCAAGGTATAGACTGAGTGGGGTAGGAGGAGGTACAGTGAAGTCATTAGGATGTATATCACTGATTTTCTATATTCACGGTGTACAATTTCAAGAAGATGTAGAAGTGGTAACAAAGGTAACTGACGGGTACGACGCGATCCTAGGGATGGATTTCCTGAATAAACATCACGCTAAAATCGACCTCAGACAGCAAACTGTAGAACTTAGCGGAATAGTGTTTCAGCTAGGTGACACCGCTGCAAAGGGCCCGCTGCCGCAAGATTTCCCCAACCGGAAGGCGAAATCAACTACACTGCGTGCAACGTCCTTGAAGGTTGATTCGCGGAATAAGATACCATGTGGCTCAGGAAAACTTTTCTGGATGACCGTTGACCCCGAGGTACCTACAGATACAATGTGTCTAATAGAGCCATTAGAGGAAAATGAGGAATTAGATGTATCACATTGTTTTGTACGTAGAAGTGTTGTACAGGTTCAAGACGTTGAGTGAGAAAGAAAAGTACCGGTACTTATTGACAATTTCGGAGTGGAGGACAAAGAGTTGCATAAGGGAATATTAGTAGCTACAGTCGGTACTTTTGGAGTAGAAGATTTCATTTGGTCAGATATTAATGATGGTCAGAAACCAGACGCCTATAAAACGGCATTACGCCAGAAGATTGAGCATTTGAAAGAAAATGATAGAGACACGATAGAAGCAGTTTTAGTTGAGTTCCAAGATTTATTTAATGCAGAAGGTCCACTGCCAGCAACAGATATCACACAGCATAGGATCCCAACAGGAAATAGCCCGCCCCCCCCCCCCCCCTTTATAGAAAGCCTTATAGAGTTCCGCATCACTTACAGCCAGTACTGGATGAATTTTTAGAACAGCATCTAATAGATGGAATTATAGAATATTCTGATTCGCTTTATAATTCAAATATCGTAATTATTCCAAAGAAGTCTCCCGACAGTGCGAAACGATAGAGATTTTGTTGTGACTACAGACACCTTAACGAACAAACTATCTCAGATGTTTATCCTCTTCCAAACATTACAGATATCATTGACAGTTTGGGTAACAGTAAATACTGTTCAACAATCGATTTACGTAGCGGATATCATCAATTGGAAGTTCCAACTAAAGATAGGCATAAAACAGCATTTTCTACCCCTGGAGACCACTGGCAATTTAAAAGAATGCCTTTCGGTTTGAAAAACGCACCAGCAACTTTTCAAAGACTACTCGATGGAGTATAGCGAGGACTCAAAACTCAGCAATGTTGTGTATATCTAGACGATATTAATGTATTCTCCAAAGACATTAATGAACATACTGTGTGTCTGCGTAACGTTTTTCAGAGACTTAGAAAAGCTAAATTAACGTTAAATATGGAAAAATGTAGTTTTGCATTGACGGAGGTTACATACCTACGGCATGTCATTAGTGAAAAAGGAATTAAAACAGATCCTCGATTAATTTCGGCAGTTAAGGACTTCCCAACACCACAACGCGTTAAGGTAGTACAAAGTTTCATTGGTCTCGCATCGTATTACCGAAAATATGTTCAAAATTTTGCTGAAATTGCCCGACCCTTAACCCAATTATTGAAAAAGAGTGCAAAATTTCATTGGTCTGAAGATTGTGAATCAGCATTTCAAACCCTTAAAGATAAGTTAACACACAGTCCAGTTTTAGCCTACCCAGATTATAATAAAGAATTTATTTTATCCTGTGACGCAAGTGGTCATTCAGTAGGAGTTGTTTTGACTCAGAATATTAATTGCGCGGAACACCCCATAGTTTACGCTTCGAGACAACTAACAACGGCAGAAAGAAATTATTCCATAACGGAGAAAAAATTGTTAAGTGTTATTTATGGCATCAAATACTTTAAATGTTACTTGTATGGTAGGGAATTCAATGTTATTACAGACCACGCAGCTTTAAAATGGTTGCTTGGGTTAAAGGATCCATCTAGTCGTCTCACCCATTGGGCCCTATGTCTTTCCGAAATGGATTTCGAAGTTATCCATAAACCAGACAAAAAACACACGAATGCAGATTGCCTAAGTCGGAAAATAGCACTTTTGGAAGCAACAGGCCGAGATACTGAGGACTGGAGAAAGGCACAAGATGAGGATACAGAATGCAAAAAATATGCAACTCAAAAACAATTTTACTTTGAAGACGGTATAGTATACCGTAAAACAAAACTTGTACCGCGAATTGTTGTTCCCCAACACCTTAGACAAGAAATAATGGCAGAGGCCCACGATCATATCCTTGCAGGACACGGTGGACAGCGGACAACCGAAAGAAGCGTAGCAGAGCGATTTTGGTGGCAAACCAGAAAGCAGGATATTGCGCAGTACGTTCGTAATTGCGTTGAGTGCGCACAAGGAGCTGAACTTTCTCGTTTAAAAATACCCTTACAGAGGCTCCCCGAGGCTTCATGCCCATTTCAAATATGTGGAATGGATCTCTACGGACAATTTCATGAAACACCTGCTGGTAATAAGTATGTTCTTATGATTATAGATCACTTTTCATGCTATCTACCCATGGTGAGTCTCCCAGATCAGCAAGCAAATACAGTTGCCCAAGCTTTAGTTAACAACTGGATACTTAAATTTGGCGTACCTGAAGCTATTATCACAGACCAGGGATCTAATTTTATGTCTGAATTAATGAAACAGCTATGCGACTTATAAAAATACGTAAATTACGCACAACTCCATTACACCCTCAGTGCAACGGACGCACAGAAAGAGTTCATCGGACAATTGGCAAGATGCTTAGTTATTATATTAACGAACAGCATTCTAATTGGGATACCTATTTACCAATAACCGTGTCGGTATACAACGCCAAAACGCATGAAGCAACTGGCATGTCACCTTATGAAGTGGTCTATGGGAGAAAAATGCCCTCCCCTTTTTATGTAATCAGGCATAAAAACGGAAAAGTCGGAGAAACAGTAAAAGATTTCTCTCGAATGATGCAGGATGTATGGAAAAAGATTCAAAAATCTAATACAAAGGGTTTGGAACGACAGGAAAGATTTGGTAATGCCCAAGCTAAATATCCAAATTACAAAATCAGTCAGTGGGTGAGTCTGTCAACCCCATACATTGCGAAAGGAAAAACGAAGAAATTAGTAACAAATTACAGAGGTCCTTATCAAATTATTGAGATCACGTCACCAGTCAGCGTTAAAGTGCAACTGCCCACCCGATCTACTATTGTCCATGCAAGTCGTTTAAAACGTTTTAAGGGCGCTCCAGATGTAATTCATCCAACAATAGTGTCTGCTTTTCCGAAGGGTGGAGGAAGTTCCCAAAGAGGAAAAAGAGTGGCCACGCCAGCACAACATACAGACATGGCACCATACAATTTTTGACCAAGGGTGCGAATGTCCTATTTGAATCTTAGTAGACTGTGGATAATATACAAATGTAAATAATTAATAAATGATAATGGTTTTTTTAAGAAAACAAGTGAACATAGAAACAGGTAGATCTTGTAGTTAACACCGCTTATCGATACGTGCAATCACCAACGGAATAATGGGGGTGTTACGTCTTACGCGACTCACCCAAATTATAGTACCATATGTCATAATCGAATGAAAATAAGCAATGTCGGCTAATTTTCGTGCCGAACGATCACTTACTTTAGATACCGTTAGAGTAGTAAAAATGACAACATTAAGTCTTTGAACAAGATCCTGAATGTGGACTTTACACGACAGTTTACTATCTATCTGAACGCCTAGAAATTTTAACTGTTCAGTTTCACTAATCATATGCTCATTCTATGAGATTAAAAAGTCAGGTTTTGTTGAATTGTGTGTTAGAAACTGCAAAAACTGAGTCTTACTGTGATTTAGCATTAGTTTATTTTCGAAACCTTTTGTTTAATACATCCAGTACCTCACGGATAAAAGAGAATATCGCATTTTCAGTTGTTCTAAAGCCGAGCTGTATATTTGATAGCAAATTATGTGATATAAAATTATCAATTATCCATACATACACGGCATTTTCAACAACTTGAGCAAACACTAATAGCATAAAAGTAGATCTAAAATTGTCGACATTACCCCTTTCTTTTTATAAAGAAGCTTTACTACTGACTACTTCAATCGTTCAGGAAACTGACCATTCCTAAAGGAAGAATTATAAATATGGCTAAGTACAGGGGTAACGTATGCGGCACAGTACTTTAATATTCTGCTAGTCACTCCATTATATCCTTGAGAGTCCTTAGTCTCCAGTGATTTAATTATTTACTCAGTCTTCCCCTTGTCAGCATCACTGAGGAGTTCAGATATCAATCTCGGAAACGCATTTTCCAAAAGAGTTTTATGATTATCTGTAGAAACTAACTTTTTTTATTTTATTCACCAGGAATGCTCAGAAAATGATTGTTGAATACTGTACATATATCTGACTTAGCAGCAACAGAAATATTTTTACTACGGGCTGAATTTCTACTGTCGACCTTGTGTTGCTGACCGGACACTTCCTCCACAACTGACCACATGGTTTTAATCTTATTCTGTGAATTAGCTATTCTATTTGCGTACCACATACACTTTGCCTTCCTAATAACATTTTAAGCACCTTACAATAATGTTTGTAAAGGACTACTGTAGCTTGATTGCGACTACTTCTAACATTTTGATATAATTCCCGCTTTGTTCTACATGATATCCTTATCCCAGTAGTCAGCCAGCCAGGCTGCCTCTCACTGCTAGTACCGTGTTAAGAACGTTATAATGAAAAGCAACTCTCAAAGAGCATGAGAAATGTGTCAAGGAAAGCATTATATTTGTCATCTATGTTATCGGCACTACAAAGCGATCTCCTACACTGGCCGTACACCACTGGTGATCGTCGAGGGGGCACTGAATAGTGCACGGTACATCCAAACCGTCATCGAACCCATCGTTCTACCATTCCTAGACCGGCAAGGGAACTTGCTGTTCCAACAGGACAATGCGCGTCCGCATGTATCCCGAGCCACCCAACGTGCTCTAGAAGGTGTAAGTCAACTACCCTGGCCAGCAAGATCTCCGAATCTGTCCCCCATTGAGCATGTTTGGGACTGGATGAAGCGTCGTCTCACGCGGTCTGCACGTCCAGCACGAACGCTGGTCCAACTGAGGCGCCAGGTGGAAATGGCATGGCAAGCCGTTCCACAGGACTACATCCAGCATCTCTACGATCGTCTCCATGGGAGAATAGCAGCCTGCATTGCTGCGAAAGGTGGATATACACTGTACTAGTGCCGACATTGTGCATGCTCTGTTGCCTGTGACTATGTGCCTGTGGTTCTGTCAGTGTGATCATGTGATGTATCTGACCCCAGGAATGTGTCAATAAAGTTTCCCCTTCCTGGGACAATGAATTCACGGTGTTCTTATTTCAATTTCCAGGAGTGTATATATATATATATATATATATATATATATACAGGGTTATTACAAATCATTGAAGCGATTTCACAGCTCTACAATAACTTTATTATTTGAGATATTTTCACAATGCTTTGCACACACATTCAAAAACTCAAAAAGTTTTTTGAGGCATTCACAAATGTTCGATATGTGCCCCTTTAGTGATTCGGCAGACATCAAGCCGATAATCAAGTTCCTCCCACACTCGGCACAGCATGTCCCCGTCAATGAGTTCGAAAGCATCGTTGATGTGAGCTCGCAGTTCTGGCACGTTTCTTGGTAGAGGAGGTTTAAACACTGAATCTTTCACATAACCCCACAGAAAGAAATCGCATGGGGTTAAGTCGGGAGAGCGTGGAGGCCATGACATGAATTACTGATCATGATCTCCACCACGACCAATCCATCGGTTTTCCAATCTCCTGTTTAAGAAATGCTGAACATCATGATGGAAGTGCAGTGGAGCACCATCCTGTTGAAAGATGAAGTCGGCGCTGTCGCTCTCCAGTTGTGGCATGAGCCAATTTTCCAGCATGTCCAGATAAACGTGTCCTGTAAAGTTTTTTTCGCAGAAGAAAAAGGGGCCGTAAACTTTAAACCGTAAGATTGCACAAAACACGTTAACTTTTGGTGAACTGCGATTTTATTGCACGAATGCGTGAGGATTCTCTACCGACCAGATTCGCACATTGTGTCTGTTCACTTCACCATTAAGAAAAAATGTTGCTTCACCACTGAAAACAAGTTTCGCACTGAACGCATCCTCTTCCATGAGCTGTTGCAACCGCGCCGAAAATTCAAAGCGTTTGACTTTGTCATCGGGTGTCAGAGCTTGTAGCAATTGTAAACGGTAAGACTTCTGCTTTAGCCTTTTCCGTAAGATTTTCCAAACCGTCGGCTGTGGTACGTTTAGCTCCCTGCTTGCTTTATTCGTCGACTTCCGCGGGCTACGCGTGAAACTTGCCCGCACGCGTTCAACAGTTTCTTCGCTCACTGCAGGCCGACCCGTTGATTTCCCCTTACAGAGGCATCCAGAAACTTTAAACTGCGCATACCATCGCAGAATGGAGTTAGCAGTTGGTGGATCTTTGTTGAACTTTGTCCTGAAGTGTCGTTGCTCTGTTATGACTGACTGATGTGAGTGCATTTCAAGCACGACATACGCTTTCTCGGCTCCTGTCGCCATTTTGTCTCACTGCGCTCTCGAGCGCTCTGGCGGCAGAAACCTGAAGTGCGGCTTCAGCCGAACAAAACTTTATGAGTTTTTCTACATATCTGTAGTGTGTCGTGACCATATGTCAATGAATGGAGCTACAGTGAATTTATGAAATCGCTTCAATCATTTGTAATAGCCCTGTATATATATATATATATATATATATATATATATATATATGTGTGTGTGTGTGTGTGTGTGTGTGTGTGTGTGTGTTACAAAAAGGTACGGCCAAACTTTCAGGAAACATTCCTCACACACAAAGAAAGAAAATATGTTATGTGGACATGTGTCTGGAACCGCTTACTTTCCATGTTAGAGCTCATTTTATTACTTCTCTTCAAATCACATTAATCATGGAGTGGAAACACACAGCAACAGAACAAACCAGAGTGACTTCAAACACTTTCTTACAGGAAATGTTCAAAATGTCCTCCGTTAGCGAGGATACATGCATCCACCCTCCGTCGCATGGAATCCCTGATGTGCTGGTGCAGCCCTGGAGAATGGCGTATTGTATCACAGCCGTCCACAATACGAGCACGAAGAGTCTCTACATTTGGTACCGGGGTTGCGTAGACTAGAGCTTTCAAATGCCCCCATAAATGAAAGTCAAGAGGGTTGAGGTCAGGAGAGCGTGGAGGCCATGGAATTGGTCCGCCTCTACCAATCCATCGGTCACCGAATCTGTTGTTGAGAAGCGTACGAACACTTCGACTGAAATGTGCAGGAGCTCCATCGTGCAAGAACCAAATGTTGTTTCGTACTTGTGAAGGCACATGTTCTAGCAGCACAGGTAGAGTATCCCGTATGAAATCAAGATAACGTGCTCCATTGAGCGTAGGCGGAAGAACATGGGGCCCAATCAAGACATCACAAACAATGCCTGCCCAATGCCTGCAATGAGTCGCATGACAACACAAGCACTGAAGTCAACATTACCTTCCATCAATTGGGCCAACTGGCGGTGAATCGAGGAAGTACAGTACATACTGACGAAACTAAAATGAGCTCTAACATGGAAATTAAGCGTTTCCGGACACATGTCCACATAACATCTTTTCTTTATTTATGTGTGAGGAATGTTTCCTGAAAGTTTGGCCGTACCTTTTTGTAACACCCTGTATATATATAGTTACAAACTACGGCGTGCACAAAATTTCAAGATGTAAGCGTCACTATAGATATTCGTATATAGGTTATGACATGTTCGATCGGCCGCCATCATTAGCGATGATGCGGCCCGCTGAAGTGTCGGAATGTCGATGCTGTTGATGACCTTCTGAATGGCTGTTTTCAGCTCAGCAATGGTTTTGGGTTTATTGCTGTACATCTTGTCTTTAATAGAACCCCACAAAATGCAGTCCCACGTGTTCAGATCCGGAGAATATGACGACCAATCGAGACCCATGCCAGTGGCCTCTGGGTACCCCAGAGCCAGAATGCGGTCCCCAAAGTGCTCCTCCAGGACATCGAACACTCCCCTGCTTCGATGGGATGGAGCTCCGTCTTGAGTGAACCACGTCTTGTCGAAATCGGGGTTACTTTGGATAATGGGAAGAAATCATCTTCCAAAACCTTCACGTACCGTTCGGTAGCCACCGTACCATCAAGGAATATCGCACCGATTATTCCGTGAATGGACATTGTACACGACACAGTCACCCATTAAAGTTGAAGAGACTTCTCGGTCGCGAAATGCGCGGATTCTCAGTCTCCCAAATGCGCCAATTTTTCTTATTGACGAACCTATCCAAATAAAAGTGAGCTTCATCGCTAAACCGAATAATATTAATTCTCGTCGTGCACCGCGACCAGCTGTGCAGTTTGAACGTCCTAATGCAAGCCCTTCATAAGTTATGACGATTTTATTTCATATAGTTCTATAAATGGCTCTCTCGCTCTCTCTCTCTCTCTCTCTCTCTCTCTCTCTCTATATATATATATATATATATATATATATATATATATATATATATATATATGTATATCGTGACCTCACATCTCTTAAACTGGTGGGGCGGGAAGTGTCTTTAAACAGTTTTTAGAGAGATGCCAAGTGGTACTTTAGACAGAATCGATGTTGTGGTAGATTGTGTAGAACACCAATACTTTTAATTTCTGTGAACACATCCAGTTGTATGTTGGAAACAATGAATAAGCGTGTCCAGTGTCAGTTGTTACTGTGAGGATCTTTTGAAATGTTTTTGTTAAGTAAGAATTAGGCTATGAAGAAACGTTTTGACTTCTTCAAATTTTCGTGACATAGTTGGAAACACCTGTTAGGACAAATGAACTCTAGGACCAGATACATGGAATTGACTGCAGATTTTAAAATTCGTTAAGCGACATTGACAAATTCACTCCCCAGTGAGGAAACCACAGAGATAAAGCGGCAGGGTGGTAGTTTTGATTCTTTTCCCCTAATTTGGCCAATTTCCTTTCTTTTTAATTTTGTTTTTAGTTCTACGCAGTCGCGCAGGTCTTACCCCATAATTACAATAATTTCACGTTCACATGTTTCGTTGGTCGGGTTTGATTCATGAGTAGGGTAATTTGAAAGTATTTTGGGCATTTCTGTAAAGAGCGCATATAGGCGTGGCTGTACATTCCTTTCCAAGGTCGGTCAGCTCAAACCCTCATAGCTTTGTGTCGACTCACTGCGTCTATTGAGGTGTGTGTGAGTTACGCTCAGCAGATAACAGCGGATAAAATCTTTCTTACGCTAAGGAACAAGAGGATACACAGATCTACTTACGCAGCAGCGATCACAGTTCAGCTTCACCATCACGTGACATACGACGACTCGAGCAACATACGTGATTTGTTCATTCTTTGATTCTCTGCATAGTGTATCAGCACTGAGCAGAAGAAATGCCAGGCCCAACAGCATCCTCAGACATCATCGACTGTACCTCAGCACGGCAGTCACAGGTCTTACAAATTTTTGTAGTTTTGTCTTTCCGATCTATGTACTGCCCTAAGAACAGGAGGATTAATGGTAGAAATACCTTGCACAGTTCTTAGGAGATGTGTTTGTATGTTTTATATGCTTTAATAACACTTATTACAGAAGGGACCTTTCCCTCTCACGAGCAAGTGCTCCACCGACTGAGCTACGCAGGCACGCCTCACGACCCACCCTCGCAGCTTCACGAAGGGCAAAAGTCCCAGGTTCGAGAATCGGTCTGGCACACAGTTTTAAGCGGCCAGGAAGATTCAGTTCAGCGTACCCTCCGCTGCAGAGTGAAAGTTTATTCTGGAAACAATAGTCCAGGCTGTGGCCAAGCTGTCTTTCCTTTCTTCGAGGAACACTGGTAAAGTTTGGAAAGTAGGAGATGAGGCACTGTCAGAAGTAAAGCTGTGACGACGTGTTGTAAGTCGCGCTTGGGTAGCTCAGTCGGCAGAGCAGTTTTCCTTGACAAGCAAAGGACTTAGGGTCGAGTCCCGGTACAACGCACAGTTTTAATCTCCCAAGAAGTTTTAAATTAGCACACAATCTGCTATAGAGTTCCGGAAACATGTTATAGCTTTTGAAACGTATTTCATTCTTTAACCTTGGCCTTGGGGTGGTTTCTGTAAAGAGTTGTCGCCTAGGGGTGAGGAGCAGGGAAGTGACGTCGGCAATGGAGAGGCCACATGGCATCTGTTCCACTTAACACCACAGTTCGTGACCAGTTAAGGTCAAAGGCCAAAATATGTGAAGAGCCCTCTTTCTCCTAATGAAGTGCTCGACGGTGCATCTGCTACAGTTCTGTTGGCATTATCGAAGCTCGAACTCCACTTACTTTTCAAAATGAAGCATAGTCACTTATCGGGTTTACAGCATTCGTATCTGTTCAGTTCGAGTGTTTGTTTCCGGGTGAGCGGGGAAGGTCTTGTTTACTCAGCAGTGTGACACGGTGACGTGTTCAAGTGACAGACTATCGAGAAGCTATCAGCAGTTCAATCACAGACGGAGATTGCTTATGCAATAGGGCACTATCAAAGTGTGAATTACGAACTCACATCAGTTTTAAAATGACCAGAAGTGTTCGGAGAAAACCTCAACGAGGTCATTCGTGTGAACGGCAGTGAGATACGATTGTTATCCCTTGATAGCAGGCGTCGTGAAGCAGAGACATGAGTATTATCTATAATAATCCACGAGAACAGCTGAAAGACTGCAAGCAAAATGCGTCAGCTTTTGTGGGCAACCAGTGGATGCAAAATACCGAGATCCTAAATACATCACCCTGCGCTGTGGTGCGGTGGCAACACATTGGACCCGTACTCGGGGGGACGACGATTTAAATGCTCGTCCAACCATCCGGTTTTTCGTTTCCCGTGATTTTCCGAACTCACTTAAGGTAAAAGTCGGGATGGCTTCTTTGAAAGGGGACAGTCGATTTCTTTTCGAATCTTTCCCGAAGTTTGCTCCCTCTTTAATTGCCTCACCATCGACTGATGTTAAACCCTAATCTTCCTCCCTTATTAATTACGTCAACCAGATGGAATAGGCTGAAGGAGATCAAAGGCTGTAAATGTAATCGAATCACGAAATTAGTGTGGAAAATCTCAGTGAACTTAAAATGGAGAAAGCAAACACACTTTTTTTTTTTTAGCAAACCACCGCTAGATAAGCTTACATATCCATTGGGAACTATTATACTGCCGCGTGAGATTAGCCTAGCGGTCTGAGGCGCTGCAGTCATGGACTGTGCGGCTGGTCCCGGCGGAGGTTCGAGTCCTCCCTCGGGCATGGGTGTGTGTGTTTGTCCTTAGGATAATTTAGGTTAAGTAGTGTGTAAGCTTAGGGACTGATGACCTTAGCAGTTAAGTCCCATAAGATTTCACACACATTTGATCATTTGATCTATTATACTGCTGCCATATAGGGATAAAAGGGAAATCAAACTTTCATGTGAAATTTTTTGACAGCAGCAGAGTTTGAAATCAGAGCAGTCACAGACAGGATACATGATTTCCAGAAACAGTCAAAGCGGTCTCATAATTTCAAAAATGCAACTTTCAACTTTCTGATAGATTCGTACAGTGGATATCAGACGTGGAGTCAAATACTGACCTCTGTTTATCGGAGGCAATTCTCTTCCTGACAATTTATTTACATTTTTTTAGGATACATAGAAACTGTCACCCACAACAAGTTACTTACATTTCATGACATATACACTATGTGATCAAAAGTATACGCACACCACCGAAAACAGACGTTTTTCATATTAGGTGCATTGTGCTGCCACCTACTGCCAGATACTCCATATCAGCGACCTCAGTAGTCATTAGACATCGTGAGAGAGCATAATGGGGCTCTCCGCGGAACTCACGGACTTCGAACGTGGTCAGTTGATTGAGTGTCACTTGTGTCATACGTTTGTAAGCGAGATTTCCGCACTCCTAAACAACCATAGATCCCTAGGTCCTTTTTTTCCGATGTGATAGTGAAGTGGAAACGTGAAGGGACACGTACAGCACAAAAGCGTACAGGCCGACCTCGTCTGTTGACTGACAAAGACTTCCCGCAGTTGAAGAGGGTCGTATTGTGTAATAGGCAGATATATATCCAGACCGTCACACAGAAATTCCAAACTGCATCAGGATCCACTGTAAGTACTATGACAGTTAGGCGGAAGGCGAGAAAACTTGGATTTCGTGGTCGAGCGGCTGCTCATAAGCCACACATCGCGTCGGTAAATGCCAAACGACGCCTCGCTTGGTGTATGGGGCGTAAACAATGGACCATTGAACAGTGGAAAAACGTTGTGTGGAGTGACGAATCACGATACACATAGTGGCAATCCGATGGCAGGGTGTGGGTATGGCGAATGCCCGGTGAACGCCATCTGCCAACGTGTGTAGTACCAACAGTAAAATTCGGAGCCGATGGTGTTACGGTGTGGTCGTGTTTCTCATGGAGGGGGCTTGCACCCCTTGGTGGTTTGCTTGGCACTATCACAGCAGAGGCCTACATTGATGTTTTATGCACCTTCCTGCTTCCCACTGTTGATGAGCAATTCGGGGATGGCGATTGCATCTTTCAACACCATCAAACACCTGTTCATAACGCACGGCCTGTGGCGGAACGGTCACACGACAATAACATGCCTGTAATGGACTGGCCTGCACAAGAATCCTGAGCTGAATCCTACAGACTACCTTTGGGATGTTTTGGAACGCCGACTTCGTGCCAGGCCTCACCGACCGACATCGATACCTCTCCTCAGTGCAGCACTCCGTGAAGAATGGGTTGCCATTCCCCAAGAAATCTTCCGGCACCTGATTGAACGTATGTCTGAGAGAGTGGAAGCTGTCATCAAAGCTAAATGTGGGCCAACACCATATTGAATTCCAGCATTACCGATGGAGGGCGCCACGAACTTGTAAGCCATTTTCAGCCAGGTGTCCGGATACTTTTAATCACATAGTATATTACGATGCCAAGACAATTAAAAAGGAAGGTACATTAATAAATAGTTAGTTACTGGTTCCATAGATCAAATTAACAATAAACGTTGTGTTGTGGAACGTGTCAACTGAACAAACATTTCACAACATAAAAAGAAAAATAATATTTATACGCCTGCACGCTGGCAATTTATGCTTGTTGTAATGACGAATTATCTCTGCTCAAGAATTCCCTTGTGGTACAGAAGGAGTTGTGAAGGAGAAACCTCTTTTGCCTGCATCTGAAAACATTTCTACTGTCTGACAGACAGTTTATTTCCATTGTCCGCCTGCTTAGCTGAGTGGTAACGTGCTTGCCTACCATACAGCGGGCCCACGTTCGATGCCCGGCCGAGTTGGAGATTTTCTCAGCTCGTGGACTGGGTGTTGTGTTATCCTTATTATTCGCATGCCAGCAGCCCAATGTGGCGTCGGCTGAAATACGAGGTGCATTCAAGTTCTAAGGCCTCCGATTTTTTGTCTAATTAACTACTCACCCGAAATCGATGGAACTGGCGTTACTTCTCGACGTAATCGCCCTGCAGACGTACACATTTTTCACAACGCTGACGCCATGATTCCATGGCAGCGGTGAAGGCTTCTTTAGGAGTCTGTTTTGACCACTGGAAAATCGCTGAGGCAATAGCAGCACGGCTGGTGAATGTGCGGCCACGGAGAGTGTCTTTCATTGTTGGAAAAAGCCAAAAGTCACTAGGAGCCAGGTCAGGTGAGTAGGGAGCATGAGGAATCACTTCAAAGTTGTTATCACGAAGAAACTGTTGCGTAACGTTAGCTCGATGTGCGGGTGCGTTGTCTTGGTGAAACAGCACACGCGCAGCCATTCCCGGACATTTTTGTTGCAGTGCAGGAAGGAATTTGTTCTTCAAAACATTTTCGTAGGATGCACCTGTTACAGTAGTGCCCTTTGGAACGCAATGGGTAAGGATTACACCCTCGCTGTCCCAGAACATGAACACCATCATTTTTTCAGCACTGGCGGTTACCCGAAATTTTTTTGGTAGCGCCGAATCTGTGTGCTTCCATTGAGCTGACTGGCGCTTTGTTTCTGGATTGAAAAATGGCATCCACGTCTCATCCATTGTCACAACCGACGAAAAGAAAGTCCCATTCATGCTGTCGTTGCGCGTCAACATTGCTTGGCAACATGCCACATAGGCAGCCATGTGGTCGTCCGTCAGCATTTGTGGCACCCACCTGGATGACACTTTTCGCATTTTCAGGTCGTCATGCAGGATTGTGTGCACAGAACCCACAGAAATGCTAACTCTGGAGGCGATCTGTTCAACAGTCATTCGGCGATCCCCCAAAACAATTGTCTCCACTTTCTCGATCATGTCGTCAGACCGGCTTGTGCGAGCCCAAGGTTGTTTCAATTTGTTGTCACATGATGTTCTGCCTTCATTAAACTGTCGCACCCACGAACGCACTTTCGACACATCCATAACTCCATCAAGACATGTCTCCTTCAACTGTCGATGAATTTCAATTGGTTTCACACCACGCAAATTCAGAAAACGAATGATTGCACGCTGTTCAAGTAAGGAAAACGTCGCCATTTGAAGTATTTAAAACAGTTCTCATTCTCGCCGCTGGCGGTAAAATTCCATCTGCCGTACGGTGCTGCCGTCTCTAGGACGTATTGACAATGAACGCGGCCTCATTTTAAAACAGTGCGCATGTTTCTATCTCTTTCCAGTCCGGAGAAAAAAAATCAGAGGCCTTAGAACTTGAATGTACCTCGTAAGACTTGCACTCGACGCCCGAACTTCCCCGGTGGGGTCTTCCGACCAACAATGCCACATGCTCATTTTAATTTTTTATTTTACTTTCATTGGTATTTGATCAGAGATGTATAGCTGGATATTCGTCCTTTTCTGTGGAAAAGTTAGATTAATCAAATGGTAATGCAGATAACTTTCTCCTTCCAGTGTGCAGTTGTGAATATTTCTGTTACTCACGAACTAATATGGATGGTTTATAACAAGTTTCGTAAGTGAATAAATGTACTGTGGTTAACATTCTCAACTGCTTAAAGAGTTACCTGCTAGATGTACGTGTGTGAACTCCACTCTTAACTCTAATTTCTTCCTTTTGTGCAATGAATACGTTTTACCTAAGTGTGGAGTTATCCCAGAATATTATCCTACGTGATATCAGTGAATGAAAATATGCAAAATATGTTAATTTACTGACTTCTATATCTTCAAAGTTGGCATTACCCTTATGATAAAAGTAGCCGAGCGTAAACGTTTTAGTGGGTCAACTATACAGTTTCTCCACTTTAGGCTTTCATCAATATCAACATCTAAGAACTTAATGGTTTTATACCCTGTTTCTTCTTGGTATACTGTGTTAATAGTTGAGATATTTTTGACAGTACAAGACTGAGTGAAACGGTATTTTTCAAAGTTTAAAGCTAGCCGATTTGTGCAAAATCATTCAGTAACTTTCACAAAAACATCGTTTGTTGTTTTCCCTCTTGATGCTTCTTTGTTCGGCTTCACAACAATACTAGTGCTGTCTGCAAACAGGAGTAATATTTTTCGTCCTGTCACAAACTCAACCATAAGGCATTGATAAAAGTATTATTTTATGTAATAGTTAATTTTTCACTTCTAAATGGTGTCTCGAAGCTTCACTATGCCAGCACGCACATTTTCTTAACTACACAGAAACTCTCCTGTGTATGTGGAACTCTAACGCTCAAGTGACTTGGCTATAGTAGCATTCTTGTGTAAGTGTTTCCACTAAAACTCCTGAACACCTTTCTGCATTGGCACTCCTGTGTAACTGCCTACATAAGCACTGCTGCTTACCTGGCTACCCTAGAAAGCATGTGTACCTGGTTACACTAGCACTCCTGCACATCTAGCTACACTGTCACCCCTGCATAGCTGTCTACACTCGATCTCATGTGTAACTGGCTACACTAGCATTCCTGCATACCTGGCTACATTAGCATTCCCGCATACCTGGCTACCCTAGCACTCATGTGTAACTGGCTATGCTAGCATTCCAGCATACTTGGCTACACTAGCGTTTCCACTCATCTAGCTACACTAGCATTCATAAGGTACACATTACTGCTAATAATGGCTTAGCCACAAGCCAATGGCCCGGCTTAGCCGAGTGCAGGTGCATTGTTTTCTTATTGGTGGTCCATTCACACACTGAACCGGACAGAGCAGACACTCTGTAGCTGTCGTAGTGGCAACAATCTTCAGGCATGCCATGCTACGTAATTCATCAGTTCAAACCACCCTGAGAGCACTGGGCAATACTATTCTTTTATAATTAACTTTTTATTGTATGTCTCCTAAATAAATGTTGTTCCTTTTGTCTCAACTGAAAGTTTTTATCTGCAAAAGGTAAGCGCCTAGGCTCGAAACACAGCCAGCATGTAGCTTTAACTGGTTAGGAAGCTTCAAAGATGAAAGAAATCTGGAAGCGAAAAGATGACGATGGTTATTTTTCCATTTATGATTGGAAGAGAAAACGGACGAGTAATGATGGTTTGAGGTAGGTTTAAGTTACATTATGCACTGCACTGTAGTTTGCAGGCTACGGGAGTAGATGGGGACCTCTCCTAATCTAACAACTGGGGAAAGCATTGTCTAAATGTATTCTGACGTCAACGGCAAAGCGTGGTGAGGCCCCGTCATTCTGGAACCATAATCATTACCTGACTGCTAGTGGTTCATTTTCCAACATTTCCAGGTCTACTACACAGAGAAAGATAAACACATTTATGGGAAATCTCTATTGATGATACAGTACACGAACAGCTGCATGATTTTCGAACCGCTAGACGTATCTAGAGGAGAGAACAGATATGTGGAAACCTACACTGAAGATCTGTACGAGGGAAAGGGCTTGTCTGATGACGTGGTAGAACAAGAAAAGTAGTCAGTAGGGATGAGCTATGGGATCAAGTATTATAATCAGAATTTGAAAGAGTTTTGGATGAGTTACGATCAAATAAGGCAGAAGGGAGATATGTATGCTAAATAAATAAGAGAGGGTACTGATCCCCCATGGCACACAAAACAGGTCAGAACACTATTGCAGAAGCAACGAAAAAAGCATACCAAATTTGAAAGAAAGCAAAATCCCCAAGATTGGCGAACTTCAATTCGAAATTATTTTAATAGTTTCCACAACGAAACTCTGTCTCGAAACCTGGAGGAAAACGCAAAGAGATTCTGGTTGTATGTAAAGTACACCAGTGACAAGGCGCTATCAATACCTTCACTGCGCGATAAGAATGGTGATGTTACTGATGAGTGTGTCGCTAAGGCAGATTCACTAAACTCTGTGTTACCAGCTCTCTGTTGTCCCTGGCCCAGATGAAGGATTTAGGCGACAGTGTGAGCAGTTTTCGTAAATTGTTTGCAGATGATGCTGCCATTTACCGTCATGTAAAATGATCAGCTGATCAAAATGAATTGCAAAATAATTTGCACAAGATATCTGTATGGTGCAAAAAGTGACAATTGAGTCTAAATCATGACAAGTGTGAAGTCAACCGCATGGGCACTAAAAATAATCCGATAAATTTCAATTACAGGATAGATCACACAAATCTAAAGGCTGTAAACTACACAAAATACTTAGGGATTATAATTACGAATAACTTAAATTGAAACGATCACATAGATAATGTTATGTTTGTTTTGTTTCGTTTGACCTCCAGAGTTTGTACTCTACTCAACCATCGAAAACATGTGTTTACATTGAAAACATAAATGTAGAAAGAAAATACAAAAATGCATATTTACAGAACTGAAAACTCAAACAGTCAACTTTCAGCACAACAAATATTTAACAAATAGAATGATTAGTAACCTAGACATATTTATGTAAGCAATTCACACTACTTCTAAAATTTAGTAACTTATAACAGATAAATGAGAATAAGAGTCCTACAGATTTTTTTCCGATACTCCTGAGAAAACTGACAATCACTTTATGCAGGCGAATGTCTTTAGAAACCTAAAGAGAAGACGCTGGTTGCGGGAAAAGGTAACCCATACTCATGAAAGTCCTCACAAATTTCGGTCGTTCAGTGTCAAATTTTGAGCACGAAATCAAGACGTGGCTTATGTCAGCTTCTGACTCTAAATCACACTCACATGCTGGAGAATCATAAATGTTCATTCTATACTGATGTAAGGGAACGAAGCATGGTTAAAGCGGAGTCGAATTGTGGTGGAAATCGTAGATCGGTCCAACTGCATTCTCGCAAACCACGGCTTTGTAGTAATTTTAGGTTGCACTGGCGCTTAATGTTCACCTTTCGTTTGTTAGGACACACTTCGCATCTCTTACCATTGCTGTTTTCCATGGCTCTTGATTTCACATAAGCACTCTGTATACGGTAAATTCACGTCGAGCCGGCCGGAGTGGCCGAGCGGTTCTAGGCGCTACAGTCTGGAGCCGCGCGACCGCTACGGTCGCAGGCTCGAATCCTGCCTCGGGCATGGATGTGTGTGATGTCCTTGGGTTAGTCAGGTTTAAGTAGTTCTAAGTTCTAGGCGACTGATGACCTCAAAAGTTAAGTCCCATAGTGCTCAGAGCCATTTGAACCATTTTTGAATTCACGTCGAGAACATTTTCTGCAGATGCAGCTTGCTTCTCAAAGATGTAAACATCGACATTACAGCGGATGCCAGCAAGGGACTGCACCCAGATCAGAACGATTGCTTCTCTGTTAACAGCGAATATATTCCAGTATCATATCCCAAATATAACGGTTGGTAGTTTTATTCCATCTTCGGAGCTGAATACTTTTAAGAGCACTCTGGGAATCGGACACGATTAATATCTTTAAGAAGGAAGTTGAAGATGCAAATTTAATTTCTTCTAAAATTACCACAGTCGCCGCAGTAAAAACTGAATCACTTTTAGGCAGTTTGTAGGCCTTATTCATTTGGAGCTGAAGGCATAGAAAAGCACATCCAGTATATTCCCCTTGTGGAATTTTGGATCCATCAGTATATTTACAGATATAACCAGACCACTGAGCTTCAGTGAGACAATTAACTCTCCAACTGACATTCACACTCAGCGAGCTTATCATGTTATAATAATAGACCGGAATATGGCAGTTGAGTATGTCAAGATCATATTCCAATAAAGCTAAATGTGAAGAACATCGCATACAATGTATGACAGGATACCAAGAGTCAATGACCGTGCAGTCGGCCGGAATTTTAGTTCTTCTGTTGGAGGCATTCCGTAATTGGTAAATGGAGTCTCTACTCTTACAGACGGTACTTTCATGAAGGCCATTCCTTGAATGAAAAATTTATCTGACATAGCACTTGACGTCTAGTGCTTAAGGCTGTCTCTCCTGCCTCCACAGAAAGGGCATTTCTGGGCGTGTAGCGCTTGGGTCCAAGACAGTAACTCTTAGGCGCATTGTGAGACAGCATACAACAACACTCCAGTCTAGACCGAATAACAACGTGAGTAGAGTACTTCGATGCGCTCCCCTCCATACACAAGTGGGAGAGCGAAGTACATTTAATCTTCGTCGCATTTGTCGTCAACAGGTTGTATAAGAGGCACCCAACTGAACCAGGGGTCGAATATCATACCGACGAACAGAGTCTCAGAATTTATCTGGAAAGTACACTTTCCGCAAGTGGCGTGATCAACAATGCGAGCAGTGTTCAATTTATAAAAAGGTACGATCACCGATTGCTCAACCGAAATCTCCAACCCATTGTTAGACAGCCATTCATCGATGTGTTCTATTCACATTCACACTCCGTCTTCAGGCCACAAGTGGCCTATCGGGACCATCCGACCGCCGTGTCATCCTCAGTTGAGGATGCGGGTATGAGGGGCGTATGGTCAGCACACCGCTCTCCCGATCGTTATGATGGTTTTCTTTGACCGGATCCGCTACTATTCGGTCGAGCAGCTCGTCAATTGGCATCACGAGGCTGAGTGCGCCCCGAAATTTGGCAGCACCGCATGGCGGCTGGCTGGTCACCCATTCAAGTGCCGGTCACGCTCGACAGCGCTTAACTTCGGTGATCTCACGGGAACCAGTTCCCGCCCGTTGCCCGATGTGTTCTATAGCAGTCAGTAATTCCATTTTAGCCTGAATATATGAGTCCGCAGTTGCATAGACACTAACATCGTTAGCATATTGTAAAATTTTTGTCGGGAGAGTGATTATTCGCTCAAAATTATAAGTGTACTGAGTGTACAAGAGAGGGATTAAAATTGCACCCTGGGACAGACCCAGAGAGACAAGAAACGGACTGAACAGGTTCCCTTTAAATCTGGTGTATATTGTACTTTGAGTGACCAGGCAATTGATGTCAACATATCATCCTCGAAGGAATACCAAGATCCGTCAGCTTTTTCCAGAGAGTCGGTATCTGCACGAGACCGTAAGCTCCCATAACGTCAAGAAAAGCGACGACGCCGGCTTTTTCGTGTGAAAGGCTCAGATGACGTCCATAGCAAGCGAACACGGGTTCTCAATAATCCCTTTGCCGTTTCTAAATGCGTATTGACTCCGAGGTGTTAAATTACACTTTTCAAGTCACCATTTCAGTCTCATTTTGACCATTCCTTCTAACGCTTTTGCTACACAAAACAACAACGCGATCGATCGATAGTTAGAAGAGATATTTGGATCTTTCCCATGTTTTCAGAACTTGAATTATGACCTGCGTCTTCCAAGTTTCCAATAAGTGTTGTTTCATTCAATATTGACTAAAAATGAACAATAGCAAACCCTTCGCTTACATGGACAAATCCTCAAGCATAGAATACTGTATGGAAACAATACCATGACAGCCGTCACATGATGTTTTAATAGCATCGTTTAGTTCTTCTTTAGAGAATGGATGAAGCAAGATACGACGATAGTCAGTCTTCAGCTGGATGTAATAATGTTGGAATGGGACCGTTGGGGGAGAGAGTGTATCGACAAAACCCCTCCATCCAGAAGTTGTGGTTGGAAGAGTGGGTGGCAGTCGGCTGTTTCTGAAAGTCGTTTTATACCAAATGTTGGCCATACTCGTTGCTTTATTGAGTGAAGAAAGCAAACCAAACACTGAGATGTATTGGCAGAACACTTAAAAAATTTAACAGGTACACTGACGAGACTGCTTACAGTACACTCGTCCACCCTCTTCTGGAATACTGTGGAGTGTGGGATCCACACCAGCTAGGATTGACGGAGGACATCAAAAAAGTTCAGAGAAAGTCAGCTCGCAACAGGGGAGAGAGTTTCACGGATATGAGACACGGACTGGTGTGGCAATCACTAAAACAAAGGCGTTTTTTGCTGTGGCAGTACCTTCTCGTGAAATTTTAGTCACCAACTTTCTCCTCAGAGAGTAAAAATATTTTGTTGGCTCTCATCTACAGAGGGAGAAATAACCATCATAATATTATAAGAGAAATCAGAGCTGGCACGGAAATATTTAAGTGATCTTTTCCCTGTACGCTGTTTGAGAGTGGAACAGTAGAGAAGCAGCTTAAAGGTGGTTTTGTGAACACTTAGACAGGCACTTACGTGTGAATTGTAGAGTAATCAAGAAGATGTAGATACAGATAGAGAGAGATAACAAACTTTCGGAAAAACATCAGCCACACAATTCCGGAGATAACAATAGCCGACAAGTGCGAGAATTATCGCACAATCAGCTTAAAGCTGCTGCATCCAAGTTGCTGATAAGACGAGCAGACAGAAGAATGGAAAATAAAATTGAGTATCACTTAGATGACGATCGGTTTGGCTTTAGGAAAGGTAAAGGCACCAGAGATGTTCTGACGTTGCGGTTGATAATGGAAGAAAGACGGAAGAAAAATCAAGACACGTTCATAGTATCTGTCGACCTGGAAAACCGTTCGACAATGTCAAATGCTGCAAGACGTTAAAAATCTGAGAAAAACAGGGGTAAGCTACAGGGAAAAGCGAGTAATATACAATATGTACAAGAACCAAGAGCGAATAATGAGGTTGGAAGAGCAAGAACGAAGTGCTCAGATTGAAAAGAGTGTAAGACAGGGATGTGGTCTTTTGCCGCTACGTTCAATTTACACATCGAAGAAGCAATGACGGAAATGAAAGGAAGCTTCAACAGTGGAATTAAAATTCAGTGTGAAAGGATATCAATGATATGTTCCGCTGGTGACGTTGATATCTTAAGTGAAAATGAATTGCAGGAACTGCTGAATGGAATGAACAGCTTAAGGAGTACAGAATGTGGATGGAAACCGAATCGCAGAAACACGAAAGTAATGGTAAGTAGCAGAAATGAGAACAGCGAGAAACTTAACATCCGACTTGCGGATCACTTAGTAGACGAAGTTAAGGAATTCTGCTACCTCAGCAGCAAAATAACCCGTGATGGACGGAGCAAGGAGGACATAAAAAGCAGACAAGGACTGGCAATAAGATCATTCCTGGCTAAAAGCGAAGAGAAGTCCGATTATGTCAAACATACGGCTCAATTTGAGGAAGAAATTTCTGAGAATGTATGTTTGGAGTACAGCATTTTATGGTAGTGAAATATGGGCTGTGGGAAAACCGGAACAGAAGAGAATCGAAGCCTTTTTGAATGTGGTGCTACTGGAGAACGTTGAAACTTAGGTGGACTGATAAGGTAAGGCATGAAGAGGTTTTCCGCGGGATTGTCGAGGAAAAAATATGTGGAAAACACTGACAAGAAGAAAGGATAAAACGATAGGACGTGTGTTAAGACATCAGCGAATAATCTCCATGGTACCAGAGGGAGTTGTACATCGTAAAAACTGTAGATGAAGACAGAGATTGGAACACATCCAGGAAATAATTGAGGACGTAGGTTGCAAGTGCTACAGGAGAGAATTTCATGGCGGGCCCCACCAAACCAGTCAAAAGACTAATGACGTCGCCGCCTCTCCACTAAAAAAAGAAGAAAAACGACGTGGCTATTGTTCAAATGGCTCTGAGCACTATGGGACTCAACATCTTAGGTCATAAGTCCCCTAGAACTTAGAACTACTTAAACCTAACTAACCTAAGGACATCACACACACCCATGCCCGAGGCAGGATTCGAACCTGCGACCGTAGCAGTCCCGCGGTTCCGGACTGCAGCGCCAGAACCGCTAGACCACCGCGGCCGGCGTGGCTACTGTGGCTGTGTGCAGTAGTTCTTCCTTTGTAAATGCAGCCTCGTCAGTAGACAACACACACGTTTAGAAGTCAAGGGTATTCACAATTTGGTGTAGATACCATTAACAGAATTCCGCACGCTCGGGAAAGTAATTAGTTTATAGGTTTTGTGCCACCTGACACTTGAATGGATGCATGCCGGCCTCGTGCAGGAAGTTCCGCATAATGGCATTGGAAATACTGTCTTTAGTTCCTCTCGTATGGATCGTGGTCCTCTATTCGCTGTTGCATAGCTTCCTCAAACTGAATAGTTCGTACACTCCAAAGTCTACCAGTTTCCGCCGGTCTGCATTAAGGTATCATGTTTCACGAAGATATCCATGAAATTTTTAAAATGTGACATGAGTCTGTAACTTCTTCCCTGGAAACCATTCCGCACACAGGATCCTTGCTTCTCCACCGTTGCCTCATGCCTCCCCGTAATTAAGATGCAGTTCAGATAAATCGGTTAGAATGTAATTAACCTCCAAGAATTTGTAAACATCGTTGGATACTTTCATACAACCACTGCAGAACATAAACAATAACATTGTAATTGTTTGTCGAGGAACGTGGACACCGTCGTCATTAATGAAAACTTGCCCTACCTAACAGTAAGATGTTCGTAGACACTTCAGAAAGTTAGTTACACATGCCGCCCCATGCTAAGATCATTGCGCCGAAAGAGTGGCCCATTCTTAGAAGAGAGAGTACATGTGGCGATTCTGCTGCATGCACGGTGTTGTTGCGATACGTATAACAGCCGCGTCAGGTGTGCGAGTAAATGGGCGCGACAGCTGGAGACGGACTCCAGAACTGGAGTACGAAAGACAGCACGCTTCTAAGTTCAACACAAATTCACCGTGAAATTCTGGCTGTATACGGACCAAATGCAATGTCGCCTGCAGCCGCAGTTGAACTGGTGACAACAGTTTCTCAAGGCCGCACACACGTGAGTGATGCTTATCCTGAAAGCCAGGTCTTCCACCATACGATTTTCATCTTTTCGGCAAGCTGAAAGAATTTGTTGACTCTCTTAGGAACGTACGCTCTCGGAATTTTGACAGTAACCCAGACGGTGATGCAGAACGCCTGTCTTCGGGCGTCCGCCACTGGAGACGGCTGATCATCTCTGTGACGCTTTCGTTCTTACTATATGATCCCGAAACGAAACCTGCTGCTCTTGTTTGGATCTTCTCTATTTTCTCTATCAATCCTATATGGCATGGATCCCACACTGAAGAGCAATAATCAAGTGTTAGGAGAACGAGGATCTCGTAAGCCACCTCCTTTGTTTATGGACTACATTTCCTGAGGATGCTCCCAATGAATCTCAGTCTAGCATCTGCCTTACCCGTAATTTATTTTGTGTGGTTGTTCCACTTTAAGTCGCTCCTTACGCATACTCCAAGGTATGTCATGGACGGCAGTGGAAAGGTCAGTGCAGAGTATCTGATTTTCAGGCTGGGGCACTTTGCAACATTCAACATCGGCATCTGCTTCTACAGGGTGAAAAGTATTTAAACCGACAGACTCTGGGAGGTTGTAGAGGACATCAAATATTTTTCCCTGATGTCATTTTTTCCTATGAGGAGTATTTAAACTTGCATTCTCTGGCAACAAATTAATTAAACTAACAAACACTTTTCCATTTTTTATGAGCAAGAGACAACACATTAACACAACCCATATTCAATTACAGTAGATTTTCAAAAACGCCTCCATTGACACGTAAACAAAGGTTACACCGTCGCATCATGTTCTGTCTGACACGGGCAAAAACCCCAGGAGTATCCTGAATTGTTCCTGCTGCTGCTACTGTCCGGGCAACCAGATCCTCTTCTGATGCAACAGGAGTTGCGTAAAGAAAGTTGCGCATCTCTTCCCACACAAAAAAGTCCAGAGGGGACATATCTGGGGATCGAGCAGGCCATGGTACAGGACCACCTCTGCCAATCCACGTTTCTGGGAACCGTCGGTCCAGGAATCGACGCACACGACGACTGAAATGTGCCGGCGCCCCGTCATGTTGGAACCACATGCGTTGTCTTGTAGAGAGCAGGACGTCTTCCAGCAATTCTGACAATGCTCTGGCGAGAAAATTGTAATAGTGCCTGTCATTTAATGGTCTAGGTAGCAGATACGGCCCAATTAAACAGTCCCCAACAACACCGACCCACACGTTAACGAAGAACCGCACTTGATAAGCGCCAGTAACTGTGACATGTGGGTTATCCTCACTCCAAACATGCGAATTGTGCATGTTGAAGACTCCATCACGCCCGAACGTTGCTTCATCGGTAAACAACACTGAGGCTGGAAATATAGGATGCATTTCACAGTGTTCCAGGCACCACTGCAAAAACTGTGCTCTGGGTGGATAATCAACTGGTTCCAGGTTGTGGGCACGCTGTAAGTGAAATCGACGTAACAATTGCTCTCGAAGGACCGTTCTTACATTCGTCTGATTCGCCCCCATGTTACGTGCAATTGCACGAGTGCTGATTGAAGGATCCCGCTCCACATGCTGCAAGACAGCTTCCTCAAATTGCAACGTTCTTACCGTGCGACGGCGTCCCTGTCCAGGTAATCTGCTAAATGACCCGGTCTCACGCAGACGTGGGTACACAGCAGCAAAGGTCGTGTGATGCGGGATACGGCGATTAGGATATTGTTTTTGATAAACCCGCTGTGCAGCTCGTCCGTTGTGGTGCGCTACGTACTACGCACCAACCATATCAGTGTACTCACTCCAGGTGTATCGCTCCATTAGTAAACAGAGACAATGCACTACTACACTGGTGGACAGCAGTTGCCTACAACTGAAGAGTGTAATACGACCTCTAACAACTGAAGATCGTAATATGGCGTCTAACGACTGAAGAGAGTAATATGGCCTCCACCGTACGAAAAAATGACATTAGGGAAAAATATTTGTTTTGATGTCTCCTACAACCTCCCAGAGTTTGTCGGTTTAAATACTATTCACCCTGTATACATTGCGGTGATTCCAGTGATTGTTCTGCAGTCGTGCAATCGTACAATAAAGCATCTTTAGTCCATCTATAAACAATACGTTGCAGAGTTGCCCACTCTGCACCACTCGTAGATCCTCTTCAGTCTTCCTGCATTTCGCTACAGTTTACTAGCGCTGCGACCTCTCTGTATACAACAGCATCATCACTGAAATGCCTCGTGGAACTTCCGATCTTTTCTACTGTGTCATTTGTGTATATTTTGAAAATTAATGGAACTGTAACACTCCCTTGGGGTACGAGGGAAGACACTTTTAAACTTGAAGACTTCTCTCGACTGAGAACGCATGTTGAATTCTGCTCGCTAGAAACTCTTCATTACAATCATACGATTGGTCTATATTGCGCGCGCTTGCATGGGGTGTTCAGAAAGTCTCTCCGCAGTGCCTTATGATTGTTCGCCTGTCTGGGTTACTTCCCTTCAAGTGGATTCCCCCAACATTCCACTGTTTCGTTATCTCAGCCAGAGTGAGTAGTATCGTTGGTGTGTGTCGTTACGTGTTGACGTGAACGTGTGTTATCTTCCTTTGTTCGTTTGTTTCGTTTTTGTCACTGTTAAAATGCTAACCATTGAAGAATGTGTGTTTTTCGTCGAAAAAGTGTTGAAAACTGGCGGTAAGTACACAGTTTCAGTTCGTCAAACATTTAATTCAGATTTCCCGGAGACAACACTCCCACATCGCGATTTGACTAACAAATTTCGAAGTACGGGTTCAGTGACAGATGCACCGAGAAGTGGTCGTCCTAGCGTTTTTTCTGAGGATAAACTACTCGATATTTCCGATAAAATGTCCATGAGGGATCGGTCCACACAGCTGTAAGGAAAAAATCAGAACTTTTCCCATACAGAGTGACAGGCGTGCAAGAACTGAAAAATACTGATCATGACAAGAAACAGCATAATTGTCAATGGTTCAAACATTTCGTTCAACAAAATGGAAGGGATATTCTTAATGAAACGTTTTTCACTGATGAGGCGTGGTTTCATTTATACGGGTACATGAACTCGCAGAATTCTCGTATGTGGAGTACTTCAAAGGATGTGTATTCCTGAGGAACCACTTCATTCTGTGAAAATGAGAGTTTGGATTGAAATTTCTAGACGTCGGATTGTGGGTCCCATATTCATAAGGCGGCACCGCAGAACTTCTTTATGTGCCTTACGGAAGTCAAGGAACACGGCATCTATCTAGGCGCCGGTAACTACTGCCTTCTCGGTCTTATGAAGAACACAGCTTTTCTCTTCGTGATGGACAGAAACGACGAAAACACAGCGGAGCTGAACATTGTGTCAATACAGGCGGTACACTTCTCCCGAGAAAAATACATATACAGGGTGTTCCAAAAAGGTACGGCCAAACTTTCAGGAAACATTCCTCACACACAAAGAAAGAAAATATGTTATGTGGACATGTGTCCGGAAACGCTTACTTTCCATGTTAGAGCTCATTTTAGTTTCGTCAGTATGTACTGTACTTCCTCGATTCACCGCCAGTTGGCCCAATTGAAGGAAGGTAATGTTGACTTCGGTGCTTGTGTTGACATGCGACTCATTGCTCTACAGTACTAGCATCAAGCACATCAGTACGTAGCATCAACAGGTTAGTGTTCATCACGAACGTGGTTTTGCAGTCAGTGCAATGGTTACAAATACGGGGTTGGCAGATGCCCATTTGATGTATGGATTAGCACGGGGCAATAGCCGTGGCGCGGTACGTTTGTATCGAGACAGATTTCCAGAACGAAGGTGTCCCGACAGGAAGACGTTCGAAGCAATTGATCGGCGTCTTAGGGAGCACGGAACATTCCAGCCTATGACTCGCGACTGGGGAAGACCTAGAACGACGAGGACACCTACAATGGACGAGGCAATTCTTCGTGCAGTTGACGATAACCCTAATGTCAGCGTCAGAGAAGTTGCTGCTGTACAAGGTAACGTTGACCACGTCACTGTATGGAGAGTGCTACGGGAGAACCAGATGTTTCCGTACCATGTACAGTGTGTGCAGGCACTATCAGCAGCTGATTGGCCTCCACGAGTACACTTCTGCGAATGGTTCATCCAACAATGTGTCAATCCTCATTTCAGTGCAAATGTTCTCTTTACGGATGAGGCTTCATTCCAACGTGATCAAATTGTAAATTTTCACTATCAACATGTGTGGGCTGACGAGAATCCGCACGCAATTGTGCAATCACTTCATCAACACAGATTTTCTGTGAACGTTTGGGCAGGCATTCTTGGTGATGTCTTGATTGGGCCCCCATGTTCTTCCACCTACGCTCAATAGAGCACGTTATCATGATTTCATACGGGATGCTCTACCTGCGCTGCTAGAAAATGCGCCTTTACAAGTACGATACAACATGTGGTTCATGCACGATGGAGCTCCTGCACATTTCAGTCGAAGTGTTCGTACGCTTCTCAACAACAGATTCGGTGACCGATGGATTGGTAGAGGCGGACCAATTCCGTGGCCTCCACGCTCTCCTGACCTCAACCCTCTTGACTTTCATTTATGGGGGCATTTGAAAGCTCTTGTCTACGCAACCCCGGTACCAAATGTAGAGACTCTCCGTGCTCGTATTGTGTACGGCTGTGATACAATCCGCCATTCTCCAGGACTGCATCGGCGCATCAGGGATTCCATGCGACGGAGGATGGATGCATGTATCCTCGCTAACGGAGGACATTTTGAACATTTCCTGTAACAAAGTGTTTGAAGTCACGCTTGTACGTTCTGTTCCTGTGTGTTTCCATTCCATGATTAATGGCCGGCCGAAGTGGCCGTGCGGTTCTAGGCGCTGCAGTCTGGAACCGCGAGACCGCTACCGTCGCAGGTTCGAATCCAGCCTCGGCCATGAATGTGTGTGATGGCCTTAGGTTAGTTAGGTTTAAGTAGTTCTAAGTTCTAGGGGACTAATGACCTCAGAAGTTGAGTCCCATAGTGCTCAGAGCCATTTGAACCATTTGAACCATGATTAATGTGATTTGAAGAGATGTAATAAAATGAGCTCTAACATGGAAAGTAAGCGTTTCCGATGTCCACATAACATATTTTCTTTCTTTGTGTGTGAGGAATGTTTCCTGAAAGTTTGGCCGTACCTTTTTGTAACACCCTGTATAGACCCTGAGACAAAAGACACGACGCACCACAAAAGAAATTTTCTGAATGGATCAGAGACCGGTAATACGATGTACCTGCAGAAACAAATAAATGATTACACATTCATAAAAATTTGATGATTTATTCAAGAGGAAGAGCTCCACAAATTGAGCAAGACAACAATGCGTTTCGACCGCCATCGGCTTGGCATTGATTGACAGACTTGTTGAGTGATCTCCTGACGGATACAGTGCCAAATTCTCTCCAATTTGCGCTTTAGATCGTCAAAATCCCGATCTGGTTGGAGGGCCCTGCCCATAAGGCTCCAAACGTACTCACCTGAGGAAAGATCCGGCGACATTGCAGGCCAAGGTAGGGTTTGGCAAGCACGAAGACAAGCAGTAGATGGTTCAAATGGCTCTAAGCACTATGGGGCTTACCATCTGAGGTCATCAGTCCCCTAGAACTTAGAACTACTTAAACATCGCACACATCCATGCCCGAGGCAGGATTCGAACCTGCGACCGTAACAGCAGCGTGGTTGCGGACTGGAGCGCCTAGAACCGCTCGACCACAGCGGCCGGCGACAAGCAGTAGAAAGTTTCGCCGAGTGCGGGCGGCCATTATCCTCTGATGTATAGCCCTAGGATGCTTTGCCCTTAAGGGCAATAAAACGGGGTATATAACATCGTCGACGTACCGCTGTCCTACAAGGGTGCCGCGGATGACAATGAAAGGGATCCTCAATGAAAAGAAGAGGCACCCCAGACCACTGCTCGTGGTTGTCGGGCCGTACGGCGAGCGACGTTTAGGTTTATATCCCACCGCTGTCTGGGACGCCACCAGACGCGCCTTGGCTGGTCATCAGGGCTCAGCTCTAATCGGGACTCTTCAATGAAGAACTACTCCAGTCAGTGAGACTCTAATCCGAAGACGTGTCTGCAGTGGAGACGCCCTGGACGGTGACTGTCGTCCGCCATACGGTCCGACATCCAAGAGTGATGCTCTCAGGTGTCATTTCATTTGTTGGCAAGGTAACCAGATTTCTCCCCAACTGAGAACATTTGGAGCTTCATGGGAAAAGCCCTCTAACCAGGTCGGGATTTTGACGATCTGACTCGTCAACTGGACAGAATCCGACTCAATATTCCTCAGGAGGACATCCAACAACTCTGTCAATCAATGCGAAGCCAAATAGCTGTTTGCATAAGGGCCAGAGGTGGGCCAGCGCGTTAAGGACTTTCTCAATTTTTGAAGCTTTTTCTCTTGACTAAATTATCCATTTTTTCCGAAATAATCATTTTTTTCTGTACACGAGCATCATATTCACTGATTTCCGTCTCAGTCAGATAATCCCTTCTTGGTGCGTCGTTTTTGTCTTAGAGTGTATTCCGGGATGCTGAGGAATCAGTGAATGTAGGAGGTCAGAAAATCGTCTTGGGTTCACTATTACTGACGTTTCATTTCTTTTCAGATGGTTCAGCATTGCGTTAGTACTTGCTAAAGTACCACAATGATCAACGATGAGAAAGTTCAAAAAGAATACTAATTACAATCAAAGTTTTAGAGAGGGCGACATTTCTGGACGAGTGGGATCAATCTGCGATTGAAGAAATTACTTTTTCAAAGCGTTTGTTAACTGGCATAGTCACACAGTATTTCAACAGAAATTGCCGGTTTCGGGCGCCATCAGCAATCTTCAGATAATACAGAAAAAGCACGAGATACCTCATGACAAAAACTGAGTGAACCTCGCCGACAGAGCACGAGTCTGTTGCTTTTACTGTGTTATCTGAACATGGCCGATGACGACAAAAACACGCAAGTTCTCCTGAACTTTTCTGTGATTCTGTCAGTCAATAAATAGTTTTCGTAGAAAAGGAAATTCAGCTGACGAATTCTGAAATGATTTTATAAAATAATTTATTTGCTTGACGTAATCTGCAGTGTACCAAACGGAATTTCTCTTCTAAACAGCGTTTGCATTGAAAAATATTTTCACGGGCAAACAGGCTGCTAACGCTAGGAGGGTATTGGCACTGTGAAATCTCTTTTACGACACAATTTTCGTCCTTTATCACAATGACATGTTTTTCTCTACGCTATCAATCCCAAAATCCTGTTATTATATTCAGTTCTATCAGTTCTATCTAACCAATAGTTGTGTATTGCGCGGCCACTGATACGACGAATATAAAATGCGTTTTCTTCATGACATCAATTTGAAACTCTCTGAAGAAACTACAGACTCTATCTATATTCAGAAATCACCGTAAAGTGAATGGAATAGGGTACTTCCCTGTGTACCAGTTATTAGGGCTTTTCCCCGCCCAACTCACGTATGGAGCGCGGGAAGCACGACAGTTTAAATTCCTCTGCGTGCTGTAATTGTTCTAATCTCGTCCTCAAGATCTGTGCGCGAGCGGTACGTAAGGGACAGTAGTATATTCCTAGACTCGTAATTTAAATGCGATTCTTGAAACTTTGAAAGTAAGCTCACTCGCTACAGTTTGCGTCTATCTTCAAAAGTCTGCCAGTTCTTTCAGCATCTCCGTGACATTCTCCCATAGGACAAACAATTCTATGACCATTCGTGACTCCCGTCTCTGTGAATGTTCGATATCCCATTTTAGTCCCATCTGGTATGGGTCCCAAACACGTGAGCAATATTCTAGGATGGGTAGCACAACTGACGTGTAAGCATCCTCCTTTGTAGACTAGCTGCATTTCCCTAATATTCTACAGAAAAACCAAAGTCTGACACCTGTTTTACCTAATGAAATTGCATACCGGAAGCTTATTTTTGTTTTTGAAGAAGGTTTTGTTGGTACTTAGCAATAATTCCGTGACGACCGTAATGCTAACGGTATGATAACATTGTCATAGAAGATGGTATGTGTGTAACTGGATTTGTTTCGAATTAGAAATCACTCCGTCTTAGTAACGGCGTACGACCACTGAAAATATAGTGAATGCGAGGCAGACACTGTTGTAGACGCACTAGCGCTCACCTACAAAACGTATTCTCCCACCAGACTATGACGTATTAAGTATCTGACTTTGATCTCTTCTAAGTGCTTATTACGAAATAACACAGTTAGGCTGACAAGGTCAAACACTTGACATTTAGAAAAACTTTAATTTGTTCCACAACGACGCTATCACACAGATGAGAAACGCGTATCAGTTATATTGTGAAAACAATAAGCTGAAATTAGAACCCACAGCTACCTAACGTGCCTTATCTTGACATCCAGCTAGGCACTCTCTGATACCACGTAGGAACTTTTGCGAAGAGTGTAAAACTGAGTCCTCAGTTTCTTGAACAGTATAGGGCAGCAGTTATAATAGCGTTCTGCACTGTGAGGCTGTTTTTCCTGCAAGATTTTGTTGAAATGGCTCTGAGCACTATGGGACTTAACATCTGTGGTCATCAGTCCCCTAGAACTTAGAACTACTTAAACCGAACTAACCTCAGGACATCTCACACATCCATGCCCGAGGCAGGATTCGAACCTGCGACCGTAGCGGTCACGCGGTTCCAGACTGAAGCGCCTAGAACCGCACGGCCACACCGGCCGGCAAGATTTTGTTCTATGCTGCAAGATACTTGATAATATATCACAAACGTAAGGCTAACGTGAAAGTGACGCAGCACTTTTTTTGAAGACCGCGTGGTTGAAATGGAAATACCGTGAGGTTAGGGCCTCTCGTTGGGTAGAACTGATCGCTTGGCGCAAGTCTTTCGAGTTGACGCGACTGCGGCGACTTGCGTGTCGATGGGGATGAAATGATGGTGATAAGGACAACACAACACCCAGTCCCTGAGCGGAGAAAATCTTCGACCCAGCCGGGAATCGAACCCGGGCCGGTACGCATGACATTCCGTCGCGCTGACCACTGAGCTACCAGGAGCGGACGCGTGCTTGAAGAAAAGAGGACATCATCCAGCCTCGACTTGCTTCCTTTCCGAGTGTGCACAGTTACTTCCTTCGAGATTATTCGAAATCGCAGGATGTTATTTAACTCGCGACCATTATACAGGGAAGTTACACTGTTGATGATATTATAATCCCAACAGTTACAGTAAATGTCAAGACCCGCAAGTATAGGTTAGTGCACTGCGTGCTAGCTTACCAGACATGGAGATAAGCCAGACGTGAAGTGTTGGCCTAGTACATTTTCCAGCTTCAGTGTGATTTATAGGCATTTTTCCAAGCTAATTGAGGGAAATGTTGGACTGTTCCTCAATCTTTACTCAGAAAATAAGGTACACAAAATACAATAAAAATATTCAGTAAAAGCCATAAATTATACAGGATGTAAAAAAGTTACGTGTACAAATTTGTAGAGTTATTAGAGGAGAGAATAAGAAACACTTTTGTTATGTTGCACAAATATCACAGGTGCATCATCTTGAAAGGGTCCTACAGCCACCTTTTTTTAGTCCGGTAGCCCATTTTCACTAGTATTTCTCTTTCCTTCCTTGTTTCTCTTTTCCCATAATTATCATAGTGATGTGATTGAATGAATGTGGTTGTGTGTCACGTTGCTAGACGGTGGCGTAGTCTGCTGCAGAAAGTCTGCGATAGTCGTACAGATTCAGCAGCAGTGGTACAGAATAGCCAACTCTCGTAGTGGTCAAGTCGGCAAAGAGGTTCAAATGGTTCAAATGGCTCTGAGCACTATGGGACTCAACATCTATGGTCAGCAGTCCCCTAGAACTTAGAACTACTTAAACCTAACTAACCTAAGGACAGCACACAGCACGGCAAAGAGGTTTTCGCTACTTGTGAGAAATCCACCTGCGTTAGGTTGGTGGCGGAAGTGGCATCTTTGGGTTTTCCGGGCCACGCGGAGCGTGGAAGAGGCTGGAGAAGCGGGAGGCAGTCTGCCGCCGGTACGGGAAGCGTCCACAGCTGTGCTCCAGTCGAAGAAGGGTGAGTTAGACTGACCGCGTGGCGCGCTGTTACTTGGCGAGGGGAGAGCTCTTAGCTTTTGGTCTCGCTTTTCAAATCTGGAAGATTGCTGTGCCTTGTCGCGGCAAGGAATGCAAAACTTTGGCAGATTTTTCTTTTAGCAAATTTCTGTAGCAGACTTGGATCCGCCGGAAGAGCGCCACACAAAGGTGTCGATAGGAAGTGAGCACTCGCGTCTGTACGAATGTCTGTTTGCCTTCAGCTGTGCCTGCATAAGCTTTCACCTTTCTAAATATTTAGAGCCTTGCCTTCTCGTAAATTTTCCTTGCTTTATGTGTCTTTCGTCCGTGGGGAGCCAACCACGTGGTAGAACATTATAGTTTGTTGGCTACCGACATCACTAACTGTCCGATCGCATGTTTGTTTTAGATAATGTTAACATGATTGTATGATGTGATATTGTTGCAATTTGGGCACTATACCTAGAAATTGTCTCTCCACAAACCACGTGGGCACGCGGGTGTACTGCGAAACGTGTACCGTTTCACGAGTTAATGCGATCAGTTATCAGGCAACAGCAGTTGTATGAACGATTCACACCAATGATTTTAGGTGTAGATTATAGCGGTGAACGTATCGACGCCCTTCTTCAATGTTATCAGGAATTGTGTAGATGCTTCACATCCATGTCTTACAAATAAATGATTTTATCCACAATTTCCTCTTGCATTCCGAGGTTACGTTTTTGCACCCAAGCCACTTACCGCGTAGCTTTCCTGTTAGCACATCCAACGCGTTTCCTTACGCACAGGTCCAGTGATTAGCTTCCCTTTATTTTAAGACAAATGCCTTAGATTAAGTCTTATTTTCAGGTGTGTTGCTGGGAGCTGATCTTCTGCACAGTGTTCATGCATTTTCTATTTTATTTTAAATGTTTGATTGTCGTGAACAGTGCACGGGGAATACTATTAATTACATCGTATCCCCTATGAGCGACATCACAACGTATGCATTTTTGTGAGTTTTTGGTCTGCGATCTAATTTATTTATTTTCCGACTCGACCAAACCTTTGATTAGTTGTATGGTTAGAGTCGGTGGCGACCCTAATCTTCTCACGTTAATTTCATAAGCAATAAGTATTTCCATTCCCAATAATAACGTAATAACCCGTAGTAACAGGTTAGTTACAATCTCCCCACTAGGGGTCCTTAAAGTGGTTGACGCTGCACTTCCCTTACACGCTCAGAACAACCAGGTGAGCAATGGCTGCAGCTTCAGCCAAACGTGAAACCAGCTATTCTGGATTGTCGGACGGTGTCTAGTACACGAAACGATTCATCTTCCTCCACAGAAAGAAATTCATAGGAGAGGGGCCGGGCGAACGGGTGACCATGGTACTGGCGCACACCTCCCTATCCAAGAATCTGGGAAAACCAGAGCGTAAATGTTCTCCGAGATCAACGGCAAAGTGTGGTGGGGCCCTGTCATACTGGAACCATTATCTTTCCCTGACGTTCTCCAGCATTTCCGATAATATTACACGGAGAAAGGTAAGGTAATTTCCTCCACCGAACATGTTAGGCAGATGATACGGCCCAACCAAATGGTCGTGAACAGTATCACGCCACACGTTAAAGTAATTCTCTATTGACGATGGAAGACACGACCCGCCTTAGAATTTTCCAATTCCAAGACACGGCTACTGTGGCTTCTGAAAACACATATATGCCTTGTGTATTACTGTGAACAGAGATACTTCCAGCAACACCTGTAAATCAATGTTCGCCACACGGAAGCTCGAACATTGTCTCTGAATATCGCTAGCGTCAATACCGTAATGGACTTCTAACGGGGAAACGATGCACCTGTGGTATGTTGTCCACATAAAAAAAAAGGAAGATCCGTTTTATCTCCTCTAAACAACGTAAAGTTTTGTATACGGTATTCTTTTATGCTCTGTCTGCCAATTCTGACACTTACGAGGGTAATCCCAAAAGTAAAGTCACCTATTTTTTATAAGTACAAAGACCTGTTTATTTCTACAATGGTTTACATCAGTTTTGTTGAGTCGTACTTAAGATAAGTAAATAAATTAGAGAAATTAGAAAATAAATGAAAAACTTAGTTTAGTTTAGAAGAATTACACACTGGCAAACAACGGACAAAGCAGGAGTGGGAGCGGCCGGCGCTTGCAAGTCAGCATAGCACGTTCAGGAGAAGCTGTCGATTCAGCCGTCAGGGCATCGCCCGACCGGCTCACGTCAAGAAGATTCTTCGAGAAGCTTTTCACGTGACAGAAGAAGCCATCGCCCTCCCCACGTAAGCGGACGCTGTCGATTCAGCCGTCAGGGCATCGCCCGACCGGCTCACGTGTTTCTCAGTTGTCACATGTGAGCAAAGGCCCTCGCCTACATTCCAAGAGCCAATGACCGACGTTAAGAAGATTCTTCGAGAAGCTTTTCAACGTGACAGACGAGGCAATGACCGTGAAGTCGTTCACCTCCAGTGAACTGAAGTGAATAAATACGCGAGACGCAGTGGGCCCGAGAAGAAAAGAAGTGATGAAGAGTATCAGTAGTTTTCAGTCAGTTTCGGTGCTGAAGACCGTCATGCAAGAAGAGACTACATCATGCACAGACGCACCAAGTCCGCCGCTGTAATGGAATAGCAAGCAGCAGCCTCGGCGTCAGAAGACAGAAGTTAAAAGGTATTTGAAGACTGATTTTTACGTACCCGGGTGACTCGTGAGGACGGGAAGGAGACGGCCTCACATCAGCAGTCACCTGTGAGCTGGGATGAAGGTCTGACAGACGAAGACTGGCAAGCGGGAGTCCGTTGTCCGAGTCCGGGACACTGGCCTTCCCCCGCCGCGCCGCTCCGCTGGCCGACGCACAACACACGCGGCCGCTTAGAGAAGAGAAACACTGGGACGCCACATCCAAAATATCACCATCCGATGCACGACTTCGCTCGCAATAATTAAACGGGCCACCTCGCGCTGCGCGTCTCCAGTCAACTTGGCGAGACAGCGACACGAGATACATACTGCCACGCGTAATCAGACGCCGCAGCTGCCGCAGCAGAAGGCTTCGCAAACGACACAGCTGCCGTTCTCCGAGCCAGATCATCGAGTAAGGAAACAGTTGTACGAAACTTGCAATAAAAGTTATCTTATGTAAAAATGCTGTTTCATTCTACCTCATACCCGAGGCAAGGAAGAACCCACCCTCCCCACATGTTGTTAAGAGAGAAAAATTAATTAATTTAGTATTTTCACCCTGACATAATGCTTTAGAATCAAATGCCCTTTGCAGTAATGCTCATCCTGACAATTGACTAGCATCAAAAGAGAAAACCCAATTACATTTAGTGACAGAACTGTTACAGTTTACAGCTTGAACATTTAGCTATTTTTCGACATAATCACCATTTTTGTCGATGCATTTTTGTAGACACTGTGGCAGTTTTTGTATGCCCATGTCATACCAGCTCGCCCCCATCCTGTTCGGAAAGATATGAACCTCTTCTTTCACCTCGTCGTCGGAGCTCACCTTCCGGCCAAATGTTCTTTTAACCTAGGGAACAGGTGATAGTCACTGGGCGCCTAGTCAGGACTACAGTGTGGGTGGGTGATTACGTTGCACTGAAAACTGGTGTAGGAGAGCAACGATTTGCCGAGCGATGTGTGGGCGAGTGTTGTCATGGAGAATGTGTACGTCCTTGCTCAACATTCCTCTTCTCCGGTTCTGAATTGCCCGTCTGAGTTTTTTCAGAGTCTCACAACACCTGTCAGCGTCAATTGTGGTCCTAGCGATTCAGCTCCGACGACGAGGTGAAAGAAGAGGTTAATAACTTTGTGAACAGCATGGCAGCGAGCTGGTATGACATGGGCATACAAAAGCCGCCACAGCGTCTACAAAAATGCATCGACAGAAATGGTGATTATGTCGAAAAATAGCTAAATGTTCAAGCTGTAAACTGCTGTAAACCATTGTAGAAATAAACAGGTCTATGTACTTATAAAAAATAGGAGACCTTACTTTTGGGATTACCCTCGTTCAATAGTCAAAAACGAGCTAAGTACAAATACAAACACAACTAAAAGCGACTATCAGGTATAAATTGAACAGGTAAGCAGGAACATGTACTAGGACAGAAAATTCTAGTCTAAAGCAACGTTATCAATTCTGGTGCGGAAACTTGAGAAATGCAGGAACTGTTGCCAACAGAAGTTGAATGAATGTTAAAACATGAATCAAATAATCAAATAAGTTTTACTTTACGAAAGGTAAAGGTATCACAGAAACCAGAAGTTGCGTTTTATAATGGAAGCAAGACTGAAGAAACATCAAGACACGCAGCTCTCGCCGCTACTGTTCAGCATATACAGGGAAGTAATTCTGAACAAAATATGTTATATGAACATAGGTCCACAAATGCTTCGTTAGGGAGGGATGGATATTGATAGGAAATTTAATTCTGCAAAATTGATGTGCACGTATACGCAATACAACTGGACCGTAATGTGATTTTCTCGAAAACAGTGTTACAGAGAAGTATTGTTATGTTACACATTTTTAAATAATGTTTATTTACTTTGCATTTAGTACATAATGCATTACAACGTGCATGTTACATGTATTCAGTTGAAAAATACGTACCACGCCTTTTACACACGGCTTTAACACTTTTCGTACAGATGTTGTACAGTTCACAGAACAGGTTCGAATATCCCACCATGAACGTCAATGCACTTTTGCACTCTAGCGACAACATGTTGTGTTGCTTGTTCATTTGCCTGTGGTTGGTTCCTAATCAATTGAGCAGCGTCTATGATGCGACGAAACAGTTCATCTTGTGTATTTACCTTCACTTTGTGCACCTCTGATTTCATCCAACACATAAACAGAAATCTGTAACGACCCCTTAGAAAAATTTATGAATTACTGTGCTGACAGACCTCTTACATTATTTGATTTTCAAACAGCTGAGCAAAACTGAACGTACTCAGACATTTCTCTCTTTTCTTATTCTGATCATCACTAAACTGAAACACAATACTTTTAGCGCAACGCAATCTGACTTTCAAAAATCCATACAAAAGAATGGCCCTGACTAACATTAACCTATACCTTTCACAAACCACTTACCTCACAAAAATCTTCGTTACTCGAACTACTGCAATACAGCGAGCGCCAATACTGCCAGCTAAATAAAAGATTCTAACTACGGAAGGCACTAACTACTGATAGGCATAGTTAGCAAATGAAAGATTGTGATTGAGAACAAACAATGTATTTACCTTAATAATGTTCAAAAGTCATCATATATATATGAGTTCATGACATCCAGTCTTACAAATTTACTGTCTCTGATGGACACACGTCCAGATCATCCGCTCTCAAAATTCCGCCATCTCTCTCCCCACATCCACCACTGCTGGCGGCTCACCTCCAACTGCGCAACGCTACGTGCTGTTAACAGCCAACTGCCCAACACTACAACAGCGAATATTACAATGCTAACCAGCCACAGACTGTACACAGCACAGCCAATGATTTTCATACAGAGCGCTACGTGCCGTTACCAATATAAAAAACCTAAACAGCCTACTTACAAATCTAAAGGTGTAAGCTCAGGTGATCTTGGAGACCAGTTAATAGCACCACAACGGCCAATCCAGCGATTAGGGTAGGTGTGGTTGAAATGGTCACTCCCACGTAAGGTAACATGTGGAAGGGCACCGTCATGTTGAAAGTACATTCCAGTTCGCCTGGATAAAGGATCGTCTTCCAGTAGCTCCACAAATGAATTTTCCAAAAATGCAGGTACCTCTCTCCCATCAATCACTGATTGATAACAAATGAGCTTATCAAAAGGTTACGATCATGCCGCACCAAACATTTATGGCAAAACGAACTTGGAATTTGCTATCCACTGAAGCGTGTGTATTTTTCCGTTACCATCGATGATTATTGCGTGTGTTGTTTATTCCATGTTGTGGAAACTGGGCTTCGTCAGTGAATAGTATGTATGGAAGCAAATGACTATTCTCAGTTACCCAGTGGCAGAATAGAAGTCGTTGGGCACTGTCGCCAACGTGGAGATTTTGGATACGCTGTTATGTGAAATGGGCACAGGTTTTCCGCATATAATGTTCCCCATACACGTGTCTGTGGGACATTCATACGCAGGGACATTCTTATTATGCTCGTACTGGGACTTCGCTCAACAGTCGCAATAATTTCTTCCTGTTCTTGCAAAGTTTGTTTACGTGCACGCTCGGACGAAAAATGTGTACTTGGAAGAGAGCCTGTTTCACGCAAAGTGATAAACACTGTGGTAAACACCCTGCGATCAGGTAATCGTCGAGTCGGAAAGCGCCTGCGGTATTCTTCTCTTGCAGCGGTAGCACTACCGTCGCAGAAGCCATAAACATACACCATATCTGCGTATTCCTCATTACTCTAGACACGTGGCATTGTTAGCAGCGCTTGTACGAACACAGTGAACACCATACACCACACAGCTAACCGATCCGTTGCCGGTACACTACACAATGCGGCTTACTCGGCACAAGTGCACAAACAACGGCTGACTGTACTACGTACGTCGCATGACGATAACACGTGGTAGGTTGCATAGCGTGAACGTGGCATGTACCCGTGCATTGTTTGCAAGAAAATCACGTTACGGTCCAGTTGTATTGCGTATACGTTCACGTTGTGCACATCATTTTTGCAGAATTAAAGTTCCTTTCAATACCCATACCTCCCAAACGAAGCATTTGCGGACCTATGTTCATATAATATTTTTTGTTCACAATTACTTATACTACAACTGTTAAAATATTGACATTTCCTCCCAAAGCACCCTGTACATCGATGACGCAATGACGGAAATAAAAGCAGTATTCAAGAGTGAGATTAAATTTCAGGGTGGAAGAATATCAATGAAAAGATTGTCTAATGACATTGGTACCCTCGGCGAAATTGAAGGAGAAAAAAAATGGCTCTGAGCACTATGGGACTCAACATCTGAGGTCATCAGTCCACTAGAACTTAGAACTACTTAAACGTAACTAACCTAAGGACATCACACACATCCATGCCCGAGGCAGGATTCGAACCTGCGACCGTAGCGGTCGCGCGGTTCCAGACTGTAGCGCCTAGAACCGCTCGGCCACACCGGCCGGTGAAACTGAAGAAGAATTACAGGATCTGTTGAATGGAATGTACAACTAATGAGTGCAGAAGATGGATTGAGAGTAAACCGAAAAAAATAATGAGAAGTAGAAGAAACTGGTATAGCGAGAAACTCAACGTCAAAACTGGTGGTCTCGAAGTAGACAAAGTGAAGGAATCCTGCTACCTTGGAAACAACGTAATCCATAACGGACGGAGACAGGAGGACATAAAAAGCAGAAAGCACAAGCAAAGAGGGCATTCCTGGCCCAGAGAAGTCTACTGGTATCAAAAATGGCCTTTAATTTAAGGAAGAAATTTCTGGGAACAGAGGTTTGGAGGTCGGAATTTTGTGGTACTGAATCAAGGACAGTGGGAAAAGTGGATGAGAAGAGAATCGAAGGCTTTAGATGTGGTGCTACAGGAGAATGTTGAAAATTAGATGGGCTGATCAGACAAAGAATTATCGGCGAGGGCAGGAACACGTGTAAGATAATGAAGTAGGAGGGACTGAAGAAGAAGGGGCAGGGTGATAGGGCATGTGTTAAGGCATCAGGAAATAACTTGCATGGTACTAGAGGGAGCTGTAGAGGGTACAAACTATAGAGGAAGACAGAGACGGGAACACATCCTTCAAGTAACTGAGGACGTAGGCTGCAAGTGCTGCTGTGAAATGAGGAGGTTGGCGCACCAAACCGTGAGCTGCACACAAGAGGACTAAGTGCACGGTCAACGGACGCCTCGTCACCTCCACAGAACTTTATGGGGCGACCGACGGTCTACTGTTAGTTAGATAGACGCTGATTTGAATGTGGAACGTCACGAACCAGGTTCTACAAGAATGTACGGAGACAAATTAACCGCAGTTCCTTCAAAAATAAAATAGAGACTCGCTGTTAACATCACATCCAGAGCCGCTCAAAATAGTAGTTCTCTCTGAATTCAAGATCCTCCAGTTTGCTGTTGACCTTTTACGTAGCAAATCAGTGGCGAAAGGCTGTTGGCGTCCCTTGTGGATACGAGGTATCTTGAGGGCTGCTCTGAGACGCCCCTTTGCTGTCTAGGGTTTCATGGTTAACCTCGTGTTGCGCCACGGTTCCACTGGCGAAACGGATGCTCTTGTGACCAACTCAGTAGAATGATGTCGTAAGGAAGGTACCGCAAGACTCCTCGGCATCTAAATGTACTGGCACAAGAAACTGTACTCAGTAAGCTGACACTGCAGAAGACGGCGCCCAGGGCCCCTGAATGGAAAGGTCGTTACACATTACAGCACCGAGAGGGCTTCTGGAGACACTGGCATGACGGGAGAGCTGGGGAAAATGATGTCATGGTTACGTCTGGTGCCTCCAGCCTGTTATGGCGTAGAGGCCAGGAGTGTTGCCATTTTAGAAACACTACACAGGTTTTATGTTGTCATCGCCAGTCACCATTACCCACCGGAAGAAATCCACAACAATCCAAGATCCGGGATGGGTCAGCAAGCTGTCGCAACCAGACTCCATCTCCACTAGCCACAGGCCACGGTGTTAAGTCCGGATGTCGCCAATGAGCCTTGTCGGCTCGTATCGGTTTCTCTTCCAGGCGACTTCTTCTGCTTAGTTTCTCCTCTGGTCGTCCTGTGGCGCTGCCGCCACGCCGTTGCCGGTGGGCCGAATATTCGCGGTGTGCGAGTCTCGTTTGAACAGCGATGGGAGGAAGTCGGGACTCTGAGCTGCAGCGGTCGGGACGCCGGTTGGCCGATCGTGCGAGAAGCGACCAAAGGCTCCTCCGTCGGAGGTTTCAGGCGTCAACTTTAGGTTACAATATCTCCGGATGTAATTAACATTTTACAATGCAACAAACGGCACTGATTACGTATTTGTTTATATGTTCAGATGTGCTAACAAAACTAACGGGGTTCCATTTAAAAAAACGTAGGTTTGTGTTAAAAAACATACTTCCGTGCATTCTTTTATGGTTTGTATTAACCAGTTACACTAGCCCCTCTCCTCACGTTCGGTCTGTGGAATCGATTCGTCAGTATTTGATGTGGTTTACGAAATATATCCAGCGGTAATGTTAGGTGACTCACCCTGTATATATGGGAACTACTAGTTTCGAGCGCGGCCTATTCTGAACTCATTTATAGCAACAGATGTGGATACATCTCCTTGTCTCGATAGCAATTTTCCTGCTCACAGTCATACAAATGTAGCAGTCCCATGAATAAGTACGTTTATGTGCGATTTACAGCTATTCATTACAACATGAACGTTGACAACCGTGCTTTGTGCAAATATGTATAGTATGCTATTTATTTGTCGAGACGAGGACGATGTGTCCATATCGTTTGCTACAAATGCACTCGAGAACGGGCTGTGCCCAACACTAGTAGATCAGAATAAAGTAATTTAAAATACAGACAGGTGGTATAATGTTCTTCGTATTTAAGGAAATCATAGGAAAATAAGATCTGGGTAACTGAATGGGTATTTAAATCCATACAGGCCTATTCCTTAGATCAGTTGCAGACAACGATCCAGTGGACTTGGATTTTGCAATGAATACGCTGTGAAATCTTCTCCATTCCTAGCTCGTATTTATGGAGAAATTCTTGCACAGCAAACAGCCACACGTGCCTGGAAAAGAGCGCTAATCACTCCTGTTTACAAAAACCCTATAAGATCTGATACGTAGAATTAGAGTGCGTGCTATGTTACATGTCCCCCTAGCAGCGCGGACGGCGCAGTGGGGTAGGGGAGAACAATAGTAGTAGCGGCTCCCTTGAGGCCGGGACAGCTCAGCAAGGGAGGTGTAGTTCTGCAATACGAGCCTTCACACGAGCGGCCATCTTGTACCGCTGGTAAGCTACAGCTAGCTAGTCTGCAACAATCGTATTAACACATTATGCTAGTACAACCCATAACTCCACAATTCATCCGATTGTTATTAAAAATGCAAAGGCTACGGGATTACACTGAAATTGCAACAAAGGGAGCGATTTTTTTTCGCCTGTCTTGTACAGATTTCTTCTTTCTCTTTTTGGTATGTTATAATTAGCTTCGGTTCCCAAAACATGGAGGCTCAAATGGCACTGAGCACCATGGGACTTAACTGCTGAGGTCATCAGTCCCCTAGAACTTAGAATTACTTTAACCTAACTAACCTAAGAACATCACATACAACCATGCCCGAGGTAGGATTCGAACCTGCGACCGTAGCGGGCGCGCGGTTCCAGACTGTAGCACCTAGAACCGCTCGGCCACTCCAGCCGGCAAAACATGGAGGGATTTACACAGTTTCACCTCAGTAACGCGTTAAGACAGTTGCAATTGGGACAGAATCCTGAAACAGTCTACTATTAATCAAACAACTGAGGGCAAATAAGGTCAGTGGCTTAACAAAAGCTCTTGCTTTCTATAAAAAGTAGGAATGTCATTCCTTCATTTATACGGTTACAAATACATACTATCATTTGACCCGCTATCGATCACACTTCAAAGAATTAGATTATTTCACCGAAAAAAAGTATAGTCACGCATATATTGCAGTAGATAAGGAAGTTGTGCATGTTAGCTATGTGGCAAAATACTCTTTGTTTTGCAAACTATCTTTTGCCAAAAATTCATTTTGGTATCTCAAACCATGTTATCTGCGCATTCGATCATAAGTGAGTGCACTACATACAATACATTGTCTTGATAATGGTGTTCTTATTTGTGTTCACATTGTTCAAGATATCACAGGTAATCTATACACGCATATCTCAAAAATGATCTGAGGCTTCAAAACAAGGTTTTCCATTACTGTTATCACGTAAAGGGCGTTTGTTCTACTGTTCAATTAAAACTTGTGCGTCTGTAACCTACCGTTATGTTTAAACTGCGTCGACCTTTTTGATGATGCCGTGTACAAGTGTTACAGAAGAGAGGGCTAATAGTACAGCATAGTTTCATCTCCATCACCATCTAAACGTGCCGTACAGCGCCTAAAACTTTCTTGCCCCTGCAAGAGCGGTTATTATGCCCAAAGCAGTCCCTGGTCACAGGGGGATTTACATGTAGGCCCACTTGGCATAAGTTTAAACAAGCCGTAAGAACGACAGTCGATAATACGAGCTTTGAAATATTATTAGTTTACTTGGTGACTCAATGGAAATCCGAACAATTTCCGTCTGGAATCGTGTTTATGAAATTGCTCAATAATACTGTAAAGCAAGCTATCACGACGACATTCGACAATATGAGCTTTGAAATGTTATTACTCGGAGAATGCTGTCGGCTTCTAACTCCTGTTCATTGAGAATAGAGATGGTGCCGACAATTAAATTACTTTCTTCTACGTCGTCGTTCCTGTCTCACCGACTTTATTTCATAGCACATTTCGCTCACGTAAACCAGGCTAGACAGTTGATCACTGTCGTGTTTAAAGTAAAAAGCTTTGTGCTCGTCTGTCGTGTGGTACGCTTTTGAACTGGATACTTTTAATTTACAAACTTCATCTGCATCTACGTCTAGTTGACTTCTCTGCAATTCACAATTTTTTATTTATTTATTTTATTTATTTATTTATTGTTCCGTGGGACCACATTTAGGAGAAGTCTCCATGGTCATGGAACGAGTCAGTACTTGAAATTATAACACGATTGTAGAAACAGATAAAATGAAATATAAGAAACATATTCAGGCGACAAGTCGTTAGTTTAAATGAAGAAAATCTAGAATGTAACACTGGAATTTGCTTAATTTTTTAGCTCTTCCAGGAGCTCCTCGACAGAATAGAAGGAGTGAGCCATGAGGAAACTCTTCAGTTTAGACTTAAAAGTGTTTGGGCTACTACTAAGATTTTTGAGTTCTTGTGGTAGCTTATTGAAAATGGATGCAGCAGAATACTGCACTCCTTTCTGCACAAGAGTCAAGGAAGTGCATTCCACATGCAGATTTGATTTCTGCCTAGTATTAACTGAGTGAAAGCTGCTAACTCTTGGGAATAAGCTAATATTGCTAACAACAAACGACATTAAAGAAAATACATACTGTGAGGGCAATGTCAAAATTCCCAGACTATTGAATAGGGGTCGACAAGAGGTTTTCGAACTTACACCATACATAGCTCGAACAGCCCGTTTTTTAGCCAAAAATACCCTTTTTGAATCAGAAGAATTACCCCAAAAAATAATACCATATGACATAAGCGTATGAAAATATGCGTACTACTTTTCGTGTTGAAATGTCACTTATTTCAGATACTGTTCTAATGGTAAATAAAGCGGCATTTAGTTTCTGAACAAGATCCTGAACATGGGCTTTCCACAACAGCTTACTATCTATCCGTACGCCTAGGAACTTGAACTGTTCCGTCTCGCTTATAACATGCCCATTCTGTCTGATTAAAATGTCAGTTCTTGTTGAATTGTGAGTTAGAAACTGTAAAAACTGAGTCTTACTGTGATTTAGCATCAAATTATTTTCCATAAGCCACGAACTTATATCATGAACTACATTATTTGATAATGTTTCAATATTACACACAAGATCCTTCACTACCAAGGTGGTGTCATCAGCAAACAGAAATATTTTTGAATCACCTGTAATACTAGAAGGCATATCATTTATATAAATAAGAAACAGCAGTGGCCCCAGCACTGCCTGGTAGAGGACTCATCGCACCACCTTTAAGCTACTTCTCTACAGTTGCACTCTCGGACAGCGGACGGGAAAAACGAACACTTAAATCTTTCCGTGTGAGCTCTGATTTCTCTTATTTAATTGTGAACATCATTTCTCCCTATGTAGATGGAGAAATTTGATGATAGAAATTTTGATGAATGACGCCCCAATTCATGTATCAAATCCGTAGAACTCTCTCCCTTACTTCGCGATAGTACAAAACGAGCTGCCCTTCTTTGAACTTTTTCGATGCCTTCCATCAGTGTTATCTGGTGCGGATTCCACACCGCACAGTAGTACTCAAGACGAGGGCGGAGACCCTTGGTGTAAGCAAAAAATGGTTCAAATGGCTCTGAGCACTATGGGACTTAACTGCTGAAGTCATCAGTCCCCTAGATCTTAGAACTACATAAACGTAACTAACCTATGGACATCACACACATCCATGCCCGAGGCAGGATTCGAACCTGCGACCGTAGCGGTCGCGCGGTTCCAGACTGTAGCGCCTAGAACCGCTAGGCCACTCCGGCCGGCTGGTGTAAGCAGTCTCTTTTAGTAAAGCTGTTGCTATACATTTTCTAAGTGTTCTGCCTGTCTTTGATTTGCTTTCCCCACAACATATCCAGGTGATTTTTCCAGTTTAAGTTATTCGTTTGTAATTCCCAAGTGTTTAGTTCAGCTGAAGTCTTCACATTTTTGTGATTTATCATGTAACTGAAATTTGGCGGATTCTTTTTAGTACTCATGTTGATGAATTCACGCTTTTCATGATTTAGAGTCAGTTGTCACTTCTGCACCGTACAGATATCTTTTGCAATTCGTTTTGATCATCTGATGACTTCACATGACGGTAAATCGAAGCATCATCTGCAGAAAATCTAAGAGGGATAATCAGATTGTCTCCGAAATCGTTTATGTAGAATAGGAAGCCGCGCGGGATTAGCCGAGCGGTCAAAGGCGCTGCAGTCATGGACTGTGCGGCTGGTCCCAGCGGAGGTTCGAGTCCTCCCTCGGGCATGGGTGTGTGTGTTTGTCCTTAGGATAATTTACGTTAAGTATTGACTAATCTTAGGGACTGATGACCTTGGCAGTTAAGTCCCATAAGATTTCATACACATTTGAACATTTTCGTAGATTAGGAACAACAGAGGACTTACAACACTTCCTTAGGAAACGCCACATACTACTTCTGTTTTACCCGATGACTTTCCGTCAGTTAATACCCACTGTGACTTCACTGAGAGGAAATCAAGAATCCAGTCACACTACTGTGACGGTATTTCATATGCATGCAATTTAATTAGAAGTCGCTTGTGGGAAACGGTGTCAGAAATCTTCGAGAAAACTAAAAATATGGAATCAGTTTGATGTCCCCTATCGTTAGTACTCATAAAGAGCTAGTTTTGTTTCACAAGAACGATATTTTCCGAATCTGTGTTTGGTTATTTGTCAATAAATCGTCTTCTCCGAAGTGATTCATAATTTTCGAGCACAACATACGTTTCTAAATCCTTCTCCAATTCGACGTTAGTAATATGGGTCTTTAATTCAGCGGATTACTCCTGTTTCCTTTTTGGGTATTGATTTGACTTGTGCAACTTTCCAGTCTTTGAGTGCGGATCTTTCTATTAGCCAGCGATCGTATATGATTCTTAAGAATGGAGCTACTGTATCAGCATACTCTGAAAGGAACCTGAGTGGTATACAATCTGGATCGGAAACCTTGCCTTTCCTAAGTATTTGAAGCTGCTTCCTCAGTCTGAGGCTATCTACTTCTATGTCACTTATTTCCGTTTGTGCTGGTGTTGGTTGACTGCCGTGTTTAAAGTAAAAAGCTTTGTGTTCGTGCGCCGTGTGGCATGATTTTGAACTGGATATCTATTGAAACTTCCTGGCAGATTAAAACTGTGTGCCCGACCGAGACTCGAACTCGGGACCTCTGCCTTTCGCGGGCAGGTGCTCTACCATCTGAGCTACCAAAGCACGACTCACGCCCGGTACTCACAGCTTTACTTCTGCCAGTACCTCGTCTCCTACCTTCCAAACTTTACAGAAGCTCTCCTGCGAACCTTGCAGAACTAGCACTCCTGAAAGAAAGGATATTGCGGAGACATGGCTTAGCCATAGCCTGGGGGATGTTTCCAGAATGAGATTTTCACTCTGCAGCGGAGTGTGCGCTGATATGAAACTTCCTGGCAGATTAAAACTGTGTGCCCGACCGAGACTCGAACTCCCGAGTTCGAGTCTCGGTCGGGCACACAGTTTTAATCTGCCAGGAAGTTTCATATCAGCGCACACTCCGCTGCAGAGTGAAAATCTCATTCTGGATATCTATTATTTACAAACTTACTTCCTTTTGTGTTAGTTGACAATTTCGTAAGGAAAAAATTGGAAATTTGTGGTAAGGCGTCATGAGGCCAAACTGCTGAGGTCATCGGTCCCTAAGCTTAGACACTACTTAATCTAACTTAAACTAACTTATACTAAGGACGACAAACACACATGCCCGAGGTCGGACCCGAACCTCCGAAGGGGGGAGCCGCCTCAGATCGCCTTTTTTTGTCATCGTGGATCCATTGACACAGTTTTTTTTATTGTAGCGGGCAGCTAACTCTCTGACCGAACACGCTGAGCTACCGTGCCAGCGCCGGCCGGTATGGCCGAGCGGTTCTAGGCGCTACAGTCTGGAACCACGCGACCATTACGGTCGCAGGTTCGAATCCTGCTTCGGGCACGGATGTGTGTGGTGTCCTTAGGTTAGTTAGGTTTTAATAGTTCTAAGTTCTAGGGGACTGATGACCTCAGAAGTTAAGTCCCATAGTGCTCAGAGCCATCTACCGTGCCAGCAACCACTCGGCTACCCCGCGCGGCGAGTTTCGTAAGCATCTTTGACGTGAATAAGAGTGACAAAAACTTAGGTGCAAACTTAAGTGGGACAACATTTCGGAAATGAGCTTAGGAAAAGCGAGAATGAGAAGCTAATGTTGTGAAAGCGTTTGGCAGAGTAGGTAAGTTTTTTACGAAAAATTTTGCTGATTCGATTTCGAGTTAGCTTGTACTAATGACAAGTCTATCACTGCAGCTGTCGTGAAAGATAACAGTTTGGAAGGATAAACTCCAGAGATTTCATAGTGTAAATGTGAACTTTCAAAGTGTAGAAAGTGATACTGGTATAGTGCATGAGTTATACGTATCGCTTGCAAGGTTTATTAGCTCTGTTCGTGGGATTTTCGACTATTATGAAAATAAATCCATGAAGATTATGACTGATTTGGACTATGAATGCGCCTATAAAAGATCAAGGAAAAGCAAACATCATATTGATGAAGAGGCGAACACTGAAGAAGTTTCTGATTGCTAGGGAGAAATTTAGTAACGAAATATTTTTCCCAGAACTCGGCAACTTGTACGCTGAATTAGTGAGGAGTAAGCGAAGTTATAAAACAATGTTAGACACCTTCGTAGTTTACTGAAAACTTAAGAATAGTTCACCAGACGTTATTTCTGAACGCGCAGCAGAAACTCCAAGCATCATATGAAAATGATTTAGAACTTTCCTTGCCAAGTGAATCTGTACCTCTCGCGACACTTTTGAAATCCTGTAATATTATTGGTGTACCAGTCGAAATTAGTAAATTTATACGAAAGGAGAGGTTACAGACCATGTTTCCGAATGTTGACATAGCTCTTAGAAAGTTTCTATGTACGGCACTTACAAAATGGTGATCAGAACGCTCGTTTTCGGCTCTTAAAAGGTTAAAATCATACCTACCTTGTACCTTGTCTGAGGAGGGATTGAACGCCTTGTCCATTCTTCACATCGGAGCTAACCTAACTGATGACCGCCTCAACTATGAAGGTATGATTAACGAGTTTGCTGCCATCAATGTCACATGCAAACTTTGCTGACTGGTGAGTTTTTTTTATTTTTCCATATTAAATTTAAAAATTCCTTATTATAATGTGATTTTTATTTGCAACTTGGAGTACTGTAATTTAAGAAAAATATTTTTATTATTTAAAACTTATTTTTGGAATGGCGGATATACTACAGTGTGCCTTGGTGTGAAAAAATTTTAAATCCGCTACTGTCTTTGACTGAAATAAAGTTTAGCAGTAAACATTTAGGGGTGGTTTCAACAAGTCGGCTAATTACCCACAAGAAGTATCGCTACTTGATGTGACTTGCCAAGGATATCATTTCTATATCCCAATTTATACACTACTGCCCATTAAAATTGCTACACCAAGAAGAAATGCAGACGATAAACGGGTATTCATTGGACAAATATATTATACTAGAACTGAAATGTGATTCAGGCTGTAATAACGGCATTGATACACCTGGGCATTGAGTCAAACAGAGCTTGGATGGCGTGTACAGTTACAGCTGCCCATGCAGCTTCAACAGGATAGCACAGTTCATCAAGAGTAGTGACTCGCGTATTGTGACGAGTCAGTTGCTGGGCCACCATTGACCAAACGTTTCCAGTTGGTGAGAGATATGGAGAATGTGCTGGCCATGGCAGCAGTCGAACAATTTCTGTATCCACAAAGGCCCAAACAGGTCCTGCAACATGCGGTCGTGCATTGTCCTGCTGAAATGTAGGGTTTCGCAGGGATCGAGTGGAGGGTAGAGCCACGGGTCGTAACACATCTGAAATGTAACGTCCACTGTTCAAAGTGCCGTCAATGCGAACAAGAGGTGACCGAGACATGTAACCAATGGCACCCCATACCATCACGCCGGGTGATACGCCAGTATGGCGATGACGAATACACGCTTCCAATGTGTGTTCACCGCGAAGGCGCCAAACACGGATGCGACCATCATGATGCTGTAAACAGCACCTGGATTCATCTGAAAAATGACTTCTTGCCATTCGTGCACCCAGGTTCGTCGTTGAATACACCATCGCAGGCGCTCCTGTCTGTGATGCAGCGTCAAGGGTAACCGTAGCTATGGTCTCCGAGCTTATAGTCCATGCTGCTGCAAACGTCGTCGAACTGTTCGTGCAGATCGTTGTTGTCTTGCAAATGTCCCCATCTGTTGACTCAGGGATCGAGACGTGGCTGCACGATCCGTTACAACCATGCGGGTAAGATGCCTGTCATCTCGACTGCTAGTGATACGAGGCCGTTGGGATCCAGCACGGCGCTCCGTATTACCCCCCTGAACCCACCGATTCCATATTCTGCTAACAGTCATTGGATCTCGACCAACGCGAGCAGCAATGTCGCGATACGATAAACCGCAATCGCGATAGACAACAATCCGACCTTTATCAAAGTCGGAAACGTGATGGTACGCATTTCTCCTCCTTACACGAGGCATCACAACAACGTTTCACCAGGCAACGCCAGTCAACTGCTGTTTGTGTATGAGAAATGGGTTGGAAACATTCCTCATGTCAGCATGTTGTAGGTGTCGCCACCGGCGCCAACCTTGTGTGAATGCTCTGAAAAGCTAATCATTTGCATATCACCTCATCTTCTTCCTGTCGGTTAAATTTCCTTCGTGGTGTAGCAATTTTAATGGCCAGTAGTGTAATTTTTGAAATGCTGTGTATTACTACATCAAGTGTGATACGACCTTCCTCAGCAGCGCTATACTCTTGGTTGCTATATGTTAATTTTAGTTTTCAGAATGAGACGACAACATATAATATAGTGGGATATTGGAGCAATCAGTTTGAAATGATAGTTCTATGTTGCATGACGACCTGTCGAGGTTAGTCTGCGAGATTGAGAAAGTGCCACATCTTTGTTGTCACTGGTATGCAAAGGTACGTGACCTCGCAAAGGTACGCGTTTTAGTGAAAGGCACGTAACTGATAAAAAGTGGCCTTGCCATCTTCGAAGCTTCGGGACTAAGGTGAGAAGAAGTCCACAGCTGGATCTAAATCGGCATTTAAACAGTACTCTGGCCGATGCATTAAAGCATGTTCCATCTTCTTGTCACAGAGCCAACACCCAGCCTTACATTATGTAGCCACTGAACGTCACCTGTAGATGAGCCTGAAAAAGTTCGAAAACCGGTTCATGGAATAAATAACTATTTCGAAAAAGAGATGGTTGCAGCTTTCTGTACTTATACTGAAACATCTGTAACGGATAAGCTTAATCACCGAATCTACCACGTATAGAAAACGCCATTTTAGGGTAGAAGAAGAAGTAATTGTTTTGTCGCTATAATAAATGCGTGAATAAATATCATAATCAAAAAATGCGGAGGAGCTCGTATGCTGCGTGATGATACGCAGCATTTTGAAGTTGCGCTGTAGAGATCAGTTATTTCACTTCAGCAAATGTATGAGGTTTAACGTGAAAATATGTGTGGGCACATCTAAAAGTGTTATTCTCTCGTCATGTGAAAATAGTGTAGATGAGGAGAGTTACAATAAATTAGCTTCCCCAGATTATGTTTTCCAAAAAAATATCTGAAAGAATCCACATTCATACATCAAGCTTTAACTTGTACAACAACATGTTGATGTTAGACCATTTCATACTCATCCAAGGAAATTACTTATCTCTGACATTATATTTAGAATATCTTTGATATACAGAAGAATGTGGTGTTTATATCACCTCCATTGTTTGTAGAACAGTGACAATGATGATCGCCGTAGAAATGTACACCCCAATATAAATGAATATTGTCTTGTCCCCAGTAAAAGTTTTGGAATCAAATTTAATACTAAAAAAGACGTGGAATAATAAATCGAAAAATGTCCACAGCTATAAGAGGACTTTTTTTAACACTACACTTCGAGGTGCTTTTAAAATCGCGTCATGGAAGTGGTACTGTCTGATCAGCCACCAGCTTCTGAAACTGTAGACCTTAACAAAGTTCAATATATGGCTCGTGCTGCGGGTGTTAAACATTGTGTTCGTGGACGGAAAGCACGGGATTTAATTCTGCTGACAATCGTCAAGGTTTAGTTTTTCTGCGCTTTTCCTAAAGCGCATCAGGTGAAATCCGACATGGCTCTTTGAATAAATCACGGCTGATTTCATCCCGATTCTGTCTGATAATGCGGCCACACAGCAATCCGTTTATGGCACGTGAAGTTCAGAGCTCATACATCAGTATTCCAAAGCAGTTCCATACAACGCTAAAAAATTCTCGAGAAAATCGACTCTGATTTTTCCCTTGCACATAAACGTTTTAAAGTAAGGTCGTTTCTTCGACAGGCATAGAAGGCTCAGCTGCTGTTTGGAGTTCTGGGTTCCATTCCCGTCGGATGCAAAAGTTTAAACATCGAGCATTTTTGTGAAGTGTAAAATATTTAAGATGAAAAAAAAATCAGTAACACTCAAGACTGGAAATCGCTAGATCGCTGTTTCTACTCTCGTTTCGTCATTTTTTTTCGTCTTTTCCTCTTTCATTTCGAACACCTACTTGTTCAGTATAAAATCCATCGAATATATGATAATTAACACATACCTAATTTATACGTGTCCGAGAGAACAGGCACTATTCTTGATCGCGCAACCGTACATATACATGATGAAATGAAATAGAAATTCTGACATCCTCCGCAGTCGGGTGCGTAAAGCAGGAAATCGGCGTTCGGGTCACGATTCGACACAAATTGTTACTTGTCGCCATTGAATTCATTTCAGTGCCTGAGTGCGGCCGACGTCAGAATTTCTACTTCATTTCATCACACATTTGTCATTTTTATGAAAACTCCGTTTCTTCTTACAGTATTTGTAAATAAAAATTGCATACAAAAATCCAAAATCCAGTTTTAATTGCAAATATAAATTGTTAATTGCCAGTTTTTTCTAGAAGATGGTTAATATCGAATGTTTAAATTAAAAACATTACAAATGAATCTATGTATTTTATGCTTCGTGGAAATGCTCGTGGAACATTCACTTCTTATAAAAAAAATTGCCATCGTTAGGACACGAACCCATGCCATCCACCTTGCAGACGAGTCCTCTACCACAGCCCCATGTTGCCGGTAGAAAAAGCGGGCTAGGTTTAGGGAATTAAAGAGCTTGGCAGACTTCAGTTTCGATTTTCTCGAGAATTTTTTAGAGTTGTATCGACTGGTTTTGTTCGATAATTATTTGAGTTCTTAACTTCACGTACTATAAAAACAAAAGAGTACAGAAACACGATTGCCGTGTGATCTTCTCGTAAGACGAGCTTGTGTTCCACCTGTAACCACCTTATATATGCATATAGAAGGGGAAAGTCAGCTGCTAAACAATCTCGAAATTCATGGTGAAAACCTTCAGCTGTGTTTTATTTTGCACAGTGCTACTAGTTTCGATCATAGCCCATTTTCAAGTTTATCTTAGTTTGTTATTGACTCTCGATGTGAATAATCCTTTTGGTGGCAATTGCTCTGTACCATTATTAAATTGTGGACAGTTTTGTTGACTACGACTGACCAGCAACAGCAACTAGTAAATGTTTACATCACGGCATAACATTCCTGCCACTTATGCCTGCTAAGCTTGAAAATGGTCTGTGACCGAAACTAGTAGCACTGTACAAAATAAGATTTTCACCATGAATTTCAACGTGTAACTACCTTGTTGTCCCCATGAGTTTAAACTCTAAACTTACTTCCTTATTCCTTCTCGTATTGTGCAGCCTATCCTACTGAGACGTTGATTTCTCGTTAACCTGAGAGGGGTTTCTGTCCGCTGGAATATTACAGAGAAATTGTGCTCTCTAAAACACCTTGTTTCCCGTAGCACAGTTACGCATTTACGGCAATAACCAACCAGTTGTTCCCAAAGTGGAACCATCCACCTAAGGAAAACATCTGACCGTCACTAATCTTGACCGAGTCCAAGTCGCTGTTTTGCAGTTTTATTTTCTTTAGCTAAGCCTTCTCTGGACCACAATGAACAGCTAGATTACGTCTCCCTACATCTTCTGAAGCTTTTCAACTCTGTATCACTTCGTCAGACAACTAACCAAGGGTGTATCTTCTCAGGTATTTGATTCTCTCGATGAATATTTGGCTAATAGAAACCAGTACGTATGCTGTGCTACGAATGGTCTATAGAAACGAAAGCAACATCAGTTATGTTCCAAGGAAGCGTAATACGATCTCTAATGTATTCAGTTTACATAAACGATTGATCATATATGGTCGCAGCATTGTAAGATTATTCTGATGACCCTCCTGTGAAGAGGAAAGTATCGTCGTTGTGCGATAATGACACCAAAAAGAAGGGGCGATGCGACGGCTGATTTAGAGAGGCTTTTACAAGAATATATCGATGAGCTACATACAGTCATCCTTTGGTTGTAGAGGAAACGTGGGAACCTGGCACCTCAGCCACAAGGACAATGCCTCCCTGGTTGATGGTGTCCGTGGGAACGTTGCGTATGCTGACGCGTCCCTGGGAAGCCGGAAGGTTGGCTTACGTAACATTCAGGTACAAATGCCCTTGATACACTAGACACAGCAAAGTTAACCCATTCTCGGCGATGTTTGCCACGAAGCCTATGTGACACCTAGAGTCGCTGTGGAACGATTTCGGCTCCGGGAACTCCGCGCCTATTTACAAGCACCGAACGGATGTGGGTCGGCACTGGAAAGTGATACTTTCCTGATTGAAACTTTCACTCTGCAGCGCGTAGCTGAGTCGGTGCACCAGTTGCACGCGAAAGGCAAAGGTTCCAAGCTCGAGTCTCCGTCCTGCACACAGTCTTAATCTACCAGGTAGTTTCATGTTTCTTTCCCGTTGAAGGTGATAGTTGTGGTTTCCAGGTGACACTTATAGCGAGTAATTCATCTTGGAGCCGCAAGCTACGCGGCGAACTAGTAACGAGCCGAGTGACCAATGTGAGCACGTTTCTTTGAATATTTGAGAGACAACTAGTCAAAAGAGAGAAGAGATCCGGGATGAGTATCGGTGTACAGGTGTTAGAATGGAACGGAGCCAGTAGATGTTAGGCTGGTGCTGACTGCCCAAGGGTGGACTGGAGAGTGTGGTGCCCGACTAGTGATGTCGTTTCGTTTACACAGCTGATAGCGTCCAGTGTACTGCACTACTCCTTCATTGGTGTCTAAGCTGACATCACAATCTGACCTGAAGATGGCGTTGATGAAGCCAGCTGTCAAAAAATAAAATAATAAAAACGTGACGTGGGCGGCGCCAAGATTAGTAATTCAGGATCACTTGCTAATGTTTCTAAGAATTCGTGTCTAGACTTAAACATCTGACCATGTTGAGTGTCAGCTGAATTCTACTTTAGTATGTCTGGCATTCTACAACGAACCGATTTCAATTCAACTATACCTAATCGTCAAAAACGGGCCTTACACCTAAGAATCAAAGTGCCTGAACGGGAGAGATTCGCGTGAAGCAGGGAGATACGCATTTTGGACGACCTGACTTGGTACTTCGCTTTCATTATTGGCGTTTATTTACTATGGTGCTCCAAAACTGGTTCACGATAGACTCGTCAAAGATGTATATCTGAATACCTAGAGTGTAAAATGTAACTCGTGAGCGCATTTGTTCGTAAATGCTACTCGCTTTAAATTTAGAGAGTCTGTGTTCATTTTTGCAGTGTGGCTTGGGGTAGGGAAAGGGCCACTCCCATTTTCTGACATTCGGTTTATTTCGTCTTTCAATATGAACGGTGGTCCAAACACGATGGTGCACCATGGAAATCTCAGTTGCTACCAATTGTGGACGCTTTCAAATGAAATTTCTACCCACTTCGCAATGGACGTGGTTGTTATCTTTTAATAACACGATAACGCCTGACCATACAATGGAGGGAACGCTGTAACGTTCCTATAAATTTAGTGGACATTCAGCTGGACATTCAGTGGACATTCAGCTGATCAGCTCATTCTCCAAAGCATGAATGAGACTATGAAGCTTGCCATTTAACCTACTAATTAATAGCAGCAAGTCCTACTCGTATTCTGCAAACCATAATCTGAAGGAGAACATTCGAGAATATGAACCGAGTTAAAGTATAAATTAATAGAGAGGAGTAGCTGTCAGAAACAACCTGTGTATTTTTTTTTTTTTTTTTTTTACTTACGCGTACTCCAAAACAGTCTATTAGGCTTTAAGAAGTCTACAGATGCATATATTACAGTTAACAGAAAAACTGCAGCACTGAAAGTTCGTTGCTTACAAATATGCTACGCAGCTGTTCTTAATTTACTTCTGATTGCTCCATTTTTACACGAGCAAATTGATAGCCGGCATACGGAAACAGTTTTCTATAAGTTGTAAGACTAAAGAGCTATATACGCAAAGAGCATTATTACTTAACAAGATTTCCAATTTATTATATGCGGTATGTGGTTAGTGACATTAAAAAAAATATTTAGACATTGCAAGGATTCTCAGTTTCTCTTCTTTACATCTTAGGCAACTTTACATCAGAATATGATGCCTCGCCTTGACTCTGAACGAGGAAACAACTTTTACATGAGAATTATTTTTATATTTTGTGTTGTGGCTGTGTAAATAACAGTTTAATAATTGTGTGTCAATGTATCTCTTAAGAATACGGTATACAGTACACAGTTAGCTTGTCCACATAACATTCCCTTTGTACAGTTTTCCAAACTACATTACGTACTCGCTTTAGCTGCATTTTTCCTTCACTTAATGCTGTAAGTGGAAATCTGCAAAATCAGTTACCATACTGCATGTCAGTACTTAAAAGACGAAATCACGGCGATATGCGCCTCTAGATCATCTTTTCCTTCTGTTTCATTTAGTATATAAATGTAAATACACATACAGCTACGTCGTTTTTATTTGTTTGAGATTCCGTAACACGAACAGATGTAAGATTAACACTTGAGTGATTTTGTGGGGACGAACTGCACGGTTGATTAGCTATTGTTCTTGCTGTGTCTGATATGGCTGGCCAAACACGTTTAACTGACGTGACTGTGCCACCGCTCACTTATTGTCTATTATACGTCAGTTATGCGGTTCATAACCAAAAGTGAACCAAAAATAGATCCATGCGGGACAGCATATTGTATATTTCGCACCCTTGTGGACTATGTTTGAAGAAGACTCACAGACTCGTCACAACGTAGAAACCACAGAGGAAAATCAAACAATATCCGCACATAAAATATGTTACTTATCAAATGTCAGCAGAAAGCTCCCCGCTGTCTCAGTACTTGGGATAAGACTCGAAACAGTGAATATTGATACAGTATGATTCGGTTTGTGTGTTCTACATCCATACTCCGCAAGACACCTGACGGTGTGTGGCGGAGGGTACCTTGAGTACCTCTATCGGTTCTCCCTTCTATTCCAGTCTCGTATTGTTCGTGGAAAGAAGGATTGTCGGTATGCTTCTGTGTGGGCTCTAATCTCTCTGATTTTATCTTCATGGTCTCTTCGCGAGATATACGTAGGAGGGAGCAATATACTGCTTGACTCCTCGGTGAAGGTATGTTCTCGAAACTTCAACAAAAACCCTTACCGAGCTACTGAGCGTCTCTCCTGTAGAGTCTTCCACTGGAGTTTATCTATCATCTCCGTAACGCTTTCGCGATTACTAAATGATCCTGTAACGAAGCGCGCTGCTCTCCGTTGGATCTTCTCTATCTCTTCTATCAGCCCTATCTGGTACGGATCCCACACTGCTGAGCAGCATTCAAGCAGTGGGCGAACAAGCGTACTGTAACCTACTTCCTTTGTTTTCGGATTACATTTCCTTAGGATTCTTCCAACGAATCTCAGTCTGGCATCTGCTTTACCGACGATCAACTTTATATGATCATTCCATTTTAAATCACTCCTAATGCCTACTCCCAGATAATTTATCGAATTAACTGCTTCCAGTTGCTGACCTGCTGTATTGTAGCTAAATGACAAGGGATCTTTCTTTCTATGTATTCGCAGCACATTACATTTGTCTACATTGAGATTCAATTGCCATTCCCTGCACCATGCGTCAATTCTCTGCAGATCCTCCTGCATTTCAGTACAATTTTCCATTGTTACTACCTCTCGATATACCACAGCATCATCCGCAAAAAGCCTCAGTGAACTTCCGATGTCATCCTCAAGGTCATTTATGTATATTGTGAATAGCAACGGTCCTACGACACTCCCCTGCGGCACACCTGAAATCACTCCTACTTCGGAGGACTTCTTTCCATTGAGAATGACATGCTGCGTTCTGTTATCTAGGAACTGTTCAATCCAATCACACAATTGGTCTGATAGTCCATATGCTCTTACTTTGTTCATTAAACGACTGTGGGGAACTGTATCGAACGCCTTGCGGAAGTCAACAAACACGGCATCTACCTGGGAACCCGTGTCTATGGCCGAGGACGAATAGCGCGAGCAGGGTTCCACACGATCGCCTTTTTCGAAACCCATGCTGATTCCTACAGAGTAGATTTCTAGTCTCCAGAAAAGTCATTATACTCGAACATAATATGTGTTCCAAAATTGTACAACTGATCGACGTTAGAGATATAGGTCTATAGTTCTGCACACGGGTGTTCCACGTATCTGTACAACAACTGACACGTCACGTATCTCTCGAGTGTAAAAAATATTTCTGCCTGAAAATGTTCAAACACCACTTTTCGAGAACGGCGAAGTTTATGAAACTTATTGGTCGTCGAAAGTCATGCAGAGATGGGTAATCATTCTGCCGAAATTACCTATACTTGATGTAAAGAAGTCAGTACTTACAGACTGCTGTAAGTATTTACTTACCGGCCAGAACGGCAAGAAGCTGCCTCAGGACACCACTGAAGCGGAAGAGTTTGATCATTCTGCTGCGGGCGTTCTGCAACTGCCGGTCTGAATTACACGCCACTGGAGGCCGCCGTGCGAACCCTACGGACGCGTCGCCTTCACTGCGTCACTACCGGCTGCCGAGAGCCACGCAAATGAGTGGCGAAGTTGCTCGACAAGAGACGCGATAACGACATCGCTTACGGCAAAGGAAGCTATACGCTCTCGGCTATCGAGTTAATCTAAACGACTCTTTCACGTCACTGGTTGCATATAACGGCCGTGTCGGTTCCCTTACACAAAAGAAGCTCGAACTGTGGCAAAGAGTACTTGAAATACGTCCTTCAGAGTGGAAATTTACCACAGATACGAGAGACATTCATAAATGTACCTGCAACAGGCTATTAAAACTAAATGAGCGCTTGTAACTTCATGGCGCTTGCACTGTTAAAAAAAAGGAGACCTCGAAGGTCGCGTTGCGTCATTCGGTTCTCTCTTTCGTTCGTCAGCGTGTAAGCAGTAAGCGACTGAAAGGACGGCGTTATTGTGTCTCGCTCCACTTGCGGGTTACGTTCTGTGTTTTGCTGCCTGCAAGCAGAAGGAGTCTGTGCTGCCGAGATTCATGGTCGATTGCGACGTGTGTGCGGGGACGGGATTACGAGTGATGGTTCTGTGAGGGAATGGTGCGGAAACTTCAGGACTGGTGACACAGATGTGCTTGTAAGTGGTCGAGAAAAATATTTAGATGCGACTGAGGAACTTGTGCAGCACGTTGACTAAACTGTGCGTGTAAGACGTCGGTTCACAATTTCCGAACTTTCTATTGATGTGCCTGAGATTTCTAGAGCAATCCTCTTGAACATTTGATTGGTGACTCCATGGAGTGCTGTGTGCACAACGACCATACGAGGTGTGGCTAGAAAAAAACCGGACTAGTACTGGTGAAACAATAAAACGAATGCAATAAGGCTGAAAGTCGCGTGGCCTGTCACGTGACTCTCGCTCCGCCTACTGCTCGAGTTTCATCTGCCTCCTGCACTCAGTCTGCCCGTGGCGTCTGTTTTAAGTAGTTGACGTTTTGTCTGTGCGTCGGAAAATGTTGAGTGTACAGAAAGAACAGCGTGTTAACATCAAATTTTGTTTCAAACTAGGAAAATCTGCAAGTGAAACGTTCGTAATGTTACAACAAGTGTACGGCGATGATTGTTTATCGCGAACACAAGTGTTTGAGTGGTTTAAACGATTTAAAGATGGCCGCGAAGACACCAGTGATGACACTCGCACTGGCAGACCATTGTCAGCAAAAACTGATGCAAACATTGAAAAAATCGGTAAACTTGTTCGACAAGATCGCCGTTTAACAATCAGAGCAGTGTCTGAGTTAACAGGAGTTGACAAGGAAAGTGTCGAACAAGTTTACCGATTTTTTCAATGTTTGCATCAGTTTTTGCTGACAATGGTCTGCCAGTGCGACTGTCATCACTGGTGTCTTCGCGGCCATCTTTAAATCGTTTAAACCACTCAAACACTTGTGTTCGCGATAAACAATCATCGCCGTACACTTGTTGTAACATTACAGCCCGCATCTCGTGGTCGTGCGGTAGCGTTCTCGCTTCCCACGCCCGGGTTCCCGGGTTCGATTCCCGGCGGGGTCAGGGATTTTCTCTGCCTCGTGATGGCTGGGTGTTGTGTGCTGTCCTTAGGTTAGTTAGGTTTAAGTAGTTCTAAGTTCTAGGGGACTTATGACCACAGCAGTTGAGTCCCATAGTGCTCAGAGCCCTAACATTACAAACGTTTCACTTGCAGATTTTCCTAGTTTGAAACAAAATTTGATGTTAACACGCTGTTCTTTCTGTACACTCAACATTTTCCGACGCACAGACAAAACGTCAACTACTTAAAACAGACGCCACGGGCAGACTGAGTGCAGGAGGCAGATGAAACTCGAGCAGTAGGCGGAGCGAGAGTCACGTGACAGGCCACGCGACTTTCAGCCTTATTGCATTCGTTTTATTGTTTCACCAGTACTAGTCCGGTTTTTTTCTAGCCACACCTCGTATGTTAAATTAAAAGGAAGGTCAGCGTTGGCCGTAATATTGATTTATTGATGGCAAAATCGATTTTCAATCACATAGTGATCATCTTCAGTGCTATGGTGGACAAATTAAACTCATAGACACGGGTATCTAGTTATCATTAACCAAAGCTGAGAAGCGATCACAATAACTCAAATAACTCTTAAACATTGTTGCACAGAGGTTAGGTAACCACAGGTTTTATGCACGGCCAGTGTAAATATAGAGGGGTTCAAAAAAACGTATTCACTGTTTAAAAGTCCATAAATGGCAAACTAATAGACGGAGTTGTCTCATCTTTGGTAGTGTAATAGTTTTTAGTTCCGGCAATCGCCACACAAGCGTTGTATTGCGTTGTTTTGTTTTGTCAGATGACAGTCGCCAATAGTCAATGTTTTGTTATTAGTTGCACCTACTTACTCGAGTAAACATGGCTGGCGTAAGGCTTACATTCGATGAAAGGAAGTCAGTTTTGAAGTGGTATTTTAGTACGAAAACATTAATGAGGTTCAACGGCAATGGCGAACTTAGTATCAAACAGAGCCACCGACGCGTTTAACGATTCGTCGCATTTGAAGCCGAAGGCTGTGTTAAAGATGTACACAAACAACGATCTGGACGACCTGTAACAGTAACAAGTCCAGCTAACTCCCGTCGCGTGTTTAAACAATTCACTCGCTCACCACAAAAGTCTGTGAGACAGTTTGCCCGTGAAACTGGAGTGAGTCATTCAAGTGTTCGGCAAATTTTGAAGACCACAAAGTGGAAGTGCTACATCCCACGATTGCTACACGCAATGAACGAGGACGACCCAGATCGTAGAATGGAGTACTACGAGGGGTTTACTAACATGGTGCGCAACGATGAAGAGTTTGCAGAGATGACTGTGTGGTCTGATGAGGCACAGTTCAAACTCAGTGGTACAGTAAATCGCCACAATTGCATCTACTGGGCCGCTGAAAATCCGAACGTCCATGTAGACAAAGCCATGAATTTGCCGGGAGTAAATGTGTGGGGTTGTCTTACGGGGGCTTGATTGGGCATTTCTTCTTTGGCGGCACAGTTACCGGTGAGATGTACCTTCAGAAGCTTCAGACATCCATTTTACCTGCCATCCGAGACTTGTATGGAGAGGGAAGAGTTTACTTTCAACAAGATGGTGCCCCAGCCCACTACCAAAACCGTGTTAGGGCGCATCTCGAGAAAAATCTACCAGGAAGATGGATAGGCCGTAGAGGTGCTGTGGAGTATCCACCACGTTCCACAGACCTAACTCCTCTGGACTTTCACCTGTGGGGAACTCTAAAGAACGTCGTTTATCGACAAAAGCCACGCACATTGGATGAACTTCGAGAATCCATCGTACGTTCATGTGCAAACATCGAACTGAACACGTTGCAGTCAGTAGTTCGTGCTGCAGTTCGGCGGCATCGTTTGTGTGTGGATGTTAATGGTGAACATTTCGAACACCTGCAGTCATATCTTTAAGTTGGACTTTAAGCTACACTTTCACCAAAAATGAGACAACTCCGTCAATTAGTTTGCAAGTTATGGATTTTTAAACAGTGGATACATTTTTTGGAACCCTCTGACATTTACAAAAACGAAAGAACGGTTGACATTGTTTCAGCGCTACCATCTACATCTACAGCATACTCCGCAAACCAACTAATGGTGTGCGGTGGAGGGTACTTATTGTATCACCAACTGAACCCTCCAACCATGTTCCAGTCGCGAATAGCGCATGGAAAGAATGATTGTCGGTAAGTCTCTGTATACGCTCTAATTTCCCGAATTTTCTCCTCATGGTATTTACGCGAGATATATGTAGTGGGACGTAATACGTTATCCGACTTTTCCCGGAAAGTGCTCTCTCGAAATTTCAAAAGTAAATCTCACCGTGATGCGTAACACCTCTCCTGTAACGTCTGCCAGTGAGGTTTATTGAGAATGTCCGTAACGCTCTCGAGCAGACTAAACGATCCCGTGACGAAAGCGCCGCTTTTCGTTGGATCTTCTCAATCTCTTCTATCAGTCCTACGTGGCACTGATTCCAGATGGATGAACAATACTCAAGAATCGGTGGAACAAGTGCCTTATGTGCCACTTTCCTTGTGGATGAGTTACATTTCCTTAAGATTTTGTCCTACCAATCTGAGTGTGGCATCTGCTCTGCCCACTATTTGTTTTACGTGGTCATTCCACTTAAGGTCGCTCTGTATAGTTACGCCTAGACATTTTGCAGCAAATACTGTTTCCAGTAGCTTGTCATCAGTAGTGTAGCTCCAGAGTAGTGGATTTATTTTCCAATTTATGCCCAATTTGTTATGTTTATTTACGTTCAGAGTCAACTGCCAGAGCCGGTACCATTCATCAATTCTCTGGAGGTCATTCTGCAAATCGTTACTATCTTCGGGCGTTGCTAATTTGTGATAGTCAACAACATCATCTGTGAACAGCCTTAAACTTGGAAATTTGTGGTAAGCTCCTATGGGACCAAACTGCTGCGGTCATATTCCCTAGGTTTACACACTACTTAATCTAACTTAAACTAACTGATGCTTAGGACAGCACACACATCCATTCCGAGGGAGGACTCGAACCTCAGTCGCGGGGACACGCTCGAACCATGGAACAGCTTTAGAGAGCATCCGACACTTTCTACTACATCATTTATATACATTGTAAACAGTAACTATCCTATCACACTTCCTTGGAGTATACCGGAAATTACCTTTAAATCTGTCGATCTTGTTCCGTCAATAGTGGCGGGTGGAGTTCTGTTTGCAAAGTAGTGCTGAATCCAGTCGCAAATGTTATCCGATACTCGATAGGCTCATATTTTTTTCACTAAACGGCAGTGCGGGATGCTGTCAAATATCTTGCTGAAGGAACACTGCATCAACCTGAGCGTCATGAAGAGGAGACACGTCTGAACAGAATTGTGACTGAGGAGGACGAGGCATGGATGCAGTTCGTGAACTCGGCAACTCAGGAACAGTCCACATACTGCATGCACACTCATTCTCCCAATAAGTTCAAAAAATTAAGACAGATGGTGTCAAACCGAAAAAATTATGGATACAATTTTTTTAAGATTGCAGAGGAATTTTGACAATAGATTTCATGAAAGTAATGCGTGAAAATACTGTGACATCACTAGTATATTGTGAGATAATTTTCTTAAAATTCCGTAGGTCAAACCAAAACAAACGGCGCGGGATGATTACCGCAAGGAATCAATCTCATTCACGACAATGTGTGATCCCATGCTGCGAATCAAACGAAGTAAAAAGTCAGCCTTTATGGCTGGGAGATTGTTCTAAAAGTACCCCCTACATTCCTGAATTGGCACCGCGTGACTTTAATCTCTTGCCCGAGATCAAGGCCAGGCTGGCTCGCAGCACTTGACGATCAACGATAGGCTCTAGAAGGCTGTCAACAACTGGCAGAAGCACCAGGCGGTATCATTGTTTGATGAAGAGATAAAGGAACCGGTGTCACGCTACGTTAAGTTCTTGAACTTGGTTAGCGGTCATATGGAGAAATGTCAAGATGTATGTACACGCTGTACACAAAAAATCGTCTATTCCTTTTTTTAATAGCCAGTTAGAGATTAATTTACGAATAGCCCTTGTACAAACAACTACCTACGAATCGGTTGTGAATTGAAGTAGTCGGTTAGACTGTCCGCCAAGCATTTGAATTATGGTGCTGCATCAAGTTACCATTCACCAAATTAGTCAAATACGGTACCGCTGACTAAGAATCAGCATCTAAAAACTGTCGTCAGTACCAGCCTATCCTAGAGTACTGTTGCAGTGTTTGGCGTGACAGCACACAGCGAATGAATTCAGAGATGCTTTACTAGGATCGTATAGGCCAGTGTAGCCTACACGAAAGAGTAACAGAAATTCTCAGGGAACTTAAGGCGAATCATTTTAACAAAGACGACGCAGTTGCAGCGAAACCCTGTTGCCGTTTATTCGAAAATGACTGTGCGACCAACGTACATAACGCATAGGGATCACGGAAAATTACAAGACATATTAGGGGATGAACATAGGCATGTTTACTTCATTGAATACGCTAACTGATTAGGAAAAAAAAACTCATAACGTTTCGTACGATGCACCCTCCGTCATTTTTTGAACAGTAGCTCTCGGATTATTTATTTAGAGACAGACCAATGCTGTGGTCTGGGAAAGACAAGAGCTGCATCTCAACCTGGTTTTTTTCTACTTGTGTGTCATCTGGCAGTATTGATGTGGCTTGTCAAATTTCTTATTTTGTGCCAAACTCTTCATCATTTAGGGGTCCTACATCTTATTTTCTATACGTTCTTTCTCCATGTTCCAAACTCAGTTCACGCAGACAACTTTTTTCCCTGTATGACTCTCACAGACATTATAGAAGTTATTCCTTGATGTCGTAGTGCACATCGTACCATCCTATCCGTTCTTGCCCTTAGTGTTCCCACACATTTCTTTTCTGATCCACGGAGAAGCTCCTCAATTTTTATGTTATCAGACCACTTAACTTTTAGCGTACGGCCGTAAAACTAAATGTCAAACGCTTCGATTGTGTGTTCCTTACGTCTTCTTTGTTACGTCCGTCGTCCATTGTTTTCCATCGAAGATAGCAGGGTTTCTTCACTTTTTCTACTACACGGCTACCAATTTGCTATTAAGTTTGTCGCTAATCTTATTTTCGTTATTCCTCCGTTCTTTCTTCTACCTTTGGTTTGTCCATATTTTGGGCGCTGTTGTTGCCTAATCATCCCAATCAACAGGAGCTGTTATTCTTCTTCGGTTTCACTGAGGATAGCAGTGTCATCATCGATCTTTCTATTGGCGCCCTTTTACTATGACGTTTAAGCCCTCTTTAAAACAGTATTTTATTTTTCTTCTCTGATTCGAGTGCTTTTCGCCGTTCTTAACCCGCTTACTCATCTGGTATTGTTCTCTCTTGATTGTCTTACACAGTGTACACTACTGGCCATTAAAATCCATTAAAATTGCTACACCACGAAGATGATGTGCTACAGACGTGATATTTAACCGACAGGAAGAAGATGATGTGATATGCAAATGATTAGCTTTTCAGAGCATTCAACACAAGGTTGGCGGCGGTGCCGACACCTACAACGTGCTGACACCGATTTTTTATACACAAACAGCAGCTGACCGGCGTTGCCTGGTGAAACGTTGTTGTGATGCCTCGTGTAACGAGGAGAAATGCATACCACCACGTTTCCGACTTTCATAAAGGTCGGATTGTAGCCTATCGCGATTGCAGTCGAGATGACAGGCATCTTATTCGCATGGCTGTAACGGATCGTGCAACCATGTCTCGATCCCTGAGTCAACAGATGGGGACGTTCGCAAGGCAACAACCATCTGCACGAACAGTTCGACGACGTTTGCAGCAGCATGGACTATCAGCTCGGAGACCATGGCTGCGGTTAACCTTGACGCTGTACCACAGACAGGAGCGCCTGCGATGGTGTACTCAGCGACGAACCTGGGTGCACGAATGGCAAAACGTCATTTTTTCGGATGAATCCAGATTCTGTTTACAGCATCATGCTAGTCGCATCTGTGTTTGGCGACATCGCGGTGAACGCACATTGGAAGCGAGTATTCGTAATCACCATACTAGCGTATCACCCGGCGTGATGGTATGGGGTGCCATTGGTTACAAGTCTCGGTCACCTCTTGTTGGCATTGACGGCACTTTGAACAGTGGACGTTACATTTCAGGTGTGTTACGACTCGTGGCTCTACCCTTCATTCGATCCCTGTGAAACCCTACATTTCAGCAGGATAATGCACGACCGCATGTTGCATGTCGTGTACGGGCCTTTCTGGATACAGAAATGTTCGACTGCTGCCCTGGCCAGCACATTCTCCAGATCTCTCACCAATTGAAAACGTCTGGTCAATGGTGGCCGAGGAACTGGCTCGTCACAATACGCCAGTCACTACTCTTGATGAACTGTGGTATCATGTTGAAACTGCAAGGGCAGCTGTACCTGTACACGCCATCCAAGCTCTGTTTGACTCAATGCCCAGGCGTATCAAGGCCGTTATTACGGCCAGAGATGGTTATTCTGGGTAATGATTTCTCAGGATCTATGCACCCAAATTACGTGAAAATGTAATCACATGTCAGTTCTAGTATAATGTATTTGTCCAATGAATACCCGTTTACCATTTGCATTTCTTCTTGGTGTAGCGATTTTAATGGCCAGTAGTGTATATCAACAACACCTATCTGTAGCTAAGGGTTTTTGATTTAATTATCATTTCTTTCTAGAGAAGCTGCACGGTCATCAATGGTATCTGTTCTTTCGGGAACAGAGATGTTCGATTTTCTTTTCCATGCGTCTACCTACCATTTTCGTAAGCAGCTTGGATGCATGAGCTGTTAGGATAGTTTGATGTAAGCAGCGATTCTCCACTGGTGGGTGCAACAGAAAACTGCTCATGGATACAAGAAGCCCTTTATTGTTGTTTATTTACATTCGTTCAGTCTTCGATGCCGCTAATGTGGATCCTTGGCGAATGCGGCAAATACACCGACACGGCGCCTCCCTGTGTGTTCACCTCCCAGCGCCGTGCCAGCCTGGTCAGTCGCAGCGCAGACCATCTGGTGCATCTGCTGCTGTCGCAGGGTATGTCGAGTTTCCCAGCCGCAGCAGGCTGCCCGCGGGGTCGGCCGCCTTCACCGAGAACACGGCAGGCTGCGTCTTGCAGGGTGAAGGAGTCCCCAGTTTGAACCTCGGCACTTTCGGAGTTGGCCGGATCTCTGTACCGTCAGGAGCAGAGCTAACCAAGCGCCCGGGTCGAAGGCAGCGGTCGAAGGTTCGAGTTCCAGCAATCTTAGTGGTGGCTGCACCATTGACACAACGTTGACTGGCACAGGCTGGATGGGATGGCATAGTCCAGCTGTTACACGATGCCGGGCTGACCCCAGGGAGTTTACGTACAGCCGTTCAGGGCTGAACACGTGGAAGAAGCCTCAGTTCTTTCATGGAGAACAGAAGCGTCTCGTCAGTGTCCCAGGCCTGGCTGTTGCTACACAGCATTACGTTCAACTGTGCAAGCGGCCTGCTCTTGCTGAGGATGACAGCAGATCGCTGAATGTGGCTGACAGAGACGGCTGGCGCCCTGCATATTGTAACGCCTGGGAGTACAAATGGGGGTGGGGGACCCTTAAACTGGTTGTCGCTTCTGCTTTTCTAGACCGTGAGTCCTGTCCACACCACGTACCTGTTAACCCCGCGGCGGTCGTATTGTCCTGCTCCACACTGCTGTCGGCTTGCCTGAAATTATCTATCGAAATATGCAAGCGGGTTTAGGGGAGGCACTCAATGTTAAAACACGACACTGTCCTACGTCTGGTATGAACAACTGTATTCTGGGGCGATAAGAAATCACAGGTTGCACTATTTACACTCTAAGTCGTAACTGTTTATCCCAATTAACAGTCTTGATGATTATCTGCCCACAATATCACTCAGACGAGCGTACGCGTAACCGAACACGGCACGGATGATTGTTGATGATACGGATGCCGAATAATCGAACGAAAGTTCTTACGCTCGCCACGCATACACAGATTTCTTTTGGTACCAGTCCTCCTTGACACTAGTAATGTTATAACACTGTTCGTAAAGTTAATTTTTCAGTTCTCGGTTCTCACTTGTACGAGCGCGAGCGTAACCGTTGCGGCGCGGCTGATTGTTGATAATGTGGAAACGCGATGATCGAACGCACGTCCTCACGCTCGCTACAAGACACTGGCACTTGACTGCACTCTTTTATGGTTACTAATTTCTACTGATTCATATCAGTTCATTCTGGGAGACCGAACACGGCGCGGATGATTGATACAGTACGGTACGACACGCAACGAGAGGATATACGAGGGCAGTTCAATAAGTAATGCAACACATTTTTTTTCTGAAACAGGGGTTGTTTTATTCAGCATTGAAATACACCAGGTTATTCCCCAATCTTTTAGCTACACAACACTATTTTTCAACGTAATCTCCATTCAATGCTACGGCCTTACGCCACCTTGAAATGAGGGCCTGTATGCCTGCACGGTACCATTCCACTGGTCGATGTCGGAGCCAACGTCGTACTGCATCAATAACTTCTTCATCATCCGCGTAGTGCCTCCCACGGATTGCGTCCTTCATTGGGCCAAACATATGGAAATCCGACGGTGCGAGATCGGGGCTGTAGGGTGCATGAGGAAAAACAGTCCACTGAAGTTTTGTGAGCTCCTCTCGGGTGCGAAGACTTGTGTGAGGTCTTGCGTTGTCATGAAGAAGGAGAAGTTCGTTCAATTTTTGTGCCTACGAACACGCTGAAGTCGTTTCTTCAATTTCTGAAGAGTAGCACAATACACTTCAGAGTTGATCGTTTGACCATGGGGAAGGACATCGAACAGAATAACCCCTTCAGCGTCCCAGAAGACTGTAACCATGACTTTACCGACTGAGGGTATGGCTTTAAACTTTTTCTTGGTAGGGGAGTGGGTGTGGCGCCACTCCATTGATTGCCGTTTTGTTTCAGGTTCGAAGTGATGAACCCATGTTTCATCGCCTGTAACAATCTTTGACAAGAAATTGTCACCCTCAGCCACATGACGAGCAAGCAATTCCGCACAGATGGTTCTCCTTTGCTCTTTATGGTGTTCGGTTAGACAACGAGGGACCCAGCAGGAACAAACCTTTGAATATCCCAACTGGTGAACAATTGTGACAGCACTACCAACAGAGATGTCAAGTTGAGCACTGAGTTGTTTGATGGTGATCCGTCGATCATCTCGAACGAGTGTGTTCGCACGCTCGGCCATTGCAGGAGTCACAGCTGTGCACGGCCGGCCCGCACGCGGGAGATCAAACAGTCTTGCTTGACCTTGCGGCGATGATGACACACGCTTTGCCCAATGACTCACCGTGCTTTTGTCCACTGCCAGATCACCGTAGACATTCTGCAAGCGCCTATGAATATCTGAGATGCCCTGGTTTTCCGCCAAAAGAAACTCGATCACTGCCCGTTGTTTGCAACGCACATCCGTTAGAGACGCCATTTTAACAGCTCCGTACAGCGCTGCCACCAGTCGGAAGTCAATGAAACTATACGAGACGAAGCGGGAATGTTTGAAAATATTCCACAAGAAATTTCCGGTTTTTTCAACCAAAATTGGCCGAGAAAAAAAATGTGTTGCATTACTTATTGAACTGCCCTCGTACAAATACGTTTTCAGCAGCACTGCTCATTTTTAAATTACTTCTTGACGCACTTTCCTCTGAATCATTTACTTATTTTATCACTTTACTGTAATCGCACTTGTAGCAACACTTCAACTTCCATACTAACAATGCCTCTCTCATGCAAAGCTACACACTACACAACGTAACAGTTCCGAGTTGCGCGCCTGTGTTTTTTTTTTTTTTTAATAAATCTCATTTTGTTCGCTATTGTACGTTGCATCTGCTCGGGGCGGACGTCGTAAGACATTCGTTTAAGTTCGTTCTTCACCGATTAACTCAGTTTTTTTTATTACAGAGGGCAGCTAACCCTCCGACCGAACACGCTGAGCTACCGTGCCGGCGCGCTCGACTCTGCAGACGCGGCTGCCCGCAAAGATACTCCATAACTCAGCCAGCGATATGACACCACGCTTACTATATGACACTGAGACGTGGCTGTGGCCCATGTCGCGGCAATATTCGTCCAAAAGTCTGATAGTATGTGTCACCTCACAGATATTGCACACTGCCTAGAATAACTGTTTAGTTACCACTTTTCCCACTGATTTTAGAGATTGTTTGGTGGTATGTCTTCCAACGGTTTGTCAAACTATGACTCTGATACTGGATCTCCTATTTCCTCCAAGTCGACACTCATTTCTCCTTCCATAACATCAGCCCACAGATCCTTCCCCCCTCCCCCCTTCCCCTCCCCTCCCCCTCCCGCAGAGGCCATCTAACCACTCTTTTCACTTATCAGCCATCTCTTCTGTGTTTATGAGTGGAATTCCTTTTGCACTCTGAATGTTAACGCCTTTGTTTTTGCATTCTCTGAAATTTATTTCAATATACTGCGTGCTGAATCCTGTTCTTCCGACGACCATTTCCATTCTGATATCTTCACATTTTTCTTGCAGCCATTTCGCTTTACCTTTCCTACACTTCCCATTGCTTTCCTTCCTAAGTTATGTTGCTGTATCCCTTTCGTCTACTGAATGCCTTTGCCTTTCCTTCTTTCATCAATCAACTGAAGTACTTTTTTCTATCATCGAAAGTTTCTTCGTAGTTACCTTCTTCACATCTATTCACATCTATATTCGTTTGTCGAACTACTGAGATTCCTCTTCACTTTAATCGCCTACTGTGTCATTCATTGTGCAGTGCCTATAATCTCAGAGAAATTCAAGGTGATAAAGTGTCCATCGACCTTCGGAATGGGTTTTCACAGCTGAAAGAACATTGAGTCAGTTATGTGATTGCATTGCAGTCTTCATAGAACTCTCTACATCGATCTTAATGGTGTTCGCGGTATATTCCCTATATACGGAACTAGCTCTGCAGATGACAAAGAAATTGAAGAAATGTATGATGAAATAAAAGAAATTATTCAGATCGTGAAGGGAGACGAAAATTTAATAGTCATGGGTGACTGGAATTCGAGTGTAGGAAAAGGGAGAGAAGGAAACATAGTAGGTGAATATGGATGGGGCTAAGAAATGAAAGAGGAAGCCGCCTGGTAGAATTTTGCACAGAGCACAACATCATCATAGCTAACACTTGGTTTAAGAATCAAGAAAGAAGGTTGTATACATGGAAGAACCCTGGAGATACTAAAAGGTATCAGATAGATTATATAATGGTAAGACAGAGGTTTAGGAATCAGGTTTTAAATTGTAAGACATTTCCAGGGGCAGATGTGGACTCTGACCACAATCTATTGGTTATGACCTGTAGATTAAAACTGAAGAAACTGCAAAAAGGTGGGAATTTAAGGAGATGGAACCTGGATAAACTGAAAGAACCAGAGGTTGTACAGAGTTTCAGGGAGAGCATAAGGGAACAATTGACAGGAATGGGGGAAAGAAATACGGTAGAAGAAGAATGGGTAGCTTTGAGGGATGAAGTAGTGAAGGCACCAGAGGATCAAGTAGGTAAAAAGACGAGGGCTAGTAGAAATCCTTGGGTAACAGAAGAAATATTGAATTTAATTGATGAAAGGAGAAAATATATAACTGCAGTAAATGAAGCAGGCAAAAAGGAATACAAACGTCTCAAAAATGAGATAGACAGGAAGTGCAAAATGGCTAAGCAGGGATGGCTAGAGGACAAATGTAAGGATGTAGAGGCTTATCTCACTACGGGTAAGATAGATACTGCCTACAGGAAAATTAAAGAGACCTTTGGAAATAAGAGAACGACTTGTATGAATATCAAAAGCTCAGATGGAAACCCAGTTCTAAGCAAAGAAGGGAAAGCAGTAAGGTGGAAGGATTATATAGAGGGTCTATACAAGGGCGATGTGATGATGAGTCCCATATTTCTTTACAGAGCGTAGGGGAGCGACGCGGGAGAACCGCGCCGCCTTACTAGGCAACGTCCTAGTGGAGGTGGTTTGCCATTGCCTTCCTCCGACCGTAATGGGGATAAATGTTGATGATGAAGACGACACAATAACACCCAGTCATCTCGAGGGAGGAAAAATTCCTGACCCCGCCGGGAATCGAACACGGGACTCCGTGCTCGGGAAGCGAGAACGCTACCGCGAGACCACGAGGGGCGGACACAAGGGCGATGTACTTGAGGACAATATTATGGAAATGGAAGAGGATGTAGATGAAGATGAAATGGGAGATACGATACTGCGTCAAGAGTTTGACAGAGAGTCGAAACAAGGCCCCCGGAGTAGACAACATTCCATTGGAACTACTGACGGCCTTGGGAGAGCCAGTCCTGACAAAACTCTACCATCTGGTGAGCAAGATGTATGAAACAGGCGAAATACCCTCAGACTTCAAGAAGAATATAATAATCCCAATCCCAAAGAAAGCAGGTGTTGACAGATGTGAAAATTACCGAACTATCAGTTTAATAAGTCACAGCTGCAAAATACTAACACGAATTCTTTACAGACGAATGGAAAAACTAGTAGAAGCCAACCTCGGGGAAGATCAGTTTGGATTCCGTAGAAACACTGGAACACGTGAGGCAATACTGACCTTACGACTTATCTTAGAAGAAAGATTAAGGAAAGGCAAACCTACGTTTCTAGCTTTTGTAGACTTAGAGAAAGCTTTTGACAATGTTGACTGGAATACTCTCTTTCAAATTCCAAAGGTGGCAGGGGTAAAATACAGGGAGCGAAAGGCTATTTACAATTTGTACAGAAACCAGATGGCAGTTATAAGAGTCGAGGGACATGAAAGGGAAGCAGTGGTTGGGAAGGGAGTAAGACAGGGTTGTAGCCTCTCCCCGATGTTGTTCAATCTGTATATTGAGCAAGCAGTAAAGGAAACAAAAGAAAAATTCGGAGTAGGTATTAAAATTCATGGAGAAGAAGTAAAAACTTTGAGGTTCGCCGATGACATTGTAATTCTGTCAGAGACAGCAAAGGACTTGGAAGAGCAGTTGAATGGAATAGACAGTGTCTTGAAAGGAGGACATAAGATGAACATCAACAACAGCAAAACGAGGATAATGGAATGTAGTCGAATTAAGTCGGGTGATCCTGAGGGAATTAGATTAGGAAATGAGACACTTAAAGTAGTAAAGGAGTTTTGCTATTTGGGGAGCAAAATAACTGATGATGGTCGAAGTAGAGAGGATATAAAATGTAGACTGGCAATGGCAAGGAAATCGTTTCTGAAGAAGAGAACTTTGTTAACATCGAGTATAGATTTAAGTGTCAGGAAGTCATTTCTGAAAGTGTTTGTATGGAGTGTAGCCATGTATGGAAGTGAAACATGGACGATAAATAGTTTGGACAAGAAGAGAATAGAAGCTTTCGAAATGTGGTGCTACAGAAGAATGCTGAAGATTAGATGGGTAGATCATATGACTAATGAGGAAGTATTGAATTGGATTGGGGAGAAGAGAAGTTTGTGGCACAACTTGACCAGAAGACGGGATCGGTTGGTAGGGCATGTTCTGAGGCATCAAGGGATCACCAGTTTAGTATTGGAGAGCAGCGTGGAGGGTAAAAATCGTAGAAGGAGACCAAGAGATGAATACACTAAGCAGATTCAGAGGGATGTAGGTTGCAGTAGGTACTGGGAGATGAAGAAGCTTGCACAGGATAGAGTAGCATGGAGAACTGCATCAAACCAATCTCAGGACTGAAGACCACAACAACAACAACAACATACGGAAGTTCCACGAGACCGTTCGCTTACTATGAAGTTGAATTTTGTGAGTTCGAAACGCAAGAAAACTGTATCGAAACGCAGGAAGGCATGAAGAAAATCGTTGCTCTGATCACAAATCGGCATTTGATCCTCAGCGTAATCAGTTATAATCCACTGCCCACAAATAGGCGAAAAGACTGAATACTGTTTAATTTCACCACAGGCGTTGATATGTTCGAGAAGTATTCGATATCCGATTTAAACTGCTTGGTAATTTTTATTTATTTATTTAGCATTGCTTGCACTCTTCAACCTCATCACATATAATCCAGTGGTTGGAAGTAGTCCTCCACAAACAAAAGAAGTTGTAAGTTGCAGTAATTTGACAGTAATTTTGTATTTTATTGAACTGGGGACATAAAAGCGACGGAGAGGCTTCGTCCCCGCCGTAGCCCTCCGTGGTACACTACCCCGCAACAGGCTGCAGCAGTCCACCCACCCCACCGCCGCACCACACCGAACCCAGGGTTATTGCGCGGTTCGGCCCCCAGTGGATTCGCCTCCCCCCCCCCCCGCCCCCATCTCCCGGGAATGTCTCACACTGGACGAGTCTGGAGAACATGCTGGCTACTCTAGTCGAAATATGTCGTTATCCTGAAGTAAGTCATTCTCAAGACGTGCACGATGGGGGCGCGAATTGTCGTCGATGAAGACGAATGCCTCGTCAATATGCTGCCGAATGGTTGCACTATCGGTCGAAGGATGGCATTCACGTATCGTATAGCCGGTACGGCGCCTTCCATGACCACCAGCTGCGAACGTCGGCCCCACATAATGCCTCCCCAAAACAGAAGGGAACCTCCACCTTGCTGCACTCGCTGGACAGTGTATCTAAGGCGTTCAGCCTGACCGGGTTGCCTCCAAACACGTTGCATGGGGGCTTAACTAAATAAAATGCAAATAATTTTAATTTTAGTCGATGTTTGTCCGATTACGAAGTCTCGTAACCGGTTGGCCCTGAGCAGTATTAGTACGCAATCTGACTGCAGAGAATAACAATAAAGAATGAAAGCAAATTTCCGTTAACACAAATGATTAATTAAGTCCCCTACAAAACAACAAAGCACTAGTGTAACTGTTCTGTGTGTGGAAGTGTGATTCAACGTACACATCTGGCACGGTTCTTCCTCAATATGACAAGATGCTTTAAACGCCATTTACAATGGAGTAATTAAAAAAAAAACAGAAGTACTATAATTGCATATAGAAACCAGAATTACACTCTAATACATGAACACAAGCCAGATGCTTTGTTGACTGAACCTGTGACCAAGAGACATTGTTAGTTAGGAAATTTGAAATAAAAAAAAAAGTTTTTTTTTTACCTTCATATATATTGTGGAAAAATACACTCTGATCATTACAACATCCCCATTCGAACAGCATCGGCTGTCTAGCCCATCAGAACAACTGCAAACGACATGCTCACAACTAGTGCTGCTATCGACATCTTCTCAACAAGCACTGACTACGGCAACCTCAGAAGTCCTACTTCCCACAGCAACTTCTGAACAAGCACTGCCCTCGACATTCTCTGAACAACTACTTCCCCAGTGGAGGCGGCTGAATAATACTCTTTGGCGCAACCTCTGGCGCTGTGACTCAGTGTAGCCACCTTTCAACGTCTCCGACGAATGTCTGGTTGAAGGCATATGCGACTCTCATCGGTGAAGAGAACGTGATGCCAATCCTGAGCGGTCAATTCGGCATGTCGTTGGACCCATCTGTACCGCGCTTCATAGTGTCGAGGTTACAAAGATGGACCTCGCCATGGACGTCGGGAGTGAAGTTGCGCATCATGCAGCCTGTTGTACACAGTTTGAGTCGTAACACGACGTCCTGTGGCTGCACCAAAAGCGTTATTCAAAATGGTGGCGTTGCTGTCAGGGTTCCTCCGAGCCATAATCCGTAGATAGCGGTCATCCACTGCAGTAGTAGCCCTTGGGCGCCTAAGCGAGGCATGTGATCGACAGTTCCTGTCTCTCTGTATCTCCTCCATGTCCGAACTTTGCATCGCTTTGGTTCATTCCGAGACGCCTGGACACTTCCCTTGTTGAGATCCCTTCCTGGCACAAAGTAACAATGCGGACGCGATCGAACCGCGGTATTGACCGTCTAGGCATCGTTGAAATACAGACAACACGCGTCGTGTACTTCCTTCCTCGTGGAATGACTGGAACCGATCGGCTCTCGGACACCTGCCGTCTAATAGGCGCTGCTCTTGCATGGCTGTTGACATCTTTGAGCGGGTTTAGTAACATCTCTGAACAGTCAAAGGGACTGTGTCTGTAATGCAATATCAACAGTCAACGTCTATCTTCAGGCGTTCTGGGGACCGGGGTGATGCAAAACTTTTTTTGATGTGTGTAATAACAAATGTACACCGGTAAGAAGAACAGCTTTCTATCCTTACGTGCTATCAGATAGCCAGACATACCAAAAGATGTTCATTGCATATTGTGCCCCACAGCAAAGTTCCGCCCTTCATTATAATCTGAAAACTCTATTTTCTCGAAAATTGAGACTATTAGATTCCGTCACTGTGAAAATAGAGGCTACTCGCACGATAAAGTAACAACAGCAACAGGCCACTGTTAGTAATACTAGGTATTTAGAACAAATAGTGTGGCTACAGGTATTCATCAGACGGCTGTTTCGCTGAATGGCAGTCAAGATTTAACACTTTCCTGAGTCTTGAAGATACAATGTAGAGCACCACATACACTCCTAAATATTTCGGCCACGTGGATATACAGGGTGAGTCACCTAACGTTACCGCTGGATATATTTCGTAAACCACATCAAATACTGACGAACCGATTCCACAGACCGAACGTGAGGAGAGGGGCTAGTGTAATTGTTTAATACAAACCATACAAAAATGCACGGAAGTATGTTTTTTAACACAAACCTACGTTTTTTAAATGGAACCACGTTTGTTTTGTTAGCACATCTGAACATATAAACAAATACGTAATCAGTGCCGCTTGTTGCATTGTAAAATGTTAATTACATCCGGAGATATTGTAACCTAAAGTTGACGCTTGAAACCTCCGACGTTCAGTTGCGTGTTGTAACAAACACGGGCCACGGTCGGCGAGCAGCATCTGCAGGGACATGTTTACGATGACGACCGTGTTTACGAGTGTGGCTGTAGTGCACTGTTGTGGTTTGGTCTAGCTGTCGCAGTGCCCGCATGTAGAGCTTGCTGCTACTGTTCTTCTGCATTCGTCTCCGCACGCAGACCAACTGTAGTACACCGTGTTACCAGACGTCTGTGATAGTGTAGTGTTGTAGGAACTGTGACCATGGTGTATTCGAACTCTGAAAAGGCGGAGATGATACTCATCTATGGCGAGTGTCGACGAAATGCAGCTGAAGCCTGCAGGGTGTATGCAGAACGGTACCCGGACAGAGAGCATCCAACGTGCCGCACATTGCAAAACGTCAACCGCCAACTGTATGCAACAGGTATGGTCGTAGCACGCAAACGGGTCCGTAACAGTCCCGTCACAGGAGAAGCGGGTTATGTTGGTGTGTTAGCTGTTGTTGCCATGAACCCGCACATGAGTACACGGGACATTGCGAGAGCCGGTGGACTGAGTCAAAGTAGTGCCATGCGCATACTGCATCGTCTCCGCTTTCACCCGTTTCGTCGTTACATCAACAATTACATGGTGATGACTTTAATCATCGAGTGCGATTCTGTCAATGGGCATTAACAGAGAATGCGTTGCAGTTCTACCTGTTTACCGATGAAGCGGGTTTCGCAAACCACGGGGCAGTGAATCTACGGAACATGCATTACTGGTCCGTGGACAATCCTCGCTGGCTCAGACAGGTTAGAGCGACAGCGACCGTGGACTGTAAATGTATGGCGCGGAATCATTGGCGACCAGCTCATTGGTCCTCAATCATTGCAGGGGCCCAAACAGCTGCAACATACATCGCGTTTCTACAGAATGATCTGCCAACGTTGCTCGAAAATGTCCCACTGGAAACGCGTCGACGTATGTGGTATCAGCATGATGGTGCACCTGCACATTCCGCAATTAACACTAGGCTGACCCTTGACAGGGTGTTCAACGGGCGTTTCATAGGACGTGGAGGACGCATAAATTGGCATAAATTCTCCTGATCTTACACCTCTGGACTTCTTTCTGTGGGGTACGTTAAAGGAGAATGTGTACCGTGATGTGCCTACAACCCCAGAGGATATGAAACAACGTATTGTGGCAGCCTGCGGCGACATTACACCAGATGTACTGCGGCGTGTACGACATTCATTACGCCAGAGATTGCAATTGTGTGCAGCAAATGATGGCCACCACATTGAACATCTATTGGCCTGACATGTCGGGACACACTCCGTAATCGAAAACGGAAACCACGTGTGTACGTGTACCTCACCCCTCATGGTAATGTACATGTGCGTCAGTGAAAAAGACCAATAAAAAGGTGCTAGCATGTGGACGTAATGTGCTGTTCCAGTCTCTTCTGTACCTAAGGTCCATCACCGTTCCCTTTGGATCCCTACGTAATTCGGTGCTCTCCGATACACACGATCGAACAACGGAGGAGTGGTACTCAAGCGTCAAGTTTAGGTTACAATATCTCCGGATGTAATTAACATTTTACAATGCAACAAACGGCACTGATTACGTATTTGTTTATATGTTCAGATGTGCTAACAAAACTAACGGGGTTCCATTTAAAAAAAACGTAGGTTTGTGTTAAAAAACATACTTCCGTGCATTTTTGTATGGTTTGTATTAAACAATTACACTAGCCCCTCTCCTCACGTTCGGTCTGTGGAATCGATTCGTTAATATTTGATGTGGTTTACGAAATATATCCAGCGGTAATGTTAGGTGACTCACCCTGTATACTAAGACTACGATGTACAACGACAAGACTGTGCCAAAGACTTTGACAGAGAGTTACAATATGTACATGGACTGAAACGAATCGGTCACGTGGTGGACTGATACGTCTCAGATATCGTTGCATTAATCTAGCCGATAACACATGTCTTAATTTCCCTCTACCTCTACAGTTTACCGCATGGCCTGCATCTGCTGTACTGTATGAATCTGACGATCTTGGGTTGGGCCTCACGGGAGGAGAGGGCACGGACCGCATGCGGCCATCCTGTGGAAATCCCCAGGGAGGACAGGCGGCTTCTAAAGCTGTCGGCATGCGGACCGTGCTTTCGAAGGCCAAGGTTGAGCGCGCTGAATTCAACTTGCCGATGAACGCTCAGAAACGATGTAACTGTGCCTCGGTACGCGTGTCTCAAAGCGGTATACGCGATCGCACCGGGCTCCAGTGGCAGTTGTCGGCTGTATCTGGCTCGCAAATAACACTGTAGTGAAATGGACGAACGTAAAATTCCAACGTTAGCGCAATAAAAATGCAAACTTCCTCCCTTGCCCATATGCTACTCATGTTGTTCTGCGTGGAACACACATACACTCCTGGAAATTGAAATAAGAACACCGTGAATTCATTGTCCCAGGAAGGGGAAACTTTATTGACACATTCCTGGGGTCAGATACATCACATGATCACACTGACAGAACCACAGGCACATAGACACAGGCAACAGAGCATGCACAATGTCGGCACTAGTACAGTGTATATCCACCTTTCGCAGCAATGCAGGCTGCTATTCTCCCATGGAGACGATCGTAGAGATGCTGGATGTAGTCCTGTGGAACGGCTTGCCATGCCATTTCCACCTGGCGCCTCAGTTGGACCAGCGTTCGTGCTGGACGTGCAGACCGCGTGAGACGACGCTTCATCCGGTCCCAAACATGCTCAATGGGGGACAGATCCGGAGATCTTGCTGGCCAGGGTAGTTGACTTACACCTTCTAGAGCACGTTGGGTGGCACGGGATACATGCGGACGTGCATTGTCCTGTTGGAACAGCAAGTTCCCTTGCCGGTCTAGGAATGGTAGAACGATGGGTTCGCTGACGGTTTGGATGTACCGTGCACTATTCAGTGTCCCCTCGACGATCACCAGTGGTGTACGGCCAGTGTAGGAGATCGCTCCCCACACCATGATGCCGGGTGTTGGCCCTGTGTGCCTCGGTCGTATGCAGTCCTGATTGTGGCGCTCACCTGCACGGCGCCAAACACGCATACGACCATCATTGGCACCAAGGCAGAAGCGACTCTCATCGCTGAAGACGACACGTCTCCATTCGTCCCTCCATTCACGCCTGTCGCGACACCACTGGAGGCGGGCTGCACGATGTTGGGGCGTGAGCGGAAGACGGCCTAACGGTGTGCGGGACCGTAGCCCAGCTTCATGGAGACGGTTGCGAATGGTCCTCGCCGATACCCCAGGAGCAACAGTGTCCCTAATTTGCTGGGAAGTGGCGGTGCGGTCCCCTACGGCACTGCGTAGGATCCTACGGTCTTGGCGTGCATCCGTGCGTCGCTGCGGTCCGGTCCCAGGTCGACGGGCACGTGCACCTTCCGCCGACCACTGGCGACAACATCGATGTACTGTGGAGACCTCACGCCCCACGTGTTGAGCAATTCGGCGGTACGTCCACCCGGCCTCCCGCATGCCCACTATACGCCCTCGCTCAAGCGATGGAGCTCCGTATGCCACGGCAAACTGGCTGACACTGACGGCGGCGGTGCACAAATGCTGCGCAGCTAGCGCCATTCGACGGCCAACACCGCGGTTCCTGGTGTGTCCGCTGTGCCGTGCGTGTGATCATTGCTTGTACAGCCCTCTCGCAGTGTCCGGAGCAAGTATGGTGGGTCTGACACACCGGTGTCAATGTGTTCTTTTTTCCATTTCCAGGAGTGTAAATAAAAACTTCGATACCCACGAACGTGTTGTAAGGCAAAAAGAAAAGTACCATGTCCAGCCAATAAGGACATCAGCTTATAAAAGTGCCGTTAGAAATAGTGCGATACAAATTTACATTAGTTCTCCTTATTAGATACACATAATGTTGTGGATTGGCAAGAGAGCCAACCCACTATGAGAGGAAGCCGAAAGGCACGCGTTTTAGCTCACGCAGGCTGGCGTGAGGTCTGCAACAGGTCAAGGAAATGAGACTAGCAAAAAACGTACGTAGCTCCTGGAATACTTAATTTTAATCCATAATTGGTGAACATCGCTCTTGACGGTACATGTTTTACAGCATCAGTAGTAACTGGTAATGGCGCCTTGCTAGGTCGTAGCAATTGACGTAGCTGAAGGCTACGCTAACTATCGTCTCGGCAAATGAGAGCGTATTTTGTCAGTGAACCATCGCTAGCAAAGTCGGCTGTACAACTGGGGCGAGTGCTAGGAAGTCTCTCTAGACCTGCCGTGTGGCGGCGCTCGGTCTGCAATCACTGATAGTGGCGACACGCGGGTCCGACGTATACTAACGGACCGCGGCCGATTTAAAAGGCTACCACCTAGCAAGTGTGGTGTCTGGCTGTGACACCACACATAACTTCATCACTCTCGTTTTATTGTAAAACCCTAAGGTCATTCCTACTTAGTCACTGTTCCTGTTCACTTTACGACACGTGAAATATAGAAGTTGAAGCAAGAAAGAGCAAAATATCTTGCTGTAAGACGTTCAAGCTGTCTTGTAGATTATTCAGTCGAACAAACTGACTGCTCGGAAAGAGCACACTTAGAAAGTGTACAACTTTGCTTCCGCCTTTTTTCCCCAACATTTGAGGCTTTAATGAAACAAATTGGTTACATATTTATCATTCAAGGTATTTTCCATCGCTTGCCACCACTTTCTTCCATCTTTCGGACAGTCTACGAATCCCGTGTCGAAAAAATAGTTCATCTTTTGAAGCGATCCACGAATCTATCCAATTTGTGAATTCTTCATGAGATCGAAAATGTTGGTCAGCCAGGCCATGCGCCATTGATCTAAACAGGTGACAGTTGGAGGGAGCAATGCCTGGAGAATACGGCGCGTGAGGTAGGACTTCCCATTTTAACGTTTTCAAGTACGTTTTGACCTCTTTTGCAACGTGGGGTCGAGCGTTGTCGTGCTGCAAAATCACTTTATCGCGCCTCTCGCTATACTGCGGCCGTTTGTCTTTTAATGCTCTGTTCAAGCGCATTAATTGCGTTCGATAACGAGCACCTGTGATTGTTTCACTTGGTTTTAACACCTCATAGTACACGACGCCAAGCTGATCCCACCAAATGCAGAGCATGATCTTGGAACCGCGAATATTCGGTTTGGCCGTCGACGTGGAAACATGGCCGCGATATTCCCATGATTTTTTGCATTTTGAGCTATCGTAATGAACCCATTTTTCGTCCCCGGTCACAATGCGATGCAAAAATCCCTTCCGTTTTTGCCTCGGAAGCAACTGTTCACATACACACAAACGCCGTTCAACGTCTCTTGATTTCAGCTCACACGAGACACAAGTTCCTCCTTTCTGAATCATGCCCTTAGCCTTGAGACGTTTTGAAATGGCTTGCTGTGTAACTCCCACTAATCGTGCCAATTCTTCTTGAGTTTGACGCGAGTCTTCACTCAGCAATGTCTCCAGTTCTGCATCTTCGAAAACAATCTCTCTTCCACCACCATGCAGGTCTACGACGTTAAAATATCCGTTCTTGAAACATTGAAACCACTCACGACACATTTTTTCGCTAAAAGCGTCCCCACCATATGTACTTGAGAGCATTCTATGATACTCAGCCGCTGTTATCTTCATATTGAAACGAAACAGTAACACCTCACGTAAATGACGAGAGCTAGGCTCTTAAATTGACATTTTCAATCAAGAACGACTTTATGATGCAGACACAAATCGACTAATGTTTGAATGAGGTTATGTTGACCAAGGTCCAAGCTAACTACCTGACGTCTGCGATCTTTTTCAAATGGCTCAAATGGCTCTGAGCACTATGGGACTTAACATCTTAGGTCATCAGTCCCCTAGAACTTAGAACTACTTAAACCTAACTAACCTAAGGACATCACACACATCCATGCCCGAGGCAGGATTCGAACCTGCGACCGTAGCAGCCCCGCGGTTCCGGACTGCAGCGCTAGAACCGCACGGCCACCGCGGCCGGCTGCGATCTTTTTCTTTCGACTGCTACGTACCATTGTTGCTACCCATCGGCAAACGGCGGAAGCAAAGCTGTACACCTTTTATGTTTACACGACATCGAATGTTATAGAATAAACTCTTTTAAACTAACAGGAAAGTATGAGAACCGAGTAGATAAAGCGAAGGTTAGTGAAAACAGTTTTTGGATCCACTGAGACACAAACAAGGAACACATAGCCTACCTTATACTTCTGCGATTGTACTCACTGTGCTACGCCGACAGTGAAAGATTTGAGATCATACTTTGAATCCAACATTTCCTGAAAGCTTTAATTGTGGCTACGTTATTAACTAACATTTAACTGTAACAAATTATACCAAGAACAATGCGTTTGTGATGGATCCTCAGTGTGCCATTTCCTTGAAACATCACTATTTCTACATCTACATCCATACTCCGCAAGCCACCTGACGGTGTGTGGCGGAGGATACCTTGAGTACCTCTATCGGTTCTCCCTTCTATTCCAGTCTCGTATTGTTCGTGGAAAGAAGGATTGTCGGTATGCCTCTGTGTGGACTCTAATCTCTCTGATTTTATCCTCATGGTCTCCTCGCGAGATAGACGTAGGAGGGAGCAATATACTGCTTGAGTCCTCGGTAAAGGTATGTTCTCAAAACTTCAACAAAAGCCCGTACCGAGCTACTGAGCGTCTCTCTTGCAGAGTCTTCCACTGGAGTTTATCTATCATCTCCGTAATGCTTTCGCGATTACTAAATGATCCTGTAACGAAGCGCGCTGTTCTCCGTTGGATCTTCTCTATCTCTTCTATCAATCCTACCTGGTACGGATCCCACACCGGTGAGCAGTATTCAAGGAGTGGGCTAACAAGTGTACTGTAACCTACTTCCTTTTTTTTTTTTTGGACTACATTTCCTTAGGATTCTTCCAATGAATCAATGAATCTGCTTTACCGACGATTAATTTTATATCGTCATTCCATTTTAAATCAGTCCTAATGCCTACTCCCAGATAATTTATCGAATTAACTGCTTCCAGTTGCTGACCTGCTATAATGTAGCTAATGGTAAGGGATCTTTCCTTCCATGTATTCGCAGCACATTAAACTTGTCTACATTGAGATTCAATTGCCATTCCCTGCACCATGCGTCAATTCGTTGCAGATCCTCCTACATTTCAGTACAATTTTTCATTGTTTCAACCTCTCGATATACTACAGCATCATCCGCAAAAAGCCTCAGTGAACGTCTGATGTTACCCACAAGGTTCATAGTACATAAGTTATAATGATTCTTTAAACACTGTAAGACGTATGCGTTGCCGGCGATGGGCGAGGCATGACAGAATCTCTGACCAGAGAGTAGTTTATCGTTAGTTGTTGCTTGTCGCTAGTCTGCGCTTGCCTGCGCGAGTCGACAGTAGTAGTATAGTAGTAGTCTGGTGGAGTCGGCATGTGTCGGCTGTGTGCTCTGCTCGCGACTCTGGTCAGGATTCTGGAGGATGAGTATTGTTGTAGAAGGTAAAGAAGCAGCTTTGCGCATATTTAATAATGTATGTTAATTGTATTTTAATTTGTTCCAAAAAAATGCCCCAATAATAATTTTTATAATATAAAGTAACTCTTTTAAAGAAAACATTCATTTCAATTTAAAGAATATTTCCAATGCATTATCATTCCTTCCAAGAATTTATATATATATATATATATATATATATATATATATATATATATATATATATATATATATATATATATACGCCAGCATTGCACGAAGCTGTGTCGAAAAATACCTAATTAAGAGCAGATATAATTGCAGTTTTTATTGAGGTAAGAATTTTTGCTTTTTTATTCAGAATACAGGGCCGAAGGTCAGCGCTGCTGTCCTCATAAAATTCATCAGCTTACAAAACTTTTTTATTATTTTGGTGTTTAGGAATTTTTCTGTTTCGAACTTGACATTAAATGAGAAAAGAATTTTGTGGTAACATTAAGTGTAAATGCATTTCTGCACACAGACTATAAATGGGAGCCAATTTTGTTCAGAGGTTAAAATTCATTTAATTATTATTTTTTGTGGCGAGGTTACACTTGGCTCATTTTCATTGCCATTTCTTGTGTGGGGAGGTTACACTTGGCGACTTCCGGCCAGGATCGTATTTCTTTGTGAATCTTCTGAGAAGTAGTCATATATCTGCTCTTATTTACTTAAACGTAGTTTGCAACTGGCGCAACGCATTTACTAATTTGTCACTCTTTCTTTCACAGATCATCGGCAATTTGTTGCTCTTTGTTGTATTTGTGTTTGTTGCATTTTTGCATTGTCTTTGTTTTATTTGTGCTTAATTTTGATTTGTGTAAAATGCAGCGAAAAACTGTTAACAGTACAATGAGTGAAATAGCCGATTCGAATAATTTGACCGATAGTACTTGCGACACGCAGTGTAATGATGACAATACTCCATTTACAGACAATCAGTGCGTACCGACCACTAATATTGATTTTTATCCTATTGATGAGCAAACAAATTCGATTGTGTCGTCTGTTAATTTAACGACAATTGATGACGCGGGACGTTCTGTTACAATGAACGCTGCCCAGTTTGACACACCCGGTTTGCAAAATTTACGTAATGAACAGACAAATTTTTGTAACGAAAATGAACAGAGTACTCAAAATACGACAGATTTATTTAATTCCGAGGTAGTGACTAACAGTGCACATCCGATTGGCAAACCTTTTCGTGAATCACAGAATGACCAAATGGTTACACATAACGCGACAAAAGCAGATACACCATCACACAGCACAGAGAATAGAGTAGGTAGTATTGGCTTGGATCAAATTATGGCACTATTGCTACAACAATTTGATGAAAATTTTAAACAACTTAATGAAAGTCTTAAACAGTCGAAAAAAGAACAAGACAACAATCACAAACAAAATAATGAAAACTTCAAACAACTTAGTGAACAGAACAAACAACTTAATGAAAAACAAGACAACCTTAATGAAAATTTTAAACAACTTAATGAAAAACAAGACAAACTTAATGAATCGTGCGAACAACTCAATGAAAAATATGACAGGTCGATCAAACAATTTAATGAAAGTTTCAAACAGTCGAACGAAAAACAAGACAACTTTAATGAACAGAACGAACAACTTAGTGTACAGATTATAGCCGTTTCCGTGCAACGTTATGACACTAAAGAACAATTGCGTGACGAAATTGAGGCTTGTGTTAGGAAAAGTAGTGAAGAAATTAGATCTGTTGCACAAGAATTAAGTAATACAGATGCAGCGACAACAGAATCACTTAGAGATGAAAGTAATGCAGTCACTGAACAATGTTCAGAAAACGCAACACAGATACGCGACGAGTTTAATTTAAAGTCACCAGAACTTTCACACACTCTGGATACGGAAGTCGATAAGAAATTTCAACAACAGATCAGCCAAATTGATGAACGTATTAAAATGACAGAAATGAAAATTGTTTCAGTCACTAACACGTCACAACATAGGGCACATTCCGAACATTTGTCACACTTACACAGCCAGTATAACTTAAGTAATTTACAGAGACTACGCGACTTAAAATCCAAAAAGACACAGACAAACAGATTCTCATGCAATCGTGAACCTGTTCACAAATTCAGTGACGATAACGTTGATTATAAGCAATTTTTATCCGTAAGAAAATCTGAGGTATTTGGAAATGACAGAGCACAGGTACATGCTTTGAACTGGATACGTCGATTTATTTTTGTACTTTCACCGCCATTACCTGTAATGCAGAAACTAGAATTAGCTAGGATACAGCAATATGCTTTTGAATTTTTACCGCCATTGCATGTAACGCAAAAGCTAAAATTTATTTGCAGCACGTAATAGACCTCAGGGGATTCATTACGCGTTAATGAATATGTGCCGTAGCGTGCTCAGGGCCCCGAGCCGTAGTAGTGCTGTTTCATCTTTAGTTTTCTGCACTGCTGCCTTCTCTTCTACTATCCTTTATATCTATCAAAACAGCTCTTCAACTATCGCTCTATCTAATATTAAGAATGAGTAATGAAAACCCGATGTGACAAGTTATACCGAAAGTGACAATTTTTCATTAGACGCTCCAGAAATGACAACCACGAGAACTTTAATAACAGACAAAAAAAATTTTAATCATCAGTATGTGTAAAATTATCAGCAACAGCAAACGTATTTTGGCAACAATAGAGGTTTTTCTCCGCAACAGCAACAAAACCAACCGGTTAGCATACCTAACCAAGACTGTAATGTACAAGGTCAAACAAGTTTTAATGTTTCGCCGCGTACGCGTATAGCGTCGGCCCCAACAAATAGTAACGCACAGCAACAAGGGAATCAGTACGTACAGAAAACACACTATTTCAATTCCTATCGCACTGCACCGTATAGAAATGACTGTCATGACAGACGTAAAAATAATGAACACAATTTTCAGCGTACATTTAATAACAGTCGATCTTATCAGCAGCAAGAACATCAGCAACAACATATTATTATGAATGAACCAGACAGTAGGTATCATCCAGAACGTAATACGTCAGGAAGAAATAACAGAACAGTTCCAATAGTTGAAATTCCACAGCATCCTCCCGAAAATAATAGCACGTCAGATAGAATTTGACTAGATACAGTACAGGTTGCATCTTCCAGCAACGTAACCAATACTTCAGATACACAGAATCTTGTTCACGAAAATGTTATTACTTTTGACGACATCCGAGACACTCTTTTGCAGGAAAGACCAGTTGTTCAAAAAACCATTTCACACCCTGTCATCGAAGTTAAAATTGGATCATCGAAATTTTCAGCAGTAATCGATTCTGGATCACCTATGTCAGTTATAAATGAAGAAACTTTCAACGAGTGTAACAAAGAGAATACCTATCCTACGTTACCATTAGGCAAAACGAAAGTAAAAGGAGCAGTATCTAGTAAAGGAGTAGATGTAAAATTACAGACACATTTATCATTTTGTATTGCAGGTCATACATTTCACTCAAATTTTTGGATTGTTCCCTTATTGACAATAGACGTTATTTTAGGTAGGAATTTTCTGGTACAACACGACGCAATTATTGACTTTCAAAATTCCTATTTAATGTTAAAGGATGAAAATGTACAACTGGCTTTAGAGTTTCAGCACTCTTTATCTGCAGAAGAACAAACAATTAGTCGTACAGAGGTCATTTCCGCATCACGTAACATAGACTGTAATTCCACATTGTTCACTGATACGTACGTACACAAGTATAATACTCCAGACGAAGCCGACTATGACGTCATACAGATAATTTCTGATAAAGTTAAACAGAGCTGTGCAAATACAGACGACGAACGCACGCAACTACACGAAATTCTTTTACAGCAAGCTCCAGTTTTTGACAACGTTCCTGGTACTATATCCTGTTTTATGTATGAATTTCAAGTTAAACAGCACGATACATTTAAAGCCAAGCATTATCCCATTCCGTATATTCATAGAGAACAAGTTAAGAAAGAGTTACAAGATATGCTCGACCAAGGAATTATTGAACCGGCAGTTAGTCCGTACATAAACCCGCTACATATTGTTAAGAAAAAAGATGGTTCACTTCGCCTCGTACTGGATTCGCGTCACATCAGTGACATTATTATTAATGAAACAGATCGCCCACAGACACTAGAAGAACTACAGAAATTTCATGGTACTGCTATTTATTCCACATTAGATTTGAAATCAGGATTTTGGCAAATTCAGCTCCATCCGAACTGCGGAAACTACACAGCATTTCTCTGTTTTGGTGACTGTTATCAATTTTGTCAATTACCATTCGGTTTAACAATTTCTTCAGCAGCTTTTATTCGCGGTTTGAATACAATACTTCCGACAGAACTTAAAGACAGAATCACAACGTACGTAGACGACATTCTTATTGCAGAAGCTAACTGGTCTGAACACAATCAGATTCTTGAACGACTGTTGCAAACTTTTCGTGCACAAGGACTCACAGTTAATCTCAGTAAATCGCACTTTGGTAAAACTTCTATAAAATTTCTTGGACATGTAGTTTCAGCAGAGGGCATTACGCCTGACCGGGAAAAAACTTCAAGCTTTACGTGACATTACTGTTCCTACGACGAAGAAACAACTACGCAGTTTTTTGGGTTTAATTAACTTTTTCGTAAATTTATTCATTACCTTGCTTTAGACAGCCCTAGATTATGTCAATTGACAGGTAAAAACACTATTTGGTCCTGGGATAGGCAAGCACATTCTGAATTTGTGAACCTGAAAGAAGCCTTGTTGAATGCACCACTTTTATCGCACCCAGATCTTACCAGAAATTTTTCCATTGCCACCGACAGTTCTAACACCGCTTTAGGCGTACATATTTTTCAGGAAATTGAAGAAGATGGTTCTACAATAATTAAAAACATCGCTTTTGCAAGTCGCATTCTGTCACCTTCTGAACGAAATTATTCTGTTACAGAACTTGAAACATTATGTGTTGTATGGGCTTTTACCAGATTTAGGTATTTTCTTTATGGAAGACACACTACCGTTTACACAGGTCATAGAGCGATACAATTTTTACTTTCGGCTAAATTTACACACGACAGATTAAGTAGATGGAAACTTTATTTGCAGGAATTTAATTTTACAATTGTTCACATTCCCGGCACACAAAATATTGTAGCAGACGCACTATCCCGTTCTCTTAACAACAATCAGCAAGACATCGCAACCAACTTCTGCAAAGCAAATTTCAGCGTCATGTACATTCAACAAGTTGCATTTGAAAATTTCATTTCGTCGTCATTACAACACATAGCACAAGAGCAGAGTAAAGACAACGTGTGGAAAGAAATTAAACACCTTTGGCAAGATAGGAATAATGTTACCATTAGAAACCATTACACAGTACGCAATGACATTCTGTTTCGCCGCTCTCATCCTGACAGCAACAATTGGTTATTATGCATTCCTGACGAACTGGTTAACAAATTAATCTGGTACACTCATTTAAGTTACGCACATTACGAAGCCAGAAAATGTTTTCTTATACTTAGACATAACTGTTATTTTGCCAATATGGAGAAACGTATACGACGAGTTTTAGCGTCATGTAAAATCTGCCAGAAAGCTAAATCAGACACGACTTCACATATTCCTCCATTACATCCCATTGTACCTGTTAAATTGAGACATATGGCCGCTGTAGACATTTTTGGCCCGATTCCCAGAACTAATAGAGGTTTTTGCTACATCTTCGTCACTGTTGAACTCACTTCAAAATTTGTTACCTTCACTCCGTTACGCAAAGCTACTGCTAAAACTGTTTCGAAAGCATTTGTAAAACATTTTCTATCTCATGAAGGGCATGTGTTGAAAGTAATTTCCGACAACGGATCACAGTTTCGATCTGCTATATGGACACGTATGTTACGAGCTAGAAACATTTCTCCAATCTATATATCCAGGTACCATGCTTCTTCGAACCCTTGTGAACGATTAATGAAAGAAATTGGTAAACTGTGTAGAATATACTGCCATAAAAAACATTGATTGGGACACACACATACTCTCATTCCAGGATGTAATTAATTCCATACCAAATGAATCTACTATGCTATCTCCGTCTGTTATACTGAAAAATGTTGAACCACCTAACAAAATTAAAGAATTAGTAACCTTTCCTACATCTCGTCGACTACGACACCATGAAATAATTGACATTGCGCTGAACAACATCGAACGTGCCGCAGAGCGCCGGAGAAGACAGCAAAAACAGGTTTGTACACGCCGTGACTTTCGCATTGGACAGAAGATATTAGTACGTACACACTATTTATCCAACAAAGGAAAAAGTAGATGCAGTAAATTTGAGCTTCTATACGCAGGTCCATATCGGATTCGCAGTATTCCTCACCCCAATGTAGTACACGTCGAAACTTTGAGAACCAGAAAAAACAAAGGGAACCACCACATCTCGAACATCAAACCTTTTATTGAATGAACATACTTTATGATTTATCACACTGTAATGCCATTTCCTAATTTTTTTTATAACCACTTATGCAATTATATTCACATGAGTACTTACTGATGATTATCGTATTTTTTCTTGGCAAGTGCCCGGCAAGGTAAGGTTAGCAGGTCGCTCTTCTTGTCGTTACACATCAGAGCGTGCATATTTTTCCAGATAAACTTACGTATCTTATGAATAATTATGCAGTTTTATCTAGTGACATATTAATTTTATTAAATTCTCTCTCCATTAAAGTCTTCAATTCTCGCCTCTATTAACTACACAACATACAAGCTGAACACAAAGAAGGTCACATTTCTTGTCATCATATATCAGACCATGCATATTTTCCATTTTTCATGTATGTATGATTGTTTTCCTGTTTTGTTTGTATGCACTATGAAATATTTAAGATATAACAAACACCAGTTGTTTTTAACATTTTTGCCTTATGATATCTCAACATCGTGACTGCTACATTGTGATACACTGTGTACATTTTTGCCTCTGAACACTGTCGATGTTTTTGACGTATTACGTTTTCTGTCATGCTATGCTGTATGCTCAATTATGTTACTATAAACCAGTTTTTATTTAATGGATATATGAATTTGATGCAAGACATTAAACTTTGTTCATCATTTTCAGAAAGAAATAACGTGTAAAAAAATAAACAGAAATGGGAATTTCACCTTCGGAATGAACGAAAGAAGATGCAATACCTCGTGACGAAGAGTAAATGGATCAGAATTAACAAGCATTAACGAGAATATACTATATACACCGTATGATACCAGTCTTAACTAATTTTTTCTTTCAGAATACGAGGCGATTGATGCAGGCTGTCAGACAGAACTACACATCTTAGTTTTAGTGATGAAATATGCTAGAAATAAGGAATAGTTGTATAATGAATAATGAAATGACTTTTTTGCAGATGATAATTAATGGTGATGAATAATGATGAAGAATATGCTACTATGGTTAATGAAGTTTTTGTTTACAGGTGATGATAATAATGGAGTTATGGTAATATGAATAATGAAGTTTTTTCTTTACAGATGAGGATAATGATGAAGTTTATATATTTACTGTTAATTAAGAAATGCTATGTAGTTATTTAAGTATTTGTTGCAGTTCGTATTTGACAGTATGTCTTATATCGCATGGTATGATGACTGAAGATTTTGGAAAGGACAGCTAGAGAACATACATATATTTTTTATACACATTTCACTACCTGTTAATTCGAAGTTCACTACTTTTCAGCATAAAATGCGTTTCTTCTTTCAGTTTAATAATCCATTTTTGTATATTTTGCAGGAGAAATTATTCATGAAATTAATGTGCTATAAGCAGTTGTTCATTAAACCTATGTCATTTATGAATCTGATCACATATACTCTACTTGTTTCATAACCATGCTACAGCTGACTCATGACGAATGACGTTACACATCTTCATTTGCAGCAATAAGTCAAAAGTAAATATTTTCATGCCCCAGTAATTTATTATCGATCCCAACGCAATGCATTGCTAGAACAAAAAAAAATGTATTACCAGTTCCAAATAATGCTACCAGTTTAAAAGAGTTCTGAGTAATACTGATCAGCTCTGAATAGTATGTCACTTGAATAATGAATTCTGAGTAATACTGAGTGATGCTTTGTAATAATGGATAAATACTATGCGCATAATTTCTGTAAATAATATTTTTGTTATACTCTATAAATGCTATGCAATAATTAACTCTTGTTTTGAATGATCACTTCTGAATAATGCATAAAAAATGCTTTGTAACTGGCCAATGAATGCCACTGATTACTGTAATGAGATGACCTATGATGCCAATGATTACTATAATTAGATGAATTATGTATAAATGCTATGCCAATAATTAACTATTGCTTTGAATGATCACTTCTGAATAATGCATAAAAAATGCTTTGTAACTGGCCAATGAATGCCACTGATTACTGTAATGAGATGACCTATGATGCCAATGATTACTATAATTAGATGAATTATGTATAAATGCTATGCCAATAATTAAATCATTTTGAATGATGACTTCTGATGGTTTGTAACTGGCCAATGAGTGCCAATGTTCTCTGTAAATAGATAATTTATGAACATTATTCTGTAATAATACATACATGGTACAGAAATGTTCAGTAACTGGGCGATGAATGCCACCAATTACTCAAATCAGTTGTTAGACTAGTGTAATTCTCAATGAAGACTAGTATGTGACTTAATGACCTTCACCTTCTGACCTAACTACTAGAAATTACTGCAATATCCGTTTGTCCTGTCTATCCTCAGCCGGCCGAAGTGGCCGTGCGGTTAAAGGCGCTGCAGTCTGGAACCGCAAGACCGCTACGGTCGCAGGTTCGAATCCTGCCTCGGGCATGGATGTTTGTGATGTCCTTAGGTTAGTTAGGTTTAACTAGTTCTAAGTTCTAGGGGACTAATGACCTCAGCAGTTGAGTCCCATAGTGCTCAGAGCCATTTTTGTCTATCCTCATGATCTTGGAGCACTATATTTGGTTTTTGCACTAATTCTACGTTGGTGTACTTTACAAGAACGTGGTGTCGACACGACATGCTGTCCACCACCTTGAGCGATGGAGATGTTATTATGGTCCCACTGTTTGGTGTACCTAGTGTACTACCAAAATGATAGCATGGAATATTATTACGACATTTCAGTGTCTTGGCTACACTGATTAATACTTCTAGGAAGAGAACTTCAGATTGTCTCACTTGGTGTTGTGCTTCTATAGAAAGATATGGACTTTCAGTGCAGCTGCGTGCAACCTAAAGTGCTACAACCATGACGCAATCCTTCCCATTCCTTTCCTAATTCTTGTAAAATTATAAAGACATATACAGTGCGTGTGCACTTCATTTCATTTGTTAACAAGATCAGTTGTCATAAATATGCTAAATACTTATACAGTGCGTGTGCACTTTATTTTACTCCATGATATGTAAAAATGCTAAAGACTTATACAGTGCGTGTGCACTTTATTTCACTCCATGATATGTTATGTAAAAATGCTAAAGACTTCTACAGTGCGTGTGCACTTTATTTCACTCAATGATATGTTATGTAAAAATGCTAAAGACTTATACAGTGCGTGTGCACTTTATTTCACTCCATGATGTGTTATGTAAAAATGCTAAAGAGTTTTACAGTGCGTGTGCACTTTTGTCATTTGTTAATATGTTTTGTACTCATTGTGTATACATTTTGTCATTGCCTGATATGTTCTGTACTCAGTGCATGTGCACTATATTTTATTTCATGTTCTGCACCTATATATATATATATATATATATATATATATATATATATATATATTCTGTGATTGTAAAGTTAGTTAATTAAGAAAAATTTGTTGCTCATGGCAAGTACAATTGACTCACCATCGCTGCCAAATTTCCCCCCCCCCCCCCCAGTGGAGGGTTATGTAAGACGCATGCTTTGCCAGCGATGGGCGAAGCATGACAGAATCTCTGACCAGAGAGTAGTTTATCGTTAGTTGTTGCTTGTCGCTAGTCTGCGCTTGCCTGCGCGAGTCGACAGTAGTAGTATAGTACTAGTCTGGTGGAGTCAGCATGTGTCGGCTGTGTGCTCTGCTCGCGACTCTGGTCAGGATTCTGGAGGATGAGTATTGTTGTAGAAGGTAAAGAAGCAGCTTTGCGCATATTTAATAATGTATGTTAATTGTACTTTAATTTGTTCCAAAAAAATGCCCCAATAATAATTTTTATAATATAAAGTAACTCTTTTAAAGAAAACATTCATTTCAATTTAAAGAATATTTCCAATGCATTATCATTCCTTCCAAGAATATATATATATATATATATATATATATATATGCCCCAATAATAATTTTTATAATATAAAGTAACTCTTTTAAAGAAAACATTCATTTCAATTTAAAGAATATTTCTAATGCATTATCATTCCTTCCAAGAATTAATATATATATATACGCCAGCATTGCACAAAGCTGTGTCGAAAAATACCTAATTAAGAGCAGATATAATTGCAGTTTTTATTGAGGTAAGAATTTTTGCTTTTTTATTCAGAATACAGGGCCGAAGGTCAGCGCTGCTGTCCTCATAAAATTCATCAGCTTACAAAACTTTTTTATTATTTTGGTGTTTAGGAGTTTTTCTGTTTCGAACTTGACATTAAATGAGAAAAGAATTTTGTGGTAACATTAAGTGTAAATGCATTTCTGCACACAGACTATAAATGGGAGCCAATTTTGTTCAGAGGTTACAATATTTAAAATTCATTTAATTATTATTTTTTGTGGCGAGGTTACACTTGGCTCATTTTCATTGCCATTTTTTGTGTGGGGAGGTTACAACACCAATACGAAGTTCCCTGTCAATGTACACTACTGGCCATTAACATTACTACACCACGAAGATGACGTGCTACAGACGCGAAATTTAACCGACAGGAAGAAGATGCTGTCATATGCAAATTATTAGCTTTTCAGACCATTCACACAAGGTTGGCGCCGGTGGCGACACCTACAACGTACTGACATGAGGAAAGTTTCCAACCGATTTCTCATACACAAACAGCAGTTGACCGGCGTTGCCTCGTGAAACGTTGTTGTGATGCCTCGTCTAAGGAAACGCGTACCATAACGTTTCCGACTTTGACAAAGATCGGATTATAGCCCATCGCCATTGCGGTTTATCGTATCGCGACACTGCTGCTCGCGTTGGTCGAGATCCAATGACTGTCAGCAAAATATGGAATCGGTGGGTTCAGGAGGGTAATACGGAACGCCGTGCTGGATCCCAACGGCCTCGTATCACTAGCAGTCGAGATGACAGGAATCTTATCCGTATGGCTGTAACGAATAGTACAGCCACGTCTTGATCCCTGAGTCAACAGATGGAGACGTTTGCAAGGCAACAATCATCTGCACTGACAGTTGGACGACGTTTGCGCCAGCATGGACTATCAGCTCGGAGACCATGGATGCTGTTACCCTTGATGCTGCATCACAGACAGGAGCGCCCGCGATGGTGTACGAAACGACGAACCTGGGTGCACTAATGGCAAAACGTCATTGTTTTGGATGAATGCAGGTTCTGTTTACAGCATTATGATGGTCGCATCCGTGTTTGGCGACATTGCGGTGAACGCACATTGGAAGCGTGTATTCGCCATCGCCATTCTAGCGTATCACCCGGCGTGATGGTATGGGGTGCCTTTACTCGTCTCGGTCATCTCTTGTTCGCATTGACGCCACTTTGAACAGTGGACGTTATATTTCAGATGAGTTACGACCCGTGGCTCTACCCTTCATTCGATCCCTGCGAAACCCTACATTTCAGCAGGATAATGCGCGACCGCATGTTGCAGGTCCTGTACGGGCCTTCCTGGATACAGAAAATGTTCGACTGCTGCCCTGGCCAACATCTCTCACCAACTGAAAACGTCTGGTCAATGGTGGCCGAGCAACTGGCTCGTCACAATACGCCAGTCACTACTCTTGGTGAACTGTGGTATCGTGTTGACGCTGCATGGGCAGCTGTACCGGTACACGCCATCCAAGCTCTGTTTGACTCAATGCCCAGGCATATCACGGCTGTTATTACGGCCAGAGGTGGTTGTTATGGGTACTGATTTCTCAGGATCTATGCACCCAAATTGCGTGAAAATGTAATCACATGTCAGTTCTAGTATAATATATTTGTCTAATGAATACCCGTTTATCATCTGCATTTCTTCTTGGCGTAGCAATTTTAGTGGCCAGTAGGGTATTACAACAAATCATATAATTAACGACGGGTTTTCGGGTGATCCTAGTTTCAGCGGGTGCTTAGAAACGGGATAGATATATATGGGCTCCAACTGAAAGTCGATATGGTATCTCGCATCTCTGTACTGAAGAGCGATTTCGTTCATGTGAGCTGGGTGGCGCTATTCCATCTCACTGTTCTACGTTCAAACGCACGTTCAGAATATCTGACAAGGTAGATATTGCTCTGCAGGTTCGGAAAGACTCCTCAAAGTGCTTAGTCGACGCTATGACGTCAGAAACTCGGCACGATCAACGCTCAACGTTCGAATGAACGGCCCGTTCAAAAATGGTTCAAATGGTTCTGAGCACTATAGGACTTAACATCAGAGGTCATCAGTCCCCTAGAATTAGAACTACTTAAACCTAACTAATCTAAGGACATCACACACATCCATGCCCGTGGCAGGATTCGAACCATTTAGGCTCCCACCGCCATGCCGATCTTCGGCGTCAAAATCACTGTTCTTAAGGCGTTGAAAACAATCTCTGCACGTTCTTCCAGTTTCCCTCACCATTCTTCTTACCCAGTATTTTAAGAGCCACAGCTGCAGATTGCCTCATGTTAAAGTAGAAAATTAAAACTTCCCGCAAATGGCGAGAAATGGGTACGTAAGCTGACGTACTTAATCGAGAATAACCTTATGATGCAATCACAAATTGACTAATATTTTATGGCACTATATTTACAGATGCCTAAGCTTATTGTATTACACCTACGACCAACCAGCTGAACCCCACTTGCCGCTGCTGCCGTCTGTTGCAAAACGCCGGAAGCAAAGTTGTAGACCTAATACTTGCTAGCATGACGCCTAACAATCCAGACTACGCACTGTTTGCACAACAATTCAAGGTGAGGACTTACCTCTTGCTCAGCGTGCTGTTTTAGTGTCTGGAGTACTGGCGTTCACGAATGCAAATGCAAACCAGCAGAGGCAGCAAAAAATGGTTCAAATGGTTCTAAGCACTATGGGACTTAACGTCTGAGGTCATCAGTCCCCTAGAACTTAGAACTACTTAAACCTAACTAACCTAAGGACATCACATACATCCATGCCCGAGGCAGGATTCGAACCTGCGACCGTTGCGGTCGCGCGGTTCCAGACTGTAGCGCCTAGAACCGCTCGGCCACCACGGCCGGCCAGAGGCAGCAGCTAAAGATAAATAATCTTCTCTAAATTCTTCTTGTCAGAAACAGTCTATTGCTTCGTGTGGCGTAACGTGCAATGCACTCACGATAAAAAATTCATAACTTTACTATGGATCATAGAGGTGGGTTTTTATTTTAAAAAAAGAGTTTTTGCGAAAACAAACTGTGATTATATTGGGAAAAAGACAGCACAACATAAGAAGACTCTAACAATTACCAAATTCTCTCATAGCAAAAATTACAAATATACCTCCAAAATCTTCATCAATATAAAGAACAAGAAACTATTGTAAGGTCATCGTCATATCGTTGGCTTGACTGCCAAGATTCTTTGCGAGCGGCTGCATTTTTTGCAGAGTCGAGCACGGGACACGGAGCTGCTGTGTTCTGTTGTTTTAGCTCTGCAAGGGAAAGGCATTATTATGGAAGTGCAAGTGTGGCTGGAAGTGCTGTTATTCTGAAGTAATGAGATATGTAAGTGGATTCAGTGAAAAGTGCGTAAAGAATTACTTAAAAATGAACAGTGCCGCCGAGAACGTACTTGAGTATCGGCCCGTTTGCGCGTCGTACTGTACAAGATCAATCATCCGCTTCGTGTTCGGCCTCCCAGAATGAACTAATGTGAATCAGTGAAATAGTTTACCACATAGCGGAGCAATCAAGTGCCAGTATCTTGTAGGGAGCGAGAGAACATGCGTTCGCTCATCGAGTTTCCGCATCAACAATCAGCCGCGTCGCGACGGTTACGCGCACGCTCGTACAAGTGAGAACTGAGAACTGAAAAATTAACTTTACGAACAATGTTATATTATTACAGGTGTCAAGAAGGTCTAGTACCAGAATTCTGTGTGTGCGTGACGAGAGTAAAAACTTTCGTTCTACCATTCGTCTTGCGCTTCATCAACAATCACCCGCGTCGTGACGGTTACGCGTACGCTCGTCCAAGTGATAATTGTGGACACATAATCATCATCATTGCCCGTATATCTATCGCCGAAGGTTCGGCCAGAGTAAGACTCTGAAATACGTGTGACGGCGTGAAGTACAATAGTGACAGACATTAACTTCGTCAAGAATATTGTGCAGTAATAAGGGAATTATAGTTATGACCTCTGATCAAATCAGCAAGAATGTTAACTGGCATCAACACTTACGACTTAGAGTGTAAACAGTGCAACCTGCGATTTCTTATCGTCTCAGAATATAGTTATTAATACCAGACGTAGGATTGCGTTGTGTTTAGTGTTGAGTGGCTCTCCTAAATCCACTTGCGTATTTATACACTTCATCTCAAGCAAGCCAGCAGCAGTGTTGAGCAGAAATAATAAGAGCGCCGCTGGAGTATCTACAGGGTGTTTCAAAAATGACGGGTATATTTGAAACGGCAATAAAAACTAAACGAGCAGCGATAGAAATACACCGTTTGTTGCAATATGCTTGGAACAACAGTACATTTTCAGGCGGACAAACTTTCGAAATTACAGTAGTTACAATTTTCAACAACAGATGGCGCTGCAAGTGATGTGAAAGATATAGAAGACAACGCAGTCTGTGGGTGCGCCATTCTGTACGTCGTCTTTTTGCTGTAAGCGTGTGCTGTTCACAACGTGCAAGTGTGCTGTAGACAACATGGTTTATTCCTTAGAACAGAGGATTTTTCTGGTGTTGTAATTCCACCGCCTAGAACACAGTGTTGTTGCAACAAGACGAAGTTTTCAACGGAGGTTTAATGTAACCAAAGGACCGAAAAGCGATACAATAAAGGATCTGTTTGACAAATTTCAACGGACTGGGTACGTGACGGATGAACGTGCTGGAAAGGTAGGGCGACCGCGTACGGCAACCACAGAGGGCAACGCGCAGCTAGTGCAGCAGGTGATCCAAGAGCGGCCTCGGGTTTCCGTTCGCCGCGTTGCAGCTGCGGTCCAAATGACGCCAACGTCCACGTATCGTCTCATGCGCCAGAGTTTACACCTCTGTCCATACAAAATTCAAACGCGGCAACCCCTCAGCGCCGCTACCATTGCTGCACGAGAGACATTCGCTAACGATATAGTGCACAGGATTGATGACGGCGATATGCATGTGGGCAGCATTCGGTTTACTGACGAAGCTTATTTTTACCTGGACGGCTTCGTCAATAAACAGAACTGGCGCATATGGGGAACCGAAAAGCCCCATGTTGTAGTCCCATCTTCCCTGCATCCTCAAAAAGTACTGGTCTGGGCCGCCATTTCTTCCAAAGGAATCATTGGCCCATTTTTGAGATCCGAAACGATTACTGCATCACGCTATCTGGACATTCTTCGTGAATTTGTGGCGGTACAAACTGCCTTAGACGACACTGCGAACACCTCGTGGTTTATGCAAGATGGTGCCCGGCCACATCGCACGGCCGACGTCTTCAATTTCCTGAATGAATATTTCGATGATCGTGTGATTGCTTTGGGCTACCCGAAACATACAGGAGGCGGCGTGAATTGGCCTCCCTATTCGCCAGACATGAACCCCTGTGACTTCTTTCTGTGGGGACACGTGAAAGACCAGGTGTACCGCCAGAATCCAGAAACAATTGAACAGCTGAAGCAGTACATCTCATCTGCATGTGAAGCCATTCCGCCAGACACGTTGTCAAAGGTTTCGGGTAATTTCATTCAGAGACTACGCCATATTATTGCTACGCATGGTGGATATGTGGAAAATATCGTACTATAGAGTTTCCCAGACCGCAGCGCCATCTGTTGTTGAAAATTGTAACTACTGTAATTTCGAAAGTTTGTCTGCCTGAAAATGTACTGTTGTCCCAAGCATATTGCAACAAACGGTGTATTTCTATCGCTGCTCGTTTAGTTTTTATTGCCGTTTCAAATATACCGGTCATTTTTGAAACACCCTGTAGGTACGTGGTGTAGACAGGGCGTACGGTCAAAGCGAGAACAGTTTAAGGCCCCTCTCCCCACCCCCACCCCCATTTGTACTCCCGGGCGTGTTACAATGTTATATATCAGTTTTCCTCTCCATAATAAAATATTCCAGATATTTTCTCCCAGATTCGTGTAAAACAGATCTCTCACAGACTGACGAGCAAGTCAACCATAGATGAAACTAAACACACAGTCAAGGATGTCATTCAGTACACATGCAGTGCGCTCATTCATCTTTGTTCCAGCACAGGAAACGTGAATTATTTGCAACAGCAGAAAACACATGCGAAGCTTACAAGGTAGGCGTTGGCAGCGTCCTGTACTGCTCGACTCAGCGGCTGCTGGTACTAACTGTCAACACTCCACAGACTGCGGCCATGTGTTGTGGAGTCCCATAGTCTGTATAAAAAGGATCAGTAAATGAACTGTGTCGCACGTCCGACCAGTGCGGAATAAATTATTTTTAAAAGTCGGTCTTTCTGCTCAAAGAATACGTTTGTGGAATCTTGTTTTTTCTAGAAATCTGAATGGTTCCAGACTGATCGGGAGTATTCACCTCTCCGTTCTCGTAGGAAGCTCAGCAGCTGTTTATTGCTAAAATATTTTTCTCCTTCCCCTGTGGGGGAGGAAGTGCGAGATCCGGGCGCCACTCCATTTCCTCGCAAGGTGGGAAAACTGCCCACTGGGCGACATGAAAAGATATCTGAAAAGTTAAAGATTGGAGCTCTGTTTTCTCATAACTGTAGATGCTGGAAGGTAACCCGCTGGGTAAGTTACAAAACATTTCCTAGGTGGGGCACTTAGCCTTTGTTTCCAGAAAAAACTGGCCAATATTTAGCAAAGCCTTCTCACTGGTGGAGCATTCTTTTCACGGATTGTGTGCAGATCAGAGAGAAAAGGTTTACAGACACACTGGATGGAGATGCAGAAGCAGGTGCTTGAGGCCTGGAGACGGAAAAGTAGACGTTTTGACTTCGAAGGTGCGGCAGCGACTGGACTTGCAGCGTTCCTGAGGATCAGCTGATGGTTCAAATGGCTCTGAGCACTATGGGACTCAACTGCTGAGGTTATTAGTCCCCTAGAACTTAGAACTAGTTAAACCTAACTAACCTAAGGACATCACAAACATCCATGCCCGAGGCAGGATTCGAACCTGCGACCGTAGCGGTCTTGCGGTTCCAGACTGCAGCGCCTTTAACCGCACGGCCACTGCTGATAGCAGCAGCTGGCAGGGGACTCCACTGTATGCAGGACGCAATGCTCCGACTCGTCAACCAAGATGCGATTATTTTGCAGTGCAGGCTAATCTGAAAGGAAAGTAGTTAGTTGCTTTTCAATCCCTTGCTTCCAAACTTGATTAGGTCCGTGATTTCACGTCTGGTCAGGATATCGAGGGCAATTCCATGACTGAGCAGTCTTTGTCATTTGCATGCGGATTGCTTACGACTTCCTGGCATGACTGGGCCAATCACTGCACATCCATCCACAGTTACGTATTTTCGAAAATGATCTATGGTGGCAATGGTAACTCCAGTCACACTTGTTCCTTGTGGACCTTACCAAACCAATCTACGTCTGATTTAAGTGCGTTTTAATGTTCGTAATTCATAGCTCCTCTCACTTTGTAATTTATTGTTCACGTTAATATGTAATTATTGCCTTTGTGACAGTATCATTCCATACATCACATTGCAATAATGAGTAAAATTGGCAGATTAAGATTCTCGACTCTGCTGGAAGAAAATTCATCGTTAGTGGCTTCTGGTGTAATATTCGTGAATTTCTCTTCGCAGAGGCAGCGCTGTGAGGGTACAGTGCCAGACGTGGGTGATCGCAGCACTATGAATACGGGACGGCTTAAGCCCTCGTCTGAGCTGCTGGTTCGCAGAAATGGTGTGACAACATGATGGCCAATTTCCGTTGTCTGCAAGGGGACACCGCCTTGGAAGATGACCGAGCGAGGTGGCGCAGTGGCGAGCACACTGGACTCGCATTCGGGAGGACGACGGTTCAATCCCGCATCCGGCCATCCTGATTTAGGTTTTCCGTGATTTCCCTAAATCGCTCCAGGCTTATGCTGGGATGGTTCCTTTGAAAGGGCACAGCCGCCTTCCTTCCCCGTCCTTCCCTAATCCGATGAGACCGATGACCTCACTCTCTGGTCTCCCCCCCCCCCCCCCCCAAACAACACCAACCCTCTTGGAAGATGGTTGGGTGACCACAGGTGCCCTGAGCATTTCTGGTATGACGAACCTGCATTTCCTGCCCGCGGTTGCAAATATGCGACACCGACGTTGTGCCGTGTTCAGTGTTGGAAAATTCTAGAATCTCATTGTCCGGATGGTGGCAGCCAATCAGAAGGGTCATCGTCATAGCCGCCGTAGCGTAAAGGTCCGAACCAATGGGTGGCGACTCAGCATATACAGGGCACCAACCTCTGGGCAGTTAATGGGCATATTGTAAGCGGTAGTGGAGAAGTTTTGGCAGGCTTCCCCGACGTTTCAGCGAGTTGAGAGGAATTCTTGGTAGTCACTGTGACGAAAGTTGTACATCCTCCCCTCCAGGTGGTAGTTTTATGGGAGCGGAGAGGAACGTTAATTACTCCGGGGACGAGAGATCAAGCGAGAGAGGGAGGCGCCTGGTTTTAGCCAGGCAGTTTACGCTGAATCGATCGATTGTCTCCTTTTTAATGCTAGCGCGGCTTCTTTTCTGAGCAATTCACGATTTGAGAGGTAAATTCCGCAACGTGTGTTGCTTTTTCAGTGTCTTTTCTTGTCTGGATCTTGGACCTCGTTTTAACGTGTGGTTGCAAACTGCACAGCTTTTGGAAAGCCAATCGTGAGTCTGTAGCAAACTTCTGTTCAATGAGAAGTATCCACCACTTGTTAGCAGAACTGTCCCAAGTGAGCTTTGCTCAAAAGATCATTTATTGTAATTTTTGGCACAGAAACGTGCATTCCATTGTGGAAATTCATTTTGTAAGATTTTTGCAGATGCAATTTTTTTCTTTTTTCGGAGCGTTAAATAAGACACTGTTCATAGATTCATTTTCGAGAAAATACTCACTTTACTTGTGAACCGGTTTAGGGAAAATAATTCTAGTGTTTAAAAGAACTGATTTGTTGTCTCCTTTTCTTTAGCCCTACAAAAAATTAGGTCAGACAACCCACAATAAAGAAATAAGACCATTTATTCTACACGTAATTGTGCTCTTACTGTGACGTCTTTCTGTCGTAAAACACGTGCCTCTATACAGAAAAAAATATCTTTATTAGGAAGTTTGATTAATTTGCATCACAAATGGTTGATTAGAATTGCTCTCATGTATGTTTAACAGTTTTGGAATCACAGAGCATTTTCAGTTTCTATGACTAGCAATTTGATGGGTTAGCGCAATATTAAGGCTTACACCAGTTTGCATATCGTTTGTGTGATGAGCAAGTGAGTGTGGAAGCCATGTAGCATTTCCACTGCTCCGGCACGTCATACTCACACAGCGACGATCCTATGAGTTGTACATTTCTGCTTCTTGATTATATACGTGCGTAAAGACGAGTTGTGATGGTACGTCACATAAGTGGACGTTGTGAGAAAGGGAAAAGAAGTTTTGTTTATGAGATGTGTGAACCATAAAATATCTGAAGACTAAGTACGTCTGCGCGTTGTATAACAAATAGTAAAGATTGTAAATTATTATTGTACAACACAAATATCGATGTAATTAACAAAACACAATTTTTTAGTATAATCTCTGTGTAACATAGGCCATGAAGATCAGGGACAATGCTTTGACTGAACGAGCTCTCCTTTGTTTGTTTCGTCTAGAGGTAGGCCGCCATTGTAGCGCTGGATAATAATTAATGTAAGTTTACCTGTATTTTTGAAAAATATAATAGAAATTGTTTTTAGAAAGTGTGGATTATTGACTTAGTTGTCACCTCTCATGCTCGCAACCATTAATTATAATTAACAAAGTTTTTACAGAACTTCGTAGTGCAGGGAGATCATCTCCCCTAGCAGGATTTAGTCGGCCATTACACTGACTATTATTTAATTAAAATTTCATGTCATAATATTAAATGTAAATGCGAGAGACTTCTCAATTTTGATCTTTCATTAATTTCAAAGTTAAAAAGCGTAGTAATAAATTTCATTTACTAAAATCCACAGCACTGAATGAGTTCAGTATGTTTCAGTTTGGTCGCCTAACGGCAGACGAGATTCTCTCCAGTTTTGCCTTGCAAATAATGAACAAAAATATTGAAAATCTTGACATCCAATGAGCTCCGCAATATCTCAGTTAATCTTCGTGACATTTGGTACATAAATAACCAGTAGCCCCTGAGACCCATATAAATAATTACATTTTGCGTAAGAATACGCATATTTTCTTTTCTAAATAACAGCACTCACGCAAACTATTTATTAGAAGGCGGTGAGTAGCAAGTTGTGTTTAAAAAATATTATATCGTAGGTACTTCGGGGCAGCCGATGTCCGTACGAGTGTTATCGCGGTATACGTTAGTTAAAAGTCTCATGTTAGCCACAATGTTTAAAGCCACCCAAACCAAAATCATAAAAAAATATAATTATAAAAATAAAAATATATAATTATCACGTGATAAGGGACACACACACACACACACACACACACATATACATATATATATATATATATATATATATATATATATATATATATATATATATATATATATATATACCATGATAAGTGACGCCCAAGAACGCGGGACTAGAATTTTTAAGTACCAGTGTTATATACAGAAATATTGAGTGCATAAAATTAACTGAGGTATAGTTGTATTTATCAAAAATTTTACAAAAATAGTAGTAAATATTTATATATATGTAATGATGTGTATGATGCAAGAACTAATACCACATATGTAACATTGTTCTATGTGCCCAGTATAAAACTTGCACCTGGAGGAGACTGAGGCAGTGAAGATTTGTGGACCTGAAGCTGAATCAATACACACAGTTGTCTAAACCGAGATATACTCAGCTAATACTAATTACTAAAGGTAAGGGTGTAAGTGCATACGCTTCTGAGCTGGAAACAAGAAGAGGAAGGAATTCGGTGGCCATGCACTGTGCTGACTTTCTTGGCACAAATTTGTCATAATTGTGTACATAAAGTTCTTTTGCCACAGTGAGAATTTGATCAGATTCATTTATTATAACTTAGTACAAGTGCGTGAATCAGTGATAGAATTTGCTAGACAGCGAATAGTATTTGAAATAGAGGTCACACAATCAGCTGTGTGGATTTCAGATAAACTCAAGTGCAATTAACGATAGGTTCACTTGTGTGTGTACTGACACCAAAATAATAATTCAGTAGAGACAGATTTTTTGCAGTGCACAAGAAGTATTGAAAGGATTACGTCATAAAGTGAGTGTAAAAGGATAAGTGATAGCTTCATTTGTAGTAATTAGTAAGATTTCATTAGATTATTTCAGTATTTTTGTGTGTGTTTTGTATATTTTGTGTATTTCTTGTGTGTGTGACATTTTGGGGGAAACAGATTTCTGTGTATGTTTATGTCCAGATGGTGAGAGTAAATTTATGCAAACATGGTTAAGACAGGACAGGAAAAACTAGTAGAGAGCGAGAATATGTCTGGGTATGATACAGATGATAATGTACAGGAATTTCCAGTAAAGAATCTACCCGACATGTCATGCTCTCAAATTCCTGGAGAGGAAGATGAGCAGCCTGTGACAGATAACGTATCAGGCAATGCCGAGGATTAGGCTCAGATGAGCAGAGAAGTTCACTCAGCTGCTGGGACAGGGAAAGATGACGCTACTGCATCAACAGCTAATGTTGTGCAAGTACCCGCACCAACAGCTGATTTCTTGACTGTACTCATGGCACAATTAGATCTAAGAGAGAAGCAACGTGAAGAGGAAGAAAAGCAAAATCGTATTGAACGTGAGGAAAAGGGAAGACAGGAACGACTTGAACGCGAACGCAGGGAACAGGAGCGTGACGCTCAGTTCCTGGCAAAAATGAATGAAATGTTTGAACAACATGATAAGGCGCTATTCTCATATTTGTCACAGGAGATCGATGCGGTAAAACAACAAGTGGCAGAATTTGTTTTGAGCAAAGCAAAGACATTCCGCAAAAGGTATCACAAATAGACGAACGCGTGGATCAATTATAGAAATTCAAGGGAAGGATGATGTTAAAGCAGTGGGCGAAAGTTCAGTCGATATGGATCAAAAGATTGACTATTGTGTCACACAACCTATAAATCAGCTAAAGTTCGAGGCGCAATCTCCGATTGGCGAGACACGTGCTAGAGTACGACAGTCTAGAAATGTACCACTTAATATACACGGGGTAGAAAAATCAGACTGCGAGAGAATGCAACCGCCCTTGCCGACGAATGCAAACGAGGCCGGAATGCTACCGACCGTAGCACAAGTAAAACATGAAGAATCGTTAATCAAACACCGGCAATTTCAAACATTTAACGATGAAAATAAAAGTGTACATCCCGTGATTTTCGTAAAAAGCTACCGACCGTAGCACAAGTAAAACATGAAGAATCGTTAATCAAACACCGGCAATTTCAAACATTTAACGATGAAAATAAAAGTGTACATCCCGTGATTTTCGTAAAAAGTTTTCGAAACGTGTTATGTGTCATGGACTGAACATCAAAAAATTCAGTTCGTGATTTCATTTATTACGAGAGACGCGGCACTGTGGGCGATTGAGATCGCGGAACAGTGTCCGACGTTCTCGGAATTTGAAAGCGAATTCCTAGCCAGGTGCTGGTCTAGATCTGTACAGGAGAGGCTACGTCAACAGGTGTACAACCCTAAACCCTTTAACCTTCGCTGTGGTAGGTATTGGGATGATCCCATGTCCGCGAGAGATGTTTTACGAATACTAAAAGGCAAATTACCAATAGCGATTAGGGAAAAATTAGTGCACGTACCTGATACCGACCTGGAACTGTTCATGGCAACAATAGATTCTTTGGACTTAATACATGAGGATGCCCGGCAGAATGAGCAAGGGAACTCAAATAACGGTCAAGGTAATAATAAAGCAAGAAATAAGGGTAATGATAGCCCTCGTAAAAATGGTTATGGCAAAAATAACGAATATTCGCATGGAGAGAACCTCCATAAGAAGGCGAACTCAATGAATAATGGGCCGCCTGCGAATAACAACTGGAGTAGCAATGGTTATAATGCGAACCAGTATACCAGCATGAACCAGTCTTCACCAAAAAGGGTGGAGACAATTATAACCAAAAGAGACAGAGCGAAGGGGGAGGAAACTCCAACTTCGTAAACAAAAATATGAGAACAAACAATGAGCAGTGGCAACGGACAGGGCCGGCAAATTGGCAGGCACAGCAGGCCATGCCAACAGGTCATGTGCCTGTCAATCATATTAACGTTATTCCGATGCCACCGCCCCCACCTCAGCCACCGAATAGTCAGCCACATGAATATGTCGCACATGGTACATAGCAAACTGTGACTGGCGGGGTGAGAATCACAGACGTGACAGACCAAGTATCGGCAGGGTGTGACAGACATCCAAACTCTGGCCGACCTCTGTTATGCACTTCCCGCACGGTCGGCAAAGTTAAAGAGGGGGGACAGGCAGAATGTGGGTCTGCATGTACTCCGTTATAATGACGGATGCGATATGTGGGAAGAATTAACAGTTGTTCCGCGATCGGCAGAACAACAGGAGGTAGTACATGTACAGGCTGCATCAAGAGCAAAAATAAATGGCATAGAAGTGACAGTAATACTTGATACAGGGGCGAGTGCCCCTTGCATAGATGAGCAGTTATTTAAATGTATAGATCGTGTAAAGAAGTTACACAGTTTACCAGTGGAAAATTGTAAGGTCGTAGGTGCTCTGTGGGGCAGAGTGCAAGTGATAAGGAATCAGGTGCCGGCTGAGACTGCCACGGAAAAAGAAGCCATATTATGCTCATTCCTTGTGGTTAAGAATCTTACAGTGCCTTGCATACTGGGACTTGATGCGCTGCGGGAAATGAAGGCTAGAATTGACCTCTCGCGTGCCAACCGCACTTTATCCTATCTCAACCCGCAGATTGACCTGGCACTGATAAGGACTCTGGACGCGTATATAAATTACTGCCGGAATGTCCGAGTAACTGTAAATGATCCGGATACATTGAATATCAATGACTGCATCATTAATCAAAATAGTAATGAACAGGAACCCGATTGGGAGTGGGAAGCTGTCACTATCAAACAACAAATTGAAGAAAAAGTAGCCGAATCGTCTTACTTAAGCCTGTCACAACAAGCTGACTTAGTCAAGTATTAAATCAATTTGTAAAAGTGTTCTCAGAGAAACCAGGAACCATTAAGGGATATGAATGTGATATGCAGGTTAAGCCACATCAAACATTCTGTCGTGCTACCTACTCTATGCCGTGGTCGAAAAGACCAACCGTGGGAAAAAGAGATCCAAAGGAATATAGTTAATTAAGATTTATTTCATGTATGTTTGAGTTTGTGTATATGCTTATTATATATATGGTAGTTTTTAAGTATGTGTATGAGTGAGTTGCTTGTGAATGAAGGCCATGCATTTAAATCTGTGCAGTCAAACAAAATATTAGTAAATGAATCCGCGTAATGGCACTTTGCACAGAAGCGGAAATGAGAGAGTGTCATTGTCCATGGTTGTCGGAAACGCATACTAGCAGCGAATCATTGACCGAACGCGAGAAATAGGATGATTTATGCTCTAAACAGGATAATACCTGAACGTATGACAGATAGTTAACATCTGCACAGACTCCAGCTTGGAAGCGCATGCAGTGGCACCCGTACAAGCAAGGCAACTACAAACGCAGCAACAATAACAGCAAAGAATCAGTGTTGAATGAATATAAAGAACATATGAAAAAAAAACCTACTGAACTCACGAGTCCAGAAAGACCAATTGGTCGACACTTAAAATAAGAGGTGCCAACTAGATCAATCACTTAGTACAGAGTGATAAGACGTATCTAGGAGGGACTCTGATTAGTGTAATATATGAAATATGATTATGTAAAGTGAGAGCCATATTTCTTATGTAACTTAAGTAATAGGTGTTAAAATATGTTCCAATGTACAAGTGAGTCTATCCGGACGCTTAGTTAGTGCAATATGGATAAACTGAATCACTAATTGGAATGTGATGGAAAAAGTGAACAGTAAACTGTGTGATAACACATTGAGTGTTGACTGTATTCAGCAGTGAAAAACTGTTGTTTGAGTACAGTGAACTAAGATAAATAAAATTAACAGCATACACGGTGGTACCTTCCGCAAGAAACAATTTAATATGCGTTATAATACTGACATTCATACTGTGGAAAAATGTTTCTGTGGACAAGAGAACCTTCCTATGAACGGAATATTCCCAGTGGACTGTGAATGGACGCTACGGGTAGGTCACAGCGAACTGCGGATTCTGGGGCCGACAAACGCATGCTAGAAGTGACATAGTGAAGTGAAAAGTGTCACAACAAGGTACTCGCATGAACATTCACCACAGTGACAGTGTGTAAGCTGATTAGTGATCACTTAGCAAACAACAATGACTAAATCCGAGTAATGAAATGTGTGAGTTCGAGCCAGAAACTTATTTAAAGAACCGGATCTCGTACGTTCGCACATTTTATCAGTGCATACAAAAACAGTAAACACGAATGACTGTGGAGTGGCCGGCCGCAGTGGCCGTGCGGTTCTGGGCGCTACAGTCTGGAGCCGAGCGACCGCTACGGTCGCAGGTTCGAATCCTGCCTCGGGCATGGATGTGTGTGATGTCCTTAGGTTAGTTAGGTTTAATTAGTTCTAAGTTCTAGGCGACTGATGACCTCAGCAGTTAAGTCGCATAGTGCTCAGAGCCATATGAACCATTTGACTGTGGAGTGCTCGAAAATGAATAACATTTCTTTCAGCACTTGCGATATGTATATTTGTCTTATTTTGCTCATGAACTGATGCGCGGTCGAATATTTGCATGTTACGTGAGGCGAGCGACCGGCAGATGTTCCTGACTGCACAGCTGATGCGCCGCGATTGTCGACTGATCGTCAGCTGTCTGCACGGACGTCACAGCGCAGGTCAACGAACTGTCGCCAACTGGCAGGCTGCCGCACAAGCTTCTGTCGTCGCCAACAACGATTAGACGACAGCTCAACAATACACCAGTGTCGACATACTCTTGCTTCGATGCAATTTCGAAATGTATTTATGGTTGACGACGAATTAATAAACACCGACTACAATGTAAATCTGTAACAGACATAATGTACAAAGGACACAGAAATTAATTACGGTGACTATATATTTCTTATTATGATGTACATGTGTACCTACAAGCACAGTAAGACATTATGCGCAAAGATGACTTAATAGTTCAAGACAAACGTACTGTGTACGTAATTTCAATTAACGTCTATTTCTTTATGTAATGTATGTATATATAGATATACAGTGTGGTCCATTGATCGTGACCGGGACAAATATCTCACGAAATAAGCGTCAAACGAAAAAACTATAAAGAACGAAACTTGTCTAGCTTGAAGGGAGAAACCAGATGGAGCTATGGTTGGCCCGCTAGATGGTTCTGCCGTAGGTCAAACGGATATCAACTGCGATTTTTTAAATAGGAACCCCCATTTTTTATTACATATTCGTGTAGTACGTAAAGAATATGAATGTTTTAGCTGGACCACTTTTTCGCTTTGTGATAGATGGCTCTGTAATAGTCACAGGCCGGCCGAAGTGGCCGTGCGGTTAAAGGCGCTGCAGTCTGGAACCGCAGGACCGCTACGGTCGCAGGTTCGAATCCTGCCTCGGGCATGGATATTTGTGATGTCCTTAGGTTAGTTAGGTTTAACTAGTTCTGAGTTCTAGGGGACTAATAACCTCAGCAGTTGAGTCCCATAGTGCTCAGAGCCATTTGAACCAATAGTCACAGACGTGTGGCTCACAAATTTAGACGAACAGTTGGTAAGAGGTAGATTTTTAAGATTAAAGTACAGGATGTCGGTACGTTTGATCATTTTATTTCGGTTGTTCCAATGTGATACATGTACCTTTGTGAACTTACCATTTCTGTATGAGGCAGGCGAAATACCCTCAGACTTCAAGAAGAATATAATAAATCCAGTCCCAAAGAAAGCAGGCGTTGACAGATGTGAGAATTACCGAACAATCAGTTTAATAACCCACAGCTGCAAAATACTAACACGAATTCTTTACAGACGAATGGAAAAACTAATAGAAGCCGACCTCGGGGAAGATCAGTTTGGATTCCGTAGAAATACTGGAACACGTGAGGCAATACTGACCTTACGACTTATCTTAGAAGAAAGATTAAGGAAAGGCAAACCTACGTTTCTAACATTTGTAGACTTAGAGAAAGCTTTTGACAATGTTGACTGGAATACTCTTTTCCAAATTCTAAAGGTAGCAGGGGTAAAATACAGGGAGCGAAAGACTATTTACAATTTGTACAGAAACCAGATGGCAGTTATAAGAGTCGAGGGACATGAAAGGGAAGCGGTTGTTGGGAAGGGAGTAAGACAGGGTTGTAGCCTCTCCCCGATGTTATTCAATCTGTATATTGAGCAAGCAGTAAAGATAACAAAAGAAAAATTCGGAGTAGGTATTAAAATCCATGGAGAAGAAATAAAAACTTTAAGGTTTGCCGATGATGATATTGTAATTCTGTCAGAGACAGCAAGGGACTTGGAAGAGCAGTTGAAGAGAATGGACAGTGTCTTGAAAGGAGGATATAAGATGAACATCAACAAAAGCAAAACGAGGATAATGGAATGTAGTCAAATTAACTCGGGTGATGCTGAGGGAATTAGATTAGGAAATGAGACACTTAAAGTAGTAAAGGAGTTTTGCTATTTGGGGAGCAAAATAACTGATGATGGTCGAAGTAGAGAGGATATAAAATGTAGACTGGCAATGGCAAGGAAAGCGTTTCTGAAGAAGAGAAATTTGTTAACATCGAGTATAGATTTAAGTGTCAGGAAGTCATTTCTGAAAGTATTTGTATGGAGTGTAGCCATGTATGGAAGTGAAACATGCACGATAAATACACTCCTGGAAATGGAAAAAAGAACACATTGACACCGGTGTGTCAGACCCACCATACTTGCTCCGGACACTGCGATAGGGCTGTACAAGCAATGATCACACGCACGGCACAGCGGACACACCAGGAACCGCGGTGTTGGCCGTCGAATGGCGCTAGCTGCGCAGCATTTGTGCACCGCCGCCGTCAGTGTCAGCCAGTTTGCCGTGGCATACGGAGCTCCATCGCAGTCTTTAACACTGGTAGCATGCCGCGACAGCGTGGACGTGAACCGTATGTGCAGTTGACGGACTTTGAGCGAGGGCGTATAGTGGGCATGCGGGAGGCCGGGTGGACGTACCGCCGAATTGCTCAACACGTGGGGCTTGAGGTCTCCACAGTACATAGATGTTGTCGCCAGTGGTCGGCGGAAGGTGCACGTGCCCGTCGACCTGGGACCGGACCGCAGCGACGCACGGATGCACGCCAAGACCGTAGGATCCTACGCAGTGCCGTAGGGGACCGCACCGCCACTTCCCAGCAAATTAGGGACACTGTTGCTCCTGGGGTATCGGCGAGGACCATTCGCAACCGTCTCCATGAAGCTGGGCTACGGTCCCGCACACCGTTAGGCCGTCTTCCGCTCACGCCCCAACATCGTGCAGCCCGCCTCCAGTGGTGTCGCGACAGGCGTGAATGGAGGGACGAATGGAGACGTGTCGTCTTCAGCGATGAGAGTCGCTTTTGCCTTGGTGCCAATGATGGTCGTATGCGTGTTTGGCGCCGTGCAGGTGAGCGCCACAATCAGGACTGCATACGACCGAGGCACACAGGGCCAACACCCGGCATCATGGTGTGGGGAGCGATCTCCTACACTGGCCGTACACCACTGGTGATCGTCGAGGGGACACTGAATAGTGCACGGTACATCCAAACCGTCATCGAACCCATCGTTCTACCATTCCTAGACCGGCAAGGGAACTTGCTGTTCCAACAGGACAATGCACGTCCGCATGTATCCCGTGCCACCCAACGTGCTCTAGAAGGTGTAAGTCAACTACCCTGGCCAGCAAGATCTCCGGATCTGTCCCCCATTGAGCATGTTTGGGACTGGATGAAGCGTCGTCTCACGCGGTCTGCACGTCCAGCACGAACGCTGGTCCAACTGAGGCGCCAGGTGGAAATGGCATGGCAAGCCGTTCCACAGGACTACATCCAGCATCTCTACGATCGTCTCCATGGGAGAATAGCAGCCTGCATTGCTGCGAAAGGTGGATATACACTGTACTAGTGCCGACATTGTGCATGGTCTGTTGCCTGTGTCTATGTGCCTGTGGTTCTGTCAGTGTGATCATGTGATGTATCTGACCCTAGGAATGTGTCAATAAAGTTTCCCCTTCCTGGGACAATGAATTCACGGTGTTCTTATTTCAATTTCCAGGAGTGTAGTTTGGACAAGAAGAGAATAGAAGCTTTCGAAATGTGGTGCTACAGAAGAATGCTGAGGATTAGATGGGTAGATCACATAACTAATGAGAAAGTATTGAATAGGATTGGGGAGAATAGAAGTTTGTGGCACAACTTGACCAGATGAAGGGATCGGTTGATAGGACATGTTCTGAGGCATCAAGCGATCACCAATTTAGTATTGGAAGGCAGCGTGGAGGGTAAAAATCGTAGAGGGAGACCAAGAGATGAATACACTAAGCAGATTCAGAAGGATGTAGGTTGCAGTAGGTACTGGGAGATGAAGAAGCTTGCACAGGATAGAGTAGCATGGAGAGCTGCATCAAACCAGTCTCAGGACTGAAGACCACAACAACAACAACACATTTCTGAGAACGCATGCTGTTACAGGGTGATTACCTGTAAATACCACATTAATCCAATAAATGCTCAAAATGATGTCCATCAACCTCAATTCATTTGGCAAAACGTGTAACGACGTTCCTCTCAACAGCGAGTAGTTCGCCTTCCGTGATGTTCGCACATGCATTGACAATGCGCTTACGCATGTTGTCATGCGTTGTCGGTGGATCACGATGGCAAATAACCTTCAACTTTCCCCACAGAAATAAATCCGGAGACGACAGATCCGGTGAACGTGCGGGCCATGGTATGGTGCTTCGACGACCAACCCACCTGTCATGAAATATGCTATTCAATACCGCTTCAACCGCACGCGAGCTATGTGCCGGACATCCATCATGTTGGAAGTACATCGCCATTCTGTCATGCAGTAACCCATCTTGTAGTAAAATCGGTAGAACATTACGTAGGAAATCAGCATACATTACACCATTTAGATTGCCATCGATAAACTGGGGGCCAATTATCCTTCCTCCCATAATGCCGTACCATACATTAACCCGCCAAGGTCGCTGATGTTCCACTTGTCGTAGCCATCGTGGATTTTCCGTTGCCCAATAGTACATATTATTCTGGTTTACGTTACCGCTGTTGGTGAATGACGCTTCGTCGCTAAATAGAACGCGTGCAAAAAGTGTCATCGTCCTGTAATTTCTCTTGTGCCCAGTGGCAGAACTGTACACGACGTTCAAGGTCATCGCCATGCAGTTCCTGGTGCATAGAAATATGGTACGGGTGCAATCGATGTTGATGTAGCATTCTCAACACCGACGTTTTTGAGATTCACGATTCTCGCGCAATTTGTCTGCCACTGATGTGCGGATTAGCCGCGACAGCAGCTAAAACACCTACTTGGGCATCATCAATTGTTGCAGGTCGTGATTGACGTTTCATATGTGGCTGAACACTTCCTGTTTCCTTAAATAACGTAACTATCCGGCGAACGGTCCGGACACATTGGATGATGTCGTTCAGGATACCGAGCAGCATACATAGCACACGCCAGTTGGGCATTTTGATCACAATAACCACACATCAACACGATATTGACCTTTTCCGCAATTGGTAAACGGTCCATTTTAACACGGGTAATGTATCACGAAGCAAATACCGTCCGCACTGGCGGAATGTTACGTGATACCACGTACTTATACGTTTGTGACTATTACAGCGCCATCTATCACAGAGCGAAAAAAGTGGTCCAACTAAAACATTCATATTTCTTTACGTACTACACGAATCTGTAATAAAAAATGGGGGTTCCTATTTTTAAAAAAACGCAGTTGATATCCGTTTGACCTGTGGCAGCGACATCTAGCGGGCCAACCATAGCGCCATCTAGTTTCCCCCTTCAAGCTAGACGAGTTTCGTTCTTTGTAGTTTTTTCGTATGACGCTTATTTCGAGAGATATTTGGCCCAGTCACGATCAGTGGACCACCCTGTATATATTTCTTTGTTGATTAATTCAATGGACGTATTATCAGCATAAATAAGATGAAAAGTTATTGAAATTCAACAATACGAAGGCCCCTGGCGAGGTTTTTGACCCGTTTTTCCTTATGCCCTTAACCCAAATCGGGGAGCGTAAGCAAATTCGTACCGGGTCTGTAGGATTCCGGATTGTTCACATTTCTGATACAAAGTATGGTTTAGAACAAATACATGTAAAAACCCGAAATAATGAGATCGAGACATATCTAAAACATACGAACGATATGTTACGAATATAACCATACATGTAACTGTGACTTGAACACAAATGTACCTACCACAATCATGCAAACATGAACACTTAAATAAAGATGTAAGACGGTAGTGACGCTGTACATAAAGTAGTAAACCACATTAAGTACACCCTAACTAGGGGGCCCATGTGAGAGTACGTCACATAAATGGACATTTGGAGAAAGGGAGATGTGTGAACCATAAATTATCTAAAGACTAAGTACGTCTGCGCGACGTATAACAAATAGTAAAGATTGTAAATTATGTTTATAAAAACACAAATATCGATGTAATTTACAAAACACAGTTTTGTGTATAATCTCTGTGTACCATAGGGCATGAAGATCAGAGACAATGCTTTGATTGAACGTGTTCTCCTTTGTTTGTTTCGTCTAGAGATAGGCCGCCATTGTAGCGCTGGATGATAATTAATGTAAGTTTATTTGTATTTTGAAAAATATAATAGCAATTGTTATTAGAAAGTGGGTATTATTGACCTAGTTGTCACCTCTCATGATAGCAACCATTAATTATAATTAACAAAGTTTTTACAGAACTTCGTAGTGCAGGGAGCTCATTTGCCCTAGCAGGATTTAGTCGTCCATTACGCTGACTGTATTATGTAATTAAAATTTCATGTCATAATATTAGATGTAAATTCGAGTGACTTCTCAATTTTGGTCTTTCATTAATTTCAAAGTTAAAAAGCTTAGTAATAAATTTCATTTACTGAAATCCACAGCACAGATTCTCTCCAGTTTTGCCTTGTAAATAATGAACAAAAAATATTGAAAATCATTACACCCAATAAGCTCTGCAATATCGCAGTTAATCTTTGTGGCATTTGGTACATAAATAACCAGTAGCCCCTGAGACCCATATTAATAATTACAGTTTGCGTAAGAAAACGCATATTTTCTTTTCTAAATAGCAGCGCTCATGCAAACTATTTATTAGAAGGCGGTGAGTCGATCGTTGTGTTTACAGGATAGTATATCGTACGAGTGTTATCGCGGCAAAAGTTAATTAAAAGTCTCATGCTATCCCACAATATTTAAAGCCAACCCAACCAAAATCATAAAAAATAATTAAAAAATAAAAATATATAATTATCCCATAATAAGGGACACACACACACATCCACATATACACTTATACCGTGATAGAGTATGAGGAACTATTGTAAAAAATTCGGGTTAAACACTTTTAAGACAGTAGTTTGATAAGCCTACTTCTAATTAATTAAACCTCTAATGATATTTGTAAGAACCAACTCCTGGAACTCATTTATGCGGGATACTGTATTGGGCGAGAGATACATTTTCGTATTTAGGTTCCTGGGGAGCATTCTGTCTTCTAGTCTCTTAGTTGGTTCGACGGTATAGATCATCATAGCACGCAAAAGGCTTGCTAGTTCAGCTAACGTCTTACACGATGTTATGATAGGGGATTCGTAGGGCATAAACGTTGCAGTAAATCCAGTAATGCTCATTCAATGTAAATTGGGGAAAGTGATAAATCTTGTCTGCCACTCAGCGAAACACACTTCTTCGATATCGATAAACAAAAAGACCCAGGATTTTCGGTGTAACACAAAACCAATTAGTTGCTTATGATACGAAGTTGTTTCCGTTACTTTAATTCAGTGTTGGGTCTAATTACAATAAAACAGTCCTTCTTACATCGTTGTTTGCTGTAGGGTACCACAACGCCACGGACATATCACCCCAACGAAAATCAGAGAACACCACATGTGCAGCACAAACTATATGTAATTTTAAATGTGAATGGCTCTCTGATGGTTTCTAAGATCATCATCATTGTCAACATCTCCTTCCAAGGATTAGGTGTTGTAGTCACCTGTTCCAGTATCTATCATCCGTCCATTCATCTCTTACAGGGTCTGCCTAGTTTTCTCTTTCCAGCCACCCGACAATTCGTTATCTTTTTTCACAATCTATTTTCCATCCACATAATCCATTTCTTTTTTCTCTTTCCTACCTTGGCATTAACTGAAAAGATTTTTAAATCTGATCTTTTCATCCATTATTTTACCCATTTTATTACAGTCCCTTATATATTTCATGAACGTCAACTCTGCTGCCTGTTGCCTGTATAGGAAATTGTTCTTTTGTTACTGTCCATGACTGGAGACCATATACAAGAGTAGATACAATCATAACTTTACAGAATTTCATTTGCGTTTCCTTTCTTGTTTTCCTTCCCAAAGTTCTTGATAATTATCAACCTTCTTCTCAATGTCTTTGTCATAGTTAAAGGTAACATCACTTTCTAAATAACTGAAGGGGAAAAGTTGATCTAAAATTTTCTCAATTTTTATTAATTTCAGTCTCCCATTTGAAAGCTACTATCTTTGTTTGATTTGTAGGTACAGTAAAGTATTTTGGTTCAATTTATAAACTGCTCTTTGTAAATTATCATATGTTTCTTCTATAATTATCTGGTCCTCAGCATGTAACAGAGTATTTAATAGTACGCTAGATCCTATTTTAATTCCTAACTGTATTTCATAACTAGGTCGTCAATATTCAAATTAAGTAAATTGCATGATAGACTGCACCCACGTCGAGCACCTCGATTTATTAAAATTTCATTTGACATTTTCGAACCTGAACTTATAACTATTTTTATTTTTACATGTATATCCTTTATGAAATGAATAAGGCTTTTAGGAAAACCTTTTATTCCAGTGTTTTCCAGAAAAAGGGTCTTCTTACCTTATCAAAGACGTTTTCATAATCAGTAAATGCTAAATGCGTTTTTAAGCCAAATTCCCGACATTTTATCTTGTTATAAATATATCGTCATCACACGAACATCTCTTTCTGAAGCCTGACATTCTGCAGAGGTTATTGCATCAGCGATAGTTTGCAGTTTTTGATCAAGCATTTTCCTGTACATGTCATATACTGAGTTTAGTATATTCCTCTATAATTTCCTGTCTTTCCTATTGCTTTTTTAAATATAGAAATAACTTAGGGTGTGTTCCATTCTTCAGGTACAGGACTGTTCTTCCAACACATATTTAAAAAAGGGAGGAAGCAAAATTCTAAAACGATTCCTTCATATTTGATTAATTCAGGCTTAATGTCATCTAGGTCAGCAGCTTTTCTATTTTCGTTACATTTAAGGCTGCTTTTAATTCTTTTATGTCGATTTGATCTACAGAGTTACTATCAGTTTATATACAATGACTTTCTTTTCTATCTTGATCACATTAAATTTCTGTAATAGTGTAACCAATGATTTTTTTGTTTTGATATTTTTGTTTACAATATCTGTCTCTGTTTCATTCATATGCTTCATACAGTTAAACGCGGTATTCTGTCTTCTGTGAATGTCATGGTCAACATTAGCAGTTGATATATTTCCCAGGATTCATTTGTTCATGTTTGTAAGTAGGCATCATAAGCATTTTGTTTCTTTTTAATATTGTTAGCTATTTCTGTATTTGATAAAACTGTATTTGTTCTAAAAAATAGCATTATCAACATCGGCACCTGTAGATAGGAAAATATTGCAGATCACCACAGACAGTCAAATGCACCTGCAATGTCCACAGTGATATTTATGGCATACTTGCTGTTGCAATTATCCAGTCTCCTGGGAAAAGTATTACCTGTGTCATCTGTGAACCTCCCAGCTTTTAAACCGAATTTAATCAGCTTATAGAAGCATTGCCTGCAATGTGTTGCACAGCAAACGTTCCGTATGTAATCCGTTGATAACATATCAGGCGAGATTATTCAATGGACCCATAATGGGTATTACTGTCACCCACCAGAGCTACAATAACTGATATCATCTTGTTCTGCGATCTGTGTTGCTCTCCAAGTTGCTGTGAACTGTACTGGCTTCGACAATGCCTCAGGAGGGTGATGTACAGGGGTTCACACAAACCTCGTTACTGACTGGATACCACTGCGTACCACATTGCAAGCAACAGCAATTTGAGTGCGTACGACCCCACGACCACCGTTTGTAACATGTATGTACCCCAGGCATGACACTTACTTATTTTGAGGTGGCTACCTTTATCTGACAACCCCCCCCCCCTCTTTTTCTCTTACTTGGGATTGTAATACACACCACAACCTGTGGGCGAGCGCTACATTGTCTGGTAGGGCCTTCTTATTAATCACCTGCTTTCTGGTACCGAACTGTGTCATTGTATACGACGCGATTACTCACACCGCTGAAACTGCCGTCGGCCTTAGACACACTCTACTGGTGCTCAGTACCATGGAGACAAAGACACTGCAACAGCTATTCAGCAGCCTCTAGCAAAATCCTTCACAGATAACCCTCATTACTCTTAGGCGGCTCTGTGCAAAGAGTTGGTACCTAATTAACCAAAGTAAGGAGAGGGGTACACCTCCTCCTTGGGAACAAAACGGCTCTACATCGCGGGCGTGGGCCAAGCACCATACCCACCAAAGATCAAAAACTGTTCTGGGTCTCCTCCTTCGTCATATTATCTCTACCGATGCATAGGTTTTTGCTGAACACCTTATAACCCGCATTGTGATAGCGCAGGCGTCTCTTTTTACCCGAATACCTTTTAAAAACAAAGAAGACAAGTGGAAGATATCGCCCTATCTTTTACCAGGGAACTCCACTGGGGCTCAGATAACCATAATGTAACAATAATGTAAAGTTAAATAATAATGTAAAGTTAATCGCCAGTTTCTTTCTTCCTAACAACCAGATGGTGAGCACACGACCTTACTTTTATAACAATATATTTGCTTTTGACCGTTAACATACAACTATAATCGGCGGTGGAAATATATTTGCAGAGAAAAGCACATAATGATATACAGGGTGATTCAAAAAGAATACAACTTTAAAAATGTGTATTTAATGAAAGAAACATAATATAACCTTCTGTTATACATCATTACAAAGAGTATTTAAAAAGATTTTTTTCACTCAAAAACAAGTTCAGAGATGTTCAATATGGCCCCCTCCAGACACACGAGCAATATCAACCCGATACTCCAACTCGTTCCACACTCTCTGTAGCATATCAGGCGTAACAGTTTGGATAGCTGCTGTTATTTCTCGTTTCGAATCATCAATGGTGACTGGGAGAGGTGGCCGAAACATCATATCCTTAACATACCCCCATAAGAAAAAATCGCAGGGGGTAAGATCAGGGCTTCTTGGAGGCCAGTGATGAAGTGCTCTGTCACGGGCTGCCTGGCGGCCGATCCATCGCCTCGGGTAGTTGACGTTCAGGTAGTTACGGACAGATAAGTGCCAATGTGGTGGCGCTCCATCCTGCTGAAATATGAATTGTTGTGCTTCTTGTTCGAGCTGAGGGAACAGCCAATTCTCTAACATCTCCAGATACTGTAGTCCAGTTACAGTAGCACCTTCGAAGAAAAAGGGACCAAAAACTTTATTGGCTGAAATGGCATAGAAAACGTTCACCTTAGGCGAGTCACGTTCATACTGAGTTGTTTCCCGCGGATTCTCAGTGCCCCATATACAGACATTGTGACGGTTGACTTTCCCGTTAGTGTGGAAAGTTGCTTCATCACTAAACACAATCTTTGAAACGAAAGATTCATCTGTTTCCATTTGAGCAAGGATAAAATCACAGAATTCGATTCTTTTAATCTTATCAGCTGCAGACAGTGCTTGAACCGATTTCAGACGATAAGGTTTCATAACTAACCTTTTTCGTAGGACTCTCCATACAGTTGATTGTGGAATTTGCAGCTCTCTGCTAGCTCTGCGAGTCGATTTTCCTGGGCTGTGAACAAATGCTTGCTGGATGCGTGCTACATTTTCATCACTCGTTCTCGGCCGTCCAGAACTTTTCCCTTTGCACAAACACCCATTCTCTGTAAACTGTTTATACCAACGTTTAATACACCACCTATCAGGAGGTTTAACACCATACTTCGTTCGAAATGCACGCTGAACAACTGTCATCGATTCACTTCTGCCGTACTCAATAACACAAAAAGCTTTCTGTTGAGCGGTCGCCATCTTAGCATCAACTGACGCTGACGCCTAGTCAACAGCGCCTCAAGCGAACAAATGTACAACTAAATGAAACTTTATAGCTCCCTTAATTCGCCGACAGATAGTGCTTAGCTCTGCCTTTTGTCGTTGCAGAGTTTTAAATTCCTAAAGTTGTGGTATTCTTTTTGAATCACCCTGTATATTGTATTTTAGGCCAATAGTTATTGTAGCGGTTTTGAATACCTTTACTGGTTAGTGCTAAATAACTATTGAAGATATAATTGTTTTTGGATAGCTCAACATGAATTTCCTAAGGGACCGAAGTTTATCATGCATGTACCAGTAGAATAATGTGCGAAGAAACTACTTTGCCGTATGCAACTTCCGTCAGATTCCGACGAAACAATTTGTGACTGTGAACCATCAAAATTTGCAGAAACATAAAAGAAAATTAAATACGTATAGTCATGAAGTAGTGAGACATAGGTTCTATACTAAGTAATTACTCCATACACAAGTTCCATTTAACTTTGAATTTATGGCAGTCGGTATATAACGAACTTGCATCTTTTAACATTTCCAGATACACGTCGCACAATATAGCTTCTCACATGAATCCACTGCTATGCAGAGTGGCACTTTCACATTACACTAAAATAATATTTTTTAAACAATAATAATACGGTGGCAAGACATACGCGTCAGACACAAATTACGAGAGACAGAAGAATGAGTAACTGTTCATTGAGAATATCTCGTACATCAAAAGAATGTGTAAAAATGTTCTTCTTTTGTCCGCCTTTCGCGCAGCGGCTTTCAAAGTCAATAGCTCACTGCATCTCTGACGGCACTTCCACAATAAACACGTCACGTCACAGGAAGTTATTTGCTAACGATAGCTGTTACCGAGCGACTGTTCGGTTAGTGAATGATTTAAAATGGTAGGGCAATCACATAATGTTACAGTTTTTAATAGGGCTCGTTTGATCAAGAAAGGTTCTGTAATGTACTGTTGCTTGAATGCCTAGTAGAAGCATAGATTATTCATGGAACACCTTACACTGAGGTGACAAAAGTCATGGAATACCACCTAATATTATGCCGGACCCCTTTTCTCCCAGCATAGTGCAGCAACTCGACATGGATGGGCTCAACAAGACGTTCGAAGTGCCCTGCAGAAATATTGAGCCATACTACCTCTACTCTACTCAATAAGGCGTACGCGGCTTGTGGTCTTGCGGTAGCGTACTCGCTTCTCGGTCGCGGGTTCGATTCCCGGCGGGGTCAAGAATTTTTTCTGTCTCGAGATGACTGGGTGTTGTGTGTGTCTTTCATCATCATTCACGTAGTAGCATTAAAGAGCTTGTGGAGCGGCGGCCGAACCGCCCCGCGAGATGTCTCCTGCCCACCAACGCCATACTTTCATTATTATTAATGCAGAACTGTTGCCGTGCAGGACGTTGTGCATGAAGTGACCTCTACATTATGTCCCGTAAACGCTCGATGGGACTGATGTCAGAATTCTCCAGAATGTTCTTCAGACCAGTCACGAACAATTGTGGCCCGGTGACACGACATCATTGTTTGGGAGCATGAAGTCCATGAATGACTTCAGATGGTCTCCAAGTTGCCGAACATAAGCATTTCCAGTCAATAATGGGGTCAGTTGGACCAGAGGGTCCAACCATTCTATGTAAACACAGCCCCCACCATTATGTAGTCACCACCAGCTTTCACAGTGCCTTGCTGACAACTTCGATCCAAGGCTTTGTAGGGTCTGCGGCACACTCGAACCCTACCATGAGCTCTTACCAAACGAAATCCAGACACATCTGACGAGGCCAAGGTTTTCCAGTCGTCAAGGGTTCGACCGATACGGTCGCGATCCCAGAAGGGGCGCTGCAGGCGGTGTCGTGCTGTTAGCAGAGGCACTCAACTTGGTCGTCTGCTGTCACAGAACATTAACGAAAAATTTTAACGCCTTATTTCGAGGCAAATTTAGTACTCTCGGCAACCTCTTCACACTGTGGATCTCGAAATATTGAATTCGCTAAAGATTTCCGAAATGGAATGTCCTGTGCGTCTAGCTCCAATTACCATTCCGAATTCAAAGTGTGTGAATTCTCGTCGTGCAGCCACAACCAGGTCGGAAACCTTTTCACGTGAATCACCTCAATACAACTGACAGCTCCGCCAGTCCACTGCCCTATTATGTCTTGTGTACGAGACACTACCGTCTTTTGTCTATGTGCACACGTTGCTGTGGCCTGACTTTTGTCACCTTCATGTACACGGCTATTACAAATGATTGAAGCGATTTCATAAATTCACTGTAGCTCCATTCATTGACATATGGTCACGACACACTACAGATACGTAGGAAAACTCATAAAGTTTTGTTCGGCTGAAGCCGCACTTCAGGTTTCTGCCGCCAGAGCTCTCGAGAGCGCAGTGGGACAAAATGGCGACAGCAGCCGAGAAAGCGTATGTCGTGCTTGAAATGCACTCACGTCAGTCAGACATAACAGTGCAACGACACTTCAGGACGAAGTTCAACAAAGATCCACCAACTGATAACTCCATTCGGCGATGGTATGCGCAGTTTAAAGCTTCTGAATGCCTCTGTAAGGGGAAATCAACGGGTCGGCCTGCAGTGAGCGAAGAAACGGTTGAACGCGTGCGGGCAAGTTTCACGCGTAGCCCGCGGAAGTCGACGAATAAAGCAAGCAGGGAGCTAAACGTACCACAGCCGACGGTTTGGAAAATCTTACAGAAAAGGCTAAAGCAGAAGCCTTACCGTTTACAATTGCTACAAGCCCTGACACCCGATGACAAAGTCAAACGCTTTGAATTTTCGGCGCGGTTGCAACAGCTCATGGAAGAGGATGCGTTCAGTGCGAAACTTGTTTTCAGTGATGAAGCAACATTTTTTCTTAATGGTGAAGTGAACAGACACAATGTGCGAATCTGGGCGGTAGAGAATCCTCACGCATTCGTGCAGCAAATTCGCAATTCACCAAAAGTTAACGTGTTTTGTGCAATCTCACGGTTTAAAGTTTACGGCCCCTTTTTCTTCTGCGAAAAAAACGTTACAGGACACGTGTATCTGAACATGCTGGAAAATTGGCTCATGCCACAACTGGAGACCGACAGCGCCGACCTCATCTTTCAACAGGATGGTGCTCCACCGCACTTCCGTCATGATGTTTGGCATTTCTTAAACAGGAGATTGGAAAGCCGATGGATCGGTCGTGGTGGAGATCATGATCAGCAATTCATGTCATGGCCTCCACGCTCTCCCGACTTAACCCCATGCGATTTCTTTCTGTGGGGTTATGTGAAAGATTCAGTGTTTAAACCTCCTCTACCAAGAAACGTGCCAGAACTGCGAGCTCGCATCAACGATGCGTTCGAACTCATTGATGGGGACATGCTGCGCCGAGTGTGGGAGGAACTTGATTATCGGCTTGATGTCTGCCGAATCACTAAAGGGGCACATATCGAACATTTGTGAATGCCTAAAAAAACTTTTTGAGTTTTTGTATGTGTGTGCAAAGCATTGTGAAAATATCTCAAATAATAAAGTTATTGTAGAGCTGTGAAATCGCTTCAATCATTTGTAATAACCCTGTATTTCGCAACGACACATATAGATGTAATTAAAAAATACAATGTAGGTTCGAGGTAGCATACAATGATCAGTTCTGCAGTGAAAGCAGAGCATTTGCAGGGAGGAAGAATTTGAGCTAAATTCTTGTCGCCTTGCAGCAAAATCACGAAAATTGCAGTGAAATCCCAAAGTTCAACAGCTGCAAAATGGTTCAAATGGCTCTGAGCACTATGGGACTTAATATCTGAGATCATCAGTCCCCTAGGTTTAGAACTACTTAAACCTAACTAACCTAAAGGCATCACACACATCCATGTTCGAGGCAGGATTCGAACCTGCGACGGTAGCAGCAGCGCGGTTCCGGACTGAAGCGCCTAGAAGCCCTCGGTCACAGCGGGCAGCTCAACAGCTGCAGACTAGTCTCTATACATTCGAAACATTCAATCACTGATCACACTACTGTGAGTATCAAATTCACCGCAGTCGAAGATTCACTGAGCGAATTAGCGCAGTGGTTAGCACACTGGACTCGCATTCGGTAGAACGAGGCTTCAAATCCTCGTATGGCCATGCTGATTTAGGTTTCCCGTGTGTTCCCTAAATCGCATCAGGCAAATACCGGGATCGTTCCTTTAAAAGGGCGCGACCTACTTTCATCCATAATCCGATAGACCGATAACCTCGCCGTCTGGACCTATCACCTAAAACAACCAGCCAACCAACCATCAACCAACGTAGTCGAAAATTCAGTTACTGATAACCCAACTGTGATTCAAAATCCCCTAACACTCCGTGTTCCAAAATATTTCTACGTAGTAAATTGGTGCATATTGAAGATATTCTCAGTTCCAGATTGCTAGATACAGAAAATACACAACCGCCAAAGAAGCTAGTATAGGCATGCATATTCAAATATAGAAACAGGCGCTGTGCTCGACAACGCTTACGTAAAGCAACAAGTGTCTGGCGCAGTTGTTAGATCGCTTACTGCTGCTGCAAGGCCAGGTTATCAAAATTTCGGTGAGTTTGAATGTGGCGTTACAATCGGCGCATGAGCGATGGGACACAGCATCTCAGAGGTAGCGATAAAGTTGGGATTTTTTTCGTACGACCGTTCCACGATTGTACCGTGAGTATCAGGAATCCGGTAGAACACCTAATCTCCGACAACGCTGTGACTGGAAAAACATACTGCGAGAGCGGGACCAAAGACGACTGACGAAAACCGTTCAACGTGACAGAAGTGCAACCGTTCCTCAAATTGCTGCAGATTTCAATGCTGGGCCATCAACAACTGCCAACGTGCGAACCACTCAACGAAACACCATTGATACGGGCTTTCAAAGCCGAAGGCCCACGTGTGTAACCTTGACGACGCCTTGACTGGGCCTGTCAACACCGACATTGGACTGCTGATAACTGGAAACATGTTGCCCGTTCGGGTGAGTCTCGATTCAGATTGTAACGAGCGGACGAACGTGTACGGGATAGAGACAGCCTCGTGAATCCATGTCAGTAGGGGACTGTTCAAGCTGGTGGAGGCTCCGTAATGGTGTGGGGCCTGAGCATTTGGGGTGATATGGAACCCCTGATACACTATGTGATCAAAAATATCCGGACATCTGGCTGAAAATTACTTACAAGTTCGTGGCACCCTGCATCGTTAATGCTGGAATTCAGGATGGTGTTGGCCCACCCTTAGCTTTGATGACAGCTTCCATTCTCGCAGGCATACATTCAGTCAGGTACAGGAAGGTTTCTTGGGGAATGGCAGCCCATTCTTCACGGAGTACTGCACTGAGGAAAGGTATCGATGTCGGTCGGTGAGGCCTGGGACGCAGTCGGCGTTCCAAAACATCCCAAAGGTGTTCTGTAGGATTCAGGTAAGGATCTATGCAGGGCAGTCCTTTACAGGGATGTTATTGTCGTGTAACCACTCCGCCACAGGCTGTGCATTATGAACAGGAGCTAGATTGTGTTGAAAGATGCAATCGCCATGCCCTAATTGCTCTTCGCAGTGAGAAGCAAGAGGATGCTTTAAACATCTATGTATGCCTTTGCTACGATAGTGCCACGCAAAACAACAAGGGGTGCAAGCCCCCTCCTTGAAAAACACGACCACACCATAATACCGCCGCCCCCGAATTTTATTGTTGGCACTACACACGCTGGCAGATGACGTTCAGCGGGCATTCGCCATATACGCACACCCTGGCATCGGATCGCCACATTGTGTACCGTGATTCGCAACTCAGCACAACTTTTTTACACTGTTCAGTTGCCCAATGTTTACGCTCCTTACACCAAGCGATGCGTCGTTTCGCATTTACCGACATGATGTGTGGCTTATAAGCAGCTGCTCGACCATGAAATCCAAGTTTTCTCACCTCCCGCCTAACTGTCATAGTACTTGCAGTGGACCCTGATGCAGTTTGGAATTCCTGTGTGATAGTCTGGATAGATGTCTACCTATTACACATCACCACCCTCGTCAACTGTCTGTGGTCTCTCTCAGTCAACGGACGAGGTAGAGCTGTACGCTTTCGTGCTGTACGTGTCCCTTCCCGTTTCCACTTCACTATCTCATCGGAAACGGCGGACCTAGGGTTGTTTAGGAATGTGTAAATCTCGCGTACAGACATATGACACAAGTGACACCCAATCAGCTGCCAACGTTCGAAGTCCGTGAGTTCCACGTAGCGCCCCATTCTGCTATCTCAAGACGTCTAATGATTACTGAGGTCGCTGATACGAAGTACCTGGCAGTAGGTGGCAGCACAATGCACCTAATATGAAAAACGTGTGGTTTTGGGGGAGCCAGGATACTTTTGATCACATAGTGTACGTCTAGATATGACTCTGACAGGTGACACGTACGTAAGCATCCTGTCTGATCACCTGCATCAATAGACGTCCATTGTGCGTTGGACAATTACAGCAGGAGAATGCGACACCCCACATGTCCAGGATTGCTACAGAGTGGCTCCAGGAACACTCTTCTGAGTTAAGCATTTCCGCTGGCCACCAAACTCCCCAGACATCGAGCATACCTAGGCTGCCTTGCAACGTGCTTTTCAGAAGAGATCTCCAACCCTTCGTAATCTTACGGATTTATGGACAGCCCTGCAGGATCCATGGTTTCATTTCCCTCCAGCACTAGTTCAGACATTAGTCGAGTCCACGACACGTCGTGTTGCGGTACTTCTGCGTGCTCGCGGGGGATCCACACGATATTAGGCAGGTGTACCAGTTTCTTTGGCTCTTCAGTGTGTAATTTAGCTGTAATGTTTAATATTATATATTCAATGTCGTACTGAAAGCAACATAGAATGTCTAGTACACAACGAACCGCGGCAGAATAACAAGGTATTAGAATCAATTGCAACAGCAATAAATAAATAAAAAATACCTGAGCCAGCCGGTGGACTTCCGACTTCAGCGAACTGAGATCATTATAAAGGCTAGAGGCTGTGTTTGGCGGTGTCAGCGTGATGTCCGTGTAGACATCACGGCATCTGCGTACATTAGCGTCGATTCTCGGCCCCACCTCTACTTATGTAAGCCTACAGTTGGTATCGTGTCCTTATGCAGCAATGTTATCGACTATGAAATTAATAAAACAGTTTGTTACAGTGAACGAACATTGCTCGTGGGTCTCGTACTGGACTGGCAGTTATCCATCAATAGTTGGACTTCGTAACTTCCAACTCAAGTGTTTTTGATCCAGAGTTCCTTATCTGAGGCTGATAGATTAGATTAGATTAGATTTACTTTCATTCCAATTGATCCGTAGTGAGGAGGTCCTCCAGGATGTGGAACATCTCAGAAAAACAACAATACATGACAAATATTTACAAATAAAACAAATAAGCTAATGTACCATTCCACAGGTCCCAAGTGGAATGATCGTCATTTTTTAATGAACACTAAGAGTCATTTTACAAATACTAATGCACTGAATTTAAAATAAAAAAGTTTTTTATTTATTTATAAGGTAATAAACATGTAATACAACTACTGTAATACTTATTTACAATGAACACATTACTGCACTGAAATGGTGCAGAAGTTAGATTATACTTACACACACACACACACACACACACAAATTTTCAATGAACACATCACTGCACTGAAATTGTGCAGAAGTTATGTTGTACTTATATACAAATCAGTTGGTTTTACTAAGAAATTCATCAATGGAGTAGAAGGAGTTGGCCACCAATAAATCCTTTACGCTTCTCTTAAACTGAATTTCATTGGTTGTTAAGCTTTTTATGGCTCCTGGCAAGTTATTGAAAATGTGTGTTCCTGAATAATGCACACATTTTTGTACAAGACTAAGTGACTTTAAATCCTTGTGAAGATTATTCTTATTTCTAGTATTGATTCCATGAATTGAGCTGTTGGTTTGAAAAAGTGATATATTTTTAATGACAAATTCCAGTAAGGAATAAATATATTGGGAAGCAGCAGTTAGTATTCCTAGCTCCCTAAACAGGCTTCTGCAGGATGTTCTTCAGTTCACACCACATATAATTCTTACTGCACGTTTTTGTGCCCGGAAAACTTTAGCTTGGCTTGATGAATTACCCCAAAAAATAATCCCATATGACATTATGGAATTAAAGTAAGCATAGTATGCCAGCTTTTTCATTTTTATATCCCCTATGTCTGACAAAATTCGCATTGCAAACAGAGATTTGTTAAGACGCTTCAGCAGTTCTGTGGTGTGCTCCTCCCAGTTGAATTTATTATACGAGGTAAATTCAATAAGTAATGCAGTACTTTCTTTCTCGCTCGATTTCGGTTGAAAAAATTCTGTATTTGTTGTGGGACAGCGTGGAATATTGCCGCTTCAGCCCGCATAGTTTATGAAGTTCCAACAGGTGACGGCGTTATATGTAGCTTTCAGAATGGCTTCTGTAATGGAGGAGGTGGCGGTGGTAAGTTCCTGTGGGACCAAACTGCTGAGGTCATCGTTCGCTAGGCTTGCACACTACTTAAACTAACTTACACTAAGGGCAACACACACACCCATGCCCGAGGGAGGACTCGAACCTCCCACGGGGGTAGCCGCCCGAACCGCGACAAGACGCGGATGTAATGTGTAACCTCCCCACAAAATAAAATAAATATTATGGATAATGATTCTGGTTTAGTGTAGCCTCAAAACAAAATTCTTTCTCATTTGTAACCTCCCCACAAAATTCTTTTCACATTAACCTCCACACAAAATTCTTTCTGATTTAATCTAAGCTCAAAATTCATTCACATTTAGCGTACCCTCACAACAGAAAAATTCCTAAACCTCTCAACAGTAAAAATAATAATTACGTCGTTCACATTCAGTGTAACGTCCCAGTAAAAAAATAAATTCAGTAACCTGGTAATAAAACAATGTAACTAACCTCTGGTGTCCGCAGCTCGTGGTCGTGCGGTAGCGTTCTCGCTTCCCACGCCCGGGTTCGATTCCCGGCGGGGTCAGGGTTTTCTCTGCCTCGTGATGACTGGGTGTTGTGTGCTCTCCTTAGGTTAGTTAGGTTTAAGTAGTTCTAAGTTCTAGGGGACTGATGACCATAGCTGTTAAGTCCCATAGTGCTCAGAGCCATTTGAACCACTTTTTTTAACTTACCTCTCAATTAAATTGCCGCTCACTTATGACTTTTCAATAATTCACTGTGAATTTAACCTGGTAAATTTTGGACGATAGCAGTGCTGCGTCATGGCCCTGAAAGATCATTCTGAAAAAAAAAAAACGAAAAATTCTTACCCCAATGAAGTCGCCGGATATATCTGCTCTTACAATAAATTTTTCCGGCATAGCTCTGTGCAATGCTGGCCGACCTATCTATCGTTCATGAAAGGAAGCAACTGATTTTTCTATTGCAATAATCGGGATGATCATGGATGGGAGAAATTAGTAAATTCTTTAAATTGAAATGAATGGTTGTTAAAAGTTACTTTTTATGAGGAAGATTATTATTACGAGATTTTTAAAACATTTACATGGCACTTGAGATAACATTACTACATATGCGCGAGGCTGCTTTTTACCTTATACAATAATACTCAGGCTCTGGCATCGCTGCACCGCGACCGGGCCAGCCAACACGATACACCAGACCAGACCAGAGCAGACTCCAGACCAGACCAGAGCAGACTCCAGACCAGACTAGCAACAACTTACTGCTACAGCTACACAGTTCCTACTGCAGTCAACACTGCTCTCTGGTCAGAGATTCTCTTATACCTTGCCTATTGCAGGCAGTGCATGAGCAATAAATCGAAATTACATCTGCTCGGACCTCTTACAAATGGAAGTGCGTTCCATGCAGATAGCTATCACTGAGTTTCTTCTGGTGGAAAAACAGAGCATAGTAGATACTTATAGGTGCTAGCAGAATGTCTGCGGAGACCTGGTCGTGAACAAAAGCACAGTGAGTCGTTGTACGAAGCATCTGTCGTCATCACAACAAGGTCGCGCAAACCTATCTGATATCACGCCAGCCGGCCAGACTCTCACAGCTGTGACTCGTGCAGTCTTGGAACGTGCGAACATTCTCATTCAACGTGATCGACGGATCACGACCAAAACCCTCGCTGCACAACTGAACGCATCTATTCATCCTGCTAGCACACTTACTGGATTGTCTTACCTCATCTACCTTACAGCCTGTGAGGTGATGGGCGAGTTGTGGCGCCCTGAAAATATTCTAAGTTTGTTGCCGTGGGCGCGCTGGGGCCTTTCGGCGCCCCGGCCGTGGCTCGGCGGCGGTCACGTGGTGCCGAGCGTTAGCCGAGGTCCATTGGCCACGTGGCTGGGAATCCCATGGTGACGCTGTGTCGATGAAAGAGACTTGTATGCCGGGAGTGCCAAAGATGGCGGACTTTGTGAAACCATCGTGGCAGACATTTCACAGTTCGTATAGAAAGTAATAGTAGCCAGATGAATCATGATACCTCAAAAAGAAACATGTACATTACCATTATTTGCACGAAGTTTCTGATGATGTAATCAAATTTTCAATATCTTTATTAGTTTAAGGTTTAGTATCTGATGATAAATTATACGAGTAACACCCAGCAACGAATTTCCAAAATGTAAACGGTTCATCCGATTTTGTCGATCGACGTGTCTTCAGAAAGCTATTAGTGTAAACATAAATTGGTATGAATTACGGGCATGTAACTTGAATAGTACATGAGTTATTGGAGGTCAAAGTGGCCGATTACTATCGATCACATCAAGCCATAAGTACTCCACAGTTACACGAAGAAAACGGTAGCAGCATGCTTATAAATATATTTACTCATATATGTCTTCTTTTATATCCTATATATACCATTCATGAAGATATTGGTCAATTATTTACCGTGTTTTAGAAAGGACAGAGATATTAGGCTACTGGCTTACTTCTTTTCTATTCCTTTGATATATGTTTATGTTTATGGTCCAGCCGTAGGAATATTTATTTAATTTCAAGTTGTTGAAATGTGAATTCAGTATTTCGAATGTGTTTCATACATTTGTGAGTGTGCGTTGGCTTGGACACAGGGTGGGAGTGCTCCAGCCAATCACGGCGATCGTTCTAAAATGGACACGTGGAGAGACTGTATGGTGGTGTGGTAGAAGAAACGCTTCCGGAGAGAACATGATGCAGTTCTGAACAATGCGGCGCAAGGGACAGTACGAGAGAGTGCTGGACAGTACGGAGCGACGGACGCGCAGTCGCGGGAAAGACTTGGAGAGAGGAGCAGTTTGCGCATGGTGGTGGGAGATAGAAATATTTCGTAGTGCCAACTTGTGCACTTGTGAGATTTCCATGGCTTCTGCAGTGAACACGTAGTATGCGTTTAAAAGGGAATATGTCACGAGCTATGTTGTTGTTCATAACTAATTACGTGAAGTAGGAATCTATTGTTTCCCTGTTATTCAACTTATATTTTATTTAATTGCTCGACCATCGACACCAGTAAGTGTTTACAGTAGCAAGTCGCATTCGTAAACGTACTTCTACTATCATACTCATTTAAAGCCGTTAAAAAATACGAGTACCTGCAGAATTCATTTGATTGCAATCTTTCATTTACGTTCAAAATTCGCAATTGCCGAGTGATAGGAACCTTCAACCATTCGATTCATGTTTATATTCATATTGTATACTGTAGACTCAGCAGTATTTGGCTTGTAATGCGGCAACTACATATCCCAGCCCCTAGACAACGAAACCAGCCAAAACTTTTAATATTTCATCTTTGAGTCAGAGGGTAGTAGTTGAGGGCCACACCATCACATCATTTGTTATTTGAAAGCCCGCAAACCCGAATCTCACACCTTCCAATTTCCATCTGTTTGGCCCAATGACGGATGCACTCTGCAGGCAGCAGTTCATTGATGATGGATAGGTTACTGTCGCAGCGAGACGTCGACCAGTAGAGTGGCACCATGCGTGCATACAGGTCTCCCCAGTAAGGTCGTGTAAGGCCGCCGCATTGCACAGGGTTCTGAAGCCAAATTAGTGGCGAATAATATGGTGTGCTGGAATCCTGAATAAAACCAACCTGCTATAAGGAAAAAAATGTGTTGCATTATTTGTTGAATGCACCTTGTATATCCGTTTCTGCTGTCCATGCAAGTTCATATATCCGCTACAGAAGCACCCCATATGCTGTCTTGAAATCTTGTAGCGCGTCTTCAGTGCAGTTTTCAGTGATCTTTGACGTTGCAGCGTATCTACGATGCAAGTCGGGCATCACAAAACATTCATTGAAGAAAAAAGGTAACGTGTCAGTAAGGTCGTGAATACGCATTGGAGAATCTTGCTCTACCTCAGTCCAGTAATTATGCATTCCCACACTTGCATCTATTCCGTTAATGTTGTTTTGTTTCTAATTATTTAGGTGTCAACGAGAGGAGAAACACTGAAAAGAAACAGCCTGCATTCGCATGACCGAAAGACATATTTTTGATGCATCAGCTTTTCGCTGGTTCTCTTTGCTTTGTTTTATAATTGTTCGCGTAACAACTAATATATGAGATAAAATATGTTGCTACGAAAAGAGCCCCGAAATACCTTTTAGTGATGCTGTGCTGTGACTTTCTTTGGATCATTAATTTTCAACAAAACAAAATATATTATGTTCTTATTATTCTGGATCTGGCTTTCTATTAAAGGAACATTTTTTCGTTACTGTAACTCGCCATGAAGTTCACCATATCTTCCTTACTTTACAGTTATCAAAATTTTGCAGTGGATTTTTGTTAACAGTAAAACACCAATAAGTACCACGACTAACACGACAACATGAGACTATTATCATAGAAAAAGATGTTTTTACTATAAGGTTTGCCAGACCAGAACTACGCACAGCAAGATTTCTTTTATGTTATGAAGGTAAATTATCTTTTTGCACTGTTAATAATATATCATCAGCAGCGCGCCTCAACCTGTAAAACACATCATAAAATCTACTGCTCTGCAATTCCGAAAGCTGAAAGAAATAATTTTAGTTTACTATTACCTGTCCGCTTCTTTGCGGTATGATTAGTTTCATTTAATGCAGTTTCAATGCGCCGCGGCAGCGGCACGTTCGTTCGTAGCGCAGCTCTGCACCACGAATAATGTTTAAATAACTTAAAATGCCTTAAAAGGATGGGATAAAATTCCAGGCAAGCTTATTACAAATCATAATGCAAGTTTTCTCTAAGTAACTCTATTCAAAACGTTTAAACAGATTAAATTATTACACACCTTTACAAATCAATGTCTAATGGCGTCCTTCTCTCAATCTTGACAAAAGAATGCTACGCAGGCGTACAATATAACGTCACAGGCTCTTCCTACTCACGTAACTCCAAGAAGACGACAGAGAAATTAATGTTCGGTCATTACTATTTATACTAGTCACATATTCTCATCTTTGTTTGATATTTAATAAGTATCGTCTGTGGCGGTTTCAGTACTCGCCGACACAGATATTATCTAAAAAAATCAGTACATAATTCTATACAAGAACAAAACATGACACATAATGCTTTCTCTTTATTATATAAAGCTCACACAATCGTTGTCCACGCAATTACAACCATCCAGTTCAATTATTCTTTTCTCCTTTTTTTTACCACATATAATATGTGTTTTGCTAAGAGACGTTACAAGCTGAAATAAAATCCCGATACATATATTTTGGAAGGGAAAGAAACAAATTGCATAGACGCGTAAGAGGGCGAATGATGCAAGACTTGAAGTGAGAGTCGTCAGCAAATTTACGTCTAGTTTGTGTTCTGTATTTCTCATCGATTTGTCGATAAATGATCGGCATTTGCACAGCTGACGTGGAACTGACAGGAGTAAAACGTGATGAGGCGATTGCTATCTACGTGATTAAAGATTCGAATAATACTGCGCCGTCATTCTGAAGAGGCAAATTACTTCTCCTATTTTCCCGTACCTGGTAAGTATAACTGAATCGATGGAATGAAGGCGGATGTGTTAAGGAATTGTTTATATGTTTGTATCAGCATGCTGCTTATCAGGAATGTGATGAAGGTCATCCACAGTTTCCATCGAGAGAAAGCGACAGGGGAATGTTAAGAACTACTGCAGGATACGACCTGGCACCCAGACTAGGTAAGAGGACTTGTAGTCTGTGGTCAGGAAGGAGAGCCGTGACGTGCAACCGATCAGGAAATCCACTGTCATGCGCACACCGGCGTAGCTGTTGTCGCTAACGGAAGTCAATGAGACAGTGTCTTGCTTAACTCTCAAAACTCTTCACAAAATCTCATCACGCTGAGGATACATAACACTGTTGACGGTCGTCCGTTTGCTATAAGCGACAAAATTTTTTGAATAATTGGCCGGGAAACGTCCTGATGTCTCCTATCCAATGATGCTACACAAGTGTAGTTACGTTTATTTATTTGCATAATATGATCTGGTAGTGATGGTGCCTTAGTTACAGACTATAGGCCGGCCGAAGTGGCCGTGCGGTTAAAGGCGCTGCAGTCTGGAACCGCAAGACCGCTACGGTCGCAGGTTCGAATCCTGCCTCGGGCATGGATGTTTGTGATGTCCTTAGGTTAGTTAGGTTTAACTAGTTCTAAGTTCTAGGGGACTAATAACCTCAGCAGTTGAGTCCCATAGTGCTCAGAGCCATTTGAACCATTACAGACTATAAAAGAATGAAACGCTAATTGCTGTCATAAAAAAAATCCGAAACTTATGTAACGTGTCGATAACAAAAGACATTTTTGTGTGTTATTTAATATCAATATTTCTATATTATGTTGAAGTATTGTACATTTACCATTAATAAATTATATTTGAAAAAATAAAAAAAAAATAAAAAATCTGTCTAGTACGATGAACCACATTCTTTTAGTTATCTTTACTTTAATTTTTTTGTAATTGGCTATCCAATGTCAGCGTATTGTATAACCTTAGCCCAAGAAGACTATGGCTTCACGTTAGAGTCAGATGATGAAAACTGTAAGAACACAGTCTTCAAGCTTAACTGGATACCAGTAGTCGACACAACCTGTGACGTGTGACGTCTACTTAGTAAATTATTACGCAGACGTTACAAGTTGCCAGCTTAGGCGCTATCGCCCTCTGGGACCCATTTTCACTGTACGAGGGGGCTGTGGAATGAAAAGGGGTGATCGGGGGGGGGGGGGGGGTGGAGATCTGACACTCCACTCTTTTTCTCTACCGTCAGACATCAGTAAAAACACCCTGTGAGTGCGTAAGTGTCTGCAGAATAAATGACTGGGGTTAGGAGTGGACCCTTACTCTATGACACAGCACATCGGTGTTTAGCTGTACACAAATTGTTTTTAATTCAGGTTTATTCTCACAGAAGTACACGAATTTACATAGGCTGTAACATGACAACGTCAAGACAGTTGTCAATATAATGCATCACGTCCTGTTTAATCAAAATAGCACTGACCACAACAATATCAAAATTTAACCAGAAGGTTCCCCACAACATTTCTACTACTACTACTACTACTACACTAAGAAGTTGGCCAATATTACGACAAATCATCCGATTCCGGTTCTGAGTTCAGTACTATATAGGAAGACAATCGAGTCTATGGAGGATGGTTAGTTTTTGTGACAAGCTGAGCAAAAAATTACTCAAGGTTACTCGACTTCTCAATGGACACAAGCTGGTGAACCAACAAGTTTACGCCTTTGCTAGCGGCATTTACCTAAGCTGCGATGATCTGTTGGCTGTATGGCTGCTCTCGTCCTCTGAAAATCCTATAAAAGCTAATCAAAATCTTTGCTGATTTTATCAGCAGAAACTGTCCTATGTTTCTCGTTAGGCGAGAAACATGCACTCATTCCTAGTCAGAAAATATGGCGATATACACGTGTATAGATGGAGTAATGTGCATATTACAATGCCCTCGCAGTTCTCACAACAACAATTAACTACGTGGCTGTTTCGTTTCTCTGCTGTTGGAGCTCAACGACTCTTCCGCTAATATCTAGGTGAATGTCAGCCGAAGTGAACGCAGTGTTCACACAATACTCCTCTTTTGGCGTCGTACAGAGCGTGATGCATCCTGTTCTGCACTTGAAGCTGGTTCAGAGGACAGTCCTTTTAAGTTCTCGGTCTGGTGTCTCTTGTAGCAAATTGTCCCTCACCTGCATCCTTTTGTGCTTCACGTAACAGCTTTTTCCAACCAATAGGAACGTTCCTTATATATTGTGCAAACTACTTCTGCCAATCGCAAAGGGCTTACCTTCAAACGGCGTCGAAATTTTGGCATTTTACTCGTTCCTAGTTCATTTCAGCCAATCGGACATTTTGTGCCCACTCCAGACACCTAAAAGTTACATCATGAGTGTACCACGAGCATTTCAAGTAGTTAACTGCGTCGTTGGTCTGTTTGTATCCATCTGGAAATTCCACAACGCAGTTTTCTAAAGCATTTCTCTGAAGCACACAGCACTGTCCTGCTACCTGCTCTCGTCAATGTGTCGCCCAGCACATTCGTTGTCCCTGTCGCCACTCCTTCTTTAAAAGTGTTCTGTTGTACTCAGGCCGTGACGGCGCAACTCACATCTACCCCCAAACTAAAACGTTTCCTCCAGCAGCATTTTTCAGCTTTTGCTCATTGACATGCAGGATTTTGGTTCGGTGTGTTAATACCGTGAAACTGAGTGTCATCCCTTTGCTTTGCATACTGTACATTTTAATAGGCATATCTGTTCATTATTGCCAAAGTACAGGGTGTTTCAAAAATGACCGGTATATTTGAAACGGCAATAAAAACTAAACGAGCAGCGATAGGAATACACCGTTTGTTGCAATATGCTTGGGACAACAGTACATTTTCAGGCGGACAAACTTTCGAAATTACAGTAGTTACAATTTTCAACAACAGATGGCGCTGCAAGTGATGTGAAAGATATAGACGACAACGCAGTCTGTGGGTGCGCCATTCTGTACGTCGTCTTTCTGCTGTAAGCGTGTGCTGTTCACAACGTGCAAGTGTGCTGTGGACAACATGGTTTATTCCTTAGAACAGAGGATTTTTCTGGTGTTGGAATTCCACCGCCTAGAACACAGTGTTGTTGCAACAAGACGAAGTTTTCAACGGAGGTTTAATGTAACCAAAGGACCGAAAAGCGATACAATAAAGGATCTGTTTGCAAAATTTCAACGGACTGGGAACGTGACGGATGAACGTGCTGGAAAGGTAGGGCGACCACGTACGGCAACCACAGAGGGCAACGCGCAGCTAGTGCAGCAGGTGATCCGACAGTGGCCTCGGGTTTCCGTTCGCCGTGTTGCAGCTGCGGTCCAAATGACGCCAACGTCCACGTATCGTCTCATGCGCCAGAGTTTACACCTCTATCCATACAAAATTGAAACGCGGCAACCCCTCAGCGCCGCTACCATTGCTGCACGAGAGACATTCGCTAACGATATAGTGCACAGGATTGATGACGGCGATATGCATGTGGGCAGCATTTGGTTTACTGACGAAGCTTATTTTTACCTGGACGGCTTCGTCAATAAACAGAACTGGCGCATATGGGGAACCGAAAAGCCCCATGTTGCAGTCCCATCGTCCCTGCATCCTCAAAAAGTACTGGTCTGGGCCGTCATTTCTTCCAAAGGAATCATTGGCCCATTTTTCAGATCCGAAACGATTACTGCATCACGCTATCTGAACATTCTTCGTGAATTTGTGGCGGTACAAACTGCCTTAGACGACACTGCGAACACCTCGTGGTTTATGCAAGATGGTGCCCAGCCACATCGCACGGCCGATGTCTTTAATTTCCTGAATGAATATTTCGATGATCGTGTGATTGCTTTGGGCTATCCGAAACATACAGGAGGCGGCGTGGATTGGCCTCCCTATTCGCCAGACATGAACCCCTGTGACTTCTTTCTGTGGGGACACTTGAAAGACCAGGTGTACCGCCAGAATCCAGAAACAATTGAACAGCTGAAGCAGTACATCTCATCTGCATGTGAAGCCATTCCGCCAGACACGTTGTCAAAGGTTTCGGGTAATTTCATTCAGAGACTACACCATATTATTGCTAAGCATGGTGGATATGTGGAAAATATCGGCTATAGAGTTTCCCAGACCGCAGCGCCATCTGTTGTTGACAATTGTAACTACTGTAATTTCGAAAGTTTGTCTGCCTGAAAATGTACTGTTGTCCCAAGCATATTGCAACAAGCGGTGTATTTCTATCGCTGCTCGTTTAGTTTGTATTGCCGTTTCAAATATACCGGTCATTTTTGAAACAGCCTGTATATCAGGTGACATTACCCAACTACTCGTTATGACATATTCAATCACTCATGTAAGGTGCGAAATGGACTTTCGTTCAGTCTGCCAGCTTACAGAGGGACCTGAAGGGATGGGTATTCAGCATCTGATCCGTCAATTTTTTTTTCAGTCTCCTACTAAACAAAAATGCGCTTGAATTTAGTTTCCTAAATATTGGTACGGTAATGAATGACAGGTGATACCAACAAGATCTCTGGTTAAACCAATATTATCAATCCATCAGTGCATCTGTCTGCCATGCGGAAGACGCGGGTTTAATTATTGGTGCTGCCAGTGATTCTTGCTTGGTGGGAGATCTGGAATACAGTCCACTCACTCTCGTGATACCATTAACTGAAGAGCAAGTCGAATGAGAAGTAGCGACTGCAACGTCTGCAAAGCCAACAACGGCCAGGAGAGTCGTATGCTGACCCCAGGCTCCACCACAGTGGACTCGAACGACGTCTTGTGGCAGAGGGCAACAGGATGGCCGGTCTTGAGCACCACCCTCTGGGGCTGAGTTTGATGTTTAGTTTTTTAATTGCCAGTTAGTTTGTAAATGACCACAGAAAAATTAAAAAGAAACTTGTATAAATACGAGCCGGCCGGTGTGGCCGAGCGGTTCTAGACGCTTCAGTCTGGAACCGCGCGACCGCTACGGTCGCACGTTCGAATCCTGCCTCGGGCATGGATGTGTGTGATATCCTTAGGTTAGTTAGGTTTAAGTAGTTCTAAGTTCCACGATACAAGATGACTTGGACAGGATTTGTGATTGGTGTAAAGAATGGCAGTTAACTCTAAATATAGATAAATGTAAATTAATGCAGATGAATAGGAAAAAAAATCACGTAATGTTTGAATGCTCCATTAGTAGTGCAGCGCTTGACACAGTCACGTCGATTAAATATTTGGGCGTAACATTGCAGAGCGATATGAAGTGGGAGAAGCATGTAATGGCAGTTGTGGGGAAGACGGATAGTCGTCTTCGGTTCATTGGTAGAATTTTGGGAAGATGTGGTTCATCTGTAAAGGAGACCGCTTATAAAACACTAATACGGCCTATTCTTGAGTACTGCTCGAGCGTTTGGGATCCCTGTCAGGTCGGATGGAGGGAGGACATAGAAGCAATTCAGAGGCGAGCTGCTAGATTTGTTACTGGTAGGTTTGATCATCACGCGAGTGTTACGGAAATGCTTCAGGAGCTCGGGTGGGAGACTCTGGAGGAAAGGAGGCGTTCTTTTCGTGAATCGCTACTGAGGAAATTTAGAGAACCAGCATTTGAGGCTGACTGCTGTACAATTTTACTGCCGCCAACTTACATTTCGCGGAAAGACCACAAAGATAAGATAAGAGAGATTAGGGCTCGTACAGAGGCATAAAGGCAGTCATTTTTCCCCCGTTCTCTTTGGGAGAGAACAGGGAGAGAAGATGCTAGTTGTGGTACGAGGTACCCTCCGCCACGCACCGTATGGTGGATTACGGAGTATGCATGTAGATGTATGTAGATGTAGGGGACTAATGAAAAGAAGGGTTCAAATGGCTCTGAGCACTATGGGACTTAACATCTGTGGTCATCAGTCCCCTAGAACTTAGAACTACTTAAACCTAACTAACCTAAGGACATCACACACATCCATGCCCGAAGAAGGATTCGAACCTGCGACCGTAGCTGTCGCCCGGTTCCGGACTGAGCGCCTAGAACCGGGGACTAATGACCTCAGATGTTAAGTCCCATAGTGCTCAGAGCCATTTGAACCATTTTTTTTTTCGTATGAATACGAAACTGTGTTCTACATATACGTCGACATGGTGCAAAACACACTTAAGCCCCTGGCAGAGGGTTCATCGAATCACCTTCACAGTAATTCTATATTATTCTACTCTCGAACGGAGATAGGAAAAAACGAATACGTATGTCTTTCCGTGCGAGCTCTGATTTCCTTTATTTTGTTATAATCGTCATTTCTCCCTATGTAGGTTGGCGGCAACAAAATATTTTCGCATTCGAGGAAAGAAGTTGGTGACTGAAATTTTGTGAGAAGATCCCGCCGCAACGAGAAATGCCTTTGTTTTAATGATATCCATTCCAAATCCTGTATCATATCAGTGACACTCTCTCCCCTGTTTCGCAATAATAAAAAACGTGTTGCCCTTCTTTGAACTTTCTCGACTTACTTCGTTAACCCTATCTGGTAAGGATCCTACATCGCTCGGCAGTATTCCGAAAGAGGAAGGACATGCGTACTGTAGGCAGTTCCTTTAGTAGATCTTTTGCATCTTCTAAGTGCTCTGCCAATTAAACGCAGTCTTTGTTTGGCCTTCACGACAACATTTTCTATGTGGTCTTTCCAATTTAAGTTCTTCCTAATTGTAAATTTTAGGTATTTATCTGAAAGTACGGCCGTTAGATTTGACTGATTCATGCTGTAACCCAAGTTTTAAGGATTCCTTTTAGCACTCAAGTAGATGACCTCACACTTTTCATTATTTAGGGTCAATTGCCAATTTTCGCACCGTACAGATACCTTTTCTAAATCGTTTTGTAATTGGTTTTGATCTTCCGATGACTTTACTAGGCGGGAAAAGACAGCGTCATCTGCAAATAACCTAAGACAGCTGCTCAGGTTGTCTCCTAAATCGTTTATATAGATAAGGAACAGCAGAGGGTCTATAGCACTATGTTGGGGAACGCCAGGAATCACTTTCGTTTTACTCCATGAATTTCCGTCAATTATTACGAACTGTGTCCTCTCTGAGACGAAAATCAAGATACCAGTCGCATACCTGATACGATAGGCCGGCCGAAGTGGCCGTGCGGTTAAAGGCGCTGCAGTCTGGAACCGCAAGACCGCTACGGTCGCAGGTTCGAATCCTGCCTCGGGCATGGATGTTTGTGATGCCCTTAGGTTAGTTAGGTTTAACTAGTTCTAAGTTCTAGGGGACTAATGACCTCAGTAGTTGAGTCCCATAGTGCTCAGAGCCATTTGAACCATTTGAACCTGATACGATACCCCATAAGTACGCAATTTGAACTCAAGCCCCTTCTGAGGTACGGTGCCGAAAGCCTTCCGGAAATCTAGAAATAAGGAATCAATTTGAAATCTCTTGCCAATAGCACTTAACACTTCGTGTGAGTATAGAGCTAGTTGTCTTTCACAAGAACGATGTTTTTAAATCAGTGATGACTGTGTGTCAATAGAGCGGCCCATCGAGGTAATTCATAATGTTCTAAAACAAAACCCTGTTGCATATCGATTTAATGATATGGGCCTGTAATTTAGTGATTACTCCTATTGCCTTTCTCGAATATTGGTGTGACCTGTGCAACTTTCCAGTCTTTGGGTACGAATCTTTCGTGGAGCGAGCGGTTGTATACGATTGTTAAGTACGCGGCTATTGCATCAGCATACTCTGAAGGGAAACTAATTGCTATACATTCTGGACCGAAAGACGCTTTTATTAAGTGATTTAAGTTGCTTCACTACTCCGAGGATATCTACTTCTAAGTTACTCGTGTTGACAGCTGTTATTGATTCGAATTCCGGAATATTTACTTCATCTTCTTTGGCGAAGGAATTTCTGAAGGCTGTGTTTAGTAACTCTGCTTTGGGAGCACTGTCGTCGATAGTATTTCCATTGCTATAGCGCACAGAAGGCATTGATTGCGTCTTGCGCTAGCAAACTTTACATACGACTAGAATCTTTCTGGACTTCCTGCAGGGCTTCGAGACAAAGCTTTTCTGTGGAAGCCACTATAAGCACCTCGCATTGAAGTCCGCGCTAAATTTCGATCTTCAGTGAAAGTTCGCCAATCTTGAGGATTTTTCGCTTGTTCAAATTTGGCATGCTTTTTTCGTCGTTTCTGCAACAGTGTTCTGACTTGTTTTCTATACCATGGAGATCAGCACCGTCAACTGTTAATTTATTTGCTTAAATCTTTCAATTGCTGTCGATGCTGTTTCTCTGAATTCAAGCCACATCTGGTCTAATTCACATTGTTAATTTGGAAGGAGTGGAGACTGTTTCTCGAGAAGGCGTCAAGCGAATTATTATCTGCTTCTTTGAATAGATATATTTTTCGTTTATTTTTGGAGGACTTGGAAGTTACCGTATTCAGTCTCGTTACGACAGCCCTGTGTTCAGTAATCCCTGTATCCGTTTTGATGTCCATTATTAGCTCAGGATTACTTGTTACTAAGAGGTCAAGTGTGGATTTCACAACCGTTTTAAAAAACACTGAATGGCCAAATACCACAGGAAGGCACTGGATGTGATGTTAATAGCAAATTGCTCCTCCACGAGACTGCAAAACTGCAATAAGACCTTGAGGATCTTGAGGCATGGACTCCAAGAGGTGTTAGAATCGCTGTGGAGGTTGATCCACAGTCTCTCAATGCTAGCCAAAATTGTTCTTGTTGCTGCTGATAGGTTCATTGAGGAAGCACGGGTATCAGTGGCAATCCGTAACGTAAATACTCAGATTAAGATATGATGACCGTGGGGAGGCGGGGGTGAAGGAGGCAAACCATAGTCGTGAATTTATTTAAGTGTTCATGATGGTTCAAATGGCTCTGAGCACTATGGGACTTAACATCTGAGGTCGTCAGTCCCCTAGAACTAAGAACTACTTAAACCTAACTAACCTAAGCACATCACACACATCCATGCCCGAGGCAGGATTCGAACCTGCGACTGTAGCAGTCACGCGGTTCCGGACTGACGCGCCTAGAACCGCACGGCCACCGCGGCCGGCTGTGGTCATGATAACATGACTCACTGTCCTGTTGAAATATAGTATCTCCATGAGGGTAATCTAATGCCAGAAAGGGACGAAATGGTGTGCAAGAATGTCCACATAATGTGTACCTCTCATTGGTCTGTGCAGCTAGACAGTGGGGCCTAACTGCGACCATGTAATCATATTCCACACTGCAACTAAGCTACCTTCTACCTGGACGCAGTGTCCGCGTGTGGAAATATGAAGGTCCACACTGGACAGTATTGACCTCGGAACTAGAAATCGCTGTGTAATCTCCAATATGCTACGACCAATGCACACTGCACCGACTATCATCCCATGCTGGAAGTGGGTTCACCTCGAGGCGTGCTGCCATGTCAACTGCAGGCCTGCCTGCATCAGGCTGCTCAGGTCTGGAGTCTACTCTCTTGCCATAAGCCCACAGAGTATAATTATCTCTGGAGTGAGCACAGCCTAATGCGCATATTCTCAACATCAGACCGGACTAGTCACGTGATTTTGCGATGATGCTGCTTGTCTACAATTTGTCGCGGGGCGTCGACGGTCGAACCCGAGACTCCAGATGGCCGAGCTGAAGCCGGGACCCACTGCGCCGCTTTTCGTCAGGAGGCTGAGCAAGTTCAATAGCGTCAAGCATGTAGGTAAGAATAAGGGGAGATGGCGCTACGTATCCCAGCCGTACTACGTTTTGAAGCCATGGGGGCGTGGCTCGCTGCCATGACACTCTGACCAAAACATTGCCAGTGTGCTATAGTGCTGCGTGTATTACAGTCGCTAATTGTACCATATACGCATGTAACGTCGTCAGATTGGTTGTTTCAAAGCTTTTGTTTAAAATAAAATCTCGTAAAGGCGAAATTCCGCATTTCTTCTGATTAAAAATAGTTTTTAATGTAATATTACGAATAGCTAACCTTCAATGTAAACGATACAATTTTGTTAATTCAGTAATAAACGTGTATCACAAACTAAATAATAGAAACTGAAAACTAAGTTAGCTATACCCTCCCTCCAAAGCCCCATAAATACATCTTGTTTGTAATACGTACTGGGACATTTCAGTTACGTTACACTACTGGGAAACACTGTTCATTACCACCAATATTTACTGAAATACGGTACATAGAATGGCAAATCCACACAGTGTCCTATACTTTACGCCAGTTAATGTAGTGTTAGCTTTTAATTTGGTACATGATGATGACAAAGTGAGTTACTCAACACTTCGATTATCGACGATACGTACGTATTATACTGAAACGTGAACTTGAAAACTAAGAATTTAATTCTTTGAATTAACATACCTTTTGCAAATGTTTTGGGTGTGTAGGGAAAACTGATGGTACAGCATTTTCTCGGAGCCTTACTGTTGAAAGGGAAGTTCGGTCTATGTCCTCTTCTCAGAAATGCTGAGAACATATAGTGCTCCATTTAGACGCACGCCAATTCTTCCTCGTCACGGCATTCTCCCACAGAGCTTTCCGACTTTCATTTTTAGGAAATCTAAAATCATACAGGAGAAAAACACGCTATAGTACAAGTACCGATGTAGCACACGTTCATTCACAATGAAATTGTAAAATGACACTTAACGAGACAACTTACACATGAAATGTTATGCCCTTCGATTTCGCATCACAATCAGAACGATTCGTACATCCGAACACCACACAAGTCACCATAATAGCGCAAAATCCTTCCAAAAGCGAGCGACAAGCCTATGCACACAAGCTTACAGTAGCAATGTTTTGGTCGGACTGAGATAGCTACCCTCGGCTTCACATAGCTTCACAGCTGTGACGTCACGGCGTCTCCCTCTATTCTTACCTCCATGGCGTCAAGGGGCAGTGCAGACTGATACAGCAGTATTCAGAAGCATTGCTTTATTCACACAATTTACAGTACTACGATGGGTGCAGCATGGTGTCAGCGTGCCGGCCGCAGCATTGTCCCGCGACTCCAGCCGCCTCAGCAACTCCTGGTATACCGACACCACTGTTTCCGTCTGCAAGGTCACCCAGCTGGAAGCTGCCCACTCTCTGCCCAGTCGCCGCCTGCCGATGTGTCACATCTGGCGCCACGTAGCCGCCCACGATTCCAGAGACTGCTACACTCCCTGGTCCCCACTGCCCTCCGCCCCGTTTGGCGTGCTCTGTCCGACCACGGGACGAAGGTGGATGTACTGGTCACCTGCGGCCCTCGGCCGCTGCTGCTCCCAGGAAAGGACCGGCCTCGAACCAGCGTTCTCCTGGATGCGGTGCCGCAACTTGCCGCTAGTGGTGCTTGCCGGAAAGCGACACCTGCCGCTATCTCCGGTGGTGCTTCAGCACTGCCGCGTCCAGCAGCATACGCCTCGCCCAGACCCCAGTACGCCAGGTGGGAAGCGAATGTGGCCCGTCCTGGAACCGCTGCACACCGCTGTCACTGCCCTCTTTCAGGCGGACCGTGCGATCTCCAAGTTCCAGGCTGCCGTTCCGTCCTGCCCCGGTGTTGTGTCCCCGGAGGCAGAATACAGCCGAACAAGTACATAGAAATCAAAGAACAGGTTTACACAGAATATTTACAACATTGCTGCCAGACTGACCCCTATAAGCGTAGACCTGCACAGGTCTGACCTGACTCTCAACTGACCTGGCACACCCCCAAGCTATTTTTTTTTTCTTTATTGATTTTCAATTCCCCCCGAAGGGGGCGGGCTGGCAGAAGCTTAGTACGCTGCTCTACAGCCTACAGACTTTTTTAAAAAAAAAAGGAAGAGGAAAGAAACAAGGAAAAACAGGCGATAAAATGGTGACTTAAAGTGTAAAATGGCGTAAAAACGCGGAAAGTTAAAACAGAAAGCAAAAGGGGTTGGCAATGATGATAAAATACACAGGAATCAGACAAGTAACATAGTAGACGCACAATTAAAAAAAAAAAACATGGCGACAGTCTGGTTTCTGTTCGCAAGAGATAAAAAAATCACACCCAGCGACAGTATGATGGCTGTTCGCTACACTTCCCATAAGACACAACATGGAACACTCACTGGAAAAACACACACTGCAAAACACTGCACGAAAATGGCGGCACAAATATGGCACTCCCGAGCCAAAGGCAGATGGGGGGGGGGGACCTGGAGGAGGGGGAAAAACAAGGAGGGAGGAGAGGAAAAAACGAAAAAGGGGGGGGGGGGGCTCCCAAGCTAAAAGTGCCTGACTATTTATACTGCTTTTCCCCTCGCTTCTGACGTAGTGTCAGAGAGAGACAGAAACTATGACAGGGGTAAATTCCCATACATCAGCCACTTACACATCGCCACTCCCGGCTCTGGCCTACTGCCTCGCCTCATACATCGCAATAACGTAAAGCAACGCTGCAGTTCCCTGCCTCGCTGTTATTTCATTCCAAACAAATCGTACGTGCAATACGCCACTGCAGCTCCCTGCCATGTTTACCCTGCCTGGCCTACTGGCTGGCGAATACTACCACACACTGCCAGCGGCCCCAGACTTCATAGCCCAACCGTGCCTTTACTGAATTTTAACCTTCGACCATAGATACTAGTAGACTGGCCTTGCTGTGCAGAAGCTATAGGGCTGATGTGGCTCCAACATAAACCACGTGACTGTTGGCAAAACGTGGCGGGATTTCAAATCAGCGGTCTGCCATCCTATGTTTGTATCGTACTCGTATTTTACCAACATTTCTCAATTGACTGCCAAACGCTTCCAACAAAAATTACTTTTTTGTTTGCGAAAAATTATATCAGAACTACATTTGACCTGGATTTGTTCACAGTACTATCTATAAAATGTAACAAATACATCGAACGCCCGTCTGGTGGGCAGCGGGACGAAATTACTATAAACCATCAATTAAAGTAAAATGTCGTTAAAATTCTTTTAAACAGTAAGAGTGGGCTCGTGTCAAAACTTTAAATATTGGATTCGCCGCGTTTTGAGCTCTAGTCACTTATAAAAGGAAATGGGATATGGGAATTATGTCAACTATAGGTGCCAAAATTGTCGACTTTAGGAGCAGCTCCATTTTAAAGTATCAATTTTAGGTGCACTTCAAAGGTTCAGTTCCTACTATTTTTACAAAAGTTTAAACTATCAGTTTAAGAAAAATTATATTTTAGATGAAAGGTGAGATTTGAAGTTTCACAAAATAATTTTGGAGCCTACATTTATTTAATAGTATTAAAAGGTAGAAAAAAATTCTCTTCATGTGTCGCCTTTAGGTGCTCTTACCTCATTACAATCTCACTTGTATATACAAAAAGGCGCGTATGTGCAGATGGCTTAAAGTTTTTCCGTTTCAGGGCCTGTATCCAAAGCTGCCTTCCGTTTTCATCCTTAGGGAACCTATGAGTAGAAACGAGAAACAGTTATACTTACTTCTGTAACCGAATTATCACAGATACTTTCCAAAATGTAATATGAGTATGACTTTACAGGCCTCACTTTCAACACTTTAATTTACGTGATACTCTATTTCAAGTGTGAAAAACATATAAAAGTCACTTCAGCAGATTTCAATAAACGCATCTGTACTATCATAGAAACACACGTGAAATGTAATGCCACTTCCCCCGACAAAACGTTGAGTACAGCCATAAGCGCAACACGAAACAACCATGTTTTGCCAACATTCACGTGACTTTAGCCCAGAGATGTTGGAGCCACGAAAATGACGTCAGGGCCAGTCTATTATATTTATGGTCGAAGATTTTAACAAAATTCCCCTTTCCTATGACTAAGACTAATACTAGCTCAGCAAATTTGTGATAATAGCCAACCTTGAAAAATGGCTCTTAGCACTATGGGGCTTAACATCTGAGGTCATCAGTCCCCTAGAACTTAGAACTACTTAAACCTAACTAACCTAAGCACATCACACACATCCGTGCCCGAGGCAGGATTCGAATCTGCGACCGTAGCAGTCGCGCGGTTTCGGACTGAGCGCCTAGAACCGCTCGGCCACCACGGCCGGCAGCGAACCTTAAATATTACACGTATTCGCCTTGCTTTATGTACATTGCTGCACGTCTGGGTTTTAATAACAACTGTGTTGCAGTATTGCCGTCGATACGTGCATAAAGAGAAGTATGTGAAAGCAGAACCAGGTACTTTTCCTCAGTGTCTACAAGAAATATATGACTAATTGTCATATTGATATGAGACACTTTATATGTTCAAAAATATTAAGGCACAGTTTTACAAAGTCTTGCACTGCAGAGATAATTTCTGCGATTAAATTGATAATAAGAAAGGAAATCGCTTACAGTGTTTACTGTAACAGTTTCATAGTTCCAAATGTGTTGTTTCTTCATGACATGTCGGCACTGTCAACAAAACGTAAAAAAATATTGTAGGGTGCCAACTAATAACCCCTTGCCGAAAAAACGTAAATAAAAGTAGAATTAGTGCTATTATACTGTCGTGAAAAAGCGCAATATCACTGTTCTTCACACTCTTAAGTCATCTTCATTCCTTGGTATCAAATTTTTAAGAGGTATTCACAAAGCGTGCATAAAGTGTCACTCCTCTTCTGAAAGTGATATAACTGTAGCAATGAAGTAATTACACTTAAGATACGCTAAGGGCTTAACGGACTAAAATGCGCCGTTCCACGTGTCTTGAGCTGCAGCAGATGCTGCAGACAGACTTTCGTTTTGCTCATCCGAATGCTCACTCCAAAGATATTTATACTCTATGCATACGCCGCATCTAGTCGCTATATTCGTGCATCACGCACAGTGCATCTTCAAATGGGACAACCCTTCACGTTACTTCCGATCGCTCACTAGCGAGGTGCACCGTGGTTCGGAGTCCATCTTCAACTGTAGGTCCTCCTCTTACTGGAAGGGTGAATAAGTTCAGAGGTCACTGGAAGGTAACGGCTTATCACCTCCAAAAGAACCACCATTGTTGAAGTGATGGTTCTGAGCACTATGGGACTTGACTTCTGACATCATCAGTCCCCTAGAACTCAGAACTACTTAAACTTAACTAACCTAAGGACATCACACACATCCATGATCGAGGCAGGATTGGAACCTGGGACCGTAGCGGTCGCACGGTTCCAGACTGTAGCGCCTAGAACCACTCGCTCACACCGGCCGGCCCCAAAGGAACCATGTCTAGTAAAACAAGGTGGTGTTCAAAATTAGGCTGAGAGGAGCTTAATTTTTTCTAATGGAATATAATATGCTCTCTCTCTCTCTCTTTCTCTCCACACACACACACACACACACACACACACATATATATATATATATATATATATATATGTGTGTGTGTGTGTGTGTGTGTGTGTGTGTGTGTGAGTGTGTGTGTGTGTGTGTGTGTGTGTGTGGAGAGAATATATATTATATAACCTCGGGATAGAGGGGTATGTCCTAGGGTTGCCACTATTTTATATAAGAATTAAGATATATGTAGCTAAAATTACGAAATTTTTCATAAAAGTAAGGGAAAGTTCATAAATATTTGAAAATCAAACATTAGGTACCAATTTCAATTACATTATAATTAGTTTCATTAACAGAGTGACATAATCTTTGAAATTCGTAAAAGAAACTAACTTGCACCCTTTTAACAGTACTTACAGTACGATGCATTAGATATGACAAAATACACAGAAAAAACATTAATTGAATTACTTTATTTTCTCCATCCGTATTGACCTACCTGACCTTGAAATTGCACTGTCTAACTTTATCATGCAATGAAACTTTCTACAAGGCATGTTCATGTTTACAGTACTTAGTAGTTCACTTTTAATGAGATCTACTGAACACCTGCATCTATTGTCTGACCACTTGTTAGACATTAAGGAGAAAATGCGTTTCTGCAAATCCATTTGATCCAGGAACACTTCAGTTTTTTAAAAAAACATACCGGCAGGAATTTCCCAAGAAGACAAAACTCTTCATACAGTTTCTCCATATCAATTATTTCACTACACTGGAGCGATTTCACTGCAGCTTCCAGGGAAGAAAAATCTATGCTTTTGTTTAACCCAAAGGACTGTAGCGTCGCTGCATCATTCTACTCCAAGAAATGGTAAAAATTTTGGAAGAGAGTTTAAGGCTTCTTGATATAACTCCATAAAACTTCTCTCCAGTTTGATTCTTCCTGAAGAAGACGGAGCTTTCCATGGCATCCTTGACTGCAATTTCGAAGAAATCATCTTTCTTCGACACAGTTTTTTCCTCAGTAAGCACATTTCGTAATAAGCTTATAACATTAAAATAGTGTCTCTTTCTAAGATCTTGATGCAGTGAACAAACATCTTAGCTACACTTTTCAAGAATAGAAATTGGATTTCTAGCAATATATCATTAAGTTCATGTTCTGTATCAAAATACTTTGTAACACTTACATCGATTAGAAGCAGATTTATATTATGTAACTGTGTATCTGTAATTCATGAAGTGTGTATTCTGTGTTGTTTAAACTCCTTGATCTATGGTAAGGAAATTAGTTTTTTGTAATGTATATATGAAAAGAGCCAAAGAATATGTTGAAATGGTAAATTATTATAATATGAATATGCTTATAAAAAGAAAATTTTTGTTAAAAGTTGGTTCATGCTTAGGGCACTTGTATTTGTAACATGTAAAGGCTGAAGGGAAGTCCCTCCGTAACGGAAGTGGTATGGCGCGATGTAAAAGGTGGGTTTGGCGGTCGAACTGAGCGGCTCTTTGTGTGAACGACACGCAGTATCTTGCTAGCCGTAGCACTGTACACTTCGGCGGTGCTAAGACAGGCCAATGGGAGCTACATTATAAGGAATTTGCCTCAGATGTGGATCTGGCTATTATTTGGTATTCTCGGCATAATGGAATGGCTCTACTATGTTGAAAATCCGACGTCAAGAAGAGATTTTATAGAGCATTCGTACATCAAGAGCCATGAGTACAGTTAGCCGCCATGTCGCATGCCACCTATCTTCGCCACTGCTTCACAAACTTCATACACTCAGTTAAGTAATGTATATGGGCACGGACTAGTTAATTTGTGTGTTGTTTAAATAATAATCACATAAAATATAAATTCGTGTCCGGACCATATTTTCAATTCTGATCACGAACCTACGCAGGGTCCTGACCTAAGTGCTACTAAAACCGACTATCCTGATTTAAATGAACAATTCTTGCATTCATGGGTTTAAAAGTGATTTTTTGTCTGAAGTAAAATAAGTAGTAAAAGTTAAAGCTAAAACCACAAAAGTGAATTTGGATAGGCTTTTGCTAAAGTGTCCTTAGTATATTATAAAATATAGTTTTGTAGGATTACAGTGTAAGATTGTGTAAATATTACTGCAAAGAATACCTGCTTCTCAGGTAATTAAAGTTCAAGTACATATAAATCTTTAAGTAACAGATTTACGATAGTATTGTTAGAAGAAAAATTATGAACTATTTTGAAAGAATTGTGCATTTTTGGTACCCATCATGAAAGGTTCCTTTTTTTTAAGTTCATTAAAGCCAGTGTTGTATTTTATTGTCTTGCAAAGTAATTTATGAACTACTCCAAGTGAAGTGAATGATTAGGTTTTAGAGTTAGTCTTTACCATTGTAATAATGAAAGAGCTTTGACTAGTGAAAGTACCATATATTAGTTTATGGTTCGCTATCATATTCTCCACCTGTTAGGAAAAAATTGAACTATTACTGTTGCTAAGGATAACTGCTATATGTAGAGTAGTATTTATGATGTTATTCATCTTTATTTGTGTTTTTCATGTCAGTTAAGATAGAAGCCCCTCATGCCCAAATTTGGTTCTGCACTTCACGCAGTGACATTTCAGTATTGGAGTAAGTAATGCTCTTGAGTGTGGCTGTCATTAGTATGAGTTTGGTGCAAATCTTCTCCCCGTAATTTATTGCTGTGTGTGTTATTGACAACTGCTGCTACACACAGTACAAAGTGCACTGTGTCAGTTTGTGTCCTGTTTACTGTTCAAAGGAAAACTTCAACAAATGTAACTTCAATAACCAATATTCAATTTTCTAAGACATATATTTCGAAATTAATGTGCCTAATTGGGCTGGCGATGATTCATTTTTTTATTCATTTATGATTTCACCACCTCCGTTAACTCCCAAGATAAAAGCCCGTTTCGTTTTTCTGTTATTTCACCAAATTCGAAGTTATAGTCCAATACCCTTGTTCATTAGACACGAGTGCGATCCTGTCAGAGGGTAACATTAGCGTGTTTCACGGCACGTTAGTTTTATAACCAACAGAATTTTGGATCAGTCCTCCCTCAGAGATTACTTACCTAACTACCGTACCTTTTGGCGGCAGGCTAGTTGGGGGATTAGTTTTTCTACTGCACGTTCTAAAGAAATCCAGTGAGTTGTAACGTGTGTTAATATCTCCGTCCATTCAACACCTACAACCTCAAAATATTTATTCGGGTCTCCACGGCGCTTCGCAAACATGGTAAAATAACTATGTATTTTAAGAATAATATTTTCTATGTCTACATCAAGGCAATCAGTTGCATGTCTCGTTGTATTATGGGCAATATGAAGTGAACAATTTTATTTCAATGTTTTACAATGTGCATCATGAAGCAGCTTAAAAACAGAATTGTGCCTACCGTAACTGACATTAGTGCTGTCTGCAGTATAGGAAGGAATCTTGACTAAAGGCAGGCCATTTTCATTTATGACGCAATTTTCATCAGAATCTGAGACCTTAACACTGTTGTCTTCGATGAGCTTTGATACCTTCACAGTATACATATACAGGGTGTTTCAAAAATGACCGGTATATTTGAAACGGCAATAAAAACTAAACGAACAGCGATAGAAATATACCGTTTGTTGCAATATGCTTGGGACAACAGTACATTTTCAGGCAGACAAACTTTCGAAATTACAGTAGTTACAATTTTCAACAACAGATTGCGCTGCGGTCTGGGAAACTCTATAGTACGATATTTTCCACATATCCACCATGCGTAGCAATAATATGGCGTAGTCTCTGAATGAAATTACCCGAAACCTTTGACAACGTGTCTGGCGGAATGGCTTCACATGCAGATGAGATGTACTGCTTCAGCTGTTCAATTGTTTCTGGATTCTGGCGGTACAACTGGTCTTTCAAGTGTCCCCACAGAAAGAAGTCACAGGGGTTCATGTCTGGCGAATAGGGAGGCCAATCCACGCCGCCTCCTGTATGTTTCGGATAGCCCAAAGCAATCACACGATCATCGAAATATTCATTCAGGAAATTAAAGACGTCGGCCGTGCGATGTGGCCGGGCACCATCTTGCATAAATCACGAGGTGTTCGCAGTGTCGTCTAAGGCAGTTTGTACCTCCACAAATTCACGAAGAATGTCCAGATAGCGTGATGCAGTAATCGTTTCGGATCTGAAAAATGGGCCAATGATTCCTTTGGAAGAAATGGCGGCCCAGACCAGTACTTTTTGAGGATGCAGGGACGATGGGACTGCAACATGGGGCTTTTCGGTTCCCCATATGCGCCAGTTCTGTTTATTGACGAAGCCGTCCAGGTAAAAATAAGCTTCGTCAGTAAACCAAATGCTGCCCACATGCATATCGCCGTCATCAATCCTGTGCACTATATCGTTAGCGAATGTCTCTCGTGCAGCAATGGTAGCGGCGCTGAGGGGTTGCCGCGTTTCAATTTTGTATGGATAGAGGTGTAAACTCTGGCGCATGAGACGATACGTGGACGTTGGCGTCATTTGGACCGCAGCTGCAACACGGCGAACGGAAACCCGAGGCCGCTGTCGGATCACCTGCTGCACTAGCTGCGCGTTGCCCTCTGTGGTTGCCGTACGCGGTCGCCCTACCTTTCCAGCACGTTCATCCGTCACGTTCCCAGTCCGTTGAAATTTTTCAAACAGATCCTTTGTTGTATCGCTTTTCGGTCCTTTGGTTACATTAAACCTCCGTTGAAAACTTCGTCTTGTTGCAACAACACTGTGTTCTAGGCGGTGGAATTCCAACACCAGAAAAATCCTCTGTTCTAAGGAATAAACCATGTTGTCTACAGCACACTTGCACGTTGTGAACAGCACACGCTTACAGCAGAAAGACGACGTACAGAATGGCGCACCCACAGACTGCGTTGTCTTCTATATCTTTCACATCACTTGCAGCGCCATCTGTTGTTAAAAATGGTAACTACTGTAATTTCGAAAGTTTGTCCGCCTGAAAATGTACTGTTGTCCCAAGCATATTGCAACAAACGGTATATTTCTATCGCTGTTCGTTTAGTTTTTATTGCCGTTTCAAATATACCGGTCATTTTTGAAACACCCTGTATTTAGTCTCAAACAGCATGAATAATCACGTTGGAATTTGGAAGGTACCACCTGCGGAAGTACACGGCGGAAGACAAATTGAATTCTTCAGCATGATCTACCTTACCAGCGAATGACGAGACATCAAGAAATTTCCTTCTTCTGACGCACCATAGAAAAAAAAAATGGAGCTACTTTGAACTTGAACGGCGCTCAAATGAAATACGGATTTTAAAATATTTAGACACAAAAAAAGACAAAGGCTCGTTTTGTGGAACGACAGTTCATTATACAGGATGCAGAATTTGCACCTCAAACAGGGGATGTCCTGTACGGTGCGAGACAGGTGGTAACCCCGGTAGGTTTCACGGGCACGGCCGGCTACTTCCCCGTTGGCAACACGCCCGACAGCGAAGTCGTCACTGGTTGCTGATACTGACCGAGGATGACGTATGCTACTGTCGTCATCAAACCGCTACAGACGGTACGTGACTCACGACGGCTCTGCCTTTCAGTTATCTTGGAATTCCAACATCAGCATCCCAAAATGTTTTCCACGTCAAACTACATGAAAGCCAATGTAAATATAGCAAGAAGACCCACAATGTTAGATTCAACAGTGTTGTAACATATGTCCAGGTTGGGGGTATAGCTCAGTGGTAGAGCATTCGACTGCAGATCGAGAGGTCCCCGGTTCAAACCCGGGTGCCCCCTTCAATTTTATAATTTCAAAACCTCACGTATCAGGTACGTACTAATAGTTCCGCTTACACGTTGCGCAGCCGCCATAGCGTTTGCAAGTTTCGAATGCCATTTGTTTAATCTGTGTTCCGTGTAAACGTTCAGCGTCTACACATTGCGTTCTATTATATTGCCCGTATTGTTCTTTGTTAGTGAGTTCGGCTGCTAACTAGTCGTGGCTGTGTCAAGAATGTTTGCAAATGCACACTCCGGTTTTGCATGAGAAGATGTGAGCGCTGGGAGCTGAATGCAGTATTGGCTCTGTGCTGGTCAGAAGCTGTCTTTTTTTCCCCCCTCTCTCGGCCACCACGTCGTACCAAGATGATCTGACAGAGGTGAGCAAAATAGCGTTTCCGAAGTTCTGCAGATGGCTGCCCTGTCTTTCTGCGGATATTTAAGTGCTAGAGGATGGCACTGTTTGTTTCGCACAAAATCTCCGTAAATTCGAGAAGTGGTAAACCTTTTTTTGTGTTGTGAGTATTTTTTAAGTTCTCTAAAATACGCATTTATTTATTCACATGGCGCCGCCATCACATTTGTGTTGGCTGAAGTTCACGTATCCGCTGCTCGGTAAAATTCAAAATAAGCGTTTGGTGATACTATCTGTTTCCACAGTGAGAACGCAGTGCTCAGGTATCGTGTCTATAGGACCTGAGTAACTACGTCGAGACCCCTAAGCAGTAAACGTCTCAAGGCCCCTTTACCCTTTTCTATCTTCCTATAATAATTTTGTTTTTCTGCCATAGCACAGTTTACCCACAATTACGCTGTTTCCTTTTTGATATTATTTCTTTCATTTGTTTCAATTTTTTATTGAATTAGGCGATGACGTATCTTTTAATGTTAACGTGGTGCTGTGCCCCCCCCCCCCCCCCCCCTCGTACAAGTCCACCGCGGTGCTCGGGCGTCACAGCACCAAGTTACCAAGTTGCGACACCTGAAGATGGGCGTATAAGAGGCCGAAACCGGCCCTGTGATAATAATAAAAGAACTTAACAACTGTAGCGGTATTTTCAACCTCTGGCATAATGCTTGGTTGCAGATGTTCCTCTAACAGGATTGTTTGCACATTCATAATCTTGACATTCGTTACAATCTATTGTGCATCAAAAATCTCGTATTTCATTAGTAATATTTGGCATAAGCCAATGTCATTCTGGTATTCTGCTCCTAGACGGACTGTTTTCATGTAGTGAATGGGCCTCGGTCTCTACCTCACTTTCCTCTGCGCCCACTAAAGTATTTGTTTCTTGATTCTAGCCAGTCTATTCAGAGCACTTGTAAGGAATCTGTCATGGGTCAACTACTATATTGTGGCTGGCAGCCGTACTTGGAGAAGCGTAAGGTTGATTTTCCGTTGGCTGGTGACTAATTCTAAGTCTTCTATAGTTGTTCATCACACTTCGTTTGTTCCTCCTGCCGCTTTTTTCGTTTTTCGGGACCACTCTGATGTTTTTTTCTTTACGGGTAACTTCGTTATTTTGTGTGTTTAGTGTGCGGACATGAAATTTACAATAACATTTGACCAGTGAGCACTTATCTATTTAAATAAAATTAACTGCACCTAAATACTTTTTTATCCCCTTTTTATCATTATATCATTTATTATTTTTCTGCCTTGCTATTGGGCGAACGGAGAGAAAATAAAGAACGGCGCAAGGTGAAATAGTAATAATTTCTGTAACATCTACACGATAAAAACTTCGGCACTTCACACTCGTCAAATTCTGTAACATTAGATGAAATAAGTATGTAAAACAATCTCTCGTAGTCAAACGTACGTGGTATCGTAAATGTATCTTCAGTTTATTACACTTATCGTCTCGCTAATTTTCTCAAATCACTTGCAGTCTTTACACAAATCTAGTACTGTTTATCCAAATTCGCAACTTTATCCAAATTCGTAACTTTTTAAATTAAATTGACGGTCGCAAGACTCGCAAATCGAAATTACAGAACAAAATTCGAACTGAACACCTGAAAGAGTTTCGAAGCTTTTGATTATGCAACAATATACGTATACAACGAATCGGGGACTCCCCAAATGCTCTTTGTCATACTAACCAATACTGCTGTCAACCTTATGAAAGTGATGAGGCCATGAATAAGTTAATACATGTACCAGTCAGTGTGTGTTCTCAATGCAGCCGTGCCGGCTTCTGAATAGTTCGCATTAAAATCACCTCTATAAAATGTAATATTACTCCGAAATGTGCTGAAATATAATGTCGTGTAGCCGAGACAATAATGTTTTGTCATTGAGGGTTTGTTACGCACAAATTTTTAAGTTAAATTTTCACTAGAAGAAACATTTTTATTTTTTATTTTTTTTTTTTTCCGGGGTGTGGGGCCCCTATTAGATGCGGGGTCGCTAAGCAACTGCCTACAATGTGTGACGTTGCGAGTTAATGCACGATAACAATTATTGCAGTAAGCTACATTGCAGTACAGTCCGCAGTATTGGAGCCGGAGGCTGTGAAGGAGACAGCAGGTTGTGTCCTAGTAATGAGTCATGTGCACCTCTTGCTACTGCAGCGTGTGAACGCTCCAACATGTCACTAAACAGGAGCTTATATTCATGCCACCTATGAATCTTAAACTATATTAAATATTATTCAATCATTTTCAAAATCGGTACACTAGCTTTTGTTATTCAGGAGAAGATCGTATAAAAATTTCAACGCTTTAACTATCATACACTCCTGGAAATTGAAATAAGAACACCGTGAATTCATTGTCCCAGGAAGGGGAAACTTTATTGACACATTCCTGGGGTCAGATACATCACATGATCACACTGACAGAACCACAGGCACATAGACACAGGCAACAGAGCATGCACAATGTCGGCACTAGTACAGTGTATATCCACCTTTCGCAGCAATGCAGGCTGCTATTCTCCCATGGAGACGATCGTAGAGATGCTGGATGTAGTCCTGTGGAACGGCTTGCCATGCCATTTCCACCTGGCGCCTCAGTTGGACCAGCGTTCGTGCTGGACGTGCAGACCGCGTGAGACGACGCTTCATCCAGTCCCAAACATGCTCAATGGGGGACAGATCCGGAGATCTTGCTGGCCAGGGTAGTTGACTTACACCTTCTAGAGCACGTTGGGTGGCACGGGATACATGCGGACGTGCATTGTCCTGTTGGAACAGCAAGTTCCCTTGCCGGTCTAGGAATGGTAGAACGATGGGTTCGATGACGGTTTGGATGTACCGTGCACTATTCAGTGTCCCCTCGACGATCACCAGTGGTGTACGGCCAGTGTAGGAGATCGCTCCCCACACCATGATGCCGGGTGTTGGCCCTGTGTGCCCCGGTCGTATGCAGTCCTGATTGTGGCGCTCACCTGCACGGCGCCAAACACGCATACGACCATCATTGGCACCAAGGCAGAAGCGACTCTCATCGCTGAAGACGATACGTCTCCATTCGTCCCTCCATTCACGCCTGTCGCGACACCACTGGAGGCGGGCTGCACGATGTAGGGGCGTGAGCGGAAGACGGCCTAACGGTGTGCGGGACCGTAGCCCAGCTTCATGGAGACGGTTGCGAATGGTCCTCGCCGATACCCCAGGAGCAACAGTGTCCCTAATTTGCTGGGAAGTGGCGGTGCGGTCCCCTACGGCACTGCGTAGGATCCTACGGTCTTGGCGTGCATCCGTGCGTCGCTGCGGTCCGGTCCCAGGTCGACGGGCACGTGCACCTTCCGCCGACCACTGGCGACAACATCGATGTACTGTGGAGACCTCATGCCCCACGTGTTGAGCAATTCGGCGGTACGTCCACCCGGCCTCCCGCATGCCCACTATACGCCCTCGCTCAAAGTCCGTCAACTGCACATACGGTTCACGTCCACGCTGTCGCGGCATGCTACCAGTGTTAAAGACTGCGATGGAGCTCCGTATGCCACGGCAAACTGGCTGACACTGACGGCGGCGGTGCACAAATGCTGCGCAGCTAGCGCCATTCGACGGCCAACACCGCGGTTCCTGGTGTGTCCGCTGTGCCGTGCGTGTGATCATTGCTTGTACAGCCCTCTCGCAGTGTCCGGAGCAAGTATGGTGGGTCTGACACACCGGTGTCAATGTGTTCTTTTTTCCATTTCCAGGAGTGTAGTTTCGGAGATAGAAAAAATTACGCAAAAAGTCAAAAACCGACACTTAGGGAATTAAATTCAGGTAGGAATTATAAGAGTTTATCTTTTGGTATCATTTGATAACATAACCCGAACTCTCAATGTGCAGAATTATTTAACTGAGATTTTAATTTTTTTACACAAAAAACAGAGAAAGTTATTATGTGTGGCTAATACTGTTGTGGGAGTAAATGAGAGTGAGTGAGAGTTTGTATGTGGGACATATGCTAAATTTATGTAAACCATTACGTAATCATAGAATGAGAAAGATGTTTGTGCCTACTTTGCTGATGACGTATGTCTAAGTGTACTTGCTTTTGTAAGGAGGCGGCCAGAATAACAGCTGAAAGAAAAATCATTTTCTAAATTTATTGCAAGATTAATTTTCTTTTCGTTTGGGTTTGTTAAACATTATATTAGTATTTGCATTTAGAATGACGTCAATGACTTTCTGTTTAATGATTGGCTAAGGCAAGTTTTGCCTTAGAATGATCTAGAAGAATCATTCTGATTGGTCAGTCAGATTTAGCCAATCAGAGTTAAGCAGTTCCTCCGCACTGCTAGATAGATATACTGTAGTAGAAGCAGATTCCAAAGCAGTCGCTAGTCAGCTATTGGACGTGCAGGTCACGTTTAACATTTCAGTCTTCATTGTGTATAATATGAAGAAGTAATTGGTTTCTCGCATCTAGATTATGTTGCCATGAAAGCCGTTGCATTTACAAACAATTTGTTGAAAGTTGGAAATTTTGGAATTTTTTTGTTGAAAAGTTATATCGCGTGTGAACTTTTGGCCTGTGTAAGAAATCCGCGTGGCATGTTCCGTATTCATATATGGAATATTTGGCGAGCAGTTTCTGTTAAAGAAATCTACTGAAAAGGATCGAATGTGAAACTCACTATTAGTAACGGAACTGTAAGATCGTGTAATCATTCTGGGACGGACTTAGGTGAAATTCTGGCTGCTTTGCGTGTGATCTGGATTGCGTGAACTGAGAGCAGTAGTTTTGTTAGTTACTTACATGTGGGCTTGATGGCAATTTTTTTTTCTTTGAGCTAAAGGAAATAAAAAGAGTTGTATTAGAATTTTGACATTTTACTAACGGAATGAAGCAACCACCTTCCGCCCGAAAATATTTGTAAGATATTTACAAGGTAGCTGGCTTCAGAGTTACGCGGACTTTGCAGCGTAAGTATAGGCGTCGTTTTATCAACGCTGCTTTTTAGACATACTAATAGTACCTACGTTTACAGAGAAACGGGGTGGTGAACTGACGCCATACTGAGGTAGGTGGAACTTTTGCATTGAACAGTACCAAGAACAACGAGATTACAAACCCGCCCCGCTGCAAGTGGCTAATGATAATATGGCCCTGCGTGCCTACACTCGCGCTAATCGTCGCTTCTAGCTAAAACATTCAGGAACCATACATGGTACGTCTTTAAATGCGACAGGCCTTCCCAAAACTTCCGACGCTCAGTGTCTAGGTACACCGTGCTTCGGTGTCCATGTTACACTGTACAGGTCCACCTGTAACTGGCTGGGTGAGTCAGTCCCAAGGTCAGAGGAAGGCAATGCCACACAGCCTCCACAGGGCCATGTCGACTAAAGCACTACGATGTACAAAACACATTCGGGTTGATGACAGTTTCACTTTACTGCATTTGTAAACTTATCCCGTGAGGATGATTACATCACATTTGTGCACATGCGACGAAACAGAAAGGAGTACTGTCGTTTCAGTGAATCTTGATTTTTTTCTATAATCTTTATTACCCAAAATCGCATATAGAAAAATTGATAATTAATTTCGACCCTGTCCGGTCATCTTCAGATATGAAAGATACTGAAATGGAGGTTTACATAACAGGAATTGCATTTAACATTAATGGTCTCACACAAAATATTTTAACAAAATTATTGAACTGTACATGCCGGAATACAAAAGGCCGTGTCTAACGTAAGAGGACACCTTCCCAATTGGCTGTAAACAATGCAAGGGAATGTCAACTGTAAAGTATAGCATCAGGTGTCAGGAAGTAAAAATCGACATAGGAGCATCATCATGTGAGCCTGTATAAGTCATAAATGACAAGATAGCAATGTAAAAGCTACATGAAAAACATTACATTAAAAGGATAACTTAGAACTAGTGTTTGTGAGCTGAGTATATGCGAAGTATATAGACGCACTGTTTTCGTGCGTTCAGAATGACACAGAAAATAGTCATGCTGCGTGATGACAGCGACAACCAGAATTTCTACGAGCTGGTCGTAAACAGACTTACCGACGTTAAGTGCCAAGGTCATAGGTGAAGAAAGCGCCAGAAGGTGGCAGCACATTATAACACAATTTCGAGTAGTATAATACCTAATACATACTAAAGCTATAAAATAAAGCCAACAACAATTAAAATTAAAATTGTTGTAATAAAATTATCAGCGTAAAGTAGACAAGGTGCGTAAGTATAAATGTGAAGCTGCACAGTCTGAAGTTCTTCCAGATGGCGTAATTTTATGAAACTGTTAAAAGAGAAGGACTAATAGTTTAAAAATTGGTAAATATCTACGTAAAAGGTAGCCTCCATGTTAACAGTAATTAGAGAATCACATTAGCATGGACTAGCTTCAAATTATATAAAATATAAAGACGACCAATATATGTGGTCGTTGTCAACGTACATCGTAATGAATAAAAATGATAAATAGAAATACATACCGGCAATTGTCATGATGCAGCTAACAGCTGAAATCTAAAATAAGAAAGACCGATACAAAATGTCGTTGTAACAGTTAAAATTTACATAGCGTGCTGCGTAGTGCAGTGGTAACGTGTTTGACCGCCATGCAGCGGGAACGATTCGATTCCCGGCCGGTTTGGAGATTTTTGTTTACCGCCCGTGGACTCGGTGTTGTCTTGTCTTCATCATCATCATCATCATCTCATCATCACCCACGTGCAAGTCGCCTAATGTTAAGTCGCCTGAAATAATACTTGCACCCGGCAGATGAACTTAACACAGATGGGGCCTCCTGGCCATCAATGCCACACGATCATTTCTTTTACATATGTGCGTTTCTGGCTTACAATTGTAGGAGACAAAACCTAAGCAAATACATATCTAATAGCCAAATTTAATGTGCAGTAGAGAACGTGTAAACATTATTCTGATGTATTCAGTTTTTCCTTATTCTGTAGAAAAACTTATGCAATGAACAATTTAAAGTGAAAAAGAAAAGCAATCCGTTACAAGTGACATGTCTCAAGTATACGATGGTTGTCCAGAAAGTAAGTTCCGATCGGTCGGTAAATGGAAATCACAATCAAAACCAGAAACGTTTTATTTTCAACACTTAGGTACACCTTGTACCTACTTCTCTACATAGTCGCCGCTCCAGCTCCTAGTTTTGTCGTAGTGTTGTATCAACTTTCGAATATCCTCGTCATAGAAAGCAGCCGCCAGTGCTTTCGGCCAGTTGTCTTCCCGGTCTGCAGCTCGTTGACTGTGGAAAAATTTTGTCTTCATAGCCAGCGATTGTTGTGAGCACAGATTGAGACTCAGGGGGAGCCATTTACGATCTGTATTGTGGGTGATCAATCACTTCTCATCGGAAACGCTGTAGAAGTGACTTCATTGCCCCTGCAGTGTGCGGCCGAGAATTGGCATGAAGAAGGAACTGTTCGACAGTTGTGTTATGTGGGCTGCATGACTCAGGCGATATCTCTGACCAGGCCCTCATACCTGACGGGAGACGGGACAACCCTCGTAAAAACGCATACATAAGGCAGAAGTTTAAGATTAGTAAAATGAAGTAAATATGGATCAGTGGTACAACAAAGCAGTGCTACATGTCTAGGTGATACGTTACTGATGTCTGGGTTACTGTATACATCTAATCGCTGTGTACTATGCACGCCACAAACATAGTGAGCAATACAGTAACGGTCAGTATAAACAGTAAATGTACAAAGTCAATCACTGATGGCAAATAATATGGGTCAATGGTACAACCATATGGTGCCCAATGTCTACGAGAAGTGCTACCAATGTCTAAGTAAACGTTTGCGTTCAGTCACTGTGTGCTACACATACCGCAAACATAGCCAAAAACAGTGCACAGTATAATCACAGTCACTATATACAGTAGCGGAATGCCTAAGTTTCATTGGTAGAATGACGTCTGAGAGGCAGACGCCAATGACACATATTTAAAAAGTACAATAACAGTCAAAATAAACCATTACAAATGTAATATAGCCCAATAACTCAATCACAGGAGGCAAATAAAAGCTGATGACATTCGGTAAATACGTAATACGTAGTGGAATTCCTAAGTTAATATAAACGGTTTTAGAAGTGTCTATAGGACAGAGGCCAGAGGCGGGGTAGCCGCGTGGTCCTAGGCGCCTTGCCACAGTTCGCGCGGCTGCACCCCGTCGGAGGTTCGAGTCTTCCCTTTCCCATGTGTGTGTGTGTGTGTGTGTGTGTGTGTGTGTGTGTGTGTGTGTCTGTTGTCCTTAGCGTAAATTAGTCTAAGTATTGTGTAAGCCTAGGGACCGATGACTTCAGCGGTTTTGTCCCATAGCAACTTACCACAAATTTCCAATGACATTTATTTAAAAATACAATAACAGTAGAAACAAAGAGTGATGAATCTGTGGAGCAATGAAGCATTTTTACCGTTTCTTTCGACTATTATTATATTTTAAGTATACGTCATTGGTTTCTGCCACATAGGCACAGTTCCATGTACTGTGTACTTATGTGTATATTTATGAAACAGGCATTATATATAGGTATTATGTACTTAAAGAAAGCGATCAGCTGTTATTTGCCGTAAGTGATCCACTACTTTTTATAATGATTGTTATTGTATTTTAGGTATATGTTATAGGCCTCTGCCACATAGATGTAGATCTATGTATTGTGTTTTTCTAAAACCATTTATGTAACTTCAGCATTCCACAATGTACTGAATGCTTAGTGATCACAACGAGCGCTGTTCGCAAGCTATTTGACCGAGAAGTAGCGGCTCCGGTCATGAAAACTGACAACTGTGGGGAGAGCGTTGTGCTGACCGCATGCCCCTCCTCACCCTCATCCAGTGATGCCTACCGCCTGAGAATGACACGGCGATCGGTCACTGGGACTTCCGAGGACGGTTCAGACGGAGTTAAGTTAGGTTTTAGATTGAGTTATAGGGCAATGTTGCACTTGTAACGATTAATTTTTGCTGTCGTTGCACTTTTTAAATTTACATCACTGGCCTTTGCCATGTACATGTAGGTCTACATATCGTATGTTTATAAAACATTTTATGTAACTTGGGCACTCTGCTACATATTACACACTCAACGATTGTGATCTGCTGTTATTTGCTGTCATTGATTGAGTTTGTAGGGCATTTTTAAATTTTTAACTATTTATTTCGACTGTTCCGACTGTCAAGCGCTGAATAGGTAACACACTAGACAAGTAGCTTACAGAAAAATTTTAACAGTTATGTGTGGGCTTGTGTACACGGTCAACCAAGCCACGTTACTGAATAACATGTTACGTAGGAATCAAAACCCGTATGACAATCTACGTTCGCCACAGATCGTGAATATGTGGTGTCACCGCCAGACACCACACTTGCTAGGTGGTAGCTTTTAAATCGGCCGCGGTCCATTAGTATACGTCGGACCCGCGTGTCACCACTGTCAGTAATTGCAGACCGAGCGCCGCCACACGGCAGGTCTAGAGAGACTTCCTAGCACTCGCCCCAGTTGTACAGCCGACGTTGCTAGGAAAGGTTCACTGAGAATTACGCTCTCATTAGCCGAGACGATAGTTAGCATAGCCTTCAGCTTAGTCAATTGCTACGACCTAGCAAGGCGCCATTTATCCTTTGCTATGTATCTAATGAAGCATGTACAGTAACAAGACCAATGTTCACCAATTGTTGATTAAATTTAAGTATTCCAGAAGCTACGTACTTTTCTTTATAGCATTCATTACGTATCCTGTTTCAGACCTCACGCCATCCTGCGTGAGCTTATAGCGTGCATTTCGGCTTCCTCAAACAACACGGTGTTGGCACTTCTGCCGACACTCCAGAATACGTGTCCAGAAAATCATCTAAACACGTCCTGGCACAAAGAAGTTCCTCTGCTCAAAACAGAGTAGCAGGCAGGAGCAGCGATTAGAGGTATGAGTGAATTCCCCTGCGTACTGGTTCCCTGTGATGACCTTCAGTTGGCTGACACGAGCCCTGGTTAATTTACCAGTAGAAAGTTCCTGGATGAGGAAGCTCACTGGGGAAGTGATTTGGACCACACTGTACGGTCCCACAAACCATGCAGCATTATAGAAGTGACCCTCTATCACCATTAACTTTCCATCCAAAAGTTCTTCAGGGAGACAATGGCTATTCGCGTCCGTAGCATACCATAAGCTACACGTGTCTCCCAGGTGGTGCTAAAGAACAGTTACTTCGAGCCAGCCAAACAATCATCGATCTTGATTGCTGATCTCCTGGCTAGCTGTACATAGCACGAGTGTATCATAGATATGAGTCGAACCATTATGACTGATAATAGAAAAGATTCCTCTCAGAGCCAACAGACGAGGCCCCTTGGAGCTATCTTCAAGATTTGCCATATCAGTATTGAAGGAGTAAGCTGGTCTAAATGCCAAGTACTAACAAGGGAACCTCCCCATCGCACCCCCTCAGATTTAGTTATAAGTTGGCACGGTGGATAGGCCTTGATAAACTTAACACAGATCAATTGAGAAAACAGGAAGAAGTTGTGTGGAACTGTGGAAAAATAAGCAAAATATACAAACTGAGTAGTCCATGGGACACATAAGCAACATCATGGACAACGTGACCTCAGGAGCGCCGTGGTCCCGTGGTAGCGTGAGCAGCTGTAGAACGAGAGGTCCTTGGTTCAAGTCTTCCCTCGAGTGAAAATTTTACTTTCTTTATTTTTGCATAGTTATTATCTGTCCGTACGTTCATTGACGTCTCTGTTCACTGTAATAAGTTTAGTGTCTGTGTTTTGCGACCGCATCGCAAAACCGTGCGATTAGTAGACGAAAGGACGTGCCTCTCCAAAGAGAACCGAAAACATTTGATCGCAAGGTCATAGGTCAACCGATTCCTCCACAGGAAAACACATCTGATATATTCTATACGACACCGGTGATGGCATGTGTGTCACATGACAGGAATATGTTGTCGACCCACCTAACTTGTACACTTGGCAAATGGGTAAAAAGATTCTTCTACCTTGCCCGATTTAGATTTTCTTGTGGATGTGATAATCACTCCCAAAAAAGTGATGAAAACATAAGAGTTTGTCACATAAACTGAAAATAAAAAGTTAAACTTTTCACTCGTTGGAAGATTTGAACCAAGGACCTTTCGTTCCACAGCTGCTCACGTTACCACGAGACCACGGCGATCTTGCTTTCGCAGCGTCCTTGACATTGCATATCTTCCCGTAAACTACTCAGTTTGTATATTTTGCTTATTTTTTCACAATTCCACACAACTTCTTCCTGTTTTCTCAATTGATCTTGTTCAGTTTTTCAAGGCCTATCCACTGTGCCAACTTATAACTAAATCTGAGGGGGGTGCGATGGGGAGGTTCCCTTGTAAGTAAGATTTTATGTGATGACAACATTGATATCAAAGTTCAGGAAACTCACGATGAAGACGAAGTCCAACTTAAACGGAGAGGTATGATTCCAGGCCACAACCTAGATGGCGCAACATATCCCCGTGCATATGGCGTGGCTACGTATGTGCGATCATCGACTGGAGTTGTCCACATGTGCTCGGGAACAGTGCATGGCGACATACATGCAGTTGTTGTCGAGATACATTTCTCAGTGAGCAATGTATACAAACCACCAACAATTCCCTGATCCCAGGATGTCCTGCCGTGCTTGCCACACCCAGCAATATACGTGGGGGATTTTAATAGCCACCACCCTCTGTGGAAATATAGAACATCTGATGGAAATGGAGAGGCTCTTATTAACTGGGCAGAGAGTAACAACCTGTTCTTAGTTTTTGATCCAAAGGACTAAGGAACATTTACGTCAGCAGCTTGGAGAAAGGAGTATAATCCAGATTTATACTTTGTGACGACTGGAAATAACCATACACCACTAAGAACTACAAGACGTGTATCAACAGACTTCCCTCATAGCCAACACCCCCCAGTCTTGATTGAAACTGGAATCAATACCCCACTAATAACAACCGTACAACGGCCAAGGTGGAATTTCAGAAAGGCAAAGTGGGATATCTACGAGGAAATATTGGATAAGTGCTTGGGATGGATTCATCCAACAGCGAGTAATTATGAGAGACTCATAGGTGCAGTTAAAAGTGCAGCGAAAGCTGCTGTCCCAAGGGGGTTCCATAAACAATACTCGTATGTACCAGGATGGGACAAAGAGTACGAAAATAAGTATCAGAGATCCTTGAGAGTGGAGACCCTGAGATTGCAGACGACCTGCTGCACAGCCTGGACAACGCACGGCGAGAGAAATGGATTGAAACCGTTGAGTCGCTTGATTTCAAGACATCTAGTAGACAGGCCTGGTCTCTCCTCCGAAAACTAGATGGAGCTAACAAACTACATCATAACTCAATAGATATTTCTGCAAATAGGATGGAGCTAACAAACTACATCATAACTCAACAGATATTTCTGCAAATAGGATTTCAGTTCAAATACAGGCAACATCTAGAGCGCCAAACGACAAGAAACATACAAGAATTACACTCCGTGAACTTAGTGCCCTTAAGAAAAAGAATACATCTTTGGACCAGTATTCCTCGAAATTTACCCCCAATGAAGTCAGAGAATAGCTGAAGAGTGTCAAGGCGGGAAAGGCACCTCGATTGGATGGAATACACCCACAATTCCTTCTTTACTGTGGGGAATTTGCCAAAAAATGGCTTGCAGAGTTTTACTCAAATATAATGCCAACAGGGTTGGTTCAATGGCTCTGAGCACTATGGGACTTAACATCTTAGGTCATCAGTCCCCTAGAACTTAGAACTAATTAAACCTAACTAACCTAAGGACATCACACACATCCGTGCCCGAGGCAGGATTCAAACCTGCGACCGTAGCAGTCCCGCGGTTCCGGACTGCAGCGCCTAGAACCGCACGGCCACCGCGGCCGGCGCCAACAGGGAACACACCACAGAAAGTGAAGAACTCAAAGATCATTACACTGCTTAAACCAGGGAAACCAAGCGATCAGCCGAAAAATTATAGGACAATCGCATTGCTCAGTGTCATATACAAGCTGCTCGATAGACTCCTCTATAAAAGATTGAGCCCAAAAAAATTGGGATCAATTCCAGACGAACAATCAGGATTTAGACCTAATAGAAACTGCACTGATCAAGTACTTTGCCTGGCAACACATATAGAGACAGGCTACCAAAAAAGCATAAAACATCAGTTGCATTCATAGACCTGAGCGCAGCCTATGACACTGTATGGGTACAAGGCGTGCTGTACAAACTCATACAAATAATCCGATGAAGCAATATCATCACAATCGTCGATAAATGCTTGGCGGGAGAGTTTTTCAAGTGATTACTGGAGAACAAATGAGCTCTACCAAACTTCTCAACAATGAACTACCACAAGGCTCAGTCCTTGCTCCATTGTTCTTCAATTTTTATACTTCTGACATCCCAAACATACAATCTAGGAAGTTTGGCTATGCAGACGATTGGGCTATAGCTGTGCAACATGAATCATTCGGGGCATCTTGTGCTCCAATTTGAAGCTGCTGAGTGGCTATTTCCGCAAATGGAGACTGCAGCCGAATCCAACTAAGACTGAAGTATCATGCTTCTACTTTTGCAACCACTCAGCAAGAAGAGAGCTTAATGTCATCTTTGAAGGGAAATGTCTTAGCCATAACAACTACCCCAAATACCTAGGAGCCACATTGGACAGGACGCTCTCTTACAAGGAGTGCCTGACAGAGACTGCAGATAAAATTAGGACAAGAAACATCATCCATAAACTGTGCAGCACCACTTGGGGCTCCACGGCAAGCACACTCCGCACATCAGCAGGCGGGCTTGTCTACTCGGTGGCAGAATACTGCGCTCCTGTGTGGATTAACAGCCCACGTACAAGCAGGATTGAAGTGGTATTAAATGGCACCATGCGCACTATCAGTGGCACAATAAAACCTACGCCCACTATATGGCTGCCAACCCTGAGCCACATACCACCACCATAAATGCGGCGAAAAAACGTTTTTCTCAGTGAGTTCAACAAGGTAACTAAAAACCCACAGCTGCCCATACACAGCGACATAGCTGACTTGGAGCGCAGAAGACTTAAATCGAGAAGACCAGCACTACTCTCTTCTAAAGACATGAACTCCACCTTTGATATCGACAATCTGTGGAAACAACACTGGCAAGAACACTGCCGACCAAAATGCCACAGTTTCATGACAGCTGAGAAGCCGCCTGGCTTCAGCCAGTCACACAACGCGTGGACAACTCTAAACCGCATACGTACTGGCCACGACAGATGTGCTGACGCCCTCTACAAATGGGGAACGATACCAACACCAAATTGCGACTGCGGCGCTGAAAAACACAGTCCGACACATAGTGGAAGAATGCCCAGTTCGAGCCTACAAGGAATCTTAGAAAATTGTAGCGAAATCCAGGAAGATCTGCAGCGGATAGGCACTTGGTGCAGGGAGTGGCAACTGTCCCTTAACATAGACAAATGTAATGTATTGCGAATACATAGAAAGAAGGATCCTTTATTGTGTGATTATATGATAGCGGAACAAACACTGGTAGCAGTTACTTCTGTAAAATATCTGGGAGTATGCGTGCGGAACGATTTGAAGTGGAATGATCATATAAAATTAATTGTTGGTAAGGCGGGTACCAGGTTGAGATTCATTGGGAGAGTGCTTAGAAAATGTAGTCCAGCAACAAAGGAGGTGGCTTACAAAACACTCGTTCGACCTATACTTGAGTATTGCTCATCAGTGTGGGATCCGTACCAGATCGGGTTGACGGAGGAGATAGAGAAGATCCAAAGAAGAGCGGCGCGTTTCGTCACAGGGTTATTTGGTAACCGTGATAGCGTTACGGAGATGTTTAATAAACTCAAGTGGCAGACTCTGCAAGAGAGGCGCTCTGCATCGCGGTGTAGCTTGCTCGCCAGGTTTCGAGAGGGTGCGTTTCTGGATGAGGTATCGAGTATATTGCTTCCCCCTACTTATACCTCCCGAGGAGATCACGAATGTAAAATTAGGGAGATTAGAGCGCGCACGGAGGCTTTCAGACAGTCGTTCTTCCCGCGAACCATACGCGACTGGAACAGGAAAGGGAGGTAATGACAGTGGCACGTAAAGTGCCCTCCGCCACACACCGTTGGGTGGCTTGCGGAGTATGAATGTAGATGTAGATGTAGGTGTAGAACCTTCAACGATTTCCTCGCTGCAACAGAGGAGGCAATTGATTGTATTAAATGTCTTGATGTGAATCCCTAATTAAACTATGAATAAAATGTATAAGGATTGTGATGTACGCCATACGACAAATAATAAATAAATAAATAAAGTAGACCTGGTCTCCCAGCCATAACGAGGTCGGAAACCTACCCTTGTTAGGCCGGTCAGCCTCCCTCCGATGTGCAAGCCTGATGTTATTTCTTGCAGATTCCCGTTTCTTCTCAATGACTGTAGGATCGTATTGGTTTGGAACGACATCATTAACCGACCACGGGTTGGAAAATGGTGAGTTAACAGGGAATGCAAATATAAGTTCAGAGAGAGTGGTCCTAGGAGTCTCATGCATGGCCACGCTGAGCGCAAAACTACGTCACCCGATGTCTTCACCTTACTTCGTCTGCGATTTCCCATGGTAGATTATCAAGGCAGACTTAAGACTGCATTTCACACCCTTTGCAAAGGAGAGTGGAGTGTAGTAAGTGATTTTTAGTTGCATAAGAACTACTGCTGTTGAAGGAAAAACCACTTAAATTCATCACATACGAAATCTGGGGCATTGTCGCTGCTTGCTGATGTTTTCGGTGCTCTCATAATTTCACAGGGACTTAGGCCACCACGGTCGCCTGATCTAACACCACCTGACTTTTTCTTCTGGGGTGCAGCGAAAGCAACTCTCTATAAAAACCGTCCAAAATCCATCGATGAATTGAAAACCGCAATATCCACTTTCACTGTTTCTGTCACAGAAGAAACGTTACAGCTTGTGTTTGGAAACAAGACTAGACGAATTGAATTGTGTATTCAACAACAGGGGGGACACTTTCAACATTTAATGTGAAAATTTGTAAGTAAAAATGAATATTCAATAAATTAATAACTTGTATTTCACTGAGTTTCATTTCGGTATATTCACTGCGGAATACGGCACGCGCGGCTAACAGTCATACAGCACTGCGGAGAGACTTTTTGAACACCCCGTACATGGTGGTCAGAAATCGTCTGAAAATCTTGTAAGGGTGTTGCAGGGTAGGTTGTGCTGAGAAATAATTGTTAAGGATAAAAATTCGGTATTTGCGCCGTTTTCGAGTTAATTAGAATTGTGGTTAGCCAATCAGGCCGTTGCGCGCACCAGTTCAAGGGCCGTCAGAGACGGTGCCGCTAAACGTGTTGTTCATTCAGTTTCCTAATTTCGAACAAGAGAGTGACACAAAAATTAGACATTGGATGGAAGTAAGCAAAGACTTTGAAACATCCCTTACATGTGTACAGCTGGAGAGCTTCTAAGGCTGTTGCAGGGTAGGTTGTGCTGAGAAACAACTACCAAGAAAAAAATTCTATACGCTGCGCCCTGTACGAGTTAATTAGCAATGACATCAGCTAATCAGGCCGTTGTGCACGCAAAGTCAAGCGTCTCGCCAGATATAATTAGTGTCGCTTATTCTCACAGTGTAGATGGTAGCACACGATACTGCTCATACAATATATTGGCCGTGGGATTGCTCTGTTGCCGTATGTCGGTTGACGGCAGTGCTATGGTGGTCGGTTCACGCATACAAACGTCCCTCACCCCGCCACTGCCCCAACGTGATACGCACACGTCTCGAATAGGTCTTGCTGTTTGTCTCCACCTCACGTCAGAGGCTTCACATATACGCTTCGCTTCGGAGCACACACACGTCACCTGCGATTTAGTCATACAGTAAGCAATGTGACGCAGTTTTCGTTGGAAGAACAACGAGATATGGTTTTTGTTTATTGACTAGCTTGCGGTAACGCGCATGAAGCTCGACGGTTGTATGAGGAACGGTACCCAACAAGACGCCACCCACACCCGCAAACGTGTATAGCAATTCACCATCGACTTGGCAAAACAGGCTCGTAGTAATAGACGGCAAATCATCGAGTAAAACTGAAGGGATATCAGGTGTTCCCCAGGGAAGCGTCCTGGGACCTCTGCTGTTCCTGATCTATATAAATGACCTGGCTGACAATCTGAGCAGTTCTCTTAGGTTGTTCGCAGATGATGCTGTAATTTACCCTCTAGTAAGGTCATCCGAAGACCAGTATCAGTTGCAATGCGATTTAGAAAAGATTGCTGTATGGTGTGGCAGGTGGCAGTTGACGCTAAATAATGAAAAGTGTGAGGTGGTCCACATGAGTTCCAAAAGAAATCCGTTGGAATTCGATTACTCGATAAATAGTACAATTCTCAAGGCTGTCAATTCAACTAAGTACCTGGGTGTAAAAATTACGAACAACTTCAGTTGGAAAGACCACATAGATAATATTGTGGGGAAGGCGAGCCAAAGGTTGCGTTTCATTGGCAGGACACTTAGAAGATGCAACAAGTCCACTAAAGAGACAGCTTACACTACACTCGTTCGTCCTCTGTTAGAATATTGCTGCGCGGTGTGGTATCCTTACCAGCTGGGATTGACGGAGGACATCGAAAGGGTGCAAAAAAGGGCAGCTCGTTTTGTATTATCACATAATAGGGAAGAGAGTGTGGTAGATATGATACGCGAGTTGGGATGGAAGTCATTAAAGCAAAGACGTTTTTCGTCGCAGCGAGATCTATTTACGAAATTTCAGTCACCAACTTTCTCTTCCGAATGCGAAAATATTTTGTTGAGCCCAACCTACATAGGTAGGAATGATCATCAAAATAAAATAAGAGAAATCAGAGCTCGAACAGAAAGGTTTAGGTGTTCGTTTTTCCCGCGTGCTGTTCGGGAGTGGAATGGTAGGGAGATAGTATGATTGTGGCTCGATTAACCCTCTGCCAAGCACTTAAATGTGAATTGCAGAGCAATCATGTAGCTGTAGATGTAGATGTAGATATCATGGTGATGCTGGATGACCTCTAACACGACAGGATGCTGCATTTAAAGAGACTGTTCTGGAGCGCTTCGAGGAAGGACCTACGACAAGTACTCGAGCGGTTGAACACGACATGCGGGTCACTCATTGGTTAGTCTGGGAAATTTTGAAGGATGACGGCCAGCATCCATTTAGTTTCCACCAGGTCCAAGACCTAAAATCTGTGGTGGACTAGCAACACTGTCTATGGTTTTGCCGGTGGTTTCTGTGGCGTGTTGCACGAGATCCCGACTTACCCGCTGTTGTGTTGTTTACCGACGAGTCCACCTTTCACTGGGATGGTGTTTACAACACTCAAAACGTTCATCGCTGGACAAGGGGAAATCCTCACGTCACGTACGTCCACGGACACCACGAACGATTTGTAACGCCGGAAATGCATATCCTCCTACTTCCATTTATTGTACTATAAATTTGTTTTCCTTATTTTTGTTACCTGAATATATAACATTTCTGTGTCTTCGTATATTGTAATTGTTTTACTATATATATATATATATATATATATATATATATATATATATATATATGTATCGATGTATAATTGGTTTGTTTCGTAAATATTATTTGTATTTCTACGCTGGGTCTTGCCTAGGAAAAACTGATATCGAACGATTACATCGATAGGTCGTGTGAAGAATCAAAGAGTGTAGGATCTTTGGTAGTGTTAACTCTGCCGCGTGGAGCGCGGGCAGAGCAGTCGGAGTCTGGCTGGAGTAGCGAGTGGAGCAGGTGTGTTGTGTGTAGCTCCCGCGAGTTGCCACGCTTTCGGGGTTTGGCAGCATGTAATTGCGCTCGACTTGCGATGATAGTTCCTGACATGGTGTCGCGGACGGGAAGCATTAGCTGGCGCACATCAAGAGCCCGTTTCGTCTGGTGACCGTGTTGAGAAGAAGGCGCGCCAACATCCAGCTTCTGCAACAGCGACGGCCGACAATGAGTGACTGTCGCCACCTCCTCGATCGACGGCTTCAAACCTTCAATCAACCAACAAGGAAGACTAAAAGCACGTAAAGTTTCAGAACTGTATGGCAGACCTCAGATTTTCAAATTGTTCCATTTGCCTCGCAAAATTACAGCAACTTAGCATGAACCTTTGTTGCTCATTGTCCCAATTGCATTGCCAAGCAGGGTCCCTTCCTTTTCCGAAATGAACCCGAGTGTCGTTGAAATTCAAACGCCAGCATAATTCCATTTCACTGCTTTAATTTCAAAGTTCACTTTATGTATTCATAGCTGGCTACAATAGTTAGATTACACAAGCACAAATTAAGAGTGCGAGTTTTGTTACCGTATTTTAGCTTACCTGTGACTGCAGCTCAGCTTGGTACGTACTAAATTTTACTATTGTTAATTGTTCAGAATCGTTTAATTCAAGTTCAAAGTTAAATCTCTTCTTTCTAAATTGCGTAGATTCGAGTAGCTTTAGAAATGATTGTTGAAGTAGTCCAAGACTAACTGTATTTCGATGTGCTTCAGAAAGAAAGCTCACTATTAACTTCAGTCACTAAATTAACTTTCGATTTTCCGGTTTCATTAATTCTTTGGCTAAATTAAGTCAGAGTGCAGTGAAATTTATTACTTTTGACAAACTTTCAGTTTTCACACTACACGTGTCAACCTTCAGTTGCCACGCTTCTAGTGCTAATTATATGTGTAATAACCTTTCTTTTTCAGTTACTATAGTAATTGTCCTTAGGACTGGCGACCGTGATTTCCCCCAAATCTCAAATATCTAATTACCGCTAGTTAATTGTTGACGTAACGGCCGCACATTCACTTTCTTTATTAACTTTACCCCTTTTCAAAATTAATTTCCACCAGTTTCATTTGCATTTTTCCTTTCATTTAGATGTAACCCTTTCCTCCCTCTTTACCGACGGATTAACTTCGGTGACGATTGCTTTTCCCAAATTCCCATTAGGTACACGCGGTTTAATTTTTCACTGTCATTAAGGTCGATAAGTGAGGGGGAGGTTACAGATTTTCGCTCAACATTTGGGCAGCCATTGTGGGAACCATCTGATTGGGATGGTCCGTCTACCTCCTCGACTTACCGCGGCAAATTACCTTCACTTTTTGCAAAAATCTCTATCCGGCCTGCTGGAAGATGTTCCCCTGGACATGGGGCGCCCACACATAACAGCCGTACTGTGTGCGGATATTTAAATGAACTCTTCGACGGCCGGGTAACTGGCAGAGGTGCTCGTAGGACATGGCCCCCGCGATTAGCAGACCACACGCCACCGGACTTCTTCCTGTGGGGATTCTTCAAGGTTCTAGTTCACCCATCCGGACGCGAAACACCTAGAAACGAAGAGGAGTTAATGTATCGCATTCAACATGCCGCCAATCGCGTCAGGGCAATGCCAGGAATCTTTCAAAGAGTTCGGCAAAACACCGTTCGACATTACCAAGCTTGTGTCGCGTCAGAGGGTCGCCAGTTCGAGCACCTGTTTTAAGTAAACAATGCCCTCGTGAAAGGGTCCTGTAGCCACCTTTCATTAGTCCGGTAGCCCATTTTCATTACCATTTCTCTTTCTTTTCCTTGTTTCTCTTTTCTCTTTATTCTCGTAGTGGCGTGATTGAATGAATGTGGTTGTGTGTCACGTTGCTAGACGGTGGCGTAGTCTGCTGCAGAAAGTCTGCGATAGTCGTACAGATTCAGCAGCAGTTGTACAGAATAGCCAACTCGCGTAGTGGTCAAGTAGGCAAAGAGGTTTTCGCTACTTGTGAGAAATCCACCTGCGTTACGTTGGTGGCGGAAATGGCATCTTTGGGTTTTCCGGGCCACGCGGAGCGTGGAAGAGGCTGGAGAAGAAGAGGGAGGCAGTCTGCCGCCGGTACGGGAAACGTCCACAGCTGTGCTCCAGTCGAAGAAGGGTGAGTTAGACTGACCGCGTGGCGCGCTGTTACTTGGCGAGGGGAGAGCTGTTAGCTTTTGGTCTCGCTTTTCAAATCTGGAAGATTGCTTTGCCTTGCCGCAGCAAGGAATGCAAAACTTTGGCAGATTTTTCTTTTGGCAAATTTCTGTAGCAGACTTGGATCCGCCGGAAGAGCGCCACACAAAGGTGTCGATAAGAAGTGAGCACTCGCTTCTGTATGAATGTCTGTTTGCCTTCAGCTGTTCCTGCATAAGCTTTCACCTTTCTAAATATTTAGAGCTTTGCCTTCTCGTAAATTTTCCTTGCTTTATGTGTCTTTCGTCCGTGGGGAGCCAACCACGTGGTAGAACATTATAGTTGTTGGGCTACCGGCATCACTAACTGTCCGATCGCATGTTTGTTTTAGATAATGTTAACATGATTGTGTGATGTGATATTTTTGGAATTTGGCACTATACCTAGAAATTGTGTCTCCACAAACCACGTGTTATCAGGAATCGTGAACATGCCTCACATCCTTACCTTAGGAATAAACGATTTTATCTACAATTTTCTCTTGTGTTCCGAGATTACGTTTTTGCACCTAAGCCACTCACCTCGTAGCTTTCCCGTTGGCACATCCAATGCGTTTCCTTATGCACAGGTCCAGTGATTAGTCTCCCCTTGTATTTTATAACAAATGCTTTAGATTAAGTCTTATTTTCAGGTGTGTTCTGGGAACTGATCTTATGCAGTGTACATGCATTTTCTATTTTATTTTAAATGTTTGATTGTCGTGAACAGTGCGCGGGCAATACTGTTAATTACATTGTATCCGCTATGAGCGACATCACAACGTATGCATTTTTGTGAGTTTTTGGTCTGTGATCAAATTAATTTATTTTCCGACTCGACCAAACCTTCGATTAGTTGTATGGTTAGAGTCGGTGGCGACCCTAATCTTCTCACGTTAACTTCCCAAGCAATAAGTATTTACATTCCCAATAATAACGTAATAACCCGTAGAAACAGGTTAGTTACACTGGATACAAAAAAGGCCCTTTCCAGGCCGACACAATTTGTAAAAGACTTTCTGCACCCGAACTAACAGGTGTTGATGGGTTTGTTCCCAGTACGTCTTATCATGAAACTACAATGTATGTGTCGGGACCCCAGCGGATTCGCCCCCAGGCCCCCTGAGTGGAAGGCTGGCTCGCTACCGCTGACCGTGCAGGTCGCCTTACGCGGTGCATTCAAGTTCTAAGGCCTCCGATTTTTTTTCTAATTAACTACTCACCCAAAATCGATGAAACTGGCGTTACTTCTAGACGTAATCGCCCTGCAGACGTACACATTTTTCACAACGCTGACGCCATGATTCCATGGCAGCGGCGAAGGCTTCTTTAGGAGTCTGTTTTGACCACTGGAAAATCGCTGAGGCAATAGCAGCACGGCTGGTGAATGTGCGGCCACGGAGAGTGTCTTTCATTGTTGGAAAAAGCCAAAAGTCACTAGGGGCCAGGTCAGGTGAGTAGGGGGCATGAGGAATCACTTCAAAGTTGTTATCACGAAGAAACTGTTGCGTAACGTTAGCTCGATGTGTGGGTGCGTTGTCTCGGTGAAACAGCACACGCGCAGCCCTTCCTGGACGTTTTTGTTGCAGTGCAGGAAGGAATTTGTTCTTCAAAACATTTTCGTAGGATGCACCTGTTACCGTAGTGCCATTTGGAACGCAATGGGTAAGGATTACGCCCTCGCTGTCCCAGAACATGGACACCATCATTTTTTCAGCACTGGCGGTTACCCGAAATTTTTTTGGTGGCGGTGAATCTGTGTGCTTCCATGGAGCTGACTGGCGCTTTGTTTCTGGATTGAAAAATGGCATCCACGTCTCATCCATTGTCACAACCGACGAAAAGAAAGTCCTATTCATGCTGTCGTTGCGCGTCAACATTGCTTGGCAACATGCCACACGGGCAGCCGTGTGGTCGTCCGTCAGCATTCGTGGCACCCACCTGGATGACACTTTTCGCATTTTCAGGTCGTCATGCAGGATTGTGTGCACAGAACCTACAGAAATGCCAACTCTGGAGGCGATCTGTTCAACAGTCATTCGGCGATCCCCCAAAACAATTCTCTCCACTTTCTCTATCATGTCGTCAGACCAGTTTGTGCGAGCCCGAGGTTGTTTCGGTTTGTTGTCACACGATGTTCTGCCTTCATTAAACTGTCGCACCCACGAATGCACTTTCGACACATCCATAACTCCATCACCACATGTCTCCTTCAACTGTCGATAAATTTCAATTGGTTTCACACCACGCAAATTCAGAAAACGAATGATTGCACACTGTTCAAGTAAGGAAAACGTCGCCATTTTAAGTATTTAAAACAGTTCTCATTCTCGCCGCTGGCGGTAAAATTCCATCTGCCGTATGGTGCTGCCATCTCTGGGACGTATTGACAATGAACGCGGCCTCATTTTAAAGCAATGCGCATGTTTCTATCTCTTTCAGTCTGGAGAAAAAAAATCGAAGGCCTTAGAACTTGAATGCACCTCGTATATCAAAGCATGGAATGTCTGATCCTTTAATCGGGTGGGTAGGTTAGATAATTTAAAAAGAGAATGAACAGATTATAGCTAGATATAGTGAGAATTAGTGACGTTCGGTGGCAGGAGGACCAAGACTTCTGGTCAGGTGAATACAGGGTTATAAATACAAAAACAAATAGGGGTCATGCAAGAGTAGGTTTAATAATGAATAAAAAAAATAGGAGTGCGAGTAAGCTACTACAAACAGCATAGTGAATGCATTATTGCAGTAGTACAAGTATATATGCCAACTAGCTCTGCAGATGAAGAGATTGAGGAAATGTATGATGAGATAAAAGAAATTATTCAGATAGTGAACGTAGATGAAAATTTAATAGTCACGGGTGACTGGAATTCGATAGTAGGAAAACGAAGAGAAGGAAAAGTAGCACGTGAATATGGAATGGGGGTAAAAGGAATGAAAGAGGAAGCCGCCTGGTAGAATTTTGCACAGAGCATAACTTAATCATAGCTAACACTTGGTTTAAGATTCATGAAAGGAGGTTGTATATGTGGAAGAGGCCTGGAGACACTGGAAGGTTTCAGATAGATTATATAATGGTAAGACAGAGATTTAGAAGCCAGGTTTTAAGGGGACACTGTATGTCCTACGCCACCATTGTTAAATTATCGAATTTTGTGACCCATTATCTTGGAAACTTTTTAAGACACCAACGTACAATTTTCCATAATTATTGAATTCATCCCTCTAGACACACGGAACTAGAATTATTACTAATATTGTATTGTGGGGCATGTTATCTTTTTTCTTTAAACACTCAATTTTTGACAGAATTTTGTAAATAAATGAACATAAAAACAAAACAACTCGGGATATTTTAATTATTCTAGTTGTTGAATCTCACACTTGGCATGCTGTGAAAATTTCGTGTCTGTACTTTTTTAGAAACTGGGTCATTTACTGCAAAAAATATAGTTCAAAGATATTGAAGTTTAAAACTTTTTTATTACAAATTCTTATAAAGGCCCACATTTCTGCGTCTTTAATGCACTAGAACTGCCCTGGCCCATAGTCTGTGTCTTCTTTAGTGTCACAACAGTCCAGTGCTTGCCTCCTCCCTTTCTTTCTTGCTTCTTTTGTCACTTACTGAGAAGCTAAGTGTGCTTCACATACATGAAGCTCATCCAGTTCCCACAGTCCATTAGCTGTGTTCTGTCCAAATCTTACCCCTAACTTCTCCAGAAACTTAAGTCTTTCATAGTTCCCACCATTAAAAGTTATTACAGCATCAGACACTGCTAACCTTAGAGTCATAAGGCCAACAAATACATTTTTAGGCACACGGCACCACACAACATTATTGAAGGACTCATTCACATTCTGGGTCTTCCCTTGTAAACACTTCTTTAGTAGCTCAGGATTTGCCAAATCTCTGTAAATAGGTTTGATTGCCTCCATTTCTGCCAAAGAAAGAGAATGTTTATGTGTAAATTCATGCAGGGTGCCAGAAAATTCAGCATGCCTATATTTACACCAAGAGTTTGGTGGAGGTGAACACAAAGCATGACACAGCTTTTCATCGGTTGGTATTCGATGAAAGAAAGTGCTCCACACAGTTCTTTTCATCTTCTCTAAATTGTCACAGTTATCTCTAATGGCATTCCGTTAAAACTCCTGTCAATTAGTTGTCTGATATTAGTTTTCGTTGAAAGCAGTGTGATTATCGGCTATTTTTGAAGTAAGCTAACTTCTATTGCTTTTTATACATAAATAAACAAAGAACTGATTTGTTAATTCGTTATGCCAACTTCTGAGACGTAGCAGTAGACACAAAACAAAGCAATTCACAGCCTTCTAGACTGTGTAGTTCCCAAGATATGACTGCTCAACAGTGGCAGTACATACATAGCTGCGAAATTTGACAGTCACGTGTCAACATTCAAAACATTGTTTGAAGGTCTCACAATTGTCTGATTTTACTGTATTATATACCAAAACGTCCAGGAATGTCTAAAGTACATTATGGAGTAGAAAACGGAAAATGTCAAATTTCAACGAATTTCACGTACAATGACACTATAATTGTAAGACATTTCCAGAGGCAGATGTGGACGCCAACCACAATTTATTGGTTGTGAACTGTAGACTAAAACTGAAGAAAGTGCAAAGAGGTAGGAATTTAAGGAGATGGAACCTGGATAAACTGAAGGAACCAGAGGTTGTAGAGCGTTTCAAAAAGGGCATTAAGGAATGATGGTCAAGAACAGGGGAAAGAAATACAGCAGAAGAAGAATAGGTAGGTTTGAGAGATGAAATAGTGAAAGCAGCAGAGGATCAAGTAGGCAAAAAGACGACAGCTAGTAGAAATCCTTGGGTAACAGAAGAGATATTGAATTTAATTGATGAAAAGAGAAAATATAAAAATGCAGTAAATGAAGCAGGCAAAAAGGGATACAAACATCTCAAAAATGAGATTGACCGAAAGTACAAAATGCCTAAGCAGGGATGACTCGAGGATAAATGTAAGGATGTACAGGCAAATATCACTAGGGGTAAGATAGATACTGTCTACAGGAAAATTAAAGAGAACTTTGGTGAACAACTTGTATGAATATCAAGAGCTCAGATGGAAAACCAGTACTAAGCAAAGAAGGGAAAGCAGAAGCAGAAAGGTGGAAGGAGTATATAGAGGGTCTATACAAGGGCGATGAACCTGAGCACAATATTATGGAGATGGAAGAGGACATAGATGAAGATGAAATGGAAGATATGATACTACGTGAAGAGTTTGGCAGAGCACTGAAAGATCTAAGTCGAAACAAGGCCCTAGGAGTAGACAACATTCCATTAGAAATACTGATAGCCTTGGGAGAGCAAGCCATGACAAAACTCTACCATCTCTGGAGCAAGATGTATGAGACAGGCGAAATACCCTCAGACTTCAAGAAGAATATAATAATTCCAATCCCTAAGAAAGCAGGTGTTGACAGATGTGAAAATTACCGAACTATCAGTTTATTAAGTCACAGCTGCAAACTACTAACACGAATGGAAAAACTGGTAGAAGCTGACCTCGAGGATGATCAGTTTGGATTCTGTATAAATGTTGGAACACGTGAGGCAATACTGACCCTACGACTTATCTTAGAAGAAAGATTTAGGAAAGGCAAACCTACGTTTTTAGCATTTGTAGACTTAGAGAAAGCTTTTGACAATGTTGACTGGAATACTCTCTTTCAAATTCTAAAGGTGGCAGGGGTAAAATACAGGGAGCGAAAGGCTATTTACAATTTGTACAGAAAACAGATGGCAGTTATAAAAGTCGAGGGACATGAAAGGGGAGCAGTGGTTGAGAAGGGAGTGAGACTGGGCTGTAGCCTATCCACGATGTTATTCAATCTGTATATTGAGCAAGCAGTGAAGGAAACAAAAGAAAAATTCGGAGTAGGAATTAAAATCCATGGAGAAGAAATAAAAACTTTGAGGTTCGCCGTTGACATTGTAATTCTGTCAGAGACAACAAAGGACCTGGAAGAGCAGCTGAACGGAATGGACAGTGTCTTGAAAGGAGGATATAAAATGAACATCAACAAAAGCAAAACGACGATAATGGAATGTAGTCGAATTAAGTCGGGTGATGCTGAGGGAATTAGATTAGGAAAAGAGACACTTAAAGTACTCGTAGTAAAGGAGTTTGGCTATTTAGGGAGCAAAGTAACTGATGATGGTAGAAGTAGAGAGGATATAAAATGTAGACTGGCAATGTTAAAGAAAGTTTTTCTGGAGAAGAGAAATTTGTTAACATCGAGTATAGATTTAAGTATCAGGAAGTCTTCTCTGAAAGTATTTGTGTGGAGTGTAACCATGTATGGAAGTGAAACATGGCCGATAAATAGTTTAGACAAGAAGAGAATAGAAGCTTTCTAAATGTGGTGCTACAGAAGAATGCTGAAGATTAGATGGGTAGATCACATAACTAATGAGGAGGTACTGAATAGAATTGGGGAGAAGAGGAGTTTGTGGCACAACTTGACTAGAAGAAGGGATCGATTATTAGGACATGTTCTGAGGCATCAAGGGATCACCAATTTAGTATTGGAGGGCAGCGTGGAGGGTAAAAATCGTACAGGGAGATCAAGAGATGAATACACTAAGCAGATTCAGAAGGATGTAGGTTGCAGTAGGTACTTGGAGATGAAGAAGCTTGAACAGGATTGAGTAGCATGGAGAGCTGCATCAAACCTGTCTCTGGACTGAAGACCACAACAAATATACAGTGTGGTTCATTGATCGTCACCGGGCCAAATATCTCACGAAATAAGCGTCAAACGAAAAAACTACAAAGCACGAAACTTGGCTAGCTTGAAGGGGGAAACCAGATGGCGCTATGGTTGGCCCACTCGATGGCGCTGCCAGAGGTCAAACGGATATCAACTGCGTTTGTTTTAAATAGGAACCCACATTTCTTATTACATATTCGTGTAGTACGTAAAGAAATATGAATGTTTTAGTTGGACCACTTGTTTCGCTTTGTGATAGATGGCGCTGTAATAGTCACAAACATATGGCTCACAATTTCAGATGACCAGTTGGAACAAGTAGGTTTTTTAAACTAAAATACAGAACGTAGGTACGTTTGAACATTTTATTTCGGTTGTTCCAATGTGATACATGTACCTTTGTGAACTTATCACTTCTGAGAACACATGCTGTTACAGGGTGATTACCTGTAAATACCTCATTAATGCAATAAATGCTCAAAATGATGTCCGTCAACCTCAATGCATTTGGCATTACGTGTAACGACATTCCTCTCAACAACGAGTAGTTCACCTTCCGTAATGTTCGCACATGATTTGACAATGCGCTGACGCATGTTGTCAGGTCGGTGGATCACGGTAGCAAATGCCCTTCAACTTTCCCCACAGAAAGAAATCCGGGGACGTCAGATCCGGTGAACGTGCGGGCCATGATATGGTGCTTCGACGACCAATCCACTTGTCATGAAATATGCTATTCAATACCGCTTCAACCGCACACGAGCTATGTGCCGGTGATCTATCATGTTGGAAGTACATTGCCATTTTGTCATGCAGTGAAACATCTTGTAGTAACATCGGTAGAACATTACGTCGGAAATCAGCATACATTGCGCCATTTAGATAGCTATCGATAAAATGGGGGCCACTTATCCTTCCTCCCATAGTGCCGCACCATACATTAACCCGCAAAGGTCGCTGATGTTCCACTTGTCGCAGCCATGTTGGATTTTGCGTTGCCCAATAGTGCATATTGTGCCAGTTCACGTTACCGCTGTTGGTGAATGACGCTTCGTCGCTAAATAGAACGCGTGCAAAAAATCTGTCATCGTCCCGTAATTTCTCTTGTACCCAGTGGCAGAACTGTTCACGACGTTCAAAGTCGTCGCCATGCAATTCCTGGTGCATAGAAATACAGTACGGGTGCAATCGATGTTGATGTAGCATTCTCAACACCGACGTTTTTGAGATTCCCGATTCTCGCGCAGTTTGTCTGCTACTGATGTCATACACACATTTATAATTACATCATATTTTGGTGATAATGTCATATATTGCTAATAATCTACATCTATGTTAAATATTCTTTTACAGTATAACAGTTTTTACTTACTACGAAGGTTTTAAGCTTTTGTCTGAAAGCGAGGGGCTCATTTATTTCTTTAATTTCGTGTGGTATTTTTTGGCGTCTTTGCCTTGTTCTTTCTATCTAGGTGGAGGTGGTGACAAGATCTTGTTTCATGGTCATGTATTAGGCTGTTTGTGTTATACATATTGAGATTTTTCTTAATGAACATTATGTTCTGAAAGATACTCACAAGATATAGTTAGAATGCCTAGCTTTCTAAATAATTCTAGACAGTGGGCCCTGTTGTTGCTGTTTGTTATTATCCTTATGGCTCTTTTTTGTACTTTGAACACAGTTTTTATGTTACTGGCACTTGTTCCCCAAAACTGATCTCATAGCTGAGGACTGAGTGTAGATATCCGCAATATGTTATTTTAAGACAGGTATTATAGCATACCGGTGCAAGGATTCTAAGAGCATAGCATGCTGTGGATAATTTCTTTGCCAAAATGTTGGCATGGTTTGTCCATTTCAGTTGGCTGTCTACATTCATCCCTAAGAATTTGGTACTTGTTACACATTCTAATTCATTATTATTAACTTTTATTCTAGTGGCATTGTGTTTTTTGTTCAATTGGAAGTTAATACGAGGTGCATTCAATTTCTAAGGCCTCCGATTTTTTTTTTCTAATTAACTACTCACCCAAAATCGATGAAACTGGCGTTACTTCTCGACGTAATCGCCCTGCAGACGTACACATTTTTCACAACGCTGACGCCATGATTCCATGGCAGCGGCGAAGGCTTCTTTAGGAGTCTGTTTTGACCACTGGAAAATCGCTGAGGCAATAGCAGCACGGCTGGTGAATGTGCGGCCACGGAGAGTGTCTTTCATTGTTGGAAAAAGCCAAAAGTCACTAGGAGCCAGGTCAGGTGAGTAGGGAGCATGAGGAATCACTTCAAAGTTGTTATCACGAAGAAATTGTTGCGTAACGTTAGCTCGATGTGCGGCTGCGTTGTCTTGGTGAAACAGCACACGCGCAGCCCTTCCCGGACGTTTTTGTTGCAGTGCAGGAAGGAATTTGTTCTTCAAAACATTTTCGTAGGATGCACCTGTTACCGTAGTGCCCTTTGGAACGCAATGGGTAAGAATTACGCCCTCGCTGTCCCAGAATATGGACACCATCATTTTTTCAGCACTGGCGGTTACCCGAAATTTTTTTGGTGGCGGTGAATCTGTGTGCTTCCATTGAGCTTGTTGTGGACTGGCAAGACAGCCAATCCACAGTGACGGTTAGCCGAAAGGCACGCGTTTAATCTCACGCAGACTGGCGTGAGGTCTGGAACAGGACAATGTCTTGAGAATTGCAAATAAAGTACGAAGATCTTGGAATACTTAACTTTAATCCATAATTGGTGTACATCGCTCTTGACGGTACATGTTTTATAATCTCAATATTAACTGGTAATGGCGCCTTGCTAGGTCGTATCAAATGACATAGCTGAAGGCTATGCTAACTATCGTCTCGGCAAATGAGAGCGTAATTGTCAGTGAACCATTCCTAGCAACGTCGGCTGTACAACTGGGGCGAGTGCTAGGAAGTCTCTCTAGACCTGCCGTGTGGCGGCGCTCGGTCTGCAATCACTGACAGTGGCGACACGCGGGTCCGACGTATACTACCGGACCGCGGCCGATTTAAAGGCTACCACCTAGCAAGTGTGGTGTCTGGCGGTGACACCACAGAGCTGACTGGCTCTTTGTTTCTGGATTGAAAAACGGCATCCACGTCTCATCCATTGTCACAACCGACGAAAAGAAAGTCCCATTCATGCTGTCGTTGCGCGTCAACATTGCTTGGCAACATGCCACACGGGCAGCCATGTGGTCGTCCGTCAGCATTCGTGGCATCCACCTGGATGACACTTTTCGCATTTTCAGGTCGTCATGCAGGATTGTGTGCACAGAACCTACAGAAATGCCAACTCTGGAGGCGATCTGTTCAACAGTCATTTGGCGATCCCCCAAAACAATTGTCTCCACATTCTCGATCATGTCGTCAGACCGGCTTGTGCGAGCCCAAGGTTGATTCGGTTTGTTGTCACACGATGTTCTGCCTTCATTAAACTGTTGCACCCACGAATGCACTTTCGACACATCCTTAACTCCATCACCACATGTCTCCTTCAACTGTCGATGAATTTCAATTGGTTTCACACCACGCAAATTCAGAAAAGGAATGATTGCACACTGTTCAAGTAAGGAAAACGTCGCCATTTTAAGTATTTAAAACAGTTCTCACTCTCGACACTGGCGGTAATATTCCATCTGCCGTATGGTGCTGCCATCTCTGGGATGTATTGACAATGAACACGGCCTCATTTTAAAACAATGCGCATGTTTCTATCTCTTTCAGTCCGGAGAAAAAAAAATCGGAGGGCTTAGAACTTGAATGCACCTCGTATAGTTAGTTTACTTTATTTTTTAATGATCAGTTGTGGACATCACTGAGAGCCTCGTATCGCAACATTGCTGCTCGCGTTGGTCGAGATCCAATGACTATTAGCAGAATATGGAATTGGTGGGTTCAGGAGGGTAATACGGAACGCCGTGCTGGATCCCAACGACCTCGTATCACTAGCAGTCGAGATGACAGGCATCTGATCCGCATGGCTGAAACGGATCGTGCAGCCACATCTCAATCCCTGAGTCAACAGATGGGGACGTTTGCAAGACAACAACCATCTGCACCAACAGTACGACGATGTTTGCAGCAGCATGGACTATCAGCTCAGAGACCCTGGCTGTGACTACCCTTGACGCTGCATCACAGACAGGAGCGCCTGTGATGGTGTACTCAACGACGAACCTGGGTGCACGAATGGCAAAACATCATTTTTTCGGATGAATCCAGGTTATGTTTACAGCATCATGATGGTCGCATCCGTGTTTGGCGACATCGTGGTGAACGCACATTGGAAGCGTGTATTCGTAATCACTATACTGGCGTATCTCCCAGCGTGATGGTATGGGGTGCCATTGGTTACATGTCTCAGTCACCTCTTGTTCACACTGACGGCACTTTGAACAGTGGACGTTATATTTCAGATGTGTTACGACCCGTGGCTCTACCCTTCATTTGATCCCTGCGAAACACTACATTTCAGCAGGAAAATGCACGATTGCATGTTGTAGGTCCTGTACGGGCCTTTCTGGATACAGAAAATATTCAACTGCTGCTTGGCCAGCACATTCTCCAGATCTCTCACCGATTGGAAACGTCTGGTCAATGGTGGCCGAGCAGCTGGCTCGTCACAATACGCCAGTCACTACTCTTGCTGAACGGTGAAATCGTGTTGAAGCTGCATGGGCAGCTGTACCTGTACACACCATCCAAGCTCTGTTTGACTCAATACCCAGGCTATCAAGGCCGTTATTACGGCCAGAGGTGGTTGTTCTGTGTACTGATTTCTCAGGATCTATGCACCCAAATTGCGTGAAAATGTCAGTTTTAGTATAATATATCTGTCCAATGAATACCGGTTTATCATCTGCATTTATTCTTGGTGTAGCAATTTTATTGGCCAGTAGTGTAAATAAACCGACAAAATTTTACTGAGCTACGGAATTCCTTTAATGTAAGCACCACACCCTGCTGTAGCAGGGAAAAAGAGGCAACCAGCGAAAAATGCTCCTGATGAAGCACAAAAAATGTGAATGGTTTCTTTTTAAAGGGCTCAGAGAGAGAGAGAGAAGTGGGGAATAAGCTGGCTCAACCCTCATTCCGACTTTGTGTCCATAATTTTGGCTTGCAAATATATTCGCGCTTTTTTGTGCTGAAAGAGAGCAGCACAGAGACGGTAAGTGTGGAAGAGGGGTGTGACAGTGGCAATGGGAGAAAAAGAGTAACAAGACAGTAATGACAGTAGAGAGAAAGTGGCAGATTAGTGCAGCAAATCGATATGGCATGGACTCAGGAAGTCGTCGGAAGTCGACTGCAGAAATATTGTGCCATGCTGCCTTTGTAGCCATCCAGAATCGCGGAAAAGTCGGACCCCCGTCCCACCAGAATTTTTAAGCTGCCGATGTATGGTGGAATGGTGGAGACACTAGCAGTGAGAAATAAAGACAGAAAGAGAAGAGATGTCGATAGTCAGTGAGAGACAGCGACAGTAAAAGAGATAGAGGGATCAATGGAGGTAGAACCAGTAGGAACAAAAGATATAGGGGACTGTGAAAATGGAAAATACAGATGAGTGGAGACCATACATAGCCTTGGAAGTGTGCACCATACCAGACTGGCGAACTTTAACACGTATGTATAGGAAAAGGTGAATTTTGGACCGAAATTTTGAACATGTGGGTATAAGAGAAAAAGTAAGTCGGACCCCCCCCCCATCCCCCCAGAATTTTTAAGCTGCCGATGTACGGTGGAGAAACTGGCAGTGAGAAATAAAGACAAAAGGAGACAGTGTAAGTGAGAGAAGACACAGTGGCAGTGGGAATCAATGGGAGAAAAAGGAGGCAATGAGAGAGAGACATACACTGATGTGACAAAAATCATGAGAGACTTCCCATTATCGTATCAGACCTCCTTTTACCCAGACTAGTGCAGCAAATCGATATGGCATGGACTCAGGAAGTCGTCGGAAGTCGACTGCAGAAATATTGTGCCGTGCTGCCTTTGTAGCCATCCAGAATCGTGGAAAAGTCGGACGCCCCGTCCCACCAGAATTTTTAAGCTGCCGATGTATGGTGGAATGGTGGAGACACTAGCAGTGAGAAATAAAGACAGAAAGAGACAGTGTAAGTGAGAAAAGACACAGTGGCAGTAGGAATCAATGGGAGAAAAGGGAGACAATGGGAGAGAGACATAGACTGATGTGACAAAAATCATGGGAGACTTCCCATTATCGTATCAGACCTCCTTTTACCCAGACTAGTGCAGCAAATCGATATGGCGTGGACTCAGGAAGTCGTCGGAAGTCGACTGCAGAAATATTGTGCCATGCTGCCTCTGTAGCCATCCAGAATCGCGGAGTGTCGCTGGTGTAGGATTTTGTGCATGAACTGACCTCTCAGTTGTGTCTCATAAGTGTTCGACGGGATTCACGTTGGGCGATCTGGATGGCCAAAGCATTCCCTCGGACTGTTCAGAATGTTCCTCAAACCAATCGCCAACAGTTGCGGCCTGGTGACATAGCAAACTGTCCATAAAAACTCCGTTGTTGTTTGGGAACACAAAGTCGATGTATGGCTGCAGGTGGTCACCAGAGAACCTAACTAACCTAAGGACAACACACACATCCATGCCCGAGGCAGGATTCGAACCTGCGACCGTAGCGGTCGCGCGGTTCCAGACTGTAGCGCCAGAACCGCTCGGCCACCAGCGGCCGGCGAAATGGAATGTCCCATGCATCTAACTCCAACTACCATTCCGCGTTCAGAGTCTGTTAATTCCCGCCGTACGGCCGTAATCACGTCGGACACCTTTTCACATGCGTCAGCTGAGGACAAATGGCAGCTCTGCCAGTGGACCGCCCTTTTATACCTTGTGCACGCGACACTGTTGCCATCTCTTATATGTGCATGTCCCTATCCCATGACTTCTGTCACGTCAGTGTATATAGACAGTGGGTGTGAGAGGCAGATGCTGAGTATGAAGGCTTAACTACAAAGAAACACTGGGTAAAAGTATTTAAAATGTTCTGCGTTAAAAAGAGTGCGAGTATGTTCGCATCCCAAGCTTTTTGGTGAGGAAGATGGTATGAGGAGTCAGTCTTTTAAACAGCAACATATTCGCCTTTCTCGCACTCAGACAGGAGCATTTTTCTGCTGGTATAAAGTATGGCTTTCTGATAATGACTGTTGTAAATAAAAGCAGTCATATGAATGTTCAATTTTCCACAAGGTAGTTTTGGTAAAAAAAATGCAGCATGCATGTAATACGATAGAAATTGCAGATTTTCATTCTGCAGCAGAGTGTGCGTCGATATGAAGTTTCATATGAAATATGAACACACACTCCGCTGTAGAACGAAAATCTAATTCTGGAAACATCCCCCAGGCTGTGGCTAAGCCATGTCTCTGCAATATCCTTTCTACCAGGAGTGATATTTCTGCAAGGTTCGCAGAAGAGCTTCTGTGCAGTTTGAAAGGTAGGAGACGAGGTACTGACAGAATTAAAGCCGTGAGATCGGGTCGTGAACCGTGCTTGGGTAGCTCAGTCGGTAGAGCACTTGCCCAAGGAAGACAAAGGTCACGAGTCCGAGTCTCGATCCGGCACACAGTTTTAACCTGCCAGGAAGTTTCATGATAGAAATTACCAAAAATAAAGAGCTATTTTAATATTCTGACTAACTGCAATATGGGTATTCTGTTGCTGGTGTGATATGAGTTTTCAAGGCAGGTTTCTTTTACTGACTTCGCAAGATGCTTGGTAGTGACTATGAGCCGTCGCTTCTGGAATAGTAATAGTGTCCACACTACAGAATATGAGTTTTACATGTCAACGTCACCCTTGACCCAGCGCCATAAAATACAATCTGATCACTTGAGACGTGAAAAACGTTATCTGGGGAAAGAGTACAGTGGTGTCAGATGAAAATGCGTCTATGCCAGCGGACCCGGGCCTCACATTTCAGATCTACTCGTGCAGAGTCCACATAAATTAAAGTTCCAGTTTCAAACCGCTGTAGAAACAGAACCACTGCTCAGAATGACGTAAAAATTGAGCAGCAAGTTATTGGTGCAGGGGAAAACGTCATGGGAAAAATAAATAAAAAATAAAATGAAAATTTGAGCAATAGATAGCGCTGTGAGCGTCAGAATATGCACACCCAACAACCGCGTGTCACAAAAGCTGTTCCTCAGTTGGCTACTTAGACGCCCAACATGAATGTGTCCATGAAGAATCGCGCGCTGCTAGTACAGCTCTTTAACGAGAACGTGACTGCGAGCCATTGTGCCTCCAGAAGTTCCGGACACTCAAAGGTGTAAAAAAAGGCATTGGCCCCGAAGTCTGCCCAGTCTGAAGAAAATGATAACAAAATTCTATAAGACACGGTCTACTGAAGTGCAACGCGACAGAGGGACGAAAGCAGTTGATCCGATGTCTACTGAAGACGTGATCACAGTATTACAGGAGAGGTCGAGCTGTGGTGTGCACAGGGAATTGCCAAACATTGAACATACCTACAAGCACGATGCGTAAAATCCTACGAAACATACCGCACTGCTAATCCATACAAAATCACCCATGTTCAGAAGCAGCTTCATGCTGAACTACCACCGAGACAAACGTTCATTCAGGAACATACTGACTTGTTAAAAGTCACTGAAATAAGACCAGTGCATAAAAAGGGAAAAACTACTGATGTACAAAATTACAGTCCTATTTCATTGACATCAGAACTTAGTAAGTTGTTGGAACGGCTATTTCTTGATCAAATGGAATCATTTTTCTCTAAGTACAATATATTAAAAAGTTCTCAACACGGTTTCAGGAAGGGCAAGTCTACAATAACAGCCATAGCCACATTTATTCAAGCAGTATTGAATAAACTTGATGATGGAAACAAAGTTATTGGCACCTTTCTAGACCTATCTTTTGATACTGTAAATCACTCCATTCCTCTACATAAGTTAGAAACCTATGGGGTCAGAGGAGTGGCATTAGATTTGTTAAGATCGTACCTTGCTGACAGGAGACAATGTGTTAAGTTGTATCATACAACCGGGGGACTTATACAAACAGTAAAATCATCTTATAAAATTCTTAACTGTGGAGTCCCTCAGGGAAGTATTATTGGGCCTTTTCTGTTCATTGTGTACATCAATGATATAATAATTCCAAAAAATGCAGACCTTGTGAATTATGCTGACGACACCTCCTTCATAAGCTGGGGTCCTACAAAACAGCTAGCAGTGCAAAATAATATGAAGAACACTAGCCTCATCACAGAATATATGCCTAAAAATAAATTGACATTAAATAAGGAAAAGACAATTCTAATGGAGTTTATGCTAAATTACAAATCAAGACAAGTGGATACTGAGCCAGAGTTATCAATTGAAACAATTGATAAACATAAATTCCTGGGTATTATAGTTGATGAACATCTTACATGGAAGGAGCACATCAGCTACATGTGTAAAAAAATCTCGTGTAATACTTACCTGCTAAAACGCATTTCTAACATAATAGCGTCACCAGTCTTAAGACAAATCTATTTTGGTATTATACACTCCCACCTACAATACGGTATTGAGATTTGGGACGGGGCACCAACAGTATACATGGATAGGGCTTTTAGAGCCCAGAAGAGAGCAACGCGAATACTAGTAAACGTCAATCCTGTAGAGGATACTTCATTAAGTATAACATACTAACAGTGTATTTATTATATGTTCTAAGGACTATACTGTTTCTAAAAGAAAATATGCAGCACAGAATAATAAATAGTGATATCCATAGTTATAATACAAGGAAGAAAAAGGATTACCACATAAAATTCAGAAATAAAAAAGCAACCGATCATAATCCATTTTCTGCTGGAAGGTTTTTTTACAACAGACTGCCAAATACCATAAAAATGTTAAAAGGAAACATATATATATACAATTAAATTAAAGCAGCTGTTAATTGCTAAATGTTTGTACTCCATCAAGGATTTTTAATGTTGTATGTACTTTATTTCTACTACTAAACTATTATTATTGTTCCTGTATGTACTGACTATGTCCACGACTGCAAAAGTTATTATGGACAAATAAACCATTATTATTATTATTATTATTATTATTATTATTATAACACCTTGCTCATATGGAAGTGCGAAGTGACTGGTCATGGACCATTCTGTGGAGAGGCGAACACTATTTCCATTTTCAAGGACATGTCAATATGCAGAATACCCTCGACGGTAAATCCGTACGCGCATCAATTGGTACCACATCATTCTGCACAGATGAACTATCTGGTGCAGGTTGGTTCCATCATTTATCGTAGGTTCGTATTTTTTTCGAGGAGATGAGTCCTGCGCATCCTGTTACCTGTACCATCACTGGTAAATGCTATGAGAGTCTTTGCACACCAGTGTCATTCCATCCCTTCTACTGCATGGACATGTGGGTAGGGTCAATTTTATGCAAGATGACGCTCCTCCGTGCATTGCACAACTAGTGAAGCGGCTGCTGCAAAGGCATTTCGGAAATTCTAGAATTATCAGTCGTCATTTCCTTACAGCCTGGCCATACAGATAGTTCAGTGTGCCAATTATGAAATGAAGGCATGCATTGCATACACATTCTGAATGTGACACCCGAGACATTCCGATCTGTTTCTTGATTTCAACTTTTGACAGGAAAGGGTGGACGGCATATTGAGATGCCTTACATCAGTCTCACAATTAGAAACTGATGCTTTTTATATGGTTTTTGGCCCCAGGGCAGTTGAAAATCGGTTTCATTTTGCTTTTTAAGTGGTTTTGGCATCAGGACAACTAAAAACCAATTTTTCCCCATCAATGTGATACGACCAAGCCATGGAGGATGGGGGTTACCTAACTAACAGTATCACACCTGTTGACTGCCAGACTTGTGCAGTCATGCACAATGAACAATGTGGATGGTGTAATGTGCAACTCAAACCGTAACCGTTGCATTGTGATTCATCAGTCATTTGTAGCTGACCCCATTTACATTAAGATGTTTACAGCGCCATCTATTGGTAAAAGTTTCGTTATTATTTTTTCCACGACACATCCCCATGCGTCAATAACATGCTGCTCAAATTCTCTTTCTACATCATTTTGAAACTGTAACATTGATTATGGACACACTGTATGTCTGTGAAGGACCTCATTGAAAGTACACTCTACGACAAAAAATAAAATAAAATAAACGAGGCACTACAAAGGAATTATCCGAATTAGATGAAAATTTTGTAGATGTGATATACATCTAATTCTGGAAACATGATTATTTCAGAAAAACTGGATGATTTATTCAAGTGAAAGACCTTCATGAACTGAGAAAGCCAATATTGCATTGCTCACCTCTTCACATCTGGCCCTTATGCAAGCAGGCAGTGATTGATAGATTTGTTGGATATCTTCCTGAGGAATACCATGCCAATTTTGTCCAGTCGGTGCATCATGTCATAAAAATCCCCAGCTGGTTGGAGGCCCTGTCCATAAAACTACAAACACTCTTAATTTGGGAGAGGTCCAGTCACTTTGCTGGGCACGGTAGGGTTTGGCACACACAAAGACAAGCAATAGAAACTTTCGCCCCATGTGGGTGTGTATTACCTTGCTAAAGGGTAAGCCTAGGATGGCTTGCCTTGAAGGACAACAAAAACTGAATGTAGAATATCATTGACATACTGCTTTGCTGAAAAGGAGCCGCAGATAACCAAAGGCATCCTACTATGAAACACAATTGGACCCCAGACCATCACACCTGGTCGTCAAGCTACAATGATGGGCGACAGTCAGATTGGCATCCGGGGTGTTTCCAGACAATTTTAAGTAGGGCTCATCACTGACGACAATTCTACTCCAGTCAATGAGATTCCAGGGTGAAGACATGTCTGGAGACAGCCCGGACAATGGTGGGGTACCACAGCAGTGTCCTTCCAACAGTGCAGTGGGCCAATCTCTTGCCAATTGGCTTGACCACTGGCTGGGTGGTCATTCATCAAAGATAGGCTATCTCTGCAAGATTCCACTATGTGCCACTGATGTTGGTGCTGTGGATCACACAACAGCGGTGCGCCCAGTACCAAATGCAGACGTTAGAAAAGCAAGGCTCCAGCACTTATTGCAGCCAGGTAGGTGGACTCTAGCCACCAGCTAACCAACTACTGCCCCACTCCTATGATGCAGGGGCGTGAATGCCTCCCCACTACACCAAAGAACCAAGGTATAAGTTGGAAATAATGTGTTAATTTTGACAGCCATTTCTTCCTGAGACTCGGCCTGCCATCCAGTCTGACCCCTAAGCCACCCAGACTCATGCAACCGCCCCACACCAACCCCACCGTTGGCTATAATTAAAACAATAATGTCATTGCTTCAAAGCTTCAAATTATTGATTGACAAATAAAGTTATGACTATGCTCCCTCTGAGTGCTAGTAGAGTAGCTTCTTCGCATGTCACACTGAATCATATGTGGGATGTTAGGAGTGGGGTCCACACTACAAGTTAGAAATAAAAATCCAAACTAATTGATTTGATATATTGAGAACTCTGTGAATGATTTCAAATGGTAACAAAAGACAAACTGTAATATTTCCTAACAGAATTTTTCACCTTGAGTGTCGGTTTGGTGGGGTTTAGGTAATTTTTTGAATCTCCGAAACTATTATATGTACAGATTTGAAATTTGGAGGAGATCTTCTTCTGAATACTAAAAAATAGTATACCAAGTTTGAAAATAATCGGTTAATATTAAGGGGGTATGAATATACGGTCGTTCTAAGTGACACAGAAGCCCGTTCTCACACTGGGTAGTAACAACAGATGTGCTATGAGTCATGGCTAAGACACCAGTTTGCAGCCTCCTGTATGTTCACTGGGCTCCACGTCTAGGTATCTTACTGCAATAATTGTTATCCCATAATAACTTGCGATGGCACAAGTTGATGTTACTTTTGTTTCTGTTGAACAAAGATCACCCAGCAACAGCTACTTTTGATACATTGAGAATGCTCTATGAACTCAAATGGGAATCCCTGGAGGGAAGAAGGTGTTATTTGCACAAAACTCTATTGATAAAGTTTAAAGAACTGGGATTTGCAAAAGATCGCACAGTGAGCCTGCTGCCACCAATATACATTTCACATAAGGACCACAAAGACAAGGTAAGAGTAGTCAGGGCTTGTGCAGAAGTATACAGTCTGTCATTTTTGCTCCCTCCATTTGTGTGTACAAGGGTAGGAACTTAAATAGTGGCAACTATTCATTCACAATTAATACAAAAGAGTTACATGTTTGCACCCATTACTGTCCTTCAAAGCAGTCACCAGTGTTGTGTAGAACCTGTTGCCAGTGATGTGGAAGGTGTAGTATACCGTTAGTAGAGCCTGTTCTGTTGATGGTGCGAATGGGGCGGTCTAAAGTTACAGTGATTCTCGTGTACGACTGCGATGGTGTTATCCTAACACATTACGTTCCTCCACGGCAGACTGTCAATGCATAGTATTACTGTTCATTTTTGGAGCATCACCTGCGACCAGCTTTGCGAAAGAAGCGGCGACACTTTCTGCGCAACCTACCCGTCATTTTGCACAACAATGCGCGGGCGCATACAGCACAAGCTCTGGCTGCTCTGTTCGGTCGATGGAACTGGGGAGTACTGTACTATCCACCATATTCCCTAGACTTAAGTCCTCGTGACTTTGACTTGATTCCGAAGATGAAGGAACCACTTCGTGGCATTCACTTCAGAACTGTTCCAGAGATTCGACATGCAGTAGACTGCTCCATTCACATCATCAACAGAACAGGCTCTGCTAACGGTATACTACGCCTTCCACATCACTGACAATGGGTTCTACACAACGCTGGTGACCACTTTGAAGGACAGTAACAGGTGCAAACATGTAACTGTTTTGTATCGGTTGTGAATAAATAGTTGCCACTATTTAAGTTCCAACCCTCGTGGGACAGTAAAGGGGATGACTGGAATGGTACTAGGTACATTCTGTTATGCATTGTATGGTGGTTTGTGGAGAGAACAGGTACAAGTACATGTAGACTATATGAAGTATCTGTCCTGAAGCACCATGGAATCATCAATTGGACTCCAGAGGAAAATGCTTGGGGATAAAAATGGTAGAAGGGGGACCAGGACTTCACTACAGTACGCAATGCCAAGAAGAAGATGTTTGCATGGGATAGCATAGAGGTGTGTCAAATCGGTCCCATAGTGAAGACCACAACAAAAATTTGAACCGATTCTGTTTTCTCAAGTACTATCAGTTAGTATGCTGTGTCAGAATCTACAAACCCCGCCTGACCCTTTCTTCTTTTCATTCTACGATTCCTTTCGCGACTTGTAACTCTTCCTTTGTGTTGTACGCACTTCTAAAGCCAGTTTATTCCTTTGCCTGACCAATGATTATTCTATTTGGCCGGTTTAATGTTAAGAAACATCTTGTACATTATTGAGAGGAGGTTGTCATGTCTATCTTCTTCATTTTTTGGGCAAATTGCAGCATTGTTCTAGTTTGGGGGAAGCTTCTTTTTAAATTGTAGACACTCTATAAGTAAATTTATAAGTTCCTTTTGAGTTACTTTGCCTTCTATTTTTACTAAACATACTAAACACAATAATTTCTAGGCACCTTTTCTTTCTTCACACTTTGACTGATTTTGTTCATCACATCTGGCGTCATTTCCTAAACAACATTATTTTCAGTATGATCTGTGTTTGTGATTTATCTCCAGTATAAAAAAACATTCGAACAAATCTACTGAACAGAATCATGTTTCTCATCTTATTATTTTGAGTTGCTTTGATTATTTGATTAATCTCATCCATTATGGGTGCTGAACCTCTGACCATGGGTAAAATATTGAATGCTTTGTACTGGTACTGCGACCAGTGACTTTATATTTTTTTAGTTATTCTATTAGCCAGCTTTTGAGCTACAGCAGGTTCATGTTAAGATAGTAGGCATTTGCACCTGGCATTAAACATAAAGAGCATGTACATATTCACAATCTGAAAACAAGTTATAGAAGGAATAACGGTGATTTTAAAAAAGCAATATAAAGTGATTGGACACAGTTTCAATACAAAGCATTCAATTATAAAATTTCTGTTCCCTAAATTTTCATGTATAACATATGTAACGAAAGGAAAATTAGCGTATTAGTTTTTCTTTTCTTTATTGTCCCTTTGCCGCAGCCCCCTCCCCCTTACAGCATCCCTAAAAAAGAAGTACAAATTGACAATGAAGTATTCGTATTAAGGCCATTGAGGGGAGATGACTGCATGGGTGGGATGGCAAGAGGGCAGGAGATTAAGTCAACATAAACATGGCAATAGAAATGTGCTAAAGTCCATTTATTTAACTACACTACTGGCCATTAAAATTGCTACACAACGAAGATGATATGCTACAGACGCGAAATTTAACCGACGGGAAGAAGATGCTGTGATATGCAAATGATTAGCTTCTAAGAGCATTCACACAAGGTTGGCGCCGGTGGTGACAACTACAACATGCTGACATGAGGAAGGTTTCCAACCGATTTCTCATACGCAAACAGCAGTTGACCGGTGTTGCCTGGTGAAATGTTGTTATGATGCTTCGTGTAAGGACGGTCAATGCATACCATCACGTTTCCGACTTCGATAAATGTTGGATTGTAGCCTATTGCGATTGCGGTTTATCGTATCGCGACATTGCTGTTCGCGTTGGTCGAGATCCAATGACTGTTAGCAGAATATGGAATCAGTGGGTTCAGGAGGGTAATACGGAACGCTGTGCTGGATCCAAACGGCCTCGTATCACTAGCAGTCGAGATGACAGGCATCTTATCAGCATGGCTGTAACAGATCGTGCAGCCACGTCTCGATCCCTGAGTCAACAGATGGGGACATTTGCAAGACAACAACCATCTGCATCAACAGTACGACGATGTTTGCAGCAGCATGGACTATCAGCTCAGAGACCAAGGCTGTGACTACCCTTGACGCTGCATCACAGACAGGAGCGCCTGATATGGTGCACTCAACGACGAACCTGGGTGCATGAATGGCAAAACATCATTTTTTTGGATGAATCCAGGTTCTGTTTACAGCATCATGATGGTCGCATCTGTGTTTGGCGACATCGTGGTGAACGCACATTGGTAGCATGTATTCGTCATCACCATACTGGCGTATCACCCGGCGTGATGGTATGGGGTGCCTTTGGTTACAGGTCTCCATCATCTCTTGTTAGCATTGACAGCACTTTGAACAGTGGACATTACATTTTGGATGTGTTACGACCCGTGGCTCTACCCTACATTTCAGCAGGATAATGCACGACCGCATATTGCAGGTTCTGTATGGGCCTTTCTGGATACAGAAAATGTTCAACTGCTGCCCTGGCCATCACATTCTTCAGATCTCTCACCAATTGAAAACGACTGGTCAATGGTGGTCGAGCAACTGGCTCGTCGCAATACGCCAATCACTACTCTTGAGAACTGTGGTACTGTGTTGAAGCTGCATGGGCAGCTGTACCTGTACACACCATCCAAGCTCTGTTTGACTCAATGCCCAGGCGTATCAAGGTCGTTATTACGGCCAGAGATGGTTGTTCTGGGTACTGATTTCTCAGGATCTATGCACCCAAATTGCGTGAAAATGTAATCACATGTCCGTTCTAGTATAATATATTTGTCCAATGAATACCCGTTTATCATCTGCATTTATTCTTGGTGTAGCAATTTTAACGGCCAGTAGTGTAAATAGGATTTCTCAAAACTTAGCTTCTGATGGGCCTGTAAAGGAAAGTTTACAATAAACGCAAAATGCTGGCTTTGACTTATTACAATGAGATATCGGGCTTTACAGCAGGAGTACCATACAAAAACAAAGGGTTACTCCGCAAACAATGAGACTGCTGTTCGCTACAAGGAGAAACAGGGTTACAAACACATGGACCAGGAGATTGAAGTGGAAGATGTAACTCTGATCCTAATGAAAATAAAGTGGAAGTGGCAGGTATTTAGAAAAGGCAAATTGGTAGTGGATGGACCATAGAAGTTCTTTAGTGGATTTCAAAAGACAAGAACTGATCAACACAATGTCCTATGGAAATTGGGTGGGTAACATTAAAAAATAGGCCATGGTATGTGTATGTACTGTTGAAGACCACAATGCATGGAAAAGTCTAGTGAAGCTTTTATGTAGCAGCTGATGTCAAGTGTAGGGATGGTGACAATCAAATGAAAAGAGTCGATTAAGTATGTTGTCATTTCGCTTATTGACTGAATTACTCATTCATTCTTTTCAAGTGTAACCAGTCTGTAGTTTTTCTATGTATTCATTTTTTCAACTGGAACCAACTGTAGTGTTTCAGTTGACTGAACTATCCACTCATTCTTATAAGCAAAACCAGTCTTCCCATCATTTAAAACTGACTATTATACTGCTGTGGACTATGTTCAACCAGACACAATTAACATAAAACTAATTAAGCCAATGTATTGTTGGACGTACAAAGTTGAGCATAACAGTTCTCTTAGGGATATGTGAAGAAGAAAGGAACATTGCCAAATTTTAGCAACTTATTGCATTCATTTTACTGAAAAGGTGTGATAATAATGCCCATTAATTACAAATGATTTGAATCTAGCATTTATTAAATACTCATTCAGCGATTTATATGTGTGGAAGCTAAATATATTTTCCAGAAAATTATGTTACCAGCTATGTAAGTTCAAATCACACCTGTGTACACAAACCTGTTTAAATTTTACAGTCTTTGTAAAGCAGCAAGTACATTATATTTACGGGCATACTATCTTAGTGGGTCTGTTGTTCTCCTTATGTAAACAAACAGGCACTTGGCCTAGCCTCCTTATGTACACGAACAATGCATGAGAGATGTTTTTATTTCGGTTTAATTTACGACCAGATCCTTTTAGCCTTTTGCAGAACATAGCAATGTGTATGAAATCTCAGTTATTGCTATATTACATGACATTGTTGCTGAAAAGACGGAAGGTCCAGCATTGCTGTAAAACCATACAATCCTTGAAGAACGAGGAACTGACCAAAGGAGAACTCCACTTAATTAACAGAGCAATGTATAAGAGGAACTATGATCCAACGGGGCAAAAGTCATTGCTTGTCATCCCATCCCATGTATCTTGAAGGTTTTCCACAACATTCCACCGTTTGGTCACCTGGGACTTGTGAAAACTCTAGACCCAATCAGATGCAAGTTCTCTAATGATCCGTTAAGACACTATGTGGTCACCGTAAGAAATGCCAACAACAGAACCATATGCTCCAATTACCTCCGGGGCATCTAGTACCAATCCTACCTGCAGCAGCGCCTTTACACTGAACTGAAATAGACCTCTTGGGGAGGTTTGCACAGCTGACAAATGGAAACCAGTGAATAATAGTCTGCACTGACTACCCCACCTGCTATGCTGGCATTGAAGCTGTGTTAACTGCCAAAACTAAAGAAATTTCGAAGTTTTTTGCAGAAGATATCATCTTGAAGTACAGAACATCTCATGCAATGATCTCTGATAATGGAAAAGTTTTCCAGGTGAGACTAGTAGCAGACATAATTTCACACTGTGGCATCACCGAAAGGATGACAATTGCCTACCAGTTGTAGACGGATAGCCTCGCAGAACACCTTAAGAAGATTCTGGTACATATGCTCTCAATGTATACTGATATTGAACAGGGGCACTGGGATACCACACTGCCCATTGTAACATTTGTTTACAAGATAGCGAAGCAAGACACGACAAGCTTCACATTTTCTGTTCCACAGTTGTGAAAATGAAATGAAAATGGATACTGCAGTGTGACATGTTGATCATTCAGAACAACGTGTTACACTTCTTCCTCTCAAGCTGACGAAAGATGTGCATGTAAAAACTTTGTTTATGTACTATTTAAGAAAAGAACTTCCCTCTGTGAGGGCTGTGCTTTAATGTATGTACAGCTGATGTGCAAGAAGTGCGACCACAGAACATTATCAAGGAGTGACGGTGATCGAGCATCTCCATCTTCAGTGGCAGGGTCACTTAGACTTTGGCATCGCAGCTTGTGGCCCTGCATCGCAGGTCCATACGGTGACAGCTCACTCTGGCTCAGTCCAGTTACAGACTTGGCTGTTACACTCCAATACACTGTTCCCACTTCAACCAGACGATACTTGTGCTGATTATGTGAAAGACTTCATCACCAGGACCAATTATGCAAGACACCTTGCTCACATACCACACTCTGGATGCCCAGTAGAAGGACTAAGACTGCTACAAAGCCAAGCACTGACCAGTGAGATACAGTGCAGGAGACTTTGTATAAATTTGTATGCCCTTAAGAAAAGTAGGACTACACAAAAACTTATTACAGTGCTAATTTGGACCATTTTATATCCTTTATTGCATATGATGTTGAGAATTATGATCCTTCATCAGAAAGCCAAAAACACAGATGTTGTCCATGTCCTCCACAGAAGTCCTGCTGCAGTCTAGAGACACACATTAATGATGGGAAGTTCAAAGAAACTGAAGACACACTCAATAATTGCAAAGCTCCGGCACGAGGAGATACCTTCAATGCAAGTCATACTGAAGAAGGTGGAACGATATGAACAGCCACCATACAGAAAACTACTGTCAAGACCTAAATCCAGGGAGCTGTAGTTGGCTACAATGAGAATTTCAGCATGTCACTGTTTCTCCAAGAGAGGGGACAATACCACAAGCAATGGTGCACGCAGAGTAGCACAGATGTTATAATCACTGCTTGGCACCGATACATTGCCAATTCAAACCTGATCACTAGTAGTTATTTGTCGTTTAGTATTTATCAATTCTGAGACGTTCTTGAAATATTTTATGTTTGTATATTCTGGAATATTCGGCGTTTATAAATATGATCTGTAATAGTTGACATCTAAGTAAATAGCTGTACTCTCCATCCAGGAGGTCAGTTCTGTTCTGCCTGTGTGTTGGTGCTTTCAGTTGTTAAGTGCTGTACTTCGTTGATGATCCTGCCTTCGGATTTGGATATGATTGTGTTTCTGATGTGACATATACTTCTTGGACCAATACACTACTGCTGCTGCTACTGCTACTACTTGTGAGGGCAGGTTATTTTCAACCTATTGTCAGCATCTAGTGCATCAGCAACAAAACATCAAGTCAGTCAGTAATAATAATAACAATAGCTTTATTCAACAACGAATGGTACACTGCACATGTACAAAGAAACAGTAATGATTAAAGTTATTTGTACAATAAGCAAGACACATTCTTCTTAATATGTCATTAATTTACAACAAAATTACAATAAGATGTTTACTGATTTCTATTCATATAATTTCACAAAGCGTTTGTTGTTCTTCATATAAGTATGGTACTCTTCTAATATGTAGAAAGGGTGTTTTACTAAAAATTTCTTAAGCTGATGTTTCAGTTTAATTGTAGGAAGAGCCATGACTCCACTAGGCAGTGCATTAGCTAATTTTATACCTGCGTACTGAGGCCCCTTTTCGTAAAGTGCTGTTCTGTGGCTGCCAATGTAAAATCTTTCTTTATTTCTAGTATTGTACTGGTGGAAATCTGAATAAGTGTTTGGGTGCAATCTTTTCACAAGCAATATGGCTTTTAGAATGTATGTGTTTATAACAGTTAACACCTATGTTTTTGGAAACAAGTTGCAACAAGATTCCCTATATTTTGCTCCACAGATTATTCTCACACCCCCTTTTTGAAGAATGAGTAGCTTATCTAGATTAGCTTTGGTTGTTGCCCCCCCCCCCCCCCCATTTCTATACTGTAGCTCAAGTTGTTTGAGAGGAGAGAAGAGCATAGTATGCAGTCTTTAGGACTACAGTGCTTTACAGAACTTGCTAATAGTACTGATTTCAAATATATTTTTTGACAACTTAGTTGCTAGGGAGTCAATATGTGTGTCCCATTTCAGGTTGTTTTGGATTGTTATGCCAAGGAATTTTACACTAGACTCTTTATTTACCAACTCGTTGCCAATGTATAATTTAATTTAATTATTCAAACTACTTTTGTTAAACTCCATCAAACATGTTTTACTGGTGCTTACATTTAAGTGGCTTTCATTAAAAAACTGAACAATTTATTTTGTCACATTATTACACTCAGCCTCTAGTTCACTACATGATTGCTTTTTACACACAATGGACGTGTCATTGGCATAAAGAACAATTTTGGAATTTATAGTACAGTATTTAATATCATTTACATAGATCAAGAACAGAAGGTTGCCCAACACCGTGCCCTGGGGCACACCATATTTTAAGCAAGTGATATCTGATTTGTAGACACCACTTTCCATTTTAAGAAGAACAAACTGTTTTCTATTGCTCATATAACACTTTATTAGATCATAAGCAGAGCCTCTAATGCCCATGTTCCATAGCTTGTCTCATAGGATGTCAACATTCACACAATCAAAGGCTTTTTCCAGGTCTAGTTATACACCTGCCACATGTTCATTGCTATTGATACGCCCTAACACAACTTCAATTAGTTGAGCAGCTGCAGTGCTAGTTGATTTACCTTTTAGGAATCCATTTTGATTTTCAAACATCAGGTTGTGTTTGTTAAGAAAATGTATAATCCTGTTGTATACAACTTTTTCAACTATTTTGGAAAAGACAGGAAGGATTGAGACTGGTCTGTAGTTTTCTATTTTGTTGTTGTCACCTTTCTTAAAAATGGGTGTTACCTGTGCTATTTTTAGTCTGTCTGGAAAGGCGCCTGATTCTATTATATTGTTGACTGCTACAGACAGAGGTACAGAGACATTTTGGCTACAGGATTTCAAAACATTAATATTTAGGCCATCATGTCCAGCTGAATTAGGAAGGACACAGCACAAAGAAAAAATGGTGATGCCAATTGGTCATGGTGTTGACAGAGATTTAGTAAGTTTTCTATCTGCAGTGGTCAAGAGAACAGGAGAATTTCAACAGGATTACTGGGCTCCAGTTGATTTCAAGTGAGCCATGACTGCAGCAGTTCGAAGTTCATAAACTCTCTTACAGATATCAACAGAATTCAACATACTCTTATCCATTTCAGCAATGTTAATGTTACGTGAGTGTCCAGACCTAATTGTCACTGTGGTAGGGCTAAGAATTTTGGCAATAAGGATCAATGATCAATAAAGTGTGCTGTACAAAGCAACTGTTGGACATTCTCAGTGAATATCACAAACAACTGTCATCACAGAAGTCAGTGAAAGAATGGCCAGTTCCGAAACCACAGAACACAAGAATGACAATGCAAAAATCACTTAGAGTAGTGGTTACCAACCTGCGGCTGATTACTCATTGTGGGTCAAATGAAAATTTCTGAAGGGTAAAGAGAAAAATAGCTTCATCGTGGTTTAGTCATCACTTAAAATCCAGTCTTTCCATAATGACAAATATTTATTAGACCTGCCAATAAACACACACATGACCTCCACTGCTACGTAACTGACTCTACTAGACTTTTCCAAACTTCACTGATATGCACCCATGGTGTCCTTGTATATTTTTTTTACTGTGATCTATACACCTTCCATAGTGTTGTTGTCCCAGTCATTTCTTATCTCTTGGAATTCAGCAAAGAACTTCCTCAGCTCATCACCTGACTAATTGTCTTGCTCACCTCCCTTTCATTTTCATTACAGTCATAAATACACTCCTGGAAATTGAAATAAGAACACCATGAATTCATTGTCCCAGGAAGGGGAAACTTTATTGACACATTCCTGGGGTCAGATACATCACATGATCACACTGACAGAACCACAGGCACATAGACACAGGCAACAGACCATGCACAATGTCGGCACTAGTACAGTGTATATCCACCTTTCGCAGCAATGCAGGCTGCTATTCTCCCATGGAGACGATCGTAGAGATGCTGGATGTAGTCCTGTGGAACGGCTTGCCATGCCATTTCCACCTGGCGCCTCAGTTGGACCAGCGTTCGTGCCGGACGTGCAGACCGCGTGAGACGACGCTTCATCCAGTCCCAAACATGCTCAATGGGGGACAGATCCGGAGATCTTGCTGGCCAGGGTAGTTGACTTACACCTTCTAGAGCACGTTGGGTGGCACGGGATACATGCGGACGTGCATTGTCCTGTTGGAACAGCAAGTTCCCTTGCCGGTCTAGGAATGGTAGAACGATGGGTTCGATGACGGTTTGGATGTACCGTGCACTATTCAGTGTCCCCTCGACGATCACCAGTGGTGTACGGCCAGTGTAGGAGATCGCTCCCCGCACCATGATGCCGGGTGTTGGCCCTGTGTGCCTCGGTCGTATGCAGTCCTGATTGTGGCGCTCACCTGCACGGCGCCAAACACACATATGACCATCATTGGCACCAAGGCAGAAGCGACTCTCATCGCTGAAGACGACACGTCTCCATTCGTCCCTCCATTCACGCCTGTCGCGACACCACTGGAGGCGGGCTGCACGATGTTGGGGCGTGAGCGGAAGACGGCCTAACGGTGTGCGGGACCGTAGCCCAGCTTCATGGAGACGGTTGCGAATGGTCCTCGCCGATACCCCAGGAGCAACAGTGTCCCTAATTTGCTGGGAAGTGGCGGTGCGGTCCCCTACGGCACTGCGTAGGATCCTACGGTCTTGGCGAGCATCCGTGCGTCGCTGCGGTCCGGTCCCAGGTCGACGGGCACATGCACCTTCCGCCGACCACTGGCGACAACATCGATGAACTGTGGAGACCTCACGCCCCACGTGTTGAGCAATTCGGCGGTACGTCCACCCGGCCTCCCGCATGCCCACTATACGCCCTCGCTCAAAGTCCGTCAACTGCACATACGGTTCACGTCCACGCTGTCGCGGCATGCTACCAGTGTTAAAGACTGCGATGGAGCTCCGTATGCCACGGCAAACTGGCTGACACTGACGGCGGCGGTGCACAAATGCTGCGCAGCTAGCGCCATTCGACGGCCAACACCGCGGTTCGTGGTGTGTCCGCTGTGCCGTGCGTGTGATCATTGCTTGTACAGCCCTCTTGCAGTGTCCGGAGCAAGTATGGTGGGTCTGACACACCGGTGTCAATGTGTTCTTTTTTCCATTTCCAGGAGTGTAAGTCTTAAATTCAAATCTGTCCCTTATTTATTTTTTTGAAGTCCATGTCTCGCTGATATAAGAAAAAATTAGTAATACCGACTGATAGTGAAACTTTCAGTTCCACACACATTGTAAGGTACGTTTCGAATACTTCATTCAGTTCACCAAAAACATCGCTGGCTATTTTTATCCTTTACATTTCTTTAACTGTCCTTCCAGTTATAGCAGTTGGTATTTTTGGGAAGTAGCAAATTCTATAGGCAAACATTTTGGAAAATTCACTAGTAATAGCCATCATTATGGCATATTTACAGCTTGTGAATGATTGTGGGCAAGTTTACATTATCACAAAAGCCTTAAGACTACTAATTTCATTTGTCACAAAATGTTCACATTCAAGTAGATTATCCACTAATTTCCATTATGATAGTAATGACAGCATAAGCAAGAAAGCAAACAGGATTGGGAACCACAGACATAGATGGAAGAAAACACTATCAGTCAAAGAATTTATTAATTTTTAGGTGTAGCAGGCATTTTATTCTGCAAGGCCACAACCACTTAAACTTGTGCATAACTCTTTTACAGTATACGTCCCAAGGAGATACATACACATTCCGCAAGCCAGCTTACAGTGTATGGAGGAGGGAACTTTGGAAACCTCTATCCTTTACTCCCTTTCCTGTTCGAACAACGAACACTGCAAGGAAAGAATGACTGCTTATAGGACTACGTATGAGCTCTAATTTCTCCAGTTGTCCTGTAAATCATTTTGAGACATGCATTATGTTACCTCACTCTTCTTGCAATGTTCACTTTCAGAACATAAAAAGAAAATTTCTCCCTGATGCACAAACCTTCTCTTGTAGTCCCTTTCATTGGTGTTTGAGGAGCACATCGACGATTCTCTAATGCTTACTAAATGAAATGTTCCTGTAGCGCCTTTTTCTTTTTTCCATGGTACACACAGAAATCTTCCAGTCATAATACTACATCACACCACTAGTGACATAAAACAAAATGGTGCAGTCCATTGTCAAAGTGTTACTTTGTTTCCTGCATTTGAAATGGAACAAAGCTGCAATAATCCATGCTGAGCTGCTGAAAGCATACAACAATAATACACCCTCATAGGTTTCCCTGTAGGCAGTATCTATCTCACCCCTAGTGATATATGCCTCTACATCCTTACATTTGTCCTCTATCCATCCCTGTTAGCCATTTTGCACTTCCTGTCGATCTCATTTTTGAGACATTTATTCCTTTTTGCCTGCTTCATTTACTGCATTTTTATATTTCCTCCTTTCATCAATTAAATTTAATATTTCTTCTGTTACCCAAGGATTTCTACTAGCCCTCTTCTTTTTACCGACTTGATCCTCTGCTGCCTTCACTATTTCATCCCTCAAAGCTACCCATTTTTCTCCTTCTGTATTTCTTTCCCCATTCTTGTCAATCATTCCCTAATGCTCTCCCTGAAACTCTCTACAACCTCTGATTCTGTCAGTTTATCCAGGTCCATCTCCTCAAATTCCCACCGTTTTTGCAGTTTCTTCAGTTTTAACCTACAGTTCAGAACCAATAGATTGGGGTCAGAGCCCACATCTGCCCCTGGAAATGTCTTACAATTTAAAACCTGGTTCCTGAATCTCCGTCTTATTATATAATCTATCTGATACCTTCCAGTATCCCCAGGCTTCTTCCATGTATACAACCTTCTTTTATGATTCTTGAACCAAGTGTTAGCTATGATTAAGTTATGCTCATTCTACCAAGTGGCTTCCTCTTTCATTTCTTAGCCCCAATCCATATTCACCTACTATATTTCCTTCTCTCCCTTCTCCTACAACGAATTCCAGTCAACCATGACTATTAAATTTTCATCTCCCTTCACTATCTGAATAATTTCTTTTATCTCTTCATACATTTCATCAATTTCTTCGTCATCTGCAGAGCTAGTTGGCATATAAACTTGTACTATTGTGGTAGGTGTGGGCTTCGTATCTCTCTTGGCCACAATAATGCGTTCACTGTGCTGTTTGTAGTAGCTTACCCTCATTCCTATTTTCCTATTCATTATTAAACCTACTCCTGCATTACCCCTATTGGATTTTGTATTTATAACCCTGTATTCACCTGACCAAAAGTCTTGTTCCTCCTGCCACTGAACTTCACTAATTCCCACTCTATCTAACTTTAACCTATCCACTTCCCTTTTTAAATTTTCTAACCTACCTGCCCGATTAAGCGATCTGACATTCCACGCTCTGATACGTAGAATGCCAGTTTTCTTTCTCCTGATAACGACGTCCTCTTGAGTAGTCCCCGCCCGGAGATCCGAATGGGGGACTATTTTACCTCTACTGATGAGATGTTGGTGTTCGACAGAGAGGAATTTAAAAAGTGTATTACCTGTAAGCATACAGTATCTAGAGGTCCATGGTTCATGGGCGGGGGAGGGGGGGGGGGGATTTTCATAGGAACAATGGTTACTTTCAAGGCGGAACATCTCCTGAGAGGCCAAAGTGCAGCCTTCTATAACCAAGGTCTCCACCGAATCATTCACCTTTAGGAGAAATATGCCACACTGAAAAATGAATTTCTAAATATGAACCAATACCTCTGCCAAGTCTCATGGGTTTTGAAAGTGAGTGAGTGAGTGAGTGAGTGACGTGCGCGCATGTGCGTGTGCACGGAGGGGGAGGAGGGGATAATAGAAGCTAATTACAACTTTATGACTACCCCCCCCCCCCCCTCATAAGCCCTTTATCAAGTTGAATACAAAATCTTGCCAAGGTGTTAATTTTTTGGCAAAAACAAGTATTTGCAATTGGTCACAAATCCTGTCTCCTTAAGTCCGAGATTCACCTTCTAAGTCAGTATCCACTGGTATCACTAAATGACTTAAGTGTCAAAAAATTGCTGGGAAAATTTACATTGATCAAGTGAATGTTGTCAGAATTATGCTTCACTTTGATCCCCCCCTTTTTTTAGTTAGAATCTTCTCCAATTTTTATCTCTTCAATGTTTATCATTACTCTTTTGGAGAACACACTTAAGGTTCTACATCATCATCGTCATCGTCATCGTCATCATAATCATAATCATAATCATCATCATCATCATCGTCGTCGTCGTCATCATCATCTACATCATCATCATCCAGTCTTCTACACAAGTTAATTAAGTTAGCTAATGGATGAATTTCAGTACACATTTTATTTTTCATCCCATTATTTACAGATAATACACTGCAGATTTCATCAATCTTCACTTCTGAAAATGACTATCCAAGATATAACATCCTACGTTCATGCTCACCACCTTCTGATTTACAAGTAAAGCAAGAAAATACTGACTTCTGATTCTTCTTTGACTTTGAACTGCTTAAAAATTAACTTATTTAAAGATTTAATGGTCTTAATTAATACAAAGGTTAAAATTACTTACTTTTTCAATTCAGTTTTCTAGAGATTTTATTAGTTTGCTTATATCAGCAATACTCTTCACTTTTGATAAAGTTCCACCTCAGTTTGGCTTGACTTCTAGTACTGTTTACTGCTTCAATTTCACTTAAAAAGTTTCAGCTTTGACAGCAAGTCCTGCATCATCTATATCAATCTAAATTCTTATATTGTGTCTAACTGGTTGGTTATCCATTTCCACATTGTACAAGTACCGTGCCAGCACACAGCACACTTCTCTGGGAAAAGTCATTTTTCCGGTTTATGCATTGCCTCCTTTTTTGTACCATGTGACGCAGAATCACTTAATTTACAGTTTCTTTCTTGTGGTACAGTATTTTCTAACTAACGTTCTATGGCTGAATGTGTCACACACTGCCCTTTGATCACAAGCATATTATAGCCTGTTTCAAGTTTATCCAACACCCTGGGTCAGCTCAATGATATGACACAAACAGAATCTCCCTTGACTAAACCTATACTATTACTTTATAATAGTCTGCTCATCATGTTTAGAGATACAACAACAGATCAACCTCTTCTATAATTTGTAAACCTGGCAGAGGAGTTAAAGTGGTGATGAATCTGACACCTCATTTTCCATTGTTAATACTGCTGAGACCTAATCTTTGAACCAAATCTGTAACAGTGCTACTAACCATGATATAGCATAGAGCAGACAAAAAATTGAAAGTTTCTTTATTTTTGTCTACATCTAGATGTAGGATAAGAAAAACAGCTTTCCAAGTTGATCAAACACACAAATTGTCTTCCTTACCTTGTATTTCTTCCAATGATGCTGTGGCATAAGAGCTCAATTAACCAGTCATTACGTTACCATCAGTGAGTACATTTTCCAAAAACAACGAGTCTGATACCCTCATACCACATGGATACTCAACCTTCAATCACAATCAGTAGTGAAGTATGCTTTAAGAACTCTTCCACACTGTGGGATGTTTCTTTAAGGTCAAATGAAACATTATGAAATATTTTTAGAAACTTCAACAGGTATGTCTCATGGTTTGTAATGGATACAAAGCTTTCTTTCATTTCAGTCTCTGAGGGATTCATTCTGCCAACATAAAGATCATTCAAGCTCAGCTTTCATCTCAACACAGCTCAGGCAGTACTCAAATAACATTTTAAATTGGAAATTTAAAAACTTGGTATTAAAAATAATGGAAATACCTGGATGAAACAAAACATAAAATAAGGAATAAGCAAACTCATCCATAGCAGACTGATTTGTGGAGCACAGAAATACGTAACACAAGACAGTGTGTATACTAACTTGTTTTACACATACTAGTTATTAATCATTTTTAATTTAAGCACAACCCCATAGCCCATTTCACACTAAAAAAGTGTCCTCTCTCATGCTCTTCACAATGACTATCACTGTACAGGTTTCAATGTGCAGTTCATAAAGTCAATACTGAAGCACAACTTAAAGACAAAAAGAAGTAATATATTACTGAAACTCAGTGTCAAAGCATACAGTTTTCTCTCTAAGAACCATAGAAAAACTTACAAAGGGTTAACAGATGGCAAAATATTTAAATGTGTAATATGTACTATTACTGCAACAGTTCCTAATGTCCTTCTGTACTTGAACACCCTCATTAATCTAAATTTTGGAACATATTCCAATTCCTCTTTCAAATAATAACAACTCCCATACAAAACAATTCTAATTCCAATTATCCTCAAAATTTTAAATTCAAGAAAGCTACTTCAGCAAGTCAAGTTTTGAAGTATTGTCTGAAGAAACATTCCAACACTCATTCGACTCTATTGAAGCTTCTTGAATTGGTCTTACTATTTGATAAGCCGTCACAACATAATTTTACGTTAAAGAGATCAGCTTTGCTACATCTCCGTACAGAGCTCCTTGTCCTGGCCTCACCATTCAGCATTATGGCAATGCGGTATGGAGAGGTACATGGTCAGCACACTGCTCGACCAGGTGTTGGGCTGGCTTTGCAGACTTTGGGCCCTTACCCCTTATGTAAGAAAACAGAACACCTATAGCTGTCCTTACAATGTTATTTATTATATGGCTATTAGTTTCAGTGCTTCAGTGCACCATCTTCAGGCCTTAACTAACACTGAGGGTTGCATCTCCAGCCATGAACTACCATCTCCAACTAGCTCCATGAGGTATCGTGAGCTTGAGCGCACTTATACCAGTCCTTTCACCACGGAAAAATCCTTAGCATTACCAGGACTCGACCCCAGGCTCTTCACATGGCAGGTGAGGTGGGCTCTACATCTCTATAGCCACATAAAAATTCCAGAAGTATGTAAGTATAAAATTCAACTATGGTTTTAAATATATTGCAGCAGTTCCTGTTTATGAAGCTGAAACATAGATTCTTCTCTGCCAATATATACATTACTAAATACTTTATTAAGAGGCAAAAGATTTTTTTTTCAATTCCTTTCAAAAACTCCCTGGAAATTAGTGTGTGCTAGTTAAACAACAATCTAATAGCAACCTCCTGCCTACAGATGTGTAATATCTGTACTACAAATGCACACATAATGATATGTGGTCCCCTCTCAAATCTTCTAGGTGGAAGAGTAATAGCAATTTATTGGCTCACGTAATCAGTACATTTACAACAAACTAACAATGTGTAACAAGCCCATTCATGACCATTGCTGTGATAGCCTAATGGAATGAGGTATCTATGGCGTAATGCAAAATGAGAATATCTTGCTTCTTGCATGAACCTGATCAGTGAACACTGTTACCAATTAGTTAATTGCAAATACAAATGTAGAAATAACCCCATTCTTGGTAAATTACTATCACTCTTTTACCCAATAGATCTGGAAGAGTTCACACACACTTATGCCACAAGCACACCATGAACTAGGTAGCAATAATATGAGTGTCCCCCATCCCCACTCCATTTAAGCACATCTCCCAAATCAATTAAGATTGCAATCCATGTGCCATAGTGGATTATGAAAGTCAAAAGCAGGAGGTCTTCAGACTATTTATCTTCTTTCTATCAGGTTATACACTAAAGAGGCAAAGAAACTGGTACACCTGCCTAATATCGTGTAGGGCTCCGCAATCATGCAGAAATGCCGCAACACAGCGTGGCATGGACTTGACTAATGCCTGAAGTTGTTCTGAAGGGAATTGACGCCATTAATCCTGCAGGGCCATCTATAAATCCGTAAGAGTATGAGGGGGTGGATATGTCTTCTGAACATTATGTTGCCATGCATCACAGATATGCTGAATAATGTTCATGACTGGGGAGTTTGGTGGCCAGCGAAAGTGTTTAAACTCAGACCAGTGTTCCTGGAGCCACTCTATAACAATTCTGGATGTGTTAGGTATCACTTGGTCCTGCTGGAATTGCCAAAGTCCATTGGAATGCACAATGGACATGAATGGATGCAAGTGATCAGAAAGGATGCTTATGTACGTGTCACATGTCAGAGTTGTATCTAGACGTATCAGGAGTCCCATATCACTCCAACTGCTCATGGCCCACACCATTACAGAGCTTTCACTGGCTTGAACAGTCCCCTGCTGACATACAGGGTACATGGATTCATGAGGTTGTCTCATATCTGTACAGGTCCATCTGCTCGATACAATTTTAAATGTGATTCATCCGAGCAAGTAACATGTTTCCAGGCATCAACAGTCCAATGTCAGTGCTGATGGGTTCTGGTGAGGCACAAAACTGGGTGTCATGCAGTCATTAAGGGTACATGAGCGGGCCTTCAGCTCCGAAAGCCCATATTGATGATGTTTTGTTGAATTGTTCACACACTGATACTTGTTGATGGTGCAGCACTGAAATCTGCAGCAATTTGCGGAAGGGTTGCACTTCAGTCACGTTGAACATTTCTCTTCAGTTTTCATTGGTACCATTCTTGTAAGATCTTTTTCTGGCCACAGCAATGTTGGAGATTTGATATTTTGCCGGATTCCTGATACTCGCGATACACAAGCAAGATGATCATATAGGAAAACCCCACTTCATCGCTACCTCGGAGACTCTGTGTCCCATCGCTCGTGTGCCGACTATAGCACCATGTTCAAACTCACTTAAATCTTGATAAACTGCCATTATAGCAGCAGTAACCGATCTATGGTGACCCACCAATCTGTTCTTTACTTTCAAGTCATATAGAAGTTCTGAAAATTCTAGAGTTATTAAAACAAAAGAAACATACCCTAATACAATTGTGCATTTCTTTTCAAATTTATTAACCATAAAAAATTCTCACTAAAAACCCCCTATTCACAGTTTCTTTCTTCTCTCTTTTCCACCATACGGTACATTCTCCCTGAGCAAGGTAAAATTATCAATGTCTTAAGCTTTTAAAGACAAACGCAGTTTTGTGTAATACAAGAATTTTGTATGAAAAGCTACTGCATATCAAAATCTTTTCTATGTCATTAATGTTCAACATGGTTGTGTTAAACTGCCTGATTTAATCTGGCATGGAAAATGGGAGGGATAGAAAAAATAAAGGCAGCCAGACAACATAACAAGAATGGTGTATTGCTGTACATTCACTAATGGAATGTTATATGAGAAAACTACAACAAATTTAGTACATAACAGGATCATACAGCAATATATTATATATTTCCAAACTAAATACATTTGGTACTCAGTACTTTCAGATACTATTTGGCGTCCACTGTGTACAACTGTAAACTGACTTCTTCAATATGACAATTTCAAAAATTGTAAAAAACTGAATATTCAACTTTCAAACATGTTTGCCACTGTAAAAGTAGTGTAAAATTCAATAAACAAGTTGCACTTTTTGACAAAAATGCTTACGCTTATTGTAGGGAACACTGAATGTAATACATTTACCGGATTCTACACATCATTCATGGGAGAAAGGCATTTCTTCTCCATTGTTCCTCGGCAGTAAAGAAACAACAAAAAACAGTTCACAAAATGATGCAAAAGAAATGAAAGAATGATTTGTGCCAGCTGAGGAGGGACTGAAAACACAGAAACAGGTAAACAAGTGTGTGTGTGTGTGTGTGTGTGTGTGTGTGTGTGTGTGTGTGTGTGTTTTTTCTGCAGTACGCCAATAGTTGCTACTGCGGTGACGAGTGAGCCCCCGCAGCTTCGGCTGCTGCAACAGCTGCCTGGTCTTTCGCATGTTTCTCCATCTGAAACAAGAAAGAAATCTGTAATACAGAACACTTAAAATTACAATCCTACTGTTGGGGAAAGGATGTTAAATTAATGCACACTCTGAGTGATTACCTAACCAACAAGTCATTGTGCAGATTCCCAAACCAATGATCAACTAGCACGTAAATGAAGTAGTTTATATTACTTGTAACATATTCGGCTTTCCATAGATTCAAGCACCTGAAATGTAAGTAAACCAAGATACTTCGCCAACAAACGGAGAAAAACATGGTGATGAAACATATGAAAGCATGAGATTAGCATATACAAGTAACATCAAATAATTGATTTGCTCCATTTTATAGGACCCCAACCCCCTTCTCCCCTTATGTATGTGTGCAGTTTGTTCGTGTGTGTGTGTGTGTGTGTGTGTGTGTGAGAGAGAGAGAGAGAGAGAGAGAGAGAGAGAGAGAGAGAGAGAGAGAACGAGGAATGGGGTGGGGGTGGGCACGCATGCACATAGTTGGGCGTGTGCATGTTTCCTGCTCACAACAGCAGTCTTACCACAAAAATTATACATGCTGGAGATGAACTCATAGCTCTAACAAGCATTTGGGTGGTGGTGGTGGTGTGTCTGTGTTTATAGCATGTTTTACAATTAGAATTACTGACAATTTGAATACCATATACCTTACAAATGTGTACAGAATAGCTTTTATAACTCTTAAGTTCGTATACAAAATTTTTTCCCATCACTAACTGACATACTAAATTTCAATTACAAGTGGTGTTGTCATACCATTTTTAAGACTGTATTCTCTGATGTTACATTTTGCCAGAAGGGAAGAATTAATAACAAGTCAGAGGTTGACAGTTTCTGCTCCCAGTGAACTGAAGAGTTTCTAACATCTTTTGCCACAATTTGTGGGGAATGAAGCTTTCTGGTTGCAAGTAAAAACCAATGAAATTATTTTTCTCATTCCATTAAAAAGTTACTAGTATAACACATCAAATTGCTGTTCAAAGTCATTGCACTATTCAGTATAATTACTAACATAGGGAAAATCCTTTACAGCTAGGTCCTCCCCAATTATCCCTGAACCTTTTGTTAATTCATTACTTGCGTATACGTAATTGGGCACTGATTTTTTTTCTGCTTTCTTGTTATAAAAGAAAACAGTATTTATGTTGGAAAAAAAGTTCTCAGTTTACTTGCCACATCAAATCAGATAAAATCCTGAGTTTTCGGTGACTGCCTTCATCATTAGTGACAGGGGATAAAAGGATCGATATTTTGAAACCTTCTATATGATGGTGTAGGTATAACAACCTACAGCCACACATCAAAGGGGCCTTCGTTTGTAAGTAATCAATGAAGAATAATTTCACATGCTGCTAATATTGGACATATTAGTCCTTACACAATGATAGATCATGCTTAGGTAGATTATGAAAATTCTGTGGTGCTTACTGCTAATACTAGACACATTCACTCTTACACTAAAATTGTCCAACACCGACATAAAGGGATGATGCAGACGAGGAGAATTTTGCTACAAGCTGACACAAAAGGAATATTTACATTCTGTAAGCATCACAGTGTATACTATCACTTGTACCCTTAATCTAGTTAGACTTACATTAGATACACAATATATTAGTTATAGAAATGCCACAGTGTTAATTTTAATTGAACTTTCCTGGATGGTTGGGATATTTTCGGCCGTGGCTTTGTTTTGGTGTTCTTAACTTTGATTTTTCATTTACATGAGGAATCATGCATGAAAATTTAAAGAGTTCCAAGGATGTGAGGTTACCACTGCTCCATCTTGAATGATATGAGAATAAATACCTCTGTGAGGTGAAACAGTGCACGGTTTAGCATCCCTGGTCTCAACAATGAGTTTCACAGATGCTTGCTTTTGAGGGCACACCTGCACAGTGGTCATTAAGTGGATACTATAGACGTATTGCTTCATGAACTCATTCACAATCAGAGGAAGCATTCCGAAGATATCAAATGAAACAATATGATTCCACAGAACTTTTCCTGCCAAACACCTTTGAGATATATATAACCCAGACCTTGGTACAAATTTTCGTTTTTTTACTTGCCTGCAAATATACACTACTGGCCATTAAAATTGCTACACCAAGAAGAAATGCAGATGATAAACAGGTATTCATTGGACAAATATATTATACTAGAACTGACATGTGATTACATTTTCACGCAAATTGGGTGCATAGATCCTGAGAAATCAGTACCCAGAACAACCACCTCTGGCCGTAATAACGGCCTTGATCCATCTGGGCATTGAGTCAAACAGAGCTTGGATGGCGTGAACAGGTACAGCTGCCCATGCAGCTTCAACACCATACCACAGTTCTCAAGAGTAGTGACTGGCATATTGCGACGAGCAAGTTGCTCGGTCACCACTGACCAGACGTTTTCAATTGGTGAGAGATCTGGAGAATGTGCTGCCAGGGTAGCAGTCGAACATTTTCTGTATCCAGAAAGGCCCGTACAGGACCTGCACCACGCGGTCATGCATTATCCTGCTGAAATGTAGGGTTTCGCAGGGATCGAATGAAGGGAAGAGCCACGGGTCGTAACACATCTGAAATGTAACGTCCACTGTTCAAAGTGCCGTCAATGCGAACAAGAGGTGACGGAGATGTGTCACCAATGGCACCCCATACCATCACGCTGGGTGATACGCCAGTATGGTGAAGATGAATACATGCTTCCAATATGTGTTCACCATGATGTGGCCAAACACGGATGCGACCATCATGATGCTGTAAACAGAACCTGGATTCATCCAAAAAAATGATGTTTTGCCATTCGTTGAGTACACCATTGCAGGCGCTCCTGTCTTCTGTGATGCAGCGTCAAGGGTAACCGCAGCCACGGTCTCCGAGCTGATAGTCCATGCTGCTGCAAACGTAGTCGAACTGTTCGTGCAGATGGTTGTTGTCTTGCAAACGTTCCCATCTGTGGCTGCATGATCCGTTACAGCCATGCAGATAAGATGCCTGTCATCTCGACTGCTAGTGATACGAGGCCGTTGGGATCCAGCACGGCGTTCCGTATTACCCTCCTGAACCCACCGATTCCATATTCTGCTAACAGTCATTGGATCTCGACCAACGCGAGCAGCAATGTTGCGATACGATAAACCGCAATTGCGATAGGCTACAATCCGACCTTTATCAAAGACGGAAACGTGACGGTATGCATTTCTCCTCCTTACACGAGGCATCACAACAACGTTTCACCAGGCAACGCCGGTCAACTGCTGTTTGTGTACGAGAAATCGGTTGGAAACTTTCCTCATATCAGCACATTGTAGGTGTCGCCATCGGCACCAACCTTGTGTGAATGCTCTGAAAAGCTAATCATTTGCATATCACAGCATCTTCTCCCTGTTGGTTAAATTTCACGTCTGTAGCACGTCATCTTCGTGGTGTAGCAATTTTAATGGCCAGTAGTGTACACTAGGTGTGTTTGAGACATGAAAACATCTCTGGAACAGTATAGTTTCATTGTATTAAAGCATCTATGCCAGGGTTTCAGGCAGGATACCTCATTTTCATTCGATGCTGAGATGCCATTCCAATACAGTTGGAGAGTCCCAGCAACGCTGTTCGAGTTTAGGGGGAATACCAAGTGGGGTGAGGCATGAATGAAAATTTGGATTGAGGAGGGAGGTGTGCTTGGATAGTCCATGCAGTTGTGCAAAGCTACTGCGCCAGGGTGGCTTACTAGTTAGAGCATCTGCATAGTGAGAAGGAGATCCGGGTTTCAATACCAGCTTTGGTACAAATTTTCATTCATCACTTCAGTCAGCATATAAACATTCCAAAGACAGCGAAGTAGTGTACTGAAATGTACAGTCACGCGTCTGAAGAATGAGGACCAGTAATCTGCCAGAAGGAATGTTGTCCAAGACTGAAGCCACCGTAACTGAGTTTACCCACAAACAACATTCACATTCATATTGCTCCTCCTCCGCATTCACATCACACAGCCACATCCAGTAAACAACAGCAAGCCAGTAATGCCACAAATAGTGAGTGTATCGAATTTCATTTTTTATTTATTTATTTATTTATTTTAACTTTGGAGAAAGTCGTTGGAAGTATGGTTGTCAAATTACTGCTAAAGTAGGTTTATGTATGCAGCTTGTACCGGGATATCTTCCTCTAAAATTACTTTTCCTCAACAAAATTTATGAAAAGGAATTACTTTATTTTCGATGTTACAATCAATAAGCACTGGTTCTGAATGTACAGTTAAAATTATTTTTCAGAAACATTTGAAATTACAGACTACTGGCACATTTAAAATTTCTACTATTAGTTACGCAATACTGCCTGGTTACTATGTTTATTTCTGACTTCATTTATGAAATAATAATCAAAAATATTAATGTAACAGAAACTAATAGAAATTCATTTGTCAAGAAAAATTGATAAGCCCTTTGGGATATTGTTATTTTTGCTGAGTGAGACAGTAGTAGGCATTCCCCTGATGTGACTGGATATTTTTTGCATTTTGTGCGAACAATGTAATTTTGGCTTTGTTAATGTGAGAAATCAAAAGGCTGTATGATATACTAAAATGTGACAAAATATATTAATGTAAAAACTAAAATTCTGCAACAACAATCTCCAAATTTATTTAGATCAATCCAACAGTGAGGACCTAAAATGTTACATTTTCAGCTTCAAGACTCAGACCCCCTAGACAAGAAGACCTGGAGACTACTCTACATAAGAAGCTAAGTAAACCAGAAAGTATATTATAATCTTCGCTCTTCTCAAATCTTCAGAAAAGACTTTACTTATTGTGGACAATAGCTGCAAGTCGGAAGGAAGAAGAAGATTACAGGCTTGAAGAATAAAATTATTGGGGAACAGGTAAGACACCAGGTCGTACCAAACTGAGTAAGAACAGCAAAGGTATCAAAACATTGTATAGTTGAAGTGTTAACTAGTCAATATGCGCATAAAGAAGACTCAAAATGTTGCTAAGCTTTCAGCAGTGTACTTTTGGCCCAGCAATCAGATTACAAAAACAGAAGACAAGGGGTTTGAAATCTTGGGTGCCCAGCAAAGTTTCCTCGAGTTGACCCATAAACAGCCACTTAGGAAGGTGTCATGTAGGTCCCCTTGGCCAAGAAACAGATTTGTTTGTACATCTTCCTCTCAAAGGAGTAGCAGTTTGTGTAAGGATGCAGTTTGTCTGGTGTATAATTAAGGTGGTGGTGGATTTCAAGTCATGACTCTGGATAGATAGTGTAAAAAGAAATAATTTTTCCAGAATTTCTTTTTGCTTACAACAAAAAGAAGATTTTCCTTAATAATTAATTTTGAAAGCAGTGACTGTAGTGGAGACTGACATCTTATCCAAAGGCAACCATGTCCATATTTTTTTTATCATCTACATTTAATTTTGATTCATTAAAAGCAGTACTATTAAGGTACACTATGGATTAAACGTGACACAAACAATGCTTTGAGCATCCATATGGAATCGTTATTTAATTACACAAGTCATGCTTTTAAGGGGGATTATGGATAAATTAGTTTGAGACTGAGGAGAAAATATTTTAAGTGTAAATGTGTACCCCTGTTAAGGTTAGCAGAGGAAAAGCTAGACCAACATCATCTATAACGAGTTAGTGCAGCAGCAGAATAGAAAAGATATACTGGGAATAAACTGCTTTCAGTTCAGTAATGTCAGTGAGGAAAGTACATAAAATCATTCTGGAGAGGACCATTTCACCCTATATCATGAACAATACATCATGAGCAATTTGGTAGAGTATACAACAATCCCAATAACAACAAATAAAATAACAGGTAAAGACTGCAGTTTTGTACATGGAAATGGTGGCCAATTTTCATGTTATGAGTGTACACAAAACACCTTGTAAAGAAGTTTATTACTACTCCAGATTGTCACAATAACAGCACACATGATGAAATGGAAACAGAGACATAAATGAATAATGAAGAATAAAAAACGTCCCATGAGCAATTGGCCAATAATCACAACAATCTGCAGCAGGAAGCAGTTAACTAACAACTGAGAAATTTCAACTCACAATTTGTGGTTGCCAGAGGAGGCAAGGAAGGTGTACCGTAAATTTATAAGTACCGGGTGATCAAAAAGTTAGTATAAATTTGAAAATTGAATAAATCATGGAATAATGTAGATAGAGAGGTACAAATTGACACACATGCTTGGAATGACATGGGGTTTTATTAGAACAAAAAAATACAAAAGTTCAAAAAATGTTCGACAGATGGCATTTCATCTGATCAGAATAGCAATAATTAGCATAACAAAGTAAGACAAAGCAAAGATGATGTTCTTTACAGGAAATGCTCAATATGTCCACCATCATTCCTCAACAATAGCTGTAGTCGAGGAATAATGTTGTGAACAGCACTGCAAAGCATGTTCCGGAGTTATGGTGAGGCATTGGTGTCTGATGTTGTCTTTCAGCATCCCTAGAGATGTCGGTCGATCACGATACACATGCGACTTCAGGTAACCCCAAAGCCAATAATTGCACGGACTGAGGTCTGGGGACCTGGGAGGCCAAGCATGACGAAAGTGGCCACTGAGCACACGATCATCACCAAACGACGCACGCGAGAGATCTTTCACGCGTCTAGAAATATGGGGTAGAGCGCCATCCTGCATAAACATCGTACGTTCCAGCAGGTGTTTATCAGCCAGGCTGGGGATGATGCGATTCTGTAACATATCGGTGTACCTCTCACCTGTCACGGTAGCAGTTACAAAACCAGAATCACACATTTCCTCGAAGAAAAAAGGCCCGATAATGGTAGATGTGGTAAATCCAATCCATACCGTGACTTTCTTGTCATGCAATGGAGTTTCCACGACAGTTCTAGGATTTTCAGTAGCCTTAATTCTGCAGTTGTGGGCATTGACAGACCCTCTGAGTGTGAAATGAGCTTTGTCAGTCCACAAAACGTTACTCAACCAATCGTCATCTTCCGCCATCTTTTGAAACGCCCACATCGCAAATGCCCTCCGCTTCACTAAATCGCCAGATAACAGTTCACGATGTCGATGGATTTTGTACAGATAGCATTGGAGGGTACGCCTAACTGCCAACCAAACAGTAGTGTATGGAATGCCGGTGCGACATGCAACTGCACGAGCGCTGACTTCCCCGTGCATAGACAAACCCGCTACAGTCTCCATTTCTTCCTGAACTGTCTCAGCTGCATTACGCCTTGTGCTCGGTTGGCCACTACAGGGTCTATCGTCCAAACAACCCGTGGCTTCAAACTTCGAAATCATTCTCGCCACAGCTGCATTTGTCAACGGACCTTTACCCGTTCAAATCCCCTTCCTATGGCGATAGGATCGTAACGCTGAACTAGCACATTCCCCATTCTGATTATACAGCTTCACTAAAAGCGCCTTTTCAGGTAACGTCAACATGCTGCGACTGCTGGCACATCTGATTCTCTCTCTCTTTACAGCTTCTTTTATACATGATTGTCATGGGCAGTCACTGACGTTTTGCTGTCCAGCGCCATCTGTTGGACATTTTGTGAATTTTTTGTTTTTTTTGTTTTTTGTTCTAATAAAACCCCATTTCATTCCAAGCACGTGTGTCAATTTTTACCTCTCTATCTACATTATTCCTTGTTTTATTAAGTTCCCAAATTTATAATGATTTTTGATCACCTGGTATTTGCAATGTTACATTGGTCATATTTTCTACAGGGGGATTACTTGTGGCATTATCAGTAATTAGTTATATATCAAGATTTGCATAAGTAGCTAATGGCATAATGTACAGTAGGTGGAACAAGAGAAAGGCTTATATGATACTGCTCAAGTGTATCACATCTAGTATGCTAAATCTATTTTGGTACGTACAATACCTTCTGACGGCGCAGCTTGAGATCTTCACTTTAAATGTATGCAACAACTAAAATCATTCGTCATCTATCGGTTGTACTATGACCCTTCAGAAGGAAGTCAGTACTTGTGTACCAGTGTTTTCTAGTGATATACAGGGATGGCAGTTGGCAGGTGCTAGTTTCTGTTCCTATAGGTTGTGAGCACACTACAGGGAGACAGGTCAGAACACAAGGCGATTTGGACAAGGTCGGGGGTACATTACAACCACCTATGATGACCAATAATTGGCCATATCTGCATTTTGATGTCATACTGCTGCTGCCAGAGCACTAGGCCCATTGGAGCTGCTGTGTCAGATCAGACTGTAAGGAACAGGTTACAAGAAAGAACCTTACAGCCTAGAAGCCCCAGTTTGAGTACACCACCTGATACGAAAACACCTCGCAGTTCACCTTCAAGTCTGCAGTTCCCATGTCAATTGGCAACTTCATCGCTGGCAAAACATGTTGGTCACAGACAAGTCCAGACTTACTCTGATGAAAGCTGACAGCCATGTTTGGATGCAAAGATGCCACAGCGAGCACTGTCTGCCAACTGTTGTAAAGGAAATTGACAGATTCAACCCACATTCTGTGGTGGTGTAGGGAGACATCTGCATAGCTAGCCGTACAGATTCTGTCATCTTACTGCCAGGAAGTACATGGTACAGATCCTATTGGACCACATGGTGGCTGTTGCATATGATGGTGGCTCTGAATTCCATCTCATGTACAAGGGGTCTGGATGCTGATGTAATGAAGTGGCCAGCAGTGTGTCCCAACCTAAACCACATCAAATGTGTGGGACATGCTTCACAGATGTGTTCATGGTCATCCAATTCCACCAAAGACTCTTCAAGAACTCTCCACAGATCTGAGGAATAGAAACAGATGCCACTGGGTGGCCTTTGTAGACCTATGGAGCATGCCACATAGGTCTCAGGTGGTGATAAAATGTTCATGGAGAGCATACACATTATTGAAACTCCCAAGTCCAATGAAAACCATCCAGGATGACAGGATGAATGTTTTCACTTTTCTTTTTTCAACACCTGTCAGAGATTTCAGTCCTTGTTATGTAAATGAATGAGGATATAATGTTTTTTGTGTGCTTAATTTGTGAAACATGAAGGCATAATTTGCTAACATATCCATTACTCAATTATTGCTCAATGGAGTATGGTAGACACTCAAAGTCATGTGCCCCTAATTATTTTGAGCAATGTATTAAGGTCTGCGTAAACATTATTTTGGTTTTTATCACATCAGTGATGTTTACTGACACAGAAGAAAGGAATGGAGATGTCTACATAACAGGAGGAAAAGTAACAATAGTTCCACTGATTAGTCATTGAAAAGTGACACCCAGCAGAGGTGTGAGAGTGATATACTGAGGTACTATAACTTGAGAGAAAATTAACTTTTTTTTCCTCTTCTGAAGGAACAGTGCATGCTGTTTACGGACATTTTCTTTGCTCGGTTCAGCTGTTAAGGTTTATAGTATTGCAATAATTCTGAAACACCTGGAGCAATTTCAGTTGAACTTTTTCATGAATATGACTGCAGCAGATGTGGGAGGTAAGAATATGGTAATATTTATGATTAGTTCCCAGAACAATTTCAATCAAACTCGGTACATACAGGACTCACTTAATATATATAATAGAGGGAAACATTCCACGTAGGAAAAATATATCTAAAAACAAAGATGATGTGACTTACCAAATGAAAGTGCTGGCAGGTCGACAGACACGCAAACACAAACATACACACAAAATTCAAGCTTTCGCAACAAACTGTTGCCTCATCAGGAAAGAGGGAAGGAGAGGGAAAGATGAAAGGATGTGGGTTTTAAGGGAGAGGGTAAGGAGTCATTCCAATCCCGGGAGCGGAAAGACTTACCTTAGGGGGAAAAAACGACGGGTATACACTCGCGCGCACATACCAGATCTCCAGTTGCTTTCTAGTTCACCTTTATCTCTCCCCATATATTTTTATCTTTCATTTTCATTTCAACCTCATGTTACACTTTCCACCTTCTAATACCATGTCACCCTCACAACACCCCCACAATGACCCCATTAAGTTTTATTTACATTCCCTCCGCAAACATGCCTTCACCCTAGCCAGATTACGCTCGCTATTTTATTTTCTCAGGCTTGTCTGACATTTGGCATAACCCCCAAAGGCCTCACACTTAAAGTTCCCATCTCTGGCTGCAACCCTTCTTTCCATCAGTCCCTATACCAGTTCCAAACTGAACAATCCATTGCCCTCACCCACCTAATCCTTCACCTACACATCAACTCAGCCAATGAACACACCCGCCAACTCCTATCCTTAATAAAAGTCCTCAATCTTTCCTCTCCCACATCCACACCGGCTATTCAGAGCATCCTCCTACAGGCCAACCGCAAATTAGAACAGCATGCCACCCTTCACCTCAAAAAACTATCCAATCTCCTGGTTTCCCACCTCCGGAAAGGCAACTCACTCACCCTTCACAACCTTTCTAACAAACCTCAACCACCTCTCATTGCGCACAAACCCAGTCTCTCCCATCTACTCAATCTCCCACTTCCAGCTCCACTCCCTCCAAAACCTCAAAATTCCAATCAACGCAATCTGGTACCACAACACCCTAACTCAGTAGTTAACCTTTCCTCCAAACCTCTCTCCCAATCCGAAACCTCTGTCCTATCCAAAGGCCTCACCTTCAGCCCCACTCCCAGATTCAACCAAACAGCCATCGTTCCCCAAGGTAGTGTTATAGGCCCTTTGCTGTTCCTAATCTATATTAACGATTTTGGAGACAATCTGAGCAGCCATCTTCAGTTGTTTGCAGATGATGCTGTCGTTTATCGACAATAAAGTCATCAGAAGATCAAAACAAACTGCAAAATGATTTAGAAAAGATATCTGAATGATGCAAAAAGTGGCAGTTGACCCTAAATAATGAAAAGTGTGAGGTCATCCACATGAGTGCTAAAAGGAACTCGTTAAACTTCAGTTACACAATAAATCAGTCTAATCTAAAAGCCGTAAATTCAACTAAATACCTATGTATTACAATTACGAACAACTTAAATTGGAAGGAACACAGAAAATGTTGTGGGGAAGGCTAATCAAAGACTGCATTTTATTGGCAGGACACTTAGAAAATGTAACAGACCTACTAAGGAGACTGCCTACACTACGCTTGTCTGTCCTCTTTTAGAATACTGCTGCGCGGTGTGGGATCCTTACCAGACAGGACTGACGAAGTACATCGAAAAAGTTCAAAGAAAGGCAGCATCTTTTATATTATCGTGAAATATGGGAGAGAGAGTCACAGAAATGATACAGGATTTGGGCTGGAAATAATTAAAAGAAAGGCATTTTTCGTTGCTATGGAATCTTCTCATGAAATTCAAATCACCAACTTTCTCCTCCGAATTCGAAAATATTTTGTTGACACGAACCTACATAGGGAGGAATGATCACAAAGATAAAATAAGGGAAATCAGAGCTTGTACGGGAAGAAATAGGTGTTCATTCTTTCTGCGCACTATACGAGATTGGAATAATAGAGAATTGTGAAGGTGGTTCAATGAACCCTCTGCCAGGCACTTGAATGTGATTTGCAGAGTATCCATGTACATGTAGATGCAGATTTATTCTTCAAATAGTAGCCATATTTTCAGGTAATTCTCACGAGCCATTCAGTGTCCATGCACTGTCAGTGCATAAATAAAAATTTATGTTTCAACAATAAAGACCTGGACTTCCCAAAATTTGTGTTTCCAAACTCACTATTCTTAGTTGCCAATACCACCAACGAAAGCTACATGTTTTCCAAAATGCAAGAGAGGAACAATACTGAAATTACTTCCCGTTTCACATTTAGCTAGAGAAATGATGATAAAGAGATATACATACTAAAACTGAGAGCTTAAAATACTGGATGTTGATGGCTTCATTCAACAAATTTCATTCAGCTGCCATATATTCACATAGAAAACATGTATCAAACTTATGCATAAATATAAACCATTCATACATAACAAATATTATTCATTTTAGGTTATCAATACTTTCCTAAAGAAGTAAATAATAACAAAGAAGCAAAGGCACCTAGCTTAAGCAACTATAATGTTATTATGCTTTTGCTTACCACTTTTCGGATGTGGAGAAAAGCTTTACTCTCTGAATCACCCCGAATATTTTCTAATTTATATGGTGGAGTGATGGTTATTTGCTCAAACACCAAAATATTGGGGCCTTGCCAGGTAACATCCTTAATTCTGAAAATATATCCAAAAAGCTGTATTAAACACTTTATTTAACAAAATTTTCTGCAAATACATGAGTTAAATAAGCTGGGCAAAGCTAAATTATTCCATGAAACACAACAGTAACTTCAGTCAACATCTGAGAGATCAAAAATAAAATCACCTGATATACTGGAAACCGACAAACTGTACAAAGTATGTAATGAATGACAAACTGCCTATTGGCTTCTGTCTCGGGTTCTTCGGCCGACGTTCATCTAATGATTTTTCTGACGTTTCGCCAGCACGAGTGGCTGGCATTGTCAAAGCTTCACCCTCCATTGCCGGTGGTGAACTGGAGGCGAGCTCGCGGCCGCAGACTATATGTACCTGGCGCGCCAACGTCCGAGGGCTTCTCCGCAGTCATTTCCGGTGCGGTTCTCCTCTTGCTACCTGCGACGGTCGTTCGCTGCAGTACGGGAAGCCAGGATCCGTTTACCTTAAGGCTTTCCTCTTTCTTGTTGAAACTGTTCGCTTGTTTTTGGATTTCTACAGCTTCTCTGAACAAGCGCGTGTGATAGTGCTTCTATACAGCCAGAACTTCCGTGTCGGCGAATTTTATAACGTGGTCGGTCTCATTCAGTGCGTGCTCTGCCACGGCCGATTTCTCCACCTGCCCCAACCTGCAATGTCGCTTATGCTCTTTGATCCTGGTGTTAATGGATCGTCCAGTCATTCCGACATAAACTTTTCCGCATGTGCAAGGTATACGGTATATTCCCGACATTGCAAGTGGGTCTCTTTTCTCCTTCGCCGATCTAAGACACTCTTTGATCTTCCTTGTCGGTTTGAAAATCGTCTTTACGCCGTGTTTGCGCAATATACGGCCGATTCTGTCCGTCACTCTGGGAATGTATGGCAGAAAGGCCGTACCCGACATTTCTTTTTCTGGTTCCTTACTTCGCCGAGTGTTTAGCTCTGTTACACTTCTAATGTAATTTGTGGAGTACCCACTGCTCCTCAGATAGAAGCCTCCAGTTCACCACCGGCAATGGAGGGTGAAGCTTTGACAAGGCCAGCCACTCGTGCTGGCGAAACGTCAGAAAAATCATTAGATGAACGTCGGCCGAAGAACCCGAGACAGAAGCCAATAGGCCGTTTGTCAACAAGTGGCCACGAAAGCCTTAACAATTTTGTATGTAATGAATACTGCCAGACATTAATGCCCCACCGGCACACCAGCACACATTCAAATAAGAATGTGTAATGTCTTGCTTGTAGAGTTTCCCAATGTAGTTTGTGGAATACATCTGTGACAGTGTTACTAATACAAATAATAATGTAAAATATGCAGCAAAAAAGGCAAACAGCGAAGCAGGAAAGAGATTTGTGCCCTTCAGACACATCTGTAGGCAGTCTGGAGAGAGCTAGTGATGACAAGAGAAGGCAATGATGAGGAAGAATGGTTCGCACCTGGCAGGAAGGCTATTAACAACAGGTTCCAGCTGCCAGAGTTGAAGGGAAACAAGTCTCAAGATGGCGTAGGACCAGGAAATGTGCAGTGCACATTGCCCATGCGTAGGTATCAGCAGGAACTGGTAAATTTTGTAAAAGGTCACTTATCTGTTATTACGGAGAAGTTGCAACAATATTTTCCAACATGTAGTATAATTGATGATGATGATGACTATGACTAATGGTTTGTGGGGCACTCAACAGTACGGTTATCAGCACCCGTACAAATTCCCAACCTTTGCTCAGTCCAATATCGCCACTTTCATGAATGATGATGAAATGATGAGGACAAGCGCGCACACACACACACACACACACACACACACACACACACACACACACACACACACACTGTAAACAATAGTGCCACCCCAAACCAAAGACGACTAATGTCAGATGTTATCAATATTGAAAATTAATAGCCAGAAGATGAAATAGCGTTAACTCCATCCCTCTGACAATGAGAGAGCAGAATTCCACAGAGAATAAGCAAGAGAAACCTCCATCTCTATGTATAAAATCGCTTTCTAATTTAATTTCCCCCCATGAACCATGGACCTTGCCAGTGGTGGGGAGGCTTGCGTGCCTTAGCGATACAGATAGCCGTATCGTAGGTGCAACCACAACGGAGGGGTATCTGTTGAGAGGCCAGACAAACGTGTGGTTCCTGAAAAGGGGCAGCAGCCTTTTCAGTAGTTGCAGGGGCAACAGTCTGGATGATTGACAGATCTGGCCTTGTAACACTAACCAAAACGGTCTTGCTGTGCTGGTACTGCAAATGGCTGAAAGCAAGGGGAAACTATGCCCGTAATTTTTTCCCGAAGGCACGCAGCTTTACTGTACAGTTAAATGATGATGGCATCCTCTTGGGTAAAATATTCCGGAGGTAAAGTAGCCCCCATTCGGATCTCCGGGCAGGGACTATTCAGGAGGACGTTGTTATCAGGAGAAAGAAAACTGGTGTTCTACGGATCGGAGCGTGGAATGTCAGATCCGTTAATCGGGCAGGTAGGTTAGAAAATTTAAAAAGGGAAGTGGGTAGGTTAAAGTTAGATATAGTGGGAATTAGTGAAGTTCGGTGGCAGGAGGAACAAGACTTTTGGTCAGGTGAATACAGGGTTATAAATACAAAATCCAATAGGGGTAATGCAGGAGTAGGTTTAATAATGAATAGGAAAATAGGAATGAGGGTAAGCTACTACAAACAGCACAGTGAACGCATTATTGTGGCCAAGATAGATACGAAGCCCACACCTACCACAATAGCACAAGTTTATATGCCAACTAGCTCTGCGGATGAAATGTATGAAGAGATAAAATAAATTATTCAGATAGTGAAGGGAGACGAAAATGTAATAGTCATGGTTGACTGGAATTCGTTGTAGGAGAAGGGAGAGAAGGAAATATAGTAGGTGAATTTGGATTGGGGCTAAGAAATGAAAGAGGAAGCCACTTGGTAGAATGAGCATAACTTAATCATAGCTAACACTTGGTTCAAGAATCATAAAAGAAGGTTGTATACATGGAAGAAGCCTGGGGATACTGGAAGGTGTCAGATACATTATATAATAAGACGGAGATTCAGGAACCAGGTTTTAAATTGTAAGACATTTCCAGGGGCAGATGTGGGCTCTGACCACAATCTATTGGTTATGAACTGTAGATTAAAACTGAAGAATTTGCAAAAAGGTGGGAAATTGAGGAGATGGGACCTGGATAAACTGAAAGAACCAGAAGTTGTAGAGAGCTTCAGGGAGAGCATTGGGGAACGATTGACAAGAATGGGGGAAAGAAATACAGTAGAAGAAGAATGGGTAGCTTTGAGAGATGAAATAGTGAGTAGAGGATCAAGTAGGTAAAAAGACGAGGGCTAACAGAAATCCTTGGGTAACAGAAGAGATAATGGATTTAATTGATAAAAGGAGAAAATACAAAAATGCACTAAATGAAGCAGGCAAAAAGGAATACAAACGTCTCAAAAATGAGATCGACAGGAAGTGCAAAATGGATAAGCAGGGGTGGCTAAAAGACAAACATAAGGATGTAGAGGCACATATCACTAAGGGTAAGATAGATACTGCCTACAGGAAAATTAAAGAGACCTTTGGAGAAAGGAGAACCACTTGCATGAATATCAAGAGCTTTGATGGAAACCCAGTTCTAAGCAAAGAAGGGAAAGCAGAAAGGTGGAAGGAGTATATAGAGGGTCTATACAAGGGTGATGTTCTTGAGGACACTATTATAGAAGTGGAAGAGAATGTAGATGAAGATGAAATGGGAGATATGATACTGCGTGAAGAGTTTGACAAAGCACTGAAAGATCTAGGTCGAAACAAGGCCCCGGGAGTAGACAAGATCCCGTTAGAACTAATGACTGCCTTGGGAGAACCAGGCCTAACAAAACTCTACCATTTAGTGAGCAAGATGTATAAGACAGGCAAAATACCCTCAGACTTCAAGAAGAATATAATAATTCCAATCCCAAAGAAAGCAGGTGTTGACAGATGCGAAAATTACCGAACTATCATTTTAATAAGCCACAGCTGCAAAATACTAACACTAATCCTTTACAGACGAATGGAAAAACTGGTAGAAGCCGAGCTCGGGGAAGATCAGTTTGGATTCCGCAGAAATGTTGGAACACGTGAGACAATACTGACCCTACGACTTACCTTAGAAAATAGATTAAGGAAAGGCAAACCTACGTTTCTTAGAGAAAGCTTTTGACAATGTTGAGTGGAATGTTCTCTTTCAAATTCTGAAGGTGGCAGGGGTAAAATACAGGGAGCGAAAGGCTATTTGCAATTTGTACAGTCCCAAGACCATAGAACAGTGGTTGTGTTTCACCATGGTTTAGAGATGAAGCCCACTTTCATTTGGATGGGTTCATCAATAAGCAAAATTGGAGCATTTGGGGACTGAGAACCTGCATTTTGTCACCAAGAAGCCTCTTCACCTCAATGAGTGACTGTGTGGTGTGCAATGTCCAGTCATGTAATAATCTGTGTGAGATTCCTTGATGGCATAGTGACTACTGAACGGGACATGAAGGTTCTGGAATACGATTTCATACCCATTATCCAAAGTGACCATGATTTTGACATGATGTGGTTCATGCAAGGTGGAGCTTGAGCCCATTGAAGCAGGAGAGTGTTTGAGGTCCTGGAGGAGCACTTTAGGGACCACATTCTGGCTCTTGGGTACCTAAGGGCCACTGGCATGGGATGCCACATTCTCCAGATCTAAACACATACAACTTCTTTTTGTGGGGCTATATTAAAGCAATGTGTACAGCAATAACCACAAAACTACTGCTGAGCTGAAAACAGCCATTCAGGAGGTCATCAACAGCATCAATGTTTTGACACTTCAGCAAGTCATGCAGATAGAACATGTCATAACCTAAATCCGAATATCTGTAGTGATGTTTACATGTTTAATAAAGTGTGTGCATGCTGTAGTTTGTAATTAATTTACTTTTTTTCATAAAGTTCAATAACTGTAACCCTGTACACATTAAGAGAAACTCAGGTGCCACAATACACACAAAGCCATTAGGTGACAATTTTGAATATTATCACCTTCATGGAAGACTTCCATGTCCTTATTTCTTTCAATGAATCACAATCTGCTATTTGCCATGCCCACAATTATATTGTCTCTCTGCCCTAAATCCTTCTCAATCAGTGCCTTACGTATGATGGGTAAGACAATATCCCATGATAGATCAGTGGTCTAGTTGTCAACAATGTCAGATGTTTTTGCCCATTTAGGCTGCGGAGAAATATTTGTCTATAGCACAGCATGAGATCTATGTTTGCTCCATATCTGATAAACTGTGAGGTAAATTCAGAAAGCTTTTTTACTTAACAGACAAAGTTCCAACAGATATTTTGGTGCATATTATCTAAAAATATTGTACATCAAATATGAAAAATGCAAGACAGCTGGGTTTGGGGTGGGGATGTCACTATGTAGCTCTTATTGTGATTGCTACTTATAAAATTTGAGGTACTGGTGAATTTCTCTCATTTTAATCATTTAATTAAAGGATACCAGCGATCAAAATTATTCAGTGTTGCAAATACTACATTTTGTGTATTCTAAGATCTCCATCTTAACACAGCTTGATTATTTTAAACTTTTAAAAAATGAAGATAGCTCATCATTAGTACTTAAATATTCATCTTATACTTCTATTTACTGGACTTTCCATTGTTTCATTTTATACTCCTAAAACTTACGTCCTTGAGATTGCCAGAAAAAGTTTTTGTCCCTCTGGAGATACACCTGCTGCTAGTGATGCTACAAGCCTTCTCTTCTCTTCTATCTGCTTCCGTACCCTCGAATTTAGCTAGGTAAAATCACATATTTGAGTACTGATGAGCCAGTGTGCAAAGCAGCTTAAAACAGTATGTATCAATTTAAGACATATTTAGAATATTAAACAAACCAAATTTTAGTTCATTAATAGAAGAAAAAAGGTACTTCTGCAATTTGATACTTGTTTTCATTCAACAAGCTGTAAAAATATAGTTATATTAATTTAACAAAAACACTTACTCTTTGCAAATTAAGTGAAGCTGGAGCTTCTGGTACCGAGTTCACTTCTTTCTTCACTTGAACATCACTGACAAGAGCCAAGTTCACAATATGAACATCATTCAATGACGCACGTCCACTTGAAGCAGGACATTCTAAATACTGTGTTAAGGAAAACTGAAACTGTTTAGTATAAAATTAACTGGGTTTGCATGCTCATCTATAATGTATATTCTACTGAAATTTACCTACATTTCTTTCATGTGACATTTTACATGGTTAAAGTGCAATTACGGTGTTAGCAGCTCTTGTGTGGTGTTCTGATGGCAATTCACAGACGCTGGTCATAGTCAATCAGGTGATGGTATACACTAGTCAATAAGAATCGTTGAATCTAATGATTCCTTTTGACAGAAGATATGAGTTGATTACATCTGTTTCTGATATGAAGGGTGCCAGAACACTGATCTGGTTATTATACATGTTAAGGTTGGTTACTTATTTTCATATTTTATTGCTGACTGGAAGAAAACTAGACGAGCTGGGACAACTGACACGTAATGAAGCCTGAGGCCTGCGTTAGGTTGGAATGTGACAGTTTGGTTGGGAGATGGCACAGCCAACAAATCTCAACATAAAAATACTACTGCCATAACAAAATGATGTGTAGTACAGCCGCGAGACATACATTCATCGTTGCAATACTTACCTGTACGTCTTATTTGCAATTTTACCAAAAATTTCAACAAACTGGTTAAATTGTAACCTAATGAAACACAACACCAGCTACATTTATTTACAAACCACAGGAAATTGTGAAGGAGCATTCTGATTGGCTACCGACAACCACCTCACAATTCACTGTATTCAGTTCCCATTGTTCAACATGCATGATGTTACAAACATTGGCACATGATGCAATATCTTTTGACACCCTAATTTCACTTTTGGCATTCAAACAACTTTTGTTCCAAAAGGAAAATTCAAAGAAGAAAACTAATATTATGGGGAGAAAGAATGTGTGGGCAGGTAAATTCTAAAAAATCAAGTGTACTGCTACTTTATGACACAGTGACAACAAAAGTATACTTGGAAGGAGAGACAACATTGGTCGTATTTTTTTGTTTTATTAACCGCAAAATCGATTTTCGGTCACTTAGTGACCATCTTCAGTGCTGTAATATATAATTTAAATTATTATTACAGCACTGAAGATGGTCACTAAGTGACCGAAAATCGATTTTGTGGTTAATAAAACAAAAAAAAATACGACCAATGCTGTCTCTCCTTCCAAGTATACCCATTATCTGGTCGTGGTGCACAGGACACTCCATGGAGTCGCCAATCAAGAAAACAAAAGTAATATTATTAAATGCACAGCCCAAAATTTTTTATATAAATTTATCCTCTGTGCTGTAGATACTACGCATCACAGTCTCTATGCTCCATTTGCAATAGCTGGCCGCTGTTGCCGAGCCGTTCTAGGCACTTCAGTCTGGAACCGCGCTGCTGCTACGGTCGCAGGTTCGAATCCTGCCTCGGGCATGGATGTGTGTGATGTCTTTAGGTTAGTTAGGTTTAAGTAGTTCTAAGTATAGGGGACTGATGACCTCAGATATTAAGTCCCATAGTGCTCAGAGCCATTTGAACCATTTGTAATAAATAAAAAAGTTAGCTAACTAACAATATATTTATCATTATTTGTTGGCCCTTTCTTTTCTTTTCTTTTTTCCTTCCTCTCTTTTAATTTTACTTTGACACCTATGCTCTTATTTTATTTCAAAATTTTTTCTCACTTCACATTTTATTTTGTATTTCTAAATCTTAATACTAAATGTACATATTTCTAATCACTACGTTATTACCTACATCACCTACAGAATGTTTACCAGCTGTTCCATTTCCACATCACTGTTTACTGACCTAATCACAGCATGAACTAAAACTAATACTCAATCTGAAGATAAACAGCAATACTCGATATAAGTCACCACCGCTGACAACTGTCGTAGGAAACACGCGAAGAACGCCATAAACAACGTGGTGATTACAATGCGATATTGGTGGAAATTTTTTCAAATGTGCTAAGCTACTGATGAGTCAGCCCCCCCCCCCCCCCATACTGGCTTTGTCAAGTAACAACAAAACTTGAATATAAACAACCAAAAAGTCACAGCAGCCATTAACATTATGTCAGTGATCACAGATGATAACTCTTATCAAATTCCTCAACCCCAATCCACCTTACAAAGAATAAAATACTTATAATGGCTGAATGAGGTTGTCAGTGTCACATAGGTAACTGAGATGGATACAAACTAGTATTATGAAATGAGAAAAGCAATTGTATTTTAAAAAATATTAACAGTTTGTCCGAGATGCAAACTGATATGTAACAAGTTAATTCAGGGTGGGGGGTATTGCACCCACACTCAAGACCTTTCTGTTCAACGAAATAAATGTAAGTGTGGCTGTATGAGCACTGCTGATTTGGATTGTTTGATACCCATGTATATTTTTTTCTGACGAAATTGTTGATAATAATCAATAGCATTTTGTCAGAAGACACTCACGTTAAGATTCAAAGGATTGGTGAAATTGTAGGCAAGTTATATAATTGGATAACTTATATTCTGATTTAACTTCCACACATTATAAAAAAATTGAGTACACAGTGGGTGTTTACTTTTAAGGAATCTGCAAACTCAGGTTTTAAAAAGTTGAAGCACAAATGTTGGCACTTAATAGTGAAATACTTGTTATGTCAGCAATGAGCTATCGTGTACAATCTCTTCACCTATTACACGCATTCTCAGATATATATGCTACATGTTCTGTGTAATATGCCTTTGAGTACAGCTGAGAACACATTAAATATTATAAAAGATATGTTCCTGAATAGTTTTTCTTGATCAAAATTATGTTACTGATCAAATCCAACAAGTTATGCGTCCGGAAAGATTGAATTGAAAAAGTTTGACTAGTAAATGGTGAAAACTTAATATTGTTTGTGAGTAGCTTGTAATTTACAGTAATTATATTGCAACTGCATACATGGCTTCTGCCCAAATACCGCAGATTGAGAAGCTCATGGGTTGAGAGAATTATGCAATTTGGATGTTTGCACAGTAGAAGCTTACCTACAGTTGGATGATCTTTGAGATATCATTGATGGGTCCTTAAAGTCACAGATTTAGATTTCCAGACAAAGATCGCAAGGCAAAATGCAAATTAATTATTCTAGTCGATCCTGTAAATTACGTTCATATGGAAATTGACAGCACAGCAGAGGAAGTGTGAGACAATCTAAGAAGAGCTTTTGAAGGCTGAGGTTTAATTAGGACAGTGGGTTTGCTAAGAGAGCTCACTACCACACAATTATATGAATATAAAAATGTTGTTGATTACGTAAACAAAATCACCTACACTTCAAATAGTGTAAGAAATATTGGATTCGATATTGCTGAAAAAGACTAGTACCTTGTTTCTAGTGGGATTAACTTATATGCATTCCCCCATGATAATGGGCTTAGACAGTTCAGGGCTACCAAATACAGGTGACAGTATAATAGTCAGGAATTACTAGAAGTTACAAATGTACAAGAATATCCCATCCAGGACAAGGAAACCACTTTATGTTGAAAGTACAAACAGAAGATATGTACTTGATGTTATAAATGCCAAGGAATGGGACATTTTGCATTGTACTGCATAGAAAAAATAAGTAGGCTACACAAGAAAAAAAGTGAGTTTTCAAAAAATCCAGAAGGGAAGGCAAGCAATCCAAGCAATAAAGGTAAGGCACGTACTGCATATTTTTCTTATGGTAAAACTGAAATTAAGAGTAGTCTGGTCCCTGGATTCCCAAAAACAAATATTGGTGTTTCAGCAGTGGATGGTTCTCTGTTACAATGTAAACTGGCAGGAAAGGTAAACTTTAACTGAAAAGTTAAAGGAGAATCATAAGATATTACAGCACTTGATGCACATTATGTGAAAAATGTTGCTACAAATTTGCTTTTAGTTAGTGAATAAGGGCAACAAGGTAATGTCTGATTTAAATGGTGCAGAAATAATCGATCAGAGCAGCAGCAGGATAGCCACAGCAAGTAAAGAAAGGGGTATACATAAATTAAACATTCTTTGAGTTGGAAATAGTTATTCAGTATATTCAACAAAAACTTTTTATGGCACTGAAGACTCCGACATCTTAATGGGAAAAGTATGACCTTGTTAAAAAGTATGGCAATGGGGATAAAGGAATGTAACAGTTGTTAACTTACCTTGTGAAATTTGCGTACAAGGAAAACAAGTAAGATTACTGAAACTTCCTGGCAGATTAAAACTGTGTGCCAGACCGAGACTCGAACTCAGGACCTTTGCCTTTCGCGGGCAAGTGGCTCTAACAACTGAGCTACCCAAGCACGACTCACACCCCATCCTCACAGCTTTACTTCTGCCAGTACCTCCGTCTCCTACCTTCCAAACTTTACAGAAGCTCTCCTGCGAACCTTGCAGAACTAGCACTCCTGAAAGAAAGAATATTGCGGAGACATGGCTTCAAGTAAGATTACTGTTTAAAAATAACTAAATATAGATCTGCCAAGCTTTAACAGCTAATACAGACAGACGTTTGTGGGCACATGGAAGAAGAATCTATAGGGTACAGTTGTTATTTCCTTACCTTGATTGGCAACTTTTTGAGATACACCCACACTTATATTCTTAGAACCACAAATTGAGCAAAATATTTGCCGGTTTTTGCACCATGGTTGAAAGACAGACTGGTAAGAAGATAAAAGTTATCAGATCAGCCACTGATACCGAATATGTCAATAAACAGTTCAGGCAACAATTGAATGAATTTGAAATCTGACAGCAATCTATAATTTGCTATAATTCTGCTCAAAACAGAGTAGCAGAACGGGATAACAGAACAACTGCAGAGGGAGCAAAGAGTGTGTTAAAGGATGCAGCTTTACCAAAATGTTGTTGGGCAGAAGCAGTATCAACTGCAGTGTTTCTAAATAACAGATCATCTACTAAAGCTGTTCCAAACTAAACTCCATACGAAGCTTGGACTGGAAAGAACCCTGATCTTGACAATCTAAAGGATTTTTCTGATATATGGCCATATACAAGTTGCTGTAAAAATTGGAAGAAATGTCTCTAAATCATATATTTTGGATACTGTGAAGTTTCCAAAGGTTACAGATGAAGACATGCATGAACATGCAAAGGAACCACTAAATTTAGAAACTGGAGAAACTGAAAAAGTTGTTCAAGAACAATTAGACATGTTTATCAACACTGAAATGGATAATGAGATCCAGGAAACTCCAGCAGCAGACGAGGTAACTTTATGGTCTTCATCAGAAATAATAAAACTTAAGCTGTATTCAGGTTATGAGATGTACAAGGCCGCTAAAACATTCAACAATGAACCTCTTACTGTTGAAGAAGCCTTGGCCTGCCCAAATGCACGTTAACTGGAAGAAAGCCATAGAAAAGGAATTAAAGTCTTTTTCCCAAAATGATATTTCTGAATTGGTTGATGCACCACAAGGAAAGAAACCATTCTGTGTGAGATGGGTCTTTAGTACTAAAATCCCAGAAGTAAAACCACATTTTAAAGCTCGTCTGTTAGTTTAATGCTGGTCTCAGACAGAGGACACAGGCTATAAAGAAACATTCTCACTCGCAGCGAAATATGCTTTGTAAGATATCTTCTGCTGCTGTAAAATAAAATTTATTAATCCACCACATGGACGCCAAGACCGCATTTCTTGATGGAGAACTGGAGGGAGAAATTTTTATGATTCCACCTGAGGAAGCCAAGAAAACTCCTCAAGAAGAGAATAAAATTTGGCGTTGCAATCAGTGCTTACATAAAACATAAGCAAGGATGAATAACAATCAGTGAGCAGCTGATCCTGGTGCGTATCACAGAAGAAATGAAAAATAAACTGTAATTTTGGCCATATTGGTTGATGATATTTTTATTCTGACAAAAAGTGGAAGCTCAATAAACAGTTTCCAGAAACAACTTCAGTATGAATTCGATATGCATGTTTTAGGTGAAGTGAAACAGTATCTCTCTATGAAGACCATAAGAAGTGACAATGGAGAACTATTGTCAATTGACCAATCAATGTAGCCTACACAAAGAGACTATTTGACAAAAATTTGGAATGAAGGATTGTAAGCCAGTTTCCACACCTGTGGAACTGAGAGTGAAGATGTCAGTAGTAGTAGTAGTAGTAGTAGTAGTAGTAGTAGTAGTAGTAGTAGTAGTTGTTGTTGTTGTAGTTGTTGTTGTCTTCAGTCCTGAGACTGGTTTGATGCAGCTCTCCATGCTACTCTATCCTGTGCAAGCTTCTTCATCTCCCAGTGCCTACTACAACCTACATCCTTCTGGATCTGCTTCGTGTATTCATCTCTTGGTCTCCCTCTACGATTTTTACCTTCCACGCTGCCCTCCAATACTAAACCGGTGGTCCCTTAATGCCTCAGAACATGTCCTACCAACTGATCCCTTCTTCTAGTCAAGTTGTGCTACAAACTCCTCTTCTTCCCAATTCTATTCAATACCTCCTCATTAGTTATATGATCTACCCATCTAATCTTCAGCATTCTTCTGTAGCACCACATTTCAAAAGCTTCTATTCTCTTCTTGTCTAAACTATTTATCGTCCATGTTTCACTTCCATACATGGCTACACTTCCCACAAATACTTTCAGAAAAGACTTCCTGACACTTAAATCTATACTCGATGTTAACAAATTTCTCATCTTCAGAAACGCTTTCCTTCCCATTGCCAGTCTACATTTTATATCCTCTCTACTTCGACCATCATCAGTTATTTTACTCCCCAAATAGCAAAACTCCTTAACTACTTTAAGTGTCTCATTTCCTAATCTAATTCCCTCAGCATCACCTGACTTAATTCGACTACATTCCATTATCCTCGTTTTGCTTCTGTTAATTGTCAGTAGTAGAGATGATAAAAGGTGTACAAAGGAAGTGCAGTATCTTACTTGGAGGCAGTGGGAAGTCTTTTATAATTAGCTCAAACTTCCAGGTCAGATACTGCCTTTGCAACTAATATTGTCAGCAAATTTTACAAAGACCCTAAAATTAAACATTGGGTTGCTGTTAAAAGAACATTCAGATATTTCAAAGGAATTGTTGATTACAAATTAAGGTAATGTAAGACAAGAACCTAGAATCTGGAGTGTTACAGTGAAGCAGATTGGGAAATTAACTGTATAACTGGCATTCTATTACAAATACCTGTTTCAAGTTGATGGGAATACCAATACCCTAGTCTTGCAAGGAGCAAAGAATAGTGCCTTTGATTCCTGATGACACTGAGTATATGCATTGTCTTTCACCATACAAAAAGTGATATTTTCAAGGAATCCAATAGGTGAAACTGAGCCACATACAATTATTGTGCTGACCTATGTGTCTTACAACAACAAGAGCACTACAAAATTAGCTCAGAACCAAATAACAAGTGTGCAATCCAAGTTCATTAATATGAGGCACCATTTTATTAGGTATCATATAAAACAAGAGGACATTACAGTAAACTATTTGTGTACTGAATAAATGTTTATCGAACAAGTCTCTCATTAAAAATAAATTCCAGAAACTGAATGACTTAACAAAATAAAGTTCCATGCATAGTGCTTTGAGGTGGTGGTGTGTTCAAGATTGCTGTCAGCAAACAAAAATATTTGTTCAGCTGTGCACTCATTAAAGTATATGTTCCTAAACAGTGTTTCTCCATCAATGGTATTTTACTGTGCAAATAAATAATTCAAAAATAACCTTCCCATTGAAAAACACAACTGCAGTTAAAGCAGAATGGTGGCAACACAGGGAGTGCACATATACAGAACCAAAACTATTTTGCTAAGAGGAATAGTGTTGATAGCTGATAAGTCAGATAAGTGTTTCCATCATATTTTACTATTTGGATAGTGGCAATACAATAAAGTCTTATAAGACAATATTACAGTACCATTCGCATTGCGTGCTGTTGCTGAAGATGAATGTAAAAAAACTGTGTTCTTACACAATGACACTATACCTCTCACATAAGGGCTAATGCAAAGTAAAAGTGCATTGTAAGTACTCCTAAACATTTCACCAGCCACTATTTGCTCTCATGTTGACATAGTTCTGTTTCTTATACTGAGAAAATGACTTGAGGGAAAGCAAATGTATCACATGAAAATGTTACCTGCAATCCAAATATGTATTTGAGTTGGAACCCATACTCACTGCCACATAAAGATTACAAAACTATGTAGTTTTTGTGACTCAACTGGCATGTTCCACATCATAATAGTATGTGGATTCAAGGTAGGCTTACACACATTCACCTAACTGCTTGTCAAAATAGCAAAAAATATATCCCAACAGGCATACAAATGAGAAGATCACAACAAATATAAAAAGTACAGACTAAACACAGAAGCCATCTCATATATATAGCCAATGTGTGTGTGTGTGTGTGTGTGTGTGTGTGTACAAATACAATGTACACACAAAGTACAGAAATAAGAATTAAATCCATGGCAACATAAGACTGAGGGAGGAAATGGTCTAAAATAATGACAGAGATCACTGGGTAGGATATGAGGAATGTAGAATAAAAGTATGGGGATGAACTGACCCCATATTAAGACAGCAGAACATTATCAGTATTAAATGTTACTGAGATAATGTACAGGTAAACTTGAAAGCTTGATAACAGTATACATTTCACCAACCAAAGTAAGAATGTAAATGAAATAATACTATATTCAGAAAATGAGAATATACACCCACTTCTAACTATTATAATATTATTCTGTGAGATGTTAAAACGACAGAGGGCATAATATAATTTGCCTAATTCTATTATCTAGGACTTAATTATGAACTGTCATTAAATCAATGCTTTAAAGTAGCATGAAAAATGTATGTACTAAGATAAAAACACTACTATTTCTATTGAAACATTACTCTGCAACATCTGAACACCTACAGGGACCACTACCAACAGCTTACAGAAAAGTAATTCCCATTTCAATTCATCCATACATAAAAGGCATCCGTGTTTATACAGCACTCTAGCCAAATACAAACTAAATCTTGTCTTGTCTTATTCTGAATCGACTACAGGAACGACGCGTGTCGTGTCCCTGATGAGTTACTGTATGATTAAAGATAAAAATTAATATTTCATATGACTTCTCCTTTAAAGACACAAGGAAAAAATGCAAATCAACATATAAACTGGTTCGTAAAGCATCAGCAGACAAACAAAAACATATTCTTTTATCGAATCATGTTACTATGTCTGTATTTGCCAGTGATTTTGCTGCAGGGCTGATTTTATTTCTTTTGTTATTCGAGAATGTTATCTTCTGCTATTACTCTGATTAAATCGCACCGTAATAAACACAGCAGCAGCAAGCAACAAAAGAGGGAACCCACAGATTTCGTCACTATTCACAGCACAACTATCTGGCGCACAGTAACAAACATTTCCGTTTTGTGTACAATACAAACTAGCCTACAAACTTTCAACAAACACGCGCGATCAACTGCAGAGAACAGTAACAGTATGAGAAAAAACTATCATTCTCAATTAACGCGCTCTTAAATCACTAAAAGGATACTCAGAATTAACATTTTTGTTGTTGGATCAAATGCCAGCACTTCTCCTTCAATTTCTTTGTTGTAACATGTTTTACAGACCACTATACTCCCAATACCGAACCATTCGTTCACTCCTGCCATATTCTGTCTCATCTTCTCTTGTTTGCTATCACGTCGCTACAGTGTTGTTAACTGTTGAGTACTAGAAAGCTTTCCAGGGCTACCATTACGAATCTACAAATACGGAAGAAGATGTTACGATTTGGTGCAATATCTATGGCGAGTTTCGTGTTTTGAATGCAAGCGCTTAATATGTAAACAAAGGATAAGGAAGCTATAAGGCATAAGTTAATAATGGCGGCATACTTGAGGGAATTCGAAGAAGAATGGCAGACACACAAGAATCGGTTTATGGAATATTTGATTACTTTAAGCGAACCCGTCCCTGTTTACTTTCAAGGTAATGTTACTCATTTTTCGGAAACCCTTTGTTTCAAGTGTCATAAGCCCTTGCGGTATATAAAATCGTTGAGAATCTGGTGTGAAACAAGCATGTGGGCTGTCAGTTGCTAATTATACCTTGTGTTTACGGTCTGCCCTAAATGTATGACACCGGCACAGTGTATTGCTCCAATACACAGTTTTAGTCGACATAATCATGCTAGTAGACTCGTCCCAGGAACTCAGATCTTCACATAGGTTAAAACACCAGTCGAAACGTAGTCGTGGAACATTTTCGCAATTCCTCCTGCGTTCTTGAAAATTATAACAGTCCAAATGCGAGTTAGAGAACTAGCGACCCCCCCCCCCCCCACACTCACACACACAAAAAAAAAACTATGTAGGTTCTGTATGTTTAAGTGGAAGACCAACAACAAAAATAAAAGTCAACAATCATCAGACCAATATGGTATAGTTCTACATCTTTATACGCGTCATTTTTTGTATTAGGTGTAATTAGCAGCGAAAATCATTGATGAAATCACACAACACATACTGTGACGGCAGAAAATTTAAATGTTATGATTTTTGTATCATCATGCACATAACATTCCGTGCCATGTGTTTTTATTATTATTATTATTATTATTATTATTATTATTTTTATTTTTTTTTTTAATACCATCAGTAGTTCCCATCCATATTCTGTATCCCTTTTGCAAGCTCTGTTGGGTACTATTTTTCAAGTTAACTCATTAGTTGCTATAAAACATACATTCCAAGTCATTGATTCCATAAAAGTGTTAACAAATCTCTTCTCTCAGATTAGTAACAGCTTAAGGAGGTTAAACCCTCATGTCAAATATTCATTTTTTTAGCGGCAATGGCATACAACCCGTTTACTAACTTGTCAACAAGTTTTGCCCTGTAATTTTCCTCTTTCACACATTCTCAAATATGTATGTGTAAAGTAAGTTTTTTTACATTCACTCATTATATGGTACATGTTTCCAGTTAAAAGGTAACAACTTCTGAAATCATAGAAGCATCTCACATAAACTTATTGAAATATATACATCTTCCTCCTCCCTTCTGACTCTCTCAGTAAAATTAGGATTTGTCATTTTGATAATAGGTGTAGTCATTATGTATTTCTTTAAAGCACCTGGTGTCTTCAAGAAGATTAATAATCCACAATGCTGTATCATTTTCTTTTGTGCCCCCATTTTATTGGTGGACAAGCAGCATTATTGGATTTTAGCAACTGTTTTCGTTTGAGGCTAGCTATTACATCTTTCGTGTATCCTCTTGTGCATAAATTTAACATTTAGCCATTCGGCATGTCCATCAGCTGAGTGCACCATGAGAGTAGTTTGCTTTTTCTTTATGTGCGTATTATAAACTTCTGCTAGCACGCATTCGATTTAATTCAACCAATCAACTTGATTCCTTTTCACTTTTGAACATGTCATATTATCAGTCCGTTATGTCGTGCAGTTTTGCTGCCTGTGACAAACAATTCTTTAATTGAATTAGTTCTTCAGTTGTTGCTTCTTCAGTATGCAAGTTAAATATCAGTGGTGGTGGTAAGTGCTCCAGCCTTACTCCTTCCCTAATAGTGTCATGTTGCACCCCTTTGTCAGAGAGATAAAGAGGATTATTTAGTACTAGTCATTGGCTTTGACCAGTGACAAAGCAACATGACAAACATTGTAAAGAAAGTGGGGACTATAATGTGATTAAAAGGTGATCCCCCTCCCTCCCCAAGCAGGCTAAGCTACAGATCAGTCTGTCACAACAACCAAGTTGTCTGCTTTTTGTTGGCTTCGCCAACTTGCAATGAAATTTTCACCCTCCAACCCAATATTGATATTGGGCTAAGGTACAAATCAGCCTATCACCACAACAGGCTTTTTGCTTTCGCGTCCATTAGCTTTGCCAACTCACTGCCAAACAGGCACTTTCGTACCTAAAATAGACTTAAGGGTTAATTACAGATAAGTCTCTCACCACAAGGTTTCTTCCTTTTATATTTAATGGCTTTGCCAACTAACAATGACTGAAAATATGTATCAACAGGTGGCATCAAAGCAGCCATTCACATCAGTGGCCAAAGCCAATGATTAGTATTGAATAGGTCTCTTGACCATCTCGGAAATACTATTTTGATTTGCTCCATTTGCAGAGGATGGATCCACCTTCTTTCTCTGTAGTTGATGCTGCAGTGCCCAAGAATGGGAATCATTTTATTCCAGTCCACATTTTCAAAAGCCAGCTCCATATATATGAATAGAGTCCGCAGCTCGTGTCCTTGCGGTAGCGTTCTCGCTTCCTGCGCACGGGGTCCCGGGTTCGATTCCCGGCGGGGTCAGAGATTTTCTCTACCTCGTGATGACTGGGTGTTGTGTGTTCATCATCATTGACGTGCAAGTCGCCGAAGTGGCGTCAACTAAAAAGGACTTGCGATACGGCGGCCGAACTTCTCCGCAAGGGGCCTCCCGGCCAACAATGCCATACGATCATTTCATATATATGAATACAGTGTTTGTTTCTGTTTTTCTCTAAATCTGCCCGTTATTGTTAGCCATAGTACTGAAATTATATCTTGAATGCTCCTACTTCTACTGGAACAAAGTTATTCCCCTCTTTATCTACTTTCAGTATCATATTCCTGTCTTTGATAAAGTACTCTGGTAATCGTTCTTGACGCATGTTGTACCAGGTTAATTCTGGGATAGTTTTCACATATATCTGCTCTTGCTTTCTTAGGAAATGTATTAAGCCTCTACTCCCCCAAAACATGCTGGAACTCTTCCCTTCATGAGCTTGTATAATTCTTGCTCTAGTGTCCATAAGAATGAGGATGGTGGTTCATCAAAAATTGAAGATCTATAACTTCATATTTAATGCAAAGATTTTTGAAATTCATAAATATGAATTCACTGCCTCTGTCATCCCCTAGTGCAGTGTAATAATTTCCCCTGGGCAACTATGAAGCTTTTGTGGACACTTTTTCCATTTTCTCACACTTTATGCTATTTCATTTCTGTTTAATCTTTCTTATTTTTAATTGCTGTGCTTCTAAAAATGTTTGTTCAGAAGTCTATGTACAGCATTTGGGTTACTGTGTTTCAATTTTTTTTCCATCTCATGATGTATTTCCAGCTTTTCATTATTAGCTATTCTAGGGAGGCTATCCAGAAGGTAATCTTTGTTAGACTGTGAATGAAAAATAACAATAGTTGAAGGAAATGTATTATAAAAATCTGAAAACAATACCTTTATTTCTGTATATCATTTTAGTACAATGTCACCATTTGGATTTAAACTTTTGCCATACCTTTTTAATGAGTTGACAAATTTTCTCTGCACAAAATTGTGCCACCTGAAATTGCAGCCAACCCATGAAAAACCTAGGAATTGTTCCTCGGAGCCAAAGTGTTATGAGCCAAGCCATTTTCTCATGTGCATAAGAAAGTGGAAATCACTGGGAGCAAACTAGGATCTGTAGGGCATACGTCCAAAAACATGACATTTGAACTGGCACAATACTTTAGTGTTCGCCAGATAGTGTCTTGCAAAACAAACCACCAGTAGTTGAGAAACCATGGCACTTGTTTTGAATGGATCTTCTCTTTTTTCTGAATGTCTCATAGTAGGCTTGAGAATTAATTATCCTTCCACAGCACAACATCCACAAACAAGGTTGCCTTATTGTCCCAAAAAACAGTTGCCAACCTTTATGGTTGGCAGAGTTTGGCATACTTCTGTGATATATTAAGGTAGTACAACCCTAACCATTCACTGCTGTTTTGTTTCCACTTTAGCAAAGGGAACACATGTTGGTCACTGGCCATGATTCTGACACAATGTGCACAATATTTATTTCTCAATAATTTCACTTCTCGTGATTTATATTATTGATGTTCACTTACAGCATTATTGAATTTTAGTTGTTTGTTAATTCCTTGTTGGCATCTGTTTGTTAATTCCTTGTTGGCATCTACTTTGAATGGCTTTCCTTATTGGTCCTTATACTTTTTATGCTGCATTTACTACACCTCTTTTGAGGTTATTCTATTAGTTTTCCGTGCCAGCAACTCCTTGAAGTGTCATTTTTTTTTTTTTTTTTTTTTTTTTTGCCACATGTTCTTCCTAGGTGATCTGTTTTCTTTAATTTGTCTGGCATCAGAACAGTTGAGAGCCATTCTGTGCACCTGCCTCATTTAAAGTTGTTATCACGCATTCAGATTTCTACATGGAACACTATTTTTTTGTTTCATCAAATGTAGTTTTATGTTTATTCAATAGGCTGATTGCAGCAACCAAGTATTTTTCTGTATCATAATTTTTATTAATGTGCCATTGGTACTCTACATAAAGTTAAGAAACGGTATGCATTGATTCATTATTATTGTTTCTACTCTTTTAAGGAATGCTGCTTTCAAGACTGTGCGTAACCAATAAAAGATAATCAGATGCAGAATGTCTTTCTTCTTGGGTAAATGGGAAGCAAGTTTTATCTCTTATCTGCCTTGGATCCAACCTGGTTTGCTATCTGTGTAGTGCTAAATTTTATGAAATGCCCACGGGCCCTGCAGTGTTTTCAAAAGTGTCTATTCTCGTTATGGAACATTTTGAGGAATGTGGCCTAATTCTGGTCCCCTTTGCTCGTCTTCATTGTATAATTCTGTTGATCGCCACGCGCTGTTAAAGCTCTTCAGTTTCTCACTCATATGAGTAGCATGCACCCTAACATCCACTTCACATTGTAATGGAGACAGAAGGCAAGCTGCTGCAATTAGAGATTTTGGTAGAATATAAACCAGATCCAGGCAACTCGGCCGCTCGGTATACCGCAAGTCAGTGAACACCACCATACATCTCAGAAAAGGGCAATTTATAACTAATTCTGAGAAAGACAATGTGGATTATGAGATAAAATAATTATAGTATGGTATCATAAAATACCACTGAAGAGATCAAGATACTAAGTTAATCCTTTTCAAGAAACACACATGAAGATCTTCAGAAATTACAAAAATATCCACCAGTTGTACTTCTTCCTCTCTGCGGATTGCCTCTTGCAAAATAGATACATTGCTGGGCAGACAAGACATTATTCCTATTTTACTACCACCAAAGAAGGTTAAAGAGGACCTGCACCTTGTTAAAGGCAATCTTTACTTCAGGGTCCACATAATTTACATAATCCCTTCTCAGTTCAGAAGTGACTACATTGTTCACATTGTCTCTACAGTTCCCTAACATTGTGCAGAACACCAACTGTGCATTAAAAATTGTAATTTAGAAAAATCTAAAGTTGCTAACCACAGCCTCACAAATTGAGCTCTCAGCTTTAAGAAACAACAGGAAAATGCACATGTCCAACAGGTATCAAGATGATCTTGGACAGCATGACAGCGGCCAACTGTTCTTGGTAAAGACAGTGGGGGTGACTGTCAAAATCTCTAATGTGATGTAGCAAGAATGAAAAATATTTTATACTTTGGTGCCATCTGTCCCAGCCTTTATCCTCCAACTTTTTCTTCATACTTGTCATCAACGAATGAAACATTTGTTCATTTATTCTTAGAATACTGAGAATGGATGACGGGAGCACAAAGCTGCGCTTAAACCTTTGTATGTCTGATCATACAGCTTCACTGTAACAAAATAGAAATGTTAAAATTTTAACATTGGTATTGACCAAAATAGAAATCTGCCCCTATCAAACCTAATAAATCTGTTTAAATAACAGTGAGTAGATTGGGTTACATGAAAACTACACTAGTGGCAGTGAGCAGGTAGAAATTTCTAACAGTATCATACCTAAAAGCAAATTTGCAAATACTCCAGCAGCTGAATTACAATCTCTGTCACTCTGTTCATAGCATAGTTTCTAAGCTGGTGTGTGTGTGTGTGTGTGTGTGTGTGTGTGTGTGTGTGTATTAGTTTCTAGAGGGAAACATTCCACGTAGGAAAAATATATCCAAAAAACAAAGATGATGTGACTTACCAAATGAAAGTGCTGGCAGGTCGACAGACACACAAACGAACACAAACATACACACAAAATTCAAGCTTTCGCAACAAACTGTTGCCTCATCAGGAAAGAGGGAAGGAGAGGGAAAGACAAAAGGATGTGGGTTTTAAGGGAGAGGGTAAGGAGTCATTCCAATCCCGGGAGCGGAAGGACTTACCTTAGGGGGAAAAAAGGACGGGTATACACTCGCGCGCACACACACACACATATCCATCCACACATATACAGACACAAGCAGACATATTTAAAGACAAAGAGTTTGGGCAAAGATGTCAGTCGAGGCGGAAGTGAAGAGGCAAAGATGATGTTGAATGACAGGTGAGTTATGAGTGGCGGCAACTTGAAATTAGCGGAGGTTGAGGCCTGGTGGGTAACGGGAAGAGAGGATACATTGAAGAGCAAGTTCCCATCTCCGGAGTTCGGATAGGTTGGTGTTGGTGGGAAGTATCCAGATAACCCGGACGGTGTAACACTGTGCCAAGATGTGCTGGCCGTGCACCAAGGCATGTTTAGCCACAGGGTGATCCTCATTACCAACAAACACTGTCTGCCTGTGTCCATTCATGCGAATGGACAGTTTGTTGCTGGTCATTCCCACATAGAATGCATCACAGTGTAGGCAGGTCAGTTGGTAAATCACGTGGGTGCTTTCACATGTGGCTCTGCCTTTGATCGTGTACACCTTCCGGGTTACAGGACTGGAGTAGGTGGTGGTGGGAGGGTGCATGGGACAGGTTTTATACCGGGGGCGGTTACAAGGGTAGGAGCCAGAGGGTAGGGAAGGTGGTTTGGGGATTTCATAGGGATGAACTAAGAGGTTACGAACGTTAGGTGGACGGCGGAAAGACACTCTTGGTGGAGTGGGGAGGATTTCATGAAGGATGGATCTCATTTCAGGGCAGGATTTGAGGAAGTCGTATCCCTGCTGGAGAGCCACATTCAGAGTCTGATCCAGTCCCGGAAAGTATCCTGTCACAAGTGGGGCACTTTTTTGTGGTTCTTCTGTGGGGGATTCTGGGTTCGAGGGGATGAGGAAGTGGCTCTGGTTATTTGCTTCTGTACCAGGTCGGGAGGGTAGTTGCGAGATGCGAAAGCTGTTGTCAGGTTGTTGGTGTAATGGTTCAGGGATTCCGGACTGGAGCAGATTCGTTTGCCACGAAGACCTAGGCTGTAGGGAAGGGACCGTTTGATGTGGAATGGGTGGCAGCTGTCATAATGGAGGTACTGTTGCTTGTTGGTGGGTTTGATGTGGACGGACGTGTGAAGCTGGCCATTGGACAGGTGGAGGTCAACGTCAAGGAAAGTGGCATGGGATTTGGAGTAGGACCAGGTGAATCTGATGGAACCAAAGGAGTTGAGGTTGGAGAGGAAATTCTGGAGTTCTTCTTCACTGTGAGTCCAGATCATGAAGATGTCATCAATAAATCTGTACCAAACTTTGGGTTGGCAGGCCTGGGTATCCAAGAAGGCTTCCTCTAAGCGACCCATGAATAGGTTGGCGTACGAGGGGGCCAAGGGGGACAAGGGTTCCACGACCGTGGTACTTGATCGTCGGGAGTATGTGGCTGAGGGACTGCGTCAGCTTGCAGACAACACCACATACAAAGTTTGCCAAGGTAACCCCATTCCCGACGTCCAGGCGGAGCTTCAAGGAATCCTCAGAACCTTAGGCCCCCTGCAAAACCTTTCACCTGACTCCATCAACCTCCTGACCCCACCGACACCCCACACCCCTACCTTCTACCTTCTTCCTAAAATCCACAAACCCAATCATCCCGGCCGCCCCATTGTAGCTGGTTACCAAGCCCCCACAGAACGTATCTCTGCCTACGTAGATCAACACCTTCAACCCATTACATTCCTTCATCAAAGACACCAACCACTTTCTCGAACGCCTGGAATCCTTACCCAATCTGTTACCCCCGGAAACCATCCTTGTAACCATTGATGCCACTTCCTTATACACAAATATTCCTCACGTCCAGGGCCTCGCTGCGATGGAACATTTCCTTTCACGCTGATCACCTGCCACCCTACCTAATAATACAGTATATGTGTGGCCCCCCAGGGGATCCACAACTCTTTTGTGGATACGTGCGTAGCGAGCACGGGACCCCGAGCTGATGTGGCCTTCCTTCCTTTCCGGGCTGCATACCTTCCCTTTCCGCATCCTTCCCCATCCCCCATCTTCGCCCCCCCCCCCCTCACCTCTGGCTCTTTCCTTCCTTTTCTCCCCCTCTGGGGGAATGGTTTGTGCCTACGTCCGGAGACGGACGCTTGTAAATGTACCACATTCTTCGCCTTCCTTACTTGTAAGTCTTCGTTCTTCCTTTGTCCTTCTCTTTTCCTTACCTCTTCTCTCTACCCTTTTCTCCGCTGCGCCGTTTGAGACCTCTTTTTTCCTTTCCCTTTCCCTTTCTCTTTCTTCCTCCCTGTGCGTGTCTGAAGGCCGACCCACGCACTTCCATGCGTAGCCGGTGACGGGGTAACGCGTAATTCCCCGCCCCGGGTAGACAGGTAGGACACGTACGTACCCCCTGGTAACGGCCAGGCCCAGGGAGGGGTGATTACCCGAGCTGATACCTTCCGAAAGTGCCGATTGGTCCCTCCGTCCGTTTGTCGGGAGGTGTGACCTGAGGTGTGAACAATCACCTAAGGCGGGAGTGCCCTCAGAGAGGGCCCCCACAAGGGAGGAGCGCGCCATCGGAGACGCCGGTAATCATGGGGGATTCTTCCGCAATGGTTTCCTCACCTTCCACTATGTCTGCTCACAAACGTAAGTTCACTGAGTCTCAACCACAGTCAGTTCTTCCATCGTTGCCACAGTTCCTTGTTGTTTCTCGGTCTGTCGAAGGTCACGACTTCTCCACAGTCAACCCTTTCATTATTCAGAAAGGTGTCGACGCAATTGCTGGTCCTGTAAAGTCTTGTTCCAGATTACGGAATGGCACCCTGTTGTTAGAAACACACAGTGCCCTCCAGGCACAAAAATTGCTGCGTACCTCACTACTACACACTTTCCCTGTCCGGGTGGAACCGCACCATACCTTAAATTCCTCGCGTGGAGTAGTTTATACACGCTCCCTCGATGGACTGTCTGACGAAGAAATTCAGCACTACCTGTCAGACCAGGGCGTAACGGCTGTTCATAGGGTTATGAAAAGGGTTGACACGAAGATCATTCCAACCCGCACTGTCTTTTTGACATTTGACAAAGTGCAACTCCCATCGAAAATCAAAGCAGGCTATGAGATAATTTCCGTTCGTCCTTACGTCCCAAACCCTACGCGTTGCTATCGGTGCCAGCGATTCAATCACACCAGCCAGTCCTGTTCTAATCCGGCCAAATGTGTTACGTGTGGCAGGGATGCCCATGAGGGTGCTTGTCCACCTCCATCCCCTCGCTGCATCAACTGTATGGGTGACCACGCTGCTTCCTCTAGAGATTGCCCAGTTTTTAAGGACGAAAAGCTCATCCAGGAAATAAAGAGTGAAGGAAAAGGTGTCGACCTTTGCTGCTCGGAAATTATTCGCCAGTCGACAGCCCACCGTGCCTCAGACAGGCAAATACAGCACTGTCCTTGCTTCTCCTCGGCCAACAAAGGAGGCGGCCACGCAGACTTGCGACCTCACCTTTAGTGCCACGGTCGTCCGATCGGCCAGCGCAAAGATCGCCCGTTCAACTTCACCACTTTCGCCTGCCCACTCTTTGGCTCACCCTTCTTCGGGTTCTGCTAAATCTCGAGCCCAAAAGTCAGACACCAAGTCTTCGAAGAAAGAGCATACTCGTGAAGAGTTTTTACGTACGGCAACTTCACCACCATCGGTTCCTCCTTCCTCTAAACCTCATACTTCCAAGAAGGCTACAAAGAAACCCAGTTCCTCTCCTTCTCCGCCAAGGCGTGTCCCATCCACAGCGCCACCTGGCGGAAATCGCCCGCGGCCGTCTTCTGTGTCGCCGAGGCGCACTGCTGGTGGCCGGTCAACCGGCCGATCGCTGGTGGCAGGAGCTGCTCCTGACCAACCTATGGATCAGGATCTTCTGCCTTCGGCTGAATGCCATTCCATGCTGTCGGTCGCAAGCTCTGAGCAGTCGTTGAGTTGACAGCACCCTTGGTCACATTCCTCCATTTTCTGTTCACCCTATGTCCATTATCCACTGGAATATCCGCGGCATTCGAGCCAATCGGGATGAATTGTCGATCCTCTTACGATCCTACTCGCCGGTCATCTTCTGTCTTCAGGAAACAAAGCTGCGTCCTAATGACCGCTTTGTTCTCCCTCATTTTCAGTCCGTCCGATATGACCTCCCCTCTGTGGAAGGCACTCCAGCCCATGGAGGACTCATGATTCTTCTCCATGATACTCTCCATTATCATCCAATCCCCTTAGACAGTTCCTTCCAAGCTGTCGCCGTCCGTCTTTCCCTTTCTGGATACACGTTCTCTCTTTGTACTGTATACATTCCATCATCCACACCGATGGCACGAGCTGATCTCCTTCATCTTCTTGGTCAGCTTCCACCCCCCTATTTGCTGGTTGGGGACTTCAATGCCCACCACCCGCTTTGGGGATCTCCACATCCTTGTCCACGTGGCTCACTATTGCTAGACGTCTTCCACCAAGCGGATCTAGTTTGCCTCAACACTGGGGTCCCCACGTTTTTGTCTGCCTCCACGACAAATTTATCTCATTTGGACCTTGCGATCGGTACTGTTCCGCTTGCTCGGCGCTTCGAATGGTTCGCCCTTGATGATACACACTCGAGTGACCACTTTCCATGTGTCCTTAGGCTGCAGCCTCAACTGCCATATATGCGCCCGCGACGCTGGAAGTTTGCCCAAGCCGATTGGACACTTTTTTCGTCTCTAGCGACATTCGATGACCGTCGCTTTCCCAGCGTCGACGATGAGGTCACACATTTTACCGACGTTATTCTTACAGCTGCGGAACGTTCAATACCACGCACCTCCGAATTGCCCCGGCGCCCCCCAGTTCCTTGGTGGACCAAGGCATGCCGTGACGCAATCCGTGAGCGGCGACGTGCTCTTCGCATTTTCCGTCACCATCCTACTTTGGCAAACTGTATCCGCTATAAGCAACTCCGTGCGCGATGCCGTCGCGTCATCCGTGATAGCAAGAAGGCAAGCTGGCAATTCTTTATTAGCTCCTTTAACACCTTCACTCCCTCCTCGGAAGTTTGGAGTCGGCTTCGACGGTTCTCAGGCGCGCCTAGTTTCTCCCCGGTCTCTGGGCTCACTGTCGCGCATGATACCTTAGTGGACCCCGTCGCAATTTCTAACTCATTGGGTCAGCACTTTGCTGAGATTTCGAGCTCTTCACATTACCCGCCAGCGTTTCTCCCGAAGAAACGTGCAGCGGAAGTGCGACCTCTTGCTTTCTCCTCTCAAAATCGCGAAAGCTACAATACTGTTTTCTCCATGCGGGAACTCCAACATGCCCTCTCTTCTTCTCGCTCCTCCGCCCCTGGATCGGATGGTATCCATGTCCAAATGTTGCTGCATTTATCAACCCATAGTCTGCGTTACCTCCTTCGCCTTTATAATCGAATTTGGACCGACAGTACCTTTCCCAGACGATGGCGGGAAGCTATCGTCGTTCCCATTCCGAAACCTGGAAAGGACAAACATCTCCCCTCTAGCTATCGCCCCATTTCTCTCACGAGTAGTGTCTGTAAGATTTTGGAGCGTATGGTGAATTACCGTTTAGCTTGGTGGCTGGAATCACGCAGTCTTTTAACACCTGCCCAATGCGGATTCCGAAAGCATCGCTCTGCAGTTGACCATCTTGTTGCTCTCTCCACTTATATCATGAACAATTTTCTCCGGAAACGCCAAACGGTAGCAATATTTTTTGATCTGGAGAGAGCATACGATACCTGTTGGAGGACAGGCATCCTCCGCACACTGTTCTCTTGGGGCTTTCGAGGCCGGCTGCCCCTTTTTCTTCGCGAATTTATGGCAGAGCGAACATTTAGGGTGCGGGTGAACACTACTCTCTCCCGTACTTTCTCTCAAGAAAACGGGGTACCCCAGGGCTCCGTGCTGAGTGTTGTACTGTTTGCCATCGCTATAAATCCAATTATGGATTGTCTCCTTCCTGACGTCTCGGGCTCCCTCTTTGTGGACGATTTTGCGATCTACTACAGCTCTCAACGGACCAGCCTTCTTGAACGCCGTCTTCAAGGATGTCTCGATCGCCTCCACTCTTGGAGCCTCGAAACCGGCTTCAGTTTTTCTCCCAGTAAGACCGTTTGTATTAATTTTTGGCGACGTAAGGAGTTTCTTCCGCCCTCCTTACATCTAGGTCCTGTGAACCTTCCGTTTTCAGACGTCACTAACTTCTTGGGTCTTATGTTTGACAGAAAACTGTGCTGGTCCTCCCACGTTTCCTATCTTTCGGCTCGCTGTCTGCGAACGCTCAACACCCTCCGCGTCCTGAATGGTACCTCCTGGGGAGCGGACCGAGTGGTCCTTCTCCGCCTCTATCGCGCCTTAGTGCGCTCGAAATTGGACTATGGAAGCATAGTCTACTCCTCTGCTCGGCCGTCTATTCTTCAGCGTCTCGACTCTATCCACCACCGTGGATTACGTTTAGCGTCTGGAGCTTTTTACACTAGCCCTGTGGAAAGCCTTTATGCTGAGACTGCTGAACCTCCACTGTCCAATCGGCGAGCGGTCCTTCTGAGCCGTTATGCTAGCCATCTGTCTTCCATGCCTGCTAATCCAGCCCATGACCCTTTTTTCGACGCCTCCTTTGATGTAGGGTATGCAGGCCGCTCCTCCTCCCTACTACCCCCGGGAGTCCGCTTCCGTCAACTGCTCCATTCTCTTTCCTTCCACTTTCCTAAAACCTTCTTGACAACTTGGGGTACAGCACCGCCTTGGCTCCGTCCCCGGATCTGTCTGCTCCGTGATCTTTGTCAATTTCCCAAGGAAGGTACACCTTCACTTGTTTATCGTCGGGCATTTGCTGCTCTATGTGCACAAATGACGGACGCCACCTTTATTTACACCGACGGCTCGAAAACATCGTTGGGTGTAGGGAGTGCCTATATTGTTGGCGACGCCCCAAATCACTTTCGGCTTCCCGACCAGTGTTCGGTTTATACTGCGGAGCTTTTCGCTGTTCTCCAGGCTGTCCACTACATCCGCCGCCATCAGTGTATACAGTACGTAATCTGCTCGGATTCTCTCAGCTCTCTCCTCAGTCTCCAAGCTCTTTATCCTGTGCACCCTCTGGTCCACCGGATTCAGGACTGTCTGCGCTCGCTCCACCTGGGGGGCGTCTCGGTGGCGTTCCTCTGGCTCCCGGGACACGCTGGTATCTGTGGGAATGAGGCGGCCGATATAGCGGCCAAGGCTGCAGTCTCTCTTCCCCGGCCAGCTATTCAGTCGCTTCCCTTCACCGATCTACAGAGCGGTTTATGTCGCAAAGTTGCTCATTTATGGCTTGAACATTGGTCAACACTTCCCCGAAATAAATTGCGGGAAGTGAAAGCCCTTCCTTGCGCTTGGACCTCTTCCTCCCGAACGCGTCGTCGGGAGGAGGTGATTTTAGCTAGACTCCGGATAGGGCACTGTCTTTTTAGCCATCGACATCTTTTAAGCGGCGATCCTCCCCCACTCTGTCCCCACTGCTCTCAGCTGTGGACGGTAAGACACCTTTTAATTGAATGCCCCTATTTTAATCCGTTACGCTCCCGTCTCCAGCTATCGCCTGATCTATCGTCGATTTTAGCAGATGACACGCGCTCAGCCGACCGCATTCTCCAGTTTATTAGTGACAGTGAAATGACGTCAGTCATTTGAAGTTTTATCGGGGACCATCAACCCCTCTCTGTAGTGGACTTTTAAGCCTTGTTTCTGCTTTTAGTGTCTCCAATTATTTGAGTTTCGTTCCCATTTTTGCTGTTTTCCATTTTCAGTTTTTATTATTTCCTCAGTCACGGACCGGGCGCTAATGACCATAGCAGTTTTGCGCCCTAAAACCACAAACAACAGTATATGTGTGGATGGATATGTGTGTGTGTGTGTGTGTGCGTGCGCGAGTGTATACCCGTCCTTTTTTTCCCCCTAAGGTACGTCTTTCCGCTCCCGGGATTGGAATGACTCCTTACCCTCTCCCTTAAAACCCAAATCCTTTCGTCTTTCCCTCTCCTTCCCTCTTTCCTGACGAGGCAACCGTTGGTTGCGAAAGCTAGAATTTTGTGTGTATGTTTGTGTTTGTTTGTGTGTCTATCGACGTGCCAGTGCTTTCGTTTGGTAAGTCACATCATCTTTGTGTATATATATATATATCAGTTTTTCTAAATGTAATATAATTGGATAGATAAAAAAATCTACTCACCAAGCAATGATAGGATGAAAAGAGTTAAGGAACTATGCAAGCTTTCGGAGTCGGTGGCTCCATCTTCTACCAGAAGAGTAGAAGGGAAGAAGAGTGTAGTAACTAAACCAGCCGCGGGAATGCCTTGGGCTGCGGGTCGGAGCCGCCAGGCGGGGAAGCCGCCGGCGGTGGAGCACGCACCACCGGGTAAACACAGGACGAGTCGGGCGACAGACCAACGACAACTGACCACGACCAACTATGACCGACACAACAAGGAAGAGATAAACAACAGAGGCTTGTGGAAACCACAACACCAAACACCAACAGTAAATCCACTCGGAACCAGAGCCAGGCAAATGTCAACAACGAGCAACGACCAGAACGCAGTACCGCCGAGATAGAAACGAAATCCAGAGCGAGTACCAGACTGACTGGACTAGGGCAGAGCGGGTCCCTATATATGAAACCGGAGGGAGTGGCGTAGCGGTGGCGCCCTCGCTGCGTGAGAGCTGCTGCGCGGAATAGCGGAGGCGGAGCCCTCTATGGGCTGACATTTGTTCTGGCGCGTGTTCGACTTCCGCGGCGGAAGGTACTAGAAAGAGGGGTGAAGGAAAAGGATTAGTGAGGTTTAGGAAATGGGGAAATTTATGGAAAAGTTACCCACAACCCAGTGATAGGGAAGACTTATTGGACAGGATGAGAAGGAAAACAGATTGTTGGAGACGGGACTGGAAGAAATTTTAAAACCCTGTATCTTAAAGGTGGAAGATAGGGTAATAAGCAAGACAGAGATTACTGACCAAGCATCATGCGACAGTTAATAAGAGTGGAAAGCTAAGTACATTATTCATGGTAGGGATAGGGGATGAGAAAAGAGAGAGAGGCAAGAAAATAAAAGATATAGAAAATTGAAAGGGAACGGAGAAAGGAACAGTCACTGAGAAGAAGTCCTGAGTCTGAAGAAAATAATATAAATTAAGACCATGTAGGTGGCAAGAACCAAGGACATGTTGTACTGCTAGTTCTCACCTGCAGAGTTCTGAGAAACTTGTGTCAGGGGGAAGAATCCAGATAGCACGTGTGGTGAAACGGGCATCGAGGTTACGACTGTCTTGTGGTAGAGCATGTAGTACAACGGGATATTGTGTTGCCAGTGTACACTCTGTCCATTCATCCTAACTAACTTGGTGGTAACATGTGCATGCTCTGTAACATTAGTGTTGATCTCAGTGCTTGTTTAACCCCACATGAATTCTGGATTCTCCTACCTGACTCCAGTTTCTAAGAACTCCACAAGTGTGAACTGGCGTTACATGTCCTCGGTTCTCACCACCCACCTGGCCTAAGTTTATGTTAATTTCTTCGCACTCAGCATTCCTTCTCTGTAGCTGTTCCTTTCTTCAATCTCTCTCAGTTTTCTACATCCTTATTTTTTCACCTGTCTATTTCCCCCCTACCTCTACCATGTATAATGTACTTAGCTTTTGTGCAGTCCCAACAATCAGTCTGTCCTTCTCAATCTGTCCATTAAGTCTTCCCTGACTCGGGGCTGTAGGCAACTTTTCCATCAATCTCCTTATTTCCTAAACCTCACCAGGTCACTTCTTTCATCCCTTTTCATTCACTTAGACCTTTCTGGTAAAAGAACAAGTCACGAACTACAAAAGCTTGCACATTTCCTTAACTTTTCTATGTGTTTGTTCCTGCCACTGCTTGGTTAAAAAGATTTTTTTTAACTATCCAGTTACATTATTAAGTACTTAAATTTCTCTAATATGTAAAACTTCTCAAGTAACCTGTTTAAACATAAACTCAAATCTACTTACAGGGGAAGAGAGAGATGAACTACTGAATAAAATGCGACAAATGGCGGAGGACACTTGCGAATTAGATATAAGGCATGATGAAATGATTCGAACTACTAAGAGAATTGAAAGTAAGAAGAAGAAAGCTACTACAGGAGACTCTTCTGAAGTAGAATCTTTCAAGAAAGTCAGTATTTCAAATTAAGTATATGGTCTCCTTGTAAATTCATTTGTATAATTCTTATCTTTTGCTGTTTTGTCTTACTGACTTAGTAATTTTCTAGCTTGTGCCTAATTATTGTTGTTTACTGGCTAACTGTTTCACTGCATTAATTGTATTTTTTGACCTCCCCCATAGCAGAATATTGTCAAATGATCATTCACAAAACCCAAAGAAATTCTGGTCTTATGTTAAGGCTGGTAGTGACATCAAAGTTAGTGTCCAGTCTCTAGCGAATGAGACAGGAACTGAATTGAGGGTAGCAAAGCAAAAGCTGAAATACTTAATTCCATTTTGAAATGTTCCTTTACAAAAGAAAACGTAGGAGAATTGCCCCAATCAGAGAAATGAGTATTAGTGTCAGTGGTATTGAGAAACAGGTGAAATCATTGAAATTGAACAAAGCTCCAAGACCTGATGGAATTCCTATCAGATTCTGTACTAAATTTGCGGCAAGTTAGCCCCACTTCTAACTATAATCTATCATAGAGCCCTCAAACAAAAAACCATGCCCAGTTCTTGGAAGAAACCACAGGTCACACCCATCTACAAGAAGGGTAGTGGAAGTGATTCACAAAAGTACTACCTAATATCCTTGACATCAATTTGTTGTAGAATCTTAGGACATATCGAGTGTGATTCAAAAGTTTCAAGACTTAACTCAGAACTAGAAATTTATTGGACTTTTAAGTACAACAGACTAAAATTCTTCAAAATATGATCCTTCAGCATCAACACAGTGCTGCCAGTGTATCTTCCAGTGTTCATAGCCCTTCTGGAAGGCCTCGGGCATCATGCTGTCGAAGCCTGCTGGATGGTATCGATAGAGTCGAATTGCTTCCCTTTTAGGCCTGTCTTAATTCAGGAGAAGAGGAAAAAGTCACTTGTAGCCAAGTCGGGGCTATAGGGTGGCTGCGGCAGTGTTGTCACGTTGAATTTGACCAAAACTTTGGCGGTGGTGCGCGACGTGTGAGCGGGCGCGTTGTCATGGTGGAGAATCCAATCGCCCTCGATCGCCGGGCGGACGCGGTGAACTCGATCCCTCAAGCGGCAGAGCACTCCAGCATAAAAGTCACCTCTGACAGTCTGTCCACAAGCAACAAACTTCTTGTGAATCACTCCTTTACCTTTTTTTTTAAAAAAAAAAAAAAAAACCAGCATGCACTTCACACACGACTTGCTCATGCAAGCCTTCTTGAGCTTCGGCGATGAAGCAGTGTGCCATTCTGAGCTTTGACGCTTCAACTCAGGGTCATACTTGTAGACCCAGGTCTCATCACCAGTAACCACTTTCTCCAGAAGGTTCGGAATAACATTCAACCGTTGGAGCATTTCCTGGCAAACAGTCATGTGCCGTTTCTTCTGATCCACCTACAAAACTTTTGGCACCAGTTTGGCACACACTTTTCGCATCATCAAATTCTCCGTCACAGTCCTCCACACCATACTCTGACTGAGTCCCAGTTCATCGGCAGTTAATCTATTACTAAGACTACGGTCATTGTTTAAAAGTTCCCGCACTCTCGCCACATTTTGATTCACGTGGCTTGATGATGGTCTCCCAGAGCGGTCATCATCTTCAACATTTCCGTGTCCATCTTTGAAACATTTGTGCCACATGAAAACCATTGCACAGGACATGGTTTCTTCCTTAAAGGCCTCTTGAATCATACCGAGAGTCTCCGTGTGGTTTTGTTCAGTCGCATGCAAAACTTAATCACATAACACTGCTCCAAGTGCTGCTCCATTTTCGCCTCTCCCACTTTTCGACCGAGGTCAATGACGTGCACTCATGCTGCAAGGGATGCGCACTCTCCAGGATTCCGGAGGCAACTGCCGCAGTGTCAGTTCATACCCTGAGACCCCCCACGACGTCCCCCACCCGGCGGAACCGGTCCGCGCGCGCTCCCCTACTCAGAAATGAATCGGTCTTGAAACTTCTGAATCACACCTTGTATTCTGAGCTCAAACATCATGAGATATCTCAAACAGAATGGCTTTCCCCATGCCAACCAGCATGAATTCTGGAAGCATCGATCATGTGAAACGTAACTCGCACTCTTCTCACATGACATATTGAAAGCTTAGGATCAAGGCAGTCATGCTGTATATTCCTATATTATCTTGTACATATTTACAGGAGATAATGTGAACATCATTTTTCTGGAATGAAATTTTCTCTCTGCAGCGGAGTGTACGCTGGTATGAAACTTCGTGGCAGATTAAAACTGTGTGCCGGACCGAGACTCGAGCTTGGGACCTTTGCCTTTCGCGGGCAACTGCTCTACCTGGTAGAGCACTTGCCCGCGAAAGGCAAAGGTCCCGAGTTCAAGTCTTGGTCTGGCACAGAGTTTTAATCTGCCAAGAGGTATCATTTTTCTGATTCAACAAATTTGCTCAGGAGTTTAGGCATAATTTTGAAAGCAAGTTCTTGTATTTAGGCAGTAATTCATTAATTTATTATTGGACATTACTATAGTGTACCATGAATGGGAAGTGCTCGACTTATTGTAAAATACTGGGCTCTACTTTTGATGTGATAGTTATTATAGGTGGTTTTTTTTATTTTTTTTTATTTTTTATTTTTTATTTATTTATTTTTTTTTTTTAATTGAGGTGTGTGTGTTTGTGTAGGGTTGGATAATGGGAGAAAGAAAAATGAAGCTCGTGTGATATGCTCCATCCAAACAGGCCGTGGAAGACCCACAGTACAGACCGACCGCCTTGTCATCCTCAGCCAATAGGTGTCATTGGGTGAGGATAGGGAGGTGCGTATGGTCAGCACACTGTTCTCCCAGCTGCTGCCAGGTTTTATGAATGGAGCCACTACTACTCAGTCACATAGCTCCTCAGTTGGCTTCACAAGGGCTGAGTAAACACCAGTTTCCAACAGCACTCAGTAGACCCAAAGGGTCACCCATCCAAGTGCAAGCCAAACCTGATAACAGTTAACTTCAATGATCTGATGAGAACCAGTGTTATCACTGCATCAAGGCCATTTGCCAGTGTAATAGATACCATGATAATGTCACAGGAGGAGAAGATTGCTGTATTTTGATGTGAACTTAGATAACGCCAGAAAAGTTGTTGACAATACAACACATCCTTATCCTACAAAATATATTGAGCACATTGAGAGGGGTACCACAGCAAGATGATCTGTAGTATACCACAGCAAGTTGATGTGTAGTATCTATCACTTGAATTTTGAGGACTCCTTGGTTGACTAACAACTGCAAAAACAGCAAGACTTGTTATATTTATTAGCACTTTTTCATCACACAGTTCCACATTGTGTGCCACTAAACAAATGCTTAAAGCAAAGCAACTTTTCTATGTATATTTAGAAGGAGAACACTAGAGGGAGAGTGATTCTAATGCTAGAACTCGAGCGTGCCAGCCCAAGATAACAGTCAGCAAAAATTCACATAAGGGAGCCCAAAGAGAAGTGATGCTGGCATGCAGTGCCACTTGCCACCAACAAACTCTTGCTTTGTTGACATGCAACAGTTACTTCTTACATTGTTGATACAAGTGAACACGCTGTCCAGTGCTATATTACAATTATGGATATTACATATTTTACATCTCCCCATAGCAGAAATTTTAATTTTTTGGTATAAAATGTATTTAAAAATAGAAAACCAAAAATATTCTTCTAGACTTTCAGAATAGTTAAGTTACATAATTTGTAAATATTCATAGATTGTGGTAAATCATCCCAAAAGCCTTACGAAGTATTACTATTCACACAAAAAACAAAGCAAAGTATCTGTATATCAGTATCTATACTACTGTATAAAGACAGGTAATTGTTTAAAATTGTTACCAAAACTCTCAGAAAGCGATTTACCATTTTTCTACAGATTTTTACACAATAATGAACATTCAGACACACAAAGGCCATATATATTTTTTAAATAAATGTATGTGTAATATACAACAGAGAAATGTTGTTACCACAAGTCTCAAAAAGTTTTTGGCCTATTTGCTTCAGATTTTTATGTGGTACAGTAATAAACATTCAGATGGACAAAGGCTGTAGCTTTTTTAAACAACAACGTGGATTTTCTGTTAATACTGACTGTAAGAAAGAAAACACTGCATTGTGAAAATGTGCAGTTTTTTGTTTTCCTCGCAGTCACTTGCAGCTACAACAGCAAGACGTGAATCATTAGACAAATTGTTTCTCAGATATATTTATTGTTTCTCCTTATATATAATTTCAAACAGAAATTGTTCACACATAATATGTAAGAAACATCAAAAATAATCTGGAAAATCAAAAGAACATTTGAAAAACTTAGCTTATAGAAATACAAGAAAATTTTACCAAACATAACACTAGAAATTTTTACCAGACTTTTAAACATGTACTTAAAGTGTATCAAGGAGCAAGTACTTGTTTCAAAGATGAAAATGCCAAAATAAAATTAAATAACAAAGACAATTGAGAAATACTAGCAAAATTTTTTGACAGGCTCTTAACTGTCCAGTTGCAACATTTAAATTGGAATTTCAAGCAATACCACAAAATTTGGAGGAAGATTTACCACCAACAAAGCAAGAAATTCATAAAATCACTCAAAAACAACAAATCAAATGGTGGAGACTCCATTACTGCAAATTATTAAAATAGTCAGAACTATAGGTCTACAACTACTTTTTGAGAACATTTTGAAAACTGAAAAGATTCCAGCAGAGTGGAAACTAGCATTATCCACCCACTATACAAAAAGGGAGACAAACAAAGTGTTAACAGTTACAGAGGAGCGTCACTTCTCCAAGTGGCATGCAAAACATTGCCAGAAATTCTCCTGGTCAGAGAGGTAGAAACTTTAGACAACCAGTTGGGAGAATATCACAGAGGTTTTCTAAAGGGAAGATCCTGCACAGAACAGTTTTTAATCTAAAATCAATAATTCACTACAGTAGGTATCATTTATTGATTTCAAAAAGCATTTGATTAGGTAGACAGAGAGGCAATAGATAAAATCAATAGAGAATTTGGTGTTAAAGCAAAATTAGCAAATATAATTCATGAAACTCTAACAAAGACAATATCTAAAGTTAAATTTATCAGAGAACTATCTCAGCCATTTCAAATAAAAACTAGTGTTAGACAAGGGGATGGTGTAGTTTGGAGCTAAAGAATCACAAACTTGAGCCAATAATTCTAGGGAGGAAAGCAAATGGAATTAAGGTAAACTGCCTGGCTTTTGCAGACTATTTTGCAATCAGTACTTTTGGAAAATCTGACAGCAGTTATTCAAATAAATCTTCTCAAAGAAATGGCATATAGAACTAGTCTCAAAATTTCAGCTGAAAAAAAATGGCAAATATAAAAATTGCACCAAAATTCATAGAAACACAAATAGGTAAAAATAGAGTGAGTAAGTAAATTCAGATATCTTATAGAAACTATACAACAGAGTGGACTAGAAAAATTTGCAGTAGATGTAAGATTTATCAAAATGGAGAGAGCATATAGTTTGAAAAAAGAGTATTTACAACAAGAAATGCATATCTAGAAAAACCAAACTTAAACACTATACCCCAGCGGTATGACCAGAACTTTTACATGCATGTGAATGCCTAACAATGAAGTATAAGCTGGACAGAATAGAGATACTTGAAGGATGGATAGTTAGAAAAATAATGGGTGCAATGCAAACTACAGATGGTTGAATGCAAACTATAGATGGTTGGAAAATGAGAAGTAATGAGGGGATCTACAAAAATATAGAGAAAATGTCAGGAGTAATCACTTAAAAAAGCTTAATATTTTTTTGGACTCCTCTGCCGAATGAATGATAACAGGCTCATAAAGCAAATATTTCTGTACTTCTCGAAGAAGAACTCGACAATAGCTTGGATTACAGAAATAAGGAAAGGTCTCACAAGAAACAACATCAACAAATCAGAAATAACAGACAGAAACCTTTTGAAGAGTAAAATATTAAATTTAGAAGGCTTTCAGTGTAAAAGAAATAAGAAACTGGGAACAACATGAACAGAAGAAAGGAAAAGACAGCACAGGGAGAAGATGAAAGTGTGCTGGAAAAATAGAAAAACAACAAGGAAAGAAGAGGAATTGAAGTTGTTACGCATGACCCTATTTGGCAAAAATTGCTGCTTTGTTTTCTTCCTTGCTGTCAGTTTTACAGAAAACAGGAATGGTGTATTTATGGCTTATTTACTTACGTTTGGTTACGATTAGAATACTACTACAGAATCTGAATCATCCAAAACTTTGTAATCCTTCACATTCATGGAATAAAACTATGCAAAATACTTTTATTGAAGCTACTATCCTCACAGATGCATCAACATGAGAGGTCTCAGTCATACCCTATATACCAATTATCCCAACCAACTTACCCATTCATTTTAAGCGACTTCAGTTCTGTTTGCAGTAACAATAAACAAAGCTCAAGGGCTGAGAGAGGGGTAAAGGTGGTGATGAACAGAGAGGGAGGAGAAAGGAGGAAGAGATGGTCAGAGAGGGAGGTGGAGGAGTTTAGGATGTATGTCCAATTCCAGTATATACTTAGCAATTGTGAAGCAACTGTAGTATCGCACAAAATCCTTAGTCTGTAAAGAGAGAGAGAGAGAGAGAGAGAGAGAGAGAGAGAGAGAGTGTGTGTGTGTGTGTCTACCAAAAACAAAACACACACACACACACACAGCTAAACCAGCAATGCAAACCTTAACTGGAATTATTGGAAAAACTCCACTGCAGTGGTTACTATTACTGAGTAATATAACACCTTCCCAAACTAGATGACTGGCAACCCTCAAATCAAAATTGGAGAAATGTTATGCCATCCCACCCCTTCCCACACATGTCAATGCACAGTTCCTTAAGACTTTGGAAACTGTCCACTTAGAAGAATATCAAACCTAGGAAAATGACATTTATGTCATTATTTAAAGTATTAGTAGCACATATTTAATTGATATATCTTCCAGGGCAATACATACTAAAACAGGACCAAGGTTCAAGATTTATTTTTCATATTTTGTGTAGTTCTTTGATAGATAACAAATTTTAAAATAATGATTACAGAAAGTATAATTATACTTCCAAGAAAAAAGTGTGATATGAGTTGCTGAGCAATTTCTTGCTCACAAAAAACGTGATGTATTTGTTGCAGAATCACAGAAAACTGCAAAATTAAGGAGTACACACACAAAATTGCCAGTGTGATCATATTGGCTCAACCATTCGATAGCAAGACACCCGTATGTTGTTCTCGTATGAAATGAATCCAGTTATTGAGTGACAGGTGGCTCATGTGCTGAGAAAATCACGGCCCGACCTATAGTTAAGCTATGCTTGGGCGTGGCCTCAGAAGTGTTAAATGGCAGGAACAGAGAGTGAAGTCAAGACATCAACCAGTAGCAATTGCGAACCAACTCAACAGTTTCAATATCAGCAATCACTGTACATTCCATTGGCAAGATCAGAACCTCATGACAAATCTAACTTTCAAGATACAAGGATTTTCTCTTCCCAGAAGACAATGGTGCAACATCAATAGGTTTCTCACAAACCACAGTACCTGCAATGAGAGTCTCACTCAGTGGAGAGCTTTAGAATGCACCCAGTGTGAAGCCAAAGAGGTTACAAGATGTCCATGACCTCACCACTGAAGCATTGGAATGGCTGACCCACAGTGACCTGGGTTTCTGATAAGAAAGTGCAATTGATAAAATAGAATAGTTTAAATCTCAATAGTTATTGTAATTTTATTATCACTTCCAGTTAACTTAAGCAATTTAAGCAGTGCACTCCAGAAATTTTTTCAGGTGGGACGAATGTTATCTGTTCCATATTTAAGTGGCACTGAAGTGACATTTTGTGGCAGTGACGGGAGCTGCAATATATCATACTGCCTAGGTTGGCCTTCCAACTCCAACACTAGATTGCGCAAGCCACGTTTTCTGTGTGTCCTTTGCCTACTTTTCCTTTCACATCATTTAAACATTAATTCTATACCAAAAAAAATTTCTTGTCAGGTTAATACCTGACATGAGTAGCCCATTTGCAAAACACACTATATGATAGAAAATTCGATTTTAGGGTTTTCATCCCGCAGCCTTCTTTACCTTTGACCAACAGATTTTGCTGTAATCTGAGTTTAAGTGTGCTATGTGGCTCAGTCATGCACTTGCAAAGTCTGCTATATTCCTGCAGAAGTGCAAAAGCCATTGTATTTACCGTACCCATATTGCCACAGCCTTGTCACTGAGTTTAACACATGCAAAATCAGCTAATTTTCCTACCACTCTATTGATCTCTTCTATCTGGAAATAAAAATTAATCTTTATGCTGCAGTCAGTAAGGGCAGTAGGCAGTGAGAGAAGATGGCATTTTTCTTTACTCTGTCAAGGAAATAGCTTGTCAGGTTGTAATTTGTTTTCTGCAGAGTCCACGAATACACATGCTTGACAATGCAGCCATTCTGCTCTTGTGTTGATAGAGTTGTTTATCTGATTTTATTTGCTAGAGATATGGTTTGTGGTAGAATGAAAAGCCACTTGCAGAAGCAGAAGAACCTTCAGTAGTATTAGAAGAAGAAAAATTTAGTGTACCAAAGGGGGCTGCTACATAGATTAATAAGCTATTTTTATTAAAAGTAATCAGTTGTCAAGTACATTTCTGATAGTTTGTGCAAGTTTTTAATCAGCACCCAAAACTTTCTTATAGTGCATATAGTGGATTTTGTATATGTGCCACTTATATGTCTTGTATCACATGTCCTTTTAGAAGCCAGTGATAACTTACACCAGCTTCCAGGTTGGGGTTGCTTGTGCCAGCCCGGCATGACATTCATCACAGTTCAGCCAATTTGCATGAAATATTTACAAATTATATACACGAACCTGCCTCATGAATGAGTCCATCTATTTGTGAAATCCATATCAAAATCTTCACATTAGTACTTGAGATTAGCTCAAATATACAGGACGCTTCTTAATACGAGGTGTGTTTATTAAGTAAGTGCCGTTTTGAAATTAAAAAAAGATGTGCTAAGATATCTCAATAATTTTATTTTTACATGAAAGCCTGTACCTTAATCTACTTTTATACATAATTTCTGTCAATATTGAGGCACTTGTCATAACGTTGTACCAGTTTTTGAATACCCTCCTCATAGAAGTCTGGCGCCTGACTTGTTAACCACTGCATCACCACTTTTTTGACTTCGTCATCGTCTTGAAGACGCTGACCGCCCAGGTGTTTCTTCAAGTGCAGGAACAGATGGTAGTCACTGGGCGCAAGATCGGGGCTGTACGGAGGATGACCTAGAGTTTCCCATCGAAAAAATGTGATGAGATCTTTGGTCTGATTCGCCACATGCGGACGGGAATTGTCTTGCAGCAAAACGATGCCCTTGCTCAACTTCCATGGACTGTTGCTTTGATTCTGGTGTGACGTAGGCCACCCATGTCTCATCGCCCGTAACAATTTGGCTTAAGAAATCATCACCGTCGTTGTGGTACCGCTCAAGGAAAGTCAATGCACTGTCTAAACGTTTGGTTTTGTGGACATCCGTCAACATTTTCGGTACCAAACTTGCGCACAATTTTCGGTAATTCAAGTGCTCGGTCACAATGCCATACAAAACACTACGAGAACCATTAGGAAAGTCATTCCGCAAGGAGGAAATAGTAAAGCGTCTGTTTTCTTTCACCTTATTGTCCACTTCCTGCACCAAACTTTCATTAACGACCGAAGGAGCCCACTCCGTTGTTCGTCATGCGCATTTGTGCGGCCGTCTTTAAATGCTCTCACCCACTTTCTTACCATTTGATCACTCATAATGTTTCCTCCGTAAACTGCACTGATCTCACGATGAATATCGATCGCTTTTAGGCCTTTAGCACTAAGAAATCTTATAACAGCCCGTACTTCACAGTCGGCGGGACTCACGATTATTGGAGGCATCTATAACACTCAGTACACAATGTAAACAAGTAAGAATCAGACTGTAATGGCGTCAGTGCGTAGATTAAGGTACAGGCTTTCATGTAAAAGTAAAATTCTTGAAATATCTTAGCACGTCTTTTTTTAATTTCAAAACGGTACTTACTTAAAAAACGTGCCTCATAATATTTAGAAAACCCTGAAGTGACATACAAATAGGTGATGCTGAGACGAGTAATTTAATATAAGACACACGTGGCTGCTAATGCCAAATGCCGCAATATCCCAAAAGAGGACGACAAATGCTGGACATGTGACGTCACCAGATGACGTACCTCGCTGCACATTTAGCAGTTGAGGTTATCAATCTGCCATGTCTGATCATCCCAACCTAAGTCAGGTATTCACTTCAGTATTGCTACAGGCCCACATGCACAACTTCAGTTTGTGGTTCCGAGGGTTTGAATCTTGCGTATGACAGGCAGTATATGTTTCACTGCTTTAGGCTATTACGTGTTTACATTGAAGTAAGATTTATTATTTTATTTACGCGTCTCACGGTCTCCACTGGATTATTGCAAAAGTGCAGTATAACGGAAACATACTGCATTGTGTCACAAGTAGATGAGTATGAGCTTCTGAATTTCATCATTACCAGTGACCTATGTCTCCTTTACTAAAGCAAACAAAAAAAAAAAAAAAAAAAAAAAAAAAGGGAAAAAAGGAAAGAAATGCAAAATAAGAACAGCTTTTGCTTGGTTACATCTTGTGATGCCACTTGTTCAACATTTGTCATCCATTTTTGAGGCATTTCCCAACATTTGCTGCTCCATGTGTCTTATATTAAATTATTTGTGTCAGTGTCATCTATATTGTTCCAGGGTTTTTTTAATCTTTAATAAGAATCATCCTGTATATGTAGAAACCACAGTATGGGACTTTATAGATTAGATTAGATTAGATTAATACTTGTTCCATAGATCATGAATACGACACTCCATAATGATGTGGAACGTGTCAGGTTAATAAAAGATGTCAGTACAAGATATTACATTACACAAAATATTGCATGACACTAATGTTTAAGTTTTTTTTTCCTTAATTTATATCTAAAACTTCAGCCAATGAGTAGAAGGAGTTGTCATCTAGAAATTCTTTTAATTTATTTTTAAATGTTAGTTGGCTACCTGTCAGGCTTTTGATGCTGTTTGGTAGGTGACCAAAGACTTTTGTGGCAACATAATTTACCCCTTTTTGTGCCAAAGTCAGATTTAACCCTGCATAGTGAAGATCATCCTTTCTCCTGGTGTGATAGCTATGCACACTGCTATTACTTTTGAACTGGGTTGGATTATTAACAACAAATTTCATAAGTGAATATATATACTGTGAGGATCTCTAGATCCTTAAATAGATGTCTGCAGGATGACCATGGGTGGGCTCCAGCAATTATTCTGATTGCACATTTTTGAGCAATGAATACTTCCCTACTTAACGATGAATTACCCCAGAATATGATGCCATACGAAAGCAGTGAATGAAAGTAGGCGTAGTAAGCTAATTTACTGAGATTCTTATCACTAAAATTTGCAATAACCCTAATAGCATACGTTGCTGAACTCAGACGTTTCTGCAGACCATCAATGTGTTGCTTCCAGTTTAACCTCTCATCAATGGACACACCTAAAAACTTTGAAAATTCTACCTTAGCTACAGACTTCTGTTCAAAGTCTATATATATTACTGGAGTTGTGCCATTTACTGTACGGGAATGTATATACTGTGTTTTATCAAAATTTAAAGAGAGTCCCTTTGCTGAGAACCACTTTATAATTTTGTGAAAAACATCATTTACAATTACATCACTTAGTTCTTGGTTTTTGGATGTTATTACTATACTTGTATCTTCAACAAAAAGAACTAACTTTGCATCTTCATCAATGTGGAATGGTAAGTCATTAATATATATCAAGAACAGTAAAGGACCTAAGACCGAACCCTGTGGGACCCCGTACTTGATAGGCCCCCAGTTTGAGGAATCAGCTGTTGTTTTAACATTACATGAACCACTTATTTCAACTTTCTGCATTCTTCCAGTTAAGTATGAATTAAACCATTTGTGCACTGCCCCTCTCAAACCATAATGATATGTGTATGGATATATAGGTGCATAGATAATTTTTAAAATGTGACTGACATGTCCTACACTGTTGTGCTGAATACTCAAAGAGCAATGAATAAATACTATGGTTGTTTAATAGGTGAAAGGAACTGTTTGTGAACTAGGTTACCCCCGGAAACCATCCTTGTAACCATTGATGCCACTTCCTTATACACAAATATTCCGCACGTCCAGGGCCTCGCTGCAATGGACCACTTCCTTTCACGCCGATCACCTGCCACCCTACCTAAAACCTCTTTCCTCATTACCTTAGCGATCTTCATCCTGACCCACAACTTCTTCACTTTTGAAGGCCAGGCATACCAACAATTAAAGGAAACAGCCATGGGTACCAGGATGGCCCCCTCGTACGCCAACCTATTCATGGGTCGCTTAGAGGAAGCCTTCTTGGTTACCCAGGCCTGCCAACCCAAAGTTTAGTACAGATTTATTGATGACATCTTCATTATCTGGACTCACAGTGAAGAAGAACTTCAGAATTTCCTCTCCAACCTCAACTCCTTTGGTTCCATCAGATTCACCTGGTCCTACTCCAAATCCCATGCCACTTTCCTTGACGTTGACCTCCATCTGTCCAATGGCCACCTTCAGACGTCTGTCCACATCAAACCCACCAACAAGCAACAGTACCTCCATTATGACAGCTGCCACCCATTCCACATCAAACGGTCCCTTCCCTACAGCCTAGGTCTTCGTGGCAAACGAATCTGCTCCAATCCGGAATCCCTGAACCATTACACCAACAACCTGACAACAGCTTTCGCATCCCGCAACTACCCTCCTGACCTGGTACAGAAGCAAATAACCAGAGCCACTTCCTCATCCCCTCAAACCCAGAACCTCCCACAGAAGAACCACAAAAGTGCCCCACTTGTGACAGGATACTTTCCGGGACTGGACCAGACTCTGAATGTGGCTCTCCAGCAGGGATACGACTTCCTCAAATCCTGCCCTGAAATGAGATCCATCCTTCATGAAATCCTCCCCACTCCACCAAGAGTGTCTTTCCGCCATCCACCTAACCTTCGTAACCTGTTAGTTCATCCCTATGAAATCCCCAAACCACCTTCCCTACCCTCTGGCTCCTACCCTTGTAACCGCCCCCGGTGTACAACCTGTCCCATGCACCCTCCCACCACCACCTACTCCAGTCCTGTAACCCGGAAGGTGTACACGATCAAAGGCAGAGCCACGTGTGAAAGCACCCACGTGATTTACCAACTAACCTGCCTACACTGTGACGCATTCTATGTGGGAATGACCAGCAACAAACTGTCCATTTGCATGAGTGGACACAGGCAGACAGTGTTTGTTGGTAATGAGGATCACCCTGTGGCTAAACATGCCTGGGTGCACGGCCAGCACATCTTGGCACAGTGTTACACCGTCCGGGTTATCTGGATACTTCCCACTAACACCAACCTATCCGAACTCCGGAGATGGGAACTTGCTCTTCAATATATCATCTCTTCCCGTTACCCACCAGGCCTCAATCTCCACTAATTTCAAATTGCCGCCACTCATACCTCACCTGTCATTCAACAACATCTTTGCCTCTTTGCCCCTAAGGTAAGACTTTCCGCTCCCAGGATTGGAATGACTCCTTACCCTCTCCCTTAAAACCCACATCTTTTCATCTTTCCCTCTACTTCCCTCTTTCCTGACGAAGCAACCGTGGGTTGCGAAATCTTGAAATTTTGTGTGTGTGTTTGTGTGTGTGTTTTTTTTTTATTGTGCCTATCTACCAGTGCTTTCCCATTTGGTAAGTCATAGATGATGTGACTTACCAAACGAAAGTGCTGGCAGGTCGATAGACAAACTAACACAAACATACACACAAAATTCAAGCTTTAGCAACAAATGGTTGCTTCATCAGGAAAGATGGAAGGAGAGGGAAAGACGAAAGTATGTGGGTTTTAAGGGAGATGGTAAGGAGTCATTCCAATCCCAGGAGTGGAAAGACTTACCTTAGGGGGAAAGAAGAACAGGTATACACTCTCTCGCGCGCGCGCACACACACACACACACACACACAGATGTCTGTGTATGTGTGGATGGATATGTGTGTGTGTATGTGTGTACGTGTGCGAGTGTATACCTGTCCTTTTTTCCCCCTAAGGTAAGTCTTTCCGCTCCCAGGATTGGAATGACTCCTTACCCTCTCCCTTAAAACCCACATCATTTCGTCTTTCCCTCTCGTTCCCTCTTTCCTGATGAAGCAACTGTTTGTTGGAAACATTCCACGTGGGAAAAATATATCTAAAAACAAAGATGATGAGACTTACCAAACAAAAGCGCTGGCAGGTCGATAGACGCACAAACATACACACAAAATTCTAGCTTTCGCAACAAACGGTTGCTTCATCAGGAAATAGGAAAGGAGAGGGAAAGACGAAAGGATGTGGGTTTTAAGGGAGAGGGTAAGGAGTCATTCCAATCCCGGGAGCGGAAAGACTTACCTTAGGGGGAAAAAAGGACGGGTATACACTCGCACACACACACGTATCCATCCGCACATACACAGACACAAGCAGACATTTGTAAAGGCAATGAGTTTGGGCAGAGATGTCAGTCGAGGCGGAAGTAAAGAAGCAAAGATGTTGTTGAAAGACAGGTGAGGTATGAGCGGCGGCAACTTGAAATTAGTGGAGGTTGAGGCCTGGCGGATAACGAGAAGAGAGGATATACTGAAGGGCAAGTTCCCATCTTCGGAGTTCTGACAGGTTGGTGTTAGTGGGAAGTATCCAGATAACCCGGACGGTGCAACACTGTGCCAAGATGTGCTGGCCGTGCACCAAGGCATGTTTAGCCACAGGGTGATCCTCATTACCAACAAACACTGTCTGCCTGTGTCCATTCATACGAATGGTCAGTTTGTTGCTGGTCATTCCCACATAGAATGCGTCACAGTGTAGGCAGGTTAGTTGGTAAATCACGTGGGTGCTTTCACACGTGGCTCTGCCTTTGATCGTGTACACCTTCCGGGTTACAGGACTGGAGTAGGTGGTGGTGGGAGGGTGCATGGGACAGGTTTTACACCGGGGGCGGTTACAAGGGTAGGAGCCAGAGGGTAGGGAAGGTGGTTTGGGGATTTCATAGGGATGAACTAAGAGGTTACGAACGTTAGGTGGACGGCGGAAAGACACTCTTGGTGGAGTGGGGAGGATTTCATGAAGGATGGATCTCATTTCAGGGCAGAATTTGAGGAAGTCGTATCCCTGCTGGAGAGCCACATTCAGAGTCTGATCCAGTCCCGGAAAGTATCCTGTCACAAGTGGAGCACTTTTGTGGTTCTTCTGTGGGAGGTTCTGGGTTTGAGGGGATGAGGAAGTGGCTCTGGTTATTTGCTTCTGTACCAGGTCGGGAGGGTAGTTGCGGGATGCGAAAGCTGTTGTCAGGCTGTTGGTGTAATGGTTCAGGGATTCCGGATTGGAGCAGATTCGTTTGCCATGAAGACCTTGGCTGTAGGGAAGGGACCGTTTGATGTGGAATGGGTGGCAGCTGTCATAATGGAGGTACTGTTGCTTGTTGGTGGGTTTGATGTGGACGGACGTGTGAAGCTGGCTATTGGACAGATGGAGGTCAACGTCAAGGAAAGTGGCATGGGATTTGTAGTAGGACCAGGTGAATCTGATGGAACCAAAGGAGTTGAGGTTGGAGAGGAAATTCTGGAGTTCTTCTTTACTGTGAGTCCAGATCATGAAGATGTCATCAATGAATCTGTACCAAACTTTGGGTTGGCAGGCTTCCTCTAAGCGACCCATGAATAGGTTGGTGTACGAGGGGGCCATCCTGGTACCCATGGCTGTTCCCTTTAATTGTTGGTATGTCTGGCCTTCAAAAGTGAAGAAGCTGTGGGTCAGGATGAAGCTGGCTAAGGTAATGAGGAAAGAGGTTTTAGGTAGGGTGGCAGGTGATCGGCGTGAAAGAAAGTGCTCCATCGCAGCGAGGCCCTGGACGTGCAGAATATTTGTGTATAAAGAAGTGGCATCAATGGTTACAAGGATGGTTTCCGGGGGTAACACACTGGGTAAGGATTCCAGGCGTTCGAGAAAGTGGTTGGTGTCTTTGATGAAGGATGGGAGACTGCATGTAATGGGTTGAAGGTGTTGATCTACGTAGGCAGAAATACACTCTGTGGGGGCTTGGTAACCAGCTACAATGGGACGGCCGGGATGATTGGGTTTGTGAATTTTAGGAAGAAGGTAGAAGGTAGGGGTGCGGGGTGTCGGTGGGGTCAGGAGGTTGATGGAGTCAGGTGAAAGGTTTTGTAGGGGGCCTAAGGTTCTGAGGATTCCTTGAAGCTCCGCCTGGACGTCAGGAATGGGATTACCTTGGCAAACTTTGTATGTGGTGTTGTCTGAAAGCTGACGCAGTCCCTCAGACTGAAAACAGCTTTCGCATCCCGCAACTACCCTCCCGACCTGGTACAGACGCAAATAACCAGAGTCACTTCCTCATCCCCTCAAACCCAGAACCTCCCACAGAAGAACCACAAAAGTGCCCCACTTGTGACAGGATACTTTCCGGGACTGGATCAGACTCTGAATGTGGCTCTCCTGCAGGGATACGACTTCCTCAAATCCTGCCCTGAAATGAGATCCATCCTTCATGAAATCCTCCCCACTCCACCAAGAGTGTCTTTCCGCCGTCCACCTAACCTTCATAACCTCTTAGTTCATCCCTATGAAATCCCCAAACCACCTTCCCTACCCTCTGGCTCCTACCCTTGTAACCCCCCCCGGTGTAAAACCTGTCCCATGCACCCTCCCAGCATCACCTACTCCAGTCCTGTAACCCGGAAGGTGTACACGATCAAAGGCAGAGCCACGTGTGAAAGCACCCACGTGATTTACCAACTAACCTGCCTACACTGTGAAGCTTTCTATGTGGGAATGACCAGCAACAAACTGTCCATTTGCATGAATGGACACAGACAGACAGTGTTTGTTGGTAATGAGGATCACCCTGTGGCTAAACATGCCTTGGTGCACGGCCAGCACATCTTGGCACAGTGTTACACCGTCGGGGTTATCTGGATACTTCCCACTTACACCAACCTGTCAGAACTCTGAAGATGGGAACTTGCCCTTCAGTATATCCTCTCTTCTCGTTATCCGCCAGGCCTCAACCTCCGCTAATTTCAAGTTGCCGCCGTACCTCACCTGTCTTTCAACATCTTTGCCTCTTTAGTTCCGCCTCGACTGACATCTCTGCCCAAACTCTTTGCCTTTACAAATGTCTGCTTGTGTCTGTGTATGTGCGGATGGATACGTGTGTGTGTGCGAGTGTATACCCGTCCTTTTTTCCCCCTAAGGTAAGTCTTTCAGCTCCCGGGATTGGAATGACTCCTTACCCTCTCCCTTAAAACCCACATCCTTTCGTCTTTCTCTCTCCTTCCCTCTTTCCTGATGAAGCAACCGTTGGTTGCGAAAGCTAGAATTTTGTGTGTATTAAACTGACATATAATCCTAGTACAATTAATGTGTTCTTAAATTCCCTCTCTCAACTCTCAAATCATATTAAAGCTTCCCCTTTATCTGTTTGCTCGTGTCCCGTACTGCTATTAACATTGCAAATTGCTCTGACTGGACAAGTTGGCCCATTTTCAGTATTCATTATCTGGTCATATAAAATCGCTGAGACGATATTGCACTCAATGCCAGTGTCTGCCAAAATATCTATGTTTATTACTTATATTTCAGTCTCTAAAATAGGTATAAAAATTCAGTATGTGTACTTCGTTTTCGTGTTACAGATCTTTCCATACATCCTTCTGGTCTTCAGATTTTATGGTCATGATGGAAAGTGAACTGTTTCCAGTGTTCATTCCCAACGAGGTTGCATTAGAACCTTTTTTTAATTTTCTGATTCTTGGTTTATTATCATGTGTTCTCCACAGATATTCCTTTCTGCTGATAGGTTTAGTGACCTGTAACTATCATTTAAAACTTCACGGTGATCATTTCACTACTGTCCTCCGTGTGTCGGTTGATTTACTGAATTTTGTGATGCAACAGTGAAACTTTTCCATGCATGGCCTAGGTAACCTTGGAATCAAAATCTCCATCTGTTCTTCGCTTACTGAATAGTGTGGCTGTGCATCCTTGTTCCGATTTTTTTTATAAATTCTTTCTAGTTCAATTTGAATAATGTTGGGAGCCAAGAGAGTCATTTTCATTGACTATTGTTTATTTATGACCAATACTTGTTCAGAAACATCTCTTTCAATTGTTCATAACTCATATTCATCACTCGCTCTGCAACCACAGCCATGCCTTTCTCCTTTTATAATGTCAACACACAGACTCATTTTTGTTCATTCTAATATACAACAAGTGCATCTCTAAGCTGTTTTACAAATGCAACCAGGTGCATATTGCCTGTTGGTTGAATGACTGATATTTACAAACACATAGATGATTATCACTCACAATGCTAGTGGTGCTTACAATAATTTGTTTTTGTTTAGCTTTAAACATCGCATCAATTTCTTTGTGCAGTTTCTCCTTGTATCTTTTCAAATCAATTACACTTTTGTCAGAGAATACAAGTATTTGACCAATTCGTTACTGTAATTTCATTCCACTGAGTCAGGTTCCAGCTGTCACCTGCTACACACCTGGAGAGCAGCAAGTTACGTTTAACTTTGTCGATGTTTCCTGAGTAGTACGGAGATGAACAGGATGTGTGCACGCTGTGTGGTCGCAGGTGGAGCTGGCTGCAGTTTGCGAATGGCAAAAGGCACTTTTGGGTACGGTTAGCCATCTTCAGGTTGCTGCTTCAGCATGTAGCAGTGTCGGGGCACGTGGTGCATTGCGTGGGGCACCTCGGACATCGTTTGTTTTGTGGATGGGCTCTGCTGCTGAGACCCCTTCCAGTGGACCCAACGTGGGGGATCCACCCTCACTGCAGGGCGAGTGACAGGTGGTAACACATTTTCATCATTGGAGGCAGAGGGCTAGTGTGGAGGCTGGCATCCTAGCCTCACCCATTCAGAGTGTGAGTGGACAGGTGGCCACTCTTTCACCTTTGCCTGCTCAGATTCTTTCAGCAGAGTCCGAGCAGGCACACGGGGGGAGTGGTTTGCTAGTTATCGAGAGCTCCATCGTCAGGCACATTTTGGAGCCTCTTAGGGAAGTAGCATTCGGGACCAGAAAGAAATCTGATGTGCACTCTGTATGTTTTGTGGGGGCTTCATCTAAGGCGTGGAGGAGGCCTCGCATGCAGCTATCGAGCACGTAGGGTGCAGTCGTCTGCAAATTGTGGCTCACATCGGCATCAGTGACACGTGTAACTCAAATTTTGAGGCCGTCCTCAGTTCGTACGGATGGCTGGCAGAAGTGTCGAAGGATGTTGGCCTCGCACGTGAGATACGAGCGCAGCTCACTATTTGCAGTATTGTTCCCAAAGTCGATTGGGGTCCTTCGGTTTGGATTCAAGTAGTGTCTCAGCCAGTGGCTTTATTAACTCTGTGATGCTCTTGGCTGTAGATTTCTGGATCCTTTTTGTCAGATAGAGAGTTATAGAACTTCATAGGTGAGGTGCACATTATACAAAGGAAGTATCTACTCAGGTAGCAGATTACTTGTGGAGTGCACTTGGTTTTTTTAGTGCTAGGTGGTAGTTTGAGGTACTCAGATGAACACTCGCCAGTCGACATGCAGATAGCAAAATCAGCCGTGTTCAGTGTAAAGACACTTTGACTGTCAAAATTTTATCAGTAAATTGTTGAAGTATTCATATCTAAGTTCCCAAATTGACTGCCATCTAGGATATTTGTCATGCTCATATTATTCTCAAGACTGAGAACTGGCTGAATCCAAAGTTGAAAGCTCTGAAATATTTAGGGAGTCGTGGAACATATATCGGAAAGACGGTTTAGATGCCGTAACAGGTGGATGTGTATTGCAGTTGACAAAAATATTGTGTCTAATGAAGTTGATTTTGAGTTATCTGGACACGTATAACAATTCTTCCATGACAGTTTTAAAGTCATTCGAAGAAAGTCTATACTCAGTAGTGTGGAAATATTAGTTGGAGCTGACATTAACCTACTGATTATAGACTGAGACATCAGCGGATTCATTGCAGGAGGCACGGACAGGCAGTCTTGCGAAGTGCTTCTGAACACAGTTGTCTGAAAACTGTCTTAGCACCTAAGTCAACAACGCACATGTAGTGCAAATATTTTAGACCTTCTAGCTACAAACAGTCCTGACCTTGCCGACGGTATCAGTATAGCGACAGGAATGAGTGATCGTGATGTCATTATAGTGACAGTGGGTACTAAAGCTAGCAAATCGGTCAAGAAGGTTAGGAGAGTATTTTTGCTCAAAGAGCAAATAAGCAGGTGCAAGCATCCCACTTTGACAATGAATGGACATCATGAAGTTCCAGTGTGATGCAAGTAGAGGAATTGTGGAAAAAATTAAAACAGATTGTGAACTCTGCTCAGGAGCAGTATGTACCGAGTCAATGGATTAAGACTGGGAAAGACCCACCCTGGTTTAATAACAAAATTCAGAAAATGCTGAGGAAGCAAAGATTGTTGCACTGATAGTAGTAGTAGTAGCAGCAGCAGCAACAACTTTATTCATCCGTAGATCTCTTTTTACAAGGATATAGGACATTTCAAAGTATTTACAAATTTAGACCAATTTAAAATAAGCTAATTCGTATACACATGTATTTACAGACTTCGAGTTAGAGACAATCATTAGATTTACTCCTGGTATACAATACTTTTTTTACAGATAACTTATTAAATAATGTATTGCCACACTTTTCACTCATATCTTACTATCAGTCACTGCACACAATATACCACTATACGCACATTGTTTCATGACACTTCACTCACTACACACGTGCGCACGCATAAACGCGCGCACACACACACACACACACACACACACACACACACACACACACTCGTGATCTCTGGGCCATTTTCTGTACCACAACTTCCCATTTGCCATCCTGAAAAAACTGAGTCAGCATTCCTCCATAATGAGTGAGTTGTTAAGCTCAGAAAGTGGAAGAGGTGTTAGTATTGTGCTATGCGTAGCTTGGGGATAAGTATTTCTAAAAAGGAAAAAAACATAAAGTGAAGGTGTTATGTGGAATGTTGGATGTTTTGTAATCATCATTATTATTATTATTATTATTATTTATTTGTATAACATTTTTTTATCAAACCCCTACTCCGTTTTATCTAAGTAATACATCAATGTATAAAATGTATTGCATAACAGGTACTTTTTAGCTGCCTTTTTAAATAAGCATATTTTTGCAATTTCTTTAATCTCTTGTGGTAATTTATTGTACAGTTTTATTCTGTGGTAGAAAATGCTGTTTTGAGTTTTATGTTTATTTTTTCTTGGTAAATGTAAGTTGAGTCTATGGTCATGGACAGAGCTGTTTGTGTAGTAATTACCAATGTTATTTTTGATGTGTACAACTGACTGGTAAATGTATTCACATGGAGCAGTTAAAATCCCCAGTGTTCTCAACAGATCTTTACAATGAGCTCGACTAGTATTTTTGGTTATTATTCTTAAGGCTCTTTCCTGGAGTTTGAAAATTGTGTTCATATTTTGTGCGTTTGTTCCCCAAAAAAGAATGCCATAGCTAAGAATTTGAGTGTAATATGAATAATATGTAACTAAAAGACATTGCATGTTACACACTGATGATAGGATTCTAAGGGCATAACATGCTGATGACATTCTGTTTGCATGTACCTTTGTGTGTTCACACAACTTCAGCTGAGAATCAATGTTCACTCCTAGAAATTTTGCATTTGTTATACTGCCTATAGAGGTGTCATCTACATTTAATTTAACATTGTCATTTTTACTCTTCAAACTGAAATTCGTGGCATCAGTTTTCTTTATATTCAATATCACTTTATTGCTTATTGACCAATCATAAACTTCCTTGAGAGTTTCATTTGCTGTCTCAGCAAGGAGTTCTCTTGTTTCCTCAGGGACTATAATATTGCTGTCATCAGCAAAGAGAATTTTTTCACCATGAGTAACATTACTGGGAAAGTCAATGATGTATATCAGGAATAGTATTGGTCCTAATATGCTACCTTGCGGATCCCCTATATTAATGTACACTCCTGGAAATTGAAATAAGAACACCGTGAATTCATTGTCCCAGGAAGGGGAAACTTTATTGACACATTCCTGGGGTCAGATACATCACATGATCACACTGACAGAACCACAGGCACATAGACACAGGCAACAGAGCATGCACAATGTCGGCACTAGTACAGTGTATATCCACCTTTCGCAGCAATGCAGGCTGCTATTCTCCCATGGAGACGATCGTAGAGATGCTGGATGTAGTCCTGTGGAACGGCTTGCCATGCCATTTCCACCTGGCGCCTCAGTTGGACCAGCGTTCGTGCTGGACGTGCAGACCGCGTGAGACGACGCTTCATCCAGTCCCAAACATGCTCAATGGGGGACAGATCCGGAGATCTTGCTGGCCAGGGTAGTTGACTTACACCTTCTAGAGCACGTTGGGTGGCATGGGATACATGCGGACGTGCATTGTCCTGTTGGAACAGCAAGTTCCCTTGCCGGTCTAGGAATGGTAGAACGATGGGTTCGATGACGGTTTGGATGTACCGTGCACTATTCAGTGTCCCCTCGACGATCACCAGTGGTGTACGGCCAGTGTAGGAGATCGCTCCCCACACCATGATGCCGGGTGTTGGCCCTGTGTGTCTCGGTCGTATGCAGTCCTGATTGTGGCGCTCACCTGCACGGCGCCAAACACGCATACGACCATCATTGGCACCAAGGCAGAAGCGACTCTCATCGCTGAAGACGACACGTCTCCATTCGTCCCTCCATTCACGCCTGTCGCGACACCACTGGAGGCGGGCTGCACGATGTTGGGGCGTGAGCGGAAGACGGCCTAACGGTGTGCGGGACCGTAGCCCAGCTTCATGGAGACGGTTGCGAATGGTCCTCGCCGATACCCCAGGAACAACAGTGTCCCTAATTTGCTGGGAAGGGGGGGTGCGGTCCCCTACGGCACTGCGTAGGATGCTACGGTCTTGGCATGCATCCGTGCGTCGCTGCGGTCCGGTCCCAGGTCGACGGGCACGTGCACCTTCCGCCGACCACTGGCGACAACATCGATGTACTGTGGAGACCTCACGCCCCACGTGTTGAGCAATTCGGCGGTACGTCCACCCGGCCTCCCGCATGCCCACTATATGCCCTCGCTCAAAGTCCGTCAACTGCACATACGGTTCACGTCCACGCTGTCGCGGCATGCTACCAGTGTTAAAGACTGCGATGGAGCTCCGTATGCCACGGCAAACTGGCTGACACTGACGGCGGCGGTGCACAAATGCTGCGCAGCTAGCGCCATTCGACGGCCAACACCGCGGGTCCTGGTGTGTCCGCTGTGCCGTGCGTGTGATCATTGCTTGTACAGCCCTCTCGCAGTGTCCGGAGCAAGTATGGTGGGTCTGACACACCGGTGTCAATGTGTTCTTTTTTCCATTTCCAGGAGTGTATTTTGGTTCTGATAAGTGTTTTACTAAATGTTTAGATCTATTTGAAGTATGTGTTATCTCTACTGTTTGTACCCTATCTGCTAGGTATGATTGAAACCAGTCATTAGCTACCCCTCTTATTCGTAATGCTTCTAATTTATTTAATAGAATCTTGTGGTCAACTGTATCAAAGGCCTTAGAAAGATCTAAAAGTATGCCTGTGACACACTCATCTTTATCAAGAGCATCAAGTACAACTTTTGTGAATTCTGCTGTGGCTGACTCCGTATTTTTGCCACTTTGGAAACTGAACTGTGATTCGCTTAAAATATTGTATTTATTCAGTTAATTTGTTAATCTGTCTTTCATAGTTGCTTCTGTTATTTTTGAGAATGGTGACAGCAGGGAAATGGGCCGGTAATTTTCTATGTCTTTTGCATTACCTTTCTTAAGCAAAGGTACAACTCTTGCCTGGTTTAACTGCTCTGGAAATGTCCCCTATGTGAAGGATTAATTTATTATATTTGTTAAGGGGGCTTGTATAATCCTTATGCATTGATTCAGTACACACAGTACTTCATCTAAGCCTACTGACTTTTTACTTTTTAGATTTTGAACATTTTTATTGACTTCATTCTCTGTGGTTGGAAGTAACATCATTGTATTTAGTGCAACATTATTTTATATTTGTTTTGGGGAATTTTTGCTGTAACTTCTCTGCAATACTTGAAAAATGCTCGTTTACATAGTTTGCTAAGTGTTGTGGATCATTTATTACCTTATCCCCCTCCCCCTTAGCAGTATGTTATTCTGTGTTTGTTTGCCTCTCCCCGTTTCCTTTTGTATAACGTACCAGACTGCTTTGCTTTTATTGTCTGCATTATATATTATTTTGTCATTAAATGACTTTTTTGCAGCAATCGGCACCTTCCTATAAATCTTTTTGGATCTATGATAGAAATTTAAGAATTGTGGATCATTACGAATCTTTTTCATGGAACTGAAGTGTTTAAGTGTTTGGGAGGACTTCTTAATACCTGCTGTTATCCATCTGTTTTTGTGAGATTTTGATACAGACATGCATACTTTTGGAAATGCCTTTTCAAAGTTCAATTTAAACAATGTGGAGAATTTAGAGATTTTCATATTCTCATTGATTTCCTTATACACTTCATCCAAGCTTTGTTATTCTAGTTATTTTGAAAAATCTTTTATTTTCATTTCTGATAGATGTCGTTTGAAGGCTTGTAGTTTAGGGAATGATTCAATGCCTGATTTTACTTTTGTTATTTGACAGAGATGGTCTGATAGTCAGAGATCTTTTACAGCTACATCATATTTTTGCCTGTCCATATTTGTGGCCACATGGTCAATTACTGATGCAGTCATTGTAGTAACCCTTGTTGCACTATTGACCAGTAGGAACATGACAAAACTTTGAAGGATGTTCATGAAGGTGCTGCTGGATTCATTTATGATATTAGTGTTGATGTTAATGTCCCCACACAGAATTATGTTGACCTTTGTACTTGAGACTTTAACTAAAACTTCTGTTAATTTATTGCAAAAAGTGTCCACACTACCACTGGGAGATCTATACACACACAAAATGATTAATTTCTTGGTGATATCAAGCCCTGTTAATTCAATAGCTGATATTTCAAAGTGTTTGTCTTCACTTACTGAACTGAGGTCATGTCTTGATTTGAACTGTGTTCCTTTTCTGAAATAAATGCATGGTCCTCCACCCCTTGAAGTAGTTCTGCAGTAAGAGTTTGCCCTTTCATATAATGATAATACTATATGTTGGATTTCTGTGTCTCTACACCAGTGCTCAGTAATACAAACTACTGTGCAGTGCAAAGAATGGAGCTCAACTTCTAATAGTTGTATTTTATTTTTTATTGATTGCATGTTTTGAGGGAGGATTGTTAACTCTGTTGTGAAATGTCCCATGTTACTCTTTCCAATGGTTTGTTTTTCTTTGTGGCATCTGGTATGTGTGATATCTGAAGTGTTAAAATCTGTCTTGTGAGTGATTGTTTCAGTATTTTTTAAACTACTGGAGATACTCTTTAAGTAGGGGAACCTGTTGTCTGGATTTATCCCAAAAAAGACCTACTTTACCTACATATGACAACAGGTCCTGTCCTGTAACTGAGGGCCTACACCTCGCCCATGGCTACTACCTAGCAGCAGCACTTTCTTCTTCCTAACACTTCGTACACTCCTAGCTTCTTGGCCGTGGTTGAAGTGTGCTGCACATTTCCTGCTTCTCGTTCTACTTGAAGCTCTTCTGCACTTAACTCTGGCAGTGGTAGATACCTGTTTTTGGTGTTGATGATAAAACTGTCAGATCGCATTCTCTTTCTTCCTATCCTCTTACGAGCTGCCAGTTCCCAGCCACCTCCTCCCCCCTATTTCCCTTGATCCTTATGAATTCCTTCCTTGCTTCCTCAAACTGTGCCTGAAGAGTACAGATGTTCCTACTGCATATTACTTTGCAGTTCCAGGAGAGAGCCTCTTCTGTTCTCCCAACATTCTCCCCACTGCATCCCCCCCCCCCCCCCCCAGTGAAAATGTTCCCTACAAGATTGGCAACAAACTTTCACGAATCAGCTGTACCAGTCTTCCCTTCCTAGTCCTGTTTAGGTGTAGGCCATGCCTAGTGAAACCCCATCTGTTGATAGTCCCGACGGGCACCAGATAAACATGAGCAAAGTTGGCTATCCTCAGACCAATCCCTAACCCCACATTGATTTGCCTCACAGCTCCATCAAGGTGTGGTCCATAATGACGCCGGAACAGCTCAACAAAGTGTACGTTGGTGCCATGAGTCAGGAAAGCTATCTTGTCCAGGTCACCACCTATATCATATTCTCCATCCGTGTCCAAACTGTTTCCTGCCCTACCCACTATCACTACATGGTCTTCTTTTGTAAAGTCCTTACATAAAGACCCTAGGTCCTCTATCACATGACTTAGCCCTGCATTTGGCTTGAAGATACTGGTGGTCTGGTATGCTGCCCCTAAACTGTCCTGTAACTGAGGGCCTACACCTCGCCCATGGCTACTACCTAGCAGCAGCACTTTCTTCTTCCTAACACTTCGTACACTCCTAGCTTCTTGGCCGTGGTTGAAGTGTGCTGCACATTTCCTGCTTCTCGTTCTACTTGAAGCTCTTCTGCACTTAACTCTGGCAGTGGTAGATACCTGTTTTTGGTGTTGATGATAAAACTGTCAGATCGCATTCTCTTTCTTCCTATCCTCTTACGAGCTGCCAGTTCCCAGCCACCTCCTCCCCCCTATTTCCCTTGATCCTTATGAATTCCTTCCTTGCTTCCTCAAACTGTGCCTGAAGAGTACAGATGTTCCTACTGCATATTACTTTGCAGTTCCAGGAGAGAGCCTCTTCTGTTCTCCCAACATTCTCCCCACTGCATCCCCCCCCCCCCCCCCCCCCAGTGAAAATGTTCCCTACAAGATTGGCAACAAATCCCTCTACTCACTACTCTATAACAGCTCCCACATTTCTCACTCATTATCAGTTTGGAAGGAATAATTAAGTTTAAAGAATGTTTTAAATTTGTCAAGGAAGCAAGATTGTCTGTGTGTAAACAAAAAACGACACAAAGGCCTTATGTGCGGTGGTTGTTGTTTTTGTACTGTTTTAGAGATACGATGACAGAAGAATGAATCCATAATTACTTTGCTTTTAGACAATTTATGTTATCAGCAGTATTTGGTCAAGTTTTTAAATGTTTATAACTCGGAAAATTTAGGCCTAGATCACACATATCTAACTAGTAAACAATACGAAATGTGTTAGTTAAATACAATTTAGAAACTTTTAATTACACTTTTATTGCAACAGTAGACACTGATGAAACTTTTAGCTGTCTTTTTTTAAACAAATTTTACGCTATCAAGAAAACCTGAATAGAATTTTTTGTGTTTATGTCACGCAAAATTTCGGATTATGTTGCGATTATCGAGACTTCAACTAAAGAACAAGTTTTTTCAAGAACAAGCTCTGCTGGGATGCTAATATTCAGTTGTGTGACAAGAACGGACACTACAGCAAGCATACAAAACTCTCTGCCATGCACCGTACAATGTCTTGTGGAGCATGTATGCAGATGCAGATTTTCAAAGTTTAAATCAAGGAATTGGTTAGCAACCATTTATTAAAGTCAAAGAAAATTTCAGTAACTACTCTTTCTAAAACTATACTGGATTTGCTATTTATTCCGATGTTTGTATCACCTGCAGACAAAACAATCCTGGCTTCTGGTAACGTTATGGGGGAAAAGTGATACAGGGTGCATTTGTGCTGCTACCTCACTGCTCTCTTCTCACCACCATGGCCGAGCAGTGATGAAACAAAGCCACTGAGTCTTACTGGACCATTTAACCTGCACCATCACTGCTTCCCCTGTTGCTTGCTCCGATCCTCGCCAGATGATTATCTCTGTCTTGTTTGTTTTTTGTACCCTGACCATCACCATATCTCCTGAGACTTGAATCTTGATTGGCTGCTTCAAGGTCACTGAAACAGTGCCATGTAACAGTTGCAGGGTAATTACTCCTGGCGAGGAGCGAGGGTGCAACATAAAAGTACCTTAATATTCTAATTTTACTCGGGTGCCGATGACCTCGCGGCCTAGTACTCTAAACCACTAATCATTATCATCGTTTCATCTAATTTAGTTAAAAGGATGTTGTGATTTACAAAGTAAATTGCCCTTGACAGGCCACAGAATATACAAATAGTGTGTAACTTGTTATGTAATGAATTAAATAAGTTCTCACTGCATACATTATAAGGCTCCTCAATATCAGAACCCTAGAGGTCTGAACTGTGACTTTGGTAACATATTATTTCCAGTGATATTATTAATAAACCAATTGTATATTTCCCTTCACTAAAATTTTCGCCAGCAAAAGTAAAATTTGCCAGCATATCTTTATCTCCTCCTTTAGACAAAGGCTTAACTTCAGTTTTACTTGAATCATATTGTTTACCAGACTTACTTACAAGGTCTGGGCACAAATGTGGAAACACCACAAAATATGCATGCTTGAACATAAATGTTGATGCTAGCCAAGCCTGCAGCAGGTCGCACTGTTGTATTTAACCACAAATGGCACTTTCACAATGTCATCAATACGTTGCAAGTGTCTGTTCGGTCCAAATAGTATTCTGTGTGGTTGTGAGAGCATTGTATCAAAGCTAAGTGAATTCAAATGTGGGCAAATTGATGGTGCCTGTATGGTGGGTGCTTACATAACCAAGGGAGTTGAAGTGTTTGGTGTTTCAAGAGGCACCTATCAAAGATTTATACCACATACCGGGAAAGTGGAAAAACATCATCTGCACAGTTACAACCCGGATGAAAGTTTGTGTGGATTGATTGTGGTGGACAGTTATTGAAGAGTATTGTGACAGAAAATAAAGGGGACAACAGTTGCAAAAGTCACTGCAGACCTGAATGTGACATTCACTAATCCTGTCAGTACCAGAGCAGCATAAAGAGAGTTCCACAAGCAGGGAATTACAGGGTGCGCTGGAATTCCAAAACCACCCATGAATGTTGCAAATGTTCATAATTGGAGAACTGGAAAACATGGTGCCAAAGCCATAAAACCTGGACTATGGAGCAGTGGAAGAATTTACATTCTAAGACTGAAATATGACAGGTGTTTGGTGATGGTTTGGGCAGCTGTACCATAGCATTCTGTGGGCCAAATGGTTACTCTGTAACGTCACATTATTCCCAATGTGACCATTTTAAGCTGATCGGGTGCATCCCATGGTTCAATGTTTGTTTCCCAGTTGTGATGCTGTGTTCCAAGATGACCAGTATCCGTGTTCACACAGCTCCCATTGTCCAGGGCTAGTTTTTTGAGCATGATAATGAATTGTCACATCTCTTCTGGCCACAACAATCTCAATATTATTGAGATCTCAATATTATTGAGATCTCAATATTATTGAGATCTCAATATTATTGAGTCTTTGTGGTTTGCTTCGGAGAGAAGGGTGCATGATAACTATTGAGGCTTTTATGTCTATCATATTGATGTCATCATCATTACACTATTGGTGCAGTAATGTGCTGTTTACTGTTGCCAAATAATATAGTCAATTTGTCAACCAGCAACATTTTATTGCCACAAGCACTGACTGGACTCTGGCAAGGCACTGAAATCTTTGCAAATTAAGACACTTAGGTTTACCAGCGACAGTTGAAGTTACACAGTTCCTCCAATGCTTCAAAAGTAGCTCATGCATTGTCATATGGAAACAAAGATAGAACATTCACTACAATATGAGCTTGAATTAAAAAAATATTGTTTTACCATTCATGCCAGTTTGCACATTTTGAACCATAGAGTATCCTGACTGTTTGCAAGTATCAGATCAGTATTGATCACACTCTGTACCACTCCGATACATTTTGGACTACAGTGAAGTTTCCTCTAACACATCTTGTAGGAGACGGACAAATTATGTTATTTTAGGAGCAAGACAAACATTACTTTCATAGGTAAATGTAATCTTCAGTAAAACATTTACAATCATAGTAACTGTCTCTTTTTTTAATTTCTTTTACATCCTTGAGAATTGTTATAAATCTTCAACTTGATATCACTCATCCTCTGTTTTGTATAGGGTGAGATGGCCTAGAAATGAGCACTTTCAACTTTTTTGATGTCGAGCAATACCTTAATTTGATAAAGTGGCACCATTATAGCAAGCCATGGGATTCTTTTTCCGTTGTTCGTGCCCTCCCCCTTTTCCAAACACATCACACACCCCATTCCACTTACTTTACTCTGCTCACTATTTGAGCATTTGATGATGTGATGTGATTGGAAAATAAATTCAATTTACAAAGTGACTATCTCTGTGGTATAAGTGTTACTAGTTAACACAGAAAAATAAAATATTCTGATTTTGTTTCCAGTTGTATGAAAGACTTCTAAATGAAGAAGCAGCTAACAGACAAAATCCTAAAAGACATCAGATGTATTCCAGGTTAGAAAAAACCATTAAGGATTCTGTGGACAGAGGCATGTAACTAATTTATATTTTTTATTTTTATGTGTGTATTTCATTGTAGTTGTGTCAAATTGAATGTATTAATAAGAGCAGATCAGTTTCCTTGTGACTTCATATTTTGATGTACATATGTAATTTTTTAAGTTCGTGCAATAGAGACTGATATACTTTTGTGTAACTACACTCCTGGAAATGGAAAAAAGAACACATTGACACCGGTGTGTCAGACCCACCGTACTTGCTCCGGACACTGCGAGAGGGCTGTACAAGCAATGATCACACGCACGGCACAGCGGACACACCAGGAACCGCGGTGTTGGCCGTCGAATGGCGCTAGCTGCGCAGCATTTGTGCACCGCCGCCGTCAGTGTCAGCCAGTTTGCCGTGGCATACGGAGCTCCATCGCAGTCTTTAACACTGGTAGCATGCCGCGACAGCATGGACGTGAACCGTATGTGCAGTTGACGGACTTTGAGCGAGGGCGTATAGTGGGCATGCGGGAGGCCGGGTGGACGTACCGCCGAATTGCTCAACACGTGGGGCGTGAGGTCTCCACAGTACATCGATGTTGTCGCCAGTGGTCGGAGGAAGGTGCACGTGCCCGTCGACCTGGGACCGGACCGCAGCGACGCACGGATGCACGCCAAGACCGTAGGATCCTACGCAGTGCCGTAGGGGACCGCACCGCCACTTCCCAGCAAATTAGGGACACTGTTGCTCCTGGGGTATCGGCGAGGACCATTCGCAACCGTCTCCATGAAGCTGGGCTACGGTCCCGCACACCGTTAGGCCGTCTTCCGCTCACGCCCCAACATCGTGCAGCCCGCCTCCAGTGGTGTCGCGACAGGCGTGAATGGAGGGACGAATGGAGACGTGTCATCTTCAGCGATGAGAGTCGCTTCTGCCTTGGTGCCAATGATGGTCGTATGCGTGTTTGGCGCCGTGCAGGTGAGCGCCACAATCAGGACTGCATACGACCGAGGCACACAGGGCCAACACCCGGCATCATGGTGTGGGGAGCGATCTCCTACACTGGCCGTACACCACTGGTGATCGTCGAGGGGACACTGAATAGTGCACGGTACATCCAAACCGTCATCGAACCCATCGTTCTACCATTCCTAGACCGGCAAGGGAACTTGCTGTTCCAACAGGACAATGCACGTCCGCATGTATCCCGTGCCACCCAACGTGCTCTAGAAGGTGTAGGTCAACTACCCTGGCCAGCAAGATCTCCGGATCTGTCCCCCATTGAGCATGTTTGGGACTGGATGAAGCGTCGTCTCACGCGGTCTGCACGTCCAGCACGAACGCTGGTCCAACTGAGGCGCCAGGTGGAAATGGCATGGCAAGCCGTTCCACAGGACTACATCCAGCATCTCTACGATCGTCTCCATGGGAGAATAGCAGCCTGCATTGCTGCGAAAGGTGGATATACACTACACTAGTGCTGACATTGTGCATGCTCTGTTGCCTGTGTCTATGTGCCTGTGGTTCTGTCAGTGTGATCATGTGATGTATCTGACCCCAGGAATGTGTCAATAAAGTTTCCCCTTCCTGGGACAATGAATTCACGGTGTTCTTATTTCAATTTCCAGGAGTGTATTTATGATGCAGAAGGCTTGAATATAACTGTGTATTTCATTTTGTACATTAAGTGTTAATTTAATCTGGAAGATGAATAAGTCCTATATATATTATTCTGATTCACAACATGGTCTTTTTTTCCTCATCCTCCCTCTTCATCATCACCACCACCACCACCACCAGCCCACTGACAGGTCTGATATGGCCCAGCATGATTTTCCCTCTTGTGCCAACCACTTCATATCAGAGTAGCACTTGCACCAAACATTCTTCATTATTTATTGCGTATTTTCCAGTCTCTGTCTTACTGAACAGTCTTTAACCTCTACAGCTTCCTGTAATACAATGTAAGTTATTTCCTGATGTCTTAACACTTCCGTCGTATCATCCTGTTCCTTCTTTTTGTCGTAGTTTTCCACACCGATTCTGTGGAGAACCTCCTTATTTCCTATCTTGTCAGTCCACCCAGTTTTCAGCATCCTACTATAATATCATGCCTCAAACACTTCCACCTAACTTTCAACAGTCTTCTAAAATATCACATCTCAAATGCTTCGCTTATCTTGCTCTTCAGTTTCCCACAGTCCATGATTCACTTCCATACAATGCTGTACTCAAAACATACATTCTCAGAAATTACTTCCTCAAATTAAGGCTGGTGTTTTACATTAGTAGACTTCTTTTGACCCAGAACGTCCTCTTTTTCCAGCGCTAGTTGCTTTTTATCACCTCCATGCTTCGTCCTTGATGCTTTATTTTGCTCCCAAGGTAGCAGAATTTCTTCTTTTATTCTATTTCATGGTTTCCAGTTTTGATGGTAAGTTTATCACAATCTCATACAAGGTAGCCCTCATTACTTTTGTCTTCCATCAATTTATCCTCAATCCATATTCTGTGCTCAGTAGACTGTTCATTCTATTCAGTATGTTCTTTAATTCTTCCTCAATTTCTCTGAGGATAGCAGTGTTATCGGAGAATCTTATTGTTGACATTCATTCGCCCTGAATTTTAACTCCACTCCTAAACCTTTCCTTTATTTTTGTCATTGTTTCTTTGATGCACAGATTGAACGTTAAGGGTGAAAGACTACATCGCTGTCTTACACCCTTTTTAATCCAAGTACTTTGTTCTTGATCTTTCATTCTTATTGCTCCTTCTTGATTTATATACATATTGTAGACCTCTCATCTTTCCCTATAACTCACAACTATTTTCATAACAATTTTTAACATCTTGCATAATTTTACATTGTTGAACACTTTTTCTGGGTCGATGGATCCAATGAGGCGTCTTGAGAAAGATCACATCTGCTTTCATTATCAAATGCAACATCAGAACTGCCTCTTTGGTGCCTTTAACATTCCTAAAACCACACTGATCAACACCTAAGAGCTCTTCAGTTTTCTTTTCCATTGCTTTGTATATTGTTTTTGTCAGCAACATGAGTGCTTGAACTGTTAGGCTGATTATGCAATAATTCTTACCTGGCCTTAGTATCTGCAGAATTGTATGGATGATATTTTTGCAAAAGTCCAATGGTACGTTCCACTCTCACAGATTCTATACAACAACTTGAATAATCATTTAGTTGCCATTCCCCCCCCCCCCTCCCCCACCCCCAGTGATAGTAGAAATTCCAGAGGAATGTTATCTATGCTTTCTGCCTTATTTTATTTCAAGTCTTCCAAAGCTCTGTTGAACTGTGACTGTAATATTAGTTCCCCTATATCTTCCGTGTCACCTCCCATTACCTCTTCTATCAAGTCTGAAGACTGTTCCTCCCCCTCATAGTGATGTTCAGAGTATTCTTTCCACCTATCTACCCTCTCCTCTGTGTTTAACAACAGAATTCCTTCTGTGATCTTCGCACTATTAAGGAAAGCAAGAAAGCGTACTGGGTTCCCTTCATCAGCTCGTTCAACACTTTTACTCTGTCCTCTCTCGTTTGGGGTGGCCTGCACCGTATTTCCGGAACTACCGCCCACTCCCCGATCCCTGGTCTGACTGTGGCAGGAAACATCATAGTCGACCCTGTCGATGTTTCCAACGCTTTGGGCCGGTACTTTGCTGAGGTTTCAGGCTCCACCCACTACCATCCTGCCCTCTTTCCTCGTGCGATTTCTTTCCTCTCATTGAATCGAGAATGCTAGAATACTCCTTTTACTATGAGGGAGCTTTCCTCATCCAGGTCTTCTGCTTCTGGGGCCCAATACAGTCAACATCCTCATGCTGCAGAAACTTCCTCCTGTGGGAAAACGCTTTCTCCTTGATACCTACAACCATATTTGGACTGACGGTGTATTTCCCACACTTTGACGTGAAGCTATTATTGTTCCCCACCTAAGCCTGGTAAAGATAAATCTTTTACTTCCAACTATCATCCAATTTCCCTTACCAGCACCGTTTGTAAGGTGATGGAATACATGATCAATGGTCGATTATTGTGGTGGCTGGAGTTATACCATCTTCTCACTAATGGTAAGTGTGGGTTCCGAACGCACTGTTCAGCGGTTGATCATCTCGTCACCCTGTCGATGTTCATCATGAATAATTTTCTGCAGAAGCGACAAAAAGTGGCCGGCCTTTTTGATGTGGACAAAGCCTACGATATCTGTTGGCAGACATTCTACGTACTATGCACACATGGGGCCTTCGCGGTCTTCTTCCCACTTTCATCCAGGAATTTTTAACAGACCGAGTTTTCCAGGTATGTGTGGGTTCCTCCTTATCCCACACCTTTTCACAGGAGAACGGGGTGCCTCAGGGCTCCGTAGTGAGTGTCATCCTCTTCGCCATAGCCATCAACCCAATTATGGACTGCCTTCCAGCTGGCATTTCGGGCTCTCTTTTTGTTGACAACTTTGCTATTTATTGCAGCTCCCAGCAGATGTGTCTCCTGCAACACTGTCTTCAGCATTGTCTGGATCGTCTCTGTTCGTGGAGTGTCACAAATGGTTTACACTTTTCTGCTACCAAATCCATTTGTGTCAAACTTCTAACAGTACAAGGCATTTCTTCCACCATACTTGTGATTGGGCCAAAATGCTCTCCCATTCGTGGATGCAACGAAGTTCTTAGAGCTTACGTTCGATAGGAAACTCAGTTGGTCTCCCCACGTGTCCTACCCGGCTGCACTCTGCACCCGGTCCCTCAATGTCCTTCGTGTATTGAGTGGTACCTCTTGGGGTCTGACTGGACTGTCCTCTGCCTCTATCTATCTCTTGTACGCCCCAAGCTGAATTGTCTACTCCTCTGCACAGTGGTCCATCTTATGCTGTCTAAATTCAATACACCATTTGGGGATCCGTCTCGCCACTGGTGCCTTCCATACTAGCGAAGTTCAGAGTCTCTACACAGAAACCGGTGAACTACGACTGTCATACTGGCGCGACATCTTACTCAGTAGGTATGCATGTCGGCATTCTTCCATGCCAGGCCACCCTTTTCTTGATGACATCCTTGACTGCCAATACGAGATGTACGTTTCTTCTCTGTGGCCTCCCAGCATCTGCTTTCGTCAACTGCTTCAGCAGCAGCAGTTCACACTTCCTGTCACTTTCCGAATGGGTGAAAGCCCTTCACCACCTTGGCTTCAGGCACAGGTTTGTGTTCATTTTGACCTCAGCTTGTTCCTGAAGGATTTGACTCCCGAGTTGACCTAACACTGCAAATTTCTCGAACTTCGCTCACAACTTGCCGATAGCATATTTTTGTAAACTGATGGTTCCAAGTCCGCCCACAGTGTTGGCTGTGCTTTTGTCGTCGGGGATGATAAGTTTCAATACCGGCTTTTCGACCAGTGCACACTTTTTACCGCAGGGCTTTATGCCCTCTATCATGCTGTTCACTACATCCGGAGGCACCAGCTCACTCACTGTGTGATAAGCTCTGACTCCCTCAGTGCCCTTCAACGTCTGAATGATCCAGATCCAGTCCACCCCATCATTTGACAGATCCAGAACTGCCTCCATTTGTTCATCGATGGGGGAGCCCAAGTGATGTTCATGTGGGTTCCTGGCCATGTTGGTGTGCCTGGGAATGATGCTGCAGCCAAGGCCGCAGTCCATCTCAGTCTTCTATTCCCTTGCAAGATATTCGTACTTTTCTCTATCATCGTATTACATCACTTTGGCGTGATGATTGGTGCTCCCTTCATGGGAACAAACTCAGAGAAGTCAAACCTCTCCCCACAGCCTGGTCGACTTCCTCCCATCGTCTCACCGTGAGGAAGTAATGTTAGCTCGTTTGCGAATAGGGCACTGATGCTTCAGTCACTGCCACTTGTTGAATAGTAACCCTGCACCCAGCTGTCCTTACTGTAGCCAGCCATGAACAGGCTTTTTGCCCTCAGGCATTTCCTGATTCTCTGCCCCTATTTTAGCCACTTATGTCTCAGGGCTGCCACCCGCTTTGACATTTTAGCGGATGACGTGAGAGCTGTGGCTCGCGTTTTAAGTTTTTTTAAAAGCAGTAATATGACAAAGAGATTTGATTTCTACCTGGTGACTCCACTGTCTTGTCGCTGTCTTTTAGATACTCTTTCTTAATGTCTTGCCTCGGGTACCACGCGCCGCGGAATTTGAATCCGCGCCAGACGTCATGGACGTCGAAGACCCTAGAGGTCTCTGCACCATTGCGCCGTAAGCTGTGGCGGCGTGCACCTCCTGGCCCGCTTTTAGTGCTTTTAGTGTGAGGGCGCCACAGTGGAACACGTGGTTCCAGCAGCCAATAGTGGCGCCCCCAATAGAGTACTTAAGCGCCTGCCTCTCGCTCAGCCAGTCAGTCTAATCTCGCGTACGTCTGTGGACACATCGCCTCGTGTTAGACAGCTTACTTACTTGTTCTGTACGAGTGGACGTGTTTGTTAGGTTTCCTGTGACTCCATTGTTCAAACTTGTTGTTGTTTGTTCTGTCGTTCGTTGGTCGTGTCCGTCCTCTCCCGTTGTGTTGTTGTTCGCGGGCCTCTCCGCGGGTCCCGCCGCGCTTTCCGTCATTTCAGTCCCGCGACCATCCCGGTCGCAGTTACAACATTGCCATTTTAGATTTGTTTTTTCTTCCTTTCTGTATTGGACCTCGAAAAGGCTTTTTGCCCTCGCAGTCCCAGCATTCTATGGTTCTGTACTGGGCGTTATGACCTTAGATGTTTTGCGCGCTAAAACGCCACTAAAAAAAAAAGTAAAAAAAAAATCGCACAGCCGACCAAATCCGCTGTGGCAGAGCACTGCATCTCACATGGACATGACATGAACTGCATGGCACAAAGGTGTTACAGCAGTTGAACACCTTCTGGGATTGTCTCCTCAAAGAGGCATTGGAGATTCGGCTGCATGACGAATTAATAAATAAAGACAGTGGTTTCTAGTTTAAAAAAAGCCTGGGATCCAGCTCTGAGTATGATTAAAACACAATGACAGTCTACATGGAAATCCGCTCCTGTCAGGACACCTGAAGAAGAAGAAGAAGGAGCAGAAGCAGAAGCAGCAACATTGTCACCACGACGGCAGAGTTCTGCAAGTGGCCGCAGCCGGGGAAGCACTACGGCCCATAATCTGTCGTGGGACACCGCATTTCCCCCACCACCCAGTGCCGCCCTTCCCCCACCACCAGCTGCGGACCACTCGGAACTGCCCAGACGGAGGCTGCGGGAGAGGGGTGGAGATTATATAAAGTCGGCATCCATCAGAGATCAATCAGACACCGAGAATGCCTGAAGATGGCAAGAAGTCGGCTTGCCGAAATATCGGGCCTTTTGGACGACGCTACCTGGCTGAATACCTGAGAAATTTTCAAGAGTTCTGTATGCTGGGAAAACCTCAGATCACACACTTCTATTTTGATAGCACACTGAAAGAAGAAAAGGAGTTCATGTTTTATAACTTCCTTGCACTCTGTGGGGCATGCAAATTAGTTGGTTTCTTCCTGTTTTGCCAAAGCATTTATTAGAATTCACAAAAAAATCTTTATTTTACACTGTCCTTATTGTCCTGAATCAGTGGCAGTTTCCAAACTTCTTCATATCCTGTCCTCACTTTTGTCTTCTGCACTCTTGAGGTATGATATCCAGGGGAATAATGCCACCGCTTACCCTTGATGTGGCATGATGTCCATCTTTATCAAATGATTCTACCACAAAAATCCTCATTTATAAATAAAACCATGTTGGAATTACATTCTGAAAGTACCTTTAACTGAAATCTGAAAAAGCATGCCATGTGCTTCATTCCAAACCTTCTTTGCAACAACTCTCTGGAATTTCTTTATAGTTCACATCATCCCCAAAGTCGTCTACAACATCATATTCTGAAAAATCAGTGGCAAAATACTCTAAATCAAGATATGACTCTGATTAATTTCATGACAGAAACAGTGCACTCCAAAGATCCACAAAAAGAAAAAATACACGCACCTCCTTAAACGTGCTCGCACCGTCCAGTGATCTATACTTGCAATACAGTGTCTACTAAGAGTCACTGTTGTGTTTGAATCATTATAATACACACAGAATAAACATTAAGGTAATGGCCTGTGAAATCACGTTGCAGTGAACTTTCAGAAAGGCTGACCACATCTGTGTTTTTTTTCTGGATGATGATCTGAAAGTGTCAAATGTGAAATTTTATGTAAATTGTAGTTAGTAGGTTGTTCTTACCACAAGATATCACCAAACTTCTAAATGCTCAGCAGTAGATTGTACACAATGTATGGACTATTTCATAATTCATATAGTATATCACACTGCAGTTAGGAATTCTTATCACTGTTAAATTTCCTTTCTTTTTTTTTTTTCCTTTCAGTGAGTGAAAAGGATGATATAGTCATGACAGATGCACAGATCAACATCATAGATCCTATAACAATGACAGTGCTTGAGAATCCAGTTCGCAACCGTCTGTGTAATCATGTATATAGTAAGAAGAGCATCCAAAGTTTGTTGAAAAAACCCAAACAACTCAAGTAAGTGTGCTGCACAGCTCATTTATATTGTCACTAGAAGTACTTATTCTACAAGTGGATGAAATATTATTTCTGCTACTTCAAAATGAGTGGGTGCAATCCTTCATCTCTTCTATTCTGTGCTGATCTTTTTATTTGTGCATACCGATTACACCCAAGATTCTGCATAATCTATTTGCTTATTTTAATCCATTTCTGCTCTTGCAATGCTTTCTTCTTTCCTCTCTACGATTTGCTAATTCAGGTTTGTGGTTTCTGGAAGCTGCAGAAGATCTTCCACTAACTTAGCCCTTCTTCTGGTAATGCTTTTCCATAGACTGTAGGTCATCCTTATTCTTTCTAGCACATCTGTGTTTCTTACTGCATTGGTCCATTCAATTTTTAAAATAGCTATTGAAAGAAAGATCATTATTGTAGGAAATTATAAAAATTGTTGATTGAAGCAAAAACATGCCTTAATTGTGCCTTCCTGCAACATAATTTGTGTTCTTTACGGTAAGTAGCACTCTGTCTTTCCTACATTGTTGATATTCCTACCTGGAGTTTCGAATGTTGCATTTCTAATGATTACAAAGATAAGCATTTGCAGGTGTGTAATGTCATTATGAATTTATTTTCTCAGGTTTGTATGTTGTTACTAATTGTTTGACATATTTCAAATTCAGAGCAGTTCATAATACTTTTTGAAATCTGTGCATTATATTTACAACAGTTGACAATAAATTTACAGCAGTTACCAGTTTTAAACAGTTCACAAGAAATTTCCACCAGGAACTTCAGTATACATTTTTATTCTTTCTTCTCTTAGAGCATCACTATAATCCTTATTGGGGGCAACAGTGGTCATGATGCTTCGTAGCAATTTACCTTGCATTCTATCTTTCATCTGTTCACTTCTATCTTCATTTATTCCTGGAAAAATCTTTCAACAGTGTTGAGAAATGTAAGTTACTTGAAATGGCTAGGAAGTCTCAGAGACGTCTAAAAGTCTGCATGGGATTTTCAATTGTTTGTTGGGTAAGATTGATATGTATTGAGTTATTTTGTTACAGTTCACTCCAAAAAATTCTGCTTTGGAGAACAACTATTTGTAAGTCATCACACAAGGGAATGCCTGCAGCACACTAGTCAACCTTGGAATTCTTCATCATTGCGTAGTGGTTTTTGGGCTTGCAGGTCCGCTTTCCATTACTTCAATGCAAATGCAGGAAACGTGTCAGAATTTTGTATGTAATACCAGTATATAACAATACAGCTTGTCTCTTCTCCATTAACATAACTTTTTTAAGCATGTAGAAAAACTACTCAGCAGTATTTGGCTTCTCTGGTGTCTCACTATTCTTTTTGACAGAAAAACATTCAAGTCCACCCTCCAAATCCCACATCCAGCTGTCCTGACAATCATCTAGCTTGAATGATGAGTAGGCATAGTCACTTGGCAAGGATTGCATAAATTTGGAACACATTCTCATAGTTCTGGGATCCTCATGTTTATCACGTTCTCAGTAAATGTCATACATATCATTAGTTTTAACTTTCAAACTTGGTAGAGACCAAGATTCTCGGTCTTCAGCTTTAATTTTGATCCAGTTTGTGTTCATTTTATTGCCTCAAGATCATCATCTCTGTACATGAAAGCCTTCCTCCAACATCAGTTGAAGCTACTGCAGTTTTCTTCTGGAGATGTTATTTCTTTACCCATGTAACAGACTGGATGTAACTTGCCATCATCTGATGATTTTTGTAATAACACAGTTTTAAAGCTCTCTTTGCTTGCATCTTTGTGTTAATTCAGTCTTCTATCTTTTATGCTAGGTTTTTAAAACAGGATCTGAGGAAGAGATATATTTGTAGATCTTGAAGTTTTGCTTCTGCACTTCTTCAAATTTATGCTCCTGATTATCCCTCAGTTAATCACTTAGTTTTGTAATTGTAGAGTAATATAATATAAGCTTGTTAAAGGACCCTAGAAAACTTTGTATGGGTGTAGTAAATTTGTTCTGGAAAGTTTTGAAAGGCTTTTATCTTTTCAGAAGTAGGTTGAAGTTGCCCACACTGTATGACACACCCGAAAAACTCAACTGTTCTTGACAAGAATGTGTATTTTGCAAAATGAGTTTCAAAGCCGTATTTTGATGAACTTTATTTTGTCATTCCTTGATCCATACCTGGACATGGATGTCGACAAGTGTCTTTCTCTCCTGGTGACAATCATCTGCATCTGCTATATTTTCATTGCCCTACTTTCACAAAACTCTACATTGTGGCATCACCCATTTTCATATTTGTGGGTTGTAATCTACAGGATGATTATTATTAACATTTTAAAAAAAAACTCCAAAGTGATGTAGATGACACTGAGACATGTAATTTTAATATAAGATACATGGTGCCACAAATGTTGGGAGATACTGCAAAAGTGAATGACAAATGTTGAACCTGTGACATCAGCAGGTGACGTACCTCGTTGCGCATGCAGCAACTGGGCTTGTCGATCCTACTCTCGCTGGTAAGGGATAGTGCTACGCATCGCTCTGCTAGCTACTCTGCTTTTGCAAATGTAAACAGATTCATCATAGTCTTGTATTGCCACTACCATGAGCACTACACCCTAACAGAAGCAATGTGCATTACTTCCCCTACTGGCACGTAAGGATCAACAAGTCCAACTGCTGCACATGTGGAAAGGTATGTCATCTGGTGATGTCACATGTTCAGTATTCATCATCCACTATCGGAGTATTTCCCAACATTTATGGCCCCATGTGTCTTTCATTAAATTAATTGTTTCATCATCATCTACATTACTTCTGAGATTTTTAAATGGTTCTGGGGTTTAAATGTTAATAACTAACTAAGAATTGCACTGTATATTACTGTATATGCATGGCACCTGTTACATAGCCTAGTGGATATATCTGGAGCTGTAGCAGTTTCTTTTTATACACAATAATTCAGTTTAATTTTTTTTTCATGTAATGCAAAGAAGTGAATTGTACCTATGTATTTTTAGTTTTTTGTGACATTTTTAGTCCATCAGTACTCGGTCGATTGACACTTACCTGACTGTGATTGGGGAACAATGGTGGGTTCGTGGATCTCTGGGTAGTAGGCAAAGGTGGGTATCAACCACATGGCTCCCCCTTACTCCTCAAAAATAGGATTAAGGTATTACATACTGCTGATAGTTCACACGAGCCAGACTCTCCTTTAGGGGCTGTGGCTGATCGTCTGAGAAGGCCAGCCGAACACAGAGGATATGATTACTTGACATTAGGACCACCAAAATTAGGCGAGTTATGCAACCCCACAGGGAAATGGCTGGTAGGTCAGGAAAGAAGGGCAATGTCCACTCCGTTTGCTTGTCAGGGGCATCTCATCTGAGTTGTGGAGGGGGCTCTTTCGGCAGCGATTGAGCACACTGGCTGCATCCAGCTGAAAATCATAGCTCATGTTGGCACAGATGATGCCTGCTACCTGGTTACAGATGCCACTCTCACTTCCTGTAGCACACTGGCTGATTTGGTGAAGACTGCTAGCTGTGTTCACAGGGTGGAACCAGAACTAGTATCTTGAAACATTGTCCCCAGAATCAATCACAGTCCTCTAATTTGGAGCTGAGTGGAAGCATTAAACTGGAAGCTCCGATGATTCTGTGATGATCTTGGACACAGATTTCTCTATCTCCGCTATCGGGTGGAGAAATGTAGGACTCCACCCCACCGTTAATAGGTCACAAATGCACTACACACAGGAAGTATCTACTTGGGTCGCGGAGTACATGTGGTGTTCATGTGTGTGTTTTTTAGAATACAGACATCTCCCCACAAGCCTGATAAGATACTTCCTGATTACAGACAGGGTAGCATTCATCATAGTAGATCAGAGAAAGAAAATGTTTATATAGTATTAGTTAACTGCAGAAAATGTCCCAGAACTAGTCTCACTTATAAACATTAACAATGCACACATAATATTAAGGCAGAAATCTGGCTGAAATCAGATACTAATTTGTACAAGGAATGATATGAGAGTGTAGTAGAAACACGACTGAGGTTTGCACCTCTGCAGTGCTAGTTTTACAGTGTGGCTGCGGGCACCGATCAGATGGCGATTGGGGTATGGCTCACGCATAGCGCTGAGGCAGTGATAGTAGCATTTGCAAGTATTGGTAGCACTGCCTAGCAGCTGTCATCCAGGCCCATGCACCCGATGGCTTTTGAACTTGTTGGAGCTTCGTCATTGGGGGATGGCTAAAAAGATGAGCTAAACAAGTTTTTAATACCAGAATGAGATTTTCACTCTGCAGCGGAGTGTGTGCTGATATGAAACTTCCTGGCAGATTAAAACTGTGTGCCGGACTGAGACTCGAATTCGGGACCTTTGCCTTTCGCGGGCAAGTGCTCTATCAACTGAGCTACCCAAGCACGACTCACGCCCCGTACTCATAGCTCCAAGATGGCGTAAGGCAGTTGAGAGGGATGGAAATTATGTGGAGAAATGAAAATATTGTTCCTAAAGGATGTATCTACACACTGTAAAACTTTCAAACATGTAGAATAAAAGACGGATTTTTAAAAAAAGTGTGTATTTCTTTTGGAGTGACCCTCGTACATTAATTGTCCTATTTGTATGTTTGTGCTACATAACAGTGATGTTATTATAGGCTGACTACATCATGTGCCCTATGCTCTGAATCACTACTTTTACATGCGACACATCTTTCCGAAAGACGGAAACTGAATTTCTGAAAAAGTTTTTCGCTGTCGTGTTTACATGTCAAGGTCTGAAGCAGATTTGCTAGCCCAGTTAACTACGGCGCCTGGAAAACAGCAGATGTAATTTTTGATTTAGACAGCACAATCGCTATTTCTCTGTAGTTAGATGAGGTGCAAACAGCTTCAGTCTAATATTTCTACGTATCCTTCGCTGTACAAAAAGCCACTCCGTCAATACTAGCTGAAATTTTTAAAAACAAGACGAAACATGACAGCCCAAGCACGTTTCAATACCAGCTGTGTTTACATGCAGCGAAAATCGATTGAGGGACTGGAAAACCGGCAACCAGAAACGTATTTCCAGAATCGATTTTGAAGTGTTTACGTGACCACCCAGGAGAGGTATTGAGACATCGGCTTACAGAATCCGGTTTTGGGAGCCCCATGTAAACACATTGAATACCTGCTATCATCGGCTTGCGATATAACGTGACATGAGCTATGACTAGGCTTACAAAAGCGCATCGTGATCATGATTTCAATGCTTCAGAAATTTAACGTTCTGTGTTTGGTGGTTCGACTATATACTTTTGTAATACGAAAATATGCAGTGTACATGTTGCTGCAAATCAAAGATCCTTCCAAAACCTCTTTTTTTTTGCGTATTTTCACCCAGGAGAAATTGTATTTTTTTTTTTTTAACCGGGAAATCCAGGAATTTTTTTTCCTTGTCCATGTATACGTCCTGTATTAGTAATAAGATGACTACTAAGAAGTAGGAGAGAGCCCCAAATCACATGTTAGTGACGATTAATGGAATCAGCTCCTAGTTTATTTGGGAAAGATGGAATTTAAATCTCTGGCTGGCTGTTTTTATTAGATTTGATGCATGTTTTCAGCACCACTTGTGAACCAGGTGCCAAGATTTTTTCAACAAAATCATACGCAGTTTCTTTTGTAGTCTTTGTGCAACTGATCTTGTGGTCCACTGCAAATGAGCTCACATTGAACGCAAAACACTATCTGAGAAGAGAAACAATGGCAAGTTTGTACTCTTACTGGGTTGCAGTTATATTAGTACTTTTGTGTCATGCAAGTTGGATAATACACATAAGTATCTGTGCACATAGAATGGAACATACACTTTTGATTTATTTATAGAATAAAATTGTTGAAATGATCATCTGTGATTCTACCATACTTCAGGTAACAACAAAACCAATCAATAAATCTACCCACTAAGCGGAAAGAGTCTTTCCTTCTCATCCCGTACAGTAAGACTCCCCTGACCCGTGGTTCTGGGTGACTTTCACAAAATCTACCCCTTTTCCTAGACATCTTCAGTCCTTTTCCTTCACCCTTCTTCTTTCCCCTTCAACCCTTCTACCTGAAGAAGGAGCCACTGGTTCCGAAAGCTTGCCTATCACAACAGTGTTGTAGGTGTGTGTTCTGCCACCACTTGGTGAATAGATTTTTTTATCTATCCAATTAAATAATACTGCAGCTGTAGGGTATACCCGCAGTGATTGGAAAATATAGTGTTCTTTGTAGTCATTGAAAGTTTGTTACTGGTCTTGAAGTCAGTGCAAACTCTGCCATTTCCTTTGGCTTAACAGTGATGTCAGTGCTGCCCTGCAGTGAAGCCAGGTGTGGACTGCTCTGTCACTGCCTTTTACATGGCCTTATCAAGCTGACTCCTGAAAATAGTCACCAATTCCCTTCGGACCTCTCTCTTTCCTCAACAGCCCAACATAAGTATGGCCGTAGTATAGGTTGATGATATCCACTGCCATATCCCTTAAAAGGGCACCCACACCCCCCGTTCTGCACGTGCTAATCAGTGCAACAGTTTAACTTTTGTCCATGCACTTTCTTAGATGTGTTGCAGCTTGCTTGAGACTATAGTCTGATTTAAAGTAGTTGTCACTTGACAGGCAACGGGCTGCAGGGCTCCCGCCACCAATAAACCAATGGCAGCCGGCGCTGTCAGCTGCCACTGCGTTGCCACTTCGCTCTGCTGAGCCGACTAAGGCATTGTGCCAGCCAGTCCTCAGCGAGCTGTTGTAGACGTGCGGGTGAGAGATTTGAGTGACTTGTAGCTTCGCATGTTTACGATGTCTGATGAAAGCTCCAAAAAGTGGCGGACATGGCGTCGTTATACGCAGTCAGGCGCGTGAATACGTGTGTTCCTTAAGGGAGTATTTTGAGAGAGAGACGGATGCAGGAGGGCCTCTCGTTCCTTTGGATAAGGTGGTGGAGCGAACCACAGCTGCTCTACAAGTTAGCGAGCGATCAGTAATAAGAATCTGCAAGGAGAAATTTACGAAAGAAGGCTCAAGTGAATCATCTAAATTGGAGACACCTGGGAAAAAGAGGCAACTAGAGAAGAGGGTCACAAAACTTGACTCTTTTCAGGAAGATGCCATTCATTGTCAAATATATGCATTTTATTCGAGGAAGGAGTATCCAACACTCAAAAAACTACATGCTACCCTCACAGCGGCTGACCTGTTTCAGGGTAGTAAATAGTCTTTGTTACGAGTCATGAAAATGTTAGGATTCCGCTATAAATCCATCTCTGGCAGAAAGTTACTAATGGAACGCCAAGATATTGCAGCCTGGCGATGCCGCTTTCTTAGAGAATTAGTGGGGACAAATTTTGATGATATCGTTTGGCTTGATGAAACGTGGGTGAATGCAGGACACAGTTTAAAAAAAGGCTGGACAGACGGTACCATCAGCGGAAGTATGGCAGCTCCGATCGGCAGAGGAAAAAGGATAATTGTAGCACATGCCGGAAATTCGAAACGTTTCATTCCAAATTGTCTGCTGTTATTCAGTTCGAATAAGACCTCCAACTACCACGAAGAGATGAACCACAGTACTTTTGTGAAATGGTTTGAAGACTGTATGCTCCAGAACTTAACAAAAAACTCTATCATTGTTATGGATAACGCTCCTTATCATTCAATAATACAAGACAAAGCACCCACAAAGGCAACAAGGAAAAACGACATTGTTAGCTGGTTACAGAAACATAAGGTGCAGTTCGACAGTAATTTTACAAGGGCAGAATTATTAGGACTTGTATCGCAACACAAGCCAAAGAACCCGATTTACATTGTGGATGAAGTAGCAAAAAAATGCGGGCATCAAGTGCTCAGATTGCCTCCTTACCATTGCCATTTCAATGCAATAGAGCTGATTTGGGCTCAGGTTAAACGGCATATTGCTGCAGAAAATAAGAAATTCACCTTAACCGAAATGGAACGCCTTTTAAAAGAGGCAGTTGAAATTGTGACCTCGGAAGACTGGCAGAAGGTAGTACATCACATCAAACGAAAAAATGGCTGACATCGAAATAAGTGTCCAAGGAATAGAAAAGCAACTGGAATCACTCAACAGAGGAAAGTCCACTGGACCTGATGGGATACCAATTCGATTCTACACAGCGTACGCGAAAGAACTTGCCCCCCCTTCTAACAGCCGTGTACCACACGTCTCTAGAGGAACGGAGGGTTCCAAATGATTGGAAAAGAGCACAGGTAGTCCCAGTCTTCAAGAAGGGTCGTCGAGCAGATGCGCAAAGCTATAGACCTATATCTCTGACGTCGATCTGTTGTAGAATTTTAGAACATGTTTTTTGCTCGAGTATCATGTCGTTTTTGGAAACCCAGAATCTACTATGTAGGAATCAACATGGATTCCGGAAACAGCGATCGTGTGAGACCCAACTTGCTTTATTTGTTCATGAGACCCAGAAAATATTAGATACAGGCTCCCAGGTAGATGCTATTTTTCTTGACTTCCGGAAGGCGTTCGATACAGTTCCGCACTGTCGCCTGATAAACAAAGTAAGAGCCTACGGAATATCAGACCAGCTGTGTGGCTGGATTGAAGAGTTTTTAGCAAACAGAACACAGCATGTTGTTATCAATGGAGAGACGTCTACAGACGTTAAAGTAACCTCTGGCGTGCCACAGGGGAGTGTTATGGGACCATTGCTTTCCACAATATATATAAATGACCTAGTAGATAGTGTCGGAAGTTCCGTGCGGCTTTTCGCGGATGATGCTGCAGTATACAGAGAAGTTGCAGCATTAGAAAATTGTAGCGAAATGCAGCAAGATCTGCAGTGGATAGGCACTTGGTGCAGGGAGTGGCAACTGTCCCTTAACATAGACAAATGTAGTGTATTGCGAATACATAGAAAGAAGGATCCTTTATTGTATGATTATATGATAGCGGAACAAACACTGGTAGCAGTTACTTATGCGTGCGGAACGATTTGAAGTGGAATGATCATATAAAATTAATTGTTGGTAAGGCGGGTACCAGGTTGAGATTCATTGGGAGAGTGCTTAGAAAATGTAGTCCATCAACAAAGGAGGTGGCTTACAAAACACTCGTTCGACCTATACTTGAGTATTGCTCATCAGTGTGGGATCCGTACCAGATCGGGTTGACGGAGGAGATAGAGAAGATCCAAAGAAGAGCGGCGCGTTTCGTCACAGGGTTATTTGGTAACCGTGATAGCGTTACGGAGATGTTTAATAAACTCAAGTGGCAGACTCTGCAAGAGAGGCGCTCTGCATCGCGGTGTAGCTTGCTCGCCAGGTTTCGAGAGGGTGCGTTTCTGGATGAGGTATCGAATATATTGCTTCCCCCTACTTATACCTCCCGAGGAGATCACGAATGTAAAATTAGAGAGATTAGAGCTTGCAAGGAGGCTTTCAGACAGTCGTTCTTCCCGCGAACCATACGCGACTGGATCAGGAAAGGGAGGTAATGACAGTGGCATGTAAAGTGCCCTCCGCCACACACCGTTGGGTGGCTTGTGGAGTATAAATGTAGATGTAGATACAGGATGCATGGAACAATGAAGTTATCTTACAACAAAGTGTTGAAGACTTGATTATATCTGTCAATACGAGCAGCGAGACGGATAGTTCCACTGACTCTGACTCTGAATTAAGCGGTGTTTTCGCATTGTCTGATTAGTGTGTAGTGTACTTACTGCCATTAAATATTGTGTTTGTGAATTTATTTCGATTAATTCTTATTTTTGTTGTGAGACTAAGAAACACTGTTTGGCCAGCTCTTGTCATCTCCTTACGGTAAGTTAGACTGAATTTTAATTCTATTTCATTTTGTATATACACCAAGATGTTATTCAATATGTGTAGGACGCGAAAATTTCTCACACTTCAATAGTTAATGTAACAACGGCCCTAATTAAAATTAAGAAAATATATTTGATATGCTTATAGATACCACTGATACCGATACTGTACGTAAATTTCAAAATATTTACATAATATTTATAGGAGATAGAGATTTTAAACGTCATACTTGTTTCGAGTTCAGTACTGACAGGGTTGCTTAAAAACGCTGTTTTTAGAAATTTATATACAGGAAACGTGATGCACTACGAAAACTTTTAAGGATTCTTTGCCGAGTGCATTATTTTGGTAATGAATGGAAAAAAATATTTTGCTGTGACACCAATAGTTTTTCAGTAATGACGTGATAAGTTAGAAGCTGTTTGCGAAATCGAGAATTTAAATGGTTTCAAACAACGTAACTCTTGTCCTAATTAAAATTAAGAATAGATATTTGACAGATTGAGAGACATTGTAGAGATATACATCGTATGTGGGTTTGAAATTTTTTACTGACTTTTTGTAGAAGATACAGGCTTTAAAACGACTTTCTATCGCCGGGGGTAGCGATGCGCTGAGGCGGCTGCCTCCAGCCAGTGCTTGACGTGACAACGCCGCAACTTCGCAGCGCAGACGTCAAGTGACAACTACTTTAAATCAGCCTATAGATTCGTTTTACGTGGCAGAGCTATTTTGGCACATGCTGAAAGTTTCATTTTATGAAACAATCTTACTTTCATCTGTGGCACGTTTCAGATGTTAAACATGTCATTCCCTGCAGTAGAAGCTGATATTCTCCAATTCAAAAGTAGTAGCTGCGCTGCTCAGTATGTTGATATGGAATTAAAACATTCTGCAACACACTGGTAGGGCTACCCAACATCTTTTCAATCTGGCAGCATGAGGACTAGCTCACCCACACAGAATGTTTGAGAAAATGACATCTTTTGTGTAAGCAAGACTGAAGATACAAACTACCCTTTGGCAATTTGTGCAACAAACCGTTGGGAAATATTATTCCATGGCTTGTTATTGGCCAGTGAAAGGCCCGCAGTAGTTGAAGATTATATAAATACAAGAACTTTTTATAAAGTACTCTCCATAAGGTAGTATGAGATGTATCACGTGCTACAACAATGTGGATTTTCTCGGCGGTCTACAAAATGCATTCTTCTTGGTCAGGGACATAATCAGTCTGGGTCTACCTCAATTTGCTGTTTATAGTGCAACAGCTCATATCCCAGCAATACGACAATGAACAGTAGTGGCTGTCTGTGTCCTGGAAATGCTTTTTGATTCACTCTCATGTGCATTATAACTTATGTGGCCTTACGTAAAAATTACATTTGCCTGTTCACAAAATTTTCTGCATCTTCATTTTTGAGGAGTTATAGCAAGTGTCACTTTGTGATTGGCTATTTTTGTTCATGTCCATCAGAATTATTGCAATAGCTCTGGTGTTTGTTTTATTTGTGATGTTTAATTTTCGGTGTTAGGTTAACATTCTTGGCATAAGAATTAGTGAATTAACATGTATGGTAGTGTAATAAATATGATGATGACTTATACTTTTAAAATGATGACTTATACTTTTAAAAAATGTGTCTCTTTAATAATATGACTCTTCTGATGCTTAAGAAATTAGTACCTTTAATTTGTATAAAAAATGTGTCTTTTTAATAATATGACTCTTCTGATGCTTAAGAAATTAGTACTTTTAATTTGTAATAACATTATAGACTCAGCCTAATATTACAAATATGTGCCTTTATAGGTGTCCAGTGGTAGGGTGCCCTATCAGAACAACATTCACCATGGATGATTTGGAGTCTGATCATGAGTTAGAGGAGCATATCAACAAGATTAAGTCGGCTGGTGGAAAAAAATGATGTTTTTCTGGACTATCCATGTTGGCTGTTTTCTGTAAATTCTGTGCCCACATTTACTTATTTCATAGGCCTAATATAGTGATCAGTAGTTCCAAGTGGCTGTGCAGTACACACAAGTGGATGCAGCTGATCACAAATTTGTTAAGTCTTTGTGACTTTCATAAGTATCTGTTTTTGTACTGGTTTTTATTTTTCAGTTGCATATTTATTAATAAAGATTAAACTTTCATTAAAATAGATGAAATAGTCATCAGAAGTGACTACAGATCAGTGTACATAGTGAGATTGAGTTCAGTGTGACATATTGTTTTAAAATAACTGATGTGAATATGCACCAGGTTGTAAACATGATGTGTGTTTGAGTTTCCATTAAATGTTTGAATAAGTCTACTATCCATTACAACCCTTGTCCCTCCAAACTATTTACATTCTTTCAGTCCTGTTCAATATTTCATTCAGTCTTGCTGTGGGCTATACTGTAAAATTAGCAGTGTCTCCGAGAATGGTGGTGGTTGAACACATGATTTTACAAAAGCTAGACTTTTTTATAGTGTCATATGGAGAACTGTGACCACTGCTATATAAAACTCTGCTACAGATGAAGATACTAGCAATAGTGAAGAGATTATCATACTTTATCCTCACTGCAGATAAGTTTTCTGTCTGTCATACAGGTGCTATGCTTTATTTGCAGAGTGTCAAAATCACAGTAAAAGTAAACCAGTATCAGCTGAGAAGACAACCATGATCTTCTAGGTTGTGTGGATTAAGAACAAACTCTTGTCAGTCAGAATTCCATGCAGACTGTAGTAATAGCCAATTACTGTTACCAACACAATGCAATAAATTCCTGTTTGCATAATTAAGTTAAAAGTTCAAGACAGCAGCTAATCAATGTTTGTGGGACATTAATTGGACACTCTTACATGACCAAGTGGTTCATTGCTTTGATTGGCTGATACTCGTGTCATGTCTGGTGACAGGTACGACACATGTGATACGCTTTACGTGGTGTGTTGCCTACAGAGAGCTTGGCCTTGAAGGTAGCATTACCTGAGAATTTGGCAGACTGTGAATGTAACTCTATCTGTAGGAGAATCTTCAATATTTCTGGCTCTTAATTGTTTTTGGACCAGTATACTAAGAAAATACCTAAAGTCTCTTTCTTGAGAAACTGATGCGTGAGATGGAAGTGCAGAGTAAATTTTTTAGGTGTATTATATTGTGCTATGAATGTCAAGACAACAGCTTGCTCACTTATTCCTTATTGCTAGGTAGAATCATAGCATTCTGTTCAGTACATATCTACTTCTATATACATACTCATCGCACCACTTTTAAGTGCATGGCAGAAGGTACTTCCCATTGTACTACTGCTAAGTTTTCTTCCTGTTTCATTCACATATGCATAAGACTGCTTAAATCCCTTTGTGTGCACTGCAATTTGTTTAATCTTGTCCTCCTGAACCCTGCAAGAGTGACGTGTAAGGGGGTGAAGTACATTTGTACATTTTTCACTTAATACTGGTTCATGAAGCTTTGTAAGTTGACTTTTCCAGGATAATTGGCATTTACCTTCTAGTGTCTGGCAATTTAGGTTTTTCAACATTTCTGTGATGCTCTCCCATGAGTTAAACCAACCTGTGCCCATTTCTTTGTACACCTCCAATGGCCCCTGTTAATCCTATTTGGTATAGGCCCCACACACTTGAACAGTATTCGCCCCCATTTGCGAGTGATGTGACATACAAGCGTTTAGTAAGAAGTCGTTTCAGCATATATAAATGCCATCTTCAGAATTTTTGGCCCCCTATGGCTGGTGGTGATGGCTCCTCGGTTGTCTCGTGATACCACGATTGTACACTACTATATGCTGGTATAGGTTAAGATCCCAGGTATCACATCCTGCAGCCATTAACACTGGTGGGCCCCCATTTGCGAGTAATCAGCAAATCAATAATTTGGAAGTTTTCATGGCATTTAATCGCTGTGAAAAAGTGGTGTTGTATAGACTGGTTGCATAGCATAATATATAGGATGAGGGCCTTACAAGCAGAAGCTTGTGAGTTCGAATATTGCCAGATGAATTAATTTTTTTATTTTAAAATCATTATCATAATGATTTTGATCATTATTTTCAATTAAGTTAAATGGTTTAGATGGAATTTTTTACTTCTATTCCTTTGTCACATCATTTTAGTCATCATATCAGTTTTTTCTTTTGATTTTTCTTTGTCATTCTTTTTCCACTTGGAATCTCTGTTCATGTGATTTTAATTAATTTTATATATTAATTTAGAATGCATTTCTTTTATCATACTAAATTTTTGTCCATGTTATTGCATTCATTATTTCTATTCCTCATTTTGCTCGACTTTCATTTTGCTTATTATCCTATAACATGCAACACGACAGCTGTTACGCACTAGTGCAGAGAAGTGAAGTATTCCTGTTGTGTATGTGTACATGTAGTGTCGTGTGGTGTAACTGCTGAACTGCAGCTGTCAAGGTAGTTCTGTAGGTGCTGTATTTCATGTGCAATAAGGGAATCTCTGTGTCAAAGAGTTATGCGCCTTGCCACCAGTGGTGCAGAATTTTCATTTTTCATGTGTGTGTGTGTGCACTGTCCGTGCGCAATGTTTATTCCTATGTTTTATGTTCAGTATTTTTTAGTGTTTTATGTTCTGTACTGTCACTCTGGGTTACAATTCAATTAGCCTCTTGCTCTCATTGAATAAACAGTTTCCCACTGAGCAAAATCCTTTGGCATCTATTTTATCAGTAATATTAGGTTGATCGGTTCTAATTCCATTGATTCTAACAACTGGTGACCCAATGTGTTCTGGGCCAAAGAAGAAGGTTGAGCAACTGCTACGGAATTTAAATATAATGCAAGATACAGACATCCTAACAGTGTCTAGACTAGTGGTCCATTTACATCCGTTCTGGCAGATCATTCCAATCTTACGGTTTGCTAAGTTGAAACCAATTTTAGGTACGCTGCAATTATGGCCGACCCCACAAAATTCATCCTTGTCGTGAGCTAACTTGACCACTGCTATGCTGGAGAGGTACAAGATGTGATCGTGGCACCACTGCATGAAAATTCATATGAAAAGCTCAAATCTGAATTGATAGAGAGAGGAACTGTGTTGCATGAAGTGTGGATCAGACAGATACTGACAGGAAAACATCAGTGATTGTAAGCTGTCACAAGCAGTAAAGTAAGCACTGTCGTCGTGCAAGACAATGTATTGTGTACACTGTGGAGCAGTAGATTACCCCCGCAGATTAAGGCAGTAGTGGCATTAAAAACTGACGTGTCATTGGATGCAGTGGCAGAGTTGGCAGACCATATACAGGAAGCTCACACACCTGCCCAAAATTGCATGGTCGCAGCACAAAGCAGCAGTACAACAGCTTCAGGTACACCACACACACTGATTAGGACTCACCCGCATCAAAAATAGGCATGTTATACACACCGGTTGGCACACTGTCGTTGCAAGGCAGTGCCAGAAACAACAGAGGCAGAGGGCATTACTGCAGACATTTGAGGAGCTGGTCTTCGAGCAATGCTGCATCTTCAAAAGGTGAGCAGCCTGTGTGTTGGAACAACTGCAGATTTGGTGAGTATGTGTGAAAATGTGTCACTGTGCTTCCACCCAAATGCTGGCAGCAGTTGATCGTAGGCGCAACTGACTGCCTGTCACCATCTGGTCACCTGTTCATCAGCGACAGAGGTTCTGGCCTGAAATTTCTCATAAACACTGTTTCAGACATCGATATCCTGCCAGGGTATTTGTTGCACCACTGTAGGCCACCAACTGCCAATAATATAACCATTGTGACCTGTGGAACCCAGTGACTGGAGCTGAACTTAGATCTGTGTTGTTGGTTCACATAGAATGTCACTGTTGCAGACGTCACAGAAGCGATCTTCGGTCCAGTCTCCTGGCAAATTACAACCTCTTTCCGGATTTGGCAAACACCTGATTGGTGGACAGCATTACTGGTCTAACTGTTACTGGTTTTCATTACACAACCATCCACAATGCAAAACAACCATCCACAATGCAAAGCTTGTTGTAGGCACCTGAGAGTGAATTTGCCTTGCTGTTAAAGCAGTTCCGAGTTTGACCAGACCACTCGGTGCACATAAACAGATTCCACACAATACAGTGGATCACATTAAGACTATGGATGGAGCACCAGCATCGTAGTGACCTAGATGTTTAACGCCATGAATTTGACACCCTGCTGGAAGAGGGCATTATTATACCATCGAACAGTCAATGGTCCTCTGCCTTACATCTGGTGCCAAAAAAAAGTAGGCCTGGCACCCATATGGAGATTATCAAGCACTGAACACAAGAACAGTGCTGGACCAGTACCCTGTTCTGTTGACTAAGAGAATAAAACTATACATTACATGGTGCGAAGATATTCACCGTCTTAGACTGTACTATAGTCTATACTCAGATACCTGTGATTAAAAAGGACATTCCAAAGACCAAAATTATGACACCATTTGTCCTGTTTGAGAGTATGTATAAGACCTTCGGATTACAAAACGTAGTACAGGCATGTCAGAGATTCATTGACTCTGTTTTTTCAAGACCTCCCATTCTGTTTTGCATAGTTGTATGACCTGCTTGTGTTCTCGGAGACTGAGGAACAACACTGACACCAACTACAGGAGGTGTTCAAGTGTTTGGAGCATCATGGAGTCATGTTAAATGTCGCCAAGTGTGTTTTCGGACAATCTGAAATAACTCTTGGTACATAGAATCTCAGCTTCAAGCTCTCTATCTCTGAGAAAGAAGGTTGACGTGATTTTGCAGTTACCGAGGCCACTCACAGTCAAGGAAATGCATCGATTCCTGGTATGCTAAATTTTTATCATCCCTCCTGCCTCACTCAGCAGAATTGCGGGAACCATTGACTGTGGCACTTAGTCCTGAGACGAAAGGCAACTCCCCAGTGCAGTGGACTGAAGCTGTGTGTTCCACATTTGAGGCCACAAAACAGAGCATAGCTGATGTAGCACTTCTAGCTCATCCTAAGCTCAAAGCACCTCTTGCATTAGTGGTGGATGCAAGACAGACAGATATTGGTGCAGCGCTACAGCAATGGTCAGATGGTTCGTGGCAACCATTGGCATACTTTTCTCAAAAATTGTCATCTCAAAGAAAGTGGATAACTTGTGTGATCCAGGAGTACATCCCACTTTTTGATTCATCTCCCAACATTTTGTGTTTGGGAATGGAAAAGGTCTGTCGAGAATGGACAAGGACATGTTTACAATGCCAAAGGTGTAAAGCAACACCATGTACATGCCTCGATCAGCGACTTTCCATGTATAACTGTACGTTTCGACCTTGTACATCTGGATGCTATAGGACCACTTCCTCCATTTAACCCTAGGACTCACTCTGCTAAAATTTCCTTAGTACTCCATCTGGGGTCATACATGACCCCAATCAATATATAATTGACTGTGTGTACTAATCATTCAGAGAACAACGTACTGTCGTTTAATACTGTTTGTTTACATTTTATTTATTATTTAGACACATTTCACAGCTTTTTTAACAGGTATGTACGTAGTAGAATTAAATTACATATGACAGAGTAATTACATATCAGAAGTTACAATATTACTCTAAGTCATAATTTGTTTCACTCATAAATGTTTCACAATGGCTTGAAATTTACAGAAAATGTGATGAACAACTCAACAGGAAACATAATTCTAACCCGATCCCTGCTTACCGGTACTGCACTTTCATCTTCTCCACTGTCATCATTTTCAGCAAGAATATCATTTTCTTCTAATTCATGTAAACAAATTTCATCACTTTGGTCTACCTGTGTCTTCGGCGTCACTACCTCCTGAATCACTACTGCTACGAAATAAGTCTTCCGTAGCTTGTTCTACACTATAGCCAGGAGCAAAACGTATTCCATCCATGCTGAAATTACACTGCAACAACAAACGTACAAACGAACGTCCCGTTTGAGGTTAGTTCTGAGTAACACCTGAATAACACCTGAATTCAGTGTTACCAACTCAAAATACCTAAGAAAGAGATTGTTTGTTGATAATCTATACATTCTATGAATGTTACATATAATCTATCTGGGGTCATAATTGACCCCAACAGTAGTTTTTTGTTAATTATTGACTTAAATGTTGCGTCAAGCGCTCTAAAAATTTTTGTGAGAGAACTACAATACTGTGTGGTAAAAGTCATAAAATTCTGGATTTTTACAAGAAATAGAAATATTATTTTATCCATAGTAAAGATGATTGGGGTCACCTATGACCCCAGAGTGAGTCCTAGGGTTAATGGGCAATGCTACCTTTTCACCATGATCAATTGTTTTACCTGGAGATCAGAGGCAGTGCCAGTTGATAATATTATCACTGAAACAGCCTCTACCTTTGCGTCGGCTTGGCTAGTGAGGTTTGGGTGCCCACAGCTTGCCACCACCAATTGTGGACGGCAGCTTGAGTCAGACGTCTTCATACAGCTTGCCAAGTTTTGCGGTATGTCCACCACAAGACCACCAGTTACCATCGCTCTAGCATTGGCATGGTTGAACGAATACTGGCATCGTTCTTTGAAGGCGGCCCTCGTGTGCCATAAAAACACATGGACTTCGGCTCTTCCACTGGTTCTACTTGGCTCTTCCACTGGTTCTACTTGGCCTATGAACAACTTATAAACCTGACATCAATTCTTCAGTCACAGAGTTGGTCTACAGGGAGACATTGTGTCTGCCTGGAAAATTTGTCAACACCAATACACTGCAAACTTCCTCCCAAGACCAGTCATATTTCTTAAATCACCTGTGGAACCATGTTGCACAGCTCCATCTTCCAAAGGCTTGTAATCTCCCCCCTCCTTCCTAACTCCAGTTATTGTCCATAATAAGCGAAGTCTTTTACGAAAAATTTGAGAGGAGTGAAGATTACACCCAACTTTCTAGTTTACTTAGCTTTTCGTGTAGAGTCAGATCCAGTTCTTCTTGTCTAGGGGTCTGATTCTTGAAGATGAAGATCTCACATTTTAGTTCCTTATGATTGAATTGATCTAAATAAATTTGAAGATTGTTGTTGCAGAATTTTTGTTGTTACGTTAATATATTTTGTCACATTTTAGTATACTACAGTCTTTTGAATTTTCACATTGACAAAGCCAAAATTACATTGTTCGCCTAAAATACAAAAATACATCCAATCACACCAGAGGCATGCTTACTACTACTACTACTACTTTCCTTCTGCAGTAATAACCATATTCCAAAGAGTTTACAATTTTTCTTGACAAATTAATTTCGATTATTTCATCAATGAATCCAGAAATAAATGTTGTAAACAGTACTAGATTGTATAATTAATAATAGAAAGTTTAAGTGTGCCACATAGTTTGCAATTTCAAATGTTTTTAAAAAAAATCAGCTGTACATTCAGAGCTAGTACTTATCCTTTTCATAAATTTGAGCTTGAAATATGACATATTGTGTATAAAATTGTACAAAAGTTTTCAGAAAAACATCCGAGATAATACTGACCTGTCCAAAATTAACTACTGTTAAGGAAAAGTAACGCTAGAGGAGGATGCCTCATTACAGGCTTTACGTCATGGCATACCGTTTTGTTACATGCATCAGGACCTGGATCATTGCACACACATCATGCTCCATACTGGTGGCGTAAAACCACCCTTACAACCTCCATACACTGACACATACCTTGGGAAGTATGGCACACAATGGGCAGCTTGGTGAACGGCAAGTCGACAAGAATTTCTCGAAACAGAGTCAAACCCCTGTAGATTTTTCAAGAGGCATCACCGTCCAGTACCCAAAAGAAACATCAGCACTTTCCTGACCAAGACGCCCAGCCACAACCATTACTGCTGCAGCAGCCACCCGTTGCCATGACATCCAACACGGGTGACCCACTTTGGACTCTGTGTTTGTCCACAGTGCAATAGGAATTTATGTTTTAAATGTTTATATGAAGATTACCATCTAAATGCACATCTTGTAATGAAAAATACATTTTCGACTCCATTGCACAGTCAGTACCATCTGTTGTTTTTTAACTGATAAGTCAGCATTTTCAAATGTTTGAAGATTATTATAGATAAATAAATATAATAAACTTCACATTCATGAAAATTCTGAGGGGGAAAAGAATTATATAAAGAAAAATGAGAACAGTGAAAGAGTTCATAAGGTGAGCAAAATGTGATTAATAGAAATTTTTAAAAATTATATTTAAACCAATTAATTGAATAAGAATAACGATAAAAGTCATTTTGATACAGATTTTAAAAAATTTTAAGCAGCTGATGAGGTTTGAGCCTGCAAGCTTCTGCATGTGAGGCCCTAAACCCAGCTGTTACACTTTGCAACGTAATCTACACTACAATACTTTTTATAGCTGCTGAGTGTCAAATGAGATTCCAAATTTTTTTTTTTCATCGATTACTTGCAAATGAGAGCCCACCAGAATGAATGGCTGCAAATTGTGATACATGGGACGTTAAACTATATCACCATACAGCTGGTTTCAAAAAGTTGAGCACAAACTTCTCCTTGTCAGTATCCTACCAATGAAACAACGTCTACGACCCTCATTACCATTTACTTACTTCTGTTGATGATTCTCCATCTGAGATAACATTGTATCCTACCTACTAGTAAGTCCTCATTCCAGTAACAAATTTTATTTGATACCTCATATGGTCATACTTTTGATGATAACCTTTTTGGGTGCCGTTTGTTTCACACGACACACAAAATTCACTATATTTTACTGCATTTAAAAACCTATGTATTGTCAAGGATATGAGCTCCGAGTATTTCTCGCATGTACCACTAGGCGTCAGCAACTACTGTGGCTCTTTTCAGTGCGCTCTCACACCAGGGGTGGTAGGCAACCATTGTTTACTGAGACTCTGCGCTGAAAGTACAAAAAAAAATGATGCCGAGGTGTTGTAAGTATTTGTTTTTAGTGTTGTAAACATTTCTGATAGGTCTGATACTAATGTTATATTGTTGTTAATAGATTGTTGAAATAATGTATATGTTTTATACCATCCGTGCTATAGTTCAGACTGATTTACAGAGTAATTTTCGTATGTGTGTCGAATATGACACACCGGACTTTCATCTTGTAAAATGATCACAATGTTCAGAATTATTTTCTGGGTGTTTTCTATCAACTGTGATGTTACTATCAGTGTTGAATGTTAAAAGGTGAAGTAACAGCATAAAATAATAATAATAGTAAAAGTAATAATAGAGTTTTAGTAGATACTAACATAAATAAATATTCTTGATTTAGTGTCAAGAATTGGAGAAGCCATTCGAATTGTATGGAAATTTGTCAGAACTCGAAGAATTGTCAAGTAATGAAGAAGATGATATGATTTTTGTAGCACCAGCACGATACTGTGGAAGATTTGTCTTCGTCTGAAGTGTCAAGTGAGGCTGACACAGAAGACAGCCCAGCACAACAAAGAAGTGTGCCTCCATGGTGCCATACAGATGTATTTGAGCCATTGTCTCCTGCCCCAGCATTTGAAGTAGGCTTTTGGAAAGGCAAAGGCATTCAACCTCAAGAATATTTTCTGAAGTATGTTCCACCAGAGATGTTTGAGCTTATGGCCAAATGTACCAACCACATGTCATTTACTCGCTCTAGAAAATCTTTGAGCACTTCAGCAGAAGAAATAAAAATATTTTTTGGAATAAGTATGAAGATGTTTTATCTTGGTTATCCCAGGGTTATGTATTGCTCTGTGGGTACCAGAGTTCAGGGCATAGTAGAAAAAATGTCAAGAAAGCGTTTCTTCTCGTTAAGAAGCAACTTGAAAGTTGTAATTGACAGTGATGTTCCAGATAGTGTTCGCTCTAGTGACAAGTTCTGGAAGATACGTGCCTTATTGGATACTGTGTGAGCAGGTTGTTTGAACAATCCCGGGACACAAAAAGTGTCTGTTGATGAACAGATTGTGCCCTTCTGGGGTCAAAATGTATGAGGCAATACATCCGTGGCAAACCAAACCCATGTGGTCTAAAAAACTTCGTTTGCACGTCACCTGATGGTTTGTCTTTATTTTTTATTTATTTATTTATGATTTTTTTTAATGAAGGGAAAGGTGACACTATCCTGGAAGAATATGATGCATTAAATATTGGTGGCAAAGTGGTAATGAGGCTGACAGCAACATTACCTCCAGGTTCCATTATTTACATGGACTGTTTTTTTTTCGTCAATTCAGTTGCTAGACTGCCTCCATTCAGAGCGATATTGTCAGGCATCTGGCACAATACAAAGTAACAGAATTCCAAGTGAAAGCAAAATGGTATCAGATGCAGAAATTAGGAAGAGAGGTCATGGTTCCATTGTTCAGTCAGTGTGCGGAGATGGACAGATCAGTATTGTGAAATGGTTTGATAATAAACCAGTACTCCTTGTATCTTCTGTAGAAGGAAAACTACCTGTGACACAGTGCAAGTGTTGGTCAAAGCAGGACAGAAAGTACATTTACGTCGATAGACCTCTTGTTGTTGTTGTGGTCTTCAGTCCTGAGACTGGTTTGATGCAGCTCTCCATGCTACTCTATCCTGTGCAAGCTTCTTCATCTCCCAGTACCTACTGCAACCTACATCCTTCTGAATCTGCTTAGTGTATTGATCTCTTGGTCTCCCTCTACGATTTTTACCCTCCACGCTGCCCTCCAATGCTAAATTTGTGATCCCTTGATGCCTCAAAACATGTCCTACCAACCGATCCCTTCTTCTAGTCAAGTTGTGCCACAAACTTCTCTTCTCCCCAATCCTATTCAATACCTCCTCATTAGTTACGTGATCTACCCACCTTATCTTTAGCATTCTTCTGTAGCACCACATTTCGAAAGCTTCTATTCTCTTCTTGTCCAAACTAGTTATCGTCCATGTCTCACTTCCATACATGGCTACACTCCATACAAATACTTTCAGAAACGACTTCCTGACACCTAAATCTATACTCGATTTTAACAAATTTCTCTTCTTGAGAAACGCTTTCCTTGCCATTGCCAGTCTACATTTTATATCCTCTCTACTTCGACCATCATCGGTTATTTTACTCCCTAAATAGCAAAACTCCTTTACTACTTTAAGTGTCTCATTTCCTAATCTAATTCCCTCAGCATCACCCGATTTAATTTGACTACATTCCATTATCCTCGTTTTGCTTTTGTTGATGTTCATCTTATATCCTCCTGTCAAGACACTGTCCATTCCGTTCAACTGCTCTTCCAAGTCCTTTGCTGTCTCTGACAGAATTACAATGTCATCGGCGAACCTCAAAGTTTTTACTTCTTCTCCATGAATTTTAATACCTACTCCGAATTTTTCTTTTGTTTCCTTTACTGCTTGCTCAATATACAGATTGAATAACATCGGGGAGAGGCTACAACCCTGTCTCACTCCTTTCCCAACCACTGCTTCCCTTTCATGCCCCTCGACTCTTATAACTGCCCTCTGGTTTCTGTACAAATTGTAAATAGCCTTTCGCTCCCTGTATTTTACCCCTGCCACCTTCAGAATTTGAAAGAGAGTATTCCAGTCAACATTGTCAAAAGCTTTCTCTAAGTCTACAAATGCTAGAAACGTAGGTTTGCCTTTTCTTAATCTTTCTTCCAAGATAAGTCGTAAGGTCAGTATTGCCTCACGTGTTCCAACATTCCTACGGAATCCAAACTGATCTTCCCCGAGGTCAGCTTCTACCCGTTTTTCCATTCGTCTGTAAAGAATTCGCGTTAGTATTTTGCAGCTGTGACTTATTAAACTGATAGTTCGGTAATTTTCACATCTGTCAACACCTGCTTTCTTTGGGATTGGAATTATTATATTCTTCTTGAAGTCTGAGGGTATTTCGCCTGTCTCATACATCGTGCTCACCAGATAGTAGAGTTTTGTCATGACTGGCTCTCCCGAGGCCATCAGTAGTTCTAGTGGAATGTTGTCTACTCCCGGGGCCTTGTTTCGACTCAGGTCTTTCAGTGCTCTGTCAAACTCTGCACGCAGTATCTTATCTCCCATTTCTCTTCATCTACATCCTCTTCCATTTCCATAATATTGTCCTCAAGTACATCTCCCTTGTATAAACCCTCTATATACTCCTTCCACCTTTCTACCTTCCCTTCTTTGCTTAGAACTGGGTTTCCATCTGAGCTCTTGATATTCATACAAGTGGTTCTCTTCTCTCCAAAGGTCTCTTTAATTTTCCTGTAGGCAGTATCTATCTTACCCCTAGTGAGACAAGCCTCTACATCCTTACATTTGTCCTCTAGCCATCCCTGCTTAGCCATTTTGCACTTCCTGTCGATCTCATTTTTGAGACGTTTGTATTCCTTTTTGCCTGCTTCATTTACTGCATTTTTATATTTTCTCCTTTCATCAATTAAATTCAATATTTCTTCTGTTACCCAAGGATTTCTATTAGCCCTCGTCTTTTTACCTACTTGATCGTCTGCTGCCTTCACCACTTCATCCCTCAGAGCTACCCATTCTTCTTCTACTGTATTTCTTTCCCCCATTCCTGTCAATTGTTCCCTTATGCTCTCCCTGAAACTCTCTACAACCTCTGGTTCTTTCAGTTTATCCAGGTCCCATCTCCTTAAATTCCCACCTTTTTGCAGTTTCTTCAGTTTCAATCTGCAGTTCATAACCAATAGATTGTGGTCAGAATCCACATCTGCCCCAGGAAATGTCTTACAATTTAAAACCTGATTCCTAAATCTCTGTCTTACCATTATATAATCTATCTGAAACCTGTCAGTATCTCCTGGCTTCTTCCATGTATACAGCCTCCTTTCATGATTCTTGAACCAAGTGTTAGCTATGATTAAGTTATGCTCTGTGCAAAATTCTACAAGGCGGCTTCCTCTTTCATTCCTTCCCCCCAATCCATATTCACCTACTATGTTTCCTTCTCTCCCTTTTCCTACTGACGAATTCCAGTCACCCATGACTATTAAATTTTCGTCTCCCTTCACTACCTGAATAATTTCTTTTATCTCGTCATACATTTCATCTATTTCTTCATCATCTGCAGAGCTAGTTGGCATATAAACGTGTACTAGTGTAGTAGGCATGGGCTTTGTGTCTATCTTGGCCACAATAATGCGTTCACTATGCTGTTTGTAGTAGCTAACCCGCACTCCTATTTTTTTATTCATTATTAAACCTACTCCTGCATTACCCCTATTTGATTTTGTATTTATAACCCTGCAATCACCTGACCAAAAGTCTTGTTCCTCCTGCCACCGAACTTCACTAATTCCCACTATATCTAACTTTAACCTATCCATTTCCCTTTTTAAATTTTCTAACCTACCTGCCCGATTAAGTGATCTGACATTCCACGCTCCGATCCGTAGAACGCCAGTTTTCTTTCTCCTGATAACGACGTCCTCTTGAGTAGTCCCCGCCCGGAGATCCAAATGGGGGACTATTTTACCTCCGGAATATTTTACCCAAGAGGACGCCATCATCATTTAATCATACAGTAGAGCTGCATGTCCTCGGGAAAAATTACGGCTGTAGTTTCCCCTTGCTTTCAGCCGTTCGCAGTACCAGCACAGCAAGGCCGTTTTGGTTAATGTTACAAGGCCAGATCAGTCAATCATCCAGACTGTTGCCCCTGCAACTACTGAAAAGGCTGCTGCCCCTCTTCAGAAACCACGTGTTTGTCTGGCCTCTCAACAGATACCCCTCCGTTGTGATTGCACCTACGGTACGGCCATCTGTATCGCTGAGGCACGCAAGCCTCCCCACCAACGGCAAGGTCCATGGTTCATGGGGGGACCTCTTATCATTAGAAATTACAATGAGGAAATGGGCGGTGTGGATCTGTTAAGACCATATCATTGCTGCAAACAGCAAAGACATGAAAATGTACAATACTGCATTTTTTTTTACTTTGCCCGTGCTGTTTCATGGGTGGAATACAAGAGGGACTGCGCAGCTCTGAATTTGAAGAGCAAAAATATTATGGAATATCTCAAATTCAATACTGAGATATCAGAATGGTTGCTGCAGGAAAAGGGTCACATAATATGTAAGAATCAGCAGAAGAAGATGAAGAAACAGTGGACAACCCTCCAAGCAAAAGGAAGAAAATTCCAACACCACATCCAAGCACGCTGAAGAGGACAGCGGGAGCAATGCATATGTCAGAGATCCTACGTGATGATAAAACTCTCAGATGCAGAATGCCTGGATGTAAAAGTGTGAGGGCGAGGGTGTTCTGAACTCATTGTAATGTCCATTTGTGTCTTGTAAAGGACAAAAGTTGCTTAAAGCCTATCATATGATGTAAATAATTCCTTTTTACAATATAATTTTCATGAGAATCTATAAAAAAATTGTTTATTCTCTCTCTCTTCCCCCCCCCCCCCCCCAAAAATGTGTTTAAATCCAAAGACCAATATCGCTGTATCTACTTTCAAGTCATACCATAAAAATAATTGAATTAATTGTATATAGTGACATATTTAATTTTGGAACTTGTGTACCTTCGAGACCAGTGTACCATACATGACACATCAAATTTTGAAAAAAATTCTGAAAAAATAACATTCCCATTAATATGTGTATCAAGTGTTTAAGCATCACAAAAAAATTCAGAAAATACGTGTATTTCTGCAGAGGATAAACGTTGCCATGACAGTAAGTCACATACTTCCTGGAGATCAAGAAATACTGAACCACTTGATTACCTTGGTCCATGGGTTTCAGGATGCCATGTGAGAACAGTGCAAGTTTGGTTTTGCATGAGTGATGTTTTTTAAATCCATACTGGTTGGTACGAAGGAGGTCTTATGTTCAAGATACCTTATTGTGTTTTGAGCTCAAAATATGTTAAAAGATTCTACAACAGGTGAACACCAGTGACATTGGGCGGTAGTTTTATTTATTATTTCTGCTACCTTTCTAATAGATGGAAGTGACCTGTGCTTTCTTCCAACTAGTGGGCACAGTTTTTTGCCTGATGGATCTGCCTTACTTATTTATTCCCCCACCTTCAGTCTTCTGACTGGTTTGGTGCAACCCACTATAACTAAACCCACTATAACTATCTCCTGGGCCAACTACTTCATCTCAGAGTAGCAGTTGCATCCAATATCCTACATTATTTGTTAGATATATTCCAGTCTCTGTCTTCCCCTACATTTTTTGTCCACTACAACTACTACTAATAGCACGCAAGTTAATCCCCATTATCTTGTTCCTTCTTCTTGGTAGTGTTTCCTGGTTTCACATGTTGTAAAAAATTGGCCAAACCCAATAGTTGGAAGGGGGCATTTTTTTGGTTGAAGTTGACAAATCTCACCCATACAATAGTTAGTGTATTTGGGGGAGGGGGGGGGGGGCGAAGGGACCAAGACCTGGGAGTATGGAGTGTTTTTAATATTTTGGAAGATGAATGGCGACTTCTAAGTACTCATAGAAAAAGTTCTTGTCCGACCTTGTTAAAAACCTGTGTACAGAGATGTACAAAAGAGTTTCTTAAAAGTATTTAAATTCAAAATACAAGTACCTGAATATTTTTTACTATTTCAAATGTAAGTACAAAATGGTTTTAAATAAAAGTATTTAAATACAAAATACGTATTTTCAAGATAACTCTATTCAAATAAAATACCTCTAGTCAGTGAACATTTTACATTCCATTCATGTCACTGATTTTTACACAAATAGTTGTTCAAATATATCATCTTTCACGTTATGCTAATGTGGCCTCATTATTAAAAAAAAAAAAAAAAAAAACCATTAGTAGTTCAAGAGGAGCGAACTTGGTACGCAAGTACTATATGTAAGGAAAAAAATTTTGAAGTTGCATATCTGTTCAAAGGATCTAAACTATTGTCATTATCTTTTAAATATTCTAGTGTTTCCATATGTAATGTAGTGTTGCCACTGTCATTGGCTACAGGAGAAGTAGAGTCCTCAACAAACGTAAGATTCAACCTTTTTTTATCAGAATATTGCAAGCTCTTCTTATCTTCCGCACTTTTGAAACAAACAGTCATTGAAAATATTCCCTGCTAGCCTTGGGCACCCATTTCAATTTGAAAGAAGTGTAAGATACCGATGCCGACGTTCCATCCATTGCGTTTGGTTCCTCTAATTTATAGAATCTCCAAAATGCCAACTAAGACTCTCTTTAATAACTTCTAACAGCACACCATAGTACATAGGTTTGCCCATTTTTAGTCTACCTAGTGTTCTTTGCATTCTCATTAGTTGTGCAATAAGATGTCCATAACATACTGAAGCACCAAAGAAACTGGTACAGGCATGTGAATTCAAATACAGAAATATGTAAACAGGCATAATACGACACTGCAGTTGGCAACACCTACAACAAGTGCCTGGTAGAGTTTTTAGATCGGTTACTGCTGCAATGGCAGGTTATCAAGATTTAAGTGAGTTTGAACATGGTGTTATAGTCAGCGCACAAGCTATGGGACACACCATCTCCGAGGTAGCGATGCAGTGGGGATTTTCCCATATGACTATTTCATGAGTGTATCGTGAATATCATGAATCTGGTAAAACATTAAATCTGCGACACCGCTGCAGCCGGAAAAAGACTGGGTCCAAGGACGACTGAAGAGAATCATTCAAAGTGATAGAAGTGGAACTCTTCCACAAATTGTTGCGGATTTCAATACTGGGCCATCAACACGTGTCAGTGTGTGAACCATTCAACATGGGCTTTCGGAGCCGAAGGTCCACTTGTGTACCCTTTAATGACTGCATGAGACAAAGCTTTACGCCTCGCCTGGGTCCATCAATACCGACATTGGACTGTTGATGAATGTTGTTGCCTGGTCGGACGAGTCTCATTTGAAATTGTATTGAGTGGATGGATGTGTGCAGGTATGGAGACATCTTCATGAATCCATGGACCCTGCATGTCAGCAGGGGAATGTTCCAGTTGGTGGAGGCTCTGTAATGGTGTGGGCATGTGCAGTTGGTGTGATATGGGACACCAGATATGACTCTGACAGGAGAGACATATGTAAGCACCCTGTCTGATCATCTGCATCCATTCATGTCCATCATTCCGATGGACGTGGACAATTCCAGGAGGATAATGTGACACCCCACATGTCCAGAACTGCTACATAGTGGCTCCAGGTACACTCTTCTGAGTTCAAACACTTCTGCTGGCCACCAGACTCCCCAGACATGAACATTATTGAGCATATCTGGGATGCCTTGCAATGCGCTGTTCAGAAGAGGGCTCCAACTCGTACTTTTTTGGATTTATGGACAGCCCTGCAGGATTCATTTGTGTTGATTCCCTCTGGCACTACTTCAGACATTAGCCAAACTTCAGACATTATTCGAGTCCATGCCACATTGTGTTGTGCCACTTCTGCGTGCTCATGGTGGCCCTACATGATATTAGGCAGATGTAACAGTTTCTTTGGCTCGTCAGTGTAGGTATCTTTTTTCCTCTTCTAAACTTCTGATGCCATTAGCTATAGGTTTTGAGCAGCTTATGTACTCACTAACAAATTCTATTTTAATTTCTGTAAAAGTTGCTAATTTAAGTTTCCTTGGAGTTTAATTTAAAATATGTTTGACTGAGAGCAGATCTTGAAGTAGAATTATAGTATGACTTCCATTGTGTTGGACATTGAAAAATAGGAAATTTCCAGTTGATTCTAAAAAGACTTCACAAGCTCTAGGAGACCTTGAACAAAGTGCTTGACAATTTGAGATGGCTGCATCATAAACTGATTTGTAAGTATCTCCCTCCTGCAGTTAGTTTTTTTGGCATTATCAGATAATTTTGGTACATTTTACACTAAACAAATTATAATGGTAAACATATAATGTGTTCTCAAGTTCTGCTGCCTTTTCTAATGGTTCTTTTCATGGCAGTACTCATTTATAGGTATACCTTTGGTGCTTAATGCGAGTCTTTATTCATTGAGGAACTACAATTGTTTAAACAAATGGCTCATTTAATGAATGAAAACTACAAGTAGAAAATAAAAGAATTCAAGAGAAGGATTTTGCGGTTTCCAATATCTATATTTCAAGTATTTCAAATAATATAAAAATAGGTATTTTGTATTTGCATTCCAGATATACACACATATTTCATATAACTCATATCTCTGCATTTTATTTATTTTTGAGAAACACCTGACTACATATACTTTTTTCCTTTCCCTGAGTGCTAGGAGGGACCACAATTCCCCGTTGCCCCTGGGTATGGACACAATTGCTCAGAGTTCAGTGTTCTGTGTGTGGCCCTTTGGAATTTCATAAAGCAAATTTGTGATCAAATTTTTTTTTAGTCAAACTTTCTTCATATGTTGTTCTTAAATTAGAATTAAAATTTAATTATCATGCCAGCTTTATTTTTCAGTCTTTATAGAGTTTCATAAAAATTAGTCACCCTAGAGTCAAAACCAGTTCATAATTAACACATGATAAAGAAATCAGTCAAATTTGCACCCAGATGGGGTAAAACTAACTAACTGCAGACTCCCACCCAATCCATTATAGCAAAAGGTAATAAAACTCATCCAAGAAAAAGGTAATAAGAGACCAAATAATTTTTTTTTTACTACAGCATGACCTGAAAGAAATTTTGTGTGTGAGATCACAGAATCCAACATAAAACAGACATGCAGGCATGGGAAGAATTCCTCGGAAAGGTCACACAAAAAGCTGGAAAACTGACTGGAAAAATAACACTGCTCACCCATGGTGGGACTCAGAATGTGAAAATGCACTAGAAAGATGTAAACAAGATTTCCAGGAACACAACATTAAAAAAATCCCCTGATGACCTATATTGTTTTTAACTAGTCCAGAAAACAGGTGGCAAAGCTCATTAGGCAAACTAAGAGAAAGTTCATGAAGGAGCAACTGGACACTCTAGAGGAAAATTTCCGCAACAACAGCACAAAAGAGTTCTAAGGGACTATTGCAAGGGAGGTCTGTGGGTACACACCTCAAAACTTCTGCTTCAGAAAATGAGATGGAAAACTCACATTAAATAATCTGGAGATTTGTCAAGGACTGACAGAATGAGATTTTCACTCTGCAGCGGAGTGTGCGCTGATATGAAACTTCCTGGCAGATTAAAACTGTGTGCCGGACCAAGACTCGAACTCGGGACCTTCGCCTTTCACGGGCAAGTGCTCTTCCAATTGAGCTACCCAAGCACGACCCACGCCCCGTCCTCACAGCTTTACTTCTTTTGGGTAGCTCAGTTAGTAGAGCACTTGCCCACGAAAGGCAAAGGTCCTGAGTTCGAGTCTCGGTCCGGCACACAGTTTTAATCTGCCAGAAAGTTTCAAGGACTGCCACATTATTCTCTGATCTCCTTAACTGCCCTGAATCTCCACTCACCAAGAATCATTCCCACCAGCCAACACTTGTGTGTAAAATAAATATATGTGTGTGCTAAACAATTAGACCGTGTGCAAAAACAATGACAGTGTATGCTCCATACGTACCTGTCTATTCTTCAAGAACTGTGAACTGTGTGGTGGTTTTTTATTGGTTGTAGATGTTCAACAGTAAATTATTGTAGCAGTATGTGGAGGTTTGCCTGCTAACTATTAATGAGGCTTATCAAAAGTTAAACAATAGTGCACTGGCCATATAACTGTATAATTGTGTAATATTGGGGGGGGGGGGGTTGTGAAAAGTGAAAGTAAAAGATAGTGAAACACAACTGTGCATCTGTCGGCTACATTATTTACAGTAGTCAGTGTCCACATTACAAACTCCATTTTTCAGCCAATGTAGCAACACAATAGGTCGACACCAAGGACAACAAACAAAATAAAATTAAGCAGGTGGAACTGCTATACATTCAAACAAAGATCTGACACTACAACACAGTAATCAAGCCCAAAATACTGTATTCGAGTGAGACACTAACATTCCATATGAAAAGTGACATGGAAAATATACTGAAAAAAGAATGTAAAATCATGAGAAACATTCTCGGCCCAGAACTGACAGAAGAGGGATACAAATTACACTACAGGGAGAACCACAGAGAAGATGTCAAACCTAGCAGCAGATGACAGAAAAAGAAGGTTGATGTTTTATGGGCACATCAGGAGGCTACCACCAACAAGATTCAATGACAGAATTCTGACGTACATACAAGGGGTCAAGACAACAATACCGTTGATCACACAAGTCAAACTTGACATAGAAAAAGCACAAATTGATCCAATAGTTCAAGACATAAACGTATACAGAGACAATATATACAAATGGAATGTTAGGTCAGAGAATGCGGTCACAAAGAAACCAGGGACAAAGAGGACTGAGTACAGAAAGAGATGTTATGGAGTAAAAATGTGAGCATTGTGGAAGATCAGAAAGAATGCACAAATGAGGCAGAATGCTATGCATCGTCCCCACAGGGTGAAAATGCGAATAATAATAATAAAATAATAATACTCTTGCCTAATGCCATGTGATTGGCCTGGCCTGTACCCAAAATTTTCTTCTTTAATTGTTTTTGTAAAAACTTTAAAGGTGGCCATTGTACTTTTGCCAAGTTCAAACTGGAGGTAAGACATTTTGGGACCAACTGGAACGTCTAAGAAGAAAGTTTGTCCATTTCCTTTTAAACTTGTTTTTGCTTTATCTAATACCAACTCTTGCTCTTCTGATCAAATGAAACTATTAGCTTCCAGAGGCATTTTCAACTTTCAAACATCTGTGATGTATACTTGTGCAGACTGGAGTGACAATTTGTACCAAGACCAGGATTCAAACTTGTCTCTCCTGCCCACTAGGCAGATGCACTAACAACTACCCTACCGTGGTACAGTGGCTTTGAATGACTGGATCCTGATGCCGTTTTGTTCGATGCCTAGGTGCTATTCCAATACAGTTGGAGAGCCTAGCAGGATGCTGTTCAAGTTTAGTGGGAATACCAAACGGGCTGAGGTGGGAATGGGAATTTGGATTGAGGAGGGATGTGTGCTATGGCAGTTCAGTGCAGTCGCTGTGCCAGGGTTGTATAGAAGTTAGTGCATTTGCCTACTGAGCAGAAGACTAGTGTTCAAATCCCAGCTGTGGTACAAATTTTCACTCATCGCTGCAGTCTGCATATATACATCTTCCTCTTCTGTTATTTACTATTAAGTCAATAACCTGTGTGACACTAATACTGCAGTTAACTTTGAACATGTATTTTGTTTTATGCATCGTCCGGCTAAATACCTCATCTGTTAAAATTACCACCTACCTGTCACTGGGCCTTACACAGAAAACTGTCTGAGTTTTTTGTTCTACTCCACAGCCTTACTAGATTTGATACTTGATAAAACATAACTATAAAACACTCTTGCATTATTACCATAGTGACTTCCACAAGGCTGCCATCAGCTACAGCAAGGCCTGTTGCCTGATGCCATGTGCTCACCGGTGACTACAGCATAACCTCATCCCTAATGTCTGGCAGAGAAACATCCATTATTATTATTATTGTTTATCATCAAGCAACTGTGAAGATTTGCATGCAAATTGGAGTATAGGGTGTACTACACTACTGTTCTCACTTCTGCAAATGGCACCAGGCCCCAGGGTTTTATGGAGAAGCACACACAAAAAGTAGCTGTCTAATGGATGTCCTTTATTTACACCTAGCCATTCATTGATCAGCAGATACTCATCCTTGAATTGCTTTTGATGCAAATTTAGCATGCATGTTTGTCTGAGCATAGCTGTGTAGTTGGCATAGTTCAAAATGGGACAGACAGGTAGTTTTTGGTGAGTTGGGCACTTTATCCACAAGTTGTTGTTCTTAAAATATATACATTTGACACATACAAGTTGAAACTTTTGGGGGATGTACTAATGAACAAAAAACTAGGAGATATGCCATACTGCATCTGCAAAATATATTATTGCACAGATTAGATCAATTTCACAGTCTAGTTTCTTGAGGAAATGTACCATAGTGCTGATACTGTGGACAGTTTTGTGACCGTGCAGAATCTGAAGATACTGATGACATCGATGATGATCCCACAATTGCAGAATTTAATAAATGAGGTGGGACATGGCGTAACGTACCACATGACTTGCAGTATCATTCACTTACAAAACAAGAACATTTACTTGTTCATCCTACTAAGTACACAAATGGATTTCTTTAGGCTAATACTTACAGTTGCCATACTTCACAGTATAGCTGATGAGATGGATGACACCACTGAATATATTTCTGAATTAAAATACAGATGATAGGTATTTTGTTACATATCAGTCCACTTACAAAACTACTGGAAGAAAGATCCTCTGTTTCAAAATAGATGAAAAGTGATTATGAAGATGCAGATATATCATCATCTGACACATTACTTTTGCTAAAATAACCTGTACTAGATTATTTGAAACAGAATGTGACAAATGTGTCAACATGATGATGTCTACCTTTTGACAAATTCTTTGGAGATGGAGATGCGGACAGTTTTATAATGGAATGCACTGGGATGCTTCACAATAGGACGGAAAATCACATGCTGAAAGGACGTTGAGGAAAAGCTGAATGTTGGGTATCATATTTACATGGACAATTATTACAGCAGCTTTGCAGTAGCTAAAACCTTATTTAATCTCAAATGGATTGCTCTGACAGAGTAAGGTTAAATACACTCCTGGAAATGGAAAAAAGAACACATTGACACCGGTGTGTCAGACCCACCATACTTGCTCCGGACACTGCGAGAGGGCTGTACAAGCAATGATCACACGCACGGCACAGCGGACACACCAGGAACCGGGGTGTTGGCCGTCGAATGGCGCTAGCTGCGCAGCATTTGTGCACCGCCGCCGTCAGTGTCAGCCAGTTTGCCGTGGCATACGGAGCTCCATCGCAGTCTTTAACACTGGTAGCATGCCGCGACAGCGTGGACGTGAACCGTATGTGCAGTTGACGGACTTTGAGCGAGGGCGTATAGTGGGCATGCGGGAGGCCGGGTGGACGTACCGCCGAATTGCTCAACACGTGGGGCGTGAGGTCTCCACAGTACATCGATGTTGTCGCCAGTGGTCGGCGGAAGGTGCACATGCCCGTCGACCTGGGACCGGACCGCAGCGACGCCCGGATGCACGCCAAGACCGTAGGATCCTATGCAGTGCCGTAGGGGACCGCACCGCCACTTCCCAGCAAATTAGGGACACTGTTGCTCCTGGGGTATCGGCGAGGACCATTCGCAACCGTCTCCATGAAGCTGGGCTACGGTCCCGCACACCGTTAGGCCGTCTTCCGCTCAAGCCCCAACATCGTGCAGCCCGCCTCCAGTGGTGTCGCGACAGGCGTGAATGGAGGGACGAATGGAGACGTGTCGTCTTCAGCGATGAGAGTCGCTTCTGCCTTGGTGCCAATGATGGTCGTATGCGTGTTTGGCGTCGTGCAGGTGAGCGCCACAATCAGGACTGCATATGACCGAGGCACACAGGGCCAACACCCGGCATCATGGTGTGGGGAGCAATCTCCTACACTGGCCGTACACCACTGGTGATCGTCGAGGGGACACTGAATAGTGCACGGTACATCCAAACCGTCATCGAACCCATCGTTCTACCATTCCTAGACCGGCAAGGGAACTTGCTGTTCCAACAGGACAATGCACGTCCGCATGTATCCCGTGCCACCCAATGTGCTCTAGAAGGTGTAAGTCAACTACCCTGGCCAGCAAGATCTCCGGATCTGTCCCCCATTGAGCATGTTTGGGACTGGATGAAGCGTTGTCTCACGCGGTCTGCACATCCAGCACGAACGCTGGTCCAACTGAGGCGCCAGGTGGAAATGGCATGGCAAGCCGTTCCACAGGACTACATCCAGCATCTCTACGATCGTCTCCATGGGAGAATAGCAGCCTGCATTGCTGTGAAAGGTGGATATACACTATACTAGTGCCGACATTGTGCATGCTCTGTTGCCTGTGTCTATGTGCCTGTGGTTCTGTCAGTGTGATCATGTGATGTATCTGACCCCAGGAATGTGTCAATAAAAGACCCCTTAAGAACATAACTTGGAAAATGAAATACAAAAACTTGCTATATGCAAGACACAGTTGTTGGAAAATTGAAAGATAGATGAGAGGTTAGTTACATTTCCACAGAATTTCATGATCTTATGGCACAATTGCCAAATTCAAGTTTGCGAACAATCTCAAAACTGCTACCAATTGTCAAATACAACAAAGATGTCAGACTGAGGACCAGATACTATCATAATATTTATGTGAACAGAAAACAGATTGCTGGCTTAAAGAGCTGTTCTTCCTTGTAACTGACATGCTACTTTTCAAATGGCATTATCTGTACTACAAATACTCAGGTAAAGTTATGCTGTGTGAATATAGAATGAAAATAAAGGGACTACTTCCTTCAATGGTAATTTGAAAAAATATGAGAGATAATACAACATAAACTGACCAAAAGTGGGAACCAATTGAAGGGAAAAAAGCATGTCATGAAGAAGAGCAGAGTGGTATGCCAAACGGGGTGGGGGTGGGACAAAATGTACTGACAACATTTGAGCTTGACTCTCCAGACAATACATAGTTATTTAAACTGCTATACAATTATAAATTATTAATGAGCATTTAGTTTCATAATGGATACTTATACTAACACTAAATGTGTAAAACTGTCGTGTCTTGAACATGCTTCTCCAATACTGCTAGCCAAATTTTCATGGTGGTTTTAGCATGTGCATAACTTGGAGCACTGTATAGGCTTTAACTCATCAAAATCTAACCACAGAAAAGACATATATCATAATTGTAAGTTTTATCCATACTAATAATATAAATGCAAAAGTAACTGACTGTTACATTTTGACAACAAATCTGCTGAACCGATTTCATTTAAATTTGGTAGGGAGATAGCTTGAACCCTGAAGAACAACATAGGCTACTTTAGACAGTGTGTAATGCAAAGATACTTGTTGCTTTTAAGAATATTACATGAATTGGGGAAAATATTTACTCTTTGAAAAAGCTACTTATTCTTTGAGTTTTTATCTTTAACATATATGTGAAAATGCTTTTATTAATTGATATGTGCTATGCAATATGATTCAAGGTAATGAAGACAATGCTTATACTATTTTCAGTGTGTGTAATCTGTACTTCCACACTATTTGTTGCATAAGGTAAGATGCATGTTGTATAGTATTAGGACAGCTCAGGTTGGGGGAGGGGGCAGTTATGCTTACACAAACAGGCATGAGGACATAACAAAACTGCTGATATTTGAGTGCAGTTGTGACAGCTAGTTGTTAACATTTGCAGAGATCTGTCTCTTTCCCCTAAACACATAACATCTGAATTTCTTTTGCTTGATGGTTTGTGTCTTGAGTAAAATGTTTTCTCCAATACAAATCTCTTTTAAACCAGCAGCCCAATTGTGCACCAGTCTCTTCCAATAATTTACCTCAGACACGAGCAACAGTAATATTTCTCTCTCACACAAATCACTACTTATCCCCACCCATCCTAAAAACAGCTCACTACAGTGTGTTTAAAATTAGTTGCAACATTTGACAGTTCAGTGCAGAGCACTAGTGGAGGTAACTGCAGTTGCCAGCGTGCACTGGGCGCGTCGGCAGGTGGTGATAATACCAGGCCTACCTGGCAAGCTAGCTTGACTGCACGAAATGCAAGTCGCACAAGTCGGCTGATCTGCAGTCTTTATCAAACGATTTTAAAGACACTACTCACTAATAAAGTTTGATTGTCACACATTTTATAGCTTCGTTCATCAGCTTCATGACGAACTGCCTATCATTGCATTAATTGTCATGGTTATTGTGATATTTCAATATAAGGTCAACTACTACAAGACATTCTTAAAATTTGCAGTGGAAAGTAGGGGTCGCAATGAATTAGTGTTTGGTGTATGTTACGTCATATGTTGCTTTGCTGCGTATAAAATGTAGATAATGTATTAAATTGTCGTTCTAACATGGAGTGATCTCTCTCTCCCACTCCAGAAAATGAAATGTGTATGTGTAAAGCGCTCCGTGGCAAACTCGTGCATCAGTGAAAAAGCCAGAGTAAAATACTTGTAAATCTCTTTTATCTCATAAACGGTCTAAGAGATCAAAACAAGATTTTGGCAAATAACAGCACACAAAGAGAAGAGTATTTTCCATAGGATTAATATGCGAAACATCCACATCTACTGTGATATTCAAGCAGCTGCAATTTCCCATGAAGTAATGGGGTTTTTAAGGTCCAGCAATAGCTTGTGAAATGAGAATTGCTGTGGGTTTTGCAACAACATAGTTAATAAGTTACAATTTTATTTATATACTGACAATGAACTTTTTCATGAACTATTCACCAGTCTTGCTAGTTTAATAATACACAATTTCAGCATTCTTTCTCAATTTCAACTGCATTAGAATGTTAGCGAGACGAATATTTTTAAACTTTGTCGTGTTTTGGCGAAAGAAACATATTTTAACATGACAACAAGTGAAGTTACGTAGTCCTCAAAACTCACCACAGTCCTTCATGAATCCATGCCTCAACTACCTTCATGGTATGGCTGACAACTTGAGCATAGTCCTGTGGTGTAACATTTGCAATGGTTTCTCTTGTCAGCATTTCAACCTTAGTGAGTGTAAACAACTACTTGTTCTCTGTCACATTACTTTTCAACTAGGCTTACACTTTCTCAGTCAGATTTAAATGAACACGTTAAGTTTTCGTCGACTTTGTAGCGTGGAGTTTTTGGCTTGTACAGCACTACAAGTTCCAGTAACTTGGCCTTATAAATGCTACGTTCAACTTTTATCTCGTAGAACATATCTTTGTACCCAGAGGAAACTACCTGCGGTCTTCCATTGCACCGTTGGAGCTTTATCCATCACAACAGAATGGTATGACTTATTGACCATTACTATTGCCGAATTTACAGCAATATTTTGCAGCAGAACATTATCTTCACAGCCAGTGAACATATTCTTGGACAAAAATTTTATTGCGGGGGTATTCAGACGTACTGGACTGTCGTTATTGGTGCAATGTAAACACAAAACGCTTTTTCACAATAGCTGCAGAAAATTTCAATGTCATAAAACTCTATTTCACAACGAGAGCTGAAGAACGTAGTTGCATCCAATGTTTGACATATCGTAGTAGTTTATGCATGGTGTGGCAACTGCGGCACTTCACCAAGCGAAATGTGGTAGGGAAAGTTGTCTCGCCATTAGTGTTACCTGGACAATCGCGTCACGTCCCCTCTGGCGAGCCAAACGTCGAAAGTCACAACTAATTTTAAATGCACTGTAAGTAATTAAACTTCCAGCAATACAGTAGCATTGTTTCAGAACAAACGTTTTTACCTGTTAGCATAAGGCTCACTAATACAAACAACAGTCAGTTATAACAGTGAGATCATAGACACAAGATTTGATGAGCTTCATTTACTATATTCTGAAAAAGCTTTTTCACTTATCCCCATGTTTGGTGCTGGTTTGTTCATAGAGTTCTATAAAATCCCTTTCTTCATGTGAAACAAGGACTAAACTGATCAGCGACATTTCATGCCTGATCCTTTACAATCTCATTGATTAAATGGGAAAGCAGTGTTTCCTTCTTCATACTGAATTACCAAATATCATTTTTACACATCAAATACCTTCCAGACATACAATATTGACCCTCAAGCCTTCAAAGCAAGGGTCATGTATATTACCACTGTTTGGAGTACTTTTATTGGTTGTATATATATATATATATATATATATATATATATATATATATATATATATATATATATATATATATATATAACAGAGGGAAACATTCCACGTGGAAAAAATATATCTAAAAAGAAAGATGATGAGACTTACCAAACAAAAGCGCTGGCAGGTCGATAGACACACAAACAAACACAAATATACACACAAAATTCAAGCTTTCGCAACAAACTGTTGCCTCATCAGGAAAGAGGGAAGGAGAGGGAAAGACGAAAGGATGTGGGTTTTAAGGGAGAGGGTAAGGAGTCATTCCAATCCCGGGAGCGGAAAGACTTACCTTAGGGGGAAAAAAGGACAGGTATACACTCGCGCGCACACACACACATATCCATCCACACATACAGACACAAGCAGACATATAATTATTTGCAATTTTCTTCACTGATATTTGATCTTCCAAAAATATATTTAACCAGATTTTATAGTCACAGCTATAGTATCCTCCAATCTTTTCTACATTTCCAAGAGATTAATTACAAGAGTGTCATTTCCATTAACATCACCACTGAAATTAAGCAGGATATCATTCAGAAGTCAAACACACTACAGCTAAAAACAAAAACATAGTTTTTTCCCTGTGAGCTTTATTTTACCATCAGTTTACACATATAAATAACCATATATTTTACATATAGTACAATGAAAAAAATTAGTTTTATTTCTTACAGAAACAAGTATTACACATTCTGATCAATCAGCTGCTACATTACTTGCAACTGTAATTTAACATCTCAAATTTTGAGGTACAACTGGAGGTATGCTTAAAAAAATAAATAAACAATCACAGACAATTTAGTACCATGACAATGTCTGCATTATGAGCTCTTTTATTGTGCTCTATGTTTTTACTATGCAAAGAGCATGAATTTATTGCACACATTTGTACTATAAATGACACAGACATGGCATTTTATACTCAATACATTCAGCTGAACATTTTGCGACAATTATCGTAAGGTACTACTAAATTGCTCCAACATGCTTAGTGACTCACAGGCACTAGTTAGGTTTATCACTTTCATTAATATCCATTTGTTGTATACTTTCACAGATGAAATTTTCAACAATCTTCATAAATGATTTAAGCTCTTTTCTTAGCCAAATTCCACACACCTAACAACAGCACCATTACTGGAAGGCTGGGAAGCTGGCTCAAAATTTTTTCTGTCATGGGCTTCACAGATTTGACTTTTTACATCACAAAATTTTATTTATTCTACTATACATAGTAACATCAATGACAACATTTCAGGACACATACAATATACTTTACACAGGTACTCGTAATGACAATACTCACACATACACAATGACAAAAACATGTTGATTCACTCACACTTTGCAGTTCAGATTTTAAATAAGTTAACCTTAACATTAACTCTGTCTTAGCATTTAGGCTTTTCATAACATACAAAAGGCACTAGTTTTAATCCATCTAGTTATTTCTTCTTTTATAGGATACTCACAGCCTTACTTAAGGTAAGATAGGGCTGAGAAGATCATAGTAGTGATTTAACTTTAATAATGTACAGTTATTAAGAGGCAATAGCCTCATAAGCTTAATGTGGGTAGTGAAACACTATTTTGGTAGGGAATAAGATGAAAAACAAAGTTAAAATTTCAACAGTGCTGTCTCTATGATCACCTCAGCCCTGATCAAGTTCTTATGATGTGTATCAGAACACACATCATTATTGTCAGCACAACAATGGCAATATTGCATGACTAGGTATCATTAAAATAATCCTGAGAATTCCTGTCCCATCATAATAATTTAGGCCGAAAAGTAATGTGAGGAGCCAAATATTTCTAATACAAAAGCTTAATGTGTAAATTGGATGTCATATTGCAGAAGCACAATGCTGCACACTTTTCTCTGAAACTTTTGGCACCTATATACATTACTATTAAACTTTTGGCACCAGTCTACCACTGTCCATCACATAAAATATTTAGATGATCTAAGTATTCTTACATAACAGTAATAAAATCATTTTTATAAAACAATTTAATTTTTTACAGTTTGCTTTGCTTTTTTTCCATTTCAGTAAGTCTGTCACAGGTGCACTGTTAATAGCCAACTAACTTAATTGCCATTAGTGTTAGTGCCAATTAAAATCATGCTAAAACTGAGTCAGAACTGGGGAAACTGAATAATTGTAGTTAAAACTGAGGACAGCAGTACTGTGAAGGAAATAACGATTATTCATTTAAACTTCACCTTAGACTTAGTATTAGGCTGGAGGCACAAAATGTGCAGATGCCGTAAACGAATTTGTTAATTTCAACAGTATATCAATAGGAACTTCCAGAACCTGCTGAATATTATCTTGAAATATGCAAATATAATAAATATAAAGAATAATTTGGCAATGACATTTGAGCAATGCTGGATGTTTTCTCCTTAAAGAAAGGGAAAAATCTGCGAACACAGAACACATGCTTTCAGTCATGAGCAAATTATATGCACACCAGTCTCTATACGCAAGGGCAGCTCAACATAAACCAAAATTACACTAAAATATTTTTCACATTTCTCTCACTGTGTAACTCAAAACTGCTTTGTGTTCACATGCTGCCACCGAGACAAATACAAGACTATTAGCATTTGACACACAAGCTCTTACTAGTTTCAACAACGCAGCTCCTCAAGATTCTGAGTACGATCTCTACACTTCTCACATTATAAACAAATCTTTATGCTACACTAACACTGTCTTAGACCCAACGTCAGTCAATAAATCACATAATAATGTAACACTGATAATTGTTCTGTTACTCTGCTTTCATTTTTAAACAGATATTAGCGAAAATATTAGTTTAATGTTTTGGACTCTAATGTAATTGGTTATTGTTTTCCAGTCTTTGAATGTAGTTTCCCAGTGGAAGCACATATTTTCAAAAGAAAAACGACTTAGCAGAATACGTGGTGTCTTGCATGTCACTATTGTCTGTATGTGACATATGTCTTGTATATTACAGTGAGCTTGGGAAACTATAGGGACAACATCTCAAGGCCAGATAACATTACTCAACAAAAATTGTTTGGCATACAATATGTTTCACTTTCCAGAAGATTAACTTGCAAATTTCTATTGCAAGTTAAACACATTCAGGCAACATATTTTATTTTAAAAAAGCTATTTTAATTAAACTGTTTGTATATCCTCTTATAATTTAAATATAAATCTACTTCCACATGTACACACAATGCCTTTACATTCTACATATATACATACGTACAATTATGTATATACATATACATTTACATTAATATAATATATTATTATATCTTGAATATTAACTACATATATTCATTTTTGCTGGCACTATCCAGCTGAACACAGTTCTGGCCACCAACACACACCACACACAGGCACACAAATATAACAGAATGAACAATTTTGCTATCACTTGTTTGTTTCAAATAAAGTTCTCTTCTCTTTGAAATTTTCCAAACATACTACTAAACAACAATCACCCAGAGAAATACATACATAAGTAAACTTATCAAACAAACACACAATTATCAAAACTAATATGCTAATTCATGTGCCTTGCTGTACAGTATCACTTTTACTGGTTGCTCATAGTGCTGAAGAGCACAGTAGCTCAGTGATGTTAATTCACTGAGCTTCAGCAAATTCACCTTCTATGACTTTATAGCAATATCCCCAGTAATCTTATTCCTTAAGCTATATACTAATCTATATTATCCACGACAGGATCCTATATTAGAAATTGTTCACAGAAAAGGCAACTAATATTTATATCCTAGACTGTAAGAGCTTGTAGTTCACGGCAGACTTCATGAGTTGAGTCTGCTGCCACCGCTGCAGCAGCTGTAATTACAGTTGTCTCAGATTCACAAGGTGACGAAGCCCGGACAGCAGTGCACGAGGGTGGTAATGATACAACTGCTGGACCATCACCTCCAGCTCTATCATCAGGGCTCGATGAATTTGCTGGAGCAGGTAAACGAGCTGTGGCTGCTCCCGCCACCGTTGCTGCTGGTTTTGGACCACCTCCTCCCCCGGCATAACGTCCACCATTATTCGGACCAGACTTGCGAGGTCCGTAGCGGCGTGGACCATCAGTGCCAGATGCTGACGTAGTTGACTGGAAGTATGTTGTCGCTGGACGAGGAGGCGCACCCTGGAACTGGTTTGAAGGGGTAGGAACAGGCTGAGGGAAGGGAGCCCGGGAACGAATGAGAGGTGAATATGGCAAGGGTGGTGGAGTATGAGCAGAGGGTGGGGACTGAGCCCGGCGATGTGCAGATGAACTTGCACCTGGCCCACGCCTACCAGCTGGAAACCCATACCGGGGTCCAGGTGGCCCAGCTCCTGCTGCAACACTGTTTGGGCGTATTGGTGTAGATGGTAGTGACGGAGGTTCTCGACGATACTGGGGGCGGCGCATACGGGGTTGCCTATAGGGTACAGGTGGGGCTGGCTGTGTACGTTGTTGCTGATGGTGGTGAGGATGGTTAAAGAAGACAGGTGTTCCATACATCACATGTGCTGAAGGGGTTGGTAACTGTCGAAACTGTGGGCCTAAACTACTATCATCACATGTCTGAAGAGGCACTACTGGTTGTGGCTGCTGCTGCTGCTGTTGTTGTTGCTGTTGCTGCTGATGGTGATTGTGGTGGTGGTGGTGCTGTTGCTGCAGTTTGAGTAAAGATACCACAGGGGGGGCTGAAGCAGGAGCTGGAGGCATGGGTGGGCAAGAGCCATCCTGTGAATGGGTCCCACTACAGTCACTATCGCGCTGCACACATCTTGTTTGGCCCACTTCAGATCGGCTGGAGCTGGAAGAACTATCCTACGAAATCCGGGCAGCTCATTACACTACTCTGAATATCACAATTTTCAAATGAGTATAAAGAAATGGATGTATATGGGCATTTTAAAGTAATCAAATTATCACAAACAAAAAAATTGCAATGTCTGCAATACACAACACTACATTAAGAAATAATGCACATTAAATAACAATGAAAATAACAATGAAAATTACACATACACATTACATATATATATAAATCATTACATTAGTAAATATAATAGAGGGAAACATTCCACGTGGGAAAAATATATCTAAAAACAAAGATGATGTAACTTACCAAACGAAAGCGTTGGTATGTTGATAGACACACAAATAAACACACACACACACACACACACACACACACACACACACACACACACACACACACACACAAAATTCAAGCTTTCGCAACCCATGGTTGCTTAATCAGGAAAGAGGGAAGGAGAGGGAAAGACGAAAGGATGTGGGTTTTAAGGGAGAGGGTAAGGAGTCACTCCAATCCCGGGAGCGGAAAGACTTACCTTAGGGGGAAAAAAAGGACACACACACACACACACACACACACACACAATCTGCACATATACAGACACAAGCAGACATTTGTAAAGGCAAAGGGTTTGGACAGAGATGTCAGTCGAGGCAGAAGTACAGAGGCAAAGATGATGTTGAATGACAGGTGAGGTATGAACAGCAGCAACTTGAAACTAGCGGAGGTTGAGGCCTGGTGGGTAACGGGAAGAGAGGATACACTGAAGGGTAAGTTCCCATCTCCGGAGTTGTGGGAAGTATCCAGATAACCCGGACGGTGTAACACTGTGCCAAGATGTGCTGGCTGTGCACCAAGGCATGTTTAGCCACAGGGGGATCCTCATTACCAACAAACACCATCTGCCCTTGTCCAATCATGCGAATGGACAGCTTGTTGCTGGTCATTTCCACATAGAAAGCTTCACAGTGTAGGCAGGTCAGTTGATAAATCACGTGGGTGCTTTCACACGTGGCTCTGCCTTTGATCATGTACAACCTTCCGGGTTACAGGACCAGATTAGGTGGCGGTAGGAAGGTGCATGGGACAGGTTTTACACTGGGGGCGGTTACAAGGGTAGGAGCCAGAGGGTAGGGAAGGTGGTTTGGGGATTTCATAGGGATGAACCAAGAGGTTACGAAGGTTAGGTGGACAGCGGAAGGACACTCTTGGTGGAGTGGGGAGGATTTCATGAAGGATGGATCTCATTTCAGGGCAGGATTTGAGCAAGTCATATCCCTGCTGGAGAGCCACATTCAGAGTCTGATCCAGTCCGATACTTTCCGGGCCGTTCATACCTCACCTGTCATCAACAACATCTTTGCCTCTGTAGTTCTGCCTCGACTGACATCTCTGCCCAAACTCTTTGCCTTTACAAATGTCTGCTTGTGTCTGTATATGTGCAGGTGTGTGCGTGTGCACGCGCGCGCCCCCACAGGTATACACGAAGTGTATACCTGTCGTTTTTTCCCCCCTAAGGTAAGTCTTTCCGCTTCCGGGATTGGACTGACTCCTTACCCTCTCCCTTAAAACCCACATCCTTTCGTCTTTCCCTCTCCTTCCCTCTTTCCTGATTAAGCAACCGTGGGTTGCGAAAGCTTGAATTTTGTGTGTGTATCAACATACCAACGCTTTCATTTGGTAAGTTACATCATCTTTGTTTTTAGATATACATTACATTAGGAACTTGACAGGTAAACAAACCATGACTATAAAAACATACTAATTTCTGAAGGAATTTACACTGGAAGAAGAATAATATTTTACAAGCAGAAATGGGGGACAGGTGTTTCTAGAAAGCTTACTACATAATGCAAGCTTTTGAAAGGTTTAAATATTATGGAAACAAACTATTTTAGATTAATAAAATATCTAACCATTCAGTTTACACATTGTGAAAATAATGACTCCAAATTTATGTACAATTTATAATGATAAATGTTAATGAAGCAATAGACTGCAACCAAAACACGCCTACTACACTTAAAGAAAAAAAGAGGTGCCACTACAGGAAGATTTTGCCAGACTGAACACTGTATGTCTTGTGATTGATGAGCATATCGAAAGACTGAAAGACAAAGAAGCGTGTGCACGTTATTCAGGGGGGAGGGGGCAGGGGCAATATAAATAAGCACAAGAAAGTAACAAGTATAGCAAGGATAAAAGTAATTATGGAGGTAGGATAAGATGTGACCCATACTGATGTGAAGAGACTGGAAAAGGAGGGAGGCAGAAAATTAACAAATCTAACAATGAAAGAGGCAATTCATAAACACTCTCTCTCTCTCTCTCTCTCTCTCTCTCTCTCTCTCTCTCTCTCTCTCTGTGTGTGTGTGTGTGTGTGTGTGTGTGTGTGTGTGTGTGTGTGTGTGTGTGTGCGCGCGCGCGCGCGCGTGTGCTCATCAGCAATATGCTGGAAGCTGTACACAGAAACTTATCAAGCAAGAAGTAAGATGGAAGTTCACTTATTACATCCAATGAGTGTACAAGTACTTGGGTACAAATTTCTGCACCACACTTGTTTTCCAGCTTTGCCCCTGACAGCACTACCTTTATGCAGCAGATTCTTCAAATGAAAGAAAAGAAAATTTGCACAAAGCTTTGTGTAAGGGTATGGCACCTTCAGTGTTGTTTCTGGTTAACTGTGGACCAACAACAGGCAGCAATGTAAGTCTGTCGATTTTCATATTGTAGGAACCCAACAAATGGATAAAGCTCTATGGACTTTCCTCAGATGAGTTAAGCAAGCACTTGTTTGTGATATGCAATGGCAACTTTCCTATGCAGGAGGGACTTACACTGAAAGCATTTCAAAGTAATACAGACGTAATAGATTGAGTATAAGGGTTCTTTTATGACTTGCAATGATGAAGCAAGGTTTCATCACTAGTAATCACTATTCTAGCCTTCCGACAGTTCGTTACTAGTTTGTGTGTCTGCATAAAAACCTCTATAGTGAGTCATCAACACCTCTGCCAATGTATCCTTCACTATTCAGTGAACTTTCCTTATCAGGAGTTCATCAACAATGCTAGCCATTATACTGCTGACAAGTCAATTTGAAGAACAAAACTGCTATGCACCATATAAGAACGTCTTCACTGTGTCAGCTGCAACTTTTCTTCTGCATACAGAAATCTGCCACTAAAACTTCAAAATGAAAATAATTCACCTTCAAACTACACTAGTATTGAAAATAGCTTTTGCTTGATTTGTCTCTGTCAGGTAAAACTTTAACCATTGCCACAGTACTGTACAGTATAGAAGGTAAGTGGAAGAAATGACACTTTTATTCAGAGACAATAATTACACTGCAGCCACCGCAATTTATGATGGTTCCCTGAACATTACAAAAGACATATTTCTCAATAGGGTGCTCTGCAATGTGCGCTCATGCTGGCTATGAAGTTAGTAAGGAGCTATTGTGGTATGGCATTCCATTCTTCCACCAGCACAATTGACAACTGCTGGATGATCGTTGGTGCACGAGTATATTATGCAGATTGACTCCCAAATGCATCTTACACATGCCTAATGGGATTTAGCCCTTTATAGGTTTGTGGCGATTTTTCGACATCACGTAGGGCACATTTTCTCACAGATTTAAGTTGTGATTTAGTCCTTATGGTTCCAGCACATCAGTGAGAACGTTTTGTGGTTGGAAAAATAGCCACAATGCAGTTCACTAAGTTCTCAACAGATGGCAGGGGCACATTTGCTTGTGGTTGAAAAATCGACCACATAATGCTGCCAACCGCATCAGAGGCATTTATCACCTTTGTTACTTTAGAGGCAAGCATATTGTTGTTGTTACATGCATTTTACCCATTGTAGTCATCCTCTGAAGTGCTATCTTTGGAAAAACATCAATAGTGCCTTGAAATCTAAAGTTAGTAATCTTCAAATAAACGATCTGCAATTACACTGTTGAGCAAGCTATTCTGCTGAAATACAGGGCTGTCTGCTTTTGTAAACTGTGACCCAGGAAGGTGTAGTCATTTTCATACGTGCTTATTGATAAGTGAAATGTTGAAAGAACATCACAGAACTTGACATGCAGCCAGTAACTTTACTGCTGAGATGTTATTTTCAAGTTGTATGCACATTTGGCATGCTGCAGTACAGAGTTGGACATCCTACATTTTCTTCTGCTTGGCATCAAGACGATTTGCTTTAGAGTAATTCTTATTTACTAAATATCTATCGTAGCTGTTTGTACTATGTACTATAAGAGCATTCAATGTTTTTTATGGTTATTATTTTCTTTTGAGGTCAATAATGGGTACATCAGCGTAATTTCTTTTGTAGTGAAATGGCTAGACAAAGACTGAATGAAGCAGAGATACTGCACATTCTTGAAGATTCATGTTCTGATGTTTCTTCAGATGATTCTGAGTATGGGGGTGAGACAAATGCAGAAGATTCACAGATTCATCCTGAACCCAGGGCCAGTCAGTGCCTCCCTGATAGTTCATCCTGTGCAGGGTGGCAGTTTGACAGAGGAATTAGACTTCAATGACAGTACCTGTGATGAACATGAAGAACCTGCGGTTATTACTCAGCCTCCACATTCCTTGACAAGTTCTGCAACTCATTCAGATAGTGACTCAGAGACTGATGGCACAGCAGTAACACAGGGGCAATATCAGTTCACTAAATATGGAAGTGAACCAAGAAAATTGAGTGGCAGTGTTTATAGTGAATATTTTGGGCCAAATGTTCCAGTAAATTTAAGTTCCCCATCTGAGATATTTTCACTGTTCCCCCCCCGACACTTTTTCCAATTTCATAGTTGCTCAGTCCAACATGTATGCTATTCAGAGAACAGCAGCTCTTAGTCTGAACTTAGAGGAGCTGAAAACCTTTATTGGTATACTAATTATAATGGGATTCCATTCTCTTCTGAGCATCCGCCAGTATTGGTCAACTGACCAAAACTTTCATGTACCAAGAATTGCAAATGTAATGTCAATGAAACCATTTCTAAAAATTGTTCGTTATTTGCATCTGAATGACAATGAAAAGATGGCCAGTAAAGGCACTCCAAGCTGTGACAAACTTTATAAAGTAAGACCACTCTTGAGTCACGTGAATGAAGTTTTCAGAGCATCATTCAGTCCAAATTGATTCCTTTCAGTAGATGAAAGTATGGTAGCATTCAAAGGCAGGACCTCTCTCAACCAGTACATGCCACTCAAACTAATAAAGCATGGCTACAAAGTTTTTGCTTTATGCTGCTCTGTAACAGGATACGTGTTGAACATTCAGATTTATGAAGGAAAGACTTATGAACATGATACACCCTTGCGTGAAAAAGTTGTATTGTCACTTTCATCATCGTTCCAACATCATGGATAATGTTTGTTTTAGGATCGTTTTTTTTCCTCCAGCTTCCGTCTCCTATCTAAATTTTTGCAGAAAGTTATTTTTGAGTTTGGGACGATTTTATCTTCGAGGAGGTATTTCCCAAAGGGAAGTCTTTCAACCAATGTTAGGAGATGTGTAACAAAATGGAAAGACAGGGTACTAAATCAGTCATTGTTGCAAGCAGTATGCACAGTCCTACAGAATTTGTTACACGTCGTGACAAGAAGGGGAGGAAGCAAATGATCCCTTGCCCTCGAGCCATTGCTGATTTACAACTGCTATATGGGTGGTGTAGACAGATTTGACCAGCATCACGCATTCTACACTGTAGCAGAGAAGTCGAGACAGGGATGAATGAAAATTTTTTGTTAGTTTATAGATGCAGCAATAGTGAATGCCTATGTTCTGCACAAAGAAACCAGCAAACTAGCCATGCACAGCAAACAGCAGTTATATTTAACATTCCAGAGCATACTGATTAATGAAGTAATAGGTAGTTCTTGTTCCAAATCAAGGTTGGCAACTATACCACACCCAAGAGTCCTTATTAGTAAGAATAAATCACACATCACTTCCAAGGTCAGCTTGTCTCCCACTACTGCAGCACTCATGTCTATGAAAGGTACTTCAAGGAGGTGCACAATGTGCATTACCCAAGCCAAACCGAAAAGAAGTTCCTGCAAGGTAGCACTTTACAAGTAATGCTTTGCACCATTTCACAGTATGAAATGACTGAGTGTTATTGGATGCACTTTGCTTAGTCATCAAAATAATTTTGAAAGGTAGATTTTGTTCAAAGTTTTTGTTTTAATGTTAAACCCAGGAATAAAATTGTTTACCTCCTTCAAGAGATGACATTTTATTAATATGAGTTAAATATATGAGTCTAAAGACATTCAGGCAGTGATTGTGACCTTAAATGGTTTGTGGTTGATTTTTTTGCCGAGCAAAAAATTCGTAAAAATTCAATTTTTGTTTGTCAGTGTACAAAGCGATATTTTCCTGTTTCCATGTGTAAATAGAAACTTAGTAATATTAATACTGCTGCTGTGAAGGAAAAAATTGCTGTGCCCTATTATATATATGGGGGGGGGGGGGGGCAGTGCACACACAGGGAAGGAGTACAGTGTCACAACGACCAATGAGAGTGCCTTGTTCGAAGGTCTGGATGACACCATGCCTATGCAACTTTAAGCCTTCCCACACTATGACACCTTGACCCCCAAAACTATCATGTTTGACAATGTTCCTGGGTGCATTACATGTTCCCATCTCTTGCCATATGAGGGTACATTCAAAATCTAGGCAAACAATCTCCTCTCTCATCCAAGCAAATCACGTGACAACTCCTTGCTGGTTTGGCCCCTATGCTATGCACCATTGCATATCTGAACACTGTACACTCACTGTTCTCCTTCCCCATGTGCACCTTTTCTGGGATGCAACTGGACCCGACATCATTTTATTAATGACAATGCACAAATGCATCGCACGGTGCAGGTGGAGCAGCTCTGAGAGGATATTTGGCGAATGGACTGGCCTGCCCGATTCCCAACTTAAATCCCATCGAGCATGTGTGGGATGCATTGGGCGAAACTTATTTCAACACGTTCGCATGCATAAACGACCATCCAGCAGTTTGTCAACTGTGTTGGTGGAGCAGTTTGTCAACTGTGTTGGTGGAGGAATGGAATGCCCTACCAAATGATCTCTTTACCAACCTCGTGGCCAGTACGAGAGCATATTCCACAACATTCACTGGCATCTGTGATCAACATACACCCAATTAAGAGCCACTAAAGCACAATTACTGAACATGGTTTTCCAAAATGCCTTCACCAAAGAGGACGAAGTAAATATTCCAGAATCCATATCAAGAACAACTACCAAGATGAGCAAATATCCTCAGTGTAGCAAAGCATATTGGTCACTTAATAAAGGCAATGCCTCCAATCCAGATTTTACATCAGTTAAAAGTTCCCATCAGAGTCTGCTGATACAATAGCTCCATACTTAGTTATCATGTAGAACCAGTTGCTAGTCAAAAGATCTGTATTTAAAGGCTGGAAAGTTGCACAAGTCACACCAACACTCAAGAAAGGAAAACTGATATGGGTCTGTAATCCAGTGGATTACTCTAACATTGATTTGCAGTAGGATTTAGTAACATCTACTGTGTTCGAACATTATGAATTATCTACAAGAACAATATTTCTTGACAAATAGCCACCACAGTTCAGACAATATCATTCTTGTGGAACAAAATTAGCCCTTTTTCTCATGATGTAATGAGTGCTATTGACAGAAGCGCTGTGTCGGCGATAGCTACACAAACAAAAGCTACAGAGCTTTGCTAGCTTTCAGAATGAACTTCCTTTTTCAAGCGTGTAGGAGAATCGTGCGCGTGTGCGCAGACAGCTGGGCACATGATTTCACAGACTAAGGCGTGCGATAGACACACACAACTAGCTGACAAGAATTGGGTGAGGTACTGTGGCAGGCGACAGTGTGTATGCACACAATATTGGAAAGGAGGTGTGTGGGGGTGGGGTGGGGTGTGGTGGTGGGGGGGGGGGGGGGCAGTGAATTACGTTAGGTTTAAGCCAGGGAGGTTACAGGAGTCATACTGTAAGGATAGCTCCCCTCTGCACAGCTCAGAAAAGCTGCTGCTGGTGGGGAGGATCCAGAAGACTGGTTGTGAAGCAGTCACTGAAATCTCTTATCTTGTAGTCTGCTGCGTGTTGTGTGTCTGGGTGGTCCACCATGTTTTTGGTAACAGTTTGGCAGTGGCCCTAGTAGGTGGCTCTAGTTGATAGCTGGTTGGTTGTCATACCAAAGTAAAATGCTGTGCAGTGGTTGCAGCAGAGCTGGTATATAACATGTCTGTGCAGGTACTGTTTGGTGGGTCTGATGTGGACCGAGGTATGGATGGAGCCATCTGAGAGGAGTAAGGTGGCACAATGTGTGGGGAAGACCACATGCAGTGAATGGTAGAACAGGTGTTGAGGTCGTGGAGGAAAGAGGATAAGGTGTATTATAAAGATGTCATCAATAACCTGAACCAGACCAGGCTTTTGGGGTTTTGGGAAGCTAGGAATGTTCTAGAGGGAACATTCCAACCCTCTCCCTGCCTCCCACTTCTCTCCATCCCTCACCCGACTGCACCCTGGCCATAACCTCACCCCAGCACTTTCACTGTGGACCAGGAAACAGCTGGCAATCAACTGAGCACAATGTAAAGAGGCAGGGTGTGCGTGTGTGTGCGCGCATGTGCATGTGCATGTTTCTCCTACAAGGGTGAAAAAGGGAAGTTCCATCTGAAAGATAGCAAAGCTCTGTACCTTTTGTTTGTGTCTTATCAATGATGTAGAGCTTCTGCCTTTGGGTGATTGGTCTCCTTTATTCCTCAATTTCAAACATATTTCTTTTCCATTGAAGTTATTTGTGTTTTTAATTTCTATGACTACTCTGCACATGACTACTCTGCACATCCTAGTATAGTAATGATTGGATTTGAATAAAACCACATTGCCTCAAGACCAAATTTGACACTACTACTCCTGTCCCAGTGCAGAATCTTATAATGCCAATTTATCCATGTTTCCTGGATTGAAGTTACTCTTGTCCTCCTTAATCAGTGTCAACGCTATCTTTAGTACCTATTTACATTTAGCTGCATATGCAAGGGATTTTATGTGCTATTACTATGGCATCTAGTATATACACATCCTTCCCAATGTTCAAATATTCATGCACCTTCCTTGCTGGTTTATACACTGTTTCAATACTGCGTCATCTCAGCAGGCTGGTGATGACATCTGTGACTTATTACAAATGGGAGTAAAACTTTCTCTTTCATTCTTTTTCACTAGGATCTCCAGACCTTTTAACATGCATTTATCTCTCTATTAGAGTCGAGTTTCTTTTGAAACTTCGGGGATTAATAACAATACGGAAAGGATACGTTTACTCACCACAGTAGTTAGTAGAGTTCTGACGGGACCTTTATCAGAAGTAGGAAAAACACACACACACACACACACACACACACACACACACACACACACACACACTATCATTTCCTGACTGTAACTGCACCTTAGGTTAGCTGTGACCTAGCTGGAGTGCGTACTGGAGTTAGGTGATGAGGCACAGAGAAGGGGGAAAGGATTTTGTTCATGTGTTGAGAGGATAGTATATGTGCATAGTACTGGAGTGGGAGCAGGGGAGGAACTACACAGGTGGAGGGCAGGCACTAGTGAAACTTAGGCCGGGGGGGGAGGGGGGGGCAGGGGGGTACGGGAATGAAGTATATGTTGCAGAGGGTGTCCTCATCTGCACATTTCAGAAAACCTGGTGTGGGTGGGATGAAACTAGATGACACAGGTTGTGAAGCAGTCATCAAAGTGAAGCACACTGAGTTGGGCAGAATGCTCAGCAACTAGGTGGTCCTGGTGTCTGACAGTTTTGCAGTGGAGATTTAAATGGACAGACAGCTTGTTATTCATCATCCTCACACAGGATACAGAACAGTGGTTGCAGCTTATATGGGGTAGGAGATTCCTGTGGCAGGACTGAAGTAGGTAGTATGGGACACATCTTTCGTCTAGCTCTACTGCAGAAGGATAATGCACAGATTAGGTGGGTTGCTTAATACCACTGTGGAAGAGGTGTGGAGGATAGTGGGATGTTATTTCTCATTTCAGTGCACAATGAGAGGTAGTTGAAATCCTGTCAGAGAACGAGGTTCAGTTCCTCCAATCCTGGGTGGTACTGAGTCATGAGATGAGTGCTCCTTTGTGGTTGGACAATGGGTATGTGGTGTATGGTAAGTGATCTGTGTATGCAAGGTACAGGAGGTATGTTTCTAGACAAGATTGGGAGGTTAATTTCTGTCTGTTAAGGCTTCAATGAGACTCTTAGCATATTTGGAGGGGGACTGCTTCCCACTGCAGATTCGATGACCACAGGTGGTTGGCCTGTATGGAAAAGACTGCTCAGTATGGAATGGGTGACAGTTGTCAAAGTCGAGGTATTGTTGGTATAGTTAACGTCACAATAAATGGCAGTCAAGTTTAGCCTTGTTCTGTACATCTACATCACTCATTATCCGACAACCACGAGCTTTCAGTAGTGTTCTTACCACTTTGCTATGGATGTTTTATACAATGTGAGCATGAAACATGATCGTAATGAGTTGTTTAGTGAATTTTTATTCCATTTGTTGCGAGTTGCCACTGCTGATCATGGTGGTAAGCAATAAGTCCTGTATAAACAAGTGAGAGACATAATTTGCAGGACTCACACTTTCCTCGAGTGCAGGCACATGTATGCCATAACTTGAAACAGGCAACAAGCAATCGCCGTCCACGTATTGAATTGTGCTAACTGCAATCATTCCTGAATCTGAGTATAGTAGATTGGACTTTTTAATGTCCCCACAGCAAATACCCACCCTCTACCACGCACCAATTAATCATTTTCAATCAAACCATCCACATTCATTCACTTTGGAAAAGTTATCTGAGCTGATTTTCTCGTAATATATGCGGCAACAGCTCGTCGATGCTAAAGTATTTTCTAGTGCGTTTATTCTTTGAAATAACAGAGATGCATATTTGCATTCTCCATGGTTGTTAGAATGGTAACTATGACAGCTTCTGGAGTATCTGTTGAGGGATTAACGTGTTTCTGAGAGATACATATTCTGCTTTTCTTCTCGCTAAAGCAAGCCAATTAACATTTGTGCCACTAGCGGTTTGTTTGAAGAGAAAGAGACTGTAAATGGAAAATATAAGACATGGAAGCACCGGAGATCTGGACATGTAATGGAGATGGATTTAATACACAATTTCCTTCATAGATAAGGTTTGTGACTTTTTTGCTCTGGAGTGAATGAACGAATGAGTTTTTTCTGAATCATTTGATGATCACGTTGGCCCTGTAATTAGTGGGGAAGTTTCAGCTGTGTCGAAGAGAGCCTGCAATCACTGAGTCTGTGTTAAATCGTCCAAAAAGGCTTCGTACACATCTGGAATTTGCAATCTTTCGTAAAAGGAACAAATTGTCCAAACGATTGATTGTCCCGACTGAATGCAGTGTTTAACAGTAATAATAAATGTAAAGATCTCTTACAGCAAGCCAGCCGCTGATTACCAAGATGAAGGACTCCACGAAAGATTCTATTTGGCTGATTTCACGTAATGAAATTGTATTAAAAACTGTACATAGATAAAGGAGAGAAAGAGAGAGTGAATGAAAATAGAGATAATACTAATAATCCTCCATTAGTCTAACTTTTTGCCTGTCTTATCACGGATCAGCCAAGAAATGGGAGGCCCTTACTTTACTGTATAGATTTGTGTGTGAAGGTGAAGGGATCTTAAAGGCAACAGATACACGTCTATACAGACAAGACATTACACAAAGAGTTAGCAGCTAGCTGCATTCATCATCTATTCTTAGATGAAGAGATGGCAACTTATTATCCAAACATTTAAAAATGTTAAAATGGCCAATCCGTGACAGGACACGTTTTTGGACGTTGCTAAAATAATTTTGTTCTCTGTTTCATGTCAACTACGACGAGCTAACCTAACTGACGCTTGGAAAAGAGAGGAAAGACTCGCAGGTGATATAATTGGATCTACAAATAATGCCGAAAGACAGCACGCTGGGCACAGACAAAAGGCCAGATCTATATTTTTATTATTAAAGCTTGCTAGTACAGTTGAAGTATACGCTTTTCTGTTTAGTATTATTTGATATTTGAACATTGATTAATTGTGTTCATGTTAGATATAGGAAGTGTTTTGATTGACCTGTCCCAGTTGCATTTATCTGTATATGTACATTAAGAAAGTAGACACAGAAGTACTCTTGTGTGAAGGGAGTTACATATAGTGACAGTAGAAGGGAGTTATATATAGTGATAGTAGAACATTTATATGGTTTTAACTAGGGCAACGTTTAGGATGAGTCAAGCAGAGCAATGCAACATGCATCAGCCTTCAGCTGTTAGCACTGATAATAATGAAGCAGTAAGAAGTGTTGTAGGACCGATGGCTACAGATTGCGCAACAGAACGCCCTGTAGACACGGCTGCAGGTGTAACAGCAAGTTCGCAGCAGGGATTAGATCCATTGGTAATTATCATGAGACAGATGCAGATGATAACAGAGAGCATGAATACTTTGAAAACCGACATTAATGCGAAATTAGCTTCAGTTACTGAAGGGCAGGAAAATCTGAAAACCGATATTAAAGCACAATTAGTGACAGTCACTCAAACTCAAGAAGAGATGAAATTAGTCCAGACTGAGATTAAGCAGCAGTTACAAGACAGTTTTTCCGAATTAGAGCAGCGGATAGAGGCGAAGACCAAGGAACTCAAAGATCAGGCCGAAGAGACGGAACGAAAATTAACTGCACAAATAGAATTGGTGAAAGCACAATTTGAGGAATCTACTCACCGCATACGTGTCAAAATTAAGGAGTATGTGGCTATTAAGATAGATACTGTACGGGAACAAGTGGAAATGGTTCCGCAATTAGTACAAAAGCAAGACGCCATGTCATGTGCAATTGCGCAACTTCCTGAACTGGCACATACACAGACTAACCTAAAGGAAAGCGTTGACCATCTGACAGAGTGTCAAGACGTTTTAGGCCACCAAATTAACGTATTAATGGGTAAATTATCCGAAATCACATTAGAAAACAAAAGGCTAATGTGTGAAAACGTTGAGCAAAATGTTAAGGTAGCATTCCAGAGTTTATCTGGCAAACAGGAAGAGAATTTGTTTGTGAAAGGACTTCAGGAGGTGCGACAGCAGTTAGGTGCTGATTTGGAGCACTGGAAACAAACAATAGAAAAGTCGATGCGCGCTTCACAACAAACATCAGAACAAATGAATACAGGGCAACAGCAGAAGTTGGCAGCGACTATAGAGCCAGTTACTGCCCATTTGCACACAATACCGACTTGTGCAAGTAATTCAAACATTAAATTGCCACAAGCTGGTTGTTCGCGTGAATTCTTATCTAACGGAGATTACAAAAGCCTGTGCCATGCCGAAAAAAAAAAGAAATGATAAAGCATCGGCAATTCCAGATTTTTAACCCTGACAAAAGGGGGGGGGGGGTCCATCCAATCGTTTTTATTCGAAGTTTCGGAGGAATGCTACCCAGAAATTGGTCGGAGTGGCAGAAGATCAGTTTTGTTATAGGATATATACAAGGTTCGGGGGCTATCTGGGCCTCGGACATGACTTCTGCTTGGCCGACATATGACGATTTTGAGAGGGCGTTTTTAGCAAAGTTCTGGTCGGAAGGGGTACAGGAACGCCTAAGGCAGGAGGTGCTCTACTCAGAGCCTTTCTCCTTTTTGAAAGGAAGCCTTAGAAGGTATTTCGAAAAATATATAAATAAAACGAGATACTGGGACAGACCTATGCCCTTGCCAGACATAATAAACATACTTAAGGCAAGACTACCAACTAGCATCCGGAATCAATTGATTTACGGCAACGACAAAGACTTGGAGTCGTTCCTCACGACGTTAGACCATATAGATATTATCTAAGAGAACAACCAGAAAGCCCGTAATAACAGATTTCAATACAGGGAGATAGAACCTCCACCAAACGATAGGCAAGGTGGAAGTATGGGTTATACCAATGGCGATCAATCGACACTTAAAATGAATGAACAGAAATCGTTAAATAATGGAGGAACCCCTCAAAATCTCAATAGTAATCCCGGCAATGGTCTTGCGAGGGGCTATTCAAGGAACAACAGGAATGGGAAAAGATACGACCCCGTGTGGGGGAACGAAAGAAATTTCAGACCCCAAGCTTGGAATAATAACAATAATAGAAAGTGGAATCAACTGGGAGGAATGAATTCAAATAGCCAACATCAGTGGGGACGGACATCTACGAATCAACCGGTAATCACCGAAGTGACGGATGATGTCAACCAGCAGACAATTCAAAATCCAACAAACTTTTAAGGACCCACTCGTGCCCCGGAGGAGCGGTCAACAATTGGTTGAGGGCAACAGGATATGTGTACCCATGCTAACGTATAATGATGGACGATTACTGGCAGATGAACTGACCGAGGACTTAGAACCACAAGATGAGGATAAGGAACAGGTGGCAGTAGCCAAAGTGCAAGTGATTATGGAAACCGTACCTATAGTGGCCGTTTTAGACACAGCTGCAACCACAAATGTTATTTCGGAGGCACTATTCAACAGGATCAGAAATATAAGATGAGTACCAGTATTTCCAGTTCAAAATTGCAGAATAATAGGCGCCGTTGGGGCTCAATCGGCTAATGTAAAGGTGCAGTCACTACTTGGTGTGGAATTCAGAAATGTAGCAATATTAAGCACATTCCTTGTTGTGAAAAATTTGGTGGTAGATTGCATTATCGGAGTCGACAGCGTATGTCAATACGAATGCAGAATAGATTTTAAAACAGGAAAAATTTGGTTGAATGTTAATAAACAAGAAATTGAGTTGGAGTTGTTGGAGAAAAAAAAAAGCCTTACGAGAAAATATAATTGTGGGATCAGTGTGCAAGTAATCAGGACGGCCCAAAATTCTAAAGAGCACGTAATTAATGAGTTCCAAGTCAAAGAAGATTTCGGTCAATTAGTGTCTGAAAAGTTAAATGAATCAGACTGCATTATCGAAGATCAGAAGAAGCAGCTCAATGAATTATTATTAACGTATGAAAACGTTTTTGATGAAAGGCCAGGAGTTATTAAGGGATACATATGCCATCTCTACGTTAAGCCGCATGAAACGTATTGTAGAACTTTCTATCCTGTTCCCTGGAGGTTAAAGGCTCAAGTTCAAAAGGAAATAGATCGCATGTTGAAATGGGGTTTGATCGAACCCTCTACAAGCCCATACTGCTCCCCATTGTTAGTCGTGCCAAAAGCAAATGGGACTGTTAGACTGGTACTCGATGCCAGAGAAATAAATAAAACCATAATTCCAGTGAGAACACATACGGAAAACAGAGACGAACTTATACAATGGTTCCAGGATGTCAAATATTTGACGAGCATTGATTTGCGGAGCTCTTATTGGCAAGTCAAGCTGGATGAGTCATCAAGGAAGTGTACGGCTTTCATTCATTCCGGAAGAAGTTACCAATTCACCGCAGTTCCTTTCGGACTCAACATTAGTGCTGGAAATTTATAGCAGCTCTAGATTATGCACTAGGCCCAGAACTCAGGAGGAGGATAACAGTGTTTGTTGACGATTTGCTTATTGCATCGAAAACTTGGGAGGAGCATATTTCCTTACTGAACCGAGTGTTGGACGTGTTCAAAACCATGGGAATAACTGCTAACCTACAGAAATCCCATTTTGCAGTAAACAGAATCAAGTTCCTCGGGCATATAATTGACGCAAAGGGAATTTTACCAACCAAGGAGAAGCTAATTGCGATTAGTAAGTTTCCAACACCCAGGAACAGGAGGCAATTAAAAGGGTTTATGGGCCTTGCCTCATTTTTAAGGAGATTCATAACAAATCAGGCGATGAACGCAGCAGCTCTAAATAGTCTATTGAAGAAGGATGTGCCCTGGCTCTGGACATTAGAATGTCAAGAAGCATTCAAAGAGATGAAGAAGCAATTAGTAAATGCACCGCTTTTGTACCATCCGGACATGCAAGAAGAATTTTACTTGTCAAGAGATTCTTCGAATGTGGGTATTGGAGCGTGCCTTTTCCAAGTACGCAAGATAAATGGACAACTCACCTTCTGTCCTATTGCGTTTGCTAGTCGTGTTTTGTCCAACTGTGACCGAACTTACACGACGACAGAATTAGAGGCTCTTGCGGTCATCTGGGGGTTTAAAAAATTTCATTATTATCTGTATGGGTCAAAGACTATCGTATATTGCGATCATCAATCATTAACGTTTTTACAAACGTGTAAACTGTTACACCCCAGACTGGCTAGATGGACTCTCACTCTGCAACAATACCAATTTAAGATCGTGCATGTCTCAGGACAGAAAACATTATTGCTGATGCTCTATCAAGGTCACCACAGGATTTGACCAAAGAGATTGAAGTAATTAATAACTCAGAATTCCCTGTATTGCTGCTGCAGGAAAATCCATATAAGATGTACTACGTCAATTTGTGTGCGCATATGGCACAGTTACAGAAAAGAGATGCTCAATGGGGGAAGTGTCATTCAAAGGTTACAACAGCAACCTTCGGATCAGATGGCAAATTGTTACAAGCTGGTAAATGGCGTATTATTTTTCTGCTGTGGAAGGCCAAACAAAGTCCGTTTGTGTGTTTGTATACCTGAGGCGCAAATAGAGAAACTCTTATGGTTCACCCATTTAACCTGGGGACATTTTAGTGTGACAAAATGTGCAGACAAGGTAAGTGTGTACTGTTATTTTCCCAACATAAAGCGCAGAGTGCATGAGGTCTTGAAGAAATGCATAATCTTTCAAAAAGCAAAGCCGGATTCAAAAGGGAGTAAGCACCCATTATGCTCTATATTAGTCCGAGAACCAAAAGAATTAATTTCGTGCGATCTGTGTGGACCGTTACCTACTTCAAGAGGAGGTGTTAGATATGTGTTGGCATTTCTCGATGTGTGTACGAAATATGTAAAGCTATACCCGATAAAGGCAGCTACAGCCAAAGTAATTGTATTAAGATTGACAAGGGATTATCTTCCACGTGTTGGTATACCTAAGGCGATAATAACATACAATGCTAAGATATTCACGGGACTCCGATGGAAACAGGCTTTGTCTCAAGTCGGTGTGAAACACATACTAACATCATTTTACCACCCACAAGGCAATTTGGTTGAGAGAATTTTTAGAGAGTTCAATCGATTTATGAGGACCTATTGCCACAATAAGCAGACTGCGTGGGCAAATTATGTGGAAGAATTTGAGCAGATATACAACAACATGCCCCACTCCACTGGATACACACCTCATGAATTGATGTTCGAGGAAAAGAAGAAAACTTCTGGACTGAACATATGCCCAAAACTCAGGAAACTGAGATGCCTTGGGAAGAAAAAATAAGACAAGCCATCATAAATATGACGCAAAAGGCTGATCAGAGAAAACAACAATATGACAAATTAATCAAGAGGGTACAGGCGTACCACGTCGGAGAGAAGGTACTAGTCAAAAGACATACCAAATCATCCTTAATAAAGAAGAGTATAAAGAAATGGGAGTTGTTATATACTGGCCCATACATCATTCTACAAATTCCGAACCCTGGGGCTTATCTGTTAGCATACCCGGGATCTAACAAAATTAAAGGGTTATTTTCCCATAACGACTTGAAAAAATTTAATGAAGATTAGAAGATAGGGAGGAATGGTGTTGCGAGTGACAGAGATGAACGCTCGTAAAAACATAACAATAAACTGTGTGTGTTTAATGTTAGAAAACTTTAAACTGAAATAATTAATCAGTGACACAGATTGTAGAAATAGTGACTAACTATTACTATCGAGTGCTGCAAAGAAGATAGTGGAGATAGGCTTCAACTGCGTTTGGGTAAACATAGAACTTTAGCATTGCTAATGTCATCAAGAATTATAAAGGATCTGAATGACCTTCAAGAAGAAAGAAATGTTTCCCAAAAATGACGCTGCATAATCAAAAGAGGTTCCCAGTGAATGTTCATATATAATTTCAAGTGCACGCTTAGATGTGTAAACGTGTGAAGTGAAGTTTTGCGGTTAAGTAGTGAATCATGAGTGACTGTTAACGCCGCACAGATAATTTAGATAATTTCCCGCGCAAAACAATTGACGTCAGCGCGAGAGTTAGAATCGATATAGACGACACAGATATGCTTTGTAAGAGACTCGCATCAAACGCGAGGAGAAACTGATTGATCTTGAACTTCAAAAAGAAGTGTCATAATTAGAGGTCAAGAATTCTTGATTTATTGTTGAATGTCAAAAGAAATTAATATTCATAGAATTAGTAGTTATTTAATCGGTCTTGTTCAGTTTGGAATTTTGTTTGAAAATCCATTTCCATGTATGTGCATGTATGAATGCTGGATGAATCAGAGAATAAATGAAAGAAGTGAATCCACATTCCTCACTACTAATAACTTTTACATTACAGCAATCAAGCGGAGAAATATATGTATTTAGAATAAAATTTTTATGAGTATAGATAAATGATGACTATTCAAGGAAATGATGGTTATGTCTTTGTATAAAATGAACCACACTTTCCATTATTCGATGATTTGAATCCAAAATCTACTGCAAATTGCACGAATCCTTTAAATTATGAAGAATAAATCATTGACAGAAAATGTGTCAGAATTTTTGGACTTACAAGCACAAGTGGTGATGCGAAGTCCAAAAGAAAATTCAAACTAGAGTAAATATTATGTTGTTTTCAGCAACAGCATTAGTCAATGGATAAATGGAAACCTTAAGTCAATGGCTAAATTCCTTGCAGTACATCGTAAGAAAAAGGATGCATGAAGCCATAGGGATTTTGTTTTCAAAAAGGAGAATCTTGGACGGTGCAACCTAACCAGTTCTTTTACAGGAAGAGTTTCCCTTTCGGTCATTGCTAATTCTTTTGGAATGAATGTTGCATGTGAAATCTGGTATCCCTGTCCCTTCTACTCTTCCCATTGTGGGCCGCGTAGAAGACCAACTACAAATGTGGACGTCGGGGACATGCAAGATCCGGGGGAGTTTCAGCACCGCAAGATATTGTCCTGGGAACAAGACTGTAAAAAAAACTCGAGTTATTGATTGTAAAATTTTTTTTAGCTAGAGGCACAAATCACTCTTCTCCAAATCATTATATAAATCGATCCCTATCTTTCCTTTAGAGATCAATTTCAAAATTATTGTTTCCTCTTCTGTAGGCTTTCCTATCTTCTATGCACCGTAGGCTGGGGGTCTAGGCTTAAGAGGTTTTCCAAGGTTTCCCTGCTTAAGAAAGTTCCCGAATGGGTAGACCCTGATAATAGTTTCATGAAAGAGCATCTTCCTTGGTTGTGCACAGCAGACATAACACCTTGATGCATGTAAAAGCAATACAGCCGCAGTACCTCTCTCATCATTTCTTCTGTGTTCAATGTTTCTTTTCTTCGTCTGTCTTAAACATAATTATTTTTTTTCAGTCGTTAGGACTGACACTCATCACTTCCGGGTTACCCATACTAATAGATAGCTCGTGAAGTGTGTTCGGTAAATCAAAATTAGGCTCACGAACTTCGCTCGCTGCGAGGGGCATTGTAATGTCCCCACAGCAAATACCTTCTATCACGCACCAGTTAATAATTTTCAATCAAACCATCCACATTCATTCACTTTGGAAAAGTTATCTGAGCTGATTTTCTCGTAATATATGCGGCGAAAGCTCGTCGACGCCAAAGTATTTTCTAGTGCGTTTATTCCTTGAAATAACAGAGATGCATATTTGCATTCTCCATGGTTGTTAGAGTGGTAACTATGACAGCTTCTGGAGCATCTGTTGAGGGATTAACGTGTTTCTGAGAGATACATATTCTGCTTTTCTTCTCGCTAAAGCAAGCCAATTAACATTTGTGCCACTAGCGGTTTGTTTGAAGAGAAAGAGACTGTAAACAGAAAATAATTAAGATGTGGAATCACCGGAGATCTGGACATGTAATGGAGATGGATTTAATACACAATTTCCTTCATAAATAAGGTTTGCGACTTTTTTATTCTGGAGTGAATGAACGAATGAGTTTTTTCTGAATCATTTGATGATCACATTGGCCCTGTAATTAGTGGGGAAGTTTCAGCTGTGTCGAAGAGAGCCTGCAATCACTGAGTCTGTGTTAAATCGTCCAAAAAGGGGAACAAATTGTCCAAACAATTGATTCTCCCAACTGAATGCAGTGTTTAACTGTAATAATAAATGTAAAGAGCTCTTACAGCAAGCCAGCCGCTGATTACCAAGACGAAGGACTCCACCAAAGATTCTATTTGGCGGATTTCACGTAATGAAATATTATATTAAAAACTGTACATAGATAAAGGAGAGAAATAGAGAGAGAGCGAATGAAAATAGAGATAATACTAACTAGGGGGGTGGAGAGGGTGTGTGTGTGTGTGTGTGTGTGTGTGTGTGTGTGTGTGTGTGTGGAGAGAGAGAGAGAGAGAGAGAGAGAGAGAGAGAGAGGAGGGGGAGGGGGGAGCAGAGAGAGAGGAGGGGGAGGGGGGAGCAGAGAGAGAGGAGGGGGAGGGGGGAGCAGAGAGAGAGGAGGGGGAGGGGGGAGCAGAGAGAGAGGAGGGGGAGGGGGGAGCAGAGAGAGAGGAGGGGGAGGGGGGAGCAGAGAGAGAGGAGGGGGAGGGGGGAGCAGAGAGAGAGGAGGGGGAGGGGGGAGCAGAGAGAGAGGAGGGGGAGGGGGGAGCAGAGAGAGAGGAGGGGGAGGGGGGAGCAGAGAGAGAGGAGGGGGAGGGGGGAGCAGAGAGAGAGGAGGGGGAGGGGGGAGCAGAGAGAGAGGAGGGGGAGGGGGGAGCAGAGAGAGAGGAGGGGGAGGGGGGAGCAGAGAGAGAGGAGGGGGAGGGGGGAGCAGAGAGAGAGGAGGGGGAGGGGGGAGCAGAGAGAGAGGAGGGGGAGGGGGGAGCAGAGAGAGAGGAGGGGGAGGGGGGAGCAGAGAGAGAGGAGGGGGAGGGGGGAGCAGAGAGAGAGAGAGGAGGGGGAGGGGGAGCAGAGAGGGTGGAGGGGGAGCAGAGAGGGTGGAGGGGGAGCAGAGAGAGGAGGGGGAGGGGGAGCAGAGAGAGGAGGGGGAGGGGGAGCAGAAGAGAGGAGGGGGAGGGGGGAGAAGAGAGGAGGGCAGGGGGGAGCAGAGAGGAGGGGGAGGGGGGAGCAGAGAGGAGGGGGAGGAGGGGGGAGCGGGGGGAGCAGAGAGGGGGGAGGGGGGAGAGAGGGGGAGGGGAGAGAGGGGGGAGGGGGAGAGAGGGGGGAGGGGGAGAGAGGGGGGAGGGGGAGAGAGGGGGGAGGGGGAGAGAGGGGGGAGGGGGAGAGAGGGGGGAGGGGGAGAGAGGGGGGAGGGGGAGAGAGGGGGAGGGGGAGAGAGGGGGAGGGGGAGAGAGGGGGAGGGAGAGGGGGAGGGGGAGGGGGAGAGAGGGGGAGGGGGAGAGAGGGGGAGGGGGAGAGAGGGGGAGGGGGAGAGAGGGGGAGGGGGAGAGAGGGGGAGGGGGAGAGAGGGGGAGGGGGAGAGAGGGGGAGGGGGAGAGAGGGGGAGGGGGAGAGAGGGGGAGGGGGAGAGAGGGGGAGGGGGAGAGAGGGGGAGGGGGAGAGAGGGGGAGGGGGAGAGAGGGGGAGGGGGAGAGAGGGGGAGGGGGAGATAGGGAGGAGGGGGAGATAGGGAGGAGGGGGAGATAGGGAGGAGGGGGAGATAGGGAGGAGGGGGAGATAGGGAGGAGGGGGGAGAGAGGGGGGAGGGGGAGAGAGGGGGAGGGGGGAGAGAGGGGGGAGGGGGGAGAGAGACGGAGGGAGGGGGGCAGATAAGGTAAGATTTTGACTTCCACAATACATTGTCATTGATGTTGGTTGTATGTCTGCACACCAGTCTGGTACCTAAATATTTTTCCTTGCAGCTCATGGTGTATAGCAAGATGTCTTAAATACTTAAAAGTGGCAGAACATTATGCATACAAGGTTTTCATACCAAAATGAGATCCACAAGAATCCTACAGGTTTGTTATTCTTCTCGAAGGCTCCATGTGCCAATAGTGATGAACAAATGGAAACTATAGAAAGAGTCAACTGAAAAATCCTTCTCTATTCTCTTTTAAAATCCCAAAGTTCCAAAACAAGAGTCACTAGGGTACAGAAAGTGTTAGATTTGTCAAGTAAAAAGTGAAATACGTTTACACATGGCAGTTTTTGACACACTTTTACAGGAAAACTTGAATGATCAGCAATACATAAAAAAAAAATTAATCCGCTGAGTTACAGATCCATATCATTGACTTCAATTTGCACTAGGATTTTGGAACACGTGTTCCAACAATACAAAATACCTAAAGGAAACAATCTACTGACACACACCAGCACAGATTCAAAAAATTGTTAAACACAATTGGCTCTTTATTAACATGAAGTAATGAATGCTACCGATGGGGGATCTCAAGATGATTCCACACTTCTAGAATTCCAGAAGGCTTTTGACACAGTGCCTCTCAAGTGACTTCTACTAAAAGAGCGAGCCTATGAAGTTGTGTGTCCGCTGTGCAACTGGATTCTTGATACCCTGTCAGATGCCACAGTTAATTGTGGCCATCTCATGAAACAAGCAAAATTTTGGGTTCCCAAAGGAACTGTTTTAGACCTTCTGCTGTTCTTAACCTACATGAATTATTTAGGAGGCAATCTGAGCAGCCTGCTTAGACTGTTTGCAAATGATGCTATCATTTACTGTCTGGAATCATCAGAAAACCGAAACAAATTGCAAACTGATCTGTGGTGTAAAAAGTGGCAACCAACCATTAACCGTAAAATGCGAGAGAACCACAACATGAGTAATTAAGAAACTTTCCCAACAATTTGGTTACACAATTTCTCACACAAACTTAACGCCTAGGGATTGCATGTATGACAAATTAAATTGAAACTGTCATACACAAAATGTTTTTGGGAAGGCAAACCAAAAACTGTTTAATTGACACATCACTTAGAAGGTGGAACAAATTTACTAAGGAAACTGCCCACATTACAACTGTCCACCCCATTCTGGACTACTGCCTTATCAGACAGTATTCACAGAGGACACTGAAGGAAGGTCCTGTCACAGATAGTATAAGCCAGCTGGGGTGTCAATCATTAAAACATTTGCTTTTTGGATGCAGCAAGATCTTTTCACAAAGTATTAATCACCAGCTTTCTCCTATAAATCCAAAAATATTTTGCTGACTCCCAATAACAGAGAGAAATGACAATGGAAAAAAAAGCTTGAAAGGTTAAACAGGAGGTCAGGAAATGGTTATATTCGCAATGCCCAACAAGGAGGAGGGAAAAATCTTTTCTGGAAGATGATTAATTTAGCAACACCAAAATGCTGTACATGGACGACATTTTTAAGTTTCTTATACAAAATGCACTCGTTAAAATGATGGTTTGTGGATGTTAGGCAGCAGTATTTTCAAGCTCATTTTTTAAATTTTATCCAAAAGCTTTCCAAAACAAAACTGTCTGCAGTACAAAAAACTAACTCCTTCCTATTATATGAAACTTTAGGGGGAAAATGATTAAATCTAGCAAGATAGCATCACAGAGTGTACTAATCTGATGAAAAGATTCTGATGCACTCTTTATGTAACAATAACTTCTACAAACAAGGCCCCCGGAGTAGACAACATTCCATTGGAACTACTGACGGCCTTGGGAGAGCCAGTCCTGACAAAACTCTACCATCTGGTGAGCAAGATGTATGAAACAGGCGAAATACCCTCAGACCTCAAGAAGAATATAATAATTCCAATCCCAAAGAAAGCAGGTGTTGACAGATGTGAGAATTACTGAGCAATCAGTTTAATAAGCCACAGCTGCAAAATACTAACACGAATTCTTTACACACGAATGGAAAAACTAGTAGAAGCCGACCTCGGGGAAGATCAGTTTGGATTCCGTAGAAATGTTGGAACACGTGAGGCAATACTAACCTTACGACTTATCTTAGAAGAACGATTAAGGAAAGGCAAACCTACGTTTCTAGTGTTTGTAGACTTAGAGAAAGCTTTTGACAATGTTGACTGGAATACTCTCTTTCAAATTCTAAAGGTGGCAGGGGTAAAATACAGGGAGCGAAAGGCTATTTACAATTTGTACACAAACCAGATGGCAGTTATAAGAGTCGAGGGACATGAAAGGGAAGCAGTGGTTGGGAAGGGAGTAAGACAGGGTTGTAGCCTCTCCCCGATGTTATTCAATCTGTATATTGAGCAAGCAGTAAAGGAAACAAAAGAAAAATTCGGAGTAGGTATTAAAATTCATGGAGAAGAAGTAAAAACTTTGAGGTTCGCCGATGACATTGTAATTCTGTCAGAGACAGCAAAGGACTTGGAAGAGCAGTTGAACGGAATGGATGGTGTCTTGAAGGGAGGATATAAGATGAACATCAACAAAAGCAAAACTAGGACAATGGAATGTAGTCGAATTAAGTCGGGTGATGTTGAGGGTATTAGATTAGGAAATGAGACACTTAAAGTAGTAAAGGAGTTTTGCTATTTGGGGAGCAAAATAACTGATGATGGTCGAAGTAGAGAGGATATAAAATGTAGACTGGCAATGGCAAGGAAAGCGTTTCTGAAGAAGAGAAATTTGTTAACATCGAGTATAGATTTAAGTGTCAGGAAGTCTTTTCTGAAAGTATTTGTATGGAGTGTAGCCGTGTATGGAAGTGAAACATGGACGATAAATAGTTTGGACAAGAAGAGAATAGAAGCTTTCGAAATGTGGTGCTACAGAAGAATGCTGAAGATTAGATGGGTAGATCACATAACTAATGAGGAGGTACTGAATAGGATTGGGGAGAAGAGGAGTTTGTGGCACAACTTGACCAGAAGAAGTGATCGGTTGGTAGGACATGTTCTGAGGCATCAAGGGATCACCAATTTAGTATTGGAGGGCAGCGTGGAGGGTAAAAATCGTAGGGGGAGACCAAGAGATGCATACACTAAGCAGATTCAGAAGGATGTAGGTTGCAGTAGGTACTGAGAGATGAAGAAGCTTGCACAGGATAGAGTAGCATGGAGAGCTGCATCAAACCAGTCTCAGGACTGAAGACCACAACAACAACAACTTCTACAACATTCACAAATAAATGCTACAGCTCAGTAGAACTTATAACAAAGAACTTCTGTAAGTAAATACTGAACAGCACTTGATGCACTTTGTTTGTTCACAAATTATTGCAGTAACAAAATGGTTGGAAAATTGGCACAAGCGATTTATCCTTTAATTCTGACCTCATGCTCACCGAGTTCAAACATTTTGCAGCCCTCGAGAGAAAGTCTTCCACAACTTTTTTTAAAAAAGAAAACATATACCAACATGACAAAAAGTAATATTACGTTGCACTTCGTTGTTTGTAGCTCAATGGCTCTTGATCTGTCTTATGATAGATAGAAGGGGACTATTGGTCACTTGGTGTGGAATGACCCGAAACTATTACACAATTATTGCTGGTATACCATATCAGAACCCCCCCCCCCCTCGCTTCTTTAAGATTTATTTTTGCCCTGTCAGAATAATCCTTCAGAGTCCACTGAACTATTTTCTTCATAGTGGAAGGGAAAGTAGATAATTTCTTTTGTTTCAGGTACACTACACGAGAGCCATTTTCCTGTACACACCATTTTCTGCCCAATTTGCCACAAAAAGCAATAACATTTTGCATTTGTGAAGGTATTCCTCTTGGCAGTTGATTTTGACATTTACACATATATAATAATATCATGTGAAATACTGAGTCTGTCATCTGATTATATAAGATGTTACATATCTTCATGGCATCAGCTCACTGATTCTGTTCTCAAAATGTGTAATAGTTTTGCTTACTTATTTAATAAGGTGTTAATACTTCTGGTGTCTATCTTCTGTTGTGGCCTTTCAGCCTGTTTGATGCAGTTCTCCACAACAGTCTATTCTGTGCAAGCCTTTTCATCTGTGCATGGTTACTGCAACCTGTTTACTGCTGTCAAGTTTGTTTCCCTCTGCAATTTTTACCACTACACTTCTGATAAAGATAATGTATTTGTCCTACTGGAGTCACATCTCAATACTTGGCAAAAATTTCTTTTAGTCATAGAAGGAGGAAAAAAAGCATCTGCAACCTCTGTTTAACACTTTTGGTTGCTTTTTCATCCATTCCCTACAAAAGGATAATATATTTTATATTTTGTAAGCAAATAAGCCTTTCTTGTAGTATACTGGAGAGAAAAAAGAACTATTAGAACTAACTACCTAAAGACATATAAAGAATATCATACAACAAAATGAAATCAGGCCTCACCTCTGGAGAGTGATTGCTTGAAGACTCTGTGACAGGCTGAGTTTCAAAGAGAAAACCATCTGGAGTAGTTGCAAACAGTGCAGCTGTTGCATATGGGTGAGCAGCAGGATGCACTGGTGTCACACTGTAATAAAGCTCAGGAGCCGAAGGATCAGCTGCTGTTGGTGCTGTGTGTGCAGAAGGCATTGGTCCGTAATAGTGGGCGGCAGCCGGAGCTGCTGCAAGATGCACCGTTGTTGCAGGAGGAACAGCAGTATGGGCAGTTGCAGGTTGTGGCTGACATGGAGTGGTTGGAGGACCACCGCCACTGCCACCACTTCCAGCTGGGACAGAACCTGCCGCTGGCCCTGTGCCTGGTGATGCAGTAGATGCTGGCCCCGCATAAACAAACTGATGTGAACTTTGAGCCTGTCACAAAACAAAACGTCGTATTCATCAATGATGTACAGTAATTATAGTGATGTTAACGCAAACAGAAAAATTGTTGCACACATGCCCTTTTACATACCCATATCCGGTTCCAACCTCCTATACACAGTTTAAAGAATTGGCATCTCTCATACTGTACTTCAAATTTTCTATACTAAAATTAGGTTAATGAATTAAGTAAACAAATTATGTCACCTGAGATGTCTACTTATTTTCAACTCCCACCCTCTCCTGGCTACTTTCCCTAAATCTTCATCTTCCCAGTCTAATTTGTACCTCTTAACCTAAAATTCCAATGCCTAGAAGGTCAGGATTAGTTTCAGTTGTTATATTGTGCAAAAAAACAAATTAGCCTAACATGTCCTTTGTTTAACATCATCAATCTCCTTTAAAATACACCACTTTCTATCTTATGAGGTCCATTCAAATGAAACCTGGTCAGTGCATCTACTGTTGCCTTACACGTAGGGTGGCACCATGTAACTGCAGGTATTGTAGTGCCATGTATTGGTACAGAGACGGACGCGTTCACACCGTTTGATGTTGCATAGCACCAGTGTGGTTTCACGCCAAAGAGAAGGTGGTTACACAAGTTATCATCCACACGAACATGCAGGGGAGTAAGCAGGAACGAGGAGTGATTTGATTTTTGGCAACGGAGGGAGTTAGAAGTCCTGAAATGTATAGACAGATGAAGGCTGTGTACGGTGAGTAGAGTCTAGTCGTTCAAATGTTGTGGAATGGCACAAACAATTCCTTCAGGGGTGAGAGTCACTGAAAGAAGATGCTTGTCCTGAACAGGCTCATCATGTCATCACACTGGAAATGGTTGCGGAAGTGAATGCTTTAGTCTTGGACAACAGCAGAATCACCATGGATGAGATCCATTGTTTACTTGATATTGGTGTGGGCGACACTTGAACTTGCGAAAAATCTGTGTGCAGTGGGTTCCCCACCAACTGACTGCCAAACATATTGTCACAGGTGATGAAACATGGTGTTACTATTTTGAACCATTAAGCAAGTGTCAGAGCAAGCAGTGGAAACATGCGACTTCACCACTTCCAAAAAAATCAAAGGCCGTGCACACCAGTCCTGGTAAGGTCATGAAGTCATTTTTTGACTACAAGGGCCCATTGCTGGGGAACCACCATCAATGTCCAGCATTATCAAGCCATTTTACAGAATCTTAGACAAGCCATCAAGTCGAAACGCTAAGGTATGTTGACCAATGGTGTTATCCTCCTGCACGATAATACCCGCCCGCACACTGCCAATGCGGTGAAGACTACATTGCAGCAGTTTCAGTGGGAAACTGCTGTATCATCCACCATACTGTCACGACCTTTCACCATGTGACTCTTGTGTTTGGACCTGCAAAATGAGCTATTTGCGGACATCAAGTCACGACGGACGATGAAGTGTGTGACTGGGTCCAGGCCTGGATCCAACATCAGCCTAATAGCTTCTTCAAGGATGAAATCGACCGGCTAGTGTCGCACTGGGATAAATGTGCCAACAGTTTTGGCGACTAGTTTTGAGTATCTCTACTGTGTATAACAACATTTTTGAGTTAGTAAAATTGTTACTGTTAGTTTACACTAGTGAGCGCATTTCATTTATATGCTCCTTATATAATTACTTTAAAGAGATTAAACATTAAGATCATCAGTCTCTTATTCATCTCCAGGACATAAATTGTGTAACCCATCTGCCTACGTCTAGAGTAAATCTCATGTGCATGTGTGACAAGGTTTTAATGTTTGTGCAGCATGTATCTGAGGTGGGACAGGGGTACCAGCTCAGTAGTTGCATACTGGGATGTGGGAAACTAGCTAAAAACCTCATTCAGGCTGGCTGACTGGCTCAACAGACTTCATCATCAATCTACGAGGCAGATTAGATCCCGGTTGGGATTGCCTGCCATGTCTTGAAAAACGTGCATTTTACCTACTTTTAAGTTCTCAGCTCCTACCTATTTATGCCATCTTTTATACTATCAGCGTCTACTTAGCCTCATCTATTTCCATTGTGACTTATCTATCTTGATTACCTCTGTTCCCATGGGAGCACTGTCCACTCTTATCACTTCTTGCTGCCTTTCCATCCACCAATGTGACCAATCTCTCTGTGATTATTTAAATGTGTTCTGTATTTTCTAAACAACTAAGTTTTCTTCCCTCAAATCCTTCTCATAAAAAAAAAGTAAGTATTCAGCAACGAGCACTAAAGATATAAATTTTTGGCAAGTCAAAATAGTGTGCTGGATCAGATCGCAGAAGAAACCAATGCTTTGCCACTGAAGCCATCATAGCATGCCACATGAACTGAAGATTCACTTGCCAGTATTGCTCTTCTGTCTTTCGAAGTTCTATCATGTCTGTGGATACTAAAGCCATTATATTTAGGTTATTCCTATCAATTCTATCGATCAATATTTCATCATCATTGGCCACAATTCCTCAATGGGCACATTGAGTGCATTTTTCCATCCATAAAGCAATTTCAGTTTTCACAATAATTAATGCAATTTTTCTTTTAATATAGCAAGAATTAGTGCACATTATCTGAAACAATCTTAAGTTCTATATAGGAACGTTTCTTATTACAAAAAAATACAGAACAGTAATCTAGCTTTTGTAAATAATAGTTCCTTCCTCAGTGTAAAGGGGGAGTGATGGACTGGGGAAGGTTAAAATGATAGGGCATATCACTCACACTCCAGGATGAGAGGAACCGACCTACTTTTGAGAATAAGGAGAGAGAAGTCAGCAGTACTGATATTTCATCTCGTGTAGGTAAATAATGCCCAGCAATTATGAGTATCTCGAGTAAATTTTTCTTTCAGTACAACAAATTTTATAGTAGTTTCCAATTTACTGCAAAAAAATTCCTAGGAGGTTCTCTTCAAGGTTTTTGGAAGTCACATTTTGTGGTGGTTTGGCATTTTACAATATTTTCTATGACCATCTTTGAAACTACTTAACAACATGCCAAGAGACAGCAATCTTGTTCGCCAGACCTCTCTTCCCTGACCAATTAAGAAGCTAAAGCTTTAAGACCCTTTTTATATACTACGTTAAAGCGAGGGCTGAATTTTTTTCTTTCTTTGTTTCAACTTTAAGATGGTCAAATCTACCCACAGACATTCAATTTTAAGTACTCTGTTCAATGAGAATCTGCATGTCCACAATGCAATTGTCAATGCTGAAGCATTAGTTTTGCAGTTGTAATGAGACAGGGAATGTTGTACTGGATATCACCACCTATTTGGTAGCACAAATTTCTTCATCCTACCAACAGTGCTAAAGAGATTTTTGAACAGAGGAAAGAAAGGAATATGTGAGAAGTAGTCAGCACACTAAGTCAAGGCGTAGTTGCATCTACACACGACAATTTGAGCTTCACACACGTTTCTAACCACTAGACTAAATGGGACCGATCTGTGCACATGCCTAAATGTGAACAGAACCAAGGCACACTCAAATGTATGAAGAGAAGTTTAGGGACCCATACCCAAGTCAACATTCAGGAGTGCCACACACAAGTGTGCTTGTAAATAATAAAACCCATGTCCATGTATGTTGTGTGCACACGATGTGGTGTTTCATTAGTTCTAAAATATTCTTTGGCACATGTGCAGTCAGTATGTTAGTTGCACCAATGTTCTGTGCGAAAAGAAATCGAACACTATTATTGCTACTACACCTGTAGATATTGGAGCTATGAGCATTAACATAAATCAAACTTTTTACTTGGATTAAGGAGTACAGGTACAGTCACAATCACACTCCTTCAATCAAAGAACTGCAAGACAATTACCCAGACGGGTATTGACACTATTTAAGAACAGGCAGTGAAACATTTTATACATGATTGGACACTGTTGAGGATGAAACCAACTGGAATGACACAGTTATGATCAGAAGCATTTTCAAGAGGATCATCATACAGCTAATCTTGGATTTTTAAAAATGGGTCACTTCATCTAAAATTTAAAATTTTCCATGTCAATTTCTGCATCATTGCCGTCTAATATAATTCAAGACAAATGCAAAGCACTTTACAATGTTCTATATTCAGAGGCCATGAAAGACAAAAGTATTAGTTATTGCATTAATAATTTTTACTTATGAAGTTTCTGACAACTGCCACGAAGAAACTAACACAGACTTCCAAATGCATTTTTAATGGCATCACTGCTTAAAAATGAGAATAAATGCTTGCAACTATTTGGTCATATAATTACCGAACTGACTGTAGAGTGCATTAAATGAAGTAGAGCTTTGATCTGTAATAGAAGTGTGAGGCCTCACAAATGTAAAAAGAGATGAAGGGTTGTGTTTTTAGCAAATCTCACTCTAGCACTGAACTGCACATATTACTTCTACACCTAAAGAGCCAAAGAAACTGGTATACCAGCCTAATATTGTATAGGGCCCCAGCGAGCATACGGAAGTGCCGCAACACGCCGTGGCATGGACTCTACTAATGTCTGAAGTAGTGCTGCAGAGAACTGACACCACAAATCCTGCAAGGCTGTCCATAAATCTGTAAGTTTACGAGAGGGTGGAGATTCTTCTCAACAGCACGTTGTAAAGCATCCCAGACACGCTCAATAATGTTCATGTTTGGGGAGTTTGGCAGCCAGCGGAAGTGTTTAAAACTCATGAGTGTTCCTGGAGCCATTCTGTAGCAATTCTGGATGTGTGTGGTGTCACATTGTCCTGCTGGAATTGCCCGAGTCCGTTGGAATGCAAATGCACATGAATGGATGCAGGTGATCAGACAAGACGCTTATGTATGTTTGTCCTGTCAGAGCCATATCTAGACATACCCGGGGTTCCATATCACTCCAACTGCATTCACACCACACCACTGCAGAGCCTCCACCAGCTTGAGCAGTCACCTGCTGACAAGAAGAGTCCACGGATTCATGAGGCTGTCTCCATACCAATAAACGCCAAACTACTCGATACAATCTGAAATGAGACTCATCCAACAAGGCAACATGTTCCCAGTCATCAACAGTCCAATGTCAGTGTTGACAGCCCCAATAGTGATGTAACACTTTGTGTCATGCAGTCATCAAGAGTACATGAGTGGAACTTCAATTCCGAAAGCCAATATCGATGATCTTTCGTTGAATGGTTCACATACAGACACTTGTTGATGGCCCAGCATTGAAATCTGGAGCAATTTGCGGAAGGGTTGCAGTTCTGTCATGTTGAACAATTCTCTTCACTCGTGGTTGGTCCCATTCTTGCAGGATCTTTTTCCAGCTGCAGGGATGGCAGAGGTTTGATGTTTTACCAGATTCTTGACATTCGCAGTACACTCATGAAATGGTCATACACGAAAATTCCCGTTTCATCACTACTGGGAGCTGCTGTTTCCCATCGCTCGTGCATCGACTACAACACCATGTTCAAACTCACTTAAATTTTGACAACCTGTCATTGTAGCAGCAGTAACCGATCTAACAACTGCGCCAGACACTTGTCTTATATAGGTACTGCCGACCACAGCACTGTATTCTGGCTGTTTACGTACAGGGGATAGGCAAAATAATGTGTATAGTGGTAGTAACGGGGTGGTTGTGTTCGATGGTCAACAATGCAGGTAAGGCACGTGTCAGGTGGACTGTGCATGTTCAGTATGGACTAGGCATCGGTGCAGATTGTTTAAGAGTAGTGCACACTTCGTATTTGCATTCAGAGGCCAATGTCGACGTGCAATGAAAGACCTGACAGAGTTCAAATGAGGAGAGACTGTGGGGGCCCGATTAGCTGGAGCATCAGTAACTAAGTCAGCCAACTTATTGAATGTTTAAAAAGTAACCATTTCAACAGTCATGACAGCCTACACATAACATGGAAAGACATCAGCATGTAAACATAATAGTGGACGCAAATCAAAACTAAATGACAGATCATTGCACACTAACAAGAATTGTGTCAAAACAACAACAAAACTATGGTAGCTAAAGCGACTAGAGAGATCAATAGCCATCTTCGAGACCCCATATCTATCAACACTGTCCGCCAAGCCTCCATAAAACCAATATTCAGTGATGAGCTGCTATACCGAAACCATTTGTGACGACAACTAATGCAAAGAATGTAAAACATGGTGTCAGGAGCATAAATCCTGGACGGCTGATCAGTGGAAACACATCATATGACCCGACGAGTCAACATTTTCTTTATTTCCAACATTGGGCTGAGTCTATATTTGGAGAATGCCAAAAGAAGCCTACTATCCTGGTTGCTTGATTCCAATCCTGGTTGCTTGATTCCAACGGTTAAGCATTGAGGTGGAAGTTTATAGTGTGGGCAGCCATGTGATATTCTGCTGGTCTCATCATTACTCTCAAAGATTGTGTTACAGCCAACCATTACATAAACATTTTACGTGATCAGGTGAATTCCACGATTCAAATGTTGTTCCCCAACAATGATGCCATATTTCAAGATGATAATGCACCCATTCACACAGTCACGAAAGTACAATTGTGATATGAGGAGATTGCAACTGAACTGCAGTGTTTTTCCTGGCCAGCACAGTCCCCATGCTAAAACATTATTGAAACCTTGTGGGCAGTATTGGCGTGCAGACTCTGGAGCAGACATCCACCTCCCTCGTCAGTACAGGAGTTGGAAGAGGTTCTGATCAAAGAGTGGTATAACATTCCACTGGAGACTATACAATCATTATATGCCAGTATTCTAAGAAGAGTAGCAGCTGTATTATGGAGAAATGGGTGTCCAACCCCTTATTAATAAACCTTTACCAAGTTGGTACAGGTTTTCACATTATCTTGCCTATCCCCTGTATCTCTGCATTTGAATACACATTGTCATAGCAGTTTCTTTGGCACTTTAGTGCATATGGTACACCCATTGTAATTTCTCAGCCATGTTAATTCCAACAGCTCCATGTCCATTCGAATCATCTTTTCTGTTCTGCTGCAAGCGCTGGTGCACTTTCTCATATCAGGGGTAACTGATATATTACTTTTCTGTTTAGACCTTTTTTGGCGGTTCTGGCAATGTCATATGTACATGTTCTGTTTCTTTTTGATCTCCCTATAAAACGAGAAAAATTACACCAATTTCCTTTTGTTTGCTTGAATTCCTAAAACAAAATAAATGGATGGACATTTCCTAAAGATTTGAAGACAAGTGGCAATTCATAAACTGTGGAGAAGCATTAGTTCGGAAACACACACACATTGCACCATCACCTCATTCTAGTGCCCTTTATTTCAATTACTATCATTTCTACAGATTCTTTCCACTCACTTAAAAATGATCGTTACAAGTTCATATTTACTGATTAAGGGAAATGAGGAGGAAGGCCTACTGGAAGAATTTGTGAGTACATAATTCTTTCATACATTAAGGATGGGACAGTTAAATCTGCAGAATAATGAAGAAGCTGTAGAGTATTTTTTTGTCATGATAATCTATCACTGAAAGGAAACATTTTATAAACTAATTCTCAACGAAAAACGATTCTGAATTTTTCTTTCATCAATCAACTTTAACATCAAAAAGATAAATGATGACATTTTGGTTATCTGTAAATTGCACTTTTTTATGTAGAGAAAGTAAAGAATACACAAGGCGGCACAGCAGTTGACAGGGAAGAGTCAGACTATATTACATGAGGCTGACTACTGAATATGAGCACTGGAGTTTCCTAGCTTACAGTCTGTTGTATTAAGAAATACAACAGTTGGTGGAAAAGGTAAATTAGAAGCTTGTATCAGAAGGAAGGGTACCCTACCAGGAAGCCATGTTACATGCTGGGATAGCCTAATGTGCGTGTCATTATACAAGATACTGTATGGTACTAGTTATGTATAACGTTGTTCAAATACTATACTGGAGGTTCTACTGCTGCAGAGTACACTCTAATTACCTACTCTAAATGTATAAAAATACACGAGTTTACTTTTAAGGTTGTCATTCAGTGTGTTGACAACTGTACCTCACCAAACTCAATACTGTCTTCTTAGTGAACTCCATCATCATTCTCATAATCAACATCAAGTTTTATCCATTCCCACAGAAGCATCCATCAGGGTGTATATGTGGACAAAGAAAAAAAATTCCCAGATTTTTCCCGGATATCCCATTGAAAAAATATACTTTTCCCCGGGCGAAAATACACTTTTACCGTGCTAAGTGACAGCGGTTTTCTGTAGATTTTTCCTTTGGAACTGCAAAACTTATCACTCCTGTTAATGGTTTACATTTTATAAACTAGCGTAGAACTTCTTTGGGGGAGGGGGGGGGGGGGGGGGGGGGGGAACGGGATAGAATTTTGGAAAGACTTTTGATGAAAACAGAGGAGAGAAGTTTTGGAAAGACCTTAGATGTGCAGCAACATATACGCTGCATATTTTCGTGTAACAAAATTATAAATTGAATTGCACCAAACACAGCACGTTAGTGTCCGGAGCGTTGAAATAGAGATTGCGGTGTCCTTTTGTAAGCCAGTCATATCTCATGCCACGTGATCTTGCCAGCTGATGACAGCACATATTCAGAGCATATGACACATGTTATAGTCAGCCAATGGCAAATTCACTGTTACGTAGTGTGAACAAAGAGGAAAAGTTAATGGTTTACATTAATATACATGTTATAGCTACAAGAAAAGTAAGCTTTCACATATAATATTGCCCTCTAAGATTAATAAGCTACAAGAGAAACTAAGCTTTCACATGTCATATTGATCTATTTTGTGTGTGAGTTATACTTTAAAATACATCACACAAATGTGCCAGTAAATTTAAAATAATGACATAAATGTCTGGTCACCTGGGCTCGAAAATCTTAAGTGGCTAGTCCACAAAGTGTTTGGTTTTAAACGCTCTGTGATTCAAGAAATTCATCCCACCTTCTCACACGTAACATAAATCATCTTGCATAAAAAGCAATTTACTTTGAAAGTAATGCTTTCGAACCACCATTCGCAATACTATCCCGAGACTGCTAGAAATAGATTCGATTTAGCAGTTGCCAGAGAGTGCCAGGAAACGGGCATTAATGCGCATGTGCAGCTGCAGTGGTGTAGGAAGCTCGCATGTTCGAATGTACAAATAAAGCACTACGAGAGCTTACATTACGCCATAAAAGAAACAGGACATCAGAGGATACTCCAAAAGCATCAGAATTTCGTAAAGCATACTAAAATGCATAATTTGGCTTGAAGTGCACATTGATTTTTTCCAGATTCACAATGAAGTAGGTCCCACCTGATATCAAGTTTTTCAGTGTGGTTTTTGGGAAGTAAATTCTCTTCGAGTACCAGTACTGCACTATCTCATATTTGGTTCTTTATTATGGCATAGTGCCATACGTGGTAGAAGACTAAAAATGCACTTGAAATTCAGCGAACAGCTGGAACTAGCCAATACTGTGGAAAGAAACACTTCATTTCAAATAAATTGATTACCTCAGTGGAAAGTTTAATAAAGCCAAATTTCTTTAGCGAACTGACAAAAATAACTTCATTATTCTGCAAGGCGATTAATGCTCGACTGCTAATAATTTTGAAATAAAATAAAATCAGAATATTGAAAGTAATAATATATTTTTGCCCTTCGTAATTATGTGAATATATTATAATTCACTTGATAGCTCCCAGTCGCAGAAATCTGTTTTGTTTTCATTTGACGTGTTAGCTGCAAACAAAGAGGAAACAGCGAAATCACTTAACACAAACAGGGGTCAGGTGGAGACTAACACCCCCCCCCCCCCACAACAACTCTGCACATACATTTTTCTCGTTAGCATCTGGCTGCTTGCTGCCGATACAACTAACAGCCACATTTCAAGTAGGGGGAAGCAGGAGAAGGAACTGCTCGTACACGAGTCAACTGCACATGCGCAAGAGCTCGCTGGCAACTGGTCAAACGAACCTAATGTAAACAGTTGTGACATCACACTAATAGAAAACAGTTTATTGTTACGAAGTATAACATAGTGTGAAAACTAAGGCCTTCGACATATTTTTACTGTTTGCAGACGTTTGTGCGTGCACGGTGTATTGTTGTAAATGACGCATTTCCTTTGCCACTGAAACTTTATTTTTTCTCTCGTTTATATTTTACTGTTGCAGTATCATTCTCCAGTAGCAGGATATAGTAACATTCTTGGCTAGAGAATCAATTCTTACCAGTCAAACTTACAAAAATTTAATGAAAAAATTCCTAGAATTCCGAAAAATTCCCAGGTTTTTCCCAGTTTTCTCCCGGATGAAAAAAATCTCAGGTTTTTCCTGGGTTTTCCAGTTGTCCCGGGTCGTATACACCCTGATCCATATTTATCATAAGCTTCGGTATTTAAACTGTTATTTACAAAATCTTTCGAGCTTACTTTCCACATATTATTTGTTCTTTATAGATATTGCCACAAGCTGTGGTTTAAATAATGTAACACAGTGGTTAGTAGGACTGGCTGACATGCTACAGGTTGCCAGTTCAAACCCAACTACTAGCATTCATTTGTTATTTGGTGCTGCTTATTTGTGGTAGGTTCTTGAAATATCTTATGTTTGTATATTCTGGATTATTCAATGTTTGTATAAATAGCTGCAGTCTCCATCCAGAAGGTCAGTTTCATTCTAGCTATATTTTGGTGTTCATAATAAACATACTTTCTGTGCTAATTGTCGCACTTCACTGATGAGCACGCTTTAAGACTTGGACTGGTTACAATGCAACACTGTTTGTTGGAGATGGTGTGTACTTCAAAACTTCTACAGGCTGTGGCTCCAATTAGGTAACCTAAAAGCTACCCTCTAGACAGACAGAAATCAGAATACTACATTGTTTCAAACATTGATATAGTAAGGAGATAATCACTTTCAAACCAGCAGTAAGTCAGCTACACGAGGCATCCATCAGTATTTTCGAAAGACGCTGGTCAGGACCTGACAAAATGGCTGAAAGGATTCGACCAAATCACTAAATGCAACAGATGGGACGATGTGATGTTTGGAAAATGTATACTATTACATGGACAATATAGCCCAGCAATGATTTGAGAACAACAAAAAGATGCTCAACAGCTGGGAAAAATTCCAAGCCAAACTAAAGATGTCACAAGAACAGAATAAGCCAAGTGGTGACAGCACATTGAGGAAATGCAACAGGAAATCCCTGATGAAAGAGAGATGATCAGTTCCCGAATGTGGTCATTTTGGCAGTTGTGGATTACCACCATAATCTCATTTCTCTCACAAGCTCTGTTGTAAGAGAAGAGAGACAGAATTTTATGGCAGCCAAGACTGCTGCATCAAATACACGAGAGACAGTGGCCATTAACATTGACCCCATATGTCAGGAGGCAATAGAGAATTTGAATAAAATATTTACTGATCTCCACCCCCAGCCTAAAGAGTGTGTGTGTGTGTGTGGGGGGGGGGGGGGGGGGGGACTGGCTTATGCTATTACAACTAAATGGCAACCCAGTACCCAACTGATGCAGATACAGTCAACTCTTCCACCAAGTAAAACACCCAGCAGAAGAGCACACATTTGGAGACTGGAGGAAAACACAGTGGCCTGTTTTCACTGTTGATGCCCATGACACTTCGTGTACCAAGCAGAGAAACAAGACGAGCATTTGACAACTATTATGCCACAAGATTTCAACCATCACAACAGACCTGTTCATATCACTCTGAACTGCAGATGACTAGTCAACCTGTAGGCTGAAGCTCATAGCCGTTCCCTGGATGAGGTCACTCCCAAACACACCACAGCCATTCTCCATTGCCATATATCTGTCAAATTCATGAAAACTGGGGTGACTATCCATCTTGGTGAGGTCAACACAGATGAAAATCCTCAATGGATGACAGTTATGAAGATGGCAAGAAATCTCATCGATGTCCAACCAGTCTGGGCTACAGTCAACTCGGGGGCTTCTGTTACTGAAATGACAAATGCTTATCAATGCCAATTGCAGAAGACTATATTCTGCAATATCAAAATGATCAGAAAATAAGTTCAACCAACAGGAATGTGTACTGCAAGAATACCTAGCAATGAAAGAACACAGCCTTTCATGTTGTTGTTGTTGTTGTTGTTGTGGTCTTCAGTCCTGAGACTGGTTTGATGCAGCTCTCCATGCTACTCTATCCTGTGCAAGCTTCTTCATCTCCCAGTACCTACTGCAACCTACATCCTTCTGAATCTGCTTAGTGTATTCATCTCTTGGCCTCCCCCTACGATTTTTACCCTCCACGCTGCCCTCCAATACTAAATTGGTGATCCCTTGATGCCTCACAACATTTCCTACCAACCGATCCCTTCTTCTGGTCAAGTTGTGCCACAAACTCCTCTTCTCCCCAATCCTATTCAGTACCTCCTCATTAGTTATGTGATCTACCCATCTAATCTTCAGCATTCTTCTGTAGCACCACATTTCGAAAGCTTCTATTCTCTTTTTGTGTAAAATATTTATTGTCCCCGTTTGACTTCCATACATGGCTACACTCCATACAAATACTTTCAGAAATGACTTCCTGACACTTAAATCTATACTCGATGTTAACAAATTTCTCTTCTCCAGAAATGCTTTCCTTGCCATTGCCAGTCTACATTTTATATCCTCTCTACTTCGACCATCATCAGTTATTTTGCTCCCCAAATAGCAAAACTCCTTTACTACTTTAAGTGTCTCATTTCCTAATCTAATACCCTCAACACCACCCGACTTAATTCGACTACATTCCATTATCCTCGTTTTGCTTTTGTTGAAGTTCATCTTATATCCTCCCTTCAAGACACCATCCATTCCGTTCAACTGCTCTTCCAAGTCCTTTGCTGTCTCTGACAGAATTACAATGTCATCAGCAAACCTCAAAGTTTTTATTTCTTCTCCATGGATTTTAATACCTACTCCGAATTTTTCTTTTGTTTCCTTTACTGCTTGCTCAATATACAGATTGAATAACATCGGGGAGAGGCTACAACCCTGTCTTACTCCCTTCCCAACCACTGCTTCCCTTTCATGTCCCTCGACTCTTATAACTGCCATCTGGTTTCTGTATAAATTGTAAATAGCCTTTCGCTCCCTGTATTTTACCCCTGCCACCTTTAGAATTTGAAAGAGAGTATTCCAGTTAACATTGTCAAAAGCTTTCTCTAAGTCTACAAATGCTAGAAACGTAGGTTTGCCTTTCCTTAATCTTTTTTCTAAGATAAGTCGTAAGGTCAGTATTGCCTCACGTGTTCCAGTATTTCTACGGAATCCAAACTGATCTTCCCCGAGGTCGGCTTCTACCAGTTTTTCCATTCGTCTGTAAAGAATTCACGTCAGTATTTTGCAGCCGTGGCTTATTAAACTGATAGTTTGGTAATTTTCACATCTGTCAATACCTGCTTTCTTTGGGATTGGAATTAAAACATTCTTCTTGAAGTCTGAGGGTATTTCGCCTGTTTCATACATCTTGCTCCCAAGGCCGCCAGTAGTTCCAATGGAATGTTGTCTACTCCGGGGGCCTTGTTTCGATTCAGGTCTTTCAGTGCTCTGTCAAACTCTTCAGGCAGTATCGTATCTCCCATTTCATCTTCATCTACATCCTCTTCCATTTCCATAATATTGTCCTCAAGTACATCGCCCTTGTATAGTCCCTCTATATACTCCTTCCACCTATCTGCTTTCCCTTCTTTGCTTAGAACTGGGTTTCCATCTGAGCTCTTGATGTTCATACAAGTGGTTCTCTTCTCTCCAAAGGTCTCTTTAATTTTCCTGTAGGCAGTATCTATCTTACCCCTAGTAAGATAAGCCTCTACATCCTTACATTTGTCCTCTAGCCATCCCTGCTTAGCCATTTTGCACTTCCTGTCGATCTCATTTTTGAGACGTTTGTATTCCTTTTTGCCTGCTTCATTTACTGCATTTTTATATTTTCTCCTTTCATCAATTAAATTCAATATTTCTTCTGTTACCCAAGGATTTCTACTAGCCCTCGTCTTTTTACCTATTTGATCCTCTGCTGCCTTCACTACTTCATCCCTCAAAGCTACCCATTCTTCTTCTAATGTATTTCTTCCCCCCATTCCTGTCAATTGTTCCCTTATGCTCTCCCTGAAACTCTGTACAACCTCTGGTTCTTTCAGTTTATCCAGCTCCCATCTCCTTAAATTCCCACCTTTTTGCAGTTTCTTCAGTTTTAATCTACAGGTCATAACCAATAGATTGTGGTCAGAGTCCACATCTGTCCCTGGAAATGTGTTACAATTTAAAACCTGGTTCCTAAATCTCTGTCTTACCATTATATAATCTGATACCTTTTAGTATCTCCAGGGTTCTTCCATGTATACAACCTTCTTTCATGATCCTTAAACCAAGTGTTAGCTATGACTAAGTTGTGCAAAATTCTACCAGGCGGCTTCCTCTTTCATTTCTTAGCCCCAATCCATATTCACCTACTACGTTTCCTTCTCTCCCTTTTCCTACACTCGAATTCCAGTCCCCCATGACTATTAAATTTTCGTCTCCCTTCACTATCTGAATAATTTCTTTTATTTCATCATACATATCTTCAATTTCTTTGTCATCTGCAGAGCTAGTTGGCATATAAACTTGTACTACTGTAGTAGGTGTGGGCTTCGTATCTAACTTGGCCACAATAATGCGTTCTCTAAGCTGTTTGTAGTAGCTTACCCTCGTTTTCCTATTGATTATTAAACCTACTCCTGCATTACCCCTATTTGACTGTGTTTATAACCCTGTAGTCACCTGACCAGAAGTCTTGTTCCTCCTGCCACCGAACTTCACTAATTCCCACTATATCTAACTTTAACCTATCCATTTCCCTTTTCAAATTTTCTAACCTACCTGCCCGATTAAGGGACCTGACATTCCATGCTCCGATCCGTAGAACGCCAGTTCTCTTTCTCCTGATAACGACATCCTCTTGAGTAGTCCCCGCCCGGAGATCCGAATGGGGGACTATTTTACCTCCAGAATATTTTACCCAAGAGGACGCCATCATCATTTAATCATACAGTAAAGCTGCATGCCCTCGGGAAAAATTACAGCCGTAGTTTCCCCTTGCTTTCAGCCGTTCGCAGTACCAGCACAGCAAGGCCGTTTTGGTTGTTGTTACAAGGCCAGATCAGTCAATCATCCAAACTGTTGCCCTTGCAACTACTGAAAAGGCTGCTGCCCCTCTTCAGGAACCACACGTTTGTCTGGCCTCTCAACAGATACCCCTCTGTTGTGGTTGTACCTACGGTACGGCTATCTGTATCACTGAGGCACGCAAGCCTCCCCACCAACGGCAAGGTCCATGGTTAATGGGGGGAGCCTTTCATATCTGGTGTTTTAATAGAATGTAGACATGATGTTATTCTTAGATGGGACTTCTTGCAGGGATCACAAGCAATCTGACTGTGGAAGATCAGAACTCTTGACTGATGAAAAGCTACACACACACACACACACACACACACACACACACACACACACACACACACACACAGAGCTTTGGGCGACTGTCATTATAGGCATATCCTGCGGTCACCAACAAGAGAAGTTCCAGTAATTCAGCAAGATGCTCAATATTGTACCTTACACAACACTTATTCCAATCTTTTGGTACTTCGTCAACCTCTAGCCCTCTTCTAACTTTAATTTTCTTCTCTTGCATTCTGCCTAATTTCTCCATGTTTTCCTCTGTTTAATGTACTTCATGTCTTGTTCACAATTTTGCAAGTTATTTCTGTCGGCATACATGTTCATTTCAATAAAATTAGATAAATTAAAATTTATTTCAATCATTCAGCAGAAAAGATTTAAAATTGAATTTAAAAGCTTTCTTCTATAGTTTATATTAAATGGGACCAATATTAACCTTCATCATGACACTGAAACAGTTACCAACAAATAATATACTATGACCTATTTATACAAGTTTGTCTGTGAAGATGATGTAATCCTATAAAATATTTATATCTGCAAAAAGCAAATTGAGTCATCTCAAACACATTCAATTATTTAAATCTCCATATAACTAATCTTGGAAGCTTTTACGCTTAAGCTCAATGTTTCAACATAACCACAAAATAAAAACTGAAGTGGTTATCTCAGGAATAAAGTAAATAAACTGCCCCTACCCTATTAGCAGTTTTCTAAATTATTATAAAGATGACTACATTATACTATTTTTTCTTCACAGTGGATACCACAGCAATTAATTTATTAAACTAAACTGGCATTTTCTTCTACTGAAGTAATAATTTTATTAGTTCACAACTAATATCAGTCTTCTAGGGAGTTCTCAAACGATTTTATGCTTCTGTACAAAATGGACTGTTATAATACTCCATGAATAGGAAAGTAATGATATGAACAGAAATAATTTTATACTCCAGTAAAATTTATTTCCAATAAGTCCACATTCATATCATGACATTTCTATCTAGGAGATAATATATTCAATTTTATAAACAACCATAAAATCACTTAAGAATGACCTAGAAGGCTGAAACCACTTGTGAACTCAGAAAAATTATTTCAACAAAAGAAGAAAATGCCACCTTCTCTTAATGACTGCATCTATTTTAGCTACACAATGCAGTAAACTTAAGTTGATATACAGACCATTAAACAATATATGCAATGTGGATGCTGCAAAAGCTTCAGTGGATAATTAACAACAAAACAAACAAGAACTTTGAATGACACATATCTAATAAAAGTAAATAAATGACTAATCAGCAGACTCTTCACACCATGACTGAGTACACTTAATGACTGTCATTCAGTAATAATAAATTTATGAACTGCCATTTATATAAAGACTGAATAGGTTTCTAAGTAAATATAATGCACTCTGCAACAAAATTAAAGTTTTACAATCTTTAGAGTCAATATAATAGCAGCCAACAACAAAATAACACAAATGAGTGACCATGTCAGGCAATCAAAAGTCAGATCCATTTAAGGGAGAAAAAAAAAGGAACACAAATGCGCAGCACAGCAACAGAGATGCACATGCTGTCTGACAAGCAAGCAGGCAAATCTGCTGTCAGAGTGACGCAAGAGAGCAACACTGAGTGTAATGACCAACAAGTGAGCTAATTACAGATGAAAGAGGGATAACTCCCACCTGAGGTCGATCCGCAGACACTCAGTAGAGTCGCTCGAGAACTGGAGGTGGGGGCAGGGGAGGCATGTACGGCATGGAGGACAGCACCCCATCGGGCGCCAACCCCACACCACACTGTCAGGCATACGACAGCTGTCATTTTTCTCCTAGACAGAGATTTCTCATCTCTGTCATCTAAGCAACTGCTTAAATTTCAACACAGCAGTGTTCAATTTGCCAGTAGCAGCCATCTATGGACACTTGATATAATATTACCACATTACAGGGAAATTACCTTAATTTACAGTGACACACACACACATACACACGCACGCACGCACACGCACGCGCGCGCACACACACACACACACACACACACACACACACACACACACACACACACACAATGATCAATCAACCTACCTAGTTCTACATAGTGCATTCTGTCACTGCCTACAGCAGCAATCCAATTAGTCAGTGTTGCTATAGTTCTATAGTATAGCAAAACATTACAATAATGCTTCCACTGTGACTACAGGGGTGGTGACATGTCAAGTGGCAGGATGTGGCATTTCGTGAAGTTCTTCCCAGAGCTATGCTCCACACCATACAATCCACTAGATCACTAAACGTTTTGCTGTTAACCACATTTAAATCTAAGTTTAAAATTCAAGACACCCAGAATAGCAGCTGACTGTGAGATTAAGGCACCAGTTTTACAGGGTAAAATGAAGTATCCCATAAGAAAACATATCAAGTCTTCATACTTTTCATTAACACTGAGTCTGAGCTCTAGCAGGCAAAACTGGACATTTTAATCTTACACGGCGAGTCAAAAGGAACTTTACAACTTTGGAACAATATAGAAATTTATTGAGTAACTTTTAGACTGCTGATGTGTTATTTTATAACAACAACCTGAAGTTTCAAATAAAAGTGTCAAGAGTCATTTTGGTTTTATATGACTACCATTTGTGATGCAGCAAACATCTCACTGGTAATCAATTTCTCCCCACACTCATTGTGGCATATCAGGCTTAACTTGTGCAAAGGCAGCGTAGACTTGATTTTTTCAGGTCAGCTACACAGTACTCGTCAAAAAGTCTTTTGTGGAATGCCAGTCTTACGAGACATATGTTGTGTTGATTTCTGTGGAATGGAAGCAAATCTCTTCCTAACCTGTTGGACAATCATCAACATGAGGGTGACCTGTGATTTATCATGTCACAGTGAACAACCACTCAACAAAGTTCTTGTGCCAAGAGTATAAATTATAGGCTTACTTAGAGGTTCTTAAGCTATTTGGTGCGAAGTTTACACCGGAACGTAGTTGCAGAGATCATTTCATGAATCCAAAATTCACAACGAGCACACTCCACACCAGTAAAAGTGGCCATTTTAACTGTACACGACACTGGTGCTTATGGTGGAAGAACGGGGTACTGACGAACTACGTGTCTCAAACTTGAGGTTGTGTGCTATAAAATAATGCATCTACCGATTGTGTAAGTTCTCAATAAATTTCTGTACCATTCAAAAGCCGTAAAGCCCTTTTTGACTAATCCTGTTTTTAAGGTAGAAAGTTCACAGTACAGCAGTAACCTTTTGACCAACAATGAAATTAGACGTTCTAACTTAAAGTTATGTGCATTACTAGACTTTTGAATTAAAATTAACTTGTATAAAGAGCTTTTTATACCACTTTTTCTGAAAAAGAGGAAAATTTATCGAGGGTACATTTACACAGTTTTTCAAAGCTAACATGATTATTTTACACAAAAATATTTAATAACGAAGCAAACAGCTTTTCTTCTCTACAGTAATCATGTATGAAAATCTTTCTCTGCTTTGTATACTTCAAAGTATGTGAATTTACACAGTGCAACTTTACACCAACTACACTAGTAAATACACTGACAGATTGTACCTCACAGCCAGTTTTCCAGTCTGCTTCTTACCTCTTTAGAGATCACTACACATTTTTTTCCAAAAAAATTATTTCCAGTCAGTCATCCAGATGTACACTGTCGTGGTTTGGGATCTATTCTCTTAACAAGGTGAGCTTGCTTCGTTGCCATAAACTGTGAAGTAGTTTGACAATTTCCATTGCCTAAGCAGGTTCTGACACCTCTCTACCTATACGATCAATAAAGATGACCACCTGAGCAGTGTCTCTCATCCTTACCATATACATATTTTGTTTATCCTTCCCAAACAGCACTATGACATTCCATTTAAACCTAAAAGTTTGTTCACCTCCAAGTTTTGAATCTTCTACAGCACAACGTAACTGAAGTTGAGTTTTGAAGTTCAGGCAACAGCAATTTTGACCAACTCTCTCTTGAAAGTCAAATTGGTGTAAAATTTATCTGTAAAATAAAAGTAACCCTTTACAATGCCTTCAACACATTCACTGTGTCAGACCTTGATATGTAGAGAGATTCTCAGAGGGTGTGTATACATACTGGAAATTACTGTGCATGGTTTTCATATGAGGTCTCGATGTGCACTGGGTCAAAGCCAGTTTCCCCCGTTTCTTTCTTTGCTAATGAATTATTTGTATAAAATTTTCTTAGAACAAAGATTAAATGCCAACAGAATTCTGGGACCTGTGTCCTTACATACAAAGTACTACACTTTTACACACGTGACTCTTGATGACCAGAAACACTCATTTTCACAAGGGTACCACTATCCCACACTTTGATAAGAGTATGTAGCAGAAGCAGAATCAGTGCTTTGTATTTTCTTTATGTTCTGTTTGGCATGCAGATTAGTTTGCTCCTTCATTTTTTCATCACAGAATCTGTAAAAAATTTAAAAAGAAAGCTCTAGATGTACTACTCTACCTCCCTACCTCCCTACCTACCTCCTTACCTCCCTACCTACCTCCCTACCTACCTACCTACCTCTCTACCTCACCTCACCACACACTTAACTGTCCAGATTGTACTACTAATACAGCAGTAAGTGGCACATCATCTGTCATCTATCATTCCTCTGATTTAGTATGTCACAAAGTTTCCAGCCTTTTCTTTGCTCTTTTGGCTCTTCAGGCAAGAGAGCTAGAGGAATAACATCACTGCTTGTTCCTGAAGGGTTTTCACAACCACTTTCCTTTTCAGAGTCCTACCACAGAAATCCCATTTTTGTTCCAAATAATTCATAACTGGCCTCTCCAAAATTTCTTCAAGTAAACAATCCTTATCACTTAAGAGCCATCTACACCACAATCCTCTGAAAAATCAATTTCACTATTCTCAAAATCACAAGGCAACCCAGGAACAAACTCTGTCAAACAATCTTGAGACAACTAAGCATTTTGCTGAAATACGCTGTTTTGAAAATCCTCAAAAAGAAACTTTTCTCCAGCATGTCCACACCACATAGCAATCAATATCTTAAAGTGCCTGCAGAAAATCCCAACTGCACAGGAATCAAAAATATTAATAGGGACAAAGAGGGAGATAGCGAAAGCACCCTAAAAATTATAGGTGATGGATTTTCAGGCAGGCCAACTGCAACTGTACTTTTTAGAATGTGTGCCACAAACTGTTGATATCTCATGCTTATTAGCAAGCACTGCATTGTGGGATCTCACAGTTGTTCATAACACACTTCTGCCCTAAGCTGGCTGCTTTTGGAGATTGTATAGGCTGTAACCATTTCACTTCATATATTTATCAGCATTTTACATAATTACTAACAAATGTAACCAGCCTCGTATCTCCAGGGTACGGACCCTATGCTAGATGCCTAGGAATGACACTGATGGGGAAAGGAAATTTAAACATACAACACTAATAACTGATTGAATTTGTTCTCAGAATGACAATGTAAATACTGTGAAACCTTGCACAGAGAGCATAATTCACTCCGGAATCTTACTCTTAGTGCAACACACTCATTAAGCGAAAGAAGTTATCCCATATAAATTAATCTAAAATACGATAATGTGTTCCATGCAGAAAAAGTACTAAAAGTTTTATCTTATTCATGCCATTTATTCAAAGAAAATTACACACACAGGATTATGTACTTTGCTATTCACAATACATAACTAATTCTTTTTTGCTAGGAAGCTATCTATAGTCATTTGTTTCTGCCAACAGTTCAACACTTGGTGAAAATGTGATACAGCATTGTTGTCAAATAAATATGTAACGCACGTAGCCACTGCTTTATTGGGGGGGGGGGACGATGCAACAAATTCCCGTACTTTCAGCATTTCTCTTATTGTGCCAGAAGATTTTTGCTTTGCTGCCACCACCACCACCACCACCACCACCACCTCCCCCTCCTCCAAACTCCTCTCCACAACTTTCAGCTGTGAAACACCCTGCAACTCCATACGCTCTTCAGTGGTCATTTCTTGGCTGTGATCTTCCAAAAGCTCATCGGTATCTGGTTATCCACGTCTAGACCTATACTCTTGGCCAAAGACACAATCTCATTGACTGCATGATCCACAGGTACTAATTCAAATGCCTCCGAGACTCATTTGACAATGCACTCTGGCAAAAGCTTCTTCCAAGGAGGAGTGAGTTCTCTCGTTAACCTCTTCCCACACCTTTTCAATTATCTTGACCCAGGCAACAATGTTTAAGTGATATTTGAATAACACTCAGATAGAGAGAATGGTAGCTTCAGTCAATTCAAAGCACTGCTCGGAGAGTGCTTTAGTGTAGAGCTTCTTATAGTTAGAAATAATCTGCTCGTCCATATATGCTGGACTAACAGTAGTGTTGGGAGGCAGAAATTGGATCTTGATGAATTGAAATTCAAGGAGATGGTCTTGTAGGCCTGGAGAATGGGCAGGAGTATTGTCCATAACAAACGAGACATGAAGTGGCAGATTCATCTCAAATATTTTTTCACTGAAGGACAAAACACTTCAATCACAAAAAAGGCCACGTGTTACATGAGCCTTGTTGTTGGACCTCCACATCACATTTAACCTGCTCTTCTGGATTTTATGCTTCTTGAAGGCTCGTGGAGTTTCTGAATGGCAGACAAGCAGCAGTTTAATTTTCAAATGGCCACTTGCATTGACACACAATATCAGAGTGAGATGGTCTTTCATTGACTGTGACTAGGCAATGCATTCTCCTCCACTGTTACAAGATACGCATCAGCATCTAAAGGTACGCTTCGGCATCTTTTCTGGAATAGGCCAATCTCATCACAATGAAAAACCTATTGTGGCAGATACCCCCCAAAATCTACAATCATCTTTAAGGTGTTTATGAAGTTCTCCGCTGTCTTTGAGTCAGAGCTGGATTGTTTGCCATGCCTCACAATGCTGTGGATGTAGGTTCTTCTCAAACTTCTTGAACCACCCACGTCTTCCCTTAAACACTTCTTTGGCCGCTGATGATCCTGGCATCGTCTTAACGTGGTCGGCAAAAATCATTCTCGCCTTCTCACAAATTATTTTTGTGTTGATAGTATTGCCTTGCAATTGCTTTTCATTTATCCATATAAGGAGCAACCTTTTAACACTGTCCAGAATACAAAACTGCTGTTAAGATACTCTTGTCACTCGTTCTGAAGCATCTACCTCCTCAACCTTGTCCTTGTTATTGAGGATAGTGCAAAACGTCGATGCAGACCGACTGCATGTGTGTGCGAAATCAGCACCGCTCACACCATGTTCACAGTCTCCACATTGTTGACGTTTCACCCACTGCTTGCGAACTGCTGGTAAATCGTCGCCTTTCGCTTAACAAGCTATGTTTTGCATAATGAGTCATTTTTTTTAGTTTGTTTGGCTCCTTATGCGAATTGCACATTACAGGAGGTGCTTGTTAAGCAAGGTTACACCGTACACAACAAAAGAATCATCACAAACGTATAATTTTTTAAGACTCTACTGAAAGCCCAGTTTCCAAATACTTTTTCTGCTGACTAGTAAAATTTTTAGTTTAACAGATTTGCCATTCCATAATTCCCCGAAGAATTACAGAGAAAAAACAACTGGAACTTCAAACAAGCAACATTTTTTTTTTTTTCATTATTTAAATTCTCAATTTTTCCTATATACACCCACACACCTGAGATATAGAATATAATCTGTAACAAAAGTTTTGTTTTAACTTTATTCGTCTGCTATGGACTCCACAGAAGACAAGACAATGAGAGGACTTCAAACTGCTCCAGTTTTTTAGTGCTGAACTTTATCATAAGAGATGGCAAATGGGAAGTAATGAGAGAAAAGTAATGGAGAGAGAAAAAACTGAGAACAAGAACAGGTACAAGAAATAGCATACTTTGTTACATTTTGGTTTAATATACAAAATACTCGACAAATGGAAGAAAAGATGTCAGACAGTGAAAGTGAGTAGATTTCTTAATTGGTACAGAAACAATGTATTTCTTAAAGCCAAAGGCTTCCACAATATGGAACACTGTGGATAGACATTCAAATTAATAAAAAGTGTATGACACGTGAGAAAAACCAAGAATATTAAATAAGATATTGGTGAAAATCTATTAATCACTGTTCAAGTAATTTCATGTTAATACAACACAGAAAAGCAACGTTTTTAATTCTTATCATCTCAGATTTCTTTCAAATCTGGTGCATCCAATGATGCAGATAAGAGGTGGAAAACTACCAATTTGCAGAGGTTACAGGGCAGCTAAGTCTGTAAGCTGTGTGAAATATACATGCATCTATCTCAACATGAATGACTATAGCTCTCTCTCTCTAATCCAGGCAATAGTAATGAAACTTATATCAGTGAAAACCCAACAAGTAGAGATTTACATTGTTTTATACAAATGGCAGGTTTCTGAACATTTTCACATGCAATGTCAGTGACCTTGACCTTTCACCTTTAACATCTCTAAACACCGCACCATCAATTTTTAAAAATCTATGTTGTACTGTTCTAATATGTTACTATAAACATGGCAAATATCAAGGTGTCACACTAATTGCATCATTTCTAAAAATTTATTTTATCAGCATCAGCACACTATTAAAATAGAGGTATTATATTTACAATTACAAGTCTTAAGTGATGTACAAAAATATGGTTTATACCATTGTAGTGAGAATACGAATTATTTACAATGTAACTTCAATGAAAAGGCAATAAAAAGTGATAACAACTCATCTCTCAAGTCTCCAATTAAATTGTTCACATTCACCAGATCTAATGCAGGGGGATAGGGAGTCCTCCAAGTTGGTGTCAGTGGATCCAGTCCTGTGAGAATGTCACATCTTCCGATAACACAAGTGTGTGGTTTGGCAGGAAACACAAATGATGCAAGGCCATCCATGTAGATACAAAAAGCAGCCTGTACTACACCTGTCTCTTTGTAAGTTTGTGAAACGTACGCTACTCACCAATGGCTATCATACATTAAGGCAACCAATTCATTTAAGTCTGCTAACAACATTTTATTCACCACAGCAGTCACTGACTCTTCTCTGCTCACTAGGGTCTTCACTATACCTTTGTTAACAGCTATTGCACAATGAAGATTACGTACCTGAAACATTGCTTCAGCTTGGCAATGTACTGATCATGATAAGCCAATATATAATGGAGAACACATGAAGGAACATTATCTTTGCACCACTGATACAACTTTCATGATGTCAAAATATGGTTCTCATGAGGTCAACTGAGGCTGGCAAATGTGATTAATCTCTCTATAGTCCCCAAAACCCCTTCACAAGATCATTTACCATGTTCTTTAACAAAAGAAATGCCACTCTACTTTAACATCAATTTCTCCCTGACAGTAGGGCAGATTCATGAAATTCTTCCTGTTTTTGTATTGGGTAGCACATCCACCCAGAAAGTGGTAAATGTGCTTTGGAGCTGGAATGTGGCATTTTAAAAAATTCTCTCTCTCTCTCTCTCTCTCTCTCTCTCTCTCTCTCTCTCTCTCTCTCTCACACACACACACACACACACACACACACACACACACACCAGCACTGAGAACAACACAATGCTTTGGCTGCAACTCAAAGTTTTGGGAATCCAACAGTGCTGATTTACTCTAATTCCATTTTTTCACAGTCACAGTCTTTTCTTCCTGGTATCTCACAGGTCACATTAAGATCACAGTAAAAATAACGCACACATTGAACTCTTTCTCACACAAGGTCTTACCTGTTATAATCATTATAGCAGACAATCACTACTGTTAGGAACACAATCCTCAGCAAAGCATTCTGGGAGTCAAATTCACATACATCATCTGGCTGTGTGTTAACCCTACATAAACATGCACTTAAAAAGCACACAAATTCAAGAAACAGGAACAGAAATATTCAGACATGAAGTGTTCGTCTCATTTTGAAAACAGAAACACCGGATTCTCTGTTCCGCTTATCGATGTTACTGCCAACCCACCAAAGCAGGTCTTCCCTATAGCAGTTAATACCAGTCACATCAACTACAAGTCCCCTTAGATGCCTCTTGTGTGCCAGCTAGATCAGTAAACATGTTTTTAAAGTAAGACAAGGACTTCACAGTTCTCCTTATACTCTAGCACTTTGGAAGTAGTCAAAATTTGTATTTGGTCACACATACTACCCAAACTGCGACACTTACAGGGTGACAATTATTGAACTAAATGGGAAAAAAAAAAGATTTAAATTAGTTACAAACTATGGCATGCACACTTCTTATTCAACATGTAAACGACATTACAGATATTCAGATTTGGGTTATAACCTGTTCGATATGCCTGCCATTATTAGCAATGATGTGGCGGAGACAAATAATCAAATTCTGCATGGCTTGCTGAAGTGTCAGGATATTGATGCTGTCAATCTCCTGACAGGCAGTTTTCAGCCCAGCAATGGTTTTGGTGTTACTGCTGTACACCTCATCTTTAATAGTCACACAAAAGTCACACAGGTTCAGATCTGGAGAATATGGTGGCCAACTGAGGCTCATGCCAGTAGTCTCTGGGTACCTCAGAGGCAGTATGCGGTCCCCGAAGTACTCCTCCACGACATCACTCTCCTGCTCCGATGGGGTCAAGCATGAACCACACCTTGTCAAAATCAAGGTCACTTTGGATAATGGGGATGAAATCATCTTCCAAAACCCTCACATACCATTTGGTAGTCACTGTACCATCAAGAAACAACATTCTTCTTCTCCTTCTTATATTTATTATTATTATTATTATTATTATTATTTCTTTCCTTTCTCAGACCTTAGATCTGGTTCGAAATGAAAGTGACGCGGACCTTGATCAAGTGTGACTTCCTTTTAACTGTACGGTATATGTTACATTGCGTTTAGGAACTTTCGGGTAATTGAACATGTATCAATAATTACGGATTTCTGTAGTTTTATATATATGTTTGGATGTAGCTGTATTGCGTTGATGTACTGGTGGATATTGTGTGGTATGACTCCTGTAGTTGATAGTATAATTGGTATAATGTCAACTTTATCCTGATGCCACATGTCCTTGACTTCCTCAGCCAGTTGGATGTATTTTTCAATTTTTCTCCTGTTTTCTTTTGTATATTTGTTGTATTGGGTATGGATATTTCGATTAGTTGTGTTAATTTCTTCCTTTTATTGGTGAGTATGATGTCAGGTTTGTTATGTGGCGTTGTTTTATCTGTTATAATGGTTCTGTTCCAGTATAATTTGTATTCATCATTCTCCTGTACATTTTGTGGTGCATACTTGTATGTGGGAACGTGTTGTTTTATAAGTTTATGTTGTAAGGCAAGCTGTTTCCCATGGAGGCCCGGGAAAAGAATAGGCCTCCGGTATGTTCTGCCAGTCGTAAAAGGCGATGAAAAGAACAAACCACTAATAGGGCTAACCCCCCTTTTAGTGTGACGAGTTGGTTCAGGACAGAACTAAAGAAGCCTCGGACAAGCGCCGTCATGGTCGGGGACGACGCTTGAACCCTATGCCCGCCCACAATGGTAATGACACTGCTAGCCAACTGGAAAATGATTTAAATCCAAATAGAGGTGTTTTGCAGGATATGCTTCCTACAACCACCCTAGAAGGAAAACAAAGGCAGAGGATGAGATGGTCAGATGAAGTTAATCGACACCTCATGTTCTGTTATTACCAAGCAACAAACCTAGGAACCAACACAACTGGATACAGATCACAAGTATACACAACATTTATTATTATTATTATTATTATTATTATTATTTCTTTACTTTCTCAGACGTTAAGTCTGGTTAAGAATGGAAAGTGACGCGGACCTTGATCAAGCGTCACTTCCTATTAACTGTACGGTATGTGTTATATTGCATTTAGGAACTTTCGGGTAATTGAACATGTATCAATAATTACGGATTTCTGTAGTTGTATATATATATGTTTGGATGTAGCTGTATTGCATTGATGTACTGATGGATATTGTGTGGTATGACTCCTGTAGTTGATAGTATAATTGGTATGATGTTAACTTTATCCTGATGCCACATGTCTTTGACTTCCTCAGCCAGTTGGATGTATTTTTCAATTTTTTCTCCTGTTTTCTTTTGTATATTTGTTGTATTGGGTATGGATATTTCGATTAGTTGTGTTAATTTCTTCTTTTTATTGGTGAGTATGATGTCAGGTTTGTTATGTGGCGTTGTTTTATCTGTTATAATGGTTCTGTTCGAGTATAATTTGTATTCATCATTCTCCAGTACATTTTGGGGTGCATACTTGTATGTAGGAACTTGTTGTTTTAAAAGTTTATGTTGTAAGGCAAGCTGTTGATGTATTATTTTTGCGTCATTGTCATGTCTTCTGGGGTATTCTATATTTGCTAGTATTGTATTATTATTATTATTATTATTATTATTATTATTATTATTATTATTATTCTTTCCTTTCTCAGACGTTATGTCTGGTTAAAAATGGAAAGTGACGCGGACCTTGATCAAGCCTGACTTCCTTTTAACTGTACAGTATGTGTTACACTGCATTTAGGAACTTTTGGGTAATTGAACATGAATCAATAATTACAGATTTCTGTAGTTGTATATATACATTTGGATGTAGCTGTATTGCGTTGATGTACTGCTGGATATTGTGAGGTACGACTCCTGTAGGCGATAGTATAATTGGTATAATGTCAACTTTATCCTGATGCCACATGTCCTTGACTTACTCAGCCAGTTGGATGTATTTTTCAATTTTTTCTCCTGTTTTCTTCTGTATATCTGTTGTATTGGGTACAGGTATTTCGATTAGTTGTGTTAATTTCTTCTTTTTATTGGTGAGTATGATGTCAGGTTTGTTATGTGGTGTTGTTTTATCTGTTATAATGGTTCTGTTCCAGTATAATTTTTATTCATCATTCTCCAGTACATTTTGTGGTGCATATTTGTATGTGTGAATGTGTTGTTTTATTAGTTTATGTTGTATGGCAAGTTGTTGATGTATTATTTTTGCTACATTGTCATGTCTTCTGGTGTATTCTGTATTTGCTAGTATTGTATATCCACTTGTGATGTGATATACTGTTTCTGTTTGTTGTTTGCAACGTCTGCATTTATCTGTTGTGATATTGGGATCTTTAATAATATGCTTGCTGTAATATCTGGTGTTTATTGTTTGATCCTGTATTGCAATCATGAATCCTTCTGTCTCACTGTATATATTGCCTTTTCCTAGCCATGTGTTGGATGCGTCTTGATCGATGTGTGGCTGTGTTAGATGACATGGGTGCTTGCCATGTAGTGTTTTCTTTTTCTAATTTACTTTCTTTGTATCTGTTGATGTTATGTGCTCTAAAGGGTTTTAGAAAGGTTATGAAGTTGCAATGGTGTAACCAATGTACTTATATGAGTGATTGCTTTGTGTATTTTGCTAGTTTCTGCTCATTCTATAAAGAATTTTCTTAAATTGTCTACCTGTCTATAATGTATGTTTTTTATGTCGATAAATCTCCTTCCTCCTTCCTTTCTGCTTAATGTGAATCTTTCTGTTGCTGAATGTATGTGATGTATTCTATATTTGTGGCACTGTGATCGTGTAAGTGTATTGAGTGCTTCTAGGTCTGCGTTACTCCATTTCACTACTCCAAATGAGTAGGTCAATATTGGTATAGCATAAGTATTCATAGCTTTTGTATTTTTTCTTGCTGTCAATTCTGTTTTCAGTATTTTTGTTAGTCTTTGTCTATATTTTTCTTTTAGTTCTTCTTTAATATTTGTATTTTCTATTCCTATTTTTCGCCTATATCCCAGATATTTATAGGCATCTGTTTTTTCCAACACTTCCATGCAGTCGCTGTGGTTATCCAATAAGTAATCTTCTTGTTTAGTGTGTTTTCCCTTAATTATGCTATTTTTCTTACATTTGTCTGTTCCGAAAGCCATATTTATTGCTGCCAGTAGTTTTAGATCATCCATATATAGCAAATGTGTGATTTTTGTTGGTATGTTCCAGAAATATTATATCCATATTTTATTATTTAGCATGCTGGATAGTGGGTTCAGAGCAAGGCAGAACCAGAATGGACTTAATGAGTCTCCTTGATATATTCCACACTTAATCTGTATTGGCTGTGATGTGATGTTATTTGAATTTGTTTGGATATTAAGAATGGTTTTCCAATTTTTCATTACTATGTATAGGAACTGTATCAATTTAGGATCTACTTTGTATATTTCCAATATCTGTAGTAACCATGAATGGGGCACACTATCAAAAGCTTTTTGGTAATCAATGTATGCATAGTGTAGCGACCTATTATTATTATTATTATTATTATTATTATTATTATTATTACTGATGAACCCATCCATATCAACATGGCCTTCGTCACTAAACCAAACCATAATGTGCATATTAATTCCCATCATTCCCATTAGTCAACCATGCAGTTTGAATGTCCTAATGCAAACCGTTCAGAAGTTATCATGATTTTATTTCATACAGGGTCAAAAATTGTCACCCTTTATCTTTCGGCCAGGCTACGATTTCTCTAACTTTTTTCAAACCCTTCTTTTCCGGATGTGCCACACAAGTCTGCTCCAAAACTGAAGCAACAGTTTCCAGTTTTTGCTTTGGGCATACTTTCCCATACTGATATCTCTCCTAATACTAGAATTTAAAGAATCCAGTGACAAATCAGGCGCTATTTTATATTCACTTACATCTAAAGTAACTAACACAGATGAGGAAACGCATGCAGGAGTTGTTGAGTTTTGTGATAATTGCTTTCTACCTTTGCTGCAAACTTTTTCATCTCGCACTACATTAGGACGTTTTTCTACCATCCACTCCTAAAGATACCTTGAATTCTTCTGTGCTCTTGTATGTTTTCTTCTTTAAATGGATTGTAACAATACAATTTTAACTTTAAATACATTTCTTTATTGGCTGCTGTTCTGGAAAAACTGGACACACAACTGCTTAGTACATTGTTAGTGTAGTGATGTAAACAAAATAAATTTTTGGGTATGATGCCTTTGGTGTGCCAACTTGATATTTATCATTGAAAAAATACATAAACAAACTCTGAAGGTGGGAGGAGGCGGAGGAGAGTAACGTTTAACTTCTTGTCGACAACGAGGTCATTAGAGATGGAGCACAAACCCTGATTAGGGAAGGATGGGAAAGGAAAACAGCCATGCCCTTTCAAAGGAATCATCCCGGCATTTCCCTTAAGTGATTTAGGGAAATCACAGAAAACCTAAATATGGATGGAAGGACGCAGGTCTGAACAGTCGTCCTCCCGAATCTGAAGGTTAGATGTTATGAGATATTCAAGATCACAAGTCAACTCTTAGGAACTCTGTGTTATGTTACATATCGCTTAAAGCTCTACTCATTAGTTTTTCAACTATTTACGTCTAGCTTTTCAACTATTTAAGACTAACTGTTATACCTGGATTACAACCAGAATTTTTTATGTAGCAACAGGCATGTTTAAATTTCACACAATTCCCAAACTTTGCAAACCTGCACATCTCTGTGCAATTTTCATATGCCTCTACATATTCATAGTTTACCATCTCTTGTCTAGATCACTGACTGCAGCAAATCTGAAGAAATTGAGTGGGTTGAGTTGATTGGTGCATTGAATTGACACTGAATTACCCGTTCATAAACCACATACCTGCAAGATATACCAGACAAGGACTGGGTTCCCTACATCTAATGAAAAATGACATTTGAAGATGCTGTTAATGTTTCCACAATTATCTGCTGAACATTCGTCAGTAAAACCCAGTAGTTAAGATGTAGTGATGTCGATGTAGCACTATTTATCCAAACACAAAATATTTATCAAGTTTCAATCGTAGTTTTACCTATTTATACCAGTTGATTGATCAATAATGGAAAATGTTTGTTGCCCAAGATGAACATGGCATTAAGTTCATGGACCATACTACTTCATAGTATACAGGGTTCCCTCCTAGGAGTCATCAGGCACATTTTCTTTCACGTTTTGGTACGAAACAATACTGCTCACTGTGTCTTTCATGTCATACCCAGTGTCACTGGAAAGCAATGGTTTGTGTTATTTACAAGCAAAATGAGTTGTAACGTGAAATATTATTTTCCCATTCATTCAATAGTGTGTTCCCAAATTAGTCTAGTGCGATATTCACTTTATTGGCATGTATTAACAGGGACAGTAAAACAAAAAGAATAACCATCACACTGGCCCTTGCTGACTGCTACTTCATGTGTATGAGGTAACAGGCGAGTTGTGGCGCCCTGAAAATATTATAAGTTCGGAGTTGGTATGGTCGCACAGGCTGCTCGGCAAGCTGGGGCTCATCAGCAACAGCTTGGTGCCGAACATTAGCCGGAGCAAGAGGGGTAGCCCCAGCGCGTGGTCCAGGCCAACCGCGTGGCTGGGAATTCCATGTTGACACTGTGTCAAGGACTGTGCTGTGTGTCAAAGGAGATTTGTATGCTGGGAGTGCCAAAGGCGGTGGACTCTGTGAAACCATAATGGCAGACATTTCACAGTTCATGTAGAAATTAATAACAGCCAGAGGAATCATGATACCTTAAAAAGAAACATGTACATTACCATTATTTGCACGACAATTCTGACAGTGTAACCAGGTTTCCAATATCTTTCTTAGTTTAAAGTTTAGTATCTGACTGTAAATTAAGCAAGTAACACCCAGCAACAAATTTCCAAAATCTAAATGGTTCATCCGATTTTGTCAATTGACATGTCTTTAGAAAGCTATTAGTGTAAACCTAAATTGGTATACATTACAGACATGTAACTTGAATAGTACAAGAGTTATTGGAGGTCAAAGTGGTCGATTACTATTTATCGCTTCAGGCCGTCAGTACTCTACAGTTACACGAAAAAACGGTAACAGTATGCTTATAAATATATATTTATTCGTCTATGCCTTTGTTTATATCCAATATATACTATATATACTATTCATCACCCCCCCCCCCCCCCCATGAACCATGGGCCTTGCCGTTGGTGGGGAGGCTTGCGTGCCTCAGTGATACAGATAGCCGTACCGTAAGTGCAACCACACTGGAGCGGTATCTGCTGCGAGGCCAGACAAATGTGTGGTTCCTCAGGGTGTATACGGGTACAAGGAAAAAAAAATCCCCGATTATTCCCGAATTTCCCGTTTAAAAAATACGCTTTTTCCCGGGCGAAAATACACTTTTTCTGTGCTAAGTGACAGTAGGTTTTCTGCAGAGTTTCCCTCGGAACTGTAAAACTTATCAATTCTTTGAATGGTTAAGGTTTTATACAATCGCGTAGAACTTCTCGGAAAAAAAGAAAAGACGGGCAGAGAAGCTTTGGAGAGAATTTTTTTAAAAAAAAAAGAGACCTTTGATTTGCAGCAACATATACGTTCCATATTTTTGTATTACGAAAGTATAAATTCGAATTGCACCAAACACAGCGCGTTAGTTTGCGGAGCGTTGAAACTGAGGTTGCGATGTCCTTTTGTAAGCGAGTCATATCTCAAGCCACGAGATCTAGTCAGCTGATGGCAGCAGCTATTCAGAGCATAGGACACGTGTTATAGTCAGCCAACAGCAAGATTACTTGTTACATAGCGCGAACACGCAAGAGGAAAAGTTAACGGTTTACATTAATGTACACAGTACCGTACATCTACAAGAAAAGCTAAGCTTTCACATATAATATTAGTCTCCAAGATTAACACACTACAACAGAAGCTAAGCTTTCACATGTAATATTGATCTTTTTTGCGTGTGTTATACTTTAAGATACATCACACAAATGTGCCAGTAAATTTAAAATTATGACATAAATGTCTCGGCTCGAAATTCTTGTAAGTGGCTGGTCCTCAAACTGTTCAGTTTCGAACGCTCTGTGATTTAGATATCCATCCCACTTTCTCACACGTAACATAATTCATCTTGTGTAAGAAGAAATTTACTTTGAAAGTAATGCTTTTCTAACCACCGTTCGCAATACTATCCGAAGACTGTTAGAAATAGATTTGATTTACCAGTTTCCAGAGAGTGCCAGAAAACAGGCATTATTGTGCGTGTGCAACTGCAGTGGTGTAGGAACCCCATATGTTCGTTTGTATAAAGCACTAAAAGAGCTTACATTACACCATAAAAGAAACAGGTACTCCAAAGAGCATCGGAATTCCGTAAACCATACTAAAATGCATAATTCGGCTTGAAGTGCGAATTGGCTTTTTTCCAGATTCACAATGAAGTAGGTCCCATCTGATATTAAACTTTTCAGTGTGATTTTTGGGATGTAAATTTTCTTGGAGTACCAGTACTCTATGATCTCATTTTTGGTTCTTTATTATGGCATAATGCCATATATGGCAGAAGATGATAACGTGCACTTGAAATTCAGCGAAAAGTTGGAACTAGCCAATACTGTAGAATGAAACACTTCGTTTCAAATAAAATGATTGCCTCAGCAGAAAGATTAATAAAGCTAAATTTCTTTAGCAAACTTGCAAAAATAATTTCACTGTTCTGCAAGGCGATTAATGCTTGACTGCTACTAACTTGGAAATAAAATCAGAAAACTGAAATTAATAATATATTTTTGCCCTCCGTAATTATGTGAATGTATTTTAATTCATCTGATAGCTCCCGGTCACAGAAATCCTTTTTTTTTTTTTTTTTGAGCTGTACACGAAGAGAAGCAGCTAAATCACTTAACGTAAACACGTGTCACGTGGAGGTTAACCCCCTCCCCACTACAACTCTGTGCAAGCGTGAATCTGGCAGCTAGGGCGCGTGACAAAAATTTTTCTCATTTGCATCTGGCTGCTTGCTGCTGCTACCGATACAACTAACAGCCAAACTTCAAGTAGCAGGAGAAGGTACTGCTTATACGCGAGTCAAATGCGCATGCGCAACAGACCGCTGGCAATTGGTCAAACGAACCTAATGTGAACTTTTATTTAGTAAGTCTATGATGTGAACAGTTGTGACGTCATGCTCATAGCAAACAGTTTATTGTTACGAAGAATTACAGTCTGCGCCCTACGGCCTTTGACATATTTTTGCTATTTGCAAACATTTGTGCGTGCATGGTTTTTTGTTGTTGTAAACTGCACATTTCCTTTGTCACTAAAGTTTTATTTTTTCCCCCTCTCGTTTATATTTTATTGCTGCAGTATCATTCTCCAGCAGCAGGGTACAATAACATTCTTTGCTAGAGAATCAATTCTACAACCCAAAATTTTAAAAAAAAATTAACTGAAAGCTAAAACAATGAAAAATTCCCGCAATTTCGAAAAATTCCCGGGTTTTTCCCGGTTTCCTCCTGGATGAAAAAATTCCCGGGTCGTATACACCCTGTTCCTGAAGAGAGGCAGCAGCCTTTTCAGTAGTTTATTGACTGATCTGGCCTTTTAACACTAACAAAAACGGCCTTGCTGTGCTGGTACTGCAAACAGCTGAAAGCAAGGGTAAACTACAGCCGTAGTTTTTCCCAAGTGCACGCAGCTTTACTGTATGGTTAAATGACGATGGTGTCCTCTTGGGTAAAATATTCCGGAGGTAAAATAGTGCGCAATTTGGATCTCTGGACGGGGACTACTCAGGAGGACACTTATTAGGAGAAAGAAAACTGGCATTCTATGGATTGGAGCACGGAATGTCAGAGCCCTTAATTGGGCAGGTAGGTTAGAAAGTTTAAAAAGGGAAATGGATAAGTTGAAGTTAGAATTAGTGGGAATTAGTGAAGTTCGGTGGCAGGAGGAACAAGACTTCTGGTCAGGTGAATACAGGGTTATAAACACAAAATCAAATAGGGGTAATGCAGGAGTAGCTTTAATAATGAATAGGAAAATAGGAGTGCAGGTACGCTACTACTAACAGCGTAGTGAACGCATTATCATGGCCAAGATAGATACGAAACAACTCCTACCATAGTAGTACAAGTTTATATGCCAACTAGCTCCGCAGTTAATGAAGAAATTGATGAAATATATGATGAGGTAAAAGAAATTATTCAGACAGTGAAGGGAGACGAAAATTTAATAGTCATGGGTGACTGGAATTCGAGTGCAGGAAAAGGGAGAGAAGGAAACGTAGTAGGTGAATATGGATTGGGGGTAGGAAATGAAAGAGGAAGCCGTCTGTTAGAATTATGCACAGAGCGTAACTTAATCATAGCTAACACTTGGTCCAAGAATCATAAAAGAAGGTTGAATACATGGAAGTAATCTGGAGATACTGGAAGGTCTCAGATAAGAGTATATAATGGTAAGACAGAGATTCAGGAACCAGGTTTTAAATTGTAAGACATTTGCAGGGGCAGATGTGGACTCTGACCACAATCTATTGGTTATGAACTGTAGATTAAAACTGAAGAAACTGCGAATTTGAGGAGATGGGACCTGGATAAACTGAAAGACCCACAGGTTGTAGAGAACTTCAAAGAGAGAGCACTGGGGGAACGATTGACAAGACTGGGGGAAAGAAATACAGTAGAAGAGGAATGGGTAGCTTTGAGAGATGAAAGAGTGAAGGTAGCAGAGGATCAAGAAGGTAAAAAGATGAGGGCTAGTAGAAATCCTTGGGTAACAGAAGAGAAACTGAATTTAATTGATGAAAGGAGAAAATATAAAAATGCACTAAATGAAGCAGGCAAAAAGGAATACAAACGTCTCGAAAATGAGATCGGCAGGAAGTGCTAAATGGCTAAGCAGGGATGGCTAGAGGACAAATGTAAGGATGTAGAGGCTTATCTCAGTAGGGGTAAGATAGATACTGCCTACAGGAAAATTAAAGAGACCTTTGGAGAAGGGAGTATCACTTGCATGAATATCAAGAGCTCAGATGGAAACCAAGTTCAAAGCAAAGAAGGGAAAGCAGAAAGGTGGAAGGAGTATGTAGAGGGTCTATACAAGGGCAATGTTCTCGAGGACAATATTATGGAAATGGAAGATGATGTAGATGAAATAGGAGATACAATACCGCGTGAAGAGTTTGACAGAGTGCTGAAAGACGCAAGTCGAAACAAGGTGCCAGGAGTAGACAACATTCCATTCGGATTACTGACAGCCTTGGGAGAGCCAGGCCTAACGAAATTCTACCATCTAGTGAGCAAGATGTACGAGACCGACGAAATACCCTCGACTTCAAGAACAATATAATAATTCCAGATATGAAAATTACCGAACTAATAGTTTAATAAGCCACGGCTGCAAAATACTAAAACGAATTCTTTACAGACGAATGGAAAAAATGCTAGAAGCCGACCTCAGGGAAGATCAGTTTGGATTCCGTAGAAATGTTGGAACACCTGAGGTAATACTGACCCTACGACTTACCTTAGAAAATAGATTAATGAAAGGCAAACCTACGTTTCTAGCATTTGTAGACTTAGAGAAAGCTTTTGACAATGTTGACTGGAATACTCTCTTTCAAATTCTGAAGGTGGGAGGGGTCAAATACAGGGAGCGAAAGGCTATTTACAATTTGTACACAAACCAGATGGCAGTTATAGGAGTCGAGGGGCATGAAAGGGAAGCAGTGGTTGGGAAGGGAGTGAGACAGGGTTGTAGCCTCTCCCCGATGTTATTCAATCTGTATATTGAGCAAGCAGTGAAGGAAACAAAAGAAAAATTCGGAGTAAGAATTAAAATCCATGGAGAAGAAATAAATACTTTGAGGTTCGCCAATGACATTGTAATTCTGTCGGAGACAGCAAAGGACTTGGAAGAGCAGTTTAACAGAATGGTCGGTGTCTTGAAAGGAGGGTATAAGATGAACATCAACAAAAGCAAAATGAGGATAATGGAATGTAGTCGAATTAAGTAGGGTGATGCTGAGGGAATTAGATTAGGAAATGAGACAAAGTAGTAAAGGAGTTTTGCTATTTGGGGAGCGAAATAACTGATGATGGTTGAAGTAGAGAGGATACAAAATGTACAAGCAATGGCAAGGAAAGCGTTTCTGAAGAGGAGAAATTTGTTAAAATCGAGTATAGATTTAAGTGTCAGGAAGTCTTTTCTGAAAGTATTTGTATGGAGTGTAGCCATGTATGGAAGTCAAACGGGGACAATAAATATTTTACACAAAAAGAGAATAGAAGCTTTCGAAATGTGGTGCTACAGAAGAATGCTGAAGATTAGATGGGTAGATCACATAACTAATGAGGAGGTATTGAACAGAATTGGGGAGAAGAGGAGTCTGTGGCACAATTTGACGAGAAGAAGGGACCGGTTGGTAGGACATGTTCTCAGGCATCAAGGGATCACAAATTTAGTATTGGAGGGCAGTGTGGAGGGTAAAAATCGTAGAGGGAGACCAAGAGATGAATACACTAAGCAGATTCAGAAGGATGTAGGTTGCAGCAGGTACTGGGAGATGATGAAACTTGCACAGGATAGGGTAGCATGGAGAGCTGCATCAAACCAGTCTCTGGACTGAAGACCATAACAACAACAACAACAACAATATTCATGAAGAAATTGTTAAAATATGTACTGTGTTTTAGAAAGTACAGACATTAGGCTACTGGCCTACTTTTGCTTCTGTTCCTTTGATACGTGTTTATTTAATAATGTGTGTTAGAGCATTTTTATGGTCCAGCTGTAGGAATATTTATTTAATTTCAAGTTATTTAAATGGAAATCCAGTATTTGGTATGTGTTTCAATATGTCTGTGAGTGTGTGTTGGCTTGGAGACATGGCAGGAGCACTCTATCCAATCACAGCACTTGTTACTACAGTAGGTGACTACTGAAGTCAATGGAGGGACTGTAGGGGTGGGGGAGGAGCATCGGGTCGCACAAGATTTTGGGGGGGGGGGGGGGGGTGTCTAGATGGGAAGGCGCATCGGATGGTCGCAGGAAATACTTGGAGAGTGTTGGGCAGTTTGTGCGTGGTCGTGGGAGATTGATATATTTCGTAGTGCCGACTTGTGCACTTGTGAGATTTCCGTGGCTTCTGCAAAGATGATGTAGTATGCGTTTAGAAGTGAATATCTTGCGAGCTATGTTGTTGCTCATAACTAATTACGTGAAGTAGGAATCTATTGTTTCTTTGTTATTCAACTTATGTTTTATTTAATTGCTGGATCATCGACACCAAGAAGTGTTTTGCAATAATAAAAGGCATTCTTAAAAGGTACTTCTGCTATTGTACTCATCATTTAAAGTCGTCAAAAATAGTACCTGCAGATTTTATTTAATTTGCAATCTTTCATTTATAAACTTCTATGTTACATTCAAAATTCGCAATTGCTGAGTGCTGGGAACCTTCAACCATTGAATTCATGTGTATATTTATATTGTATACTGTAGGCTAAGCAGTATTTGGCTTGTAATGCGCAACTACGTATTCCAGCCCCTGGACAATGAAACCAGCCAAACCTTTTAATATTTCAACTCTGAGGGTATGTAGTCGAGGGCAACCACTTTTTAAGCCCGCATGTGGCAGCATTGAAGAGCCAATGCTGGAGTAAAGATTATTCTGTGTGTTTTACTGTCCCCGGTAATGCATACTGTTCAAAAAGTATCACACTAGACTAATTTGAGACCACTGTACAAACTGATCATGTAAACTCCCATTTAAAAATAATTTTTCTTGTAAATGGAAAAAAACAATGCTTTCCATCGACATTGAGCATCTCATGAAAGACATGATGAGCTACACATTACAAAAATTAATTGCAAATTCCTGCTGAAACACCAGAGAACATGCAGCTGATCACTTAAGAGGGACACCCAGAATACGTGTTCTGAATGATTCATTAATAAAAATTAAAAACCGTGTACCTTTTAAATGTTTTTGTTCTCACTGTTATACAGAACGTCAAGAGTGCAATAAAAATGTGGAGACAGAAATAAACACAGCACTTTTACAACTCTCCCTACTTTCTGACTTTCATATCTTAATGTACTGTTCCTCCTCAACAACTATGTCAGTGCCCTCTGACATGAGAAGCAGCTTATCTAGACCAATTTGAAGTGACAGTTAACAGTACACTACTGCAACTTTGGATGTGTGATATGATATTCAGTTATGAAGACAGCATGATGGTCACATACTTATAGAGTTTGGACTAACATTTATTCCGTACTAATTACCTAAAGGTGAGGTAACATGTTTCTTCTATCCCTACATCATATACTCTTCACATCGCAGAATACAACAAAGACACAATTTCAACAAAGGAAAAACCCAGAGCTATTCTCTTAAAACCACTGGCACTGAAATTGGAGATATGTTACACTTTGCAGTTCTGAGAAATATTTAATACTTTGGCAACCAAACCTGAGTATTACTCACGTTACGACACTGTTTCAAAGGAATGTGCCCAATTATATCTCAGGCCGCAATTTTCACAACATGCTGGGCACCTATCACTCAAAAACTAGACAAAATTTTATACAAGACCAATGCCCAGATGTCTCACTACCCGTCCCTTGAAAGGTACTGCCTTCTGCTGTCAATTACTAGAATTACTTTGAAAGATGCAGTAGCAAACACAACAGCTGCAGTTTTGAGACTGACCGAACCATTGCATGCTTGCATCGTTTCATGAAGCGATTACTTGTTAGTTTTCCAGTTTGCTGTAATTATGCTATAAATGTGTCGCATTTGTTGAGTGGGCAAGAAATTTTAGAAGCACTAGAGGCAGAATTCAATGATCCTAGACTGAACACAAAAATGTCAGCGTGTAAACAGTCTGAAGATTATTCCTATTAAGTTAAGCTGCAGTCTGCTACAGTTTTCTGTTCCAAGTATTGCTGCAACAGATTCTGCTGCTGCAATTACAATTCAGTTCTGTTCTATTTATCAAATTCTCTTCTTTTTTACAAATGAATCTCCTGATGGAGCAGCATCCAACACAGGTTTCTATAATTTGTTCAGAGATGAGACAATTTATTGGCAAAACAATCACAACTGATACAAGTTGATATTGCTTTTGTTGTAACATCTCTCTCTGCATGCCAGAATGTTCCAAACCTTTCCAAAGAAAAGCCAGCTACAGGTGAAACTGGCCGGCCGGTGTGGCCGTGCGGTTAAAGGCGCTTCAGTCTGGAACCGCGTAACCGCTACGGTCGCAGGTTCAAATCCTGCCTCGGGCATGGATGTGTGTGATGTCCTTAGGTTAGTTAGGTTTAATTAGTTCTAAGTTCTAGGCGACTGATGACCTCAGAAGTTAAGTCGCATAGTGCTCAGAGCCATTTTACAGGTGAAACTGTGCCAGTAACATTTTAAAAAAACTGACAAAAATGGCAATTTTCTGGACCTGAAGTGTTAACCAAATGTACACTATATATATAATGATTATGAAACATCTATGTCTGCTCATCTTCACATGTGTAATAGTGTAAGTCATTATGAATACATCAGTAGGAGAAGTTATTTAAAATCTCTTAATTTCTGCTTCGCAGTACACAGTTTTTTTTTTTTTTACACTAAGTCCAAATATGCAGTTTTTTTATAGTCATATAAATTACAAGGTCTCATGACAAAAAGATGAGAAAGAAATCCAATACTGTTTAGAACTTTACTTGTTACCAGCTTTACTGGTGTATCTGACAAACAGCAGAACAAACGATAATTCTGAAAAAGACTGTAAAAATAGAAAATCATTTTTACCTAATTTTATTTTCAGTATCTTAAATTATGAGGAAGGCATTAAATACTTTGAAATGGAAAAGTGACTAATTTTTAAAAATAAATGCTGTAAGTTGAAACATGAATATGTACCCATTCTTCCAGATGGATCTGAACGTTTTTCATCACCACCTGCAACACTGTCAGAGGATTTAAACCACTTCCTGTCAAATTCATTCTATTAGGGCTTCAATTGTTCAGATGATCCTGCTAACTTAACTCTTCTGAGAACACTGTAAGACTGACATTCAGTTCTGGTTAATAGGTCCCCATGCAACATCCTCGTTTTCAGATCTCAAGTCTTTGTAATGAACAGTTAACAACATTCTGCTCACTCCTACTGTGTGGGAGGATATTTCCTCCTGCTGATCAAAGACTCCCCATGAAGTGTGCAGATTGCTATGCAATTGTACTGAACTGGTCAGGTGTACAACTAAGCCAAAGATGTTTGGTAGCCACATACACACTATACTGCAAACCAACTTATTTCGATTCATTCCACACCATAAATACTCCTAGGAAACGTCAGTTATGATTAAGCACTGATTCATCATGCAATTATTTGCTGACATGGAAAAGTAAATATGTGAAAAAAGACTTCTGCTTTAAAAAGAAAGGGAGACGGGAGGACGAAGGTCTGGGTTTAATGCTGCCATAATTTTTAGATCATTGGAGACTAAGCACTAAGTCAGATTGGAGAAGAAAGCACACCATGTTCGTTTTAAAAGATATCACCTCAGCAATTGCTTTAAATGATTTAGGATAACCATGAAAGACCAGAATCTGGCTGGATGGTTTCACAAGGATTTCAACTGCTGTCATCCTGAACAGGAGTCCAGTGCCTTGCCACCTCCCTCACAGAAAACAGGGTGGGGTGGGAGTTTGAAAACTATCAATCTGTCTGGCTTAAATATTATTCCTTTCCTGAAATGCTAATTTTACTGTCAATGATCTTTTGTCCAATCGCTTTCTAACATGTAATGTCAAAATCTCACATCATTCAAACAAAATGGATGATTTATGAATGGTTCATATCATCTGTTTCTTTTCTTTTTGCCTCTTCCTCAAACTTCTAATCTTTTAACTGAATCTTATGTACACTGTATTCTCATCATCACGATTCAAAGCAGCTGGTATTTTCAAAGTTGATACTATCATACTAAATAATTCTGTAAAGAAGCACAACTTAAGAGCTTTTGTTGCCAGATATTTATTCTCTACGACATATGTACTGCTTCTTTGTCTCACCTTTATTGTTTTTTTTCCATATTTGATACCACCTTAAACAGACAACTAACTGCCACAAAACCACATTAAAAGAGGCACATGACAATCTGTGACTACATAATACTGCTTTCTTCATCAGTATTGTGTTCATTAAAAAAACAGAAGAACATTGTCGTAATGGAAGCTACACATAACACTCACCGCAAGAGTTGGATACTGGAACTGCTGCGACATGTAGATGGGCTGAGCCGTGCATGGGTAAAAAATAGGATACGTGGCTGGGGGCGAGTGTGCTGCTGCCGCCGCTGCAGCAGCAGCTGCTGCTGCCTGGGGCACATATGCTGCGGCGGCTGTTGCTGGAACACAGACTGCTTTACTTCACTAATGTGTTCTAACACTATGCTATGATTACTTTTTTCTTTAAGTCACAACAAAAGCACTTCTGAGAAACCAACTAGTCATTACATAATATGATCAAAAATAAACCACAGGCCCTGTATATCAGAAATATATTACATTAAAAGTTATGGTGTTAAAATATTTGTATGGTACTGTTAAGTACTGGGTGGGATAAAATAATGGAGGTAGCAAAAGGTAACCACTTCCTGCACATTAGAGCTACTGAGTGATTGACAGGCACGTAAACAAAACTAAAATTACTGCTGGTTTCCAAACTATTTTCTTCTTCTAGAATATCTGACTGTAAAATACACATACAAAATAGTTAACAGGCAAGTAAACTAGATTGAAAACGTTAGTGACGTTGCAGGTAATATTCTCCTTCAGAGTAAACCGACTAACAACAACACACATGCTCAAAGCAATTTTGTCCAAATTGAGATCATCATAGCTAGTAGCTAAAATGGGGTGAGGGTTTGTGTCAGGTGGAATGGGTGAGAGGAACGAGGTGGTTTTGGGAGTGGGCAGTGAATGGAGGCTGACACCAAGTGAGCTTTTCAGCCCATTCTTTCACTTCAGGATTTGCCACACCGTTCTTCCCCAACCTGTGCCCAGACTGCACACCACTGCTAGATCCATATCCTGTTCCCTTGCTGCCTACGCATACCTTTTCTCAACCTTCCTTCCCACCATCCTTGCCTTCCTCACCAACCTCCTTATGTGTCTCACCCACTCAAATTGTCAATTTGACAGAACCCCAGTAATCTGCAGTGTGGAACAACATAGTTGGCCAGCACAACACAGCTGAGAATGGGTATATATTTTTGTTAGCCAACTATGAAGGACGATACTTTCTAAAGGTCAGCAATGGTTGCAGTGTTGTTTATGTGCTGATTGACCCCTAGATACCTGAACTATATGGCGAGTGGTTGAGTTCATTGTTATTTGAAGTTGAAGTATCTTAATCAAGGTAATTGCTGCACAACCATTACAAAATCTAAATCATTTTCTTTGTTGGAAAATAGGAATGCTAATATTTCCCGAAAGTGACTCACAACTAATATCAGTATTAGTTCAAGGTAAAAACTAGTGTATACAGTAATCCACAAATACAACTTTGGTAAAAATCATTAATATATTGAAAAAAATGGCTCTGAGCACTATGGGACTCAACTGCTGAGGTCATTAGTCCCCTACAACTTAGAACTAGTTAAACCTAACTAACCTAAGGACATCACAAACATCCATGCCCGAGGCAGGATTCGAACCTGCGACCGTAGCGGTCTTGCGGTTCCAGACTGCAGCGCCTTTAACCGCACGGCCACTTCGGCCGGCCAATATATTGAAGTGAATTTTATTATTTACTAGCTATATCCGCCGAACTTTGTTCCGCCTCTGAAAATCTTTATAGTACGATTAAATTCTTTTAGAGGAACAAAGGAGAGCATAAGAACTTCTTTGTTCCACTAAATGAATTTGATCGTACGATATATTTCCGTACGATAAAAATCGATGCGTGTGCGCTAGGCCTAAATGTCAGTTTAGCGAATGACGCGTGCTACCTAGTTAAACTTCTCTGTCTAGTTATGTCGATTCAAACAGGGATATTTGAGTCGTTGCTTTTGGTATGTTTTCTTCAATTACCTATCTATCGAATAGTGAAAGACTATCACCGGTAGACACCTGGCGGGGATAACTGATCACGTGATCAGTTATCGAAAGGAGTTGAACATTATTAAATTACTAAAATCGCTATTAAAAAATAGGGGTTGGTGGCAGAAGGGTCAAAACTTAGAGTTGCGTGTACCTTGTAATACCACATCATAAAAAAATAAAAATTTCTGTCCAAAAAATTAGAATTTTTTTTTTGGAGTGGACCACCCTTATCACTTAGGGGTACGAAAAATATATTACAACCAATTCTCAGACGTATCGAATATACATGTAAAATTTCATCAGAATCGATCGAGCCATTTCGGATGAGTATGGCAACTAACACTGTTACACAAGAATTTTATATATAAGGATATACAATTACAAAAAATATCTAATATGAATTTAACTACTAAAAAACATTCAGAAGAAAACCAAAACAAATGAACTATGTATTCCTCAAGTATATGTGAGCACTAACACTAAGCGTCAAGCACATCATAATATTAAGAAAGGTTGCACAATGTTACCAGCAGCTAACACTGATCTTGCTGTATAATTTTACGAACAAAGTACGGTCTACATCACATACTGTCCAGCATCTTGGGAAAATGGTTTGAGTACCCAATTTGGTATGTCAAGGATACATATATCATGAATTGTAGTTTATCTCTCTTGTTTGAGTTGTGCCCAAAAAGCATTTAGGTATGAACGCAACGACAGGGCCAAAATTTCAGACATTTCTTTCAGATACGGAAAGAGACTTAGTTCATACTGACTCAAGTTATGAGTGTGAATGTTCAGTTTAACAATGAATTAAAATTTTATACATTTATCCTGAATGAAATTCATTGCGTGTCTGCAGCTTTAAGGTGACCTCATTTACTTTTTCAAATATACAATGTGCGTTCCATAAGTAATGCGACCAAATTCATAAAAAATCATTTATTGAATTTATTCGTACAAATAATCAAAAATTTTCAAAATAGCACCCTCTTACGTCGATACACTTTTGGAGGCGGTGTTTCCATGCCTGGAAGGTATCCTGGAATGCCTTTTTCCAGAATGTCCTTTAGAGTTGATGTAACATGTGCCTGGATGCTTTCAATCATGTCCCAATGTTTTCTTTTCATGACTCCATTTAACCGAGGAAACAAAAAAAAAAGTCAGGAGGAGCCAGGTCAGGACTTTAGGGAGGCTGGGGAACCAATGGGGTCCTTGTCCTGGCAAGGAAGTCATTGACAATGAAGGCGCTGTGACTTGGCACGTTGTCATGGTGAACTTACCACGTGTCCTTGATGTCGCTTTGGCAGCGCGAGACCCTCCTTTTCAGTCTTTTGAGCACTTCCAAGTAGAAAGCTGAGTTCACTGTAGTCCCGGTAGGTACGAATTCGCGGTGGACAATGCCTCTGACGTCAAAGAAGACAATGAGCATGGTTTTGATCCTGGACTTACTCATGCGTGCCTTCTTGGGACGGGGCAACGATGGGGTGTGCCACTCTGAACTCTGCCTTTTTGTCTCAGGGTCGTACTCAAAAAGCCACGACTCATCACTAGTGGTAACAGAGTTTAAAAAATGAGGATCATTTTCACACATTTCCAACATTTCTTGGCACCGAAGCACTCGCATGTGCTTGTCTCCGTTGGTCAACACTTTTGGGACGAGTTTGGCACACACCTTCCTCATGTTCAAATCTTCAGTCACAATGCGGAAAACGGTTGTTTTTGACATGTTTAGAGTTTGTGCTGTCAATTGAAGGCTCAGCCGTCTGTTAGAGTTCAAACAATCGCACACACGCGTTACATTTTCGTCGAATCGTGCAGTTGATGGCCGTCCACTGCGAGGTTCGTCTGATCTCCTCTCGGCCCTCCATGAACGAATTGTGCCATCGGAAAACTTGTGATTTGGACAAGCAATCAGTCCCAAAGGCATGCTGAAGTAATGGAAACTTTTTGGTGGCGGACTTCCCAGGTTTAATGCAAAATTTGATAGTGTACCATTGCTATACAGAATGATCCATTGTACCATGTTACATAAACTCAAAATGGGGTTGACAAAAATGCATGTCCTGACTCTCCAGCAGCTCGCAGCCGAATGAGACGTAAAGCATTTTGAAGCTAACACCCCCGTCCACTTATCCCAGCCAGTTACAACACGCTGTGGTGTACCGTTGCGTCAGAAAAAAATTGGTCGCATTACTTATGGAACACACTCTGTATCTGCAAGACGGGCAACTTCAAGACAACATGCTCCAATTCAGTTACAAAAGCTTTAGCATATCGGCCATATAAACTACTGACTTATCAAAAAGTTCACAAATCCTTTCCTTCTGATAGCCATCTCACCTCAATGTGTACGAAAAAACATACAAATTCATTGCAATTTACTAGACAGAGCTTGCAGTAAAATGACCTTTCAAAGAATGTGTTTTATCGTATCACCATAATCACACAGAGCAAATATTCATGTAACCCAAATTTTATAGCAACAAGGTGCTGCTTATGGATACTGTAGTTGGTACCACAAGGTACAGTACTGTGGATTTTATACAGGCTTTAAATCTGCAATACTGACCAAATCAATCATGTATGTAGTTTAATCTGTTGCTCATGTAAGTAAATTTGCTTACAGATTATACATTTTCTATATTTTAAAGATCTCTCATTTCCCTTCATAAATAAGTCTCTTCTGTGTCAGCGGTGAAATCTCTGGCAAACAGATTCATTGCCTAACCTCTCCATTTGGGGGGGGGAGGGGGACGGGGAGGGAGAGAGGGGGCGAGAGGGGGGGGGAGGGAGAGAGAGGGGGGGAGGTTTTAATGCTATTCATCATGATTCCTCTCCTGTACAGGCATCTATCTCCGGACAGCAATTGTGCCTAATAATTAATTATTTGTTGCAAATATTCCACTGTGTCTTTTCCTACACTTTTAATCCTCTCCTAAGTACTGTGAAGTTACTCCTTGAGTCAAGGACATATCCTACACACCATGAGCTGCAATTGAAATGTTTTATCCAAACCATCATTCAGGTGTATAACCTACGGCCAGTGGCATCTGATACAGAGAAACAAACAACTGCACATATGTTTCTCCGACAGAGCAACTGTATATATAATAGCAAAAAAAAGTCTACTAACATTATGTATATCTCTGTCAATGACATGTATTTTAGTTATAAATTCTTTTGATGACCATCATGATGTGTGTGTTCTTTAACAAATATAAAAGCTGCGCAACACTAAGCACTCAAAATTTTTACTCCTTTATGTCTTAACGTATGTCTTATCTTCCTTTTCTGGTTTTCACACAGTCCACAGTTCACTTTTGTACAATGCTGTGCCCCAAACAAACATTCTTAGAATGTGTTTCCTCAAATTAAGGCTGATGACTGATACTAGACAGCAATGGAAGCAATAAAATGCTACACTGCTTTGGTAGAAAGTAAAAGGTCAGATAGTGCAAGCAGGAAAGTGATAGAAAGAGAAACAGAGTAAAGTCCAAGTTGCAGAACGGATCAGAGATTTTTTAAGAACACCACAATGCTTTACTGTCTGGCAAGGGGATAATGAAAGAGAAACAGGACAAAGGAGTTATCAGAACTTGAAATGGAATAACCACCTATTACCTGTGAAGAGACAGAAAATGACTTTCAGTAACTGAGAGGAGGCAAACCAGCCAGACTAGATGAACTGACTGTAGACAGGAACAAGCCAGCAGGCATCCAAAGAATACAATGAATACATCGAATGCTGGGAGTCAATTGGAAGGAAAAAGTACCAGATGACAAAGAAGGGGATTATAATACCAAAGTTCACGAAAGGAAAAAAGAGGAACTGTTCTAACTATAGAGGAATCTTAAGACATTAAGATCATCATAAAAAAAATCAGTTTGAAGAGGAACAATATGGATTCAGTAGAACAACAGGCCTCATATTTGCACTGAGGTAATGGGAAAGCAAGTGAAGTTCTCATAAGTGTATTCCTGGATATGGAAAATGCATATGACAGTGTGCCAAAGTGGAAGTATCTGGGAGTGCTCAGAAAAACTAATGAGAAACGTGCAAATGCTATGTGAAGGCTGCAGAAGTTGTGTACAAGTGGGTAACGGCAGATTATATTGGTTCAGGACAGAGGAACCCAGCAGTGTACTACAGCTTCCCCAATAATTTTTTAATTGCACTTATGGACATGATTATAAAAGAAATCAAGGTGACAGGAAATGGTGATCTCAATGCTTTAGCCTTTGCTAATGATGTAGCCATCCGGAGAGACACACAGACCTACAGGTACAGGGAACATTAGATGAATGGAATATGAAGTTTTAAAAGTACCCACTGACAGTAAGCAAATGTAAAACTGTAGCAACGATTACGATCAGGACATGTGTAACTGAACAGAATGATTAGTGTCCTGAAAGGAGGATATAAGATGAACATCAACTAAAGCCAAAAACGCTAACGGAATGTCGTCAAATTAAATCGGGTGATGCTGAGGGAATTAGGTTAGAAAACGAGACGAGTTTTGCTATTTTGGCAGCAATGTAACATGATGGTTGGAGTAGAGAAGATATAAAATGTAGACTGGTGATGTTAAGAAAAGTGTTTCTGAAGAAGACAAACTAGTTAACACTGACTATAGATTTAAGAGACAAAAAGTTTTTTCTGAAATTATTTGTGCAGAGTGTAGTGATGTATGGAAGCAAGACATGGTCAATAAACAGTTTAGACAAGAACAGAATGCAGTGCTACAGAAGAAAGATGAATATTAAATGGGTATCTCATAACTAATGAGGTGGTACTGAATAGAATGAGAGAGGAACATTTGTGGCATAACCTGACTAAAAGAAGGTATCAGTTGACAGGACACATTCCAAGGCATCAATAGATCACACATTTAGTAGAAGGTATCAGTTGACAGGACACATTCCAAGGCATCAATAGATCACCCATCACCCATTTAGTATTTGTGGGGGGGAGGGGGGGGGGGAGAGAGAGAGAGAGAGAGAGAGAGAGAGAGAGAGAGAGAGAGAGAGAGATATGAATACAGCAAGGAAATTGAGAAGTACTCAGGTTGCATTCGTTATTTGGAGATGATGAGGCTTGCACAGGATACCGTAGCATCGGGAACCTGCATCGCACTGAAGACCACAATCCCATCAACAGTAGATTGTGCAAGAGCTTATCTGTTATGGTTTTAGGGCACAAAACTGCCACGGTCATTAGCACCTGGTCTGTGACTTAGGAAAAGGTAAAAAAAACCAGAAACTAGCAGCAATGGGGGGCGAAACTCAAAAAAAGGGGGGAACAAAAAACTGAAGGAAAGCTTAAAAAACCACTATAGAAGGGAGGGTTGTTTGTCCCCAAAAAGAGCTTCAAATGACTGACATCATCTCACTGACACTAATAAACTCGAGAAAGCGATCGGCTGAGTGCGTGTCATCTGCTAAAATGGAAGATATATCAGGCGACAGCTGTAGACAGGTGCGTAACGGAGTAAAATAGGGGCACTCAAGTAAAAGGTGTCTCACCATCCACAGTTGAGAGCAGTGGGGACAAAGCGGGGGAGCGGGGGAGGATCGCCACTTGAAAGATGTCGATGGCTAAAAAAAGACAGTGCCCTATCCGGAGTCTAGTTAAAATTACCTCCTCCAGACGACGAGTTCGGGAGGAAGAGGTCCAAGCACAGGTAAGAACTTTCACATCCCGAAATTTATTATTGGGAAGTGTCGACAATGTGCGTGCCATAAAAAGAGTAACATGACGACATAAAATACTCCGTAAATCGGCGAAGGGAACCATGCGAACAGCAGGATGAAGAAGAGAGACTGCAGCCTTGGCCGCTATATCGGCTGCCTCATTTCCACAGATACCAACATGTCCTGGGATCCAGAGGAATGTCACAGAGACGCCCCCCAAGTGGAGCAAGTGGAGGCACTAAACGTAATCCACAGTGGTGGATGTGGTGTCACCGCCAGACACCACACTTGCTAGGTGGTAGCCTTTAAATCGGCCGCGGTCCGTTAGTATACGTCGGACCCGCGTGTCGCCACTGTCAGTGATTGCAGACCGAGCGCCGCCACACGGCAGGTCTAGAGAGACTTCCTAGCACTCGCCCCAGTTGTACAGCCGACTTTGCTAGCGACTGTTCACTGACAAATTACGCTCTCATTTGCCGAGACGATATTTAGCATAGCCTTCATCTACGTCATTTGCTACGACCTAGCAAGGCGCCATTATCATTTGCTATTTATCTTGTGATGCATGTACCGTCAGACCGATGTTCACCAATTATGGATTAAAGTTAAGTATTCCAGAAGCTATGTACCTATTTTGCTAGTCTTTATTCCTTTAACTGTTACAGACCTCACGCCAGCCTGCGTGAGCTGAAACGCATGCCTTTCGGCTTCCTCTCATAGTGGCTTGGCTGTCTTGCCAAGTCACAACAGTGGACAGAGTCGAGACGCCGAAGAATAGACAGCTGAGCAGAGGAGTAAACTATGCTTCCATAGTCCAATTTCTAGTGCACTAAGGTGTGATAGAGGCGGAGAAGGACCACTTGGTCCTCTCCCCAGGAGGTACCATTCAGGACACAGAGGGTGTTGAGGGATCGCAGACAGCAAGCAGAAAGATAGGAGACGTGGGAGGACCAGCACAGTTTTCTGTCAAACATAAGACCCAAGAATTTAGCGACGTCCGCGAACGGAAGGTTGACAGGGCTTAGATGTAAGGAAAGCGGAAGAAACTCCATACGATACCAAAAATTGACACAAACTGTCTTACTGGGAGAAAAGTGAAAGCCGGTTTTGATGCTGCAAGAGTGGAGGCGATTGAGACATCCTTGAAGACACCATTCAAGAATGCTGGTCCGTTGAGAGCTGTAGTAGATCACAAAATCGTCCACAAAGAGGGAGCCCGAGACATCGGGAAGGAGACAATCTATAATTGGATTTATGGCAATGGCAAACAGTACAACACTTAGCACAGAGCCCTGGGGTACCCCGTTTTCTTGAGAGAAAGTACGGGAGAAAGTAGTGTTCACCCGCACTTTAAAAGTGTGCTCTACCATAGATTCACGAAGAAAAAGGGGCAGCCGACCTCGAAAGTCCCAAGAGAACAGTGTGCGGAGGATGCCTGTCCTCCAGCAGGTATCGTATGCTCTCTCCAGATCAAAAAATATTGCTACTGTTTGGCGTTTCCTGAGAAAATTATTCATGATATAAGTGGAGAGAGCAACAAGATGGTCAACAGCAGAACGATGCTTTCGGAAACCGCATTGGGCAGGTGTTTAAAGGCTTCAGGACTCCAGCCACTAGGCTAAACGGCAATTCACCATACGCTCCAAACCCTTACATACGCTACTCGTGAGAGAAATGGGGCGATAGCTAGAGGGTAGATATTTGTCCTTTCCAGGTTTCAGAACACGAACGACGATAGCTTCCCGCCATCATCTGGGAAAAGTACTGTCGGTCCGAATTCAATTATAAAGGTGAAGGAGGTAGCACAGACTATTGTATGATAAATGCAGCAACATTTGGATGTGGATACCATCTGGTCCTGGGGTGGAAGAGCGAGAAGAAGAGAATGCGTGTTGGAGTTCCCGCATGGAGAAAACAGTATTATAGCTTTCGTGATTTTGAGAGGAGAAAGCAAGAGGTCGCACTTCTGCTGCACGTTTCTTCGGGAGAAAATCTGGTGGGTAAATTGAAGAGCTCAAAATCTCAGCAAAGTGTACACCCAATGAGTTAGAAATTGTGACAGGTATCATGCGCGACAGTGAGACCAGAGACCGTGTAGAAACTAGGCGCACCAGATAACCGTCGAATCTGACTCCAAACTTCCGAGGAGGGAGTGAAGGTGTTAAATGAGCCAGTAAAGAAGTCCCAGCTAGCCTTCTTGCTATCGCGGATAATGCGACAGCATCGCACACTGGACACAGTTGGCCGAAGTAGGATGGTGGCGGAAAATGCGAAGAGCACGCCACCGTTCATGTATTGTGTCACAGCACGCCTTGTCCACCAAGGAACTGGGGGGTGCCGGGGCATATCAGAGGGGCGAGGTATTGAACATTTCACAGCTGTAAGAATAACTTCTGTAATATGAGTGACCTCATCGTCGACACTAGGAAAGTGACAGTCATCGAATGTCGCTAGAGATGATAAAAGTGTCCAATCGGCTTGGGCAAAATTCCAGCGTCTCGGGCGCATATATGGCAGTTTTGGCTGCATCTAAGGACACACGCAAAGTGGTCACTCAAGTTTGTATCAGCAAGAACAAACCATTCAAAACGCCGAGCTAGCGGAACAGTACCAACCGAAACGTCCAAATGAGAGAAATTTGTCATGGAGGAAGACAAAAATGTAGGGTCCCCAGTGTTGAGGCAAACAAGATCCACTTGGTGGAAGACATCTATCAATAGTGAGCCGCGTGGACAAGGACGCAGAGATCCCCAAAGTGGGTGGTGGGCATTGAAGTCCCCAACCAGCAAATAGGGGAGCGGAAGCTGACCAAGAAGATGAAGGAGATCAGCTCTAGTCATTGGTGTGGACGATGGAATGTATACAGTACAAGAGAGAAGGTGTATCCAGAAAGGAAAAGACGGACAGCAACAGCTTGGAAGGAACTGTTTAAGGGGTTTGGGTGATAAGGGACAGTATCATGGAGAAGAATCATGAGTCCTCCATGTGCTGGAGTGCCATCAACAGAGGGGAGATCAAATCAGACTGACTGAGAATGAGGGAAAACAAAGTGATCGTGGGGACGCAGCTTTGTTTCCTGAAGACAGAAAATGACCGGCGAGTAGGATCTTAAGAGGATCGACAATTCATCCTGATTGGCTCAAATACCGCGGATATTCCAATGGATAATGGACATAGGGTGGACAGAAAAGGGAAGAATGCGGTCAAGGTTGCCCTCAACGACTGCTCAGAGCCGGCGGCTGACAGTGTGGAACGGCATTCAGCCAAAGGCAGAAGATCCTGATCCACAGGTTGTTCGGGAGCAGCTCCTGCCACCAGTGATCGACTGGTTGATCGGCTGCCAGCAGTGCGCCTTGGCGACACAGAAGACGGCCGAGGGCAGTTACCGCCAGGTGGTGTTGTAGATGAGACACACTGTGGCGGAGAAGGAGAGGAACTGGGTTTCTTATTAGCCTTCTTGGAAACAGGGCATTGAGATGAGGGTGGAATCTATGGTTGTGAAGTCGGGGTACGTAAAAAATCTTCACAAGTAAGCTCTTTTTTTGGAAGTCTGGGTGTCTGATTTTGGGGCTTGTGATTTAGCAGAACCCGATGAAGGGTGAGCCATAGAGTGAGCAGGTGATAGTGGGGAGGTTGAACAGATGATATTTGCACTGGCCAATCTGACGACCGTGGCACTAAAGGTGAGATCACATGTATGTGTGGCTGCCTCCTTTGTAGGCTAAGGAGAGGCAAGGACAGTGCTGTATTTACCTGCGTGAGGCACAGTGGGCTTTCGACTGGTGAATAACTTTCGAGCTGCATAGTTCGACACCTTTTCCTTCACTCTGATTTCCTGAATGAGCCGTTCGTCTATGAAAATGGGGCAATCTCTGAAGGAAGCTGCGTGGTCACCCATACAGTTGATGCAACAAGGGGATGGAGGTGGACATGCATCCTCATGGGCATCCTTGCCACACTTAACGCATTTGGCCGGATTGGAACATGACTGGCTGGTATGATCTGAACCACTGACACCGATAGTAACACGTAGGGTTTGGGATGTAAGGGCGAATGGAAATTATCTCATAGCCTGCTTTTATGTTCGATGGAAGTTGAACTGCCAAATGTCAAGAAGACAGTACGGGTTGGAACCAAGTCCTTGTCAACCCTTTTCATGACTTGATGAAGAGCCGTTACGCCCTGGTTAGACAGGTAGTTGTGAATTTCCTCATCGGACCATCCATCGAGGGAGTGTGTATAAACCACGCCACATGATGAATTTGAAGTGCGGTGCACTTCCACCCAGACAAGGAAGGTGCGTAGCAGTGAAGTATGCAGCAATTTTTGTGCCTGGAGGGCACTGACAGATTAACAACAAGGTGCCATTTCATAATCGGGAACAAGACTTTACAGGACCTGCAACTGCGTCAGCAGCTTTCTGAATAATGAAAGGGTTGACTGTGGAGAAGTCTTGACCTTCATCCGACCGAGAAACAACAAGGAACTGCGGCACTGATGGAAGAATTGTCCGTAGCTGAGACTCATTTAACTTTCGCTTGTGAGCAGACATAGTAGATAATGAGGAAACCATTGCGGAAGTATCCCCCACGATCACCAGCATCTCCAATAGCGCGCTCCTTCCTTGTGGGGGGCCTCTCTGAGGGCACTCCCGCCTTAGGTGATGGTTCACATCTCAGGTCACACCTCCCGAGAAACAGACGGAGGGACGAATCGGCACTTTCGGAAGTTACCAGCTCGGGTAATCACCCCTTCATGGGCCTGGCCGTTACCAGGGAGTACGTACGTGTCCTACCTGTCTACCCAGGGTGGGGAATTACACGTTACCCCGTCACCGGCTACACGTGGGTCGCCTTTAGACACGCACAGGGAGGAAAAAAAAAAGAAAGGGAGGAACAAAGAAAAGAAAAGGAAAGGAAAAGAAAGAAGAGAGGTTTCAAGTGCCACAGCGGAGAAGAGGTTAAAGAGAAGAGGTACGGAAAAGAGAAGGAACAAACGAAGGACAAAGGAAGGACAGAGACTTGCCACCAGAGAAAGTGAAGACGAGAGACTGTTTTACAGTTTCAAACATCCGTCTCCGGACGTAGGCACTAAACATACTCCCACAGGGGGAGAAAGAGAAGGGAAGAGACGGAGGTGGGGGGGGGGGGCGGAAGATTGGGGTGGGGGCGGATGATGAGGGGGGGGAAGACGAGGGGGGGGGGCAGAAGATGTGAAAAAGGAAGGTATGCAGCCCGGAAAGGAAAGAGAGCCACACTAGCTCGGGGTCCCGTGCTCACTACGCACGTATCTTACAAAAGAGTTGTGGACCCCCTGGAGGGAGAGCTTATTCCACAAGCAGCAGATGACATACCCAAGATTATCATAATTCACCTTCTGGTCTTTAATATTATTATATGTCTTTTGGATTTAAAAACTTAGCCCAGATGTGGCAACCATTTCTTGACCAAGTTTTGTGTGGGCTACATTTCTGTTTTGCTTACACTGATGATAAATTGAGTTTTCCTGAAACAGCAAGCGAATGTGCAGAGCATTTGAGACAGGTGTCCTGTGGATGCAATGACTGGTGTAACCATAAATACCAGGAAGTGTGTGCTAGGACAAAACTAAGTAGTCTTTTTGGGATATTTGGTTGCATCAGGAACTTCTCCATTTATGATAGCATTTACACAGAACGTGCCACTTCCTAAATTGTTACCACCGACACCTGCCACAGAAGGGAAACTGTAAGGACCTCTTATGGCAGCACTGTCAGGCACCAAAGCTTAAGGTGAAGTGAGTGTTGCTTTATCACTGGAAATGCAACAGGCTCCCAAAACAGGTAAAGAAAATATAAGTCAATGCAACACTTTTAGTGCATATGACAGAGCGGGCAGTTTACAAAGCCATCAGGCACCTCTTGGCATCATTGGAGACAGGATTTCACTATATTCACCAACCATAAACTGCAACCATTTTTTTGCAGCAGTGCTTCAAGTGCAATTCTCAGGGACTGTACAAACAGAATTTATTAAGCAACTAGAAGAGAACCTGGCATTGCTCAGGTATTTATTTACAGTTGTGAGTCCACGCCCATACCACGCAGTACCTGGTCTTGTCTTCAATGCTCATGACACCTAATCACCTGAAATGTGAGTCACTTGCCTTCAGTGGTATATGCTCACACTGTGTGCAAAATGTATCACCAATACAGTAAGTAGTAAAGGATTAATAAATTACGTCATACCTCGTGCATTACTTTTACTGCATCAATTGTGGTAAAGTAGTAAGCACTAAACATTTTTCCTATCATCTGCTGCAGGAATTTTATTAAGATTTGAAATTATGTGTAAAGTTTATTGCAAGTTGCTATGCACTCTCATTCTCAAATACTGGATGAATAAAGTCTGGGAATTCGGGCACTGCAGGCTATGCTTTTTCACCCAAACCCCACTCCTTTGATAGGTAGGTGGTTCTTACTCCCACAGCAATTTTTGCCTGGCAGTACGGTGTATGTGTACCAAGTTTAGTTGAAATCGGTCCAGTGGCTTAGGAGTAGATGTGGAGGCCTGACAGTTCACAAAATTTCACCAATCTTTTAACACTGGTATCTATCTGCGAGAATGGTGGGATCTCCTGCGAGACCGAAGGCTGCCCTAATATCAGTATACAGGACACAGGTAGCCACAATGTGCTGAACTGAAAGTGGCACACCACAAACTTCACAGAATGGTGGATCCTCTCATCAGAGGAGGAAAGGGCTACGCCCGATGCACAGGCTGGTAAACAAAACCTCCTTCCAGCGGTAAGGCTGACATGAAGTCCATCAAGCCTTTGTGGTCGATTTGAGCGACCGCAGTTTGTTGTCTGTGACCTGCAACCATTCAGTCTCCCACTGACGCATGATGCATCTGTCAGAAAATGAGATAATGGCGTGCAACGGGATGGGGCACTGATGGACAGCACTACCCCAACATGCTTTCTTGGCAACTTTGCCAGCCATGTTGTTACCCTGTATCCCAATGTGGCCAGGTACCCAGCAAAAGATCACCACCTAGCCACTGTGCTGGAGCTGCTGTAAGGAGTCATGGATGAACTGAATCAGCAGGTCAACAGAATACATTTGGTGAAGTGCTTGCAGTGCACTAAGAGTTGGAACAGACAAGAAAAACCGTATGGTAATGTCTTGTGAACCCTCTCCAGTGCCATCAAAATGCCACATAACTCGGCATCATAATTTGTAAGTTGTTCTGGAAGACGCATTTTAAAAACCCTATCAAGTAAAACAGCAGAACAACCAAGAGCCTTTTCCTGCTGGGATCCATCTGTATAAATAATGATAAAAACTATGGTGTGTGTACTTAAAATAGACGAAAACAAAGTTGTAGAAACCAAATCTGGAGTACAACTTTTCTTGTGCTGTGTCAAGCTTAAAATCACTTCGGGCCTCTGAAGACACCAAGGCGGCAGTGTGTTCCATCCCTGGGTATGTATTTTCATGACCGAGAAATCCAGATCCTTGAGACAGTCTGTAGCACGTATACCAAATGGCTTGGTTGCTTGGGGCCGATTCCTGAACAGTCGTTCGAATGTGGGTTGGATCACTAAACTAAATGCCAAAGACTGAGGTGAGGCTGAGATTTTCAGTGCCTTTCGAGCCAAAAGGATACGTCACTGAATCCAAAGTGTTGGTTCACGAGCCTCTGCACCAGACTCTGAACTGGGCTGGTCCAAAAGGCTCTAGTCGATATTTGAATGCCCTCATGGTAGACAGCATCTAACATCCGGAGGTAAGAAGGACGGGGTGATCCATAGACAACACTTCCACAGTCTAAGTATGATTGAACAAATGCCCTATAAAACTGCAGGAGGCGGGACCTGTCTGCTCCCCATGTTTTTCCACCAAGGCATTTCAAAATGTTCAATGACTGGAAGCCCTTTCCTCGTAGGTCTTTCAGGTGTGGGAGCTATGTTAATTTCAAGTCAAATAATAAACCCAAAAATCGCACAATGTCTTGAAAATGTAAAATACAGTCCCCCATTGTAAGCACTGGTTGGTTAAAATGCCAACGAGCACAGTTAAAATTGACACAGAGCCTTCTCAGGTGAGAACCGAAAACCAGTTGTCTCGGCAAAGGTTTCCAGCCTCCTAATGGCCATCTGTAGCCGCCTTGTCATCGTCTTAAAATCAGAGGAAGAGTAGAAGATTGCAAAGTCATCCACAAACAAAGAGCATTTGACATGGTACCTGACTTTCAAGAAAATGCCATTGATAGCGATGGCAAACAAAGTGATACTGAGGACACTGCCTTGGGGCACACCATTCTCCTCAACATAGCAATTAGACATGGCATCGCAAATGTGATAACGAAAACATCGGTCCTTGAGAAAGGATTGGACCAGAAGCGACAGGCATCCATGTAGTTCCCGTTCGTGAAGTTGGTGAAGGATATCGTACCTCCAAGTAGTGCCATATGCTTTTTCGAAGTCAAAAAAACACACAAACGAAATGGTTTCGGCATAAGGAAGACTCCTATATCGCCGTCTCCAGTACAATTAAGTTGTCAAGAGTGGAACGGTAGTGCCTGAAACCGCACTGGAAGCAGCTCAGGTGACTTTGTGACTCGAGCAGCCAGATGAGGTGGAAGGGTGACACTCCGGTAACTGTTAGGGGAGCTACAGTCCTTGCCGGGTTTCCAGAATGGAATTAATATTGCCTCCTTCTAAGCCATGGGGTACTGATCAAACCAGATCTGATTGAAACGAGAGAGGAACTGACCTTTCACTTCAGGGCACAGATGACGAAGCATGGCATAATGGATCTCATCAGGCCCTGGAGCAGTGTCTCAGTCTGCAGACAAAGCTGATTCCAGTTCCCACATGGAGAATGGAAGGTTGTATACTTCCTCACTACGCGAGAAGAAATTTAGCGTCCTCATCTCTGCAGTCCGACGGAATACCTGAACAGCAGGAGCTTGTTTGGATGACGTCTTAACAGTAAAGAAGTGTTCAGCTAAAACGAGCCCTGTCTTCTAGCATGTCGATTAAGACCCCATTATTTGACAAAGCTGTAAGGGGATGTGTACTACCCTTGCCTGAAATCAGTCTTACTGATTCCCAAACTCGCACAGCAGAAGTGGACCGATTAATGGAAGTCATGAGTTCCCTCCAGTAAGCCCTCTTCCGTCCTTTGATCACTCGTGTTGCATGTGCTCTCGCAGACCTGAAGGCATGAAGATTGTCTGTGGTTGGACAGTGTTTAAAGTTCTGCAGAGCTGTCCGTCTGGCCCTGATCGCCTTTCGACAGTCGTCATTCCACCAAGGTACAGGCAGTTGTCTGAGGTGGTTGTTCTACCTGGGGATGGACTCTGCGGCAGCCCTTTGGATCTCATGAGTGATATGGGCCACCGCCACTGTGCACAATCCGTTTGTTCAAAAATAGCCTGTGGACTGTACTGTAACCAACTTGCCCTTTGTATTATCCACCTGCGTGGTCTCCTGTTGGCTACCATGCTAGTCGGCAGATGGATCCACACTGGGAAGTGGTCACTAGAATGTAAATCTGGAGCCACTTATCACTGAACGGAGACTGCAATAGCTGGGGAACAAAAACAAAAGTCAACAGCTGAAAAAGACCCTGTAGCTGTGGAAAAGCGAGTCATCTGACTGGCAGTCAGAAGGCAGATGTTCTCAGAATGGATGAGTCACTATCATCTGACCCCTGGAGCAAGTAGTAGCTGAGCCACCGAGCCACACAGTGGACTGTGGACATTTAAGTCCCCCACAAGGACAAATGGGTGTGGGAGTGCCTGGAAGAGGCCTGCCAGTGCATCTGCATCCAAAGCATCATTGAGGGGGGAGGGGAATCAGCACGTACAAAGAACACTGTGATAGTAAAGGGTGCGAGAATTTTCACAGCAATTGCTTGCATGGTCATGGTAAGAGTGGCAGGAGAGGAGTGGCATCTATCATCAAGCTAAATAGCGTGGAAGCTCCGTAATGCAGGTGTGTGTGATTTTAAGATGCGTTTGTTGTAAGCAGATGCAGAGAGGTTTAGCCTGGACTAGCAGCTGCATTTCTTCCAAATGCGAGCAATATCCATTCAACACAGAAGTCCCTGTGGAAGCCATTGGTTGGCGATGGTTGTTCTTTTCTTTCTCCCATGGAGGCGGTGATTTACCGGGGAGGTCAGGGGGTACGTTAGCCGGTGTCGTGCTCTATGGTTCCTCTGATTGGAAGTCCATATCCTCAAGAGCATAGTCTCCATCAGAAAGTCAGAGAGCTCGTCGATTGGAAGGTTTAACTACCACTTTCTTAGACTTCCTTGAACTACTTTTTGTAGTATGTTTTTCTTTACTAACTGCAGGCGGTGGCTGCCTGGGTTGTGGGGATGGCTTAATTGGCTTCTGATGTTGGGGAGTGGTGTGTGACTTAGGTGTTAAGCCTACTGCTGATGGCTTCCGAAGGACATCAGTTGCAAGTGGAGCGTTTCCACCACATGTACATCAACAAGTGCATGTGCTCGTACTTTAATCTGTGGTCAGAGTTTGTGTGGAGGCATCACACTTAGTGATTGGTGTCTTAAGGGCTGATGCAAAAGAAGTAGCAAAAACTGGTGGTTGCATGGCTTTGAAAGCCTTTTTTGCTTCACCATAGGGTATGCGTCTCTTTACTTTCAACTCTTGAATTTTCCTTTACTCGCTGTAAACCCCACACTTTCTGCTCCACACTGGGTGATCCCCAGAGCAGTTTACAGATTTCGGAGGAAGTGTACGAGAAGTCCATGACTCTTGAGCTGAGCCTCCACAATTGCCACACGTACCCTTCCCATTACATACCATAGTGGTATGGCGAAATCTTTGACATTTATAGCATCGCTTGGGGTTAGGAACAAACTGTGTACCTTAATGCAGATATAGCCTGCAAGGATATGTTCCGGTAATTCTGGAGTAGTAAACGTTAGAATAAATGTTGTCGATTTTTCCAATTTGCCATTGATTCTCCTCATACAATTCTGCATCTTCATGATGCCCACATTCTTCCATTCTTCGCATAATTCTGCGGGGTCCACCTCCATTATATCGGAACACGTAAGTTAAGGGTGTTACGCAACTCTGCCTCGACTGGGTAGTCACCTAAGGCCTTACATCCCAGAAACTCAGAGATTTGGTTGGAAGTAGCAATTTCAACTAAAAGTGTCCCATTACGAAGTCATTTGACACTTTTGATTCTGAGGCTTCTTTTCGGGAGGACTGACCAACCAAGCTCTCTTTGAGGAGTGGGTGTAGGTGCTGCCTGACGGTACACCTGTCCCGTCAGGAGATGTAGTTTAATGAAACAGTTCCATACGGATCCCACAAGACGCTAGGGAAACAACCGTCGACCCAGGCAGAGCCTTGCATGCCTGAGCAAGCCTTATACAACTGGGGGACAGCAGGTGCCCCAGAGGTTGCATGCTAAAGACTGTTTTACCTTAACAGCCATTCACCTCTTCAGCACGTAGCACACTTTGAGGATGAGAGTTTTTGTTATAGAGGGGTGTACCTTCCTCGCAGTCCAGGCAGTGAAGCTAAGACCCCATTCTCCGAAACACACAACATTCCACTACTGCACCACACGGTGGTCGCTGAAGTATGACCGGAGCTTATGGTGACAGGACTAGTGATGCTTACCAGTCTCCAGCTCAGGAAACCCGGGGTCGCCACGCCTGTACTCAGCAAAGGAATGCTGAGCCCCTGAGGGGTTTCTCAACTGAGTTACTGAAGTCATTATTAGAGCAACTTAGTATTCTGCAAGGGTTTTTTCGTGTGCATTACATAAATAGCTATCACACATCAAAGGTTTCCTTCCACATTAAAGACCATTTCTTCAATTTAGCCAGAACTATGCCATTACTCAAAGGAACTAACTTTATCATAGCACACCAGGAAGGCCCCAACATTCTACTGACCATAACTTACCTGCAGACAGTACAAGTACTTTGGTGACAGTGTGAGTTCCAATATTTCAGTATTAATGGTGATACTTTAAAGGAGTAATGAGTTTGGTCTAAAATTTAAATTCTCATTTTGAAGCTTGGAAAAATGAAATTGGAATACCTCGCTTTGTCAGGATACAACTTTCCAACACGATCTAATGGTAATCAACAGACCTGACCTCTGAGTATTCCACACTAAAATTAATATCAGTGACTGAGGCAACTGATTACTGAAGTACAAATTCCAACTAAAACAAGAAGATAAATTGAGATGCTCACTAAACAGATGAAGACACAGTATTGTCATATCTCAAGGAAGAATTCAAAATGTTTATCTTTAGGCATGAGCATTTGGAGCAACTCACCAAGTACTACATAATTTTACATAGTGGATGAGTGAGTAATACACACTGCCTTTAGAAAATGATTACTCTATATTAAACTAAAAATACAGCAAAGGACTGTATATGAAGAGACACTGGATGAAACACATTTGGCTGTCAGAAGGGCAATGCATGAAGCTTTCAATGACTACCTTAGAAGAATCTTTCTTGAGATCTCTCACAAATCCACACAAACTCTGGTCATATGTAACAGTTTTCAGTAGTTACAAAGTTAGTGTCCACATACTAATGGACGACACAGGAAATGAAATTGAGGATAGCAAAACAAAAGCACAAATGGTGAACTCAATTTTCAAGTTTTTCTTTACAAAAGAAGATAAAAGTGAACTGCTCAGTTTCTCACACAACTGCAAAGATAAGTGATTCGGATATTAGTATTGATGGCACTGAGAAACAGCTGAAATCTCTAGAATTAAACAATATTACACTGGTCACAGGGATTAATGCCAGATTTTATACAGAATTCACAGCTGATTTAGATCCCCTTTTAACCATAATATACCACAGATCCCTCACACTAAAAACTGTGCCCAGTGGTCAAAATCGAGCCCAGATCACATTCACTTCAAAAAAGTGTAGCAGGCAAAAATGGCAATAACTATGAATCAGTAGCATCGTCACTAATTTTCAATGCCAGAATGAAACAGCAGTGCTGCTATGGATGTTTCAGAAGTGCCATGGAAGCCAGTGAATGCAGAGCTGACCAAAACATAGTTATGTAAGATTCAGCAATACCAGCTGCCTGTTTCCCCACTGCAGACCGGGAACCATTGCCCACAATGTTGACAACACAACAGAAAGGCAGAGTTACATTCGCGATAGCAGGCCAGCTGTTACACCTTCTGGCTGCCACCTTGCTTTGGTGGACAGGTTTGGAAACAAGTATGTACCTAACCCTCATAAATATCCATAATTTTTAGCCAAACACATCTCACTCTGGCAACACCATCTAGGGGAGGACTATGCCAGGAGATGAAGTGATAGTTCTCCAAGAAGCTACAACAGGATTAACTTCACCACCAATGAACCTGCTACCTGTTCTAAGCCCACTCCTGTGGATTTGGCAACTTCCAGCTGATAAGCCACCTTAAGGCTCACTTTGGTTGCAGCCAGCCTTCTGCCCCAGAGGGCAGACATTTGTGACTGTGGAAGTGCAACCAGCCATTCCACCACCTGCACTTGTGCAGGCAAACTGATGCTGTAAGACTCAGCTCGCAAGAGCAGATGCCACCATGAGGACTGTCTTCCTCTACAAAAATCATGATGGGCTTCTATGTCTGCCAATGGGCCCTGCCCTGAGCTGCAGAGTCATGTCAAGATTGTACACCCGTGGACATCATACAACTGCATTCCAGCCCAGCTGTCAAACAATTGGTGGCTCTTAATGAGATTTTCTTGAGCCAGTATCTGTCAACATCCTGACAACAATCCATAGTCTCAGCTCCACTCTGCCCTGAGCCTCTACATTTTAGTATCAAAGGCATCGCCTCAATGGAGATCAGAAGCTGGACCCAGCATCATATCGCACCTGCAGCAATTTACATGGGGAGTCTCTGTGGTATGAGTTGACAAAACATTTTCTTTTTTCTTTTTTATTTCTGACAGTCTTTTGTTGTGCCTACCTGCAACAGAGCATCTCCACTATATGTCGAGCAGCAACTTTCCTTTTCATAATATTGTTTTTTCTTCTCCAATTTTTGAGTGCACAGGAGACAAGTTCATGGTGAGACTCGTCGCACCTCAAGATTAACATTTATGAAACCTGACGAACCGACTGACTTGTCAGAAATCCAAGGCAATGTTAAGGAGTACTATTTGCAACCAGTAAGGTGCTCGCAGTGCAACTTATTAGGACACAACGAACATTGTACTGGGTAGGTATCAGTTGGGTGTTTCACGTGCCACTGTTATGGCCACATTGCTAGGCAGTTTAACAAGTCAAAGTTGCTCATGATTAGATATAAGGTGTAAGTAGTTTTCTACGATTATGAGTGGTTATTGTCCTGGTGTTATTGTTTTGGTGTACTTTGTTGTGTTTTCGAGATATATGTTCCAACAGACAAAATATGGGATGCAGAGTGTCTCCGCACAGCAGATGATTCTGTCATCATCAAATCAGGTAGCGCAATTATCAGTGGAAAAAGAGATGTGAAAGGCGAACTGTCGCTATGAAGGAAGGTAGGGCATTACTCAATTTGTCTACTCCATTGGTGGATCCAGCCACCATGAGTCTCATTATTTGTTTTTCTGGCAAACAAACTGAAGATTTACTGTCCTTTCCGGATGGTCTGGAGGCAGCAACAAAGAATGGGTTTTGATCTGATGATAAGCTATCACACAATGCTAAGTTATGATTGGTAGATGAAGAAAAAACATTTGTGACATTATAATGAACAGATGACCAGTGCACTAACATTTTAGAAATTAGAACAAGGCCTCCAGCAACACTACACCCCCGAAAGTTTTTCCCAGAGCAGTTGTGTGATATGTCACAGAAGCCCAATGAGTCTGTTGGGGGTTTCAGTGATACAATAAAGAAAGTCAATGGGCCTAAGGAGAAGTGATAACAAGATATCCTAAGATAGAAGAGCATAGGGAACTAGACACTTTCCTGGGAGGTCGCCATACAATATGTCAGCTACCCTGAAGGGCCTATACACAGCTATTAGAATAGCTATTGAGCAGGAGGAAATAGGTTTAACAACAAAGGTGCACAATATGTGATGTATTTTATCTAATGATGTAAGCTGTTACAGGAGTGGGTGTGCAGGAGACATCCAGAGGCAGTGCCATCATCCACAATGTGAGAAATGCAATATGGTTGGGCACCAGCAATGGGATTGTAGAAGCATGGGATGGAATGGACAGCAACAGAATATTCAGGCATCAAATGCAAATGGGAACCACAGGTCTTCTGGATGGTGGTGTTATGTTTCAATGCTGCAGAAACATATGCATAGGCACAGCATGGTGCAGTAAGAATTTGAAAGGGTTGGAGGCATAAATCTTTACTGACATTGGTGCACACGTCAGAGGCAAGCCTGAACCTCATAGGTCAGAAACAATTAAACCCACTGCACTACAGTTTGAGTGGGGTGGGAGATGTGAAGTCACTTAGTTAAGCAGCATGAAGTTTTCACGTTGGTACGGAATGATTTCAAGAGTGCATGGAAGAGGTGACTTTGGTAAGTGACAGTTACAGTGCAATCCTGGGACTACACTTTCTATTCAAGCATCTTGCCAAAATTGATCATCAGCAACATACGGTGCAACAAGGGTCAATGCTCCAACTGGTGGAAGCTGTCATCAGTGAAATGCAGTTGCAAGATTCATCTCTCTTAAGAGACAAACCAGTAAAAACATGGACAGAAATCATTACAACTTCATTTGGTTGATATAGTGATAGGAGGCACAGGGTGGCTACTTTGGGTAAGTGTGGTGCCAGAACTCCCTGTTAACGTGTCTGATGGAGCCACTAGAAGAGAATGATGCATTGATATAGAAGTACTATACACACATAGGAGACTGACAGGGAGAGAGTGACCCAATCAGTTTAGACATTTTGACAAAGATAATTTGCGCACATCACATGTGGGACATAATCATGTACAAGTAACTGCTACAACTGCATTATGTACAAAGGTAGAGGATCTGAAGGAAGGGGAGGGAGGGAGGGAGGGAGGGAGGGAGGGAGAGGGGGGGCAGGGGGTGGAAGACTTGGAAGACCTGTTACTGAAATTCGAGGATCTATTTCATTCTCACAGTTCATTACCAACGACACCCATAATGCAACATATAATTCTAAAGGGGAATGAAGCATCTATATGTTGGAACCCTTACAGCATACCTCATCATTCGTAGCCTGTTATAGAGGACTTCATTAACCAAAAACTGAGTGGTGGTGGTGGTGGTCATATTTGATTTACGGACTTAAGACCATAGTCCAAGGCTGTCAAATTTTTCGTCTTCCCCTGCTAAAAACTTCAGAGCCTTTAATGACTCAGAAAGCTGTTACAGACTCAAACAAGCTCAGCGAGCCAAGCTGTTTATATGTACCCACGCAACAGTTAGTTCGTGATGTCATTAGACCACTGTCTAAGATTGGAGAGCCACATCGACATATGCTATGCAGCTTGTAATGGGGAAGAGCTGGTGGTGTTTATTTTATTTAGCACTAGTGCCCACAACTTACCTAATTTCAATCCTCCACCTTTTCTGGTGAAATCATTTTTGTGCTTTTGAATTTCTTTGGCTCTGTCCATCCTAGCATTGTAATTATTAGATCTTGCTCAGTGTTAGAGAAATGCATTTGATGGCTTCTTGGTCCTAGTTCACAATCAGCTACTGCTACTTATTCATCTTGCCCACATGACAACTGCTCTTGTTCCTTGAGGTGGCTGTTAATGCTTCTTTCTGTAGTTCCTGTGTACACTTTTGTGCAAATACATAGGATTTTATATACTTGGGCTATGATAAGCAGCACGCATGGGTCCTATGCAGTGTTCCAATACTCGCACAATTCCTTGTTGCTTTGAACACTGTACCAATGCAATGTTTTCTGAATACTTTGCTGATGCGATCTGTGATAGTTTTTACAAATGAAAACAAGACCTTCCCTTTACCTGGTTCGTTTTCTTTAGCAACTCTAAACCTTTCAGGATGTAGCAGCCAATTTATTTGTGTCAGGGTAGCAATTTCTTCTGAAGGCCATTCTCACAGGAGGATGAGCTCTTATCATTTCAGAATGGCCTTCACAAGAAATTGGTACAGTGTTTAAGCCAACAAGAAAGGTGTGTGAACATTTGAACACTGTAAAGGACCCATGCTCATCACATGCCACAGCTGGAATATATAAAATCCGATGCATTTGTAGCGACGTGTACATAGGAACTACAAAAAGAAGCATTAACACTTGCCCCATGAAACACAAGCAACTGGCACAAATACACCAATGGGAACCTGGCACTGTTGGCCCCCAACATGTTGCCAGCTACACTGCACTGTGCCACCCGAAGCATTGTGCCAGCCAAGCCTCAGTGAGCCAGTGTAGTGAAAGATTTGGGTGACATTCAGCTTTGCATGCCATATGACGCGTGAAGAAAATAGTCAAAAGAGGGACAGGCAGAGGTTGCACACTACAAGGAAACTTTCAAAACACATCACACACGGCACGATTATACGCTATCGGTCGTGTGTTTCACATGTTTCACCAATGATCAGTGATAAGAATCTGCAAGGGGAAATTCACAAAAGAATAATCAGGTGAGTCATCTAAATTGCAGACACCTGGAAAGAAGAGGTGCCTCCAGAATAGGGTCACAAATCTCTCCTTTTCAGGAAAATGCAATTCAACATCAGGTATATGCACATTATTCAAGGAAGGAGTATCTAACACTCATAAAAATCACTTGTTACTGTTGTAGCAGCAGACCTATTTCAGGGTAGTAAATCATCCTTGTTATGAGTCAAGAATAAGTCAGGATTCCATCAAAAATCCATTTTTGGTTTCAAGTTATTAATGGAATGCCATGATATTGCAGCTTGGTGATGCCTCTTACTTACCGAATCAATAGGAACAAACTTTGACAATATCATCTGGCTTGATGATACTCATGCGGGACAGTTTAAAAAGAGAGCTGGACAGACGATACAATCAGTGGTAGTATGGCAGCTCCAATTGGCAGAGGAAAAAGAATGATGAATATTCAAAAGGTTTCATTTCTAATTGTCTGCTGTTATTCACATCAAACAAGGCCTCTGACTACCACGAGGAGACGAACCACAATATTTTTGTGAAATGGTTCAAAGACTGTACTTCAAAACTTAAAAAAAATTTATAATTTTCATACATAATGTTCTGTATTATTCAGCTATACAAGACAAGGCACAAAGGCAACGAAGAAAAACGACATTGTTTGCTGCCTACAGAATCTTAAGATACAGTTAGACAATAAATCAACAAGAGCAGAATTATTAGAACTTTTATCCCACCACAAGCCAAAGAACTGTTTACATTCTGGATGGAACATCAAAGACTTTATAAAAATCTGTCACTACGTGCAGTGACACCAATAGTTCACTGACTCTGAAGTGAGTGATGTCTTCCCATTGTGTAATTAGAAAGTAGGCTGTAGTGTTCTTTAATGAATGTTTTACTTCCATTAAATCTTATATTTGTGACTACTTCAGTCAGTTTCTCTTTCCTATTGTGAAACTAAGGAAAACTGTGCAGCCACCTCCCATGGTGCTACGATGGACTGCATTTAAAATATATTTCATTTTTTATAGACACCAACGCGTTACTTCATGTAACAGCTTTTGAGATACGCAATGATAAGAAGGAAACTTTTCCAGATGCGAAAATTTCTCCTGTTTCAATAATCAACATAATACCAGCCCTAATTATAATTAAGACAAGATTTCGTATGTGCTTAGAGACAGCATTGAGAGAGTACTACAAGCAAATTACAGAATTTTTACATTATTTTTGCAGGAGACAGAAACTTTAAATTGTTATGGGTTAACTAATGACAATTCCATAAACACAACATTTTCAAAAGCATGTATATAAGAAACTCAATGTAACAAGAAAACTTTAAAAGATTTGAAGTTTTTTTTTACAAATGGGAAAGTTTAATCTGTTTCAAAAAATTAATTTAACACTTTCCCTAATTTAAGTTAAGAGGAAGATTTATGACATGCTAAGACACACAAAAGATGGCTATTCACCTTACGTAAATTTGAGATATTTTACTTGGTTCTTGTAGAAGATAGAGGCTTTTTTTAAAAAAAAAAGTGATTTTGTATTGCTGCAGAAGGCAATATGCTGTGGCTGCAGCCTGCACTTGACATGACAATGCCACAGCTTCGGAGTTTAAATGTAGAGTGACAACTAATTTAAATCAGACTATAGGACAGAGAAACCGCCAAACTAATTTCTCTGACACTGTGGTTTTAGCAAGATCACTACTACACTAGGATGTACACAGAGGCTACAGGAATCCAAAAACACAGAGACAACTTCAACAGAAAACCTGGAGTATCGAAATTAGATGAGTTGTGGGCCCTAGTGCTAAATAAAACGAATAGTGTCAACTCTTCCCCTCTACGAGCTCCGTAGCATACAACTGTGTGATTCTCCAATCTTAGGCAGTGGTATAATGACACAATGGAAATTCCAGGATGGAATGTAACAATACCAGAGAAGGAAAGTTGTGGAGATGCTGAGTCGCGATAGACACAACAAAAAGATTCACACAATTACAGCTTTCAACCATTAAGGCCTTTGTCAGCAGTAGATACACGCACACACAAACGCAACTTGCACACATGTCTGCAGTCTGTGAGACCTGAAACCACACTGCGAGCAGCAGCACCAGTGCATGATGGGAGTGGCGACTGGGTGGAGGTAAGGAGGAGGCAGGGGTGGGGAGGGGGAAGGATAGTATGACGGGAGTTGCGGACAGTGAAGTGCTGCAGTTTAGACGGAGGGCAGGAGAGAAGGTGTGGAAGGGGGAGGGGGTAAGTAGCGGAAAGGAGATATTATTATTGTTGTTGTTGTTGTTGTTGTTGTTGTCTTCAGTCCAGAGACTGGTTTGATGCAGCTCTCCATGCTACTCTATCCTGTGCAATATTCTTCATCTCCCAGTACCCACATCCTTCTGAATCTGTTTAGTGTATTCATCTCTTGGTCTCCCTCTACGATTTTTACCCTCCATGCTGCCCTCCAATACTAAATTGGTGATCCCTTGATGCCTCAGAACATGCCCTACCAACAGATCCCTTCTTCTAGTCAAGTTGTGCCACAAATTTCTCTTGTTCCTAATTCTATTCCTCATTAGTATGTGATCTACCCATCTAATCTTCAGCATTCTTCTGTAGCACCACATTCCGAAAGCTTCTATTCTCTTCTTGTCCACACTATTTATCGTCCATGTTTCACTTCCATACATGGCTACACTCCATACAAACACTTTCAGAAACGACTTCCTGACACTTAAATGTATACTCGATGTTAACAAATTTCTCTTCTTCAGAAATGCTTTCCTTGCCATTGCCAGTCTACATTTTATATCCTCTCTACTTCGACCATCATCAGTTATTTTGCTCCCCAAATAGCAAAACTCATTTACTACTTTTAAGTGTCTGATTTCCTAATCTAATTCCCACAGCATCACCCGATTTAATTCAATTACATTCCATTATCCTCATTTTGCTTTTGTTGATGTTCATATTAGATCCTCCTTTCAAGACCCTGTCCATTCCGTTCAGCTGCTCTTCCCAGTCCTTTGCTCTCTGACAGAATTACAATGTCATCGGCGAACCTCAAAGTTTTTATTTCTTCTCCAAGGATTTTAATTCCTACTCCAAATTTTTCTTTTGTTTCCTTTACTGCTTGCTCAATATACAGATTGAATAACATCGGGGAGAGGCTACAACCCTGTCTCATTCCCTACAATATAAAAACAATAAAAAGAAATTAAAAGACTGAGTGTGGTGGTGAAATGACGGCTGTGTAGTGCTGGAATGGGAACAGGGAGGGGGCTGGATGGGTGAGGACAGTAGTGAGTAACGAAGGTTGAGGCCAGGAGGGTTATGGGAACGTAGGATGTATTGCAGGGAAAGTTCCCACCTGCCAAATTCAGAAAAGCTTGCGTTGGTGCGAAGGATCCATATGGCACAGGCTGTGAAGCAGTCATTGAGATGAGGAATGTAATGTTTGGCAGTGTGTTCAGCGACAGGGTGGTCTACTTGTTTTTTGGCCACAGTTTGTCGGTGGGCATTCAAGCAGACAGACCGCTTGTTGGTTGTCATGCCTACATAAAATGCAGCACAGTGGTTGCAGCTTAGCTTGTAAATCACATGACTGGTTTCACAGGTAGCCCTGCTTTTGATGAGATAGGCGATGTTAGTGACTGGATTGGAGTAGGTGGTGGTAGGAGGATGTACAGGACAGGTCTTGCATCTAGGTCTATTACAGGGGTATGAGCCATGAGGTAAGGGATTGGGGGCAGGGGGTGTTTCAGGATGGACAAGTATATTGTGTAGGTTAGGTGGACGGTGGAATACCACTGTGGAGGTGATGGAAAGGATACAGGCAAGGACGTTTCATTTCAGGGCATGACAAGAGGTAATCTAAACCCTGGCGGAGAATGTAATTCAGTTGCTCCAGTCCCGGATGGTACTGAGTTACGAGGGGAATGCTCCTCTGTGGCCGGACTGTGGGACTTTGGGAGGTGGTGGGAGACTGGAAAGATAAGGCACAGGAGATTTGTTTTTGTGCAAGGATGGGAGGATAATTACGGTCAGTGAAGGCTTCAGTGAGACCCTCTGTATATTTTGAGAGGGACTGCTCGTCACATAGTAGGTTTGATATGGATGGAGGTACTGATGTAGCCATCTCTGAGGTGAAGGTCAACATCTAGGAAGGTGGATTGTTGGGTTGAATAGGACCAGGTGAAGCAAATGGGGGAGAAGTTGTTGAGGTTCTGGAGGAATGTGAATAAGGTGTCCTCACCTTCAATCCAGATAGCAAAGATGTCATCAATGAATCTGAACCAGGTGAGGGGTTTAGGATTCTGGGTTTTTAGGAAGGATTACTCTAGATGGCCCATGAACAGGTTAGCATAGGATGGTGACATGCAGGTGCCCATAGCCATACCACGGATTTGTTTGTAGGTAATGCCTTCAAAAGAGAAGTAATTGTGGGTGAGGATGTAGTTGGTCATGGAGACTAGGAAGGAGGTGGTTGGTTTGGAATCCATAGGACATCTGGAAAGGTAGTGTTCAATAGCAGTAAGGCCATGGGCATTAGGAATATTAGTGTACAAAGAGGTGGCATCAATAGTGACGAGCACGGCACCGTGTGGTAAAGGGACAGGAACTGTGGGGAGTCTGTCAAGGAAATGGTTGGTATCTTGTATATACGAGGATAGGTTCCGGGTAATAGGTTGAAAGTGTTGGTCTGCGAGAGCAGAGATTCTCTCAGTGGGGGCACAGCAACCGGCCACAATGGGGCGTCCTGGGTGGTTGGGGGTTATGGACTTTAGGAAGTATGTAGAAGGTGGGAGTGCGGAGAGTGGTAGGGGTAAATAGAAAGACAGACTCAGGGGAGAGGTACTGGGATGTGCCTAAGGATTTGAGTAGTGACTGGAGATCCTGCTGGATTACTGGAATGGGATCACTGTGGCATGGTTTGTAGGTGGAAGTATCTGACAGCTGACGGAGTCCTTCTGCCATGTAATCCTTGCGGTTCGAAACAACGGTGGTGGAGCTTTTGTCAGCAGGTGGGATTATAAAGTCGGGATCAGTTTTTAGATGGTGGACTGTGGTTCTTTCTGTGGATGTTAAGGTTAGTTTGCATGTTGAGGGATTTGGGGAGTGGTATAATGACATTACGAAACAACTGTTGCATGGATACATATAAACAATTCGGCTGGCTGAGATTGAACCTGTAATAGTTTTCTAAGGCAAAGCCTCCGGTGGAGTTTCTAGTAGTGGAAGACTAATATTAGGTAGAGAATTATGCCGTGGACCATGGCCTTATGCCCATAAATCAAATATCAGCAGTATCATAACTACTGGCTCTGATAGACTGCTTTGTATGAGCTGCGAGATGGCATAAGTGATGACAGCACTAATCCTTTGGGAGCATCCGATGATGTAGACTAAGAAACATTGGTAGATGGAACAACAAAAAGATCTGAAAAGCAGCTATTTATTGGAGATGGTTGTAGAGAACTAGTCAAAAATTGCATTTTCAGTCCCTTGGGGTCATTACCTGTATCGGTGGATGCCATTCGGGTTGAGAAATGCACCAGCCACGTTTCAGTAGTTGTAAGACTGAGTAAAGCTGCAATGATATAATTGTGTTCTCAAGAGATACGAAGAAACATTATGGCGGTTGAGTAAAGCATTTACGAGATTACATGCCATACATCATACATTAAGTATGAGAAAATATTATTTTGCTCTGGAAGAAGTGGGTTATTTGGGACAAAAACAGGCCCAAAAGTAATACAATCAGTGCGGCATTTATTTGGCACCTCGGCCAAGTAAGGAGTTCAATCATTCTCAGCGTTAACCACTTCCTACAAAAAAATCCGTGAGGGAGCTTACAGACATTGCACACACATTTAAGCAATTAGTGAAAATGGATGTGACATCTCTGTCAGCAACAGAGTGTCCACTCACATTTGAATGGCTGAAAGAGGCTTTGATGTCTAATACTGTGTTGAATTTCCCAGAACGTAAGGAGTAGTTTGTACTAACATGTGACACTTCCAATCAGGCACTGGAGTGTGTGTTGCGTCAGGTGAGGAACATTCTCTGGCTTACACCTTAAGGCAACTGAACTAACCCTAGAGGAGATGTTGATCCTGATATATGGGGTCACGTATTATGGATGTAGTAAGTATGGTAAAAGATTCAAGGTGGTGACCAGTAAGGCACTAAAACTGTTGTGAAGCTTGAAGGATCCTTCAAGCAGACACTCAGGTTGGGCATAGAGACTAACTGATTGACTTTGAGGTAGTCTATAAACCAGGCAGGAAGCATGGAAACAAATGGATTGAGCTCGAAGGTTACTGCAGTACAGACACTGGGTCACAGCCTTGTGGCGTGGAAGACAGTACAGACTGTTGACAAGACTGCAAATTCCAGAATGAGATTTTCACTCTGCAGCGGAGTGTGCGCTGATATGAAACTTCCTGGCAGATTAAAACTGTGTGCCCGACCGAGACTCGAACTCGGGCACATAGTTTTAATCTGCCAGGACGTTTCAAGACTGCAAACTGTTTATAATGCAGCTGCAGTACCATAACAAGTTGCTACTTAGGTCTACAAGACTGGGGCCATACCTACATCCACTTGATTACTCTACAATTCACACTTGAGTGCATGGCAGAGGGTCCTTCGAACCACCTTCAAACTATTTCTCTACCATTCCACACTCAAACAATTTGTGGAATAAATGAACATATGTATATTTCAAGCTCTCTTATTTTATTATGATGTTTTCTCCCTATGTTGATTGGCAACAATAAAACATTTTCACATTCAGAGAAGACGACTCTTGACTGAAATTTCATGAAAGGATTTCAATGCAATGAAAACCACATTTGTTTTAATGATTGCCACCACAATCTGCTTATCATATCCATGACACACTCTCCCCTATTTCATAACAACACAAAATGAGTTGCTATGCTTTGAACTTTTTTGATGTCCTCCATCATATCCCATAAGGATCCCAAAAGCACAGCAAAACTTTAGCAAAGGACGAAGGGAATTGTTCCAATTTAAATTGTTTACAATTATAATTCTTTAGTATTTTAGTCGAACTGACAGCTTTTAAATTTTTTTGGTTTATCACTTAACTGAAATTTACCAGATTTCTTTTTGTACTCATGTGGATGACTTCACACTTTTCCTTATTGAGGGATAACTGCAACTTTTTGTACCATACAGTTATTGCGCGTACGTCATTTTGTAATCAGTTTGGATGTTCTGATGACGTAACTAGACAGTAATTGACAGCATCATCTGCAAAAAATCTAAGAGGGCTGCTCTGATTGTCTCCTAAACCTCTTATGTCAATTATGAACAGCAGTGGGCCTACAACTTTTCCTTCAGGAATGCTGGGTATTGCTTTTGTTTCATTCAATTTTCTGCCAGTTATTACATACTGTGACCTTACTGACAGGAAATCACAGATCTAGTCTCAACTCCATAGGCACGCAATTTGATGAGAAGTCCATTTCAAGGAATAGTGTCAAAAGGCTTCTGGAATCCAGAAACATGAACTCAAGATCCCCTGCCAATACCACTCATTACTTCAGGCGAATGAAGAGCTCTAGTTTTTTCACAAGAACAAAATTTTCTCAATCTGTATCAAGACATTTTCTTTGAGGTAATTCATAATGTTCAGACACTGTATATGTACAAAAATTCTGAGGCAAATTAATGTCAGCGATACGGGTCTGCAATTCAGTGGATTACTCAAATTTCCTTTCTTGAGTATGTGTGTGACCTATGCAACTTTCCAGTCTGCTGATAAAGATCTTTTGTTGAGTGAGTGGTTGTATATGATTGCTTAGTATGGGGTTATTGTCAGCATATTCTGAAAGGAACACGATTGGTATGCTATATGAAGCGGATTACTTGCATTTATTAAGTACTTCAAGGTGCTTCGCAGCACCGAGGAAATCTATTTCTAAGTTACTAAACTTGCTCTCAATTTGAATTCTGTGTACTTCGTCGTCTTAGGTGAAGGGATTTTGGAAAACTGCTTAGTAGCTCTGCTTTAGTGGTGTTGTCATCAGTAATATTTACCATTGGTATCATGCAGTCAAGGCATTGATTGTGTCTTGGCACTGGTGTGTACTTATATACATCCAGAATCTCTGGATTTTCTGTCAGATTTCGAGAGGGAGCTTCATTGGGGGAGCTATTAAAAATCATCTTGCACTGAAGTCTGTGCTAAGTTTCAAACCTCAGTAATACATCGCCAATCTTGGAGAATGTGCTTTCAAGTTTGGCATGCTTTTTTCGTTGGTTCTGCAACAGTGTTGTGTGTACCATGGGAGATCAGTACCATCTTTTATTAATTTATTCAGTACAAATCTCTCAATAGCCTGAGATACTACTCCCTGAATTTAATTCACGTCTGGTCATAGTTAGCTGAGAGTGAGTGGAGACTGTCCCTTAGAAAAGTGCCACGCAAATTTTTATCAGCTTCTTTAAACAGAAATATTGTGTGTTTACTTTTGGTGGATTTGGATGTTGTGGTAGTCAGTGTCACTTCAATGGCCTTGTGTTCACTAGTTGCTAAAGTTTAGTGTCCCTGAAACTATAATCTGAGATCAAGTTACAAGCTGCTTATCAGGCATTAGGTATTTATGTCACTTATCACGGGTGCAAAAACTAAGAACTAGCCTTTTGCACCCTTAAGCTAATAGTAGAATGGAGTGTGTACGTGATACTATTGATAGGATGCCGAGTTACTATGTCAACAGCATCGTAGTAATTGGGATGCTTATTTACAATTTTTCACTGTAGTGTACAATTCTGTAACGCACACCAGCACTGGGCTTTCTCCATATAAGGTAGTGCATGGCAGGAAGAGGCCATCATCTTTCGATATAGTGAAACCAAACATCAGGAGGAACAGAGAGCCGGTGTGGAATTTTTGCAAAGACTTTAAGGAAAGTATGAAAACATGTACAAAAAGTGCACATCAAAGACCTGGAGCACTAGGAAGATGTAGGGAAATATGGGGAAGACAGACTGGCGGGGTACAGAATGGGGCAGTGGATGTTGCTATTATGCCCATACACCCTAAAGTGTAACACCAAGAAGTTTATTACATGTTACCAGGCGCAGTACCAGGAGATTGAGATCACATCACCAGTAAATCTCAAGCTAGAATTTCCAACTCTAATGACTACAGTTAATTTCAGATGCCTACAACCTTTTCAAGATGCTCCAGATTCATTGCCCCAAGTGTCACCACCGACTGAAGAAATGAGCAAGGGAAGATAGAGCATGAGAACCAAAAGAAGAATCTCGCGCCATCTACATGCGAAATATCATACGAGTTGAGATCTCAGAAACAAGGAGGATGATGAGTACCATTAAATTTTGTTTAGCTTAAGTAGTGTGTAAAATTATTTTGAGCTATTAACATTGATTAAAATCTTCTAATGGAAAAGTTGGGAAGACAATACGTAATTGCTACAAAGTGTAACTTCACTGCTAGAAAGACTATTGCAGGGGGAGGGAGGGCCTATACATATGGTTGTTTCACATTGGAGGCATAGTAAACTTCAAAGAGGGTTTTCGTTTGTTATCTGTTCATGCAAGGAATCCTGTGTGTGTGTGGGGGGGGGGGGGGGGGGGACGACATCAAGTAATGACAGCTTCCTTTCCCCAAGCTGCTGCATGCCAGGGGTGGAGATCAGGGCAACAATTGCAACTGCACAGCAGTGGCTTGCTGATCGACAGGACAACTTACAACTTGTGAAATAGTGGAGCAGACATTCCACCTCCAGCCACTGTTACAGAACCCACCATGATGAACCGAATTCTGCCACTGTTGGACTGACCAGATAAACCATTAGGGGTATTCTCAGAATGAGACCTGACCTATCTCAATATTTTATAACCTGACATCACCTCTCTAAACCAACTTATAGCTCACCATGATGGGTGTATTCATGCGGAACAGATGCTGAAGCACACACAGCAATACTGGGAGAACCAAAGCCATAATACATTGACCTAGGGCATGAGAATATCTGACATTTTAATAGTTTTGAATCCGTTCTGCACAGTCTTCATTTACCTGAAGCGAAGAGCAACCCACCTCTGTGACCCCTGTACAGCGGCAGAACGGACCACCTTTCAAGAGCAGGATAGTGAAGTGATAAATTAGACAATTTGTTCAGAGGGTAAGACTTTTCCTGTGTTAGGGCCATGTGTATCTAAGACTTAAGGAGATTCTACAGATGACCTTCCCAATTTTTCGTATGTTCTGAGTGATGGACCTTTAGCTGTAGTACGCTGCTTTCAGCATTTTTTTGTGTGGTGATTAATAAGGGAATTTGGTTTACAGCACTTTTAGGAGCTGTCAATAGTATGTGGATTAGCAGGGAACTGTAACAGTTTTACTATGTTTTACGTAATTTTGCAAAGGACCTATGAAGAAAATTTACTGTTAAATAGATATTGACAGATATCAAATAAGAGCAAAAAGAATGGTCTTATTTTCCTGTTAGTTGATAAATAGTCACTTAAGGAAATTGCACATCACATGTAAATGCTAAGCCTGTGGGCTAATGTTGTGAGCTTAACATGCAGCCAAAGAACTTTGTGATTTAAACTGACCAGACGTAGCAAAAAATGTTTTTCAGCTAATAAAGTATTAGCTGCATATTGTGGCACGCAGATATTAATAGCCTGACATTAAGAGTCAATATTGTTTCTTTGCACACGATTCGTTAGGTTGCCTCAAAAAATCCATGGAAAGAGTTGTCGGGATTCCTCAATATAGAGAAATGGAGAAGTAAGGCTCACTCATCGGAACTCAAGACGAAACATGTTAAAATCTTTAAGCTTTAAAATCACAATTAACCCTCCACCAAACACTTTAGTATGATTTGCTGAGTATCTATGTAGATGTCAATCTGGTGGTGTATGCGAGTATCTTCTGTGTGCTAGCACAAATGACATTTCTGTGCACAATTTAAGACAATCAGGCATGATGTAACATATTCATATACATCTGCTGTGCCCCATTGGTTGGGCCACATGTTGAAACAATGAAGTGTTCCTTAAGAATTTAGCTGTAAAAAGTATCATTCTGTGTACTATATGCTGACTGTGAAAATATTCTAATATTAAGAAACAAAGGTAGTGATTATAGCAATTGAAAAACTAAGATGTTCGCAAAAACATGTTTAATAGAGTTCTATAGTATGGCAGTGAAAGTGATTCAGATTCACGCATGAGAACAGTGTAAACAGCACAACCCCGTTAAAGAATGATTTTTTTAAAGTTGTTGATATTGCAAAAATTAAGGTAATTTAGCTGATATAGTACCACCTATTCCCTTCATGTCGACTTTTATACCATGTTCAAACATTTCAGCATCCTATGAATGACAATGCCATGGAAGAAGGAACAGTATACGCTTAAACTTTGGCAGCAGTCATTTAACTTTCCTATTTTCTACCTATTCTTATATTCTTCCAAACAGACTGCTTACTTATCCCACAACTATGAATTAAATGGATTTCTGTAAATCTGTTTATAAATATAGTAATAAAAAAACTTCAGCTATAGTGCTGCACAATACAACACTTACAACTAAACAAAAAATTACCTAGAACTGGTAAAATCATTATACTGTATGTACTATAAGCACTTCACTGTCTCCAAACTTGAAAGTCAACAGGCATAAAGATAATATTAAATGTTTCCTGGCAGATTAAAACTGTGTGCTGGACCAGGACACGAAGCTGGAACCTCTGTAAGGTCAACCACTCCTAAGGCGTCTAGTACTGATGGAAAACACAGATGCAGAGAAAAGTGTCCATACTTGAGACACCACGATGCAGACAGGGCTGTTTAAACAAGAGCCAATAGCTACCTAACTTACTACAATGATGTGATATCTGGCTTTAAATACTCTTTTTCTGGACAGCACATCAGCAGAGTGTGTGTGTGTGTGTGTGTGTGTGTGTGTGTGTGTGTGTGTGTGTTCCATCTGTATCACGGATCCTGACAGGATGAGTTTTGTTACTTACAGGTTAGCTTTGCTGGCGAAATATGATGTGCTGCTTGCCCGAGGAACCCCCCCCCTCCCCCCCACTGTCGCTCTTGATAGGTTGCAGCCATGACTGATAGAATATGTAGACATATGGGACCTTCCTCTGGTAAACTGCCTAGCCAACTGGCTGCAAACTGTCATCTTTTACTTGCTGGGTAGGCATCTGAGTGTGGCTTCCCAGGCTACATGTCTACTGCCTTCCTGTCTATATACTGTGTGTGCTAAGCAAGCCCTGGGCTTCCATCTTCATGACAACAGTCATCCAGAAGAGGCTGTGAGTACAGGTTTAAGTGTGCATCCTCAGAGTGCGCCGAAGCCTTCGAGTTCACTGTGGCATGTCAGCAGGCTGCCACATGGGGTCCCACTGCCCCCCCCCCTCCCTTCTGCGCTGTCAGGAGGGGTAACTGGCTTGACCCACACTACACAAGCTGTTTCAGTGCCCTGTCTAGCATTTCTCTCTGACACCTGGACAAGCAGACTAACACATTGTAACTTCACTGCCTCACCTGTCCGACTTTGACTCCCACTGTCTACCTGACCCAAGGGATGATTGTTCCATATCTAAACACGACTCACAAGGAATGCTAGTCCCAGAAGATATGCAGGAGAACTTTTGTGAAGTTTGGAAGAGACGAGAAAAGCCCTGGTGGAAGTAGTTCTGTGAAGGCAGGTCTTTAATCATGCTAGGACAACTCAGTTGGCAGTGCACTTATCCAAGAAAGGCAAAGGTCTCAGGTTCAGATCCAGGTCTGGCATATGGTTTTAATCTGCTAGAAAGTTTCACATCAGCACACATTCCTCTACAATGTGAAAATTCATTATGGATAATATTATACACCATATCTACTTTGCAACAACTTACCTGGATAAATTGTAGGATCCCCACCAGTTGCTAAGGGTGTTGACGCAGCTGCATGAGTTGGTGCAGATGCAAAATATGCCACACCATTATGGAAAGTATACGGCATACCATTCTGGCAAAGGATTGCATTGCCATGTACAGCTGGAGGGGATGCAACCTCATATGAACGACCAAAGGGCTAAAAAAGGGTATTGAAATGATTAATTTTTCCCTTTAATAACAAATTCCAATGCAAAGCATACAAATCCATTAACATTAAATGAGAAACAAAATACAGAGGATAAAAGTAAACAAACAGAAGATGAGAGAAACTTATCTTGAATTCTAAATGTAACAGGTGTTTTTAAAAAATTAGGGTGAATTTTAAAGTTTTATTTGGTTCTGCATTGTGAGGAGTAAACGAGTTCTTGTTGTTATATAGTGTCACATTATAAAATACGCACGGCTCTTAATCTGTAATTGAAACTGAAACAGTAATTTGTAAGTCCGACTGGGAAATCTACATACTACTTATTGTCATCTTCAGTCTGAAACTAGTTTGGAGCAGCTCTCCATGCCAGTCTATGCCGTGCAAGCCTTTTCATCTCCATGTAACTACTGCAGCCTTACATCCACATGAACCAACTCAACTCTACTCAAGCCTTTGTCTTCCTCTACAATTTTAACCCACAACATTGACAAGTCCTTGGTAATTCAGGCTGTTTCCTATCAACCAATCCTTTCTAAGTAAAGTTGTGCCATAAATTTATTTTTTCCCCCCACTTTGATTCAGTATTTCCTCACTTGTTATTCGATCTATCATCTAATCTTCAGAGTTCTTTTATAACACCACACTTCAGAAGCTACTGTTATCTTCTCGTCCGAATTGCCAATCGTCCACATATCACTTCCATACAAGACATTCCAGACATACCTTCCGGAAAGGACTTCCTACTACTTAAATTTGTATTATTAAATGCTAACAAATTCATCTTTTTCCAGAAATGATTCATTTTACACCCCTTTTACATCAGCCATCAGTTATTTTGGTGTCTAAATAGCAGAACTTTTCCACTATTTTTGTAGTCCGATTTCCAAATCTAATTCCCCAGCATAGACTGATTTATTTTGACTACATTCCATTACTCTCATTTAACTCTTGCTGATGTTCATCTTACAACCTCTAAGATCCTGTCCATTCTGTTCAACTGCTCTTCCAAGAGCTAAGCCATCTAAAAATCACAATGTCGTCAGAAAACCTCCAAGTTTTCATTACTTCTCCAAATTTGTCCTTTGTTTCCGTCACAGCTTCCCCAAGGCACGGATTAAACATCAGGGATAGGCTGTAACATTGTCTTACTCCTCCCTTAGTTATTGCTTCCCTTTTATGTCATTCCACTCTTTTAACTGCAGTCTGCTTTCTGTACAAGTTGTAAATAACCTTACAGTACCTGTATGTTACTCTGCTATCTTCACAATTTCGAGGAATACAGTCCAGTCCACACTCTCCAACCCTTTCACTAAATCTACAAATGTTATGAACACTGGTTTGCCTTTCTTCAACCTACATTCTAGGATAAATCGTATGATCAGTATTGCCTCACATATACCTATATTTCTCCAGAACTAAATTTCCCTTCCCTGAGATCAGCTTCTACCACGTTTTCCACTCTTCAATAAATAATTCATGCCAATATTTTGTGATCATGGCTTATTAAGCAAATGGTTCAGTAGTATTCACATATCAGCACCTGCAGCCTTCTTTAAGTCTGAAGGTAATTCCACCTGCCTCATACCATGCACACGGTAGAATAACTTTGTTGTGGCTAGCTTTCTCAAGGATCTACAAAATTCTGAGGGAATGTTGTCTACTCCAGGGCCTTGTTCACACTTAGGTCTTTTCAGTGTTCTGTTAAACTCTTCTCACAATACCGTATCTCCTCTCACGTCCTCATGTACTACTTCTTTACTGTAACACTGCAATTAAGTTTTTTCCTCATATATATATTCCTAGGGCCCATTTAAGCCACAAATGACACAAGCCTCAGTATCTATACAGACACAAAGACATAACATATATCTATATGGGACACATCACAATAGTGGCCTCTAGGGGCTCCCCGGGGTGGGGGGTGGGGGGGAAGGGCAAGAGTTGTATACAATGCATATCCCAATTATTATCAAAAACAGAGACAGGTCAAAGCATATCAGGGAAAGTATGGAAGAGGGGCGGGAGTGGAGTGGGGGCAAATATTAAGTTGATCATGTGGAAAAATGCTCTTTTTAACAGCCCTGTGTATTCCTCCACCTTTCAGCTTTCCCTTCTTGGCTTAGTATTTGTTTGCCTTCTAAGCTCTTGATATTCACACAGTTGCTTATCTTTTCTCGAAAGGTCTCTTCTCCTATAGGCAGAACCTGCCTTTACCCTACAGTCAAGCTTTTGTAACATGATTCCAGACAGTTGTAGTAGGTTGGGAGTGCCAATTTTGTGTGTCCATCTCAACCGAACATGTAATGCAATGCAATTTTTTAAATGTCTGAATGGCAATGACTAAGTGCTGTCACAGCTCTGTAGTTAGCTACTGTTTTTGCCTACAGTCATTTGGGCTTAGCAGTTGAAAGCTGGCAACAGTGCTGTGAACTGTCAGGGATCTTCTTATGCCGATTCAACTATAGCTATATGTGCTGCCACAGCCTTGCATTTGTCCTATAGCCATTCCTGCTTAGCCATTTTGTACTTTCTGCCAATCTCATTTTTTAGATACTTCATTCCTTTTTGCCTGTTTCACTCACTGAATTTTTATATTTCTTCCTTTCATCAACTAAATTCAGTATCATCTGTGATATGAAAGGATTTGTACTACGCCCTGTCTTTTTACCTACTTGATCCTCTATTGCCTTCACTGTTTCATCTCTCAAAGCTGCCTAGTCATTCCCTACTGTAATCCTTTCTTGCATCTCAGACCAACACCTAAAGCTCTCTCTGAAACATTCGGTAACTTCTGTTTCCTTCTATTTTTCCAGGTACCATCATCTTCATTTCCCACCTTTTTGAAATTTCTTCACCTTAATCTACAGTTCAAAACCAACAGATTATAGCCCGAGTCCATATCTCCTACCAGAAATGTCTTGCGATTTATATAATTGTACCAGATTTTAATCAATCTGGAATCTTCCAGTGTCCCCAGGTATCTTCCACGTATGCAACATCTTTCACAATTCTTAGACTATGTGTTACCCATGATTATACTACGCCAAGTGGAAAATTCTACTAGGTGGCTTCCTCTTTCATTCCTTTACCCCAGTCCATTCTCTCCTCCTTTTCCAAATACCAATTTACAATCACTCATCACAACTTTTCTCTCTTAACTATTTGAATAATTTCCTTTATCTCATCATACATTCTTTTAATCTCTTCGTCAACTGCAGAGCTAGTGGGAATATAAACGTTTACTACTAAGGAGAGTAACAAAAGGAAAATTCACTATTAGCAGTTCTGGATTTTCACCTCCTGCAGGTAATTTCTGGCCACACAGCTTATTTTCAAGGAAATGATGATTGGGATATTGTAGAATATAATGAATTAAGGAATGCTAACAACCATCCAACAACAACAAAAACGACAGCAATGACTTGGGCTTGGAAAAGACAGCTGGTAGTACAGAGACTAACAGTTTGAAACATTTAGTGCAGTATCAATTTTCTGGAAAAATTAGTTTGTTAATCAGAGGAGGAACCAAAACATAGTCTCAATACATAAGTGAGCAATACATTCATTACAAATCCTGACAATTTCATCTTGTAATTGAACATACCTGTTTCTTTATAGCAGGTGCGATGTTTAGTTTTCTTTCTTTCAGCACGATGCCATCGGCCTGAGGAAAGAATAATTGATACATTCAACCAAACACACATTAAGTAAAAATATCAGCAGTATCAATGTAAAGATATGTTTTTCAGCACAAGTAAAGTCATTCTTGCATAGTACAAGTTCGCTAACATTAACGTGGAGCTGTACAAGTCTTGTGACATCACTTGCTGTTATTTCATAATGACGAGCCATTGCCTCACATGAAACACACAGTTCTGCAATAGTCCAGAAACATGCTATTAACAGCTGAACCAATAAGCTGTAAGAACACTCTACATCACAAGCAGATCTTGGAAGACATTGTATTTGTCATTTTCAGTTGAAACCCATATTTGTGGGTTTTATATTGTAACATACACCCTACGAATCTGTTGTTTCTAATCACCGACACATTGAAAATCTCTCGAAAATTCATCAGTACTGGTACGTTTTGTTGTTATAAAGTTATGCAAAAGTTACACTGGTGTTTAAAGAATTTTAATAGTTAATTGTTTTCATGTTATAACTCACATATTAAAAAGGATGCCTTTTAAGGCAACACTACACAGAAAATTCATAAAAAATACAGTTCTTGATAGGAATTGTTATAATTGTCATTTAACAACATATCGGTGATTAAAAGTGGCGAAGCGTGGCACTTTTTGTAGGGAAGGCTGAGAATTACAAATTTCGAAAAAAGAAAAATCTTACAACAAAAATTTGTAAAATAGAAAAACTGCAAAAGTAACTTGGATACCTATTTCTACTAAGATTGAAACTACTACAGAAACTGTTATAAATAAATGCATAAAAATAATAAACAGCCACACAATAATAAAAAGATAACCCATAACTAATTGCTAGTTTCTTTTCATAAATTAATTCTATCCTCCTGTCCTTTTTCTAGTGTAAACATATAACAAGATACGAACTCCAGGAGTTTGGTTGAAGATTTCGCAGTTCCCTTCTCTACAGCCAAAATCGCCAGTTTGTCAGTCTGTCATTTGTCATTGTGTTGTGAAGGTATGTTTTAATGGGTTTGAATGTACTCATGTTACATTTGCAAGATGCAGTGGTTCCTGGAATTTTAAGAACCAACAAAAGTAAATTCACACCTTCAGAGAACGTTTTTTAATCTATTGTTAATTATGGCTTTCAGGAGGTCCTGAGGCTTTGGACGTTTATCTTGACTGCTGTAAATAAATAAGTTCCCCTTTCAGTTTATCAGTGTCAAAGAATGGATGTATTTTAAGTTGCTTTTCAACTTCATGTATCGGAAATTGTTTGGCCTACTATAACCTGAGAACTTTTTCTGATTTACAAGTTCTGTAAACTCTAGAATGAGATTTTCACTCTGCAGCGGAGTGTGCACTGATATGAAACTTCCTGGCAGATTAAAACTGTGTGCCGGACTGAGACTCTAACTTGGGACCTTTGCCTTTCGCGGGCAAGTGGTAGAGCATTTGCCCGCAAAAGGCAAAGGTCCCGAGTTCCAGTCTCGGTCCGGCACACAGTTTTAATATGCCAGGAAGTTTCTGTAAACTCTGTTTCTTGAAAGACCTAGTATCTAGTTCCCATGTTTACTACTACTGTTTCAATTATTCTGAATGATGGCCTCCTCAATTTCTGAATACTTGCCTCTGGTTTGTTAAAATTAATTTTAGACGCTCTTGCTGAATTTATAAGGCGCTCAGCTTCCACTATGCATTTCAGAATAATTTCCTCACATCTTATTCTATCAAAAGCCATAATGCAGGTTTCAATATCAAGCTTACAGCGTCCTATGTCCACAGTTTTACTTTGAAAGATGTCAAAAAAGAAAATGTTGGAAAATTGAATTCCACAGCTGCAGTACAACAGAAAAGTTTGATCATCCAGTATACTATTTAGCCCAATTGCCTGTTGTAAAGAATTATCATCCCACCCTTCACTGTTTATCACATCATTAAATGCTGTTCTCAGGTCTATATGGTGAAGAATAACAGTTTGTACAGCTCGTGAATGAAAATTCAACGTTGTTTCACACGAAATTTTTAGTTTAAATCCCCTTTCCCTCAGAAGTTCACTTCTTTTACTGGAACTGCTAAAAAATGTGTGAAATCCTGCTAGACTTTACACTTATTTTTACTTGTGTAATTTTTTTTTTTTTTTTTTTGTTACAAGCACAGAGGAGGACTAGATTCAACTGATGTGCGTAGCAGTGGATAAAGACAGCATGAGGATATGCTTGTTCAACAACAGAATGGACATCATAATTTTCCCTGTCGCAACACTGCAACCATCGTATGTTTGCGATACTAATTTGTTTTTACCAATAGTCCAATTGCATAGCACTTGCAACAAAAACAGTTGCCTTATGCATTCCCATCTTTGAATACTTCATAAAATCCTACAAACCTCTGTTATTTCTCCCGATTCATTATCTGGGAAACAAAAAATTACACTCATTTGACTTCTAGTTGAGACTTCCATTGTTTTGTCGCCTTATGCTGACCATAAAAGGACTATTTTTAACTTCACATGAAATTTTAACTCACTCTGTGTGTCAGAGAAAGTGTTTTAAATACTCCAAAGGATGCTGTATGGTTCTTCTTCTGCCAAGAAATTCAAAGGCTGTAAATAGTTTCCTTTATTTACTGATACCTACGTCATGACCTCCAAGAGCTAACTCTTGACGTAGTAAAAAGCAGATAGTCCACGTAGGTCTCTTCATTGTACTTCTGTTTTGATCAACCTTCTCATTATGTTTCAAAGCTCAAATGTGTGTTGGTGGTGAAAGACAATGGTCAATTCTTACTGTACCTAGCTGATTGTATTTTACAGCTTCTGCGATGTGTGAAATGGAACTCTCATGTTCTTTAGTTTTCGAAAGGATATTTTGAAGACACTATTTGCCTACTCCTCACTTTCGCCATTCCAAATCATCATTACCCATTCCAAATAGTACACAGTAAAAACAAAACATTTGTTCCTTACAATGCAGCCACTTAATCAACGTTTTGAATTTTACCATTGTGTTTGGTAACGCCTTACATATTTTTCATAAGATTTCTTAATACACAGACTTGGTGTCTGCTTTCGTTCTTTCACCAGGGGTTTATCTTCCAAAGAAAAACCCAAGAACAATGCAGGGTTTTCAATTAAAAAATTCAGTGGATCTCATGATAAAGGCATTCATGGCAGTTTCAGGTAGTCAGCAACATCTCTCGTTACAAGACAATGATTTAAATAATGACAACTTACATTTTCCTTTCAACAACACAATTACAAGACAAATTGACAATGACACCCCACTTATCACAAGACACACCAAAATATACTTCACCAATCAGTTAATCAAGTCTACTACTACTACTACTACTACTACTACTACTACTACTACATTTTAACTACAAAATTCGTGTTTCAAGTTTCACTATCAGCACGTCTAGTACTGCTGATATGAAAACCTACAGACACGCTATGGAACTATCAACGTTTGAAATAAATAAGGCTACTAAATTTTAATCTGAGGAACAATGAAAACACATAGGGAATAGCTATCACCCTGCAACAGCATCCAATGATGCATTTATATTAATTTTCTATGAATTATGAATGTCTTCTTGTTCTTTGCTTTTAACCAAACACTTAAATGAAGAGTTAATGCTTCTCTTTCTGTCCAGCTTGCTGCTAGCGCTATCTGTTAGGGAACTGCAGAATGACTTGTCATTCCACTTAGGTGTGTATCCACCTGCTGGCCAGAAATGGGTTGGTTGCTTTGTTTGTTTGTTTAGAGGCAGGAGAAACGACCAAACAACAAGGTCATTGGTCCCTTGGTAATAATAAAACAATGCCACGAGTGTGAGAATAAAATGGGCAAAACAGAAAGCACAATACAGTAAGAAAGGAAAAGCCAAAAGAACGAAGGGAAGGCAACGAACACTAAAAGGAACAAGAGAGGATAAGAAAACAGACGCCAGAAACAGAAGAGAGTAAAACATGAAGCTGATTACAGTGGCTGGCCAACTACGCGAATAAAAACGGAAAGCCAGTCTGTAATACATTAAAAACCTCCACCCTAAAAGCACCAGAGGGTAGGACACAGAGGGACAAAGGACATGCGCTAAAACCTACATAGAAGTATAAAACCCACTCTCACAGACAACACTTAACACTAAAGCTGCTGTGGAGGCATTGTCACCCAACACCACAGGCAGGGTGCTGGGGAAGTTAAAAGTCTGCCGCAGAGCAGCTAAAAGTGGGCAGTCCAGCAAGAGGTGGATGACTCTTTTGGGAGCCACAGCGACACTGAGGTGGGTCCACGCGACGGAGTAGGTAACCATGCGTTAGCCACCTATGGCCAATGCAGAGCTGGCAGAGGACAACTGATACCCTATGAGAAGCCTGCATGGAAGACTTCCACACATTCATAGTCTCCTTAATGACATGCATGCTGTTATGCCATTCCATCTCCCAAAGCTGGAAAACCCTGCAGTGTAAGACAGAACACAGATCAGCTTCAGAGATGCCTATCTCCAGAAGCAGATTCCGCATCAACTGTTTGGCCAGCCTGTCAGCAAGTTGCCAGGGATTCCGACATGTCCTGGGGTCAATACAAATACCACAGAACGGCGGGACTGTTCCTGGGCATAGAAGGACTCCTGGATGGACGCTACCGGAGGGTGGCGAGGGTAGCACTACTCAATAGCTAGTAGGCTGCTCAATAAGTCAGTACACAGGAGAAATGACTCGCCAGGGCATGAGCGGATATACTCAAGAGCACGAGATATGGCTGCCAGATCCACAGTGAAAACAATGGAGCCAACTGGCATGGACTGCTCAATATGTCCTCCATGAGCATATGCGAAGCCTAAGTGACTATCAGCCATCGGAGTAAACCACTTCACAGCCCTGGAACACGTCAAGAATCAAGAGGAAGTGACAGTGGAGAGCAGCAGGGTAAACTGAGTCCTTAGGGCCATGCAAAAGGTCCAGACAAAGCTGCAGCCGAGGTGTACACCATGGAGGCATACATGAACGGACCGCAAGTAGAGGGGGTAAAGGTAAGGACTCCAGTTCAGAGAGAACAGACCGCACGCGAACCGCAATCATTAGCCCCAACCTGGGCCAGTGATGCCGGAGATGGAATGCAGTGGGCGGGAAAAGGAGACGGTAATTCGGATGCTCAGGGGAACTATGCATGTGTGCTGCGTAACTGGCGAGCAGTTGCACACGTCTGATCTGCAGTGAAGGGACACCAGCCTCCACCAGTACGCTGGTCAACAAACTCATCCTAAAAGCTCCTGTCGCTAATCAAACCCCACAGTGGTGCACAGGGTCGAAAAAATGCAATGCTGAAGGTGCTGCCGAACTGTATACCACACTCCCATAGTCAATTCGGGATTGGACAAGCACTCTGTACAGCTGCAGCAGCATACAGCGATCTTCACACCAATTGGTGTCACTCACGCAACGGAGGGCATTGAGGTGCTGCCAGCACTTCTGCTTAAGCTAACGAAGATGAGGGAGCCAACTCAATCGAGTGATGAAAACCAGTCCTAGGAAATAATATGTCTCCACTACAGTCAGTGGATCATCATTAAGGTGAAGTGCGTGTTCCAGATGAATGGTACGACGCCAACAGAAATACATGACACACGACTCTGCGGCTGAAAACAAGGCCGTGGGCTAGAGCCCATAACTGCACCTTGTGGATGGCTCCCTGGAGGCACTGCTCAGCAACAACAGTACTGGAGCAGCAGTATGAAATGCAGAATTCGTCTGCATAGAGAGAAGGTGAGACGGAGGGCCCGACAGCTGCTGCTAGACCGTTCATGGTCAATAAAAATAGACCTCAATGCAGAGCCCTGCGGGACTCCATTCTCCTGGATATGGATGGGACTATGGGAGTCACCAACTTGGACATGGAAAGTACGGAGCAACAGGAAGTTTTGGATAAAAATCGGGAGTTGTTCCCAGAGACCCCACTCATGCAATGTGGCAATGCTATGATGTCACCAAGTCATGTCGTATGCTTTACGTAAGTCAAAACACATGGCAATCAGGTGTTGCCATCTGGAAAATGCTGTTCAGATGGCATACTCCATGGACACAAGATTATCAATGGTAGAGCGACCCTGGGCAAGCCACATGACTCCAGGACCCAACCCAACTGCCGGCATACCATATGTTCCAGCAGCTTACAAAGAATGTTGGTGAGGCTGATGGGCCAATAGCAATCCACATCAAGCAGATTTTTACCGGGTTTGAGCACTGGAATGATGATGCTCTCCCACCATTGCGGTGGAAAAATGCCATCGCACCAGATACGGTTGAAGATGATGAGACGATGTCGCTTGTAGTCAGATGAGAGATGTTTGATCATCTGGCTGTGGATGCCATCAGGCCCAGGAGCTGTGTCAGGGCAATGTGCAAGGGCACTGAGGAGCTCCCACTCTGTAAATGGAGCATTATAGGATTCACTGCAGTGTGTAGTGAATGAGAGGATGTTCCCTTCCAGCCTCCATTTGAGTGTGCAAAAAAGCTGGAGGAGGGGGGAGGGGGGGTAACTCTCCGACGCAGAGGCTCAGGCAAAGTGCTCGGCAATCATGTTTGAGTCGATACGTAACTCGCCATTTATGGTAACACGGGGGCCAACTGTTGGGGCCTGGTACCCGGAAAGAGGTCTGATCTTTGCCCAGACATGGGAAGGTGCCTTGTGGCACCCAATGGTGGAGACATATCTCTCCCAACACTCTTTCTTCCGTTGTTTGATAAGGTAGAGAACACGGGCACAGAGCCGTTCAAAGGCTATGAGCAGTTCCAGGGAAGGGTGCCGCTTATGCCACTGTAGAGCTCGCCGACACTCTTCAATTGCTTCAGTGACTACCGGTGATCACCAAGGGACTGTCTTACATCTTGGGCACCCTAAAGAGCGAGGGATCGTGTTTTCTGCCCCAGAAACAATTGTGCTAGTCACCTGCTCAACCTCACATCGATACCCTGTGAGGGAGATTTAGTGGTGACAGCAGAGGTGAAAGTTCCACAGTACCCCTTGTTCAAAGCCCATAAGGGCAGCCATCCATGCGCCTGACATTGGGCAGTGACAGGAAGATGGGGAAATGGTCACTACCACACAAGTTGTCATGTGCTCTCCAGTGGATAGATGGGAGATGTCCTGGGCTACAAATTGACAAATCAATGGCCGAGTAACTACCATGAGCCACACTGAAATGTGTGGCGGCCCGAGGCAAAGGTCGAATTGCGAAAGTAAAGTTTCGACATCCCTGCTTTGGCCAGTAAGCATGGTACTACCCCACATGGGGTTATGTTATGGTCATTAAAATCTCACAGAAGTAGGAAAGGTTTAGGGAGTTGATCAATCAGTGCAGCTAATACATTCAGGGGTACTGCACCATCTGGAGGAAAATATACATTGCAGACAGTTATTTCCTGTGTCGTCCTTATTCTGACAGCCACAGCATCAAGTGGGGATTGAAGGGCCACATGTTCACTACAGACCGAGTTTAGGACATTAACACAAACTCCACCTGACACTCAATTATAGTCACTACGGTTCCTGTAATACCCCTCATAGCCTCTGAGGGCACGGGTCGGCATTGCTGGGAACCAGGTTTCCTGGAGTGCAACGCAGATAGCAGATATGAAGCTTAACACTTCCCGTAGCTCAGCCAGGCGGTGGAAAAAACAACTGCAATTCCACTGGAGGTTGATATCGTGAGACTGGGAAGGCATGGAACATTCAATGAGGCATTTTACGCATCGCAGTCACCTGCTGCCACCAATTTATTGCCTGAGCAATCTGTATCCATGGTGTCTGAGGGTTTGGCGAGATCTAGGTCCTCAGCAGTCACCAAAATCTCCACCCTATCCTCAGCCGCAGAGCTTGTAGGTAGCGGTGGTGTGGGTGCCACCACTATTTCCTTGCTCTTAGTGGTTTTCTTTTTGGACTTCTCTCGCTGCTCCTTGGGTTTCCTTGGCTGGGAGGACTTCACTGGCTCAGTCTCCGGGACTGGAGAAGAGCATGAAGCCCTACGACCAGCTGCTTTTGGGCTCTTCAGCCACTGGCGGGTGTCGTCTTTACCACTAGAAGAAACCTGGGAAAGGAGTGAACCAAGGGACTCCTTCCTAGCGAGAGAAGCCAAAGAAGGCTTACACTTCTTCGGCTTGGAAGTGGGGATGGATGTCCCCGATGGTTGGGGTGGTGTTGCTCCTGAAGTAGGTGGTGCAGGAGTAACAGGGAGGGAAATGCCCCCCCCCCCCCCCCACCATCAAGGGGACAGCTGGAGTCTTCCGGCTTTGAGAGGTGACCTGGGTTGGCGGAGCTGATGGTGCCAGAAATGTAGTAGCAGCAGTGTAAGACGATGTCATACGCACAGGACACAGGCATTCAAAATTTCTCTTAGCCTCAGTGTAGGTCAGTCCGTCCAGGGTCTTGTACTCCATGATTTTCCTTCCTTTCTGGAGAATTCTGCCGTAAGGTGAGCAGGGTGAATAGTGCTCTCTGCAGTTGACACAGATGGGAAGTGGGCACATGGAGTATTGGGACATGATGGGCATCAGCAATATTGGCATGTGATGCTGGACGTACAGTGGGAAGACATATTGCCGAACTTCCAGCACTTGAAGTACCGCATTGGGAGAGGGATATAGGGCTTTACATCACTCCAGTAGACCATCACCTTGACCTTCTTGGGCAATGTATCGCCCTCAGAGGCCAGGATGAAGGCACCGGTGGCAACCTGATTATCCTTCAGAACCCGGTGGACACGCCCAACAAAATGTACACCTCACCACTCTAAATTGGTGCACAGCCTGTTGTTGGACTGCAAAAGAAGGTGTCTGTGAAATATGATACCATGGACCATATTTAAGCTCTTATGGGGCGTGATGGTTACAGAAACATCCCCCAGCTTGTCACAAGCGAGTAACTCCTGTGACTGGGCAGAGGATGCTGTTTTTATCAGGACAGACCCAGATCATTTTGGACAAGCCCTCCACCACCCCGAACTTGTCCTCTAAACTTGCAACAAAAAAACTGAGGCTTCATCATCATGAAAGATTCCCCAACAGCTCTCGAACATACAAGGTACTGGGGCGAATAAGATCCGCTGCCATCCTTAGCCTGACGTTCCTCCCATGGTGTGGCCAGGGAGGGGAACGTTTTGGGGACTTACTTCTGTGCATTGAATTGAGCTCGTGATCACTTAAGAGACTGCTGGTGTTTCACCACCAGCAAGAGATGATGGACTACGCTTCATCGCATGTCATTGCCCTGATGGCACCCACTCCGACCAGGGGGCCTCCCCACGGGCGCCACCCAGCCGCAGCAAAGGCCACCAGGCAGGATGGCCATTGCCAGGAGGCCCGATGCCCCACGAGGATGGGCATCTACCCCTTGGCATACGTGGGTGTTAACGGCGCAAGCATCAGCAAAGCGATCCCTGTGTGGTCAGGGGGGCTACAACCAACAGGGTACATGGCGGCCCCACCATATCAGACTGGCTACCATGCTGGATATCAGGTGCAAAGAAGTCCATGGTCATCGTCAACACAGAAATCAACACTGCATAGTGCATGGTGGAAAACACTCCCAGGAAGGTGTCCTTGCCCAAGAGATGGAAAATGGGCAGGACTGCAATGCAACGACAAGAAAGTGGGCTAAAGATCTCAATGCATGATGGACACGATGCACTTTATAAGGCTCCCTTCCCCAATTGGCCCACTCTTCAGGAAAATTTGGAAGTATGGAGGTCAAACCTCACAGGGTACCATCACATGATGGCCGTAATGTGTGAAACTCCTTTTAATCGCCTCGTACAACAGGCATGAATACCTCGGACCACATCCACGCTGTAGAAACCGCCATCCACATGAAAGAAAGGGGCTTGCTATGAATGCTCGTGAAGTATGGAATTCAGAGCTTCTGTCAGTTGCAGGATCAAAGCAGCTCAAAATCTCTTCATCCCAAGGAAAATTTTTTCAGGTTCAATCAATACCAACACATTACTTAAAATCAACAAGCTAAAAAAAGTTTGGACAAATTCCAAATTCAAAACTTAGCTTTACAGGGAAACATTCTGTTTGTGACAACTGCAGTCATAAGGATGAAAGAAATATTACACTACATGCGGATAGTCTTCGCATAAAGTATGCCCTATTCCGAATGGTTTCGGAGACAGATTTAATGTACATCGTTATTAATTTTTGTATCACGCAATGCAGAAAAATAATTTTTGGAGCATAACTTTACATGATCATTCAACAGAGCGGTCTGAAATTAGTCTAGTCTGATATTTGCTTTTTCAGTATGTATTAGTAGGAACAGTGAAACACTAAGTATACTCAGTGCTTCTGCAGTGACAGCACGAGCAGTTGGTTATTTTTCATATTTTAGTGACACTTCTAACACAGGATGTATATGTGGAGGAGAAAAAATTCCTCTATTTTTCCCCAGTTAAAAATACACTTTTTCTAGAAGTGAAAATAGACTTTTTCCCTGTTAAGTGACAATACACTTTCCAAATGGTAAACAGCAGCCATCAGTTGTCATTTCCATTCTACTAAACCGTGACAAGAGCCAGAAGAACAGGTGTAGAAATACCAGTATATTTTTAACTCCAAAATAATGCATTGATAATGGCCAATTACTAGCCAAAATCTGGATCTGCTCTAATAAAGTTATAATGAAAGTGATTACCAACTCATGCTCTTTACCATTTTGAAAGTTATATCACAATTGTCTAGCACATTCCACTTTTCTGATGGAAGGTAATTTTATGAACATACTTTTCCTCAGAGCTGCAAAACTTATCAATCTTTTGAATGGTAGAGGTTATATACCAGTGTAAAACTTCTTGACACTGGAAGGAAGGGAGGGAGGGAGGGAGGGAGGGAGGGAGGGAGGGAGGGAGGGAGGGGGAAGAATCATGTTTTAGAAAGATATTTGATGCATGGCAACATGTATACTGCATATTTTCATCACAATAGTACAAATACAAATTCTACCAAATACAGCACAGTACAGTAGCTTATGAAACACTGAACTAGAGATTGTGATATATTTTTGTCAGCCAATCAAGGCTCACTTCACCTGATCTCACCAGCCAATAACAGCAGATATTCAGAGCATAGGCCACATGATGTAGTCAGTCAATATCAACATCACTGCTAAGTGGCATAAATAAACAAATAATCATGAAGAAGACGTTAATGATTTAAATTCACACACACACACACACACACACACACACACACACACACACACACTATAGCTACAAGAAAACCTATGATTTCATATTAAAATACTGGTCTTTTCTAGTTTGTGTTACTCTTAAGATTTACCAAACACAAATGTGCCAGTAAAATTTTAAATAATGGCATATATGGCTGGTCTTCTGGGCCTGAAATTTTTCTAAGTGGGTAGTCCTCATGCTTTGAATGAGAGTAAAATGCTCTGTGATTAAAGAAATTAATCACACATTTTTCACATGTAACATAGTTCATCTTGCGTAAAAGAATATTTATGTTGAAAGTAACGCTTTTCAAATCACCAGTCACAATATTTTTCTGCAACCTGTTAGAAATGAAAACAGTTGTGACCTCATGCTCATCAAAAGCAACTTGTTGTAATGAGTATTGCAAAGTCTTCACACTAAAGCCTTTGACATATGTTGCTGCCGGTAGACGCTTGTGTGTGTACTGTGTGTTTTGCTGCAAATGGCTCATTTTCTTTGCAACTCAAGCTTTATTTTGGTGCAAGCTTTATTTTGATGTTATCCACTCATTTATGTTTTATTGTTTTAGTACTATTCTGCAACAGCAGGATAAAGTAAAATCAGATCTTAACAGTCAAAATTACAAAAAATTAACTGAAAACAGAATGAAAAATTCCTGGAATTTTCCCTGATGAAAAATTCCCACCTTTTCCCAGTTGTTCTGGGGTGTATACACCCTGTAATACGTATCAACAAACAAATATTGCACTTCATTAATTTGGGATCGTTCTATTGAATGAGCAGATGAAATTCTGCTTCAAAAATACTTTTCCTATATCGAATTATATAAATAATTATAAAACAATTAAAATAATCGATTTCTGACAATATAATGCAATTGGATGGATAAAAAATATAACCACCAAGCAGTGAAAGGAGAACACACATGTATGAAAAGGTTTTACTTATACAAGCTTTTGGAGCCAGTGGCTCATCCTTATAGCAGTAGGGTTGAACGGGAAGGAAGAGGGCTAATGGGGAAACGAACTGGAGAGGTTTATGAAAAGGGGTAGAGCTCGGAAAAGTCACCCAGAACCCTGGGTCAGAGGAGTCTTACTGGACGGGATGAGAAGGAAGACTGATTGTTGGGGACTGCACTTGACAAGATTTGAAAACCTGAGAGCTTACAGGTAGAGGTCAGAGTAATATGCAAGAGAGATTACTATCAAAACATTGTGCATGAGTTACTAAGTTTGAAAATCTAAGTACATTGTATGTAACATAGGTGGGAGGTGGACAGTGAAAAATAGACAGGTCAAAAAATGAAAGATGTAGAAAATTAAAATGAGTGAAGAAAGGAGTAGTTACCATATTTATTCGAATCTAAGCCACACCTGAAAAATGAGACTCGAAATCAAGGAAAAAAAATTTTCCCGATCTAAGCCACATCTGAAATTTGAGACTCTAAATTCAAGGGGAGAGAAAAGTTTTAGGCTGCACCTCCAAATCGAAACAAAGTTGGTCCATTGTAATATGAGACACAATTTAGCTCTAATGAATGACGATACAGCTACAGTAGTTTGGTTCAAGTCGTAAGCTTAGCAGTTAAGCTTTACCACGTAGCCATTGCAAAGCATCAGGCACTCCGTCCGTATTTATACGGGTACCCTTCCTTTTTCACGTGCTTCGTCTGATTTGAATTGATTGCTTATTTTTCTTTGATCTGATAAGTGCCTTTCTCTTTGTTATAGGTGTTTACGTCACTCTAAGCTGAAAATGCATTACTGTACTGTGTCATGCACTGTTTGTCGCATTCTGATAATGAGTGTTTACGGCCTGTCGCCGCACGCGGCATGGCTTGCTTTTTTGCGCACTACCGCCGCTTACAATTTAAAAAAAAGACAGGAATCACCTCATTAGAAAAACAATGGCAAGAGACTGCTGTTTGGTGTTACTTACACTGCTGCTTTCTTTGATAATGATCAACAAGAACCAAATAATACACTGCGTATGATAGAAGAGGTTCTGAACGAGATTTTAGCGAAAATTTTTCTCCGTTTGAAAATCTTTGCAGGCGCCTCTTTAGTACATTACATTCTGCACAGAAATTAGAGTCATCTTAGATTTAAAAATCTAGTCAATTGCTGTGCTTCATTTCTGACTATCACTATTAGGCATAAGAATAATACAAACATAAACATGACATATGTATATTCTTCCGCGTTTGGTGTTGTCTCACTCTAGTTTCGTAATTTATTAGGCAGACACGATTTAAATGAGATAGCAGCAAACACGAAACAATACATGGCAATGTTTATATTCGTATTGTTCTTATGGTGAAGAGAATACTGCATGTGATTCACAATTCATAGAAGTTCCTATAGCAACCATCTCTTCTCACAGGTAGGAAAAAATTCAGAATGAGTTGGCCATATTGACAAACATCCCAAACAGTCTTGCCAGTCGGATTTTCGTAGTACATTGAAATGCTGCTACATTCGAAGATGAACAATACGGAATTTGTATTTACTTCGTTGGATAATGTATGAAAATGCAGTGGTCGAAACTCGGGGCGGAGAAAAAAGCTAGTCTTCCACCTTTTTTTTAATGTATTTACTGACGCAGAGGATTTGGTGCCACTATTTATCTTTGTGCCTACAAAGCATGCCTGTGTAGCGCTACATATATTCGACGGCAGAAGTTAGTTGTGGCGGCACCCATCAAGATTTTTCAGAACTTCTGCTTGCTTTGCATTCTATTCTAAGCCGCAGGCGGTTTTTTGGATTACAAAAACCGGAAAAAAAGTGCGGCTTAGATTCGAGTAAATACGGTACAAATCCACAGCAGTTATGGGCAAGGTCGTAGAGGAATGTTTACCGTTGCCTTCCTCTGATAACATGAGTACTTGCCGAGTGCAGTGGCATGTGTGTTAAAGATTAGTATGCAATGTTGGCACGTGCACCTCTACTCCAGAACATGGCTGAGGGGTCCACTGAACTAACATCCTATCAGTCCTCTAATTGGCATCAACACACACACACACACACACACACACACACACACACACACACACACAATCTTGTAGAATTCAAATCAGCTATGTTGGGTCACACATTTAAGTGACCTCAGCTAAAAATGCCCTAGCACCTTTTAAAATGTGCAAAACCTCAGTGTGCATATAGGAAGAAGTGGCACCAATATTAAGAAAAATTTGAGAGGCAGCTGGGAAGCTGAGACTTTAAAGAATAACTGTGTTTGCCACAAGAAACAGCAATGACACAAACAATAACGTGTTTACCTCCTGTGTCATCAAACGAGTAGCTTCTTCTGCAGTTTCAAATGTTACAAAGCCATATCCTTTGGACACTCCAGCTCTGTCACTGATCACCTTAGTAGCTTTTACGTTCCCATAGGCTGTGAAAGTAACATGGTTTATTATAAGCATACAATTTTGCAATGCACTAAATATTATTTGGTACAATAACAACATTTTACAGTAACGATTCATCGGAATGAAAATCAGAAAACAAGAAATAGTATTATTTACATGGTATCATTCATTTGAGTTTTCAACTATAACAATCAACACTACATTACTAACTAATAAAAGCTAACTTTTTTAAAATTACTAGTTTAATGTTCCTAGATTAATTAAGAAGCATGTTAATTCCTCCCACATATCATTTGTATTTACCATAATGCTAAAAACTAGAGAAACGGATTATTAGCAGAGTCCTTTTTGCAATCCCTTACCTGCAAATGAAATAAGTACAAGAAAGAAGGATTGTCATTCATCATACTCCCTCTGACATATGTTGTCGAGTGAACACTATATTGTTGCAACCTGAAATTCAGACAGGCCTTCGTATCCAGGCACGGGATATGTGGGCCATCCTCTGAATTAATTATGAAGCTGAGTGCTGCAACAGTTATGGTGCAGCACCTGTGCTGCAGCATTCTGCAATAGTGGTGACTATTGTTACACAGTGCAACACAGCCAAGTACATGACAGGAGACTACCACATGTCCTAACATAGCAGATCAGAGAAATTATAAATGCTCCCATTCAGGCAGTAGCAACATTCCTTTAGCCAGCAGCAACATTCCTTCGCTGTTGTGGATCTTCAGTCTCCACAACAGTTATCAGTTACATGTATGGCTAAGCTCCTCCAGGCTCATCATCAAGCACTGTCAACAGCGAACTGAAGCCCTCGGAGTGAAGATAACGTTCTTTTCGCAGAACACTGCAGAGAAAATTTGGAGAACCGGCAACTAAAGCTAACTGCAGAATTATTCTACTACTGCCGAAGTACATTTGGTTTGAGGACCATGACAGTAAGATAAAAGAAATTAGATTGTGTATGTTTCTCCCTCACTATTTGCGAATAGAGCGGAAAGGTAGTGACTAGTAGTGGTACAAAGAACTCTCTGCCACACCTTACAGTAGCTTGTGGAGTACGGATGTAGATGTAGATGGCTCTGATCTGTTAGCTGTCAACTAGCACTGATGGTTCCGAGCTTTCAGCGGAATCTGTTGGGGCGAGGACACACTGGCTGTCCTGGCAGTGGCATCCCCTAATCTCTGAGGGTCCCAATTCAACTCTTATCACCTCAGGGTGTCTGACTGCACTGCAGAGCCACTACACTATTGCTTCAGCAATGCTGCTATCTCCTCCAGCTGCTGTTGTGCTGACTCAGCATTCCATTAGGGATTCACACACAGTCTACCAGCCGGGACTGATTCCTGGGCCTCTATTGTCCACGTACCATGTGGAAAGTGTCAAATAATAAACAATGTTCCTGTTGAGAAGCTTTCTGGACTCCATGTCCCTACAGTACTGGAGAACCTATACTATAGCTTCCCACAACCACAACTCTGCATCCAAAACTGGCCAGCTCTACTCGAGTGACATTTCAGAATGGCAGGTATCAGGAGGGAGACATCCCTCATTTGCAAAGAGGGCAGGGAACACGGGATAGTTGGGGAAATGGCGAATGGCAATTGTATAAGAAACCAGGAACTGGCTCCACCATATTTGTACAAGGGGAATCCCCACTACTGCGAGTAGATTGCCAATGGGACTAGTGCGAAAGGCACCAATGGCCAAATACATACCACAATGGTGAACAGGGTCAAGCATTATCAGAGTAGAAGGAGCAACTGACCCATAAACCTGACTACCATAAGCTAGTCCGGACAAAACCAGAGCACGATAGGTAAATATGGGGAGAAGTAGCACGGTCTGCAGCTTAAGATATGTGCGTCAGGAGGCGGAGAGCATTAAGCTTCCGCAAGCACAGTCAGGTGGTGAACATGGGGCGGCCATGTCAGCTTTTTATCAAACATGAGGCCCAAGAGATGGGACTGTGCTACAACATCTACGCACTGGTCACCTAAATCAAGTTCTGGATCGGGTGTACTGTGGGTCAATGGCAAAAATGCATAACCCTCACTTTGGAGGGAGAAAACAAAAGCTGTAGGAGAGGGTCCATGCAGAGGCCCGTCGGACGGCACCTTTGAGCCAACATTCAGCAGATGCCACTGAGTGAGAGCTTTGCCATATGCAAAAATCATCAATATATGAGTACAATGCCGGGGTAATCAAAGGCCCAACAAATGCTACAAGCTCATTGATGGCTATGAGGAAGAGAGTGACAATTAACTCTGAACCCTGTGGGTCACACTGTCCTGAATCAGAGTGCTGAGTGAAGTGAGAACTCGAGACCCGGAGAGCCTCTGGGATAAAAGCTTGCTGGTAAAAATCAGAAAAGCCCCAGTCATGGAGGGTAACTAAAATGAGATGGCGCCAAGTCGTATCTTATGTCTTATGCAGGTCAAAGAAGACCACGACAAGGTGCCAACAGTAAGTTAAAGTTTGTCAGATTGCTGTTTCCAACCAGAGTAAACAGTCTGTAATAGAGCATCCTTCCTGGAAGCTCCACTGATATGGGGACAAAAGGCCCTGATAATCTGAAGCTAACTATCCTCTCAAGCAGTTTACAAAGTACATTAATCATGCTAATTGGGCAGTAGCTGTTGAGAGACATTGGGATCTTCCCACACTTACGGATATGGTAACTATACTGTCCTGATTGCGAAGGAAAGGCACCTGGCCAAAAGAGGTTAAAAACACTGAGTAGTTGTTGCCTCTGGGAAACATCCAGATTGTGGATGGTTGGTTGGTTTAGAGGCAGGAGAAGGGACCACACTACAAGGTCATCAGTCCTTTGGTCCTAATAAAACAATGCCACAACTGTGAGAATAAAACAGACAAAACAGAAAACACAATAAGAAACAAGAGAGGACAAGAAAACAACAGAGAGATGCTAGAAACAGAAGACAGTAAAACATGAAAGCAGATGACAGTGGCTGGCCAACCACGAGAATAAAAAGGGAAAGCCAGCCATTCCGCAATATATTAAAAACCTCCACCCTAAAAGCACCAGGGTGGAGGACACAAGACGGACAAAGGACATGCACTAAAACCTACATAGAAGTATAAAACCCACTCTCACGGATAAAACGTAAAAATAAAGCGGCTGTGGAGGCATTGTCACCCAATACCAAAGGCAGGGTGCTGGGAAAGTTAAAAGTCTGCTGCAGAGCGGCTAAAAGTGGGCAGTTCAGCAAGAGGTGAACGACAGTCATTTGGGAGCCACAGCGACACTGAGGTGGGTCCACACGATGGAGTAGGTAACCATGTGTTAGCCACCTATGGCCAATACGGAGCTGGCAGAGGACAACTGATTCCCTGTGAGAGGCCTGCATGGAAGACTTCCACACAGTCATAGTCTCCTTAATGGCATGCAGTTTGTCGTGCATGCTGTTATGCCATTCCATCTCCCAAAGCTGGAAAACCCTGCAGTGTAAGACAGAACACAGATCAGCTTCGGAGATGCCTATCTCCGGAAGCAGTTTCCAAGTCGCCTGTTTGGCCAGCCTGTCGGCAAGTTCGTTGCTGGGGATTTCGACGTGTCCTGGGGTCCACACAAACACCACAGAACGGCGGGACTGTTCCTGGGCATAGATGGACTCCTGAATGGACGCTACCGGAGGGTGGTGAGGGTAGCACTTGTTGATAGCTTGCAGGCTGTTCAATGAGTCAGCAAACAGGAGAAATGACTCACCAGGGCATGAGCGGACATACTCAAGAGCACGAGATATGGCCACCAGATCCACAGTGAATACACTGGAGCCAACTGGCATGGAGTGCTGCTCAATATGTCCTCCATGAACATATGCGAAGCCTAAGTGACTATCAGCCATCGGAGTAAACCACTTCACAGCCCTGGAACACGTCAAGAATCAAGAGGAAGTGACAGTGGAGAGTAGCAGGGTAAACTGAGTCCTTAGGGCCATGCAAAAGGTCCAGACAAAGCTGCAGCCGAGGTGTACACCATGGAGGCATACGTGAACGGACCGCAACTAGAGGGAGTAAAGGTAAGGACTCCAGTTCGGAAAGAACGGACCGCATGCGAACCGCAATCATTAGCCCCAATCCGGGCCACTGATGCTGTAGATGGAATGCAGTGAGCGGGAAAAAGGAGACGGTAATTCGGATGCTAAGGGGAACTATGAATGTGTGCTGCGTAACTGGCGAGCAGTTGCACACGTCTGATCTGCAGTGAAGGGACACCAGCCTCCACCAGTACGCTGGTCAACAAACTCATCCTAAAAGCTCCTGTCGCTAATCAAACCCCACAGTGGTGCACAGGGTCGAAAAAATGCAATGCTGAAGGTGCTGCCGAACTGTATACCACACTCCCATAGTCAATTCGGGATTGGACAAGCACTCTGTACAGCTGCAGCAGCATACAGCGATCTTCACACCAATTGGTGTCGCTCACGCAACGGAGGGCATTGAAGTGCTGCCAGCAATTCTGCTTAAGCTGACGAAGATGAGGGAGCCAAGTCAATCGAGTGATGAAAACCAGTCCTAGGAAATAATATGTCTCCACTACAGTCAGTGGATCATCATTAAGGTGAAGTGCGTGTTCCAGATGAATGGTACGACGCCAACAGAAATGCATGACACGACGACTCTGCGGCTGAAAACAAGGCCGTGGGCTAGAGCCCATAACTGCACCTCGTGGATGGCTCCCTGGAGGCGCTGCTCAGCAACAACAGTACTGGAGCAGCAGTATGAAATGCAGAAGTTGTCTGCATACAGAGAAGGTGAGACGGAGGGCCCGACAGCTGCTGCTAGACCGTTCATGGTCACTAAAAATAGACACTCAATGCAGAGCCCTGCGGGACTCCATTCTCCTGGATATGGATGGGACTATGGGAGTCACCAACTTGGACATGGAAAGTACGGAGCAACAGGAAGTTTTGGATAAAAATCGGGAGTTGTTCCCAGAGACCCCACTCATGCAATGTGGCAATGCTATGATGTCACCAAGTCATGTCGTATGCTTTACGTAAGTCAAAACACATGGCAATCAGGTGTTGCCATCTGGAAAATGCTGTTCAGATGGCATACTCCATGGACACAAGATTATCAATGGTAGAGCGACCCTGGGCAAGCCACATGACTCCAGGACCCAACCCAACTGCCGGCATACCATATGTTCCAGCAGCTTACAAAGAATGTTGGTGAGGCTGATGGGCCAATAGCAATCCACATCAAGCAGATTTTTACCGGGTTTGAGTACTGGAATGATGATGCTCTCCCACCATTGCGGTGGAAAAATGCCATCGCACCAGATCCGGTTGAAGATGATGAGACGATGTCGCTTGTAGTCAGATGAGAGATGTTTGATCAACTGGCTGTGGATGCGATCAGGCCCAGGAGCTGTGTCAGGGCAATGTGCAAGGGCACTGAGGAGCTCCCACTCTGTAAATGGAGCATTATAGGATTCACTGCAGTGTGTAGTGAATGAGAGGATGTTCCCTTCCAGCCTCCATTTGAGTGTGCAAAAAAGCTGGAGGAGGGGGGAGGGGGGGTAACTCTCCGACGCAGAGGCTCAGGCAAAGTGCTCGGCAATCATGTTTGAGTCGATACGTAACTCGCCATTTATGGTAACACGGGGGCCAACTGTTGGGGCCTGGTACCCGGAAAGAGGTCTGATCTTTGCCCAGACATGGGAAGGTGCCTTGTGGCACCCAATGGTGGAGACATATCTCTCCCAACACTCTTTCTTCCGTTGTTTGATAAGGTAGAGAACACGGGCACAGAGCCGTTCAAAGGCTATGAGCAGTTCCAGGGAAGGGTGCCGCTTATGCCACTGTAGAGCTCGCCGACACTCTTCAATTGCTTCAGCGACTACCGCTGATCACCAAGGGACTGTCTTACATCTTGGGCACCCTAAAGAGCGAGGGATCGTGTTTTCTGCCCCAGAAACAATTGTGCTAGTCACCTGCTCAACCTCACATCGATACCCTGTGAGGGAGATTTAGTGGTGACAGCAGAGGTGAAAGTTCCACAGTACCCCTTGTTCAAAGCCCATAAGGGCAGCCGTCCATGCGCCTGACATTGGGCAGTGACAGGAAGATGGGGAAATGGTCACTACCACACAAGTTGTCATGTGCTCTCCAGTGGATAGATGGGAGATGTCCTGGGCTACAAATTGACAAATCAATGGCCGAGTAACTACCATGAGCCACACTGAAATGTGTGGCGGCCCGAGGCAAAGGTCGAATTGCGAAAGTAAAGTTTCGACATCCCTGCTTTGGCCAGTAAGCATGGTACTACCCCACATGGGGTTATGTTATGGTCATTAAAATCTCACAGAAGTAGGAAAGGTTTAGGGAGTTGATCAATCAGTGCAGCTAATACATTCAGGGGTACTGCACCATCTGGAGGAAAATATACATTGCAGACAGTTATTTCCTGTGCCGTCCTTATTCTGACAGCCACAGCATCAAGTGGGGATTGAAGGGCCACATGTTCACTACAGACTGAGTTTAGGACATTAACACAAACTCCACCTGACACTCAATTATAGTCACTACGGTTCCTGTAATACCCCTCATAGCCTCTGAGGGCACGGGTCGGCATTGCTGGGAACCAGGTTTCCTGGAGTGCAACGCAGATAGCAGATATGAAGCTTAACACTTCCCGTAGCTCAGCCAGGCGGTGGAAAAAACAACTGCAATTCCACTGGAGGTTGATATCATGAGACTGGGAAGGCATGGAACATTCAATGAGGCATTTTACGCATCGCAGTCACCTGCTGCCACCGATTTATTGCCTGAGCAATCTGTATCCATGGTGTCTGATGGTTTGGCGAGATCTAGGTCCTCAGCAGTCACCAAAATCTCCACCCTATCCTCAGCCGCAGAGCTTGTAGGTAGCAGTGGTGTGGGTGCCACCACTATTTCCTTGCTCTTAGTGGTTTTCTTTTTGGACTTCTCTCACTGCTCCTTGGGTTTCCTTGGCTGGGAGGACTTCACTGGCTCAGTCTCCGGGACTGAAGAAGAGCATGAAGCCCTACGACCAGCTGCTTTTGGGCTCTTCAGCCACTGGCGGGTGTCGTCTTTACCACTAGAAGAAACCTGGGAAAGGAGTGAACCAAGGGACTCCGTCCTAGCGAGAGAAGCCAAAGAAGGCTTACACTTCTTCGGCTTGGAAGTGGGGATGGATGTCCCCGATGGTTGGGGTGGTGTTGCTCCTGAAGTAGGTGGTGCAGGAGTAACAGGGAGGGAAATGCCCCCCCCCCCCCCACCATCAAGGGGACAGCTGGAGTCTTCCGGCTTTGAGAGGTGACCTGGGTTGGCGGAGCTGATGGTGCCAGAAATGTAGTAGCAGCAGTGTAAGACGATGTCATACGCACAGGACACAGGCATTCAAAATTTCTCTTAGCCTCAGTGTAGGTCAGTCTGTCCAGGGTCTTGTACTCCATGATTTTCCTTCCTTTCTGGAGAATTCTGCCGTCAGGTGAGCAGGGTGAATGGTGCTCTCTGCAGTTGACACAGATGGGAAGTGGGCACATGGAGTATTGGGACATGATGGGCATCAGCAATATTGGCATGTGATGCTGGACGTACAGTGGGAAGACATATTGCCGAACTTCCAGCACTTAAAGTACCGCATTGGGAGAGGGATATAGGGCTTTACATCACTCCAGTAGACCATCACCTTGACCTTCTTGGGCAATGTATCACCCTCAGAGGCCAGGATGAAGGCACCGGTGGCAACCTGATTGTCCTTCAGAACCCGGTGGACACACCCAACAAAATGTACACCTCACCACTCTAAATTGGTGCACAGCCTGTTGTTGGACTGCAAAAGAAGGTGTCTGTGAAATATGATACCATGGACCATATTTAAGCTCTTATGGGGCGTGATGGTTACAGAAACATCCCCCAGCTTGTCACAAGCCAGTAACTCCTGTGACTGGGCAGAGGATGCTGTTTTTATCAGGACAGACCCAGATCATTTTGGACAAGCCCTCCACCGCCCCGAACTTGTCCTCTAAACTTGCAACAAAAAAACTGAGGCTTCATCATCATGAAAGATTCCCCAACAGCTCTCGAACATACAAAGTACTGGGGCGAATAAGATCCGCTGCCATCCTTAGCCTGACGTTCCTCCCATGGTGTGGCCAGGGAGGGGAACGTTTTGGGGACTTACTTCTGTGCATTGAATTGAGCTCGTTATCACTTAAGAGACTGCTGGTGTTTCACCACCAGCAAGAGATGATGGACTACGCTTCATCGCATGTCATTGCCCTGATGGCACCCACTCCGACCAGGGGGCCTCCCCACGGGCGCCACCCAGCCGCAGCAAAGGCCACCAGGCAGGATGGCCATTGCCAGGAGGCCCGATGCCCCACGAGGATGCGCATCTACCCCTTGGCATACGTGGGTGTTAACGGCGCAAGCATCAGCAAAGTGATCCCTGTGTGGTCAGGGGGGCTACAACCAACAGGGTACATGGCGGCCCCACCATATCAGACTGGCTACCATGCTGGATATCAGGTGCAAAGAAGTCCATGGTCATCGTCGATGCAGAAATCTAACTGCATAGTGAATGGTGGGTGGTGGAAAATGCACCCAGGAAGGTGTCCTCGCCTAAGAGATGGAGAATGGGAAGGACAGCATTGCGACAACAAGAAAGTGGGCTAAAGATCTCAATGCACAATTGACATGATGCACCTCTTAAGGCGCCCTTCCCCAACTGGCTCGCTCTTTAGGAAAATTTTGAAGAACGGAGGTCAAACACAACAGGGGACCATCACATAAAGGCTGGAACGTGTTAAACTCCTTTTAGTCGCCTCGTACGACAGGCATGAATAGCTCGGGCCTATTCTAACACCCGGACCCACAGGGGGAGATTGTGGATGGAATCCGGGCCTGGGCCCATGTCAATGAAGGGGTAAGAACCTGCAAGAATTCCCATTCAGTGGAGGTTTTCTGTATTAAAATAGACAGTTCAATGTAAGGAAGCACCCTAGATGGAGGGAGGTAGACATTGCAGACAGTGATCGCTAGCGTCTTCACTCTAACCACTACTGCTTCCAGGTCTGTATGAAGGGGGATCCAGTCACTTACGACATCAGTGCGAACCAAAGTGCAGACCCCTCCGTATGTTATGCCAGGGCTGGCATGGTTACAACATAACGTCTGATAACCATGAAACATTGTAGAGTTGTCATCATAGAATTGTGTTTCTCGAAGAGCAAGACAGAAGACAGAATAACGGGCAAGAAGGTGGTGTATTTCCAGTAGGTGACAATATCCATTGCAATTCCACTGGATTATCATGTAGCGAGTGGGGGAGAGGGGGCAGGGTGGAGGGGAGGAGCCCCATCACCAGCAGCTGCCAAAGAAAGGGGGCAGTTCTTCAGCTGAGGACGGGGAGTGGCATCCAGAAGGGAGGTCTTGGGAACCTAAGGGAAGGATAGGGGAAGGGGGGACGGGGCTAGGATGAGGTAGGAAGGGGAAAGGTTATAACGGAGGCAAAAGTTGAAGAAAGTGACACTGGGTTGAATCTATCATATTTTTGGCGAGCCTCAGCACAATATAGGCAATCCAGGGACGTGTACTCTTGGATCTTCTTTTCTCTCTTGTAAGCTGGGCAATCTGGTGAGTGAGGATAGAGGCTGTCAGGACAATAGACACACAGGAGGTGGAACACAGGGGTGTCCCTCATGGAGTTTGTGTCCACAGTCATCAAACAGAGGATCCGTCATACAGATGGAAAACATATACCCAAAACGCAAGCAACGCAAGCACTGAAAGCACCTCGTGGGTGAAGGGACATACAGCGTCATATCACATGTGTAGCATGTACCTTCTCTGGGAGAATATCTCCTTCGAACGCCAGAATGAAGGTGCCAATATCTGTGCTGTTATGACCTGTCTAACAAAATGAACGCCACTCCACTACAGATTAGCCTGAAGTCCATCATGAGGTCCCTATGAAAAATCACTCCCTGGACCATGTTCAAAGACTGGTGAGGGGTAATAGACTGTTGAACATTGCCAAGATGATCACAAGCACAAAGTGCTGCAGACTGGGCAGCAGAAGCAGCTCTGATCAAGAGGGAGCCTGACATCTCACAGAGAGATGCCACGTCACCAAACTTGTCCTTGATATCCTCCACCAAAAACAATGGCTTTGCGGCAGTGAATGTGTCCCCATCTGTCCTAGTACAGACTGGGCAGTGGGGAAAGGGTTCCAGCCCCAGATGGCAAGTCTGGCCCTCCTTCCATAGGGTAGCCAGGGAAGGGAAGGCTGTAGTGTCAGACGAAGCAGCATTCAATCAGTATTTACCACTCAGAGACACAGCCGTTTGAAAATGGTCAGACTTTTGCATGCGCCAAGCATAAGCACTGATACCACCCACTATGATCACAGGCTCTCCCATGGACGCCTGCAGCAAGGGCCGCCTGGCACGGCGGCCATTGCCGAGAGTTTCGATGTTCCAGGAAGAAAAGTACCCATTCCTTGGCATACATGAGGAGCGAACAGCTCAGGTATCAGTAATGTGATCCCTGTGTTGTCAGGGGCCTCAGCCAGATGGGTACATAACAGCCCTACCACATGGACTGGCTACATGTGTTGGTGACCTAGCAGGGTGGAGGGGGGGGGGGCTATAGTGGGGAAGGAAGAGGGGAAGGTAGATACTAGGGAGGGAATCTTTCCCCAAATGGTTCACACTAAAGACAGAAAATTTAGAAGTGGTGATTCAAACCCCACACGGGGACCAAAATGCCAAAAAGGATACAAGAAAACAGACAGGAGGAACAAAACTGCAAGCAATACAGGGAACCAGGTGGATAACCAGGTCAACATAAATTAGAACACCAATGTAGAGGAGGGAGAGGGCAGTGGGGAAGGAGCGAGGATGGGAGGCAGGGGCACAGAGAGAGAAATGCAGCCACGGAAACAAGAATGGGCTGCAATAGCCCATGGACTGTGTGCACCACACACAAATTCATGAAAGAACCACGTGACCGTTGGAGGGTCGTAACTGCTTAAGAGACTAAGGTTCCAGCAAGCCCTTCTAAGTCTTTATGAATATAAAACGTGGACACTTTCCTCTCACCCACTACAAATGCATTATGATTTATGACTCCTTGTGCGCCGTTACTAAATACAATTTGATTCAAGTTATGTGCTGACAATATTATTGAAACAGTGTGGTTAGTAAGTCAAAGCATTTGCAATTTGGAAGATCACAAGTAAAATACAGGAAAGAAGAGAGAGGAAAGGGCAGATACTGAGTAAAGTAATGTGTTAGAGAATATCACCAAATGAAAACAGCACTGGATTGTGGGGTGGAAGAAAAGCCATTAGGGAAAATCAAATAATGGAAAGTGAAGGATGGAACAACAACAACATTATGGAAAGGATAGCCTGCTACTCACCATATAGAGAAGACACTGAATTGCGGACGGGCCTAACTGCACGTGGTAACACTATCCTGTCTCATAAATGTCTTCACAGGTTTGCTGACAGATCACATTGTGCAAATTCCACAAGCCAACGCATACAGATTTATATCTGCAGGCCACAAGCTGCCATCATCCTGCACAATGCGGTAGTGCATTATGTATTGTTAGTTCATAGAACACATGTGGTATCTGATCCTGAAAGCCTGTCGAGTGAAACATTTGATGACAGTATTCTGACAAAATGGTTATTCTGAAAGACAGATACGTAATGCATTCAGGCCCAGGTGAGTTCAATCTATGGAGCAGAACGAAGATACGAAGACACCCACCACTTTGGCCTTTTGGTGCCATGTCGTCAAGAATCTGAAGAGTCTTCGGAAGATGTGGAATTAAATGTGTTTTTCAACCATCTTCAAAACCGAGAAACCGGTTGGGTTAAATTAAGGGTGACCTCGGCCTGAGGAAATACGGTGTGTACAAGATTCCTTGTCAATGTGGGGCAGCGTATATAGGCCAGACATGCCACACAGTACAAGAACATCGCGATGAACATCAGCTTCATACACACCTTCGTCAACCAAGAAAGTCGGCAATTCTGGAACACCATCTGAATACAGGACATTGTATGATTTATGAAAAGATGGAAGTTTTATCCCCAGCATCATCTTTCCGGGACTGCATCATTAAGGAAGCAATACATACCTGTACAGCCGATAATGTCATCAACAAGGATGTGGGATTTCAATTGAGTACAGCTTGGAACCCTGCATTGGTTGCTATTAAGTCACAATGCAAAAATCAAGATTCTTCAATAACAGGCTCGTCATAACATTGGTCGCGTACAGCCGTTGGCGAGTAATGTCTGACGGCACTGTTGGCAAACCTAGCATACAGCGCATGTGCAGGAGAGCCACTCTTCGATTTTCGGCTGAGGTAGTTCAAATACAACACCATCTATCTGAAAATCACTGCGCATGCGCGATTTCTGTGCCTGTGCATTCTTCGCGCTCGTGCTCGTGCTCTAGAAACGGGGTGGCGATGTGCGGATACCGTCACTCATACCTAGCCACCAGCAAGGTTGAACCACCTGAAGATGTCTGACAGTTGCTCCAAGGAAATATTGTGGAATTTGCACAACGTTATCTGGCAGCAAACCCGTGAAGACTATTTACTACACATCTGCTGGGAAAGCTTGAAGAGTCACACTACCCTGTCTCCTCGAAGTCCCTGCACACTGCTGGCTGCAGCACTAGGCCTTCCCCCACCCTCACCCTATTATCCCTCCCTCTCCTTGCCCAATGCTTCCTCCTTACCCCCAACACCAACTCCAGATTGCTTCTCCCTTCAGGCGAAGATGCAGTCCATAGTTTGGGCACAGTGACAAGAGTCATTGGTCACTCTGTGTGTGTGTGTGTGTGTGTGTGTGTGTGTGTGTGTGTGTGTGTGTTTTACAGCAGAAGACCCTTTGGCTGAAAGCTTGAATGTATAGCAGTCTTCTCACTGTGCCTGCTGGCAACTCAAGTCTCCTCTATGCGGTAAGCAGCAATCAATCCTCCTCGTAACAGTGTTGTTATTCCGACATGAACTTTCCAGTGTTAATTATTGTGCACACACAGATGGGAAGATTCATTAATGTTGAATTACAGGAATGGTGATCAATCACTAGAAACTGTAACAGATCAAGACATGTAGACATCCACACAGAATTTGTTGCACAAAAATCATATAAAAGATTCATTGACAGAATCCTAAGGAAACCCATTTCACCCGCTGAAGTTTAGGGCCATGAATAATCTGTCCACTATATCTCTAGTATTGCTAATCAGCCTGGGATCCTACCAAGGACAGAGTATGGTAAATGGTTCAATTTAGTAAATTTGAGAGCGTCACAGAGATTCTCATAAGACTGCAGCGACAGAAACTGGATCATGGAGAAGTTAACTGTTCATTAATAAACAGACGACACATTACTTCCACCTACGAACATCTCATACACAAACATGGCATGAAAAGTCAGATAAATTTGAACTCAAGCTGAGAATCACTGACAGTTGTTTCTCCCAACAATGTCTGCAAATGGAATAGGAGAGGGGGAAATTATAGTGGTGCACTAAGTACCTCTGCTGCACACTTTAGAATGGCCTGCAAAACAAAGAAGTAGATATTTCTTCCATTGTATCGTAAGTGTTTTGGAGAAACATGGCAAAAGCTAATTTTTGGTATTTCCATTTCTTCTAGCCAAGTACTGTCGTTCAAAATCATAATTCATTCTCATTATTACATCATGTCCAGTGTTAATTCTAGAATGCTATAAAAATTCAAGTTTCAGTTTGTACTATGATACTTTGGGGATAAAATAATTGTGATCACACAACTTTGTGAGATAATTGTAATAAAATATGCAATGAAATCAAACTGCAATACAATTAAGAAATTCTATAGCACTAATGGTTAGAAAAACAATGACATGTAAATAAAATAATACTGAACTGTAACCAAGATAGGAAACGAAAATAGAAAAACTTTTACAAAATGGAGTTAACATGAAAACAAAGTGTGGGTAGCTTTTTAAACTCAAACAATACGAAAAATTCTAAATGATCTTTTAACTAACTGTAATTTCACAAATTTTATTTTAATCATGCCACTTGTTACGAGAAAACCAATATGTCTACCCGAAGGCAACATAAATATGTGGATTGAACACAATCTTGAGTAGCTTGGGAGGATTAAGAGCAGTTTAAAGCAGAAAGCAGCTCTATGAGGTCTGTTAGTTAAAAGTATATTCCCTCCCAGGGGACACCGCCTTATCGTAGGCACCTTCAGTGTCGGACAGGAGGGTTTGCATGCTTTGATGAGGCCAAGAGTTGTGCCAGTGGTAGCGTAGTTACTCGCAGGGTCATCCAAGCTGGAGTGGTCTCGTCTGAGGAGCCACATGAAGTGTCCCACACCATAGGGTAGGGGGACTCTACGGGCTAGATCGTCAACCCCTCTAGGGGAGCTAACCCCAAAATGAAAGCCTGGTCCTCTAGATTGGGAGTTGAGCACAGGATTGATACCCCACCCATGTAAAAAATCTATTATTGTGAATAATTCTACGACGAATGCCGGACTGCCCCTACCAAGACAAACTGCGCTAGTAAATAGGAATATGGATTTATCAGTACTTAAATTTGGAACATGTGTATGATGCTGCAAGCAGGAGCAATGAATAGTGTTGCAGAAGAGATGCTAAGGATCATTACCTAATAAGAGCCAAAATGAGAAACTTACCATGGCTGCCAAACAAAGTAGTACCAGGGTAAAGAAATAGAATACAGAACAACTGAAAGATAGGTCTATTGTTCACGAGTGTCACATCAGATTGAGGCATGAGTTACAAACTAAAGATGGTGGAGATGATACTGACAAAGGTTGGAAATCTATTAAAGATGCCATTAGGATGACAGCACATGAAATACTGGGGGAAACAAGGAGACTGAGGAATGAAGACTGATATGATGATGAATGTAGACAGGCAGTGGAATAGAAAAAGGAAGCAAGGCTGAAATGCTTGCAGTGGAATATTAGATCAAATCAGTCATTATATAATGGAAAGAGAATAGAGGCAGCAAGAGTGTGTAGAAGAAAAAAAAGGGGAGGGCATGAAGGAAAAGATAGAGTTGGAACAGCACTACCAGAAAAACTGAAGAACGAACTCAAGAATGTAGAACGAAAATAAAAGCTTGTAAGGACAAAGAGAGAAATGTTCTGACAAATAAACAAAATGTTCTGGATAAATGGAGAGGATACTTCATGGGAATTTTGGAGGGCAATGCTATCAGGAATGAGCAGCCACTTTATTATGTCTCAGATCCAGAAATAGAGGAACCAACATTAGAGGAAGTATGGAAGATAGTGTAGTGTCTAAAAAATGCGAAGCACCAGGAACTGATAAAATAACTGCAGAACTGCTAAAAAATGGGAACTTATCTTCACAAGTGGATCCACAAACTTATTAAGTTGATATGGAATCAGGAAAGAATCACAGAAGAAAGGACCTTAGGTGTAATTCAACCAATAGACAAAAAAGGAGGCAAGACCTGCTGTTCAAATTACCAAGAAATTACCCGGCTAAATGTAACCTTCAAGAGCTTCTCTAGTATTATCTAGAACAGATTAGCACCATAGAGCATCAGTGTGGATTTTTGCTTAATAGGTCACAACAGACCAGATATTTGTGTTGAAGCAAATACCTGAAAAGGCATATGAGTGTACCATGGAGCTTCATAACCTCTACATAGACTTCAAGCAGGCCTTTGATAGTCTCGATAGAGTGCAAATGCTAAATGATTTGCTGCTGCTTCATTTACCATCAAAGTATGTCTCATTTATTCAAGCAACATTGGCTGCTTCCAAGGTTGCAGTGTGAGTGGATGGAGAACTGAGCAATTGGTTTAGCATTAGTAAAGGAGTCAGAATGGGACGCACTCTCAACAATACTTTTCAATCTGACTCTTGAAGCAGCCATGTGGAAGCTTCAGATATCTGGTTATATAGGCACAAAGTCGACTCAGATATGCGCATATTAGTAGAAGGGTATCACTAGAGAGGAGAATATCCAAGCTGAAAGCAGTCACAGAACCTAGAGGCCTTTCTATAAAAGAAACAAAGACCAAGTACATTAACTTCACAAGGAAGTGAAATAATACAGCAGACTTTCAATTTTGAACATGTGTAGAACTTTGACTATTTGGGCTCTAATATTAACAGCATATATTCCATATCTACTGAAATAAAACTGCACATCCTAAGTGGTAATACATGCTTCCACACGTATAAGAAATTGTTGGCCACTAGGTTATTAAATAGGCAGCTGAAGCTGCAACTGTATAAGGTCATGATCAGACCAGTTGTAAGCTATGGATGCAAATCTTTGATGCTAATGGGTGTTGATGAGCAGCAGCAGCAGCTCACGATATTTGAACGTAGAGTGCTGAGCATGATATATGGGGAAGTTCAGGATAATAACGGCTTCTGGAGATCTAGGACAAATACTGAGCTGGACCACCTCATACAAGGAGCTGACATCATAAGAATTATAAAAAGTAGAACAGCAGCCTGGCTTGGGCATGTCCTCAGGGTGGATACTGGAAGAACAACTAAAAATATTTTTTAATGGAGGCCAACCAGAAGAAGACAGTGAGGAAGGCCACAAAAACGGTGGAGAGATGATGTGGAAGAAGATATAAAATATCTCTGAGTCCAAGGATGGCAGAGAACCATTCTGGAGAGGGCAGAATGGAGGAAACTACTTGATGAGGCTAAAACCCACACAGGATTGTAATGCCAGGAGGAGCATGAGGAGGTACATTAATTTCAAAGGCTCTCGAGATATTGTAACAGAGATTCGATTTGCCTAATGGAAATCTTCACAATGTATTTGATAATTCTGAATGTCACTCAACATATGATAAGCAATCTGTAGTGTCTTTTGCCATATCCAGCTTTATCTATGTGCCCATTTAACTGCTACAGCTTCACCCAACTGTCCACTGAAACTCAACATTCTAAAAAGTATTTCTGTATTCCCTACTGCTGTTCGACAGTTGGGTCTGGTCATTTTAGTGCCAAACAGGAAGGAGTTTTATGAAGTCTGCGACTGCACACCATCTACTAATCACAATGGAAGCTGTGTCACATTGTGCATAAAAAGTGATGAGAAGGGGGGGGGGGGGGGCGGAGGACCTTTCATTTCTGAAATGATCTTCAATTTCTGCTTCTTTTGTAAAATATCATCTATCGAAAGTAGAACTACAAAGAAAAAAGAAGGAAGGTAGGAGGCAAACTTTTGGGTTTAACATCCTATCACAAGGGAAAGTCACAATTTTTTCTACATATAAACAACAAATAAGATGCTTTGTAACCATTTAAAACCCATCTGCGTACGATATAACTGATTGGTAGGGTTGGTGGCCTGACGGCTTTTCTTCGATCCTAACCCAGCGCTGTTTTCCTTTGTTGTTATTTTCTTTTGCATCACTATACTCAATGTCCATCCTCCTTTCTCTTCTTTCCTGTGATACTCCTGTCGCCTACAAACCGCACTGCACACTACTTACGAGCACACTGTATCCAACATCCCGACCGCACACAAAAGATGGATACAAGACTATGCTGATTGTTTGTGCAGCATCTTATGTCCCACATTACTCCCACCAATAACTTAATCCTACACTTTCCAATTAATCACACTCCCTGCGTCAATCTCCCGTACCTTACCGGTGCCACACAATCCTACAAACCCCTCACCACTCTTTCTCCATTCTATCCCAGTTTTCACGCACTAATTCCACCTCATCCAGTCACATATATAATTTTTCTCCTCCACTTCAATCCTTGTCACAGTATATAGTAATCGACAGAAAATCATCAAGCAAAACTCAAAGTGATATCCGGCATTCCCCAAGGAGGTGTTTTTATAGGTCCTCTGCTGTTCCTAATCCAAACAAACAATTTATGAGATAATGTGAGCAGTCCTCTAACAATTTTTGCATATGATGCTGTCATTTACCATCTTAAGTCATCATAGGATCAAAACCTACTACAAAATGACTTAGGAACAATGTCTGTATGGTGCAAAAAGTGGCAATTGGCCCTAAATAATGAAAAGTTTGAGGTCTTCCATATTATTGCTAAAAGTAATCCATTAAATTTTGGTTACATGATCAATAACACAAATTTAAATCCTGTCAATTCGACTAAATACCTAGGAATTACAATTACAAAAAGACAAATTGGAACAGTCTCACAGATAATGTTGTGGGAAATACGAACCATAAACTGTATTTCACTGGGAGAATACTTAGAAGATGTAAACAGGTTTACTAAAGAGACTGCATATGCTACATTTGTTCATCTTCTGCTAGATTACTGGTGTGAGATATGGGATCCTTACCAGATAGGATTGACAGACGACATTGAATAAAGTAAAGAGGAGAGCAGCTTTTTTGTATTATCATGAAATAGGGGAGACGTGTCACTGATATGATAAGCAAATTGGGACGGCAATCATTAAATAAACGTGGTTTGCATTGCAGTGAGATCTTTTCATGAAATTTCAATCACCTACTTTCTCCTTTGAAATGTAGAATTATTTTATTGTTGCCAACCTACACAGTGGGAAATGACTGTAATAAAATAATAAAATCTGAGCTCGAAAGATTTAAGTTTTTAATTTTTTCCGTGCACTGGTAATAATGGAATGGTAGAAATATAGTCTGAAGGTAGTTTGAAGAACCCTCCGCCAGGCACATAAGTGTGAACTGCAGAGTAGTGATGTAGGTGTAGTCACACTATTATCAGCATCCATGAAACTATCAATGTCATTAACCTTTTCCTGTGAGGTACAAATTTTTCATGGAGTCAACTCTTCCTTAATTTCTTCTCTATAAAATTCGGTTGTTCAATTTTTGTTTTTAACCAGTACTGGGATCAGTTTAGCTGCCTATACCAAAGCTTTACTTATATTCCTACTAACTTGGTATTGTATTAATGGACAGCATAAGTATTTCTTCAACTGATCAGACATTAAATAATTATTTAAGCTTCCATTCTACTGAAATGAGGAAAGTAGAAAAACACACTACTGATGTAGAGTATTCATATTTATTCATATGATTCAGCAACCCTGATCACGATCTCTCTCATTATTCCAAGTGAATGGTAGGATGAACACTACTGTTAGACCATGGAAGATACCTTCAGTATTTCTGACCCCGTATTTTCACTTTGGCATTCTACAGCTCAGCATCTGGATGTAACTGTTGCACGCTACGAATCAGTAATGGCACATTCTACAATCATTGTGAAGTCTGCATCTGGCATCCAATTGTCTTAAATGTTTGGTTGTCAAATCTTATACATTCCTTCCAAAAATACAGGTAACAGTAGAAGGCACTTCAAAGAAAAGCTTGCAGAAAACATGCAGTGGTACCTTAGTATGAAACAGAGCTATGAAGTATGTCAATTTGTAAACACAGACAGGAATTTTTTTACGTACCAGAAAACAGTTGAGCAAGTTCACTCTCAGTTGTATTGCCAGAGATGCCCCCAACAAATATACGATTTGGAACAAGGGTACCATACTTGGGAGCATTGTTTGCAGCAGCAGTAGTTTGCTGAGAGCCATGACTAGCATTGACAGGGGAGGACGGCGAAGACGAGCCTGGAGAGCCTTCAGGAGGACTTGCAGATGACTGTAATGAGGAAAAAGGCTAAGATACTACACATAAAAACCACAGAAATACAGTTTGTTTATTTTCATAATCTAAGTCCACTAAAGCAGTCTTACACGTTCTGTAAAATTAGAAGATGAAATAACACCAGTACTTACCTTCAGGAGGCAAAATTCCAAGTACTACTGACAGACATTTAACAACAGGGGAAAATAATTACCTACATTTTGGAACCATTAGCTATTGGCTCAGTGAGGATAAAGGAGAAGGTCATGGATAGTTGGGAAGGAGGAGCAAGCCACTCAAACCTCCTGTTGAGTGGGACCCCACCTATTGCGACCTCTTAAGACACCTGTGTCTCTACTACATACTTTTTTTTCCTACAGTGAACATGTTTCAGACCAAAGATTTTCAATAATTGAGGGAATAAAATGAAAGTATTAGAACCTACACTAGTTAGTTGATCTTGTCTCACAAAGAGGTGCATTTATGCTTCAATTAAATAACTTTTTGGCCGATATTTCAGGTGGTCAAGTGGAAGCGGCCAGGCTCATTGAGTGCCACGGGTCAACAGAAAGGTCCGATCTTACTCGTCGGCTTTGACCCGTGACGTAAGCGTGTTGTGGTGTGTGACGTCATTACGGCGCGGAAAACCTAATACATGGTTTGATGTACTCTTGTTTAAAGAACATGTATACGTAATATGAAGCAATTTGATGAACATATTGATCTGTAGCGTAGCCCACTTGAGGTTAGGTTGGGAGTTTTTTTTTTTGGAATGCGGCCGCGGCAGCGGCCGCCTATGATTCGAAAATATTGATTTGACACAAATGAAGCCTGTGGGGGGATGGGGGGGCACTGCAGACTCCCCCCACCGCATAACGACATATTTAGTTTCTCCCCACCCAAAAACCCCCAATTTCCCACGCTTGTCCCGTTACAGTCATTAGGCTTTTTGTGAAACTTGTGTATTTCAGTGTTTACAATACGTATTCGATGTTTTAAATCCGCCATATTGGAATTGTTGTTTATGGTCGTTTCCGCGGTATTTGTGACGTCATGGGTCAAAGCCGACGGGTAAGATCGGACGCTTCTGTATTTCCAGTGCCACATGTTCCCTGTGTTGGCCATTATGTAGATACATACATACAGAGTCTTGCCAAGTGAGGCTGACTGAAGGCAGTAATACTGCACCCCACCACTAATCTGTCAAAGATTTTTTAAGATAACAGATTTCATGCTAAGGCAAGGCACTGTATTCGTTAATGTACTGAAGGTGTGGGAAAGAGCAGCAGTCAAGATGAGAGATGCAAAGCAGACAAAGGAAAAGAATGAACAAAAACAAAACAGGGGACCTATCCTTACTAGGAGACAAATACTCATAGCTTTTAGGTGATGATAATGCACTAATATAGGTTCTCATACCATCATTTTAACATGGCAACTGTTTAAAATGAATTTTGGACCACAAAACATATCACACAAAAAGTAAGTTTCTAGTGAAGCCACAGGTGCATGTAAATGGCATATTTCAGTAATTTCTTCATATACATTAGGAAGAATGAAATTCCACCATGTAATATCACATGCAACAACTTTAAAAATTACACATTATAAATTTAGTTATCACTACATTTTAAAACTATTTATTAGTTATACCTATCTAGATATAAAATTATTCTTCTAAATTCTACCACAGAAAAGGAAGACTTTAGGAAAGAAACCAGAAATAAAAACTCTAGACGAGGTTTGCCAAAGGATAGGGAAAAACTGGATACAGATAAGGAGGAAGAAGTAAAATGGCAGGGGAAAAAAAAATCCCTGTAGACATCCTCTGCAAAGCACTGTAACTCAGAATTATATGTGCTTTACAATATAACCAATAAATAGCATACTTTGGGAGATACAATGTGACACAATGTGAAAAAAATTCACTGGTGGGGGAAAAAATGACTTAGTAGCAGCTAAGAACAAGCAGAGTGTGAAATTCCAACAGAAGCATAAGAACTGCAGGAGTAGAAGTCACAAATGATTATAAACCAACAATGATGGTATTGCAGAAAGTTGCTTTGCCTTGATAACTACATGAAGTAAAATTATGTGGAATGTATACAAATTCTGAAAAATGAGATTAGTAAGTACATACAATATGGGTGTGGGCATCAGGAAAAGAGATACGGTGGGGCGTGAGAAATTTATCACACCATTTCTTTCATTCTAGGTCATTGCAAAGACCTCATACAAATGAATTCATAATAAAGCAAGTATAAATTAGTTATTGTAAGATAGAGTTCTTAAATGATTTGTAAACTTCCAATCAGAGAAACAACAATACCATTGAAATGTGGCTTGAATGTGATTAGCATCCAATTTCAAAACAAATCTGTAGTATGTTAAGGAGACTTTGCCTTTATTGATAAGGCAATTGTTCTGCAACTGCATTACAAATTCCAGTATACATACATTTGTAGAAATAAAGACAGATGTGTAGCATAACATGCAGAAATCAATCAATTTCTAAATAAGCAGACTGCTACAGAAAATTGACTGCCAATGGCCTCCAGGCAGCACCGTTTCCAAAATACTGAACATGAAAGATACTGTGATTTTTCTGCAACAACTGTATAATTTAGCATACTTTAACATCAAATTGCTTCTTCAAAAACAAAATGTAGGTTTACTGTGTATGCATACCTCAATTTTTAAACGGTAGCATGCAAATCTCTCCCCTTTCAACATTTTCTGCCAATAGAACACTCAGGCAGTATTCAGTAATGACACTTTCTGCAAAACTGGCTAAAATGTTTCACCATTTATCTTGCAATAAGGCTATATCTGGAACCACACCATACATATTACTACAGCCAGATTCATTAAGAAATACAAACAAAAACGATGAGTTAATTATACTGGGCAGTGCAGCTAGTTATTTTTCATATTACAAAATTTAAAAAGTAAGAGGGGAGTTATGTAATACGTGCCCCTACACTTGTTACTATTACTACCATACACAAGGAACTCATGTAAACGTACCTTTAAATTACAGGAAATTACATTTCATGATTACTACCACGAAAATATGAACGATTCCAGAAAACATAATTACTACATGAAGAACGTGAAAAATGATTAGCCACGAGTGTTTCTATACAACAAGTGTTTTGCTTATGAAAACACGCCCTCTTCTTATAAACTTATACTGACCTTATTCTTCTTAAAATGTAATGTCGCCATGACTAAATGCGACAAGGTGCGTTATTCTACTCGGCTGATACAACTAGCCAGGAAAGCTGTGAAATGTAATATACAGAAATCCAGTCAGATCTGTCAGACACTGACCTACTTAGCGTTATGTTAACATAAGCAGATACATTCAAATTATAAAAGGTAATTGACAGTCAAGCTGTTAATCTGCAGCAGGTTTAAACTGGTTTTACGAAATTTCATGCTTTACTTTTTAGTTAAAACTCTTCAGTAGAAAGCAGAATTATGTGAGCGCAGAATGATAGCTTTTATTTCATTGTCTGTTAATGAAAAATTATTTACCAAAATGAATGAATGAGAGAAACTATCATCGTACTGTAAACAATACTCCATGCCAAATGCAATTCTATGGTTGAATAATACAAACCATGCTGGGTTTTGTAGAGCATGCATTTTACACATGACAGTATTTATACAGGTTTCCTCACCTCTCTGAAGAGTATTTTCCTTTCTGACTGGTACTAAACACATGCGCTTAATACACAAGGCGTGCGTCTTGTAAACATTACACGTTAATCTCCCTTCAGCAGACGACCGAGACATAATAATTCGTATTATCATCCCCTTCTATTCTGTTTATAGTTTAATCTTCGTTTAGCTATTGTACATTTCCGCCTTGTATCTTAGACTTTTCAACTTACCATGGGCGGTATTCGGGCCACAGCAAACAGCACCTCAAATTCCCCAACCTAATTCCTGTTTGGACGAACCCCTTCTGCTGTCACCAAACAGCGACGTTCTCACGTAAGATGGCAGACCGCGTAGAGTCTAAAAACGGATCTAACAAAAAAAATGTAGCTAACGCCCGACAGCAAAACAGACTGATATAAATCCTTAAATATGCTGTCACGTGCAACTTTTAAATTAATAATTGTATTATTTTTTAAAAAAACAAACTCAACTAAAACAAAACCAAACTACTATAACTTTTACAGAACTAATCAAACAACATACTAACGCACAACAATGACGAACTTCAATTTTCATCCGCACATTTACCACAAGAAAATATGTCTCAGAAGTTTAATCGCAAAAGGCCTCCATACTTGTTTCCGTACCTGCTGCTGGGAGCTCTAGATTTCGTGCAACATTCAAAATCTGAAAATCTATTTGCATCATCTGTGAAATGTAGTATGCACCATCTTCTTTTTTTAACGGCGCTGGTTTTAAAAACAGGCAGTTGACTGGAAGTGTCAGTGAAATATTATTCTCACAGTCAGCAACTTCATTTTTATAGATTTATGACATGGCGAAAAGGACGTCAAATGTGAAGTTTAAAGCGGTTAAGATAATAAATATTAATAACATCATGTTATCGAAATATATATATGTTTTTTTTTTTTTTTTTCATGAATCTACTGACTGGTTTGATGCGGCCCGCCACGAATTCCTTTCCTGTGCTAACCTCTTCATCTCAGAGTAGCACTTGCAACCTACGTCCTCAATTATTTGCTTGACGTATTCCAATCTCTGTCTATACAAATTGTTTATCCTAAGGGAAATTAGTCACATTGGAATAAGGATAGCGCACAGCAACTTTTCCCTAAATTCATCTGATGACATTAATTGCCAGACATTACTAAATTTTATGGGGGGGGGGGGGGGGGGGAGCACAGAAGGAAAACTGGAGACGAAATCTGAAGCTCCATGCAATAGCTTCAACAATGAAAATGTTCTATAGGCATTGATAGAGTAACGATGAAGTGAAGTGGTTGAAGCAATTGCCTCGTCGCTCTGGAGGAGAAGATTCAAATCTCCGTTACAGACAGAAGGAGCGGGGCTCAAATTTCCGACCTGTCGTCCTCACTTGCATTTTCTGTGGTTTTGCCTAAATCGATTAAGGTAAATGCCAGCATGATTACTTGGAAAATGACACTGCCGACATTCCCCCATCCTTGTCCAAACCGAGCTTTTTCTCTAACACAGATCGTTAAACCCTAATCTTCCTTTCTTCCTTACTCTCAAAACATAAGCATCGATCTCAGGCATAACTCACACCCTTGACGAAGAAAGAAAACGTTAGCTGGCTGAACCTACGTTAGAAGAGCTACCACATTTCGGAACGCAAAAAAGCGGACTCTTTCTGTATTTTAGAATTCGGAATTAAAAGTGAGGACATTGTATTCAGTATTCACACAAGGACTATTAATTACTCATTAGCAATGGAAAAATGAGCGCAATTTACCACCACAAATACTTTTTGCTTAATAATTTGTGGGAATCCTTTCTGTACTAGCATCCGTTGAATGTAGTGATCTAGAAACCACAGACAAAAATTGACAATTCTCGTAAAAACAGCGTCTAATATAGTTACTTCCAAACAGATCCAGAGTACTACAGTAGCAATATTTACATTGAGGACTACTGACTGTTCGCTTATTGTTGACCCCCGACCTTTACGGAAGTAACAAGGTTTCCTAAAGGCTTATTAAAGTATATTCGTAGTCAAATGCAGTGCGTACTTCTGGTAATGAACTTGAATATAAAGTAAGCTTGTTGTAACATTGTTAAATGACATAATGTTCGCAGTTTCTGGGTACAGTACGAAATTTACCGATAAGAATCGATCATAAAGATGCAGGCAAGCGCCGTAACTGCGGCGCAGACTTTTCACAATCTCTTATTCTATCATTCAGTTTTGCCACATTTGTCACAAAATTTATAGTTGAACTAATAAGTGTCAAAATTTCGGACATTTTAACAAATTTTTAAATTTCTTTCGGTCGCAAATTTCAGGACCCAAGAAGAGTATATGCCCGGAAAAATCCGGATGTATGGTAGCCCTAAACCTACCCATGGGGGTATCCTAACCATCAATGCCACAGAACTTCATTTTTCGCCAGTTTGTGGGAAGCATGGCACAATATAAAACGTTTTCATAACTTTTTGTGTTCATTTTATCGTCGATTAAAACTAGTGTCTTAGCCCAAACCAACAAAAACAGTCCCAGATAATCACTCTCTGCAGAAGTACATTATAGTGATAACACATGCAGGGTGTTTCAAAAAGGACTTTACAACGTTGAAAATTCATATAAATTAATTCATAGTACCTATAGAGGTGACTGTAGTGTCTATTTGTAGGGAAATACATCAAGTTTTCTCTCGCGTAGTTCGTTAGTGCCGAATCGTACCGAAAGGAGCGCTAGCGGCAGTTGAGTTAAAGATGGGTGCCTTCTCTGGACCAGAGCGTGCTAGCTGTGTGTTTTGTTTTGCAGAATCGAAATCGGTGACAACAGTTCAGCGTAATTAATTCATCAAGGATATAGTGTTTGTACCTCCTGTGCCGGCTTCTCTACCTAAACGTAGAGCAAGTATTTACACCGCTGAGCAAGTTACACCTGCAATGGTACAGCGAGTTTCGGAAGAAATTGACTTCTGATGGGATGTGTGCAGGATAACCAACGGAAGCCACATACATCTTTAGTTTAAGGTAAAAAAGCTTGATCTGTTTGCCTATAAAATAACACTAAACCCAACTCTATATCTTCTTTCAATTAACTTTACAACTTTTGAAAGCAGTAGGCTATGTGCTGACAAAATTGTAAAGTTCTGTTTGAAACACCCTGTATAAGTAAATACCGTTATTGTAGCCAGGCATCTGTGACATCTATACATCCCCATCTGGTTCCACATCATGTGCTCACTACTATACAAAAACTTCTTCCACTGCTTAAGATAGAAGTGATAGCTTTATTTGTACCACCACTGTAAGTGCCATTGCGAAGGAAACCAACAATGTTGGCTTCAAAGGAACTGTCTCGACATTTGCCCGAAGTGATGTAGGGAAACAATGGAAAATCTAAATTTAGGAATGCAGGTACATATATGTGATTAGCGCATACTGATTTTTGGTGTTGTGCTTACATTGTTGTCGAGGATGAAAGAAAGTTGATACAAGATATGTGTGTATAGTATAGTCTCATATTTTTGTTATATGACAATGAGAGATGGTAGATGTTTAAATTCAGTGTCAGCACATAGCCCACTGCTTTCAAAAGTACCATGCAAGTTTCAAGTCCCCATACTACAGATGTATCACCACAAACAGTGTTAAATGCTCTTACTACACAAGGCAATGCAGAGAGTTTTCGAATTTAACCCATGACATTGGTTCAACATCAGGAGATCAGGGAATGTACACTCCTGGAAATTGAAATAAGAACACCGTAAATTCATTGTCCCAGGAAGGGGAAACTTTATTGACACATTCCTGGGGTCAGATACATCACATGATCACACTGACAGAACCACAGACAAATAGACACAGGCAACAGAGCATGCACAATGTCGGCACTAGTACAGTGTATATCCACCTTTCGCAGCAATGCAGGCTGCTATTCTCCCATGGAGACGATCGTAGAGATGCTGGATGTAGTCCTGTGGAACGGCTTGCCATGCCATTTCCACCTGGCGCCTCAGGTGGACCAGCGTTCGTGCTGGACGTGCAGACCGCGTGAGACAACGCTTCATCCAGTCCCAAACATGCTCAATGGGGGACAGATCCGGAGATCTTGCTGGCCAGGGTAGTTGACTTACACCTTCTAGAGCACGTTGGGTGGCACGGGATACATGCGGACGTGCATTGTCCTGTTGGAACAGCAAGTTCCCTTGCCGGTCTAGGAATAGTAGAACGATGGGTTCGATGACGGTTTGGATGTACCGTGCACTATTCAGTGTCCCCTCGACGATCACCAGTTGTGTACGGCCAGTGTAGGAGATCGCTCCCCACACCATGATGCCGGGTGTTGGCCCTGTGTGCCTCGGTCGTATGCAGTCCTGATTGTGGCGCTCACCTGCACGGCGCCAAACACGCATACGACCATCATTGGCACCAAGGCAGAAGCGACTCTCATCGCTGAAGACGACACGTCTCCATTCGTCCCTCCATTCACGCCTGTCGCGACACCACTGGAGGCGGGCTGCACGATGTTGGGGCGTGAGCGGATGACGGCCTAACGGTGTGCGGGACCGTAGCCCAGCTTCATGGAGACGGTTGCGAATGGTCCTCGCCGATACCCCAGGAGCAACAGTGTCCCTAATTTGCTGGGAAGTGGCGGTGCGGTCCCCTACGGCACTGCGTAGGATCCTACGGTCTTGGCGTGCATCCGTGCGTCGCTGCGGTCCGGTCCCAGGTCGACGGGCACGTGCACCTTCCGCCGACCACTGGCGACAACATCAATGTACTGTGGAGACCTCACGCCCCACGTGTTGAGCAATTCGGCGGTACGTCCACCCGGCCTCCCGCATGCCCACTATACGCCCTCGCTCAAAGTCCGTCAACGGCACATACGGTTCACGTCCACGCTGTCGCGGCATGCTACCAGTGTTAAAGACTGCGATGGAGCTCCGTATGCCACGGCAAACTGGCTGACACTGACGGCGGCGATGCACAAATACTGCGCAGCTAGCGCCATTCTACGGCCAACACCGCGGTTCCTGGTGTGTCCGCTGTGCCGTGCGTGTGATCATTGCTTGTACAGCCCTCTCGCAGTGTCCGGAGCAAGTATGGTGGGTCTGACACACCGGTGTCAATGTGTTCTTTTTTCCATTTCCAGGAGTGTATATGCCAATATCCCTCCACCAACATGTCATCCAAATACGATGGTGAAACCACCAGAATTCGAACAGGTAGATATCTGACTCAAGTGCTACAACATACATATGCGTTAAGTCTCGTTTACACTGGAGCAACATCTTGCAACATTGTGGCATGCAACAGTGCTGCATATTACATGACACACTTTGTCGCATGATTCATGTGGCACAGCCAACACTGTGCATCATGTCGCAAGCTGCCGCAGTGTGCTGCAGCTAACTCCCAAACTGAGTGGTTTCATGTGAGACAGACATTTTCTGTGTGGCAGTGATAAATTCGAAAATATGGAATGATTAAACAAGAAGTATTTAGCATTCATAGAGGACTACAGAAAAGCTGAGATTCCCCAGAATGTGCGTGAAAATAATTATAAAAGTAATGTAGTGAAAAGAGACGTTATATGAAATCTCACTTCAAAATATGAAATTGATGAGGATGCTGTGAGAAAGAAGATAAAAAATCTGAGACGTGTATTTCATTGCGAAAACATGTGTGTGACAAAAAAAAAAAAAGAAAGACCGCTCAGTGGGTAATACAGAAAGAAAATCGTTTGCATATGAACCCTTAAAATTCATCTTAGATGTGACAGAACCACACACAGGAATGGAAAGCTCAATTGAAAGTGTCTTGATTTCTATAATTATTCATGTTTCTTAACTGAGTACTATAGTATACCAATCCATGGCAACAAACTTATCAATAAGTGTATTTGTAAAATAGGAAATTTTATTCTGTTTTTAGGATGTCCCATTTTTTAAAAAAAATGTTGTAATGAATAGGCTATATATGGTACTTTCTGTCAAATGCCTTTGAATATGTATGTAATCAATAGATATAAACAGTAACTTCTAAATAAGTTTTACTACAGCGGATCACACAAATAAGTTTGTAGGAACAAAGTAACAAAAAATATCGAGTTCATCCAGATAATTCTATTTATTTACATAAATGAATACACATTGTAGTATGAATATAATTAATATATATTGATGCAGGATGATGCCACCGAGCAAGGTGGCGCAGTGGTTAGCACACTGGACTCGCATTTGGGAGGACGACGGTTCAATCCCGTCTCCGGCCATCCTGATTTAGGTTCTCCGTGATTTCCCTAAACCACTTCAGGCAAATGCCGGGATGGTTCCTTTGAAAGGGCACGGCCGATTTCCTTCCCCATCCTTCCCTAACCCGAGCTTGCGCTCCGTCTCTAATGACCTCGTTGTCGATGGGACGTTAAACACTAATCTCCTCCTCCTCCAGGATGATGCTTTTGGTATCCCTCTTGTCATTCAACCTTTCCGTGGGGTGTTAAAATATTCATTGAATTCCTCTCATACTGGCTGTGCAGCACAGGAAGGTCTTTGAGGTATTTTTGATAAATCCGTTAAGCCTGTATATTTGTGAGTAGCTTCTCTCCACTCTCCAATAGTGATGTCACCTTAAACTATTTGGAAGTGAATAAATAGTTCTGGACGTTGCACTTTGCCTTAAGAAATTATGGAGATATGTACACGCTTTTGCAACTGTTGTAGCGTTCTCAACTTTAAGTAGCAACAGCTTCCTAAACATTGAAAACAGAGGACATTATTCCGAAAGAATTTTCGACAATACGTCGTGCACCAGAAAGTCGGTAATTAAATATTCTTTCCTCTGACCTTGGTAACTGCCCAGGTCAATGGAAATGCCTTGTCTGCCACTAAAGGATATGGTGTCAAATTTTCTCTTCCTGGAAGAGATTCTGGGGAGCAATGTTTAATTTATTTCCTGTTGACGCTTTATGAAACGAATTATTCTTAAAAACTCCTCCAACTGATGTGTGGCCATGACAACGAACATGTACATGTTATAAGCAATAATTTGTGTCTGCAATCGCCATAAGGACGATGCTAAACGTTTCTTTTTAGTTAATATATTCACTTCTAGCATTGGCAGGACATAATTTGCACATGTTTGCCATCTATGGCTACTATACGGTGATAAAGTTCCACTTCACTTCGAATTTTCTGGCAACATTCTTCAGTGTCGTTTGGAATCTGAAAAATAAAACATTACCATTTCATTAATTTCCCTAAAAGATGAAGATGCAGGTCAGCCTTCTGAATGAGAAAACACAGAGAAAGAGAATTACTAAACCCAAAAAAGAACAGCTCAGGAAATGGAGGGAGATGCTCGAGTTGAGGAAGCTTACCAGATTTTAAAAACTGCTAACAGCAGAGATGAATGGAGTGTGTATGGAGAGTTCATTGCCAATGAGATGAGAAAATTTCCCCTGACAACAGAAACGTTTGTGAAGCACGTCATTGGAAATGTGCTATTCAAAGCAGCATTGTGGGAATATGAGAAGCCAAGTCCCAACATTACATCATCAGCAGTTGTATCAGAAAACAGTGAAGAAATAAGCTGTCCAGAAGTTAACTGCGAAATTACAGGGTGTTTCAAAAATGACCGGTATATTTGAAACAGCAATACAAACTAAACGAGCAGCGATAGAAATACACCGTTTGTTGCAATATGCTTGGGACAACAGTACATTTTCAGGCAGACAAACTTTCGAAATTACAGTAGTTACAATTGTCAACAACAGATGGCGCTGCGGTCTGGGAAACTCTATAGTACGATATTTTCCACATATCCACCATGCGTAGCAATAATATGGCGTAGTCTCTGAATGAAATTACCCGAAACCTTTGACAACGTGTCTGGCGGAATGGCTTCACATGCAGATGAGGTGTACTGCTTCAGCTGTTCAATTGTTTCTGGATTCTGGCGGTACACCTGGTCTTTCAAGTGTCCCCACAGAAAGAAGTCACAGGGGTTCATGTCTGGCGAATAGGGAGGCCAATCCACGCCGCCTCCTGTATGTTTCGGATAGCCCAAAGCAATCACACGATCATCGAAATATTCATTCAGGAAATTAAAGACGTTGGCCGTGCGATGTGGCCGGGCACCATCTTGCATAAACCACAAGGTGTTCGCAGTGTCGTCTAAGGCAGTTTGTGCCGCCACAAATTGACGAAGAATGTCCAGATAGCGTGATGCAGTAATCGTTTCGGATCTGAACAATGGGCCAATGATTCCTTTGGAAGAAATGGCGGCCCAGACCAGTATTTTTTGAGGATGCAGGGACGATGGGACTGCAACATGGGGCTTTTCGGTTCCCCATATGAGCCAGTTCTGTTTATTGACGAAGCCATCCAGGTAAAAATAAGCTTCATCAGTAAACCAAATGCTGCCCACATGCATATCGCCGTCATCAATCCTGTGCACTATATCGTTAGCGAATGTCTCTCGTGCAGCAATGGTAGCGGCGCTGAGGGGTTGCCGCATTTGAATTTTGTATGGATAGAGGTGTAAACTCTGGTGCATGAGACGATACGTGGACGTTGGCGTCATTTGGACCGCAGCTGCAACACAGCGAACGGAAACCCGAGGCCGCTGTTGGATCACCTGCTGCACTAGCTTCGCGTTGCCCTCTGTGGTTGCCGTACGCGGTCGCCCTACCTTTCCAGCACGTTCATCCGTCACGTTCCCAGTCCGTTGAAATTTTGCAAACAGATCCTTTATTGTATCGCTTTTCGGTCCTTTGTTTACATTAAACCTCCGTTGAAAACTTCGTCTTGTTGCAACAACACTGTGTTCTAGGCGGTGGAATTCCAACACCAGAAAAATCCTCTGTTCTAAGGAATAAACCATGTTGTCCACAGCACACTTGCACGTTGTGAACAGCACACGCTTACAGCAGAAAGACGACGTACAGAATGGCGCACCCACAGACTGCGTTGTCGTCTATATCTTTCACATCACTTGCAGCGCCATCTGTTGTTGAAAATTGTAACTACTGTAATTTCGAAAGTTTGTCCGCCTGAAAATGTACTGTTGTCCCAAGCATATTGCAACAAACGGTGTATTTCTATCGCTGCTCGATTAGTTTTTATTGCCGTTTCAAATATACCAGTCATTTTTGAAACACCCTGTATATACATTGACAATGGTAGTGGTGAGAATGAAGAATTCATTGAAGTACCAGGTACATCAGAAGAGCTCCATCAATTTTTACAGTTTAAAAAATAAGTGAAATACTTTGTACCAGTTATTTAATTTTTATTATAACTTACTTAAAATGTAAATAAAAAATATTTAAATAGAGTATGAATGTTGTGTACTTACCTTTATGTAATTCTTCAACACTGATGAAATAGCTTCACATACTTATGGCACTGTGAGGGAAATGACAGGATATGATACTTTGAATAAGCACATTAGCGACTTGTACGAGTCTCCAGTGGCTAAAAAGCGTAGTGCGATGGCCAGTCGAATTCTTGGTGAAACACTGTCTTGGCAGTAAGTATCTTTCTTTAGAATAACAGGTATAGTTAACTGTAGCAAATAATTGAAGTCTTCACTGGACATTCTCATAAAATTACTAAATAATGCACAATCATCTGCTGCTAGATCTCCCAGTATATTCTTTCATAGGCCTTCTTTAAATATTCTTCTCTTCCATCATTGTTTTATTTTAAGTTTATTTTTATTTCCATTGTTAGCGGCATGTGTGATGTCCAAGTAAGCAGCTGCCACAATCACTTTTTCACCCATTCTCCTGCAAGACTGTCTCAGTGTGCCACAAATTCTGTTGTTTTGATATAAATTAACCTGCTGCATGCAACATAGACCACTACATGTAGCCTTTTGTGGCATACTACAAGACGACACACTCCACAGTTCTGTACCATGCCACAATGTTGCAAGTTGTTGCACCAGTGTAAATGAGCCTTTAGTGACCTTATTTCTGAATTCTTTTATCTTCCAAAAAAACGTTTACATTATATAACATTAAGTGTCTCTTTTTACACATGGTTACTATACAAATTAATTATCTGTTGTGGACAAAAAAAAACAGAAAATTAAATTAAGAAGAAACATTACATGATGAGTACAAGAAGAAAAAATATACTGCAGGCATTAGTGTAAACACTTTTATGCAGTTAAACAAACTGTTTCAGCCTGTGACCGTTAGAATACACTACAACTGTCCTTTAAATCGCACAAAAGCAACAACAGACACAGTACAATGTTATCAAGAGTTTTTTTTCAAACTCTTTTATGTAAAAAGCATTTCAAATAAACAGTCACTGTTTTAATTATAAAGTGAAAATCGGTAGAGATCATTGATTATGATATTGTTGGACTACATTTACAAATGAGTTTCAGTTATGTGCAGTTAGTCGCTTCAATAACGGAGATTAATTTAAAGAAAAGGCTTAGAAGGACATTACTTAATTACAGGTACACAGCTATTACACAGTACTGAGATAATGTTAATCGTGTCCAGCCACATTATTCACTATTACTGAAAAGCCCTGTGAGAGTAGGTATAGTGCACGCAAAGTGCCGTGGCCGCTAGATGCACAGTTGGCTGGGAAAGTGTGGGAGAGCGGCAGTGGTGGGGGGTTTCTCAGACCGCTGTAGGGGAAATGCCGAGTGTTGGAGGGGAAGTGCCATTCTAAACTGAAGCTTATGCTCCTATTATGTTTTAAGTGGAGCCCCTCCATGACCACACGTGCATGCTGACCGTTCAAAAAGATGTACCTTCATCTAGTGTCATTAGTATTTAAAAATAATTCCGCCGAAAACGCGGCGATCTATTTTCTTCGTTCTTGTTAAGCATTTGTAACTTTCAAAGAAGCGTCATGAGTGGCGAATTTCGAGTAAAATCTACACATTTCTCAAGTCAGAAGTTGCTTCTTTTGCGCACTGACTCACCTCACTAACATGTGGTGCAGACACAATTGCGAGATAATTCTGAAACAATGGTTTATTAAGTGACGAACTGAGGGAAAATGAAGACAGTAACTTATGAGAAAGCACCATCTCAGTACAGAAAAACATGCAATGTCTTCACATACACTCCTGGAAATTGAAATAAGAACACCGTGAATTCATTGTCCCAGGAAGGGGAAACTTTATTGACACATTCCTGGGGTCAGATACATCACATGATCACACTGACAGAACCACAGGCACATAGACACAGGCAACAGAGCATGCACAATGTCGGCACTAGTACAGTGTATATCCACCTTTCGCAGCAATGCAGGCTGCTATTCTCCCATGGAGACGATCGTAGAGATGCTGGATGTAGTCCTGTGGAACGGCTTGCCATGCCATTTCCACCTGGCGCCTCAGTTGGACCAGCGTTCGTGCTGGACGTGCAGACCGCGTGAGACGACGCTTCATCCAGTCCCAAACATGCTCAATGGGGGACAGATCCGGAGATCTTGCTGGCCAGGGTAGTTGACTTACACCTTCTAGAGCACGTTGGGTGGCACGGGATACATGCGGACGTGCATTGTCCTGTTGGAACAGCAAGTTCCCTTGCCGGTCTAGGAATGGTAGAACAATGGGTTCGATGACGGTTTGGATGTACCGTGCACTATTCAGTGTCCCCTCGACGATCACCAGTGGTGTACGGCCAGTGTACGAGATCGCTCCCCACACCATGATGCCGGGTGTTGGCCCTGTGTGCCTCGGTCGTATGCAGTCCTGATTGTGGCGCTCACCTGCACGGCGCCAAACACGCATACGACCATCATTGGCACCAAGGCAGAAGCGACTCTCATCGCTGAAGACGACACGTCTCCATTCGTCCCTCCGTTCACGCCTGTCGCGACACCACTGGAGGCGGGCTGCACGATGTTGGGGCGTGAGCGGAAGACGGCCTAACGGTGTGCGGGACCGTAGCCCAGCTTCATGGAGACGGTTGCGAATGGTCCTCGCCGATACCCCAGGAGCAACAGTGTCCCTAATTTGCTGGGAAGTGGCGGTGCGGTCCCCTACGGCACTGCGTAGGATCCTACGGTCTTGGCGTGCATCCGTGCGTCGCTGCGGTCCGGTCCCAGGTCGACGGGCACGTGCACCTTCCGCCGACCACTGGCGACAACATCGATGTACTGTGGAGACCTCACGCCCCACGTGTTGAGCAATTCGGCGGTACGTCCACCCGGCCTCCCGCATGCCCACTATACGCCCTCGCTCAAAGTCCGTCAACTGCACATACGGTTCACGTCCACGCTGTCGCGGCATGCTACCAGTGTTAAAGACTGCGATGGAGCTCCGTATGCCACGGCAAACTGGCTGACACTGACGGCGGCGGTGCACAAATGCTGCGCAGCTAGCGCCATTCGACGGCCAACACCGCGGTTCCTGGTGTGTCCGCTGTTCCGTGCGTGTGATCATTGCTTGTACAGCCCTCTCGCAGTGTCCGGAGCAAGTATGGTGGGTCTGACACACCGGTGTCAATGTGTTCTTTTTTCCATTTCCAGGAGTGTATGTTGTTCCAAAACCCATACCATTTCTCTTTTCATCAGTCACCGATGGCAATTAAAAATTACATTCTTCCACCAAAAACATCTGTAGTTATTGGAATAACACAGTAGATAATGAAGATTTACATAACAACGATATCTTAAAATACTCTCCTATTATTTGCCAAAATCTCGTGTCTATATCTGGAACCGTTTATGAAGTAAGAGGAGTGTTATGGATATTTCACTCTGGCTTTATTGCTATCATGACGCGGTCGCAAATGAGTGTGCTATATCAGATCAATTTTCTCGAGACTGGTGACAGACAGATATCTCTAACCAAATCTTAAGAAAAATTCAATATATTAGCTAAATTTCATAAGCAGCAACATATTATGTCATATGCACCAAAAGCAAAATTATAGCGACCTCTATTTTTCATTGCACATTGTTCCAAATTTTGCGCAGTGTCTTACCTTCATGTAAATATCAGAATAACTATGACCATTAACGAAATAATGGGCATCCTATCATGAAACTCACGCATAAAGCTATAAGTAAAGCAGAAATGAAATTTTTTACCGAATAGTTTCTGTAAAACCGTTCGAGGATGACTGCAGGATATGCTCCTCGATTCTGTCATCGCTGACCAGCTGGAAAGTGTAAAACACTTACTGACCTCCCCTTCCGAAGAAACGAATGAACTCGCCCAGGGCTTTGGACAAAAACTGGTCACTGTGCATCGGCCACTGTATACTGCAAGGTATATCTTCCCAGGTGAAGTGCAGTAGATACTACACTCCTGGAAATTGAAATAAGAACACCGTGAATTCATTGTCCCAGGAAGGGGAAACTTTATTGACACATTCCTGGGGTCAGATACATCACATGATCACACTGACAGAACCGCAGGCACATAGACACAGGCAACAGAGCATGCACAATGTCGGCACTAGTACAGTGTATATCCACCTTTCGCAGCAATGCACGCTGCTATTCTCCCATGGAGACGATCGTAGAGATGCTGGATGTAGTCCTGTGGAACGGCTTGCCATGCCATTTCCACCTGGCGCCTCAGTTGGACCAGCGTTCGTGCTGGACGTGCAGACCGCGTGAGACGACGCTTCATCCAGTCCCAAACATGCTCAATGGGGGACAGATCCGGAGATCTTGCTGGCCAGGGTAGTTGACTTACACCTTCTAGAGCACGTTGGGTGGCACGGGATACATGCGGACGTGCATTGTCCTGTTGGAACAGCAAGTTCCCTTGCCGGTCTAGGAATGGTAGAACGATGGGTTCGATGACGGTTTGGATGTACCGTGCACTATTCAGTGTCCCCTCGACGATCACCAGTCGTGTACGGCCAGTGTAGGAGATCGCTCCCCACACCATGATGCCGGGTGTTGGCCCTGTGTGCCTCGGTCGTATGCAGTCCTGATTGTGGCGCTCACCTGCACGGCGCCAAACACGCATACGACCATCATTGGCACCAAGGCAGAAGCGACTCTCATCGCTGAAGACGACACGTCTCCATTCGTCCCTCCATTCACGCCTGTCGCGACACCACTGGAGGCGGGCTGCACGATGTTGGGGCGTGAGCGGAAGACGGCCTAACGGTGTGCGGCACCGTAGCCCAGCTTCATGGAGACGGTTGCGAATGGTCCTCGCCGATACCCCAGGAGCAACAGTGTCCCTAATTTGCTGGGAAGTGGCGGTGCGGTCCCCTACGGCACTGCGTAGGATCCTACGGTCTTGGCGTGCATCCGTGCGTCGCTGCGGTCCGGTCCCAGGTCGACGGGCACGTGCACCTTCCGCCGACCACTGGCGACAACATCGATGTACTGTGGAGACCTCACGCCCCACGTGTTGAGCAATTCGGCGGTACGTCCACCCGGCCTCCCGCATGCCCACTATACGCCCTCGCTCAAAGTCCGTCAACTGCACATACGGTTCACGTCCACGCTGTCGCGGCATGCTACCAGTGTTAAAGACTGCGATGGAGCTCCGTATGCCACGGCAAACTGGCTGACACTGACGGCGGCGGTGCACAAATGCTGCGCAGCTAGCGCCATTCGACGGCCAACACCGCGGGTCCTGGTGTGTCCGCTGTGCCGTGCGTGTGATCATTGCTTGTACAGCCCTCTCGCAGTGTCCGGAGCAAGTATGGTGGGTCTGACACACCGGTGTCAATGTGTTCTTTTTTCCATTTCCAGGAGTGTATTTGGAATCTGCGAATGGTGAAATATGATTGTTCTTTGATTGTGCTGGTGTTCTAAAGTTGCTTTCTGTTGATAACAAAAACGAGATCTCTTGTATGTGGGTATTGTAATTTGCCTGCGTCATTTGTGACCACAAGACCAAAGCAGTCCATGAACAGAAAGTATGGCCGCGTTTTGCGATATTTTTTCGTAGTCATGGAAGATGTGGCAAAATTGTTGCTTACAGTCGACAAGGAGATCCAGCAGCTGCAGCGGGAGACTGAAGTTCTGGAATTCTCTACACAGAGGAGTGATGACAGCTAAATTACAGTGAACGTACCAGTTGCAGTGATATCTTCAACGTCCATCTTACTAGTGTCATCTGCACTGCGGTTACTGTTACGGGTCCCTCCGTTTTCGTCTGTGCAACCTGAGATCGGTTTGCAATTTTAGAAGGTTTTTTTGCTCAACTGGAGCTCACAGAGGACCAGAAGTAATTTATGTTAGCGGTCAGTAAATTAGATCAGAGAGCAACCGCTGTAGTTACGGATATTATCCTGCAACATTCACACCGACGGACCTACCACGGTCTCAAGATGGCGTAGATCGCTCATTGCATGAAGTCACTCAAGCAAATACTTAAGCAGGGGCAGTATCACGAGCGAAGAAGTGACAGAACCCCATTCGAATTCAGAGGCATTTACTGGCTGTGGTTGAAGTTAGTGTGATCTCTGAAGAGTTGCTGCTACACATCTGGCAACAGCAGCTGCCTGCACAGGTGCAATTAACCCTGAAGCACATGAGGGGCAACCATTGAAAAAAAATGTTGTAGGTAAATGATTGCACACATAGAATGTTAGACTCGACAGTTGTAGCGGCTGTAGCACCAGCAGGTACTGATGCCACACATAAAAGTCAGGCATCAGGGACGTCAACAAAACATACGCATCGTTGTGTAACGGTGTCATTTCGGCGAGCAATGAGGAGGACCAGATCTTGTCAGCAGTAGTGCAAAGACAGCATCAGCACATTTTGTTAGTGCAGGTTGCTTACATCAGGGGCAAGTATGCACTCAGGGGCAAACCTACTGTTCTCTTTTGATTGACAGTTTATGACCTCCTGGTGATAATCCGTCCTTTTCATTGACAGATACTTAGCCTATAGTTCCCCCATATGCTCCTCTCCTGCTCCTCCTCCAAACCGTGCAGGAAACCTCTAACCCCCCCCCCCTCTCCCTCATTGACATAGGCACACTTTCAAGCCTGAGTTATTCGTTTAGCCCCCTCCCACTCTATCAAATTGATTGACTACTTATTTAAATTTATCAATTAATTAAACCCTCCACCTCTAGTAAACTCCTGCACTATCCTCCCCTCTTCCCCTCCCCTACCTAGAAACTGGCGGCTCTGTGCTGGGATGAAGGATCTCACAATAAGAAAATCAGCTACATAGCAGAAAATATATTGTTTATTTATAAAAAAAAAAATCAGTTTGCAGGGGTTGGATTTATCTTGGTCATCATTCTCTGCTGTTTGGGAAGATGCAGGTCTTGTAAAGAAGTAATTAAATAGATCGTTTTTTTATTCTGCTCATGCAAGGAATATTGTCATGAAACAGCCATCACACATAATTACACTGTCAAAAATCGTTCAATCATGAAGCACGCACTGTCCATAATCCCATCTCGCCACCCATGCTGACTGCCCCAGATGCGCATCCCAGAGCCAGAGTCGGCTGCTGGGCCACGCCACACCAGCGAGAGCCTGAGAAGCAACGGTGTGCTCAGGGTCCACGACTGACAGACCAGATGTCACACTAATCCCTGAATAAAAGCACCCTTGAAAATCCTGTCGAAACACATGCTCTTTCTCTATTTCTCCTCACGTTCTGTTGGGCCTGCTTGTGCCGTCGGTCACAGTCAGACCAAATCGCAAACAAAACTGTGGTTGCCTGGTAAACACCTGCAGAATACTGACGCATGTGACGAACTCCTTCCTTCCAAGGCAAATGGCTGATTGGGAACCATTCCAGAAATACTGCTGAAGTCAATAAATAATTAATTTCCAGTCGTGATCGTGATGTAGGGGATATAAGGCGAGCACGACAGCTCACCGCTCCGAGTCGCAATTAGTCTCTGGAAGCAGAAGACCCACGAAGCATTGCCAGCAGTCGAGATCTTCATCTGCCTCTTGTAAGGGGTCCGCAGGCCCTTACTACTAAGTTTGCGCTCACACAGGTCGACAGAGCAACTATCGAGTAGTGTGTGTGCAGGTCGCGAGAGCTAGAGGGGGTTCACCGGAGTGCCGAGTGCTGCTTGGGTAGATTCCCGCGAGGCGGGAAGAACTGGGCGGAGAGCAGTGTGGAAAGTGCCGAGTCAGGGTGTGGTAGGTTCCCGCGTGGCGGGCAGAGCTGTGCAGAAGCCAGCAGTTGAATTATTGCAAATTACCGCCAAAGGGAGTGGCCATCGCCGTGGTTTAACCCCTTTGTGTTAGTATTATACGAGAAAGTGAGAAAGTTTAATTATAGAGTGATTTCAGTGATATTAAGTGCCGTTATTGAATTCCCGCGTCTACCGCGCCGGCATTACTTGGATTACAGTGATTGGATGTTGCGTGTGACGATTAAGAATAACTAAAGAAACCTGTGCTGAGATTAGCCGTCATTAACAGTGTATTGACGAAGGCAGTGGCTGTCTCCTTATTTTGTGCTTTTGCTGAGAATACAGATCTTGTTTGTGAAACTGTGTTGTGTCCTTCTTGTCACCAAACAGTACGTATTACAGTATTTGCGAAGGACAATACGGAATGTAACATCCCCTGAGCAGTCCAATCCGATTGCCAGCCCATTAGGTACGCGGTCACATTAATTAATTATCTAAATTTGGGCTGCTATTCAGATCCCGAACGAGCGGATAAAATAAAAGGGTATGTTACACCCTCCATCGCAAAGAAGCATAGATGTAAGTACTATTTACCTGTTGTTGCTACTATTACTGCATGTAGCAGTTCCCTTTCTTTGTTCAATTCTACATCATTCTCTGTGGATTCTTATTGTTTCTTCTTTTCCTTTTCTTTGTCTAGCGACCCCTGGGGTGTCTCAACCAGCAGCAGCCACCATCACCTCATCAGGACTTGCAGTGAACTCTGGCCTGTCAGGATCGGCAGCAGTAGTAGCACCATGGGATGCTGTAGTGCACATAGCTCACTTGGACCAGGACAACAAGCTGCTACTGTCTATTCCACTCACTGATTTAGACACCCAGCAAGTCCCTGACTCTCAGAAGAACTGTGCTGGGGGCCCTACACCACACAGTGCGCGTCAGTACTGGTCTCTATGAACCATCCCAGAACATTCCAGTGTTACTGCAAGGACAGAGTGTTGATATGGTAGATGAGATAATTTAACAGCTAGTGGTTCAAAGCGCTTAAAAATGTGTGTGAATTCCTAAGGGACCCAACTGCTGAGGTCGTCGGTCCCTAGACTTACACACTACTTAAATTAACTTATGCTAAGAACAACACACACACCCATGCCTGAGGGAGGACTCTAACCTCCAACAGGAGGGGCCACACAATCCGTGACATGGTGCCTCAAACCACATGGTCACTCTGTGCAGCTCAAAGCGCTTAAATATTGGTGTAGAAGCATCAGTGTACACTGACTGGCGAGTTGTGTTACAAATTGAAAATACATTGAGAAATGTTAAAGTACAATTTACATAGCTGGAATGGGATGAACTGTGTCATGCAGAACATTGCATCAACGAACAGATGACCTCTGAGTATTCTCCATCTCTGGAAGTTTACTGTTGTGTTGGTCTGACACTTTCTATAACACCATTGTACGATAGCGTGACACTCATGGTAAGATCTGGAGATCGATCCATTTATCTGCAACACTCCACTGTTACAAACTTGTTTGGTCTGCCCTTGTACTGGAAAGACTGAACCGTTGGCTGCCTTGTGTTCAAACTGTGTATAAAGACATTGTGAACTATCTCCGTACGTATAGTGTGCATGCAGATCATATAGAACAGTACATCAATATGGTGTCAAAAGAAGAAGCTAAAGAAACTCCCATCAGTTTGAGAGAAATACATGATGAATTTGTTGCATACAGTTAACAGTTATTCAGTAAATACCATAAAAAATGAATCAGTTGTTTTTGTTGTTGTTGCTGATGTAAAGCAGCCTATGTATCATTGTTGAAATGTAAGTAAAATAAATATAACCGCAAATCTCTATTGCTTTCCTTATTTAACTACCCTGTCATTATGTTATGTAAGATGATTGCTCTATGCTGGTTGCATATATTATTTTTATTATTACAAGTGTTCATTTTTTCTGTAAAAGTCCGTTGCACACCAAAACCTGTCATAGTCAGTATCTTGGCCGGGTCAATGAAGCACCAGGACTTTTCTGTGGGTGACTGGTCCTGTGAAGAAGCAAAAGAAGACCTGAAGAAGAATTATAAGAAGAAGAATGGAATATTCCTTCCTGATAATATACGAGAAATTATTGTAGGTCCATCCAATTATGGCAAGACCAATGTCCTCATGACGCCGCTAACAAATGTAGATGGAGTCCGATTTGAACATCTTTCTGTGTTTTCAAAATCACTTTCAGCCCAAATATCAGCTATTACAGGAGATATTGCACAGTGTAACAGGCATTACATACATGAAATTCAGTGAGAGCCGTAATATCCCTCACCTGAAAAAGTAAAGTCAAATACTGTATTCGTATTTGATGATGTTCCTGTGCAAGCTTCTTCATCTCCCAGTACCTACTGCAACCTACATCCTTCTGAATCTGCTTAGTGTATTCATCTCTTGGTCTCCCTGTACGATTTTTACCCTCCACGCTGCCCTCCAATACTAAATTGGTGATCCCTTGATGCCTCAGAACATATCTTACCAACCGATCCCTTCTTCTAGTCAAGTTGTGCCACAAATTTCTCTTCTCCCCAATTTTATTCAGTACCTCCTCATTAGTTATGTGATCTACCCATCTAATCTTCAGCATTCTTCTGTAGCACCACATTTCGAAAGCTTCTATTCTCTTCTTGTCCAAACTATTTAACGTCCATGTTTGACTTGCATACATGGCTACACTCCATACAAATACTTTCAGAAACGACTTCCTGATACTTAAATCTATACTTGATGTTAACAAATTTCTCTTATTCAGAAACTCTTTTCTTGGCATTGCCAGTCTACATTTTATATCCACTCTACATCGACCATCATAAGTTATTTTGCTCCCCAAATAGCAAAACTCATCTACTACTTTAAGTGTGTCATTTCCTAATCTAATTACCTCACCATCACCTGATTTAATTCGACTACATTCCATTATCCTCGTCTTACTTTTGTTGATGTTCATCTTATATCCTCCGTTCAAGACACTATCCATTCCGTTCAACTGCTCTTCCTGGTCCTCTGCTGTCTATGACAATTACAATGTCATCGACAAACCTCAAAGTTTTTAATTCTTCTCCATGTATTTTAATTCCTACTCCGAATTTGTCTTTTGTTTCCTATACTGCTTGCTCAATATACAGATTGAATAACACCGGGGAGAGGCTACCACCCTGTCTCACTCACTTCCCAGCCACTGCTTCCCTTTCATGCCCCTCGACTCTTATAACTGCCATCTGGTTTCTGTACAAATTGTAAATAGCCTTTTGTTCCCTGTATTTGACCCCTGCCACCTACAGAATTTCAAAGAGAGTATTCAAGTCAACATTGTCGAAAGCTTTCTCTAAGTCTACAAATGCTAAAAAACGTAGGTTTGCCTTTCCTTAATCTATCTTCTAAGATATGTCGTAGGGTAAGTATTGCCTCACGTGTTCCAACATTTCTACGGAATCCAAACTGATCTTCCCTGAGGTCGGCTTCTACCAGTTTTTCCATTTGTCTGTACAGAATTCGTATTAGTATTTTGCAGCTGTGACTTATTAAACTGATAGTTCGGTAATTTTCACATCTGTCAACACCTGCTTTTTTGAGATTGGAATTATTATATTCTTCTTGAAGTCTGAGGGTATTTCGCCTGTCTCATACATCTTGCTCACCAGATGGTAGAGTTTTGTCAGGGCTGGCTCTCCCAAGGCTATCAGTAACTCTAATGGAATGTTGTCTACTCCGGGGCCCTTGTTTCAACGTAGGTCTTTCAGTGCTCTGTAAACTCTTCACACGGTATCATATCTCCCATTTCATCTTCATCTACGTCCTCTTACTTTTCCATAATATTATCCTCAAGTATATCGCCCTTGTATAGACCCTCTATATACTCCTTCCTTTTTCTGCTTTCCCATAGGGACTGATGACCTTAGCAGTTAAGTCCCATAATACACTCCTGGAAATTGAAATAAGAACACCGTGAATTCATTGTTCCAGGAAGGGGAAACTTTATTGACACATTCCTGGGGTCAGATACATCACATGATCACACTGACAGAACCACAGGCACATAGACACAGGCAACAGAGCATGCAAAATGTCGGCACTAGTACAGTGTATATCCACCTTTCGCAGCAATGCAGCCTGCTATTCTCCCATGGAGACGATCGTAGAGATGCTGGATGTAGTCCTGTGGAACGGCTTGCCATGCCATTTCCACCTGGCGCCTCAGTTGGACCAGCGTTCGTGCTGGACGTGCAGACCGCGTGAGACGACGCTTCATCCAGTCCCAAACATGCTCAATGGGGGACAGAACCGGAGATCCTGCTGGCCAGGGTAGTTGACTTACACCTTCTAGAGCACGTTGGGTGGCACGGGATACATGCGGACGTGCATTGTCCTGTTGGAACAGCAAGTTCCCTTGCCGGTCTAGGAATGGTAGAACGATGGGTTCGATGACGGTTTGGATGTACCGTGCACTATTCAGTGTCCCCTCGACGATCACCAGTGGTGTACGGCCAGTGTAGGAGATCGCTCCCCACACCATGATGCCGGGTGTTGGCCCTGTGTGCCTCGGTCGTATGCAGTCCTGATTGTGGCGCTCACCTGCACGGCGCCAAACACGCATACGACCATCATTGGCACCAAGGCAGAAGCGACTCTCATCGCTGAAGACGACACGTCTCCATTCGTCCCTCCATTCACGCCTGTCGCGACACCACTGGAGGCGGGCTGCACGATGTTGGGGCGTGAGCGGAAGACGGCCTAACGGTGTGCAGGACCGTAGCCCAGCTTCATGGAGACGGTTGCGAATGGTCCTCGCCGATACCCCAGGAGCAACAGTGTCCCTAATTTGCTGGGAAGTGGCGGTGCGGTCCCCTACGGCACTGCGTAGGATCCTACGGTCTTGGCGTGCATCCGTGCGTCGCTGCGGTCCGGTCCCAGGTCGACGGGCACGTGCACCTTCCGCCGACCACTGGCGACAACATCGATGTACTGTGGAGACCTCACGCCCCACGTGTTGAGCAATTCGGCGGTACGTCCACCCGGCCTCCCGCATGCCCACTATACGCCCTCGCTCAAAGTCCGTCAACTGCACATACGGTTCACGTCCACGCTGTCGCGGCATGCTACCAGTGTTAAAGACTGCGATGGAGCTCCGTATGCCACGGCAAACTGGCTGACACTGACGGCGGCGGTGCACAAATGCTGCGCAGCTAGCGCCATTCGACGGCCAACACCGCGGTTCCTGGTGTGTCCGCTGTGCCGTGCGTGTGATCATTGCTTGTACAGCCCTCTCGCAGTGTCCAGAGCAAGTATGGTGGGTCTGACACACCGGTGTCAATGTGTTCCTTTTTCCATTTCCAGGAGTGTATTTCACACACATTTGATCTTTTTTTTTGCTTTCCCATCTTTGCTTAGAACTGGGTTTCCATCTGAGCTCTTATTACTCATACAAGTGGTTCTCTTTTCTCCAAAGGTTTCTTCTATTTTCCTGTAGGCAGTATCTATCTTACCCCTAGTGATATACGCCTCTACATTCTTACATTTGTCCCCAAGCCATCCCTGCTTAGCCATTTTGCACTTCCTGTCGATCTAATTTTTGAGACGTTTGTATTCCTTTTTGCCTGTTTCATTTAGCGCATTTTTATATTTTCTCGTTTCATCAATTACATTCAATATCTCTTCTGTTAGCCAAGGACTTCTACCAGCCCTCGTATTTTTACCTACTTGATCCTCTGCTGCCTTCGCTACTTCATCCCTCAGAGCTATCCATTCTTCTTCTACTGTATTGCTTTCCCCCATTCCTGTCAATTGTTCCCTTATGCTCTCCCTGAAACTCTGTACAACCTCTGGTTTAGTCAGTTTATCCAGGTCCCATCTCTTTAAATTCCCACCTTTTTTCAGTTTCTTTAGTTTTAATCTACAGTTCATAACCAATAGATTGTGGGCAGAGTCCACTTCTGCCGCTGGAAATGTCTTACAGTTTAAAACGTGGTTCCTAAACCTCTGTCTTACCATATAAAATCTATCTGAAATCCAGTGTCTCCAGGTCTCTTCCATGTATAGAACCTTCTTTCATGATTCTTGAACCAAGTGTTAGCTATGATTAAGTTATGCTCTGTGCAAAATTCTACTAGGCAGCTTCCTCGTTCATTCATTACCCACCCCCCCACCCCCCCATTCCATATTACCTACTCTGTTTCCTTCTCTCCCTTTTCCTACTATCGAATTCCAGTCACCCATGACTATTAAATTTTCGTCTCCTTTTACTATCTGAATAATTACTTTTATCTCATCATACATTTCATCAATCTCTTTGTCATCTGCGGACCTAGTTGGCATATAAACTTGTACTACTGTAGTAGGTGTGGGCTTCATGTCCATCTTGGATACAATAATGCTTTCACTATGCTGTTTGTAGTAGCTTACCCGTGCTGTTTTTTTTTTAATTCTTTATTAAACATACTCCTGCAGTACCCCTATTGGATTTTTTATTCATAACTCTGTATTCACTTGACCAGAAGTCGTGTTCCTTCCGCCACCAAACTTCACTAATTCCCACTGTATCTGACTTTAATCTATCCAATTCCAGTTTTAAATTTTTTAACCTGCCTGCCTGATTAAGGGTCTGATATTCCACACTCCGATATGTAGAACGCTGGTTTTGTTTCTCCTAATAATGACGTCCTTCTGAGTAGTCCCCTCCTGGAGATCTGAATGGGGGACTATTTTACCTCTGGAATATTTTACCCAAAAGGACGCCATCAACATTTAACCATACAGTAAAGCTGCATGCCCTTGGGACAAATTACAGCTCTAGTTTCCCCTTGCTTTCAGCCATTTGTAGTACCAGCACAGCAAGGCCGTTTTGGTTAATGTTACATGGCCAGATCAGTCAATCGTCCAGACTGTTGCCCCTGCAACTACCGACAACGCTGCTGCCCCTCTTCAGGAACTACACGTTTGTCTGGCCTCTCAACAGATACCCTTCCGTTGTGGTTGCACCTACAGTACAGCTATCTGTATCGCTGAGGCACGCAAGCCTCCCCACCAACGCCAAGGTCCATGGTTCATGGGGGGGGGGGGGGGACGTTCATCCATATTACTCGTACACGCAAATTACTTACCACCAGTTGATTTGGGGACTGGTGAATGGAGTATTTCATTGATTGAACTGGAGACGTACAACAGCATCCCAAATATCACCGAGACTAACAACAAACTGTGTCTGGATATTAATGGCGAAAAGACATTGTGGAAATATAGCCTGATGTATACGATATCCACGATTGAAACGAAGTCTTAAAACAATCTGCAAACATCAATACACTTAAATCTGAAACAAGGACTGTGAATGCAACGACTGTTTTCAACCAGTAAGGTTCAATAGGCCGCCTACTGGCCTTCACAAAAGGACAGGTTTTCAAGAAGGGTCCTAGTAAATTTTACAAGTCAGATTAGACTATGAACATTGTGGTGTCACCGCTAGACACCACACTTGCTAGGTGGTAGCTTAAATCGGCCGCGGTCCATTAGTACATGTCGGACCCGCGTGTCGCCACTGTCAGGATCGCAGACCGAGCGCCACCACAAGGCAGGTCTCGAGAGACGGACTAGCACTCGCCCCAGTTGTACGACGACGTTGCTAGCGACTACACTAATGAAGCCTTTCTCTCATTTGCCGAGAGACAGTTAGAATAGCCTTCAGCTAAGTCCATGGCTACGACCTAGCAAGGCGCCATTAGTTACTTCATGAATCTAAAGAGTCTCACTTGTATCATCAAGAATGCTGTATACCAAAGGACGATATAAAAGTTAAGTGTTCTAGTAGCTACGTCCTTTTCTTTATCACATTCATCACGTATCCTGTTCCAGACTTCGCGCCAGTCGGCGTGTGTGTACGCGTGCCCTTTCGGCTACTTCACTGTGGACTGGCTGCCTTAACAGTCCACTACAAACATACTGCCTGTCACCACAATCCAAGTGGAGTGTAACAGTGCAATGAACTCCTACCTCAACGACAGTCTGATTCATAATATTTACGGTTTTTCCCTTCAGTTGCAACAGGGTATGAAATCGTTGAGACTCCCACCAATCCAATATACCCTCCAGTAACAGTTCAAACCTTGAACTATTTGGAGTTGCGTGTTGTGGGCCAGAATAATCAACTTGTCGTTTTCGTGGTGAGGAAATAGATTACATCTAAGGCAGGATAGGCATACGGTATAAACCAGTGCACGCAATCCAAAACACGTCACTTTGCTGCTGAACTGCAAAGGGATAACACATGCGAACTATGAGTTTCTTAAGTCAGTTAGCTTCAAACCTTGCAATGACGTACTCAGTCAATAGAAGCAGTCCATTAGAGTATGATGAGCGAATTATATGTCAGGAATACTTCTAGCACAAACCTTACATTTCAGCCACATTTAACAAGAATGATGAAATTAGGATTGTCATCCAGCACCACGATGCATTGACGCTTCCATGCAAGAGTTTCATATATTTGGAGGGATTATTCAAGAAAACCGACGGCAGCGCTACACTGGGATTCAGGATTACACGTAATGCTTTACCATTCCTGTTTCAAGAGATATGCTATGGACTCAATAGGTCTGAGAACAACCATACCCACAATGTTGGCATAAATCAATCCTTAAAACAAACGTCTCTGCATTAACCACGGATTTGAATGGTTTAGAAAATGGAGGATGGTTTATAGACGATCCAACAGATAGAACGGTTGCAGAGTATAAACTATTTACTGCATGGATACCTCTAAAAATGTTTATGAGCTACTTTGAGGGCACGAGACAGATTATTATGAATGCTAAACAAGAATTCATTCTGGTACGGAGTGCGACGGATAATAACTCATACATTCAAGGAGCTCAAGAGGAGAGTATGATCACAATCAGTAAGATAGTAGGGAAAATGCCTCACATAAGTGTATCAGACGAGGAGCATTTCAAGGTTTTAAAAGTTCTGAATTCCAGTACATATCTATCAATAATATTTCGCTCATGGGAGGTTTTCAAGTACCTAGAGCTACCGACTGCAAGCAGACAAACATGGGCTATGAAAACCTCTTTGTATCGGGGGACGCGTAGATTCATCATACATACATTTCAGACTGAGAGAAGAGAGAATATAGTAGATGATTCCACTGTATTCGACAACTGCAGGTTAACTAATGTCACAGTCTACCTGAATTCAGAATTCTACCCATATGATAACTTACACCTGCAGTGGGATGAAAATGTATACAATCTAGCATATGACATGTATGTGAGGTTTTGTTCTTCTTACTATGGAATTACTGAAGAAGAAGGAAGGTGTCTATTCTGTCCACGTAAATTCAAGGAGCTATCGCCGATCATTGTAATAGACAGCTCGTAACAGAACGAGGTAATTGAGTCTGGACCTATAGATGTACGAACTTAATTTGAATCTTCTACAAATTGCCCAGAACTCACTGCAGCGTATGCTCTAGTTATACATGACTGTGTGATCAACTACTGCCTGCTCACCAGTGTTGTGCAACGAGCTGTATAAAAGAACTGGTACTCCACCTTACCTAGAGCATTCCACAGTGGCATCTCAAGGTGTGAACATCACTGCAGATACTCAGGGTTTCTATGGTGATAAGCGTAGACTCTTCATATTTACAGATGTTGCATTCGTAGTGTACACAGAAGATGCAGGAATAACAGAGACATTCTCAACAAGCATTGCAGCACTGAGGTCTTCCAAGAATGTGAAGTGCACTAAAACATGGAAGAGAGCAAAGTGGTTAACGCCTTTCTACCATGGAATTTACTGGAATAATCCTGGCATACCCTACAAAGATATGGTGACGTCGCTTCAATTATTCGACCACACGGATACCATCATCTACGTGAAGGGGAAGGAGAAGAACTCATGGATGCATCGAATCTTCAAGTTTTCTAGTATTCAAGACCTGGAATTCTAAGGGTGTCCTGCTCTCCATCGACTCAGGAGGAAGAAGATGTGCGAAATTTTTTTAAATATATCTATATTACAATACAGTGCTCTTGAGGTGCAATTTGACTCTGCTATTCTAATGCAGAGATACTTTTAACTTACACCCTACAACAGCAGCACTGCTCAAGAACATTTTTTACAATTTTTTTCGAGCAGCACTGGAATTTTTTACAAATGTACACAAAAAACTAATGCAGAGATACTTTTGCCAAAACTAAGTTCCACGGTCCCAGTAGCATATCTTTTACAATAATGCTGCTGGACTGTGTATACTTAGAATCTAATTTCAACAGTCCCAATAGCACAGGTTTGTACAGTAATAATAATTCTGATGGACTGTATACACTTAAAAACTAATCTGACTTGGATGGCTAGCTGCAGGTGAAAAACTTAAAAACTACTCTATTTACAAGACACGGGTGGTGTGTAGATGTATATATTTACAAGCTGCACATACGTTATGTATGAATAAATAAATATACAAATTTTTTTTCTGTCTGACCTCCGTTTTTAAATATTTTTTGTTCATGCTTTTTTACCTTTTTTCTTTCACACACATGGTGTGCATATACATACATTTTTTCTTTTCTTTTAGCTTTTTTTGACACATAATCTGTGTGTGTATGTATACTTGTGCACATAGAACATATAAATATTTACATCACACACACAGACACAGACACACACACACACAAACAATTACTTACACTATGATAAAAGTGTCATATTACTACTCTGCAGACACACTTTCTCACTCTCTCTCTATGCCTCTCTCATTCTCTCACGCAATCAGAATCCCCCACCCCTTCTCTCATTACAAGTGAGTAGTATGAGTACAGGAGAGTTTCAATCTCGTCGTCACAAATGACGCCTTTTATCGTCATGAGGTGACAGGCTGATTTTAGACTGCAGCAGAGTGTACATCTCGTGTCCTCTCGATCGAATACTAATTCGCCATACCACATGAGGTGGCTGCTATGCAGCACTGTACAGGCACTGCAAATAGTCTTCAATAGAGTGGGCTCTCGATTCTGTATGACGCACACCCTTAACCCGCCTCTGGGTGGCATCTTCCAATGAGCAATACACATATATCTTTGATCACAGACTTACAAACTCCACAACTGACAATTCACTTGCCTCGTCTTTCATAAGGCCAATAACCTTCTAGTTCTGTGGAACAATACTGTAAAAATTGTTGGCCATCTATGATGATATGTCGAATTCATTACTGTGGTACCTCATTACTTCATGTGGATTGCAGTTCTTTACCCAATAGATGAAGCTGTCTATTCCGTATAAATTAATTTAGGATCTGCGAAATGAGTTTTCAGAAACTGAAAATGAAAGCGGTACATGTGGAGGTTGGATAGGTGTAGTTTGCACATTCTCACATAAATAGGTTTCGTAAACTCCATTGCAGTCTTCGCCATCTCCACAGCAACAAAGCTCGTATTGAATCTGGTGACCTGCCTAAAATTCGGTCTGGAATGCATTTTCTTACGCCATAACGCCCATCCCATTCCGTTCTAATCAAAATTTCACATCGTCCCCTCAAATTCTCCATTGTTTTACCGAAAATTGAATTATTCATTAATTTGTAAGAATCTTTCTCAAGTCATATGACACAGAAGATCTCTATCTCGTATTCAGATTAATATACTCCTTCAACCAGGGAGGCTGCTTGAAGGAGATAGCATGGGTGATCGTAACCAGCTCCATCCCCAAACTGAGACACTGCTGGAGATTACGATAATGAATAACATATCTCTGCTTATTCCCCAGCATTGTCATCAGTTTTGAGGTGTAGCCTCCTCGTGGAACTATTTGCTCTGGACTCAGCGTAAATCGGCGCCAGCATCATGCAAACTAATAGGGTACATGAGTTCTGACTCCACTACACACCCTACATCAGGATCAGCTGTTATACACCCCATAATTTTTCCACCTAATCCCTTGCATTCGTCTTGAAGCACCCATTAAAACTCACCAATTGGCAGTGATTGCTGCATGGTGTGCCCGCATAGGTTATTTACATCCAGGTACATTATGGAACTCGAATCAAGGGATGCATTGAACCTATCACCCATCCATCATGCCTATGGACACACTGGCAAAGTCCCCTACTGATCCCTTGCTCATAGAAAAGAAGCATATCAGCATTGGTTAATAATTCGATACAGTGGTTCGTTTTCTTGAGAAATATGTCCCAAGGCAACCCAGGTGCTGTGTAATAAAAGGCGGGACCCAGAGAATATGTGGTCATGCGTAGACTTCAGAATTTCCCAAAAACGCCCGCAAGCAAGTGCGCGTCTGTGTCCATGTAAAGCCATGCATACTCTCCTAAAGTGGAAACGTTGAATTCCTGCCAGACATTCATGGCATGCTCATACTCTGCATCTGTTATGGCATCGCCTGTAAGTTTGCTGGAGAAAGCAGTTATGTTGGGTAGTCTTGTTTCGTTGAGTTTTGCAATACTATGTAGGTACTCATACGGAAAAACCCTCTTCCTTGTCAAAAGTTGGAACTTTTCGTCATTGGGGGATGCATCTCAAGTCACGTGCATATCCTCCTGAGGTAGAGTTTCAACGAGTTTCTGGAGTGGTGCCTACATAAAACGTAGCGAGTCAAGGAAGTGGAACATAGTTCTTGTCGTCATTAGTTTGGAGAATGAAGTATATTTCTCGGTGCTCTCAGGCAGGACACTGACCTGATCTTTCTTCATGCTGAAACCAGCCAAGTGCTCAACAAGAGAGTGAGTGTCATACGTGCTTAAATTATGGAAGAAAACAGGTATGTGCCCTGGTGACTGGCACTTCAAATTGCATGTATTCTGAGCTGCACCACGTAACTTCTCTGCAAGATTACAGTGGCCCCTATGAAGAGTTTCCGCTTTTCTATCTAACGGCAGCCCACATATATGACAGTCAGTCGTGTTATGGTAGAAATCTTCATTCTCCTTCGATCTGGTCATGGGAATGTTGTCACTGTAAACCTTATCAACCTCCCATGAAAGTTTCTCGAGTTCAGTGAGTAGCCAAACCGCAGGATTATCCCCAACATAAGATTTGCAGCAGTTAAGACTTGAATCACAGGACGATTCAATTTGGTATGCTGCCGCATATGGTAGATGTTTTTCTGTAAAGGTAGTATGTGAGGCTGTAGGGTCACCTTCACAGTGGGTCACAGGAGCGAGGAGGCATTCAAAGTCGGTGTACACCACAAACAGGCACCCTTGATGGTGAGCATTTTTAAACTTTATGAATTTACGTTCTTCAGGAGGCATAATAACATGTACTGGGTTCTTGGAAACGCAATCTATTAATGTCTGAGGAAAAATAATTGAGGCACCTCAAACAAATATGCTTTTTACCATCATGCTTAGTCAATTGGATGGAAAGGAGTCGAGACGTGTCATTGATACAAACATAATGATAATTATCACCTTCAGAGAAGAGTAGCACATATACATGCGTCATACACTCACCAGAAAATTTTGAGAAATGGAACGACAGTATGCTTGTCCTTTTCATCTGACTTGCTTCCCTTCTTTAGGCCATAAACATGAACTGATATTCTGGTAGTCTGCGACTCAAATTTAGGTATGTCCTGGATCTTGACTCGATACTATCAAAGTTATAACACTTATGATAGTCAAGGTATCTACCATATCGATGTGTGTGCTGTGGATCATTTGTGCAATTTCTCTCGCAAACCAGGATTGACCATGCCAAACAAGCCTGATCAATTTTATTTTCGACATTAATGCATGTCCTCTAATTAGGTCAATCTTTAGCTAGACCGATATAGCTAGACACTCTGTTTACTGGATCATAGACATGTGTATGGATGTCCAGATGTAGTATTTCGCTGAGTGCCCTAGCTGACCCCCTAACTTCCTTCTCAGAAAACTTGGCTAGTATAGCACTCAGCATTTGACATACTCCATGTTATCACGGCGTTTCCCCCCACCCCCCACCCCCCACCCCCACCCCCAAAGATAATTAAGACTTGTCTCTACAATGGCAGAATCAACTTTGGGGGTGTGCAACAGTTCGACGCAGAGCACCGCACTGCATTTAATGGCGGGATACCATGGATGATTGACTATCTTGAGGAGTACCTTTTCCACGACAGGAAGGCAACCCCTTGGAAACCAAGAGGGTCATGGTACTCTGCTGCTGGATTCTTGATCCTTGTGAACGATATTCGCTCCTCAAAGGCGTCTGGAATCACTGAGTATTCTAACTGCGTGTATGACCTGATCTCCTTCACTAAAAGGACAGGAGAAGAAACTACCACTAGTCACATGATCGTTGCTATCACTAATAATATAACTACAACTAGTCGATGGAGTTGCTTGCAGTGATATTTTGAGGTGTATGTGCTGTACCTCATGAGATCAGCGAGGACCTGACAGTGGAGGTGCAGGAGGAGGAGATGCTGCGGAATTGGGCTGCTGCGAGCAGCTGGTTGCTGCAGCCGTGACATGCTAGCCTGAGGGAGGACGCCCATGGACGCCAGAACGGTGCTGTTGCGGAGGAGGGGGCAGCGGGGGTGGAGTCGACGGCGGCGGCGGCTTCCTGACCGGCGACTAGCGGCGCACTTTCCAGCGAAGCGTGCCGCCCAGGGCCTCGTTTTGATGTTATAGGTTTCGCCCCCCCCCCCCCCCCCCCTGTAGATTAACGAGAAAAAATTAAGTACAACGTCCTAAACATCGCTTGCTGCCGCTCAAGCTGCAAGGAAAGAAAGAGTACTGATTATTTCTGAACAGAGTAAGCATGTATTACCTTTTCACTCTGGCCCCTTGGCATCTCCCTCATCTCCTCACGACGACAAATGTCTTCCTTCATCTCCTCCACCCACTGTAGCATTTCGCCCTTGCCTGAACTGTGGAGGGGCAATCTCCCCTATATGGCCTGCAATATAATGATCTAATAATAAATAAACATACACAGCCAGCCGGGATGGCCGAGCGGTTCTAGGCGCTTCAGTATGGAACCGCGTGACCGCTACAGTCGCAAGTTCGAATCCAACCTCGGGCATGGATGTGTGTGATGTCCTTAGTTAGGTTTAAGTAATTCTAAGTTCTAGAGGACTGATGACCTCAGAAGTTATGTCCCATAGTGCTTAGAGCCATTTGAACCATTTTTTGAAACATACACGCACACACAGACACAGACACTACAGGAAAGAAAAATATATTTCTTTAGACTATACACTCGCATGAGATCTGTGATGGCTCCAGCGTATCTCCAGCACATACCCCTTCCTGTCCCCCTCCTTCGTCTGCCAGGAAGTCATCTGCAACAACAGAGAATATACATCATATTACATATACAGTGAACTTTAATTAGGTGTACACAGTACTATAGAGATGAAAATAATTAATGGACATATATAGCCCATGGTGGAATCGATTCTGAGACAGGCATTTGCCTTGGAAGGAAGGAGTCCTCACATGCATCAGTATTCTGCAGACGTTTACTGGGTAAATGTTGTTTTGTTTTGTGGTTCAGTCTGACCACGACTGATGGCCTGTGGTAGCCCAGCAGGACAGGAGGAGAATGGCCCAGCAGCCGACGCCAGCTCTGAGATGCACGGGTGGGATAGCCTGCGTGGGTGGCGAGTTCACGATCGAACGATTTTTAACAGCGTAATTGTGTGTGATGGGTGTTTCATGACGGTATTCCTTGTTCGAGCGGAATAAAAAACGACAATCGATTTAATTACTTCTTTACAAGACCTGTATCTTCCAAAACAGCATAAAATGAAGAGCAAGAGGGATCCAACCTTACAAACCGAATTTTTTACAGATAAACAATATATGTTCTGCTATGTAATTGAATTTCTTGTTGTGAAGTCCTTCCTCTCCAGCACAGAGCCGCCAATTTCCAGATAGGGGAGGGGTAGAGGGGAAAGGAGGGATGGCAGTTTACCAGAGGAGGAGGAGTTAATTAATTGATCAATTTTCTTGAGTAGTTAATCAAACTGATTGAGTGGGAGGGGGCTATTCGAATACTCAAGCCTGAAAGTGTATGAAAGGAAGGATTATTCTCAGAGGGTCATAACCTGTCAATCAAAAGAGTACAATAGGTTTGGCTCAGAGTACATACTTGCCCCTAATGTAGGCAACCTGCACTAAGAAACGCGCTGGTTCTGACTTTGCCCTACTACGCTCATCAAGATTTATAAACTGCGCTGGAAAAGATAGCTGAATGACTGCGAGCGTTGGAACATTGGATGGGTTCAGATAGAAAGCCACTAATTTTCCATCTCAGGACCATACCCAAACTTAAGATACCGCTTTGACCATCTGTTGGTATCATAGTTGGTTTGAGCCACAGGCTACCAAGTGCACGAGGCAGTGTTACCCACAGTTAGTAAGCTAGTTAGTTAGTTGGTTGCGCATTCCATTGATCAATCGCACGGTACGGTAGCTGTTATGATGTGGAATGTGTGAAGTGCACAAGAAATGCACATATGAAACAAATTTTTTAATATATATATATATATATATATATATATATATATATATATATATATATATATATATATATATATATTACAATACAAAGTTCTTCACTGTAGATTGCGGAACGTAGTAACTGTCATGGTTTGTCAGTAGTTGTGCTGTGAATTTTTTCGCTGTCATCAAAAGTTTGAAAGGTTAGCCTTTACTTGAATAAAACTCAAATTCCTAACATGTTATTAGTAAAACTAAGGTAAGGTACGTATTTGGCTTGTTGGTGGAATGCCGCTTTACATTAATGAACGTCGGTTGCGAACCAAACTAACCGTAGGCAAAATCGTTTTTCCCAAGATGGCGAGGGTGGATATATGAGCCCCTTTTACTGCTGGTATTATGCGCCCCGTAAAATCAATCTGATTTTATGGGACCATTTACAAATATTGCTACTCTTTATGTTTCAGATGCCTCGAAGACGTCTTGTACCCCCAAAAAAATCGAAACGGCAATCATGGGACAAAGCAAATATGGCAAATGCTATTGTAGCTATTAAAGAGAAAAAAATGGGGTTGAAAAAAGTGGTTGAAGTGTACTCTGTCCCTCGTTCTACACTCCAAAGGCTTTCACGAATCGATAAACCGGCCGCAGAAATAGTTAATATTAAATTGGGCCGTCCACCGGTTTTACCACAGAGACTTGAGGACGAACTGGTTAAATATTTTCTCATTATGCAACCCAAATTCTACGGCCTTACCAGAAATGACGTCAGGCGCCTGGCCTACCAGCTTTGCACAAGAAATAAAATCCTTCATCCATTTGTAAAGGGCGAAGTTGTGGGTCGAACTTGGTTTGACCATTTTATGTCACGGTACAAAAATATTCTGTCTATTTTGAAGCCAGCTGCAACTTCGATTTCACATGCTAATAGGTTTAATAAACAAGCTGTCGACAATTTCTTCAGTTTACTTGAAGCTGCGTTCAGTAACTACAAATATCCTGCCGACAGAATTTTCAATGTAGACGAGTCAGGCCTTAGTGTTGTTCGAGGATCACTTGTAACGTGTGTGTTCTGCATGAGCGCGTCTGGTACTTTCGTCCCACCAATGCTAATTTTCCCCAGGAAAAATATGACGGATACACTGATGAAAGGGGCTCCGCATGGCTCTATTGGAAGGCGTCATCCCTCTGGTTGGATTCAGAGCAACCTTTTCACTGACTGGTTAATCCATTTTATCTCTAAAACACAGACATCAAAAGATGAACCTATTTTGCTTATTTTAGATGGCCACCATACCCACACAAAGAATATTGACGTATTTGACATAGCTCGTGCACACCATGTTACAATAATTAGCTTGCCTCCGCACACGACACACAAGCTGCAACCACTAGATAGGAGCTTCATGGGACCCCTTAATAATCATTATAGTGACTACATAAGGTAATGGATGCTGCACAACAATAGGCCTCTTGGACCATACGATATTGCTGAGCTACTTGGGAATGCATTCCTGAAATGTCAAACAGCTGAAATAGCCATTTCAGGGTTCAGAGTCACAGGAGTTTTTCCTGTAAATCGCAAAGTGTTTAATGATATTGACTTTGCTCCCTCTGAAGAGATTAATGTTCAAAGTCTGACTGCAGATGCTCTGAAAGCCAGTAAAGGGCGAACTCCTAAGGACAAGTATTCAAGCCAATCAGCTCAATGCATTCATCCTGCCGCATCATCGACATTAACTACACCATCTGCAACAGACTTGGCAGAAGCTGGGCCCTCAGGATGCTCTTCCCAACAACGTTTTGGTCATGTTTCTCCCCAAGACGTATTGCCGATACCAAGACCAAAAAGAAAATTGACAAACAAAGGCCCTAAACCCATTACTTGTGGTGTTGTAACTTCTTCTCCTTATAAACATGCACTAGAAGAGGCAGAAGAAAAGAAAAATAAGAAAACTAAGAAGAAACAAGACGGAAAAGAAAATAGCAGTACAACGAAGAACAGCGGCAATGAAAAACAACCAAATTCTAGAGCAAGTAGGAGAAATACGTTAGTGTATGAACATGAATCAGATGAAGAAGGTGAAGAGGCAAGTGTAGGTTCAGATTCAGGAGAATCCCTGCCAGACATTGAAGTTGGTGTTTCTGTCCCTGATGTTGACGATGCTGTATGTCTATTTCGTGAAGGGGTGTTTTCAAAGGACACAAAAGGTGAACTTTGGATCCAATGCAAAGCCTGTGAGATGTGGGCTCACAACGAATGCACTGGATGCGAAAAAGATGCTTATGTGTGTGACTATTGTAAATAGACTAGGTGTAGCTTGTAAAAATCATCCCACAAGTAGACTAATTAAAAATGTTCAGATTGAATCTTCCTTTCATTATACACAAAATTAAATAAAATAATTTTTTTTCAATTTTTCTTTTCTTTTTATTTCAAGCTACCTTGGGGCCCATATTACCAGCACAAATTCTTGATGCAACAAGATGCAGACTACCAGGAAAAAAATAAAATTTTGTTTTAAATATTAAAAAGTTGAACCAAAACATGTCGTAGCTATTGCAGGACATACTAGAGAAATGTTTTATGTTAATTTCAGGTGATTATACTAAAAATAAAATGTTTTATATTAAAAAAACAGTGGGGGCCCATTTATCCACCTTTACCTGTAATATGTGTATTATTTACCCCATTCCCTTAAATGGCACAAAATGCATATACTATATGTAGAGATTTATTTATTCCTCTTCAAGAATTCATCTGGTAATTTGTCGAAAATTTTTATAGCAGCATATTTTACTCCTTTCGGTGCCAAAGATAGGTTGAGCTAAGGATAGTGTAAGTCTTTCTTTTTTCTGGTATTATAATCATGAATGTCACTGTTGTTTTTAAACTGGTCCATGTTGTTGAGAACAAATTTCATTAGTGAGTAGATGTGTTGAGAGGCTGTTGTAAGAGTTCCCAATCTTTTAAAAAGATGCCTACAAGATGTGCAACTATGAACCCCACACATTTCTAACTGCTTTCTTTTGAGCAGTGAATACTATTTGTCTAAATGTTGCATTACTCCAAAATATTATTCCATATGACATCAGAGAGTGAAAGTATGCAAAGTATGTTAGCTTACTAATTTCTGTATCCTCAAAATTGTCAATTATTCTAATTGCAAAAGTTACTGAACCTAGTCGCTTTAGTAGATCCAAAACATGAATTTTCCAGTTAAGATTCTCATCTATATGTATGCCCAAAAACTTAGTATGCTCTACCCTGTTTACTGACTTCTGTTGATGTTATATTTATTGAAGAAACTGTACTTTTTGCAGCAGAAAACTGGATGTACTGTGTTTTTTCAAAGTTTAGAGCAAGCCCATTTGCAGAAAACCAATTAATGACTTTTCCAAAGACCTTATTTATATCATTTTCAATTTGACTTTCATTTACTTAATTAATAATGATGCTTGTATCATCAGCAAACAGTGTCAGTTCAGCTTCCTGTTTCAGATAGGAAGGGAGGTCGTTCACATATATCAAGAACAGAAGGGGACCCATGACTGAACCCTGTGGAACACCTAATGTAATTTCACCCCAATAAGATGAAGTGTCAAACCTATTTAAATCATTTGAGCCATATAAGGAAACGTTTTGCTTCCTGTTCTATAGGTATGACTTAAACCACTTATATGCTATTCCATTTATACCATAGAATTGTAATTTCTGTAACATAATGTCATGGTTCACACAATCAAATGCTTTGGACACGTCAGAAAATTCCTATTGGTGATATTTTACTATTTAAAGACTCTATTATGTGGACGGTGAAATTGTATATTGCTGTTTCAGTGGAACAGCATTTTTGAAATCCAAACTGTGATTTACTAAGTATCCCATTACTGTTGAGATGGCTAACCACTCTCGAGTACATTACAGTCCCAAAGATTTTTGAGATTGCTGTAAGCAAGGATACTGGCCGATAATTATTGACATCTGTGGTGTCCCCCTTCTTGTAGAGAGGCCTGACAATGGCATGTTTTAGCCTGTCTGGGAAAATACCTTGAGTTAGTGGTTCATTACATATGTGACTCAGAACATCAGCTGTAATTGCTCCACATTGTTTTAATATCTTATTAGAGATGTCATCTACTCCAACAAAACGTTTAGTTTTCAGAGATTTAATAATTTTACTTATTTCACAAGAGGTTGTTAGGTGAAACTTAATCTGACTAAATTTTTTCAAAACAGACTTTTCCATGTATTGTCTACCTTTTCTTTTTAACTGTTGTCATCAATTTTTTCTCCTACACTTAAGAAATGGTTGTTAAATACATTAGCTACTTGTGTACTGTTGGTTATGATGGTCTCATTCTCTTTAACAGTAATACTACCTAAGCCAGTGGTTACTTTTCCTGTCTCCCTTCTAACAACATTCCATATTGATTTGATTTTATTGCCAGAGTTGTTAATTTCTTTTCTAACATACATATTTCTTGATTTCCTTACAACTTTTCTCAGTATGTTACAATAATTTTTGTAGTGTAAAACTATTTCTGAACGTTTACTAGTTCTTGCTGTCTCATACAGTTTTCTTTTTCTTTCTGAAGACACTTTAATACCTGTAGTAATCCAAGGTTTCTTTGAAAAGTGTGTGCTGTAACACTTAGTAATTTTCTTTGGGAGACAGTGTTCAAAGAGGGATATAAATTTATCAATATGTTGCACTTATCATTAACATTTGGCTCATTATATACACCTCCATAATTAACATTTCTTAAGCTTTCTCTGAAGTGCTGTATAGATACCGGGTTGATCGACCTCACACTTTTACTTAATGCTTTCTGAACTTTACACCTTGTTAGGTTTTGTAAGTTAATCAGCTGTGCATCATAGTCTGACAATCCATTTACCACAGGGAAAGCACGTCTTTGTTTTACATACTCTTTCTGTACAAATACATTATCTGTTAGCATGCTACTGTCCTGAAATATACATGTAGGAAAATTGATCACTGATTCTAAGTTATATGTTGTTAATAACACTTCTAGTTCACTTTTCCTATCAGAATTACTTAGAAAGTTTACATTGAAATCACCGCAGATTAATAACTTCTTTTTGTCTGACAGACAGCATAATAGGAAATCAAACTTTTTATGAACAGCTCCCAGTCTCCTAATGGGGACCTGTACACTGTTGCTAATGTGAATACTACATTACCTAGCTGAAGTTCACATGCACAAACCGCAAAGTGCTGATCAACACAAAATTTTTTTACTTCTACAGTTTTGCATTTATACCCTTGTTTTATGAAAATGGCAACTCCTCTTTTATCCATACTAGATCTGCAAGTGTAAGATACTAAATTATACCCACTTATATTGACATTATCCATGCCCACAGTTATATGGTTATGGCGACGTCATTTATCCACTGCGCCAAAAACAGCGGGTGAAATCTGCAGCTGATAGATATTTATCTTTGCCGTAGCGGCTTGGTTACGAGTTGTTTATTCTTGTGAGTTTTCGATCGGTGCTTGGAAAATAAAATGTTTTCTCATCTCATGAAAAAGCTTTTACTTCATAAAATATAAAGGCTCCCATAGTGGTGACCCCGACGTGATCGTAGCAGAAGCATAAAGAAAATATATATACCGACGAGAATAATGAATTCAGAGACAAAAGCATGGGGCAGTGGAATCAAGATTGAAGACTACAGTCTGTTCGACCAAGGATCGCGGTCCACGCCCTTTGATTCGCCACAAAACGGAACGACAGATCTTAACGCAAAAGATGGGAGTACCTACGCGCGACACGGAAATGTTAAGCTTTCCGCGTTCTGGCCGACGCGCCCCCAGCTTTGGTTTACGCAGGCTGAGTGCATATTTCGGCAGCGTGGGGTGTCTAACAACATTGACAAATTTAATATAGTGGTTTCACATCTAAATTTAGAAGTGATAGAGCAAGTAGAAGAAACCTTGTCGCAACAAAATTACTTTGTGCTAAAGGAAGCTCTCATACAGCATTATACGTTGTCGCCAGATTTGCGACTACAAAAAATTTTCGCATACGAAGATTTGGGCGACAAGACTCCGTCACAAGTACTCAAAGCCTTACGTACATTAGCCGGCCCGGAACTCCTACCTGAAGAGTCTTTACGTCTAATATGGCTTCGTAAACTTCCTGCCAACATCCGTGCCGTCATTGCAGCAGAAACAGACTTACCATTGCAAGTCTTAGCAAAAAAAGGCAGACACCATCGCAAACACCTTAACCGAAGTTTCTGCGTGTTCCGAATTCAACTATAGCCAGGATAGAGGCCCAAGAACGTGTATTGTGATGGAATCTGACGTCAGTGAGCCAGGAACATGCAATAATACTTCCCAACAGCAGTGCTCATCGACCGAACCCACCATACAGCAACTGGCAGCACAAGCGGCAAAACTCAACGTGCAAGTAACTTCACACCACCAGCAGCTACGAAGTCGCAGTTGGAAAAGACGAAGAAATGCTATCCAACAGGATTTGACAGATCAATGGTGCTGATACCACAGACGCTTCGGTAACACTGCCCGTCAATGTATTCAACCCTGCAGCTACCCAAACTTAAAAGGCGGGCCTTAAAGGGCGCTAACGTTCGTCAACAACAACATAGGCGCCCGAGTCATAGCGTGATTCAAAGACGTGAAAACGCCACGGTATCTGCAGTCAACCAATCACACCGATTGTTCGTGTTGGACCTCTCTTCAGGTGAGAAGTTTCTGATTGACACAGGTTCAGAAGTCAGTGTTTATCCAAGAAAGAGAGGTGATATACTCACGACAACAACGCAACATGTGCTGACTGCGGCAAACAATTCCAGAATACCTACCTATGGTGAGAAACAGTTGGCATTACATCTGAATTCCGACTTCCATCCAAAATGGACTTTTGTGGTTGCTGATGTGCCGAGTCCTATAATTGGAGCGGACTTTTTACGGAACTACCGACTTATGCCCGACCTGGCTAACCGTCGTTTGGTGACAGTTCCCACAGAAGGGATATTGCCTACTGCGTCTTCCGCGTCGGTTCAAGTGCAGTGCGATGTGCCCGTGTCTTTCCGCACGAAGATTTCCGGTTCCTCTACCGCGTCATCCGCGTTGGGATATTGTGATACGATTTCGTACCAGCAACTAAGCGGGGCGCACACGTGTGCGTCACGCAAGAAGACACCCGACAGTCGTAACGATTCGTATACTGTAGGCAATATCAGAGCACTGTCGGAGTAATCACTTTTTCGTAAACTGCTTCAAACTTTCCAGCACTTACCGAACCCGTCAACGCAACCAGGAAATGCAGACACAATACTCAACACCACATCAGCACGACACAAGGTCAACCCGTTGCCTTCCGCCCGCGGCGTCTGCCTCCAGAGAAGCTGCTCGCGGCGCGAGCTGAGTTCGACAGACTTCTAAAAACAGGTATTGTAAGTAGGTCTGATAGTTCATGGGCATCTCCAATTCACATGGTCCGTAAAAAAGACAATTCATGGAGAGTATGTGGAGTCTACAGGGCGCTCAATGCCCGCACAATTCCCGACCGCTACCCAGCACCCAATGTCACTGATTTTAACAGTACGATTAGCAATGCCAAAATATTTAGTGTGATGGATTACGCCAAAGCATTTTCTCAGATTCCCATGGCTCCATCTGACATTAAAAAAACAGCAGTTATCACACCATTCGGTTTGTTTGAGTACAATTTTATGCCATTTGGCCTCAGAAACGCTGCCCAAACATGGCAAAGATTCATGCATGAGGTGCTTCGAGAATTATCATTCGTATTTTGTTATATGGACGACATTTTAGTATTCTCTGGTTCTGTATATCAGCATGTCGAACATCTGCGGCAGCTTTTCCGCCGTCTGACAGAGTATGGCATAATTATTAACGAAAGAAAGTGTACGTTTGGAAAACGCGAGGTTAAGTTCCTGGGATATTTGATTTCAGCAGCAGGCCTGTCACCTTTGCCCGAGCGGGTTGAAGCAGTACAACAGATGCCCCTTCCCACAACTTACAAAGGACTTCGCAGATCTTTAGGCATGCTCAACTATTACAGACGTCACTTACCTAAATTAGCTGCCGCCCAAGAGCCACTCACAACGTTACTTGCAGGTAAAAATACAACAGGAAATCGTAAAATTCCATGGAGTCCAGATGCTGAAGCAGCTTTCCATGACTTAAAGAAATGTCTTTCTCGGACAACACTACTGGGACATCCAAGATTGAGCGCTCCTTTAGCGCTCATGGTTGATGCGAGCCAAACAGCAGTGGGTGCAGCGCTACAGCAAGAAGTTGATGGCAGATGGCAGCCGCTCGCATTTTTCTCTAAAAACCTGACTCGACAGCAGCAAAAATGGAGTGCTATTGACCGTGAGTTGCTTGCTATTTACTTAGCCATAAAGCATTTTCACACGTCTGTCGAAGGGAGGCACTTTGCAATTTTTACCGATCACAAGCCGTTAGTAGCTATATTTCAACGAGACACAGAGCTCAATTCACCACGTCAGTGCAGGCAAGTCGAGTACATTGCACAGTTCACAACTGACGTGCGTCACATTTCAGGAAAAGACAACCTGGTCGCAGATTGCCTGTCTAGGAATTGTGCCAGTTTAAATTCAATTCGTTGGACCGAGTTAGCGTCTAAGCAACGAGAAGATCCTTTCTTGCGCCGTCTAATAGAGGAACAGAGAACTGCGCTGTAGCTCAGGCGTGTGTCTGTCCCAAATGTTCCAGGCGGAATTTGGTGTGATGTAGCAAAAGGAAAGGAGCGACCTTACATACCAGAACAATATCGTCGCGAGATTTATAGTGCACTACATAACCTATCACATCCAGGAGTACGAGCTACAGCCAAGTTAGTTTCCTCCAAAGTAGTGTGGCCTGGAATACAAAAAGATTGTCGTGCATGGGCGCGTGCATGCCTAACATGCCAGCGAAATAAAATCAGCAGACATGTCTTTGCACCTATTGCTGACTTCCCGACGCCATCTGCAAGATTTTCACATATACATGTGGACATTGTGGGCCCGCTATCATGCTCTCCAGAACAACGCTATTTGCTCACAATCATTGATTGTTTTACCAGGTGGCCAGAAGTAGTTGTAATACAAGACATTTCTGCGGAGTCGGTTGCAAAAGCACTGTTGCATTCATGGTTCTCCAGGTTTGGCGTTCCGCAAAACATAACAACAGATCGCGGAAGGCAGTTTGAAAGCCAACGTTTCAATGAACTTTTACTACTGTGCGGGTGCAACCATCTACGCACCACAACCTATCATCCATCTGGTAATGGAATGGTGGAACGACTACACCGCACGCTCAAAGCTGCATTAATGTGTAGTTCCACTTCATGGCCTGAAGCACTACCGCTGGTCCTACTCGGATTGAGAACGGCCGTGAAGGAGGACTTACAATGCTCTTCCGCAGAATTGGTTTATGGCGTGCAATTGAGGGTTCCTGGAGAATTTATCGTTCCAGCATCTACACAGCCGTTCGCCCCTGAGCTATGCACGCAATTCGCGAGACAACTCAGCGTTAGAATGAGAAACATCAAACCCACTAAGCCTGTCAGGCATGGAGACCGGAGAGTGTTTGTACATAAAGACCTGCAAGCAACGTCCCACGTGTGGCTTAGGGATGATACGGTGCGCCCACCGCTTGTTTCGCCTTACTCTGGATCATAAAGGGTAATCACAAGAGGAAGCAACAGCTTCAAAATCGATAAGGATGGTAAAGAAGAGACAGTCTCAATCGTGCAGCTTAAACCTGCTTACACCGAAGAGGGTACACTCCTTCCTCGGTCTGCAAAATCACCCTCAAACGTGGAGGCCAAAAAAACAGCAGATAGTCTCACCGAGCCCTCGGTTTCAGAAGAGGACAACGAAGCAGCAAGTGCAGAACAGGAGCAGCCATTGCCTGCACCAGATGTTTTCACGAGAGGTGGTAGAAAAATCAAGTGCAAGTTTCCCAACATACCTGGTGCACCCGGTTTCAAAAGGAGGGGGGCTGATGTGGCGACGTCATTTATCCACTGCGCCAAAAACAGCGGGTGAAAGCTGCAGCTGATAGATATTTATCTTTGCCGTAGTCGGCTTGGTTACGAGTTGTTTATTCTTGTGAGTTTTTGATCGGTGCTTGGAAAATAAAATGTTTTATCATCTCATGAAAAAGCTGTTACTTCATAAAATACACTCCTGGAAATGGAAAAAAGAACACATTGACACCGGTGTGTCAGACCCACCATACTTGCTCCGGACACTGCGAGAGGGCTGTACAAGCAATGATCACACGCACGGCACAGCGGACACACCAGGAACCGCGGTGTTGGCCGTCGAATGGCGCTAGCTGCGCAGCATTTGTGCACCGCCGCCGTCAGTGTCAGCCAGTTTGCCGTGGCATACGGAGCTCCATCGCAGTCTTTAACACTGGTAGCATGCCGCGACAGCGTGGACGTGAACCGTATGTGCAGCTGACGGGCTTTGAGCGAGGGCGTATAGTGGGCATGCGGGAGGCCGGGTGGACGTACCGCCGAATTGCTCAACACGTGGGGCGTGAGGTCTCCACGGTACATCGATGTTGTCGCCAGTGGTCGGCGGAAGGTGCACGTGCCCGTCGACCTGGGACCGGACCGCAGCGACGCACGGATGCACGCCAAGACCGTAGGATCCTACGCAGTGCCGTAGGGGACCGCACCGCCACTTCCCAGCAAATTAGGGACACTGTTGCTCCTGGGGTATCGGCGAGGACCATTCGCAACCGTCTCCATGAAGCTGGGCTACGGTCCCGCACACCGTTAGGCCGTCTTCCGCTCACGCCCCAACATCGTGCAGCCCGCCTCCAGTGGTGTCGCGACAGGCGTGAATGGAGGGACGAATGGAGACGTGTCGTCTTCAGCGATGAGAGTCGCTTCTGCCTTGGTGCCAATGATGGTCGTATGCGTGTTTGGCGCCGTGCAGGTGAGCGCCACAATCAGGACTGCATACGACCGAGGCACACAGGGCCAACACCCGGCATCATGGTGTGGGGAGCGATCTCCTACACTGGCCGTTCACCACTGGTGATCGTCGAGGGGACACTGAATAGTGCACGGTACATCCAAACCGTCATCGAACCCATCGTTCTACCATTCCTAGACCGGCAAGGGAACTTGCTGTTCCAACAGGACAATGCACGTCCGCATGTATCCCGTGCCACCCAACGTGCTCTAGAAGGTGTAAGTCAACTACCCTGGCCAGCAAGATCTCCGGATCTGTCCCCCATTGAGCATGTTTGGGACTGGATGAAGCGTCGTCTCACGCGGTCTGCACGTCCAGCACGAACGCTGGTCCAACTGAGGCGCCAGGTGGAAATGGCATGGCAAGCCGTTCCACAGGACTACATCCAGCATCTCTACGATCGTCTCCATGGGAGAATAGCAGCCTGCATTGCTGCGAAAGGTGGATATACACTGTACTAGTGCCGACATTGTGCATGCTCTGTTGCCTGTGTCTATGTGCCTGTGGTTCTGTCAGTGTGATCATGTGATGTATCTGACCCCAGGAATGTGTCAATAAAGTTTCCCCTTCCTGGGACAATGAATTCACGGTGTTCTTATTTCAATTTCCAGGAGTGTATAAAGGCTCCCATATGGTGTTCAGAAAGACACAGTATATGAACCTCATTCTTATTTTTGAGATCATCTAAACACACTAATAGCTCCTCTACTTTATTTTTTGTTACCCTGATATTTTGATGAAGTATGTTGATACTGCCCTTAGCTTTACGCCTATTAATTGTACATGAGGTTTCTTTCATTCTATTTATCTTGATTGTCATCTGTCTGGACTTTGGCTCTAACCTAAAAAACCTGTCTGCCTGGACCCATTAACCACAGGGATCACCCCTTGTGTGTCTGTGGAACCCCTTACAGTTTCTGCTAACAGAGAAGCTAGCTTACTTTTCCCCATCCTATTTGGGTGCAGGCCATGTGTAGTGTATCCCAACCTACCAATAGCATTTACTGGAACAACACTTATGTGAGATTTTGCCTCTGTGTGGAGCATTCTGCTCAGCTCAGTGTTAACATGCCTTACAGCAGTGTTTACAAAACCCACATTTGTGCGCTCAGTTTCTGCTCCTATTTTATCCAGGTCACTCCTAATACAATACCTTTTCAGAAAAGGTGTTCAAGCGTATTTTGCACTACTGTCTGTCTGTAACCCCCACAATGAATCAATAGACATTCCAGTCTACATTCGGTAGGTTAAAGTTGCCTCCAACTACTATTGCATAATCTGGGTATTTATGTGGTATTGACCATAGACTTTCTTTGAATACTCTAGAAGTGTCACAGCAGAATTGGGTGGCCGGTAGAAACATCCAACAAAAAACTTGGTTTCACCTACATCTCTTATATGTGACTAGATAATTTTACTGTCACACTCAACTTTATTCTTAATAGAGACAATATTATTTTCAACTGCAATGAACACTTGTTCTCCTATGGGCTCTAATCTATCTTTCTGTTATACATTACATGACTTGCTAACTTTCTCCACTTCGGGTTTCAGCCAGCTCTCGGCCCCAAAAATTACTTGAGCGTGAGAACTTTTCTGGAGGGCAGTAAATTTTGGAATGTTATTAGGAATACTTTGATAGTTTACTGATAAAATCATGATAGTTGAAGTGTCTTTATTCTGAACGCTGTTTGAGTTCCCTTGCTGCATATCAACTAGTGAGTTTTCATCAGAGCACCACATACTATCGTGTAAACTAAAAGAAACCTCTCGTGCACTCCACAACTACCCCCCAACCTGAGTAGCTGCTTTCTTTGTGTAGTGCACCACTGACCTAACAAGGGGAGTCCTACAAATACCCACATGATTGCGTGGGTTTATAAATCCACAGTCAAGACCGCTACAGAGTCAATGAAGCCTTTGGTTGAGACCCTTCACTTTGCTCCAAACCAAAGGATCCCAATCAACGCTGGGAATGGTGCCGGAAATTGCAATCTCTGCTTGCACCCCACGCATGAGGCCAGCAGTCTTCACCACCTCTGCCAGCCACCTGTGTGAACTGAGGATGGCCTCAGAACCCATGTGACAGGAGTCATTGGTGCCGATGTGGGCTTTCTTTTCAGCCCTGAGTGCCGTCTGCCTAAGGGGTTCCATGACGTGCCTAACATTGGAGCTGCCAATAACTAGTAAACACCATCTCCTGTGTGCTTGCTTAGACCCTGCTGATAGAGGGGCCATCTCTCCACTCACAGTATATTCACTCTGGTCAGGCAGCCAGTCTCCACATTGGCCCTCCATCTTGAGTGATGTAAAAGCATTACCACCCACCACTCATCCCGCTGTGAAAGTGGAAGTGCCATGTTGGGTGAACTAGAAGGTGGCTTGGGAGCAGAGCCTATGGGCAAAACAAGCAACACCTGAGGTGTCCCATGCAGTGATTCTACACCACCATTACACCCTGAGGCAGCAGCCTGACGGTGACTGACCATAGCCAAAAGCATTTTCGGTTGTTCACATACTGTAGCCTGCTCCTTCTGCATCCCCATACAGCATGCACACGTCCTAACCATCCTAGCAAGACTAACTGAAGAACTAAACTATAAAAGCAGACAGAATTTGGATACGCAACATGCTACCCTCCTGATGTGTCACCAATGAACGATGATGCGTTAATGAGCTATGTAGCTGGCTGTCCAGCGAGCAAGTCACTGTGCTACAGACTGTTTAAAATCACACATACAAAAACCCGAGATTAAACTACTTAAACAGAAAAACATACACGAAATTTAGTAATTATACCACAAGGAAAACACAGAAAATGGTAAACTCTTAACTTGCCGCTTTGTAGTTGTATATCAGTTGGGAGCTGGAGCCTGATACTGTTTATTTATAAAACCCAATTCATAGGGGTTGGATCCCTCTTTTATGTGGCAGGAAAAGCCCATCATTCTCTGCTGTTTTGTAAGATGTAGGTCTTGTAAAATACATCGAAAAGAAGTAATTAAATAGAGCTAATTTTTTCCGATGGCGCAAGGAATACCGTCACGAAATCGACGTCTGAGTAACTCGTTCCAGGTAATTACTCTGTTAAGAATCTTCCAATTGCGTCTTAGCACCAGTGCAGTGCAGATCTGCCAGGAGCCATGCCGGCCAGGGCACTATATTTTGTCCGCCTGCACCACACGCTGGTGTCCGAGAGGCCACCCCATAAAGGACTGTCAGCCGTCTAGCGGTATTAACGCGCCTAAAGTGCCCACTATGTTCCACTGCTTGGGGGGATTCCGACCAAATGTCCAAACCAGCAGACCATGGTGTCTTAGAATACTGTGCTCTTTTTTTTTGTGACCGTCTGGTAGTCAGATCACCCTGCACCCATGGTCCCCTTTGTTCGCAGAAGTGTCCTTTGCTATCTCAAGTGGCTACTTCTTGTTTGCACTTCCATGAACTAATCCGTCCAAACCTGTCGACCAAGGTGTCCCCGAATACTGCAATCTGATTGGTTCCTGCCAAATTACTGGGCAGAGCTTCAGTCAATAGGAAGTGTGATTGGAAAGTTTTAAGAATGGGCTTGTAATTGTACAATGGCGGTACTTACATGCTACTGTGGTGCATCTCCTTCAAAATAGTCCCCTTCTGACTGAACACGCCGTTTCGAAAGGTATTTCTACTTTTGGAAATATTCCTGAAAATTTTTTTCCTGAAGTGTGTTAAGAACGCTCTACGTATTTGCCTGGATGTCTTCAATCGAGTCAAATGGCTTCCCTTTCAGTGAAAATTTCAGCTTAGGAAACATGTAGAAGTCCGCAGGGGCCAAATTAGGGGAATATGGCGGTTGTGGACGCACAGGAGTTTTGAATTTGGTCAAAAATTCAACGATGGAGAAGGCACGAAGAGCCAGAGCATTGTCATGGTGTAGCACCCAACCCCTGTCTTTTCACAATGCAGGCCTTTTCTCAAAATGCTCAAGGACACGTTTGTAGTATTCCTGGTTAAATGTCTGTCCTCCATGGGTAAATTCATGATGTACAATACCGGTAGAATCGAAAAAAATCTCCAACATTTTATACACCTTCGACCGACTTTGCCGTGCTTTTTTCGATTGTGTAGAACCTGGAGTCTTCCACTGCGAAGACTGCACTTTAGTTTCAGGATCACATCCATATACCCACGATTCGTCACCCGTAATTACCCTATTTAACAAATCTGGGTCATTTTTAGTCCGATTAATCAGTTCTTGGCACACTTCAATACGGTATTTTCTCTGGTCATTTGACAACACTTTTTGAATGAATTTTGCGGACACTCGACGCATGTTCAGATCTTCAGTTAAAACTGACTGAACTGCATAGAAACTTCAATTACGTTCATCAGCCATCTCCCTAATTGTAAGTCTACGATCAGAGCGCACTAAGTCGCAAACTTTCACAATATTTTTATTCGTTTTTGAGATGGAAGGAAGGCCGGTCCGTGGTTCATCTTCAAATGATTCGCGGCCATTTTTAAATCTGTTGAAGCTGACAAAAACATTTGACTGGCTCATACAACTCTCTCCAAAAGCTGTTTTTAATAGTTCGTAAGTATCAGAAGCTGATTTCCCGGTTTTAAAACAAAATTTCACACAAACTCGTTGCTCCGTTTTTACGTCCATTTTCACGCAGACAGAACCCGGCAACAAGCGCTAACAAACCTGCGCTCAATCAGCTGCCACAACGAACTGAATAAAGGAAACGCAGTTTCCTGTCAGAGGGCGTTCAAGGACAAGGCAATGACTCACTCCCCACCTTCCGTATACCTGCCCGCCAAACCAGTAAGCAATAGCGGATCCATTCTTAAAACGTGCTAACCACACCTTGTATAAACCATATGTTGGCAATACGTGTAACGACATTTCTCTCAACAGCGAGTAGTTCGCCTTCCGTAATATTTGCATATGCATTGTCAATGCGCTGACACATGTTGTCAGGTGTTGTCAGTGGATCACAACAGCAAATATCCTTCAACTTTCACCACTGAAAGAAATCCGGGGACGTCAGATCCGGTGAAGGTGCAGGCCATAGTATGGTGCTTTGACGACCAATCCACCTGTCATGAAATATGTTATTCAATACCGCTTCAACTGCCCATGAGCTATGTGCCGGACATCCAGCTATGTGCCGGACATCCATCATGTTGGAAGTACATCGCCATTCTGTTATGCAGTGAAACATCTTGTAGTAACATTGGTAGAACATTACGTAGGTAATCAGCATACATTGCACCATTTAGATTGCCATCGATAAAATGGGGGCCAATTATCCTTCCTCCCATAATGGCGCACCATACATTAACCCACCAAGGTCACTGATGTTCCAATTGTCACAGCCGTCATGGATTTTCCGTTGCCCAATAGTGCATATTATGCTGGTTTACGTTAGCGCTGTTGGTGAATGACGCTTTGTCGCTAAATAGAACGCATGCAAAAAATCTGTCATCGTCCCGTAATTTCTCTTGTGCCCATTGGCAGAACTGTACACGACGTTCAAAATCGTCGCCATTCAATTCCTGGCGCACAGAAATATGGTACGGGTGCAATCGATGTCGATGTAGCATTCTCAACACCGACGTTTTTGAGATTCCCGATTCTCGCACAATTTGTCTGCTACTGATGTGTGGATTAGCCGCGACAACATTTAAAACACCTACTTAGGCATCATTATTTGTTGCAGGTCATGGTTGACGTTTCACATGTGGCTGAACACTTCCTGTTTCCTTAATAACGTAACTATCCAGCGAATGGCACTTGGATGATGTCTTCCAGGATAACGAGCAGCATACACAGCAACGCCTGTTTGGCATTTTGATCACAATAGCCATACATCAACACTACATCGACCTTTTCCACAATTGGTTCAAAATGGTTCAAATGGCTCTGAGCACTGTGGGACTCAGCTTCTGAGGTCAATAGTCCCCTAGAACTTAGAACTAATTAAACCTAACTAACCTAAGGACATCACACACATCCATGCCCGAGGCAGGATTCGAACCTGCGACCATAGCGGTCTCGCGGCTCCAGACTGCAGCGCCTAGAACTGCATGGCCACTTCAGCCGGCCACAATTGGCAAACGGTCCATTTTAACATGGGTAATGTATCACGAAGCAAATACCATTCGCACTGGTGGAATGTTACGTGATACCAGGTACTTACACCTTTGTGACTATTACAGTGCCATATATCACAAAGTGAAAAAAGTGGTCCAACTAAAACATTCATATTTCTTTACGTACCACACGAATATGTAATAAAAATGGGGGTTCCTATTTAAAAAAACGCAGCGCCATCTATCGGGTCAACCATAGCACTATCTGGTTTCCCCCTCAAGCTAGATGAGTTTCGTTCTTTGTAGTTTTTTTGTTTGATGCTTATTTCGTGAAATATTTGGCCCGGTCACTATGTATGGACCAACCTGTATATCTAAATTTTCTTCATATATGTAATGTGCAGCTGTTATTTAGGTGCTCAGTCAGTGAGTTCTCGCTGTTGTACATGATTTTTAAAATCAAAATCGATAACTGTAACTTTTTCACAGAGAATTTCGTAGTACTGAATACAAGTCATCTTATTGTTTCAGCATATGTCCAACACATAATTGGTGAACCAGCAACTGTAGCTGCATCAGCTGGTATATGTGGTTTTCTTCTCCATAGTTCTCTGTATACGTAATATACGTTCATCGTATATGTACTATGATGCATAGTTTTTGTTGTTGTTGTAGACGATTTCCTGCCAAAGAAGAGGAACAGGGAGGAATATGTGTCGAGGATAAGCAGGAGCCATTGAAGAGCTCCTCTAAGTGGACATACTAAAAATATTTTTTTCTCTTAGTTTTTTTGCGTGTGTGGATGTTTTTATTACTAAAAAGAATAATATGAGGTTTTAGGTGATATCAGTGAGATGGCTCTTCCCCAGTTGAGGCGAGGATGGCATGCAACAGTGAGTGGAGGAGATGGAGAGAGACCTTCATTGGCGTGAGGAGATGCTGGATGAGCTGAGGGAGATGCCAAGCAGCCAGAGAGAAATAGGTAATTTATGTACATGTACTCATACTACTCACAAATAACAATAATAATTTATGTTCTTTCTCTCCTTTTCATTATTCTACACTCCTGGAAATGGAAAAAAGAACACATTGACACCGGTGTGTCAGACCCACCATACTTGCTCCGGACACTGCGAGAGGGCTGTACAAGCAATGATCACACGCACGGCACAGCGGACACACCAGGAACCACGGTGTTGGCCGTCGAATGGCGCTAGCTGCGCAGCATTTGTGCACCGCCGCCGTCAGTGTCAGCCAGTTTGCCGTGGCATACGGAGCTCCATCGCAGTCTTTAACACTGGTAGCATGCCGCGACAGCGTGGACGTGAACCGTATGTGCAGTTGACGGACTTTGAGCGAGGGCGTATAGTGGCCATGCGGGAGGCCGGGTGGACGTACCGCCGAATTGCTCAACACGTGGGGCGTGAGGTCTCCACAGTACATCGATGTTGTCGCCAGTGGTCGGCGGAAGGTGCACGTGCCCGTCGACCTGGGACCGGACCGCAGCGACGCACGGATGCACGCCAAGACCGTAGGATCCTACGCAGTGCCGTAGGGGACCGCACCGCCACTTCCCAGCAAATTAGGGACACTGTTGCTCCTGGGGTATCGGCGAGGACCATTCGCAACCGTCTCCATGAAGCTGGGCTACGGTCCTGCACACCGTTAGGCCGTCTTCCGCTCACGCCCCAACATCGTGCAGCCCGCCTCCAGTGGTGTCGCGACAGGCGTGAATGGAGGGACGAATGGAGACGTGTCGTCTTCAGCGATGAGAGTCGCTTCTGCCTTGGTGCCAATGATGGTCGTATGCGTGTTTGGCGCCGTGCAGGTGAGCGCCACAATCAGGACTGCATACGACCGAGGCACACAGGGCCAACACCCGGCATCATGGTGTGGGGAGCGATCTCCTACACTGGCCGTACACCACTGGTGATCGTCGAGGGGACACTGAATAGTGCACGGTACATCCAAACCGTCATCGAACCCATCGTTCTACCATTCCTAGACCGGCAAGGGAACTTGCTGTTCCAACAGGACAATGCACGTCCGCATGTATCCAGTGCCACCCAATGTGCTCTAGAAGGTGTAAGTCAACTACCCTGGCCAGCAAGATCTCCGGATCTGTCCCCCATTGAGCATGTTTGGGACTGGATGAAGCGTCGTCTCACGCGGTCTGCACGTCCGGCACGAACGCTGGTCCAACTGAGGCGCCAGGTGGAAATGGCATGGCAAGCCGTTCCACAGGACTACATCCAGCATCTCTACGATCGTCTCCATGGGAGAATAGCAGCCTGCATTGCTGGCAAAGGTGGATATACACTGTACTAGTGCCGACATTGTGCATGCTCTGTTGCCTGTGTCTATGTGCCTGTGGTTCTGTCAGTGTGATCATGTGATGTATCTGACCCCAGGAATGTGTCAATAAAGTTTCCCCTTCCTGGGACAATGAATTCACGGTGTTCTTATTTCAATTTCCAGGAGTGTATTTCTCTTCAACAGTGGGTCAGGGGAACAATTCCCACAATACACAGTGGCATGGGCACAGGGGGTGGCAAAGCTAGCTTCGCCAAAGCGGGATATGGTGAGGCATGCCTTAATGGCAAGGGAGCCGCCCATCACCGCGTGGAAAGCCACTGCAGCCGCTGCCAACCCCGTTGCCGCTCCCGCTGCTATTGCCCTAGCACTGGTCTGGCGTCCATGGGCACCCATCCTCTGACATGCCGTTCAGGGCTTCACAAACAGCAGCCGCACCCAGAATGCTCACACTGGTCTGATACTGTATCATCTCCTCCTCCTTCCCCACCTTCTCTTCCTCACTAATCTTGCAAGGTACGCCACATACTCCTCAACACCTCACTGCAAGCAGCTTTCTCAAGGTCATCAACTGGTAGCAGCTACAGTATTGGTAACAGCGATGATCCTGTGGCTAGTGGCAGTTCCATCTCCCATCCCTTTAGTGAAGAACATCAGGTCAGTAACACCAAACTGCAGTTAGAATACTCGGAGATTGTGACGCCTTTGGGGAGCGAATCTCGTTCACTAGAATTGAGAATCAGGCAGGAGGGTACCGCGACACTGTTGGGTTTCTAAGACCGTGCCTTCCTGTAGTGGAAACGGAGCTCCTGAAGGTTGCTAATCATCTGTGGTATCCTGCCATTAAAGCCATTAAATGTAGCACAGTGCACCCCCCCCCCCCCCAAAGTTGCCACTGGCGTTGAAGAGACAAGTCTTCACTAATTTTGGAGGGTAAAATGGTGTGATAACATGGAGTACATCAATCACCAGGTGGTTTCATGAGTCCACCTTGAGAAGTATGGTGGCCCAGTTTCCCAAGATGGAAGTTAGAGGGTCAGCTAAAGCATTCAGCCGAATACTACACCTGAACATCCATATACATGTCTATCATCCAGTCAATGGAGGGTCTAGCTATATCGAGTTACCTAAAGATATAGCAAATAAGAAGTCATGCACTAACATAAAAAATGAGAAGGATCAGTCTTGTTTTACATGGTCAATCCTGGCTTGCAAGAGAAATCACAATTTACATCCAAAGCATGCAAGTAGATACCACATATGTACAAATATTATCCCCAGAAGGTATAACATTGATAGTATCGAGTTTCCCACTAAACTCCAGGACATGTCTAAGTTTCAGACTCAGAATACCAGAGTATCAGCTCATGTCAATGGTCTGGAGAAATGCAACACAGATGAGCAGAACAAGTATATAGTTGTCGGCCCCCTCCATTTCTTAAAATCTGCCAATGAGCGTAACATGCACATAAACACACTCTTATTTTCCAGTGAGAAAAACAAGGAGTAAGGCAAGTATCGTTATGTCTGGATCAAAGATATCCCCGCCTTCTCACCTCCCAGATGAGCAAACTAAGGGTAAAGAAATTATTTGCTTAAGGTGCCTCAATGGCTTTCCGATAAACGAGTATTTAGCTAAACATCTAGTTGACTGCGTTTCCAATTATCTGGTAAGTGTTATTATGCCTACTGATGAAAACAAATTCACGAATTTAAAAAATACTCACCATCAAGAGTGATGCCCAATTTGTGGTGTACAATGACTTTGAATGCCTCCTCGCTCCTGTGACCCACTGTTAAGGTGACCCTACAGACTCACATACTACCTCTACAGAAAAAACAGGTACCATATGCGGCAGCATACCAAATTGAATCGTTCTGTGATTCAAGTCTTAACCGCTGCAAGTCTTATGTTGGGGAAATCCTGTGGTTTGGCTGCTCACTGAACTCGAGAAACTTTTATGGGAGGTTGATAAGGCTTACAGCGACAACGTTCCCATGACCAGATTGAAGGAGAATGAAGATTTGTACCATAACACAACTGCCTGTCATATTTGTGGGTTGCCATTGGATAGAAAAGTGGAAACTCTTCATAGGGACCACTGTCATCTTGCAGTGACGTTTCATAGTGCAGCTCACAATACGAGTACCAGTTACCAAGGTACATACCTGTTTCTTCCATAATTTAAGCGCATATGACATTTACTTTCTTGTTAAGCACTTGTATGGTTTCAGCATGTAGAAAGATCAGGTCAGTGTCCTGCCTGAGGGCATCAAGAAATATATTTCATTCTCCAAACAAATGACAAGACCTATGTTCCACTTCCTTGACTCACTACGTTTTTTGCAGGCACCACTCCAGAAACTCGTTGAAGCTCTACCTTGGGAGGATATGCACGTGACTTAAACTGCATTCCCCGATGCCGAAAAGTTCCAACTTGTGACAAGAAAGGGGGTTTAGCCGTATAAGTACCTAGATAGTGTGGCAAAACTCAATGAAACAAGACTACCCAACATAACTGCCTTCTCCAACACTCTTACAGGCGATGCCATAACGTGTGCAGAGTATAAGCATTCTGTGAATGTCTGGCAGGAATTCAGTATCACCAATTTAGGAGAGTATGCACAGCTTTACTTGGACACATACAAGCGCTGGCTTATGGACGTTTCCTAGAAATTCCAGAGTCTATTCATGACCATATATTCTCTGGATCCCACGTTCTATTACACGGCACCTGGATTGTCTTGGGACGCTATGCTCCAGAAAACGAAGTGCAGCATCGAATTATTCACTGATAGTGACATGCTTCTTTTGCTTGAGTGAGGAATGCGTGCGGGACTTTGTCAATGTGTCTGTCGGCACGCCAAGGCAAATAACCTACGAATAGGTTCAATGCATCCCTTGATTCGAGTTACATCATGTACCTGGACGCAAATAACTTATACAGGCACACCACGCATTGATGAGTTTTGACAGATGCCTAAAGACGAATGCAAGGGATTAGCTGAATAAATCAAGGGTATGGCGGCTGATTGCAATGTGAAGTATGTGATGGAGGTACAACTCACATATGCTATTAGTGTGCATGATGCACACTCTGATTTGCTGCTGTGTCCAGAACAACTAGTTCTGCGAGGAAGCTCCACCACGAAACTGATGACAATGTTGGGGAATAAGCGGAGATATATTATTCATTATTGTAATCTCCAGCAATGTCTCAACTTAGGGATGGAGCTGGTTAGAATCACCTTGGCTATCTTCTTCAAGCAGTTCCCCTGGTTGAAGACATATATTGATTTGAATATGAGAGAGAGAGCTTTTGTGATGTGTGACTTCAAAACAAATTTCTACAAATTAACAAATAATTCCATTTTCTTCAAAACAACAGCGAATTTGAGGGATCGGTGTGAAATTTTGATTCGATCCAAATGTGGAATTGTATCTCAAAAACTGAACTGTATCTCAAAAATCAAATTGTATATGCGTGAACTGAATAAATGAAAAAATTCGTTACCATATATCTTTGTTATTGTTATTTACAAATAAGCTATCCTCGGCTTATGGTAGCAGCAGGCATGTGACCATGTCCAATTCCAAGGGGAATTAGCAAACGTGTCTAAAATTATACCTCCTGTGCTTGAAGAAAACCACAGATGTAGTACACGGGCAAAACTGTGTACTGTCAAAGTGAGAACAAGGTGAAATCAGTGAAAAAAGTACACACATATTATGAAGTAAAAATTCATTTATTTCTCTCCAACTTAATAGTAATTTTGCATTTTCATAAGCATATACTGCAACACTATTTTCACACATCTTCCTGAGTAGATGGGGATCAGGACACCAGTATAATTACAGGTCTTGAATAGCACAAAACTTGAAGATTCGATGCATGCATGCTATCTTCTCCTTCCCCTTCATAAAGAAGATGGCATCTGTGTGGTCGAATAATCGAAACTAAGTCACCATGTCTTTATAGGGTACAACAGGATCATCCCAGTGAATTCCATGGTAGAAACGTGTTAACCATTTTGCACTATTCCATGTCTTAGCGCACTTCACATCCTTGAAAGACCTCAGTGATACATTGTTTGCTGACAATGTCATCTTCTCTGTAAGCTACAAATGCAACATCCTTAAATATGAACTGTCTACGCTCATCATCATAGAAATCCTGAGCGTCTGCAGTGATGTTCACACGTTGAGATACCACTGTGGAATACTCTGGGTATGGTGCAGCATCTGTTCATTTATACAGCTTGTTTCACAACACCAGTGAGCGGTGGTACTTAATAATGCAGTCAGGTAGAACTAGAGCATACTCTGCAGTGTGTTTCGGGAAATTAGCACTTCTATAGGTCTAGATTTAATTATCTCATTGTGTTTTGAGCAGTTTATTACGATGATTGGCGCCAGCACCTTGAATCTTCATGGGCTGAGTAGACATCCTTCCCCTTCATAGTATGATGCACAGACCTCGCATACATATGTTACACTGCATACAATTTCATCCCATTGCAGGCCTAAATTATCACACAGGTAGAATTCGGAGTTCAGGTAGACTCTGGCATCAGTTAACCTGCAATTATCAAATCTGGTGGTATCATTTGCTATATCGCCTCTTCTGTTGGACTGAAATGCAAGTATGATGAACGAGGTGTCTCCAGTAGATTGGAGGTTTTAATACGAGGGAATTTTGAAAAGTAAAGATACAGTGGCTCGAAGTCCTTAAATAGAACATTTATTTAGAAAAAGTCAGTTACATCTTATTCACTGGATTATTTGTTATTTTTCGACATAATCACCCCCGTTATCCGAACATTTGTTAAGTCGGTGTACAAGCTTTTGTATCCCACAGTCAGAAGGTTGCCACCTGTTGTCGGAACCACATTTCAACTTCATCTTTGATCTCTTCATCGTCGTGGAATGATTTCCCACCAAGATATGACTTCAGGTAACGGAAGACATGGAAGTCGGTGGGCGCAAGGTCCTGGCTGTATGGCGGATGGTCCAATACATCCCATTTGAATTGTTTGAGTAGCGCTTTGGATACGAACACTGTGTGGGGCCGAGCGTTGTCATGAAGCAAGTGGACTCCACATGTCAGCATTCCCCTGTGTTTGTTTTGAATTGCCCTTCGAAGACATTTCAAAGTCTGGCAATATGCAGCAGCGTTAATTGTCGTTCCAGGAGGCGTAAATTCCAACAGAAGAATGCCTTGTCTGTCCCAAAAAAACAGAAACCATGATTTTCTTCGCTGAAATCGACGTTTTACATTTCTTGGCTTTTGGTGAATTCGAATGGCGCCATTGCATTGATTGTTGCTTGGATTCAGGTGTATGGTGATAAACCCACGTCTTGCCACCTGTCACAATGTGATCAAGGAACTCATCACCTGCTTCAGCATAACATGTGAGGAAGTCGAGTGCATAGCCCATCCATTTCTTCTTGTGTTCTTCCGTTAACAGTTTTGGAACCCAGCGCGCACACAATTTCCTGTAGCCTAACTTGACAGTCACAACTTCATAAAGAGTTGTCATTGCCACGTCCGGTATGATCTGATGCAATTCTTTCAATGTGAGACATCTATTCACACGAATTGCTTCCTCCGTTCTCTGAAGAAGGGCATCAAAGATCACAGATGGGCGACCTGTTCTTTGTTCGTCATTAACATCGGTCCTACCTTCAGAGAAATGACGACACCATTTCGTTACACTTTGTCGATTCATAATGTTCCCATAAACAGAAACAATTTCTTTGTGAATATCTGCTGGTCGCTGACCTTTTGCATGAAGAAAACATATGACGGAGCGCACTTCGCATTTGGCGGGATTCTGAATCGGCGCAGCCATTTTAAACACGACCTACTCCAACGAGAAGCAACGTTCAACTGCCGAACGACCGCGAGGAGAAAGCTAACGGTTCAAGGTTAACACCAGTGTTGCCAACTTGCTCGCCCAAACCCTTCTGTTCCTCTGGCATACAGTGTATCTTCACTTTCCGAAATACCCTCGTAGATCACGTTTGTCTCCTTGCAGTTGGTAACACTGGGTACTCAAAGACCTTCCATGAATGGAAAGATAACGGCTGAAATACACCAGCATTCAAAACTTTTAAGCGCTTCAAACACTGCCCATCCAATACTGTGATGTGTGGAATTTTCCATATTATATTATTGATGGTGGTCTCGTTCTCCTCTTGAGCTCCCTAAATGTATGAGTTGCTATCCGTTGCACTCTGCACTAGAATAAGTTACTGTTTAGCATTCAGAACAATTCGGTATATGTCCTCAAAGTATCTCATAAGCAACTTTAAAGGTATGCACGCAGTAAATCTCTTGTACTCATTCACTATTCTATCCACTGGCTCGTCTATGAACAATCCAGCATTTTATAAATCGCTCAGTTCCGAGGAAGAAGGAGAGACATATATTTTAAGAGTTGATGTTATGGCAACACTGCCCATATGGTCAATCTTGACCTCGTTAAGTTCATATCGTATCTCATAAAACAGGAACACTAAAGCATTATGTATAAGGTTTGACGCCATGCAGCAGTACCATCCCTTTTCGTAAATGATCCATCAAGATATATGAAACTCTTGCATGGGAGGGTTAAAGCGTCTTAATGTTGGGTGATAATCCTAATTTCGTCGTTCTCGATAAATGAGGTTGATGCATAAGTTTTATACAACCAGTATTCTTGGCGTATAACACACTTGTCGTATTCCACCAGGCTAGTTATTATCGAATGACGTCATTGCGTGGCTTCAGACCTACTGATTTAAAAACCCGTAGTTTGCATGTGTTATCACCTTGCTGTTCTGTTGTGAAGTGCCACGCTGCGTGTTGTGCACTTTTGTTTTATATCTTAGGCCCATCCGGTCTTCATTGACAATATGGGGCTGCTGCAGTCCCTGAAAAGTTGAATCCCACCACTGACGCTTCCGGTCCTGCGAGTTAAAGGTCGTCTCTTCTGCCCCCAATAGGTCCCAGCTGGTTGAAGGCCGCCGCTTCCGGGTCTCTGCATGATCAAGGTCACTGCTGCATCTGCTTTAGATGTAGCTGTGTTATGAAAATCGACAAGTTGATTATCCTGATCCACAATAAACAGCTCCAGATAGTCCAAAGCTTGAACTGTTACTGCGAGGTAAATAGCATTGGTAGGGGTCTCAACGATCTTACACCGTGTTCCCAGTGATGGGAAGAATCTGTAAATTGCGTGAATGAATCTGTTGCTGAGATAAGAGTTTGTTGTAATGTTACACTCGACATGGATTGTACACTACTGGCAGGGAGTATATCCACTGACTGGTCGATTCTGTAGAATTTATTAGAATCCTTATTAAAAACCTATCCTTTTGTGAAACCCAGTAGCCGTCCTGTTGAGCCTTTGTGGTTTAAGTCAATCGTTGCACTTGTTGTCTTTATTTCAGACCGTTTTAAAACTTCGTTTAAATTGTCAGTATCGTGCACACTAGATTCTGTTTCCACAATTTCTTTCCCACCATTAATTTCAGGATAAAGTTTTTGTTAACCTCTGTGATATTCGTAATGCTGTTGTAAGCCTCCAGTCTAATCAGTGCAGTACTCCACTCCCCTTTACTTAAATCAACTGGTGTGAAGTAATTTGCACGAAATACTGACTATCGTTCTTTTTAAGTCAGAGTCTACGACATTGCATCTGAACCACGACTGACAGATGGCTGCTTAATGCATCTTTTTATATACGAGGGCAGTTCAATAAGTAATGCAACACATTTTTTTTCTCGGCCAATTTTGGTTGAAAAAACCGGAAATTTCTTGTGGAATATTTTCAAACATTCCCGCTTCGTCTCGTATAGTTTCATTGACTTCCGACAGGTGGCAGCGCTGTACGGAGCTGTTAAAATGGCGTCTGTAACGGATGTGCGTTGCAAACAACGGGCAGTGATCGAGTTTCTTTTGGCGGAAAACCAGGGCATCTCAGATATTCATAGGCGCTTGCAGAATATCTACGGTGATCTGGCAGTGGACAAAAGCACGGTGAGTCGTTGGGCAAAGCGTGTGTCATCATCGCCGCAAGGTCAAGCAAGACTGTCTGATCTCCCGCGTGCGGGCCGGCCGTGCACAGCTGTGACTCCTGCAATGGCGGAGCGTGCGAACACACTCGTTCGAGATGATCGACGGATCACCATCAAACAACTCAGTGCTCAACTTGACATCTCTGTTGGTAGTGCTGTCACAATTGTTCACCAGTTGGGATATTCAAAGGTTTGTTCCTGCTGGGTCCCTCGTTGTCTAACCGAACACCATAAAGAGCAAAGGAGAACCATCTGTGCGGAATTGCTTGCTCGTCATGCGGCTGAGGGTGACAATTTCTTGTCAAAGATTGTTACAGGCGATGAAACATGGGTTCATCACTTCGAACCTGAAACAAAACGGCAATCAATGGAGTGGCGCCACACCCACTCCCCTACCAAGAAAAAGTTTAAAGCCATACCCTCAGCCGGTAAAGTCATGGTTACAGTCTTCTGGGACGCTGAAGGGGTTATTCTGTTCGATGTCCTTCTCCATGGTCAAACGATCAACTCTGAAGTGTATTGTGCTACTCTTCAGAAATTGAAGAAACGACTTCAGCGTGTTCGTAGGCACAAAAATCAGAACGAACTTCTCCTTCTTCATGACAACGCAAGACCTCACACAAGTCTTCACACCCGAGAGGAGCTCACAAAACTTCAGTGGACTGTTCTTCCTCATGCACCCTACAGCCCCGATCTCGCACCGTCGGATTTCCATATGTTTGGCCCAATGAAGGACGCAATCCGTGGGAGGCACTACGCGGATGATGAAGAAGTTATTGATGCAGTACGACGTTGGCTCCGACATCGACCAGTGGAATGGTACCGTGCAGGCATACAGGCCCTCATTTCAAGGTGGCGTAAGGCCGTAGCATTGAATGGAGATTACGTTGAAAAATAGTGTTGTGTAGCTAAAAGATTGGGGAATAACCTGGTGTATTTCAATGCTGAATAAAACAACCCCTGTTTCAGAAAAAAAATGTGTTGCATTACTTATTGAACTGCCCTTGTATATGCTTCTTCGTAAATTTCAGGAGGAGCGTGATGCGCAGATGCCCACATAAGTAGGTATCAAAGTCTTGGTAGTGATTAAAATAGTAGAACACACGTCTTCTGTCGGTGAAGTACCGTTGTTAACTCTTCTAGCAGCTGCCAGGTCTCCAAATGAGTCGAAATTCTAGACGTTGTTTGTATTTTTCTTAACATACGCCACCCAGTGGGTTCATGGTCCCTCAGCAACATCTAATAGATTCACGATTTCACATTCTCCGGATTTCCACATAGTCTTCAATAATGTATCCCTCGTAAAAACACCACAGAATCTTGGAATGCCCAATTTTTTCCTGGCAAATTTGAGCAGATCTGTATTTGTAGGCGATCTACCCGGTTGGACAGCTACCGTTTTTTTTTTCGTATTTATGAAGAGACCTAGTCCTTCAGGTATGGTCCTATTCCGATGGCTGCTGCTTCCATCATGCGGTTATCTCTTCTTGCTTTCTCTAGCTGCTCCTGGGATTTTTGTGCGTTCTTCACTGTTCTGCCAATAGTTGCAGCACAACTAGCCAATGAACCCATCGCTGAGAGACCTGCGAGGGCAAGAATGAGGAAGGAGGTAATTCCACCTGATGTCTTGAGTATCGGCAGAACCCTGGGTGCTTTAACCAGTCAGTCCTTTACGCTTCAGGGCACTTTTAGCTGCATACATCGCTATATGGATACAGTTTTTTAAACATCCCTGCAGAAGCTTCTTCTTCTTCATCGTTATCTTCGTCTTCTTCATGGTTTTATGAACTACAAAAGCTGCAGTGCGCTGTCTCATATCAGTATCGTTTCTCGCACATGTTGCCTTGGCTTTATCATCTAAAATTCGATGTGCAGCCTGACGTCCTGGCAGATATTTATGTTTAGCGTATGCAATGCCATGTTCCAAAACGTCTCGTCAAGCAGCTTAAGTCCCTTATTACCACGAGCCAAATGTTTTTGAAGCTTTATAACAACATCTCGAGTGGAGCTTTGTCGAGAATACCACCACCTCCTATAATGTGTCTCCTATTAGTTATTACGCATGTTATGCTACTGTGCTTGATGTGCTCTGTGCATCCCATTACATAGCAAATCTGCAGCCTCAATCCAGCTGTTTTGTGATGCAGGAAAGCCATCATAAGAATAAACATGATGTAAACAAACACAAGCGCGATGATTGGTCAGAAGCCTTAGTATACGTACACCGGTGTTGTTACGCTCTTGAAAGTACTTATGTATTAGATATCGTATTACTGAGTTACGATAAATGAAACTTTAAGATATTCTAATGTATTCATAACCCTCGACATTTTCCTTAATCGCGCTTTAGCTATGCAGTTTTTATTTCAAAAATCGTGTAATATACACTCACAGTCTCTGTACTGTTGTGTTCTGATTGTCGCGCTTTTAATGCGCAGTATGAAAATGGCCGAGGCTGCTTTCTGGTCTGTAGTTAAACACGGGTGTGGAACACGGTTAAAAAGTGCCGAGAAATAAGTTGTTCTCAATGTTTTTCATAAATTTACAGAAAAAAATGGCTCTGAAGTTTTCCGAGGCACTCGATTTAACACGTTGATCTACAAATATACTCTGGTTGTGTAGGGGAATTGGTAGCATAGTTAACTGGTAGTCTCGTGTAGTTCATGGTTGGTTCAAATGGCTCTGAGCACTATGGGACTTAACTTCTGAGGCCATCAGTCCCCTAGAACTTAGAACTACTTAAACCTAACTAACCTAAGGACATCACACACATCCATGCCCGAGGCACGATTCGAACCTACGACCGTAGCGATCGCGTGGTTCCAGACTGTAGGGCCTAGAACCGCTCGGCCACTCCGGCCGGCGTAGTTCATGTGGCGCTGGTTCAAGTCTCGGCTTGGTCATCCTTTCGTTCGTGCAATTTGAAATACCTACATCTCGTTGCTGTAAAAGTCATCATCATTTCGTATGAATAACGCACGCCTTCTTCTTTCAAATTACACATTGCACGCGAGATTCCTGTTTTCATTTCAAATATAAATTCATAATTATCGATATTGTAATATCTCTTTATATTCGATGAATTATTCCGATACATTTCTACCCGTGAATGACGTTTACTAATTTTCTATCTTCATACTCGCAGAATCCATGCGAAAAGTAGTTCATACAATAGCTATGCCATGAGCGCATAAGTATTCTTTGTAGTACTCTCTCTGGTGGTTGTTAAAAAAAAAAAAAAAAAAAAAAAGGGAAAGGGAGCTTCCGAGATTGTCTTCGTGCCGTTTAGCCTGAGCTTTGTTTGAAGAACTGTAATCTGATTATTGAGATTTGTGACAGAAGATAACGGATACGAAATTGTACGATTAAAAGTGAAATACATATATATGGCTCCTTCACACAAAAGGTGTGTATTCGACTTTTGAGAATTAATGACATTCATCGATATATTGCGTAGTTGTTAATCAGAAAGGAACTTCCGAAAGACTGGATACGAACCTGCATTTAATAATCCAAGAGCTCCATTATTTCTTCGGAAGTTTAAACTTCATCAAAGCCAAATATCCGCTTGAACTGAGGTTTCCCGACTGATTATACAACGCTCCCAAAAATACGAGGCATTTTATTTGTACAGATTAGCAGACTGCCGCAAAGCACGAGCCTGCAGAGAAGAAGAATCATCGCCTGCTTTCATTCTAACAAGTAAAATTTCAGAATCATTTTGAGTGACTGAGCTATGACTGTGTTTCCTATCATGAATGATTGATTGATCGAACGAATTGAGAGCTACATAATTACGTAGATAAGAAGGAGAGAAAATTACAATGGCGCCAGTGTGACAGGACTCTCTTGGATTGTTATATAATATATGTATTTTTTGTTTCATGAAAACCAACGAGAACGAGAAGTAATGAACCTGAAGTGAGATACGGTGCCCATAGTAAAAGATTGCTGATACCAAGAAACGATTTCAACTATTGGACAACACCGAGACTACAGAAAAAGGCCAGAGAAATCTAATTTTTTTTATCCTGTAGTTAAAATAGTTTGAAATCAATTTAGAAAGAACTTTTTTCCAGATAGTAGTTAAGATTGTAGAACTGTATATTGTGTGATTTTCGTATCTGGACATTGAACTTTATACCATCTGTGAAGTAATTTGAAAGTTAAGTGTGTCTACGACAGTAAATTTGAAACTGTATTTTGTGATTAGAACCTGATATTGATAGTTATTTATTGTTATTGACTAGAGCGGCATTTAAAATGTCATTGAACCAGCAACGAGACGTGCAACAGCCTTCAGCTGTTTGCGCAGAAGCAGAGGCCACGGATAGCAATTCTGAGACTGTTGTGGCTAGCGGTAGCAATATAAATAATCCCGCTGGTTCAGAAAACATTCATACAACAGCTGATCAGACTGTTGTTGACACGTTAGTTGTTATTATGCAACAGTTGTCTCTATTAGCCGAAGGCCAAGCGGAGGTAAAACGAGACTTATCCGTTATACAAAATGAACTCCAAAATCAATTAGCCGAAAATCAAACAGAATTACAAAATCAGTTAAGAGCAACCTTTACCGAATTAGATCAGAGATTAAATACCCAGACACAGGAAATAAAAGAACAGGCAGAAAGGACCGAACAGAATCTTATTGCTCAGATTGAGCAGGTCCGCCAACAATGCCAAGAAAACAATAGTAAATTAAAAGCGGAACTAACCGAATATGTATCCGTCAAAATTGACACGATACAAAAACAGGTAGAACTGTTTCCTCAAGTAATACAAGCTCAAGAGGACATACAGTGTTCCGTAGCTATGATACCAGAAATTATAGAATCCCAAGATAATGTAAAGAAGCAATTTGACGAAGTGAAGGAAAAACAGGAGACAGTGGAACATAGAATGAATGTACTTGCGGGAAAGTTTTCAGAAATGACATTACAGCGGCAAAATTTTCCTTCGGAAACCATAGAAGAAACTATGAAAGTAGCTTTACAGTCAGTTTCAGAGAGTTCGGAGGAGAATTTTTTCAACAAAGGGTTAAAGAAAGTTCGAGAACAACTTGGCGAAGAATTCTCGCGTTGGAAAGAAAATATTGAAAGATCACTAAATCTCTCGCAGGAGGATTTAGAAACAGCGAGAAGTAGGAAACAAAAGTCTCAATCTGCGCGTGACATTCCGTCCACGTCAAGATCCGATGTAAACAGAACTGGAACGTCACAAGTTAGATTCGATATAACGGATAGCCACAGGGAAGAGTACGAACAGGAGGATTTTTGGAATCGTAGTACCGTTGAGGAGAAGATGATTAAACAAAGACAATTTCAAATCTTTAACCCTGACAAAAAGAATGTCCATCCTGTAGTCTTCATTCGAAGTTTCAGAGGTCTGTTTCCACGATCTTGGACAGAATGGCAAAAGATTAGTTTTGTATCAGGATATATACAAGGATCAGGAGCATTGTGGGCATCCGAACAAACATCTTCTTGTAAATGTTACAAAGAGTTTGAGCAGGCTTTTCTAGCAAAATATTGGTCTGCTGGAGTACAAGAAAGACTTAGGCAGGAAGTATTATATCCTGAGCCTTTCTCATTTTCTAGAGGATCTCTAAAGAGATATTTTGAGAAATACAGCAATAAATCTTTGTATTGGGATGTACCGATTCCTTTGTCAGATATACTTAGAATTCTCAAGTCCAGACTACCCACCAGTATAAGGAATCAGCTGTTATATATAAATGATAAGGATATAGACTCATTTATGACTACGCTTGATCATATTGATATAATTGAGGAGGACAATAAAAGGGCAAGAGAAATGTCATATCAAAGAAGTGTAATAGAAGCGAATCCGAGCTGCAACTCGAATGGGAATGGCAGTAATGGTAGTGGTAACAATAATCATAACCAACTACACTCTCCGAGGAGACTTAGAAATGGACAAAATGCAAACAATAATTATTACCATAATGGAAACTTTGGTAATGGTGCAGCGAGGGGCTATTTTAGGAACAATAGGAATTTTAATCGATATAATCCAATGTATGACAACACAAGACAGTTCTACCAACACCAGCAGAACAACAACAATAATTACACAAATCAAGCAAGACAATATAGACCGAATTCACCACAACAACCGATAATCACTGAAGTAGCTGAAGAGACAAATACCAATCGGACCAACAGTCAGTCAAACTAAACGTGACCGCATCGTGCCCCGGAGGAGCGGTCAGGGGATCTGTTAGGGGCGAAACAGTAAAATTACAATTGTTAAGATATAATGATGGTGAGCTGTTGACGGAAGAGTTAACAAAGGATTTAATAACGTGTCATAATGACAGATCGAGTGTTCCGGTATCGGAAGTATTTGTTGAAATAGAGGAAGTTCCAACGAATGTGATATTGGACACCGCCGCTTCCGCCAATGTCATCTCAGGCGCTCTTTTTCGGAGAATTATTAGGAAGAAGAAGGTACCAATGTTGCCAGTACAGAACTGCAAAATCATCGGAGCTGTTGGAGCACGCTCTCCCAATGTCAAAATACAAACACAATTAGAGATGAAAATGGGAAATGTAGCAATAAAATGCACGTTCCTTGTAGTGGAGAAGTTATTAGTGGACTGTATTCTGGGTATTGGGAGTATGCAGGAGTACGATTGTCAGATTGATTTTTTGGAAGGAATAGTTAAATTTAGATTAAATGGAGAAGAGATAGCACTGGATTTAAATAGAAAGGAAACGGTGCATGAGAAATATTGTCGCGGTGCCTTAATTCAATTAATTGACACTACAAACGGTCGTTGGAAGGAGCTTTCAAAGGATTTGATACAACAGGAGGACTTTAACCAAACAACAATGATAAAAGCTAGTGAATCAAATAAGCTTACCGGAGAACAAAGGCAGCAGCTTCATTATTTGTTAGAGGCATATGAAGAGATTTTTGATGAGAAACCAGGAATTATTAAAGGGTATATTTGTCACCTACAAGTGAAGCCACATCAGACTTACTGTTACACGCACTATCCGATCCCCTGGCGTTTAAAACAATCCGTTCAAAGGGAGATAAATAGAATGTTAGAATGGAACTTGATTGAGCCATCAAATAGTCCATATTGTTCTCCGCTCTTAGTCGTCCCAAAACCTGGAGGTAACGTTAGATTAGTTCTGGATGCGAGAGAGATTAATAAAATAATAGTACCTGTAAGAACTCATCCGAAAAATATAGATGAATTAATTCAAAATTTCCAGGATGTTTCGTACTTAACTAGTGTTGATTTGAGAAGTTCGTACTGGCAGGTCCAAATGGATGAAGAATCTAGGAAATATACCGCATTTATCTATGCTGGGAGAAGTTACCAATTTAGAGTTGTCCCGTTCGGACTTAATATTAGTGCCGGAATATTTATTTCAGCGTTGGATTATGTTCTTGGACCAGAATTGCGTAGTCGTATAACTGTGTTTGTTGACGACTTATTAATAGCCACGAAAACATGGGAAGAGCATTTGCATATTTTGGAAAGGATTTTTGCTGTTTTCAAGAAAACCGGAATTACAGTAAACTTACAAAAGTCTCATTTTCCTTTACCACAAATTAAGTTCTTAGGACATATGATAGATGCGAAAGGTATCCCGCCTACCGAGAAGAAGATAAGTGCAATTCTAAATTTTCCATCACCACGGAATAAAAGACAGCTGAAGGGATTTATAGGTATGGCATCGTTCTTCCGTCGTTTCATAAAGACTCAAGCCATGAATTCTGAGGCATTAAACCGGCTTCTACGGAAGGATGTGCCATGGCAATGGACTGAAGAATGCGAACTAGCTTTTCGAGACATTAAAGACCAACTCGTTAACGCATCCTTATTATATCACCCTGATATGAATTGTGAGTTCTTTCTGTCCACGGATTCATCGGATGTTGGATTAGGTGCTTGTCTCTTCCAAATTAGGAAAAAAAAAGGGGTACCAACATTCTGTCCGATAGCATTTGCTAGTCGAGTGTTATCGCCCTGTGAAAGGGCCTATACGACCACAGAACTTGAAGCACTTGCGGTTATCTGGGCATTCAAGAAGTTTAACTATTATTTATATGGTTCGAAAACGATTGTGTATTGTGACCATCAATCACTAACCTTTTTGCAAACATGTAAATTATTACATCCTAGACTGTCACGTTGGACAGTGACACTACAACAGTAACAATTTAAAATTATTCATGTGTCTGGCAAAGAAAATATTATTGCGGATGCACTGTCAAGATCCCCAGAAGGTTTAACGCCGGAAATAGAATCAGTAAATACTTCGGATTTTCCAGTATTACTATTGCAGGACAATATCTACAAGACTTATTATGTACATCTTTGTAGAGATATGGGAAATTTACAACGAAAAGACCTTCGATGGAAGAAGATAATTCAGCTAAAGGAACAACAAAATTCAAGGGCTAGTTTAGATCATTATAAATTAGTAACTAGAGTATTATTCTTCAGATGTGGGAAGGACAACAATCCACGGTGGTGTGTATGTATCCCGAAGGAATATGAGTAAAAATTAATTTGGTTTACCCACTTATCATGGGGACATTTTGGTGTAATTAAATGTGCTAATAAAATAGGAGCATACTGTTATTTTCCGAATATTAGGAGAAAAGTGCACCAAACAATACAAAAGTGTTTACTCTGTCAAAAGGCAAAACCGGATAATAGAGGTAGTAAGCATGTTCTGCATTCAATTATTCCACGAGAGCCAAGGGCGTTAATTTCGTGTGATATCTACGGCCCTCTCCCACGATCAAGAGGAGGAGTCAAATTCATTGTTGGATTCTTGGACGTGTTTACCAAATATGTAAAACTATATCCATTAAAGTGTGCTACTGCAAGAGCTGTTGTAGTGAGATTGGTGCGTGACTATCTTCCGCATGTAGGTTTACCGAAATCCATAATTACAGATAATGCCAGAATTTTTACTGGATTTAAATGGAAGCAAACATTAACACAACTTGGTATTCGACAAATTTTGACATCGTGTTACCATCCACAAGGTAGTCCAATAGAACGAGTTTTCCGAGAATTAAACCGGTTTATGCGTACATACTGTCACAGTAAACAAACATCATGGGCTGATTATTTGTCAGAATTTGAACAAATATTCAATAATCTGACACATACCTCAACTAACTTTACTCCAACAGAGCTTATGTTTAGTCAGATTGGAAAGAACTTCTGGATAAACCATCTGCCAAAGTATGAAGACCAGAATTTAAAATGGGAGGAAAAGATTCGACTCGCACTTGTCAATTTAACTAAAAAGGCAATACAACGGAAATTGACATATGACAAACGGATTCACCGGATTCAGACGTTTCATCTTGGAGAAAAGGTTTTATTGAGACGACACATCCATTCCTCGAAACTGATGAAGAACATAAAGAAATGGAATCTTATTTATACTGGACCATATGTTATTGTAAATATACCAAATCCGGGATCATACTTGTTGGCATATCCCGAATCGAAAAGAGTAAAGGGATTATTCCCGCATAATGATATTCAGAAATTTTTTTTGAAGGATCGTAGATCTGTGATACCAAATATGGAGAAGAATTTAGAGTGGAATTTGACTATGAGTCGAATGTGTATATAAATATCAAGAAGTTTATGTTGTCTAGAGGTTAAGAGACAGTGAGATTACTCCTGTGGTAGGTGAAGAGACAGTGAGATTACTCCTGTGATAGTTTAGCAGGAAAATTTTTAGATAGGTAGAAGAATTTGTTAATTACTAGTGTTTCTAAGTGTGGACTATGAGCAGAAGCCACAGTGATATACAATGAAAGTGCATCTACATTTCCTCAAGACACGGCACTTATGTGAGAATTGCGTGTGAAACTTGAACAGTGTGGGATATGTAGGTAAATACGCTGTGAGTATGATGTGCGCTGTTCGCGCAAGAAAACAAATGAACTGTGAAATGAAGCAACAGTCGATAATGTCACTGTTGCAAACAATTGAAGAAACTCTCTGGTTGCGCGAGAGAAAATTATTATAATTTTTAGATTTTTCATTATGCCTTCTCGACCAGGAGAATTAATTTAAGAATTTTAATTGACTTTTTACGAATAGCAATTTGTGTGTTTCATCTTATGGACATAATTGTTGAAATATATTTCCACAAATGTTCATGAGAGGATGAAGAAGATTCTACGAGTGGATGATTTGATAAATGAACATACGTCATCATTAATGATATTTATTTGCAAGTGGATCTATAAATCAATTAATTATAAGAATAATGAAAATTTTTCAAATTATTCCTTTTGTGGAGTCAGTGTCGTATACCTATGTTTAAAATTTTTCATCAGGTGTAAACTTAAATTTTATTCATAATTTCGTAATTGAAAGCAAACCTCGGACAGATTCAATGCTCTACTTCCACCTGCACTGTAACAAAACGAAGATAAGATTAAAAATTTTTTTTGAGAGGAATACATTCGATATGAGCTACAACAAAATTTAATTGCCGACAGTCTATTTGGCAATGTTTTGGACAATCAGCAGTTGTAATGCAAAACAACTTTGGTATTGAGGACTACAAAAAAAATTCGTGATTGTCAGAACTGATGGATATTCCAGTCTAGTACAGATGGAAGAATATAAGAATCCACTCCGATTTTGAGTTCAACGATGAAATAGGGACTTCGTTGCCTTAATCCACTCTCTTCCAGGGATTTATTCAGTCAGAACCTTTTCTTATTCCATTTTAAACCTGTTTCATGTTCACGTCCCTGACCATCTGTTCCGGAGATCATCTTCCTGTTTCTACGGCACGTTACCAGCTTCTATCCTGTACCATAAGCCATCGCCTGTCCTTCGTGCCGCCTCCACCAAACGCTGTACGTCGCCTACCCGGTGTCCGTACCCAGTGTTCCTGTTCCATCGACTTCACAACGAGATCGCCGGCTACATCGTCGAAAGAAGAATTTTGAAAATTTTTTTTGAGCAATATTGTAAAAATTTTTTTTGGCTATGAGGCACTTTTCCTGCGATCTAATCTATAGAGCTTCTATATATTTCAAAATTACTGGATTTAGGCTTTCCTATCTTCTTTAATACCTGAGCTGGGGTCTATTCTTCCGGGTTTTCCAGGGTTTCCCTGTGAAGGCCAGTTCCCAAATGGGTAGACCTTTTCCGTAATTACACCAATCTACATCTTCCCTGGTTATGTACTCGGGATGCGGATATACCCCGGTACATGTAAAAGCTACAGCTTAGGTATTCTCGTAACTTATTGTCTTAATATGTTACCCATACTCTCTATAGCAAAATTCTGCTAATTCAAAATATTCCTCTTTTGAATAAACAACCCAACAAATTTTTTCTGTTAGCTCGCAAAGTGTATTATCATTAACTTTGCTCGCTGCGAGGGGCAATTGTAATATCTCTTTATATTCGATGAATTATTCCGATACATTTCTACCCGTGAATGACGTTTACTAATTTTCTATCTTCATACTCGCAGAATCCATGCGAAAAGTAGTTCATACAATAGCTATGCCATGAGCGCATAAGTATTCTTTGTAGTACTCTCTCTGGTGGTTGTTAAAAAAAAAAAAAAAAAAAAAAGGAAAGGGAGCTTCCGAGATTGTCTTCGTGCCGTTTAGCCTGAGCTTTGTTTGAAGAACTGTAATCTGATTATTGAGATTTGTGACAGAAGATAACGGATACGAAATTGTACGATTAAAAGTGAAATACATATATATGGCTCCTTCACACAAAAGGTGTGTATTCGACTTTTGAGAATTAATGACATTCATCGATATATTGCGTAGTTGTTAATCAGAAAGGAACTTCCGAAAGACTGGATACGAACCTGCATTTAATAATCCAAGAGCTCCATTATTTCTTCGGAAGTTTAAACTTCATCAAAGCCAAATATCCGCTTGAACTGAGGTTTCCCGACTGATTATACAACGCTCCCAAAAATACGAGGCATTTTATTTGTACAGATTAGCAGACTGCCGCAAAGCACGAGCCTGCAGAGAAGAAGAATCATCGCCTGCTTTCATTCTAACAAGTAAAATTTCAGAATCATTTTGAGTGACTGAGCTATGACTGTGTTTCCTATCATGAATGATTGATTGATCGAACGAATTGAGAGCTACATAATTACGTAGTAGATAGGAGGAAAAATTACAATATTTTATGAAAGATTGTTAATAAAGGTTACTTAAATTACGAAAACATCATTAATTTTTAGGACAAAAATCAAAAACCAAATACTCTTTATTTGAACTATGTCCGTTGTGTCATACCACAGATGTAGTCTCACACGAACCAAAGTTATAAGTGTCTTAGAAACGTGAAGTACAATCATTTTCACAGCATCGAGCATACTACAGGTATACAAATGCTGCTTTTTTTTACAATTGTCGCGAGAAATAACAAGACTGTTAAGTTGCCAGACTTGCTGGAACTAACGGAAGCAGCTTATTCCCCTGTCACTGCCGAACGCTGGTATAGAACTGCACGTCATAAGAGAAGAGGAGAAAATGCGGCGCCTGGGTGGCTTCGTGGATTCTGTTGTCGATCGATTCGTTATCAGCGTAGTAGATGACAGTTCCAGAAATGAAATGTAATTCTCCCATTCAGATAAGGTGGGAGCTAAGATATTACCGGACGACTGACTGTAGTTAAACCTTCAGTGCCTTCAGCATTCAACAACACGGTGATATCCCAGCAGTATGATTGTGCTCGCTCAGGAAAATTACCATGTGTTTAAGTTAGGAATTTTCATCACTCTTGCCGGCCGGTGTGGCCGTGCGGTTCTAGGCGCTTCAGTCTGGCTGGGTGGACAGTGCCGTCCAAGTTAAATGCACCGGAAAAGCTGTTGTTCTGCAATATCACTCGATCTATGTGCGTTTAAACACAGAGTAAAATGTATCCTTTTGATCGTACTTGACTGTGCTTGACACGGCTTCTGCTCCACGTGAAACGAAATCCAATGAGGTTCAAGCAAACATGGAAGAATACGGGTGTACTATTTACTTCAGGTTTATTCGTATGATGAACACAGTATAACGCTCTATTCCCTCGACATCTTACGAAACGCTCTAAGAGAAACACGGTTGCAGGTTCGAATCCTGCCTCGGGCATGGATGTGTGTGATGTCCTTAGGTTAGTTAGGTTTAAGTAGTTCTAAGTTCTAGAGGACTGATGACCATAGATGTTAAGTCCCATAGTGCTCAGAGCCATTTGAACCATTTTTTTTTCATCACTCTTGTTTGTAATCGGAATACTATATCAGGTGAGAAGGAGGGCATTTTATGCTCTCCGTCTGAAGCAGCGCTGGAGTTTTGCCGAATACTGTTTCATTCTCTTTAAAAATTAAATGACATTCGAAGCTGTATCGTTTCTCTGCTCGTCGCTTTTTTACATCTGAACTGCTGCAGGTTAATTGGACCGGCTGGGTGGCCAGTGCCGTCCAAGTTAAATGCACCGGAAAAGCTGTTGTTCCGCATTATCGCTCAATCTATGTTCTTGTAAACACAGCCTAAAATGTATCCTTATGATCGTACTTGACTGTACCTGATACGGCTTCCGCTCCACGTGAAACGAAATCCAATGAGGTTCGAGCAAACACGGAAGAATACGGGTGTAATATTTACATCAGGTTTATTCTTATGATGAACACAGTATAACGCTCTATTCCCTCGACATCTTACGAAAGGCTCTATGAGAAACACTTATGGTTCTGAGCTATTCTGCATTTCCTCAGAGTAAAAGTTTCCTGAAATTTCAGTGCCACTGCTGTCTTTAAAATGTAAGATCTGGGATTGGTTCTCTGCACTTTGAAAACTGTGAATATCTCACTCAACCAGTTTGGGAGGTATGACTTCTCAAGCGCTGTCTTCTGTTTTGAGAAACGCAGCAAGCCACTCGCATCAAATTTCAGTTTAATACGACAGTACACCGTATCCCCGAGTCCATTAACATGAACATCGATTGGTCTCATTTTTATTGTGCTATGTTTGGCTTGATTATACTGAGCAATTATTTCTGGGAGGGTATATGTCCATTTGTATGAGTCGGAAGATAAAAACACATCCGCATTTGACCTTTTATTGTTCTGTTCAGACATTCCATGATACTCGCCTTCAGGTGCGTGAATGTTGAGCAGCATAGCGCTACATCATAATCTTGAAACACTTATTGAAAAAGTCTCCACCGTGATCGTTTTGGAGACTGTCCGGGCATCTATTCGTCCCTGTCTGCAGCAAACACTCAAACAAATCCGCAGCATTTCTCCCCATTTTTGTTTTTACAAATAATGCCCACGCAAATTTGGAGTATGTATCAATAACCATTGAAATATATTTGAATCCATTATTCTGATGTGAATATTCCCTCATATCTTCAAGGTCAACCTGCCATAAGTCATACAAACCTTTAATCATAACATGCCTACGAGGGTATGTTTTGTGTGCTGGTTTGTGCTGTTGTCAAACTACTATCTCTGTACTCATTCGATTATACCTCTCTTTCCAAGCTCTGAAATTACTGGGACAACTTCATTCGATTGAGCTGTATTGCCCACAGCAGCTGACGTCATGAGCAGTCATAGTCAATCTATTATCTCATTGGGGTCTTCGTAGTATGTGTACTGAGGAGACTGATTGCTGACTCTTTTATACTGAACGTCAATAACATCACCACTGCTATAATGACAGTCTCCTAATAATGGTTTTATAATGTCTCCGTATTTTGTACTGCATTGGCTTCCTCCTTCCCTGTGTACACCAGTCATTTGTAGTATTTCACCATACATCTCCAGATCTTTGGGTGAAAATTTTACTGTTTTTGAGGGTTTTAGGTAAATGAGGTTGAGTAGACCTGGTGTTCCAGGAAATTCCCTATCCCCTATCTGTATTGTTCTTTCATTGAAAGTTACAGGCTGTGTGCCCACCATGTATGATTTTTCACTACAGACACTGAGTGTTGTGTCTATCCTAGTGCCGCTGTGATGGTTAATGAAACCGGCAATAGCATTGTCGCTATTGTTATGTAATTTTGCTGTCGAGAGATTCAGTAAGTGATTTAAACGTTTCTAACAGTGTCTGCTCTCGATCCAAATGTCCTAACATTAGAAAGTGTAACTTCTCTTGAACAGCCTTCCGCACAGCGATGACCTTAGGCTTGGTCGACATCTTGCTATATACTAAGCGGGTTGCTTCGCAGGCTGAATCTTATATACATTTCACTCAACCTTTACAGTTAAGTCGTCTACTTTCTATCTCAGAATGATGTGAGTGTACATCCCTAGTTCCTTAAACCTAGCATCTAATTCGTTGATCAATCTCAGAAGGGTCTCAGCATACACCTCTAGTTCCTTAACTTTACATTTGACAGACTGAAATTTTCCATCTATGTGCAGGTGCATTCTCTGTATGCGCACACCTATCCTCTCGGGCTGACTGCCTGACATATGTGTGCCCTTGTCAATGGTGTAATGTATACTGACATATTCATCACTTTTTCATATACAAAAAGGTACGGCCAAACTTTCAGGAAACATTCTTCACACACAAAGAAAGAAAATATGTTATGTGGACATGTGTCCGGAAACGCTTACTTTCCATGTTACAGTTCATTTTATTACTTCTCTTCAGATCACATTAATCATGGAATGGAAACACTCAGCAACAGAACGTACCAGCATGACTTCAAACACTTTGTTACAGGAAATGTTCAAAATGTCCTCCGTTAGCGAGGATACATGCATCCACCCTCCGTCGCATGGAATCCCTGATGCGCTGATGCAGTCCTGGAGAATGTATCACAGCCGTCCACAATACGAGCAAGAAGGGTCTCTACATTTGGTACCGGGGTTGCGTAGACAAGAGCTTTCAAATGCCCCTTAAATGAAAGCCAAGCGGTTTGAGGTCAGGAGGCCATGGAATTTGTCCGCCTCTACCAATCCATCGGTCACCGAATCTGTTGTTGAGAAGCGTACGAACACTTCGACTGAAATGTGCAGGAGCTCCATCGTGCATGAACCACATGTTGTGTCGTACTTGTAAAGGCACATGTTCCAGCAGCACAGGTAGAGTATCCCGTATGACATCATGATAACGTGCTCCATTGAGCGTAAGTGGAAGAACATGGGGCCCAATCAAGACATCACCAACAATGCCTGCCCAAACGTTCACAGAAAATCTGTGTCGATGACGTGATTGCACAATTGCGTGCGGATTCTCGTCAGCCCACAAATGTTGATTGTGAAAATTTACAATTTAATCACGTTGGAATGAAGCCTCATCCGTAAAGAGAAGATTTGCACTGAAATGAGGATTGACACATTGTTGGATGAACCATTCGCAGAAGTGTACCCGTGGAGGCCAATCAGCTGCTGATAGTGCCTGCACACGCTGTACGTGGTACGGAAACAACTGGTTCTCCCGTAGCACTCTCCATACAGTGACGTGGTCAACGTTACCTTGTACAGCAGCAACTTCTCTGACGCTGACATTAGGGTTATCGTCAACTGCACGAAGAATTGCCTCGTCCGTTGCAGGTTTCCTCCTCGGTCTAGGTCTTCCCCAGTCGCGAGTCATAGGCTGGAATGTTCCGTGCTCCCTAAGACGCCGATCAATTGCTTCGAACGTCTTCCTGTCGGGACACCTTCGTTCTGGAAATCTGTCTCGATGCAAACGTACCGCGCCACGGCTATTGCCCCGTGCTAATCCGTACATCAAATGGGCATCTGCCAACTCCGCATTTGTAAACATTGCACTGACTGCAAAACCACGTTCGTGATGAACACTAACCTGTTGATGCTACGTACTGATGTGCTTGAAGCTAGTGCTGTAGAGCAATGAGTCGCATGTCAACACAAGCACCGAAGTCAACATTACCTTCCTTCAATTGGGCCAACTGGCGGTGAATCGAGGAAGTACAGTACATACTGACGAAACTAAAATGAGCTCTAACATGGAAATTAAGCGTTTCCGGACACATGTCCACATAACATCTTTTCTTTATTTGTGTGTGAGGAACGTTTCCTGAACGTTTGGCCGTACCTTTTTGTAACACCCTGTATATATATGAAATTCGAGTACTCGGGCTTCTGTCTCAAGATTTCATCCGGCGAGTACATCTGTCAGAAAAAGGACGTTAAAGAGTGGCAATCTGGCAACACTGTAACCACATGTCTGGTAACTAACTTGTTACTAATCTGTGAACAAGATAAAAATGAATAGACAGTCATCTAACGAGGAAAAAAGCAGGCGCCCACAACCGCACGAGTGGTCGACTGTGAAGAGCGGACAAATTGAATAGCTGGGCGGCGGCCATTAGAGTGGTAAACTGACGCTCGGAGTTCGAATGTTTATACATCGCTTTTTGTTATAAAATGCCTTCCCTTGAGTTAGGTCACAAACATAATGCCTCATTTAAATACTTTACTACAATATACTTTTTAATTTATGAACAAACAGCAACTAGTCACTGTTTATGAATTTATCTTACGTACTACATGGAATCTGCTGTAGCTAAAAGTTATGTACTGTAACCCTAGCATTTTTCGTAGTTCATTGACGATAGATGTACGCAAAATGCATCAAAATACTCTAAGATTTACCCACTATATTAATAGATATTTTCTGACTCTACCTTGCTTTAGATTTTATGACGAGAAGTGCGTTACATATGGCATAGTGCTTTGGCAACTCACGACCAAATTATCAAGTTTCAACCTAATCTAGACCATGAAAACACTACCGATCAGCCAACTTTCTTCAAAATGATCAGAACGTATAAAATGGTATTCTGTCGGTCGGAAATCTTGCCTTCTGACAGCGTGTAACCATTTTTGTAACAGCTGTGGTTTTGAGAAAGGAAACCTGCAAATAGATACACAGACATTATGCTAATACCGTGTTACAAAGTCATTTATTAAGCAAGTGCACTGACATACAAAACACCTTAAAATATTCACACATCTGTGAAATGTAATATTCGTTCCTTTCTTGAATTTATTTGTATAATTAATCGCTGCACAACTCTTCACCATTGTACTTCTTTTGTTTGGAACGTACAGACAGTAGAATTACGAGTAACAAATACTGTATGTACGCCCCAACAAATATACAACGTTGAATCAGGGTCTTCATGAATAACAATACTACACAACACATCAGACTATAACCACTATAATGGCGTCCAGCCGAAGGTTCAAATTATCCCGCGACTGCAGCGCCATCAGTGAGTCTAGTTATTTTTTACAAGGTCTTTGGAAAAAAGAGAAAAAACTAACTATTCTTCCTTTTGTTCTTGATTGTAGAAGGACGCCGTTGACGATTCGTGATGAGAATGGTATGTGTTTGTTACTAATACTGTAAGAAAAAGCATTCTTATGATAATAATTAATTCTGTAAATGTGTAAACTTGTGTTTTCCTCTCAATAGTGTAGGGAAAGGCATCCCATAATTATTACTGAATAATTTGCCGTTTCAAAGATGCCATTACGGGCGAGAACATAATTTTAAGTTTTTCATTACGGTACGCCACATGGCTTAAAAATATGAACTCACTCGCTGATAATTATCTGCTTAAGGGTTTCACTTGAAAGTGAATTAATATTTCATTGCAGAAACAGTTTTTGTGTTAGCCTGGTCCAGGCAGCATGGATCAGGCCTCACACGATTCACTACATAAAAAATAATTGTAATTCATATGTAAATAGAAAATACCTTTCAAAGAATTTCAATCAGTTATATAACAAGATTTCAATGCGAAGCTCACAGAAGGCCCAGAGCCTCTTCTCATTAACAGAATAATGAAGGTGGTCGGATTTTATTATGTGTGACATTTAGCTTTGCTACATTTCACGTCTAATACGTTAAACACATACATGCTAGACTGCTTAAAGTGGCAATTAAAAAGAAATTAACATTACTCGCACAACAATCAAAGCCTTTCACGTAACCGTCAAGATTTTGGTGCACTTTAACACAGAATTTCAGCTTCGTGTTGCGTACGAAAGGTACGTGAATCATAATATTCTAATAACAACAGGCCATCAGAAAACTAAAGTGTCTGGGGCCAAGGCGCCCAAGAAAAGTACCTTTCTTTTTATTGAAAATTGCAAAGCTCGATTAAGGTGGCTTAATGGTGTTGCACTTTCTAATTTGCAACCTTCCATATGAGAGAGCATCATTACGTGTTAGTAGAATTGAGTATTCTGCATTTACAACTGCATTTACTACTGATACTGAGAATTCATTATTTCTTGTGCTACACGAACATTGACAATAACATCATACAATTCGAATATACTGATTTGTATATTGAAGACACCCATCAAATCCCCTACTCCAGAATAACTGTGCAGGGGGCTGTGCCATCCCCGCCGGCCACGGTGGACGAGTGGTTCTAGGCGCTTCAGTCTGAAACCGCGCGACCGCTACGGTCGCAGGTTCGAATCGTGGCTCGGGCGTGGATGTATGTGATGTCCTTAGGTTAGTTAGGTTTAAGTAGTTCTAAGTTCTAGAGGACTGATGACCTCAGATGTTAAGTCCCATAGTGCTCAGAGCCATTTGAAGCATTTTTTTTTTTTTTGTGCCATCCCCATGACGTTATTGTGAAAATTTACGGAACTAATGCGACGATATAAAAACAATCGTAGTAACGAAAATATTGATAAAAGCCATAAAGACGATGTCTTGTGATTATTGCAGTGAAATATTGTAAAATGACATAGAAAAAGAACAATGAAAATTACTATTAATGCGAAAACTGTGTATTTGAAGGATAATCTGTGAACAAAAGATAAAAATGAATAGACAGTCCTCTAACGAGGAAGAAAGAGAAAAAACTAACTCTCTTCGTTTTTTTCTTGATCGTAGAATAACGTCATTGGCGATTCGTGATGAGAATGGTAAGTGATTGTTACTAATACTGTAAGAAAAAGCCTTCTTATGATATTAATAATTAATTGTATAAATGTGTAAACCTGCTCCAACATCCTGGTCAGGTGCGCTAGGTGATCCCATGGTGCTGCTACAGCTGCTGCTCCTGACAGGCCACAGTTTGCTGCAGGTTCCAAGTTGGATGTTGCTGCCATTTCAGACACACCAGAGGCGACTGAAAAACTAGAAGAAGAAACAATAAGCATCCACAGACGATGACATGGAGTTGAAGAAAGAAAGGGAACCTGACAAAGAAGAGGAGCGATCTCGGCTCTGTTGACGCTCCACATTTCTTGTTCTTCTTCCACAGACAGACAGTGACTGGGACCGATTAGCTATCGCTTCCACATTATATACCCTAAATCACAGTCACGTGACTGGAAATTAATCATTCAATCAATTTATTGACTTCAGCATCTTTCTGTATCGATTCCCAGTTAGTTAGTTAGTTACGTGTTCCATTGGTCAATAGCACGGAAAACCGTTATGATGTGGAACGTGTCAAATGCACAAGAAATGCGCACAGGAAACAAGTTTCTTTTTTTTACATTACAGTGTTATACCTAAATATTTCTATTATCTATCCCATTCCCTTAAATGGCACAAAATGGATATATTATATCTCCAGATTTATTTACTCATATTCAAGAATGCATCTACGGTATACAAGGAGTTGTCAAGGAGGTATGATTTCAATTTGTTTTTGAAACACTGCTGTCTGTCAGACATTTTATTTCATCAGGTAATTTATGAAAAGGTTTTATAGCAGCATATTTTACCCCTTTCTGTGCCAATGATAGGTTAAGTAAAGGATAGTGTAGGTCTTTCTTTTTTCTGGCATTGTAGTCATGAATGTTGCTGTTGATTTTAAACTGGTCCATGTTGTTGAGAAAAAATTTCATTACTGAGTAAATGTACTGTGAAGCAGTTGTAAGAATTCCTAACCTTTTAAACAGATGTCTACAAGATGTGCAACTATGAACCCCACACATTATTCTAACTACTTTCTTTTGAGCAGTGAATACCTTTTGCCTAAGTGTATGACATCAGAGAGAGGAAGTATGCAAAGTATGTTAGCTCACTAATTTCTACAGCCTGAAAATTGGCAGTTACTCTGATTGCAAAAGTTGCTGAATCTAGTCGCTTTAGGAGATCCAAAATATGACTTTTCCAATTAAGATTCTCATTTATATGTACATACACCCAAAAACTTAGTATGCTCTACCCTGGCTACCGACTTCTTTTGATGTGTTATGTTTATTGAAGGAATTATACTTTTTGCAGCAGACAATTGGATGTACTGTGATTTTTCAAAGTTCAGAGCAAGCTCATTCGCAGAAAACCAATTAATAGCTTTTCCAAAGACCTTATTTGTATCATTTTCTATCGGACTTTCTTTTACAGGATTAGTAATTATGCTTGTATCATCAGCAAACAGTGTCAGTTCAGCATCTTGTTTCACATAAGAAGGGAGGTCATACACATATCTCAAGACCAGGAGGGGACCCATGATCGAACCTTGTGGAACACCTAATGCAATTTCACCCCAGTTAGATGAAGTGCAAACTCCTTTGAATCACTTGAAGCATATGAAGAGACTTTTTGCTTCCTGTTATGTAGATATGACTTAAACCACTCATATGCTGTTCCATTTATACCATAGAATTGTAATTTCTCTAACGTAATGTCATGGCTTACACAATCAGATGCTTTGGACAAGTCACAGAATTTCCTACTGGTGACATTTTACTATTTAAAGACTCTATTATGCGGACAGTGAAATTGTATATTGCTGTTTCAGTGGAACAGCATTTCTGAAATCTGAACTGTGATTTACTAAGTATACCATTACAGTCATCTGCGGTGGAAGGAGTTCTTATGTGCACCAGTATCCAGGAGGGGAGGGCTTGGGGGTTTCCCAGGTAAATGCTGCTTTGTTTGCAGTTTGGTCCAGCTGTGACCGATGGAGCGTGCAGGCCCAGCAGTAAGAGAGAGGGGAGAGAGAGAGAGAGAGAGAGAGAGAGAGAGAGAGAGAGAATGTGTTTCAACAGGAATTTCTTAGGTATCGGTATGCAAGAGTTGCCGCCTCCTGATGCTTTGTTCAGGGGTTTGCACGACATTGAGTCTGGACACCACATGAGCCAGCACTGTGCATAGGCCTTTCCTGAACCATGTGCTGGGTAACATGCAAGGCGGCTGGCGTATGGCTGTGCAATGTCCTGTCCAGCGTGGGTCCCGGCACATCTGCCCTGCAGTTGTAGCGAAGACGCAAGTGGAAGATTTTTAACAGTGTAATTAAATGTGGTGAGCTATGATGGCATCGATTTCGTGACGGTTTTCCTAGCGCTATCGGAAAAACAGCACTCAGTTTAATTACTTCTTTTCCTTGTATTTTACAAGACCTGCATCTTCCAAAACAGCAGAGAATGATGAGCTTTTCCCGCCAAATGAAAGAGGGATCCTGCAAATTGAATTTTATAAATAAACAGTATATCCTTTGCTATCTAATTGACATTGATTTGAATTTCGTGTCTTGAGATCCTTCTTCTCCAGCAGAGACTGAGTCTTTTTCCCGCCAATTTCCATGTGGAGGAGGATAAGAGGGCTGGCGGATTTCCCAGAGGGTGAGGGGTTAATTAATTTATCGATTTAATTAATTAGTCAATCAAACTGATAGAGTGGGAGCAGGCTACTCGAATAACTCAGGCCTGAAAGTGTGCTTGTATGGGTGAGATGGAGGGGGGTTAGGAATTGGACTTTTCCAGGGGTTGGGGGAGGTGCAGGTCGAGGGGTAGGCAGTTTCTCAGAAGGATGGATTAACCCCCGGGGGGCCATAAATCAATTAACAGAACAATAGGTTAAGGGGAGGGGGAAGGGTTGGGGTTACATAAAAAACTAATTGGCAAAACAATAGGTTATGGCCGTGAATCAATCAGCTGTCAACATGTCCCAGAACATAGTTTCCTCCATTACTAACATATTGTAAGCTAGTTTATTTTCCTTGACAATAGCCAGCAGTTCTTGCTTAATATATGATTCTCAAATGCAATAGCCAGGCGATAATATTTTTTTTTACTGGAGCATGTGTTCGAAATTATTTCCAGTTTGCAGGAGTAGTATAGTGCGTTATCACATACAATAACACAATGATCCTTGAAGTGAGGAACTACGTTGGAAAACCAAGATTCGAAAGATTTGGCGTTGATTTCTTGGTGATAGTCACCGATCTTTTTCGACTCGAAAGTCCGCAAACACTCGCCCACAAAACCTGTCTCATTCCCAATATGTGTGTTTACTAGTGGTTTTCCTTTCCCAGATGGCACTTTTTTTCCTGTAGACAACCCTGATAGAAGGGCTTCCTAATCTGATGATACTGAATCATCTACCCAGATTTTATTCCTCGTACAGTCAGTATTTAGCCAGGTCTCGTCCAAGTAACAAATGTTCCTCCCTTCATGGCGAACTGACTTTTTGGTCCTTCAATAACGCCTTCTTCATAGAATCATCTCTTCTTTGTCGATCAGCTTGCTTCTGTGTCCACGATTAACGGTCATGAAATTTACCTCCTTCACTAAAGAGTGAAATGCTGTTCTTCTGTAGCCAGGAAAATCTTCATTGGCGGAAGCAAGGATTTTATCAATTGCAGCTCACAGTGGGAGAAAAACTGGTGCACTTTCCTCCTTATGGCGATTCTGTTGAAGTCGTCAACATTTTGAATATTTTTTTTGCTAGGCCTGTCTTTGTTTACCGATTTCTAGTTGAGACTAGATTTATGTCCGCGAGGCACTCGGTATACGGACAAGAATGTGGCCCAGTGGAATGTTCAATTTTAGAAGCAATTTCTGATGTTTTTGTTGTTGGATGTACTAGGGTCATTCAATAATTAAAGAGTCAAATTGGTCTGGGGAAAAAACTGTTAGTAGGGCAAGTTTCGTACTTCCATGACTTTAAGTTGGTATCACTGGTATGACCCTTGATCAGCTGATTATCAACATCAGCCTCAAAAATACATTTCAAGACGGCGAGTCCGCTGAGAACGTCCACATTAATTGAAGAATGTTCTGTTATTTGTTTTTTACTTGTTGACGACGAGAAACCAGTGAATATATATTGTAGAATGTCTAATGTTTATGGTGAAGGTTGTATGAATCGTGCAAATTTTTACAAGTGGATAGAGCAGTACAAAAAAGTCGCGTCTCAGTGACTGACGAACACCGTTCTGGCCGACCAGTTGCAGTTTCAAGTCCCTCTCTTGAAAGTCGAATTGATGACATTATTCGTGTCGACCGCCGTGTGACTGTGGAAATGATAGTTGATAAGGTTCAAGTTAGCACTGGTACAGTTCATAACATTATCTGTAACAATCTGAAGTACAGGAAGACATGTGCAAGATGGGTCCCAAACGAGATGATGCGGCTACACAAGGTTGAGTGTGTGCACAGAGCTAAAGGAACGTTATGAAAGAGAAGGTGAGCACTTCCTCAATAAAATTTTAACTTCTGATGAAACTTGGGTTCACTATTATGAGCTATAATCAAAAAGACAAAGCATGGAGTGGAAGCACACCCAACTCACCTGTCAAGAAAAAAATTCAAAACCCAAGCATCAGTGGGAAAAGTCATGTTGACGGTGCTATGGGATGCTGAAGGTCCAGTTTTTTCGTGATTATCCCGAAGAGCAGCGTACAATGAATAGCCAATACTTTTCGGATTTGGGAGACGTCGTGGACCTCAGAGGAGAGGTGTGATCGTCCAGTAAGACAACGCACATCCTCATATTGCTCAATTAACCCATGAAACCATCGACAAAATGGGCTGGGAAGTACTGCCTCATCCCCCTAACAGTCCTGACTTAGCAGCTAGTAATTTCCATTTGTTTGGTGCACTGAAGGAGGCATTACATGGGAAGAGGTTCCAGGACAACGAGGACGTGAAAAAGTTTATGGGAAATTGGTTCAAACGTCAAGATAAAGAGTTATTTGCAGTGGAAATAAACAAGCTTGTATCCCGTTAGAAAAAGTGCATAAATGTTCAAGGGGATTATGCTGAAAAGTAGAAAAAGTATTGTTTTGTAAAAATTCTAAACCTCAAAAATCTTATGGCCTACCAAAAATCGAGAGCAAAAGCGTATGTCATCACATTCATTGACTTTCAAAAGGCGTACGACTCCATAGACAGGGAATCTCTAATCTCCATATTACAAGAAATGAACCTTGACAATAAAACTACAAACCTAATTAGAGAAACCATCACCAACACATACTCCAAAATTAAATTTATGGGAGAACTCTCAGACCTATTTGACATAAAAACTGGAGTACGACAAGGTGATGGACTCTCTCCATTGTTATTTAACTGTGCCCTAGAAAAAATAGTAAGAGAATGGAACAAGAAAATCAATAGTGGAATCCGACTAGGAACAAAAAACCATCAAGGTTAATTGCCTAGCATTTGCAGATGATATGGCCCTACTAGCTGAAACTGGGAAGAAGCCAAAGAACAGATCCTCGAATTACAGAAACAAGCAGAGAAAATAGGCCTTAAAATTTCTTTTGAAAAAACCAAAATAATCACAAATATAAAAAAGCCAATGAAATATCTTAAAGTAAGAGACCAAAAGATCGAAATTGTTAAAGAATTCAAATATCTTGGTGAATGGATTAGCTGGAACGCCCTTGAGAAAAAAGCAATAGAATTAAGAAGAAACAAAGTTGAACTAGCCTTTCAGCTTACTAAAAATACTTATAATAAAAAGTCCCTCTCATGGAATTCAAAAATAAAACATTACAACACTGTCATTAAACCAGAAGCACTATATGCAGCTGAGACATTATCTATCACTAACCATGGCCCAATTGAAAGGCTAGAGATCAAAGAAAGAAAAATATTGAGAAAAATTTTAGGCCCCAAATTTCATAACGACAAACTAATTCATACCAAAAATGAAACACTCTACAAAACCACAGAAAAACTTTCGGATACAATGAGGAAAAGAAGAATTGAGTTTTATGGGCACATTCTCAGAATGAACCCAAATAGACTTACAAAAAGAATGTTTGACTACTTCAGGAATAAAAAATCCAAACCAAATTGGTTTATCCAAACAGAGAAAGACTGAAGAGAACTACACATCACAGAAAAAATGCTCACAGACAGGACCGCAAAAATGATAAGCAAAGACAGAAAAGAGGGATTCCAGCTCCAAAATAGGAAGAAAAGAACGATTGTCATCTCTGATGAGGAAAGAAAAGCAAGATCAGAAAGAATGAAGCAGTACTGGGCGAAAAGAAAGGCACAGAACACACAGAAGTGATTGATTCAACGTACCCCAAAGTTGGGTGAAACGAAGAAGAAGAAGAAGAAAAGCTTTTTCCTGTAGACCAATTTGACCTCTAATTATTGAATGACCCTTGTAAAATCACATTCTGTCTTGTACACATTCAGGATAATTTTCTTCTCCAAACTGCTTAATGCTGATCTTTTCACTCGTTTCTCAGGTGGACTGAGAATGCCGTCATGTTCTGCAATTTAGGCACAATTTGATTTTTGATGTTTAAACACTGGAAAACATAGTATCAGCAAAGAAGTAGAAGACAAAGCATAAACAAAAAAAACCTGTGTTAAACGAAGATGATAATACTTATACAATGTACAAATTCCACTTACACAATTTCGCCGACACCTTTAACATTAGATCGCAAGGCGACAGTGGCCTGTGCAGAAAGATCCGCGCTCTTGTGTCTAACCCTAGCAACAACTGCTAATGTGACGTCACTAACACGTGATTCAGACTGTTTATCTCTGCTGTCTCGTCTCCGCAAATGTACTACAGTCTCGGACGTTTCACACTGGTCTCGCAGGTGAGCACACCCCTCTCCAGGTCTTGGCATTCGAAGATGGAACGCACAAGAGCCGGCAGATTTTTCAAGTTCGGGTACCCTTATACTTCTGGCGCTCCGCACTTTAGGCGGAAGGCTGTGTGGGAATAGCCATCCCCTCAAAAGATGCACAATAGAAACTCCTTGTAATGTGCGAACAGTGAAATACGAGGTTTGTCCGTAAAATATGTATAAAAGTTGAATAATAACTTTATTTTACAATTATTCAGGTATTACAATATGGTCTCCTTCAAAGTACTCGCCCTGAGACGCGATACACTTCTGCCAACGCCGTTTCCACTGTTGATAACATGACAGTCGTCAGTTGCCGTGTCGTTTCCGCCTTGATGGCTTCCACATCTCCCAAGTGCCGCCCCCGAAGCACCATTTTGCATTTCGGGAACATGGAGAAGTCACACGGGGCTAAATCGGGTGAATAAGGCGGGTGGTCTGTCACGGTGATTGAGCTTCGGGCCAAAAACTCGCGCACAACGAGCGACGTGTGAGCGGGCACATTGTCGTGATGAAGGATCCACCTGCCCCCTTTTGCCAACTCCGGTCGAACTCGGGCCACACGAGCTCTGAGACGTGTGAGAACTTCAACGTAAAACTTTCCGTTCACTCTCTGGCCGGGAGAGACAAATTCCTTGTGAACAATGCCCATAGAATCAAAGAAAACAATCAACATTGTCTTCACATTGGACCTTGATTTTCGCGACTTTTTTGTTCTCGGTTCTCCTCCTAGTTTCAATTCCTTGCTTTGAGATTTGAGCTCCACATCGAATTCGTAAAACCAGGACTCGTCTCCAGTGATGACTCGGTTGAGAAAGTCCCCTCGTTCCTCTGCTTCCAACCAATCCTCACAGCACTCAACCCTGTTTGCTTTCTGTTCCGGCGTCAAGAGCTTCGGTACGATTTTCGCACACAATTTCTTCATTTCAAGTTTTTGTGTCAGGATTTCGTGAACGATTGTTTTGGCGATTGACAGTTCGTCAGCAATCATTCTGACTGTCAATCTACGGACTTTAAGAACACAAGCCCGAATTCGTTTAACATTTGCATCGGAACTCGATGTCGACGGGCGTCCTGGGCGAGTGTCATCGTTCACTTCTTCTCGGCCATCCCGGAACCTTTTTAACCACTTGTTCACGGTCGGTTCCTTCAGAGAATTGTCTCCGTAAACCTGTTTCAAATACTCAAAAACCTCACGGCCAATCTTGCCCAGCTTTGCAAGAAACTTGATGTTGACACGCTGTTCCTCAGTCAGAGACAGCTCCATGCCGACGGCAGGTGAAAAAGGGTAACTGTCAACAAGCTGCCGCACACTCCCACCTTCACGCAGAGTGCTCTGACTCGAACTGAGCGTTGATGGTATTGATTACAGCAGAAGTCCCACCTGGCGGTGACTGCAACCTGTAACATAAAGACATTATTCAATTTTTATACGCATTTTCCGGACAAACCTCGTATACTCTAATGAGGCAAAACATTATGACCTCTTGCTTAACAGATTGTTTGTGCGGCTCTGGAACGAAATATATCACTGATTTTGCGTATCACGGATCCGACAGTTTGTTGGTAGGTTTGTGGAGATATGTGGCATTAGATGTCTACGGACAGGTCATTGTTGTTGTTGTTGTTGTTGTGGTCTTCAGTCCTGAGACTGGTTTGATGCAGCTCCCCATGCTACTCTATCCTGTGCAAGCTTCTTCATCTCCCAGTACCTACTGCAACCTACATCCTTCTGAATCTGCTTAGTGTATTCATCTCTTGGTCTCCCTCTACGATTTTTACCCTCCACGATGCCCTCCAATGCTAAATTTGTGATCCCTTGATGCCTCAAAACATGTCCTACCAACCGATCCCTTCTTCTAGTCAAGTTGTGCCACAAACTTCTCTTCTCCCCAATCCTATTCAGTACCTCCTCATTAGTTACGTGATCTACCCACCTTATCTTCAGCATTCTTCTGTAGCACCACATTTCGAAAGCTTCTATTCTCTTCTTGTCCAGACTAGTTATCGTCCATGTTTCACTTCCATACATGGCTACACTCCATACAAATACTTTCAGAAACGACTTCCTGACACTTAAATCTATACTCGATGTTAACAAATTTCTCTTCTTCAGAAACGATTTCCTTGCCATTGCCAGTCTGCATTTTATATCCTCTCTACTTCGACCATCATCAGTTATTTTACTCCCTAAATAGCAAAACTCCTTTACTACTTTAAGTGTCTCATTTCCTAATCCCCTCAGCATCACCCGATTTAATTTGACTACATTCCATTATCCTCGTTTTGCTTTTGTTGATGTTCATCTTATATCCTCCCTTCAAGACACTGTCCATTCCGTTCAACTGCTCTTCCAAGCATTTTGCTGTCTCTGACAGAATTACAATGTCATCGGCGAACCTCAAAGTTTTTACTTCTTCTCCATGAATTTTAATGCCTACTCCGAATTTTTCTTTTGTTTCCTTTACTGCTTGCTCAATATACAGATTGAATAACATCGGGGAGAGGCTACAACCCTGTCTCACTCCCTTCCCGACCACTGCTTCCCTTTCACGCCCCTCGAATCTTACAACTGCCATCTGGTTTCTGTACAAATTGTAAATAGCCTTTCGCTCCAGAAGCGGACCTCGGGGAAGATCAGTTTGGATTCCGTAGAAATGTTGGAACACGTGAGGCAATGCTAACCTTACGACTTATCTTAGAAGAAAGATTAAGAAAAGGCAAACCTACGTTTCTAGCATTTGTAGACTTAGAGAAAGCTTTTGACAATGTTAACTGGACAGGTCATATAATTTACATAAATAACAAGCTGCTGATGAGCGTACACTGTGGTGGAGCCCGGTAGGCGATAGCGACCCGGGTGTGTACCATAGCATTTACATCAGGCGAATTTGGTCGCTGAAACATCAATGTTAGTTCACTATAACACTCCTCGAACCACTGTAGTACGGTCCTGGCTCCAGCACTCGGACAATTATACGGCTGGAAAATATCGCCGTCGGAGAAGGCATCAGGCTGCCTCGCAGCTGTCAACGTGTCTTCGGTTACTACCACAGGTCCCATGCAGGCGCAGGAGGATGTCTCCCGTAGAATATAACTGCTCCCACGAGCCTGCGTCCATGGCGCACTGCACGTTTCAAAAATGTTCAACTGTGTGTGAATTTCTATGGGACCAAACTGCTGAGGTCATCGGCCCGTAGACTTACAAACTACTTGTGACGTAACGGGCGAGTCGTCGCGCCCTGGAAATATTCTCTAAGTTCGGAGGAAGCAGTGGCAGCAGGGGCCGTTTGGCAGGCGCGGGCCGCTCGGCAGGCCGACCACGTGGTGCCACACGCTGGCCGAAGCAAGAGGGGTCCGGCGGCCGCGTGGCTGGGAATTCCATGTTGACGCTGTGACGGGGACGGTGCTTTGTGTCGATGAATGAGATGCTGTTGAGAGGACATACTGAGTTGTACTTGGAGCAATTGTTTTATCATATCCCACACAGATAAAGGATCCAAATAAGGAAGCTGTTCTTGGCAAAATATCATTTCAAAATTAGACTCCACAGCTCGAAGTATCATAAAATTTTGCTAAGGCGTGACTTTGACATTTTTTTTTTTTAATTCGTCCTCTGCAATATTGTTATGTAGCATTTCCAACAGGTTTGCATCTACACAGCCCTGCAAAAAGCTAGTAGGATGGAATACAGATTCCTTGCAAAAAAAAAATAAAAAAGGAGAGAGAGAGTTTCTTGTGTAGCTTACACTGGAATCCGGAATAAAGGACAATAAATTTCATGACTACTTCAAAATGTGAAAAAATTAATATGGTTGTCTGTGAGGCAAAGAATCTGTACAACTGACAGTTTATATTCTACTCTAGGAAGAAATATGAAGCCATGTGTCGAGTTAAAACGATAAAACACGGTATGCGCCCAGTCTAAAATTTGGCATAGAATGGCATTCTATAAATTTAAGACGTAAACACAAATTAAGTAATACCTTCAGGTAGTATATTTGAAACAAAGTGTTTCATTCCGCGCTATTGGCTACTTTCAACCTCGTTCAATTTAAAGTGCAAATTTTCGTTTTCTGGGACGAATGACATTATACCATAATAAAGAACCAAACATCTACTATCGATCGCGTCAGGCCATAACTACTCCACAGTTACACGAAAAAACGGTAGCAGCATGCTTATAAATAGACAAGTGCCTTGTGATCGAAAAACACTGTTCCACAGAAGGCAAATTTGTAAAGTTCTGCTACAGCTGTCATTATATTTGAAACAAAATATTTAGTTCGAAACTACTGACCTACAAGGTCAGCTTCAAGTCAATGTTTACGTATGTTCGTACGTATATTGCATTAAGAGATCTTACAGTGTCATAAAAGGAACAGGATATCAGAGACTACTCCAGCAGCATCAGAATTTCATAAACCGTACTAAAATGCTTCATTCCGCTCTAATTGCACATTTGTATCTCCAGGTGCTCTCTGAAGTTCCTGATATTCAGCTTTTCATGTGGTTTTCGTGATATCAATTTTCTTGGAGGTCCAGTGCTGTATTCTCATGTTTGGTTCTTTATTATGGTATAATGTCATTCGTCCCAGAAAACGAAAATTTGCACTTTAAATTGAACGAGGTTGAAAGTAGCCAATAACGCGGAATGAAACACTTCGTTTCAAATAAACTAACTGCCTCAGCGGAAAAAAATTAATAGAAGCAAATTTCTCTGTAAAACAGACAGAAATAGCTTCATTAAGACATTAATGGTTGATTGCTAATAACGTGGAAATAATATAAAATCAGAAATTTGAAACTACAAACTTAATTTGGTCTTTCGTGGTTATGAGAATGTATATTAATTCACTTGATGGCTCCCGGCCACAGAAATCTGTTTTGATTTCATTTGACGCGAGAGCTATAACGAAGACACGAAACATACACGGCCCACGGGTCACGTGGGGAAGCCGCCCCCCACAACTATAACTCAGCTTGCTCTGCGCATGCGCGAATCTGGCAGCTTGGGCGCGCCCGAAAAATTTTTCCAGGTAGCTTCTGGCCACTTGCTGCTACTGGTCATACAGCAAACAGCCACGTTTCAAGTAGCCAGAAGCGGGAGGAAGGCACTGCTCATAAGCGAATTCAACTGTGCGCATGCGCACGAGCCCACTGGCAACTGCTCATACGATCTTTATGCCGGGAGTGCCAAAGATGGCGGGCTTTGTGAAACCTTAATGGCAGACATTTCACAGTTCGTATAGAAATTAATAGTTGGCAGAGGAATCATGATACCTCAAAGAGAAACATGTACATTACCATTATTTGCACGACGAATCTGATGGTGTAATCAGATTTTCAACATCTTTATTAGTTTAAAGATTAGTATCTGATTGTAAATTAGAGAAGTAACACCCAGAAACGAATTTCCAAAATGTAAGCGCATCATCCGATTTCATCGATCGACGTGTCTTTAGAAAACTATTAGTGTAAACCTAAATTGGTATAAATTACAGGCATGTAACTTGAATAGTACATGAGTTATAGGATATCAAAGTAGCCGATTACTATCGATCGCGTCAGGCAATAAGTACTCCACAGTTACACGAAAAAACGGTAGCAGATATGCTTATAAATATACTTATTCATCTACGTCTTTGTTTATATCCTATATATGCTATTCATGAAGAAATTGGTTAAATATTTACTGTGTTTTAGAAAGCACAGACATTAGGCTACTGGCCTACCTTTTGTTCTATTCCTTTGATATACCGGGTGATCAAAAAGTCAGTATAAATTTCAAAACTTAATACACCACAGAATAATGTTGATAGAGAAATAAAAATTGACATACATGCCTGGAATGACATGGGGTTTTATTAGGACAAAAAAAAAGTTCACAAAATGTCCGACAGATGGCGCTGGACAGCAAAATGTCAGTGACTGCGCATGACAATCGTTTATAAAAGGAGCTGTAATGCGAGAGAGAATCAGCTGCGCCAGCAGTCGCAGCATGTTGACGTTACCTGAAAAGACGATTTTAGTCAAGCTGTATTATCAGAATGGGGAATGTGCTAGTTCAGCGTTACTTCCTATCGCCATAGGAAGAGGATTCGAACGGGTAAAGGTCCGTTGGCAAATGCAGCTGTGGCGAGAATGATTTCGAAGTTCGAAGCCACGCGTTGTTTACACGGTAGACCCCGTAGTGGCCGACCGAGCACAAGGCGTAATGCTGCTGAGACAGTTCGGGAAGAAATGGAGACTGTAGCGGGTTCATCTATGCACGGCGAAGTCAGCGCTCGTGCAGTCGCACGTCGCACCGGCATTCCATACGCTACTGTTTGGTTGGCACTTAGGCGTACCCTCCGATGTTACCTGTACAAAATCCATCGGCATGACGAACTGTTACCTGGAGATTTAGTGAAGCGGAGGGCATTTGCGGTGTGGGCGTTTCAAAAGATGGCGGAAGATGACGATTGGTTGAGTAACGTGTTGTGGACCGACGAAGATCATTCTCACGCTCCGAGGGTCTGTCAACGCCCACAACTGTAGAATTTGGGCTACCGAAAATCCTAGAACTGTCGTGGAAACTACATTGCACGACGAGAAAGTCACGGTATGGGTTGGATTTTCCGCATCTACCGTTATCGGGCCTTTTTTCTTCGAGGAAATGCGTGATTCTGGTTTTGTAACTGCTACCGTGACGGGTGAGAGATACGCCGATATGTTACAGAATCGCATCATCCCCAGCCTGGCTGATAAACATCTGCTGGAACGTACGATGTTTATGCAGGATGGCGCTCCACCCCATTTTGCTAGACGCGTGAAAGATCTCTTGCGCGTGTCGTTTGGTATGTTTATTTAATTTGTTGATCTATCTAATAATGTGTGTTAGAGCGTGTTTATGGTCCAGCCGTAGGAATATTTATTTAATTTCAAGTTATTTAAACGTAAATCCAGTATTTAGAAAGTGTTTCATTATGTTTGTGAATGTACGTTCGCTTGAAGATATGGCGGGAGCGCTCTGGCCAATGACAGCGCTCGCGAATGGGAAGACTGGATGGAAGTGGGAGAAGAGCATCGTTTCCGGAGAGGACACGAGGTAGTTCTACGTGCCCTTAGCGCTAGGATTGCACCCGGAACAAGTCCCGCCCATTCACCCGCATCCACGCCTATCCATAGTGTAAGGCCCTGCCCTAAACAGCCGCCAGTTCCGCAAACTGGAAGCTACATTAAAGTTGTTATCGTCACAGTCCAACACATGTTACAATGTGATGAAATTCAGTAATGATAAGAAATTTCAGTTTTTCTCGATAGTGATTTAATATGAATTTGCATTATTAAAGAAATAAAAATATTTATAGAGAATTGAAAGCATTGCCAGCAATAGAAAACAAAAAATAACGTGATGATGTTTAAGGGCAATAAGAACAAATTTTCATTAACTAATTCACTTATTATAATACGTTTATTTGAGGGAAACAGCAGAGCAAGCATACAACGCGTAAACAATGGTGTTGAATATGTCATGTCGGTACTAAAGCCACGGATGCAGTCGACTAACTATGTTGTCTAAAATCAACGTTATATAGAAATAAGTGAAAGTCGTTTGGTTTATGTAGGCCCTCATAGTAGCTCACTAAAATTAAAGAATATAAGAATGCCATAAAGTAGAAATGCCTAATGAAAGCAGTAAGATATTTGCTTATATGACATATTTCGTTAGTATTTGCGTGGGTAATTAGCTTGTAAATTCGTTCAATGCCATACCTGCGCATTATAAACGAGGTTATAAAGAATTGTGGCTGTTTCTGTGTGATTACTGACCTATATGCTGTTGCAAACGTCTCAGGAAAATAATCTGTCGTTATTATTTGTCCCATCTATTTTTAACCAAAAGATTTATTAACTTCTTAAATGTCATTCAAACCATTTTTAAAAATAATAATTATGATGTGTGTGTTTGTCACAGAGCAGTTAAGGAGGAAATAAATGCTGCAGTGTTTCACGGCTGTAAAAATGGTTCAAATGGCTCTGAGCACTATGGGACTTAACTTCTGAGGTCATCAGTCCTCTAGAACTTAGAACTTCTTAAACCTAACTAACCTAAGGACATCACACATCCATGCCCGAGGCAGGATTCGAACCTGCGACCGTAGCGGTCGCGCGGTTCCAGACTGAAGCGCCTAGAACCGCTCGGCCACTCCCGTCGGCTTCACGACTGTAAAACGTCCTTCATGCTGTGCTAGCTCTTCCTCCACCCCTAAAACTTTTCAGCAAAACTATTCACCGAATAACACGCAAAAACAGCCTGGATCAATATAGCAAGAACAAAGTACTTTTGATGCCCTCTGGAATTATAGTGAACACTGGTCCTTGTTTCGCATATACTGAGTTCTGAAACTCAAGTGTCAAGTATACCGTCGGTCCTCTTTCTCCAAGCAAATTATTCTTTGAGGGTAGGTTCAAATGATTCAAATGGTTCTGAGCACTATGGGACTTAACTTCTGAGGTCATCAGTCCCCTAGAACTTAGATCTACGCAAACCTAACTAACCTAGGGACATCACAAACATCCATGCCCAAGGCAGGATACGAACCTGCGACCTTAGCGGTCGCGCGGTTCCAGACTGAAGCGCCTAGAACCGCTCGGCCACTACCGCGGGCTTTGAGGGTAGGTTTTTCCTATTGTAGCTTTAGGTGCTTTTTCTCACATAGAAGTATGTTTCTTCATAGGCTATTCATCTGAATACTGAGTTCTCGCATGTAAAGAATTCAGTGCTAAATTGTTTTCTCTTATGTTTGCTGTGGAAGTACCTGGCACAGCTGACGCCAATTGTGCAGGTTTTTTGTAACGTGTCTTTTAACTATCTGGCAAAATTTAAGACCTAGCAAGATATTAATTTAACATTCACTCCAAGTGCAGCCGAACGCGGTAAGCCACGTGGGTCAACTGAAACGACGCCCAGGCGCCGAACAAAGACCGGGAAAACTGGGAGTGAGTGGGCGGGACTTGTTCCGGGTGAAATCCTGGCGCTAACGATCCCTGGTAGTTCTGGGCAGGACGGGGTTCGGGAGAGTGCGGTGCGACGGGCAGTCACACAGGACACGAGAAGTACTTCAGAGTGCCGACTTGTGCACTTGTGAGATTTCCGTGGCTTCTACAGTGAAGACGTAGTGTGCGTTTAGAAGTGAATATCTCGCGAGCTGTGTTGTTGTTCATAGCTAATTACGCGCAGTAGCAATCTATTGTTTCCCTGTTATTCAACTTGTATTTTATTTTATTGCTGGACCATCGACAGTGTTAAGTGTTTTGCAGAAATACACCGCATTCTCAAAAGTACTTCTACTATCGTACTCATCATTCAATGTCGTTAAGATAGTACCTACGGAGTGGCCGTGCGGTTCTAGGCGCTACAGTCTGGACCCACGAGACCGCTACGGCCGCAGGTTCGAATCCTGCCTCGGGCATGGATGTGTGTGGTGTCCTCAGGTTAGTTAGGTTTAAGTAGTTCTAAGTTCTAGGGGACTGATGACCTCAGAAGTTAAGTCCCATAGTGCTCAGAGGCATTTGAACCTTTTTTTTTTTTTTTTTTTTTTTTGCAGTACCTGCAGATTTTATTTAATTGCAATCTTTCATTTATAAACGTCTATGCTACATTCAAAATTCGCAATTGCCGAGTGATAGGAACTTCGACCAATCGATTCATGTGTGTATTCTTATCGTATACTGTAGACTCAGCAGCATTTGGCCTGTAATGCGGCAACTACGTATCCCAGCCCATAGTCAACGAAACCAGCCAAAACTTATAATATTGCAGCTCAGAGTCGGAGGGTGCGTAGTTATATGAAAGCCCGCATACTTAAACTAATTATGCTAAGAAAAGCACACACAACCCATGTCCGAGGAGGAGTCGAGCCCTCTGGCGCGAGGGGCCGCGCAGTCCGTGACATAGCGCCTCAAACCGCGCGGCCACTCCGCGAGGCTCTGCACGTGTCGAGCCGCCGTTCATGTAGGTGAAAGCGATTGTGGAGACGACCATCGACCTAGTATAGCAAAAATGTGATTCACCCGAAGAGCTGCCACGTTTTCATTGATCGACGGTGTCTACTCAATCGTAATTGAGAATTTCGATGGGTCAAAGTGTGAACAACCAGGGGTGGTCTGCTGCGGAGCTCCATGTTCAGCAATGGACGTTGAACGGCGTGCTCCGAAGTAACTTGTGCGTGCACCAGCACTGTGCTCTTTCGGCAGAGATGGTACAGATCAGCATCTATCCTACTTTACAGAGCATACAAGCCTCCGAATCCCACATTTTGTGAAGAGACGTGGATGTCCAACCACTTGTTGCATTGCGGTAGTTTCACTGTCCTTCTACCCATTTCCGTAGGTGCCCACGACAGTAGCGCTTGAACATTCGGCCATCTTCGCCGTTTCCGAGGTTCTCGTTCACAGGCTTTGCGTGATAATGAAGTGTCCTTTGACGAAGTCGCTCATCTCAGTGGATTTCCCCATTTGTAACTGGTGTCTTCGCTAGGTTGATTCCCCAACCGTCCTGCTGCACTTGCATAATTTTCAGATCGCATCACGTGGCCACAACGTCACCAGGCGGCATCAAACCTCGCGGGGGACAGTGGTCATAATGTTTCGGTTTATCAGAGTAATTGTTCTCTGATCGTGTTGTTGTTCCAAGATATTTTCTGCTGATAAAAAAGTCGAGATCTCTTATTTGTGGGTATTGTAATTTGCCTCCAGCACTTACTACAGGGTGTTTCAAAAATGACCGGTATATTTGAAACGGCAATAAAAACTAAACGAGCAGCGATAGAAATACACCGTTTGTTGCAATATGCTTGGGACAACAGTACATTTTCAGGCAGACAAACTTTCGAAATTACAGTAGTTACAATTTTCAACAACAGATGGCACTGCGGTCTGGGAAACTCTATAGTACGATATTTTCCACATATCCACCATGCGTAGCAATAATATGGCGTAGTCTCTGAATGAAATTACCCGAAACCTTTGACAACGTGTCTGGCGGAATGGCTTCACATGCAGATGAGATGTACTGCTTCAGCTGTTCAATTGTTTCTGGATTCTGGCGGTACACCTGGTCTTTCAAGTGTCCCCACAGAAAGAAGTCACAGGGGTTCATGTCTGGCGAATAGGGAGGCCAATCCACGCCGCCTCCTGTATGTTTCGGATAGCCCAAAGCAATCACACGATCATCGAAATATTCATTCAGGAAATTAAAGACGTCGGCCGTGCGATGTGGCCGGGCACAGTGTCGTCTAAGGCAGTTTGTACCGCCACAAATTCACGAAGAATGTCCAGATAGCGTGATGCAGTAATCGTTTCGGATCTGAAAAATGGGCCAATGATTCCTTTGGAAGAAATGGCGGCCCAGACCAGTACTTTTTGAGGATGCAGGGACGATGGGACTGCAACATGGGGCTTTTCGGTTCCCCATATGCGCCAGTTCTGTTTATTGACGAAGCCGTCCAGGTAAAAATAAGCTTCGTCAGTAAACCAAATGCTGCCCACATGCATATCGCCGTCATCAATCCTGTGCACTATATCGTTAGCGAATGTCTCTCGTGCAGCAATGGTAGCGGCGCTGAGGGGTTGCCGCGTTTGAATTTTGTATGGATAGAGGTGTAAACTCTGGCGCATGAGACGATACGTGGACGTTGGCGTCATTTGGACTGCAGCTGCAACACGGCGAACGGAAACCCGAGGCCGCTGTCGGATCACCTGCTGCACTAGCTGCGCGTTGCCCTCTGTGGTTGCCGTACGCGGTCGCCCTACCTTTCCAGCACGTTCATCCGTCACGTTCCCAGTCCGTTGAAATTTTTCAAACAGATCCTTTATTGTATCGCTTTTCGGTCCTTTGGTTACATTAAACCTCCGTTGAAAACTTCGTCTTGTTGCAACAACACTGTGTTCTAGGCGGTGGAATTCCAACACCAGAAAAATCCTCTGTTCTAAGGAATAAACCATGTTGTCTACAGCACACGTGCACGTTGTGAACAGCACACGCTTACAGCAGAAAGACGACATACAGAATGGCGCACCCACAGACTGCGTTGTCTTCTATATCTTTCACATCACTTGCAGCGCCATCTGTTGTTGCAAATTGTAACTACTGTAATTTCGAAAGTTTGTCCGCCTGAAAATGTACTGTTGTCCCAAGCATATTGCAACAAACGGTGTATTTCTATCGCTGCTCGTTTAGTTTTTATTGCCGTTTCAAATATACCGGTCATTTTTGAAACACCCTGTATCAACATTAAATTACTTAAGAGTTAAATAATGGCAGAACGTAAGAAATACAACCCATTACAAAAATACCAATAGCAGTATAAGCAAATCTGCTCTTATACCTACTTGGTTTATAACATACTACCTTTTTACAGCATGAAACCTTCTTCGTTTAGAGACAAATGTCGTAGAAGACTCTCTTTATGACATCTATATCGAACTGCTGCAGTATCCATTCTGTTAGTAATAGCTGCGAACCAGTAACCATGACAGCAAAATGTTCTCACTCGTCGGTCGTTGCTCGGCGGTGTGTAGTTCCAGTACGTTCCAATAAGCTCGCGCGAAAATGCGATTTTTCGGGGAGTTATATGTCGGGCTCCATCGATCACAGAGATAAGGAGTCGAGTGATTTGGATAGTTCTTGACCTAGTGACATTTTGAATATCAATCGGAAAAACGAGCATACTGTAACTACATTACAAAACAGGATCAAAATTCAAACATTACACATTTCCTCCAACCCCGGCAACAAGCAAAGTGCTCATTTTTAATTTGGGTGTGGTGCAGAGTAGATTTAAGGCGGCTTATAAAAGCTCCATTTGTTCGTAGGTGGTTCCTGAGAAAATCCCGAAAAGCCATGATTTTTGGGGACGAAAAATACTAGTTGTCGATATAGCCATTTCTATCATTTCTTTTCATGGTACATCGTCGAAATTTTTTCTCGGGGAACTTCAAAACTTTTTTCGATGTCATTATCCATTAGCAACATTCACAGGTTCAGAGTCATCGTAGTCACGCAGAAAGCTGCAAAAATCCTTTTTTAGCCGGTTCTGCACCCTCGGCTGCAGTTATCTAGATAACTAACCTTAGCAAATGGCTCAAATTTTAACTGGACATTCTTTAGACTTTCATCAAGGAGTGCGATTTTCCCGTTTCTGTAACCGTTATCAAAATACACCCGACAAACCACGGATTTTGAGCGTCAAAATTACCAGTCGTGGGAATGGCCACATCTGTAACTTTTGCTCATAAAACAAATCGTCGAAATTTTTTACCAGATGTTCTAGAGGCATTGTTCTCGGGGAACATTTAAATTTTTTCCGATATGTTTATCTGTTATCAAGACCCATAGGCTCCAAGTTACCGTCCTAAAGGCAGGTAAAATATGCACATAATATCCGTTCTGAGGCGTAAATGTAGTTTTAAGTGACATAGTGAATACATGGCAAGTGTTCTAGTGACATCGCAAGGGTTCTGAGGTCAGCAAACTATGTTTTTAGTCAGCATTTTTTCACCAATAAAACTTCATGACGGGCTGTCTATGTATAATAGGCACTTCACACGCCTGTACAAATATGCACAAAGTGGGGCTTCAGTGACAAAAAATGGTCTAAAATGGTCTTAACTTGCCCGAAAATAACTTAAAATAACAACTAAAAATTATGTAAAACTGGAAAGACAGCAAATTCAGTAAAATACTTCTAATAATATTTTCACTGTTTTAAGATACAAATCACGAGTCTGGCGATTTCAATCAATTGCGATCGAGGAGCAAAGTATCGAGAAAAAATGTGAAGCAAACGAGTTTGTGTTAACCTTATATCATGTGTACTTATTTGTTGTTTATATGTGCCACAAGTGTATAAATGTGTCAAAATATATACAGGGTGAAAAGTATTTAAACCGACAAACTCTGGGAGGTTGTAGGAGACATCAAAACAAATATTTTTCCCTAATGTCATTTTTTCCTATGAGGATTATTTAAACTGGTGGCCATATTACGCTCTTCAGTTGTTACAGGCCGTATTACGATCTTCAGTTGTAGGCAACTGCTGTCCATCAGTGTAGTAGTGCATTGTCTCTGATTACTAATGGAGCGATACACCTGGAGTGAGTACACTGATATGGTTGGTGCGTACTACGTAGCGCACCACAACGGACGAGCTGCACAGCCGGTTTATCAACAACAATATCCTAATCGCCGTATCCCGCATCAAAGGACCTTTGGCGCTGTGTACCAACGTCTGCGTGAGACCGGGTCATTTAGCAGATTACCTGGACGGGGACACCGTCGCACGGCAAGAACGCTGCAATTTGAGGAAGCTGTCTTGCACCATGTCGAGCGGGATCCTTCAATCAGCACTCGAGCAAGTGCTCTTAACATGGGGACGAATCAGACGAATGTAAAAACAGTCCTTCGAGTGCAGTTGTTTCGTCCATTTCACATACAGCGTGTCCACAATATGGAACCAGTTGATTATCCACCCAGAGCACAGTTTTCGCAGTGGTACCTGGAACAGTGTGTAATGCATCCTACATTTCCATCCTCTGTGTTGTTTACCTATGAAGCAAGGTTCGGGCGTGATGGAGTCTTCATCATGCACAATTCGCGTGTTTGGAGTGAGAATAACCAACATGCCACAGTTACTAGCGCTCATCAAGTGCGGTTCTTCGTTAATGTGTAGGTCGGTGTTGTTGGGGACTGCTGAATTGGGCCGTATCTGCTACCTAGGCCATTAAATGGCAGGCACTATTACAATTTTCTCGCCAGAGCATTGCCAGAATTGCTGGAAGACGTCCTGCTCTCTACAAGACAACGTATGTGGTTCCAACATATCGGGGCGCCGGCACGTTTCAGTCGTCGTGTGCGTCGATTCCTGGACCGACGGTTCCCAGAAACGTGGATTGGCAGAGGTGGTCCTGTACCATGGTCTGCTCGACCCCCAGATATGTTCCCTCTGGATTTTTTGTGTGGGGAGAGATGCGCAACCTTGTTTACGCAACTCCTGTTGCATCAGAAGTGATTTGGTTGCCCGGATAGTAGCAGCAACAGGAACAATTCATGATACTCCTGGGGTTTTTGCCCGTGTCAGATAGAACATGATCCAGCGGTGTAACCTTTGTTTACGTGTCAATCTACTGTAATAGAAATTGGGTTGTGTTAATGTGTTGTCCCTTGGTCATAAAAAAAAATGGAAAAGTGTTTGTTGGTTCAATTAATTAGCCGCTAGAGAAATCTTCCTCTAACGGTTTAAATACTCCTCATAGTAAAAAATGACATTAGGAAAAAATATTTGTTTTGATGTCCCCTACAACCTCCCAGAGTTTGTCGTTTTAAATACTTTTCACCCTGTAGATAAACTGTCTTAACTTCACTGACCTACAGAATTCGTTTTGTATAAGCAGCACACCCTGCTGTAGGGGGGAAAATTGGAGAACCAGCGAAAAACAGGTGCTGTTGGAACACAAAAAGGTGAATATGTTCCTCTTTGAAAGACGCTGGCAGAAAACTGAGCAATAAGCTGCGTCAATCCACGCTCCAACATTCTCACTAAAAATTTTGGCATGCGAACGTTTTTCGCGCTTTTTGTGCTGAAGGAAGACAGCGGAAGAGAGAGGACACAGAGCGACTGGGAGAGAAAGAGAAACCAGACAGTGATGATGAATGAGAGAAAATGGCAGTGCAAGAGAAACATAGATTGATGGAGGCAAAATCAGTAGGAGCAAAAGAGAGATGAGATGGCAGAAATGAAAAATACAGATGAGTGGAGCGCGCAATTTGGCCGGAAATTCTAAATACGTGAGTATAGGGGAAAATAAGTTGTAGCTGCAGCATTTTTGAGCTGCCGAAGTACGATGAAGACAGAGGCATTGTGAAAGAAAGACAAAAGGAGACAGTGTAAGTGAGAGAAGAGACAGTGCAACTTGGATATACTCTAATCAATGTAGAAAATGGACAGTGGGAGGGAGACATTTACAGGGTGCTCAGTTTAACTGAGACATTGAAATATCTCAAAAAACACACATCGGATCAAAACAAAAATTATGATTCCTAGTTTGTTTGTCTCCGAGGGGGGCATCCAATTATAACACACTCGCCACATCAACCAACCCCGTGCGTGTGTGGCGGGGGACAATTTTGAAATATTCTATGGGAACCCCCGTTTTTCATTGCTAATTACGATTCTACTGCAAAATCTATATACGTTTTGTCTGGAGCATTTTCTTCGTTTCGCCACAGATGGCACTGTAATTGGAGAAATAGAAACGGGCACACAATCGTAATTTGCAACACGCTACTCAATGGCCCTTGAATATCCAATGGCACGTCGGACGCCACCTCCATGCTGCGGGGTAGGACAGGCCAGTATTTCACAAATTCTAATTGGAAACCCCATTTGCAACGTTGCATTCCTCCGACATGTCGAACGGAGGGACTGGTCGACGCGCCGCTGTGGGCTTGGCTTGAGGCGAATGCTACTCTACTTTTCTAATTAGAGTAAGCGTTCAAACATAGTACGGTCAGCTTCAACACACTTAGTGGTCCGTTTTTCAAATGACCGTACACAGGACAGAAGCATATCTACTTCAATTACAGCATACGCGTTTCTGATACGGTCGACCATGTGTTCATGGCCTGTTGGCACTTGCTGGTACACCTTGTCTTTTAAATATTCCCACAGAAAGAAATCTGGCGACGTCAAATCCGGCGACGTAGCGGGTCTAACCCGTAACTACTATCGACCGTCTCTCAGACCGCTACTAATTTTTGTGTCGAGATAATTCTCACACCCCTGCAAAGCCAAATGGACTCTTCCATGTACCTTCCTATTGGCTGTCAAGTTACACGTGCCAGCATTCTTGCATTGTTGCTGCTCTTTGTTTCGTAATTATTAGCCTTGAGAGGTCTCACAGACGTACCATAGAGTTTGCGTGCCGCGTTTTTATTGCATGCTATTGTTTCTCCATGGCGGGGAAAGCTGGGCCTTCTGTGCAACGTGTGTTACGTGAGACAGATGTCTCCACTTGCAAGATGAGCCTCAGACACCGAAAGAAGAATTCGAAAATCGAGAAACGTGCACGTTTTGCCCTCCTTGTCTGAAGAGGAAAACAAGGTATCCATGTCAACAACGTGGTGTTCCGATTTGTTTGGAGTGTTCCAGGAAGGTCTGCGTGAAGTGTTTGCAGGTGGAAATTGACTAAAGTATGATTCAGTGGCACATGAGAACAAGTACTTAGTTTTTACTTGTAATTTTAGAAGTAAAATGGTGGCAAAGCTTCTCCATTCATAGACTTATGGACTGAAATATTCGCTCTTCATTGCAAAGTGAGTCGTAAACTGAAAGCTGACTTCGCACACAATTTATCGTAAGTCATGTCGGATTTGTCCACCTAGTTATATTGCCAATTTGTAATACAATCCCTCTGATGAAAATCTATGTGTGAGTAGAGAGCTAACTATTTGCTGTTATTTTCGTAACTCATAAAATAAAAATATACTCCAGATTTCGCTTTGTTTTAATTGTCGAAGTGTTTAAAATACCGCAGTGTTTAAAAAAAATCAAATTTCTACAAAAGCCACCTCTAAGAAGTGTAATGAATGACTGGAAGTCAAGAAACTATACATATTCAGCAAAATTCTGGTTTGATATATAAAACAGAAAAATACGGTCTGTGAGACCCCTCCATAGTAATTGTGTTCCTGTGAATGACCATAGTAGTTAAGGGTGTGCCACCTCTCTCGATCCACCGACCAGTGTAAGCACGGCCTAATACCTCCCGTGCTCCATTTGCATAATGCGCTAAGCAATCGTCATGCTGAAACCACGTACTTTGTCGAACGCCCGAGACAATCTGCAGTACTGCCCGCAGTTCCCCTTCCAAAAACGTTCGATATCTGCGTCCATTCAACGTGTCGCCGATAAAATAGGGACCAATGAGTTTGGTCTCCATGATGCCACACCATACGTTAACCGACCAAGGACGCTGATAGCCAACTTTCCATAACCAGTAATGCATGTTATGCCACTTAACGCTATCACGGTTTGTGAATGTAGACTCGTCGGAAAATAGTACCTCGGCAAAGAATGTGCGGATCGTTTGCATTTGTTGACGTGCCCATTCACAAAACCCCACCCGGTTAGGGGAATCGGTGCCAGGAAGTTCTTGATGCAGTGACACGTGGTGTGGACATAGAGTAATATCTCTGGAGTGAGCATTCACATGCGCAGAAAAGATTTTGTGTTGTCAACATACATTGCCGGCCTGGTCACGTGATCTCGGGACGTCGTGCGTGTGTCCGTATAGCGCCCTATATACGAGGGGCGTTCAGAAAGTAAGCTCCGATCGGTCGCGAAATGGAAACGACTATGAAAATCCGATAAAGCTTTGCACAGATGTGTTGGGTAGTGTCTCTAGTATAACCCCAGTTAGCATCACGTCGCTCTTCTCATTTCTGAGCTCGCAGTGAGTGCGTAAATATGTATAGAAAATAGTGTCTGCCGCCAAGTACGAGGGCCTGGTGAGAAATTTCGCCTGAAGCTATGCAGCTAACATTACATAAATGTCGTGCTGTTTCTTCTTCAAGACAATTCTCAGCCGCATTCTGCAGGGGCAATGAAGATGCTCCTGCATCGTTTTCAAATGGAAATGTGAGATTACCCACAATACAGTCCGCAATTGTCTCCCCCTGAGTTTCATCTCTGGTCACATGAACCGCTGTCTTTGAAGACAACATTTTGACACAGACAACGAGGTGTAGGCCAGCGTGGAGAATTGGCGGAAAGCACTGGCGGCTGCCTTCTATGATGAGGCTATTGAAAAGTTGGTACAACGCTATGACAAAAGTCTAAGTCAGAACGGCGACTACGTAGTGAAGTAGCTGAAAGGTGTAGCTAATTGTTACAAGTAAAACATTTCTGATGTTCACTGTGGTTTCAATTTGGCAATCAATCGGAGCTTACTTTCTGAACAGGCCTCGTATTTAGAATGTCACTACATCTCTTTACAGACGGATTCTTTTCGTGCGTGTCGTGGATATATGTTGCGCAGACATTTTAACAATATCCATTTGATACCGGGAATAAACCAGCTACGTAACTTTTAGGGGCAAGTGATATTACATTCTGCTTCTTTGCGATAGGTGTCACAGTTCAGATGCACTCGATTTTTGGTAGTTTTCGGTATGATACGGCACTTTATAGTATTACAGAGCCTGACCTACATTTTTGCAGTGATGGTCTTGCAAAACGACTTGACAGTACGCTAGTACTTTTGCAAGTGTCCGAAAAACACCGAATTTGCCACAAATTAGCGACCATATCCCTGCTAATTCGTCCTTTTTTCTTGTATTTTTGCATATTTGTTTTCTCGTTTTTGCGACCTAAAGCACAATTTTTCTTACTGGTGGCACTTTGAGGCATTTATTTAACGCATTTTAAGTACTTGCTCCCAGCTTATTAAATAAATAGTAGACTGAGTAATCTATATACATAATCGACAAATCACTGATAAATGCATGGAGGATAGTATTTACTGAAACAACTAAACATTCCCTTTCCTGTTCCACTAGCAAATTTACGAGAGGAAGCGATTGTTTTTAAGCTTTTGTACGAGCCGTAATATCTGTTATATAGTCATAAAATCGTAGAAAAATAGGTCTACAGAATCAAGCCTTAATTATACGGCGTCTCGAAATTTTTAAACATATATAGTGTCTCTTACTAATATGATAACTATAATTAGAGCTACATGGCATGTACCCATAAAAGTTACTATCCCTCCTTTCACATATTTTTCTTTGCATCCGTAGCAACAACAGTAATTCACCCTCGCTATTACACTATCAACAAACGGTGAAACACAACAAAAACTCTTGATGTTATAAACTTCAAACGCTGCAGAAAGCACACACGCACAGCGAAGTCCCGAAAACACGTGACAATCCTGGTTTAATGTTGACAACATGCGCAGAACGCAATGCTCACTCCAGAGATATTTACTCTATGGGTATGGATGACGCTTATGACGACGCAGTATTGTGACAGCACTACCTACGGGCATACCGGAATCGCGATGTGATTGCCGGGCACTTATCTGTGGGTTGTGGTGCACTGCCAATAGCACAGCTATTTCATTAGCTTCTCCTGTAACACGTTTGCTTCGTCAGAGGAATACAACGTTGCAAATGGAGTTTCCAGTTAGAAATTATGAAATACTGGCCTCCCCTACCCTCGCAGCATGAAGACGGGTTCCCATGTGCCATTGAACATTCAAGGGCCATTGAGTAGCATGTCGTAAGTTTCGATTGTGTACCCATTTCCGCTCCTCCGATTACAGTGCTATCTGTGGCGAAACGAAAAACATGCTTCCCATAAAATTGGTGTAGATTTTGCCGTAGAATCGCTATCAGCAATAAAAAAGGAGCTTCCCATTGAAGATTTCAAAGTGTGATATCGTCGGATGTCCCTCTCCGAGATAAACAAATTGGGATCGTAACTTGTTTTGATCCGATATTGTAGTTCTCGGGGTATTTTAATGTTATCAGTTAAAATGCACGCCCTGCATAGACAGTGGCAGGGAGAGGGGAATGCTGAGTATTAAGGCTTAACTATAAAGAGCAAATGGGTAAAAGGAGTTTGCCTGTTTTCTGTTAATAATAGAGCGCGAATACTTTCGATATGGAGGCAGCTGGTTCCCGACTTTTCCGTCAGAAGTTTTTAAAGAGAAACATATTCGCGTTTCTTGTGTTCCGAAAGGAGCATTTTTTCGCTGGACATATGCCAATTAATTGTTTTTTTGAATATGTGCCCTTGATTGTGCAGTTGATAATCCTTTGGACCTGATCAAGGTCGGGACACACACGTCCGGGCCGTGTCAGGGCCGAGCGTCGTGCTCCGGTCCGTTCCCGCAGGGGCCACACATGACCGGGGCACGCCCGTGTCTTTCTTGTTCCTTGTAGTGATCTGTGTTTCTGTTTGTGAAAGCTGTAAAACATGTTCACTAATTTTCGTAATAGTGAATTAGGACTTATAGCACTTGCTTTAGACGAAGAGGAAAAAGAACGAAGGCAAACAAGAAGAAGAAAATTATGGATCCACAATGCCTGGAAAACAAGACCAGTGCAGGGAGAGTTTCGAACATTATTTTCTCATCTCATAGATGATGAGACTAAGTTTTATGAATATTTTAGGGTGACGCAGTACAGCTTCTGTGAACTTTTAAAGAAACTAGAACCAAGACTGAGAGAAAACGACACTTTCTGGAGAGTATCAGTTTCACCCAAAGAACGACTGGCTGTTTTTTTAAGGTAGGTTACAGAAAAGTACACAGAACACATATAAATAAGAAGTTTCAAGGACAGCATTTTTATTTTATTACTTTAGTAATTGAAAGATAAATACATAAGTTAGTAAATAATACAGTTAAATTTCTACTACCCTAAAAAAACAAATGAGGACTATTCAGTGCCGGCCGCGGTGGCCGTGCGGTTCTAGCTCTGAGCACTATGGGACTCAACTGCTGAGGTCATTAGTCCCCTAGAACTTAGAACTAGTTAAACCTAACTAACCTAAGGACATCACAAACATCCACGCCCGAGGCAGGATTCGAACCTGCGACCGTAGCGGTCTTGCGGTTCCAGACTGCAGCGCCTTTAACCGCACGGCCACTTCGGCCGGCGCGGTTCTAGCGCTGCAGTCCGGAACCGCGGGGCTGCTACGGTCGCAGGTTCGAATCCTACCTCGGGCATGGATGTGTGTGATGTCCTTAGGTTAGTTAGGTTTAAGTAGTTCTAAGTTCTAGGGGACTGATGACCTAAGATGTTAAGTCCCATAGTGCTCAGAGCCATTTGAACCATTTTTTAACTATTCAGTGAATTAGTTTCTGAAGCTGATGAGGATGCAGGGGAACTTGGAGCATGATGGCTTTGGTTATTTATATACGAATAGTGGGAATCCCCTTGCAGATCCAAAAGCTGCTGTGTAGGTTCTGTTGACTCGTTTTCCACAGGTGAAGGATATGGTGTTGAAACAGATTTTGCTGAGGAATTGGAGGATGATGGAGTGAATTGATGGACTGATACGTCATTCATGAGTTGCTTCAGTTCAAAGTCTTGAACAATTGAAAAAGTCCTACTTTTAGCTTGATGAAAAAGTAGTGGATGCAACGATTTTAGGGCTGGTGCTATACCAGCCAAAAAAGCATCAACTGGGTTTTATATTTCTCTCTGGTTTTCAGCTTTTTTCTGCCAATATGTAAGCCACGAGCTCGCTTGATGCAGATTCTTGTGGTTTAACCTCACGCTGAAATTTTCGTTTCAGTGGTGGTTTCAGAAACGTGTTCTTATTTGAAGTGACGGACGTCTGGGAATGCCGAGTGCGCTCTATCAAATTCCCTGTTTCACTACCCTGGGTTTTAATGATCGATTCTTCATCTGCAATGTCTTCTTGTGAAGACTCTTTTTCGTTTTCAACAATAGACTGCTCCTCTTGGGAATCTGTATTTGATTCTTGTTTATGCTCATTGTTGTCTTGCGTGCAAGGAACATTGGGAGCCCTTCATGCTTATATTTATGTTGATGAACAGTAGCTTGTCCTGAAACAGTTTTCCTTTTGTGCAGGGTCTTCCTTAGTTGGTCACGAACAGATGCCCATTTTTTTTTACATTCCTCTATTCCACCTGTAGCTAACATATTTTAAATCGCGTATTTATATTACAAGGTTTAAAATGCTGCAAATATTTTATAGATTATACAGTATTTCTCATCTTATACAGTTCAAATTTTTTTCAGGTTCCTTGCTATAGGAGATTCCTTCAAAACTCTTTCCTTCAGCTACAGGTTGGGAAAATCCACAGTCGGAGCTATCGTCCATGACACATCTAGAGCAGTTATCGATTTATTGTTAGAAGAGGTGATGCCTGTGCCGAATGAAGAAAAATGGAATGCTATAGCTGAGGAGTTTTGGACAAAATGGCAGTTTCCAAACTGACCTTAGCAGTTAAGTCCCATAAGATTTCACACACATTTGAATATTACAATGATTGTGACGGCTGCGTGTGTACTGTACAACTTTATTCGAAAAATGGAAGGTTATAGCGTGTCCGAACAGAGGATGGATCCAAAGGAAACTGCTGAGGGATCCGGAAGATCATCAAATCTTCGAAACCTACCTCGAATTCGTGGGAGATCAACAGATGCTGCATTTGCTGTACGGAAACAACTCAAAAAATTCCTGAACCCTCCACAAGGGACTGTGGAATGGCAAGAACATGTCGCCTTGGCGATATAACGATGACATAAACCAAACATCTGTTTGTAAAATAAAAAGTAAATAAATATCTTTCGAGTATTAAAACTTGTATAGTTTTTATCTTACCTTTGGCTTGTAGATCTGTTGCAATTGTCTTCCAAACTCTGTCTTTGTACTCGATATTCCTGTAGTTTTCACTTCCCTGATCGTAAAGAACAGGAAACTTACGAACTTCTTGTATTAGTCGTTCCACATCCATGTTTTGTACACAGAACAGTCTTGCGCAGTTGCACAGCTCACAAGACAATTCTACCGTCAGGCCGTGTCTGTCACGTGAAAAATTAAACACGGCGAATCCCTCCCGGCCCGGCCCCGGCCCGTTGACTTTCCCCGTGCACGGCCCGGTCAAGTGGGGCCCGCTACGCTACATTTGTTTTAATTACGTATTTCGTTGTCCGGGTGACGGCTGATACTCGGACGTGTCTCGCCACGGACACGGTCCGGACATGTGTGACCCGACCTTTGTGATGAGCGACAATTTTCACGAACTCTGTTGCAAAAGTTGAAAACTTTGTAGATGCTATGATTGCTTGGCAGGATGTAAATGAGATGAACTGCCTCTCGCTGTTTCCTTATCAGTAGATAAAACAGCCTCACCTGTTGATGTGTTGTTCCCTGGATCGTGGAGGCATCAATCTTCAGCGCTGCTACAGCGAATTCCATTGCCTAGATAACGGACTTAATTAATGGAGGGGACAGGGGGAAAGTAGGGGCCAGTATCAAAAAGTGAACTGAAATTATAGCAAATGTATTCTTGATGTTTTTGAGGCCTTCAGTCCGAGGACCGGTTTGATGCAGCTCTCCGTACTACTCTATCTTGTGCAAGCCTCTTCATCTCCGAACAACTATTGCAACCTACATTCTTCTAATCCGCTTTTTGTGTTCATCTCTTGGTATCCCTCTACGATTCCCCCCCCCCCCCGCCCCTCCCACTCCCCTCCAATACTAAATATGAGATCCTTTGATGTCTCAGAATGTGTCGTATCAACTCATCCTTTCTTCTAGTCAGGTTGTGTCACAAATTTCTTTTCTACTCAGTTCTATTCAGTAGCTCCTCATTATTTATGTGATCTACCCACCTAACCTTCAGCAATCTTCTGTAGCACCATATTTCAAAAACTTCTATTCTCTTCTTGTCTAAACTGTTTATTATGTAAGTTTCGCTTCTATACATGGCTACACTGCAGACAAATACCTTCAGAAAAGACTTCCTAACACTTAAATACATATTCGATGTTAACAGAAACGCTTTCCTTGCCATTGCCAGTCTACATTTTATATCCTCTCTACTTCGACCATCATCAGTTAGTTTGCTCCCCAAATAGCAAAACTCCTTTACTACTTTAAGTGTTTCATTTCCTAATCTAATTCCCTCAGCATCACCTGATGTAATTCGACTACATTCCATTATCCTTGTTTTGCTTTTGTTGATGTTCATCTTATATCCACCTTTCAAGACACTGTCCATTCCGTTCAAGTGCTCTTCCAAGTCCATTGCTGTCTGTACAGAATTACAACGTCGTCATCAAACCGCAGAGTTTTTGTGTCTTTTCCCTGAAATTTAATTCCTTCTGCAAATTTTTCTTTGGTTTCCTTTACTGCTTCCTCAATGTACAGGTCGAATAACATCGGCGATCGCCTCAACCCTGCCTCACTCTCTTCTCAATCCCTGCATCCTTTTCATTCCCCGACTCTTATAACTGCTGTCTGGTTTCTGTACAAGTTGTAAATAGTCTTACGCTCTCCGTATTTTACTCCTGCTACCTTCAGTATTTCAAACAGAGTACTCCAGTCAACATTGTCAAAAGCTTTCTCTAAGTCTACAAATCCTACAAAGATTTACATTTCGTTAAGCTGTCTTCTAAAATCTATCATGTTCTTACATTTCTCCAGAATCCAAACTGGTGTTCCCCGAAGTTGGCTTCTACCAGTTTTTTTTCCATTCTTCTGTAAAGAATTCGTAAAAAAGACATAAATGTGAGGCAGTTTTGTCACAAAGAATGGAATTTACCCTACCCACAAATCTGGACTATATGGCGAGCCGCGGGCTTGCCGTAGGCCAGCCTAACAGTACATCAAAAATTTAAAGACTCAAACTAGAAATAACAATTACTCGTCCAGTCACCAGAACGAGTGAGAATCGGAAAAAAACAGAGATGAATCTTGGCAGCTGAGAATCACAAACGAGAGCAGTTAAACATGAGTAGTCATGTAATACGAGGACACGACAGAGACAGGGCGCCAAAATCCACCGCCGTAGAATTGGTGGAATGGTAATGCTGGTTGCTCGCTACTGCTAGTCACGAAGTGAAGGCGAGTAAGAACTGCAGCGAAAGGGCCAGAACGACGTTTCTCCGGAGTTTTGTAAGCTCGGATGTAGCACTGCAGTGGGGCTTCTGCGATAGAAAAACATCCCTGTAGCCATCGTGATTGGCGGTGGCGAAGCAAACAGTTTCTGCTGCTTCCAGACGATGGAGCAGCAGTGTGATAATCTGGCGGCGCCAGTTCCAGGGATGCAGACAGGGCTAGTGTCGAAACTTCCTGGCAGATTAAAACTGTGTGTCGGACCGAGACTCGAACTAGGGACCTTTGCCTTTCGCGGGCAAGTGCTCTACCAACTGAGCTACCCAAGCACGACTCGCGCCCCCTCCTCACAGCTTTACTTCTGCCAGTACCTCGTCTCCTATCTTCGAAACTTAACAGAAGCTCTCCTGCGAACCTGCAGAACTAGCACTCCTGAAAGAAAGGATATTGCGGAGACATGGCTTAGCCACAGCTTGGAGGATGTTTCCAGAATGAGATTTTCACTCAGTAGCGGAGTGTGCGCTGATATGAAACTTCCTGGCAGGTAAAAACTCTGTGCCGGACCGAGACTCGAACTAGGGACCTTTGCCTTCCGCGGCTTGGGTAGCTCAGTTGGTAGAGCACTTGCCCGCGAAAGGCAAAGGTCCCGAGTTCGAGTCTCGGTCCGGCACACAGTTTTAATCTGCCAGGAAGTTTCATATCAGCACACACTCCGCTGCAGAGTGAAAATCTCATTCAGGGCTAGTGTCGTTCCGCATCGCCGCGGCCGCGGCTTGAATTTGAAACTGACGGCCCCAGACTTGACTGACTTTCTCCACCTCGTGCATTTTCTGAATTAATGAGTAGGTGAGGTAAAGTTCCTTGCCCTGGCCCTAGACGGGCCAACTGGGTTCGACCGTTGCCATGTCATATTCTGCCAATGACGTCATCGGATGCAGTGTGGAGAGACATGTGGTCAGCACATCGCTCTCCCGGTCGTTGTCGCGTTTATAGACCTTGGAACCGCTACTAACAGTTAGAATAACTCCTTCGTTGGGGTCATGAGCCTAACTGCAATCCTTCCAGTCGTACCACCAACGGAAAAGCGCTGCGAGCACCGGAAATCGAAGGCGGATTCCCTCCCCCCTCCCCTCAAATGACATCAGCCGCACTGTCCACCCAGTTATGGAGGCGGATGAATTAATTAATAGGTCAACGTAAAAGTTACTTCACCCCAAACCGTCAGTAGTCCCCCACCAAGCTAGCCATCAGTGGTTTCAGCTGGCTGGGGAAAGTTAAGCGAAATGCACATTTTGACTCATTAATTTAATCGAATTTTGGACTTCTCCATGTGATCTATTCGCCTCAGAAAAGTCTCTGGGTTAGAACTTATTCTGTTCAAATGGTTCAAATGGCTCTGAGCACTATGCGACTTAACTTCTGAGGTCATCAGTCGCCTAGAACTTAGAACTAATTAAACCTAACTAACCTAAGGACATCACACACATCCATGCCCGAGGCAGGATTCGAACCTGCGACCGTAGCGGTCGCTCGGCTCCAACTTATTCTGTCATACGCCTTCTTATAGTTAATGAAAACGCTAATTTTATTTGACGGATCAACATTAAATGTGTAAAGTCTCTTTATTCATCTATAATGTGGAACATCACTGTGCTGCCGACTTGATATGGTTGTACAGATATGTTAAGTATCGATTTTATCATAATCTTGCATTTAATCCTGTCGTTGATTAGCCTGCTAGGAATACTACACATACATCTACGTCTACACTGTGCAATAAATTAAAGGATCACTTTTTTGGAATCCTGCAATTGTCTCCAATTTCTATTCAGAAGTCTGAAATTTGACTCAGATGTGCCTCCAACCTTCCTGTGGAATTTCATAATACACTACTGACCATTAAAATTGCTACACCACTAAGATGACGTGCTACAGATGCGAAATTTAACCGACAAGAAGGAGATGCTGTGATATGCAAATGATTAGCTTTTCAGAGCATTCACACAAGGCTGGCGCCGGTGGCGACACCCACAACGTGCTGATATGAGGAAAGTTTCCAACCGATTTCTCATACACAAAAAGCAGTTGACCGGCGTTGCCTGGTGAAACGTTGTTTTGATGCCTCGTGTAAGGAGAAGAAATGCGTACCATCATGTTTCCGACTTTGATAAAGGTCGGATTTTAGCCTATCGCGATTGCGGTTTATCATGTCGCGATATTGCTGCTCGCGTTGGTCGAGATCCAATGACTGTTAGCAGAATATGGAATCGGTGGGTTCAGGAGGGTAATGCAGAACGCCGTGCTGGATCCCTACGGCCTCGTATCACTAGCAGTCGAGATGACAGGTATCTTATCCACATGGCTGGAACGAATCGTGCAACAACGTCTCGATCCTTGAGTCAACAGATGGGGACGTTTGAAAGACAACAACCATCTGCACGAATCGTTCGACGACGTTTGCAGCAGCATGGACTATCAGCTCGGAGACCACGGCTGCGGTTACCCTTGACGCTGCATCACAGACAGGAGCGCCTGCGATGGTGTACTCAACGACGAACCTGGGTGCACGAATGGCAAAACGTCATTTTTTCGGATGAATCCAGGTTCTGTTTACAGCATCATGATGGTCGCATCCGTATTTGGCGACATCGCTGTGAACGCACATTGGAAACGTGTATTCGTCGTCGCCATACTGGCGTATCACCCGGCGTGATGGTTTGGGGTGCCATTGGTTACACGTCTCGGTCACCTCTTGTTCTCATTGACGGCACTTTGAACAGTGGACGTTCATTTCAGATGTGTTACGACCGTGGCTCTACCCTTTATTCAATCCCTGCGAAACCCTACATTTCAGCAGAATAATGCACGACCGCACGTTGCAGGTCCTGTACGGGCCTTTCTGGATACAGAAAATGTTCGACTGCTGCCCTGGTCAGCACATTCTCCAGATCTCTCACCAATTGAAAACGTCTGGTCAATGGTACCCGGGCAACTGGCTCATCACAATACTCCAGTCACTACTCTTGATGAAGTGTGGTATCGTGTTGAAGCTGCATGGGCAGCTGTACCTGTACACGCCATCCAAGCTCTCTTTGACTCAATGCCCAGGCGTATCAAGGCCGTTATTACGGCCAGAGGTGGTTGTTCTAGGTACTGATTTCTCAGGATCTATGCACCCAAATTGCGTGAAAATGTAATCACATGCCAGTTCTAGTATAATATATTTGTCCAATGAATACCCGTTTATCATCTGCATTTCTTCTTGGTGCAGCAATTTTAATGGCCAGTAGTGTACCATCCCGCCCTATGACGTCACCCTCGGACCCGTCGACGCTTCAAACGGCAAGGTGTCGAAAAATTGCAAATAAAAGGCCACACTCAGAAGTTCATGTGAGCTGTAAGGTGGGCTAACGATATTACAGTGACACTAGATTTCACCACAGTTCTGCTGAATGCCACTGTGAACGTGTCACATGATGGGAAGATCATTACATCGCTCTTACCCTCATTTCACCCCCTCTGTTTCATGCCTCTCCAATGGAAGTCAGGATCGTGACACCTAGCACTGAAATTGCGCGGATTTCCTGTGGGTGGCTGAGGAACACACATCCATTCAGAATCGACACGCGAAGGTCTCAGAAGGTGGCACAGTGGGAGTCAATGAAACCAACCCTTCCCTAGGCGCATTCATTTTCACTCATTTCACGCTCGAAAACGACAGTTTACAGTGCGATGTGCAACAGGATGTTGTCCCTGACAACTTTTGCCACTGCCGACACCCCATGAAATGTTCAACCCTGTTATAAGAACACTGACAGACTGCAACTCCAGCGAACGTGATCTCACCCATCAGGAATGTGACATGACTGCGAGTTTTGCTTTGTTATACAGGGTGGAACCACTAGGGACCATTCAAAACCATTCAACGAAATTTGAACGTGATCCAAAGTAGAAAAGGCTCCAGAATGAGATTTTCACTCTGCAGCCGAGTGTGTACTGATATGAAACTTCCTGGCAGATTAAAACTGTGTGCCAGACCGAGACTCGAACTCGGGACCTGTACCTTTCGCGGGCAAGGTAGGAGACGAGGTACTGGCGGAAGTAAAGCTGTGAGGAGGGGGTGTGAGTCGTACTTGGGTAGCTCAGTTGGTAGAGCACTTGCCCGCGAAAGGCAAAGGTCCCGAGTTCGAGTCTCGGTCCGGCACACAGTTTTAATCTGCCAGGAAGTTTCGTTTTAGAAAAGGCTGTTTATGCTTTTTCGTCTCTCCTTCACATGTGCACACATGGAGGGGGGGGGGGGGGGGAGAGGAGGAGAATGATACATAAATCAAATAGCAAAGCATCCATCTGAGACCCAGCAACAATCTCGAGGCCACTCAAGCGCTTTTGTGGGCACTTTAAAAATGATTGTGCACAGAGATACTCAGTCACCGATCCCTCGCCACTGGTGGGACAAGCAGTCAAGTCCATACTAGCGCCTGCTGGCTGCATGGGAAATCAGTGGAGTGTCGGAAGGTTTGCCTATCTGACCAGAAGTTAGGGATCGATAGATTCGTGTCTCTGTGCAGCCACTTTTTTTTAGTGCCCAACAGAGGCACATCGATGATGTTACCAAACTATTCAGTCTTAGAACGAGCCTTTGCTGTTTATTCGCGTGCATGCTTCCATGCTCATTCCAGAGGAGGGCGTGAAAAGGGAGGGATTAAAAGCATAGACACCCTTTGCTGCCGGCCGATGTGGCCGAGCGGTTCTAAGCACTTCAGTCTGGAACCGCACAACCGCTACGGTCGCAGGTTCGAATCCTGCCTCGGGCATGGATGTGAGTGATGTCCTTAGGTTAGTTAGGTTTAAGTAGTTCTAAGTTCTAGGGGACAGATGACCTCAGATGTTAAGTCCCATAGTGCTCAGAGCCATTTGAACATCTTTTGCTGCTTTGGATCTCATTCAAATTTAGTCGAATGGGTGTGAATGGTCTCTAGTCGTTCCACCCTGTATATGTAGAGAAAACTCGCAGTCACGTTACACTCCAAAGGAATCAGATCACATTCAACGGGGTTTCAGCCCCACAATCTCTGTAGAAATCTCCAAGAATTAAATCATCTGGGGGAGGGGGTTGTGGCGTCGCAACTAGTGCGCGATCACCCATTTGTCTATTAAAAGCTTTACTTCATAATGTATGTGGGCTGCAATGTAAGCCAGTAATATCATATGCTCAGGAACGGACGAGTTGTGTCCTGCAGACTGACGTCACGACCATCTGTTGCAGCTGCGCGTGTGAAAGCAGTGGAGTGGTGCTGGCAGGCCACTTACATTATAAGAAAATAAAAATATTAATAACTAATAAAGGAATAACCTGAGGAACGTCATATTTGATGTACATCCTTCTGCTGTGAAATCAAACAATATGTCAAAGTCTGAGATCAAAAATAGTTGTATTTTGGAAGTTAGTAAAATTCCATAAAAAAAACGTAATATTCCGACAGTCAAGAATTAAAATAAATACAGTGATGTAATAGTTCACCTTCAGTGACTATGTACGATGATCTGATAACACTTTCAGTGTTCATATATAAATTTGGAAAGTTTTTAGTTTCAGAAAACCTCTGCAAGTTATCTATAATAATAATTTCAAAAATTCTAAGTAAATATGTGTATTGTGTGTTAGGGTGCATGTGAATGAGAATGCGTGCGTGAGAGTATGTGGGATGTTCGGCATTATTAAAAATCATTCATGTAATTCTCTACAGGAACTGGCAAGTGTTCCAACTCTGTAACGTAGGAACGAATCCACTAGTGGTTCCCCTACTAGTGAATGTCGGATGTCCAAGTATATATGCTTATGTATAAGACAGCCAGAACATTCGCGACTACATAATAAATTTCCAGATATAGAGTAAAGCTTATAGTTCATTTTGTTTTGTTTATTTAATTAGAGAGTTTTGTGTTACTTAATTTGATGACGTCAATGAGCCTAGAGAAGTGGTTGGTGCTTGCTAGATTTTGGCGCGAGCCGCGCCCTAGAAGTGAGTTCTCATTGGTCGTAAGTGCTGACAGCCAATGAGAAGCGAGACGGTTGGCTACCTAGCGAGGAGATATAGTTTGGAGTGTGGGAGAGTGAGAGGGGAGTCGCGAGCTAGCTTTGATTGGAGGCGGTTATGCTGGATGTGACTTTTCGCATTATGTGTAAGATGAAGTATAGGGATGACTTCCGCGTTATGGTCCAGTGTTAATGGTATCTGGTAGTGACCAGAAACTGTTTATGAAAACTTTAGAGTGTTGTGATAATTCGTTCCGACGAAAATCGCGAGTGAACTTTGAATTATATAGCGTGGCGGTAGTGAGTATATTCTTACTGAGTATTTTATGGCGAGCATAAACTTTTACTAAAGACAACCACTGAATATCGTGTGCAGAAGTAATTGGCCGATCATTGACTGTGTTACAAGTAATTGGTTTCGGAATTTGGGAAGGTAAAAGTTCTGGATGTTTTAGGTATGGTGATTACTGTGAGCAGAAACTTTAGTAATTTTTGTAAATGTGGGCTGATGATCTTGCTTAACAGCAATAAAGATCTATTGAAGGTTTAAATTTGAACTTCATGTTTAAAGTACGAGTGACATCCCCTTTCCGAATCATTTCTTTAAAGTACATAGAAAATTTTCAGCAAATTTTACTTATAGCGGCCTCCGGCGTGTAGCTATGATGTTACAGTTTCCTCAACACTGCTTTTCTGTGATGTCGTAAGTAGCTGCAGTCAGGAGTTTATGTGCGAAGATCTACCGCTGTAAAGAGGTAGGTGAACAAAAATTATAGAAGAAATTGCATTGCAGTAGCAACGTATAATCTGTAGCAATTGGTGCATCGCACGCACGCACGTAAAAAATCCGTCGCAGGGTGTCAGCATGGCAAATTTTTTCAAGAACTTCGTTCTGTGTACATCGTATTGCATTCCGCCGTTTTCGAGCACGAAATGTGCAAAAATCAAACCTCCAGAGAAGGGGATGGTTTCATTGACGCCCCTTATGCCACCTCCTGATGCCTGTTCCATGTCGAAACTGGGCGCCACCCATAAGGAACCTGCATGATTTCAATGCTAGTCGTCGCAGTTTTGACCTCTGTCGCAGAGGCATGAAATGAGGGGGTGAAATGTTGATAAGAGGGGGTGTAATGCCCTTCTCATATTGTGACACGTCCGCAGTGGCGTTGGGCAGAATTGTGGTGCCAATGTAACATCACTAACCCGCCTTACAGCTCACATGATATCTGAGGTCTTGCCTTTTATTTGCAATTTGTCGACACCTTGCTGTGGGAATTGTCGCCCGCCCAAAGGGTGACATCACAGGGCGACAAGCTTTTCCGTCGTAGGAATCCATGAAATGTGAACAACCATCAGCTGTATAATGGAATGACGGCAGCGAAAATTTGAGTCAGACGAGGACTCTAACCCGGATTTCCCGATTATCGCGACCGGTCACTTAGCATCAGGCTATCCGATCACGACTCATAGCCAGACCCAAACTTCCATATGTGGTCAGACATGTGTCTACAACCTGTACTCGTACATCCCTTATGCACATTCCCGCAAGGGCAGGAGAAGCTTACATGTCGAAAGGATCAGGCACTGGACTACAGGGGTGTCCATAAAATAGGTTCTATATCTACCTACATCTACATCCATACTCCGCAAGCCACCTGACGGTGTGTGGCGGAGGGTACCCTGAGTACCTCTATCGGTTCTCCCTTCTATTCCAGTCTCGTATTGTTCGTGGAAAGAAGGATTGCCGGTATGCATCTGTGTGGGCTCTAATCTCTCTGATTTTATCCTCATGGTCTCTTCACGAGATATACGTAGGAGGGAGCAATATACTGCTTGACTCTTCGGTGAAGGTATGTTCTCGAAACTGTAACAAAAGCCCGTACCGAGCTACTGAGCATCTCTCCTGCAGAGTCTTCCACTGGAGTTTATCTATCATCTCCGTAACGTTTTCGCGATAACTAAATGATCCTGTAACGAAGCGCGCTGCTCTCCATTGGATCTTCTCTAGCTCTTCTATCAACCCTATCTGGTACGGATCCCACACTGCTGAGCAGTATTCAAGCAGTGGGCGAACAAGCGTACTGTAACCTACTTCCTTTGTTTTCGGATTGCATTTCCTTAGGATTCTTCCAATGAATCTCAGTCTGGCATCTGCTTTACCGACGATCAACTTTATATGGTCATTCCATTTTAAATCACTCCTAATGCGTACTCCCAGATAATTTATGGAATTAACTGCTTCCAGTTGCTGACCTGCTATTTTGTAGCTAAACGATAAGGGATCTATCTTTCTACGTATTCGCAGCACATTACACTTGTCTACATTGAGATGCAGCTGCCATTCCCTGCACCATGCGTCAATTCGCTGCAGATCCTCCTGCATTTCAGTACAATTTTCCATTGTTACAACCTCTCGATACACCACAGCATCATCTGCAAAAAGCCTCAGTGAACTTCCGATGTCATCCACCAAGTCATTTATGTATATTGTGAATAGCAACGGTCCTATGACACTCCCCTGCGGCACACCTGAAATCATTCTTACTTCGGAAGACTTCTCTCCATTTAGAATGACATGATGCGTTCTGTTATCTAGGAACTCCTCAATCCAATCACACAGTTGGTCTGATAGTCCATATGCTCTTACTTTGTCCATTAAACGACTGTGGGGAATTGTGTCGAACGCCTTGCGGAAGTCAAGAAACACGGCATCTACCTGGCAACCCGTCCCTATGGCCCTCTGAGTCTCGTGGACGAATAGCGCGAGCTGGGTTTCACACGACCGTCTTTTTCGAAACCCATGCTGATTCCTACAGAGTAGATTTCTAGTCTCCAGAAAAGTCATTATACTCGAACATAATACATGTTCCAAAATTCTACAACTGATCGACGTTAGAGATATAGGTCTATAGTTCTGCACATCTGTTCGACGTCCCTTCTTGAAAACGGGGATGACCTGTGCCCTTTTCCAATCCTTTGGAACGCTACCGTCCTGACGGCGGATCCCGCGATTCTGTAGTGTACCTTGGTTCCCCCACTCCAAATCCCCTCCCTAGCGACCTGCCTGCGGAGCTCAGTCTTGGCTTGGCAGCAGTACGTGATGGATTTCCCCCTCGCTGCGCCCGCCAGGTGTGAGCTGCCCTCAGTGATCCGTTTCCTGTCTGCAAAAAACATTGCGCCGGGAGAAATACATTCCCAGCTATGCGAAATCTATGGAGAGAAGTGTATGAGCGTACAACATGTGCGCAAATGGTGCAGAGAGTTTAAGAATGGGCGTACTGGCGTCCGTGATGAGGAGCGTTCCGGACGGCCGTCTGTTTCTGACGAAACAATCGCAAAAGTGGAGGCAGCGGTGCTCTCAGAACGAAGAGTGACGGTTCATGAGCTCTCCGAAATGATCCCTGTCAGCAAAACCTCTATTGACAAGATATTGACGGAGCATCTGGGCTAAGCTAAGGTATGTGCGAGGTGGGTGCCGAGAACAATTAATTGAGAAGCTTTACTCGCCATATTTCTGAATCCTTCACATTGACCGATAATTGTCTAGTCACAGAAATCTGTCCCACCTCCTTTGCTAGTTCACTGTGCGTGAAGGTGTAAACAATGTAGTTTGTTAACGATTCCTGCCCGTTTCTTTCATGTCTAATCCTAATTTGTCAAAAAAAAAAAAGTACAGAGTTTTTTTGTACACTGTGAAAATCATCAGCTGTTATCTTTGCTTGTCTTGCGTTCGCAAATAATCTGATGAATTCCTCTTTGAAAATATGCCTCCTAAGCGGAATGTTGCTAATTAAAGCAGATATAAATGAAACGATTTTGGTTTTGTACACACTGAGGTATAAATTAGGGCGGTATATGCTCAAAATGACGACCTTCCATCACAATGCATCGCCGACGACGACTTAGAACAGAGCGTCCATGGAGGTATAATAAGAGTAGTTGTCATGACATCACGACCTCGATGCTGAAGTTTGATGTGTTAGTTCTCCAAACATTTGCTTCCGATGGGAGGGTTTTGATCCAAAATGCCAGTTTACGGACATGCTAATCGTTCTGATTATAGTCTAAAATCTAAACGAATCACATTTCATTCAGTAACATAGCAAGTTATTACGAGATGACATTCGTTGCGGTAAGGAACACAGCCGTTTGGTACAGTGGCTGCAGGATGGCTACGCTTTTTTCGCTTTGCTCACAGTGCAGCTGACGCTACCTGCCGCAAGAACTGCATAGAGTAACATTCAGTCAGTGTGAAAATTCATATCCTCTACGAGCCTAAATATTTCATATCAGTTATTATTTGATTTTGTCCAAATTTGGTACACACCTTTTTTTATTAATGGAATGATGCTGTCAAAATTTCAGATTTTTATTTATCGTAGTTCCGGACATAATGAAAATTAGCTAAAAGTCCTAAAATCGGCGCTTGTGTTCTAAAACCCAGTTAGGAACAATAACAAATTGACTTTCATTATCATTTGAAGCCTTTACAAAGTTATCAGTGCATAAAATCAATTAATTAGAATTTTCTTTTCAAAACATTAGTTACTGTACAGTACTGTACTGTACTGTACAGTACGAAAATCGCTCAAAATTATTATTTGCTTATAATTTTGCTGTGTGAGTGCATGAGAATGATTGAGAGAGTGTATGTGGGACATACGTTAAAACTTAATATGTCATTTTATGTAAAACCTTGTACAAACAAACCGTGGGAATGTTTTGGTGCAACCACGATTCAGATGATGTATGTCGGTGTGAGCTTGCTCTTGTATAAAAGCAGCCGGAATGAAAGTTACAGGCGGAATAAGATTATTTATCAATTTGGAAATTATTTTGCACCTCGCTTCTTTTGATTAAACAATATAGTAGAAATTGAAGTTTTTATGATGTTAATTACTATCAGATTAGTGATTGGGTAAGGCAAGTTTTGCTGCGAGAATGATCTGGAAGGAACATTATGATTGGTCGTTTAGGTCAACAGCCAATCAGAATTAAGCTACTCCCGTGCGAATAAAATGAGGTGGGCTGAGAGTAGAGGAGCTATTGTAGAGTTGAACCAGGTAGTTACTTCCCTCATGTTTGGAAGTTGGCCCGTGTCATTGCCCTCCCCAAACCCCGCAAGGATCCACTCTTCCCACAGAACTACCGTCCAATTTCTCTCCTCAACTTCCTCGGCAAGATCGTAGAGCGCATTATCCTCTCCCACCTTAAATCCTTCCTCGATGCTCATTCCATCCTCATTCCCCAACAGTTTGGGTTTCGGGCTGGCCATGGCACGGTCCACCAGCTGATCCGCCTTCACGACACCATCCGCAGGGCGCAGCTGGAGCGTCAAAGTACAGGCATGGTTCTACTCGACATCGAGAAGGCCTTTGACCGGGTGTGGCATGAGGGTTTACTCTACAAGCTTGCCGATTATGGCTGCCCTCTCCACATCATCCACATTCTCCGGCACTTTCTAACAGGGCGATCATTTTACGTTATTCGAGGTCGAAGCCGGAGTTCGATCCGGGCCTTGGAAGCGGGTGTGCCCCAGGGGTCTATCCTCTCCCGTTTCTGTATGCCGTTTACACCAACGACATCCCGTCCCGAGCCTCCAACCAACTGGCCCTCTATGCGGATGACACCGCTGTCTTCACTTCGCATCGCAACCTCCAGTTCATTGCTCTAAATCTCACACGCCACCTTGAATTGATCACCCAATGGAGCAACAAGTGGAAAATCAAGATCAACGCAGATAAGACACAGGCCATCCTTTTTACTCATAAACGAGTTTCGTCTGCTCGTCTGGTGGAACTTGATGGTCGTCGTATTCCATGGTCCCGGACAGTCACTTACCTCGGTCTGACCTTCGACACCCGCCTCACGTGGAAACCCCACGTCGATGGCGTCTGTCATAAAGCCTATGGCATGTTACACTTTCGGTCCACTTAAAGCTGTTCCTCTGGACGTCCTGCGTCTTGTCTCTCCTGTTGTACGGCTGCGAACTGTGGGGCCTGGCTGCTGACACCCATATTCTCCAGGCCCAGGTGGTACAGAGCAAATCACTCCGTATTATACTAAACGCTCCGCGTTACGTTTCCAACCACGACATCCGCCGTCTTCTACGCATTCCGCCGCTTGTACACCAAATTCGCCTTCGCGCCTCGAACACCCTTGCCTTTCTCCAAAACTCTCCTCATGATCACCTTACGGTTCTTTGTCGTGCTGTTGGAGACGTCCCTTACCCTCATCCGACGCTGATACTTCGGCGCCGATATCGTCCCAACTGACGGTCTCACCGCAGTTGGGTCTCTGCTGATATCTTGAACTGTCAATTTTCCTATTTCTATCGTCCTTGTCCAATAAAAACGCCATTTCGAACCTATTATACATTCTGAAGGCAGGCCCAGAGCGATCCTTCAATATTTCAGTGGACGAAAGTCCCGGCAAGTTTGCGGTGGTGGTGTTAGAGGAGCTCGAGGGAGTCGCTTGCTAACCGGCCTACGGATAACACCATTTTAGATAGCTCCATAAAAATAGACTGTAAGATGAAGAACTAATGAGCTCATTTCGGTTAGAACGTGTTGTGACTGAAGCGACTGGAGTTACGAACATTTTAATGAAAGTTTGATGTTCCTAAATTGAATAGTTGGAGATTTATGAGCGTGTGAACTTTCTGGTCGTAGTAACAATTCAGTGTGGCATATTTCGTGCTCTGTACGGAATACTTTGGCGAGCACTTCTTACAAAGAAGACCACTGAAACGACCGAATGTTTAACTCGCGAAGAGTGGTGGGTCTGTAACCGTTAAATCGTGAATATTGGTTGGTTTGGACTTGCAAAAATTATGGCTGCTTTTCGAGTGAAAATTTGTTGTATAGCCATTGAATTATGAAGGATAAAGTTTACCATATTAAATAAGGACTTGATAGCCATTTCATGCGTTTCCATACGGATAAAAAGCAGATTCAATAAGATTTTTAAATGCGTTCTGCAAGTAGACTGCATTCTCCGAACGCCCGATTTTTTGAATATGAACTTAAAAGAACTAACTTTCAACTAGAGTTATGCGGCCTCTGTATGATAGGTATTAGGTTGTGATTTCATCAACGCTGCTTTACACTGCCTAGCACATATCTGCTACTACAGAGTGAAAGGACGTGAGAAGGAAGGAATATCGAGATAGGTGGACTTTCGATAAAAGTGTTAGAGAGAACGAAGACGTCCGACCACGCCCCAGCACAATTCGTTAGTGGAATTGTTCAGGTAAAGTTTCTTTCATACGCACGAATTGTTGTTGCACTGTTAACTTTGAGTGTAGTGGTTTTTTTTCTTCACTAGCTGTTACCAGCCGCTTCATTTGAATATCAGTAACTTTGTTGGTTCGTTGGTTGATTTAGGGGAGGGGACCAAACACAGAGGTTATCATCATTGGGGAAAGATGGGGAAGGAAGTCGGCCACGCCCTTTCAAAGGAACCATCCCAGCATTTGCCTGTAGTGATTTAGCGAAATCACGAAAAACCTAAATCAGGATGGCTGGACACAGATTTGAACCGTCATCCTTATGAACGCGAGTCCTGTGTACTAACCACTGTGCCACCTCGCTTGGTGTAGTTTTGTTATGATGAGCGACGACAAGTAAGTAAGCTGGTAATTTTATGAGATGTCTGTGTATATACAGTGTGCGTCAACAAAATGTATACACACTTTGAAGCGTCATAGAAAATTTATTTCCCGTTCTACAATGTTAAATTTCTGGAAATGGAAAGCTTAAAGTCCAATTGCAAAAATAAATGTACTTTGCAAACGTGATTAATGTTCAAACTGGTGGCCTTCAGCATCAATACATTTCTGAGTACGAGTCACCACTGATTCCGTACATCGTACCAAAGTGTCCAAAGCAGATCTCTGTGCATACCACCTGAATCTTGGAATGTACACACGAAACTTGCCTTTCTTCAGAATGTGTAGCACACTACTAGCACTTACATTACTCTCACGTGCCGCTTGCCTTGAAGATTTTTGAGGCGAACGCTGAAACAGTTCCAAGACCGCAGTTGTGGAATCATCACTTGTAGGTGTACGAGGTCGCCCTGATCGACCTTTATGGATATCACACACTGTTCCATGAATTTCGAATTTGTCTCGTAGACGTGTAATTATTAACCTTGAAGGTGGTTCATACCATGCTCACTGTCTTCGAACCTCAGCTACATTCTCAAACTTCCAGTACCACTTAATTATCTGCTACTGCGCTTCAAGCTCAAACGCAGGTCCGCCATGTTGCAGTTCCTTCCTTGCCACTGCTGTCACCTGTTGAAGAAACATAACATTACTTTCTCACAGATATTTAACCTTGTAGAACGGGAAATAAATTGTCTATGACAGTTCAAAGTGTGTATACATTTTTTTGACGCACCCTGTAGTAGCGTAGAGGTGTATGTATAAGAAATATATACAGTTCCCATATGTAGCAACGTAATAAATGTCTTTCTGTTATTTTACCATATTTCGAATCCAAAAGCATGCATTATATTTTCTAATTATATTTAAAAAGGTTTTGATTCCCTATATTCACGCAGAAGTAGTGTTTTTGTGGCTCACATAGTGCTGGATCTGAGATTTTGCCCCCAGAGAAACACAACAACCGTTTCTCCCTTCCATGTTAATGTGTTGCAGTGCCTTCATTTTTGATCCATTCCCATATGATGACTAATTTATGATTAACTTGGTTAGTTAGTAGGTCATAATCAAATGCAGCCTCACCAAAATCCTCTCACCTTTCACATGTAAAGGTACGACTTCCTGTTTGTCGTACAGTCTTTAAATGACGTCGTCGTTCTGAGTCTTCAAGCGTCTTGAAGCTGTAAGAGACACGTGACGCTCAGCGTCTAAAATGAAACGGGTTTGTGACTGTTCTAACGTCTCTGTAGCTCTGAAGACCACCTCACGTTCTGTATCCAGTTTCCAGCGGATGTCAGATTGCTCTGAGGTTTTTTGGATTCGAGTAACTTTCGCAACTTGTGCTTCCTTAAGACTCCGCACTAAATCAGACTTACGTTTGCGAGGCTGATAATAATGATTTTAAAAATGGTACTCGATTGTATGGTTATATCTCCACCAAAACTCTCCTGCTCTGCCATGTGGTTCAGGAACTCAATATCACAAAACACGCGCATAATAACATTGGATTTTCATTGTTACGCCATAATCTATAGACACTACGAGTCGCCGGCCATCGCCACAGCGGTTTCGGTAGTCCGCTCACGTATATCATAATTAGTCAAAAATATTCATAATACTCAAAGAGATACAACTTTCTAAAGCAGACTATGGTCTTCCTCAGGGTTCAAGGTATCTCCATATCAAATACCATCGGAATCGGTTCAGCAGTAGAGTCATGAAAACATAACAAAGTTGCCTTTGTATTTACAATCTTAGTAAGGAAGTATAGATTAAGCTGTTGTGTCTAGGAATCCTGCATACTCGGTTCGCTAGGCAAACAATCAAACAACTCGTATTAATGCGTTTTATTACAAAAAGTCAAATACAATACTTGGTAAGATGGGTCGAAAGCAAGGGGCGACATACAAAATAATCAGTCTTCTTCAGAATAGAGAAACACAAGTCTGCACTACATGGAGATTCCTAACAAAGTGGCTGACGTTCATGCTGTTATCGAACTGTGCTCCACCAGTGGGCACGGCACTTATGTCGTCTTCACATAGTGGCTGCTGCTGTCACGTTGTCGTGCTGGAAGGAGGTCAGTCAGTCTGCGATTGGCTGACTTCTTCTCATAGCCTTCTCTTCCCTGCCGTAACCGACTGCCATGCCGGCGTTGACTTTACGCCATAACATAAACACCCTGAGGACTGTATGAGCATTGTATTCTAGCTGCTACCCACAGCTGCACTAGCATATCAGTAAAATGAAATGAAATGTGCGTCTGGCTTTCATGGCTGGAGACCCCAGTTTGGATGTTCAGGGCTTGGTGCAACTCTTTATTTGACACCACTTTGGTGACTTGAACATCGATGAGGATAAAATGATTATGAGAACAACGCAAACATCTGCACACGAGCAGAAAAATAAATAAATCAGTGTAGGCAAGAATTGAAACTGGAAACCAATAATCGCGAAACAGCAACGCTAACCGCATGACCACAAGTCGTTCATTCAAATTTCTACGCAACAAAAAACTTATTACTATGCATGACACTCAATGGCAAAAATCTGACGGGTTTGTGACGGATTTTGATATGGAACTATGGATTAAACACGTAGAGGATTGTATAAACGTTGTATTCATTACGTTGAATCATATTATGTAGAACATATCAGACAATAAAAGCATTTTCACAAATATGATGAAGGTCAAAAGTCAAAGAGCAAAGAGCTTTTTCAAAGAATAATCAATAAATATATTGTGCTGCACGGTTTCTAAAGTAGCCGGTGTGCTTCCTCAGCATTCAAAGTATCTCCATACCAAAAGTTGTCGAAATTGATTTACCGGTTTAGTCGTGAAAGCGTAACAGATAGAGTTACTTTCACATTTATAATATTAGTATGGATCTGACTTCATATTTCGTATCAAAAATGGTTCAAATGGCTCTGAGCACTATGGGACTTAACTGCTGAGGTCATCAGTCCCCTAGAACTTAAAACTACTTAAACCTAACTGACCTAACGACAACACACACATCCATGCCCGAAGCAGGATTCGAACCTGCGACCGTAGCGGCCGCGCGGTTCCAGACTATAGCGCCTAGAACCGCTCGGCCACTCCGTATCATTCCAGCTCGAAAAGCTCTGTGTGAACCCTGGAACGAGGAAATATTGGAAACCGACCAAACACAACAATATATATTCTTAGCATTTTCGGCAAGAGGACATAGACCGAACATGAGTTTCGCCAGTCCATATTAAGAAAAATGCTGCATTACGAAACCAACCTTTTCATATCTCATACTTCGTTTCTCTGGTTATTCGAAACGTATAACAAAACGAAAGTTACATTAACAAGGCAAAATGTGTTATATTTCTTTTGTCAGGAAAGTTACAGGACAGGTCTTTTTTTTATTTCTGAGATCGTAGTACTAAAAAGTAACAAATGTTTTTATGTTACCTGGTATGTGTACATCCTTGAAATGACCTTGACCATGTTTCCGTGCAAACTCACTAGATGGCGGAGCTGTGCTTAGCAACACATTGTTTGGGTTGTTGGCGCATTTGTTGTAGTGACAAAATGGATGCCGATTGTGAGCAAAAAGTGAACATTAAGTTCTGCGTTAAGCTCGGGAAAACCCCTAGTGAAACATGGACAGTGATTAAGAAAGCATATGCATGCGAGGCAATTTCAAGAAGTCGTGTTTTCGAATTGGACAAAAGGTTTCGTGAAGGCAGAGATTCAGTGCAAGACGATCCCAGAGCTGGACGCCCTTCTACAGCACATACTGATGCAAACGTGGAGCTTAGAAGGTAATTACTGGAAGAAAACTGTCATGTAACTACGTGTGATATCGGAAGAACTTATTTTGAATCGTGATTTGTGTCATAAGATTTTACGCGAAGATTTAGGGAAACAAAAACGTAATGCAAAACTCGCCCCTCACGGACTAATAAACGGACAGAAAGAGGAAAGACAAAGGATTTCTGCTGGACTACTGGGTAGAGCCAGACGTGATCCCACATTTCTGTAAAAAATTATTGCTCTGCATGGAAGTTCATGCTAATGCACACGAAGCGTCAGAATGCTAAACGGCAGAGTTCTGGATCAGCAGCCTGGGAAAAAGTCAAACGATAACCTTCGAGGAAAAGACGACGTTGGTCGCATTCTTTTATAATAAAGGATGAGTTCACCATGCGTATGTTCTTCCAGGTCGAAAAGTGAACGAAACTCTTTACACTGAAATCTTGAAATGTTTGCGACAAGCAGTTTGATCTCGCAGTCATGATTCGTGGCATTCTCAGGACTGGTTCTTACTGTGTTACGTTGTTAAGATCCCATACCGCTTTATCTGTTACCGAGTATCTGGCCTGATATTGCCATTCCACATTCGCCTTACATCTTGCCTTCAGATGTTTTCCTGCTTCCACGAGTGAAATGCGACTGAAAGGAAGGCTTCATCTAGATATTACAGACATCCAACGGGCTGTGACAAATGAGCGTACAAGCATTGCAGTTGAAAATTTACTTGCATGCTTCCAAGATCTCCAGAAACGTTGGCAACTGTGCATTGATAGCCAAGGTAACTACGATGCTTTGATAGGAGTTAGGATCATTACTTGGAAAGCACAATTTTCTATTTCTTTAAAAAACCTGTCCTGAAATTTTTCTGACAAAGGCAGTATTATTGGATTAAATTTGCATTTAAGACCAGAAAAACGCTTGACTCTTCATGATGCTTTATTATTCACGAAAATATTATATCATTTACTATTTAAAACAACTATTGAGTGCACATGACATAGATTAAAAACAACAAAAAAGCGTAAATAATAGCCTGCTAATGTGCTGGGCCTCTAACATGGCGGTGTGACCTCCAGAGCAATGTACGACATTAGCATGTAGTGCCACCTTCCCTTATCATGTCCGCAGCCCGTGGCATAGTGGCTAGCGTGCTGTCTCTGAATCACGGGGTCCGAGGTTCGATTCTCGTCTGGGTTGGGCATTTTATCTGCCTGGGGACTCTGTGTTGTCTTCATCATTTCATCACCATCATCATCTTTCGTGATAGTGACTAGATTGGATTGTGTAAAAATTGGAATTTTGTACGGGCATTGGTGACCGCGCGGCTGAGCGCCCCACAAACCAAACATCATCCCCTTATTGTACCTCTTTGAGAACGTCATACCAGTAGAATTATTTTTGATGTAATAGCATCCAGAGGTGTACACATTCCGCTCTTAACTTAGCCATGCTTGCCTGTTACCCAGGCAGGCAAGCTGCTGCACGTTATCAGCCAAACGGTCAGGCTGTTCTACTCACATCCAAGCCAAGTTACACCTAACCAAAGCATGCTAAAGGAATCTTTCTTGCGTGCCTGCCGGTCTTCCAGTGATGCTACGCTACGTAGCAATTTATTCTGTACGCTTTCACTGCAGTGTTATGAGTAGGTTTCGAACGTTTTCACCTGACTATCGCAAGACAGGGCTCAATACACTATACATATTCATTTTGTGTCATTGCAGCCCAGAAAATTGTGGCTTTTATTTGTCCCTTTTTTCCTTTAAGCCGTGTTTCGGGCTTATTTACAGGGCTATTACAAATGATTGAAGCGATTTCATAAATTCACTGTAGCTCCATTCATTGACATATGGTCACGACACACTACAGATACGTTGAAAAACTTATAAAGTTTTGTTCGGCTGAAGCCGCACTTCAGGTTTCTGCCGCCAGAGCGCTCGAGAGCGCAGTGAGACAAAATGACGACAGGAGCCGAGAAAGCGTATGTCGTGCTTGAAATGCACTCACATCAGTCAGTCATAACAGTGCAACGACACTTCAGAACGAAGTTCAACAAAGATCCACCAGCTGCTAACTCCATTCGGCGATGGTATGCGCAGTTTAAAGCTTCCGGATGCCTCTGTAAGGGGAAATCAACGGGTCGACCTGCAGTGAGCGAAGAAACGGTTGAACGCGTGCGGGCAAGTTTCACGCATAGCCCACGGAAGTCGACGAATAAAGCAAGCAGGGAGCTAAACGTACCACAACCGACGGTTTGGAAAATCTTACAGAAAAGGCTAAAGCAGAAGCCTTATCGTTTACAATTGCTACAAGCCCTGACACCCGATTACAAAGACAAACGCTTTGAATTTTCGGCGCGGTTGCAACAGCTCATGGAAGAGGATGCGTTCAGTGCGAAACTTGTTTTCAGTGATGACGCAACATTTTTTCTTAATGGTGAAGTGAACAGACACAATGTGCGAATCTGGGCGGTAGAGAATCCTCACGCATTCGTGCAGCAAATTCGCAATTCACCAAAAGTTAACGTGTTTTGTGCAATCTCACGGTTTAAAGTTTACGGCGCCTTTTTCTTCTGCGAAAAAAACGTTACAGGACACGTGTATCTGGACATGCTGGAAAATTGGCTCATGCCACAACTGGAGGCCGACAGCGCCGACTTCATCTTTCAACAGGATGGTGCTCCACCGCACTTCCATCATGATGTTCGGCATTTCTTAAACAGGAGATTGGAAAACCGATGGATCGGTCATGGTGGAGATCATGATCAGCAATTCATGTCATGGCCTCCACGTTCTCCCGACTTAACTCCATGTGATTTCTTTCTGTGGGGTTATGTGAAAGATTCAGTGTTTAAACCTCCTCTACCAAGAAACGTGCCAGAACTGCGAGCTCGCATCAACGATGCTTTCGAACTCATTGATGGGGACATGCTGCGCCGAGTGTGGGAGGAACTTGATTATTGGCTTGATGTCTGCCGAATCACTAAAGGGGCACATATCGAACATTTGTGAATGCCTAAAAAAAATATTTGAGTTTTTGTATGTGTGTGCAAAGCATTGTGAAAATATCTCAAATAATAAAGTTATTGTAGAGCTGTGAAATCGCTTCAATCATTTGTAATAACCCTGTAGATACTGCGATATGAACTGTTTTCTCTGCAACTTATCCCTCGTACGACTAGTACTGGCTGTTCTCTCTTCAAAACATCTTCAGGTCATCTCTAATATACATTTTCTATAGTAAGCAGAACCATCACTGAAAGTTAGATCCTTTGCACTTAAGAACCTGAAGACGTCTATTATAGTGCAACCCCAAGTAAGATTTTGGAAGTCTGGTTTCTGTAACCTTAGTGTGTTTCAGCAAATATGAACTCAGTTATAACAATTTTAATTACTTTTTCCTGGAAGTGTATTGCGGGTTCACTGAATTCATTCTAAGTTTCCTAAATAGTTCATTCTAAATTTGCCAAATGCATTTTAGCAAACACGAAGTTTGTTTTTCATATTACGTTAATCTAACAAGTGCATGTCTGAAAGAAGAAGCTTTTCTTTCATACTGAGCTTTCTTCACACTACGATGCTTACCACCAGAACGATGTAAATTTGTCCTATTTTATCAATGTTTCCCCTAAATTAAGACTGCCTGTATACTGTTAAATAGCTTCAAGTCCTTAGCAATCATTTACACACACTTGTCAGGCACTAACCGTTTATCCTCTTGAAAAAATTTATGAATTGGGGAAACTGCTGATCAAATTTACAAACATCGTAAGATACTCGAGTTCCCCAAATGAGTGTTTAGCAACTTTGTACACAATTTTCATTGCGAGACACCTATCGATTTTCGTATTTGATGCTGCCTCATAAGCACACAAAAACTTTCCCCATCCGGACTTGGACTCTGTTTCGTGAGTGATATAGATTCTCACCCTCTTAATTTCCCCTCAATCTCCTTTAAGTTTGGTTTGTTGATTTGACTGCTCCCAGCATTAAGATAGCTGAGCTACAGTGAAATCACCTATGCAAATGTACTTTATACCTGGCAATTCTGTAGTCATATTTGACTGACAGCACAATCTGTTGTCAGGTGCAAAAGGCTAAGTGCGTCCCATGAAGCTTGCAAGTCTTGTGGAAACAAAAGTTGACTTTGCTAGCTAACACCCCAAAGATGTTCGGGCTCACATCGAAATGTCTTGGCTCAAACTCGTCTGGGGGTTGTACCGCATGTGTTGCGTTACAAGCCCTAAATTAGACACTTGTGACTCTTTGGTTAAATTGTCTGGCTCATGGCAAGTTTGTGAAATCGTATGAAACATACAACGTTAATGTAACATATAATAACAGTAATAATAATATCAGGAGCTAAATTAACGACCCATAAATGATGTAGGTCACACATTGGCTATGTGGTTAGAATAATGTTTATTCAGAAAGCAAACTAATAGCGAAAGTGGTCGAATTTAGAATTACTATTACACTCGAGTAGAATTACTATTACACTCGAGGGCATATCCATTTGACACAGTTCGATCATTCACAATCTCATCGCGAATTACAAATCCAGTACTCCACCTCATTAACTACGCGAAAAGTTAAAGAGTTCACACCAAGAGTGCGGCTGCTCACCGCTCAGAGACTAAGTCCTGCGATATCGCACAACGCGAAATTTTCTAAGTCGTTTCACTTCCTAGCTACCTAAAGACCGACTGTCCGCTTTCGTGTCTCCACCAGCACTGTACCCTTTGGTGTCTAGACCAGCGGCCGCGTTTTCCCGCGCGCCGAACATCTTCCCTCAACTGACTATGGCAGTTCCCTTTCCTGAAGCCGTCCATCTGATTGGCTACAGCTTATTCTACATTATTTTAGATTTTAACATATTGAGATAATCGAAGTTTGACCACTTTCACGTTCGAAATAAAGTAACAATAATATCCATTACATAATAAACGTTAAATTCTTTTACATAAAACGAATACAATTTCCTTCTTAACATTGAATGGCACTGCCAGTAGCCTTGCACCAGTATGCTTTCTGATAAATAAATAAAGAACAAAAATAACTATGTTGTGTACATAGTTCCGCGTAGTCAGCGCGTACACAATTTTCCCACTAGAGCGCGCCCCGCTAAGCACAACAGCGTAGGCGCAGCGCTCGTCCGTCACCGCTAGAGGTGGCAAAAAATAACGTAACTGATAGAAATAACCGGTTACTTAGAAGTAACGGTTACTGCGATAACCGTTCCTCTGATACAGGCAGTTATTTCAAAAACTGTCTAATGTCAACAGTGCCTCGCGCCATCTGTTGACCGAAGATCGTACTACCCTTTCCCGTCAACTCATCGGAGTTCTGGCTAGGAACTAAGGAGAGGGTAGACCATTTGGAAGGCGTTCTATAGGCCATGGGAATAACTGTGAGACTGCGCGCCATCTGTTAATAAGAACTGTGTACTATATCGTGCGTCTTCGTTACTTTTAGCACAAACAATTAAATAAAGTTAATGTCCGAGCGGTGGCTGATAGGAGCTGCAGTACAGGCATTAACAAGTACGGTCGTTCCCTTAAGCCACCGCCTCATATGTCAATAAGCCACCGCCTCATATGTCAATTTAGCTTGGACGGGTAGTATAAAGAGAGATACCATAAGGAATTCGAGCGACTATGGAAATAACTGTCAGAGATCGGTATTTTCCTCTGGCAGTTATCGTTAATTGGCCCATAGTTCTCGCTCTCTGGCAGTTATCGGGCTACCATTACAGGTAACCTGGAAGTTGGTAACGGAATAACTGTGTGTCTGTGTTCCTGACACAGTGACTCCAGTCTTAGACCCCGGTGATATTTCAGAGAGGATAGTTACTGGAGCGAACAAATATTTACGTACTTCTTCGAAAATAGCCGCTGGCCATCGCGAATGGCAAATAACATGTCAGGAAGTATAACATAATACAGTTGAATATAATAATTATTATCTTCATCATTTGTCAGGATGATGTCAAAATGTGTGAATATATCACAGTAACTGCTAATATTTACAGAATTGATACACTGTCAGAATAAAACACAGTTACGCACTTTTAACAAATTTATCATACACAGAATACCCGATCTTGACTGTTGCAACCAAGTGCTGTCAAAACTGAAATATAGCAGAATTTTTACCTAAGCTGGTCTATCAGTCTCTGTTACGATATTCATCTACAGAGTAGAAGGAGGGGTCAATGGAAGCGTCCGATTCCACCCATCTGCTGCGACGTAAAAAGGTGTTGTGGTGTGTGAATGTCATTACGGCACGGTGTATATGAGTTGGTTTTTGTGTGGGGGGGGGGGGGGGGCTGGCCGATCTAGTTTGCAGCACCGGAATTTGCTTATGGTAATTATTTATTTTTTTCTAGCTGTGATATTTTGTGTATTTATGGAGTATTGAATGTGATTTAATTTATGTAGGGATGACTGATTTGTGGACTTTTGGGATTGTGGTTTTATTTTTCGCAGTTGTGGGTGTTGGTTTTTTGGCATCAGTAGCTGTGGTGGACCTATATAGGTCACCGGAAATGACCGATTCCCATTTTCATAGTTGTACGTGTTGATGTTTTGGTATCGTCATCTGAGGTTTACCAATGTAGGTCAAGGGAAATGTCCGATTCCAATTTTCGTGCTTTTAGTTGTGGGTATTGGTGTTTTGGTGTGGTCACCTATGGTTGACCTATAGTGTTCAAGGGAAGTGTCAGATTCATACAGATTTTTGTTGGAGTAGCAGAATGCTGTATTTTTTTCTTTTTGTTCTTCATTTTGTGTTTTGGGATCATGGTGTGTTTTTTTACTAGCTTGTCCTCACCCTAAAACCCCCAACTTCCCACAGTTGTCCCGTTGGTTTGATTGTATTTTTGGTGGGAGACGTTATTGTATTATTTATATGTATCTTCGTGTTTGTTGCCATGTGTATGTAGTGACGTCATAGACACACTTAAAATAGCCATTTCCAGCATATTGATGACGGGTGGAATCAGACACTTCTGTATCAAAAAGTCTTTCAAACACACTGTAAATCATGCTTTATCTGAAACCAAGTTTTTAATGGTTGCTGACTTGCTGGCAGTTTATTGAAAATTCATGTTCCTGAATATTGGACCCCTTTTGGACCAAGGTAAGTGATTTTAGGTCTTTATGTAGATTGCTGTTCCTATTTCTAGTACTGATATTATGTATTGAGCTATTAATTGGAAATACTTGGAACAAATTTCATTAAGGAATAAATATACTAGGAAGCAGTGGTTGGAATACAAAGTTCCTTGAACAGGCTCCTACATGATGTTCTTGATTTATACCACAAACGATTTTTATTACACGCTTTTACATGCGAAAAACTTTTGCTGCGTTTGATGAGTTACCACAGAATATGCTCCCTTATGAAATAATAGAGTGTAAAAATGTGGTATGCCCTTCCCAACTGAATTTATTATCGAGTTGTAGTCCCAGAAATGTAACACTGTCAACCTTTTCGATCTGCATGTCTTCATATGTTATAAACATGCTGTAGCTGGAGAAATCGAGCAGTTTCCAAATGTCACATAAAACTTGGATTAGCGTACTCACTCTTTCCCCAATCGGACTATCTTTTACAGCACAGGAGTAAACGAATCTGTCACATTACGTAGATTTTTTGTTGTATTACAAGGCTGTACACTTTATTCTATTATGTGAGCAGCACAAGAAATTAAGCTTCGAATTTAACCTACAGTACTCAGTTTACATCTTACTTCATACTTAAAAACGCACGTTGTTAACATTTTACTTAAACAGTGCTGTGGCGAAGTTCCGCGTACTTTCTGTTGCAGCTGCGAAGATAATATTTCTAATAGCGACCGATAACCTACAAACATATAATATGAAACACTAATAATCGTTCTAACATCAACTAAAATGTACCCGGAGTTAATAAGCTAAGATTATGACACGATTCATACGACATTCCTGCCATTTCACACTACTCGCAGTTATACTGATAACTAAATGATGGATTCCTACTATGTCGTTATTTAACTGTAGCTCCTCTGAGTATTCGGTATTCGCTAGCGAAAAATAACTTGGCAGTTATTAGTAACCGTTAACAATAACGGTTATCAAAGAATAACTGGAACTATGATAACGGTTACTCCAGAATAACCGTTTGGCCCACCTCTAGTCTCCGCACTACGAGATGGCGCTGTCATAGAGACGGACCAAATTCTGCTTCCGCCGATCCGCGTATTAATATGTAACGCAGCCAATGAGATTGCTGCTAACGTAGAACCTTTTCTCCTCGCGGATCACACTCGCGCAGTGATACCTGAACGCGCGAGGTATTATAACGAGTGTACAGACCTCCGATTAGTCAGTCTGTATTTATCTGCACCAGTCTGTACCAGTCTGCATTAGTCTGTACCAGTCTATAGTCAAGTTTCAGTCTGTGCCTAATAAGATAGCAGTGGTGTACATAGACATGAAGAAAAATGTATAGACACTGTCAAGTATCAGAGATATGTGAGAATAAGATTAACGTACCAAGACCAAAGGAACTTCAGATTGTCAATTGTAAATGGCATCCAGAACCAAGTTAAGTTATTTCTATGCTTGTTATTATTTTAATAAAGTGCAAGTGGCATTTCTATCGTCTGACCTAACAGCAGAAGATAAAGACGCCACGATAAGACCACGAGACATATTGCTGACACTCGCCTACTTCGCTAGAGCGACAAGTCAAATAATCTGATAGTGTGTGTACCGAAGGTCTTACAGTACGCACACCACAAACTATTACGCTCTAAAATTTACAAAAAATATTTTATTACCTAATGATTCAATAAGGTGTCAGGCTGTCATCGTTCAATGTGTTTTGTGTGGAGGAAATGATGATCTGAAGCTTAACTGAAAATACTGACAATTTAAATCTATTATATCTTTTAAACAAAGATACAGAGTTGATATTTACAACATTTGTCATTTTAATGATGTACTTCTATATGAAATGTCGATCGTTAAGATCTACCAAAGCGTTCAGATTTTAGCATTCAGGTCTGTGTTACAACATTTGTTAATTTCACTTTAACGGTAAATCCTAAACAATTATAGATATGATCAATATTGAAGTTTTATGGAGATAACCATAAAAATTTATGGAGGATGGTAGGTTAAAATTACCGTGGCTTCATTCCCCGAATTACTACAGAATTAAATGTTTCCCTTTATGGCCGATCTTAGGTCCACCATCTTAAACGCTGCTACGTCTCCCTGGCCACAAATAGCTTCTATGGGGTTTCCCTATGGCATAGGTTCTCGTCTGTCTCACTCACACACTACAGTGCTTAGGCCTCATTCAGCACAATAGACGCGTGTGAATTTCCCCATCTCGTGGCGAATCTGTGCTCTTTGTGGCACACGGTCCTGCACGATAGGGTTCATTTCATAATTCCTGAAGGCTGTCTCTTTTGGCCATATACTTAAATGAGAGCGAAATGCTCGTTAACTCACAACTTGCGTTAACAACTGTGCATCAGTACACATGTACTATTGTGTCTCCTATGCAGCAGGTTTAGCTGCTTCTGAGGTTCAGCTGTAATTAATTTAATCTTGTCCTCATTCTACCTGTGGGGGCGATAAGCTGAGGCTGTAGTATATTCCAAGAGTCATCATTTACAGCCGGTTCTTGAAACTTTGTAAACAGACTGTCTTCAAGAGTCTGCCAGTTCAGTTTCAACAGCAGCTCTGTGACTCTCTCCCACAGGTCAAACAAACCTGGGACCATTCGTGTTCCCCTGCTCTGTATATGTTCAATAGCCCCTGTTAGCCCTATTTGGTTTGGGTTCCAATAACTTGAACAATATTCTGGTATGTGCCACACGAGTGGTCTGTAAGCAGTCTCTTTTGTAGACTGACTGCATTTTTCCTAGCATTTCTCCAATAAGCCACCTGCTTTACCTACAACTGAGACTATATGGTCGTTCCACTTCACATCCCTAGAAACTGTTGCACCCAGGAATTTGTAAGGCTTAACCGCTCCCATCTGTGACTCGTTGATATTACTGGCATGGGATACTGTGTTTATTCGTTTGTGAAGCGCGCAGTTTTGCATTTGTATTTCTGGACTTTTAAAGCACGTTGCTATTCTTTGCTCCACTTTGAAATCTTAACAAGATTGGACCGAATATTTGTGCAGCTTCTTTCAGATAGCACTTCAAAATAGAAACTGCATCACCTGTCAAAAGCTTGAAGTTACTGATAATGCTATCTGCAAGGCCATTAATATACAACTTGAACAGCAAGGATCTCAACATACTTCCCTGGGGCACATTTGAATTTACTTCTACTGTTCTACATCTATAACTCTCCATCCAAGATGAACTGTTGCGTTCTCCATAGCAAGAAATCCTCAAACCAGCCACAAATATCATTTGATACCCCCCTATAATTGTAGTTTTGATAATAAACTTAGATGTGGTACAGAGCAAAACGCTTTTGGAAAATCGAGAAATACTCCATCTACCTGACTGCCTTGATGAAAGTGTGATTTGGGTTTCACATTGTCGATGTTTTCAGAATCCAAGCTAGCTGTGAAACGTCCCCTTAGAAAAATTTATGAATGACTGTGCTGATAAACCTCTTACATTATTTGATTGTCAAACAGCTGAGCAGAACTGAACGTACTCAAGACATTTCGCTCTTTACCTATTCTGATCAACACAAAACTGACACACAATATTTTTAGCGCAACGCAATCTGACTTTCAAAAATCCCTACAAAAGAATGGCCCTGACTAACAATAACCTATACCTTTCATGAATCACTTACCTCCCAAAAATCTTCGTTACTCGAACTGCTGCAATACAGCGAGCGCCACTACTGCCAGCTAAATAAAAGATTCTAACTACTGAAGCCACTAACTACTGATAGGCATAGTCAGCAAATGAAAGATTTTGATAGAGAACAAACAATGTATTTACCTTAATGGCAGAATTTTGAGAGCGGACGGTCTGGTCTGGACGTGTGTCCCTCAGAAAGAGTAAATTTGTAATATTGGATATCATGAACTGATATATATATATATATATATATATATGCTTGTTATTATATATATATATATACACGTCCAGACCGTCCGCTCTCAAAATTCTGCCATTTCTCTCCCCACATCCACCACTGCTGGCGGCTCACCTCCAACTGCACAACGCTAAGCGCTGTTCACATCCAACTGCCCAACACTACAATGGTGAATATTCCATCAATGCCACCCAGCCACAGATTGCACACAGCACAGCCAGTGATTTTCATACAGAGCGCTACGTGGCGTTAGCAGCATAAAAACCTAAACCGCCTACTTACAGGGCTAACTCAGAATCTACACTGACAAACCAAAATATTATGACCACCTGCTTAATAGCTTGTTGGGCCATCTTTGTAACGCAATACAGTGCCGTTTCCGTGTACCGTTGGTTCTACGCGTCGTTGGTAGATTTGTGAAGCTATGTGGGACCAGGTGTCTACGCACAAGTCGTGTAAATCCCGTAAATAACTGGCCGCTGATTTGTGTGCACTGTGATGCTGTCCAGTAACGATCCATGTGGGCTCCACCGGATTCACATCAGGCGGATTTGGTGGCCAAGACATCAATGTGAGTTCACAATCCTGCAGCTCAAAGCACTGCAGCACTTTCAGATATAGGCAGTTATCCTGCTGAAATATGATATTGCTGCCGGGGAAGATATCAAGTATAAAGCAACGCAGGCGGTCAGCAGCTGTCAGCTTGTCTTCAGTTGGTACCAGATCCCATGTAAGTGCAGGGGAATGTCACCCCGTACCGTACTACTGCCCTCAACGGCGTGCGTCCATGCGCGGTACGTGTTTCGAGCCGCCATTCACCTGGGTGATGGTATTTGTGGAGACGTTCATCGACCTGGTGTAGCAAAAACGTGATTCACGCGAAGAGCCGACACGTTTCCTTTGACCCGCGGTCTAATCTCGATTATCCTGTGCCCACTGCAACCGCAATTGAAAATGTTGTTGCGTCAGCATGTGAACAAGTAGGGTCACCTGCTGGGAAGCCCCATGTTCAACACTGTGCACTGAACTGTGGGCTCCAAAACACTCGTGTGTGCACCAGCATTGTGCTCTTTCGGCAGAGATGCCGTATATCGTCACGTATCCTACTTTACAGAGGAGGCAAGGCTGCAAACTCCATAGTCTGTGAAGAGTCAGGGACATCCAACCATTTAGCGTCTAGTGGGAGTTTTACTGTCCTTTCGCTTCCCACAGATGCTCACAGCTGCAACACGTGATCATTCGACCAGCTCCGCCGTTTTCAAGGTACTCGTTCACAGGCTCTGGGTAATAATAAACTGCCCTGTGTCAAAGTCGCTGACCTCAGTGGATTTCCACATCTGCGGTGCATATACAGGGTTATTACAAATGATTGAAGCGATTTCACAGCTCTACAATAACTTTATTATTTGAGATATTTTCACAATGCTTTGCACACACATACAAAAACTCAAAAAGTTTTTTTAGGCATTCACAAATGTTCGATATGTGCCCCTTTAGTGATTCGGCAGACATCAAGCCGATAATCAAGTTCCTCCCACACTCGGCGCAACATGTCCCCATCAATGAGTTCGAAAGCATCGTTGATGCGAGCTCGCAGTTCTGGCACGTTTCTTGGTAGAGGACGTTTAAACACTGAATCTTTCACATAACCCCACAGAAAGAAATCGCATGGGGTTAAGTCGGGAGAGCGTGGAGGCCATGACATGAATTGCTGATCATGATCTCCACCACGACCGATCCATCGGTTTTCCAATCTCCTGTTTAAGAAATGCCGAACATCATGATGGAAGTGCGGTGGAGCACCATCCTGTTGAAAGATGAAGTCGGCGCTGTCGGTCTCCAGTTGTGGCATGAGCCAATTTTCCAGCATGTCCAGATACACGTGTCCTGTAACGTTTTTTTCGCAGAAGAAAAAGCGGCCGTAAATTTTAAACCGTGAGATTGCACAAAACACGTTAACTTTTGGTGAATTGCGAATTTGCTGCACGAATGCGTGAGGATTCTCTACCGCCCAGATTCGCACATTGTGTCTGTTCACTTCACCATTAAGAAAAAATGTTGCTTCATCACTGAAAACAAGTTTCGCACTGAACGCATCCTCTTCCATGAGCTGTTGCAACCGCGCCGAAAATTCAAAGCGTTTGACTTTGTCATCGGGTGTCAGGGCTTGTAGCAATTGTAAACGGTAAGGCTTCTGCTTTAGCCTTTTCCGTAAGATTTTCCAAACCGTCGGCTGTGGTACGTTTAGCTCCCTGCTTGCTTTATTCGTCGACTTCCGCGGGCTACGCGTGAAACTTGCCCACACGCGTTCAACCGTTTCTTCGCTCACTGCAGGCCGACCCGTTGATTTCCCCTTACAGAGGCATCCAGAAGCTTTAAACTGCGCATACCATCGCCTAATGGAGTTAGCAGTTGGTGGATATTTGTTGAACTTCGTCCTGAAGTGTCGTTGCACTGTTATGACTGATGTGAGTGCATTTCAAGCTCGACATACGCTTTCTCGGCTCCTGTCGCCATTTTGTGTCACTGCGCTCTCGAGCGCTCTGGCGGCAGAAACCTGACGTGCGGCTTCAGCCGAACAAAACTTTATGAGTTTTTCTACGTATCTGTAGTGTGTCGTGATCGTATGTCAATGAATGGAGCTACAGTGAATTTATGAAATCGCTTCAATCATTTGTAATAGCCCTGTAGAATTATACCACAGCCATCTTTCGTCCGCTTACATACCTTCCTTACCACATCACCACGTTCCCACAACGCCACCAGGTGACATCCATCTTCGCAGTGGGCCGTGATCATAATGTTTTGGCTTATCTGTGTTCTAACATGCAGAGTACACTGGTTTTTGTGTAATCTACCCCACCACTTAGCACTCAAGGAGTACTCTGAAAAGGAAAATATCAAAACCTGTGAACTCAGGCCCTGCCAGGTAGGGAGATCCCAGACACACCCACTGTTAGACCTCGGAAGGAAATATGTCAAGGAGGAAGGGGGACCTCTATTTTAGGACAAACAGCCATTCCCTGTATATTGAAATTTTTTATTAGGTAAGTTACCGTACACATTCGGTTTCGGGATGCGAAAATAGTAATCTTAGGAAAATCCTATACAGCCTAGGAAGATCCCCTGTCAAAATATAAGGCAAGAAAAGTATATTCATCAAATTTAACAAAACGTAGTACGAAAATACATGACAAAAGTGGCAGCAGGAATCTCAACTGAAATTTCTGTCAGAAACATTCAGTCTGACAACATAAACTAAGCTACTGTAGCTTGGCAATGGTTCCTATCACCTGTATGGCTTATCCGAATGTAAAACTTAGGATGATCTACTTTGGGTACAGATCTTTGGCTCTGAGCACTATGAGACTTAACATCTGAGGTCATCAGTCCCCCAGAACGTAGAACTACTTAAAGCTAACTAACCTAAGGACATCACACACATCCATGCCTGAGGCAGGATTTGAACCTGCGACTGTAGCGGTCGCACGGTTCCAGACTAAGCGCCTAGAACCGCTCGGCCACAGCGGCTGGCTACAGATCTTTCTACAAGTGAGTAACTATAAATGATTGTAAAGTATGGCGCTACTGTATCAGCATACTTCGCTGATAAAAATTGTGCAATTTCAGGACCCAAAGTCATGGTGGCACTGAGGCTTCCTTTTTTTTTTTTTTTTTTTTTTGCAAATTTCCTTTTTATTTTAATCATTGTACATGGGGGCAGGGAACTTCTTGCACTCTTCCACTGTCTTTGATTTTTAATGTAAACGTAATCTCAGGATGACTTGGCTGTCCCGAACATAAGGGAATTCTAGCAATTACTCCAAGCTCAAGCAGTTCTCAAGCGAAAGCCCACTAGTGACTTCAAGATTTAGTGCCTCGGCAATGCTTCAAAAACATTTTGATGTGTGAGGTGGTGGTAGCCGAGTGCTGCATCCGACGTGTCTTGTAACTGTCAACCTAATAACATTACGCTGGCCTCTGATTGCATTTAACCAGTCGAATATTTCCCTAAATTTCCATGAAGCGGATTACTGTATGTGTCCCTAGGCTAAGACAAAATGACTCTATACACTCGCCAAGGCTGAGCAACATACGCAATATTGCCCTCAAAGTTCTTGCAAGAACGTTAGCTAGAATGACTCGTCTCTTTTTCTCCACTTTGGAGATCTACGAGGGAATCAGCATAAATATGACTGAAACAGAGCCCAGTGAACCAAAATTGGCCACAGAAACATCTCTCTCTGCATCACCACAGAGCGTATAGCACCCCATGCGACACTCAACACCTCTCAAGAGAAGTGAGCCTCAATTATCCAACTGCGATTGACTCTCTTGTCATGAACGTCCTCCGCTGTACCACAGCATTGCCTCGCACCAACACTGGAATCGGCCAATGGGAGTGGTCAGTACACTCCGTACTTGCTTGTTCGAGTCAATCAAAGCTTTCGTAGTAAACTTCTGCGTCGCAATAACGTCGCCTTCTCCCTCCTTGCCTTCCTTTCGTTCAATCTACGTCCAATTTTTTGTTATTGCGTTTGTTTCGCCGGGCAGGTGTCTATATATGGGAAGCCCACGCGCTGTTCACGACAGGATTATACGATCCGAGTGTTTACTAAAACTGTGAAAAAGAGGGTTTTTTCCATCTGCCTTAGAAATGTGCAGAGAAGAGGGCCCAGAGAATATCTGCATCTACGACTACATGGATACCCTGCAAATCACATTTAAGTGCCTGGCAGAGGGTTCTTCGAACCACCTTCACAATTCCCTATTATTCCAATCTCGTATAGCGCGCGGAAAGAACGAACAACTATATCATTCCGTACGAGCTCTGATTTCCGTTATTTTATCGTGGTGATCGTATCTCCCTATGTAGGTCGATGTCAACAAAATATTTTCGCATTCGGAGGAGAAAGTTGGTGATTGGAATTTCGTGAGAGGACTCCGTCGCAACGAAAAACGTTGCTTCACTACTCCTAGGACATTTACTTCTACGTTACTTATGTTAGCAGCTGTTTTTGATTCGAATTCTGGAATACTCACTTTGTCTTCTTTTGTGAAGGCATTTCGGAAGGCTGTGTTTAATAATCTGCTTTGGCAGCACTGTCTTCGATTGTATTTCCATTGCTATCGCGTAGAGAAGGCCTTGATTGTTTCTTGCCACTGACATACTTCACATACAACCAGAATCTCTTTGGATTTTCTGCCAGGTTTCGAGACAAAGTTTCGCTGTGGAAACTGTTATAAGCATCTCGCATTGAAGTCCGTGCTAAATTTCGAGCTTCTGTAAAAGATCGCCAATCTTGGGGATTTTGCGTCTGTTTGAATTTGGCATGTTTGTTTCGTTGTTACTGCAACAGTGTTCTGACCCGTTTTGTTTACCAAGGAGGATCGGCTCCGTCGTTTGTTAATTTATTTGGCATAAATCTCTCAATTGCTGCCGATATTATTTCTTTGAATTCAAGCCACATCTGGTCTACACTACCTCTCTGCGATACAGCGTCAAGGGTAACCGGAGCCGCGGTCTCCGAGCTAATAGACCATACTGCTGCAGCCGTCGTCAAACTGTTCGTGCAGATGGTAGTTGTCTTGCAAACGTCCCCATCTGTTGACTCAGGGATCGAGACGTGGCTGAACGATCCGTTGCAGCCATGCGGATAAGATGCCTGTCATCTCGACTGCTAGTGATACGAGGCCGTTGGGATCCAGCACGGCGTCCCGTATTACCCTCCTGAACCCACCGATTCCATATTCTGCAAACAGTCATTGGATCTCGACCAACGCGAGCAGCAATGTCGCGATACTATAAACCGCAATCGCGATAGGCTACAATCCGACCTTTATCAAAGTCGGGAACGTGATGGTACGCATTTCTCCTCCTTACACGAGGCATCACAAAACGTTTCACCAGGCAACGCCGGTCAACTGCTTTTTGTGTATGAGAAATCGTTTGAAAAGTTTCCTCATGTCAGCACGTTGTAGGTGTCGCCACCGGCGCCAACCTTGTGTGAATGCTCTGAAAAGCTAATCATTTGCATATCACAGCATCTTCTTCCTGTCGGTTAAATTTCGCGTCTGTAGCACGTCATCTTCGTGGTGTAGCAATTTTAATGGCCAGTAGTGTAAATTGACAGCACTTACCTCTTGCGGTTGCCATTAGGCTCCATTGACGAATGCACTGTGCACTGCATATGGCAAAAGAAATCTTATATGGACGCTGCAAATGCAACAAGTGTGTAATCAGATTAAAGATAACCTACCCCATGCTACGATGTTGGCAGGCCAGCTGCAACAGTTCCACTGTCAATCATGTCTGACACAAGCAATACGGCAATCGGAGCAGTGCTTCAGCAGACGATACCAGTAGCAAGAATGCAGCAACCGCTACAATTTTTGTTATACAGAAACTATTTGAGCCCCAGAGCTAGTGGTCAGCATACAACAGGGAATGTGACAGTACATGCAACGGTGCGTCATTTCAAAGATGACTTAGAGGGCAGATAACTTACCGTTTATAGTGATCACCGGTCACTAAAGTGCGCGTCATTTATGTTGGCGCCGGCCGAAGTGGCCGTGCGGTTAAAGGCGCTGCAGTCTGGAACCGCAAGACTGCTACGGTCGCAGGTTCGAATCCTGCCTCGGGCATGGATGTTTGTGATGTCCTTAGGTTAGTTAGGTTTAACTAGTTCTAAGTTCTAGGGGACTAATGACCTCAGCAGTTGAGTCCCATAGTGCTCAGAGCCATTTGAACCATCCATTTATGTTGGCGGCCGAGTTTAGGTTCGTTCTGCGCAGCTGACGTCACAAAACACAGTCAGCCAATGAACAGAGAACGACGTTGCCAGATCTCGACTGCAGTGCAGAGCAGGGATGAGTGTCTCCAGTTTTAGAAACGTTGAGTCATAAATAAAGTAATAGGACAAAAGCAATGTCTTGATAGCAGACTTTCTTTTATAGAAAGTTTGGAAAAAGCATTTTTTATACCAATTGCTTCATATTCTATTAATTACTTAAACCAAACAAGCAATAAGACTCCTAACTCAAGCGATAGCAAGGAAAGGTGTTTGTATCAATCTTACGAACCACTCTTTCGCAATAAAGAACAGCGGTAATTGTTTATTTCCTATTGTACTTCGACGAAGCATGAGTAATTCATAGTCATACCAAGTGTTTGTCAGTATTTTGCGTGACGTGTTAGAGTCTTCATGGAATATCACAGCCCGACGAGCAACATTAGCGTAATGGCTAAGGTATTGGGCTACAAAGCAAAAGGTTACGAGGTCAAACCTTGTGCAGTGCATAATATTTTCTTTATTTAAAAACAATATCGAAGTGTCTTACTTCACGAATTTTATTCGTTTGAATGCAGTTTTTTGAAATTTCTAGTGCTTTGTCTCTTCATTAACCCTTTCGCTGCTGCAGACACTTGCTCTCCCCATTCCGCGCTGTGCGCGATTTTCTCATATCTCAATATTACATACGACACCTATGTGGTACTTCAATTAAATGAGATATTGTTATACAGTAAATTTTATATGAAATTTAGGTATCTTGTCCACATTTCATTCTCAACATTGTGGCAACTAAAATCGACCATACGGAAAGTATACGCTATGGACTTTTACCTCTGCAAACTCTTCAAAATTACGTGCAATGGTTTACTACATTTAATGCTGCACAATAACTGCGTTGAACATCGAAACAAAATTTAGTCATTTATGGGGGGAAGGTATCTGTCAAGAAGATGTGTAAAAATCAAATTTTTGGGCCAAATAGTTTTTGTGAAATCGAATGATAAGTGTGTCAAAGCAGTGGGAACAATATGTGTCTGCACAGGCGAGCAGTGCAGTGACAAAATCGCGCACAGCGCGGAATGCACGGAGCACCTCTCTGTAGCAGCGAAAGGGTTAATGCGGCCGTGGTGGCTTTACTTCATGAACTGCGCGCTCCCCCCTAAACGTAAATTTGCGAACTATGCTATACCATGGCGCTGCTTCTCTTGACACGTGCGTCGTGTGCAACTGGCAACGCAGCAATCTCCTGCGTCTGGACGGGCATGCGCGAGCCGTCAAGATAAAAGAATTGAACTATAGCGGATTCCATTCGTAATACATCGAAAGACTGCTGCTCACGGTGTTTTCCACACTTGCACTGTATCGCACAATTTACGACCGACGTCTAGAACCTCCACGGGGCAGACATCATTGTTACACACTACCTCTCCCAGATAAACGTTGTCTCAGTGGATATCGAATACAATGAGCTAGCCGAAGCACAACAGTTGACGAACAAATATGCAATTTCCTAGATAAAACCATGACTGAGTTGAAAATAGTTCGCCACACTGTGACTGGCGCCTATCTGCAAGTTTTGTGCGACGAGTCACAAAACCGCATGAGATCCCTCTCCCACTCAACATGTGGAAGGCTGTTTTCAACTGACTACACGGACTGTCACACCCAGGAGTATATCCTACAACTGAACTAATAATTGAATAAAAGTCTCTCGGTGTACATGTAAAAGTCTCTCGGTGTACATGCCGCGTCAATTCAGTATGAAACTCCAAGCTTTCGACCACTGCCTCCATGGTCGTCGTCAGGGCTAAAACTGACTGTCGTGAATTGTTTTTTTTTTTTTTTCTTCATTGTGATTTCATTCCCCTGCCCCATACGGGCAGGGGAAGGCTGTCAGCAGCACAATCCGCCGCTCTTCAGCCGAGTGATATGACAATTAAAACAAGAATAAAATAATACATACATAAGGAGGTAAAAAGGGGGAACATAAAACAGAGTAAGGGGAGAAAATGGAGGTAAAAATACACTGATATGTAGACGTTCATTGGGGACAGTTAAAAAAAAGTCACCAGAAAGTTAAAAAACACAGTTGGCGATTCTTAAAACACATAGAAGTCACTGGATGCGCAGGCACAGGTTAAAAGTCGGCCACAGTATTAAAAACACTCCGAAACAACACACTGAAAACCCACTCGGAGCACACACGATGAAGAATAAAACTACCAGGTGGGACCTGCCGAGGGAAAGGGCAGAGAGGATGGAAAAGGAGGGGAGAGCATGGGGCAGCTGGGGAAGCGGCGGGAGGAAGGGAGGAGGGGTAACCGTGGGGTCACGAAGAGGCAGGAGACACATGGGGCGGGAGAGGAAAAGGGAAGACAGGGCAGGAGGGAGCGCAGAGACACTGAAAGAAGGCACAAGAGATGGAGGGGGAGGGGAAATCCGCTCAGAAGGAGGGAGGGGGAGGAGAGGGAGCCCTGAGGAGGAGGCAGGAAGAGGGGGTTAGAGTTGGTAGGAAGGGTAGTCGTGAATTGGCGAGGGTCCCACTTTTATACGCAAAGGACGGCTTCTGATTGGCTGGAATACGTGATAGCAACAGCGATATGGCGCGTAGTGAAGTGGTGCCCTCTACTTCCGTAGATATAGTTTCTATCCCGCGTTGCTTGCAGCGCTATCCCTTGAATCAGGAGGTAAATTGCGGGAAGTTTTCCTCTGCGATTTTTCTTTATCCAGTGCACTCTTCCAGGTGTTGCTTTGTGCATAACCGTTGTCTCTGTTAAAGTTATTATCGCTAAGTCTAATTTCGATTGCTTCCCGGATCACAGAGTCCCAGTAATTCGATGCGTGGGCTATTTCTCTCGTTTCTTCAAATAAAATATTATGCTTGTTAAGCAGGCTATGCTCAGCCACCGCTGATTTTTCCAAATACCTGTATTTCATGTGCTCGATGCAACGGTTCTTACCGACTGGCCCACGTAACTCTTGCCGCACTCGTAAGGAATACTATAAATTCCCGGCACCCTTAAGCTGAGACTATCTTTGACTGGTCTCAACATTTCCTTAATTTTCCTAGGTGGGCGGAAAACTGGTTTTATTCGTTGCCTCTTTAGGAATCTGCCTATCTTGCTCGTTGTAGCACCGCAAAAAGGAAGCCACGCTATGTGTTGGTCCTCTTCTTGTTTATGGACGGCATCGTGTCTTACTTCCTTGGACAATACTGATTTAATTTCACCGGCAGAATAACCATTCCTCTTGAAACCAGTCGTCAAATGGTTAATCTCAGGGTCGAGGTGGTCCTTGTCGGAAATAGTCCTGGCTCTGTGTACTAAAGTATTCAGCATAGCTCTCTTCTGAGATGGATGATGGAAGCTGTGGCTATGCAGATATAATTCTGTATGCGTTGGCTTCCTGTACGCAGAATGTCCCAGTCGTCCATCCGGTTTTCGCTCCACCAACACATCTAAAATAGGTAACTTCCCTTCCTTCTCTACTTACATTTTAAATTTTATTTTTGGATGTACACCATTCAAATGTTCGACGAACTGCTGCAGCGTGTCACTGCCATGTGGCCAGATTAAAAAGGTGTCGTCGACGTATCTATAGAAGCATGATGGGCGGAGGTTAGCACTGCTCAACGCTCGTTCTTCAAAATCCTCCATGAAAAAATTCGCTATTGCTGGTGATAGTGGCGAACCCATGGCTGTTCCATCCGTCATTTCATAATAATTTCCACTGTATAAAACGTAAGTGGTCGTCAAGGTATGCCGGAACAACTTCAAAATTTCTGAGGAAAAATGAGCAGCCGACAGTTGTAATGTGCCATCCACAGGTACTTTGGTGAATCGAGAAACCACGTCGAGGCTGACCATGATATCATTTGGGCCTATCTTCATCTGTTTTATGATATCAACAAACATCTTTGAATTCTTAATATGATGTGGACAGTGACCAACTATAGGCTTCAACAATTTATTTAAATGTTTTGCAAGCCTGTACGTAGGAGAGCCAATAGCGCTAACAATCGGTCTCAACGGGACGTTCTCCTTATGAACCTTTGGCAAACCGTACAATCTTGGTGGCCTGGGTGTTCTCGGCCGTAAGTTCTTCACCAGTTCGTCGGAGAGGCCAGAGTTTTTTAGTAGCTCCCTTGTCTTCCTGCTGAGTGCCAATGTGGGATCCCGTCTGAGAATCCGATATGTGCTATCCTCCAGTAACAATCCAACTTTCTTGTGGTAAATCTGTAGCATTGAGGATTACTGTGGCGTTCCCCTTGCCAGCAGGTAAAACGGCTAGATCTTCATACTTCCGCAACAATTTCAGTCCTTGTCTCTCCTCTCTGTTGATGTTTGACTTAGGCGGCTTGGATGTCGCTAAAATCCGTCTAGTAGCAAGCCTTCTTGAGGAATATCACGAACTCCTTGTTCCACTCCACTAATAATAAACTAATAATTGACCGTTTCGTATAGCCAAAAGTCAAACGAGACTGAAAAAAATGGACCCAAACTTGTACAGCTTGCCACTGCTATAAGATAAGGTGGTTAGTTTGCGAAATCTAAGGGCTACTTTGAACATGTTCACCATGACCTAGTAGTACCCCTCCCAGGATCTGGAACCTTCTGATACATCCTCTATGCAGCTGACACAGTCACCCACTGGGTCAAAGTCGTACCTCCGTCTGACATCACGGCAGAAACTAAGGCAAGAGCATTTGTACAGTTACGAGTCTCACGTTTCGGGTGCGCTGCCTCCATCACGACCGACCAAGGTCGTCAATTCGAGTCAGCATTATTTACCGGCCTCTGTAATCTTTGCGGTGTCCAGCGCTTCTGCATCACAGCGTATCACTTTCAAAGCAGTGGGTTAATGGAGCGCTGGCACAACACAGTAAAAACAGCACTCATGTGCCACGGTGGCGAGTGGAAGAATCCTTGCTGTGCGTACTTTTAGGCGTTCGTTCTGTGTATAAGAAAGGCCACCAGGCTTCAGTATTGGGAATCCTCTACGGTGAGCCACTCACCTGGCCAACTGTCTTACGACACAACAGCTGACAGATGAGAAACTACTTACTCTAGTCCACAGAGTTAAACAGCACATCTCAGAATACCTCCTCTGTAGGCACACGGCTCACCTAAATTGTATGTACATCCATCTCTAAAAGACTGTGACACCGCCATGTTGTTTGATTGATGCGATCTGCCCTGCTTTGCAGGCACCATATTCAGGTCCCCACAGAGACATAAAACGCAGAAATAACACCTTCAACATTTTCTTCCATGGGAAACTGACCACTATTATTGTGAACCATCTTAAACTTTCGTGGGTACTCAGGGATACCAGCAGCACAACCAAAGAAGGTACAGCACACACACATGGCAGTTCTCATAGGTCTCGATACCAAGCTTGCACATCTGACACATCGAACGAAAGCTACACTTTCGTACTGAAACTCGATGTACAGCAGTTTCAACCAGAAGACGTGACAATGAAACTGGTCGACAACTTCGTCATCGTCGAAGGATGGCACAGGGAATGGCAGGTCGATGACAGCTTCCTCTCCAGACAATTCACTCGCAATTGCAACTACCCCATAACGTCGAACTCACAATGATCACCTCATGATTGCCAGATGATGGAATCCTTACACTCACTGCTACTAAGAAGCAGCATCCGCTCGCGTGCACAGTTGTGGAGGTTGGAAGAACTGTGACTATGGATCCTCCACCCCTTTTGCCTAACCCCACCCTCGCCCTATCTCCCTTACTCCAAGGAAGACCAAAAGTCATGCAATGGCCGAGCCCAGTGATTTCCTTCCCACCTTGCACAATAGCACGTGTACTGAAAGAGGGATGAGGATAACTATGTTACACTCTCTTTCATCCTCTCGCCAAGAAACGGTCTCTCAATAGAGACTCTGACGACCCCCCTCCCCCCTCCCCTCATGTCCAAAGTACTCCACACTCTGCGGCTACTCCACCATGAATAACCACAGCAAGGGAGAAGGAGACTCCCCGGTCAGCGGTGAGAGCGCCTGTGAGAAAAATATTGTTTGTTGAGTCAGTTCGCTCTGAACAATAGTTGTACGGGCAGAGGCTTTTGTTGGTATCGCGAGGCAGGCAGGGGCTTTTGTTGGTATTGCGAAGCCAGTAATGAAGTGTGTATATCTACATTAGCTGCCTTAGTTATTTCGCTACGAGTGTTCCTACCCAGATCCACCACACCAGTCCATTGATCTGGAGTTTGCTGCTTTTCTTTTTAACAATTGCTTTTTAGCAATTTTATGAGTTTCACAATTTTTAGGGGCTTTATTTTTGAAATGAAATGCTCACTTGGGTGTATCTCGTATGTATTGTAGAAGTGGTGTTTCGTTTGTGCAATCTGTAGCTGGAGTCTGCTCAAATAAATAATACTTATCATTGGGATGAGAAGTTCAGCCTTATGCAAGACACCTTTTTTCTTTTGTTTCACCCATGCATACCACACCCAAAAATCAATAGCCCAAGGAAAGAAAGTACTCAATGAATACACATCACTGTGCAACAAAACCCTCTTCGCCACAATCTCTTTCTTTCTTTCTTTCTCTCTCTCTGCCCCAGTACTTATCACACACACGCAAACCCACACAAACCACACACCACTAACACAAAATACAATTCAAACTCGCGCACCTCACCCAGCAGAACACGCTACCAAACAAATGAACGCCACACAGCCACAACAACACGTAATGGCAGCGAAAACTCCGCCTTTGTTTTGAGTAATCGGAAAAACTGCATTGCCACGCGAACACAGGCAAAGAAGTAAGCCTATTTACTTCGCCAACAACGCAGGAAAACGTACCACAAAACTGTAAGTTACAGAAAGAAAACGTGATACAGTCTTATTTCCGTTCGTAAATGCATAACAAACAGAAAGTAAATTACGTTTTGCTGTTTGCAGATGACAAGTTGTATATTGTGTAGCAGAACAGCTACCAAAACAAGTGGACAATAACATCATGTAAGGTATGTTACTTATGATTACACCCACTTTTCGTCAATTAAGTTATAAATGCAACTTTTACACAATGTTGTAAACGATGCAAATGTTAACATGTTAACAACAAATTTACAGTTAAAAATAAAAATAGAACCCACTGAAGATAGCACAAAAGTGCTGAAACATGTATGGGTGAAACAAAAGAAAAAAGGTGTCTTGCATAAGGCGGAACTTCTCATCCCACTCTTTTAGCAAGCACGGAGACAAAAAGAAGAACTGCACCACAAAATGATTAATACTTATCATGTCTTTCTTGTGAAACTCAGTGTTAATGAAAAGCATTGGTTTGTTTCCCATTAAAACAAAACTATTTTTTAAGCGGAATTTTGCATGTCCAGCTCCAAGTATTAGTCTAGTGTGATATTCGTTTAACCGATATGTGTTTACAGGGACAGTAAAACACGAATAATAACCAGTACATCAGCAACGATAGCACCATCGTGGCCCGTGCTGACCGCTACCGCCGTGCAGCAGCGCTGGAGTACAGGATATTTTTCGTGTTTTGGTATCTCTTTTATTATACATCGATGAAAAAATTTCGCATTAAACTAATGTGGCAACGCTCTATCTAATAGGCAAGTAAAATTCGATTTTCAAAATAACTGTGTTTTGTAATGGAAAAAGAATCTACGCTTTCCGTCGACACTAAGCATTGTATGAATGACGTGATTAGCAGTATTTCTTTGAGCTGATTCCAGCTACACTCTGATAAAGCGAAATTGCAAATATCCGCCGAAACATCAAAGAAAATGCGCCGAACGACTCTTGGCAGGAGACCTTGTTTGTGGCACTTTCTTAGTATATACCTAAGAGGCGTGTGTTGTTGGTAATAGTCTTGGCATGTGCTAAGAAAATAGTATATACAGGGTTATTACAAATGATTGAAGCGATTTCACAGCTCTACAATAATTATTCGAGATATTTTCACAATGCTTTGCACACACATACAAAAACTCAAAAAGTTTTTTTACGCATTCACAAATGTTCGATATGTGCCCCTTTAGTGATTCGACAGACATCAAGCCGAAAATCAAGTGTTCCAGCATGTCCAGATACACGTGTCCTGTAACGTTTTTTTCGCAGAAGAAAAAGGCGCCGTAAACTTTAAACCGTGAGATTGCACAAAACACGTTAACTTTTGGTGAATTGCGAATTTGCTGCACGAATGCGTGAGGATTCTCTACCGCCCAGATTCGCACATTGTGTCTGTTCACTTCACCATTAAGAAAAAATGTTGCTTCATCACTGAAAACAAGTATCGCACTGAACGCATCCTCTTCCATGAGCTGTTGCAACAGCGCCGAAAATTCAAAGCGTTTGACTTTGTCATCGGGTGTCAGGGCTTGTAGCAATTGTAAACGGTGAGGCGTCTGCTTTAGCCTTTTCCGTAAGATTTTCCAAACCGTCGGCTGTGGTACGTTTAGCTCCCTGCTTGCTTTATTCGTCGACTTCCGCGGGCTACGCGTGAAACTTGCCCGCACGCGTTCAACCGTTTCTTCGCTCACTGCAGGCCGACCCGTTGATTTCCCCTTACAGAGGCATCCAGAAGCTTTAAACTGCGCATACCATCGCCGAATGGAGTTAGCAGTTGGTGGATCTCTGTTGAACTTCGTCCTGAAGTGTCGTTGCACTGTTATGACTGACTGATGTGAGTGCATTTCAAGCACGACATACGCTTTCTCGGCTCCTGTCGCCATTTTGTCTCACTGCGCTCTCGAGCGCTCTGGCGGCAGAAACCTGAAGTGCAGCTTCAGCCGAACAAAACTTTATGAGTTTTTCTACGTATCTGTAGTGTTTCGTGACCATATGTCAATGAATGGAGCTACAGTGAATTTATGAAATCACTTCATTCATTTGTAATAGCCCTGTATAAGATGCCGCTGATGATATGCACGTGTGTCCGATACCAGTAAATAATTAAATATTCTTTGCTGGGAATATATGATGGACCCAGTATCAAACACACTTCGTTAGTTGACCGTGTATGAGAAACACGTGTTGAATGAGCTCCTAGCATGCACAAGTACGCCCATTTCTGCTTACAGATGAGGATCGGTGTACTTGTGAAGGCACGATTTTTCTTTTTTTTTTGTGGGGGGGGGGGTCATCAGTCTTCTGACTGGTTTGATGCGGCCCACCACGGGTTTCTCTCCTGTGCTAACCTCTTCATCTCAGAGTAGCACTTGCAACCTACATCTTCAATTATTTGCTGGTTGTATTCCAATCTCTGTCTTTCTCTACAGTTTTTGCTGTCTACAGCTCCTACTAGTACCATCGAAGTCATTCCCTGAGTCTTAACAGATGTTCTATCATTCTGTCCCTTCTCCTTATCAGTGTTTTCCACATATTCCTTTCCTCTCTGATTCTGCGCAGAATTTCCTCATTCCTTATATTACCAGACCACCTAGTTTTCAACATACGTCTGCAGCACCACGTCTCAAATGCTTCGATTCTCTTCTGCTCCATGTTTCACTACCATACAATGCTGTACTCCAGATGTACATTCTCAGAAATTATTCCTCAAATTAAGGCCTATGTTTGATAATAGTAGACTTCTCTTGGCCAGGAATGCCCTTTTTGCCATTGCTAGTCTGCTTTTGATGTTCTCCTTGCTCCATCTGTCACTAGTTATTTTACTGCCTAGGTAGCAGAACTCCTTAGCTTCATCTACTTCGTTACCATCAATCCTGATGTTGAGTTCCTCTCTGTTCTCATTTCTGCTACTTCTCATTACTTTTGTCTATCTTCGATTTACTCTCAGTCCACATTCTGTACTCATTAGATTGTTCATTCCATTCAGCAGATAATGTAATTCTTTTCCACTTTCACTTACGATAGAAACTACATCAGCGAATCGTATCATTGATATCCTTTCACCTTGAATTTTAATTCCATTCCGAAACCTTTCTTTTATTTCCATCATTGCTTCTTCGATGTGCACATTGAACGGTAGGTGCAAAAGACTATGTCCCTGTCTTACACTCTTTTTGATCCGAGCGCATCGTTCTTTGTTGTCCACTCTTATTATTCCCTATTGCCTCTTGTACATATTGTATAATACCCATCTCTCCCTATAGCTTACCCCTATATTTCTCAGAATTTCGAACATCTTGCACCATTTCACATTGTTGTAGGCTTTTTCCATATCGATAAATCCTATGAACGTGTGTTGATTTTTCTTTAGTCTTGCTTCAGTTATCAACTGCAACGTCAGAATTGCCTATCTCGTGCCTTTACCTTTTCTAAAGCCATACTGATCGTCATCCAGCGCATCCTCAACTCTCTTTCCCATTCTTCTGTATATTATTCTTGTAAGCAACTTGGATGTATGAGCTGTTAAGCTGACTGTGCCATAATTCTCTCACTTATCAGCTCTTGCCGTCTTCGGAATTGTGTGGATGATATTTTTCTGAAAGTCAGATGGTGCGTCGCCAGACTCATACATTCTACACACCAACGTGAATAGCCGTTTTGGTGTCACTTCCAGCAATTAATTTACAAATGCTGATGGAATGTTATCTATCTCTTCTGCCTTATTTGATCTTAAAATCCTCCAAAACTCTTTTAAATTCAAATTCTAATACAGGATCCCGTATCTCTTCTAAATCGACTCCTGTTTCTTCTTCTTTTACATCAGACAAATCATCCGCTTCATAGAGCCTTTCAATGTATTCTTTCCATCTATCCGCTCTCTCCTCTGCATTTGATAGTGGAATTCTCGTTGCACTCTTGCTTTTAATGTCACCGAATGTTTCTTTGACTTGCCTATCTGCTGAGTCTGTCCTTCCGACAATCATTCATTTTTCGATTCTTTACGTTTTTCTTGCAGCCATTTCATCTTAGCCGCCCTGCACTTCCTATTTATCTAATTCCTCAGCGACTTCTGTTTTTGTCTAGAAGTATTTCTCTGTTACCCACGGTTTCTTTGCAGTTGCATTCTTTGTACCTGTGGTTTTCTTTCCAACTTCTGTGATTGCCCTTATAAGAGATGTCCATTCCTCTTCAACTGTGCTGTCTGCTAAGCTATTCTTTATTGCTATATCTATAGTCTTAGAGAACTTCAAGCGTATCTCATCATTTCTTATACTTCTGTATCCCAGTTCTTTACTTATTAATTCTTCATGACTAATGTCTTAAACTTCAGCCTACTCTTCATCTCTACTACATTGTGATCTGAGTCTATATCTGCTCCTGGGTACACCTTACAATCCAGTATCTGATTTCGGAATCTTTGTCGACCATTACGTAATCTAACTGAAATCTTTCCGCATCACCCGGCCTTTTCCAAGTATACCTCCTCCTGTTATGATTCTTGAACAGGGTATTCACTATGACTAACTGAAATTTATTACAGAACTCAATTAGTCCTTCCCCTCTCTCATTCCTTGTCCCAAGCCCATATCCTCCTGTAGCCTTTGCTTCCACTCCTTCCCCATGACTATTAGATTTTCATCTTTCTTTACATACTGTGTTACTCTTTCAATATCCTCATATACTTTCTCTATATCTTCATCTTCAGCTTGCGACGTCGGCTTGTATACCTGAACTATTGTTGTCAGTGTTGGATTGCTGTCGATTCTGATAAGAACAGCTCTATCACTGAGCTGTTCACAGTAACACAAAAAAATGGTTCAAATGGCTCTGAGCACTATGGGACTTAACATCTGAGGTCATCACTCCCCTAGAACTTAGAACTACTTAAACCTAACTAACCTAAGGACATCACACACATCCATGCCCGAGGCAGGATTCGAACCTGCGACCAGAGCGGTCGCGCGGTTCCAGACTGAAGCGCCTAGATCCGCTCGGCCACACCGGCCGACACAGTAACACACTTTCTGACCTACCTCCCTATTCATAACGAATCGTACTCCTGTTATAACCATTCTCTGCAGCTGTTGATGTCACCCTATACTTCTCTGACCAAAAATCCTTGTCTTTTTTCCATTTCACTTCACTGCCCCCTACTATATCTAGATTGAGCCTTCAGATTTCCCTTTTCAGATTTTCTAGTTTTCCTATCACCGACAGGCTTCTGTCATTCCAGACTCCGACTCTGTTATCCTTCCATTGATTATTCAGTCCTTTTATCATGGTCACCTCCCCCCTGGCAGTTCCCTCCCAGAGATCAGAATGGGGCACTATTCCGGAATCTTTTGCCAATGGAGAGATCATCATGACACTTTTCAATTACAGGCCACATGTCCTGTGGATATATGTTATGTGTCTTTAATGCAACGGTTTCCATTGCCTTCTGCATCCTCATGCTGTTGGTCATTGCTGATTCTTCCGCCTTTAGGGGCAGTTTCCCATCCCTAGGACAAGAGAATGCCCTGAACTTCTGTCCACTCCTCCACCCTCTTGACAAGGCCATTGGCAGAATGAGAGTGGATTCTTATGCTGGAAGTCTTCGGCCGCCAATGCTGATTATTAATCAAAATTTAAGCAGTGGCAGGATTCGAATTACTAATCAAAGACACTAGCCCTACACCATGGATGTGACAACTGTCATAAATCTCACTTATGGGTAGATGCAAACCCATGTGCAACAGTTGTACGAGGTTGCCAGAGACAATTTTCAGTGAACAAATGGGACAGTATTTAGGCTGACTACTGCCTAGGCCCGTACATGTTACATCCTCAAATCAAGGGGCCAATATACAGATTGTATGTGCAAGAGGACCTGTAGATGTTACTGGAATTGTATCCCCATGTATTACAGAGGATGTGGTTCCAGCAGCCCGACCAATTTTACAGAGCCAATGCGTGCGTCATTAACCATAGTTACGGCAGATGGGGTGTCGGCTGGAGAGGACCTGTAGCTTGGCCTGAAAGGTTCCCGGACCTCGCCGTTTTATACATCTTTCTCTGGAGGTAGGCCTGCACGCAAACCAAAGTATTTTCTACTCCTGTGGACTCGGAGAAGGAATTATTTGCAAGATTCTTGTCGCAGACACACATGTGTAACACACGCACCTCATGTTTCATGGAACAGAGGACGCCCTGCTAAGTCAGTACTGGCCTTGGGGTGAAATTAAATGTTCACATTTTGAACATTCGCTGTAGCATTGATAAGAACATTAAAGGACTGAAACACGTTTAACATTGTTTTATTCTCAATCACAGCCACTGATTCACCAGGAACCTCCACAGTGATTCAGTACTTGACATCTCGTTGTGTAACAAAGTATGTTTGTTTTTTCTCCATCATCATATCCGTCAGTCTGGACATTGAATTTTTATATACCCTACATGCATATATGACCCTTTTTTTAGCAACAGCAAAGATTCTGGTTTCGGGAGGGTAGGCTGAGTTCACGTAACTTTTTTTTCGTCATTCTGTCTCAGGTTCTCTGCCGTAAACGAAGGTGTTTTCCTTAATCTGTTACAAAACCAACTACAATCGCGAGAAAATTTTCGAGACTGTTAAGACTGAAAGCAACGTCCCAAGAAATCTTTTTTGTTTTTTTTAAAAAGAAGAAAGAAAACAAGTAACAAGCGTAGTTCTGCTAGGGAGGGGTTGGCACTGCAGCCCCATAGCACACATCACCCGTGGATTTTCTTCTGACCTACGGTGAAACAAAGTGTTAACTGAATCCTGACTGTCACTTTTTACTCTCTCATTACCAGAGAACTGCGATATCCGTGCTTGTTGTGATTTTTTGTTCCTATTTGTGTCGTGCCATTTTTTTATGTTCCACGTGAATTCTTATTTTATTGCAGTTGACCTGCCAATTTTTTGTGCATTATATCTCCGATCAGGCGAGCACACAGTTACGACAGAAATCATACACAGTTCTCGTAAGAAAATCTGGAAGTTACCGCCAGACTGGTAGTCCTGTTTAATAGCAGTTTGCTTACGAACTTACGAAGTATGAATGCAAACTATGGAACAAAAAGACCTTGACGTGAAAATGTGTCGATATTTTGCAACTCTAGTGACAGTGCGATCTCTTACCTATGATCAAAAAATAGAGATGAGATGAAACGCAGACGTCGGCCAGAAAAACGAATAATTATTAAGTCCACTGAAGATGTCGGAATGTAAAATACGAAACGTGTCTCGAGCAAATTAAAGACATTGTAGCGAGAGAAACGGTGGTTGCATTTGTAAAACCAATATTTTTGTACTTACTGTGGATGAAGGCGATGCAGCCGAACCTGCTTTGAGAAGTTCATCAACATCCAAAGAAAACTAATAGGGCAATACATGATTGAACTCAAAAATAACATAATGCAATACTACTTTCGCCCTTTCTGGGTGTTTGATGCTGTTAACATTTATCTCTGACGACACTTTAGTTCGGTTGGTAGACCTGTTGTCGATAGAGGTCACGCGAATGAGTGGAAGTGGATCTGAAATGTGCAATGGTCGGACATTTTGTTTTATTACGAAGGTTGTAATTTATTTGTGATACTTTGTTTTAAAGTACAAAAACAATGGGTACACCAAAACAGGATAGTGCTACCGTTTCGAATTCAGTGAAAAAACCGTACGGTAAAATAGTTTTAACTCTGAAGAACTGTTTATTACCCGACGAGAAACTCGTGCCAACCCCCTCTCAGTTGGATGGACTTGATGCTGAAACAGAAACTGATTTGAGGATATTAGGCTGTGAATTAATCCAGACAGCGGGGATTTTGCTCAAACTACCTCAAGTGAGTATTGTTTTTACTATATTACAACATTATTTCTTCTTAATGTATCATAGTTTTGGTTCATCCTTGCGACGACCTTGTTTTGCGAATGGCTTGGACCTAAATCTTCATACGGATGTGTTGTACATTTCTTCTTATAGCGTTGTAAATCTTGTAAACTATGTGAAAAGGGTAGATGTTGCCTGACCAGCACAATTTGAAAATATCGCTCTTGTGATGAGACGACGGCTCTGTGCATTTAAAATAATAGAAAACCTGTTCGTTTCGATAATAAACGTTGGAATTTTACTGTTTTTTGTTGTATGCCAAATGTTAAATGTTGCCCAAAATGTGAATTCCTTTAAGGTAAAAAAATCTGAATGACGTCTGTAATAGAACTTGTCAGCGCCAATTTTACGTAGTCCATTTTATCGATAGCGTTATTGTAACGTCTTATGAAGTATTAAATTTTTCATAGCAGTGTGATAAGTAGGCTAGGCCTTAAAGAAGTTCTGTCTCGCAAGTTTGACGGTTTGAATGTTTCTTTTTTAATCGGAGAATTCAAGAAATTGTCGACTTAATGTTACGTAACCGTTGTACAGATTTATTGCTCCACGCAGTACTGGCCTAAGATTTTAATGGTGACGCAAATGTATTTACGAAATGCTCCATGTGAGTTAATAAAAATTCATGAAACTTTCAGACTATCACAATGAACAGTAGCCTAACATGTGACTCGGGCTACACTGCTGCAAATTAGTCGATCACCACAACCAAATATTGAAAAACCTGGTTTTGTGACACTTTCACAACCAAACTATCGTCTTCCAGCCTAACCTATGCTTGGGAAGCACTCCGAATCAATTTGTAACCACATGCATCTTTTAAATTGTTATTTCATGAAATTAAATGCTATTGGTCAAAGAAAAACGGTAGTGTTGCAAGTTTTAATGTGCTTTGAGTGAGAGTATGTATCTGTAAAAAAGGGAGATAACACAGTGGTAAGGAACACTTTGAATCATTTTTTATGATCAGTATTGGCAGTAGATACTAGTTATTATGAAACAACTACAATGGTGGACACAGCATTCACTTCACTGACTTTTTTGCAATGCTAAAAAAACATAGGCTGTGTTCCGTTTCTGTTGGATAGCCAACTGGAGTGAAAGTGGTCCACCCCCTAATTATTCACTGTGGTGACAAGACTGATCTGAAGGTAGGCCTAGCCGAAGTCTATGTTAGCTTAGAAGGAGATAATTCGGTAAAAGTTACGTAGTGGGCACCCATAGCGTTTGGCACAGTTTGTGTGTCATAGTCATCAAAATACTTGTCAGGTACTTGCGCACTGTGTAATACAATGTTTCTGAGTGTGCTTTGTAGTTTTAGCTTTTATAATTGAAGCTGTATTAAATCTGGTGCGACTGAAAACATCTGGCTACACACAGTTCAAGCCTTATTTTGCATCCACATTTGTTGTCTTTGCCAACTCTTAACAAAATTGTTGGCAGTAACTTGATACATTGCTCTAGCTGCCCAATGTCTTCATATGTGTAGTGACTGAAAAACTTGCATCTTATAAAATTCATCACTGCAGTCTATTTTTGGCACATATTACATAATAAATAAAGTGCAGCCATAGAAAAATTAAGTGGGATGCTACTACTTACTACTAGGATTTTTTTTTCCTGTTTGCTTTATTTTTTGCTCTTGCTGTGGTGGTTGTGATGTCATAGAAGAGTGAAAGGCTTGTCAATTTGTGTTTGAGGATAAAGTTATCTCCAGTTTGTAAGAATTTAATAACTAGGGCTTACTTAATGCAATATCAGATCAGTGAGCAAAAACAACATAGCCTAAACTTGTGGAGATTGTGTAGTGCTTGTGTGTTTGTCCACAGAATATTTAGTACAGTAGTATTGGTTATGCGAGAAATATGCATAAATAATTTGTATGTATAAAACATTAACATAATAGGATATCATAACAGGAGGATAAGGCAGGGAATCAGCCATGGCCTAATCAAATTGAGCCATCCCAGCATTCACCGAAGTGTGGCTTGAAAATCTGTTTCTGTTCCTTTAAAGAAATGTCTGACCTTTACAATCCTTTTAAAAGCAGTTTGTGAGAAATTACTTCCTTATTTTATCAGATTTCCCTTTGTCAGTTACTTCTGAGCAAATTTTCATTCGGTGTTGCTGTACAATCACCTTTTAAAAAATGCAGAAATTTAGAAGTTGTTGCAAAGCAAATAGCTTTCTGTTTTCTGTGAAGTATTACATTTAATTGTGAACAAGTTGGTAAATACTCTTATTTTATTGGTTTATTTCCATTAACATTAAGCCCTGCGTCTTGTTAGTGGTCAACAGTGTCTTAATACTGGTGCATAACTAATTAAAAAGAATTATCGAAGATTATTTTTGGACAACTGTTATGGATATACATTGTAATCACTGTAAATTTAAATAATGTTTTTATGAGTGTAATTGTAAATTCCACTGAACTGCGCTAGTGTGTTTGTATTCTTGATTTGTCAAGAGTGTTTCTTTAAAAATGCTTGGGAAGGCTCCATAATTATGAATTATTGATAACTTTAATACTGTAAAAAAATTTTAAACTATTTTCCACAGAAGTTATTTGTTAATGTTTTTGCATGCATGACAGTAATCGTAAAGTTTTCCACCAAGCAAGCAGATGAAGCAGATTTTTTTCCCATTACTAAGTCTGTTGTTCTTTTACACCTCTTATTCGGGTGGCTACTCTACTTACTCAGTATTTGAAAGAGAGTTGATAATATTATTTTTGTCAGCCTCAGTCTTTAATACTTTTCTTCTGTTTTATTGGTTTCTCTTCCCTGTGTTATGCAGCAAACAGTTGGTGTTTAAAGCTTTTTTTCTGTAACCAGAGCAAAGGTTTCAATTGTGCTGTTCAACTGTTCACAGAAAATGATCACTTTGTACTTGCTTTCTAGGTAGCAATGGCTACAGGACAAGTTCTGTTTCAACGATTTTATTATTCAACTTCTTTTGTACGCCATGCAATGGAAACTACTGCTATGGGCTGCATTTGCCTAGCATCCAAAATAGAGGAAGCTCCAAGGAGAATACGTGATGTGATTAATGTATTCCATCACATCAAACAAGTAAAGGGGCAGAAGTAAGTATTTTTCACTCTTTTGGTAATATATTAAAGCATATTTTCAACATTGTGCAATGTGTGCTTTTAGTTTCTGCCCTTGATTGGGGCAAATATTTTTAAAAGGGTTGGTGTGACTAGATGTAAAATGGTGCTTTATATTCCCAGGACCCCAAGCACCTGTGGAATTTTAACGAGATTGCATTGAAACAAAAGGCCAAACACTTTAGAGTGAGTAATTACTTCTACACTTGCATCATTAATTATTTTGTTACATGTGCACTTTAATGCACATGTTAGTGATGCAGTTAGTTGAAAATAACTATTATGACAGATCATTATTAATAAAAACAAAGTGGAGCCGCTGAGAACAAATGAGATTGATTTTTATCTCATTAATTGGCACAGATTGTATATTATAACATTCAATTTTCTTATTTTCTTCAGAAGAGGATGTACAGATCATAATAAAGTAATTCTTTAATCGGGTAAGTACTGTTTCCTTTTCGTACATAAGTGAGTGAAGTGTAAACTTCTGAAAGTGTTGTCCGTTTAGTGTAACGTGTGTAGTTACAAAGTTCAAATATTAGCAATTGGCAGTTTCAGATTAGTAGAGTGTTACCCTTGAAAAAACTATAGCAAAAAATGTTTAGGCCAAGTGATTCTGGCAAATGTTTTTCTTTTCTTTTGGATGATTTTTATGGTTACCCATTTTCCTGACGCCAAAAATGGTCAGAATGTTTATTTTTCATTAATCTGACTTTTGAGTTGTCATATCCTTGTTGACAACAAGGGTAATTTGAGTTGGGTTCATTTAACACACAAATGAAATGATTTTATCATGGAAAAAATAAATTGTGCTGGTAGTCATAATTTCGTATGTTTAATCTTTGCAGCCCGCCTTTTAATAACTTGAAAAATTCGGGTTTTAAGATGATGTAATGAAAACTCTCACAGTTCAAAATGGGATAGTGCTTTTTTCTGTTAGAGGATGTCATCTATTCACAATGATAGCTGGCTTCGTTCTGTTGCAGAATATCTTCTAATCTTGTGTGTTTCCAAATCATTTCAGACGAGTGTCAATAATTACTAACAATAGCCCTTGAACCATGTTTCACCCATAATTAGAAATCATTTATCTTAAGTGAATCAGGCTGTTCTGTCAGTGTCACAATACTTTTCGGGAAGTGGTCCTTTGGTTTAGAATGGTCTTGGAAACATGAAGATAAGTAGATGTTTTGTAGCTGAATGAAACCAGTTATTATGGTAATACTGTGACATTAAACTGTAGTCAAGTACAGTGTCTCACAAAAGACACGTGGGAGGGGTCTACAGGTCACACAGATTGGTCGCCGCCCACCACTGCACCCAGCTTTTGGACACTAATCTGCGGGTGGTCGGCAGCACACGTGGTTTCTCTGAGTTGAGTGTAAACCTTGTTGCCATTTTACCAACTTAAGCTTACCTTTATTTACAGTATGTGCCCAAAATGATATCTCTCTGTGGTAAGAGCAGCCTGACATCTCCTGAACACATTAGCAAATACTTGACAAATTACGGCTGCTGAAATCTTGGGCGTGACTAGCCAAACACTGCCTTCCAACTCTTCAAGTGTGGGAGGGTTGGTTGCATACATCTCGTCTTTCAACATTCCCCAAGCATAAAAATCACATAGATTTAGATTTGGAGAATGAGGAGGCCAGTCAACTATCCTATCATCCAAAACATTTTGTATTGCTGTCACAGGCGATGTGTGGTCTTGTGTATTGTTCACACACCTGTCAGACTGTATTGTTTTGTGGAAAAAGATTTGTCCAATAATTCAGATTGCACTAATTGCACACCACACTCCTGTTTTCATGTTATGCAGAAGTTGTTGATGTAATTCGTGGGTATTTTCGGAGCTCCAATGTTAATTATTCTGAGAATTTACATACCCTGACAAATGGAGCCATGATTCATCAGGAAAAAAGGCATCTTAGGGTCAAGTTCCCCATTGTGCACAGACTGTAACAGCCAGTTGCAGTAATGACATCGAGCAGCAGTATCTCAGTTCCTCAGTTGATGCACTGCTGTATTTTGTATGGTTTCAATTTCAGTTTGTGCACAGCTCTGTGAGCAGATGCTCGTGGCTAGAAATTGGCTTATATACATTTGCATATTTGACTCCTTTTCACCGGTTATTGCATATTTTACTAAAAACAAGTGACAATGCATATTTTCGCTCTATGTTTACAATATTTAAAAAAGTTAGATGAGCAGTCTCTAGCTCGATGTAGTTTTGATGTCTCACAGATTGACCGCTACCTAGAACTGCGTGCAGTGGGTTGACAGAAGCGTCCGATCCCACGCGTCGGCTTTTACCCGTGACGTAAGGGTGTTGTGTGTGACGTCATGACGGCGCGGAGTTTGGTTTGAGTGTGGCTGTCTCCAGTTCTGTTTTATCTTGTTTTATTTACTTTTCTGATCTGTTCATTCTATCTCGTGAGATTTTTTTTTAAAAATTTAAAAACACTTACTACTTATTTTAATTATCTGTTTCCTCCAATTTCTGTTTTAGTTTATTATATTTATCTTTCTGATCTGTACGTTCTATCCCGTGAGATTTTTTTTAAAAAAGAACAAAAAACACTAATCAGCTACTGAAGCATCTTTATCTTCTATGGGTTGCAGGGGTTACGACCCCTGGGGAGGTGGGTGGGTATTCATGCATGGCTGTCTTCACTTCTTCACTTACACGTTGTAGCTACGCAAGGCGTCTAAATTTTTTTATATTTAGTTTGCCCCCCACCCAAAACACCCCATTTCCCGCGCTTGTCCCGTTAGTGTCATTAGGTTTCTTGTGGAAAGTGTGTGTGTTTGTTTTTGTTTCCGCCATATTTGTGACGTCATGGGTCAAAGCAGACGGGCGGGATCGGACGCTTCCATATTTCCCGTGCAGTCACTAACCGGGAGGCAACTGCCTAGTGAAATCATTAAAGAAGAGGAACAGGCAGACAGAGTCATTGCCCCTGTGTGCAGCGCACCTCCCCTTCGCTGTCACACTGTACGCGTCAGCAACAATTAAATCAAACTATGCAAGCTTCTAGTTACTTGTCCATTGTTTCATTTAGCTTTTTATTTACTTGTACACAGTTGAATGTGTTTACGATGTGTCGTGTGTAACGTGTTGGGCGCCATGCCACCCGAAAAAGGAAACATTTCGTGGATAGCTGATCACCCTGGAACATTAACATGACGGAATTGTTTCATATTGTCAAGTTTGCGAGAGAAAGGATCGTACAAAAAAAAAAAGTGTTGAATATGTCAACACATCAAGACAAGTATTCATATCGTAGGAATGCAGAAGAAAGGACCATGACAACTTCTGAAAACAGCAACTTGCAGTAGCAGGGATTTGTCCAAAGTTAACAAAAAAAAGTCTGTTTAACATGGATCTGTGTGAAGACTTCATCGCAAGCAAAATTCCTTCTCACGAACTTACAAACCCTATACTCAGAGGCTTGCTGCGCAAATATTGCTTAAATCAAAATATACCACATAAATCAACATTGCATAAAAATCATGTACCGACAATTTACATAAATGTTCTGGAGGAAATACGCTATGAACTCAAGGACAGCATTATCTGGATTTCAGTTGACGGAACTACAGACACTTGTGGTTGTTACATTGCAAATTTAATTGTTGGTGCGTTAAAAGAAGAGCCTCCTTCTTCCTATTTACCGGCCTGCGGAGAACTTGGAAAAAGTAAATCGTTCTATGATCGCCAGATTTGTGGATGGGGGTATCAGAAAAAGATTTCCAGAATCTTCTGAAGAGGAAAGGGTGTTTGTGTTCATTTTAGAAGCTGCTCCCTGTATGATCAAAGCAGGAAAAGCCCTCCGAGTATTTTATACCAGTTTGATTCATGTGACATGCTTTGTTCATGGAGTACATTGTATTACTGAAGTAATACATTCCACTTTTGTGAATGTAAATAAACTGATTTAATCCACAAAGAAAGTGTTTCTAAAGGCTCCTGCTCGCACCAAGACCTACAAAGACAAACTACCAAATGTGCCTTTACCTCCCGACCAGTGGTAACTCATTGGGGTACATGGGTACAATGAACATTTCGAGGCCATTAGAGGGGTAGTAAATGACTTCGATAGTGCAGAGGCTTTGGTATTTTGCCAGTGCAAGGAAGCTTTTAATGATTCCAGTATTAAAAAAGACATTTTTGTGATTGGCACTCATTTTTCCCACATATCTGCAAGTATTAGGAAGCTTTAAACTAAAGGTTTGGCGTTAAGGGAATCTATTCAGTTAATGAATAAAATTATTCTAGTGAACCCCTCATTACCGGAGATATTCTTAAGAAAACTTAAAAAAAAAAAAAGTTTGAAAACATTTTAAGCAATAAACCACATTTTGAACCCTTGTGCCATATTGATAGTTTTATTAATGGGATGGGTGAACTTTTACCAGAAACAATAAGTGCCAACATAGCACCCAAATTCAAATACTGCCCAGTTACCTCATTTGATGTAGAATGGTCCTTTTGTGCTTATAGAAATGTTTTGAGTGATCGAAGACACAGTCTTACTACTGAACATTTGGGAAAGTACTGGTTCGTTTATGTTTACAGTAGTAGGAAAACATAAAATAAATCATAAATGATGCTTTGGTCCAATAGTATTAATTAAAAGATAATACTGTTAAAAAAATTCATGATTATATGTTGTTTCTGAGCGTGCCGCTCTGGTGCGAAATATCTTGAAATTGGTCTTGTGCGAATTGATTCTTTCACTGCGACTCAATCGCATCACATCTGATTGTTACCTACAACAATAGCAAAGAAGGAACAGTTCTTGAAACACAGTATGTGTCTCCATTTTGCAAATTTTTAGAAAATAATCCCAGAAAGGCCCCTTCGTAACCTCTGCCAGAAAGTATTCAGAAAATGTTTTCTAATTGTACTGATTTTATTCTTGGCCGGCGCCCTTCCTCATAATTGATATGCACAGGTTGGACTTTGAGATATAATGTACTTAGTAACTACCATGTTTTTCTTATCTGCCAGTCTCTCGTCTCCTACCTTCCAAACTTTACAGAAGCTCTCCTGCGAACCTTGCAGAACTAGCACTCCTGAAAGAAAGGATACTGCGGAGACATGGCTTAGCCACAGCCTGGGGGATGTTTCCAGAATGAGATTTTCACTCTGCAGCGGAGTTTTTATGATTCATATAATCCGGTCTCTACTCATAACACCAGACTGCAGTGCCAAATGGCACAGAGATTTTCTCAAACTTCTTTCCAATGCCTCCCCAATCTCATATAATTTATTTTCAGATGAAACACTAGGTTCTCGAGGCCTTTGGTTGTGTAACACAGATCCAGTCTCTTGAAATTTCTCCACTAATCTGCTTACCACCAAATCATTGGGAAAATGCACACTGGGAAATATTCGTATGAATTCAAGTTGACATTCCACATGATTCTGTTTTTGCTATATATGACGGTAGTATCTGTTCTCGAAAGAACACATACCGTGGATGACCATGCAGCTTTGCTAGAAATGAATAGATAGAGCGTCTGCCATGTAAGCAGGAGATCCCGGGTTCGAGTCCCGGTCGGGGCACACATTTTCAACATGTCCCCAGTGAAGTATATCAACGCCTGTTTGCAGCTAAGGTGTCTATTTAATTATCATTTCATTCTGTTTTTGCATAGTTCAGCACACGAAACACTTGTTGATCCTTGGTGTGTACCATACCAAATTCAAACTTGACAGGAAACTCAAAACATCCGAACATTTGTCACACAGTAAAGAAGACATGCACGCCGTGTTTCTGTCTTGAGGACGAGGCCCAGCGACAGATGGGCAGGGACAGCCCCAGACTCGGTGCAATTGCAATAATGATGCCTAGCAACAATATTTGAAGCAAATTTAACTTGGCAAAAGGCAACTCAAAAGAAAAACCGGTACACTCAGTGTATGGGGGTGTGCGTTGAGTATTGGCATCTGAGAAAACCGGCAGAAACAGCAGCAGCAGCAGCCGGCAAATGCAGTGCGTGCCCCGTGGATCCCTCCCAGGCATGTTTCAATGAGACACCATGTATAGTGTATTAAGATCTTTCATGTAGTGTGAACAGGGGCAACAAGTATATGAGAACATGGGACAACAGTAATGTTAAAAGGATAGGCTACTGCTCAGCATATAGAGAAACCATTAAGTTGAAGACGAGCACAAAGAAAAGGACTGCTAAATGTCTAAAATTTTGAGCCAATAGTACTCCCGAATTAAAACACGCGCACAAAATTCACACAGCTCACACACATGGCCACCATATCTGGGCACTTGGGTGGGGGTGTTTTGTCCATTTTGCTGACGATTTATTAACCCTAAGTTGGCCTACCCTTAACTTTACTATCCATTATTCTTCCTCAGCAGACTAGATACTATTACCAGTTTGATAGTTGTGGAAATAGTTTTTCCCTTTTTTGTTTTTGAATAGTTGGGAAGTTTGTGAGCAATTTTTATGCTAGAGTGCAACTTAAGAAACCCTGGGAAGTATTAGTTCAGCTCTTTTTGCATCTATTTTTTGTCCTTTTTTAGATTTGGAAAATACAATTTCCCCTTCCAGTAAAACTTTCTTTTGGGATTATTGTTTTGCACCTATAAGGTAAAACCATTTTGACATCATAGTATCATGTTTAGAAACTGTTAGTTTAGCAAAACAGATTTCCTGGCACTATTTAAAATTATTTATATTGGCGTGTTTAAAAAATATTTTTTAATCATGATGTAGACGATTGTGTAAAAGCTAACAGGGGACTGTTCATGAATATTTTGTAGAAGTATCTTGGTGGTGTATGATGTGAGTTGATCATTGGCTCTTCAGATTGTGGGGAAAGTTAACAAGAAGCATTGATATTAGGGGCACTGCTTTCATGTGTTTCACAAAATTAGGTGTGATGGGAATGCATGTGTGGTGTGTGTCAACAGGTGGTTGCCAGTATGCAGTGTGAGAAAACCAGATGGGTGACATTTTAGAGCAGTGAGTTGAAGCATTTGTGCCATTTATTTATAGACTACTGAATGAATGCACAGTGTATTTGGTATAACAGCAGTTGTAATCCAATAAGTTCATGATGTGTTGGCTATAACAATAAAAGTAAGTTCATGGTACAGTACATGATTTACTGCTGAAACTTCTCAGTAACTGTAGCCAAGCATTTTCTCATGTTCTCCTGTTCACTTTCTTCAACAATGGGCAGTTAAACTATATCCTTCCATTCTAATGCAGATCTCTAGCTACATTGCAGAACAGTGTGCCACAACAACATGCACTCCAAAAAGAGAGAACAATTGGAAAGCTGTGGAAAATTAAGGCAGTCATTTAGGACTAAACATAACCACAAATAACCCGTGATGAATATCATTCTGTTGCTGCTTTTTTTATCTGTTACTAGTTTTCTAAACTTATCCTCCCAGCTGGCTGTGTGAAACAGCTGAATTCTCAGCCTGCACACAGAGGAGAAAGTGGCCCTCGCTGGGCGTTGTCCTGTTCTACTCTACATCCACTATACAAGTACTGTGAGCAATGTGGGTGATGGGAGTAGCTGAGTTGATAGACACTGAAATTCGTTGTTTGTTATTGGATGCTCTCGGATTACTGTTAACTTAATAGAAAACTCAGTATTTAATGCCTCTAACATGTCAACAACTATGGGTTATTCAAATCTGTACATACAAAATTTCATCTAATGTTGGTAACAAACAGAAAGCAGTTGTTATTGTTTGGTTTCATAAATCCCATCAATCACGCTGCTGAGAGTCTCCTTAGAGTGTGTGTGTAGTAACTTTTGCAAAAGTATAGTTTCTAACATGACAGCCTCAAAACTGTAAGCCTGAGACCAAGTAAATTGGCGGGGAAAATTTTGTTTGGTGGGACAAATTTGTACAACAGGGCCTATAGTAATTTTCAGCTATCATAATTCTAGAAATTTGTATTTTCATTTTGATCACACAACTTTTCTTACTTGCGGCAAGTAAAACTGTCAACCTGACTGTGATCTTGGGCTTTGTTACATATGTCTGTCACCATAACTTGAATTTTGTGCTCAGATTTATTGCCTTAGCTAGCCCACATCTGAAGTATTATTTCACAACCTAGAAATACAAAGCATCACATTTAAATGATGACTGACTTTAGTTGCAGAAATCTTGCATTATAATTAGATTATCTATTGGTTTCAAAGTATTAATATAGCATTGGCTTCATGTTCCAGTAGTTGAATTGGTAATTATAATTTTGTTGCCAAACTGGCCAGTATCAGTAATGTTTGAACAAAGTCAATATTTGCCATGAGGCATTGGTAAAAGATACTTGTCGATCGTTCCCTTTCTCAGTTTTCCTTCCACTGGCTTGTGACAATTTCCATCTAATAAGGAAACTTCAAGGAATTGGTTGTAACAAATAATTAGTTTTAAACTTTCTAGAAAAAGTAAAAGAGGCTCAGTACTTTACTAAATTAGCTGTTAAGACTTTTTTCTGAGGGGCACCTATCTGGCTGAAGAAAGCACTCTGTGCATTTTAAATTTGGTTCTTGGGGTGTTAATTTCTGGAATTACCACTTCCCTATGCAAAGTAAACTAATAACAGTTATGAACTGTGAACTCCTAGAAGGATGCAGCATCTTTCACACGAATCACGTAAAGAGAAAAGCCAGTTGAGCCAGATTATCGTTATACAAGTATTTATTGTGCATGCTACTTCATATATTTAAGGTATTTAAAATACAGCTTTTATCATTTAATACAGAGATGAGTCTCATTCAAGTTGTGGGCGAACTGAACAGTTTTGATGTTCGTGTATTGTACCATTAATAAGAAATAATTGGGTCATATCTTTTGAAAATAAAGATGTATAAGTACGGGTATGTAGAGTCCTGTTGAAATGTAAAATATTTTAAGGAGTAAAGATAATGATTTACTAAGTAGTTGGAGCATTGAGTTATTGAAAGCACATAATGAAGAATGAGGAAATTTTCCAGCAATTCCCTTCACGGACGGACACACACACACACACACAAAATTAATTTTGTTTATGTGCCTTTTGATGGCTCAACACCTATACTATTTGATGAGTTATTGCCTATACTTATTCAATTACACGTATAATAAATGTGACATCTCAGGTTTTCTTGGTGTACCGCCTTGCTTTCTGCTGAGTTCCTGGAAACATCAACTCCGCAGAACACCTGGACACACACCCTCATTGAATAAAAGTTCATTCATTGTTGTGTGTCTTCCTTCAGCTTGTCAGTTTTACATACTACTTTTAGTTTTTTGGTGTTGTTATTAGAAGAAGTGAATTGGTCTTTTGTTTTGTGTGTATGTGTGTTGGGGCTGGGGGGGGGGGGGTGGTGCATGTCATTTGTAAAGTGTCTTGGATCCCTTTGCTACTTTTAAAATTGTTTACTGCCTAGTTATGTCATGCACACATTGCACAATGTTAGGCATAATCACTAATATTTATCTTATTTTTCAGTGATTTATTTTTGTATTTTAACTGTAACTGGTTAAAAGAATGATACAGTATAAATAATTATCTTCTGTTGCCTGTGAGCATGTCACTACTGTTTTTAGCTTTGATATGGACTGTCGTGGGTGAAATACAAATAATGGAAGGAACAGAGGAGCCACACACTGTATAATTGAGGCATTGAGTGGTTGATAGACATACAAGCAAGACTAAAAATGTTGCTGAGCTTTCAAACAATGTCAGTAGTGCCATTACAGTTTAGTCATCTGTAACAGTGCAGAATGTTGTTGTGTATGTCTACTCTCTTTAGTTAATATTGAAGGACATTCGCTGAAAGCTCAGCAAAGTTTTTGTCTTGTTTCTGTGCCTGTCGGCTACTCAGCACAACTATATGGTGAGTGGTAATATTTACTCTTTCCCTTTAGGCATTTAATAAATGCTCCAACAGTTTAACCTCCTGTTGATTGACATTTTGATGTTGATGCGTCATTTGTTTACTTACTTTTTGTGTTCAAGTGTATGGTATTTGATGTCAGTATACCTGCAAACTGGAGACCATAAGAGTGCAGCACTTTATTTCTATTTACTTCACAATGGAAAAAATAAATAAGGAAATTGAAGTACATTAAATAACCATTCAAAATGTATATGGTTTTTTGGCATGTTACATACAGTGCAATGTGTTTTAATGTGAAAAAGAAGTATCTGTTTCACAGATTTGAGAATGTCATGTTCATTTGTCAGTATATTCACAAATATATACTCAATGGGATGAGAAGTTCCGCCTTATGCAAGACACCTTTTTTCTTTTGTTTCACCCATACATGTTTCAGCACTTTTGTGCTATCATCAGTGGGTTCTATTTTTATTTTTTATTTTTAACTGTAAATTTGTTGTTAACATATTGTGTAGCATAACAGCTACCATAACAAGAGGACAATAATATAATGTAAGGTATGTTCCTTTTCACCAATTAAGTTATAAATGCAACTTTTACATAATGTTGTAAACGACGAAAATGTTAATGTGTTAACAACAAATTTACAGTTAAAAATAAAAAATAAAAATAGAACCCACTGATGATAGCACAAAAGTGCTGAAACATGTATGGGTGAAACAAAAGAAAAAAGGTGTCTTGCATAAGGTGGAACTTCTCATCCCATTTTCTTAGCAAGCACGGAGACAACAAGAAGAACTGCACCACAAGATGATTAATATATACTCACATTCAAAGTACACAGGGCCATTTATCAGTGAGTTTTGTATTAAACAGTCCCAATTGCAGTGTATAATTAATACTTTAGGACTATGTTGGTAGTTGTTTGACTTAAAACCAAGCTGACTGCAAGACAGATTGTGGATACCAAATTTTTACATTTGGGAGCTAGAGTACAGAAGAAATATTTAAAAGGCTATGGAAATAAAATGAAGAGTCAGTAACAAGCAAAGTCAAGATGGACGGAAGACATGAGAAAATCAGCGTTCTGCTTCATTCCTCTTATTCTCGTAGCTGTGAATCAATTTTGCCTAGCTGTGTGAATTTGAAGTTTGGTGTCCGCAGCTCGTGGTCGTGCGGTAGCGTTCTCGTTTCCCGCGCCCGGGTTCAGGGATTTTCTCTGCCTCGTGATGACTGGGTGTTGTGTGATGTCCTTAGGTTAGTTAGGTTTAAGTAGTTCTAAGTTCTAAGGGACTCATGACCATAGATGTTAAGTCCCATAGTGCTCAGAGCCATTTGAACCATTTTTTGAAGTTTGGTATCTACTTTCTGTTATTGGCAGCTGTATTACATTTGCTGTATCCATTATGGTCTCCATGTTTAAATCAGAATAGTTTGTTAGGTCATGGATATTATTCTTATTTCAAACATTCTTTTACCTGTGGGTAAGAAGAGTAACTTTGTTAGATCAATGAATCCAACTGTAACCACATTACTAGTTAAGAACACAAAAGAATCTAAGCTGTGTATTTTTAGCTGTTGTTTCAGTGTGGTAGCTGATGTTTCATAATGTGGTTGATCAGTATGAATCCAAAGAATGCTGATAGTTGTTGTTTTCAGGGCATAATTATTCCATAGTTCACACAGTTTTTTACAGAACTTCTAAACTAGTTCAGATAAATAATTTTAACAGGACATTGAATAATAGCTTTAGATCCATTTGACATTGCTGAACGCAAAGAAATAAACATAACCTTTACCTTCTGGTTTGTTATGAGATAACAAAATTAATGACAGCGCCACCAGTGGACCAACTGACATTTGCTGTAATAAACATTTTGTATTTGACTTAGATAATTTAATGTAATATGTATCTGTATTAGATGAACACACGTCGACATTGTAAAAACTCCTTGCTACGAAATGCTGAAATATTGCAGAGATATGAAGTTAATTTTTTCTTCTGTGATGTAGTATATCTGATAATGCAGAATTATTTCTTCATTTTTCCATCTGCCTCCTATTTCTCATATTACTAATTTACTGTTGGTGAAATTATCCATGCATGACTTATCCCAAGAAAGGGAAAACAAATTAGTATAAACTGTTGTCTTCTTTATAAAGATGTATAGTCCAGTGACTGTACTTACACAGTGAATTTTCAAGTTGTTGTATTCAGAAAGAATATACACAAACATTGTTGAAATCTCTCATTATGATGTCAGTCTTTGGATGTTGAAGTGAAACAGTCATGTCTATACAAAGATACCACTTCTTCTTTTGACTTCTTCCCAGACCCTGGTTATTGATGGATTTAGCATTGTCAGTGTTGGGGAGAGTGCCTGAATGCCCTTCTGTCACCACTCCTTTATCTGCGTGACTGAATATCTATCCCAACTGTCTGCATGTTATATTGTGTGAGAACATTAAATGTTTGCGAATTGTGTAAGTGAAGCAGATTGTGGATACCAGTTAAGTATTCACCTATTCGGCTGTGAGAAAAGAAGTTTAAAACCACATCCAGACTGACCGGCACTCTGGTCCTCATCATTAGTCCATCTGGCAGATTTGAACCCAGTTCCAGCGCACCTGCTCAAACCTCGGAAGCGGCGTGATAATGCATGGCTATCTACACAGGTGTCTGTACAAACATCAGTTTCCTGAAGTTTGTTGGGATTTCATCTGGAATTTGTGCCTATTTTTATGTAATAAATAGTTGAAAAGTTTAACTCTCATTTAAAGTGTACAGTGTCTTTGATTGGTTTATGGTCATTTGAATATTGACGACGACGACCTCTGTGAGGAGTTACGGGAGCTGATAAATTACGGCAAATACTGTTAGAAGATGATAGAGGGATTTTAATTCAGAGTGACAGAATGGTAAAAGTAATGAATGATTATTCAGTGAAACACTTCAGTTCTCGTATCAGAAATTTCATTTGTTATTGGAATTTGCTGGGGAAATGCAGTGGTTGTGTTTAACATATTCTTCCAGAAATAAAAATGAATTTGGAGGGACTAAATGAAACTAAAAATTTTATAGTCTATATTTTAACAGATAATAAAGAAATTGTACTGGATGAGATGGTCTTAAATCACATACGAACTTTTAAACAGTTAAAATGCAGAGTAAAACAATTACCAAGCTAGAAAGAAATTCCTTGTAAAATTTTTACACCCCCCCTCACTGCCCCTTGCTCCCTCCCTCCCCTTTATTACATTGGCAGTCTCTTGATGCCTCAGGATGTGCTCTTATCAGCTGATCCCTTCTTTTACTCAAGTTGTGCTATACATTTTTCTTCCAGATAAATTCAGTGCCTTCTCAGCTGTCTGATCTAACCATCCAGTTTTTTGACATTCATAGTATAATATTACATTTCGAAAGCTTCTGTTCTCTACTTGTCCAAATAGCGCGTAAGTGTTTCACATCCGTACAAGGCTATGCTCCAAAAAGACTAACACCTAAATGTCATGTCGTCAAAATTCACCTTGTTACAGAAACAGTTTTTTTCCTTTTACAGCTTTTCTTCTTTACTGAGTATTATCACTTCTTTTGCTGCTCAAGTAGCAAAATCCATTCTAATTGAATTTCCTCAGAATCACCTATTTTAATTTTACTGTTTTCTATTACCTTGGTTTTACTGTTGATGAAGATCATCTTGTATCATCCTTTCAAGCTATTATTCATTCCATCCAACTGCTCTTCCAAGTCCTTTGCTGTTTCACACACAATTGCAATAGGGGTACTCACACACTCACTCCTAACTGATTGATTTGGGGTGACCCATGCAGACCTGTGCACAAGTACGTCTGTGTGAATGCAGTTTCATTAAAGAGGCAAGTGTGCAGTTAAGCTGCTGGTCAGATGAACACTATACCTCCTACATGCTCACCAGCATGTTTAGACCTATGTGCCTGGCGCGTGGTGTTCTCTCACAGATTGTGTGCTCCGTCAAGGATTCTTCAGTCAGTTGCCTACAGTACAGTACAAGATAGGATTGTTGTGCATTCTTTCACAGATTTTTGCCAGAAACTAAGCACATGACACGATCATGGTGAATTCCCATTTTTGGATCAAGAACTTTTTGGCAGGCTTTATAAAATGCACAAAGAGCAACAGTGCTTGTGGAAAGTGAGATCCAAATATTGTATAAATAAAAATTTAAAGACTGAAGATTGCGTTGTGCAAACCAGTTTTCCTCAAACAAATCAGAACTTTGTCGAGGGGGGTGGTTGAGGGAGGGGGGAGAGTACAAAGCTTACAGGGCTTATTCAGAAAGGAATTGAAGGAAGTTTGTGACAGCAAGCTTAGCGGCAGACTTCTCGATTCCATTTATGTACGAACTTCGTGGTACTACGACTTTCTTTTATTTGCTGTAGATCAAAAGCTGCCAAGGTTTGCTAAAAGCTTCAACTACAGAGACTAATTTGTGTGACAAAAATTTGTGTTAAAGTCAGGCTACTATCAGCCCTTTCCCGTGCTTCAATACTCTTTTTCTCCTTTGTCTCCTTCATTTGCAAGGTTTCTCACTTGTGTTCCAGATCAAGACAATACTTCCCTTAACACATTTTACATCCAATATGGTAATTATGTGACAGTAGGATAGTAACAGTGGCAGTTCCTTTATCTCATTCTTGATCAGTGATGCCGCTAAAAAAATGTACGTGGCTGTCTGTGTGACTTTTCTCCAAGTTATTTTCAGGAGTTTCATAAATAAAAGATTTTCCTCTGCAGAAATGCTCTTCCTCATCACAGTATGTTCTAGCCGAGTTTGTCCTCGACGACGTATCAAGTTTTCCACTGTCATTCTTTAACCGTTTTGGTCGTCAACTCGCATCACTGTAATCAAAGAAGTATGATTGTGATGGTATTTTATTCTTAACAATTTAGAGACGAAGCCCGAGTATAGGTCGGACTGCGATTTTCTCGACGTGAATTATTTCGAAAGAAACATTAGCGAACATAACAGCTGGAGTGGTGAATGAGTGGGTCAGTATGATTGCTTTGATGTAATTTCATGACTGTACTTAATAGGTTTCACAGTTTTCTGTAATTCTACTACAAATAAGTCACTTTTGTTGTGAGAGCAAGAAATTTTGGAAGTTCAAGAGAGAAGTTGCTCAATTATTTTTCTTTGGGAGGATAATTGTACTTTGTTGTTATTTTAAAATTTGTAATCTGTCAAAAGACTGAATTTATCAAAGTAATGAAAAATAAATCTTCGAAGCTTAGTCCTTTTTTAGTATGTATTACTCGTGAAGACATGAATTACATATCAGCCAGTAACGCGACAAGTAGTGGCATAAAAAATTGTTTCCTAGGCCCATCATTCTTGTAAGTGGCTGGACTGCAAAGCGTTCAATCAAAACCATGTTTTCTTTGATTCGTGTTCATGTTGATAGCTGCTGCACCTAGTGATGTATTAGTGATGATGATGTCTGTTTGATCTGCTTTCTCACGTAACACGGCTGCAAGTAATGTACTTGCCGCACACAAGCCATGTGAGATATTAAAACTGAAGAAACTCCATACCTCACATTTGCACACATATCTGCGAGTAGATTTTACAATTTACATGCAGATGCGTGTGTGTGGCACTTCTGAACACAGACTTGCACATGGGTAAGAACATATATCTAAATGTCACTACATGGACCTGGGCACCATGGTTCTGTGCGGATGAAGACGTGCCCCACTCAGTTGCATGTTTAAAACTGTACGTATGAGGTCTGCTAACGTCATCAGAATACCTTGAGAGTTTTAATTTGTTCCCTCTGAACTTTATTTCCCTATCTAACTTTTCCCTTGGTTTCCTTTGTAGCTTGCTCGATGTAAAGATTGAATAACAATGGGAATAAGCTACAACTGTCTCATTCCCTTCTCAACTACTGTTTCTCTTTTGTTTCCTTTGACTCTTAACTGCAGTCTGTGATTTCTGTGTTTTATTCCTCCTACCTCCGGAATTTCAAAGAGTGCATCCTGTTAACATTGCTTTTCTTCAGCCCATTATCATGTTGTTGTGGTCTTCAGTCCTGAGATTGGTTTGATGCAGCTCTCCATTGTACTCTATCCTGTACAAGCTTCTTCATCTCCCAGTACCTACTGCAGCCTACATCCTTCTGAATCTGCTTAGTGTACTCATCTCTTGGTCTCCCTCTACGATTTTTTCATTCTACGCTGCCCTCCAGTACTAAATTGGTGATCCCGTGATGCCTCAGAACATGTCCTACCAACCGATCCCTTCTTCTAGTCAAGTTGTGCCACAAACTCCTCCCCAATTCTATTCAATACCTCCTCATTAGTTATGTGATCTACCCATCTAATCTTCAGCATTCTTCTGTAGCATCACATTTTGAAAGCTTCTATTCTCTTCCTGTCCAAACTATTTATTGTCCATGTTTCACTTCCATACATGGCTACACTCCATACAAATACTTTCAGAAACGACTTCTTGGCACTTAAATCAATTCTCTTCTTCAGAAACGCTTTCCTTGCCATTGCCAGTCTACATTTGATATCCTCTCTACTTCGACCATCGTCAGTTATTTTGCTCCCAAAATAGCAAAACTCCTTTACTACTTTAAGTGTCTCATTTCCTAATCTAATTCCCTCAGCATCACCCGACTTAATTCAACTACATTCCATTATCCTCATTTTGCTTTTGTTGATGTTCATCTTATACCCTCCTTTCAAGACACTGTCCATTCTGTTCAACTGCTCTTCCAAGTCATTTGCTGTCTCTGACAGAATTACAATGTCATCGGCGAACCTCAAAGTTTTTATTTCTTCTCCATGGATTTTAATACGTACTCCGAACTATTCTTTCATTTCCTTTACTGCTTGCTCAATATACAGATAGAATAGCATCGGGGAGAGGCTGCAACCATGTCTCACTCCCTTCCCAACCACTGCTTCCCTTTCATGTCCCTCGACTCTTATAACTGCCATCTGGTTTGTGTACAAATTGTAAATAGCCTTTCGCTCCCTGTATTTTACCCCTGCCACCTTCAGAATTTGAAAGAGAGTATTCCAGTTAACATTGTCAAAAGCTTTCTCTAAGTCTACAAATGCTAGAAACGTAGGTTTGCCTTTTCTTAATCTTTCTTCTAAGATAAGTCGTAACGTTAGTATTGTCTCATGTGTTCCAACATTTCTACGGAATCCAAACTGATCTTCCCCGAGGTCGGCTTCTACCAGTTTTTCCATTCGTCTGTAAAGAATTCACGTCAGTATTTTGCAGCTGTGACTTATCAAACTGATAGTTCGGTAATTTTCACATCTGTCAACACCTGCTTTCTTTGGGATTGGAATTATTATATTCTTCTTGAAGTCTGAGGGTATTTTGCCTGTCTCATACATCTTGCTCACCAGATGGTAGAGTTTTGTTAGGCCTGGCCTTCCCAAGGCTGTCAGTAGTTCTAATGGAATTTTGTCTACTCCCGGGGCCTTGTTGACTTAGGTCTTTCAGTGCTCTGTCAAACTCTTCACGCAGTATCATATCTCCCATTTCATCTTCATCTACCTCCTCTTCCATTTCCATAATATTGTCCTCAAGAACATCGCCCTTGTATAGACCCTCTATATACTCCTTCCACCTTTCTGCTTTCCCTTCTTTGCTTAGAACTGGGTTTCCATCTGAGCTCTTGATATTCATACAAGCGGTTCTCTTTTCTCCAAAGGTCTCTTTAATTTACCTGCAGGCAGTATCTATCTTACCCCTAGTGAGATAAGCCTCTACATCCTTACATTTGTCCTCTAGCCATCCCTGCTTAGCCATTTTGCACTTCCTGCCGATCTCATTTTTGAGACGTTTGTATTCCTTTTTGTCTGCTTCATTTACTGCATAACTGAAGACATATCATATCCTCCCAATGATATTCCAGACCTAAGAGGTGTCTGGAGACACCCAGGACAGCGATGGAATACCAACCAATCATACGGCCCAACAACCCGGAGTGACGGTCTGGGGTGCCATTTCATTTCATCTGTGGTGCTGTTGACAGCATAGTCACAATAATCTATTCTTCATTTTGTTGTTTCTGTACAAACAATCCTGATCTTACATGCTGTGAGAAATCCCTGCCTGCACATCGCAAGAGTTTCAACTGCTTGTCTTCATGCTTGCCAAACCCTACGTTGGTCAGCAAGGTAGCTGGATCTCTCCCAGTTAAGAATGTTTAGAACATTATGTGCAGGGCCCTGCAGTCAGCTTGGGATTTTGACAATCTAAAGCATCAGTTGAACAGACTCTGGCATGATATTCCTGTGGAGGACATTCAACAACTCCATATTAGTCATTGCCAAACTGAATAACTGCTTGCATAAGGGGCATAGGTGGTCCATCACATTATTGACCTGCTCAATTTGTGGAGCACTTTCTCTTGAATAAATCATTCAATTTTACTGAAACTGTGATCATTTGTATCTCTTTTGCAAACAACAAAATATGTTGCATACATGAAGAAACCAGAGGGAGGAAATTCTGTAAGAGTGCAAGGCAGTAGTTAAAGAGAAGGGGAGAGTTTCAAGCAACCATTGATAGGAACATGATAGTGTATGCTGAATTGAAGAAAACTGTTTGATGATAGAAGAATTTGACCAGAGAAACAGTTAGAAACAATGTAAGTATGACTTAAAAACTTGTGGATATAATGGAGACCACTCCCCGAAAAGCAGGACTGTTGAGCTGTAAATAGGCACACACAAAAGAAAGAAAACCTGCTAGCTTTCGGAGTTATCCTTTGCTAAGCTAAACACACACACACACACACACACACACACACACACACACACACACCTAAGCCACTATGTGATTCAGCTGGACTTTTGCTCTAGCTTGTCAAAAGATAACTTCGGAAGTTATAGCCCAGTCCTTTACTGAACATGGTGATCCAACTTTCCTTTCCTTTAATCTTTGCTACAGATTTAAACATCCAGTTATAGTGGACCCTGTATGGGCTATGAACAAAGGTGCAGTTTGGTGTTTATACATACATATCACTTGACATAGGGAGGTGTGTTGAACATTGATCTTAGCTTTCAGTATAAAAGTTACTTGTGTAGATCACAAATTTATACACTGGTATGGCCAGTTTTTATTGTCCTGCTCATATCATTGTATAAATTTCTGATGTAGACAAATAAAACTTTTTGTATTTTGTAACTGCAATACTATGAAATGGATAGACTGATACTCAACATATAGAAACATATAGTCTCAGATGCACAACAAAAAGACAGTTATGCATTTGCGCTTTCAGCCAAAAGACCTTTGTCTAGAGTAGAAAAAATACACATTCATGCAAGCACAAGTCAGATATACATTACCACTATCTCTTTCCACTGAGGTCAGACTGCAAGCAACTGCGCCTGATGGGATAAGCAATCAGTGCGTGGTGGAGAAAGGAGGAAACTGGGTTGGGGAGGGTTTAGTGTTGCCTGTGGGAGCATGGAGGTACTTGGTGGGGACAGGGTGGGGCTGCTAGTTGGAATTGGGAGGTTTGAGATTGGGGGTGGGGGGGGGGTTGCGGAAAAGGAGAGTAGTAGAGGAGGGGGAAAAGGCTAGTGGTTCCATTCGTGTGGGAACAGGGAAGGGGATATTGTGGATGAAGGACAGGTAATAATAAAGGTTGAGGCCACTGGTTCACGGGAACACAAGATACACCGCAAGGAGTGTTCCCACCTGTGCAATTCAGAAAATCTGGTATTTGTATGAAAGATCCAGATGGCTCAGGCTGTGATATAGTCTCTGAAGTGAAACACATTGTGTCGGGCAGCATGTTCAGCAACTGGATGGTCCAGCTGTCTCTTAACGACTGTTTGTCAGTGGCCAAAAGCAACACAGTGGTTGCGCTTAGTTTGTAAGTAAAGTGACTGTAGCTCTGCCTTTGGTAGGTAGGTGATCCTTGTGACCGAACTTGGGCAGGTAATCTACATCTACATCTACATCTACATTCATACTCCGCAAGCCACCCAACGGTGTGTGGCGGAGGGCACTTTACGTGCCACTGTCATTACCTCCCTTTCCTGTTCCAGTCGCGTATGGTTCGCGGGAAGAACGACTGTCTGAAAGCCTCCGTGCGCGCTCTAATCTCTCTAATTTTACATTCGTGATCTCCTCGGGAGGTATAAGTAGGGGGAAGCAATATACTCGATACCTCATCCAGAAACGCACCCTCTCGAAACCTGGCGAGCAAGCTACACCGCGATGCAGAGCGCCTCTCTTGCAGAGTCTGCCACTTGAGTTTGCTAAACATCTCCGTAACGCTATCACGGTTACCAAATAACCCTGTGACGAAACGAGCCGCTCTTCTTTGGATCTTCTCTATCTCCTCCGTCAACCCGATCTGGTACGGATCCCACACTGATGAGCAATACTCAAGTATAGGTCGAACGAGTGTTTTGTAAGCCACCTCCTTTGTTGCTGGACTACATTTTCTAAGCACTCTCCCAATGAATCTCAACCTGGTACCCACCTTACCAACAATTAATTTTATATGATCATTCCACTTCAAATCGTTCCGCACGCATACTCCCAGATATTTTACAGAAGTAACTGCTACCAATTTTTGTTCCGCTATCATATAATCATACAATAAAGGATCCTTCTTTCTATGTATTCGCAATATATTACATTTGTCTATGTTAAGGGACAGTTGCCACTCCCTGCACCAAGTGCCTATCCGCTGCAGATCTTCCTGCATGTCGCTACAATTTTCTAATGCTGCAACTTCTCTGTATACTACAGCATCATCCGCGAAAAGCCGCATGGAACTTCCGACACTATCTACTAGGTCATTTATATATATTGTGAAAAGCAATGGTCCAATAACACTCCCCTGTGGCACGCCAGAGGTTACCTTAACGTCTGTAGATGTCTCTCCATTGATAACAACATGTTGTGTTCTGTTTGCTAAAAACTCTTCAATCCAGCCACACAGCTGGTCTGATATTCCGTAGGCTCTTACTTTGTTTATCAGGCGACAGTGCGGAACTGTATCGAACGCCTTCCGGAAGTCAAGAAAAATAGCATCTATCTGGGAGCCTGTATCTAATATTTTCTGGGTCTCATGAACAAATAACGCGAGTTGGGTCTCACACGATCGCTGTTTCCGGAATCCATGTTGATTCCTACATAGTAGATTCTGGGTTTCCAAAAACGACATGATACTCGAGCAAAAAACATGTTCTAAAATTCTACAACAGATCGACGTCAGAGATATAGGTCTATAGTTTTGCGCATCTGCTCGACGACCCTACAACAGATCGACGTCAGAGATATAGGTCTATAGTTTTGCGCATCTGCTCGACGACCCTTCTTGAAGACTGGGACTACCTGTGCTCTTTTCCAATCATTTGGAACCCTCCGTTCCTCTAGAGACTTGCGGTACACGGCTGTTAGAAGGGGGGCAAGTTCTTTCGCGTACTCTGTGTAGAATCGAATTGGTATCCCGTCAGGTCCAGTGGACTTTCCTCTGTTGAGCGATTTCAGTTGCTTTTCTATTCCTTGGACACTTATTTCGATGTCAGCCATTTTTTCGTTTGTGCGAGGATTTAGAGAAGGAACTGCAGTGCGGTCTTCCTCTGTGAAACAGCTTTGGAAAAAGGTGTTTAGTATTTCAGCTTTACGCGTGTCGTCCTCTGTTTCAATGCCATCATCATCCCGGAGTGTCTGGATATGCTGTTTCGAGCCACTTACTGATTTAACGTAAGACCAGAACTTCCTAGGATTTTCTGTGAAGTCTGTACATAGAATTTTACTTTCGAATTCACTGAACGCTTCACGCATAGCACTCCTCACGCTTACTTTGACATCGTTTAGCTTCTGTTTGTCTGAGAGGTTTTGGCTGCGTTTAAACTTGGAGTGAAGCTCTCTTTGCTTTCGCAGTAGTTTCCTAACTTTGTTGTTGTACAACGGTGGGTTTTTCCCGTCCCTCACAGTTTTACTCGGCACGTACCTGTCCAAAACGCATTTTACGATTGCCTTGAACTTTTTCCATAAACACTCAACATTGTCAGTGTCGGAACAGAAATTTTCGTTTTGATCTGTTAGGTAGTCTGAAATCTGCCTTCTATTTCTCTTGCTAAACAGATAAACCTTCCTCCCTTTTTTTATATTCCTATTAACTTCCATATTCAGGGATGCTACAACGGCCTTATGATCACTGATTCCCTGTTCTGGACTTACGGAGTCGAAAAGTTCGGGTCTATTTGTTATCAGTAGGTCCAAGATGTTATCTCCACGAGTCGGTTCTCTGTTTAATTGCTCGAGGTAATTTTCGGATAGTGCACTCAGTATAATGTCACTCGATGCTCTGTCCCTACCACCCGTCCTAAACATCTGAGTGTCCCAGTCTATATCTGGTAAATTGAAATCTCCACCTAAGACTATAACATGGTGGAAGGATGTTCAGGACTGGCCTTGAACCATGGTGTATAGCAGGGATGTGAGGTACGAGGCAAGGGGTTAGGAGCAGGGATGGAGTAGTGATGGACAAGGATATTGTATATGTTCAGTGGGTGGCAGAATACCACTGTGGAAAGGGTAGTGAGTAGGATGTCCCTCATTGAACAGGGCATTTGCTCCAGTCCTGAGTGGTACTGAGTAATGATGGGAGTGCTCCTTTGTGGCTGGATGGTGGGAATGTGGGAGTTGGTAGGTGACTTTAGAGACAAGGCATGAGAGATATGTTTCTGTACAAGGTTGGTAGGGTAACTTCAGTCTGTGAAGGCCTCAGTGAGACACTGTATATTTAGAGATGGACAGACATGGTGGGCATGTGAGTGGCTAGGCAATATGAAGGGGACTTCTTAGTTTGGAAGAGGTGACAGCTATTACAGTGGAGGAATTGCTGGTGGTTGGTAGGTTTGTTATAGCTGGAGGTACTGATGCAGCAGATGTCTTTAAAGTGGAGATCAGCATCAAGGAAGGTGGCGTGTTGGGTTGAGAAGGGCCAGGTGAAGCAAATAGAGTGGTTGGGTTGATGGACTTTGGAATCATGTAGAAGGTAGGAGTGCAGGGAGTATTGGGGGAGGGAGTGAGAGGGGAGAGGTTCTGGGATGGGGCTGAGTATTTGAGGAGAGATGGGAAATCGTTTGATTTCTGGAATGGAGTCACTGTGGCATGGTTTGGAGGTAAGTGAATCTGACAGCTGGCGAAATCCTTCCATCAGGTAATGCTGTTCTAAATCAAAGTGGTGGAGCCTTTGTTGGCAGGTAGTACTATAAGGTCAGGATCAGTTTTCAGGTGATGGGTTGCAGTTCTTCCTGTGAATTTAAGGTTTTCTTCAGTGTAGAGGGATTTTGTGAATGATGTTGAGGCAAGGTTTGAGGTTAATAAATTCTGTAACATTAACAGAAGATGATTTGGAAACAGTGGGGTTGCATCACGGTTGGATGGAGGAGTGAATAGTCAAGTATTGTTCAACATTGCTTTGGGTTGAGTCAGTGGCAAAAGTGTCTTCACTGTAGGGGCAGGAGAAGGATTCCTTAAAGGAATCCAACATGATTGAATTTGAGAGAGGGGCAAAAGGTACAAGGCTTTTGGAAAGGACTGATAATTTCTGTGGGACTTAAGACCTCCATACTAGGAAGTCTCTTCCATACCACCTAGCCACCTGCACCCATCGCATCTGTAGCGGTGAGCTATGTGTGTCCAGATATACCAAGGGTTTCATTTAGGCCTTCACAGACCAAACTTCGCTCTCAATCTTGTACAGAAACAGATCTCCTGTGCCTTATTACTCCAGCCACCTACCATCTCCCACATTCCAACCGTGTGGCCACAAAGGAGCACTCACTTCGTGACTTAGTGCCACACAGGATTGGAGCAACGGAATCACCGCCATGGTTTTGATGACCTCTCATCATGCCCTGAAATGTAGAATGCCCTACCACTATCATCCCCACAGTGGTATTCTGCCGCCCACCAAACCTATGCCACCCCTGCTCCCAAGCCCTCGCTTCATGCTCTGTATCCCTGCAATAGACTTGAATGAAAGACCTGTCCCATACATCCACCTTATAAAAATGACATATGTGTTTGGAGAGAGAGAGAGGGGGGGGCGGTAGGTAGATTGATTTTTGATTGAGATTTTTACTTTGTCGTAACTGGTACCTGAATTTTGGTTGCTGCCTCCTTGAATGATCAGCTTCTGCACCAGTTATTGACGTATTGCAATTTGGAGGCAGTTATTGTTCTTTAAGGTTTAAAATACGACTGTTAGTTACTTGGCCGTATTGTGGATAGCTTTGAGCCCAAGTTTTCGTAGCTTTTCATACCTAAGGGACCACTGTTGTAAGTAAGAAAGATCAAACAGCAATCTGCTTTTTGTGAAAAAAGGAGATTGCTTGGCACACACATTCCTTCAAACTACACGTCCTGCTACAGCAAAATTGGTCAGTGGAGTTCAGCACCATACTATTGTACAAGAACATAATCCAGTTACTGTAATTAAGAAATTACAAGAGGTTGTTACTTATTGAATGAAAACTACAGAGAATGCATTTCTTTTCCTGTATTTTAGTGAACTTTGTACCCTTGCAATTCTGTCGATTGCTAGACGGCGACAATGAAGTTCACCTGCTTTTCCAGAAACAAGATATTTCTATTCTTCACTACCAGAAAATTTGTATACATAAATGTTTGGCAACTCTTACACATACCTCACTCGGTTTTATCACTAAAATATCAATTTTCATTAAATGTAACAATACATTCTGAGCAACGGCCTAGCGACATGTCCTTTTTCCACAGGATACAGATTAACAGTCTTTTTTTAATAAAATCAATTGTCTTTTCAGAGTCCATACTCAAAGATTCTCTAATACTATCATTGCGGGGATTGCGCGGTAAAGAGTTTCTTGCTGTCCAGCTGCGCTTCACTTCACTTCAAGTACTTTTTGAATCACATTTACATTTACGGTATTTACATACATTACTGAGCTTCTCAGAATAAAATCAGGCACAAATTAGTTAAAGAAAAAAAAGCAGTGAGGCACACACAACGTTACAACCTGCCACCATCTATTCCAGTCTGGTCAGTCATCACCTATCCCATCAAAGGCAGACACACCTGTGAAAGCAGTTGTGTGATAAACTAAGCTGTAACCACTGTGCTGCTCTCTGTGTCAGTATAACAAGCAACAAGCTGTCTGTGCGCATGAACGGCCACCAACAAATTGTGGTTAAGAGACAGATGGCCCATCCAGTTGCTGAACATGATGCCCAACACAATGTGCTTCGCTTCAGTGACTATTACAGCCCGAGTCATGTGGATTCTTCATACAAATGCCAGCTTTTCTGAATTGGACAGGTGGGAACTCTCCCTGCAATATATCCTGCAGTCCCTAACACCCCCCCCCCCCCCCTCCCCCCTCCCCCTGGCCTCAACCTTTGCTTGTCCCTGTTCTTCACCTGCCAGTCCCCTTCCTTGCTCCCCGTCGTGCAATACACAGCCTTTTATTCCCGTCCCCGACATGTCCCTTCATGCTCCCAGAAGCAGCACTACAACCTCCCCTACCCCTACCCCGCTATCCCTGCCCCTTCCCCACCACAACCTCCTCTTTGTCCCCTTGTCCCCACCACCCACAGATTGCTTCTCACATCAGGTGCATTGGCAAGAGATAGTGGTTGTGTGTGTGTGTGTGTGTGTGTGTGTGTGTGTGTGTGTGTGTGTGTGTGTGTGTGTGTGTGTGTTTTGTACTTTAGAAGGAGGCATTTTCGCTGAAAGCTCAAATGTATGGCAGTCTTTTTGTTATGCCAGTCTGCAATTTAATATGCCGTCCTTATTGTGAGAAGGAGGAATCTGTCCTTTTCGTAATGTTGCCATCATTCAATTGTGGTTCTCCATTTTCTGATTTTGTACTTTGTTACCATTAACATATCATTGCCTGAGGTGTAAAAAGAGGTAACCAACAGAAAAAAAAACCCTTATGAACAACTGAGAACTGAAGCCTAAACTTTTGGATTAGTCACCTGACATTTAGCCGCTGACCCACTCTTACGTTAGTGCACATTAATTACATACTCCTTGAAGTGTGCACTAAAATAAACAATAAAAGTTGGATGTGGCTACACACTCCTCAAAGTGCACATCAGTGGAGCCTGTTGCATACACTTAGAGCAAGGTATAGAGGTGTCGAGCACTTAAAGGAAATCAGTTATTTTTGCTTTCTCTGGGGCTGCTGTGTTACATGCCATAGCAGTGAAAACATTTTAAGAAGAAAACAGTTGTTATGGCTGAAAATATAGAACAGGCAGGGAAGAGGGGAAACATGACATTTCTTTGAAAATAATTTCTCTTAGGGGACGAATACTCAGTTTGAAATTGTCAGTGAGCAAGGGTAGTTACCAATTACTATTGGGCCTTGTACAACAGAAATTAACATAAGACCCTGTGATGAGAAAAGCAGTTGCTTTTTCTTAGAAGTTATTGGCTAGTCAAAGATTCCATGGAACTGGTGAATGGAAGTTCACCAAAACGTCAGTGCCAGTAACACTGCTCTTCGAGGTGTCAGTGATTTCTCTTTTTTGACAATACTGTGAATTCACGTTTTTTTTTTTTTTTAATTTCATCCATTGTTGTTTCCTACATTATTGTAATTTGAAGTATACTTTTTTTAAATGTTGTATCACACATTTTCTTGTTATAATCTTTACTTCTGCTGTCAAGACAGGGTTTCAGTTCATATTATTCAGTTAAGACATGGTCATGTTCTTTGCACCAAGTGGCTTAAAATGTGATACAAGCTACACAGGAGGCCTGTGAGCATTATGTGAACTCTGAGCACATCTCATAACACTGCTTTATTAGGTTGCTAAAATTGACTGATAATTTGTTGTGAAAATTTTATTTGCTTTTGCATTTCAAACTGCAGTTGTCAGGAAATATAATTTTTAACAGGAAGTTGAGTGTTGATTTAGCAACTTAATAGTGTAGTGATGTAAAATATGCTCAGATTTTGCAATAAGTCATATTCCGCCTTCTCAAAATCACTTTGTCAATGTGCTGCAGGAGCTGTGAATTGAGCAGCTGCAGCTACCATCACCACATGAAAGCAGCTTCTGTTGGCAACATTTGTATGTCATTGCTGGCACTTTGTCACAGATGTAGACTTTGCTTTGGTTGGGTGCGTTGTGAGGTAGCTAATTTTTACAGTAGACACAACTCTGCAGACTCTTGTATGTGCGAAAAGGAATGTGTAAATGGACGCTTGGACACCACATTTCATCAAATGCGATAGCAGGGTAAATAACTGAGAGAAAATTTTAAAAATATTCTGAGATATTTGTAAGTGGTTTTATAGTTCAAGGTAAACCTGAAGCACATATAGTTAATAAGGGAAATAAGGGAATAATACCAGATGAGATGTACAGAACATTTTGAGAGATTAAAACAAGGAAGGCAATGAAAGATGATAATGCAATAGAAATGATTAATGCTGACATCCAAGTAAAACAAAAGGAACTTTCAAAATTGTTCACAGAATGACTGTGGAAGAAAATAGTACCCCATAACTTCTACACTTCTGTGTGATAAGAGCAAAATGAGATTATAACTATCGACATATCAGCGTTCTCTGTGTTACAGGTTATTTACTAAAATGGGCCCAAATGGCTAGAGAAACATATGTTAATAAGGTAAAGGGAGAAACTGGCATTAGAATGGCTATAGTGAAATGAACCACATGCTTATTGTGAATGAAATTATAAAGTTGAGGAGAAGTATGGATTACCACTTTGTATGAGATTCGTAGAGGATGAGAGAGCGTTTTACTCAGTTTTAAGAATAGTTGCACTTGCAGTTCTTGAAAAAGAAGGCATCAATTCAACTTATGATAATAATCAGAATAGTGATAAACTGAGGGCAGGGTCAAGCAAGGATTCCACATCACAAAATTTGCAACTTTTCTGGAGTAAGTCTTTAGATTCCTAAACTGAGCAAAATGAGAAGTAAATGCAAGTGGGATATACGTGTATCATGTACATTAACTGCTGGCATTGAAAGTGGACCTGATAATTAGTTGTAATAAAACAAAAGTAACATTTAATTGACAGCTCAGGAACAAAATTGTAAAAATTTACAATTTAGTTAGAGAACCAGTTGAAGATTCTTTTTTTATTTAGCAGTGGCTAGATGTACAGCAAAATAAATAGTTGAAACAAGAAGATGACTTGGAGTGCTATTGTCAAGCAAATTAGTTTTTTCTCCAGACAAGAAAAGACAGAGACAATGACACAACTGAGAGGTCTTTTGAAAATGTGAAGGAGCAACATGTATGTGTATAGATAGCTAAGGACTGTAATACATGGGACGGGTTTGGAGAAGATCTTTATGCAGGAATTCATATCCAATGTCAGATGTTGGGATATATTGAAGGTTATGTGAAGAAGACATGATGCAGAGGGTGTATGCAAAGATATAAAACAGTTGATGTGTTACAAGGAATGAAAATTTTTGCTAACTGAAATACAGATTCAGGTCAGACTGATGAAACATGGAGACTTTAATGTGATTTATGAAGAAGACAGGTTGAGATTGACCGCATAGAAATGTGTCAACTTCGGTAACATTATAGCAGAATGTGGAAATCTTCATATAAAAATATTCTTATTGATTACATAAACTTATATTCAGTTATGGCCAGTTTGAATATAAGGGGATAAATAGCAACATCTATGTTGCTATGTTGTTTCTCACTTATTGTTCATTTTCTGCAGGCACATTTAGCTTTATATTACATCTTTTTCCTAATTTTTGGCAGTGCCCTCATGAGGAAATGTCTTTATAGTTCTCAGCAGTCTCACTGTTACTGTTTGAAATATTTTTACGTTAAAATATGAAGTTATTGCTCTTTTGTGTTCTAATAGTTGGCTCAAATGCTTAATGTGCTTTGGAAGTTGTCTCATCTTGCCAGCCCAGTACATTTTAACTGTGCAGAAACATAATTAAAATTGCCTTTAATGATTTGCTCTTGAGATATAAAGTATTCGGATTATAAGATATTGTAATATAAACTGCACTAAATTTGTCTCTTTCGTAGTAATGTACAAATGTGGTGCAATTTTCTGTTGCCAAGTGCTACAAGTTGTAAAACAGTGAAATTTGCATAGTTTGTGTCCACTTTCCTCCCTTTCGTTAATTTACACTGTTTAGTTAAGAGATGATCTGAGGGGTTTGAAACTCCCTCATGCACATTGCAAGCACCTAGTTGTAAACCTTGGGGGTGTAATTGTCATTGTAGTGTCAGTTGTCTCTTCAGTACACCATCCATGAAAGAATGTAGCTGCACATGACACCAGTGTTCAGTGGATTTCCACACACAGCACAGTTACATGTGAACAGATGTGAAATCAGTGGATATGTGATCCTCTGCATCACTTTCGAAATTACAGTATTTCTGTAAAATTTAATTCCAGAGTAATTCCGTAACTGCCTTGTTTCATAAGAAATATCTCTGCATATTTCGCCATTTGGTTGCATTGTAAACATACTTCACTGCATCATAACATCTTATTTTGTTGTTACAGAATTGTGTTTGCACACTCATAATGCCATTATTTTGTTAATATTAGTGTAGACTTAGTCAACACTTAATGAATTATTATAATAGTTGTATTTAATCAATATTTGTTTAAATCTCTAATTCGTTTCGTGATCATTCATATAGCAGATAACCCCAAATAATATGGCAATAACATTTTGCAGTCTTTTTTTACTGTGTATTAATGTATCATATGTTTTCTGTACATAAAGAAATACTTTAAATTCTAGCAGTTAGGTGTCTTAAAAGTATAAGAGACTTCATATTTCATGTTTGGATATTGGTATTTTCATTAAAAATGTAAAACAAAGGCAATGAGAGGAGAGAAAAATGTTGTGGGGTGATTTGATTTGAAGCTTTCATCCATGATATTATTGTCGGACAAATTTCATTCCTTTGTTATGGCACTGTTGGTACATAAAATGATTTCAAGAGTAATGGTGTTCCAAGTGAGGTACAATGAAATGATTGTAAGGTTATTGTTAATTTTTTTAGGATTGGAAAATACCAATATCTTAAAAGTAATGTAATTTCTATGTGAAGTATGAATTGCCTTGGGTTCTTTCTTCACAATCAGTTATTTCCCCTTTCATCATACCAGAAACAGTGGTGCCAATCACATACTGTCGGTTTAATATTTGTGATGCATTGAGTATTGCTTGTAATTAATAGCAGAATTTTCACTGAATCTACATAGTGAAAGATATTGTCCCACATTATTTCCTTCCTGCTACTAGATCAAATTACTGATTTTACTATCATCAATTTTATTTGAACAAATTTTCTCTCAGTTTTTTTATTTGGAAGGAAGAAATCTTATACCAGTAGACCTCTTGTATTTGAGTGGTTGGCACAACTGGTTATGTAGATGGGAAGGGAGGGGGGACCACTAAAAGCCGCAAGAACCATACCTTTGCTCAGAGTGTTTTTGTACTTCGTTTCCACAGATGTTGGTCTGCTGGTGAGTTGGCGCGCCCACCCCAGGTAGCGGGGGTGTTTGGCTAGGGCCACGCCTGCTGGCTCTTCAGTTCTGCACCCCCAGTGGTCCACAACGAGAGAATCAAGCGCTCTGCTAATCTTAATCTCTCGATCTTTCTCTCTCAATCTACATCTAATATTGTTTTGTTGATTTACAAAAAATAAACACTACAAATTCTAAATCTCCAGGCAACTTGATAGACGGAGTTGGGCAATCAGGTTTGTAATGGTGTGTGTATTTATTGTTAATGTTTCCAGTGGCTATCTCATCTGCTAAGATAATTTTATGTGTGTACGTTTTGGAGATGGGTGAGAGGATTAACGTAAAATGTTGTGGGCGGTAGTAAAATGTTTGACTGTACTCACTGAATTAATTTATTCCTCTCACTACACATTTCAGAACATGTCTTAAGTCTTCACGTATCTGTTCACAAGACTAAGACAACATAACTATATGGTTCTCAATAAAGAATCATTTAGGATATAAAAGAGCCACTTCCATGTAAGAGAAATTTTTAGGTTACAAGCTTGAATGTACTGCCAAGGTATGTTGCTAATGGCAGTATTTTTAAACTTGCCATAAATAGATCATTTAAGTCAATAACAATAACAAAACTTCTTTCAAACAAAATAGAAATTGCAATCATAATCTTAGAAATATGAATCTTCAACATTCCATATGGACTGCTGTAGATTTGTGTGTCTAAGGTTTTGATTTCTATTTTATTAACTTCTGTATGGTTAATTTTTAATTTAAATTGCTGTTTCTTAAAAAGTTTTGTGATTATCATTGTCTTGAATTATGTATCTGTATTGCAGGCTCAAAGTACGCACTTCAGCATTGCATTCTTGGAAACATAAGTGACCTTTTTAAATCCCAATTGATTCTTGATTGGCAAATAGTTATGTGGTATTCATTTTTGTGAATAGACACCTGAAGTTGTATTACAAAACATGTAGTGGAAGGACTAAATCAATTCAGTGCAAAGATTGAACGTTGGTGCTCCTTACCCAGGTTACTGTAGCTACTACCATTCCATCTACGGAGATGGACAAGTGTGTGATTAAAATGTGTTGACTACTCATACCAAACAAGAATAATTACAAGTGCAAATAATAGCATTTTAATTGAAGTTTGCTATAGAGACATGTAAATAGCACCTATTGCTTTGTGTGACTAGCAGTAACTGGAGGAGGACTGTATAAATGATTTCTTCAGTTGAATACAGGTGTATAGTGAAAATCATCCATAAACTGAGGATTGAGAAGTTAAGAAAATCAAATGATGAAAGCTTGGCTTGTGAAAGTCATTAATATGATAGTGACTACCTACAACAGATACTGTGCAAATATCAATACATAACTATGACTACTAATCCATGTAATGAGTGATGTTGTAACACTCAGTGTTTTAAGTGTATAGGTGTAGTTGTGTCATCTTCAGAAATTCCAAAGAAAACTGTTCTTCGAAGTTAAGATATGGATAACACAAAATTTACTTGCTTGCAGTGTCACTGGACTTCATCTTCGTAAATGTACTCTATTTACTTCAAACAATGGAAGTTCCAGGTGTGCATATCAAGAATTTAGGAAATGGCAGGTTGCTACTTACTGTAAAGAAGACATGTCAAGTTGCAGATAGGCACAATTAAGACACGAACATATAGCTTTCGGTCACAGTCATAAGTAAAACGCACGCGCACGCACACACACACACACACACACACACACACACACACACACACACACACACACACACAAACACCTCTTTCACACATGCAAGCAAGCAAACATTATGCACACACGACTGCCAATTCCAGCATCTCAGGCTGGAATGCAACGTCATGTGGGATGCAAGCAGCAATCTGGAGGGAGCAGGGAAGGGAAGGGATGGTGTACGGGTGGGGAGAGAGACGAATGCTGTCTGGTGGAGAGTACAGGGACTAGAATGTCAACAGGCGAAGAGTTGGGAGGCAGGGAGGTAACGAGAAAAGAAGGGGAGCAGGGAAATACGGGCAGATGCATTGGCGTAGGGCTGCAAATAAACACGGTGGGAGATGAGATTGGGGGTAGAGGGGTTGGGAACTGTTGGGTGGTGAGTGTGGGCACAGCATGTTACCATAGATTGAGACCGGGATAATTGCAGGAGTGGAGAATGTGTTGTAAGGATAACTCCCATCTGCACAGTTCAGAAAAGCTGTTAGTGGAGGGAAGAATCCAGATGGTTCAGGTAGTGAAGCAGCCATTGAAATCAAATGTTTTGTGTTCAACTGCATGTTGTACTACTTTGCTCTTAGCCACAGTTTGGTGGTGGCCATTCATTCTAGTGGACAGTTGATTGGTAGTCTACCAATATAAAAAGATGGCTGCTTTCACAGGTGGCCCATCCCCTGATGGGGTAGGATAAACCTGTGACAGGACTTGAATAGGAAGTGCTGATTGGGTGGATTGGGCAGGTTTTGCACCTGGCTCTTCCTAAAGGATTTGATCTTTATGGCAAGGGGTTAGCATTGGGAATGGCATAGGGATGGGCTAGGATGTTATGGATGTCCCCACCCCTCCTAAAGTGGTGTTCCACTGCCCACCCAAAGACATCATAGTCCATCCCTATGCCACTCCCAATCCTTGACACAAGGATCATGTTCTTGTGTAAGACCCAGGTGCAAAACCTTCCCAATCCAGCCACCCAGCACTTCCTGTTCCAGTGCTGTCACAGGTTTATCCTACTCTATCTGGAGCCAGGTCATTTGTGAAAGCAGCCATGTCATTTATCAGCACTGCTGCAATCATTGCATAGCTTTTTATATTGGTATGGCTACCAACCAGCTATCCACCAGGATGAACAGCTACTGCCAAACTGTGGCCAAGAGCAAAGTAGACCACCTTGTGGCACAGCATGCAGCTGAAAACAACATAATTGATTTCAATAGCTGCTTCACTACCTAAGCCATCTGAATCCTTCCCTCCACCAACAGATTTTCTGAACTGCGCAGATGGGAGTTAACTTTACAGCACATTCTCCACTCCTGTAATTATCCTGGCCTCAAACTACGGTAACATACTGTCCCCACATCCTCCATCCAACAGCCTCCAATCCCTCTATCCCCATTCTCGTCACCCACCCAGTTTATTTGCAGCTGTCTGCCAATGCATCCACCTGTATTTCCTCGCTCCTCTCCTTTTGTGCTCCTTTTTACTCCACATCCCTGCCTCACAACCCCGTGACTGTCTCTGTTGACATCCTAATCCCTGCACACTCCACCAGACAGCATTCGTCTCTCTCCCCACCATCCCCTCTCCATGCCCTCCAGATTGCTGCTTCCATCCCTCGTGATATTGCATTCTGACCTGAGATGCTGGAGTTGGTGATTGTGTGCACATGTGGTGTGAATGGTGTGTGTCTCTTTTTTATTGATGAAGGCTGTTACTGAAAGCTATATGTAAGTGTGTCTTAATTGTGCCTGTCTGCAACTTAACATGTCTTCTTAATGGTAAGTAGTATTCTAGTTACTTGTTGAATAAGTGAAAGGTTGAAAATTTTCTTTCTGATTTCTGATAACCAAAATATTTGTCTCCTTTAGTGCAAAAATAATAATAACTGTGGAGTGCTTCCAGAAGATAGAATGATGAAAAAATTGCTAGGAGTAACAATTTTTATCATTTGATTTGAGAACTAATTCAGTCAAACAGTTGCACATTTCTGTTATGTAATAAGAGAGATTTGCAGTTTCAGAAATTGCAACTACTTTTTTTTTTTTAAAAAAAGGTCTGAAAGAATGTCTGTTACAGCACATTTTCCTCTCCAGATGAGTCATCTTGCTTCCAAAGTCCAATTGTTCTCTAGTGAAATAATTCAGTGGTTATGTTATCCAGATTGGAGTTTTCACTGTTCTCCTTAAGTCACTGTAGAATGTCATGACACAGACAATTTTCTTCTGTATCCTTGTCCAGCGGATGAACTTACACTTCATCCCTTGACAACCCGTTATTCTTCGGAAACCCTAATCATCTTGCTTCCATGTCCTGCTCTATAGCAATGATGAGCTGTTTTATCACTTTATATTCTTTACTTGTTGCTCACTTTGAGAAGTGATATTAAATGTTCTTAGTAGTGACACTTTTGGACTGACCCAGGCTTTTCCATCTCACTGCTCGGTGATGTCTGTGTGTGACTTGCCGTATCTTTTTATTCTTTCAGTAAAGTACTTGCTCAATTTTTCGTATCACAGAGCAAAAAGAAGTAACTGAAAGAAGAATCACATAACATGGTTGGCAAAATATTAAATATAGAAGCTAGGTTTACGTGACAATGGGCCTAAGCAATATATGAAATTCATGAGTAATAATAATGAGAGTTCTAGAAGAGTATAAATAGTTTAAGAGCAAAGGAGGCCACTCACCGAATGGCAGTAGCATTTGGTTTTCGAGAGAAGATCTAATGGAGAATTTATCTTCAGTAACTACATATATCTTTGAACAAGGGAAGGAATACTTGTTCTTATTGAATTAATTATCATCTTCCCATTCCACCCGCTCATCACAGTGGTTTTAAGCAAACATTTGGCCCTCTCTTATCTTAATGTTCTCACTGCTTCTTCCAGTCAGTATTGTCACTTTATGACTCGACATTTTATTCTGGTAATTGTGAGATGTAATAAAGGAAAATATTGTCATATTGTCTTCTCAGCAGATGTAAATATCATTCAGACACACACACACACACACACACACACACACACACACACACACACACACACACACACAATTTGCAGAAGTGTCAGTGTTGTATGATAGCAGGGAAGCTAAGAATGACTTGGACAGAATTTGACGTTAATGTTATGTCAAAAGTGCACATTATCATCAGTTCATGAAGTTATATTGATTATTACTATGCTCTGTAGTATTCAGGTTGCTATGAAATGACATTTGATGTTTTGCCCACTACACCTGTGGTTTTGTATTTGGTTTGGGTTATAGTTAGAAACTGCCATAACATTTGGAATATTTCTGTTAAAAGTGCATATCTTGAGTGAGGTTATGGTAAAATCTTGTACATTACTTTGATGGCCCCCCTCCTCTTTCCTAGTACATGGAGGAAAATCAAATACTAGAATTAAATAGGAAGTTAGGAGCTGTAGTGTGTTTTATTCATTTTGCTTTCTGGCAATTTCTTGAGAGCAACATGGCTTTATCTAGGAACTTTTTGATCTTTAATGTGAGTGGGTGATCATTAGATATTCAACAAGAATGTTTTGTTCTCTTATTTTGATAACCCATTATAGAAAATGGGCATTTCAATTTTAACATTAGTTTGTGTGCACATGATGTTAAATCATCAGTAGCATAACAAAAATAATAATGATATAGACGTTAACGCTTACTACTCTGTCAGTGAGAAGTTGCCTGGTGATTAGGTTTGTAGTGATGCTTCATTATGCTTGATCCAATGTAAGAAAAGGATCTCAATTTAATAATCTGAATCATTCAAGAATGGCTAGTTCATCTCTGCTGCTTTTATGTAATATTTAGTCTGTAATATTGTAAGGAAAAAAGGTGGCAGAGAATTTCAGCATGAAGCTTAATCATTAAATTTATGATGTTGAAATAAGTTTATGTAGTTGTGCCAACAGGTTGAGTGTAAGTAAGTCTGCTGCAAGATAATGATCTTTATAAAGTTAATGCATGACAATGTTTATTGAATGCACATAATGCACTGTACATACCAAGTACAGCTCACAGTGTGATCAATAATTAAATTTTGTGATCTCATGTTAATGATTTTGAGAATTTAATATGAACTTCATTTATGATGCATGTATAATTTAATGTTAATTGTTCGTTTTCTGTATAGTCACTAGTGTGTGTCTATAATGGAGTGAGAACGAAATAGTTGCATACACACTTCGATGCTTTTAAATCACACTAGATTCTTTAAAAGCTAATATTTGACAGTTGTGATATGAAAACAGATTTTCTGATGTTGTTTAATGAATACTTATAACAATGAAAACAATCAATTATTGACCAATTTAACTGGATAGATAAAAAAATCTACTCACCAAGTGGTGGCAGAAGACACACGAAAGATGGTTGTAATTGGCAGAAGGGGAAGGAAGAGGGGTGAAGGAAAAGGACTGAAGACGTGTAGGAAAAGGATAGATTTTAGGAAACTCTCCCAGAACGGCGGGTTGGGGAGACTTACCGTATGGGACGAGAAGGAAAGACTGATTGTTTGGGACCGCTTCGGACGATATTTTAGAACCTGAGAACTCCCTTGACCTGCTGTTCTGGACGACTTTTCCGAAACGTACCCCTTTTCCTAGACCTCTCCAGTCCTTTTGCTTCACCTCTCTTCCTTCCCCTTCAACCCTTCTTCCTGAAGAAGCTTGCCAATTACAGCCATCTTTTATATGTGTGTTCTGCTGCTGCATGGTGGGTAGATTTTTTATCTATCAATTTAATTAATGAATACTTATGAGGACTGTTGTAATCCCACTATATCTTGTCTTCTTCATTTTTTTCCCCTCCATCTTTGTTACAAATATTTTAGTTTCATTAGAGATCCATTTGAAATAAACATTTTTCATAGCAGTGAGTTTCACTATATTTTTAACTTTTCAGTCATTTAATTATGATTTGGTTACTGTAGCTCTTTTGGAACATTTTTCTTTCCTGCTTTCTTCTTCTATGCTTTCTGATTCAACATTCTTGTATTTCTTATTCATTCTATTGCAGATCAGTGTTTGATCTTCCCAAATTACTCTTCATACTCTGCACATTGTATTAATGCTCATCTAATACCTCCTAATAATTTTCTTTGTGCATTATCCAGTTTACTGTATAATATAACTCTGTCTGTGTGGATTATTAACAATGCCTCAGATGTTTTCATTACACTTTCATTCTGTGGCATAATATTTGAGTTGCTGCTTCAGGCAAAAGCACATCATTATCTTCAGATATTATTTAGTGTATTCACAAAATACACAGAATTTTTAGAAAAGTTTGATCTTCGATTTCAGATGAAGTTGTTTGGCAGTTTACAAAATGGGAATCCTACAGTTCCAAAAGTTGGCCAAAAATTTTAAGAACAGTATTAAGTCTTGTTTTTTAGTACTTCTCTACACCAACCTTCCACCTTACAACAACAAAGCTTCTAATTTAGTGAATTTATTACAACCAGCTAATTTTTTAGTGTAAAATGAACCACTGTGGCAGATGAGTAGAGCGCTCCTACAATTCCACCAACCACTTTCCCAGGTTATTCAGTGTATTGTCTGTTCACGATTATTTTCCATAGTACATTCAGATTTTCATTGTTGGAGGGATAATAGGATCTGGTCCTGTCAAAAAGAGGGGGGGGGGGCATAGATGGAGCTGCAGAAGACTGAGAGTATGTATTCCATGATATTAATAGAAAGTTTAGAAAAGTAGACTTCAAACTGCTCAGACATCTTATTTTTATATTGTTACTAGAACAGGAATATGACGATACTAGGAAACATTGCTATTAGGAATGAAGTATCTGGTCAGCTTCTATAGTGTTTGACATGCAGTTATTAAACATCATAGCCAGTTGAATTAATTTTAAAAGCTTTTTAAATATGAGAGGAAACATGAAATCACTGAACATGTTTTTAATTTAATCTTAATTATGGCACATGTGTGGTGTAGGCTCATTGTTCATATGAGTAAAGCTTCATACACCTCTCACAAGGTTGTGAGTTCTGAGAGCTCACATTTCTTTTGTATTTGAACAAATTTCAAATATAGTTAATTGGGTACCATGAAATAACTTCCCTGAAATCAAAAAATCAGTGAATTAGTTTTAATGTGTGTATAGAAGAGAACACACTGTAATAGAGTATATGAAATAGACAAATTTGCAATGGGGAGGCAGATTGTGTGGTGTAGGGGGAAAAAAAAATGTTATTGCATCTTGTTTATAACCCCTTGAAAATACTCTTCACAAAGCTGATGCCAGTTTAGTTTTTAAATTGGAGCTTCAAAATGTTGCACATTTCTGCATTTTTTGTTGCCAATTGTGGTTAGTATTTAGTGTGGTGTCATGTAACTGCTTGATTGTGTTCAATAGCTTGCTTAAATTTTGTGTGAAAGTGCCAAGAACATAAGTGTCTCAGGTGATTGGAGCATCTACTGTTCATACTGCTTACCATGTAGGAAAATCTAATTATTCACTAAAGTAGTCCAGCTTCACATTCTCTAATTTTGACCTTCTGAAATCAATGCATTGTCTTTCCCATTGAAACTGCCAACCTTTTATTTGATTTATTTTCCTCTTAACCTATGCAACAAATACTTTTCAGTTGACGTACTACTCTTGCAGGCCTAACTACTTCTATTGTAGACTGAGCCATCGATCGACCCATACCAGTTTTGCGTGGGTATCATGAGGTATCTATGGCCAGATGACATGTCTGGCATAGATTATTTACACAAACCTTCCTTGTAAATCAGTCAGTGTTCTAACCAAAACTGTAACAAAATTCTTGTAGCGGGTCCCAAGATAAGCCTTAAGATAGAGATAGTAAACTGTGTTTTGCGTGCGCGCATGTGGGCGGCACGCACTGCATGCGTGCATTACATTGTAAATGTAATGCTGGAATGGTTGATATGTATATACTACATTTTATAAAATTTAGTCAGTTGTGTGATTTTTCTAAATCAGACATGTCAGAAGATACGAGAGCAAGTCGGTAAGTAAAGGCAATTTTTCCTACCTCATAAGTGGACATGACTGATTCAACAATAGCATGCCTTATCTTAATCACACTGTTGTTTTTTTTTTTTTTTTTTTTGTAATAGCTGTGTTGCTTCAGTGAGTTGCTCTATTCATGGTGATTTCAGAACATTTTTTTTAATAGTGCCCCATGACGGAAGTGATTAAATTTATTTATGGGGAAGGAACTACAGCTTAGAAACGTATTCACAGATGCGACTGCAGTATGGTGGTAGCTGTTTTAGTGAATGAAAAATTTATGGGTAGCTGAAATGCTTTAAATACGGACATATGTGTGTATTGCAATGAAAAGTGTTCAGGCCAGTTAGCGTTTTGAAAACATAGGACCAGTGAAGCAACTGAGTGAAAGCTACAACTGTCTATGAATTTCTAAACAGTCACCGAGTTGTGCTTGTTGGGAACCATGTCAACTGACACTCACACAGGAACATACAGAAATATTGAAATTACATTTAAGATGTTTCAAAGACGGAAGAGGAGACTTCCTCAGTCACATAGTAACCGTTGGTGAGATGTGGCTCCATCACTATAAACCACAGAGCAAGATTTCTTCACCACCTACAGAAAAAAATTACGAAAAGCCAAGTTTCTGTAAGATTGTTGATAATGACAGCATTGTGTTATGTAAATGGCCCATTGCTGAGTACTTACTCTGCTAGGGGCAAACAGTGAAGATTGACAGCTACAGTGAGATATGAAACCCACAGTTGGAACAAAGGCTTTCAAAAGTTGTAATTTTGATTTTGCTTCAGCTTTAGAAACAATAAAGTGCATATAAAATTATGGTTTTAAGCTGCTGAAACAAGACCTTACACTACTGACCTAGCTGTAATCGATTTCCACCTTTTTGGTCCGGCGTGGGATCACCTGTGTGAATCCATATGTTTGTCAGATGACGTGGTTGTGGAGGCAGTACATAAGTGGTTGTGCACAGTGCCACAAAGCTGCTTCTAGGCTATAATTAGAGAGTCTTTCAAGGGATGAGCAAAATACATAGTGGTTGGGGGAGATAATGCTGAGAAGTTCTGTTGGTTGCAATTTCTTTTTCCAATAAAAAATTTCTTTTCAAAAAATTGTCTTTACTTTTTGACTTACTCTTTACTTTAATAAATTTCATGCATTTGCACGCGCTCTCCTTTTATGAAACTTCTGATGATTGATACCAGTTGATGACTGTGGAAGAACAGAGAGGAAAAAATGCTTCAAGAAGGAGAAGGAATTTTGAAGTCAGTCGCAAATGTGCTTTGTATTGCAGATGTAGATTTCAGCTATTGAGAGCAATCTTCAGTGCGTGAAGACCAACTCGTAGAGACTCATCAAGCTTGTGACAACACGTTACTATAAGACTCCAAAAGGTTTGTAGACAGATTGAATTACAGTCTGTCACTGTACCTGTTAGTAGTAACGAGTTATCACAAACTTGACAAGTGTACGTGACTCGATTTTAACATACTGAAGGTAGCTAGGTAGCTACTCAGTTGCTGAAATGAAGGTCTGCAATAAAATACAGATCAGATTTGCAGCTGATTGCTGATATTCCTTTTCCTTTTTTTGAAATATACCACAGTTGCTGTGCACAACTGTTCTGATGTAATCAAACTTGGTGAAAAAGTACTTCATTGTAACTCGTATAACAAAAGTGGTTTTTCATAATGCAGCTGACAGGTAGTTAAATATGAACTGATTTTATAAATATTATATCGTTGTTAAAATATACTTTTTAGATTGTCCTGTTGAGTCTCCTTTTCCGCAATCATTGTTTTATGATCTCCTACTATTCATCACGGATGTATTGTAGCTAAAAATGGTTTGATATGTGGTAAAGTTTATAGGTACTTAACGACTTACTTCAACCAACAGTAGTGAATCCTGTATGTTGTAAGAAGTATTGCCATCCAGAACAGTATTAACCAAAAAGTCGTATTCCAGCCTTATCACTTCCTCCACATTTTCACCTGTTTGTACCAGTGATTGTAACTATCTGTTGTTACAGTAACATTTGTATTTATTTAAACTATGAGTAGTTCTCATTTAACCAATCACATTTGATTCATCTGTACTCTTATGGGGTGTAAATTTCCAAATTTAGGTTTTCAGAGTAAGTTTGATTCGATATTTGCTTTATACCCTTTTGTAAATGATATTTAAAACTATACACATTGAAGACTGATCTTTAAGGGAAGTTTCTGACTCTTTAATTGTCCCATCTCAGTAACATTTTGATTTCTACATTATTTCTGTTGTGTTGATGTAGCCTCCATTAGCTGGCCGGAGTGGCCGTGCGGTTCTAGGCACTACAGTCAAGAACCAAGCGACCGCTATGGTTGGAGGTTCGAATCCTGCCTTTGGCATGGATGTGTGTGATGTCCTTAGGTTAGTTAGGTTTAATTAGTTCTAAGTTCTAGGCGACTGATGACCTCAGAAGTTAAGTCGCATAGTGCTCAGAGCCATTTTTTAGCTTCCATTACTCATTAGTAAGATAATTGCATGCATACTCACGAGACTAAACCATGGAATATTTGTATCTGTTGGGTTGAACTTCACATTTCCTCAACTTACTGAAGAAGGCAGCTATTTTACAGAAGAATTTACTGGAAATTATTGTCTGTAACATGTCTTTCTGGTTGCTGTACTGCCTCTCTGCAATGGGATGCTTCAAAGCAAATTAAATCATGTTATTCTGAAGTAGATGTGAAAAATTCCTTGCCCTCAAGCTAGGTGATCGGTACTTCCAGACTTTTTGTGCTTACTACATTGCTAGAAATTTTTTCGTCTGATAGCCAGGTGAACCCGATTTCAATGTGATACTACTGTGATGACTGGTATGACAAATTTCTCACATTACAGAATTTTTGTTGAAATATGATATGTGAACTTCTGAAAAAGGCTGTTTTGAAAGTCGTGAAATCAACATGATAATTATAATCCATTTGCTTTCCATTTAATGTGCCTTACAATTTAGGAACTTCTGTGTTGCAGTTTGTCACATTCAGGTTTCCTGCTTCAGTGTAATAGATCAGATAAAGAATAATGTATAGGATATAAGGGGAACCTGTTACTGTCTTTCTGTTATGTATCTGATAAATAGTAATGTGAAGTGGAAAAAGGGAACCTGTCATGTTTGCGGCTTCACACTAGTCATATGCACATGTGTATGATTTCCAGGTATTTTGTGTGTAATATAAAGTGGACCCTAAAAAGTTAAATAAAAAGTAAAGGAATTTGAAACTAATTTGCTTATGGAGTTTGTAACATTGCAAAAAGGGATTCAGCTTATTAGCAGAGGCTGTCGAGACATTTCCTTTAGTTACTTAATGCCATTTGTTATGGTATTCAAATCAGTTTGCATATCCATTTCATTACCGTTGCTATAAAGTACCTTGAGACCTAACAGCTGTAGCTACCAGAGAGTGACCACTTATCTGTGTCACCCTGGTAGTTGTGAAAAGTGTGAATTTCGTGATGAATCACCTTCCTGCATTAAGATGCACGATTATGTTGCATGAATACGCCACAGTGTTACTCAATATACTGCTTCATCCTGCCATTGTTTATATTTGATAACTAACCTTTTTGAACATCTCTTAAAAGTGCTGCATTATACAGTGTCACAAAATTTGACTTTAATTTTTTTATCCCATATTGCAGAGAATGCTATTCTATTTTTGGCTAAAATTGTGTACTGAAAAATGCGTTTGAATATTGGAGTATAGCATCTCCTTGCCTTTTCCTATTCCACTGCCCATGTTACTTACACTCAGAATCTTACCGTGAATGTTGTCTACAGTCTATTGCAGCAGCTATAATGAATTGTCAGATATTCCTGTAAAAGCATGGCCATTTGCACAATAGTATGTTCCAAACACCTCAGATGAACTTGAATCCATGGAATGTAGCACCCTCAAGAAACATCAGCATATCAGCTATTTTTTATAAGTTACATACTTTTGTTCTTCTGCCGTGTTCCACATCCACTAGAATCACTATATAGGTGTCTATGGTACCAACTGTGTATCTAATTGTATCTGGGTCCCCTTCAACTCTCATAATTTCCATGAGTACTTTACACATATAATCATAGATGTATATAACTTTTTAAGGTGATTGAGATACATTGTTACTTAAGAAATATTTCTATAAACCCATTATTTTGTCAAAGTGTTGGCATGAGGTTTCACTAAGTTGTTATAGAAATGTTAATGAAAATCCCAATACTAATGCAAGAACTAATTGATCAGTACACATTCTTTTATTAAACAGTGGACATTTGCTTTCAGTGCATCACGCAAAGAGCAGCACATAAACTGTTGTGACATGCTACTTACATGTTTCAGTGACTATTACCAGTGTTCAGAACAGAAGAAATGGGGTAGTAGATATTGGTGTATATACAGGGTGTGCATAAAGTCCGGGACCAATTTCAATTATTTAAATTATTTATTGCACGAGAACTAAACATTGTACAGATGTCATACATATTGCATTTTGAAGAGAAACTCGGAAAGTTTTTTTTTTATTTATTATTTTTTTTTTTATGTCAGTACGGTAATCAAATTCTTGCCATACCCGTCCTAGATGACATTGTCGACTGTAGCAGTCGCTTTCCGTATTCTCTCCCAGAGCTCCGCTACATCACGTGGTAGAGGCGGTACATACATCAGATCTTTAATGTGTCCCTACAGAAAAAAGTCACACGGAGTGGGATCTGGTGACCGGGGAGGCCATTTCATGAAACAGCTTGCTCTGCACCTGAACTCGCCATGTTTGCGACTAGCGCTGACTATCGGCAAATTTCCAAACTACACTGTGGCGGTATACATGAAAAAAAACTTTTTAAGATTTCTCGTCAAAATGATATATATATATATATATATATATATATATATATATATAGAACAAAGAAGATGTGACTTACCGAACGAAAGCGCTGGCAGGACGATAGACACACAAACACACACACAAAATTCAAGCTTTCGCAACAAACTGTTGCCTCATCAGGAAAGAGGGGAAGGAGAGGGAAAGACGAAAGGATGTGGTATATATATATATATATATATATATATATATATATATATATATATATATATATAAAACAAAGATGATGTGACTTACCGAACGAAAGCACTGGCAGGTCGATAGACACACACACACACACACACACACACACACACAAAATTCAAGCTTTCGCAACAAACTGTTGCCTCATCAGGAAAGAGGGAAGGAGAGGGAAAGACGAAAGGATGTGGGTTTTAAGGGAGAGGGTAAGGAGTCATTCCAATCCCGGGAGCGGAAAGACTTACCTTAGGGGAAAAAAGGACAGGTATACACTCGCGCGCACACACACACATCCATCCACACATATACAGCCACAAGCAGACATCAGCTTGCTGATGTCTGCTTGTGGCTGTGTGTGTGTGTGTATATATATATATATATATATATATATATATATATATATATAATAGAGGGAAACATTCCACGTGGGAAAAATTATATATAAAAACAAAGATGAGGTGACTTACCGAACGAAGGCGCTGGCAGGTCGATAGACACACAAACATACACACAAAATTCTAGCTTTCGCAACCAACGGTTGCCTCATCAGGAAAGAGGGAAGGAGAGGGAAAGATGAAAGGATGTGGGTTTTAAGGGAGAGGGTAAGGAGTCATTCCAATCCCGGGAGCGGAAAGACTTACCTTAAGGGGAAAAAAGGACAGGTATACACTCGCACACACACACACATCCATCCACACATACAGACACAAGCAGACATATCTGCTTGTGTCTGTATGTGTGGATGGATATGTGTGTGTGTGCGAGTGTATACCTGTCCTTTTTTCCCCTTAAGGTAAGTCTTTCCGCTCCCGGGATTGGAATGACTCCTTACCCTCTCCCTTAAAACCCACATCCTTTCATCTTTCCCTCTCCTTCCCTCTTTCCTGATGAGGCAACCGTTGGTTGCGAAAGCTAGAATTTTGTGTGTATGTTTGTGTTTGTTTGTGTGTCTATCGACCTGCCAGCGCCTTCGTTCGGTAAGTCACCTCATCTTTATATATATTCTCCAGCCATCAGGAGCTGGGTTTCCCATGACTTTGACAAATCGCCTTAAGCCAGTTGTTATCAGGATTTCTTTGTAAAGTACACAGGTGATTCACTTAATAAATATGAGCTTGTGCTCCCTCTCTAATGAGCTCCATTTCTTTTTGATCATGGCAGCCAACATGTTTAACAAAAACACTATTGAATTACCAGTAACAAAATTTGTCAAATGTTCGTGAATATAGAAATATATGAAATAATTGTATGATAAGCATTCTAAGGGGAAAAAACCATAACTTTGGTTCAATTAGAAGAGGGATAAGTATTATGAGAAACAATGTTAAAAGATTCACTAAAATCTTAATCTTCTCCCACTTAGAGTTATGTAATAGTTTTGCTGTTACTGCAGCAATTCAATGATCTTATCTCATTGGGAGTTTTAAAAAGCAAAAAAAAGGTACCATTGTGTACCCAGAAAAGAATGTAGGTGAATCAGTCTAATGTTACAGGAAGATGTTCAAACAGTAAGGATGTAGTCTGTTTTGCTTTTAGTATCATTACAAAGTACATATTTTCATTGTAATCATATAATGCGTGTTGTGCACTAACTTTTGTTTCATTTCAACATAGTGTCATAAGTGGACTACTAGAGAGATTGCAAGTGGGCCAGATCAAATTCATCATCGTCTTAGTTGTTATACGGTTAAAATAAAGTGGTATTACGATACTCTTAACTGTGTACTCATTGACTGTTCAAACACTTTGCTGCCATTATTGTTCAAAAATGTCACAGAAACTGATTACAGTGAGTGATGTAATGAAAAGAATGAATTTTTTAGTCGATTCCTTCATCATTTTATGGAAATTGTGGCTCTTTGAAACAAAATAACTGATCTGTTGGTAAGTATACATTATAGGTCAAACCATGCTTGTGGAAGACATAATGTGCAAATGTAAGCCACAGAAATTAAATGTGTCCCCCCCCCACTTTCCACTCAAACTTGCTCTTTCTCCTTTTGCCGTCATTTTCTCTACATTTTTTTATCACATTTGAAAACATATTTAACTATAAGAAGTGTTATAAGTTGTTAACTTTTTGTGTGTTTACATATTTCTATTAGCTTTATATCTCACATTGTCTTGCAGTGGATTTCTCTTTAAACCTGTTGGCTTGGTTATTGTTTCCCCAGAACAATAATGGGTTTGAATGTCACATTCTGCAAATTAGTTGCTATGTGCAATGAAAAGGGCACTAAAAGTCTCTAAAAGAAGGCCACAGTGTACACCAGAATGTATGTAATTGTTACTTAACACCAGTGTAAGGAAAGATCTACATGAAAATGTATTGCCCTGTTTAACAATTTCTCTGTTGTTAAGATTCCTTCTGAGAATTTTGCTAATTATTTAAAAAAAATACTTTGAGTCTACATGTAAGTTTGTGTTAATCACTTCAAATTGCAAAATGTAGTTTTAGCAGTAATTCCATACACGCGGAAATTATTTTGGTAAGTATTGAGGGCTAACCTTTTATCCACAGCTAGTTTCCAATAGATTCCACAGAGTGCTGTGAATATTCTGAATGAACATGAAAGTTCCTTTTTGGAAAATGGAAATCAGTTTGTGTATAGTGCAAAACCAGGTAACAAAGGTGCGTGTGATGGTTTTTGTGAAAGGTATGTAGAACTAGGTATGTTGTGAAACTTAAACATAAGCTGTTGACATTTAAGAGAAACATTGACTTGTGAAGTTTTGACTGTTTCCCAGTCAGAAACTGATTCATCGCTGTGAAGTTTTGACTTTCTCAATCAGAAGCCGATTTATGGGAGTGAATTTTCAACTTTTCCCACATCAGCCGCTGATTTATTGATGGATGTGATGCAGTACTTCACTGGCGTACTTTTGGAGTTGCTTCAAGAAAAGTTGTCTGAGTGTTCAACAATGAAGAAAGAAGAAATTCAGTGGAAGTGTGCAGCAGTAATAACGAAACTTAAGACTTGGTAAGGTGTTGGCTCAGAGGAATACTATTGTCAGTAAAGTACTGTTTGTGTACAGAAGGAAACATGCTAGGGGACTTGCTCTGGATTTTCAAAGAGAATTGTGCAAAGCACCTTGTGGATGGAAACTGTTCTGTTTATTAATTTTTAGTTCTGACACTGTTGTGTAAGTTAATTACTGTCCTTGGTGTCGCTGTCACAAAAAAGTTAATGGTATAAAGCCTATTGTTTCAAGCAAAAGAGAAGATTTTGTTAGGTTATAGGTCATGTGTAAGTATTTAAGATTTGGCATTTACACATCATTAAAGTCCTATGCCAGTTAATAATGATTAATCACTGTTCTGTTTACAGCACATTTGAAGCATTTTATCCAACTACACAATGTGTGTGTTACAACCTACTACAGACCAGAAGAAGTGTTCATGTTATTTTGGAGAAAAGAATTTTTTGTTCAACTGTTGCTGTCATGCTATAGTTCGGAATATTTATTGCTTAGAGTTTGGTTGCTTTTGTATGTTACAGGACTATCCAGCCAATGATACTGGACCAGAATTATATAGCTCTCAAAACTCAGGTCATTAAGGCAGAAAGGAGAGTGTTAAAAGAGCTTGGTTTCTGTGTTCATGTAAAACATCCTCACAAGGTTAGAAAGTGCTAGTAAAAGTTTAAGATTTTCAATATTATTATTGGTATATTTCATCATTAATTGTATAAATAATGAAATATTTTTCTTCTTTCAGTTAATAGTAATGTACCTGCAAGTTCTGTGCTTCGAAAAACACCAAACTCTCATGCAGTTGGCATGGTAAGAATACCTTGTCACACATTTTCATAGAGTTATATTAATCTATTATTAAATTTGTTACTGTTACAGAATACTAAAAAGGATCACACCATTGTTTCTTTGCAGGAATTACATGAATGATTCTTTGCGGACTGATGTCTTTGTACGGTATCAGCCAGAGACAGTTGCTTGTGCTTGCATTTACCTAACATCCCGTCGACTAGGTATTCCACTTCCAAAATCCCCAGCCTGGTACAGCCTGTTCCGTGTTGAAGAAAAAGACATTCAAGATGTGTGTATGCGCATTTTACGCCTCTATGCCCGCAAGAAGGTATAAACAAAACGAAAATAGATGACCAGTAGTACTACCTATAGTATAAATTGATATAGATTTACCTCTGCTTTTTATTAAACTTTGCTTCAGTTACGTTTAAGCAGTTTTATGTGGTGATATATGGTGTTATACCCAGATCAGAATTACAAAGTGAATGGTAGCGGGTATCATACAGGACAGCTACCAATTAACAAGCAATTAGAGAACAATTGTGGTCACACCTCCTGTTATGCTCATTGTTTCAATATTGCTCTGCTAATCAGGTACCAGTTGCCATAGTTTGTTGCAGACAGTGCTTATGAGCGGTAATATAACAGTGGTGTTGCTTTTTCTGGTTTGTGTGGTTTATGTATGATGAGTATTCTACTCAACAGACTGCCCTAAACTAGTTGTGCAAGTGCACAGAGGAGTGTTAGGACTTTTTCCACCTTCTAAGTAAACCCAATACTATATGTTGATGGAAATTGTGTTTCCAGTGTGGAAATGCCCGTCTGTTGCTGGCACAGTTATATTGTGTACACAGACAAATATTAACCAACATCGCCCCCTCCCATGCTCTACTATCAATCACTTTGTTATTTTGATTGAAGTATAGTTCTTGCAACTTCCTAAAAATTTTATTTATTCTTTGTATTTGATTTTTGTCACTAAGATGGTCATTTTGTATCTACATGTTTGATTCTGTGCCACCTATCTGACAGTCAGACTTCCTCTATTTAATTGTACAATGTTTAGGTGTCTTGGGAGGTCTTTTATCATGTGAATTAGTTTTTGCCTGTTAATTACGTTGAGTTTCCATATCTCACTGGGGCATAGTTTGAGAACAGCTTTTTTCCCCAAGAACACAGTCACAAACATGCAAGGTGTGTGAGGAAATGAGATAAATTTTTTTACCAAACAACAATATTTTGCTTTCAAAGTAGTTTCCTTCAGCAGCTATACACTGGCAGAGTAGTTGTTGCCAGTCTCGGTAGCAGCACTGAAAGGCTCCAACTGAGAGGGCCTTTAAAGTGTCGGTCACATCATTTCAAATGTTCTCCAGAATCCCAAGACGTCTGTTTGAGACATTTTTCAGTTTTGGGAAAAGAAAAAAGTCACAAGGACTGAGATCAGGTAAATGGGGGGAAGGGGGTTGTGGAGCAACAGGAATGCCTTTAGAGGTCAAAAATTGATGGAAGTGGCCATGTGACATGGGGAATTTTCATGATGCAGCATCCACGTGTCTACAGTGTTCGGTCTCACTCGATTCATCCTTTTCCTGAGCCTTTCAAGGATATCTTTGTAAAATACTTGGTTGACAGTTTGTCCAGGGGGAACAACTTCTTTATGCTTGGTACACCTACTACCAAAAAAATCAAATCTGTGTTGTTTTGACTAGCTGATTCTGGCTTTTTATTTGCCGAGGAGATGTTTCAGTGTACCACTCCTCACTTTATTGCTTTGTCCCAGGATCATAACCAAAAATCGCCTGTGATTACATGACCTTGCCACTCGAGGTCATTGTAAATCCTTTCAAGATAAGTGCACTTGCTACTTAGAGTGTACTGCTCAGTTGTGAGGTTTTATGGCACAAATTTTTTGCAAAACTTTGGTCAAAGTTTAATGTATGCTGAAAATCTTCCTAACGTCAGTCGGATCTCAAAAGAGAAAACATAATGCGTTCAACATCTTTGTATGTTTCTGAAGTTGAAGGTCCCCCGCAGTGTGGCCCATCTTTAGACATGTTATCAGCCTTCCAGAAATGATATGTGCCAGTGAAAAACTTGTCTCTTGATAAGGAATATTTCCCGTAGACTTGTTTGTTTTCCAAAAGGACACACTCAAGTACGTTCCAAGTTCAACACAAATCTTGATTGCATAACATTGCTCTAAATTCTGCTGTTCCATTTTTGTAACACAAAAAAAGCACAACTTCACTGATTGCACACTCAGAAATCACATGATGGCTGTATAGAGCTGAAAAGCAGACTGAATATCTGGAAGGGATGAACACACCAATCTACAAAAGTAGAACAACACAGTGTTGCCAGATCGCTCAGTGTTGTTTGTCTCATTACTTTTTTTTGCACACCTCATACATTAATTAAAAATCATTGGATAAAGTGACAGCATTGTAGTGTGCAAGTCCCTTTGAAGTGTCATAGTGTGGGGCTTTCAATGGTCTGCTGCTCCTATTTCTTATTAGCTCGCAGTGAACAGATAATTCAGTTTCTACAGCATGCAGTTACAGTATTCAACCAAGACAAGTGTTGCTCCAGCAGTTGTGGGAACAAAACTTGATCGTATGTCAAGGTGCAGCCATATGCAGATCAGGTACAAGTTTATGCATGCTGTAATTAAGTAGTTAATCATTGAAACAAAAAAAAGAAAATATCTTCACTGAAAGTGGTGATGACTTGATGTTAACAGTGAGATTATTAACAAGCATACGAAAACAATGTGACTACTGTCTATAAAATACAAAACAGTGGATATGACTCACAAGTACTGTCAGTGATAGCTGGAACGCTGTATAAATGGGCTTCTGCAAACTTTGTGTTCTAAGGTTGTCAGTTTTTCTGAGTACCAGTGCATTCAAATGTGGAATCTGGCCATATCGCTGTACATTGTAGACTATATGCTGTAATCAGTACAATTGGGAGTGCCCCTTTTGTCTATAAGGCGATACAATGAGGACACTGAGATGTTGAATTCCCTATATGGAAAGAAGGGCAGCATGCATGATTGCAGGTTTATTTGACTTGGGGGTAGAGCATCACAGTGATACTGAAAAACTGAACTGGCAAATGCTTAAAGGTAGACAAAAACTTTCTAAAGACAACTTTAAGTTATGAATTTAGGGATATACTACAGACACTATGTATTGCCCCTGTAGGGATCGCAAAGTCAAGTTTAGACCTATCACAGTGCACATAGGAGCAGTTAAGCAATTATTATTCCCACATTCCATACTTAAAAAGGAAAAAGAAGGTGTTCTAATTACGGGTACAATAGAAAATACCCTCTGTCGTGCACTGCACAGTGTGGTTAGCAGTGCATGGCTGTAGATGCAGGTATTACTTATGACAAATGCTGGGGTTATTTTTTAAATAAGACATGGCTACTTTCGTGCCTCATCCTTCTTCATTTGATATAGTTAATCTCAGGAAAGAATCATCATACTGAGATTGCTTATCTACAGAGGCACCTCATATTATAAGTGACTGTATCTTACATATTCGTGATGCAACTCCGTCGTCTTGTTGTTCCACACAGTAGAGAGTGCACAAGAACAATGTTGACATAGTCCTGTTGTCACAAAATGCGGCAGCCAGAAGTTTAGCTTGAGACTTTCATGATACCATATGGAAGTTAATGTTAAAAACTTGAAGATGAAGTTAACAGTTTACTGTACCCTCAGTTTCTGTAGGTGCTTGTGTTCACTGCTGTAGTAAACAAGAGCCTTCATGGCAACAGTTATCGTTGATGGTTGGTGTTGTTCTAGAGGACATACCACTTGCATTGTAAAAAGAAACACAACTTTAGATAAATATTGTCTTGTGTGATTGTTTATTCAGACTAATGCCCATGCAGCCTGTTCATTTAATGCAGTGGGTAGTGACTGCTAACGAAATGCAGTAACATGAATTATTAGTTTTAGACCAAAATACTGTTTTGAAATTTCTACATGTGATCAGCTAAGTGTTCTCAGCAGAAGAGGAGAATCAAAAAATGTCAACAGATCTACAGGTTAAAAATAGTAACTTGGTAATTCACAGTGGAGGCTAAGGGATAAGAACAGGCAATTGTAACATAAATGGATGACGTTGGTCACAGAAATTAAGTTATGAAATTCGTTTGTGTGCTTATATTGCGTATAATGTTTTACTGTGTTAATATTTGAGAAATATTTTATCCATGTATTTTCAAGAGTCATCTGATAAATTACAAAATTGTTGATTATAATTGAAGATACTTAATTGCAGCCAAATTCTGAAGAGTTGGAGAGGCGTGTGGAGGAGCTTAGGAAACAGTACCAAGAAGCGCGATTAAAAGCTCGAGGTACAAATAGTACAGGTACTGGAGGTGGTGCAGGGAGCAATAGCCCTGGCTCACCTTCACGAGCTCGACATACTTCTCCACGATGGGGTGGCTTTATCAGGTATATTTTGATTGAAATACTTTATTTCTATATATCTGTCAGCTGAATCACTGACAACAATTTCAAACACATGTAAAATATAATGTTATTTTTGTGACCCAAGTACAGCTGTACATTTTTGTGGCTCTTTCCATTTTATTTCATTTATTTACAGCCGAAATAATCACAACTCTGAAAAACACAGGAGTCGAAGTAGAACAAGATCTCCAAGCCATAGCCCACCACCTTCAAAGCACAGCAAAAAGTCCAAAAAAACAAGGTGAGTCAAAATTGAACATCATCTACATTTAGATGATGTTTACCTCTTATGAACAGTATCCATCTATTATAAGTTCTCTGACAAAGGCATTAATATAGGGTTACTGGTTCTACCTTTATTTGCAGAAAATAGGCTCTGTTTGTTATAATATGTTGCTCAGCATGTGTTTTCAATTAATTTCTCTGAGAAGCCTTCTTTTACAATGAGCATGATCTTGAGTGAGTCAAATCTTAAGGGTTTTTTTAAATCAAATCGAATGTTGCACGCTTCAGGTGTGTGTTCGGTTTTGAGGATACATTACAAACCTGGAGTCAGGCTTTTTAGAGAGAAACAGGACGACATGGTTACTGCATTTGCTATAGTGTTGTTGTATTGCAAAAAAAAAAAAAAAAAAAAAAGAAAAGCTGATGAGGTCAAGGGAAACTAATTGGTTTGAAATAAGGAAGTGTTTCAGTACTGCAAATTTATTATTCTGCCTGGATGTACAAATTCTGTTTGGATGATGCCTCTACTGTTAGCTGACAATGAGGCAATGTGTGTTTCTTGTAGTTTTGAGACCATGAGAGCTGAAGTATGCGTCCTGGTGTTGTCGTGAAGGAAGGTGGTCTCTTGAATCACACTTTTGTGATGATCAGTTTCCAGCTCCATTAAATTAATCTGGCCTGTTAGGCCAATGCAATTTCTGATACTCTCACCTGTCGATCATGTTAAAGAATGTCTCTAACTGCACAAATGTTTTCATTTGTAGTGCTGGTCTAAGGATTGTGATCATGTTCCTGATTTTCCATTTGTTGTTGTCCTTCCTTGAAGTATTTGTTTCAGAGGCGCGCGCGCGCGCACACACACACACACACACACACACACACACACAAGACTCTTTGACAGTGTTTGGTCCCCAAACTGTGCAGTTAATCTCTGAAAAATTTCCATCTCTTGAACTCTTGCAAGAGTAATAAATTTCATAATTATGTGTTGCACAGTGGAGGGGTGCAACGTTTGCTCAGACACAATGAGTGCTAGTGACGAATTGTTTGGGAATGTAGAAGTCCTGTTCTCCCCACTCCTGAGGACTTAACCCTAGCACAATAGAAGCGTAGGCTCAGCCCTAACAACTTCGGGAACTAAGTTCCTGTTTATATTTGATTTACCCTCGTACTTGCAGCTTTGACGTTAATAGTCTGAGTTGTTGGCTGACCATTAAGTTTGCCGTAGTTCTCTCTCTTTTGGCCCTAAAAATAAGTATTATGTCTGATAACTTGCGAATGTTCTCTCTCTCTCTCTCTCTCTCTCTCTCTCTCTCTGTGTGTGTGTGTGTGTGTGTGTGTGTGTGTGTGTGTGTGAGAGAGAGAGAGAGAGAGAGAGAGAGAGAGAGAGAGAGAACTAAATAAATGTTATATTGCTTGAACTGCAGGGTTTTGTGTTTATTCCAGCCGCAGTAATCACAGTTCAGACAAACACAGGAGCAGAAGCCGTACGAGATCTCCCAGTCATTCACCACCACCAGTGAAACATAAAAAGTCAAAAGCCAGCAGGTAGGGGACACATTAAGTACATAATTAGAATTTAAGTGTTTTAATGTTAAGTACCTTACATTGGAATGTAACATAATTGGGTGTACAAAAAATTTACTTGCGTAGTGGCGGCAGAACAGACATCAAGGTTTAGAAATTTGCAAGGTTTCAGAGCCAGTGAGCCACTGGCAGAAGGGTTGAGTTGCTCTTCTGCCAGAGGAAGGAGCCACTGGTTCCGAAAGCTTGCATATTTCTTTGCCTTTGTATGTGTGTTCTCCTGCTGCTGCTTGGTGAGATAGGTTTTTATTCATCCATTTACATTACACAGGGTGTTTAAAAAAGAACGACCTGATTTCAAAACTCTATATTTATTGATAAAAACATACTAATAACATGGGATAAATTGCAAAATACTAAAAAAAAACTATAATAGTTTTAGGTATGCTATTACAAATGCTCTGTGTGTTCACCACCACCAGCATGAACATCATCTAGCAGATAGCTAAATTTGTCATAAACTCTTCACAATCTGATTTTAGAGAAGTTATGGTGGCTGTTATTCTGTTCTCCACTTCTTCTATGTCATGAGGTAAAAGGGGGGTGAATGTGCTTTCCTTCACGTATTCCCCCAAGAAAAAAATCACATAGGGTCGTGGCCTGGCGATCTTGGGAGGCCAAGAATGCAAGGCAGTGTCTCAGCGTCCCGTGCGCCCTATCCCAGCATTGAGGTGGAGTGTCATTGAAAAAATAATGTATGTTGTGCCTGTGTGGTGGAGCTCCATCCTGTTGTAAATTTAAGTCATCGGAGCCCTCCTGAAGTTGTGCAAAAAGCCAGTTCTGTAACATTTGAAGGTAGCTCATTCCAATTACTGTGTTTTCCTCAAAAAAGCAAGGATGTACGCTTGTTCGTGAGAATGGCACAAGAAACCTTCACTTCAGGTGCCTCTCCTTCATATTCAGTAATTTTGTGAGGATTACGGAATCCCCATATGCACACGCTATGTCAGTTCACTTACTGCTAACATGAAATGTTGCTTCATCACTGAAAATTAGACATGGTAAAAATTTATTGTCTTCCATGTCCTCTGGCAGAGCATTGATGAAGTCAACCCATTTTTTTTTTTTTTTAATCACGAACCCGAAGTGCTTGCAGTAATTGTAGTCTGTATGGTTGATAGACCAAATGATGCCTTAACACTCACCACAATCATATGAGGCCCTGCCAGTCCTCTGCTTGCGGGGGAGTAGACTTCTGTGGAGTCTGCTCAAATGTTTGCTGAATTCTTTCCACTGTGTCATCAGAAGTGTGAGCTCAAACTGGACTCTTACCTTTGCACAGGCATCCAGTCTCTTCAGATTGGCGATACCAACAATGAATGATTTTTTTTTGGGGGGGGGGGGGGCAGCACGCGGATCAATGCCAACTAGTAGCTCACTGGACTGAAATCACTGACTGACTCTTTCCAAATTATAGTGCACAAAATACCTTCTGTTGAGTGGACACTATCTTACTTGTGATTGCAAACTTGGAAGATGCATTGACTGAGATCTAGGGACAATTTTCTAAACTCCAGGCCACACCCACTCAAAGAACACTTATTTACTTGCAGGTAGTCCCATGTTTGGTAATAATTACTGTCCAAAATTGGATCATTCTTTTTTGAAACACCTTTGGATTTTCAAAGATTGATTCTATATCAAGAGGCAGAGGATTCTGTTTTCTCTATAGTGCATTTTAAAAGATTAATAATTAATCAACTGTTGTCTCAAAGAAAACTGAAAGGAAACAAGTGCCACTCAGTGACATCATGCGGTCTGTCAGTCAGCGAGAAACTCTTTCAGTAGGAACTTTAGAGCAAATTGGGAGAAACTTTAGTAGGACTTAGGACACATTGATACAGCCTATTTGTGTGTAACCTTGTATGTACTTTGCATTGAAGATTATACCTGGAAAATGTTGATGTGCATAAATACTGTATATTCCCATTTATTCAGGGTAATGTGGGGAACAAGATGCATGAGTAATTGAGATATTTTCAACTGCATGTTCTGAACAGTGGCTAGTGGATGGGTAATAGCAGGAGCAGCAGCAGCATCAGTGGCAAATGTCTGTGTGCACCCAGACACCATTCAGCGGAGTCATCTTCCGCTGCTGATGGTCCCCGTATGTGCGGCATTTGTGCCCCCCCCCCTTTTTTTAAGGGTGAATGATCCGCCCACAAATAATAGGGAATACAGTGTATAATTAAATTTGTTTGCCATTTATTAAAATAATGGCGCTTTTAAGAGGAATGTAAACTTCAATCGGTGTTGAGTCCTCCATTTATAATTTGCTTCATACAAAATTAAAATTCAAGCATTTGAGGATCATTACCAGATCAAAAATGAACTTTTGTCTTATGATGACAGGTTTCCAGAAGGTTGAGTTTTTACTTTTGTTTAATATTACTTATATTTTGTGAGATCAGGAACTCATTGGTTGCAGTCATGGAGTGTAGTATATACTTACCTTGATGAGATCGGGTTTAGAACTCACGTGCCAGGAAAGTAAGTACTGTTGGTCAATTGAGATGACACAAAATGTAAACTTTCTTGTATGTATATTGAAGTTTGTTCTGACATCATTACCATTTGTTTGTTAAAATAACAGAGTGCACCCATTTCTCATCTTGCATATCCATTGAAAGAAATAAAATATTCAGGTACAAAAACATGAGAATCAGACGAGGTGGGGTATGACTTTATGGGTATGAGAAGTGTTTACCACCAGTTTCAAATGAGCTGTTGTACTGCAGTGACTATGTCAGCCGATCATTGTCAAACATGAAAATGCTACCCTCTGTGCTCCACAACACTTCTTTGAATTGTACTTGGTACATATTCTCAGCCCTAAAACACCACGCACAGTAGTAGATTGAGTCATCAGAATTGGGCTGTCATTCATGTTGCTTTGTGCTGGTGTGTGCATCTACTTCAGGGAATGCTGTGTCTGTTTCAAGGGGAGTCAGTTTCATGTCGCAGTGACTGAAAAATGTTTGAAAAGTGCACAGGCAGAAGTCTCATTGTGAACTGTTGATCCTTGTGCAGTTCATCTTCCAGAGGATGGACTAACTTACTTTTGTGTTTCTCACAATGGACTTTGTTCTGTCCGCCATTGGATTTCCTTATTGATGAAGCATTTATGATCTGTTCGCTAAACTCCTATTCTCATGTATTTTTGAGCAGTTATTGAAAAAGCAGTAAAAATTAGATGCCACTTTACTTCCAGAATTACCAGTTTCTCTCTACCTTTATTTAGAAACCACATTTTAGTTATTAATTTCCATTTGCATATTACTGAAGTTATCAGTTTTTTTTGTTACTATTATCCTTACGGAGTCAAAATGTGTTAAAATTTTAATAAGAAACAGTTAGCAATAAACTGTTTTCCTTTTTTCACTTCTTTGAATTACAGGATATAAGCTATCAGAATTGTGGGGAAATTGTTGACTCAGAAAATTACGCTGTTTCGCTGATTTACAAAAAATACTTTTCCTTCCGTTGCAGGACACGATCTCTGTCTCGATCAAGATCTCGGTCTCGGTCGCGTTCCCATGAGAGGAAGAATCGTAAGTGGACAAAAAGTCGGCGCAGCTACTCTCGTTCTCCAAGTCTTTCACCACACAAGTCACGAAAAGCAACCAGGTAATAGATTTATAATACTCCCATTTCTATATTAATGTACAAACCATGCATAATCGTTCAGCATTACCATTTATTCTGGCCTCAAGTGCAAAACAGTTAACCAAGCAGAATGTGGTACCATTTCTGTATAATCGAAGAACTTGCTGTTCATTCACGTGTACTGTATTGTGTTGATTTTCATGGAAAAAGTACACAAGGACCAATTAACTTTGTAATTTGGAGCAATAACACCTAAAGACTTTTGTTTTAAGACTGGTCTGTGCTAACCTACCACATAAAAAAGTATTCCCTCCGAGTTCGTAACTTTTTGTGCAACAGTCTTCTACAGGGTGAGACAGCTAAGTCATAACACCCCTTGTATCTCCCTCCCCAACCGTAATAGGAACCCTATGTTAAATTTTAGCATAACATGATGGGCTTAAAAAGACTTTTCCAAATATGTGTATATCATAATATTTAGGCGAAGGTTTTTGAAACACAGATCAGATATGTTCTTGTATTGTGTTCGTCTTTCGAAGCGGTGTTGTCCAATGCAACCTTTCCTGTTGAACACTGAGGAACTTAACAAGGAAGGCGTTGTTTTCCTGCCTCTTGATAACACCGCAAGGTGATGCACTAGGTATCTGGAGAGAAGGGTATACATGTGCTGCTGGGGTAATGAGACATTGCATTTCCATCGCAGTTTCTTGGAACAGACGTGCACCAACGATGAAAAGTTAGATATGCTTCTAGTGTATGGTGAAAGCAGAAGAAATGCTGTTAGAGCAATAAAGCGATATGGAGAGCTGTATCCTGATTGGGAGCGTCCTAGACGTCAGCTTCGTGCACATATTTGCAAGAAACTACGTAAATCGGGATATGGAACGCCATGCAGAGGACAAGGCAGAAAACTGCAACTGGTGAGGTACATGAAGAGGGCGTTCTAGTATTTGCGCATAACGACCCTACTGTTTCGTCGCGACATATCGCCTCGGAATGTGATATAAGTATGAGAAGTGATCCACGCATATTGCACCCGCATAGATTTCACCCGTTTCACCTCTCAATACATCAAGCACACTCAGGTGTGGATTTCGAACGGTGCCAGTAATTTTGCCGGTTTGCTCTGCAGTGCCTACAAGATGATCCAACGTTTTTTCAACAGGTGCTTTTTACTGATGAAGCGACTTTCACCAACCACGATAATGTGAATTTGCATAATATGCCTCGCAGCCGTTCACAAATCATTCAAACGCCGACTACAAATGTGCATTGCAGCAGAGGGGAAGCATTTTGAGCACATGCTCCAGTAAAGTATTATGTCATGTATAGTATGTATTTAGCATCTTTGTGCGTATTTGCTTCGTATTGTGATCAATAGTAAATATTTTCAGATTGTTGTTGTTGCGGTCTTCAGTCCTGAGACTGGTTTGATGCAGCTCTCCATGCTACTCTATCCTGTGCAAGCTTCTTCATCTCCCAGTACCTACTGCAACCTACATCCTTCTGAATCTGCTTAGTGTATTGATCTCTTGGTCTCCCTCTACGATTTTTACCCTCCACGCTGCCCTCCAATGCTAAATTTGTGATCCCTTGATACCTCAAAACATGTCCTACCAACCGATCCCTTCTTCTAGTCAAGTTGTGCCACAAACTTCTCTTCTCCCCAATCCTATTCAATACCTCCTCATTAGTTACGTGATCTACCCACCTTATCTTCAGCATTCTTCTGTAGCACCACATTTAAAAAAAATAAAAAATAAAAAAAAATATACGTACAAAATAATTGTGACCAATAAGGGCCTCCTCATTTACATTTGTATTTCTATTTCTGTTACTTAAAACGTATTAACATCTTGTAGTATTTTAATACTGTATGTTGTCTACTATTTTGGTATCACAGGTGTCAAATAACTGAATAATATTTGCGCGACATCCTCAGTTAATTTTTGCACAAAATATCGCAGTATGTATTGCTATTGTCAGGTAAATGGGCGTGTTTGTGTAAGGATCGACTCGCGACGTTTACCGTGTACTCTACACAACAGGAAAGGTCGCATTGGACAACACCACTTCGAAGGACAAACACAATACGAGAACTTATCTGTGTCTCAAAAACTATTCACCTATTCGTCTTTTTAAGCCCATCATGTTATGCAAAAATTTAACATAGGGTTCCATTTAAAAAAAGAAACCAAAGATGGCCTCATATCTCTGTAATAAAAAATAGCACAAACATGAATTGTGATGTATTCGAGTAGCCCCTGTCCCTGCAATTCACTGTCCAAACGGCACCTTTGTATCTATTATGGTTGGGGAGATACAAAGGGTGTTATGACTTCAGCTGCCTCACTCTGTATATGTAAACAGTTGTTACAGAGTGAGGTGGTGCAGTAATAAGGTACTGGATATGTATTCGGGAGGACAGTAGTTCAAATTCTCTATTAGCCATGCAGATGTAATTTCTCCATGATTTCCCTAAATTGCTTGAGGCAAATGGTTTCTTTGAAAGGCAATAGCCCATTTCTTTCACCAACCTGGGTTTGTACTCAATCTCCAGTGACTGTGCCTTCAACAGGACATTAAATCCTACGTGAAAATTTATTTCGAATTTGGAAGGGCTGTTATGGATAGACAATACTTGCATTCGAACAGGCCCAAGATTGTCTGATATTCTGAAGTGCTTGATGCAGAATCAGTGTCGCTCAAACAACAACATGAGATTTGACTAGCGCAACATTAGTGCAAGGGATACGCGAGAAACTGCAGTACAACAAATCTGTTGCTCTGTTTAAAATTGGACAGTTTTGTGAAATGCAGGAGGAAATAGTATTAAAACCTGTCATCTTGCAACCTTTAGTTGCATTTGAACATGTTTGCTATAAAAGTTCTCATACATGTATAGATACCACATGCAAACATTAATGTTGTTTTTTAAGTAAAGGTAACATTCAGTTGTGAAAATACTGTCCATGAAAAAACATTACTTGATTCCGAACCTAGATTGATATTTTATTTGATTAGAAGAGACCGTAATCATTTACTAAGTGGGTCACAGATGAGAAATTCAGTCCCTGTTCACTTATTAGAATATCAGGTAAAAACATTCCCAGGTTTTTATCAGCCTTAGCACATGATGGTGATACAGATTCAGAATGAACTGTCTAACAACTAAAACAAATATTAAACTAATTGTTATCATGAGAATAAATTAAGATGGCGAGACCCGCTGTGGAGACAGTACCAACAGATACTTACTATTATTATAATTCTAATTTAGTACCAACAGAGGTCGGTACATTACGAGGCAAGCAGAAGCTCAAGAATTGGACTGAACTTTTTTGCGATATTTTATTCATATATTAGTTGCTATTGTCACATATGAAACAATGACACCCCTTGACTGAGAACTAGAATGAGTGCAGGAGGAGGGGAAGGGGGGAGTAGAGACGGGGCAGCAAATGAAGTGGTATTGCCAACTGTGGGAATCAGTACCATGTACCTTGGCACTCTAGGAACATCTATCATGTTTTTAACCACAGTTCGAGTGGATCCATTTGTAGTAGGAATTGAACCAACTTTTAAGTTAGACAAATACTCAAAAATAATATTCGTGTCTGCAAGAGATAGTAAGAGGCTAGATAGGAGCCGAAGGCATCTCACACATTCTGTACTGCAGTGTCGTCATTGCCATCCGTGCCATATGATGGAAACAAGAGGGGGGTGTGGCCAATGCTGATTCTATATAGCCAGTGAGAGAGTGGCAGGCAGATGAGTTTGAAAGCAAGAGAGACAGTAACATTTTCAAGCCAGTATAGAAGCAAAATCCAATGTTTCTCTGAAGAAATTTCTCTGTGTGTTATCGAAGTGTAGAAATCAGTAAATTGCGTTAATTTAGAATGGGTATAACATTTGCTATTTAGGCAGATACTTTGTCAGTAAAACTGTTTTTAATTTTGATTAATCAGACTATTTTAAAAATAAATTTTTGTCATCAAGGCTCTTAGAGAAAGGGGGCAGGGGTTCTTATATTCAGGGGTTAATATGGCCACGTGGCGGATAACCTGTGAGTGAGCTAAGGGGACCATACCTTCGTTGCATCCATGGAACAGCTTGTATTTGCACAATTTTTTTTGTCATCCTATTGAAGTCGTCATAGTCTCTCACTCATTGTTTTTACATGTGGAATGTTACCAGCACTTGCTGTATATGGGAGGCACAAGTGCGTATGTCCCAAAGAGACTGGAAAGAAAACAGATAATGAGAGAGAGATGAAATTAAGTGTTTTGTGTTGCTCACAATTTTTGAGCCATAATATGAGAGTTGGACATATGAGAGACATACAGAAAGTGTATCCTCTCAGGTGGTTGAATTAGACAAACCTACTTATTTATGCCCCCCCCCCCCCCCCATGAACCATAGACCTTGCCATTTGTGGGTAGGCTTGCATGCTTCAGTGATACGAAGGATATTTGTTGAGAGGCCAGACAAACATGTGGTTCCTGAAGAGGGGCAGCAGCCTTCTCAGTAGTTGCATAGGTAACAGTCTGAATGATTGACTGATCTGGCGTTGTAACCCTAACCAAAAGGGTCTTGCTGTGCTGGTATTGCGAATGGCTGAAAGCAAGGGGAAACTACAGCCGTAATTTTTCCCGAGGGCATGCGGCTTTACTGTATGGTTAAATGATGGCGTCCTCTTGGGTAAAATATTCCGGAGGTAAAATAGTCCCCCATTCGGATCTCCGGGCGGGGACTACTCAGGAGGACGTCGAAAACTGGCGTTCTATGGATAGGAGCGTGGAATGTCAGATCCCTTAATCGAGCAGTTAGGTTAGAAAATTTAAAAAGGGAAATGGATAGGTTAGATATGGTGGGAATTAGTGGAGTTGAGCGGTAGGAGAAACAAGACTTCTGGTCAGGTGAATACAGGGTTATAAATACAAAATCAAATAGAGGTAATGTAGGAGTATGTTTAATAATGAATAAAAAAATAGGATTGTGGGTAAGCTACTACAAACAGCATAGTAAACGCAATATTGTGGCCAAGATAGACATGAAGCCCACGCCCACCACAGTAGTACAAGTTTACATGCCAATTAGTTCTGCAGATGATGAAGAGATTGAGTAATTTCTTTTATCTCATCATACATTTCATCAGATAGTGAAGGGAGATGAAAATTTAATAGTCATGGGTAAGTGGAATTCAATAGTAGGAAAAGGAAAAGAAGGAAACGTAGTAGGTGAATATGGAATGGGGGTAAGGAATGAAAGAGGAAGCTGCCTGGTAGAATTTTGCACAGAGCATAACTTAATCATAGCTAACACTTGGTTCAAGAATCAAGAAAGAAGGTTGTATACATGGAAGAGGCCTTGAAGATACTGGAAGGTTTCAGATTGTATAATGGTAAGAGAGAGATTTAGGAAACAGGTTTTAAATTGTAAGACATTTCCAGTGGCAGATAATGACTCTGACCACAATCTATTGGTTGTGAACCGTAGATTAAAACTGAAGAAACTGCAAAGAGGTGGGAATTTAAGGAGATGGGACCTGGATAAACTGTCAGAACCAGAGGTTGTAGAGAGTTTCAGGGAGAGCATTAGGGAATGATTGACAAGAATGGGGGAAAGAAATACAGAAGATGAAGAATGGGTAGCTTTTAGAGATGAAATAGTGATGGCAGCAGTGGATCAAGTAGGTAAAAAGACAAGGGCTATTAGTAATCCTTGGGTAACAGAAGAAATATTGAATTTAATTGATAAAAGAAGGAAATATAAAAATTCAGTAAATGAAGCAGACAAAAAGGAATACAAATGTCTCAAAAATGAGATCGACAGGAAGTGGAAAATGGCTAAGCAGGCATAGCTAGAGGACAAATGTAAGGATGTAGAGGCATATATCACTAGGGATAAGATAGATACTGCCTACAGGAAAAATAGAGAGACCTTTGGAGAAAAGAGAACCACTTGTATGAGTATTAAGAGCTCAGATGGATACCCAGTTCTAAGCAAAGAAGGGAAAGCAGAAATATTGAAGGAGTATATAGAGGATCTATACAAGGGCGATGCATTTGAGGAAAGTATTATGGAAATGGAAGAGCATGTAGATAAAGATGAAATGGGAGATACGATACTGCATGAAGAGTTTGGCAGAACACCGAAAGCTCTAGGTCGAAACAAGGCCCCGGGGGTAGACAACATTCAATTAGAACTACTTATAGCCTTGGGAGAGCCAGCCCTGACAGAACTTTACCTTCTGGTGAGCAAGATGTATGAGCCAGGCGAAATACCCTCGGACTTCAAGAAGAATAATAATTCCAATCCCAAAGAAAGCAGGTGTTGACAGATGTGAAAATTATGAACTATCAGTTGAATAAGTCACGGCTACAAAATACTGACACAAAATCTTAACAGACTAATGGAAAAACTGGTAGAAGCCGACCTCGGGGAAGATCAGTTTGGATTCCGTAGAAATGTTGGAACATGGGGATTAAGGAAAGGCAAACCTATGTTTCTAGCATTTGTAGACTTGGAGGAAGCTTTTGACAATGTTGACTGGAATATTCTCTTTTAAATTCTGAAGGTGGCAGGGGTAAAATACAGGGAGCAAAAGGTTATTTACAATTTGTACAGAAACCAGATGGCAGTTATAAGAGTAGAGGGACATGGAAGGGAAGCAGTGGTTGGGAAGGGAGTGAGACCGGGTTGTAGCCTATCCTCGATGTTATTCAATCTGTATATTGAGCAAGCAGTAAAGGAAACAAAAGAAAAATTCAGAGTAGGAATTAAAATCCATTGAGAAGAAATAAAAACTTTGAGGTCCACTGATGACATTGTAATTCTGCCAGAGACAGCAAAGGACCTGCAGTTGAACGATATGGCTGTGTCTTGAAAGGAGGGTATAAGATGAACATCAACAAAAGCAAAACGAGGATAATGGAATATAGTGGAATTAAATTGGGTGATGCTGAGGGAATTACATTAGGGTGTGAGACACTTGAAGTAGTAAAGGAGTTTTGCTGTTTGGGGAGCAAAATAACTGATGATGGTCGAAATAGAGAGGATATAAAATGTAGACTGGCAATGGCGAGGAAAGTGTTTCTGAAGAAGAGAAATTTGTTAACATCGAGTATAGATTTAAATGTCAGGAAGACCTTTCTGAAAGTATTTGTGTGGAGTATAGCCATGTATGGAAGTGAAACGTGGATGATAAATAGTTTAGACAGGAATAGTATTAACCTTTCAAAATGTGGTGCTACAGAAGAATGCTGAAGATTAGATGGATAGATCAGATAACTAATGAGGAGGTATTGAATAGAATTGGGGAGAAGAGAAATTTGTGGCACAACTTGACTAGAAGAAGGGATCAGTTTCTAGGACATGTCCTGAGGCATCAAGGGATCACCAATTTAGTATTGGAAAGCAGCACGGAGGGTGAAAATTTTAGAGGGAGACCAAGACACTAAACAGATCAGATGGATGTAGGTTGCAGTAGGTACTGAGTGATGAAGCAGCTAGCACAGGATAGAGTAGCGTGGAGTGCTGCATCAAACCAGTCTCTGGACTGAATACCACAAACAACAACAACAACGACACAGTAGTGTGTATCTCTCCATTTTGCCCAGGAGATAGCAGCAGAGAGGTCTGACACTGACTTGATAGAAAGACAAAAGAGGATGGGTTCAGTTCAGTATTTACAAATTTGTTTTGATTTAGATTATGATAAAGCTAATGTAACAGATACACTAACTATCACCTATTATCTATTCATAAGGAACTTAATGATAGTATTTGTTGCAGGGAGAAGACGAGGCATCGTTCACGTTCTCGAAGCCATGAAAGTCGTCGTGGTGAAAATTATGACAGGTATTATTCTAGTGGAAAATCACGCAGTAGACATTCATCGCGTGGTGTTGAAGATCGGCCAAAGGAGCGTCGATAGCAAAGACAATGTGCACAGTTGTCCGATACTTGACTGCCTATTTATGGACACTATGAAGTGCGACGTGATACTTTTTTTAATATTTTGTGTGAAAATTGTAAATTTCTTGTACATTAAAATTTATATTTATAGTAATTTTTCGTTTGTGTCTACACTTCCCTATTGCTAACACTTGGTTTAAGAATAATGAAAGAAAGCTGTATATGTGGAAGAGATACTACAAGATTTCAACTTGATGTATAGGGTCTTTCATATATTACACAATTAAAAAAAATGCAATAATTAATTCAAAAGTACATCAAAATATTTTTTTTTTACTTTCATCTACATACATTCCCATTTAAGTGAGGAAAATTATATCAGGCATATGTCCACCTCCACTGTCTTGGCAGGCAGTTACTTGGTCTATGAAGTTTGTGATGACCCTCCCACGGACGTGTGTCTTGTGGTCATTAATGACATGTTAAGTTAAAGAACGGTTTGTGGTGTGTTCTGGTAGACCTTGGAATTCACACAACTCCATAAAAAGAAATCACATGGAGTAAGGTCACAAGATCTGGGAGGCCATTCCAGGTCGCCATGAAGTGAGATCACAGACTGAGGGAATTTTTCATGGACTAGAGTTATTGTCTAGCAGGATGTGCGACATGTAGCCCAGTCCTACTGAAACCACATACTGCCTGTATCACCTTCATCCAGAGCAGGCCAGAAATTGTTTCTGACCATTTCACTGTTAACATTTGCTGCATTACCTAATGTCGAAATTTTCAAGAAAGAAGAGGCCATTCACACCACCTGCCTATAAGCCACACCAAACTGTTGTTCGCAGTGGATACATGTGGCTGTCGTCGTTTCTTGGATCATCCTAGGGTTTTCTTGGCCCCATATACAGCAATTTTGTCGGTTAATGAGCCCACACAGATGAAAATATGTCACTGAAGATTATTCTTCTTCAAAAATTGTTGTCCTCTTCTTGTTTTGTGACAATCTACTTGTTGAAATTTTTGTTTCGAATAATTTATGGGTTTAAGATACCCAGTCAGCCAAATCTTGTACGGGTGTATATGAAGATCCTTTTTCAAAGTTCTTTGAGGCTCACAGCACACTACCCTGCACCAGTGCAATGTTTTGTTCCATATGAAGTGTATGGTTTTATCCAGGCGATTTTATGGTTGCAATGGACCCAGTTTCCTTGATTACGTTATCAGTCTCAGCTCTCTCGATGCTGTAGGAGCATTATTACGTGCAGAGATCCCTCAAAGTCTACAAACATTCTCTGCATAGCATTTGCCAGTTCTGTGATGGGTTTTCACGATAACATGTTCCTCCTTTGTGAACCGCTCCATGGCAACAGATCATGGAATACGCAAACAACAATTGATCAAGTAGTTAGAATAACAGTTGATATTAAAAGTAATTAATACAGTGCTGTAAACTTGAAAACAAAATTTTACCACTCTCTTTAAAAATTGTGTACTATATGAAAGACCCTTTATAAGGGCAAGACACATATTTCGGAACCAGATTTTAGACTGTAACACATTCACATGGGCAGCTGTGGACTCCGATCATAATTTTTTGATTATGAACTGTAGATTAAAGCTGAAGAATTTGCAAAAAGGTTAGGAAATTAAGGAGATGGGATGTGGGTAAGTTGAAAATTTGGAAGGAAGCCTTAGGCAACAATTGACTGAAACAGGGGAAAGGAATACAGTAGAAGACTATAGTTCGCCTTGATAGAATGAAATAGTGAAGGCAACAGATGATTAGAAAGATAAAGGGATGGTCCTTGGAGATCACAAGAAATACTGAATTTAATTGAGGAAAGAGGAAAACATAAAAATGAAGCAGGCGAAAAGGAATACAGATATCTAAAAAATGGATTGACAGAATGTGCAAAGCTGGTAAGCAGGAAAAGATAAGAGGATGAATACAAGTCTATAGAATTGTGTGTGACTAGGAGAAAGAAAGATGCTATCTGTAGGAAAATTAGAGAGACATTAGGAGAAGACAGAAGCAGGTGTATGATTTTGAATAACAGCTCTGATGGAAAATAATAGTAGCAAGCAAAGAAGGGAAAAGTGGAAGGAATGTATAGAGTGGCTATACATGGGAAATGCGTTTGAAGGCAATATTGTAGAAAGGGGAGAGAAGTAGATGGAGATGGGAGATATGATACTGTGAGAGGAATTTATTTAATTAGATAGATAAAAAGTCTACTCACCAAGCGGCGGCAGAACACACCCATAAAAGACTGTTGTAATTGGCAAGCTTTTGGAGCCAATGGCTCCTTCAGGCAGAAGGTTTGAAGGGGAAGAGAGAGGACTGGAAAAGTGTATGGAAAGGGATAAATTTCGGGAAAGTCAACCAGAACCGCAAGTCAGGTGAGACCTATTGCACAGAATGAGAAGGAAAGGCTTTCCAGTCCTTTTCTTTCACCCTTCTTCCTCCTCCTTCGGCCTGAAGGAGGAGCTACTGGCTCTGAAGGTTGCCAATTAAAACCATATTTTGTTTGTGTTTTCTGCCAGCACTTTTGAGTAGATTTTTTTATCTGTAATTAAATAATTTTGTTAATAATTGATCATTTTTGTTGTTGTATCTGAGTGGAATTTTGCAGAGCACAGAAAGATTTAAGCTGAAACAAGAACTGCTGATATCCTTGAGAGAGAGAGACAGACATGACAAAAATACTACATCTGATATGCAAGATATGAGGTCACTCAGACTTTAAGAAGAATGTAATAATTCCAAAGAAAACAAGTGTGAATGGTAGCGAATTATTAGTTGAACAAGTCATGGTGGCAAAATATTAACACGTTACTTACAGAAGAGTAAAAACTGGTAGAAGCTGACCTTGGGGAGGACCAGTTTGGCTTCTGGGGAAACTTTGGAATGTGTGAGGCAATAATGATCCAGTGACTTAGAAAAAGCTTATGAGAATGTTGACTGGAATACAAACTTCGAAATTCTGAAGATAGCAAGGGTAAAATACAGGGAGTGAAAGGTTATATACACTGCCAGTAGAAAAATAAATGCAAGATCCACAAGGACCATCCAGTGGTATCAGAGTATAACGTGCATAATGAAGGGTTGTAGTGTTAGTGATCCATTTGTCACATTTGGGAGGATAACAGTTCAAACACAAGTCCAGTTATGCAGATCTGTTTTCTGTGATTTCGCTAAATCATTCCAGGCAAATGCCAAGATGGTTCCTTTAAATGGGCACAGCCATTTTCCTTCCCTATCCTTGACACAATGCAAGCTTGTGCTCCTTATGTAACAACCTTGATGTCAACGGGATGTTAAACCCATTCATCATCCTCTCCTCTTTTCATTTGTCGTGGTCACTGTCAGTCACATGGTGCTCAGGAGGCCTGTCTGTCTGTCTGTCTGCATATCAATTCTGAAGGCAGTAACTGTTCTGAGTTTAGAGGCGAACAGTGTTTGTATTATTCATTCTATGATACAACCAGGCCCCCACAGATGAGTACATGCTTCTGTTGAACAGCTTCAACCATATGAATGGGAGCATACTGGTCTTGCGGGAAGTTGAACAGATGGAAGAGTTGACTGCAGAGTGGAATGGTGGCCCGTTGTCTTCAGTGATGAAAATAAGTAAGTGCTTTCTGTATACAAATGATGGAATACTCGTATATGGCATAGACCTGGTGAATTTTGGAGTGCATTTGTTCTTGACACTCGGGTCCCACCCCAGGCTTGCATGGCGTGGAGGGCAATCAGTTTACAACTCGCAGTCACATTTGGTGTTTCTGTAGGACAAAGTAACCAGTGCCCGCTACACTGCACAGGCTGTTATCCCATTGCAATTGTTGGTTCTTCAACAGGAAGGTGACGTGCTTTTTTAGCAGGATGATGCACATCCACATATGACTCCTCCAGCACATTGTGCTCTTCAGGGTGTACAACTGCCCTGCCCTGCCCAGCAAGACCACCAGATCTATCAGCTGAGCATATATGGGACATGGTGAAGTGGAAACTGACTCATTCTCCACGATCTGTAAGGACCATTGCCAAACTGCAAAAAAAGACGCAAGATGCTTGGGACAGTCTACTGCTGGATTCCATTCGGCACCTTTATCATCATTTACATACAAGAATACATGCCTGCATTGCCACCAGAGAGGCATACATTGTGAACTGATTGGGTACCCTTTACTGTGATGTGTGTTTCATTTGGTCTGAATTTATCATTTACTATTACAGTTATGAACTGCATGGCAACTCTTGTCCATAAAATGATCTTATCCTTGAGGGTGTCGCATTTCTTTTCCTGGCAGTGTAGAACATGTACAGAAACCAGACTCCAGTTACAAGAGTTGAGGGGCATGAAAGGGAAGAAGTGCTTCAGAAGGGAGTGAGACAAGATTTTAGCCCATGCCTCTTGTATGTCACTACTGATTAGGTGTGACAGTTCAGATCTGTCCTTTTTTTCATATTTTTCTTGCAACAATAATGTCATTGTAATGAAACCCACTCTGGCCCATATAATCTAGAAGAGTATCAACACATCAATGCATGTAAATCTTGCTTCCAGTATGTGCAACTGAAGCAAGCAGTTCAAGAAGTGACAAAATGCATGAGAGACAGTATCAGTGATAATGTCTGGGAGCAGCACAACCACGACCCATCTGCCGATGCAGTTGATAATAGAAGTATGTATTTGCAACCATCTAAGGTGAAAGTGGACCATTGAAGTCGAGATAAACATGTTGGAACTGTCCTTTGGGGATGTTGAATTGACCCAGTGGAGGTTGTGCATGGCATCAAACTTTACAACATTGACATGGTAAGCATGTGCACATCCAGGAGCAACAGCCTGACTTAACCCCTATCCAAATGAAGCATTAGTGACAAGGTGAGTAGCAGCCTTTAGGCCTGAATGAGGGAGGTCTGAACTGCCGAGAAGACTTTGTGCAACAGGGGGTGGAGGGTAGCTGTGGAGGTGTTACATAGCGTAGGGCACAAAGGAGACGGCATGGCTCGGTAGTCAGTGTGGTAGCATCATCTTGTTGCAAATGGCAGATATCCAGATTACCTTGTTACAGGCACACCAGTTTGTTCAAGTCCAAAAGTGAAGAAACGGTGTGTATAAGCGACATGTAATCACTGATGACATTATTTGTTCCTTTCATACAACAGACATCAGTGTTATACTGGCAAATGAGGTACATGCTATGAAAGTAGCTGGCTGTCAACTCAGCAGGATTACGGATGGCATCTGCAAGTATTTTGTGATAATTACAGATCGACCTTCTATGTCCTCATGAAAGTGACGGACCACCTTGTATATTGCAAACAGTGCCCTGTCAAAGATTAACCAATTACACTCACTTTCAGAAAAAAAAAACAGAACACCTTGAATAACTAGAGATAGGACATTCATATTAACAGGAAATGTACATTAGTATGTGCTGCAGAAATGATTAACATTCCTATCACCTCAGTTCAGCATGCACCCTGTTGCCTAGTAGGCACAGGGTCCACGTGTGATGGCATCAACGCGTATAAGGCACAGATAGCGTCCTGTATTATAGCTACCCATTCTGCATCACTTGGTTCCAAAATTAATTTGTGGTGGCCGGCATTGGGCCACAGTGCTGCACCTGTCGTTTCACCGTATCCCAAACATTTTTGATCGGCGACAAGTCTGGTGATCTGATGGACCAGGGCAAAAGACTGACATCCTGTGACACCAAGAAGGCATGTGTTCATGCAGCAACATGTGATCGTGCATTGGCTTGCTGAAAGATGATGTCTGGGGTGTTGTAGAGAAAGGGTATGGCTACGGATTGCAGGATGTCATTCATGTAGGTCACACTGCTCACCGTGTCCTGGACATGCACCAACTGTGATTTGTGGTTGTACCCAATAGCACCCCACACCATAAAGCCTCTAGTTGGCACTGTGTGTCTTTTGCAAATGCAGTCACTCTGATGCTGTTTCTCCTGTCTGTGGCTAACCAAAATGTGGCCATTATTTTCAAACAAACAGAACCTGGATTCATCCGAAAACACTATCTGATGCTATTCCTGTCCACAGTGACATCGTTCCATACACCATTGTCGTCTAGCATGTTTCTCCATATTCGTCAAAAGTAGGTGTAGAAGTGGCCGATGTGCATGTAACCAGTGCCACAATAAATGGCCACGGACTATCACCCCTGATAGTGTACGATGTGTTATACTGTTCCACTGTTGTGTCAGGACTGAGAGGAGAATGCAGATCTATCCTGCAATGCCATTAGGAGGAGGTATCGATCTGACCCATCTTGTCATGTTCTACAGCATTATGTGAAAAATCTATACACACTTGTTGCACTGCCAAAACACTTGGTCCTGCACGAGCAGCAATTTCCCAGATGGATGCATCACATTCTCTCATGCCATAAATGTGCCCTCTTTCAAAGTCACTAATTTGATGGAATGGTTTGCGCATACATCTGCGAGGCGCCCTGCAAGTCTGCTCAAGACGCACTGGTCCATTACCTTCAGTTTATAGTGACAACAAGAGCTGCATGCACATTTTACTGGTCAATGGTGTTGCAAGTCAGGGTATTGCGGCACATTGTAAAAGTGCACATGTCCTGTGTGCAGTTCGTGCGAACGTGGTTGCAACCTGGAGAGGTTAGAGTTCACATTCACATCTGATGCGAGCTGGTAGGCACACATGAGTGCGGAATTTGTATACGCTGAAAGGTAGGAGTGTCACTAACAAAAACGCTGTCTGCGCACCCTCAGCGGAATCCAAGTCATAATACTGGTGCCTGTCCATTGTGCAGGATTTGGCGTGAAAATGCAAATGTGTCACACACAAACACAGTTCAACGGAATACATCTGTGGTCACTAATGTGGCTATTCCTGTTCCCATGGCGAACTGATGGAGAATGATCACCAAGAGAAGAGCCAATGTACAGAGAAAGCACTTTTATTGAAGTTAGCACATTACAATAAGTGGCATAACATACACATAAAGTGCTGGTTGAAACCAGACTGAGTCAAAGATAATCACGAAGTCCGTCACAGTAGTTCTTGTTACAATCAATCTTTACATGTTCGATGACGGTGGGCACCACAAACCCCTTGAGCTTGTATCGTACATGCCGCTAATAATTCCGGCACATTGTGTCAGTCACTGAAAAGACAAAGGATGGTGTACATAAATTTCAGGCAGTCTCTTGTAACGGAACTACTGGAAACTCTCGGGAAAAGTTTGCAATGTAGGATTTTGTTTTGAAGATTACATCAAATTACACCACACTGAAAGTTAAGTGATGTTTTAAATGTAATCACTCGGAACTTTATGACCGCCTACCTAACAGCTGGTGGTGTCCACCTGCCATGGTGCATTATCTTGTTGAAAAATGCAGCTGCTACCAGGAAACGTGATCGTCATACGTGAATATTCCCCAGAGCATAATGGAGCCCGTGCCAACTTGTCTCCGTCCCATCATACATGTGTCAAGGAGCTGTCCCCCTGGAGGACAATGGAGTCGCACCCTCCATCAGCATGATGAAGAAAGTATTGGTATTCATCCCATGCAATGCTCTGCCACCGTGCCAACACCCAGTGCTGATGGTCAAGCGCCCATTTTTGTCACAGTTGCTGATGTCATGGCGTTAACATTGGCACGTGCATCTTTTATCGGCTGTGGAGGCCTATCGTTAGGACTGTTCGGTGCACTGTGTGTTCAGAAGCACTTGTAAACTGTGCAGCAATAAGGTCTGATGTTAGTTCCACACAGTTCGCTGCCTGTCCTGTTCCACCAGTCAGCCCAGCCTACAACTTCCAGTATCAGTAATGAGGGTTGGCTGCCCAACCTCATGATGTCTGGATATGGTTTCACCTGACAAGTCATGCAGTTTCTGAAATGCTTGTACCAAGCTTTGGGGCCATCACACACTGCTCCCAGTCAGACAGGTTGATTGTGCGCCATCCCTATTCTATACATGGAAAGCAAGCTCACTGACACTACATGCACCAGGTGTGTGTCTGACTAGCAGATGCCGTTATCACCTGGATGGGTTTATATTGATAGTAGGTCAGTGGTCATAACCTCTAGCTGATCAGTGTACTTTTAGTATTTCTTGAAAATTTAATTTTCTTTTGACAAATAGTCCCTACACTGGAGGAGTTTAAATAAAGCTCTACCTTTCTGTGCCAGCTCTCCACAAAAACTACTGCTCAAAAACTAGACATAAGAATGGAAACTACCACATTGGAACGTTTAGAATTTAAAAAAGTATGACTTTAGTGAATATTTTGTTGTTCTGTGCATGTACTGCATTTGATTGCTTTTGAGCAAAAAATCTGTTCTCTGTAAATTACAAGCTTATGTTATACACTACCCTATTTGCTAAATAATCTTCATGACATCTCACGTCTTGTAAAAAGATACCACTCACTGAATAGCAGAGGCTTTGAGTCATTGACTGAATTATAAAAAAAAGAAAGACTTTTCCATCTGTCTCATTTTCATTTGATTGCCCCCTTATGTATTAAGAAACTTGGTGGACCTAAAATAGGACCATGTGACACACCCCTGTCCCACTACTCTACAGAACCCCAATCAGATTCAAACCTCTTTCCGAGCTGAAGATAGAGGGTATCCTCCCGTTTGCCAGCTATTCCACAATGCTCCGATTTGTGTAAAAGTGCAGCATGCTGTGCACAGTCAAATGAGTCCATTGTTCGCAACTCATTGTTTAGCCCTTGAAAGTGCCTCTTAAACAGAACAACATTAATTTTAAACCCAGAATTTAAGTAAGATGTATAAATGGTAAAATCTTTTGCCTTTTGCATTTATCGTTGATGATTTTTTCCTTTTCATTCATCATGTGGTGTTCAACACACTCACTGCCACATGATCAGTGAGGGATGCTTCACCACCAGACCATGGCAGTCAACATGTCAAAGTCATTTATAGTGTGTCCTCCCTCACTGAAGAAGTAGTTTATAAAACAATATCTGAATCATACAAGTGTTATTGTCTTGGATGCTGGGAATGCTTTGACAACCATGTACATTATTTTCTTGTTGTTTCTTTTGTTGACAGTCACTGATAGCAAACTTGCTGATTTAAATCTTATCTGTTTCACATATCTGTAATTTTCGAGCAACCTAGGCCTACTGTTTGGTGTATGGCAGTATGAACCATTTCACACTATGGATGACAAGTCAGCTTTACTGTATTATTATGGTGTCATGCAGCTGTTGGGATTATATCATTAATAAAAATGTAGGTAGCTGAATGCAACCTTGAACTTATGGATGTATCTGCAAAACTAGACCAGACTATCTTCTAGCTTAAGTTTTTGTATTTAATCTGATTTACTGAGGGACATGGAGTTTTTCTCCCAAGTGATTTCGATTATTTTCTTCATTGTGTAGAATCTTACTTGGTTGTCTACTCTAAAATATACGTTGTAGCTTGCTGGCATACTCATGTTACCTATATTTGCTGCCAGAATACTCTACCCAGCCTTTAGTACGTCCAATTGCTGATTTGAAGATATTAATGAGATTTTTCGCTATGAGGGTTGAACATTTTACCTTACAACCTGTTAAGGTTATGCCACCTTCGTTACGTGGTTTTGTCAGTTGATCTCTGGTTACCTGAAACAACACAACTTTCCGAATAAACCAGCCAATGGACTTTCTGATTTGTGTGATATATTTTCTATTGACAGGTATAATGTGTGCAACATAACACAATTTGGATAGGACCAGTATGTTTACACATTCACTCCTTTGCATCAGGGAACCTTATACTTTTTCTACTATTCCTTTGGAACTGACATCAATTAACTCATTTTTTGTTTTTTTTCAATTTCGCTCTAACACTTCCGTTTCAACACTTCAGAGAAGGGATGTGGCATGGGATGAGTACTTCCATTTAGCTACAAGAGCTTTGTTGTTTATCGTTGCCCCTGCAGCTTATTTACAATAGGCCATTATTTCTGATACTTTTGCAGTTTCTTAGGATTCTGTAATTATAATGGTAACGTTATCAGCATGGGCGTTCACGATGAATTGCTGTGCAACGATATTTAACCTGGTAAACAAGTGACAAACAGTATCGTTGATATGGGGCAGCCCTGTTGGGCAGAACTTTGGACTGTTTTAGATTTTAGATTAGATTTACTTTCATTCCAATTGATCCGTAGTGAGGATGTCCTCCAGGATCTCTCTCTCTCTCTCTCTCTCTCTCACACACACACACACACACACACACACACACACACACACACACACACACACACACAAATTTTCAATGAACACATTATTGCACTGAAATTGTGCAGAAGTTATGTTGTACTTATATACAAATCAGTTGGTTTTACTAAGAAATTCATCAATGGAGTAGAAGGAGTTGGCCACCAATAAATCCTTTAGGCTTCTCTAAAACTGAATTTCATTGGTTGTTAAGCTTTTTATGGCTGCTGGCAAGTTATTGAAAATGTGTGTTCCTGAATAATGCACACCTTTTTGTACAAGACTTAGTGACTATAAATCCTTGTGAAGATTATTCTTATTTCTAGTATTGATTCCATGAATTGAGCTGTTGGTTTGAAAAAGTGATATATTTTTAATGACAAATTTAATTAAGGAATAAATATATTTGGAAGCAGTAGTTAGTATCCCTAGTTCCCTAAACAGGCTTCTGCAGGATGTTCTTGAGTTCACACTACATATAACTCTCACTGCACGTTTTTGTGCCCGGAAAACTTTAGCTTGGCTTGATGAATTACCCCAAAAAATAATCCCATATGAAATTATGGAATGAAAGTAAGCATAGTATGCCAGCTTTTTCATTTTTATTTCCCCTGTGTCTGACAAAATTCGCATTGCAAACAGAGATTTGTTAAGACGCTTCAGCAGTTCTGTGGTGTGCTCCTCCCAGTTGAATTTATTATCAAGCTGTAATCCCAAGAATTTAACACTGTCCACTTCTTCTATCTTCTTGTCATCGTATGTTAGACATATACTCTTGGGACACCCCTTACAAGTTCTGAACTGCATGTAGTGGGTTTTTTCAAAGTTTAGTGACAAAGAATTGGCTAGGAACCAGTGATTAATGTCCACAAATATTTTATTGGCTGAGCTTTCTAAGACTACACTTGATTTGCTATTTATTGCAATGTTTGTATCATCGGCAAACAAAACAAACTTGGCATCTGGTAATGTTACTGATGAAAGGTCATTGATATACACAAGAAAAAGTAATGGAACCTTGTGGGACCCCACATGTAATTAGTTCCCAGTTGGATGATGCCTGATAGCTTGATACATGTCTCTTTCCTAATAACACCCTTTGTTTCCTGCCAGAGATATAAGATTTGAACCATTTTGCAGCATTTCCTGTTATAATATTCTAGTGTACTTAAAAGGATATTGTGATTTACAGTCAAATGCCTTTGACAGATCACAAAATATACCAGTTGCCTGCAATTTTTTGTCTAATGAATTAAGCACCTTTTCACTGTAAGTGTAGATAGCCTTCTCAATATCAGTACTGTGTGAACGTATACAACTTTTGGCAACAGTATGTTTGATGTTAGGATCTCCGGAAGTCTTTTACCATTGATGCACCATTAACTGACTTTTAGGTATAACAATGTCTTGGTTCATCAGTGTTTGAACCTATAGAACAGTTCCTCATAAGAGAGAACTTTGCGATAAATCTTCAATGCACTGTTTTCTGGGAATGGCATACTGTCATAAACATGGAGGTATAATACCTGATATACGGCGAAATTCAATATGGCGTGCACAAAGTTCTGCACCTGTCGACTGCTATCAAGTTTCATAGTCAGATCAAGCGACATGTCATTTTTACATCACTTCACACCAAGCTCTGAATGTGTCTCTAGCTTCTCCCAGCAAAATGCTTACTCTAACCTGGCTCGCCGCCATTTTCAGCAACTTAGGTTGGCGGCATCCTTTTCGGTAGTTTTCTGAACTAATTTGCCAGTAACACATTAAAGAAACAAAATCTTTGAGAGTTTGTCTTGCACATTTGATATCATTTGTTATGTTGCGTTTAGCCATTTACTTATACCAGTTTTCAAAAATATTTCATGAACCTTATAATTATTGTAACCTGTATTTTCCTTACAACATCATGTCCAGTGTGCACACAATGCCACCAGGTGTCATTCATTCTCATGGTGAACAGTTCACGATGGATGAGATCTTTCATGGACTACAGTCACTATAAAGAATCTTAAAAAAAATCGCGTACTGCACAATAGCTGTAAAACAGAGCATATAGAGAAACTAAACGAAACATGTATGACTGTCTAAAGTGAAATGCTTTCAATGATTAGCAAATTATTATCAAAAGACCCCATGAAACCCTTCGAAGTTCTAATAATATTGTCAGAAGCATGGATGATACACAAACCAAAACAAGGGGAGAAATGCTAATCTCCGTTTTCAAATGTTCCTTTACAGAGTTTCAGAGGTTGTGCTCTAGATTAATTCTTGTATCACTACAGAGTTGAACGGTATAGGTATTAGTGGCTTTAGTGCACAGTGGTATTGAGAAATAGCTGAAATCGCTAGGATTAAACAAGACTCCAGGGCCCAATGGAATCCTCAGACACTACATAATTTGCAGTTGAGTTAACTCCCATTAGAACCATAGTACATCGTAGATCCCCCGAATGAAAAACTGTACTCAGAGGCTGGAAGAAAGCACAGGTCACACATATGCACAAGAAGAGTAGTAGAAGCGACCAACAATATAGAACTGACATCCCTCTGCTGCAGATTCTTAGAACAGATTCTATGTTCAAACGTAAAGAGGTAGCGGTATCTTAGCAAACGCAGGTACTACATGCAAGAGATAAAGCGATTTGTAATTAATTAATTTGTTGTTATATTTCAAAGATAAAACTGTACATTATACCTGTTTCACTCACAAACATACATTACATATATGTCTGTGATCACTCAATATTTTCGATCTTCGACTTAAAGAATAACCAACCGCGCGGTCAGAAGCGCCTTATCACGGTCCTCGCGGCTCCCCCGTCGGAGGTTCGAGTCCTGCCTCGGGCATGGGTGTGTGTGTGTGTGTTGTCTTTAGCGTAAGTTACTTTAAATTACATCAAATAGTGTGTAGGCTTAGAGACCGATGACCTCAGCAGTTTGATCTCATAAGATCTTACCACAAATTTCCAATTAAAGAATAACCAAGGCCTATATAGCCTCCTGTCCGCGATAATGCAAGGGCACTCTTTCTTGTTACACGTAATTACGACAGTAATTATGATCATATATTAATGAATTTATATTTTATTTCATAACCATCGAATACAGTTCCTGTAACTAATGCTACGTCCAGAAATTTTTCTCTCTTTCAGTTTCTAATAACGCTGTGAAGCGATTGGTTTGGTGATGTGTCGATATGCACGCCATCCGCTCCGCGCACCATTATACGCAGATTCCGTAAGTCGAAATTTGCAGTGTAAATTTTTTGTCACAAGGTCCGACCAATGTTTTTTGATAATGCAAAACTTTTTTCATATTATATTCAGAGGCGGAGTAACATATGGGCCCACTAGTAAGGGATTAGGGGCTGCAGCTTTAGAGGGCGGCATTTTTTGCACTCTATTTATTCTACGTTTTAAGATAACTGCATTTACAAATGATAAAAATCATTAATATTGTGAAATGTCTTGGTAGTTTAAACAAGCCCTAAGAACGACAATTGGCAATACAAGCTATGAAGTGTTATTGGTCTACTTGGTCACTGAATGGAAATTGAAAACTCAGTTTCCGGATGGAGTCGTGTTTGTGAAATTGCTGAATAATGTTTCAAAGTTAGCTATCAGGATGACAATGAGCTTTGAGAATGCTGTCGGCTTCTAATATCTGTTCATCGAGAACAGAGAAAGAGGTGACAATGAAATTAAATTATTCTGCATTGTTGGTCTTCTCTACGATTTCATTTCGTAGCTCAGTTCGGACAAGTAATCTAAGTTAGTCAGTTGATCACTGTCGTGTTTAAAGTAAAAAGCTTTGTACTCTTGTGACGTGTGGTATGATTTTGTACTCGATGCTTTTTATTTACAAACTTATTTTCTTTTGTGTTGGTTGCCAGGTTCGTTAAGTATCTTTAACGTGTATAATAGTGACAAAAACAAAATTGGAAAATTAAGTGGGATGGTCCATCGGAAATTAGCGGAGGAAAAACGAGAACGAGAAGCTAATGTTCTAAAGACACTTGGTAGAGTAGACATATTCTTCAAAAAAACAGTGTTGCTGGTTCGATTTCGATTTCAAGTAAGTGCTGCTACGGTTATAAAAGAAGTAAAGAAGTAAATTTAAAAATGAAGAGAAACAAATTGTTCCTGAGTTGGGGTCTCACAAAAACCGAAATATCGAATCAGATATTACGAAAAAAAAGGTTAGTGATGATCTTGCGGAATGGTGTGTTAATGAATAAACAATCGACTTTCTTTTACGCCGTGGCATCAATCAAAATTGTAACGGTGAGTTTTCCAATTCACGAAGATCAATAGGTGTTAAAACCAGATGCGTAAACAAAAACTTATTTTATCGTTAACTAAATAGTGAATCAACTTTGTGTAATTACTTAGTATACTCCTGTAGCACTGGTGCTATTTTTTGTGCATCATGTAAGTTGTTCAGATAGAAGACCGCAATTGCTACTATTGGTATTTCACATTGGAGAAATATTTCTCGTATTTTATCTCATTATGAAAAATCACTTGAACACAAAAATTTTGCGTTTCCACTTTTAATAAGGAAAAAATCACTTGGAAAGATAGAAAACCATTTTCGAATTGTTCGTTGAGACAGAAAAAATGTACTGACGCAGTGTGTTGAAAAGGATGTTTGCAGTAGTGAAGAAGCTAACAAGTGGCGGACTATCCCTCGTTGGACACGGTGAAAAATTCCATTCATTACATAACGGGCAATTTATGATGTCTCTTGAACTTATAGTCGAGTTCGATCCTTTTGTCCCAGAGCACACTGAACGATTTGAAAATCCAGGACAGGAACACCCAACTATTTATCTTGCATAATAACTGATGAAGTGCGTACCAAGATATGTGAACGAGATTGGTGAGCCTGTTGAACGTCTCTTTTTGTTTTTACCAAGCAAGGAACAGGAGCCTGAAAACCTTGCTGAGGCCGTTTTGAAAGTCCTGTCTACAAATTCCGTTGATGTTACTACATTCTTTGAGTTTAGTTGGTACTAATAGTGCAAGTTGATGCTAGGAAGTATGTTCATTTTTCGATTTAGTGCAAAGCGTTTTTAATTTTTTCTCTGGTCCTACACAACGCTGGGATCAACTTCTTTCTTTCTTGAAACCAGGAAGCAAAACAGTTAAACGTTTATCAAAAACGCGTTGGTCAGCAAGAGAGAATGCATGTGTAAGTCTAAAAGACAACTGGGAGAACGTTATCAGTGGCCTCACACATGTTACCAATAACACCCGTGAAAAACCACTTGCCCGAAATGAGGCTTCAGTTTTAGTACATCAACTCCGTAGACTAGAAACAGTTATCATGACGACAGTTTGGAAGGAAACGCTCCAGAGATTTAACGGTGTAAATGTGAAACTGAAAAGTGTAAATACTGAAACTGAAATAGTGCATTAATTATATGAATCACTTGTTAGATTTTATTAGCTCTATTTGTGGCATATTCGACTATTGTGAAAATTAATCCACGGGGATTATGGCTGATATGGGCTACGAATGCACTTAAAAAAGATCGAGGAAATGCAAATTTCTTGGTGATGAAGAAGCAGACACTGAAGAAGTTCTTCTGAGTGGTTGGGAGAAACTCAGAGTCGAAACATTTTTCCCAGTACTCGACAACTTGTACGCTGAATTAGTGAGGAGGAAGGAAAGTTATAAAATACTTTCAGACTCCTTTATAGGTTTTAGTAAACTTAAGAATAGTTCACCAGACGTTATTTCTGAAGCATCATATGAAACTGATTTAGAACCTTCCTTCCCAAGAGAATGTGTGCATTTGGCGGCGCTTTTGAAATCTTGTGAGATTAGTGATGTACAAGTCGAAATGAGTAAATTTCAACACAAGGAGAGGTTACAGCCCATGTCTCCAAATGTCGATATTACTCTTAGAATGTTTCTACTTATGCCACTTACAAAATGTTCAGCAGAACGCTAGTTTTCGGCGCTTAGAAGGCTGAAATCATACCTGCATTCTACCTCGTCTGAGAAAAGACTGAACGGCTTGACCATTCGTCACGTCATAGCTGACCTCTTAACTGACCACCATCTCAACTATAAAGGCATGATTAACAAGTTTGCAGCCATAAAAGTCAGACGCAGAGTTTTCTGACTGGTGAATTTTGTTTATTTCATCATCATCATCATTTAACAGTTCCAGTTTCCCGGGTACTGGTAATGTGCCTCTTCCACTTCGTCCTGTGCTGTTCACGGAGGACACCATCCACTGTCCATCCTCTGGTCAGTAGATCAGCCTTAATGAAGTCCATACATCGGGTTCGAGGTCTTCCTTGAGGTCTTTTCCCATCCACCTGTCTTTCCAAATTTCTTTTGGCTGTTCTAGTTCGCTCCATTCTCATCACATACCCGTGCCATCGAAGTCTAAAATGGTTCTGAGCACTATGGGACTCAACTGCTGCGGTCATTAGTCCCCTAGAACTTAGAACTAGTTAAACCTATCTAACCTAAGGACATCACAAACATCCATGCCCGAGGCAGGATTCGAACCTGCGACCGTAGCGGTCTTGCGGTTCCAGACTGCAGCGCCTTTAACCGCACGGCCACTTCGGCCGGCTCCATCGAAGTCTAGATGCGGCAATTCGATGTAATAGGGAAATGTTTATTCCGGCTTCTTTCCTCAACTCGTCATCCCTTACGTCCATCTTGGTCTTCTGGATGGTGGATCTAAGAAATTTCGTCTCTGATGCTTGCAGCGTTGACCATTCTCTTTTTGTGAGGGTACATGTTTCAATACCATAGGTCAATATTGGTATGAAGTAGCTATTAAACATCATCAGTTTGGCCAGTTTTGGAATCAAGTCATCCCATAAAAGAGATCTTATTGTTGGTAGAATTCAGATCCTTTTTGCACGCTGTTGGTGATTTCATTTCCGCCCAAATTATCATTGGTGATTATACTTCCAAGGTAAGGAAACTGTCCACACACTCTACTTATTGGTCTCCTAGTTTCAGACTTGCTGATTGTTCATCTCTGTTGACTGCCATCACCACAGTCTTGGTCTTGCTGATGTTGAGGTTATATTTCTGGAACTGAGATTTCCATTCATCGAGTCTGTTCTGTACTTCCTCTTCAGTTTCACCCCATATCATGATGTTATCAGCAAAGGCAAATGCATTCAGTGCACCTGACTTCTCCTTGGCGTTCTTCATTATAGTATCCATATCAGTGATGAATAGTAGTGGGGACAGTGCACTTCCTTGCTAAACTCCACTCCTGTTATCAAACCATTAGATTAGATTAGATTAGATTAGTACTTGTTCCACAGATCATGAATACGACACTTCGTAATGATGTTGAACGTGTCAGGTTAATAAAAGGTGTCTATACAAGGTATTACATTACACAAAATATTACATGACACTCAATATTTTTTAATTTTTTTCTTTTTTTTTCTTTTTTTTTGGTGGGGCTCGGGAAATTACCCACTTACTACATCCAAAAATTCATCTAATGAGTAGAAGGAGTTGCCATTAAGAAATTCTTTTAATTTCCTTTTAAATGCTATATGGCTATCTGTCAGACTTTTGATGCTATTAGGTAAGTGGCCAAAGAATTTTGTGGCAGCATATTTACCCCCTTCTGAGCCAAAGTTAGATTTAACCTTGAGTAGTGAAGATCATCCTTTCTCCTAGTGTTGTAGCCATGTACACTGCTATTACTTTCGAATTCGTTCAGATTGTTAATAACAAATTTCGTAAGTGAATATATATATTGTGAGGCTACAGTGAAGATCTCTAGCTCTTTAAATGTCTGCAGGATGATCTTGGATGAGCTCCAGCAATTATTCTGATTACACGCTTATGTGCAATGAACACTCTTTTACTCAATGATGAGTTACCGCAGAATATGATGCCATACGAAAGCAGAGAATGAAAATAGGCTTGGTAAGTTAATTTACTCAGATGTATATCGCCAAAATTTGCAATGACCCTAATAGCATAAGTAGCTGAACTCAAACGTTTCAGCAGATCCTCAGTGTGTTTTTTCCAGGTCAACCCCTCATCAATGCATACACCTAGAAATTCTTAATATTCTACCTTAGCTACCGATTTCTGATCGAAGTCTATATTTATTAATGGTGTCATTATATTTACTGTGTGGAACTGTATATACGTGTTTTGTCAAAGTTTAATGAGAGCCCATTTGCAGAGAACCACTTAATGATTTTCTGAAAAACATCGTTTACAATTTCACCAGTTAATTCTTGTCTGTTGGGTGTGATAGCTATACTTGTATCATCGGCAAAAAGTACCAGCTTTGCATCTTCACATGATGATCGTCCTTCCCCAATTTGTACACAGCTAGTACATTCTTTGTGCAACATCTGAATTTTTCTTATTAGTCCTTCAGGCACATTCTTTTTCCTCAGGCATTCCCAGGTCTTATCTCTTATAACACTATCATAAGCTTTTTCTATATCCAGGAATACAATGACCAGGTTCTTGCCTTTCTCTCAATACTTTTCCATCAATATGCGGGTGCATATTAGTTTTAAGAATTTCAGGTTATTATGTAATTCTTATTAGCAACTTAGACCACACTCATTATGATTTAAAAACGATATAATTTTAATTTAAAATATATTTTTGGAGGGGCGCTTTTATTATGATGTGCCTAAGAGAGAGTTTTAAATCCCACACTGATTATGCTTCCTTCGTATTATCATAGTCTACCGTCACCAAGCTCATCTGCTCTCCAACAACGACTCTTTTATCTGACTCCTACGAAATCAGGTAACGGAGGAGTTTTATTTTGGCCCAACACTAAGATAGCTTAATCAAAATTGAACTCATTATGCGGCCTCTTTCCTTGTTCTGCTCGTGCTGTGGTCGCTGTGATGCATCCCGATTCCGAACAATTAGTTTTCAGAGCAATTAAGTACATTCATTACTTTTCAGTCACATTTCTTATTTTATTTTGAAGGCGATACATTACATTCACCACACGGTGATAGGACCTTATACACTTTCTTGACAAGTAAAATCTGTGTACTGTCACATTCTTATAATCTTCTCGTATTTATTTCATGGAAGTTATATGTGGCAAACACAAAGAGAAGAAATCGAGTGGAAAGAGTAAAAAGGAAAAATTGTACAATAAGGAAAATTGGATAATTATACAATTATTGAAAGTTGTGTGTACTACGCTATTAAAGAACTGGTAAGAATTTCATTGGCAGTTTTTTTTTTTTTTTCTTTTCTGGACATAGAGTGGTCTTTGCTCATTCAAGTTAGGTTCTGATTTGTAGATTAAATTTTACAAAAGTAGATAATTTTCTTCATTTATTAAAAAAGTTGTCATTTGCCACGTTTGTTGTTTTTATTTGTTCACAACTAGTTTCAGCCTTCTAAGGCATTTTCAAGTGATATTGTGGTGTTGCAGTAGAAGACTGGGCCTTAGACATTGAAATGTCAGCGTCTTTAAATTTGTGTTTTTAATTCGTTTTGGTTCACAAAAGTGCTGTCGTCATGCGGCAGAGGGTGACGCGGCGGCCGGTCGGGTGGAGGGTACTGTGGGCCTCATGGCGGAGTTACCTCTTACCTCAGCCTTCATCTACTTCTGCATGAACATACATGTCTGCAAGCCACTGTATTGTGTAAGGTGGAGGGTAGTGCAACAAAAGGTTGTTCTGAAATGATACTGAAAGAATTTAGAGGGTTACTTGCGTATAACTAATTTATGAACAAGCTGTATACTGTGAAGTAGTAACTCCTAAAATAGATGTCTACTCGACTATATAAGGTGAGCATTACGTATTAGTATTACAGCACGTTTTTGAGCAATTAAAACTTTCTTTCTTAAAGATGAGTTACCACAGACCATTATTTCGTTGAATGAAAATATGGAAAATACAGGGTGATTCAAAAAGAATACCACAACTTTAAAAATGTGTATTTAATGAAAGAAACATAATATAACCTTCTGTTATACATCATTACAAAGAGTATTTAAAAAGGTTTTTTTTCACTAAAAAACAAGTTCAGAGATGTTCAATATGGCCCCCTCCAGACACTCGAGCAATATCAACCCGATACTCCAACTTGTTCCACACTCTCTGTAGCATATCAGGCTTAACAGTTTGGATAGCTGCTGTTATTTCTCGTTTCAAATCATCAATGGTGGCTGGGAGAGGTGGCCAAAACACCATATCCTTAACATACCCTCATAAGAAAAAATCGCAGGGGGTAAGATCAGGGCTTCTTGGAGGCCAGTGATGAAGTGCTCTGTCACGGGCTGCCTGGCGGCCGATCCATCGCCTCGGGTAGTTGACGTTCAGGTTTATACCAACGTTTAATACACCACCTATCAGGAGGTTTAACACCATACTTCGTTCGAAATGCACGCTGAACAACTGTCGTCGATTCACTTCTACCGTACTCAATAACACAAAAAGCTTTCTGTTGAGCGGTCGCCATCTTAGCATCAACTGACGCTGACGCCTAGTCAGCAGCGCCTCAAGCGAACAAATGTACAACTAAATGAAACTTTATAGCTCCCTTAATTCGCCGACAGATAGTGCTTAGCTCTGCCTTTTGTCGTTGCAGAGTTTTAAATTCCTAAAGTTGTGGTACTCTTTTTGAATCACCCTGTATAACTTACTGATTTCTCTCTCTCCAAGATTTGGGATGATTCAAAGTGCAAACGTGGCTGAACTGGATTGTTTTAGAAGTTAAAAAATGTGTTTTTTTCCATTTCAGTTTCTCATCAGCATAGAAATTTAAAAATTTCGTCACCATGCGTTACATTTGTCACTGGTGCAGGATCCCTAGATGTGCAGAACTGAATATGTTGTATCTTTTTGGAAGTGACAGCGGGGCTGTTTGCAGGAAACCACTCAACAGTACTTAGAGAACACCATTCACCATTTTTTCTATTGTTGTACGTTTGTTTGGACTGATGTCTTCTGCAGCAAGAACTAATTCTACTTCTTGTATTCTAGAGGGAAGATTGTTTATACAGGGTGCAACAAAAAGGTGTGGTCAAATATTCAGGAAACATTCCCCACACCTAAAGGAAGACATGGATCTGGAAACATTTTATTTCCATGTTAGAGTTCATTTTATACTTCCCTTCATGATCACATTAATCACGGTAAGCATACAGGAAAAAAAAAAAGTATCAGTACAATACGAAACACCTTCCTAAATGAAATGTTCAAAATGCCCTCGGTTAGCAAGGATACATATACGAAACCACCATCGCATTGAATCCCCTATGCGCTGATGTATCGATGGAGAATTGCGTATTCACAGCCGCCCACAATATGGGCATCAAGACTCTGTACCTCTTTCACCGGGTATTCTGTATACAAGAGCTTTCAAATGCCTCCACCATTAAAATTCTAGTGGGTTTAGCTCGGGAAAGCGTGGAAGCCAAGGAATTTGTCCACCTGTTTCTCTCTAAGAGCCGCGCGGGATTAGCCGAGCGGTCTGGGGCATTGCAGTCATTGACTGTGAGGCTGGTCCCGGCGGAGGTTTGAGCCCTCCCTAGGGCATGGGTGTGTGTGTTTGTCCTTAGGATAATTTAGGTTAAGTAGTGTGTAAGCTTAGGGACTGATGACCTTAGCAGTTAAGTCCCGTAAGATTTCACACACACACACACACACACACACACACTCTCTCTCTCTCTCTCGTTGTTCTGGACGTCTCTCCCGATGCAAACGTTGAACGCCACTGCCATTACCATTTGCTGATTCGTACAGGGAATGGGCATTTCCGCATTTGAGTACACTTCCCTTGCACTGCACTAGAAACTAAGTCTGTGATGCTACGTGCTTGATGCTAGTAGAGGAATGAAGTTAGTCGCATGTCAACACAAGCAACTAAGTGAGTCACATGTCAACATTACCCTCGTTCTATTAGAACGACAAACATTGACAGTGAACCAGGAGTAACAACTTACTACACATTCTAACCAAACGTAACCAAGAGAGTATTTTGAACATTTCGTGTAAAAGAACGCTTCATGTAATCTGGTACATTCTGTTTATGTGTGTTACCATGATTACTGTGATTATGAAGAGAAACAGAAAATGAACTCTAACATGCGTTTCAGGACCCATGTCCATATAGCACATTTTATTCATCTTCGTGAGAAATACATCCTGAAAGTTTGGCCATACCACTTTGATACACCTTGTGAATCAATAGTGGACGTAGGATTAAGCCTTGTGAAACGCCATAAGTAATTTCTCCCCAGCCAGAAGACTACTCTCCTGGTTACATTGATTGGAATTAAGTTATTAAGTGCAACTTACTGCATTCTTTTTGTTGGATATGACATTATCCATTGACTGGCTATATCATCAGTTCCATAAAGCCTATATTTATTTAGGAGGAACCTGTACATATCACACCCCAACAAGAAGTGACGTAAGTCGGAAAATGGCAGTTATTAGTTTATGTCGCTGAAAAGTATGTCTGAAGCACCCCAACGCACACAAAAAACGTCACATCTCTTATCTCGCAATTTGTCTGCTCGAGGGCAGTTGTGTCAGTTTGGTTGCAGCCTAATTCATGATGCTCTACGGCAAGAGCAGTCACGTCAGCGTTGCTACTGGCGCGTACACATGGGTCATTCAAGAAAGGTGGTTCGATGGCTAAAATGACGATGAAAAGAAAAAAAAAAGTTTGTCCCTACTTGTGCGGCAAAGTGCGAGCATAAGTGTCATGGACAACATGACATAAAATTGCTCAAAGTGCGGAAGAGTGACCCAGGAATTTCTTTTTTGAAAACCACATACAAGCAAAGAGAACATGAGCAAATTATTGCCAACAATACCAGAAGAAAATAACTGATATCTTTGCAATGCAATGCTTTGCAACGTACAAGAAAAACGGAAATTTGTGCTGTAAAGAAAGCTCTTAATAAAATCTCTTTTCTCGACGAAATATGTAACAACTTTATATAAGTCCATTTATGATTCTATGTTTTTGTGTATTGTGTTCGTTAAATTGTTCCTCATTGATATTCTTTTTATTAAATTGTATTAATTTTCGTAAATTATAATTTTGCATTTTCTGTTTACCTAATAAAACAATTTCAACTTGTTTCTCATTTTTTATTCCAGCTTAAGTACTAATTATGGAAAAAAGAACACATTGACACCGGTGTGTCAGACCCACCATACTTGCTCCGGACACTGCGAGAGGGCTGTACAAGCAATGATCACACGCACGGCACAGCGGACACACCAGGAACCGCGGTGTTGGCCGTCGAATGGCGCTAGCTGCGCAGCATTTGTGCACCGCCGCCGTCAGTGTCAGCCAGTTTGCCGTGGCATACGGAGCTCCATCGCAGTCTTTAACACTGGTAGCATGTCGCGACAGCGTGGACGTGAACCGTATGTGCAGTTGACGGACTTTGAGCGAGGGCGTATAGTGGGCATGCGGGAGGCCGGGTGGACGTACCGCCGAATTGCTCAACACGTGGGGCGTGAGGTCTCCACAGTACATCGATGTTGTCGCCAGTGGTCGGCGGAAGGTGCACGTGCCCGTCGACCTGGGACCGGACCGCAGTGACGCACGGATGCACGCCAAGACCGTAGGATCCTACGCAGTGCCGTAGGGGACCGCACCGCCACTTCCCAGCAAATTAGGGACACTGTTGCTCCTGGGGTATCGGCGAGGACCATTCGCAACCGTCTCCATGAAGCTGGGCTACGGTCCCGCACACCGTTAGGCCGTCTTCCGCTCACGCCCCAACATCGTGCAGCCCGCCTCCAGTGGTGTCGCGACAGGCGTGAATGGAGGGACGAATGGAGACGTGTCGTCTTCAGCGATGAGAGTCGCTTCTGCCTTGGTGCCAATGATGGTCGTATGCGTGTTTGGCGCCGTGCAGGTGAGCGCCACAATCAGGACTGCATACGACCGAGGCACACAGGGCCAACACCCGGCATCATGGTGTGGGGAGCGATCTCCTACACTGGCCGTACACCACTGGTGATCGTCGAGGGGACACTGAATAGTGCACGGTACATCCAAACCGTCATCGAACCCATCGTTCTACCATTCCTAGACCGGCAAGGGAACTTGCTGTTCCAACAGGACAATGCACGTCCGCATGTATCCCGTGCCACCCAACGTGCTCTAGAAGGTGTAAGTCAACTACCCTGGCCAGCAAGATCTCCGGATCTGTCCCCCACTGAGCATGTTTGGGACTGGATGAAGCGTCGTCTCACGCGGTCTGCACGTCCAGCACGAACGTTGGTCCAACTGAGGCGCCAGGTGGAAATGGCATGGCAAGCCGTTCCACAGGACTACATCCAGCATCTTTACGATCGTCTCCATGGGAGAATAGCAGCCTGCATTGCTGCGAAAGGTGGATATACACTGTACTAGTGCCGACATTGTGCATGCTCTGTTGCCTGTGTCTATGTGCCTGTGGTTCTGTCAGTGTGATCATGTGATGTATCTGACCCCAGGAATGTGTCAATAAAGTTTCCCCTTCCTGGGACAATGAATTCACGGTGTTCTTATTTCAATTTCCAGGAGTGTATATATATATATATATATATATATATATATATATATATATATATATATATATATATATATATGGGAGCCTTTATATTTTATGAAGTAACAGCTTTTTCATGAGATGAGAAAACATTTAATTTTCCAAGCACAGATCAAAAACTAACAAGAATAAACAACTCGTAACCAAGCCAACTACGGCAAAGATAAATATCTGTCAGCTGCAGCTTTCACCCGCTGTTTTTGGCACAGTGGATAAATGACGTCGCCACATCAGCCCTCCTCCTTTTGAAACCGGGTGCACCAGGTATGTGGGGAAACTTGCACTTGATTTTTCTACCAGCACTTGTGAAAACATCTGGTGCAGGCAATGGCTGCTCCTGTTCTGCACTTGCTGCCTCGTTGTCCTCTTCTCGGCGAGACTCTCTGCTGTTTCTTTGGCCTCCACGTTTGCGGGTGATTTTGCAGACCGAGGAAGGAGTGTACCCTCTTCGGTGTGAGCAGGTTTAAGCCGCTCAATTGAGACTGTCTCTTCTTTACCATCCTTATCGATTTTGAAGCTGTGGCTTCCTCTTGTGTTTATCCTGTATGGTCCAGAGTAAGGCGAAACAAGCGGCGGGCGCACCGTATCATCCCTAAGCCACACGTGGGACGTTGCTTGCAGGTCTTTATGTACAAACACTCTCCGGTCTCCATGTCTGACAGGGTTAGTGGGTTTGATGTTTCTCATTCTAACGCTGAGTTGTCTCGCGAATTGCGTGCATAGCTCAGGGGCGAACGGCTGTGTAGATGCTGGAACGATAAATTCTCCAGGAACCCTCAATTGCTCGCCATAAACCAATTCTGCGGAAGAGCATTGTAAGTCCTCCTTCACGGCCGTTCTCAATCCGAGTAGGACCAGCGGTAGTGCTTCAGGCCATGAAGTGGAACTACACATTAATGCAGCTTTGAGCGTGCGGTGTAGTCGTCCCACCATTCCATTACTAGATGGATGATAGCTTGTGGTGCGTAGGTGGTTGCACCCGCACAGTAGTAAAAGTTCATTGAAAAGTTGGCTTTCAAACTGCCTTCCGCGATCTGTTTTTATGTTTTGCGGAACGCCAAACCTGGAGAACCATGAATGCAACAGTGCTTTTGCAACCGACTCCGCAGAAATGTCTTGTATTACAACTACTTCTGGCCACCTGGTAAAACGATCAAAGATTGTGAGCAAATAGCGTTGTTCTGAAGAGCATGATAGCGGGCCCACAATGTGCACATGTATATGTGAAAATCTTGCAGATGGCGTCGGGAAGTCAGCAATAGGTGCAAAGACATGTCTGCTGATTTTATTACGCTGGCATGTTAGGCATGCACGCGCCCATGCACGACAATCTTTTTGTATTCCAGGCCACACTACTTTGGAGGAAACTAACTTGGCTGTAGCTCGTACTCCTGGATGTGATAGGTTATGTAGTGCACTATAAATCTCGCGACGAAATTGTTCTGGTATGTAAGGTCGCTCCTTTCCTTTTGCTACATCACACCAAATTCCGCCTGGAACATTTGGGACAGACACACGCCTGAGCTACAGCGCAGTTCTCTGTTCCTCTATTAGACGGCGCAAGAAAGGATCTTCTCGTTGTTTAGACGCTAACTCGGTCCAACGAATTGAATTTAAACTGGCACAATTCCTAGACAGGCAATCTGCGACCAGGTTGTCTTTTCCTGAAATGTGGCGCACGTCAGTTGTGAACTGTGCAATGTACTCGACTTGCCTGCACTGACGTGGTGAATTGAGCTCTGTGTCTCGTTGAAATATAGCTACTAACGGCTTGTGATCGGTAAAAATTGCAAAGTGCCTCCCTTCGACAGACGTGCGAAAATGCTTTATGGCTAAGTAAATAGCAACCAACTCACGGTCAATAGCACTCCATTTTTGCTGCTGTCGAGTCAGGTTTTTAGAGAAAAATGCGAGCGGCTGCCATCTGCCATCAACTTCTTGCTGTAGCGCTGCACCCACTGCTGTTTGGCTCGCATCAACCATGAGCGCTAAAGGAGCGCTCAATCTTGGATGTCCCAGTAGTGTTGCCCGAGAAAGACATTTCTTTAAGTCATGGAAAGCCGCTTCAGCATCTGGACTCCATGGAATTTTACGATTTCCTGTTGTATTTTTACCTGCAAGTAACGTTGTGAGTTGCTCTAGGGCGGCAGCTAATTTAGGTAAGTGACGCCTGTAATAGTTGAGCATGCCTAAAAATCTGCGAAGTCCTTTGTAAGTTGTGGGAAGGGGCATCTGTTGCACTGCTTCAACCCGCTCAGGCAAAGGTGACAGGCCTGCTGCTGAAACCAAATATCCCAGGAACTTAACCTCGCGTTTTCCAAACGTACACTTTCTTTCGTTAATAATTATGCCATACTCTGTCAGACGGCGGAAAAGCTGCCGCAGATGTTCGACATGCTGATATACAGAACCAGAGAATACTAAAATGTCGTCCATATAACAAAATACGAATGGTAATTCTCGAAGCACCTCATGCATGAATCTTTGCCATGTTTGGGCAGCGTTTCTGAGGCCAAATGGCATAAAATTGTACTCAAACAAACCGAATGGTGTGATAACTGCTGTTTTTGTAATGTCAGATGGAGCCATGGGAATCTGGGAAAATGCTTAGGCGTAATCAATCACACTAAATATTTTGGCATTGCTAATCGTACTGTTAAAATCAGTCACATTGGGTGCTGGGTAGCGGTCGGGAATTGTGCGGCCATTGAGCGCCCTGTAGACTCCACATACTCTCCATGAATTGTCTTTTTTACGGACCATGTGAATTGGAGATGCCCATGAACTATCAGACCTACTTACAATACCTGTTTTTAGAAGTCTGTCGAACTCAGCTCGCGCCGCGAGCAGCTTCTCTGGAGGCAGACGCCGCGGGCGGAAGGCAACGGGTTGACCTTGTGTCGTGCTGATGTGGTGTTGAGTATTGTGTCTGCATTTCCTGGTTGCGTTGACGGGTTCGGTAAGTGCTGGAAAGTTTGAAGCAGTTTACGAAAAAGTGATTCCTCCGACAGTGCTCTGATATTGCCTACAGTATACGAATCGTTACGACTGTCGGGTGTCTTCTTGCGTGACGCACACGTGTGCGCCCCGCTTAGTTGCGTGTACGAAATCGTATCACAATATCCCGACGCGGATGACGCGGTAGAGGAGCCGGAAATCTTCGTGCGGAAAGACACGGGCACATCGCACTGCACTTGAACCGACGCGGAAGACGCAGTAGGCAATATCCCTTCTGTGGGAACTGTCACAAAACGACGGTTAACCAGGTCGGGCATAAGTCGGTAGTTCCGTAAAAAGTCCGCTCCAATTATAGGACTCGGCACATCAGCAACCACAAAAGTCCATTTGGGATGGAAGTCGGAATTCAGATGTAATGCCAACTGTTTCTCACCATAGGTAGATATTCTGGAATTGTTTGCCGCAGTCAGCACATGTTGCGTTGTTGTCGTGAATATATCACCTCTCTTTCTTGGATAAACACTGACTTCTGAACCTGTGTCAATCAGAAACTTCTCACCTGAAGAGAGGTCCAACACGAACAATCGGTGTGATTGGTTGACTGCAGATACCGTGGCGTTTTCACGTCTTTGAATCACGCTATGACTCGGGCGCCTATGTTGTTGTTGACGAACGTTAGCGCCCTTTAAGGCCCGCCTTTTAAGTTTGGGTAGCTGCAGGATTGAATACATTGACGGGCAGTGTTACCGAAGCGTCTGTGGTACCAGCACCATTGATCTGTCAAATCCTGTTGGATAGCATTTCTTCGTCTTTTCCAACTGCGACTTCGTAGCTGCTGGTGGTGTGAAGTTACTTGCACGTTGAGTTTTGCCACTTGTGCTGCCAGTTGCTGTATGGTGGGTTCGGTCGATGAGCACTGCTGTTGGGAAGTATTATTGCATGTTCCTGGCTCACTGACGTCAGATTCCATCACACTACACGTTCTTGGGCCTCTATCCTGGCTGTAGTTGAATTCGGAACGCGCAGAAACTTCGGTTAAGGTGTTTGCGATGGTGTCTGCCTTTTTTGCTAAGACTTGCAATGGTAAGTCTGTTTCTGCTGCAATGACGGCACGGATGTTGGCAGGAAGTTTACGAAGCCATATTAGACGTAAAGACTCTTCAGGTAGGAGTTCCGGGCCGGCTAATGTACGTAAGGCTTTGAGTACTTGTGACGGAGTCTTGTCGCCCAAATCTTCGTATGCGAAAATTTTTTGTAGTCGCAAATCTGGTGACAACGTATAATGCTGTATGAGAGCTTCCTTTAGCACAAAGTAATTTTGTTGCGACAAGGTTTCTTCTACTTGCTCTATCACTTCTAAATTTAGATGTGAAACCACTATATTAAATTTGTCAATGTTGTTAGACACCCCACGCTGCCGAAATATGCATTCAGCCTGCGTAAACCAAAGCTGGGGCCGCGTCGGCCAGAACGCGGAAAGCTTAACATTTCCGTGTCGCGCGTAGGTACTCCCATCTTATGCGTTAACATCTGTCGTTCCGTTTTGTGGCGAATCAAAGGGCGTGGACCGCGATAATTATATATATATATATATATATATATATATATATATATATATATATATATATATATATATATCCGGCCGGGGTGGCCGAGCGGTTCTAGGCGCTACGGTCGCAGGATCGAATCCTGCCTTGGGCATGGATGTGTGTGATGTCCTTAGGTTAGTTAGGTTTAAGTAGTTCTAAGTTCTAGGGGACTGATGACCTCATAAGTTAAGTCCCATAGTGCTCAGAGCCATTTGAACCATTTTATATTACACGCACACACACACACACACACACACACACACACACACACACACACACACACACACACACATATATATATATATATATATATATATATATATATATATATATCCAGCTTAAGTACTAATATATCCTGGAATAAGGCTGAAATAAAGAATGAAAAAAAAGTTGTAACTGTTTTATTTGGTAAACAGTAAATGCAAAATTATAATTTATGAAAATTAATACAATTTAATAAAGAACATCGATTCGGAACAATTTAACGAACACAATATACAAAAACATAGAATCATAAATGGGCTTATATAATGTTGTAACATATTTCGCGAAGAAAAGAGATTTAATAAAGAGTTTTCTTTACAGCACAAATTTCAGTTTTTCTTGTACGCTGCAAAGAATTGCCTTGCAAAGATATCAATTATATATATAATTTGGAAAGGGAAAGAGGCAAAAGTATTGAATGAGGAGCCATAACAAAACAAAAAAAAAGTTTTAGAAAAGGAAGAAAAGTGACACAGTTGTAATAAGTAATTAAAAATTACGCGGTAACACGTCACGTTCGACGGGAACAGAACTACATGTCGTCCATATTACTGTTGTATAGAATATAATGGAATTTACTGTCAAAAATACTGATTAGGGAGCACCGGAACAAAAACGTATGAATCCGCATATGCTGTTAATACAGAAAGTAACAAACAGTTATCTCTAAATGGCTCCACAAGCTATCAAAAGAAGAAACGCACCATAAAACACTTGCGTTGTGCTGAAAATTATTTTGTGGCAGCATGTATTACTCCCATATCTCCCCCCTACAGCTCAAACACGCCAATACAGCAAAAGTGGATATATCGGCGTTCCTCAATTCGAAACTTAAAGGTAGCTTATAGTTTTTCAGTATAAATTTTATAGAATTCTTTAAGTCGAAATTCTTTGGCTCAAATGGCTCTGAGCACTATGGGACTCAACTGCTGAGGTCATAAGTCACCTAGAACTTAGAACTACTTAAACCTAACTAACCTAAGGACAACACACACATCCATGCCCGAGGCAGGATTCGAACCTGCGACCGTAGCGGTCGCGCGGTTCCAGACTGTAGCGCCAGAACCGCTCGGCCACCAGCGGCCGGCTCGAAATTCTTTCAATGCATATGTGGCATACAGAAAACCAGTGCTTGACGGTATTGGTTAAAAACAGTCTTGGTTGCAATTTTATTTTTTTATTTTTCAACGACGCGTTTCGCCTTATTTAGGCATCTTCAGGTTATCTACATAGAAAACAGAGAACAAATACATCTATTTAAGAATCTGCACAACGCGATCGCGATTCTTAAATAGATGTATTTGTTCTCTGTTTTCTATGTAGATAACCTGAAGATGCCTAAATAAGGCGAAACGCGTTGTTGAAAAATAAAAAACTAAAATTGCAACCGAGACTGTTTTTAACCAAAGTCTTTAAGTCGAGTTTTCTCAAGTATTGCATTTTTGAGTTGTGTCAGTGTTCTTTCTGGGGTGTGATATTAGTGAAAGCTGAAGTTGAAGACGCGGGGCACTCTTGGTGAACAGCCGGTGGGCGATGCGGCTTTTGTTAGGGCACTCGGCGCTCGGACTGTGGTCTGAGTGGTGTCGTACGACGCGACGCGAAGTAGCGGCTGCGTGGGCGTCGGTAGGCGGCGGCTGCAGCGCAGGGCGTGGCGCGTGGCGTGTCCTTGGCGGCGCGTGCGTTCTGTGTAGCTGGCGCCACGGACGGCCGGCTGGTCAGGCGCCAAGCGCTGCGCTGTCTCCCGTGGGACAGCCGTCCATTCAGTGGCGCTGACCCACAACTGCAGTCATACAGAAACAACTTCTTGTATCGCCTACAGTCCGTTAAGAGGGTGTATCTACACTACTGGCCATTAAAATGGCTACACCAAGAAGAAATTAATTGGACAAATATATTATACTAGAACTGACTTGTGATTACATTTTCACGCAATTTGGGTGCACAGATCCTGAGAAATCAGTAACCAGAACAACCACCTCTGGCCGTAATAACGGCCTTGATACGCCTGGACATTGAGTCAAACAGAGCTTGGATGGCGTGTACAGGTACAGCTGCCCACGCAGCTTCAACACGATACGCCGGCCGAAGTGGCCGTGCGGTTCTAAGCACTGCAGTTTGGAACCGCGAGACCGCTACGGTCGCAGGTTCGAATCCTGCCTTGGGCATGGATGTGTGTGATGTCCTTAGGTTAGTTAGGTTTAACTAGTTCTAAGTTCTAGGGGACTAATGACTTCAGAAGTTGAGTCCCATAGTGCTCAGAGCCATTTGAACCATTTTTTCAACACGATACCACAGTTCATCAAGAGTAGTGACTGGCGTATTTTGACAAGCCAGTTGTTCGGCCGCCATTGACCACACGTTTTCAATTGGTGAGTGATCTGGAGAATGTGCTGGCCAGGGCAGCATTCGAACATTTTCTGTATCCAGAAAGGCCCGTACAGGACCTGCGACATGCGCTCGTGCATTATCCGGCTGAAATGTAGGGTTTCGCAGGGATAGAATGAAGGGTAGGGCCACGGGCGTGACACATCTGAAATGTAACGTCCACTGTTCAAAGTGCGTCAATGCGAACAAGAGGTGACCGAGATATGTACCCAATGGCACCCCATACCATCACTCCGGGTGATACGCCAGTATGGCGATGACGAATACACGTTTCCAATGTGCGTTCACCGCGATGTCGTCAAACACGGATGCGACCATCACGATGCTGTAAACAGAACCTGGATTCATCCGAAAAAATGACGTTTTGCCATTCGTGCACCTAGGTTCGTCGTCCAGTATACCATCGCAGGCGCTCCTGTCTGTGATCCAGCGTCAAGGGTAACTGCAGCCGTGGTCTTCGAGCTGATAGTCCATGCTGCTGCAAACGTCGTCGAACTGTTCGTGCAGATGGCTGTTGTCTTGCAAACGTTCCCATCTGGTGACTCAGGGATCGAGACGTGGGTGCACGATCCGTTACAGCCATGCGCATAAGATGCGTGTCACCTCGACTGCTAGTGATACGAGGCCGTTGGGATCCAGCACGGCGTTCCGTATTACCCTCCTGAAGCCACAGATTCCATATACTGCTAACAGTCATTGGATCTCGACCAACGCCAACAGCAATGTCGCGATACGATAAACCGCAATCGCGACAGGCTACAATCCGACCAAGTCTGAAACGTGATGGTACGCATTTCTCCTGTTTACAAGAGACATCACAACAACGTTTCACCAGGCAACGCCGGTCAACTGCTATTTCTGTATGAGAAATCGGTTGGAAACTTTCCTCATGTCAGCTCGTTGTAGATGTCGCCACCGGCGCCAAACTTGTGTGAATGCTCTGAAAAGCTAATCATTTGCATATCACAGCATCTTCTACCTGTTGGTTAAATTTCGCGTCTGTATCACGTCACCTTCGTGGTGCAGCAATTTTAATGGCCAGTAGTGTATTTTAATTTAATGATTACTATGCATTGCAGTATGAAAGAATCATTTTAACAAGCCAGTAAGTGTATTTAGGTCCTCCAGTTGTTAATATTGCTGTTAGCAAGACTTATTGCTGCTCTGTCTTAGACATGTAGAGCATCAGCACATACCTCTTTCTTTTCTAGACAGTAACATCCACAGGCAAGCCTCTTATGCACTGTTTGATTTATTTATATGAGAGGTATTTTTTTAAAATAAGGTATATTTTCCGATAAGAACAAAAATACTGAGAATATCTTTTTTGTCAGTATTCCACATACTTTTAGCTACTTTTCTACATAATTTCCATTGTTTTTCAAACTTTTGTCATGCATTTTTAAAAGAAGTCATAGTCGCCCCCTGAATATATAATTATTTATTTTCGCTAATGCAATTTTGGCCTTAAAGACCATTACCAATTGTGGTTTGGCTAATATCAAACTTCAAGAATCGTCTGACATTGTCGACGCGTCATCATCATATCTCAACCTTCTTACAACGTTATCATCTATAACACAATTCTCAACAAGTCACTATTCTTTCACACTGTTTATACGAAAATTTGTCATATCAGTTAACTAGTTCTTGAATTCAGACGTCAAAGAAATCTCCCGCCTGTGAAGAAACCCAATCGATGGCTGCAGTTTTCACTTCTATGCCGTCGTTGAGCTGATCACCGCCAAGTAACTCATTTAAGTATCGAAACAAGTATCATTGGGAGACAGGCCTGGACTGTAAGGTGGATGATCCGGTTGTTCCATCCAAAAGACATCATCGGATTTTGTGCAAAAACATGTGCCTTTGGATTATCATTGAGGAACAACACATTGGAAGGCACAGGCTACTTCTTAAACGTTATAAACTTCTACAGACCTGCACACAGACGATACGGTTGCAAATGGCGTCCAAACGCGCTCAAAGCAGGCTGGGAGTAGACGCACATAAGCGAAGTGGCCATCGCGCGTCATTCTCACTCTCATTCACAAACGAATCTCATTTCTGGTGTGATATTCCACAGTTACCACTTGATTTCCTACAGTGCCTTATTTAATACATAATTTAACAAGTACGTGTGGAAGAGAAATGTATATATATCTATTAAAGGAGTTACTACTGAGAAAGTCAATACATAATAGGACTACATTTGCACGAAACCCCAGACCTGGCGTTTGGAGCGCTTTCGATACAGCTCCACAGTTTAGCTTAATGAATGAAATATGAGGTAATGAAATATCGAACCTGCTTTCTGACTGGATTTAGGACTTCCTAGTACACAGAATTGAACGTGTCGTTCTTAAATTGACGAAATCATCAGATGTGAAATTATCCTCAGGAGTACCCCAATGGATCGTCACTGATCGCGATATATTACATAACTGATCTGGTGGATAATGTCGGGAGCTTCCTGAAGCTGTTTGCGGATGCTGCTGTCGTATTTAGGAAAATTACAAAGCTAGAAAACCGAAGAGAACTGCAAAAGCGCTTGCAGATATTCGACGGTTGGTGCCGGGTCTGTCACTTGACCATCAACGTAAATATAGAGCGAGCACATTGAAGACTTCAGCAGTAGTTCTTGTCTACAGCGTGACGGAATATTGTTCGTCGCCAGCCTGAATCAAAAGTACACAAGTGACTGAAGTGGACGTTCAACTGAAGGAAACAATGCGAATAATCTCTGGAACACTCAGAGGCACCCGATGTGTCTGGCCCACCGTCCTGGCAAACATAGAGTGCTGTGAAATTAGGCAACTACAGTTAGCCAAAAGAGCATACAAAAAATCCTAGACAACCTAGAACTCCCTATACAACAAAACCTAGTACCTACAAACAGACTTAAATCCGAATAAAATGTTCTCGGGTTTCCAACCGCGTCAATTGCTTAACACTTCACGAGCTTTCGGCCAAGCACTCCTTGGCCATTGTCAAGTGGTATGACTGCCAGTGGGCTGTTGGTGCGCCCTTATATACGCTAGCTGCCGGCTGTGACGTCACTGGTGCCCGTGACATTGCCATATATGGGCATGTTTTGAGTCGGCGTTCGATATGCCCTCTTCAACCGAGCGATCGCTGGATCCCACGCAGCGCTGAGCTGCAAGCCACCGTCTCTATTCAGGGTGTTTGCGGTAATTTTTATTTCAACAGCTTCCTTTATTAAACTGTCCCAGAAGCCGTTAGTGCGAGCCACGACAGAGGTATCGCCAAATTTTATGTGGTGGCCGTTTTCTAACGCATGCTCAGCCAACGCAGATTTCTCTGGATTGCGTAGGCGATAATACCTCCCACGTTCTTTCCTGCGTTGTTCCACAGTGCGCAGTGTTTGTCCGATGTAGGCCTACTTCTGGCCACACTCACAAGGTATTTCGTAGAGTCCAGGTGTTATGAGACCTATTGCGTCTTTAACTGGTCTCAGTGATTGACGGATTTTCGTTGGAGGGCTGAAGATTGATTTGATCCTGTGTCTTTTCAACAGGCGGCTTGTCTTGCCCGACACAGAGCCACAGAATGGCAGCAAAGCAAGTTTCTTTTCCTGCTCTTCGTCGGTGGTCTTATTCTGATATTTCCCAGAAATTTCTTCTTCCACTTGATGGGGGTTGGAGCCGTTATTCCTGAAAACCTTGCGTAGGTGGCTCAGTTCATGGGGCAGATTATCGTCGCCTGATATTACTCTTGCACGATGCACCAATGTTTGTAATACTGTGCGCTTCTGTGCTGGATGATGATGGCTGGTGGCGTGCAGGTACAGGTCTGTGTGGGTGGGTTTTCTGTAGACGCTGTGGCCAAGGCACCCATTTCGTTTACGGTGGACAAGGACCTCGAGGAAGTGCAATGCATTATCTTTTTCCACCTTCATGGTGAACCGGATATTACTGTTGATGCCATTGAGTTGTTCCAAAAACTCATCTAGTTTCTCGCGTCCGCGTGGATAAATGACGAACGTGTCGTCAACGTATCGAAAGAAACACTTCGGCTTCTATGGCGTAGTATCTATGGCAATATCCTCAAAAATCTGCATGAAGAGGTTTGCTGTACAGCTCCTGTAGTTTTAAGCAACTGAAGCGGTTGGAAACCCAAAAACATTTTATTCAATGTTATCGCTGAGAGACTCTGCATTCATACAGACTTACATCCATCTGTAAGTGAACATGTTGTTGTTGTTGTGGTCTTCAGTCCTGAGACTGGTTTGATGCAGCTCTCCATGCTACTCTATCCTGTGCAAGCTTCTTCACCTCCCAGTACCTACTGCAACCTACATCCTTCTGAACCTGCTTAGTGTATTGATCTCTTGGTCTCCCTCTACGATTTTTACCCTCCACGCTGCCCTCCAATGCTAAATTTGTGATCCCTTGATGCCTCAAAACATGTCCTACCAACCGATCCCTTCTTCTAGTCAAGTTGTGCCACAAACTTCTCTTCTCCCCAATCCTATTCAATACCTCCTCATTAGTTACGTGATCTACCCACCTTATCTTCAAATTCTTCTGTAGCACCACATTTCGAAAGCTTCTATTCTCTTCTTGTCCAAACTGGTTATCGTCCATGTTTCACTTCCATACATGGCTACACTCCATACAAATACTTTCAGAAACGACTTCCTGATACTTAAATCTATACTCGATGTTAACAAATTTCTCTTCTTCAGAAACGATTTCCTTGCCATTGCCAGTCTACATTTGATATCCTCTCTACTTCGACCATCATCAGTTATTTTACTCCCTAAATAGCAAAACTCCTTTACTACTTTAAGTGTCTCATTTCCTAATCTAATCCCCTCAGCATCACCCGATTTAATTTGACTACATTCCATTATCCTCGTTTTGCTTTTGTTGATGTTCATCTTATATCCTCCTTTCAAGACACTGTCCATTCCGTTCAACTGCTCTTCCAAGTCCTTTGCTGTCTCTGACAGAATTACAATGTCATCGGCGAACCTCAAAGTTTTTACTTCTTCTCCATGAATTATAATACCTACTCCGAATTTTTCTTTTGTTTCCTTTACTGATTGCTCAATATACAGATTGAATAACATCGGGGAGAGGGTACAACCCTGTCTCACTCCTTTCCCAACCACTGCTTCCCTTTCATGCCCCTCGACTCTTATAACTGCCATCTGGTTTCTGTACAAATTGTAAATAGCCTTTCGCTCCCTGTATTTTACCCCTGCCACCTTCAGAATTTGGAGGAGAATATTCCAGTTAACGTTGTCAAAAGCTTTCTCTAAGTCTACAAATGCTAGAAACGTAGGTTTGCCTTTTCTTAATCTTTCTTCTAAGATAAGTCGTAAGGTTAGTATTGCCTCACGTGTTCCAACATTTCTACGGAATCCAAACTGATCTTCCCCGAGGTCCACTTCTACCAGTTTTTCCATTCGTCTGTAAAGAATTCGCGTTAGTATTTTGCAGCTGTGACTTATTAAACTGATAGTTCGGTAATTTTCACATCTGTCAACACCTGCTTTCTTTGGGATTGGAATTATTATATTCTTCTTGAAGTCTGTGGGTATTTCGCCTGTCTCATACATCTTGCTCACCAGATGGTAGAGTTCTGTCATGACTGGCTCTCCCAAGGCCATCAGTAGTTCTAATGGAATGTTGTCTACTCCCGGGGCCTTGTTTCGACTCAGGTCTTTCAGTGCTCTGTCAAACTCTTCACGCAGTATCGTATCTCTCATTTCATCTTCATCTACATCCTCTTCCATTTCCATAATATTGTCCTCAAGTACATCGCTCTTGTATAAACCCTCTATATACTCCTTCCACCTTTCTGCCTTCCCTTCTTTGCTTAGAACTGGGTTGCCATCTGAGCTCTTGATATTCATACAAGTGGTTCTCTTCTCTCCAAAGGTCTCTTTAATTTTCTTGTAGGCAGTATCTATCTTACTCCTAGTGAGACAAGCCTCTACATCCTTACATTTGTCCTCTAGCCATCCCTGGTTAGCCATTTTGCACTTCCTGTCGATCTCATTTTTGAGACGTTTGTATTCCTTTTTGCCTGCTTCATTTACTGCATTTTTATATTTTCTCCTTTCATCAATTAAATTCAATATTTCTTCTGTTACCCAAGGATTTCTATTAGCCCTCGTCGTTTTACCTACTTGATCGTCTGCTGCCTTCACTACTTCATCCCTCAGAGCTACCCATTCTTCTTCTACTGTATTTCTTTCCCCCATTCCTGTCAATTGTTCCCTTATGCTCTCCCTGAAACTCTGTACAACCTCTGGTTCTTTCAGTTTATCCAGGTCCCATCTCCTTAAATTCCCACCTTTTTGCAGTTTCTTCAGTTTCAATCTGCAGTTCATAACCAATATATTGTGGTCAGAATCCACATCTGCCCCTGGAAATGTCTTACAATTTAAAACCTGGTTCCTAAATCTCTGTCTTACCATTATATAATCTATCTGATACCTTTTAGTATCTCCAGGATTCTTCCAGGTATACAACCTTCTTTTATGATTCTTGAACCAAGTGTTAGCTATGATTAAGTTATGCTCTGTGCAAAATTCTACAAGGTGGCTTCCTCTTTCATTTCTTCCCCCCAATCCATATTCACCTACTATGTTTCCTTCTCTCCCTTTTCCTACTGACGAATTCCAGTCACCCATGACTATTAAATTTTCGTCTCCCTTCACTACCTGAATAATTTCTTTTATCTCGTCATACATTTCATCAATTTCTTCATCATCTGCAGAGCTAGTTGGCATATAAACTTGTACTACTGTAGTAGGCATGGGCTTTGTGTCTATCTTGGCCACAATAATGCGTTCACTATGCTGTTTGTAGTAGCTAACCCGCACTCCTATTTTTTTATTCATTATTAAACCTACTCCTGCATACCCCTATTTGATTTTGTATTTATAACCCTGTAATCACCTGACCAAAAGACTTGTTCCTCCTGCCACCGAACTTCACTAATTCCCACTATATCTAACTTTAACCTATCCATTTCCCTTTTTAAATTTTCTAACCTACCTGCCCGATTAAGGGATCTGACATTCCACGCTCCGATCCGTAGAACGCCAGTTTTCTTTCTCCTGATAACGACGTCCTCTTGAGTACTCCCCGCCCGGAGATCCGAATGGGGGACTATTTTACCTCCGGAATATTTTACCCAAGAGGACGCCATCATCATTTAATCATACAGTAAAGCTGCATGTCCTCGGGAAAAATTACGGCTGTAGTTTCCCCTTGCTTTCAGCCGTTCGCAGTACCAGCACAGCAAGGCCGTTTTGGTTAATGTTACAAGGCCAGATCAGTCAATCATCCAGACTGTTGCCCCTGCAACTACTGAAAAGGCTGCTGCCCCTCTTCAGGAACCACATGTTTGTCTGGCCTCTCAACAGATACCCCTCCGTTGTGGTTGCACCTACGGTACAGCCATCTGTATCGCTGAGGCACGCAAGCCTCCTCACCAACGGCAAGGTCCATGGTTCATGGGGGAAGTGAACATAAGAACCAAAATTTGCTGGACGACCCCCATAAGATGATCGATGGATCCGCAGCTCAGCGAACGTCCAGTTACGGTATTGGCGTGCAAATTCCAGCCTTCTTCGCCGATGAACATCAGCCACTGTGGGTGCACCGACCAGGCACCTGCTGTGGAGACCCGTGCGCAGCAACGTTCGCTGTAGGGTCGGTGAGGAGACACTGTTGGTAGCCCCGTGGTTCCTGGGGGCGATCAGTTATCCAATATTTACACGTGCGTTCACCCGCACACATCTCTGCGGCTGTCGTTCACACCTGTCATCTATGCCTCATGGTCAACCGCAATTGCCTCTGCGACGGTTTTGGATAGCGCGATTTTGCCGTGCGCGGTATACTTTAACTATGGTGGCACGCGAACTGTTTACAATCATAGCTACGAGGGCCGTTCAGAAAGTAACCTCCGGTTGATTTAAAAAAATACACCAAGATAAATAAAAATATTTTAATATATACATCTTACAACTACATCTTTGCACTATTTTTCTACATAGTCTCCGTAGCGATTGAGGCACTTATCGTATCTCTTCACAAGCTTTGAAATTCCTTCTGCATAAAAATCACCCGCTTGTGCCTGGAGCCAGCCTGTGACCGCATCTTTGAGCTCCACGTCGTCATCAAACCGCTGTGACCCGAGCCATTTCTTCAAATGCATGAAGAAGTGATAATGACTTGGCGCCAGGTCTGGGCTGTAAGGTGGATGGTTGATAACGTCCCACTTGAAGGACTCAAGAAGGGCCGTTGTTCTGCGAGCAGAGTGGGGACGGGCGTTATCGTGCAAAAAAACGATACCGGAAGTCAGCATACCATGGCGTTTGTTCTGTATAGCCCGTCGTAACTTTTTTATTGTTTCACAGTACACGTCTTGATTAATGGTCGTACCACGTTCCATGAATTCAACCAACAACACCCCTTTGGCATCCCAAAACACCGTTGCCATCAGTTTTCTGGCAGAAAAATCTTGCGAGGCTTTTCTTGGTTTGGTAGGCGAATTTGAATGTGCCCACATCTTAGATTGTTCTTTTGTCTCAGGGTTCACGTACTTAATCCAGGTTTCGTCACCGGTCACGATTCTGTTTAACAATGGTTCTCCTTCGTCCTCATAACGTGACAGAAAGTCTAATGCAGAGGCCATTCTTTGAGTTTTGTGGTGGTCGGTAAGAATTTTGGGCACCCATCGTGCACAGAACTTACGGTAACCCAATCTTGCTGTCACTATCTCGTACAAGAGAGTCTTAGAAATCTGTGGAAAACCAGTAGACAACTCCGACATTGAGAAACGTCGATTTTCACGAACTTTTGCATCAACTGTCTGAACGAGTTCGTCAGTCACCAATGATGGTCTACCACTCCTCTCTTCATCACGAACGTTTTCTCGTCCACTTTTAAATAAACGTACCCATTCACGGACAACTCCTTCACTCATAACTCTCGGTCCGTACACGGCACAAACCTCACGATGAATAGCTGCTGCAGAATATCCTTTGGCTGTAAAAAACCTTATGACAGCACGCACTTCACATTTGGCGGGGTTTTCTATTGCAGCACACATTTCAAACTGCCACAAAAACTAAACTAGCGCAGGTACGACGTTCACTCGACCACGGCTTGATGCCGACTGACCTGTTGAGTGCGTGAACGCACAGATGGCGTCGCTACTCCCCCCACAACCCGCACTGTGACCAATCGGAGGTTACTTTCTGAACTGCCCTCGTATATCGGAAATGCTTCCACTCATAGTGTGAAAGCCAATGATCCTGCTCTCTTGGACGTCAGATAAATGGCTCCGTTTCAGCATTACGACAACTGCACTACTCAGCGCGTCCCCCAGGCACGCCTTATAAACCTTCCACCGCTAGTGCTGCCTCTTGTTGTCAGTCAGTGGTTATTGCACGCTGAAGTCGAACATAGGCGGTGGGCATGTTAATGTGACTGGACCGTGTAATTTTTGCAATATACGCTAGACATCATGCATTTAATCGATAATTGCCTGTCAAAGACTGGCAGCTAGGGCTGTTATTTGGGCGGAAACAAAGCGACAGCCGACCTACTGCTATGACTATACAGTTTGACGACAGGACTATTCACTAGCTCTGACTCCAATGAATCGTATTACTTACTTAGAACACGGCGCAAATTTTGTGATTATTACCTCAACTGCAGTGGTCGGCTTGCAGATTTTAATACAGTTCATCGTAAGTTATTATAGTCAAGTAAACTTCTATTCTCGACTCCAAACAATCTGACTCCCATGAATGAAACGTTATATCTTCCGAATTGTGTGTCGTATTAAAAAAAAAATGGTTCAAATGGCTCTGAGCACTATGGGACTTAACATCTATGGTCATCACTCCCCTAGAACTTAGAACTACTTAAACCTAACTAACCTAAGGACAGCACACAACACCCAGTCATCACGAGGCAGAGAAAATCCCTGACCCCGCCGGGAATCGAACCCGGGAACCCGGGCGTGGGAAGCGAGAACGCTACCGCACGACCACGAGATGCGGACGGTGTCGTATTAGGTTGGTACATAAGTTCGTAGCGTTTTTCCGTATGTTTAATAAACACCACAAATACACATAACAGAGGCTCTAGTCTTCAATAATTTGTCCTCCTTCACTGGTATTTACAACAGTCCACAGCTCGTAGTCACGCGGTAGCGTTCTCGCTTCCCGAGCACGGGGTCCCGGATTCGATTCCCGTCGGGGTCAGGGATTTTCACCTGCCTCGAGATCACCGGGTGTTGTTGTGTCGTCCTCATCATTCATCCCCATTACGGTCGGAGGAAGGCAATGGCAAACCACCTCCGCTAGGACCTTGCCTAGGTGCGGGTCTCCCGCATCGTTCCCTATGCTCTGTGATTGAGTATGGGACTTCATCAACACTATTTACAACACTCCGCCAACGCTGGGGTAGCTTTTCGGTTCTACGACTGCAGAAATCACGTGGTTTTGTGGTGAAGAACTCGTCAAGCCATGTTACGAACGCATTTTCATCTGGAAAGCAAGTTCCTTGAAAGTTGTTCGGTAGAGAGAGGAAAAGCTGAAAATCTAAGGGTTCAAAATCGTGTGAAGAGGTGGGCGCGGAATGACCTCCCAATCCAACTCCTGTGCAGTGTTTTTTGCCAGTTTAGCAGAATGCCTGTGTGTATTATCTCGGAGTAGACTCACTTCACGCAGTCTTCCTGGTCGTTGTTCTTGAATTGCGTCTGCAAGACGTCTCAGTTGTTGACAATAAATGTCCTCAGCTATGGTTACATCTCGGGGAAGCAATTCGTAGTACACCACACCGTCGCTGTTCCATCAGAAGCATAAAATTATCTTTCGTGGATGCGCGCAGCTTTTTTACTAGGATTTGCTGCTTCGTTAGGGCTCAACCATTCGTTCCGTTTCCTTACGTCGGCATAACGATACATTTCCCGTCATCAGTAACAATACGTTGTAGGAACGGTTGGTCTTGTTCACGAGCCAACTGATGACAAGCAGGCAGAGATTCACATATGGCCCCTCCTCATACACTCCTGGAAATTGAAATAAGAACACCGTGAATTCATTGTCCCAGGAAGGGGAAACTTTATTGACACATTCCTGGGGTCAGATACATCACATGATCACACTGACAGAACCACAGGCACATAGACACAGGCAACAGAGCATGCACAATGTCGGCACTAGTACAGTGTATATCCACCTTTCGCAGCAATGCAGGCTGCTATTCGCCCATGGAGACGATCGTAGAGATGCTGGATGTAGTCCTGTGGAACGGCTTGCCATGCCATTTCCACCTGGCGCCTCAGTTGGACCAGCGTTCGTGCTGCACGTGCAGACCGCGTGAGACGACGCTTCATCCAGTCCCAAACATGCTCAATGGGGGACAGATCCGGAGCTCTTGCTGGCCAGGGTAGTTGACTTACGCCTTCTAGAGCACGTTGGGTGGCACGGGATACATGCGGACGTGCATTGTCCTGTTGGAACAGCAAGTTCCCTTGCCGGTCTAGGAATGGTAGAACGATGGGTTCGATGACGGTTTGGATGTACCGTGCACTATTCAGTGTCCCCTCGACGATCACCAGTGGTGTACGGCCAGTGCAGGAGATCGCTCCCCACACCATGATGCCGGGTGTTGGCCCTGTGTGCCTCGGTCGTATGCAGTCCTGATTGTGGCGCTCACCTGCACGGCGCCAAACACGCATACGACCATCATTGGCACCAAGGCAGAAGCGACTCTCATCACTGAAGACGACACGTCTCCATTCGTCCCTCCATTCACGCCTGTCGCGACACCACTGGAGGCGGGCTGCACGATGTTGGGGCGTGAGCGGAAGACGGCCTAACGGTGTGCGGGACCGTAGCCCAGCTTCATGGAGACGGTTGCGAATGGTCCTCGCCGATACCCCAGGAGCAACAGTGTCCCTAATTTGCTAGGAAGTGGCGGTGCGGTCCCCTACGGCACTGCGTAGGATCCTACGGTCTTGGCGTGCATCCGTGCGTCGCTGCGGTCCGGTCCCAGGTCGACGGGCACGTGCACCTTCCGCCGACCACTGGCGACAACATCGATGTACTGTGGAGACCTCACGCCCCACGTGTTGAGCAATTCGGCGGTACGTCCACCCGGCCTCCCGCATGCCCACTATACGCCCTCGCTCAAAGTCCGTCAACTGCACATACGGTTCACGTCCACGCTGTCGCGGCATGCTACCAGTGTTAAAGACTGCGATGGAGCTCCGTATGCCACGGCAAACTGGCTGACACTGACGGCGGCGGTGCACAAATGCTGCGCAGCTAGCGCCATTCGACGGCCAACACCGCGGTTCCTGGTGTGTCCGCTGTGCCGTGGGTGTGATCATTGCTTGTACAGCCCTCTCGCAGTGTCCGGAGCAAGTATGGTGGGTCTGACACACCGGTGTCAATGTGTTCTTTTTTCCATTTCCAGGAGTGTATTTGTGATTTTGGCTTAGAGAATGCGGTACCCACACAGCCGATTTTTGAACCTTCCCCACTGCATGCAAACGTCGCACGATGGTAGAATAATCACAGTTCACCGCATTTGACAGTTCTCGAGTACACTGACGTGGATCATTGTTGATTAAAGCATTCTAATCATCCTCAACAAACCGCGAAGGTTTTCCTGAATATGGACAGTCACTAATGCCGCAATAATCCTTCTTAAAACGAGAAAACCATTTTCTGGCGTGCTTTATCCAATGGCAATATCACCGTACACGCCGCAAACATTTATGGCCTCCTCCGCAGTGTCTCCCCACTATTGAACTCAAACAGAAGAATACACGTATATCGGAAATGTTCCGATTTCTTCTCTTGGCATTCCATTTTCTAGCTTCCACAGCTTCACTCACTATCTCCAGGTGACAAGATGGCAATATGGAAACTCAAATAGCAACAGCAAACCACAAATAAAAAACGACAGTCGATAAATAAACCCCTAGCAACCGGAATGCTAACATGCTAAACAAAAACGCTACAAACTTATGCACAAACCTAATACAGTGATATAATTTTGCAGGTACGTTCAGTCGCATATGCGGATACTGTCTGCATAAAGCATTGCGAATGGAGTGAGTAGTAAAGAAGTAACAAATTAAGACGTCATACCTGATGTTGCAGATTTAGTCCAGGTACAACGAAATGCAGTAGGCAATTAACTTTTTTCCTTTAGTAATTTTGTGGGAGGGAGGGGGGCGGTGTAAGGGGAAAAGATTTCCTAAAAGTTTGATTTATGTGTAAAGTTCGTTGGAATTCGCTAAGTGCTCTCATTTTCAAATAAGGGATGAACAAAGTCCGGATATTCGCACGCTCTGAGTTACACTGTGCAGCGGCCTTGCCGCAGTGGATACACCCGTTCCCGTCAGACCACCGACATTAAGCGCTGTCGGGCGTGGCCGGTACTTGAATGGGTGACCATCTGGGCCGCCATGCGCTATTGCGATTATTCGGGGTGCATTCAGTCTCGTGATGCCAATTGAGGAGCTATTCGACCGAATAGTAGCGGCTCCGTTCAAAGACAACTACCATAACGACTGGGAGAGCGGTGTGCTGACCGCACGACCCTACAATCCGCATTCTCATCTGAGGATGACACGGCGGTCGGATGGTGCCGATGGGCCACTTGTGGCCTGAAGACGGAGTGCAGTGCTTTGTGACCTATACTGCCTCAAGACATATATAAACTTTCCAATTGTAACACCTGGCTTATTGTACACTACTGGCCATTAAAATTGCTACACCAAGAAGAAATGCAGATGATAAACGGGTATTCATTGGACAGATATATTATACTAGAACTGACATGTGATTACATTTTCACGCCATTTGGGTGCATAGATCCTGAGAAATCAGTACCCAGAACAACCACCTCTGGCCGTAATAACGGCCTTGATACTCCTGGGCATTGAATCATACAGAGCTTGGATGGCGTGTACAGGTACAGCTGCCCATGCAGCTTCAACACGATACCACAGCTCATCAAGAGTAGTGACTGCCGTATTGTGACGAGCCAGTTTGTCGGCCACCATTGACCAGACGTTATCAATTGGTGAGACATCTGGAGAATGTGCTGGCCAGGGTAGCAGTCGAACATTTTCTGTATCCAGGAAGGCCCGTACAGGACCTGCAACATGCGGTCGTGCATTATCCTGCTGAAATGTAGTGTTTTGCAGGGATCGAATGAAGGGTAGAGCCACGGGTCGTAACACATCTGAAATGTAACGTCCACTGTTCAAAGTGCGTCACTGCGAACAAGAGGTGTCCGAGACGTGTAACCAATGGCACCGCATACCATCACGCCGGGTGATACGCCAGTATGGAGATGACGAATACACGCTTCCGATGTGGGTTCTCCCCGATGTCGCCAAACACGGATGCGACCATCATGATGCTGTAAACAGAACTGGATTCATCCGAAAAAATGGCGTTTTGCGGTTCGTTCAACCAGCTTGTCGTTGAGTACACCATCGCAGGCGCTCCTGTCTGTGATGCAGCGTCAAGGGTAACCGCAGCCATGGTCTCCGAGCTGATAGTCCATGCTGCTGCAAACGTCGTCGAACTGTTCGTGCAGATGGTTCTCGTCTTGCAGACGTTCCCATCTGTTGACTCAGGGATCGAGACGTGGCTGCACGATCCGTTAGAGCCATGCGGAATAGATGCCTGTCATCTCGACTGCTAGTGATACGAGGCCGTTGGGTTCCAGTATGGCATTCCGTATTACCCTCGTGAACGCATCCATTCCATATTGTACCAACAGTCATTGGATCTCGACCAACGCGAGTAGCAATGTCGCGATACGATAAACCGCAATCGCGATATTCTTCAATCCTACCTTTATCAAAGTCGCAAACGTTATGGTACGTATTTCTCCTCCTTACAGGCTGCATCACAAGAACGTTTCACCAGGCAACGCCGGTCAACTGCTGTTTGTGTATGAGAAATCGGTTTGAAACTTTCCTCATGTCAGCACGTTGTAGATGTCGCCACCGGCGCCAACCTTGTGTGAATGATTTGAAAAGCTAATCATTTGCACATCACAGCATCTTCCTCCTGTCGGTTAAATTTCACGTCTGTAGCACGTCACGTCATCTTCGTGGTGTAGCAATTTTAATGGCCAGTAGTGTATTTAACATAAGATGATAGCTATTAATGAGCAGGTTATGACAGCATTTTAAATTTTTAAAAATCGATCGATAGCCACATGAAACGCTGAAAATATAATTTCTGTTGCGCCCGGAAGTCGTTAGATAGCCACCCTGCAAGTAGAATAGCGCTCCCTTTTAGCCGTTAGTAGTTTAGACGGGCCTCCGCAGTGAATTAATTACGTTTGTGGGCTGTTGTTGACGTTACGGCTTAATCAGTTATCAGGGGAAACCGTGACTGGGCTTTTAGAACAATGGAAATTGATTGCCTGATTCGCTTCCTGTGTGAAAACGGAAATGGGTATGTTACGATATGCCGTCTTCAAGGAAAACACGTGCGCAATAAATGATTACAAGACCGCACACATTGGCAGTGTTATATCGCGAGGAAAATTGACATCGGTCTCAGTGGAACTACTCAGTTCTGCTTAAAAGCTATGGACAACGTCGCTTGTGTTGCTGATCACCCCAAGCGACGTCTACCTTAGTGGACATGGTGTTTCAAGGCAGCTGTTCATACCGCAAGGCTGGAATCGTATTTCAGTTGTTTCAGTAACACGATGTATGCGACTTTAAGTCCTGGCCCCAATGTCTCCGGATAGTATTCATATCCATATCCACATCCACTTCCGTGACCAATGGGCTGCAGAATGGAAGATCATTTGGAAACCGCCCCCTGGTCTGTGGCTAAACCAGTCCTCCGAGATACGCTTCCTCCCAGGGATATTGTTTGAGCAAAGTAAGCAGGAGAACTTTTGTGAGATTTGCAGACAAAGAGACAGGTGTTGGCTGAAGTGAATCGGTCAGGATGGTTTCTGAGACGTGCCCAGATAGCACATTTGGTGATATCAATGTCCGCGAAAGCCAGGTTCCAGTTGTGAGAGGTCCGAGCAGATGTAATTTCGACGTATTGCTCGTGCGCTGCCTGCGATATGCAAGGTCTCTGACCAGAGAGCAGTGTTGACTGCACTAGGAACTGTGTAGCTGTAGCAGTAAGTTGTTGCTTGTCTGGAGTCTGCTCTGGTCTGGTCTGGTGTATCGTGTTGGCTGGCCGGCCGCGGTGCAGCGATGACGGAGCCTGAGTATTATTGTATAAGGTAAAAAGCAGCCTCGCGCATATGTACTAATGTTATCTCAAGTCGTATGTAAATGTTTTAAAACTCTCGTAATAATAATCTTCCTCATAAAAAGTAACTTTTGACAACCATTCATTTCAATTTAAAGAATTTACTAATTTCTCCCATCCATGATCATCCCGATTATTTCAATAGAAAAATCAGTTGCTTCCTTTCATAAATGACAGATAGGTCGGCCAGCATTGCACAGAGCTGTGCCGGAATAATTTATTGTAAGAGCAGATATATCCGGCGACTTCATTGAGGTAAGAATTTTTCCTTTTTTCATTCAGAATGATCTTTCAGGGCCATGACGCAGCACTTCTGTCGTCCAAAATTTACCAGGTTAAATTCACAGTGAATTATTGAAAAGTCATAAGTGAGCGACAATTTAATTGAGAGGTTACTTACATTGTTTTAATACCAGGTTACTGAATTTTTTTTTTTGGGGGGGGGGGGGGGGGGACGTTACACTGAATGTGAACGGCATAATTATAATTTTTACTGTTGAGAGGTTTAGGAATTTTTCTGTTGTGAGGTTACGCTAAATGTGAATGAATTTTGAGCTTAGATTAAATCAGAAAGAATTTTGTGTTGAGGTTAATGTGAAAAGAATTTTGTAGGGAGGTTGCAAATGAGAAAGAATTTTGTTTTGAGGTTACACTAAAATTAGAATCATACTAATATTAATTATTATTATTTTTGTGGGGAGGTTACACAGTTTCGTGTCACAGTTCCGTCATTGAGCTTAAAACCACTGCACAATGAAGGCTTCATTGTTGAAAGTTGGGATACGCGGCAACATACGGCTCATGAATCACCTCCTTGAATTCTACAGTGATTGCACGAACTATACAGGAACTAAACCACACAATGTAGTTCTTCACAGTCGGAGTTTACTTCAGTTAAAATTTAGGGGCTGAGATGACGTGATCGATGAATAGAACTATTCTTTCGTCTCCGACTGCAGAAGACATCTTCGGAGGCAACTGCCGTTTTACCTCCGAAGATGTCTGCTGCAGTCGGGGATGAAACGTCAGAGAATAGTTTTATCCAGGATGTTGTAGAGGAGACTTAGAAGTTAATGTTTTGATGAGGAACCCATATCCGGTAATGTACCGTTTGCTTGTACAATAATTTTGAGCATCGAATCACTTTCAAATCTCTCGCTCCACATCAAGCACACAGCGGAGACAATGAGTGCTGGCCTCTGTGCTCTACAGGAGCCCATGGTTTCGACGGTGTTCCGAGTACTGGTCGTCGGGGTCTCTTCTACGTGGCGAAGGACGTCCTGTTCAAAGCCGAGAGTGCCGCGCGTCCGTGGAGCTCCATAGTTAACCCTCCGAGTTGCGGACGTATCAGTTTCTCGCAGCCGTTGCTGCAGTCGGACGAAAATAGTATGCGACGTCATAACAACAACAGGGACTTAGTAAGAGACCCTCTTCTCAGTTCGTGCGCGTACCGCGAAGTGATTCGATCTTTCAACTTGTTTCGTATTCAAACAGCATGTTTCCAGACTTGCTAAATAAAAATATCGTGTGACTACGGCCTCCCGTCGGATAGACCGTTCGCCGGGTGCAAGTCTTTCGATTTAACGCTACTTCGACGACTTGCGCGTCGATGGGGATGAAATGATGATGATTAGGACAACACAACACCCAGTCCCTGAGCGGAGAAAATCTCCGACCCAGCCGGGAATCGAACCCGGCCCCATGGGATGGACATTCTGTCGCGTTTACCACTTTTTTTTGTTCCATATTGTTCGTTGAATTTGTTCGTAGCGGACGTCCGATGACACTCGTTCAGGTTGTTCGTTGATCCGTCCACTCAGTTTTTTTTTATTACAGAGGGTAGCTAAACCCTCTGACCGAACACGCTGAGCTACCGTGCCGGCGATATACAGGGTGTTACAAAAAGGTACGGCCAAACTTTCAGGAAACATTCCTCACACACAAATAAAGAAAAGATGTTATGTGGACATGTGTCCGGAAACGCTTAATTTCCATGTTAGAGCTCATTTTAGTTTCGTCAGTATGTACTGTACTTCCTCGATTCACCGCCATGATTTCATACGGGATACTCTACCTGTGCTGCTAGAACATGTGCCTTTACAACGTGGTTCATGCACGATGGAGCTCCTGCACATTTCAGTCGAAGTGTTCGTACGCTTCTCAACAACAGATTCGGTGACCGATGGATTGGTAGAGGCGGACCAATTCCATGGCCTCCACGCTCTCCTGACCTCAACCCTCTTGACTTTCATTTATGGGGGCATTTGAAAGCTCTTGTCTTTGAAACCCCAGTACCAAATGTAGAGACTCTTCGTGCTCGTATTGTGGACGGCTGTGATACAATACGCCATTCTCCAGGGCTGCATCAGCGCATCAGGGATTCCATGCGACGGAGGGTGGATGCATGTGTCCTCGCTAACGGAGGACATTTTGAACTTTTCCTGTAACAAAGTGTTTGATGTCACACTGGTACGTTCTGTTGCTGTGTGTTTCCATTCCATGATTAATGTGAGTTGAAGAGAAGTAATAAAATAAGCTCTAACATGGAAAGTAAGCGTTTCCGGACACATGTCCACATAATATATTTTCTTCCTTTGTGTGTGAAGAATGTTTCCTGAAAGTTTGGCCGTACCTTTTTGTAACACCCTGTATAAAATGTGAGACGCTTCACGATTTTGCGTGTCATCCATGCTAATATTCTCTGTGTTATTCCAGTTTTAGTATATGTACCGCCGAAGCGAGTACGCCACTCAGCTACCGGGGGCAGACTGCAGACTTGGTTTCTCTATGAAAACTTTATGTACTTAATCCCCCCTACAAACATGGCAGAGGAATTGTGAAACACATGAAGCAAAATTTTACTGAAGACTTGCGAAATTTGGCGCTCTGTAAGTAATTTTGGTCGTCAAATTAGAATTAACTCAGCACGCTGGCAATTCTTTCAATTCGCCACTTTCATCAAACGCACCAACGGTGTACTCGTATAAAAATAAAATGGTTGTCGGGCTAAATTGCACAATAACTTTCAACATTTTATAGTCTTTTAGGTTTTATTTGTAACTTGGCGCCGGCCGCTGTGGCCGAGCGCTACTAGGCGCTTCAGTCCGGAACTGCTACGGTCACAGGTTCGAATCCTGCCTCGGGCATGGATGTGTGTCATGCCCTTAGGTTAGTTAGGTTTAAGTAGTTCTACGTCTAGGGGACTGATGACCTCAGATGTTAAGTCCCGTAGTGCTTAGAGCCATTTGAACCATTTTTTTAACTTAGCCCGCCGAACACACTTTTATTTTCTTGTAATGGAGCGGCAATGCACCTTTGGTGGAAGTTTTTGTATTACGCTGTGCAATAGTTGTCGACGGTGTGCTGAAGGAAACAAATACTCTTTTGCTATTCCAATGTTGCCAGACTTAGGTGACATAAAAGGAAAACAGCTATCACGTTTTGCTTACTTTCGTTCCATATCTTACGATGTAGCATTTATGGCTTGGGCCTGAAGCCAAATGTGAAGTTATCCAAAGCCAAAAGCATATACAGCACCGAGAAGACATGGTCATATGTCAATGTAACATGGTACATATGAACACCATGGGCGGATATATAAATGGTTACAACTAGTTTTCTGTGACTGGTAGAACAGTGATCAGAGTGCATTAGTGTAGTTTGCTATCAGGCCCCATAGGGTATGTAAGGGGTGTGAAGAGCATCACATGATCGCTGAGAGCGAAATGGAGACGCGGTATAATCGTCTTAGACAGCATTATCAGCACCTCATAGAGTTACAAAGGGGCCTCATTGTGGCAGTCTTTTGGTCAGATGGTTGAATGTACAACATCCAAGATTGTGGGGGGGATCATATGTGACAGTGGTCCAATGTTGGAATGCGTAGGAACTTGAGGGCGGCGCGTATCTGTCGTCGGGGTTTTGGTTGACCACATCAGACCAACACAAGAGAGGACCACCATATTGTGCATTAGCAGTAAACACATTCCAACCCCTTCATACACTATTGGCCATCAAAATTGCTACACCACGAAGATGACGTGCTACAGACGCGAAATTTAACCGACAGGAAGAAGATGCTGTGATATGCAAATGATTAGCTTTTCATAGCATTCACACAAGGTTGGCGCCGGTGGCGACACCTACAACGTGCTCACATGAAGAAAGTTTCCAACCGATTTCTCATACACAAACAGCAGTTGACGGCGTTGCCTGGTGAAACGTTGTTGTGATGCCTCGTGTAAGGAGGAGAAATGCGTACCATCCTGTTTCCGAATTTGATAGAGGTCGGATTGTAGCCTATCGCGATTGCGGTTTATCGTATCGCGACATTGCTGCTCGCGTTGGTTGAGATCCAGCAGACTGTTAGCAGAATATGGAATCGGTGGGTTCAGGAGGGTAATACGGAACGCCGTGCTGGATCCCAACGGCATCTTATCCGCATGGCTGTAACGGATCGTGCAGCCACGTCTCAATCCCTGAGTCAACAGACGGGGACGTTTATAAGACAACAACCATCTGCACGAACAGTTCGACGACGTTTGCAGGAGCATGGACTATCAGCTCGGAGACCATGGCTGTTGTTACCCTTGACGCTGCATCACAGACAGGAGCTACACAGCAACGAACGGATGGCAAAACGTCATTTTCTCGGATGAATCCAGGTTCTGTTTACAGCATCATGACAGTTGGATCCGTGTTTGGCGACATCGCGGTGAACGCTCATTGGAAGCGTGTATTCGTCATCGCCATACTGGCGTAACACCCGGCGTGATGGTATGGGGTGCCATTGCTTACACGTCTCGGTCACCTCTTGTTCGCATTGACGGCACTTTCAACAGTGGACGTTACGTTTCAGATGTGCTACGACCCGTGGCTCTATCTTTCATTCGATCCCTGCGAAACCCTACATTTCAGCAGGATAATGCACGACCGCATATTGCAGGTCCTGTACGCGTCTTTCTGAATACAGAAAATGTTCGACGGTGCACTGGCCAGCACATTCTCCAGATCTCTCACGAACTGAAAACATCTGGTCAATGGTGGCCGAGCAACTGGCTCGTCACAATACGCCAGTCACTACTCTTGACGAACTGTGGTATCGTGTTGAAGCTGCATGGGCAGCTGTACCTGTACACGCCATCCAAGCTCTGTTTGACTCAATGCCCAGTCGTATCAAGGCTGTTATTACGGCCAGAGGTGGTTGTTCTGTGGACTTATTTCTCAGGATCTACGGACCCAAATTGCGTGAAAATGTAATCACATGTCAGTTCTAGTATAATATATTTGCCCAATGAATACCGGTTTATCATCTGCATTTCTTCTTGGTGTAGCAATTTTAATGGCCAGTAGTGTATATGTGCCTGCCATGTGAGTAAAAGTTACCATCTACCTGCTACGTTTTGTGTCACCCCGCAAAATTGGTTGGAGACCAGCAGCAGCCGGACTGGGGAATTACCGTCCCAAGTATGGGCTGCTGTTAACACCAAAACACTAATGGCTGCGTTTGGAGTGGCGCCTGACCGTAGATGCTGATGAATGGCGTCGCACTGTGTTCACCGACGAATCGCAGTTCTGCGCTACCCCCGGATGACCATCGCCGGCGAGTATGGCGGCGACCTGAGGTGAAGTTCCGGTCTTCAAACGTTTTGGAGAGGCACAGTAGCGTTAGTCCTGGCGTCGTGGTGTGGGGAGCCACCGTGTATGAGTCCAGGACTCGACTGGTTGTGATTAAGGGGCTCCGGAACGCCCTATACTTGCAATGTTAAAATAACGCTTATAAATTATATCTTTCCTCACAAAGTATTTGAGGTAGGAAGTTGAACTTTTTACAGATTATTTATTGGAATAGGGGCTACAACTTAACACAGGGATTTTACAAAATTTTAGTTCACTTATTAAAGATGATTTTTTTTCAATTGTAATGAAAATTCACATTTTTTGCAATTTTTTATTTATATATTCAAAAATATACAGTTTTTTGGAAAAAGGCTGTGTTAAATTATGCAGAAGGTACTGTGTAACATTTACTGAAAGTTTGAAACAAATATGTTTGGAAGATCCTTAGAAAACATGTAATTAGTATGAGAAAATAAAAGTTTTGGGAATCGAGCGACAACGATTGGATTAACTTTTTAGTGCATTCCAGGTCCATAGGATGGATTATCTTCATCCTCTGCAAACTCCTCCTCCAGCTTCCTCTTGTTCCTCCTCCTGTTTACTCTTGCTTGTATTTCTAGACTCTTTACAGCCCTGTCTGCAGCCCGAAGGCGTTCCTTGTCTAAAGCAAGCATCGCTCGTTGTTGTGTTCGTAGATTTTGCTACCATTTTCTTCAGTTGCAGTTACTGCAACACTGTTCCAAAAGGTGGTCATGTATGAACACTTATCACATTTCAGTTGTATTTCACTAGCAAGTCCTACGTGCTTTATTATGGAGAGTTCCAGACCAACTTCACTACAATGAATACATCTTACACAGTTTGAAAAAATTCCTTTGAGAACCGACATATCAAATATTTCATTCACATCCGATTCGCCCATAAAACATTCATAGTTTTCACTCATTGAACCAAGCTTCTTCTGTGAAGTATTTTCTTTCCCACTTTGACTGCTATGGGCAGGTGTACTTGAGAGGTTAGGTTCACTCACTTGGTTATCGTCTTTATTGTTTACAGTAATAACACTTACCTTTGGCTTTCCAACATTTCTCCTTTTCTTAAAAGCCGTCAGAGGATTTCTAATAACTTTACTTTTACTCATTATTATACTTCAACGAAACAGAGACTCAAGAAACAGAATTAATTACGAATATTTTCGAGATAACGACAGAGTAAATAAACATGAAACAATCGACAATCACACCAGCGATATATATTGAACCGTCACAGGTTAGCCACAACACATACTTTGTCTCACATCACTAAAATGTACCTGATGAACACGGACGTTAATAATAACACCATTTGACAGCAGTTTAACAGCGCCAGAGTGGGTCACGCCCATGTAGAACACATTTCAAAAAAAATTTAAAAATAGTTGTAGTCTTCGGAATTGAATAAATTATATATCTATTAAAAGGTAATAGTCTGCAGATTCAGAAAACGCAAAAAAGTAAAAATTGAACTTTTCATGATTTTGAGCCTTTCCGGAGCCCCTTAAGGGAACTCTGACGGTACGTCATTTATTGGTACCAATGTGAGAGTACCGTCGCGTCTGCCCCCAGTAGCTGAGTGGTCAGCGCGACAGATTGTTGTGATACGTATTATTGGATTTCAGAAATTTTGCATATGAGAAAAGGATAGCCACCGAGCTGTAGTTTGTAATGATACTAAGCATGACAACGCGAGAGTAAAGAAACGAAATCTGTTTATAACGTGCGCCTATACCAAGACGCGCGGCCAGCGTTTAAGAGGTACTTTTAAACACTATGACTCGCTGGGCGCAGATATTTAAAATCATTGCCGCAGCGCTTGATAGCAAGAAGCTCCGAAACAGAAGAAAGAACAATTTATCATTTGTTAGGAAAATTCTAGAGTCTTTATAGTTAGTTGTACTTCTGGTCGCCGATATGTTGACATGTACTTCATTACCTTTGATGTTTGGTCGCCGACTTGTTAAGACGTGTTGTGTAGCACCGCTACAAGTTATATTGCATTTAGTGTGAAAAACCACGTTATCATTAAGAAAACAAAAACGCTTTTGTAAACCTCGTGACGATAAAAAATACTTACGCGCACGCCAGGACATTTAAGTTTTACAAAATATCACACATACAAAAGCAGCGATTGTTGGACTGCTCCATGTATGAGAAAAACATAAAAATGTAAGTTTTGTATACATTGTAAATTTGTTAATGTTTATAGTTTAACGCCTTTGTTCTTTAAGAATATATTGATGCTTCACTGTACAGAAAATCTATGCTTATTCTTTTCTTTAAATTAACCACAAATAATGTTTATATTTAAATGAACTTTGTTACAGGTTCGCTCTTTATCGCGGTGTCTCGATTGTATTTGGGGGACCATTAATGTGTTCAGTTTCCGATCTGACAATTTTTTTTTTACAAAATTTCACTGTTTTGCATTTTTTTTTATTATTCAAATAGGTCCCTTAGGTAATTTCATTGAAGAGTCTGATTGCGTGAAAGCAATCCGGGTTAAGAGGTCATTTGAGAAACTATTTTCACGCAGTCAATCTGTACGTCTCCTGAACACAATCGAGAACCGACGCATCGTCTATCATTTATTAATTTTTCTCTCTTTCCAAGTCGTACCAATATAAAAACGGCCAAGGAGAACTGCCGTAAGTACGCAATCTAGTGTTAAAAGGTTGCATTCTTTATCTTGTCGGCAAACATTGCCATGAATTATCATCATCAATGTTATATTTGGTTAAATACGAGAAGCAAAGCAAAAACCTTTTAACGCTAGAATGTCAATCCTAAGGGCGCGGGCTCGATTCCCGGCTGGATCGGAGCTTTTCTCCGCTCAGGGACTGGGTGTTGTGTTGTCCTAATCATCATCACTTCATCCCCATCGACGCGCAAGTCGCCGAAGTGACGTCAAATCGAAAGACTTGCAGCCGGCGACCGTCTATCCGACGGGAGGCCCTAGTCACACGACATTATTTGTAGTGTCGTGGTGCCACTTTTCCGCATGTCAGTGTTCATCCACACGTAGCTCTTGCCTCTACGAACTGTCTGCTTGACGTTTAGGTACTTCTGTAGCCAGTAAGCGCCTCAGATCTGCCTCCGATGGAAGGTGTCCGGGACCGGCTCGGACGGCAACTGTGTTGCAGTGGCAGCATCCTGGATGTCGAGGACCAGTTGCAACGTTTTGCCACAGGAGAGGATACACCATCGTTACGACGCCGTTCCCAACCGAATCAGTGGATGCACCAGGCCATGGTGGGTGTAACGTCATACTGACAAGTGGACTCGTACTGCCACATTCTTTCTAAATTTGAGTCGATTTTGTAATCACTAAAATAACATCACATACCCTCACAACCAGTGAAGTTTCATTCTGTTTCCTCCTCCTCTTCTGGGTGCTTCACTTTTTTTTTTGCACTTGAAAGAATTCACTCGTGGACATTTGGAGTGCGTTTGTATGTGTGTGTGTGTGTGTGTGTGTGTGTGTGTGTGTGTGTGTGTGTGTGCGTGCTTGTGTCACATAACTGAGCTGACATACTTACGTACTGCTTTGAATGTATGAATGATTTTATCAGCATGGGGCCCTTCTATGATGATACACTATGAATTTTTCAAAATATTTCATCGTCAGCGTAACAATTCCTGTAATAACATAATCTACGTCGACATCTAAATCTACATGGGTACTCTGCAAATCACATTTAAGTGTCTGGCAGAGGGTTCGTCGAACCACCTTCTAAATTCTCTATTATTCAAATCTCGAATACCGCGCGAAAAAAACGAACACCTGTATCTTTCCGTGCGCGCTCTGATTTCCCCTACTTTATTATGGTGATTGTTTCTCCCTATGCAGGTCGGGGTCACAAAATTTTCGCGTTCCGATGAGATAGTTGGTGATTGGAATTTCGTGAGGACATTCCGCCGCAACGAAAAAGGCTTGTTTTCATGATGTCCACCCCAAATCGTGTATCTTTCCAGTGACACTCTCTCTCCTATTTCGCCATAATACAAAACGTGCTGCCGTTCTTTGAACTTTTTCGATGTACTCCGTCAATTCTATCAGTATTCTAAAAGAGGACGGACAAGCGTAGTGTAAGCAGTCTTTTTAGTAGACGTCTTACATTTTCTAAGTGTTCTGCTAACTAAACTCAGTCTTTGGTTAAATTTAACTTGTTCGCAATTGTAATTCCTAGGTATTAGTTGAATTTACGGCCTTCAGATTTGATTGATTTATCGTATAACCGAAGTTTAACGGATTCCTTTTAGCACTCATGTGGATGACTTCGCGCTTTTCGTTATTTAGGGTAAATTGCCAATTTTCTCACCACACAGATATCTTTTATAAATCGTTTTGCAATTTGTTTTGATCTTCTGATGATTTTATCAGTCGATGAACGAGAGCGTCATCTGGAAACGGCTATTCAGATTGTATCTCAAATCGCTTATATAGATAAGAAACAGCAAAGGGCCTATAACACTACTTTGGGGAATCTCAGAAATCACATCTGTTTTACTCGATGACTTTCCGTCAATTTCTACGAATTGTGACCTCTCTGACAGGAAATCACAAATCCAGTCACACAACTGAGACGATATTCCATAAGCACGCAATTTCGTTGGTGTCAAAAGCCTTCCGGTAATCCAGAAATACGGAGTCAATTTGGAATACCTTGTCAATAGCACTCAACACTTCATGTTAATAAAGAGCTAGTTGTGTTTCTTAGGAACGGTATTTTCTAGCCGGCCGTGGTGGCCGAGCGGTTCTAGGCGCTACAGTCTGGAACTGCGAAACCGCTACGGTCGCAAGTTCGAATCCTGCCTCGGGCATGGATGTGTGTGATGTCCTTAGGTTAGTTAGGTTTAAATAGCTCTAACAAGGGAACCTCCCCATCGCACCCCCGTCAGATTTAGTTATAAGTTGTCACAGTGGATAGGCCTTGAAAAACTGAACACAGATCAATCGAGAAAACAGGAAGAAGTTGTGTGGAACTATGAAAAAATAAGCAAAATATACAAACTGAGTAGTCCATGCGCATGATAGGCAACATCAAGGAGAATGTGAGTTCAGGACCGCCGTGGTCCCGCGGTTAGTATGAGCAGCTGCGGAACGAATGGGCCTTGGTTCAAGTCTCCCCTAGAGTGAAAATTTTAATTTTTTATTTTCAGAAATTATCAAAGTTCAGGCACTCACACATAATCAACTTCGCTCTCCAAAATTCCAGGACATGTTCAGATATGCTTGGACATATGCAGGATTTGACGGTCTACACGCGGAAAAACTTGAAAACGTTAAAAACCATATTTTTTGACACAGCACAGGGAAAACTGTGCGACTGTGAAACTGTTGCATTCATTTGTTGCAGTTTATGTGACAAACTCTTATGTTTTCATCACTTTTTTGGGAGTGATTATCACATCCACAAGAAAACCTAAATCGGGCAAGGTAGAAGAATCTTTTTACCCATTCGCCAAGTGTACATGTTAGGTGGGTCGACAACATATTCCTGTCATGTGACGCACATGCCGTCACCAGTGTCGTGTAGAATATATCAGACGTGTTTTCCTGTGGAGGAATCGGTTGACCTATGACCTTGCGATCAAATGTTTTCGGTTCCCATTGGAGAGGCACGTCCTTTCGTCTACTAATTGCACGGTTTTGCGGTGCGGTCGCAAAACACAGACACTAAACTTATTACAGAACAGAGACGTCAATGAACGAACGGACAGATCATAACTTTGCGAAAATAAAGAAAGCAAACTTTTCACTCGAGGGAAGATTTGAACCTAGGACCTCCCGTTCCGCAGCTGCTCACGCTAACCACGGGACCACGGCGCTCCGGAGCTCACATTATCCTTGATGTTACCTATATTGCGCATGGACTACTCAGTTTCTATATTTTGCTTCTTTTTTTTCATAGTTCCACACAACTTCTTCCTGTTTTCTCGATTGATCTGTGTTCAGTTTTTCAAGGCCTGTCCACTGTGCCAACTTATAACTAAATCTGAGGGGGGTGCGATGGGGAGGTTCCCTTGTAAGTTCTAGGGCACTGATGACGTCAGAAGTTAAGTCCCATAGTGCTCAGAGCCATTTGATTTTGATATTTTCTAGATTCGTGTTGACGTTGTGCCAGTAGATCGTTTTCTTCGTGGTAATTCAAAATTTTCGAACACAATGTATGTTCCAAAATCCTGCTGCGTATCGACGTTAATGATACGGGCATGTAATTAAAAGGATTACTCCTACTGCCATTCGTGAATACTGGCGTGCCCTGTGCAACTTTCCAGTCTTTGGATAAGAATCTTTCGTCGAGCGAAATATTATTAAGTATTTTTAATCGAAAATAAAGACATTTATACAGTAAAAAGGTGCCTCAGTGGGTAAGTGCCAGACTACAAATTCATAGGTTTCAGGTTCGAATCCCTCTTTCTGAAATGGTTTGTGTACCTGAAAACTGTCTATTTGCACCATGGTTCGAATTCATGTTAAACTGTAGCTCCTCTATGGCTTCCTCGATAAGTCAAGGCTAAGGGAAAACGATGACAAACACTAAACGCCTCCATAGGCTTAGTAAAGTACTGTATTCAAACACGACTGTGGGTTGGCGACAGCTTTACCTTTTACATAAATCTACACGTAGGGAACGCAGATAGCATAGATTCATTCGAAGAATGACAAAAAAGTGTAATTCATCTACGAACACCATCAGAAATACCCATCCTATCTATTCTAGAGTATTTTTCGTTTAGTGGAATGTTTACTGCATTGAATTAATGCATATTTCGTTGAGAGATTCAACAATAAAAACATCATGTCTAACAGAAACGTTTAGGCCTGCCTTTAAATTTCGAGAGGGGCGCTCCCAGACAAGTCAAGCAGCTCAGCATTTCTTCCCACATAAACTCCCTGTAACGACCAAGAGGGTAAAATAAGAGAGATAGGGGTTACAGGGAGCCGTAGCAACACCAGTCCCTCCTCGCGGCATAAAATTACGTCCTGTATGAACACTCCTGGAAATTGAAATAAGAACACCGTGAATTCATTGTCCCAGGAAGGGGAAACTTTATTGACACATTCCTGGGGTCAGATACATCACATGATCACACTGACAGAACCACAGGCACATAGACACAGGCAACAGAGCATGCACAATGTCGGCACTAGTACAGTGTATATCCACCTTTCGCAGCAATGCAGGCTGCTATTCTCCCATGGAGACGATCGTAGAGATGCTGGATGTAGTCCTGTGGAACGGCTTGCCATGCCATTTCCACCTGGCGCCTCAGTTGGACCAGCGTTCGTGCTGGACGTGCAGACCGCGTGAGACGACGCTTCATCCAGTCCCAAACATGCTCAATGGGGGACAGATCCGGAGATCTTGCTGGCCAGGGTAGTTGACATACACCTTCTAGAGCACGTTGGGTGGCACTGGATACATGCGGACGTGCATTGTCCTGTTGGAACAGCAAGGTCCCTTGCCGGTCTAGGAATGGTAGAACGATGGGTTCGATGACGGTTTGGATGTACCGTGCACTATTCAGTGTCCCCTCGACGATCACCAGTGGTGTACGGCCAGTGTAGGAGATCGCTCCCCACACCATGCTGCCGGGTGTTGGCCCTGTGTGCCTCGGTCGTATGCAGTCCTGATTGTGGCGCTCACCTGCGCGGCGCCAAACACGCATACGACCATCATTGGCACAAAGGCAGAAGCGACTCTCATCGCTGAAGACGACACGTCTCCATTCGTCCCTCCATTCACGCCTGTCGCGACACCACTGGAGGTGGGCTGCACGATGTTGGGGCGTGAGCGGAAGACGGCCTAACGGTGTGCCCCACGTGTTGAGCAATTCGGCGGTACGTCCACCCGGCCTCCCGCATGCCCACTATACGCCCTCGCTCAAAGTCCGTCAGCTGCACATACGGTTCACGTCCACGCTGTCGCGGCATGCTACCAGTGTTAAAGACTGCGATGGAGCTCCGTATCCCACGGCAAACTGGCTGACACTGACGGCGGCGGTGCACAAATGCTGCGCAGCTAGCGCCATTCGACGACCAACACCGCGGTTCCTGGTGTGTTCGCTGTGCCGTGCGTGTGATCATTGCTTGTACAGCCCTCTCGCAGTGTCCGGAGCAAGTATGGTGGGTCTGCCACACCGGTGTCAATGTGTTCTTTTTTCCATTTCCAGGAGTGTATATCAACGGGAACAGGCGAAAATGTGTGCCCCGACCGGGACTCGAATCGGGGATCTCCTGCTTACATGGCAGACGCTCTATCCATCTGAGCCACCGAGGGCACAGAGGATAGCGCGACTGCAGGGATTTATCTCTGGCACGCCTCCCGCGAAACCCACATTCTCACCTTAATATGTCCACACACTACATGCGTAGTGTCCCTACCCAACACACTCATTACTCGTGGAAGACATTCTTACCAAGTCCCGTAAGAGTTCGGGTAATATGTATGCATCCGCACAGAAGAAGAAGGTCATGGCCGGTATTGCCAGAACAATATACTTACATGGATATGGTGTCTGTTCTTTCGGACATGTACAGGGCTGTTACAAATGATTGAAGCGATTTCATAAATTCACTGTAGCTCCATTCATTGACATATGGTCACGACACACTACAGATATGTAGAAAAACTCAAAGTTTTGTTCGGCTGAAGCCGCACTTCAGGTTTCTGCCGCCAGAGCGCTCGAGAGCGCAGTGAGACAAAATGGCGACAGGAGCTGAGAAACAGTATGTCGTGCTTGAAATGCACTCATATCAGTCAGCCATAACAGTGCAACGACACTTCATCTACATCTACATCTACATCTATACTCCGCGAGCCACCTTACGGTGTGTGGCGGAGGGTACTTATTGTACCACTATCTGATCCCCCCTTCCCTGTTCCATTCACGAATTGTGCGTGGGAAGAACTACTGCTTGTAAGTCTCCGTATTTGCTCTAATTTCTCGGATCTTTTCGTTGTGATCATTACGCAAGATATATGTGGGCGGTAGTAATATGTTGCCCATCTCTTCCCGGAATGTGCTCTCTCGTAATTTCGATAATAAACCTCTCCGTATTGCGTAACGCCTTTCTTGAAGTGTCCGCCACTGGAGCTTGTTCAGCATCTCCGTAACGCTCTCGCGCTGACTAAATGTACCCATGACGAATCGCGCTGCTTTTCGCTGGATCATGTCTATCTGTTCTATTAATCCAACCTGGTAAGGGTCCCATACTGATGAGCAATACTCAAGAATCGGACGAACAAGCGTTTTGTAAGCTACTTCTTTCGTCGATGAGTCACATTTTCTTAGAATTCTTCCTATGAATCTCAACCTGGCGCCTGCTTTTCCCACTATTTGTTTTATCTTCAGGACGAAGTTCAACAAAGATCCACCAACTGATAACTCCATTCGGCGATGGTATGCGCAGTTTAAAGCTTCTGGATGGCTCTGTAAGGGGAAATCAACGGGTCGGCCTGCAGTGAGCGAAGAAACGGTTGAACGCGTGCAGGCAAGTTTCACGCGTAGCCCGTGGAAGTCGACGAATAAAGCAAGCAGGGAGCTAAACGTACGACAGTCGACGGTTTGGAAAATCTTACGGAAAAGGCTAAAGCAGAAGCATTTCTTAAACAGGAGATTGGAAAACCGATGGATCGTTCGTGGTGGAGATCATGATCAGCAATTCATGTCATGGCCTCCACGCTCTCCCGACTTAACCCCATGCGATTTCTTTCTGTGGGGTTATGTGAAAGATTCAGTGTTTAAACCTCCTCTACCAAGAAACGTGCCAGAACTGCGTGCTCGCATCGACGATGCTTTCGAACTCATTGATGGGGACATGCTGCGCCGAGTGTGGGAGGAACTTGATTATCGGCTTGATGTCTGCCAAATCACTAAAGGGGCACATATCGAACATTTGTGAATGCCTAAAAAACCTTTTTGAGTTTTTGTATGTGTGTGCAAAGCATTGTGAAAACATCTCAAATAATAAAGTTATTGTAGAGCTGTGAAATCGCTTCAATCATTTGTAATAACCCTGTATATTGACTTAACCTGTCAACAGGTCACTGTGCAAGCTGGTGGTGGCTCCACAATAGTGTGAGCTGTGTTTACAAGGACTGGACTGGCTCTTCTGGTTCAATTGAACCGATCATTTACTAAGAAATGGTTACGTTCGGGTACTTGGAGACCATTTGCAGCTATTCACGGTCTTCATGCTCGCAAACAATGATGTCACGTTATCGGGCCACAATCGTTCGTGTGTGGTTTGAAGAACATTTTGTACAATGCTTGCGAATGATTTGGCCTCCCAGATCGCTCAACATGAATCCGATCACGCATTTATGGGGCATAATCGAGAGGTCCGTTACTGCACAAAAACCTGCGCTGGCAACACTTCCGCAATTATGGACGGCTGAAGACGTAGACCGGCCGCAGCTCGTCGTCTTGCGGTAGCGTTCTCGCTTCCCAAGCACGGGGTCCCGAGTTCGATTCCCGGCGGCGTGAGGGATTTTTCCCTGCCTAGAGATGACTGGGTGTTGTTGTTGTGTCGTCTTCATCATCATCATTGATCCCCATTACGGTCGGAGGAAGGCAATGGCAAACCACCTCCATTAGGACCTTGCCTAGTAAGGCGGTGCGGGTCTCCCGCATCGTTCCCCTACGCTCCTCGGAGTACGGGACCTCATCATCATCATCATCAGCATCGTAGAGGCAACATGGCTCACTATTTCTGCAGGGGACTTCCAAAGAGTTGTTTAGTCTGTGCCACGTCGACTCGCTGCACTATTCCGGGCAGAAGGAGGTCCAGTATGATATTAGGAGGTATCCCATGACTTGTCACCTCAATGCATAAGGCAAACGGCCTATGATTGGTTGTGTAAATGACCAATAGTTAAAAAAAGAAATGAAACTAATGTCAGCGTTTGAAACGTGATACTGCAAGAGACGGTTGACGATCAGATGGACTTCTCGGGTCAAGAATCAACGTGTACTGCTAAAAGTAAAAAAGAAAATGCCTAATCAAGAACATGATGAACCGATGACATAATATTGTTGGGTACATGTTAAGTAAGTCGCTACTGAAAACTCTAGTCGAAGGGATGAAGAAAGTAAACAATCGCAGCAGCAGGATTGGATGTAGGTAGGTAACAGTAAACCATTGATGACGCAGAACACAGCAACTTCGCCGAACAGAGGAGCTGGCAAGCGTCAGGGCTGGAGAAGCGCATCAAGTCAAACTTGGGGCTGATGAACGAAAGAACACGATTTTTTAAAAGTCATCACTCGTCTTATTGGTTTGGTGCAGCCCGTCACGAATTCCTCTCCTGCGCCAAACTCTTCATTTCAGAGCACCACCTGCACTCTACGTCCTCAATTATTTGTTGGATGTGTTCCAATCTCTGTCTTTCCCTACAGTTTTTACCCTGTACAATTCACTGAGGTACGCCTACTATGGAGGTTAATCCCTGATGCCTTGCCGTCATACTATCCTGTTTCATCTTCTTGTCAGTGTTTTCCATATGTTCCTTTCTTCGACAATCCTGCAGAGAATCTCCTCATTCCTTATTTTATCCGTCCACATGATTCTCAACATTCTTCTGTAGTGCCACATCTCACAGGGGGAAGGCCTCAGACACGACCAACCGATGCGGCTCAAATTTGGCAGGTCGCTTGTGTACAACCTAAAACGAAGGAATCTAAGATATTTTGGGTCAACACCCCCGCAACTTTGAGAAAATCACCCGTAAAGGTTATGATGAGAAATCGACTCAAAATTGTCGGGATCGATAGATAATTGTAAATATAGCATTTTTCATCATCAGGTATAGGGTCCGAAAATGCATACTTTTCCAGAAATCGAGGTAAGAAACTTTTACAACTGCCGCATCTGTACCCAAATGGTAAACGCCTTTCGATGACCGCACCGATACCCCAGCGGCCAAGGTACTCGGAGAACCCGGGTTTGAATCTCGAAGAAACCTAGCGGATGTTCTTCTTTTCATTTGTATTTTTCCATACCTCAATTGATAGGTATAGGAGAGTTAATAAGGTAAGTATTATTATCATTCCTTATTGATTTACTTATCTTATTAACCCTCCTATCCCTATCAATTGAGATATGGAAAAATACAAACGAAAAGAATAACATCCGCTACGTTTCTGCGAGATTCTAACCCAGGTTTTCCGATTCCCACCCAATTACCTTGGCCATTGCACTATCGGCGCTGTCGGCGAAACGCGTTTACCATGTGGGTACAGAAGCGGCAGTTGTAAAAGTTTCTTTCCTCGATTTCTGGAAAATTTTGCGTTTGCGGACCCCATACCTGATCATGAAAAATTCTCTATTTACAATTATCTATCGATCCCTGCAATTTTGAATCGACTGCTCGTCATAACCTTTAGGGGTTATTTTCTCAAAATTGCGGGGATGTTGACCCAAAATATCTTAGAGTCCCTCGTTTTAGGTTGTACACAAGCGACCTGCCAAATTAGAGCCGAATCGGTTGGCCGTGTCTGAGGCCTTCCTCTTGTCAGATGCTTGGATTCTCTTCTGTTCTAATTTTCCCACTGTCCATGATTCTCTACCATACAACGCTCTGGTCCAAGAGTACATCCTTAGAAATTTGTCCCCTGAATTGAGGCCCGTGTTTGACTTCTCTTGGCCAGGAATGCCCTCGTTGCCTGTGCTAGTCTGCTTTTTTTATGTCCTCCTTCCTCTGTCCGACACGGGTTATTTTGCTTCCAAGGTAGCAGAATTCCCTAACTTCGCTGACTTCGCGATCACAGATTACGATGTTAAATTTCTCGCTGTTCTCATTTCTGCTACTTCTCGTTACTTCTGTCTTTCTCCCGTTCACTCTCAATCCATATTCTGATCTCAATAGACTGTTCATTCCTTTCAACAGATCCTTTAATTTTTCTTAACTTTCACTGAGGATAGTAACGTTATTAGCGTATATCACTGATACCTTTTCACGGTGAATTTTAATTCGATTCCTGAATTTTTCTTTTATTTCTGTCATTCCTTCTTCGCTGTAGAAATTGAACAGAGAGGCGAAAGATTGTAGCCCCATGTTACACCCTTTTTAATCCGAGCACTTCATTCTTGGTCTCCCAGTCGTCTTGCTCCCTCTTGATTCTTGTCCATGTTGCATATCACCCATCTTTCTCAATAGCTTACTCCTACTTTTCTCACAATTTCGAACATCTTTCACCATTTTACACTGTCGAACGCTTTTTTGAGGCCGACGAATCCTATGAGCGTGTCTTGATTTTTCTTCAGCCCACTTCCCTTATCAAACGTAACGGCAGAACTGCCTCTCTGGTGCTTTTACTTTTTGTAAAGCCAAACAGATCGTCATCTAATAGATCCCCAAATTTCTTTTAAATTTCTCTGTGTATTATTCTTATCAGTATCTTGTATGCATGAGATATTAAGCTGGCTGTGCGATATCTTTCACGCCTTGCTACCCTTGCTATTATTAGAACTGCGTGGATGATATTTTTCCGGAAGTTTGATGGTACGTCGCCGTTCTCATGAATTTTACACAAACAGATTTATTGCAAAAAAGATGCATCTTTCTCGGAATATGCATATAGTCTGTGAACAGACTTCCAGCCATTTCCACTGGATTGCCTGTGTGTGAATTACATCTCTGTTTGTTAGCGACTGAAATAAGGACCATCTCAATCCCTGTTATTCACTGTAATAGCGAAATTAAAAGCAAACCTCTAAATGGAGTAAATCGAACTGCTGAACGTCGAATGAAAGCTATTAGGACAGATAGTGATCTGATAAATATTGATATACTCTCTCACAGAAAGTTTCAAAGCTAACAAGGGGAGGCCGCCAATTGTGAAATTCAGATTCGATTCATGCTGCGCATAATAACAGCTCATGGCCAGAGGTGTAATGTGGCAAAGCACCAAGATGCACTTCTCAGCCGTTATCGAGAAAATAGACAGTTAAAAGAAACCTTTGCGGTGAAATACTCTCTACGATTAATAATTTCCTACAACGTCGTGGCGCAGCGGTAAGCGCTCGGGTTCGTAATCCGAAGGTCGCCAGATCGAATCTCGCACCATCCAACTTTTTTTTATTATTTGTTTTTTGTAATACAAATGTATACACACACACACGCACACACAAAAAGGCTGTCCTGGTAACCCGACACGACATGAACAAGGTGACGCATTCGTATACGGCACAATATTCAATCACGATGTTGGACGAGTCTTGCCACTTGTTTTCGTATGCCTCCAAGAGTCCACAGGTACGTTTGGACCCAGAGTACAGAAGACAGTCGACGAGTACGCCAAGAAGTGTACCAATGTTGTTATTACATCCTCCAAATCCGGCAAACTAACAACGGGTTTGTTCATGGACTTCTTGCGTAATGCTTTGCAACTATACGTACAAAAGAAAGAATTTCTCCTTCTGATCGACTCTTGGGGTGGGCAAACGAACCCGGCATTATACGATGAGATGTTCCAGGACGATAAGAAGTTACCAAAGTGCACTATAAAAGTCATTCCTCCAAAGTGCACTCCTCTCGTCCAACCGTGTGACTTGTATTTTTACCGGCAGGTAAAAAATTTGATCAAGCGCCTTCAAAATTGTGCTTTTTTAATCGAGCGAAACCGTGACATCAACTCCAGAGACGATTGTATACAAATCCAATCCATCGTCCACCACCAATTGTCTTCTCCGATTTTTGCCGATATGATACGATACGCGTGGTATGCATCAAACCTGACGAACGATGGGACAATTTTTCACAATGTCAATCAGGTGTGTTTCCCAACAGATAATTTAAAAAACAATTGTTCTTGTAAAAACGCATCGTTTATCAAATGTGCTCGATGTCGTCCTGTTTTCTGCTTTCCATGTTTCTATGATAACTATCACTCTGGTTTGTGCGATACTCCAGCTACTTCTGGTCACTAATTGTTAATTATGTGCGAGGGTATACCGAACTTTTCAATAAATTGTATCCACTTGAACATTATTTGTGATATTGTGTTTTATTTCAAGTATTATTTTTTCACGACAAACGACTTTCAACAAGTTATTATATGCATAATTGTTGCAACTGATTGCCGGGAATTATATATATATATATATATATATATATATATATATATATATATATATATGTGTGTGTGTGTGTGTGTGTGTGTGTATGTACACATTTGAATTACAAAAAAAATTTGCATGCCGCGAGATCCGATCCAGCCACCTTCGGATTACGAACCCGAGCGCTTAGCGCTGCGCCACGATGCTGTAGAAAATTATTAATCGTAGAGAGTATTTCACCACAACGGTTTCTTTTATCTTTTAACTGTCTATTTTCTCGACAACAGCTGAGAAGTGCATCTTGGTGCTTTGCCACATTACACCTCTGGCCATGAGCTGTTATTATGCGCAGTATGAATCGAATCTGAATTTCACAATTGGCGGCCTCCCCTTGTAAGAGAATGTAAAGCTTCCAAGTAGCCTATCAGGCGTGAAGAAGAATTTGTTGCCGCCCCAATACGATGCCGGAAACTATCGGGGAATGGTATTCGGTGACAATAATAGACGTTTCACAAGTGTGTCGGGCGGTGATGTTCCGAACCTTGAAGTGGATCGCCTGGCCCATTAACGCGCTATCTCGTCACGCCACAATCGCTTGCTGACGTCCCCCTCGGGCACGAGCGGCGATCCACCCTGAAACTGAAACCTTGGGGAATGTCGAAACGCCACGTGTTGGGACAAATTACTCTATTTATTTCCTTCATGCTGGATGACATCTACATATACATGGATACACTGCAAATCACTTTTAAGTGCCTGGCAGAGGGTTCATCGAACCACTTTCACAATAATTCTCTATTATTCCAATCTCGTACAGCGCGCGGAAGAAACGAACACGTATGTCTCTCCGCGCACGCTCTGATTTCCATTATTTTCTTAGAATGATCGTCTCTCCCTATGTACGAGGTATATTCAAGTTCTAAGGCCTCCGATTTTTTTTCTAATTAACTACTCACCCGAAATCGATGAAACTGGCGTTACTTCTAGCCGTAATCGCCCTGCAGACGTACACATTTTTCACAACGCTGACGCCATGATTCCATGGCAGCGGCGAAGGCTTCTTTAGGAGTCTGTTTTGACCACTGGAAAATCGCTGAGGCAATAGCAGCACGGTTGGTGAATGTGCGGCCAAGGAGAGTGTCTTTCATTGTTGGAAAAAGCCAAAACTCACTAGGAGCCAGGTCAGGTGAGTACGGAGCATGAGGAATCACTTCAAAGTTCTTATCATGAAGAAACTGTTGCGTAACGTTAGCTCGATGTGCGGGTGCATTGTCTTGGTGAAACAGCACACGCGCAGACCTTCCCGGACGTTTTTGTTGCAGTACAGGAAGGAATTTGTTCTTCAAAACATTTTCGTAGGATGCACCTGTTACCGTAGTGCCATTTGGAACGCAATGGGTAAGGATTACACCCTCGCTGTCCCAGAACATGGACACCATTTTTTTCCAGCACTGGCGGTTACCCAAAATTTTTTGGGTCGAGATGAATCTGTGTGCTTCCATTGAGCTGACTGGCGCTTTGTTTCTGGATTGAAAAATGGCATCCACGACTCATCCATTGTCACAACCGACGAAAAGAAAGTCCCATTCGTGCTGTCGTTGCGCGTCAACATTGCTTGGCAACATGCCACATGGGCAGCCGTGTAGTCGTCCATCAGCATTCGTGGCACCCATCTGGATGACACTTTTCGCATTTTCAGGTCGTCATGCAGGATTGTGTGCACAGAACCCACAGAAATGCCAACTCTGGAGGCGATCTGTTCAACAGTCATTCGGCGATCCCCCAAAACAATTCTCTCCACTTTCTCGATCATGTCGTCAGACCGGCTTGTGCGAGCCCGAGGTTGTTTCAGTTTGTTGTTACACGATGTTCTGCCTTCATTAAACTGTCGCACCCACGAACGCACTTTCGACACATCCATAACTCCATCACCACATGTCTCCTTCAACTGTCGATGAATTTCAATTGGTTTCACACCACGCAAATTCAGAAAACGAATGATTGCACGCTGTTCAAGTAAGGAAAACGTCGCCATTTTAAGTATTTAAAACAGTTCTCATTCTCGCCGCTGGTGGTAAAATTCCATCTGCCATACGGTGCTGCCATCTCTGGGACGTATTGACAATGAACGCAGCCTCATTTTAAAACAATGTGAATGTTTCTACCTCTCTCCAGTCCGGAGAAAAAAAATCGGAGGCCTTAGAACTTGAATGCACCTCGTAGGTTGGCGTCGTCAACAAAATATTTTCGCATTCGGAGGAGACAATTGGTGATCGAAATTTCGTGAGAAGATTCTGCCGCAACGAAAAACGCCCTTGTTTTAATGATGTCCACTCCAAATACTGTATCATTTCAATGACACTCACTCCCCAATTTCGCGATAATACGAAACTTGCTGCCCTTCTCTGAACTTTCTCGACCTACCTGGTAAAGATCCCACATCGCGCAGTAGTATTCTAACGAAACTTTGTCTCGAAACCTGGCAGAAAATCCAAAGAGATTCTGGTCGTATGTGAAGTATGTTAGCGGCAAGAAACAATCAATGCCTTCTCTGCACGATAGCAATGGAGACACTACGCTTGTCCGTCCTGTTTTAGAAAACTGCTGCGCAGTGTGGGATCCTTACCAGATAGGACTGGCGGAGTACATCGAAAAAGTTCAAACAAAGGCAGCACATTTTGTATTATCGCGAAATATGGGAGAGAGTGTCACAGCAATGATACAAGATTTGAGCTGGACAACATTAAAAGAAAGGCGTTTTTTGTTGCGACGGAATCTCCTCACGAAATTCCAATCACCAACTTTCTCCTCCGAATGCGAAAATATTTTGTTGATACCGACTTACATAGGGAGGAACGATTACAAAGATAAAATAAGGGAAATCAGAGTTCGTAGAGAAAGATATAGGTGTTCATTCTTTCCGCGCGCTATATGAGATTGGAATAATGGAGAATTGTGGAGGTGGTTTGACGAGCCTTCTGGCAGGCACTTAAATGTGAATCGCAGAGTATCCATGTAGATGTAGATGAAATGTAGGACGGACAAGCGTAGTGTAGACAGTCTCTTTAGTAGATCAGTTACATTTTCTAAGTGTCCTGTCAAGCCGGCCGGTGTGGCCGTGCGGTTCTAGGCGCTTCAGTCTGGAACCGCGTGACCGCTACGATCCTGCCTCGGGCATGGATGTGTGTGATGTCCTTAGGTTAGTTAGGTTTAAATAGTTCTAAGTTCTAGGGGACTGATGACCACAGATGTTAAGTCCCATAGTGCTCAGAGCCATTTTTGTCCTGCCAAAGAAAACGCAGTCTTTGGTTAGCCTTCCACACACTATATTTTCTTTGTATGCTTTCCAATTTGAGTTGTTCGTAATTGTGTTTCCTAGGTATTTAGTTAAATTTACGGCCTTTTGATTTGACTGATTCATCGTGTAGTCGACGTTTAACGGATTGCTTTTAGCAATCATGTGGATGACCTCACATTTTTTGTTATTTAGGGCCAATTGCCCATTTTTGCACGAAACAGATAGCTTTTCTAAATCGTTTTACAATTTGTTTTGACCTTCTGATGACTTTACTTGTCGATAAACGACAGCATCATCTGCAAACAACCTAAGGCGGCTGCTCAGATTATCTCCTAAATCGTTTATATGGATAAGGAACAGCAAAAGGCCTGTAACATTACATTGGGGAATGCCAGAAATCACTTCTGTTTTACTCGATGACTTTCCGTCAGTTACTACGAACTGTGACCTTTCTGACAGTAAATCACGAATCCAGTCACATAACTGAGACGATATTCCATAAGCATGCAATTTCACTACAAGCCACTTGTGTGGTACAGTGTCAAAAGCCTTCTGGAAATCTAGAAATACGGAATAGATTTGAAATCCCTTCTCAATAGCACTCAATACTTCGTGGGAGCGAAGGGCTAGTTTTGTTTCACAAGAACGATGTTTTCGAAATCTATGTTGACTGTGTGTCAATAGACCGTTCTCTTAGAGATAATGCTTAATGTTCGAATACAATATAGGTTCTAAAATCCTGCTGCATATCGACGTTAATGACAATAGGCAGCAACTTATTATGATTCAGTTATAATACAAAACCGTCAAAGCTGCACAGAATTTTTTTTTCATTTAAATGCCGAAATGCCGACCAGTTTGTTGCCACTGATAATAGACCACAAGGTTCGAAACTGGTCACCGTTTAATCTAAACGAACTTCTGAGCAACTTTGTCAGTTTTGTAATTTTACGGACCGATTAATCTGCTGCAGTTACCTGCGCGCGTGTACATTCTAAAGGCTGCATCTTAATACGGCTGTCGACGTGCGGTGCTGTGTGAGCTTTGAAGTCCTGTGCTGAAGTAATATCTTAATAGTAGTAGTAGTAGTAGTAGTAGTAGTAGTAGTAGTAGTAGCTTTATTCATCCGTAGATCTGTTTTTACAAGGATATGGGACATGTCAAAGTATTTACAAGTTTAGGCAAATTTAAAATAAGCTAATTCGTATACACATACATTTACAGACTTCTAGTTAGAGAAAATCATTAGATTGACTCCTGGTATACAATACTTCCTTTTACAAATAACTTATTAAATAATGTAATGCCATACAGTTCACTCATATCTCACTATCAGTCACTGCACACACTACACATACATTGTTTCATATCCCTTCACTCACTACACACACACACACACACACACACACACACACACACACACACACTGGTGATCTCTAGGCCATTTTCTGTACCACAACTTCCCATTTGCTACCCTGAAAAACTGATTCAACATCCCTCTATAATGAGCGAGATGTTGAGCTCAGAAAGAGGAAGAGGTGTTGGTACTGTGCAATGCATAACTTGGGGGTAGGTATTTACAGAAAAGGAAAAAAAAGGAGGAAAAACAGTGTAAAGATTTTATGTGGAATGTTTGAAGTTTTATAATCATTATTATCATTTATTAGTATAACATTTTTTTTACCAAACCCCTACTCTGTTTTATCTAAGTAATCCTTCAATGTATAGAATGTATTGCATAACAGGTACTTTTTAGCTGCCTTTTTAAATAAGTGTTTTTTGCAATTTATTTTATCTTTTTTGGTAACTCATTGTACAGTTTTATTCCTTGGTAGAAAATGCCGTTTTGAGTTTTATGTTTATTTTTTCTTGGCAAATGTAAGTTGAGTCTAGCTCTTGTTCTATGCTCATGGACAGAACTGTTTGTGCAGTAATTACCAATTTTATTTTTGATGTGTACAACTGACTGGTAAATGTATTCAAACGGAACAGTTAAAATCATAAAGCGTAGTGACCTGATGTGATATAATTCTGTCGATTTCACCGCTTCTTTTGTCAATTCATGATCGACTGCAAGCACCTAACGACAATATAATCGATTGTTTCAGATTGAAGCTTTTTGTTTGGCATAACCCAAACTTTCACGCGATGAAAGCTGATTCTGTTGTTACATAACAGGCACTTTCAGATAGAACGTATGGCTACTTGAAATTATTCTTCTCTTTTCAAACTAGCCATTTTACTTTCATTTGCTCTATCAGTTTTTGTGGTGTGACTGAAGTTTTCGCTTCCGGCTTCCGTTTTAGAAATTATGTCTAGTATTACTAACTTTTACTGGAAGTCATAGACACGTCCTAATCGCAGTGATATAATTAATTTTATGGAGGACACCAAAAACTCGCTTGCTACCTTCTATCAGGATGTACGAATGATTTTCTTTATTTCGCGAGTTCCAAGCAACTCGCGAAATTGTTTATTATTGCAGCCCTTTAGGCCATCAATGCTGCAGCGGCAGCTTGGTTTGGTTTTGTCTCAACCTTGGACATTTCCGTCAGATATGTACATTTTTCCATTATTTGTAACAATGCGCAGGATGCTACCTCTCTGTTTTGTTATTTGCCACAACAATCTTCATGAATATTCCCCTGATGTAAGGGAAATCTGGGAAAAATGTCAATCCAGGAACTCCTGAAATAGCGCTGTCTGCACACTGGGAAACTATCTGAAACCAATTAAACTTCGCTTATTAGAGAAAATCAACTCACCACCTAAGCGCTGAAAATGCCGGCATTCCATCCAGCGGGGTCACAGACGAATCTTATAGGAATCCAGCAGATCCCTGCCATTGTCTCAATGTCTCAAAAATTCCATACCACCTGCTATAGTGTACCTCTACGCACGTAAAATCAAAAAAAGCAGGATCGGCTACTTTACTGCAATCAAAAACTTTCCCCTGCCGATTCGGAGATAACGAGATGATTTAATTACGAGGGCGGTTCAGAAAGTAACCTCCGATTGGTCACAGTGCGGGTTGTGGGGGGAGTAGCGACGCCATCTGTGCGTTCACGCACTCAACAGGTCAGTCGGCATCAAGCCGTGGTCGAGTGAACGTCGTACCTGCGCTAGTTTAGTTTTTGTGGCAGTTTGAAATGTGTGCTGCAATAGAAAACCCCGCCAAATGTGAAGTGCGTGCTGTCATAAGGTTTTTTACAGCCAAAGGATATTCTGCAGCAGCTATTCATCGTGAGCTTTGTGCCGTGTACGGACCGAGAGTTATGAGTGAAGGAGTTGTCCGTGAATGGGTACGTTTATTTAAAAGTGGACGAGAAAACGTTCATGATGAAGAGAGGAGTGGTACACCATCATTGGTGACTGACGAACTCGTTCAGACAGTTGATGCAAAAGTTCGTGAAAATCGACGTTTCTCAATGTCGGAGTTGTCTACTGGTTTTCCACAGATTTCTAAGACTCTCTTGTACGAGATAGTGACAGCAAGATTGGGTTACCGTAAGTTCTGTGCACGATGGGTGCCCAAAATTCTTACCAACCACCACAAAACTCAAAGAATGGCCTCTGCATTAGACTTTCTGTCACGTTATGAGGACGAAGGAGAACCATTGTTAAACAGAATCGTGACCGGTGACGAAACCTGGATTAAGTATGTGAACCCTGAGACAAAAGAACAATCAAAGATGTGGGCACATTCAAATTCGCCTACCAAACCAAGAAAAGCCTCGCAAGATTTTTCTGCCAGAAAACTGATGGCAACGGTGTTTTGGGATGCCAAAGGGGTGTTGTTGGTTGAATTCATGGAACGTGGTACGACCATTAATCAAGACGTGTACTGTGAAACAATAAAAAAGTTACGACGGGCTATACAGAACAAACGCCGTGGTATGCTGACTTCTGGTATCGTTTTTTTGCACGATAACGCCGGTCCTCACTCTGCTCGCAGAACAACGGCCCTTCTTGAGTCCTTCAACTGGGACGTTATCAACCATCCACCTTACAGCCCAGACCTGGCGCCAAGTGATTATCACCTCTTCATGCATTTGAAGAAATGGCTCGGGTCACAGCGGTTTGATGACGACGAAGAGCTCAAAGATGCGGTCACAGGCTGGCTCCAGGCACAAGCGGGTGATTTTTATGCAGAAGGAATTTCAAAGCTTGTGAAGAGATACGATAAGTGCCTCAATCGCTATGGAGACTATGTAGAAAAATAGTGCAAAGATGTAGTTGTAAGATGTATATATTAAAATATTTTTATTTAACTTGGTGTATTTTTTTAAATCAACCGGAGGTTACTTTCTGAACGGCCCTCGTAGTTCATGTCACCCAAAACTTGTGTGTAGTGTTGAAAAAGTTAGACAAATTTTATGGGACCAATAAAGAACCATTACTAGTACCAGTTGTTTTGTAATCCTGGATCTGTTTGATTCCCAAAAATTGAGGAATGATGTGGCCAGGTTGTTTTCAGGAGGATAATGCAACACCGTACTCTGGTTTCGAATTGTTAAACGTACTTAACGAGAAGTTCTACGTACGATGGACTGGTAGAGAATCGCATATTGTACGGCTATCTCGAAATACAGATCTTATATCTTTGCCACTTTTTTGTTCATATCCAAAAAATACATTATCTATTCCCGCAACTTTAAAATGAGGGCAACCATACTGTACATTAAATAAAAAGTCTTCTGCTCACGCTACAAAAGTCTTTTAATGAAAAGTCACGACACGTTTCAGATTCGTAAAATGCATCATCAGATGATCTGTACATTGCAGGAATAACATATTTATTCTTCAGAAAACCACTTTTCTAGAAGTAATTGATTATAATCACATAAGGCCGTTAAGAATTTATAATTACATTATCTTTTAAATCATTGTAGTACACAGGAAAAATAGCTACAGCCAAGATCCATGGGTCATCTTCAAAGCGATGGTCCAAGATAAAATGACTGGGCCCGGAAAGTAACCTGTAAAATAAGGGCATATCTCAGTAACCACAAAAAAGGCAAGATATCGAAAAGACCGTAGATGCCGCAAGGGCATCTGAATAAACAATATCAGATAAACGTAGCCTAACTTTAAGTGGGACACAGATATAAAAAGAAACAAGGCTGAACTCGTATCTCATCCCTAGACTGCTCAGGGAGCTAACACGGCATCAAGCTGAACTAAACTGGCAGAATGCTAGCGGAGATATTCAGCGGCCAAATAACTGTTAAAGGTCATGGTGAAACCTTCAGCTCTCCTTTATTTTCCACAATTCCCTACTAGTTTCGGTCAGTGACCATTATCAAGCTTAGCCTAAAACGAATAAATCAAATCATTAGAGATTACACAGTTTACAAGGAAAATATAAGGCTAAATACTGTATCAGTTACTGGCATAAATGGCATGCCGTAATTTGAATAAATGTACTTTGCTCTTTTGAGCCCACCATAATATGTAAAAATTCTTCACAATAACTGTGTAATAGTTTTCATCAAGAAGCAAGTCAACATCAACAACTAGTAACACATTGACAGATGTAATTAGGCCAAACAGTCAAGGATACATTCAAAGACAACATCATGTCATTGATAAAAACTGTAGTACATGCTTGAAATAACAGTATCAATTTACTAAGAGGTACATTACAAACTTTGGTTCCATGGAAACACTGCGCATTATTGAGCTAGATCGTGCAGTTCCACATATACAAACGTAATGCATCAAGAAATGCCACAATGACGACCCTTTCAATTTAAAATTAGTAACTGCAGAAAATAAGTCGGATTAAACCACAGAGAACCATTTATTGATATCAGTACGCCAGGTAAAGTTACACTGGGCAAAATTTGTATATTACAAAACAACGTAATTGCCAAAAAAATAAGTCCGCTAGGTTCAAATGGCTCTGATCACTATGGACTTAACATCTATGGTCATCAGTCCCCTAGAACTACTTAAACCTAACTAACCTAAAGACAGCACACAACACCCAGTCATCACGAGGCAGAGAAGGACGTTGACAGATAAAACCCAAAATAGTATATGCTAGCAAGTAAACATCAGCTCAAAAATGATGCATCGTAAAATTTCATATACAGTGTGAATAACAGAAAAGCTAGCCTCACACAGTATCCTGTATCAAAATATATAGTAACAGTAAACTGCATTCCTCTTGAACATAGAGGTAAACTTCAATACATTTTTTGTTCCACATAACCAATGGATGATGATGGGGGGGGGGGGGGGGGACTTTCTAAACAGAACATTTTTATTGCCGAATGTGAGTATAGAACATACTTCAGATATAGTGGGAGGAAACAGTGCTAATATTTTTTTTAAACAAAATTACAGAACGTCTCTATGAACTTCCGTCCAAGACCCAACCAAATAATACCATACAAGACACTGGAAGCCAGGGGGTGTGCTGGGTTGGTAATGGATCTGAGGGTTCACGCCTAACTATCAGAAAAACTGGATGTGAAGTAGAAAATAAAAATTATCATAGGACCTATGCTACTCAGTCAGATGTGAGTCAGATGTATGTCACATTTAAAATCCTAAAAGTACTTAACTTTACACATCTTTAGAAACAACATACCTCAACCAGTATCTCTTATGTTTAAGGACTAAATCATAAATCATTGTTGAGAGGAATTCATCAAAATGTTGCATTTAAGATTTAATTATCTGTTACCAGAAAATATTCTATTTCCAAAAAAAAAGTTAACCAACCTATATTAGAAACCACAGTGTATACTCAAAAAAGCTAAAACGCAGATTTACTCAAAGAGTGTAAAACTAGGCTAACACGAGGAACATATATATACGGTACTTAAAACTTATGTTAAATAGTGGGGTCCAATAAGAGAAGCCCCGATCTCCAAACGTCTCCATAATCACAGTAGAACATCCAACCTGTCTGTGTTACAAACCCTCACATACAATAGACTTCTCATAGGTAGCATCATCAATGATGCTGTGAGCCCGCGCGGGAAATGGCGAATGCACAAAGTTACCAAAAAAGGCTGAGTCGTGTGTATCGATGAGCAGGATGGAAAGTGACTGTACAGTGTTACTAAACTAAATGTCCAACAAGCAAGACGATGAATATATTAACATCTAAAGGCAATGCGTAAAGAATATGCTTCTAGGCACGAATAAATCAAAATTAGCCAAAAGGCTTTTGTGGCGTAAATTCGGCTTTGCGTTATTTTACGAGTTTTTTTTTTTTCTGAGACATAGATTTACAATTCGACCAAAATATTAAGTGTATTGCCGTTGCTTTCTCGATGCAGTAACTGAAGATCAGAACGGAGATCCGTAACTGAAGGCTGATTTGGAGCTTGGGTTATTTTGAGAAACGCTTTAACTAGCTTTAACGCACAAGCGAATTTACACCATAGAAACCTTTTGGTAGATTTTGATTGTTGAAGTAAGTGCCGGGCGGCGTGGCCGAGCGGTTCTAGGCGCTACAGTCTGGAACCGCGCGACCGCTTACGGTCGCAGGTTCGAATCCTGCCGCGGGCATGGATGTGTGTGATGTCCTTAGGTTAGTTAGGTTTAAGTAGTTCTAAGTTATAGGGGACTGATGACCTCAGAAGTTAAGTCCCATAGTGCTCAGAGCCATTTAAACCATTTGAAATAAGTAGTTTATTGGTTCCTAGGAGCATATTCTTTACGCATGGCCTTTAGGTATCGGTATATTTATCTCCTTGTTTGTGGGAGGTTTAGTATACCAGGGCAGTTCAATAAGTAATGCAACACATTTTTTTTCTGAAACAGGGGTTGTTTTATTCAGCATTGAAATACACCAGGTTATTCCCCAATCTTTTAGCTACACAACACTATTTTTCAACGTAATCTCCATTCAATGCTACGGCCTTACGCCACCTTGAAATGAGGGCCTGTATGCCTGCACAGTACCATTCCACTGGTCGATGTCGGAGCCAACGTCGTACTGCATCAATAACTTCTTCATCATCCGCGTAGTGCCTCCCACGGATTGCGTCCTTCATTGGGCCAAACATATGGAAATCCGACGGTGCGAGATCGGGGCTGTAGGGTGCATGAGGAAGAACAGTCCACTGAAGTTTTGTGAGCTCCTCTCGGGTGCGAAGACTTGTGTGAGGTCTTGCGTTGACATGAAGAAGGAGAAGTTCGTTCTGATTTTTGTGCCTACGAACACGCTGAAGTCGTTTCTTCAATTTCTGAAGAGTAGCACAATACACTTCAGAGTTGATCGTTTGACCATGGGGAAGGACATCGAACAGAATAACCCCTTCAGCATCCCAGAAGACTGTAACCGTGACTTTACCGGCTGAGGGTATGGCTTTAAACTTTTTCTTGGTAGGGGAGTGGGTGTGGCGCCACTCCATTGATTGCCGTTTTGTTTCAGGTTCGAAGTGATGAACCCATGTTTCATCGCCTGTAACAATCTTTGACAAGAAATTGTCACCCTCAGCCACATGACGAGCAAGCAATTCCGCACAGATGGTTCTCCTTTGCTCTTTATGGTGTTCGGTTAGACAACGAGGGACCCAGCGGGAACAAACCTTTGAATATCCCAACTGGTGAACAATTGTGACAGCACTACCAACAGAGATGTCAAGTTGAGCACTGAGTTGCTTGATGGTGATCCGTCGATCATCTCGAACGAGTGTGTTCGCACGCTCCGCCATTGCAGGAGTCACAGCTGTGCACGGCCGGCCCGCACGCGGGAGATCAGACAGTCTTGCTTGACCTTGCGGCGATGATGACACACGCTTTGCCCAACGACTCACCGTGCTTTTGTCCACTGCCAGATCACCGTAGACATTCTGCAAGCGCCTATGAATATCTGAGATGCCCTGGTTTTCCGCCAAAAGAAACTCGATCACTGCCCATTGTTTGCAACGCACATCCGTTACAGACGCCATTTTAACAGCTCTGTACAGCGCTGCCACCTGTCGGAAGTCAATGAAACTATACGAGACGAAGCGGGAATGTTTGAAAATATTCCACAAGAAATTTCCGGTTTTTTCAACCAAAATTGGCCGAGAAAAAAAATGTGTTGCATTTCTTATTGAACTGCCCTCGTAGTAACACTGTACATCCACTTTCCATCCCCCTCGTCGATACACACGACTCAGCCGTTCTATAACTTTGTGCACGCGCCATTTCCCGCATGATCTCACAACAGCATTCTGCCAGTTTAACTCAATTTGATGCCGTTATTACCTTCCTGAGCAGTCTACGGATAAGTTGTGTGCGTGCAGCCTTGTTTCCTATTTATCTGGTTCCTACTTAAAGTTAGGTTACGTTTATCTATTATTGTTTATTTAGAGATCCTGACGGCATCGGTCTCTTCGATATCTTCCCTTTTTTGTAGTTACTGAGATGTGCCCTTCTTTTGTCAGTAGGTTTTCTTTATTGAAAAACTGTAAAAATAGAAGATATTTGAGGTTGTAACTGATTTAACAAGATGAGGCCTAAAGACAGTTTTTGTTCGTTTTTGTTCTTACCTTGATTTTAGAGTATACAGTTTCGCAGGATCGTCCGCATGGTGTCCTTCACTGATACCTTGTCATCTGTAAACCAAACGATGTAAATGTGAATTTTATCAGTGAGTTAACACCTCCCTCGATTTTTAAAAACCCAATGATCCAACAGCAAGGTACCAAAGAAACATTCAACAAAAACTGAAAAAAAACATCAAAAATACATTCTCAAAAGGCCAAATAAAAAGAATGAAACAAAAAGATCCAAAGGCGCCCACTATGAAATCCCTGCCAAATATGCACAAAGAACACATCCATTAAGACTGGTCATCAACTTTAGAAATGCTCCATCATACCAGCTAGCCCAACATACGCACACATTACTAAAGAAAATATACACTTCTGAAAACAGGAACCTAGAAAACTCAATGGAACCAGCATACAGAATCTAGAACATAGATATACCAGACACAGCAAATCTTATTTCATTTGATGTCACATCATTGTACACTTGCATTCCAATAAATGAAACAATCGACATCATCATACAAAATCTAAAATCACAAGGAAGCACAACAGACTCACACGTTAATGAAATAGCAGCTATCCTCAAGACCATAACAGCGGAAAATTATTTCATGTTCAACAGAGGATTTTATTCCCAACATGAAGGACTGCCAATGGAATCATCAATTGGTGGCTTCCTAGCCAACAAACAACAAATATGAAGTTGTGTACTGGTACCGTTATGTTTATGACATAATATGCCTGATTGATGAATCGCGCGCGCACACACACACACACACACACACACACACACACACACACACACACAGAACGGCTATATAATGAAATAACAACTTACTCCCAAAAACTCACTTCACGTTAGAAATAGAAACGGACAACACACTAAATTTTCTGGATATCGCAACACGAAAAACAAACAGCACCCATGACTTCATAATGTTCAGGAAACCGACAACCATGAGCACCACCACTCTCAATCTATGGACCCGAGCTGTGCCACAGAAGCAAGTAAGCTTCAGATTCATTCTCCCCAGTGTGAACAGAACACACATAAGCAAACAGAATTAGACACGGGAGCTAAACCCGGCGGATTAGTGTCGAGGAACGATGTGCCGGCCAGGCTGTGGATGGTTTTTTAGGCGGTTTTCCGTCTGCCTCGGCGAATGCGGGCTGGTTCCCCTTATTCCGCCTGGGTTACACTATGTCGGCGATTGCTGCGCAAACACTCTCTCCACGCACGCGTACACCATAATTACTCTACCACGCAAACATTGGGGTTACACTCGTCTGATACGAGACATTCCCGGGAGGGTCCACTGGGGGCCGAACGGCACAATAACCCTGGGTTCGGTGTGGGGCTGCGGTGTGGTGAGTGGACAGCTGTAGCCTGTTATTGGGTTGTGAACCACTGAGGGCTACGGCGGGGACGAAGTCTCTCCGTCGATTCTAGGTTCCCAGTTTAATGCAAAACAATAACAAGTATATACGCAAACATTTTGCCACACCAAAATCACGTTTTCAGATATCAACGGAGGTGTTAACTCGTTGATAAAATTCAATTTACATCGTTTGGTTTGCAGATGACAAACTAGGGATTACAATTACAAATATCGTAAATTGGAACGATCACATAGATAATGTTGTGGGTAGAGCAAACCAAAGACTGCGATTCATTGGCAGAATACTTAGAAGGTGCCACAGGTCTACTAAAGAGACTGCTTACACCACGCTCGTCTGCTCTATTCTGGACTAATGCTCTGCGTTATGGGATCCGCATCAGATGGGACTGACGGATAACATCGAAAAAGTACAAAGAAGGGCAGCTCGTTTTGTATTATCGCGAAATAGGGGAGATGGTGCCAGAGACATCATACTTGAGTTGGAGTGGCAATCATTAAAACAAAGGCGTTTTCCGTTGCGACGGGATCTTCTCATGAAATTTCAATCACCAGTTTTCTCCTCCGACTGCGAAAACATTCTGTTGGCACCCACCTACATAGGGAGAAGTGATCATCACGATAAAATAAGAGAAATCAGGACTCGCACAGAAAAATTTAAGTGCTCGTTTTTGCGCGCGCCTTTCGAGAGTGGGACGGTAGAGAGAGCTTGAAGGTGGTTCATTGAACTCTCTGCCAGGCACTTTATTGTGAATAGCAGAGTAATCACGTAGATATATCGTTGCAGGACACTATATATATAGTCCTGCAAAATCATATAATGTAAAATCAAGGTAAGAACAAAAACGAACAAAAATGTCTTTAGGCCTCATTTGTTATATCAGTTACAACCTAAAATATGTTTCACTTTTTACAGTTTTTCAATAAACAAAAGCCACTAATGATGGCACAGAGGTGCCGAAACATGTTTGGGTAACAAGAAAAAACAATGTTTTGTATAAAAGGTGGAATCTATATCCAATAATTGTTTATTCCGTTTGAATTTCATCTCCTTTGCAAGAAAGTATAGAAAAAACAGTTGGTATGCTCCCTGCTGACAGCACTTATCGAATGCGAAAAGAAGATATCGATATACATTGCGCTCCAAATTGTGGCCATATCTAAGTACAAAACCGTGTATTCTGTAAATTATATACGGTTACATCTAAATCTGTGCGTGTCCGTGTGGTCTCGAACATAATTTCCCCTCCATAGCCTTTTCCTGAAATACACTCCTGGAAATGGAAAAAAGAACACATTGACATCGGTGTGTCAGACCCACCATACTTGCTCCGGACACTGCGAGAGGGCTGTACAAGCAATGATCACACGCACGGCACAGCGGACACACCAGGAACCGCGGTGTTGGCCGTCGAATGGCGCTAGCTGCGCAGCATTTGTGCGCCGCCGCCGTCAGTGTCAGCCAGTTTGCCGTGGCATACGGAGCTCCATCGCAGTCTTTAACACTGGTAGCATGCCGCGACAGCGTGGACGTGAACCGTATGTGCAGTTGACGAGACTTTGAGCGAGGGCGTATAGTGGGCATGCGGGAGGCCGGGTGGACGTACCGCCGAATTGCTCAACACGTGGGGCGTGAGGTCTCCACAGTACATCGATGTTGTCGCCAGTGGTCGGCGGAAGGTGCACGTGCCCGTCGACCTGGGACCGGACCGCAGCGACGCACGGATGCACGCCAAGACCGTAGGATCCTACGCAGTGCCGTAGGGGACCGCACCGCCACTTCCCAGCAAATTAGGGACACTGTTGCTCCTGGGGTATCGGCGAGGACCATTCGCAACCGTCTCCATGAAGGTGGGCTACGGTCTCGCACACCGTTAGGCCGTCTTCCGCTCACGCCCCAACATCGTGCAGCCCGCCTCCAGTGGTGTCGCGACAGGCGTGAATGGAGGGACGAATGGAGACGTGTCGTCTTCAGCGATGAGAGTCGCTTCTGCCTTGGTGCCAATGATGGTCGTATGCGTGTTTGGCGCCGTGCAGGTGAGCGCCACAATGAGGACTGCACACGACCGAGGCACACAGGGCCAACACCCGGCATCATGGTGTGGGGAGCGATCTCCTACACTGGCCGTACACCACTGGTGATCGTCGAGGGGACACTGAATAGTGCACGGTACATCCAAACCGTCATCGAACCCATCGTTCTACCATTCCTAGACCGGCAAGGGAACTTGCTGTTCCAACAGGACAATGCACGTCCGCATGTATCCCGTGCCACCCAACGTGCTCTAGAAGGTGTAAGTCAACTACCCTGGCCAGCAAGATCTCCGGATGTGTCCCCCATTGAGCATGTTTGGGACTGGATGAAGCGTCGTCTCACGCGGTCTGCACGTCCAGCACGAACGCTGGTCCAACTGAGGCGCCAGGTGGAAATGGCATGGCAAGCCGTTCCACAGGACTACATCCAGCATCTCTGCGATCGTCTCCATGGGAGAATAGCAGCCTGCATTGCTGCGAAAGGTGGATATACACTGTACTAGTGGCGACATTGTGCATGCTCTGTTGCCTGTGTCTATGTGTCTGTGGTTCTGTCAGTGTGATCATGTGATGTATCTGACCCCAGGAATGTGTCAATAAAGTTTCCCCTTCCTGGGACAATGAATTCACGGTGTTCTTATTTCAATTTCCAGGAGTGTAGATATCGTGAACAGTTATGGTCCCATAACACTCCAGTAGTGCATACCCAAAACTACTTTTATGCTGAAGATTTTTCTGGATTAAGAGTGACATACTGTGTTTTATTTGTTAGGACTTCTTCAGTTCTTTTACAAAGCTAGGTAGATATTCCGTGCGCTCGTATTTTGGTTCTTCAGTGCGGAACTGTATCGTACGCTTTCCAAAAGTCAAGGGACACGACATCAATCTAGACTCTGATATTAATTGCCTTTTGGGTCTAGTGGAGAAACAGAGGAAGCTGGGTTTCATTTGATCGTTGTTTGCAGAAGCCATGTTATTTACTAGACAGGAAATTAAACTTTCTCCTTATCTACAAAGATAAACCATTATAGTGTCAAATTTATTTTTCTTCTTCGGAAATACTGCATGTAGCACAGCAGAGTCTCCGATCTAAAAGGATTTTCTTCATCCATAGCATGATCTCTTCCATTTATGTTAAGGTAACGAGAGTCATGGGATAGGATACTCACATATACCGATGGCAACAGTATCGCGTACGCAAGATGGAGCTGTCATTCGTATTCAGGTGATTCGTGTGAAAAGGGTTTCGAACTGATAGAGGCCGGACGACGGGAAGTAACAGACTTTCAGCTCGGAATAGTAACTGGAACTAGACGCATGAGACATTCCCATTTCGGCCAGAGCCATTTGAACCCTAGTTTTTTAACCGAGTTTTTACACCTCCCCTCCTTCTTTCCCATCCGGGGTTGGGACTGGCAAATTTGAAGCAACAACATTACAACAGGAATGAAGATTAACATGATGCTTGACGCACAAATCATTCAAAATGTTCAAATGTGTGTGAAATCTTATGGGACTTGACTGCTAAGGTCATCAGTCCCTAAGCTTACACTACTTAACCTAAATTATCCTAAGGACAAACACACACACCCATGCCCGAGGAAGGACTCGAACCTCCGCCGGGATCAGCCGCACAGTCCATGACTGCAGCGCCTTAGACCGCGCGGCTAATCCCACGCGGCTCACAAAAAAATGGTTCAAATGGTTCTGAGCACTATGGGACTTAACTGCTATGGTCATCAGTCCCCTAGAACTTAGAACTACTAAAACCTAACTAACCTAAGGACATAACACACATCCATGCCAGAGACAGGATTCGAACCTGTGACCGTAGCGGTCACGCGGTTCCAGACTGTAGCGCCTAGAAACGCACGGCCACTCCGGCCGGCACGCGGCTCACAAATCATTGACGAATTGCATAAATACGTATACTTAGGACCTACGACAGCGAACGGCAGCTCCTGCGCTAAGGAAATAAGAAGAAAGGTGCAACTTGGGAAAAGCTGCTACAATGAAATTAGGCAAGTTGCTCAAAGAAATGAAACTGTCACCACAGATCAAAATAGAATTCGTTGAAACTTTTATCTTTTCCACAATTGATATGGAAGTGAGTCGTGAACAAAGAAAACAATACATCGTTAAAAAAATGAGTCCTTTGAAATGCTTCTCCCATCATGCACTATCCTATCCCTTTAATCATATTATCTTTTGAAATATGGGTTTGGCGAAGGATCCTGGGATTTTATCGTCCGAAAAATTAGAAACAAAAATCATCCCTGGGAAAAATAAAACTCAAATTATATTTGTAAACCAAGATACTCCAGATTACTGAGAGATAGGGGAGAGTGTCACGGACATGATACAGGATTTGGGGTGGACAACATTAAAACTAAGTCGTTCCTCGTTGCGGCGGGATTTTCTCACGAAATTTGAGTCACCAACTTTCTCCTCCGAATGCGAAAATATTTTGTTGACGCCGACCTACGTAGGGAGAAACTATCATCATAATAAAACAAGGGAAACCAGAGCTCGGACGGAAAGATATAGATATTCTTTTTTCTCGCGCTGTTCGAGAGAGAAATTGCGAAGATGTTCGATGAACCCTCTGCCAGGCACGTAAGTGTTATTTTCAGAGTGTTGTTGTTGTTGTGGTCTTCAGTCCTGAGACTGGTTTGATGCAGCTCTCCATGCTACTCTATCCTGTGCAAGCTTCTTCATCTCCCAGTACCTACTGCAACCTACATTCTTCTGAATCTGCTTAGTGTATTCATCTCTTGGTCTCCCCCTACGATTTTTACCCTCCACGATGCCCTCCAATACTAAATTGGTGATCCCTTGATGCCTCAGAACATGTCCTACCAACCGATCCCTTCTTCTGGTCAAGTTGTGCCACAAACTACTCTTCTCCCCAATCCTATTCAGTACCTCCTCATTAGTTATGTGATCTACCCATCTAATCTTCAGCATTCTTCTGTAGCACCACATTTCGAAAGCTTCTATTCTCTTCTTGTCCAAACTATTTACCGTCCATGTTTCACTTCCATACATGGCTACACTCCATACAAATACTTTCAGAAATGACTTCCTGACAAATCTATATTCGATGTTAACAAATTTCTCTTCTTCAGAAACGCTTTCCTTGCCATTGCCAGTCTACATTTTATATCCTCTCTACTTCGACCATCATCGGTTATTTTGCTCCCCAAATAGCAAAACTCTTTTACTACTTTAAGTGTCTCATTTCCTAATCTAATACCCTCAACATCACCCGACTTAATTCGACTACATTCCATTATCCTCGTTTTGCTTTTGTTGATGTTCATCTTATATCCTCCCTTCAAGACACCATCCATTCCGTTCAACTGCTCTTCCAAGTCCTTTGCTGTCTCTGACAGAATTACAATGTCATCGGCGAACCTCAAAGTTTTTATTTCTTCTCCATGGATTTTAATACCTACTCCGAATTTTTCTTTTGTTTCCTTTACTGCTTGCTCAATATACAGATTGAATAACATCGGGGAGAGGCTACAACCTTGTCTTACTCCCTTCCCAACCGCTGCTTCCCTTTCATGTCCCTCGACTCTTATAACTGCCATCTGGTTTCTGTACAAATTGTAAATAGCCTTTCGCTCCCTGTATTTTACCCAAGACACCTTTAGAATTTGAAAGAGAGTATTCCAGTCAACATTGTCAAAAGCTTTCTCTAAGTCTACAAATGCTAGAAACGTAGGTTTGCCTTTCCTTAATCTTTCTTCTAAGGTAAGTTGTAAGGTCAGTATTGCCTCACGTGTTCCAGTATTTCTACGGAATCCAAACTGATCTTCCCCGAGGCCGGCTTCTACTAGTTTTTCCATTCGTCTGTAAAGAATTCGTGTTAGTATTTTGCAGCTGTGGCTTATTAAACTGATTGTCCGGTAATTTTCACATCTGTCAACACCTGCTTTCTTTGGGATTGGAATTATTATATTCTTCTTGAAGTCTGAGGCTATTTAACCTGTTTCATACATCTTGCTCACCAGATGGTAGAGTTTTGTCAGGACTGGCTCTCCCAAGGCCGTCAGTAGTTCCAATGGAATGTTGTCTACTCCGGGGGCCTTGTTTCGACTCAGGTCTTTCAGTGTTCTGTCAAACTCTTCACGCAGTATCGTATCTCCCATTTCATCTTCATCTACATCCTCTTCCATTTCCATAATATTGTCCTCAAGTACATCGCCCTTGTATAGACCGTCTATATACTCCTTCCACCTTTCTGCTTTCCCTTCTTTGCTTAGAACTGGCTTTCCATTTGAGCTCTTGATGTTCATACAAGTGGTTCTCTTATCTCCAAAGGTCTCTTTAATTTTCCTGTAGGCAGTATCTATCTTACCCCTACTGAGATAAGCCTCTACATCCTTACATTTGTCCTCTAGCCATCCCTGCTTAGCCATTTTGCACTTCCTGTCGATCTCATTTTTGAGACGTTTGTATTCCTTTTTGCCTGCTTCATTTACTGCATTTTTATATTTTCTCCTTTCATCAATTAAATTCAATATTTATTCTGTTACCCAAAGATTTCTACTATCCCTCGTCTTTTTACCTATTTGATCCTCTGCTGCCTTCACTACTTCATCCCTCAAAGCTACCCATTCCTCTTCTACTGTGTTTCTTTCCACCATTCCTGTCAATTGTTCCCTTATGGTCTCCCTGAAACTCTCTACAACCTCTGGTTCTTTCAGTTTATCCAGGTCCCATCTCCTTAAATTCCCACCTTTTTGCAGTTTCTTCAGTTTTAATCTACAGGTCATAACCAATAGATTGTGGTCAGAGTCCACATCTGCCCCTGGAAATGTCTTACAATTTAAAACCTGGTTCCTAAATCTCTGTCTTACCATTATATAATCTATCTGATACCTTTCAGTATCTCCAGGGTTCTTCCACGTATACAACCTTCTATCATGATTCTTAAACCAAGTGTTAGCTATGATTAAGTTGTGCTCTGTGCAAAATTCTACCAGGCGGCTTCCTCTTTCATTTCTTAGCCCCAATCCATATTCACCTACTACGTTTCCTTCTCTACCTTTTCCTACACTCGAATTCCAGTCACCCATGACTATTAAATTTTCGTCTCCCTTCACTATCTGAATAATTTCTTTTATTTCATCATACATTTCTTCAATTTCTTCGTCATCTGCTGCGCTAGTTGGCATATAAACTTGTACTACTGTAGTAGGTGTGGGCTTCGTATTTATCTTGGCCACAATAATGCGTTCACTATGCTGTTTGTAGTAGCTTACCCGCATTCCTATTTTCCTATTCATTATTAAACCTACTCCTGCATTACCCCTATTTGACTTTGTGTTGATAACCCTGTAGTCACCTGACCAGAAGTCTTGTTCCTCCTGCCACCGAACTTCACTAATTCCCACTATATCTAACTTTAACCTATCCATTTCCCTTTTTAAATTTTCTAACCTACCTGCCCGATTAAGGGATCTGACATTCCACGCTCCGATCCGTAGAATGCCAGTTTTCTTTCTCCTGATAACGACATCCTCTTGAGTAGCCCCCGCCCGGAGATCCAAATGGGGGACTATTTTACCTCCGGAATATTTTACCCAAGAGGACGCCATCATCATTTAATCATACAGTAAAGCTGCATGCCCTCCGGAAAAATTACGGCCGTAGTTTTCCCTTGCTTTCAAACGTTCGCAGTACCAGCACAGCAAGGCCGTTTTGGTTATTGTTACAAGGCCAGATCAGTCAATCATCCAGACTGTTGCCCTTGCAACTACTGAAAAGGCTGCTGCCCATCTTCAGGAACCACACGTTTGTCTGGCCTCTCAACAGATACCCCTCCGTTGTGGTTGTACCTAAGATTTTCAGAGTATCCATGTAGATTTAGATGTAGATGAAATTAAGGTACACTGAGTACATCATGAGGGCAGAAGCCTCACTAGAAAAACTGTAAAACTCGGAAGAACGGAAGGTCAAAGACGTAGTGCCGTGCCGAGCCAAGGAAAAGACGGACAGAGGGAGTCAAGAAAGTATATGAATATTTCTGAAAGAACAGAGAACCATAACAACACCCAGTAGTGCATGGCACCAGGAGTTGGAGAGGACTAGACGGATCGTAACGCCGCCCGAGGTGGCCCAGCGGTTCTAGGCGCTACAGTCTGGAACCGAGCGACCGCTACGGTCGCAGGTTCGAATCCTGTCTCGGGCATGAATGTGTGTGATGTCCTTAGGTTAGTTAGGTTTAAGTAGTTCTACGTTCTAGGGGACTGATGACCTCAGCAGTTAAGTCCCATAGTGCTCAGAGCCATTTGAACCATTTTGAACGGATCGTAACACAGCAGACTGTCATATTCTTCATAAAATGTACTTGATACAATGTAATTTTGTGAAATATTCTCTTAGATGTTAGTCATATTATTCCTTTATAACATGTACGTTATATACCATAATGTTAAATCATGTTACATATCACATTACTCAATGTAAATAAGCGGTACATTGCGTACTTTTAAACATTTTAAGAGAAACGCTGATAGATTCAATGAAATTCATTTAAGAGAAGTGTAGGTAGATTCACTGATTTTGTACGGAACATAAACTGTGTCGTATGTGATAGTCAGACAGGAATCAGCCCACTAAACGAAGAGTCCAAATGATGGAATACCCCAGAACAGCCTTCATGCCATTTAGACAGTTTTCGGCGATTGCGTAAGTGATCTTCGCTGCTGCAAATAAAACAGGAATAACTACGACGTGAGGCTGCTGCCGGTACGACGGAAGCCGCATGCAAGTTGCTAGTTGCAGAAAACCAGGAACAAGAGCATGTCGCGGTCTTCAGACATTACAGACGTGAACAACTTATCTACCCTCTACGGGACACTGCCCATCCAAGCAAATATAGTGACTTTCCGTCTTGAAAGTGTGACATACGTGACCTGAAACTATTAGTATTATTAAGGTTCGTATGTATGCAAATACACTACTCGCCATTTAAATTGCTACACCAAGAAGAAATGCAGATGATAAACGGGTATTCATTGGACAGATATATTACACTAGAACTGACATGTGATTACATTTTCACGCAATTTGGGTGCATAGATCCTGAGAAATCAGTACCCAGAACAACCTCCTCTGGCCGTAATAACGGCCTTGATACGCCTGGGCATTGAGTCACATAGAGCTTGGATGGCGTGTCCCGATACAGCTGCCCATGCAGCTTTAACACGATACCACAGCTCATCAAGAGTAGTGACTGGCGTATTGTGACGAGCCAATTGCTCGGCCACCATTGACCAGACGTTTTCAATTGGTGAGAGATCTGGAGAATGTGTTGGCCAGGGCAGCAGTGGAACATTTTCTATATCCGGGAAGGCCCGTACAAGGCCTGCAACATGCGGTCGTGCATTATCCTGCTGAAATGTAGAGTTTCACAGGGATCGAATGAAGGGTAGATCCACGGGTCGTAACACATCTGAAATGTAACGTCCACTGTTCAAAGTGCCGTCAATGCGAACAAGAGGTGACCGGGACGTGTAACCAATGGCACCCCATACCATCACGCCGGGTGATACGCCAGTATGCCGATGACGAATTCACGCTTCCAACGTGCGTTCACCGCGATGTCGCCAAACACGGATGCAACCATCATGATACTGTAAACAGAACCTCGATTTATCCGAAAAAATGACGTTTTGCCATTCCTGCACCCAGGTCCGTCGTTGAGTACACCATCGCTGGCGCTCGTGTCCGTGATGCAGCGTCAAGGGTAACCGCAGCCATGGTCTCTGAGCTGATAGTCCATGCTGCTGCAAACGTCGTCGAACGGTTCGTGCAGATGGTTGTTGTCTTGCAAACGTCCCCATCTGTTGACTCAGAGATCGAGACGTGGCTGCACGATCCGTTACAGTCATGCGGATAAGATACCTGTCATTTTGACTGCTAGTGATACGAGGCCGTTGGGATCCAGCACGGCGTTGCGTATTACCCTCCTGGACCCACCGATTCCATATTCTGCTAACAGTCATTGGATCTCGACCAACGCGAGCAGCAATGTCGCGATATGATAAACCGCAATCGCGATAGGCTACAATCCGACCTTTATCAAAGTCGGAAACGTGATGGTCCGCATTTCTCCTCCTTACACGGGGCATCACAACAACGTTTCACCAGGCAACGCCCGTCAACTGCTGTTTGTGTATGAGAAATGGTTTGGAAACTTTCCTCATGTCAGCACGTTGTAGGTGTCGCCACCGGCGCCAACCTTGTGTGAATGCTCTGAAAAGCTAATCATTTGCATATCACAGCCTCATCTTCCTGTCGGTTAAATTTCGCGTCTGTAGTACATCGTCTTCGTTGTGTAGCAATTTTAATGGCCAGTAGTGTAGATGAAAATCGTAATTCTTACATTACCCTCTCACTTTTAATTTCAAAGTAATTATTATTTGTAAATTTATGAACTATGCATGTTTGATATTCGATGTTAAGTCGACGTTAAGTAGCTTGGACAGTTGCGCAGTAGTCAAGACCTTGGTTTCGTATTCTGTAGGAGCGAGGTTCAGAGCCCTGTCCAATCACGTTGGGGACTCAAAAAATCCAAAGAAATTCTGATTGTATAAGCTGATAGTGATATCAAAGCTAGTGTTCATGCATTCATGGACGTGACAGGGGCTAAAATTGCAGGTAGCAAAGCAGAAGAAAGAAAGCTGAATTCTGTCTTCGAGTTGGCCAAAATTCCAGAGGCCAGCGGAATACGAATTTGCGGCTGAGTTAGCGCCCCCTTTTTGTAAACTACAATCCAGATTATACCCCTTGACCAAAAAAAAAGGTGTCTAACATTTGGAAGAAAGCACTGGTCACACCCGTCTGCAAGAAGAGTAGCAGAACTACTGTCCTTGACATCCATTTTTTGTAAAATCTTAGACCATATTCTGAGCTCAAACGTAATGAGGTATCTCGAACAGAATGACCTCCATGCCAACCAGCACGGGTTCCGAAAACATCGATAATGGGAAACCCATCTCGAGCTATTCTCACATAATAATCTGAAAGCCTTGGATAAGATATTCAATTAGATATTTCTAGAGTTCCGAAAAGTATTTGACTTGGTACCACATCCACGCTCATTATCAGAAGTACAATAGTATGGTGCATCAATTCAAATTTGTGAACGGATTGAGGATTTTTTGGTAGGGATGACGCAGGTAAAGAGTCACCTACGTCTACATACACACTGCACTAAGACACCATATGGTGCATGGATGAGGGTACCTTTCCTGTTCCACTCGCAAATCGAGGGAAAACGACAGTATACATGTCTCCGTAAGAGCCCTTATTTCTCTTGTCTTATATTCGTGGTTCTTGTGCGAAATGTGGCAGTAGATTCGTTCTGCATGTAGCTTCAAATGGCGGTTCCCTGAATTTTCTCAACAGCGTTTCGCGAGGTGAACGTCGTTTTCGCTCCAGAGATTCTCATTTGAGTTCACGAAGCACATCCGCAATATGCGCTTGCTGATTGAAGATATCGCTAACAAATATAGCAGCACGGGTCTGGATTGCTTCACTGTCCCAAACACTCATCTCCTTTAGAGATAAGCTACACTTTCCTAAAATTCAATAAACCGACGGCGACCATTCGCCTTCCCCACTAGCGTCCTTGTGTTGTCGCCCCATTTCATATGGCTAGGCAACGTTCCGCCCAGATATTTAATCGACGTGACTGTGGGAATCAGAATGCTGTATCCGAACATTACGGGATTACTTTTCCTACTCATCTGCATTAATTTACATTTTTCTACGTTTAGAGCAGGCTGCCATTCATCACATCAAGTGGAAATTATGTCTAAAACGTCATCTTGTATTCTCCTACAGTCACTCAACGAGGACAGCTTCCTGTACAGAGTCATCAGCAAATAGCCCCAGGTTGCTGCTCACCTTGTCGGACAGATCATTTATATATGTGTACAGAATACGAGCGGTCCTAACACAGACGATACATTAATCTCTGATTAACACTCGCCGTCGAGGATATCGCACTGAGTTTTATTAGTTCAAAAGTCTTTGAGCCATTCACACATCTGGAACCTAATGCGTATCCTTGTATATACGTTAACAGTCTGCAGTGGGGCACCATGTCAAACAATTTCCGGAAATCTAGGTATAGGCAGGCAGTTTATTGCCCGCTCTTTTTTCCAGACGCTTGGGACTTTGCGCCGGGCGAGAGATACGCCATAAATGCAAGCTAAGTAAGACACCAGTAAGCTAAGTAAGACACCAGTACTACAGAGTACATTGACAGATGTAGAAGTAAATTCGTTTGTACCCCATGGAAGTGCGATGGGACCCTGGGTGTTCATGTTGTGTATTAATGACCTTGGAAACGATATTAATAGTAGTCTCAGGTTTATCGCAGATGATGCAGTAAGCCATAATTAAGTGCTATCTGAAAGACAATGCACAGTCATTCAGTCAAACGTTGATAACACGTCGTCGTTGTGGAAAGATGGGGAACTTGCTTTAAATATTGAAAAACGTAAAATCGTGCACTTCACAAAACGAAAAAACTAGTCACATCTCCAACTTTTGTACTACTGTCTTCTTCGGTTGAGTGCAATATTACGGTATATTGATAATTTTTACTTTTTGGACCGTCTGACTGCAAATAAATGAAACACAATTTTCGTGCCATACACGTTTCACCTTTATTCTCTGCGAGGCATTTTCAGTGACCTGGAAAATGTACGTATTTTTACTATTTAGTTTACATTTTGGCGCGATGTACCTACAGGTTATACGCAGACATGGTGATCAGTTTTTCCTATGATGCGGTAATATTTATAATTCTACTTACAGATTGCGCTGACGATTTTCAACATATTACGTTCTGCTGCATTTCTGGTGCTGTTCCTCTTCTTAGTATTGCCGCTTGCGTTTGTTTGCCACATTTCACAGCACTAGGAACCGAACACTTGTTTTGATGCAAAAAAAAGCACCTGTTGTTGTTGTTGTGGTCTTCAATCCTGAGACTGGTTTGATGCAGCTCTCCATGCTAATCTATCCTGTGCAAGCTCCTTCATCTCCCAGTACCTACTGCAACCTACATCCTTCTGAATCTTCTTAGTGTATTCATCTCTTGGTATCCCTCTACGATTTTTACCCTCCACACTGCCCTCCAATGCTAAATTTGTGAACTCTTGATGCCTCAGGACATGTCCTACCAACCGATCCCTTCTTCTTGTCAAGCTGTGCCACAAACTTCACTTCTCCCCAATCCTACTCAATACCTCCTCATTAGTTACGTGATCAACCCACCTAATCTTCAACATTCTTCTGTAGCACCACATTTCAAAAGCTTATATTCTCTTCTTGTCCAAACTATTTATTGTCTGTGTTTAACTTCCATACATGGCTACACTTTCAGAAACGACTTCCTGACACTTAAATCTATACTCGATGTTAACAAATTTCCCTTCTTCAGAAACGCTTTCATTGCCGTTGCCAGTCTACATTTTATATCCTCTCTACTTCGACCAACGATAGTTATTTTGCTCCCCAAATAGCAAAACTCATTTACTACTTTAAGTGTCTCATTTCCTAATCTAATTCCCTCAGCATCACCCGACTTAATTCGACTACATTCCATTATCCTCGTTTTGCTTTTGTTGATGTTCATCTTATACCCTCTTTTCAAGAAACTATCCATTCCGTTAAACTGCTCTTCCAAGTCCTTTGCTGTCTCTGACAGAATTACAATGTCATCGGCGAACCTCAACGATTTATTTCTTCTCCATGGACTTTAATACCTACTCCGAATTTTTCTTTTGTTTCCTTTACTGCTTGCTCAATATACAGATTGAATAACATCAGGGAGAGGCAACAACCCTGTCTCACTCCCTTCCCAACCACTGCTTCCCTTTCGTGTACCTCGACTCTTATAACTGCCATCTGTTTTCTGAACAACTTGTAAATAGCCTTGCGCTCCGTGTATTTTACCCCTGCCACCTTCAGAATTTGAAACAGCGTATTCCAGTCAACATTGTCAAAAGCGTTCTCTAAGTCTACAAATGCTAGAAACGTAGGTTTGCCTTTCCTTAATCTTTCTTCTAAGATAAGTCGTAGGGTCAGTATTGCCTCACGTGTTCCAACATTTCTACGGAATCCAAACTGATCTTCTCCGAGGTCGGCTTCTTCCAATTTTTCCATTCTCCTGTAAAGAATTCGCGTTAGTATTTTGCAGCTGTGACTTATTAAACTGATAGTTCGGTAATTTTCACATCTGTCAACACCTGCTTTCTTTGGATTGGAATTATTATATTCTTCTTGAAGTCTGAGGGTATTTCGCCTGTCTCATACATCTTGCTCACCAGATGGTAGAGTTTTGTCATGACTGGCTCTCCCAAGGCTGTCAGTAGTTCTAATGGAATGCTGTCTACTACCGGGGCCTTGTTTCGACTCAGGTCTTTCAGAGCTCTGTCAAACTCTTCACGCAGTATCTTATCTCCCATTTCATCTTCATCTACATCCTCTTCCATTTCCATAATATTGTCCTCAAGTACATCGCCCTTTTATAGACCCTCTATATACTCCTTCCACCTTTCTGCTTTCCCTTCTTTGCTTAGAACTGGGATTCCATCTGAGCTCTTGATATTCATACAAGTGGCTCTTGTTTCTCCAAAGGTCTCTTTAATTTTCCTGTAGGCAGTATCTGTCTTACCCCTAGTGAGATAAGCCTCTACATCCTTACAGTTGTCCTCTAGCCGTCCCTGCGTAGCCATTTTGCACTTCCTGTCGATCTCATTTTTGAGACGTTTGTATTCCTTTTTGCCTGCTTCACGTACTGCATTTTTGTATTTTCTCCTTTCATCAATAAAATTCAGTATCTCTTCTGTTACCCAAGGGTTTCTACTAGCCCTCGTCTTTTTACCTACTTGATCCTCTGCTGCCTTCACTATTTCATTCCTCAAAGCTACCCATTCTTCTTCTACTGTATTTCTTTCCCCCATTCCTGTCAATTGTTCCATTATGCTCTCCCTGAAACTCTGTAGAACCTCTGGTTCTTTCAGTTTATCCAGATCCCATCTCCTTAAATTCCCACCTTTTTGCAGTTTCTTCAGTTTTAATCTACAGTTCATAACCAATAGATTGTGGTCAGAGACCACATCTTCCCCCGGGAAATGTCTTACAATTTATAATCTGATCCCTAAATCTCTGTCTTACCATTATATAATCTATCTGAAACCTTCTAGTATCTCCAGGGTTCTTCCATGTGTACAACCTTCTTTCATGATTCTTGAAGCTATGACTTATTAAACTGATAGTTCGGTAATTTTCACATCTGCCAACACCTGCTTTCTTTAGGATTGGAATTATTATATTTTTCTTGAAGTCTGAGGGTATTTCGCCTGTCTCATACATCTTGCTCAGCAGATGGGAGAGTTTTGTCAGGACTGGCTCTCCCAAGGCTGTCAGTAGTTCTAATGGAATGCTGTCTACTCCCGGGGCCTTGTTTCGACTCAGGTCTTTCAGTGCTCTGTCAAACTCTTCACGCAGTATCGTATCTCCCATTTCATCTTCATCTACATCCTCTTCGATTTCCATAATATTGTCCTCATGTACATCGCCCTTTTATAGACCCTCTATATACTCTTTCCACCTTTCTGCTTTCCCTTCTTTGCTTAGAACTGGGTTTCCATCTGAGCTCTTGATATTCATACAAGTGGCTCTCGTTTCTCCAAAGGTTTCTTAAATTTTCCTGTAGGCAGTATCTGTTTTACCCCTAGTGATATATGCCTCAACATCCTTACATTTGTCCTCTATCGATCCCTGCTTAGCCATTTTGCACTTCCTGTCGATCTCATTTTTGAGATGTTTGTATTCCTTTTTGCCTGCTTGATTTACTGCATTTTTATATAATCTCCTTTCATCAATTAAATTCAATATTTCTTCTGTTACCCAAGGATTTCTACTAGCCCTCGTCTTTTTACCTACTTGATCCTCTGCTGCCTTCACTACTTCATCCCTCGGAGCTACCCATTCTTCTTCTACTGTATTTCTTTCCCCCATTGCTGTTAATTTTTCCCTCATGCTCTCCCTGAAACTCTGTACAACCTCTGATTTAGTCAGTTTATCCACTTTGGATTAGAAACAGTAAAATATAGATATTTTGAGGTAAGAGAAGTAAATGAAGCTGAATATTTCTAAAATCTGAAACAATAAACTCTGCATAAATTAGTAAGTGTCATCTGTCTGAAGGTAAGAGAGAATGAGAATATAGTGCCAATAAAGGCAACCTAAAGAGTTTTGATATTAATTAAAGGAGATGCGTCGAAGAGGTGTAAATAATTAGGTCAGTAGGCTGTCGGAGATAAAAGGGAGAAAGAAGCGTCGAAATAAAAGGATAGATGAAAATAGGATGAAGTAGGGGTAACGAAGTCAGTAGGCTGACATATACGGTGAAATGGCGGAATATGGGTAATTCCGTAATGTCGCGTAAAAAGGGTTGAGAAACGCATAATCTTGTTTATGGCAGATAATCACTTAACAGATAAATATTGAGAAGGTCTTAACAGTGTTAAGAAATGCAGATTGTAGAGTATTTGTATGTTATAATAAAAACGGCTCTCTAATTATGTGTGTAACAAAGCAAAGTAACGGCTCTCGAACAAATGACTTCTTTAGCATACTAATCCATACGAGAATTGAGCCATATGAAAATAGAACTTACTCGATTTTCTAAGTAAAGCAACATCTAAAGTAACAAAGTAAATTGCAAACTAGCTCAAAATGTAACGACTTAAAAATCTATGTTGACTTTCAGAGCATAACAGCTACGGTTAAAAAGAACTGCAGGTTTGTGATTCAAGCTTAATAATGATGTAAAATATCACGATACAGGGTGCTTATAAATGAATTTCGGGGTTTTAAGGCTTTATAATATTTATTAATTTAAACTTACAGCTATAAATGATAGGTCAAATGAAAGAGCAACTCAAACAGTTTTACCAAGAACCTTATAAATGTTAAATAATAGCGAAGTACGGGATTGGTTGAACTTCACTGAACCCAAGCGCTGGATAGGCCGCAAGGGGCCCAATGACACGGCTTGCTTTGTATGGCCTCACGTTCACCCGACCTAACGCCATGCGGTTTTTTCCTTCATCAAGGATCGTGTGTACGTGCCTCCGCTACCAGCAGACCTCCCTGAATTATGAAACCGGGTTGAAGCAGCTGTTGCTACAATCACTGAAAACACTCTTCTCAACGTTTGGGAAGAACTCGGCTGCAGACTTGATGTGTGCCGTGTGACAAATGGTGTTCACATTGAACATTTATAAGGTTCTTGGAAAAACAGTTTGAGTTGCTCTTTCATTTGACGTATCATTATAACTGTAAGTTTAATATAATAAATATTATAAAGCGTTAAAGCCCCGATATTCATTTATAAACACCCTGCATTATGAAGTAATGTATTGGCAATAATCATTCTGAAGAAATTAATAACAGTTTTCAAAATACCAGATTAAAAAAGGAAAGAAATTCTTTCTGGTACCTTATAGATTGTTTATTTAAATTATAGTAAGCATATAGACTATAAAATATATTTTGTCTTCTCTTAGATCTAAGTTGAGAAGAGAAGCTTAGACTATGTTATCCGTTTCTCATGGACGTGGAGGATTCACGAAAAGCAGCCTACAAGAATTAACTATGTGACTCTTCTTTTAGTTTTCAAGTAATTTACTAACAACTAAATTTGGAACAGAAACGTCTCAAAAAAATGGTTCAAATGGCTCTGAGCACTATGGGACTCAACTGCTGTGGTCATAAGTTCCCTAGAACTTAGAACTACTTAAACCTAACTAACCTAAGGACATCGCACACATCCATGCCCGAGGCAGGATTCGAACCTGCGACCGTAGCGGTCGCACGGTTCCGGACTGCGCGCCTAGAACCGCGAGACCACCGCGGCCGGCAGAAACGTCTCAATTCGTAATAGATTAAGTATCATTTACATTAATGATAAAAGTTCTAATTACAGCACTTGATTACATTCATTACATAATACAACTGTACCAAGTTTCAAGACCTTAATGTAAATAACAATCAATACAAGGACTCTTAAAAAAGTGGTTCAGAGGTCATGTTCTACTGTCAGTTCCGTTCTAAAGATTCTCGCCAGCAAAGTTTAAATGTAGTCGATCTGCAGCTTTTTCAGTAACTAAAGTCAACTGTAACACATCCTGGAGTACAACTGGTGGGGAACCCTTAAACTGTAGTCGCTTTGACCGTGCGCCCTGTCCACGCTACGTACCTGGTACTCTCGCGGCGGTCGTGTTATTTCTGCCCCACACCGGTGTTGGCTTGCCTGAAAATTATGTATACAAATATGCAAGCGGGTTTAGGGGAGCCACTCAGCACTAAACACAGTACCGTCCTACGTCTGGTATGAACAATTATATTCTGAGATGATAAGAAAATCGCAGGTTGCATTGTTTTTACACTAAGTGTTGATGTCAATTAACATTCGGGTCTAGTGAAGCAGGGGATACAACCCGTCGGCTTTTCCCAACGACGTCACAACTGGACAGAGAGCACTTATTGCACAGATGAAAGAGCTGACAAGAATGTTCAGAAACAAAGGAATACGAAAAACGAAAAATGTAGTTGACATTTATAAAGGCCAGTAGTATTTTCACGTTAAGGATATCGCGTGTTTGTATCGTATTATTTCTCTGGAAAAGGAAAGGGAAAAAATGGATGGAAAATATTGGTGGCATAGAATACATCACGACTTATTCGTATGGCGCTGCAGCAGAGATAGGCTGTGGCGATCCATAATAAGAGGGACGTGGTTCGAAAAATCTTAAGCTCGTCTTGAGAGACATTATGGAAATCTTTCACTGTTGGTGTTGGAGACATCCTGTGTGTGCATGAATGTCGTGTGAGTAAGCGTACAGTTGTGGATTGGTATTCTTTTTGTAGGGAAGTGTGTGGGGAGTACATGAAATATAGGGGGCCGTTGGGGGGGGGGGGGTGTGGTGTTATGGTCGTAATTGACAAATCTGCCAAAATATAATCCGTCAATTCTATTTCTCATGTACTCCCTACACACTTCCCTAGAAAAAGAATACCAATCCACACCAACAGTAAGTGATTTTCATAATGTCTCTCAAGGCGAGCTTAGATTTTTCGAACCACGTCCCTCTTTTAATGGATCGCCACAACCTATCCATGCTGCAACGCCATATGAATAAGTTGTGAGTACGGCGACGAGATACACTCACGATATCGAACATACTGAGCAATGAGACCACACATTTGCAAAAAACAAATCGTGGCCAACATGTCTTCGCCCGTAGGCACTCGTAAATCATCAAGGTTCATCGCAACAGATAAATCCATACCTACAAACGAAAATGAGATACTAAAAATTGTTCTAAAATAAGAAACTGATAGTCCAAATTACCTCAATATCACTATGGATGAAATTAAGTACCGAATGAATTAGAAACAACCAAATGGTTCAAATGGCTCTGAGCACTATGGGACTCAACATCTGTGGTCATAAGTCCCCTAGAACTTAGAACTACTTAAACCTAACTAACCTAAGGACAACACACACATCCGTGCCCGAGGCAGGATTCGAACCTGCGACCGTAGCAGTCGCGCGGTTCCTGACTGAGCGCCTAGAACCGCTAGACCACCGCGGCCGGCAAACAACCAAATAATTTAACAAATGCACACGAAGAATATTTTCAGAAATATGAAGTGATCTCTTTTAAAATCACATTCAATTATTTTAATGTACAATGATACCGCTTATGCGGAACACACAACTGTTTTATTATGGTTCGAAGTGAAGGCATTACTATGTATGAGTAACGTATGACGTCATTGGGCAAAGCCGACGGGTTGTATCCCATGCTTCACTAGACCCAAACATTCTTGCTAATTTGATGAGAGGTCATATTTATCGTTACCTTATTATTGTACAGTATTCTTGATGATGTTAATGTCTGGCATTATTGAACTTCACGCCGTCACATGTATTTCAGTCACTCTGGCCGAACCTTCAGTGACAGATACACACCGAACCTTCGATGATAGATACACAGGCAATGATGATGATTATCTGCCCACAATTATCACTTGGACTAGCGTACGTGTGACCGATACGACGCCGGTGATTGTTGGTGATGCGGTAGCCGAGTGGTCGAACGGAAGTTCTTACGCTCGTCACATACACACAGATATCTGGTAACAGTTCTTCTTGACACTTGTAATAATATAACACTGTTCTAAAAAGCTAATTTACAGTTCACAGTTCTCACTTGTACGAACGTGCTCGTAACCGTCGCGACGCGGCTGATTGTTGATGTGAGGAAACGCGATGACCGAATGCATGTTCTCACGTTCGCTACAAGACACTGGCACTCGATTGCTCTCCTTTGTAGTAATCTATTTTACTGATTCACATTAGTTTCATTCTGAAAGGCCGAACACGACGTGGTTGATTGATGTTGTACGGCACTACACGCAAATGGGCGGATACTCAAATACGTTATCGGCGGCACTGCTCATATTTAATCACTTTTTACGCACTTTTCACTGCACCATCTTCCTTATCTCATTGCTTCATAATAATGGTACTTGCAGGCACACTTGAACTTCCATAATCATGCCTTTCCCCAGCAGAGCTACCTACAACGAAACGTAGAAACTCCGTGTCCCGTGCTCGACTCTGCAATGTAGCTGCTCGCAATGATACTCTGCAACCAAGCCAGCGATATGACAGTACCCTTACACAACTCCGTTCATATAAAAATTATAAAAATTGTAAATTGATACATAACAGAGTTTAAAAAACGTGTCCGAGAAAGCCGACATTTAGATACTGCAAACTGTGCCTAGAGCGGTTGACAACAAATTTTCCTGCAAGGGGTTATATACACTCCTGGAAATTGAAATAAGAACACCGTGAATTCATTGTCCCAGGAAGGGGAAACTTTATTGACACATTCCTGGGGTCAGATACATCACATGATCACACTGACAGAACCACAGGCACATAGACACAGGCAACAGAGCATGCACAATGTCGGCACTAGTACAGTGTATATCCACCTTTCGCAGCAATGCAGGCTGCTATTCTCCCATGGAGACGATCGTAGAGATGCTGGATGTAGTCCTGTGGAACGGCTTGCCATGCCATTTCCACCTGGCGCCTCAGTTGGACCAGCGTTCGTGCTGGACGTGCAGACCGCGTGAGACGACGCTTCATCCAGTCCCAAACATGCTCAATGGGGGACAGATCCGGAGATCTTGCTGGCCAGGGTAGTTGACTTACACCTTCTAGAGCACGTTGGGTGGCACGGGATACATGCGGACGTGCATTGTCCTGTTGGAACAGCAAGTTCCCTTGCCGGTCTAGGAATGGTAGAACGATGGGTTCGATGACGGTTTGGATGTACCGTGCACTATTCAGTGTCCCCTCGACGATCACCAGTGGTGTACGGCCAGTGTAGGAGATCGCTCCCCACACCATGATGCCGGGTGTTGGCCCTGTGTGCCTCGGTCGTATGCAGTCCTGATTGTGGCGCTCACCTGCACGGCGCCAAACACGCATACCACCATCATTGGCACCAAGGCAGAAGCGACTCTCATCGCTGAAGACGACACGTCTCCATTCGTCCCTCCATTCACGCCTGTCGCGACACCACTGGAGGCGGGCTGCACGATGTTGGGGCGTGAGCGGAAGACGGCCTAACGGTGTGCGGGACCGTAGCCCAGCTTCATGGAGACGGTTGCGAATGGTCCTCGCCGATACCCCAGGAGCAACAGTTTCCCTAATTTGCTGGGAAATGGCGGTGCGGTCCCCTACGGCACTGCGTAGGATCCTACGGTCTTGGCGTGCATCCGTGCGTCGCTGCGGTCCGGTCCCAGGTCGACGGGCACGTGCACCTTCCGCCGACCACTGGCGACAACATAGATGTACTGTGGAGACCTCACGCCCCACGTGTTGAGCAATTCGGCGGTACGTCCACCTGGCCTCCCGCATGCCCACTATACGCCCTCGCTCAAAGTCCGTCAACTGCACATACGGTTCACGTCCACGCTGTCGCGGCATGCTACCAGTGTTAAAGACTGCGATGGAGCTCCGTATGCCACGGCAAACTGGCTGACACTGACGGCGGCGGTGCACAAATGCTGCGCAGCTAGCGCCATTCGACGGCCAACACCGCGGTTCCTGGTGTGTCCGCTGTGCCGTGCGTGTGATCATTGCTTGTACAGCCCTCTCGCAGTGTCCGGAGCAAGTATGGTGGGTCTGACACACCGGTGTCAATGTGTTCTGTTTTCCATTTCCAGGAGTGTAGATAGCAGGTGGTCAAAATGTTCTGGCTGATCAGAGTAAATGTTGTTAAAAACCACTGTATTCTATTGAAAATCTGTGGGTACTTCCATATCTCAACAGTTAAAAACGTGCCGGCCGAAGTGGCCGTGCGGTTAAAGGCGCTGCAGTCTGGAACCGCAAGACCGCTACGGTCGCAGGTTCGAATCCTGCCTCGGGCATGGATGTTTGTGATGTCCTTAGGTTAGTTAGGTTTAACTAGTTCTAAGTTCTAGGGGACTAATGACCTCAGCAGTTGAGTCCCATAGTGCTCGAAGCCATTTGAACCATTTTTAGTTAAAAAAGTTTCGAGTATTCATCACATGGCATAATATGCACCTCTTTGCATGCTATAATTTGAAAAAACCTTGTTTCTATATCTTGAACCGTTTATGAAATATGACGGGCGCTACGAGCACATTGGCACAGTGTGCACCATCCAACTGTAGACATACAAACCAATATCTCTAGAACGGAGACAGATATCGTTCTGGTCTCAATGTTAAATACAATTTCGACATGTTAGCTACATTTGCGTAGCCCAGTTGCAAAAGCGGCTAAGTCAGTTTTTATGAAGAAAAGTGTACCTATAGCAACAAATACAGTCAATAGTAAGTGAAAAAAATGATGAAATTTCACTTGTAAAAAAATTATTTTGTTACGTTTTTGAACTTCCACTGCTGTGAGTGTGAATCCTGAATCCTTCCTGGTCATGCTGACAAAGTTTTATGAATTTACTTGTAATAGTGTAGACAGTGGAAATTAAAAGGTCCAGTATTGCCTCTCCTGCTCCAATTCAGCCCGTTAGACGTCCTACCCCCCCCCCCCCCCTTAACTTCACCAGCTGTATTCGAGAATACATTGTGATAAGTGGTTAATACTTCCATTAATTCTGCCCTCAGTTTATGAGAACTTCGATTTATTGACTGTAACTGTTCACTCTATCTCGTCTAGGATACAGTTCCCTTCAGCATTGGCGTCTTGCACATTATTACCGAACTGAGTATCTTCCCGTAAGTATACCTTATTCCTCATTACTCTAATAGGCGGTTTCCGTGCTTCATTATTGCTGCCTATATATATTCCTATTAAAGGTTCTTTAACTACCCGAGATTCAGGTAAGGTTACTACTAAGTGGTTCTGATCAAAATCAATCCTTCCTTGATATTTTGTTGAGAGATATGTGCCAATTAACATCTCCACACTTAAACCGAGCACGGTTAAACAAGGGTGATCTATTATTAGGTCACCTAGACCAATTGGTATTAAAGCTTCATGCTGTTCTTGTCTAGAAACTTTTCCAGTAGCACCTATTATTCTTAAACCACTTCCTTTCATGACAGTTAGTTAATTCTTATTAGGAAAAGAATCAAAGAATGCCTGGAACAAAGCACTTGTTTCTCTGACACTATCAAGAAGACAATGCACTGTTACTCCTGAGGTGTTGGTTTTTATAGTAGGGTGAGTTATTCAAGTTTGAACAGGTTCGTCGTAACAGTCATCTAATAAACCCATTTTAATCTGTTTCCAGCTAAAGTAATTTTGTTGATTGCAAGTACATTCACACTCAGATTAACGGAGTCATCAATATCTAAATTCTCAGCTGCATTTTCCAACCTGTCCACCAATTTTAAATCAAAGCACTTAACGTCTCGCTCTACTTTCGTTTGCTGCACATCAGCCAAACTACTCTCTACCTCTGACCAACTGCGTTCCTGCGCAACATTGCTATCTGTAACCGTCGTCGGCTTTTACAGTTTGCGACAAGTGGCTAATAGGTTCCTTAACTTCATTATAATTGCTACCCCCTTCACCCATCAACTCCTCCTCTTCAAAACCTTGCAAGATTGAGTCTGCTTCCTCTGCCGAAACTTTAGCCTTGAGATTTCCATCGTTGTCGAAGATGTCAGCCATAATTTCATCTTCGTCCTCATCTAATTCAGTCATGCTAATTTGTTCCTCGTCTTATCTGTAGCGTTTTCTCTCTCCTTCTTAATCCATTTTTCTTATGTGTCCAAAATGCTATCAACCATATAGTCTCGAATGAACTGTGGTTCAAATGGCTCTAAGCACTATGGGACTTTGCATTTGGGGTCATCAGTCCGCTAGACTTAGAACTACTTAAACCTAACTAACCTAAGGACATCACACACATCCGCGCCCGAGGCAGGATTCGAACCTGCGATCGTAGCAGCAGCGCGGTTCCGGACTGAAGCGCCTAGAACCGCTCGGCCACAGCGGCCGGCGAATGAACTGTGACTGGAGCCCGAATAACAGGGGACTGACGTACTAGGACAAGTATTAATACTATGAAATACTGCACTGATAATGGTTAGTTACTAGCCGAAATCTAGATTTACTTTAATAAAGCCTGAAAGGAAAGGACGACTGATTGCTGTGCTCCATCATTTTGAAAGATAATGAAAGTGGTTTAGCACATCACCGGCACTGTCTGTTTGGTTTCATCATCCCTGTTATCGGTTTGCGTGTGCTGACTGACTGTGGTCTGTGGTTTTGTTACTGGCTGTGTTACTGTTTCCGCCTTGTGAGCGCCAGTTTCCTCATGGACGGGACTTAATTTCCCACACTCGGCATGTTGTGTTCATTCGACACAGAGTCAGATGGGGGAGCATTCTGCTCTTCGTCTTGTCTCAACGGCATGTTATTTTCATTTCTGCTTTCGTCATTAACATTGTTCCGAAAGCGTGATGGCTGTCTACCCCCTCTTCCTCTACGAAGGCCTTGACCACGATAATTATTCTGATGTTCCATGCTTCTAACATTCACGTTCCCCATGTCATTATTTCTCTGTTTACACGATTGTTATAAGGCCTGTTATTATTTTGCCCCTGCTCCTCAACAGCAGCTACTCTTTCTACTCGCTTCAGATACTCTGCAGTATCTCTAGGTGTGGAAATGATTCTTTTCTGCCAATACCAAGGCATCTTACCTTCTGGTCCCATGAAAGTCACCTCCGTTTCATCTTTTCTGTCAGACGTGACAGTCGTGAAACCCACTTTCTAGATAACTCTTTTACTGATTCACGACCTGGAGCAAACTTTTTACCACTCCAAAACTCTCTCAAAACATCGTTTTGTTTCAAATTACAATGAAATGAATACCCGTAGCTGCATACAGTCGTTGTTATAAGTCAACGGCGACAGTTGAAAACGTGTGCCCCACCCGGGACTCGAACCCGGGATCCCTTGCTTACATGGCACACGCTCTATCCATCCTTTTTTAAAAATTATTAATCTCATTTTGTTCGTTTCATCTGCTCCATGCGGACGTCACACGACACCCGTTTCAGTTCGTCGCTGATCCTTAAGGGGCTCCGGAACGCCCTATACTTGCAATGTTAAAATAACGCTTATAAATTACATCTTTCCTCACAAAGTATTTGAGGTAGCAAGTTGAACGTTTTACAGATTATTTATTGGAATATGGGCTACAACTTAACACAGGGATTTTACAAAATTTTAGTTCAGTTATTAAAGATGATTTTTTTCAATTGTAATGAAAATTCACAACATTTTTTTGCAATTTTTTATTTATATATTCAAAAATATACAGTTTTTTGGAAAAAGGCTGTGTTAAATTATGCAGAAGGTACTGTGTAACATTTACTGAAAGTTCGAAACAAATATGTTTGGAAGATCCTTAGAAAACATGTAATTAGTACGAGAAAATAAAAGTTTTGGGAATCGAGCGACAAAGATTGGATTAACTTTTTAGTGCATTCCAGGTCCATAGGATGGATTATCTTCATCCTCTGCAAACTCCTCCTCCAGCTTCCTCTTGTTCCTCCTCCTGTTTACTCTTGCTTGTATTTCTAGACTCTTTACAGCCCTGTCTGCAGCCCGAAGGCGTTCCTTGTCTAAAGCAAGCATCGCTCGTACCATGTTAGAACCTATCTTCATTCCCGTATTTCTAAATACCTTGCACCTTACAATGTTGCCATCATTGAAAGTCGCAACAGCATCATACACACCAAAGTGAAGTGTTTCTTTCCAACAAATACAGTCTTGGGGATTCTCGACCATGTAACACTATTTACACTTTCATTGGGGTTTTGAGTTTTTCCGTGAATACACTTTTTCAACAGTTGAGGTGCTGCTAAGTCTCTGAAAATATGTTTTATCACCTCCATTATTGCATGAGGCAGACTATGCTTATGAGTGTACACTTCACCAGTTAGCAATCCTTTGTTATATTTACACCAACTGTCTTCTTCTTTGGGACACAAGCTATGTTGGGGATTTTCATCGTCTTTATTGTTTACAGTAATAACACATACCTTTGGCTTTCCAACATTTCTCCTTTTCTTAAAAGCCTTCAGAGGATTTCTAATAACTTTACTTTTACTCATTATTATACTTCAACAAAACAGAGACTCAAGAAACAGAATTAATTACGAATATTTTCGAGATAACGACAGAGTCTTCCCCCAAGAACCATGGACCTTGCCGTTGGTGGGGAGGCTTGCGTGCCTCAGCGATACAGATGGCCGTACCGTAGGTGCAACCTCAACGGAGGGGTATCTGTTGAGAGGCCAGACAAACATGTGGTTCCTGAAGAGGGGCAGCAGCCTTTTCAGTAGTTGCAGGGGCAACAGTCTGGATGATTGACTGATCTGGCCTTGTAACATTAACCAAAACGGCCTTGCTGCGCTGGTACTGCGAACGGCTGAAAGCAAGGGGAAACTACAGCCGTTATTTTTCCCGAGGACATGCAGCTTTACTGTATGATTAAATGATGATGGCGTCCTCTTGGGTAAAATATTCCGGAGGTAAAATAGTCCCCCATTCGGATCTCCGGGCGGGGACTACTCAAGAGGACGTAGTTATCCGGAGAAAGAAAACTGGCATTCTACGGATCGGAGCGTGGAATGTCAGATCCCTTAATCGGGCAGGTAGGTTAGAAAATTTAAAAAGGGAAATGGATAGGTTAAAGTTAGATATAGTGGGAATTAGTGAAATTCGGTGGCAGGAGGAACAAGACTTTTGGTCAGGTGATTACAGGGTTATAAATACAAAATCAAATAGGGGTAGTGCAGGAGTAGGTTTAATAATGAATAAAAAATAGGAGTGCGGGTTAGCTACTTCAAACAGCATAGTGAACACATTATTGTGGCCAAGATAGACACAAAGCCCATGCCTACTACAGTAGTACAAGTTTATATGCCAACTAGCTCTGCAGATGATGAAGAAATTGATGAAATGTATGACGAGATAAAAGAAATTATTCAGGTAGTGAAGGGAGACGAAAATTTAATAGTCATGGGTGACTGGAATTCGTCAGTAGGAAAAGGGAGAGAAGGAAACGTAGGTGAATATGGATTGGGGGGAAGAAATGAAAGAGGAAGCCGCCTTGTAGAATTTTGCACAGAGCATAACTTAATCATAACTAACAGTTGATTCAAGAATCATAAAAGAAGGTTGTATACCTGGAAGAATCCTGGAGATACTAAAAGGTATCAGATAGATTATATAATGGTAAGACAGAGATTTAGGAACCAGGTTTTAAATTGTAAGACATTTCCAGGGGCAGATGTGGATTCTGACCACAATCAATTGGTTATGAACTGCAGATTGAAACTGAAGAAACTGCAAAAAGGTGGGAATTTAAGGAGATGGGACCTGGATAAACTGATGGAAACCCAGTTCTAAGCAAAGAAGGGAAGGCAGAAAGGTGGAAGGAGTATATAGAGGGTTTATACAAGGGCGATGTACTTGAGGACAATATTATGGAAATGGAAGAGGATGTAGATGAAGATGAAATGGGAGATAAGATACTGCGTGAAGAGTTTGACAGAGCACTGAAAGACCTGAGTCGAAACAAGGCCCCGGGAGTAGACAACATTCCATTAGAACTACTGATGGCCTTGGGAGAGCCAGTCATGACAAAACTCTACCATCTGGTGAGCAAGATGTATGAGACAGGCGAAATACCCACAGACTTCAAGAAGAATATAATAATTCCAATACCAAAGAAAGCAGGTGTTCACAGATGTGAAAATTACCGAACTATCAGTTTAATAAGTCACAGCTGCAAAATACTAACGCGAATTCTTTACAGACGAATGGAAAAACTGGTAGAAGCGGACCTCAGGGAAGGTCAGTTTGGATTCCGTAGAAATGTTGGAACACGTGAGGCAATACTAACCTTATGACTTATCTTAGAAGAAAGATTAAGAAAAGGCAAACCTACGTTTCTAGCATTTGTAGACTTAGAGAAAGCTTTTGACAACGTTGACTGGAATACTCTCTTTCAAATTCTAAAGGTGGCAGGGGTAAAATACAGGGAGCGAAAGGCTATTTACAATTTGTACAGAAACCAGATGGCAGTTATAAGAGTCGAGGGGCATGAAAGAGAAGCAGTGGTTGGGAAAGGAGTGAGACAGGGTTGTACCCTCTCCCCGATGTTATTCAATCTGTATATTGAGCAAGCAGTAAAGGAAACAAAAGAAAAATTCGGAGTAGGTATTAAAATCCATGGAGAAGAAGTAAAAACTTTGAGGTTCGCCGATGACATTGTAATTCTGTCAGAGACAGCAAAGGACTTGGAAGAGCAGTTGAACGGAATGGACAGTGTCTTCAAAGGAGGATATAAGATGAACATCAACAAAAGCAAAACGAGGACAATGGAATGTAGTCAAATTAAATCGGGTGATGCTGAGGGGATTAGATTAGGAAATGAGACACTTAAAGTAGTAAAGGAGTTTTGCTATTTAGGGAGTAAAATTACTGATGATGGTCGAAGTAGAGAGTATATAAAATGTAGACTGGCAATGGCAAGGAAAGCGTTTCTGAAGAAGAGAAATTTGTTAACATCGAGTATAGATTTAAGTATCAGGAAGTCGTTTCTGAAAGTATTTGTATGGAGTGTAGCCATGTATGGAAGTGAAACATGGACGATAACCAGTTTGGACAAGAAGAGAATAGAAGCTTTCGAAACGTGGTGCTACAGAAAAATGCTGAAGAAAAGGTGGGTAGATCACGTAACTAACGAGGAGGTATTGAATAGGATTGGGGAGAAAAGAAGTTTGTGGCACAACTTGACTAGAAGAAGGGATCGGTTGGTAGGACATGTTTTGAGGCATCAAGGGATCACAAATTTAGCATTGGAGGGCAGCGTGGAGGGTAAAAATCGTAGAGGGAGACCAAGAGATGAATACACTAAGCAGATTCAGAAGGATGTAGGTTGCAGTAGGTACTGGGAGATGAAGAAGCTTGCACAGGATAGAGTAGCATGGAGAGCTGCATCAAACCAGTCTCACGACTGAAGACCACCACAACAACAACAACGACAGAGTAAATAAACATGAAACAATCGACAATCACACCAGCGATATATATTGAACCATCACAGGTTAGCCACAACACATACTTTATCTCACATCACTAAAATGTACCTGATGAACCCGGACGTTAATAATAACACCATTTGACAGCAGTTTATCAGTGCCACAGTAGGTCACGCCCATGTAGAACACATTTCAAAAAAAATTTAAAAACAGTTGTAGTCTTCGGAATTGAATAAATTATATATCTATTAAAAGGTAATAGTCTGCAGATTCAGAAAACGCAAAAAAGTAAAAATTGAACTTTTCATGATTTTGAGCCTTTCCGGAGCCCCTTAACTCAGTTATTTTTTATTACAGAGGGCAGCTAACCCTTTGACCGAACACGCTGAGTTACCGTGCCGGCATTCATCTTAGCCACACCGAGGACACAGAGGATTGTGCGACCGCAGGGCCCTATCTCTGGCGTGCCTCGCGTGAGACCCACATTCCCAACTTATTTTCCCGCACTATATTAATAGTGCCCCTGCCCATTATACTCATTACTCGCTGCTTGTTGCCGATTCCTGTCAGAGTTCGGGCACTGTTTGTGCATCCACCCAGAAGAAGATGGTCAAATGTCTTGTGAGCCATAACTATATATATATATATACATGAAGATGGTATCTGGTCTTTCGGACATGTCTGAAAAAACAGATACCATATATATCGTTTTGTTTGTTGTGGACTAGTAATCATTAGAAATGCAGTTTTAAATTCATTACTTCAGCTGACCATCGCAAAGCGTCTCCTGACAAATGACTTCTTACGAAAGAAATTTTCTCTCGTTGTGACCATGCATTTGGTAAAACATCGTCAAAATCATTCCGGAACTCTAATGGGTGAAGTTGTTTGTCTGGATCAAAACGTAAAAATTCATGACGTCCGATGAAAGCGGCGTCAATTGAGGTATGCTGTACAGTAGTATTACTAGAACTACCAGAGGTTACTGTATTTTCTGTGTTAGTAATACTATTACTTAGTTCCTCTAGTTGTAGTTCTACTGCTTCAACTTGGTCAGAAATTTTTTTATCAATACTTTGATATAATTTAGCACACTCAGATTTTATTTTCTTAATATATTTTCGCAAGCATTTACTTCAGTAGTTAATTCTTCAAATAGATTAGAGCAAAGTTTGTATTAATTGCCTATTGTTTTTGACAACCTCCCTTCCATTAGTTGATCTGCATGTTTGAAATCTTTGCGAACTTTGATAATTTCGGTTTTGAAGTACTATGCAATTTAGTTAGCTGTTGTCCTACTTCAACTTTCAGATCATGGTGGTTAGAATCAGTTTTGTAATTTGAGTTTTGAGGTCATTTCGTTCTTGAGTTCTTTAGTTCTTTAAGATGCGGTTCAATTTTGGAAAACAGTAATTGCATCCAATTTTGTGCCTCTACCTTGCCATTTGTCATTTTTACAGGTTTCGAAGGAGTTTCTAGCATTCTCTGACTTGGCTGAATTTCAGAAATATTGAACTCGGTTTCATTATAAGATAACTGTATTACTTCTACTTTTCACTGTCTGACCTCAACTTCATTTTTCTCGTCATCAGAAACTGATTCTAACTTCGGTGCAACACTAAATTTTACCCAAGAGTATACTTCGGACAAATCGCCTCAAAATTTTGGATTTTTACTTTGACGGAACCATCCTTGTTAGTTTCAATTTCAAATTCAGAGCATTCATCGTCGGAGACTGTTTCCATCTTAACTTCCACATTATTCTTATTTTTCTATTACATTTTCGGTAGCCTGTTCGAAACAATTGACATGTTTTAAATATTCTTGACCTAACTGCTTGACCTCGACGAGCGATGCTGGCGCGGTGTACCAGCAAACGTGATGAGACGCGTCGTGACGTAATGCAGGCAGCAGCAGCAGCTCTTGGTCTCCCTCTACGATATTTACCCTCCACGCTGCCCTCCAATACTAAATTGGTGATCCCTTGATGCCTCAGGACATGTCCTGCCAACCGATCCCTTCTTCTAGTCAAGTTGTGCCACAAATTTCTCTTCTCCCCAATTCTATTCAATACCTCCTCATTAGTTATGTGGTCTACCCATCTAATCTTCAGCATTCTTCTGTAGCACCACATTTCGAAAGCTTCTATTCTCTTCTTGTCTAAACTATTTATCGTCCACATTTCACTTCCATACATGGCTACACTCCACACAAATACTTTCAGAAACGACTTCCTGACGAATCTATACTCGATGTTAACAAATTTCTCTTCTTCAGAAACGCTTTCCTTGTCATTGTTTGTCCACACTTTATATCCCCTCCACTTCAACCAAATAGCAAAACTCATCTACCGCTTGAAGTGTCTCATTTCCTAATCTAATTGCCTCAGCATCACCCAATTTAATTCGACTAATTCCACTATAATCGTTTTGCTTTTGTTGATGTTCATCTTATATCCTCCTCTCAAGACACTGTCCATTCCATTCAACTTCTCTTCCAAGTCCTTTACTGTCTGACAGAATTACAATGTCATCCGCGAACCTTAAAGTTTTTATTTCTTCTCCATGGATTTTAATTCCTACTCCGAATTTTTCTTTTTTTTCCTTCGCTGTTTGCTCAATATACAGATTGAATAACATCGGGGATAGGCTATAACCTTGTCTCACTCCCTTCCCAACCACTGCTTCCCTTTCATGCCTCTCGACTCTTATAACTACCATCTGGTTTCTGTACAAATTGTAAATAGCCTTTCGCTCCCTGTATTTTACCCCTGCCACCTTCAGAATTTGAAAAAGGGCATTCCAGTCAACAAATGCGAGAAGTGTAGGGTTGCCTTTTCTTAATCTATCTTCTAAGATAAGTTGTAGGGTCAGTATTGCCTCACGTATTCCAACATTTCTACTGATTCCAAACTGATCTTCCCCGGGGTCGGCTTCTACCAGTTTTTCCATTCGTCTGTAAAGAATTCGTGTTAGTATTTTGCAGTCGTGGCGTATTAAACTGATAGTTCAGTAATTTTCACATCTGTCAACACCTGCTTTCTTTTAGATTGGAATTATTATATTCTTCTTGAAGTCTGAGGGTATTTCGCCTGTCTCATGCATCTTGCTCGCCAGATGGTAGAGTTTTGTCACGGCTGGCTCTCCCAAGGCTATCAGTAATTGTAATGGAACGTTGTCTACTCCCGGGGCCTTGTTTGGACTTAGTTCTTTCAGTGCTCTGTCAAACTCTTCACGCAGTATCATTTCATCTTCATCTACATGGTCTTCCATTTCCGTAATATTGTCCTCAAGTATATCGCCCTTTTATAGATCCTCTATATACTCCTTCTTCCTTTCTGCTTTCCCTTCTTTGCTTAGAACTGGGTTTCCATCTGAGCTCTTGATATTCGTGCAAGTGGTTCTCTTATCTCCAAAGGTCTCTCTAATTTTCCTGTATGCAGTATCTAACGTACCCCTAGTGATATATGCCTCTACACCCTTACATTTGTCCTCTAGCCATCCCTGCTTAGCCATTTTGCACTTCCTGTCGATCTCATTTTTGAGACGTTTGCATTTGTTTTTGCCTGCTTCATTTACTGCATTTTTATATTTTCTCGTTTCATCAATTAAATTCAATATTTCTTCTGTTACCCAAGGATTTCTACCAGCCCAAGTCTTTTTACCTACTCGATCCTCTGCTGGCTTTACTATTTTATGTCTCAAAGCTACCCATTCTTCATCTACTGTATCTTACATTCACATTTTAGTTTCCACATTCTTTGCACTGTTCGCGCACTGGTTTCGGCGTTCTTCACTTCGTTATCTTGTTAGTACCGATCGAGTTCGCTGTTTTGTACCATTCACTTTCACAGTTCAGTTTCCCGGCAGATTAATACCGTTAGTGGGGCGGTGGGTGGATTTCATGGCTTCGCCGTTTTTTACAATAGCTTGAAAACTATTTTTGCTTAAACTTGGTGTGGCGTCAACTAGTAAATAAATAGACCCGAAGAAGAGGAAAGTCATAGAGGAGTTGAGAACTTTACAAGACAAGAAGGATGCAAACATTTTTTTTTCGTGGAATATAAGACATAATCCATATGTCCGATATACAATGAATCTGTGACGGTTCCGAAAGAATATAACGCCCGCATCTCGTGGTCGTGCGGTAGCGTTCTCGCTTCCCACGCCCGGGTTCCCGGGTTCGATTCCCGGCGGGGTCAGGGATTTTCTCTGCCTCGTGATGGCTGGGTGTTGTGTGCTGTCCTTAGGTTAGTTAGGTTTAAGTAGTTCTAAGTTCTAGGGGACTGATGACCATAGATGTTAAGTCCCATAGTGCTCAGAGCCAAAGAATATAATAGGCAGCATTGCGAGACTAAACATGTAGTTACATTACAGAAGTATAAGGGACAATTTCGACAAGACCAGGTAAACGACTTAAAAAGAAAACTTTCTGCTCAACAGCAGATATTTACAAGAGTGAATTCAGGTCAACATTCTATGTGAAAGCGAGTTATACAGTAGCTCTGATATCGGCAAAAAGATCACAGCCATATTTAGATAGCGAAATGGATAAGGAATGCTTAGAGACCGTCGCTGAAATTGTGTGTCCAGAAAAGAAAAAGGATTTCTCAGAAATAAGCCTATCACGTCAAACTGTTACTAGACGTGTGGACGACATTGGGAGACAATATAATTGTGTAGGCTTCCGCGGCAAGAGTCAGTCGACATAAAAGTTTTCTGGGTATTATAACGATATGTTTACGTAAATTGTATACATAAACATACCGTTATAAATGTCCCCGATCGTTGTCTCTAATTATAACAATATGTTACTTTTGTGCTGTAACATATAGCTATAATCAGCGGTGGAAACATATTTGCGAACGCCGACCGTGTGCGGCTGTTTCTTGTTGGATCGTCTGATCAGTCGGAAGTTGCATTGCAGAGGAGAGTAAATGCCTATTCAAAATATAATTATTTTGGATAGCTCAACATGAATTTCCTAAGGGACCGTAGTTTATCATGCATTTACCAGTAGAATATGGCGCGGAGAAAATATTTCGCCGCATGCAACTTCCGTCCGATCTCGACGAAAGAATTCGTGACTGTGTACTCTCTATTTGGCAGAAACATATAGAAAATTAAATAATTTCATGAAGAAGTGAGACATAGATTCTATAGTAAATGAATAGTCCATACACCAGTTCCATTTAACTCTGAATTTATGGCAAGTAATAGACAAACTTACACTGCAATGACGGATTTAACATGGATGCCGTTTTGACTGGCACTTCTCTTAATGAAAACAATTCCTTAGACGTTTTCACATACACGTCGCACAATAAATCTACTGCTAGGCACTTTTAGTATTACACATTTACTTTACACTAGAACAATATTAATTTTGACAATAATAATACGGCGGCAAGACATGCGCGTCCGGCACAAGTTACAGGAGACAAGAGAAGAATGAGTAACTGTTCATCGAGAATATCTCGTACATCTAAACAAAATGTGTAAAAATGTTCTTCTTCTGTCCGTTTTTCGCGCCGCGGTTTTCAAAGTCAATAACTCACAGCATCTCTGACGGCGCTTCGACAATAAACAAGTTACATCACAGGTCGTTCACCTTTTACATTTTCGCAACATTATTTGCTAACTGTAGCTGTTGCCGAGCGACTGCTCGATTAATGAATGATTTAAAATGATAAGGCAATCACATAATGTTACAGTATGGAGCCGCATCATATTGTATATAGACCCAGAACAAGGCCGATGCAACCGTGGCCGAAACATTGGTTTTTCTCAAACAGCAGTAGTTTTATACATTATGACGCGGTACCACACCCAGAAAACTTTTATGTCGATTGGAAGACAAACTATAGAAAATTTAGAAAAATCGTGCATTGGAGTTTATTTGTTATTCTCTAGCTTTCGATGAATGCACAGATATGGCGGATACCCCAAAGTGGTGATTTGTGTCAAAGGAGTTGATACCCATTTTAATAAAATAGAAGAATTAGCGGCATTGTATCCACTTACAGATACCCCGAAGTCGTGAGATTTGTTGGAAGCAGTTACATCGAGATTAAGTTGATTTTCGTTAAAACTCAACAACCTATCGGGGCTAACAACGGATGGTGCTCCAGCAATGGCTCGGAAACATGAAGGTTTAGTTCAGTTGATTGAAACGACGCCCGAAAAGTTGGCAATACGTCGTTGAACTGATATGACGTCGTGACATCACCGGAGCGTGTGATGGCGTTGCGACGAGCGATCTGCTGATGCCGAAGGCGGGTCCCCTCTCGTCTGCGGTTGGCTCAAAGTTTTGAGCATGACTGCATGTCCGATGACCTTCAGCATCGGTTTGACATCTGGCTCGTTCTCAGTGCGACACGAAATGAAAACGGTGGTATCAGTTCTCCTTTGTCCAATCCGCCTGCTACATCAAAATTATTCATTAAAAATGTTAATGTCATGATGGAATAACTATGTTATTGTATTTGGTATTTTTATCCGTGTATACGGCATTTATTGTATTCGTATGTCATAAGTAGGCACAATGAAAAATAAATTTATCGTAAATGTTACTGGTTTGTATTTGTTGTAGTAACCCTATCGTCTGCAAGTCCAGGCTTTATACGTTTCCTCATTTAAGTTACATTGAAAGGTCTCTGTTGGATTCCTTTCATGTTTAATTTCTCAAATTTGTTGTCTTTTAAGGAATAAATTCCTCTTCTAAATTTACTGTGGCGTTTCTGACTATCTGGGAGGAGACTGAGTAGTGGAACGTGTTACTTTTACACGTAAACAAGAACGATCTCTCACACTACTACACTTTAAAGCACAGTTTATATGTAATTCTTATATGTAATTCATGTCACACAGTCTCATACGGAACCTACATCCGCTTTCTTTTATATACTGTGTATGATAAGATACTATCATCCCCCTTCCCTTCTGTGTGAGAGGATGAATGATCAAATGTGTTTGTAGCTGCATGCTTGAGGGTAGCAGACAAGGCTGTCTGCTAGAGAACAGTAGGACCAACGTTGAAACAGGTAGCTACGGTTCCTAAAAGCAGAGAGGTTTCCATTCTTAGTATGGTCCGGTCCGTCCCCTGTCATGTTGGTATAGGAAGCTGCCCCTCTGGCGCCTTCCGTTTGTCTTTGTGAGCGACTCTCGGGAGCACGCTGGGGGGTTCAGTGGGAGTCTGGCAGTTGGAGAGTTGCAGCCGAGCAGTAGGCAGTTGGAGTCCAGTAGTAGCGCAGGGCAGTCCAGCAGTAGCAGTCTGGCGGTAGCGAGCGTCTGAAGTGGTAAGATCTCCGGCTAAGCGCGTGTCTGTTAAGTCCATAGGACAATGGATTTGTTAAGTTCAGCTTAACTGAGAATTTAATCATTTTATTTCGGGTTAGCTTTAAAATAGCTAAGGTTATCTTTAATTGCAGCGGAGTGTGATTCTCGTGTCCAGTTCAGATTATTTGGCGGTAGTTGCTTTGTTATTACTTTGTGAGTAAAGTGGAACCACGTGTTGGTCAGTAACTCTAAGTAAGATCAATCTTAAAGGCAAATGCTTGTGTGATTATAACGTATCGTCTTGAAAAGATTTTGAATATACCAACTTTTCTTTATGTTCAACCCACGTGGCGTGTACTTTGTGAGACCAGTACCACGTGCTTATATAACTGTTTGACCCATCAGGTTAATAGAAAGACGTTAGTAACCAGTTCGAGGTTTTTGTTTTGTAATTTGCTTTTTGATCTAATTTATTTTTATTATCTAAATTATTGTGGAGTTATACGCTTTCTGTAAACCAAGTTGACCACGTGAAGGGTAATTACAAGACGGACAGGATTGTGCTACGAAAATAATTTCTTTAACTGAAAATTTGAATCTATTGGTTGTGGTGAACTTTCTGTTGCATGTGTTTCAATGTTCTTTGTGTGTTGTTTTATGAATGCAGTGTTGTACCCAGTCTCCCAATCTTGGCTCCATATTTTATGTGTTCCGTAATATTCCAATCTCACAGTCTCACAATCGTAAATAAGGCACCAGCTCAGTTATAACTCACGTATAATATGCTGAAATTTCAATGAACAATCTTTAAAATAAATTTGCAAATATAAACTGATTTCTTTCTTTTTATTTAAATTCTCCTTTTATATAGATATATTACCGGTTGTTGTATGACTGTAAAAGAGTATAATCAATGTTAGTCTGATTGGTAATGTGGTAAACCTAGACTAGTTACCCAGTCGTGAAACAGTGGCCCAGTAAACGCACGGTTAACCTCCCAAGACAGCTCACAGTTTTAAACCGCTTTCATGGTCTAATTAGCACCCGATTTCAGCATACCAAATTCAAGTCACAATCTTACGCTATTCAGCAAAGCAAATTAGAGTTACAATCTTTCACATGGCGACCCTGTTCTGTGATTCCGCTAGACTCTGGAATCTCTGAGACGTTAGATTGCAAGCGTTGTATAATCTTAATTTTTTTCCCTACAGCGCTCAAACAACTTTTGCGTTGTTTCCGAGCAGACGTTCAAAAGATTCACGGCGTTGTTGAGCGGCGTTGTGTTGTTTGTCTTGTTTTGTTTTCTATATTTGTTTGTTCTATATATGTGTGTTTTTTTTTTTCTCTTCGCTTGTAAATTCCACAGTTTCGAACAAAGATAAAAATTTGTTTTGCGTATGAAAAATTGCGTACTAGGTTGGGTATCTTTCTTGTGACTGTCGTAATTTTTGGGGGACACATTTATTGTGATTAGTGTGTTACGTACTGGGTGTAAATTGCACTAATGCTGACACGTAACCAAGCTAAAAGTAAGCGCTCCGACAACTTAAGCAACATGGACCAAGGGGATAATTTGATTTCCAATATTAACGCGTCGGGCGGTTCCGAAAATGCAATGGGGAATACTTCAGACGGAATGCAAAACAGCACGAACGGGCTCACATCAGAGCCAGAAATTAATTCGCCTCCAACTAACCAAATTGATTTGGCGGAATTCATGAAAGCCTTATTGCAACAAAATAAAGAATTGTTCCGAGAACAAAAAGAATCATCCGAAAAATCGATCCGCGAGCTAGGCGAACAAATAGACGAAAAACTAATCCAGCAGACAAATAAAGTCGACAAGTCGATGCAGAGAGTGTCCGACGATATCTCACAAAGAATAAACAATCTGGCAAGTGAAATAAAAAGTGACATTATGAAAGAATTAGGCCGTACATTTGAACAAATCGATGACCGTCTGCAAGTCCTAGAACAGAGCAAGCGCAGTGGCGAGGCCAAATCTAAAGAAAGCGAAGAACGGCTACTTAGGAATTTCCAAGAGCTGAGAGAACAATGCCAAAGAGATCGCCAGCAGGTACTCTCGAGGGTCCAGAAGGCTGAAACGCATTGTCCCACGGTCGTTAGCAACACAATAGCGGACAACAGTTTAGCGATCCACGCGTTGAAACAGCAGGTCGAACAATTGAAGCAGACTGGGGCGGAGGACAAGAGACAAATAGATGAGAAGATCGCGGCTTTAGCGGACATTGTAGGCACGATGAAGCTGACGGAAAGCGAGAACAATATCACACAGGTAGCGGCCGCAGAGACCGAAGAAGTGCGTTCGCTTCTTAAATTCCAGAAGGGACAGTTTGAAGTGAACAGACAGCACAAAGCTGTAACAGGCGATTTACAAGAACGCGTGGCGCATCTGGAAAACCGCATGGCGTGTGATTCCGAACTCGCCAATAGCAATAAAAATAGCCGTACGAACAGTGCAGAGAGGGACTCCGGCCACGAGGGAGATTTTGACGACAGGGAAGAATGTAATTTAAGGGGCAGACATGAGACAAATAGAAACATTCAAGGGCCTCGCCAGGAGGAAATGCGGGGATTTGATTTCAAACATTTCCTTACGGTAAGAAAATTTGAGATATTCCGAAATTCTCAAAAAGGCATACATCCACGAGCATGGCTCGAGCAATTTGAGTTCTGTCTTCCTCCCGACTGGGCAAGTTCACATAAAATAGAGTATATGTGTGGCTATTTGGAAGGCGAACCGGCGAGTCGTATGAGGTCGGCAGCGCGTCTCTGCAACTCCACTCGGGAGTTTCGACAAGCCTTTCTCTCCGCCTATTGGTCGGAAGCGGCACAAGATAGGGTCAAACATGGCATAATTATGCTGCCAAATTTGAACCAGTCTGGTTTCGGCAGCCCTGCACGCCTCTTCGACCACATGCTGCAGGCAAATCAATTTTTATACGACCCATACGGACCTGCGGAACTAATTAGGATATGCATCACCAAATTGCCGATGCACTTGCGGCACGTCATTCTTGCGGGACGATGCAAAGAGGACGTGGAAACGTTTAAAACGCTTCTCCAAGAGATGGAATACAATACAGCAGAATGTCCGCCTAATCAGGCACAAAGTTATTACGGGGCACAGCAGCGCGATCGCAGTCGTGGCCGTATTACTAATAAACGGCGTGACTGGTCGTCGCGACGCGAACGAAACAATAATCGGGACAGGCCGTATAGAAACTGGGGTAACAGTCGCGAACACAGGTGGAGCAACAGAAATGATCGAGGACGTGGACAGAATCGTGAACGGAACAGTTACGGCAACCAGAATCGATACTACGGTGAACACGGTGGGAATAGGACTATAGGCGGAGCACCTCATGATGTTGAAATTCGGCCAGCTAACCCTAGACATAATCCAGCAAATGGAAATGAACAAAACCGGCAATGACAAACGATCAGCGCAGAAGGCGCCCAATCGGAACCAATGAACGACATGGCAAAGGAGTGCATACGGTATATAGAGAGGGAAGATATTAGAGAGGATCTGTTGCAAGAAACTATGAGTGCTAAAATTTCGGGAATAAATCCAGTCGTGACAGTTGCAGTAAACGAAATATGTTTTAAGTGTATCATTGACACTGGAAGCCCTTTCTCGATAGTGAGCGAGGCAGCATTTCAAAAATGCGAAGGGACTGGGACTTGGCCCGTTTTTCAAGTGCGAGGAATAAAGGTGAAGGGCGCAATCTACGGTAAGAGCGTAGAAATCCGAAGGCAGACTCGGCTTAATTTTACCTGCCAGGGAAGAGAGTTTGAGTACAATTTCTATGTGCTCCCAATGCTGAATGTGGCAATGATTTTAGGCAATGACTTCATGAATACCCACCATGCGGTAATTGACATGGGTGGAGGAGTAATGACAGTTCAAGTTGGGGATCAGCAAATTAATTTAGTATTTGATGAATGCATATTACGTGCCGAATCAGAAATTAGTTGCCTAAAATTTCAAGCTCAAACCGAGTCGCAACCCAAACTGGAGCTACTCGTGAACTATGTAAGTGAGTCGTGCTCTATGTCTGGTGAGCAGGGGAAAGATGTTGCTTTTGCTGATGCACTGAGAAAGAGCATCGCGGGTGTCAGAACCACGGACAGGGAAAAGGAGAAATTGTATTGCCTACTTAGGAATCATGAACGGGTATTTTCTGAGACTCCGGGGGCCATTAAGGGTTTTATGTACCAATTCAGAGTACGTGACCATCAGAAGTTTTCTGTTAGACCATACCCTATTCCCGTGGCGTATAAAGCACAGGTGGAGGAGGAAATAAACAAGATGTTAGAACAAGGAATAATTGAGCGGGCAGTAAGCTCGTACAACTCACCTTTGCTTGTCGTGCCAAAACGCGACAACTCAGTTCGTTTGGTGCTAGACTCGAGACAGATAAACACAATTATCATGTCGGAAACGGACAGGCCTGAGAGCCTTGAGGAACTCTTACAACGTTTCCACGGGGTAAAGGTACTATCATCTGTCGACCTCCGTTCGAGTTTTTGGCAAATCGTGCTACACCCATCTTGCAGATTATATACAGCGTTCCTGTGTTACGGAAATTGTTTCCAATTCCGGCGTCTCCCGTTCGGACTAAACGTCTCATCAGCTGCTTTTATAAGGGGATTAAATAGCATTTTACCTGATGATTTGAAACAGCGAGTGACAATTTACGTGGATGACATATTAATTGCGGAAAAGTCGTGGGAGGACCATAATGACGTTCTGAACAGACTACTGGATGTTTTTGAGAAGGCAGGTGTAACAGTCAACTTAGATAAGTCACAGTTCGGACGAGAGAACATAAAATTCTTAGGCCATATTGTCTCAGCAAATGGAATACAACCTGACCCGGAGAAAATTGCGGCGATAGCGGAGTGTGCAATGCCGACAAATAAAAAACAGTTGCGAGCATTCTTAGGCCTGTGTAATTTTTATAAGCGATTTATAAATTTTAGTGTACTTGGTACACCCCGTCTATGTGGACTAACAGGGAAGAACGCTTTGTGGGTCTGGGATCAAGAGGCACAGGATGAATTTTATAAATTAAAAAAGGCATTGGTAGAGGCTCCCATCCTCGTGCATCCCGACCTGACACAAGAATTCTGTTTAATGACGGACAGTTCCTTGTCAGGATTAGGTGCGGTACTGTTTCAAACGGAAGGAAATGATGATATTACAACTTGGAAAACAATCTCGTTTGGGAGCAGGGTACTCTCACGATGTAAAAAAAATTATTCCGTGACGGAACTCGAAGCACTCGCGATAGTTTGGGCATTCTCAAAATTTAGGTATTTTTTATTTGGAAGGACCACCAAGGTGTACACTGACCATCGTGCACTCCAATTTCTGATGAGCACAAAAATCACGCATGGGAGACTAGGACGCTGGGCACTATACCTACAGGAATATAACTTCACTGTAGAATACATTCCTGGACAGAAAAATGTAATTGCTGACGCTTTATCGCGCATTCCTATAGGTTTGGTTCACACAGAAGAAAGGGAACTCGGTGAAAATAATTTTAGCATCCTATACTTACAGAATGTAGCGTTCGAGAATTTTGTTACCTCCTCTTTAGGGAGTATAGCGGACGAACAGGATAAGGACGCAGTATTGAAAGATATAAAGAAGAAGTGGGAGGACAAGGAGAATGTAGGAATACGCCAGTACTACTTAGTCCGCAACAGAATATTATTCAAGAAACGAGCCCCCGACGACTCCAGATGGGTGTTGGTGATTCCGGAGGAACTCGTAAACAAAATTATATGGTACATACACTTGAGTTATGGTCACTTCGGAGCACAGAAATGTTGTGAAAAACTGAAAGAGACATGCTATTTTAATAACATGCTACGGCGTATTCGTGGTGTACTTAGAGTGTGCGGACCTTGTCAGCGAGCAAAGGCGGCCACAATGACCTATGCTGCATCTTTGCACCCGATAATACCTAGCAAACTTTGTGATCTCGCGGCCGTGGATCTATTTGGGCCACTAATACGATCTAAATCAGGTTTTGCATATGTTTTCGTAGCGGTAGAGCTAACCTCCAAGTTTGTGTGTCTGACTCCGTTGAAGCGAGCCACAGGAAGGGCAGTGGCAACTGCATTTGCAAAGCAGTTTCTGCATGAAGTTGGGAGCGTGAAAAGAGTTATCTCGGATAATGGACCACAATTTAGATCGCAATACTGGCAGCGGATGCTTCGAAGAAGAAGAATTAAACCTATATATATATCTCTGTTTCACCCCAGCTCGAACCCCAGTGAGCGTATTATGCGTGAATTAGGAAAATTATGTAGGTTATACTGCAGTCGTGATCACCGATCGTGGGACATACACCTAAAAGGGTTTCAGAATATAATTAATGAGTTGCCTAATACGTCAACAAAGCTTCCGCCAATCACTGTGCTAAAAAACAAGGAGCCCCCAAGCAAAATCAAAGAGGTGGTGCCTTGGCCACTAGAGCCGAGACTACGCCGGAACGCAATTGTTGACTTAGCTTTACGCAACATCAAGCGTGCAGCAGAAGCCAGAGTCAAGGCGTATAAGAAACACGTGAGAAAAACAGTGTTTCATGTAGGACAAAAAGTTCTTATCAGATCACACAAGCTGTCTAACAAACGGTCAGGTGTCTGCAAGAAATTTTTTAATCTCTTTAGCGGCCCGTATCGGATAAGGAGGATTCCCCATGAAAACGCCATAGAAGTGGAAACTCTTCGATCGAAGAAATCAAAAGGGCTACACCATGTGTCAAACGTAAAACCATACATTGAGTAGAAAGGACAGTGAGAAGTAGAGAGGACGGTGAGGAGAGAGAATTGATTAGTTTAAATTTATGGCGTAGGCATTTGGAATAATATGATGGTAAATATAGTGATAAAGATATTTTTATGTGATTGATTGAAGTGATGTTGTTAATTTGTTTTCTTTCCTTGTGCAATTAGGATTTAGTTTGATTCAAACGTAAAGATAAAAGGTTTCCTTGTGAACAAGTTAAATGCTTTTTTTTGTGTCAATTGAAAAGAGTCGCTCCTGAGAGAAGCAAGATCGTTGCTGAAATTGCAAAAACTCAGGGGAATATCCGATCTGTGGATATTATGGGTCTGGCAAACCCAGGTCCCCAGCTGTTAGTAGCCTTATTTCCGATTTTCTGCTTTCAGTGCTACTATCTACCTATTACTATCCTATATCTGTCAGGATAAATGAGGATCTCTTACTATAGTATGAGTGCTGTATGAATATTTTAAGATAGGAGAACTCTGAGAAAGGAATGAGTAAATCTGGAATCTTGAAAACAGGATGCGATAATACGATTGTTTAACCATTGGCTTCCCAATATGCGATGATATGTTAATATTGATGATATATGTCTTTTTTGTTCTTTATAGCTGAGTACGTAAAGTGCTGTCTGTGGATTTCGTAAGTATATTGATTCCCTTCAAGGTGAAAAAAGAATTGTGGTTTGTGTAATTTGCGTGGCCCTGAAATATTATTGTGGTAGTCATACGAGCAGTTTTTTTTCAGCAAATGGAGAATGGAACGGAAATATAGATCCTTTTTGTAGTCTTCACTGATGTTGAGCCAAAGCCTGAAAAATTATTCTGCGTTAATACTTGTCCTAGAAAAGCGACGTTTATGTGTTTTGCTGATGCTGTGAGCATTACAGCCTACTGTTTTCGCTGGTGCGGGATGCACTGCAGCCTATAGGATTTGTACTGAGGAAATTTCCCTCTTGAAGGTAGAGGATGATTAAATAATTTTGATTATGGGAACGAAGGAAAGCTTGGTTTAAGGTAATAAGGATGAAGCAAAACATTTGTCATTTAAACCACAGGAGGATTCGGATCTTTTGTGTCTGTTGTAAGTTCAAATATGTAAAGATGAAACTGTTTTTACAGAATAGAGGTGACCACAATTTTGCCATTCATGGGAAATGAATCCAGAATAACCACCACAGGCGAAATAACTGATTTGAAGGCGAAAGGTAACGTAAAGAAGGAACGAAATCGAAGCAAAATGGGTAAGAAAATGTAATATAACCTGTATAATGCAAATAATTTAACCTTCTCAGAGCCATCTGTGTGATTAATTCTTGTAATAACATAATTTTAGATGAAATTTTCTTACTGTTTTATGTGTGAATCTATGAGTATGATAAATGTATAATTGCGAGTCTCTTTTCAGGTGTGTGAACTGGTATAAATGTTTTTGCGTGTAAATAACCATTGTTCTTTTTACTGTGTATGTTTAAGGAAAGTTCTCCATTTATCATGTGACAAGACGTATGCCGCGAGCGTCAAGAAGAGGGCGAATTAGAACATTTCTGTAGTGGTGTAAACACTTTGTTGAAGTAGCATTGAAGTGGCTTGTGGGATTAATTAGTAGTGGATAGAAGTAGAATTTTGAGTAATGCATGTTTATGGGTAGTTAGTTTGTAGAATAGACAACAGGTGTGCATGTGTGTGTGTAAATAACATGTGAACCCCATGCTCTCCTAACCTATACTTGCGCAAGGCATAACCCTATTCATTTTAGTGAATTAATAAGTGGCATTTGATTTATTAAAACACAAGTGAACCACATTAGTGATGTGGATTTAAATATTGTATTGTCAGTTCATTTAATTTTTATTTTTACATTGTAAAGTCATTTCACTTTTATTTTTTATATTGTCAAGTCATTTAACTTTTAATTTTATATTGTCGATTCATCTAACTTTGTTCTTAAAAATTGTGAAAGACAATACTAAGTGATATTATGTATGACATTGTGTAATCACATAAGGATGATGAAAAATTTCTGTGAATGCAGTTGAGAACGTGAAAGCGAACCGGCAAAACTCTTAAGAGACAGCGGGAGCAGCCAGGTAGTTGTAAACTGGCGGGTTTCCCAGCGGGACACGCTGTCAGCCAGGCCACTTCGGGAGCGCGGCCGACAACAAAAGACCCTACGCCGCAAACACTTTCCCTCATACCTGCAGCTAATGGGCGGCCGCCCCGCGCGACCCTAGCTGAAGGGAATGACCTGAGATGGGCGAGCGGTCCACCGCGCGGAAATCCATCTCCTGGCCACGCACGCGACCGTGACGAGACGGCCGCGGTGAAACAAAACAAGGGGCGTGGAGCCTTTTGACAGGTACTGTCCAAAGAAACTTGCAGACGTCAACGACGCCTATCGACATTTCCTGACGGATGCCTACTGTCAAGCGACAGTAATTCATGGTTCGATGTTCTCTGGTCGCTAAGGGTGACACAAAGAAGAGCCATTAAGTGTCATCCTTGCCCAAGAATATCAACCTGGCATGTCAATAGAGGATACCACACGAATTTGACAATACAAACATGGAACAAAATCGAGATGTACGTGACACAAGAGAAACTTCATGAGAGGGCAGAGACGGCGGGATCGCACGCAACAGATGGACAAAAATCCCTACTGACAGCTGCGGCGACGAACCCCCTCCCCCTCCCCTTATATTGTGCCACGGAACAGTGGAACTAGTGAGTGTATAAGTGAACAGTGATTATACGGTTCTTAGTTCAATGCATATACGTGTGTTTCTGTCACAGAAACTTTGACTCGTGTGTTTTGCAGGGACTCGATTTATTGGTGTTTATTAAACTTTGACTCTTGTATTTTGCAGGTGTTCTATATTTTTTTAAAAACTTTGACTATTGTATTTTGCAGGTGTTTTATTTATTGGTGTTTTGTTTTAGATGTTGACTATTGTACTGTTTTATTGATCAATGTTTGTTCTTGTGTTAGGTATTAGATCTGTGATATTTTGTTTCGAAAATTCATTGCTGTGGCACTGCGTCCTTTATGAGTCAGATAGCTATTCATTCTCATTGGACTGTGATCGATTAGCCTTTGCATGGGGCATATTTATTGTGAGGAACCCCTTAAGGGTAACAATCACACAATTATTGTAGTTTCAGTATAATGACACAGTGCTCATTGTTTGCTAACTAACTGAAATATTGTAGAGTGATTAAATTAGTGCCACATAGTTAGGTTAATCCTACAGATTATTAGTTTTATAAGGTATAGAAATTTTTTTGCGATAACCACTTAGTAAAACATGTTTTTTTTGTCGATTTTTTTGCTTTTGCGAATTGTGCATTGTAATGTTCTACTTTATGATACTGATGTTATTTGATGTTCTTTTTTTAATTGCTGTGGCACCTTTGCTATTTTCATAAATTTTGCCTGTTAATAAACAGTCATAAATTTGCCTGTGATCAGTTGGCTCTTGCAATGAGCAAATACTGGTGAACTCCATAAGGGTAACAACCAGAAATTGTTTTCATATTAATGACACAGGAACCATTGTTTTTACTTGCTGACCGATTTAGGTCTACATGATCTTTTAAATAGATGTCACAGATTGTGTGTTTTTATTTTTCTCTCTTTGAAATTGGTAGATTGTAAAGATGTTTGAAATTATTGTGTTTTAGCAAGTAGCTGGTGACCTTTTGCCTTTTTCTTTACACTTTTGGTTTAAGTAGGGTGTGAGAAGCCTGCTTGGGAATGTCCTAGCATGGCCAGAAAATTCCCTGCACAGTCTTTTCCCGGAGCGTTGGGGTTATGAAAGGTCTCTGTTGGATTCCTTTCATGTTTAATTTCTCAAATTTGTTGTCTTTTAAGGAATAAATTCCTCTTCTAAATTTACTGTGGCGTTTCTGACTATCTGGGAGGAGACTGAGTAGTGGAACGTGTTACTTTTACACGTAAACAAGAACGATCTGTCACACTACTACACTTTAAAGCACAGTTTATATGTAATTCTTATATGTAATTCATGTCACACAGTCTCATACGGAACCTACATCCGCTTTCTTTTATATACTGTGTATGATAAGATACTATCATCCCCCTTCCCTTCTGTGTGAGAGGATGAATGATCAAATGTGTTTGTAGCTGCATGCTTGAGGGTAGCAGACAAGGCTGTCTGCTAGAGAACAGTAGGACCAACGTTGAAACAGGTAGCTACGGTTCCTAAAAGCAGAGAGGTTTCCATTCTTAGTATGGTCCGGTCCGTCCCCTGTCATGTTGGTATAGGAAGCTGCCCCTCTGGCGCCTTCCGTTTGTCTTTGTGAGCGACTCTCGGGAGCACGCTGGGGGGTTCAGTGGGAGTCTGGCAGTTGGAGAGTTGCAGCCGAGCAGTAGGCAGTTGGAGTCCAGTAGTAGCGCAGGGCAGTCCAGCAGTAGCAGTCTGGCGGTAGCGAGCGTCTGAAGTGGTAAGATCTCCGGCCAAGCGCGTGTCTGTTAAGTCCATAGGACAATGGATTTGTTAAGTTCAGCTTAACTGAGAATTTAATCATTTTATTTCGGGTTAGCTTTAAAATAGCTAAGGTTATCTTTAATTGCAGCGGAGTGTGATTCTCGTGTCCAGTTCAGATTATTTGGCGGTAGTTGCTTTGTTATTACTTTGTGAGTAAAGTGGAACCACGTGTTGGTCAGTAACTCTAAGTAAGATCAATCTTAAAGGCAAATGCTTGTGTGATTATAACGTATCGTCTTGAAAAGATTTTGAATATACCAACTTTTCTTTATGTTCAACCCACGTGGCGTGTACTTTGTGAGACCAGTACCACGTGCTTATATAACTGTTTGACCCATCAGGTTAATAGAAAGACGTTAGTAACCAGTTCGAGGTTTTTGTTTTGTAATTTGCTTTTTGATCTAATTTATTTTTATTATCTAAATTATTGTGGAGTTATACGCTTTCTGTAAACCAAGTTGACCACGTGAAGGGTAATTACAAGACGGACAGGATTGTGCTACGAAAATAATTTCTTTAACTGAAAATTTGAATCTATTGGTTGTGGTGAACTTTCTGTTGCATGTGTTTCAATGTTCTTTGTGTGTTGTTTTATGAATGCAGTGTTGTACCCAGTCTCCCAATCTTGGCTCCATATTTTATGTGTTCCGTAATATTCCAATCTCACAGTCTCACAATCGTAAATAAGGCACCAGCTCAGTTATAACTCACGTATAATATGCTGAAATTTCAATGAACAATCTTTAAAATAAATTTGCAAATATAAACTGATTTCTTTCTTTTTATTTAAATTCTCCTTTTATATAGATATATTACCGGTTGTTGTATGACTGTAAAAGATTATAATCAATGTTAGTCTGATTGGTAATGTGGTAAACCTAGACTAGTTACCCAGTCGTGAAACAGTGGCCCAGTAAACGCACGGTTAACCTCCCAAGACAGCTCACAGTTTTAAACCGCTTTCATGGTCTAATTAGCACCCGATTTCAGCATACCAAATTCAAGTCACAATCTTACGCTATTCAGCAAAGCAAATTAGAGTTACAATCTTTCAACATGCATGTTTAAGTGTCCTTGCAAGATATTGTCTTTTCCACAAAAGTTTGAATTCAACTTTCTTCGTTGGCTACTAGGCGCTGCATGCCCAAGTAACAGCTGATTCGGTGTCACTTACATTGTTGCTCCGGAATGCTTGGTGTGCTAGTTCTCCGCGTGCTGCTAACATAAAATTTTACAAACAATGATGTTTCGTGCGCTGTTCACGAGGCTTGCTCCATAGTTTTTCAAGTTCTCAGTGGATTGCACATTATTCAAAATATCTTTCAGCCAGACTTTTAACCAGTCAGTAAGTTTGTTTCTCATCTTGGGGTTGAAGCTCTTTTTTCCATGTTTGCTTTAACAATACGTATGATTTTGGATAGGGTCCGCCTTTAACAAAACACAATTTTGTTTTTTAACCCAAACATGTCTCACTGCAGTTGCAGCATCTTCAGTGGTCTTTTTTTCCGATTTTGGCCGTCTAGGGACCGCGTTAAACAACTACACTCCTGGAAATGGAAAAAAGAACACATTGACACCGGTGTGTCAGACCCACCATACTTGCTCCGGACACTGCGAGAGGGCTGTACAAGCAATGATCACACGCACGGCACAGCGGATACACCAGGACCCGCGGTGTTGGCCGTCGAATGGCGCTAGCTGCGCAGCATTTGTGCACCGCCGCCGTCAGTGTCAGCCAGTTTGCCGTGGCATACGGAGCTCCATCGCAGTCTTTAACACTGGTAGCATGCCGCGACAGCGTGGACGTGAACCGTATGTGCAGTGGACGGACTTTGAGCGAGGGCGTATAGTGGGCATGCGGGAGGCCGGGTGGACGTACCGCCGAATTGCTCAACACGTGGGGCGTGAGGTCTCCACAGTACATCGATGTTGTCGCCAGTGGTCGGCGGAAGGTGCACGTGCCCGTCGACCTGGGACCGGACCGCAGCGACGCACGGATGCACGCCAAGACCGTAGGATCCTACGCAGTGCCGTAGGGGACCGCACCGCCACTTCCCAGCAAATTAGGGACACTGTTGCTCCTGGGGTATCGGCGAGGACCATTCGCAACCGTCTCCATGAAGCTGGGCTACGGTCCCGCACGCCGTTAGGCCGTCTTCCGCTCACGCCCCAACATCGTGCAGCCCGCCTCCAGTGGTGTCGCGACAGGCGTGAATGGAGGGACGAATGGAGACGTGTCGTCTTCAGCGATGAGAGTCGCTTCTGCCTTGGTGCCAATGATGGTCGTATGCGTGTTTGACGCCGTGCAGGTGAGCGCCACAATCAGGACTGCATACGACCGAGGCACACAGGGCCAACACCCGGCATCATGGTGTGGGGAGCGATCTCCTACACTGGCCGTACACCACTGGTGATCGTCGAGGGGACACTGAATAGTGCACGGTACATCCAAACCGTCATCGAACCCATCGTTCTACCATTCCTAGACCGGCAAGGGAACTTGCTGTTCCAACAGGACAATGCACGTCCGCATGTATCCCGTGCCACCCAACGTGCTCTAGAAGGTGTAAGTCAACTACCCTGGCCAGCAAGATCTCCGGATCTGTCCCCCATTGAGCATGTTTGGGACTGGATGAAGCGTCGTCTCACGCGGTCTGCACGTCCAGCACGAACGCTGGTCCAACTGAGGCGCCAGGTGGAAATGGCATGGCAAGCCGTTCCACAGGACTACATCCAGCATCTCTACGATCGTCTCCATGGGAGAATAGCAGCCTGCATTGCTGCGAAAGGTGGATATACACTGTACTAGTGCCGACATTGTGCATGCTCTGTTGCCTGTGTCTATGTGCCTGTGGTTCTGTCAGTGTGATCATGTGATGTATCTGACCCCAGGAATGTGTCAATAAAGTTTCCCCTTCCTGGGACAATGAATTCACGGTGTTCTTATTTCAATTTCCAGGAGTGTATTTTTCAATGTACATTTCTCCTATTGCGCTCCTCCTCTTTTCTCTTCTGCCAATATGTCTTCATCCTCTCTCTGTGCTGCTCCCTTCGGTCTTCTGTCCTCACTGTTCCTCCAGTTCTTCTCTTCTTCACTTCAAATCCTTCAAAATGTTGAATTTTGTCTCTCATTAAGTCTCTGTTGGTTATATCATCTTCTCCTATACCCATCTCCTCTAAGTCTGCTTTTACTTCTTTGAACCAGGTAATTTGGGTTCTGGGGTTCTTGTCAAAAAACATGAATATTTTCTTTGTCAGCCTTTCATCATTCATTCTTTTCAAATGGGCGTAAAAGCTTACTCTTCTCTTCCTCTTAGTATCTCCCACTTTCTCAATTTTGTCATACACTTCTCTATTACTTCTAAGCTTCCAAGTCCCATTCTCAAACCTCGGCCCAAGTACTCTTCTAATGATTTTTCGCTCCTTTTTTGCTATAGCTTCCATTTCCTTGTTAGTGTTCATTGCTAAACATTCAGATGCATACAGACACTCTGGCTTAATCACAGTGTTGTAGTGCCTTATTTTTGCGTTAATTGATACTGACTTCTTGTTGTACACATTCTTTGTTAGCTGGAATGCCATTTCCATTTTTCTTGTTCTTGTTTTATTTCCTTCTTTATCTGAAGCATTGGGCTGGATGATTTCCCCTAAATATTTGAAATTAGAAACCTTTATCTGGCCATACTTTGTAATCATATTCTTCGGTGCCTCTTTTACATTGGTGAGGTACTCTGTCTTTTCAAAGGAGATTTTCAGTCCTGCTTTTTCTGCTGTTTCATTCAGAATATTGATCTGTTTGACTGCTTCTTCCAAACTTCCTGCCAGAATCGCTAAGTCATCAGCAAAAGCGAGGCAATCTACTTCTAATCCATCCTTTATTCTTCCTCATCTGATTTTTTGTATTCCTTCTTCAGTCGTTTTCTTCCTCCACTCTCTAATAACTTTTTCTAACACACAGTTGAATAGGGTAGGTGACAACCCATCTCCTTGTCTTAATCCTGTTCTGATTTTGAATGGTCTGGATACCTCACCACGGAACTTTACTTTTGCATAGGTATCCGTAAGTGTTTCTTTGACGATTGCGACTGTTTTCTTGTCTGCTCCAAACTCACTAAGGATGTTAACCAAGGTTGTTCTGTCAACGGAGTCGTACGCCTTCTTGAAGTCAACAAACGTGATAAAGATGTCTTTTCCTCTTAATCGTCTATATTTAACAATTAACTTCAAGTTTAAAATTTGCTCCACACAAGATCTTCCCTTCCTAAAGCCTGCTTGGTATTCACCAATTTCTTAATCAAGTTGTTTCTCCAATCTGTTTTGTAGGGCCTTAGATAGAATTTTATACGTTACCGGAAGTAAAGATATCCCTCTGTAGTTATTTGCATCGGTTTTATCCCCTTTCTTGAAGATGGGGTGGATTAATGCAGTTTTCCATTCTTCCGGTATACGTTCCGTTCTCCAAATCTCATTGATTATTCCCAGTAGTTTTTCTTGAGTTGTATTATCCACACTTTTCCACATTTCTGCAGTTATCATGTCTTCCCCTGGTGCTTTATTGTTCTTAAGGTTTTTAATGATTTCTCTGATTTCTATGAGGCATGGGGGTTCAGAATTATTGTTTACTGTGTTTGGGGTGTTGGCTGGTAATTTTTCAATAGGTTCCTGACAGTTGAGGAGTTATTCAAAATATTTTGCTAATATTTCACAATTTTCTTCATTATTCATTGCCAGTTTTCCACTGGTATCTTTAAAACACAGATTTGGTGCTACATATTTTTGTAGTTTCTGTCTGAATGTGCTGTAAAAGGATCTGTTATTGTTTCTCTTAAAATCTTTATCAATTTGTGTAAGTTGGTTCTTTTCAAATAGTCTTTTTACTGATCTAATGAGTTTTGCTGTAGAAGATCTTTGCTGTTTGAACTCCAGGTAGTCCTTATCACTTTTGGTTGAGTGCCATTTCTTCCATGCCTTCATCCTTTGTTCTATTGCCTCCTCACATATCTCATCCCACCATTCGTGTTTCTTTCTCCTTTTCATTTTTGCGACTTCCTGAGCAGATCTTATCATTCCTTGTTTTATATCTTCCCATTTATCCGAATATATAACTATGTTTTGACAGAATTCTTCTCTTTTCTCTTTCAAGATGTTTGCGTCTATCTTTTGAGTTTTCCTGTTTTGTACTTGTTTCTTTCTTTGTGGTATGAAATTTAATTTGTTGTCGATAAGTAGTGGTCAGTTACAATGTTTGCCCCTTTCCGAACTCTCACATTCATTATTTCTTTTTGATTATAGTGTGTGATGGCTATGTGATCTATCTGGAACTCTCCAATACTTGTGTTTGGTGATTTCCATGTTTTCTGTTTCTTAGGAGGTTTTTTGAAATTTGTAGACATTAATTTTAAGTTATGACCCTTGCATAGTTCTATTAATCTTTCTCCATTTCTGTTTGTCCTTTTGTGAGCCGGGTAGTTTCCTACTGTTTTTTTGTATTTTTTTTTCTTGGCCTATTTGTGCATTGAAGTCCCCAAACAGTATTTTCACATTTGATGTTGGGATTTTAGAAAGTTCGTGGTCTAGAGATTCCCAATATGTATCTACTTTCTGAGGGTTTTTCTTATTGTCATTGTTGATGGGTGCGTGGCAATTAATAAGTGTATAGGTTTTATTTAGGGCGCGGAATGTGAGAAAAGACAAGCGTTCATTAGGTGACTGGAAGTCGGTTATTGAGTTTACCCAGTTAGATTTCACGATGAAGCCTGTTCCAAGGTGGGGAAGGCCTCTTCCACATGGGTTCCAGCCTTTCTTTCCTTTAAATATCCTGTATCCTTCATAATCCATTAAATCTTCGTCTGTAAATCTGGTTTCCTGCAGCGCACATATTTGGATTTTATATACCTTCAAGACTTTGGTGAGCTGCTTCAGTTTTCCCGGCTTCAAGAGCGAGTTAATATTTAGGGTTCCAAAGAAATGTACGTTGTTTTTCTTCAGTTTAGAGAATTTTGAATTTCTTGAACGACATGGTGCTTCAGGCTCTCCAGAGTCCTTAGGCCTGATTGCGCTGCTGTTAGCGGCAGAGGATTGGTTGCCTCCTGGAGTAGTTCTATCTAGAGAAATTGACATCATGCATAGTTGTTTGAAATTCAGGGGGGAGATGGCTTTTTGGGCCATTCCGAGGTTAAAACTGAGATTGTAAGTTCCAGAGTGTGTGTTCAGCCGCTCCTAACATAGAGAACAGACGCTGTTTGTAGCCGCTCCTCTAGGAGTTCAGACGCTTCATTTCGTTAGTTTTTGGTCCGCCCTGGGTATTTGATTTCCCCAGTACCACCTATATCTAGGAGGCATTCCCCTATCCGCCACCTGGGGAGGCGCCCGATGGGGGTACTAACAACCCCACATGGGTCAGCGGGCTTTTATTTTTCATCTGTTAAAGATAAACATTTGTAAGTAGGCTGTTTAGGTTTTCTCATTGGTAACGCCACGTAGAGCTCTGTATGAAAATCACTGGCTGTGCTGAGTGCAGTCTGTGGCTAGTTTACATTGCTGTCTGCCATTGTAGCGTTGGGCAGTTGCTGTTAACAGCGCGTAGTGTTGCGCAGTTGGAGGTGAGCAGCCAGCAGTGGTGGATATGGGGAGAGAGATGGCGGAGTTTTGAAATTTGTAAGACTGGTTGTCACGAACTGCTATATATATTATGACTATTAAGGTAAATACATTGTTTGTTCTCTATCAAAATCTTTCATTTGCTAACTATGCCTATCAGTAGTTAGTGCCTTCAGTAGTTTGAATCTTTTATTTAGCTGACAGTAGTGGCGCTCGATGTATTGCAGTAGTTCGAGTAACAAAGATTTTTGGTGAGGTAAGTAATTTGTGAAAGATATAGGTTAATTTTAGTCACGGCCATTCTTTTGTAGGGATTTTTGAAAGTCAGATTGCGTTGCGCTAAAAATACTGTGTGTCAGTTTAAGCACAGTCCTGTATAATTTTTCTAAGGGGATGTTTCATACGGCGACCCTGCCAGGATTCGAACCTGGAATCTTCTGATTTTTTCTTGTAGTTTGTGTGATTAGTGTAGCTTTTGTTTATTGCTAGTGCGTAATTGTAGAGAAAATCTCCTTTGTAGTTGCAGTCTTTCATTGTTGTACAGTAAAACACTTGTGGCATGCATGTAGATTTGCACCAAGTATTTCGCAGCTGTGCTTGCAATTAACTAGATATTATTTTCAATGCTATGTTAGTGTGTTTTCTTATTTTGCTCTTCAAATTGTGCTTTTCTGTGTTATCGTGTGAAATATTGTGACAATAATGGCGTGTGAAAAACGTAACACTAGGCTCCAAAGTAAACTGAGAAATAATGGTGACAACGAGCGTAGCTTATCAGCACCACTGTGTAATGAAGTAACAGACATTCAAAGTAGTAATTTGGTAACTGTGCATAGGGAAATGGAGCGGGCTGCAAATAATGGTGTAGGCAGTGAAACAATTAGTGAACAGGGAAGCATTATCGATTGATCAGTCGGCAACAGCTTGCCTCAGGAATCCGAAATGACAGGACACAATCTCGCAAATACTGTAGATTCAGGTTTTGGGTATTCACAGTTTTCTCAAATAAGTCAAGACACATTTTCTGCTTGTCAAAATGTGAATGTTGCCGGGGCAAATGCACTACCGAAAAGCATAGAGGAACAGATTCCAGACACTAATACATTATTATTGCAATTAATGCAGCAAATGAAACAAAATCAGAGACAAACACAGCAAAAGCTTCAAAAGTTAGACACAATGGAACAAAATCAGAGACAAACACAGCAAAAGCTTCAAATGTTAGACATCACACTTGAACAAACACGTGTTGATTTAACTACTGAGTTACATAACATTGAATCTAAATGTCAAAAAGCCTGTAATGACGTAAAAACACAAATTTGTGAGCATTTTCAACCTATTTTTTTGCGGCATGAAAATGCATTACAGAATCACGAAGCAGCCATAAAAGAACTGCAAATTATTGTTCATGAAAATCATGAGACCTTACAAGCTAAAATTGACTCAGTTGCATCTACCGATTCGGTTACGCAACTTGCAAAAACTCAGGAAAACTTGAAGGACACAGTAGATACTCTGAAACTTGGTTCAGAAAAACACACTGAGGAAATAAGTACACTATCGGAGAAAGTAGCCGAACTTTCGGATCAGTTCACTAACTTATCTACAAAGGTAGATGATGATCTGAATGACACAAGACCTGTAGCTTTCACTGACACTGAAGAGTATGAACAAATTAGAAAATTCAAACAAAATCAAAATCAAATCAATACACAGTACAAAGGAGAAATCCGGGAAGTACAAGATCAGTTGGCACAAGTAATACAGGAATTACATATTTCAGAGGACACTCGCGCTCCAGTATGGGAAGAGGGACATAGAAATACGGAGCAACTACAAAATAATAACACAGGACACTTCGGAAATTATGAAAGAAATTGGCAAGGCGCATTGAATTTTGAGATGGAACCGCCGAAACGAAGTAACAATGAGCGATGTGCGACTCGCCGACACAATGATTTTGACTACAAGCTGTTCATTACCACACGTAAATTCAAATCATTTAAGAATTCTGGCAACGACATTCATCCACGAGCATGGCTTCATCAATTCTCTCATTGTTTTCCTCCCAAATGGTCATTGCAGCACAGATTAGAATTTATGTGTGGCTACTTAGAGAATGAACCAGCTGTAAGAATGCGATCGATCAGTCACGATTGCCACAGTGAAGGAGAATTTTATCATGCCTTCCTCTCAGCATATTGGTCTCAAGCTACACAAGACTGAGTAAAACATAGTATCATAATTATGAAACATTTCGAACAATCTGAATTCTCCAGTCTTGTGAAATATTTTGAAGGCATGTTGCACAAGAATCAGTACCTGTCAAACCCATACAGCCCCTCAGAACTCATCCGGATTTGCTTAATCAAACTACCTGAACATTTACGACATATTATTTTGGCAGGACGTTGCAAAGATGACATTGAAGCTTTTCAGGGACTGTTACAAGAATTGGAAATTGACGCTGACAATCGCGGAACGCGAAAACAGGAACACAACAATTACAGGTCACATCCGTCACAATTCTGCGATGACAGAAATAATAACTGGACACGACAAGGCTATTCTTACAATGTAAATCGTGACCAAAACAGACACCACCCATATGACAACCATTGGCAGAGTAGTAATAATTACAGAGAAAGATCACATTTCCGTAGTAATGAATATGACAGATATAATCATAGAAACAGACAATATGGGAACCAAAATAATTATTATCAAGGGAGACAGAATAACTTCAGACGCAACGGTCCACCACGCAGTTACGATTCCGGGAGGAATTCTCCACCACATGACCGACAAACAAGAAACTATATTAACTACCGACAAAGCGACAGACCTGAATTCCATCAGAACTGGCGAGCTTCCAACAGGGCAGGGCCTTCTCGGCAAGGTGAATTTGTAGAAGTTAGGTCTCCTAATCCCAATAACGACGCTCGCCAACAAAGAGAAAATGACTCGCACCACAGGCAGCCACGTGCGCCGGCTGGCTCAGAGAAAAATAACATAAGCTAACCTTGAGAAAAATTCCAGTGTTCCTTACCGACGTAACCACATGATAATTGCGTTGAAGTTGAGACTCTGCGTACTAGGAAGAGTAAAGGTTTACACCACATTTCACATGTAAAACCGTTTATTGAAAGATAATCTGCTTTTAACTTTGTCTTTGCCATATAACTTTTCACGTTACATTACTAGTATTCTTTGTCAGACTTAGAATCTGTTAACATGCAACAATGTTTGAAGTTAAATATCCAGTCAAGAACCAAGAGAACTTATTTAAACAGAAATTACGAATGCATTGTTATAGTGAACAGACGACACAGTGTTGTTATTTGTACATTCTTACTTGTTAGTTGCACGATTACGTAACGACTATAAGGCTCACATACTTAGAACATTTACTAGTACTGCTAATGAGATTTTAATGCAACATTTTGGTTTACTTGAAAATACATTCTGAATTTAAAGTACTTTCTGTGAGATATCAGATGAGACAGTGGTTAGTTTATGTGACAGCTACACGATTTTATCATGACGCTACTAATGAGTGACAATTTACAATGTTGCTTTTGCAGTGTTTCTGTTTTATATCTGCACAGTTTTTCTGTATTATTCTGGAAAGTAAAACATGTTTTAGTAGTAACTTTTGTGGTATAGCTACAATGAGACAGCCTTTTTCGTAGCACAACAATACGTTACATTATAGTACTTTCTTCATCACGGCAATAAGCATAATAACTACGATATCTATACGCAAAGCATCTCACTTTTGTTTATGTTGAGGTGAGTACATTGACTTCAGCAGAACTTTGCTTACAGAGGACGATAACTACGACACTTCAACAGAATTATCTTACAGCAAGATGCACATTTAGCGCTACAGGACACGCATTTCAGTGATTAAGTTTGTACTTAAAACATTTATTTTTAAAGATTTTTGAATTACAAACAAAAGTTTTCCATGATACATTTCATTCCATTGCTGTAATCTGTAACACCTGAGGGTATAATTACATTAATCCTCAAGGGGGTACACGCCTACTTTGTGTACCATGTGTCTGGCAAGCACAAGGAGCCCTAGCTAATATGGTATTTGCTTATACAACTTTACACATCGGTACCATATTTCTCTAACACAGAATTACACGGCTATCTGATTATTTGACAGAGAAACAAACATTCGTTTTACTACATCAGTGACACTTGTTTATGGAATTACACTGTTGGATAACTTCACACATATGAAATTGTATTTTGTCTGTACTGTGTGAACTGTTCATATTTTTTTTTGGAACCATTGTGATACTATGAGAGTTTTGAATGATGCATTTGGTATGAGATCATGATTTTTAAAATACGTTTGAGGTAGATGACACTATTGAAATGAGCAGAGAATTTTTTTAGGTTTTGACATTATTGCAGAAAGCTATGACGTTTTTGAGATTTGACTGAGGTGTTATGATGTTATTTTTACGACGATGTGTATTATGCTGTTGAGGTATGTTTATGATCAATAAGCTGATGCCATATGAGGAATTTGATTATGCTATGTATTTATTATGATGAAATATTGAAGTGTCGTCGCAAGATTGACGTGTCGACGAATATATATGTGTGTAATAAGGTAAGGAGTAATGAATAGTGGTTAGGGACTCTGACTTGTGAAAAAGGATGTTGGAAACCAAGAATCGTACTTTAAGAGTTATGAAATGTGTGTAAATGCGTGAATGTATCACAATGCTGGCGAAAATTTTTTGGACACTTATATTCATAAGATTTTGTTTCTACACATTTGCAACGCAAATTCTCGACCCGTGAAATTTTGTATATGAGACTGCCACTGTAGTGCAAACTGGTGTTGTAAAGATTTCAGTAAGAAAGTTAAGTGACCTTCACGTAATGCGTCGTGGGCACGACGCATTACGTGGGCAGCTGCGCAACAGTCACCTGGAAAAAAGCCATTAGTGTGTGCCTTTCAGAGGCACAGGTGGAGAAAAAAGGAGGCCATTATCCTCGCTATTGACATTTCTTTGTAGAAAGCATCGCAAATACGACACGCCCAAACTTGAAAACATATGGTTACACTGTGGAGCTCGTAATTTATGATGTTTTCTAAAATGCCTAATGAAATGATGAGAAACATTTCACATCTATTTCCTTGGTAGGTTGAAGATTGTTTACTGCATTATGAAATGCCATATGGCTAGCCTTGCTTTGCCTATTTTGTTTAATATCTAGTTTCTAGCTGCACTGCAGCATTGGTTAAAATAAAATTTAATAGATGTACTAATATAGATATTTTATGCCTACAGATCGAGGAAATAACCATTTTATTATCTACTTCAAAAAATACGAGGGAGCACAAAAAGACATTTTCCTTCACAGGAATTGCATACATAATTTTTGTCAATGACTGGGTAACGTATTTTGTAGTGTAAGTTAAGGTGATGCATCACCCTAGTGTTAAGATATGACATAGGTATTAAACATGGCCATTTTTACTGTAATATTTTTTTCTGCTTGAGCTTTGTCATATTTAGGTATAAGTTATTGCATTTGCTGCTGCTGTTTGCCAGGCATAGTGCTACTGAATTTCACTTTGTATTACTCTGTTCAGCCAGTTTTACTACTGATTTATTTTTCTTGTTTCTGCACATTGGCTCATATTAGTTGTAATGTTGCATTTGCTATGCTAATCTAGATTTACTGCTGATAGCTTTGCCAATTTGAATTTTTGTCATTGCTGTTTGTGTTAATTTGTTATGTGCTGCTGCACTGCCTCATCCCTTGGTATATATATCTGAGCTCAGTAGATTTAAGTTAGCTTAAGAGGGGGTAGACTATATAAGAAACTAACTATGATGAATTGGAAGAAATGCATTGAGAAGCTATAAGAAAATGGTTTGGCCAAAAATGTAGTGTACAGTGGAGAAAAACTATTTTTGTAAGAGGATGTGAACAGAATACAGAAAGCAGGCTTAGATAGGACTTTTAGGAATAATGATGAACGAAGGGAGATATCCATGCAAAATCTGCAGTTAAACAAACCCTGTCCTTTCCTTTTGTGTCATCCCTCTATGTGTTTGTGTACCCTTGTGTATTTGTGTTTTTCCTGTCTTTATGTGTTTAGCTGATGAGAGCTATGTTGTAGAATTTTTCTAATACTATGTTATTTACTTTGTAAAGATGTTTAGACATTATTTATTCTGTTTTGTTACTCATATGTGAAGGTGAAGTTTCAAAAGTTATTCTGATCTTTATGTGTGTACTTATGTCATTATTTTTGTAACACTGATGTATATATTTATTTCTATTCTTTTGTAAAGCCTGTGTTACTACATATGTTATCTGTACTATTAGGTTCTTTAATGATGTATTTTGTACCTTTGTTATTGTATTCTTATGTTATAAAATTGTAATTGACACCAGTTCATCAAATTAAGTAACTTGTAAGTTACATTTCACTGCACACGTTTCTGTTGGTCATAGTATATGCACAATATGTGATAAGTTGGGACCGTTAGTGTTTGCACGTGTGTTGATAATTCAGCAAGGGACTGGTTAACAGCATTGCTGGTTCTAAGAACAATTCCAAAAACTTTAGAGTACACAAGTGGTGGTTTATGGACTTGCTATATTGTCCGCAAGACTCTTCGATGGTGATTGTGCACCTGCACAGTCGCAACAGTTGGCTGCTAGCTGTCTCTACAAGGACTACAGTGGGTCTGCATCTTTGATGACTCACCAATACCATTATTTCTACAAGGACTGCACTGGGTCTGCACCTTTGATGGCCCACCAATACCATAATCTCTACCAGAACTACAGAGGGTCTGCTCTGTAATGACCTACCTACCAATATTCTTCAACTTCGAATGACTCTGCTGTGGGTTTGCTCTGTTGTGTCCCATTACCTGTCTTCATGTCAAGAGTCAGCACTGTCTTTCCGTTAGAAGGACAACACTACTTCTTAAAGACTGCATGGAAATCCTCTACTTCCGTGTGCATTTTCTTTTACTGCTCAGACTTTGAGAAAAACACTGCAGTGTTACTGTGATGAATGATCAGGGCTGTCTTTATGGACTGTGAGAAAATTTTAGCTTTTGACCAACATTGTATCAATAAGTGTGTGCATTTGATTTCTTTGTTATTGTAATTATGAAAAATTTTATCAAATTATTAGTGGCCACTGCCCAAAACAATTTGTAAAATTTTTTGTGGGGAGCATGGGGGTTATGTAAGTAGGCTGTTTAGGTTTTCTTATTGGTAACGCCACGTAGCGCTCTGTACGAAAATCACTGGCTGTGCTGTGTGCAGTCTGTGGCTAGTTTACATTGTTGTCTGCCATTGTAGCGTTGGGCAGTTGGCTGTCAACAGCGCGTAGCGTTGCGTAGTTGGAGGTGAGCCGCCAGCAGTGGTGGGTGTGGGGAGAGAGATGGCGGAGTTTTGAAATTTGTAAGACTGGTTGTCATGAACTGCTATATATATTATGACTATTAAGGTAAATACATTGTTTGTTCTCTATTAAAATCTTTCATTTGCTAACTATGCCTATCAGTAGTTAGTGCCTTCAGTAGTTTGAATCTTTTATTTAGCTGGCAGTAGTGGCGCTCGCTGTATTGCAGTAGTTCGAGTAACGAAGATTTTTGGTGAGGTAAGTGATTTGTGAAAGAAATAGGTTAATGTTAGTCAGGGCCATTCTTTTGTAGGGATTTTTGAAAGTCAGATTGCGTTGCGCTAAAAATACTGTATGTCAGTTTAAGCACAGTCCTGTATAATTTTTCTAAGGGGATGTTTCACATTGTTCTATACTGTTTGTATAAATGTAACTATTAGTTTTTAAAATGTAATTACAGATATTTGAAAAACACATAAATTATGAATTCATACCTTTTTACCACACGATGCGGTTTTTCTGATGTGTTGGGTTTCTACACTGACTGTTATGCTCCACAGTTTGTCATCTGCAACCACTTATACCTTGAAGTAGATAAATTGTTTAAGCCAGAAATTACGATTTGAAAAATTGTTATTTCCGTGCCTGAAATTATTTAATTCTATGTATGTATGTGTGTGTGTGTGTGTGTGTGTGTGTGTGTGTGTGTGTCTATTTACGTAATGTTGCACTTACTTTTCTCTTTTCTTCATCTTCATCAATGAAGATGTTTGGATAAAAAACAAAATTGTGTTTTGCTAAAGGCGGACCCTATCCAAAAACATGCGTAAAGTTTGTTTCTATTACACATGCATGAACTAATCTCAATCGTTCTTTGTGATCAAAATACCGCTTGCACCCGTCGGAGCGTCCAAAAACCCTTATACTACATCGAATGTCCGCTAGTTTAAATTATGCAGTTGGAAGCACTAAAATTGTTCTATTCTTTGGATTGTGAATCACTTAACTGTTATATCATACACTTCTGTCATTTTATCGCTTTTCATACGAGTAATTTTGTCACAAGTTTTGCATCTCAATTATTCTACTGACAAATACAGCAGTTAATGTCCCACACGGACAATACAAACAGTGGTTTTACATATGACTGCAACTTTTCTTTTGGCCACATGGCCATATATCTATTTATTAACCTTGGCTTGAACTTACGGACTTTACGATAGTTATGTTTCATTAATCTCGCATGTTCGTTTTCTGTGGTATATTAACTATGAGGGGATATCGATGCTGGAATTTCGTACCATAGAAAACTTCGCTAACAGTACCTTCGATTTTACGACTGTCTGCTGAAACATGTAGACGTAAACGCATGAAAGTAGGAAACAAAAACCTTTTCCGCGAAACTATGCGTCAAAGCGAGTTTGCTGACAGATGATCCTTCTTTCATATCTGGCTGCTATTATGTCAGTTATAATTTCATGTGTTACAGGAATACATGTTTCTCTTTCATGTTGTTCTTTTACACATAGCATTCTCTTTTTACTGGTGCCTATCTTATTGGTCAACACTAACCACGCAAATATAAACTACTGGCCATTACAATTTCTACACCAAGAAGAAATGCAGATTATAAACGGGTATTCATTGGACAAATATATTATACTAGAACTGACATGTGATTACATTTTCACGCAATTTGGGTGCATAGATCCTGAGAAATCAGTGCCCAGAATAACCACCTCGGGCCGTAATAACGGCCTTGACACGCCTGGGTATTGAGTCAAACAGAGCTTGGATGGCGTGTACAGGTACAGCTGTCCATGTAGCTTCAACACGATACCACACTTTATCATGAGTAGTGACTGGCGTATTCTGACGAGCCAGTTGCTCTGCCACCATTGACCAGACGTTTTCAATTGGAGAGAGATCTGGAGAATGTGCTGGCCAGTGCAGCAGTCGAACATTTTATGTATCCAGAAAGGCCCGTACAGGACCTGCAATATGCGGTCGTGCATTATCCTGCTGAAATGTAGGGTTTCGCAGGGATCGAATGAAGGGTACAGCCACGGGTCGTAACACATCTGAAGTGTAACGTCCACTGTTCAAAGTGCCATCAATGCGAACAAGAGGTGACCGTGACGTGTAACCAATGGCACCGCGTACCATCACGCTGGATGATACGCCAGTACGGCGATGACGAATACACGCTTCCAATGTGCGTTCACCGCGATGTCGCCAAACACGGATGTGACCATCATGATGCTGTAAACAGGACCTGGATTCATCTGAAAAAATGACGTTTTGCCATTCGTGCACCCAGGTTCGTCGTTGAGTACACCATCGCAGGCACTCGTGTCTGTGATGCAGCGCCAAGGGTATGAGCTCTGTGGGATATTGAACGTAATTCTACTTTATTACTGACAGTATTAGGCTTGGTTTTTTTGACATATTACTCATGTTTTAATAATCTGTAACACTTTTCCTTTTAGATTTCGGAACGAACAGCACAAACCAATTGTCTTAGTGCATTTTGTAGATCCAAAATGCCCCAGAATTTATGGATGTAATTTATAAGATTTTCAACACAGTCCTCGGAGATACAAACTCTCCTATGATCAGAGCTTATGTCACTTCAATAGGATAATATTTTTTATACATTTTATAAGTCTGTGAACATTTGTTCTGTGGGTTTCGCACTATTTCTTATCGAATAACTTTCAATCTAGCATCAGCTTGCAGCAAATTACTCAGTTTTTACACATAACTCAGTAAAACCTGTCTATATGTCTGGTCTTTCATTAGTAAAATTTTGAACCCTGAAGATTTTTCGTCGAATTCATTATACTCAGGCTAACCAACAGATAACTGGGATAGGGCGTCAGCTATCACATTATTCTTACGTGGGATATAAACAGCCTCACAGTCATAATCCTGAAGTGTGAATTTCTACTGAGCTAGTTGTTCATGCAACAGTTTACACGTTCGTAGAAAACTCAATGCTTTGTGACCTCAAAAATTTTTTATATATTTGTCATAGACGTAATAATGAATTTTTTTCTAGAGTACCACATCTATGGCTTAAAATTCAACGTTGTAATCTGGTCTTTCACAATGAGCTAATACTCTACTCGCAAAATCAGTGACCTTCACACTACCAGTATAATTTTCTTTCTCCATTTCAAACAAGCACGCACCTAAGTCATAAGAGAATGAATCTGTTATTAGGCAAAAGTCTTTTTTCAAGTCAGGATGGTAAAAATTTTGCATGGACGAGTGCCTTCTTTATTTCATCGAATGCTCTTTCACATTCTTGTGTGCAAACCCAGCGGTCCACTCTTTCTCAATAAATTTAATAACGGTTCACTATTTAATATCTCTTTCGGCACAAAACGCCTAAAGAATGAGATGACTAAAAACGCCGTAAGTTGTTTCTTTGTAGTCGGATATGAGCAATCTCTAATTGCTTCTATTTTATCTGGTTGCGGCAGAATACTTTGAGCTGATATGACGTGCCTTAGAAACTTGATGGTTGTCCTACAAAATTTTGATTTTTGAAAGTTGGATGTGACTCCCACATCCGCAAACTTATGTAACACTCTCTCAGTTGGTTCCAGGTGTTCCTACCATGTGGGAGTAGTTATCAATAAATCATGTCTCAGGTCTGGCTTGGCTCTGAGCACTATAGGACTTAACTTCTGAGGTCATCAGTCCCCTAGAACTTAGAACTATTTATTTATTTATGCATTTATTTGTTTACATGTCAAGTTCCGTAGGACCAAATTGAGGAGAAAATCTCCAAGGTCATGGAACGTGTCAGTACATGAACTTACAACATAAAAGTAATAACAGATAAAAATAAATGTTCATGAACCTGAAAGAAAATCAGTCCATAAGTTTAAGCAAACGCTATAAGCATTACAATGAGAATCAGCTTAATTTTTCAAGGAACTCCTCGACAGACTAGAAGGAGTAACCCATGAGGAAACTCTTCAATTTCGATTTGAAAGCACGTGGATTACTGCTAAGATTTTTGAATTCGAGTGGCAGCTTATTGGAAATGGATGCAGCAGTATACTGCACACCTTTTTGCACAAGAGTTAAGGAACTCCGATCCAAATGTAGGTTTGATTTCTGCCGAGTATTAACCGAGTGAAAGCTGCTTATTGTTGGAAATAAACTAATATTGGTAACAAGAAACGACAATAAGGAATATACATATTGAGAGGCCAATATCAAAATACCCAGACTCGTGAACAGAGGTCGACAAGAGGTTCGTGAACTCACACCACTTATTGCCCGAACCGCCCGTTTCTGAGCCAAAAATATCCTTCTAGAATGGGAAGAGTTACCCCAAAACTTAATACCATACGACATAAGTGAATGAAAATATGCAAAGTAGACTAATTTACGTGTCGCAGTATCACTCACTTTCGATACCGTTCGAATAGTGAAAATGGCAGTATTAAGTCTTTGAACAACATCCTGAACGTGGGCTTTCCACGTCAGCTTACTATCTGAACACCTAGGAATTTGAACTGTTCAGTTTCACTAATCATATGCCCGATCTGTGAGATTGAAACGTCGGGTTTTGTTGAATTGTGTGTTAGAAACTGTAAAAGCTGAGTCTTACTGTGATTTAATGTTAGTTTATTTTCTACAAGCCATGAACTGAGGTCATGTACTGCACTACTTGAAACCGAGTCAATGTTGCACACAACCACATCCTTTACTACCAAGCTAGTGTCATCAGCAAACAGAAATATTTTAGAGTTACCCATAGTACTAGACGGCATATCATTTATATAAATAAGGAACAGGAGCGGCCCCAACACTGATCCCTGGGGCACCCCCCACTTGACAGTACCCCACTCACATCCCACATCAGAGCCGTTATCAACATTGTGAATAATGACCTTTTGCTGCCTGTTGCTAAAGTAAGAGGTGAACCAATTGTGAGCTACTCCCCTTATTCCGTAATGATCCGACTTCTGGAGCAATATTGTGAGATCAACACAGTCAAATGCCTTTGTTAAATCAAAAAATACGCCAAGCGTTCGAAACTTTTTGTTTAGCCCATCGGGTACCTCACAGAGAAGAGAGAATATAGCATTTTCAGTTGTCAAACGACTTCTAAAGCCGAACTGTACATTTGATAGCACATCGTGTGATATAAAATGATCAATTAACCTTACATACACAGCCTTTTCGATTACTTTTGCAAACACTGATGGCATAGAAATAGGTCTAAAATTATCTACATTATCCCTTTCTCCCTTTTTATAAAGCGGCTTTACTACTGAGTACTTTAATCGCTTAGCAAACTGACCATTCCTAAAGGAAAAATTACAAATATGGCTAAATACAGGGCTAACATGTGCAGCACAGTACTTTAATATTCTACTAGACACTCCATCATAACCATGAGAGTCCTTAGTCTTCAGTGATTTAATTATTGACTCAATCTCCCTCTTGTCTGTATCACATAGGAGTATTTCAGACGTCAATCTCGGAAAGGCATTTGCTAAGAAATTTATATGATTTCCTGTAGAAACTAAATTTTTATTTAATTCGCCAGAAATGCTCAGAAAATGGTTGTTAAATAGTGTACATATATCTGATTTATCAGTAACAGAAATATTATTACTGCGAACTGACTTTATATCATCAACCTTGTGCTGCTGACCAGACACTTACTTCACAACTAACCATTGTTGTTGTTGTTGTTGTTGTTGTGGTCCTCAGTCCTGAGACTGGTTTGATGCAGCTCTCCATGCTACTCTATCCTGTGCAAGCTTCTTCATCTCCCAGTACCTACTGCAACCTACATCCTTCTGAATCTGCTTAGTGTATTCATCTCTTGGTCTCCCTCTACGATTTTTACCCTCCACGCTGCCCTCCAATGCTAAATTACTGATCCCTTGATGCCTCAAAACATGTCCTACCAACCGATCCCTTCTTCTAGTCAAGTTGTGCCACAAACTTCACTTCTCCCCAATCCTATTCAATACCTCCTCATTAGTTACGTGATCTACCCACCTTTTATTCAGCATTCTTCTGTAGCACCACATTTCGAAAGCTTCTATTCTCTTCTTGTCCAAACTGGTTATCGTCCATGTTTCACTTCCATACATGGCTACACTCCATACAAATACTTTCAGAAACGACTTCCTGACACTTAAATCTATACTAGATGTTAACAAAGTTCTCTTCTTCAGAAATGATTTCCTTGCCATTGCCAGTCTACATTTTATATCCTCTCTACTTCGACCATCATCAGTTATTTTACTCCCTAAATAGCAAAACTCGTCTACTACTTTAAGTATCTCATTTCCTAATCTAATCCACTCAGCATCACCCGATTTAATTTGACTACATTCCATTATCCTCGTTTTGCTTTTGTTGATGTTCATCTTATATCCTCCTTTCAAAACACTGTCCATTCCGTTCAACTGCTCTTCCAAGTCCTTTGCTGTCTCTGACAGAATTACAATGTCATCGGCGAACCTCAAAGTTTTTACTTCTTCCCCATGAATTTTAATACCTACTCCGTTTCTTTTGTTTCCTTTACTGCTTGCTCAATATACAGATTGAATAACATCGGGGAGAGGCTACATCCCTATCTCACTCCTTTCCCAACCACTGCTTCCCTTTCATGCCCCTCGACTCTTATAACTGCCATCTGGTTTCTGTAAAAATTGTAAATAGCCTTTCGCTCCTTGTATTTTACCCCTGCCACCTTCAGAATTTGAAAGAGAGTATTCCAGTTAACGTTGTCAAAAACTTTCTCTAAGTCTACAAATGCTAGAAACGTAGGTTTGACTTTTCTTAATCTTTCTTCTAAGATAAGTCGTAAGGTTAATATTGCCTCACGTGTTCCAACATTTCTACGGAATCAAAACTGATCTTTCCCGAGGTCCGCTTCTACCAGTTTTTCCATTCGTCTGTAAAGAATTCGCGTTAGTATTTTGCAGCTGTGACTTATTAAACTGATAGTTCGGTAATTTTCACATCTGTCAACACCTGCTTTCTTTGGGATTGGAATTATTGTATTTTTCTTGAAGTCTGTGGGTATTTCGCCTGTCTCATACATCTTGCTCACCAGATGGTAGAGTTTTGTCATGACTGGCTCTCCCAAGGCCATCAGTAGTTCTAATGGAATGTTGTCTACTCCCGGGACCTTGTTTCGACACAGGTCTTTCAGTGCTCTGTCAAACTCTTCACGCAGTATCTTATCTCCCATTTCATCTTCATTTACATCCTCTTCCATTTCCATAATATTGTCCTCAAGTACATCGCCCTTGTATAAACCCTCTATATACTCCTTCCACCTTTCTGCCTTCCCTTCTTTGCTTAGAACTGGGTTGCCATCTGAGCTCTTGATATTCATACAAGTGGTTCTCTTCTCTCCAAAGGTCTCTTTAATTTTCCTGTAGGCAGTATTTATCTTACCCCAAGTGAGACAAGCCTCTACATCCTTACATTTGTCCTCTAGCCATGCCTGCTTAGCCATTTTGCACTTCCTGTCGATCTCATTTTTGAGACGTTTGTATTCCTTTTTGCCTGCTTCATTTACTGCATTTTTATATTTTCTCCTTTCATCAATTAACTTCAATATTTCTTCTGTTACCCAAGGATTTCTATTAGCCCTCGTCTTTTTACCTACTTGATCCTCTGCTGCCTTCACTACTTCATCCCTCAGAGCTACCCATTCTTCTTCTATATTTCTTTCCCCCATTCCTGTCAATTGTTCCCTTATGCTCTCCCTGAAACTCTCTACAACGTCTGGTTCTTTCAGTTTATCCAGGTCCCATCTCCTTAAATTCCCACCTTTTTGCAGTTTCTTCAGTTTCAATCTGCAGTTCATAACCAATAGATTGTGGTCAGAATCCACATCTGCCCCTGGAAATGTCTTACAATTTAAAACCTGGTTCCTAAATCTCTGTCTTACCATTATATAATCTATCTGATACCTTTTAGTATCTCCAGGATTCTTCCAGGTATACAACCTCTTTTATGATTCTTGAAGCAAGTGTTAGCTATGATTAAGTTATGCTCTGTGCAAAATTCTACAAGGCGGCTTCCCCTTTCATTTCTTCCCCCCAATCCATATTCACCTACTATGTTTCCTTCTCTCCCTTTTCCTACTGACGAATTCCAGTCACCCATGACTATTAAATTTTCGTCTCCCTTCACTACCTGAATAATTGCTTTTATCTCGTCATACATTTCATCAATTTCTTCATCATCTGCAGAGCTAGTTGGCATATAAACTTGTACTACTGTAGTAGGAATGGGCTTTGTGTCTATCTTGGCCACAATAATGTGTTCACTATGCTGTTTGTAGTAGCTAACCCGCAATCCTATTTTTTATTCATTATTAAACCTACTCCTGCATTACCCCTATTTGATTTTGTATTTATAACCCTGTAATCACCTGACCGAAAGTCTTGTTCCTCCTGCCACCGAACTTGACTAATTCCCACTATATCTAACTTTAACCTATCCATTTCCCTTTTTAAATTTTCTAACCTATCTGCCCGATTAAGGGATCTGACATTCCACACTTCGATCCGTAGAATGCCAGTTTTCTTTCTCCTGATAACGACGTCCTCTTGGGTAGTCCCCGCCCGGAGATCCGAACGGGGGACTATTTTACCTCCGGAATATTTTACCCAAGAGGACGCCATCATCATTTAATCATACAGTAAAGCTGCATGTCCTCGGGAAAAATTACGGCTGTAGTTTCCCCTTGCTTTCAGCCGTTCGCAGTACCAGCACAGCAAGGCCGTTTTGGTTAATGTTACAAGGCCAGATCAGTCAATCATCCAGACTGTTGCCCTTGCAACTACTGTAAAGGCTGCTGCCCCTCTTCAGGAACCACAAGTTTGTCTGGCCTCTCAACAGATACCCCTCCGTTGTGGTTGCACCTACGGTACAGCCATCTGTATCGCTGAGGCACGCAAGCATCCCCACCAACGGCAAGGTCCATGGTTCATGGGGGAAGACAACTGACCATATGGCTTTAATTTTATCCTGTGAATTAGCTATTCTATTTGCATACCACATACTTTTAGCCTTGCTAATAACATTTTTAAGCACCTTACAATACTGTTTGTAATGGGCCACCGTAGCTTGATTGTGACTACTTCAAACATTTTGATATAATTCCCGCTTTGTTCTAAATGATATCCTTATCCCACTAGTCAGCCAACCGGGCTGTCCATTACTGCTAGTACCCCGTTTAGAACATTCTAATGGAAAGCAACTCTCAAAGAGCATGAGAAATGTGTTATGGAAAGCATTGTATTTATCATCTATATTATCGGCACTATAAACATCTCGCCACTCTTGTTCCTTGACAAGTTTTGAAAAACTCTATTGCTGTTGGATTAACTTTCCTACGTAGTTTGTAATTAAATACGACGTTGGTTTGAGTACAAAAAACTTTTAATGTTAAAATTTGTGCATCATGGTCTGAAAGGCCATTGACCCTTTTGCTAACAGAATGCCCATCTAGTAATGAAGAATGAATAAAAATATTGTCTATGACTGTGCTACTATTCCCCTGCACCCTAGTTGGAAAAAACACAGTTTGCATCAGATCATATGAATTTAGGAGATCTACCAACATCCTTTTCCTTGCACAATCGTGTACAAAATTAATATTGAAGTCACCACATATAACTAGTTTCTGGAACTCCCTACAAACCTCGAGCAGAAATGCTCTGAAGTCGGAGTTAGGGGACCTATAAACAACAACAATTAGATGTTTAGTTTCACTAAATTCAACTAATGCTGCGCAACTTTCAAATATCTGTTCAGTGCAGTGTCGTGATACGTCTATGGTCTCAAATGAAATACTGTTTTTTACGTACAGAGTCACTCCCCCACCCTGCAAGGAACTCCTTGAGAAACAGCCAGCTAATCTGTAGCCTGGTAAAGGAAGCCTCTGAATTATCAAATTATTTAAGTGGTGCTCTGATATACCAATAATTTCAGAGTTAACATCTATTAGCAGGTCACTAACTTTATCTCTAATACCTGTTATATTTTGATGAAATATGCTATTTCCTCCTCTAGTTGGAAACATTACATCCTCTGGAGGTGAGCCCTTAGTTGGAGGCACTTCCTTTGAGCAGGTATACCTATCAGCTGACTTCAGTCTAAAAAAGGTGCAGCTCTAACACCAACTACTACAGGAATTTTTCCATGAGTGATACCACTACCACCACCACCACCACCACCCACTACACTGTCACCTATAAGCTTAGCCAGCCTCCCCTTTCCATACCTATTGAGGTGCAGGCCATGCCTAGTGAAACCCGATCTACTGATAGACCCAACTGGTACTACTGAGATGTGATCCATGCCCTCCGCCATCAGCACCCTCCCCAGCCCCACATCAACGCGCCTAACAGCTGCATTAAGGTGAGGTCGATCATGACGCTGAAACAGTTGCACGAAATGCACATTAGTGCCACCAGTTTGAGTAGCTATCTTAACCAAGTCACCACTGACATCATATTCCCCGTCCCTATCGAGACTGTTCCCTGCTCCACCCACTATCACTACCTGAGCCTCTTTAGTAAAATTCTTACATAACTCCCCTATGCTTTCAGTCACCTGAGCCAATCCTGCACTAGGCTTCACAATTCTGGTGACCTGGTACTCACTCCCCAACACTTCCTGAAACTGCTGGCCCACACCTCTACCGTGGGAACTACGTAGCAGCAGAACCTTCTTTCTGCTAGACTTTGCAACTAACCTAGGCCTCCTAATTGCTGAGGACTGCTGCAAGTTACCTACATCTACGGCTACACGAGGCTCCTCTCCACTCAACTCTGACAGTTGGTCGTATCTATTGCATGTATGCAAATTAAAACTATCTGAATACCTCCTGTTCGTAGCTACCTTCTTGCCAACTGCCAGTTCCCATTCCCCACCACCCTTCACCCTCCTCAACCTATGTAGTTCCTCCTTTGCGCATTGTAACTGCACCTGAAGGGCACAGATGTTGCGCTCCTGCTCCTGTATTAACTCGTTTCTACTAGTGATTCTACATTCCCAGGAGAGGATCTCCCTAAAATGATCACTGGCTACCCCACTGCAATCCCCCCAATGAAAACACTTTGAACAAATCCCACACCGTAATCCACTACTCACTAACCTACGACAGAGCCCACACTTTTCACTCATGGTAAAAATTTTACAGTTACTCAAAAAAACTATACGTCTACGTTACCAAAGTTAGTTACACCAGTAGAACTATTTAAGAACTAACAATAATGGTATCGAAATTCTCTGCCTACGAAGAAAGCAGCTACTTGTATTAATACTACTACAACACAGCCGACACCAATACCAGCAAAACTTCACAAAATTATTAGCTAAAACCAAAAAATTAAAACGACCACTGTAACACTAAGCGAAGTTAAAACACTAAATGAAAATTTTACTGAAATATTTCACTAGAAAGAATAATAAACATCAATTGAAAACTAAAGCACGAAACTTACTAACGACTTCAACACACTGAAAACTATAAAACACAGCGAGCGAACGATTACAAAAGTTTATTAAGTCGTTATTTCGCCACAAACGGCACGCAACACCGCTGAAATCTATTAAATTTAACAACTGTATTACAGAGCACAAATAAGTTTGTCAGTACTTAGCTTATATCCGACACAGCTGCAGTGCACGCCGCAAAATGTAAACAAACTACTGAGGCACGAGGCTCAGACAAACGACGAAAGCAGATTCACAAATAATAGACCACTCGAGTCAGTAACACAGGAAGAAAGACTGAGATTAATGGAAATCCACTAATAAGTTACTTTTACGGCAAATATTAAAACAAATAAACTTTAAAATAAGTAAATGAAGTCTAAAATTTATAAAATATTAACGAGCTATTTCAACAGCAGTGCAGCACACGTGACGTCACACCTAAGGACATCACGCACATCCATGCCCGCGACCGCAGCAGCAGCGCGGTTCCAGACCGAAGCGCCTAGAACCGCTCGGCCACACCGGCCGGCCTCTCAGGTCTGGTTCTAAGACAGTATCCAGAGCTGTAATAAACACACATTAGGTCCAAATGGTAGCAGATGAAATTGATAGGTTCATCTTGCAAATATAAATGCTGTATACTTTCGTGATTCTTCTGCAAGCTGGACTTGCCAGTACAAGTATTTTAGGTCTGTGCTCGTTAGGCACTTTACATTAGGTACTTTGCACAGATAAATCTTCATATTTGTTGAAACTACCTGGCAGATTAAAACTGTGTGCCGGACCGAGACTCGAACTCGGGACCTTTGCCTTTCGCGGGCAGGTGCTCTACCAACTGAGCTACCCAAGCACGACTCACGCCCCGTCCTCACAGCTTTACTTCCGCCAGTACCTCCGTCTCCTACCTTCCAAACATATCAGCGCACACACCGCTGCAGAGTGAAAACTCTCATTCTGGATTCATGTTTTTCCCTGCCTCGTGATGACTGGGTGTTGTGTGATGTCCTTAGGTTAGTTAGGTTTAAGTAGTTCTAAGTTCTAGGGGACTGATGACCATAGATGTTAAGTCCCATAGTGCTCAGAGCCATTTGAACCATTTGATTCATGTTTGTTCATCCAGGTTTTCTGGATGTGTGTGAATTGAACCAATAATTTTATTAATTTCTCTAGCATCTAACAGTAGTCGCATGCTGTAATCTGCTATATGGTGACAAAGATGGTTGTGTTATGTCCCACTCTAAAGTTCTATCTATCTCTCGCTTCCGAGCATCCCTATTGGTCTACGGAGCTGCATAGGCCGAATGACAGTAAGTTTGATGGGGAACCACCTCCGTACTGTAAATATATCCTTTGATTACTTCTGGCTTTTTTGAAAACACATTTACATATTGTACAAGAAGTTTGAAAAGCTGCGTCTGCTGCTGTATATCTAAACACACAGATATCTCACCTTATCCTGAATATCACTTCATTTGGTATCTTTTGCAACATTTTTCATATAACACCCACTGGTTTGGTATTCAAGATACTGATCATTAAACAGAAAAATTTTGGGTTTCTTTCGTTCAGATTTCAGTTCATGACTGTATTTACGAATGTCTGACTCTGTTTCTATTAAATCGATAACCCTTCATTACCCTTTTCTCTCAAAATACATTTACCATTCAAAAATTCTAGTTTGGCACCTCTTTCTCTGAGGAATTCCATACTCAGGAGACAGATAAAATATGAATTATTTACTACTAGGAATGTGCATTCATAAGCTTTGTTATCTAGATTAATTACGTCCTGTCACTATTCCTTAACGACGTGCGACTTGATACCTACGGCGCTCGTTACTTTACAATTCCGCACGGGTGACGTTTGAATTTTGTTTTTGGTTATCATTCATGTACAGATTCCTCGGTTATTATGTTCGTACTTGCACCAGTATCAAGAATTATCGTAACAGGAATGGTATAAATACTAGCTTTCACTGCAGCTTGAACCATCTCCTTCAGAGTTGGTTTACGTTTCTTTACTTCAGTGCACAATTCATCCTCAATGTCCTTCTCGCCATTGTATCTTTGCAGTTTAATCGTTTCAGATAGGTTTGTGTTAACCTTTATTTGCATTACTGTCATTACTATTAGAATTATTTTTATTAGTATAATTAATAATATGAGTATTTTATGTTGCGTTATTTGCATGTTTTGTGTGATCTCCATTCAGCTCCACAACCAGCACCCAGGGCATAATAAAGTCGTTTCTAGTTAGTTTGTGGTTGTGTGTTCGGATGCTTTTCCTATCGTACCTCCACTATCCGAACATCATATGTCTGCTGTGGTGTACAACTAGTGTTGTTGTGACGTGGTTGATTACTTCGTACGACACTTATTCCAAGAGGTGGCCCATCGTTTTGTTGCCACTGACCTGGTTGGTTATTATGCCAGTAATTTCCATTGAAATTACGATTATAATTCGCATTCTGGTTTGTATTTCGATTGTATCCCTGTTGGAAGTTATTCTCACACCCATGCCTCTTACTATTTTTGTAAAAGTGGTTCGGAGCAGTATGAAACTTAACATCTGAGGTAATCAGTCCCCTAGAACTTAGAACTACTTAAACCTAACTAACCTAAGGACATCACACACATCCATGACCGAGGCAGGATTCGAACCTGCGACCGTAGCGATCGTGCGGTTCCAGACTGAAGCGCCTAGAACCGCTCGGCCACCACTGCCGGCTTTTGTAAAATTCATTACGATTATAGTTACAGTTGGAAAAATATCGATTGTCATTCATCCCGTTATTATTTTACGGTGAGTGACCATTACTGTTAATGGTGTCTCTCTTGTGGCTTTACTCCAAAGTTCTGCATGTCACGATTCTTTTTTCCATTCCCATCATGGGTATTAGTATTCGTGCAGAGGGAATCGTGCATATGTTGTTTACAACAATTCGTGTTAATGCCTTCCTGCTTCCGATCAGTTGAATCTATTACTGACAAATTTTTCTAGAACAGTATCCGGTATACTGATCACTTTATCTTGAATACTTAAAGTGAGTTTCGATTTTAAAATTCTTATTAGATTTTTATGTGAGACAGGCTGATCCCAGTTATTCGTTTTATTTATGTACTTTTCGTAGTACTTCAGAAGAGGACCTTTTTTGCAATTACATGATTTGGGCTTGTACACTTCTTTCCTGAGTCTTTGTTGCAGACCTGTTGACCAGTATTTGTCTAAAAAATCTTTTCCAAATTGGTCGAAAGTATGACATTGCTCTGCAGCCTCTGTCACCCAGAGAGCGGTATCTCCTTTTATGAAGGCTACTACAAATGCAATCTTTTGCTGTTCATTCCACGATTTCGGAAGCACACCTCTAAACAACTTCATAAATAACATCGTATGAGGTGTCTTCCTATCTTGAATGAAGACTGGCAGTTGTCTGTGCTTAATTGAGCTTTCCTCTGCCGATATGTTTGTAGTCTGTTGCATTAAGTTATTCGCGCCCGACGAAATACTAGTCGGTGTGTTTTGTTATTGTACATATTCTCTGTACGGCGAAAGTGTATGATTATTGGCCCAACACGTATCTCTTTCCTGAGGAACAGGAATGTCATCCCGATTTAAACTTATTTCCTGCATCTCCCTCTGTAATTCTTTTCTTTTACTTTGTCTGACATTTGTTGACACTTAGAATTAAAATTCTCAACTTCATCAATAGAACCAGATGCTACTTGAGCACCCGGCCGCTGCATCACCAACGGTAATTTATTTTTTTATTTTTCCACGATCTGTGAGTCCTTTTGTGCTAAGCACTGATTAAATTCCGCAAATATCTCCTGTTCTTGCTTAACGTAATGCGTCTGAATCTGTTCTGCACTACGTAGTGACAATTTCTGAACTTGTTTTGAAATTAGACTAATTGTAATCTCTAAAGTCGAATGGGCTGACTGCAGACCAATGCCAGTCTGTGTTACCTTTTCAGTTAATTTTTCCTAGACTTGTTTAAATGAGCGAAATTGTTGTCTTAGTTCATCAAACTGGGTTTTGAAGAATTCAGAAAATTTGTCGAGTGTATTCGGGTTCTGCTTTGCCTGTTGTTCTGCGAACGATTTTAACGTGGAAACGATTCGCTCAACATGGGCCTGTCCTACCTGCTTTTCAGAAAATATTTTCAAAGTACTCTCAGTTCGTCTGCCTGGTTCACAGAAAATGTTTTCAAACTGCTGGTGCGCACTTACTCACACGCTCCTGAATCTAGAGAAATAATCTTTCGAAGGGATCTACTGCAGGTGGACTTACTGCCCTATCCTGAATGCCCATTTAGGTTTTAGATTGATCGGTTACGCTAAAAACACTTTCTCAATCGGAAGTATCTTGTTCTAAATTCTCGTGAGTTGCTTCGTCTACAATGCGGTCGTATTCAATTTCATCAGATAGACACATTTTCACGTATTTGCCAAACTTTACCATAACCCATAATTACTGTATAATTATCCCAATACTTCACTCGCAATTATTTAACACTGATATTTTATCAAATTTCAACACCTGAAAATGGCATTTAGCACGAGAAATTATTGTGATTTAGTTGACATGTTCGTGAAACAAATCGCATTCATCGTTCGCCATCTTGTTCACGCGTCGTGTTTCAGAACTTATTAAGCGATTATTCAACACTTTTATCCACTATTAATATGGAATTAGGACCATCCATCTTCACTTTCTGAAATACGGTGCCTTGAGATATGAAATTCCAAGGCCGATCTCCTTACCTTTTATAGTCAAGCGTAGTCCATTCCAGAAACTCATCAATCTTCAACTAAAGTACTAAGTTCTGTTTGTCCTCCAGATTAGTTGTACATGAAAAAGAAAATAGACAAACATTACAAAATTGTACAATTATTACATAAATAATACTCTACAATCTGATACGGTCCGCTAACGGTCGACGATTTAAACTAGACCCTATCTGTGCTTTCTTATATCTTGAGTGATTATTATGGGAAACTGAGAAAATCTGTCTCCAAACAATTTTTGGGAGAGGAAGAATAAATACCTTTTATTATTATGAATATTTCTTCCTACATTTAAGAATGGAAATTGCACGTCAAATATAGCCTTACGTAAAGTGAAAATATCGTGATGTTAGGAATTATTATTATGAGATCATCGATATATTTTACTGCTGCGAAAAATTATCTCTGGTATGAATATTAAATAATTTGCTTTCTCATTCGACATAAACTGAGAATTCTTTTAATTCTGAAGTTCAGGCCAAAGTTATGCAAGCTTTTACCAATGCGGTTTTGTGTAAGTTTAAATTTTCAACAATTTTAACTGAAAATCTAATTTCGTTGAAAGGGTACAGTACCGCCCGACATTGAAAATAGGTACAACATTCTTCGTTATTCGTTGTAATAATAACTCAATTTCACTTAATACACCGAAGCCGGATACCAGTGTAGAAAGAATGACAATTTATTTATTTAATTGATCACATGTGCACTCCCACAAAATAAATCCCTACATCCAATTTGGTGAGATCTGAGAAATGAATGAATGTATGGTCGTCTGCTAACCGCAGATAGTGAATGTGCAGTATATGATCATCTTTGAGACGGCCCTTTGGTCACCTTTGGTGGAACCAAAGAGATGAAATTTACCTGAGCTTTGAGCGCCTGAAATGTGGCTGACCAATACGGTAACATGATGCGCCCCCACCTCGACGGAGGTGCGAGCTGACCTGAAGAGCGGCCATGTTTTCGGCTTTCTGGCGCTGGATCTTGTGCAGGTAAGATCTGTCTTAGGTGTGCTCCGTAAAGACAAAATTGTGGATAGAATGGTATGCATGTGGAATACTTAAGAGCGGTTTGGAATAATAATTTCTCTAAATGTCAGGCAGGTAATATTAAGGGGATCGTAGTAATCTTCGGAAGTGACCAACGGTCACAATGAAACCACGTGTAGCAGTAAGTTGAAATACTTCCGAGTGCTAAAGTTAAGCTGAATTACTGGCGTGTGTACTATAAGTTGGAAATATTTAAGAAATGGCGTGTGCAGGACTTGAAATTAGAGACGAGTACTTCCACGTGGTGAGTACTGTGTGAGTCTCAATCTGTGTATGAGACAAAGGATAAAGAGAAGTACTCGTCCATGGTATCAGTTGAGGACTCTTGTGTGTGATGAATATGTTCTTAATATTACTTTGCGTGTTATGTTTCCATGTGACGCTTAAACCATAATACTCTGAGAGTGAAGCAAGGTGAGTCAGTCGTCTATCCAGCAACGCTACTCGGCTTGCAGTGCACAGGAGGACGTGCATATATCCTCCAGAGTTCATAGTAGGAAAGAAATGTTACGAAGTGGAGCAGTGTCGTGTGAAACTGGGATGAATACTAATTGAAGTGGGAAAGCTGAAAGTGATGTGATTATAACGATGTGACTATTCCTTGTGTTGTATTCGATGTTGCCAGTGTGGTGTATTTCATGTAATTTAAGTATGTGTGGTTTGCATGGGAGACTAGCAAGACAGGTACAGAGGTAGTGGGTTATGCATGTTCCTTTTGTACCGCTCGGTCTGGAGGAAATTTTCGTGATGATGGGTGTCAGAGTCCAAGTGTGAGATATAGCAAAAGATCCACCATCCTATCCAGAAATTGCACTGTAGTGTTAGATAATTACGAGACGCATATGATAGAGAATCACCAATGTAAGGCCATGCCCACTGGGCGGAGTTTCTCATGTGCAATTGTTGTAGAAAATGTTATGGTGTGTTTAGGTTATAGAATTTATCGGAATAAAAAAGATAGTGAAAAGAAAAAGATTGGTGGCCTTTTCCTTCGAATTGTATGTTGTCATGATATCGAGAATTTATAATGTGTGCCCCATTCATATTCAGTGCGATGGCCACGTGTTGATCAAAGCCGTTGGGTAAGAAAGAAAATGTGGTATTGCCAGTGCGTAGTGAACAGTCAGAGTTGTATAAATTACTAATAGTCAGATGTGCGTTATCCGTTTCCGTTGCGTAAAATTCAAACAGGAGAATAATTTGTAACTTAATTGTGGGTACTAGAGCTCATGTTACTTGATAAATAAGAATGAATCCACTCGCTTGGCAGACCAATCATCTTGCAGGCCTGACTGCTTGATGCCACAATATGAGCAAGGCATGTGGGTGCCTCTCGTCGTAAATAAGTCTAAAATGCAGGTTGTTCAAAATGTAAAGCGCGAGAAACGAAAGAAACTATTTGAAGCTTCTTTTGGAATTCCACATGAGTAATAGGTCGGATACTGCACCACTCTAGCATTGTAGCATGTTTAAGTGCAGAACCATATAGCCTTTGGAATGTGTTTATGTTCCAGGATCATTCCTCTCTTTCCGATATCTTTTTGGTATGGACATCAAACACCGGAACAATACTTAGAATTGATAGCACAGTTGATTTACATAAAATGCATAAACCACACATCTTCTTAACCGTCTGTTAAGAAGTTGAGCTGTTCAATTGAAACTGAGCTATTGAGTATCGAACACTGACAAGTGTTGGCGCTGGTAGTATTGACAGCATTCGAATTCCTACCACTCCTTCATTCTCAGATGCCCTCCGTGGCCGGGGGTTGGGCACTCTGACATACACGTACGTCAACATTGGCGCTTTCTCCGGCTCTGAGCGTTGGCGCTGGTGATGTACAAGGGGATGGGCACGCTGCATCTGGACATCGGGACATGAGCGAGTTGGGAGTGCAAGTGTTTCAGCGATCCCCGTCATCTAGACATGACGACTACTGCTACAGACTGGATCGTGGTTTAAATGTATCGTGTCTAGTGCTTCTGAATACATCGCAGTGTGCTCTGTCTTTTAGTGGCATTTATTGCAGTTACTAACCTATCACACAGTAGACCCTTCCTCCTCTTCCTTCTCCTTCTTAGTCCTGGTGTAACTGAGGAAACCAGTCAGCTTACGAATTTAATAGTACTTTTTAAGTACACTTGGCAGACCTGTAGAGGTCGGAAATTCCATAACCGTGACGGCATAAATTCATGTCGAAATCTTAAATTACAAATATCTTTTATACATTGCCGCTTGCAGTCGTGACTTCAAACAAATGATTAAGTTTGGATTATTTAATGACATTTTTCGTGAAAAACATAACACTATTGATTATGCACGCAAAATTCTGTTAAATGTCGATCTTTTTATTTCGAATAGTTTTAAACTGTGTGTGTGTGTTTGAAGCAAATTGAATTTCCTGTGGCACATCTTCTGAAGCAACATTTGCAGAGTGTTATGGCGTATTCAAGATATGTGTGTGTTTGACAATCTTCCACACACTGCCTAGCCCCAGATTTAATAACTCCTGAAGCAGTTCGTATTCAATGGCAAGCGTACCACAAAGAAAGTGGACTAGGAAGGCGGGAGGGGAGGGGGGGGTTAGGGTCCTTGGTGGAATCAAAAAACGCCACAGTTGCTTAATTATCCCTTTATAGTTCCCATGTCATCTGTAAAGCAAACTACAGCTGTCTCTCTCTTTGAATACAACATTTAGTTCTGATCTTTTTTAAAGTGGGTCAGCCTGTGTGACGAACGTCACATAAATTGACATTTAAAAAAAAAGAAAAAGGTTTTTGTTTGTGTGACATGTGAATTATAAATTATTTCGAGACAGCGTACGTGTGCGAGATGTATAATAAATATTAAAAAGTGTAATTATAACCACCAAAAGCTCACAAACAGCGATGTGATTAACAAAGAACATTTTTTGTCTATAATCTCTGTGTAATGAAAATGAACATGACCAGAGCCTATTGCTTTATTGAACTCTCCCTCTTATTTTGTTTCGTCTCTCGGAAGGCCGCTATTGTATAGCAGTCTGGTATTTAATGTAAGTTTGGCTGTAATTTAGCAAAATATAATTGTTATGAGAAAGTGTGTATTATTGATTTAGTGGGCACCTCTCATTATAGTAACCATTAATTATAATTAACAAATTTATTTTCAGAACTTCGTGTTGCACGGAGCTCATCTCCCCTAGTAACATTTGGTCAGCCATTACGCTGACGATATTTTATAATTAGAATTTAATATCACAATGTTAAATGTAAATGTGAGAGATTTTCCAACAGTTTCAGAGTTAACAGAGTAAAAAAAGATTTCATTTATTAATATTTAGAATACTGAATGAGTTCAGTATGTTTTAAGTTTGGCCGCTTAACGGCAAATGAGATTCTCTCCAGTTTTGCATTGCAAATAACGAATAATAACTAACGAAAAATATTCCATTCAACGAGCATAACAGTATCTCAGTTAGCGTAAAAGCACGCACATTTTCTTGTCAAAACAGCAGCGCTCACGCGAACTATCTATTAGAAGGCGGTGAGTCGCGCTTTGTGTTTAAAATATTATTCCGCACGTACTTCGGAATAGCCGAGGTCCGTACGTATGTTATGGTGATACTGGGTTATTTCAAAGTCTCATGCCAGCCCACAATATTTAACAAAGTAAATGATATTGCAGTATTTAATAAATATTTATTTTTATTAAGTACCGCGATAAGCAAAAGAACCAAAAATACCCGTGTACCGTGATACCTTTACTAATTTTGTGACATTGTCAATTTTTGTGTGTGCATTAGCTACGCGTCCGTCTTATATCCCGTAATCACGATCGTGTGACCAGATATAAATTATTTATTGACTTCAGCAGTATTACTGAATTGGTTTCCAATCAAGCATTTACTTTTGAGGGATGGAGTCTCGTGTACACTGATATCTGACAGGTTGTTTCACGCATGCACGGACAGGTCATGACTAATTGAGATGGTGGAGGACGCCGACAGGATGTGTGCTTTTGCTCCGGGGATTATTGCGGGACTTGACAGAGCTGTGGGGCAGCCGACAGCCGGTAGTGGTTCAAAGAGCATGCTGGCACTTCTAAGTCCTTCCCAGACACCGTGACTTCGGGCACCTGTGAGAACGGCGAGACGTGAAAATGTTTTTCAAATATGTCTAAGCGATCTGTGACAGTGTCATTATGTGTTTCCTAACGCGATCGAAACGGAAAAGCTCCACAATTGTTTAAATATTCGACACACTGCAATAGATTTCCTGACAAATTCTTTAAATAAACTATATTTCATACACTACCTTGTATCCCATAAATTGTTTAAATAAACAGTATTCCGTACACTGCAGTCAATTTTCCGACAAATTCTTTAAATAAATAAGCTATATTCCAAACTCTGCCTTGTTTCCCATAAACTGTTGAAATAAACAATATTCCACACGTTGCCTTGTCTAGCAGAAATTGTTTAAAAAATATTCCATACCCTGACTTGATCCCCTGCCAAATTCCCAGTCAACTTCTTCTTTTTCCCACCAATTTCTCAGGACAGATTATCGCCAGAGGGTCATAAATCATCCCCAGGGGGTCATAACCCCTTCGCAGAACAATAGGCTAAGGAGTGCCACAAGGTTCTGTCCTAGGACCTCTACTGTTCCTCCTTTATATTGATGATATAAATGACTTTATTAAATTGGGAAAACTAATCTTATTTGCTGATGACACCAGCATATTAATAACAGCTGCTGACAAAATCTCATTGGAAGTAGCATTAGATACTGTAATGTCCAAAATTACTAGCTGGTTTGAAAAAAAATAAAATAATAATAAATAAAGAAAAAACTGCCTTTATGAATTTCCACTCTTCTCCACATGTGCAAAACTTTGTTACAATACCATACCTTGAAAATACGTTACTGAACTCGGTTACTGACACTAAGGTTCTAGGCATATGGGTACAAGATAATTTAAATTAGGACTGTCATATAAAAGAACTTGAGAAAAAACTTTCAAAAGCTTGTTATGCACTGCGTGTGTTAAATAAAAGTGCAAGCAAGTCAACAGTTATTCAGGCTTATTATGCATACTTCCAAGCACTACTTCGATATGGGCTAATCTTCTGGGGAAATTCAGCCACCAGCATAAAGATCTTTAGGATGCAGAAAAGAGCAAACAGGGCTATATGCAACCTAAGAAAACTGGAAACATGTAGACCACATTTCATCCAGATGAAAATAATGAGCTTACAGAGCCTTTACATATATGAGTGTATCCTGTTCGCAAATGAGTATCTTTTAAAGCAAACTAGACATCTTCAACAAAATAAGCATATACACAGTGACAACACAAGAAACACAAATAATATCCATATGTCACAGTGTAGAACAGCACTGTACCAAAAAAGATTATCACAGATAACAGTTCAGCTATATAACAGCCTACCCAGTGATTTAAAATCGCAGCAACATAAAATTTTTTTTAAACATAATCTTAAGTCATTTCTAGTGAAAAAATGTTTTTACTCTGTAAAAGAATTTTTAAATTACAAAAAGATAGCCTTGTAAACAATGATTATGTAATAATGGTTAAATTAAAATGGCTATATTTGCACTTGTAATTTATGATTGTTATCTGTAATTAATTTTGTCATGCTCTTTCTCTCTCTCTCTGTGTTTGTGTGTGTGTGTGTGTTTCTGCTCCTTTCGCAATTTTGACTTGTCCTACATTCAATGTACTGTTTAAGTATGTAATGAATCAAATGGACCAATAAATGAATGAATGAGTGAATAAATGAATGAATGACCTTTCAATCAAAAGGCAACCATGCCCCTGAATGTAGACAACCCTGTTGCCCCACAACTCCTACTGCAGGCCTCAACAAGAGTAGCAAGGTGTTTCCTACTCAATACGCTGGAGCACTAATGTTACTCACAATTGTGCGGTTCTGTCAAGGATGATCTCGGTTTGCGTAAGACGGGTGTCTATCAGCACTGTGGAAGACCCGTGAGCTGAGGATGAGCAAATCGGCCAGTGCAGAACATTATCTTGGCACCGGTCATCCTATGGAATATGACAACACGGAGATTCTGGCATGCACTTCCAGCTATTGGGATAGTGTTACTAAGGAAGTTGTTGAAATTAAATTAGCAAGTAACCTTATAAATAGAGATGGGGGCCTTTGTTTAAATTGTGCATGGAATCCTGCTCTCTCCCTTGTCTAAAAACCGAGTGATAGAGTTTATGCTACCTCACCCATTGAGTATTAATTTCACTATCGATGACTTCTGACATTGGTCGTATTTGGTTTGTGATGGCACTCCTGTTTACAGTGTGCATTGGTGTTATCTTTTCAATTTCCTTGTACAGCTTTTACTTATTGAAGTGTTGCCTTGAAAATATCAGGGTGTGAACCTATCGGAATATCGGCGGTTGCCCGTCACCCGGCTGCATTCCCGTAAGTTATTTAAATATCGAGACATTCTTTGACTGGTTTGTTTGTAAATAAGGACGTGAGGCAAGGAAGTCTGAGAGCAGCCATGGTCACTCGAAAGCAGCCACGCCCATGTTGACGTTGACAGGTACGGATAGACAACGAGGCTAACCGTCTGGAACCGGCGAGAGGTGGCACAAGTTAAGCTGGAGGACGCAGAGTGTTGTTTTTGCTGGACTGGGAGGTGGTGGCGCGGGGCAGCAAGTAACGCACGGCCCTGCGAATCCGTGGTGGCTGCCTTCGTCCTCTCAATGTTCCGATAAATGAACTTCCGTTTCTAACTGTTTTAAACGGAGGTATGTTATGCTACTCTCAAAGCGAACTCACCGATCGTGCGTCAGCTTAATTGCGACTGCTCGTGGAAGCTTACTCTTTGGTTGGTGCGAGTTGTACCGTTTGAGCTTCGGTACTGCCTTGCAGAATTACCTGTTAGTGTCTGCCCTACTAACGTGCCAGTCTGTGGGTTTAAATATATTTGCTGTGGATATTGAACTATAGGCATGTATCCTGTCGCGTTTGGGCTTCAGTGTGAGCAGGCCAAGACGGATGTCTTTTATAGTAAGGGTTCCTAATTCCGCAGTCAGTTGTGTTGAGTTTATTAGCGAGTCAATTACTTGCAAGATAATGTGCAGTAAACTATCACAAGGATGCACTTTGTGATACGTACGTGACTGCTTTTCCATGCGACAGCGTGTGTATTTTTACTTGTTTCTTTTGTCGCAGAGTTTGAGCTTTTATCTGTAGTTGAGCTGGCAATGGACCTATCTGAATCAATGAATTTTGTACCAACTCTGTTCCTGAGTATGTTGCATCCGTTAGGCGCCAGTGGTCAGCCGCTGGCATTGTAAACAACTTCCCCTGAAATAATTTGTCGTTGCCAGTTATTGAAAGTTTGCTGGTATAAGATATGATTTTAAACTAAAACTTTTATGTCCAGGTCATGTTTTGATTTTAATCTCCCAGTAACACATTGCTGTGAGAATTTTTGTAATGCCTGGGTGGTATTTACATTACTAGGTGTTGTAGATTTTAACTAAACCCGGTCGGGTTTAGTTAAACTAAGTTAAGCTATTGGGGGTGCACTAATGTTCTTGAAAACTACATAAGATAGCATTCAAATAATTCAGTAATACGTGACTATCTCTTTTATTTGCTGTAAATTTTAATGGGGCTTCTATCATGTTAGAATGTTATTAAATGAATTATCCTTCCCTGTAAACATCTATGGCCGCTATCCGTGTTCAAGCTGCGTAAGTTTTCTTTTTGTTTGGACAAATAAAATTTTAAGAGCCTTTCGCTGTCGTTCATAACCTTTTGTTTTATAACTCAGTGAATGTGTCAAAGCTGTCAGTTGTTGCTAAAATTCTACCTTTATAGATGGGTTTTTATTTTTAATAAAATTTCAAAGGCCAGCGTTTTTTGCTGTCTTGAATATTTTAATTGTATCAATTGACGTTGTTGGGTTCTCTGATCAAAGTACCAACGTGTGTTGTATGTCGAATTGTTGATAGTGAATAAAATTGTTTAATACTATTTGGTGAATGTCGCCCAATGGCTTTCCACACCTGGATTTTAGTATTATACCTGCATGTACTATCGGAAAGGTAAAACATTTCATACATAACAAAAAGTCATTTGCAAGACGGCCTCCGGCCGGTCCTACAACCGTATTTAGTCTGTGTATATCTATGAGGCCTCACGATAGTCGGAAAATGCTTATGCTAGAAAGTACAGTCCAATAAGACACTTAATAGCTAACAGAATGAGATTTTCACTCTGCAGCGGAGTGTGCGCTGATATGAAACTTCCTGGCAGATTAAAACTGTGTGCCCGACCGAGACTCGAACTCGGGACATTCCCCAGGTTGTGGCTAAGCCACGTCTCCGCAGTATCCTTTCTTCCAGGAGTGCTAGTTCTGCAAGGTTCGCAGGAGAGCTTCTGTAAAGTTTGGAAGGTAGGAGACGAGATACTGGCAGAAGTAAAGCTGTGAGTACCGGGCGTGAGTCGTGCTTTGGTAGCTCAGATGGTAGAGCACTTGCCCGCGACAGGTCCCGAGTTCGAGTCTCGGTCGAGCACACAGTTTTAATCTGCCAGGAAGTTTCACTTAATAGCTAACTTTTTAACATTTGATACCTGGGATCCACAGTCATTTAGAACTTTATAAAAGACATCATATTTACGCCAGTGACTGTAACACTTTCTTTATTTCACGCTTGCAATTGCGGCCTTAGACCATTATCAAGTGAAGAAGTTATGGGTATTAGGCCATGTCAACCTAAAATGAGCTGACACATTTATGTCGTTGTCATTACTATTAAATACATTGGTGACGCTGTTACATAGTGCGAGCACACGTATCTACACTCCTGGAAATTGAAATAAGAACACCGTGAATTCATTGTCCCAGGAAGGGGAAACTTTATTGACACATTCCTGGGGTCAGATACATCACATGATCACACTGACAGAACCACAGGCACATAGACACAGGCAACAGAGCATGCACAATGTCGGCACTAGTACAGTGTATATCCACCTTTCGCAGCAATGCAGGCTGCTATTCTCCCATGGAGACGATCGTAGAGATGCTGGATGTAGTCCTGTGGAACGGCTTGCCATGCCATTTCTACCTGGCGCCTCAGTTGGACCAGCGTTCGTGCTGGACGTGCAGACCGCGTGAGACGACGCTTCATCCAGTCCCAAACATGCTCAATGGGGGACAGATCCGGAGATCTTGCTGGCCAGGGTAGTTGACTTACACCTTCTAGAGCACGTTGGGTGGCACGGGATACATGCGGACGTGCATTGTCCTGTTGGAACAGCAAGTTCCCTTGCCGGTCTAGGAATGCTAGAACGATGGGTTCGATGACGGTTTGGATGTACCGTGCACTATTCAGTGTCCCCTCGACGGTCACCAGTGGTGTACGGCCAGTGTAGGAGATCGCTCCCCACACCATGATGCCGGGTGTTGGCCCTGTGTGCCTCGGTCGTATGCAGTCCTGATTGTGGCGCTCACCTGCACGGCGCCAAACACGCATACGACCATCATTGGCACCAGGGCAGAAGCGACTCTCATCGCTGAAGACGACACGTGTCCATTCGTCCCTCCATTCACGCCTGTCGCGACACCACTGGAGGCGGGCTGCACGATGTTGGGGCGTGAGCGGAAGACGGCCTAACGGTGTGCGGGACCGTAGCCCAGCTTCATGGAGACGGTTGCGAATGGTCCTCGCCGATACCCCAGGAGCAACAGTGTCCCTAATTTGCTGGGAAGTGGCGGTGCGGTCCCCTACGGCACTGCGTAGGATCCTACGGTCTTGGCGTGCATCCGTGCGTCGCTGCGGTCCGGTCCCAGGTCGACGGGCACGTGCACCTTCCGCCGACCACTGGCGACAACATCGATGTACTGTGGAGACCTCATGCCCCACGTGTTGAGCAATTCGGCGGTACGTCCACCCGGCCTCCCGCATGCCCACTATACGCCCTCGCTCAAAGTCCGTCAACTGCACATACGGTTCACGTCCACGCTGTCGCGGCATGCTACCAGTGTTAAAGACTGCGATGGAGCTCCGTATGCCACGGCAAACTAGCTGACACTGGCGGCGGCGGTGCACAAATGCTGCGCAGCTAGCGCCATTCGACGGCCAACACCGCGGTTCCTGGTGTGTCCGCTGTGCCGTGCGTGTGATCATTGCTTGTACAGCCCTCTCGCAGTGTCCGGAGCAAGTATGGTGGGTCCGACACACCGGTGTCAATGTATTCTTTTTTCCATTTCCAGGAGTGTATATGTCATACAACAACATAGTCTCTATACACTCATGTTCGTTGGCCCATCACTAGTTATATATGCACTAAACTGCAGTGGCACATTACTGTTTACAGGCTACTGGTAGCCGTTTTGGAGCGTAAACGGATTACAGATATCGTTTATCTTTATATTTTTTATCCTTATAATGTTTCTGCATCAGTATCCCGCACAACGGTCTAGTTCGATCTCGTTTGAACATGAGAAAGTGTGCTGGCTATAAGTGCATTTGGTATGCTTTTGGGAAGTACTATCTTTACGCCCAGCTTGTACGATGATTATTCGATATCCAACAAGTCTTTTCCGTCCAAACCAAGTGATCTGGCTCAAGTGAGTTAGCCATTCGGAACTGCGAGAGGCAGCGCAATGGTTAGCACACCGGAGGGAGGTGGTTTGAAACTTCTGTCCCTAGTTTTCAAACTCGTTCCACAGACATTCCATGATGGTTCCTTTGAAAAGCATACGACGAATTTCCCTTACCTTTTTTTTCAATGCAAAGTTGTGGCCAATGATCTCGTTGTACATAGGATGTGAAACCCCAATCTCCCTAGCTAACACAGCAACGCAATATTTTGTATGTTATCTCATATCTTTGTCATTTTGTTATCGTGTCGATTACATCCTATGCAAAAGCTTTAGGTGCAAGCACTATTTAACTGATTTTGTATATTTCATGAGTGTATAATATGTTTGTAAAGCTTATGTTTGCATTATAATGAAGACATGGTTTGTTAACTTTGTGAAAACTTGAAAATGTATAAGTAGATAACTGGTCTTTGTCTGAGGAATCATAACACAATTTCTGCACGAGGTCTTATACCAGTCAAGTAGGGAAAGTGCAACGCATTTTACTTTGGCGCGTTGTCCTGCCTTGGCAACTCTGAAATGAGACACTGCACTTGCCGTGCGGAGTTGAGGGTGTATTTTTTGTCGCACCCGAGCGCCTTTTAGTTACACTCAGCCAATTGAGTACAGATTCAAGCTCAGAGGAAGATGTGGTTGTCTATTATTATTATTACAAACGAAAATGGAAAACGAAAAACTTTCTGGATACATTCGTACATCCAAAGAACTGTAAACTGCAGGCTGTATGTAACAGCCAAGGAGCTACAACAGACATATTCGAAAACCATAGCTTTTTATGTAACGACTGTAAGAGGGCTGTTTAGGTTTTTATGTTGGTAACACCACGTAGCGCTCTGTATGAAAATCACTGACTGTGCTGTGTGCAGTCTGTGGCTGGTTTGCATTGTTGGAATTTGCTATTGTAGTGTTGGGCAGTTGGATGTGAACAGCGCGTAGCGTTGCGCAGTTGGAGGTGAGCCGCCAGCAGCGGTGGATGTGGGGAGAGAGATGCCAGAGTTTTGAGTGGACGATCTGGACGTGTGTCCGCCAGAAAAAGGAAATTTGTAAAGATGGATGTCATATATATATATATATATATATATATATATATATATATATATATATATATATATATATAATGACTTTTGAACATTATTAAGGTAAATACATTGTTTGTTCTCTATCAAAATCTTTCATTAGCTAACTATGCCTATCATTAGTTAGTGCCTTTAGTAGTTATAATCTTTTATTTAGCTGGCAGTATTGGCGCTCAATGTATTGCAGTAGTTCGACTAACGAACGTTTTTGTGAGGTACGTGATTCATGTAAGGTATAGGCTATCGTTAGTCAGGGCCATTCTTTTGTAAGAATTATTGAAAGTCAGATTGCGTTGCGCTAAAAATATTGTGTCAGTTTAGTGATGATCAGAATAAGTAAAGAGAGAAATGTCTGAGTTTTGCTCATCTGTTTGAAAATCAAATAACGTAACAGGTTTATCAGCACAGTCATTTACAATTTTTCTAAGGGGACGTTTCACGACTAAACAGTGCTATAGTGATTTGGCGCAGTTGGTTCCATGCTCCATAACAGAGCGTTAACTTTATTTTCAAAATCCAGATGTCTTGAGATTTAGGTACACAGAAACGTGGTGATGATGGTTTGTATGTGAACACTATTGCATTTACACGCATCGGAGATTTGCGGCTTTTCACAGTTCGTTCCCACTTGCCAATGTACTTTTACAGAATCAGACACACAAGAATACTATCAGTATGATTTACAATTTTTTGTACATCTGCTTCCATTGACGCAACGGTAATTTTATTTCAAACAATAGATGTACGGTACACTACACATGCAATGTGAAATTTTTCTCCTACTCGAACATTGCTTGTTGTGTCAGATATCTCCTGCAGCAGCGAGGGATCTTGTACTTCTATAAAATGGGATGGTTTTCGGCCTCCTGTATAAAGCTAATGTTCACACCCTGCTCTTTCATCTTCAAACTAAACCACCACACATCTAGACTACTGGCCATTAAATTGCTACACCAAGAAGAAATGCAGATGATAAACGGGTATTCATTGGAGAAATATACACTCCTGGAAATTGAAATAAGAACACCGTGAATTCATTGTCCCAGGAAGGGGAAACTTTATTGACACATTCCTGGGGTCAGATACATCACATGATCACACTGACAGAACCACAGGCACATAGACACAGGCAACAGAGCATGCACAATGTCGGCACTAGTACAGTGTATATCCACCTTTCGCAGCAATGCAGGCTGCTATTCTCCCATGGAGACGATCGTAGAGATGCTGGATGTAGTCCTGTGGAACGGCTTGCCATGCCATTTCCACCTGGCGCCTCAGTTGGACCAGCGTTCGTGCTGGACGTGCAGACCGCGTGAGACGACGCTTCATCCAGTCCCAAACATGCTCAATGGGGGACAGATCCGGAGATCTTGCTGGCCAGGGTAGTTGACTTACACCTTCTAGAGCACGTTGGGTGGCACGGGATACATGCGGACGTGCATTGTCCTGTTGGAACAGCAAGTTCCCTTGCCGGTCTAGGAATGCTAGAACGATGGGTTCGATGACGGTTTGGATGTACCGTGCACTATTCAGTGTCCCCTCGACGATCACCAGTGGTGTACGGCCAGTGTAGGAGATCGCTCCCCACACCACGATGCCGGGTGTTGGCCCTGTGTGCCTCGGTCGTATGCAGTCCTGATTGTGGCGCTCACCTGCACGGCGCCAAACACGCATACGACCATCATTGGCACCAAGGCAGAAGCGACTCTCATCGCTGAAGACGACACGTCTCCATTCGTCCCTCCATTCACGCCTGTCGCGACACCACTGGAGGCGGGCTGCACGATGTTGGGGCGTGAGCGGAAGACGGCCTAACGGTGTGCGGGACCGTAGCCCAGCTTCATGGAGACGGTTGCGAATGGTCCTCGCCGATACCCCAGGAGCAACAGTGTCCCTAATTTGCTGGGAAGTGGCGGTGCGGTCCCCTACGGCACTGCGTAGGATCCTACGGTCTTGGCGTGCATCCGTGCGTCGCTGCGGTCCGGTCCCAGGTCGACGGGCACGTGCACCTTCCGCCGACCACTGGCGACAACATCGATGTACTGTGGAGACCTCACGCCCCACGTGTTGAGCAATTCGGCGGTACGTCCACCCGGCCTCCCGCATGCCCACTATACGCCCTCGCTCAAAGTCCGTCAACTGCACATACGGTTCACGTCCACGCTGTCGCGGCATGCTACCAGTGTTAAAGACTGCGATGGAGCTCCGTATGCCACGGCAAACTGGCTGACACTGACGGCGGCGGTGCACCAATGCTGCGCAGCTAGCGCCATTCGACGGCCAACACCGCGGTTCCTGGTGTGTCCGCTGTGCCGTGCGTGTGATCATTGCTTGTACAGCCCTCTCGCAGTGTCCGGAGCAAGTATGGTGGGTCTGACACACCGGTGTCAATGTGTTCTTTTTTCCATTTCCAGGAGTGTATTATACTAGAACTAACATGTGATTACATTTTCCCGCAACTTCGGTGCATAGATCGCGAGAAATCAGTACCAGCACAACCACCTCTGGCCGTAATAACGGCCTTGATACGCACGGGCATTGAGTCAAACAGAGCTTAGATGGCGTGTACAGGTACAGCTGCCCATGCAGCTGCAACACGATACCACAGTTCATCAAGAGTAGTGACTGGCGTATTGTGACGAGCCAGTTGCTCGGCCACCATTAACCAGACGTTTTCAATTGGTGAGAGATCTGGAGAATGTGCTGGCCAGGGCAGCAGTCGAACATTTTCTGTATCCAGAAAGGGTCGTACAGGACCTGCAACATGCGGTCGTGCATTATCCTGCTGAAATATAGGGTTTCGCAGGGATCGAATGAAGGGTAGAACCACGGGTCGTAACACATCTGACATGTAACGTCCACTGTTCAAAGTGTCGTCAGTGCGAAGAAGAGGTGACCGAGACGTGTAACCAATGGCACCCCATACCATCACGCCGGATGATACGCCAGTATGGCGATGACGAATACACACTTCCAATGTGCGTTCACCGCGGTGTCGCCAAACGCGGATGCGACCATCATGACGCTGTAAACAGAACCTGGATTCACCCGAAAAAATGACGTTTTGCCATTCGTGCACCCAGGTTCGTCGTTGAGTAGACCATCGCAGGCGCTCCTGTCTGTGATGCAGCGTCAAGGGTAACCGCAGCCACGGTCTCCGAGTTGATAGTCCACGCTGCTGCAAACGTCGTTGAACTGTTCGTACAGATGGTTGTTGTCGTGTAAACGTCCCCATCTGTTGACTCAGGGATCGAGACGTGGCCGCACGATCCGTTACAGCCATGCGGATAAGATGCCTGTCATCTCGACTCCTAGTGATACGAGGCCGTTGGGATCCAGCACTGCGTTCCGTATTACCCTCCTGAACCCACCTATTCCATATTCTGCTAACGGTCATTGGATCTCGACCAACGCGAGCAGCAATGTCGCGATACGATAAAACGCAATCGCGATAGGCTACAATCCGACCTTTATCAAAGTCGGAAACGTGATGGTACGCATTTCCCCTCCTTACACGAGGCATCACAACAACATTTCACCACGCAGCGCCGGTCAACTGCTGTTTGTGTATGAGAAATCGGTTGGAAACTTTCCTCATGTCAGCACGTTGTAGGTGTCGCCACCGGCGCCAACCTTGTGTGAATGCTCTGAAAGCTAATCATTTGCATATCACAGCATCTTCTTCCTGTCGGCTAATTTTCGCGTCTGTAGCACGTCATCTTCGTGGTGTAGCAATTTTAATGGCCAGTAGTGTATGTTCGAGGACACATCGCAACTGAGATCGCCTGGCAACGCGAGCGCTGGTCGCTGCCAGCTGGTTGGCAACGTGTAGCAAGTGATTGACTAGAGAGTCACCCTGCAGTCACGCCGGCAGCTGAGCCTATTTAAGCACACTGGAAGGGATTCACTTCCCACCCGTTACCAAGTCACATCGGTAATGGGGTACATTTAAGTTGATTCGCATGCGGAGGGCCTAAGTGTAACAAATTCGCTGTCAGGCGTGGTGATGTGCAGGGACTTGTGCTGCAGTGTTGAACAAAGGGTTCATATGTGCTTAATTACAGTAACAAATTTTCTCTTTCATGTTGGTGACTCGGATGCAGGATTTTTAGGCTATCGAAAGTTGCTTACTCCACAAGTGCCTGATGATAGGCTTGCAGCTATATTTGTTGTAATAGACGTGAGGATGAATCACTGTGTTGACTGATTACTGCTCGTATATATGTGCATCATTAGTAAGACAAGGATGGAAACCCAGTTCTAAGCAAAAAAGCAGAAAGGTGGAAGGAGTATTTAGAGGGTCTATACAAGGGCGATGTACTTGAGGACAGTATTATGGAAATGGAAGAAGATGTGGATGTAGATGAAATGGGAGATATGATACTGCGTGAAGAGTATGACAGAGCACTGAAAGACCTGAGTCGCAACAAGGGCCCGGGAGTAGACAACATTCCATTAGAACTACTGAAAGCCTTGGGAGAGCCAGTTCTGACAAAACTCTACCATCTGGTGAGCAAGATCTATGAGACAGGCGAATTACCGTCAGACTTCAAGAAGAATATAATAATTCCAATCGCAAAGAAAGCAGGTGTTGACAGATGTGAAATTTACCGAACTACCAGTTTAATAAGTCATAGCTGTAAAATACTAACGCGAATTCTTTACAGACGAATGGAAAAACTGGTAGAAGCCGACCTCGGGGAAGATCAGTTTGGATTCCGTAGAAATGTTGGAACACGTGAGGCAATACTGACCCTACAACTTATCTTAGAAGATAGATTAAGGAAAGGCAAACCTACATTTCTTGCATTTGTAGACCTAGAGAAAGCTTTTGACAATGTTGACTGGAACACTCTTTTTCAAATTCTGAAGGTGGCAGCGGTAAAACACAGGGAGCGAAAGGCTATTTACAATTTGTACAGAAACCAGATGGCAGTGAAAAGAGTCGAGGGACATGAATGGGAAGCAGTGGTTAGGAAGGGAGTGAGACAGGGTTGTAGCCTATCCCCGATGTTATTCAATCTGTACATTGAGCAAGCAGTAAAGGAAACAAATGAAAACTTCGAAGTAGGTATTAAAATCCATGGAGAAGAAATAAAAACTTTGATGTTCGCCGATGACGTAATTCTGTCAGAGACAGCAAAGGACTTGGGAGAGCAGTTGAACGGAATAGACAGTGGGAAGATGAACATCAAGAAAAGCAAAACAAGGATAATGGAATGTAGTCGAATTAAGTCGGGTGATGCTGAGGGAATTAGATTAGGAAATGAGGCACTTAAAGTATTAAAGGAGTTTTGCTATTTGGGGAGCAAAAAGTGATGATGGTCGAAGTAGGGAGGATATAAAATTTAGCAAGAAAAGCGTTTCTGAAGAAGAGAAATTTGTTAATATCGAGTATAGATTTAAGTGTCAGGAAGTCGTTTCTGAAAGTTTTTGTATGGAGTGTAGCCATGTATGGAAGTGAAACGTGGACGATAAATAGTTTGGACAAGAAGAGAATAGAAACTTTCGAAATATGGTGCTACATAAGAATGCTGAAGATTAGATGGGTAGATCACATAACTAATGAGGAGGTATTGAATAGAATTGGGGTGAAGAGGAGTTTGTGGCACAACTTGACTAGAAAAAGGGATCGGTTGGTAGGACATATTCTCAGGCATCAAGGGATCACCAATTTAGTATTCGAGGACAACGTGGAGGGTAAAACTCGTAGAGGGAGACCAAGAGAGGAATACACTAAATAGATTCAGAAGGATGTAGGTTGCAGTAGGTACTGGGAGATGAAGAAGCGTGCACAGGATAGAGTAGCATGGAGAGCTGCATGGCGGTCCCATCGAATAACAACCCATATACAGACCAGAATGAAAAGTACTACTGTCATAACATAACAAAAAAAAAAACAAAAAAACAAATGGGTGTTGGGCAGAGCAAGGGATCTAAAAGAAGGGAAATAGCTTTTCGACTTATCTGGCAGCTTCAATGACATTTAAATCAAAACGGTTTGACATATTCGGACTTTTTTACTTGTTAGTGTTAGTACTTATGTCATGTAATGTAGTGCATCGTGTCAAATAAAATAACATGATGCATGTCATCCCTTCAGTAACAAATCCACATCCTTAAATTTTATTCCCCAGAAAAACTTTTGTAACTACTACATGCATGGTCTTCGGCCATATGATATTATATATTATTTACTATGGTTGGCAAATCTTTTTGATTTTGGGCACAGGATCAGGGACTTCAGCAAATAAATTTCAAGACGCAGGTGTGCCAACATCTTGCAGCTAAAATAGCTCTCTGCGCTGTGAAAGTACGGTTGACTCGTAAAAAAGTGCGAATATGTCAATATGTTTCGATTTAAATGTCTTTTAAGCTACCAGATTCGTCGAAAAGCTAATTCCCTTATTTTACATTCATAATTCTGCCCAGGGCATACTCGCCTTTTTTCGTGTTATGATAAAACCATTTTCCATTCTGGTTCCCAATTTTTACTCTACCACATTTTTGACATTAGACCACCATAGCTTGTCAACCGATGTAGATGCTTTTTGACTCGGGCGATGAGTGATTTGGAATAGGCTCTTTTAATGTCTTTTGAATCATGTTGCTTACTTCGTGACAACCGATAAAGCCTTCACAAAACACCAGGACTTATATTTGTCTAGCTTCTTACAAAGTCTGAACCCATTCGCACAAGATTGAAACATATAAGTGGCAGGCGTAGCGAAACTCACAAAAAAACACGTATTTTGCACGTAAAATCCGAATGAAGCTAAATTTTTAAAAGCAGGCTTTAAGCGCTATCGTAAGAATGCATTTTTTAATTTATATGAATCGTTTTGAAACGTTTCCTCGCATTCAATCCACGCGAGAATGAATTTTGCGTGCTACATTTAGCTCGACTTTAAACCACCGTATCTCGATAACTGGTACAGGTTATTGGACTAAAAGAATTTCTTATGCAGTTTATCCATTTCTCTACATTAGGACAAAGTTTTAACAGACTTGTACAAGTTCAAAGTATAGAAGTGGCGCCTTTCAAAAACCTCCCAGAAAAGCGTGTCTTCTTGCAATTATTCGTACGTAAAAACCGAATGGTGCACATACAAATACTGCCGTTAGCTGAGCATTAATTTCAGCTTAATTAACATCTTTTGCAAAAGGAATTAACCGATTCGCACAGTTTGCCTAGATACCAGCTACCGTTCGTCGTCCAAACCTTGCTTTATATGTATGTTGTAACAGAGCTACAGTAAGCTACACTACTGGCCATTAAAATTGCTACACCAAGAAGAAATGCAGATGATAAACGGGTATTCATTGGACAAATATATTATACTAGAACTGACATGGGATTACATTTTCATGCAATTTGGGTGCTTAGATCCTGAGAAATCAGTACCCAGAATAACCACCTCTGGCAGTAATAACGGCTTTGATACGCCTGGGCATTGAGTCAAACAGAGCTTAGATGGCGTGTACAGGTACAGCTGCCCATGCAGCTTCAACACGATACCACAGTTCATCAAGAGTAGTGACTGGCGTATTGTGACGAGCCAGTTGCTCGGCCACCATTGGCCAGACGTTTTCAATTGGTTAGAGGTCTGGAGAATGTGCTGGCCAGGGCAGCAGTCGAACATTTTCTGTATCCAGAAAGGCCCGTACAGGACCTGCAACATGCGGTCGTGCATTGTCCTGCTGAAATGTAGGGTTTCGCAGGGATCGAATGAAGGGTAGAACCACGGGTCGTAACACATCTGAAATGTAACGTCCACTGTTCAAAGTGTCGTCAATGCGAAGAAGAGGTGACCGAGACGTGTAACCAATGGCACCCCATACCATCACGCCGGATGATACGCCAGTATGGCGATGACGAATACACACTTCCAATGTGCGTTCACCGAGATGTCGCCAAACACGGATGCGACCATCGTAACGCTGTAAACAGAACCTGGATTCACCCGAAAAAAATGACGTATTGCCATTCGTGCACCCAGGTTCGTCGTTGATTACACCATCGCAGGCGCTCCTGTCTGTAATGCAGCGTCAAGGGTAACCGCAGCCACGGTCTCCGAGCTGATAGTACATGCTGCTGCAAAAGTCGTCGAACTGTTCGTGCAGATGGCTGTTGTCTTGCAAACGTCCCCATGTGTTGACTCAGCGATCGAGGCGTGGCTGCACGATCCGTTACAGCCATGCAGATAAGATGCCTGTCATCTCGACTGCTAGTGATACGAGGCCGTCGGGATCCAGCACGGCGTTCCGTGTTACCCTCCTGAACCCACCGATTCCATATTCTGCTGACAGTCATTGGATCTCGACTAACGCGAGCAGCAATGTCGCGATACGATAAATCGCAATCGCGACTGGCTACAATCCGACCTTTATCAATGTCGGAAACGTGATGGTACGCATTTGTCCTCCTTACACGAGACATCACAACAACGTTTCACCAGGCAACGCCGGTCAACTGCTATTTGTGTATGACAAATCGGTTGGAAACTTTCCTCATGTCAGCATGCTGTAGGCGTCGCCACCGGCGCCAACCTTGTGTGAATGCTCTGAAAAGCTAATCATTTGCATATCACAACATCTTCTTCCGGTCGGTTAAATTTCGCGCCTGTAGCACGTCATCTTCGTGGTGTAGCAATTTCAATGGCCAGTAGGGTAAGTGTTCGAACGGCTATACAAATAGCCGCTGGTTCAGGTGAAACCAAAAAGTTTTTACCCCTGGTCCAGGTGAAACCAAAAGCTGTTCACTCCATGTTCCTAGTTCAAATAGCAATGGAGGAGCAAGACGCCCAGAAAACGCGATTCCACGCGCGGTCTTTTCAAACATACTGTATTTTTTACAGCGCTTCTGCTCTATAACGATACAAATATGGTTCTTGGCGAAGTGAGAGATGTAACGTATCAGTCCCGACTCGGCGTTGGATGGCTATAGGGCACCAGAATGGATGGATCATTCCCCTTAACCTTCATCTTCCCCTATAGCCACGTGTCGTTTGGAATGTAATTTTATATGTTCTTTAATACTTGAACAATAAACTAGTTGCAGCGCAACACAAGTGTTAACTGCATGGGTTCCACACAAAGCAAATGTGGTCTGATCAATTTCTGTTGCATTTTACTATTCAATTCTTCTAGTAAATAAACGTCCTGGGGAACCACGAGATGCAACTCTTTCATTTAGACGTCACTTGGACGACTTGCGTGTCCTGGAAGCCAACGGCACCCGGTTACGGTCACCCATCCAAGTACTAGCCAGGCCCAACGTTGCTTAACTTCGATGATTGGGCGGGAATCGGTGTTACCAATTTGGCAACGCCGCTGGAAGTTCTTCTAATAAAGTAGCTGGAAAAGCCACAACTGCTAGACAGTTACTAGATTTGCTTATTGACGAAGAAAGGTCACAATGTTAAGGTTTTTGTGGTTACTTAGCTTTTAATGCCTTGGAACAGTAACTTGAAACAATAAAAGGCTTACATTTGTTTGCATTTCATTAAGCAAAGATTCAGTAATTCTGACAGCAGGAAGGCTTGAAATTGTGTTTGCTTGAACCACCTAGGTTTTCACTGAAGTATAAGTGCATGCCGGATTCAGTCAGGGATTTTCTAGACGACATCCAAAAATGTTTTTCATTTGTTCATTCTGGACTGGTAATTTTTTCCTTCTTATGTAACGCGGATTTTCCTAAGGTAATGTTGCACCGGTTCCCACCTTTAATATCAGTACTGGCACTGTTGTTTACTGGATAAAACAGTTATCTCAAAGATAGCTGCGGTAATCAGTGAAGCGTTAATGAAAAGCGTTTTTAGAATGGGCGCCAAATTATCGACTTGACGCTTCGGAAAACCACGATAACGTTTGCAAGACTCTGAACAGGTGTTAGAACACGGTTAACTTTTTTCTGAAAATTAAAAACAATTTCATTAAAAGTAATCATCAATACTGCTAAATCTTACTATGTTCGAGTATCCTTGAGTATAACTTACGCATCTGTAGCAGCACATGGTTAGATCAAGGTCTCAAAAGTTAGCAGGCGCGAACAGGTGCTCGGGATGTAACAGTTAAAAACAAAAAAAGAATAAAAATTCAAGTAAAGAGGGTCTTTAACCTTCTTTACGAACTGCGTAGAAGCACTTCACTATGTCACACAACTAGCATTCCTAGAAGAAAGAGTAAGTGGAGAAACGAATAGCTTACAGAATTAACATTTCGCTGTGCATCGGTGTTTGTGACAGTTGGTCGTGCGCCGTGCATGGATAACTAAGCCTGCAAGAATATCCGCAAAAGGCGACCATCGTGGCTGACGGACTGTTGAGCTCAGAGATAAGAGTGCTTTCAGACACGTACCACGGAAGTGTTTTAAAATAACTACCGTTCACGTTACATATTAATGGGTTACCGCACAGTATTAGTTGCAGTAGCAGACTTCCTGAAACAACACGGTTATTTACTAGCAAATGATACCCAATAAAAAGTCGTTAACGTACCTAATCATCTGTTGAAAAAATATTAATCTAGTGCAGAGAATCATACCTTGCTACTACTGACGAGGAGTCTCATGATTTGCTCTTCGTAAAATGTAAAAATGTAACTGTGCACTTAATGAGTAGCCCGCATCTCGTGGTCGTGCGGTAGCGTTCTCGCTTCCCACGCCCGGGTTCCCGGGTTCGATTCCCGGCGGGGTCAGAGATTTTCTCTGCCTCGTGATGGCTGGGTGTTGTGTGCTGTCCTTAGGTTATTTAGGTTTAAGTAGTTCTAAGTTCTAGGGGACTTATGACCACAGCAGTTGAGTCCCATAGTGCTCAGAGCCATTTGAACTTAATGAGTAGATATTCACATCTGGAGTCGGTCAAGTCATGTATATACACGACAGTAGCTACATGAGGAGATACGAAGCGGACCGATCACGTTGGCTCAGTTGTATGTGAAGCAAGCGGGAAGCTATGAGATGTTGGGAGTTTGTGACTCGTAATCTGTCCCTCAGTCTGTGCAAGTAGCGAGCATTAAAGGAAAGCAAAGCAAAATAATATTCAAGGAGAAGAAATAAAAATTTTTGAGTTTGCCGATGACACTTTCAGGGACAGCAAACGACTTGGAAGAGCAGCTGAACGGAATGGACAGTGGCATGAAAGGAGAACATAAGGTGAACACCAATAAAAGCAACACAAGGGTAAGGAAATGTAGTCGAATAAAATCATGTGATACTGAGAGAATTACACTAATGGCCATTAAAATTGCTACACCAAGAAGAAATGCAGATGATAAACGGGTATTCATTGAACCAATATACACTCCTGGAAATGGAAAAAAGAACACATTGACACCGGTGTGTCAGACCCACCATACTTGCTCCGGACACTGCGAGAGGGCTGTACAAGCAATGATCACACGCGCGTCACAGCGGACACACCAGGACCCGCGGTGTTGGCCGTCAAATGGCGCTAGCTGCGCAGCATTTGTGCACCGCCGCCGTCAGTGTCAGCCAGTTTGCCGTGGCATACGGAGCTCCATCGCAGTCTTTAACACTGGTAGCATGCCGCGACAGCGTGGACGTGAACCGTATGTGCAGTTGACGGACTTTGAGCGAGGGCGTATAGTGGGCATGCGGGAGGCCGGGTGGACGTACCGCCGAATTGCTCAACACGTGGGGCGTGAGGTCTCCACAGTACATCGATGTTGTCGCCAGTGGTCGGCGGAAGGTGCACGTGCCCGTCGACCTGGGACCGGACCGCAGCGACGCACGGATGCACGCCAAGACCGTAGGATCCTACGCAGTGCCGTAGGGGACCGCACCGCCACTTCCCAGCAAATTAGGGACACTGTTGCTCCTGGGGTATCGGCGAGGACCATTTGCAACCGTCTCCATGAAGCTGGGCTACGGTCCCGCACACCGTTAGGCCGTCTTCCGCTCACGCCCCAACATCGTGCAGCCCGCCTCCAGTGGTGTCGCGACAGGCGTGAATGGAGGGACGAATGGAGACGTGTCGTCTTCAGCGATGAGAGTCGCTTCTGCCTTGGTGCCAATGATGGTCGTATGCGTGTTTGGCGCCGTGCAGGTGGGCGCCACAATCAGGACTGCATACGACCGAGGCACACAGGGCCAACACCCGGCATCATGGTGTGGGGAGCGATCTCCTACACTGGCCGTACACCACTGGTGATCGTCGAGGGGACACTGAATAGTGCACGGTACATCCAAACCGTCATCGAACCCATCGTTATGGCCCGCATCTCATGGTCGTGCGGTAGCGTTCTCGCTTCCCACGCCCGGGTTCCCGGGTTCGATTCCCGGCGGGGTCAGGGATTTTCTCTGCCTCGTGATGGCTGGGTGTTGTGTGCTGTCCTTAGGTTAGTTAGGTTTAAGTAGTTCTAAGTTCTAGGGGACTTATGACCACAGCAGTTGAGTCCCATAGTGCTCAGAGCCATTTGAACCATTTTTTTGAACCCATCGTTCTACCATTCCTAGACCGGCAAGGGAACTTGCTGTTCCAACAGGACAATGCACGTCCGCATGTATCCCGTGCCACCCAACGTGCTCTAGAAGGTGTAAGTCAACTACCCTGGCCAGCAAGATCTCCGGATCTGTCCCCCATTGAGCATGTTTATGACTGGATGAAGCGTCGTCTCACGCGGTCTGCACGTCCAGCACGAACGCTGGTCCAACTGAGGCGCCAGGTGGAAATGGCATGGCAAGCCGTTCCACAGGACTACATCCGGCATCTCTACGATCGTCTCCATGGGAGAATAGCAGCCTGCATTGCTGCGAAAGGTGGATATACACTGTACTAGTGCCGACATTGTGCATGCTCTGTTGCCTGTGTCTATGTGCCTGTGGTTCTGTCAGTGTGATCATGTGATGTATCTGACCCCAGGAATGTGTCAATAAAGTTTCCCCTTCCTGGGACAATGAATTCACGGTGTTCTTATTTCAATTTCCAGGAGTGTATTATACTAGAACTGACATATGATTACATTTTCAAGCAATTTGGGTGCATAGATCCTGAGAAATCAGTACCCAGAACAACCACCTGTGGCCGTAGTAACGGCCTTGATACGCCTGGGCATTGAGTCAAACAGAGCTTGGATAGCGTGTACAGGTACAGCTGCCCATGCAGCTTCAACACGATACCACAGTTCATCAAGAGTAGTGGCTCTGAGCACTATGGGACTTAACATCTGTGGTCATCAGTCCCCTAGAACTTAGAACTACTTAAACCTAACTAGCCTAAGGACATCACACACATCCATGCCCGAGGCAGGATTCGAACCTGCGACCGTAGCGGTCACGCGGTTCCAGACTGAAGTGCCTAGAACCACACGGCCACACCGGCCGGCTCAAGAGTAGTGACTGGCGTATTGTGACGAGCCAGTTGCTCGGCCACCATCGACCAGACGTTTTCAATTGGTGAGAGATTTGGAGAATGTGTTGACCAGGGCAGCAGTCGAATATTTTCTGTATCCAGAAAGGCCCTTACAGGACCTGCAACATGCGGTCGTGCATTATCCTGCTGAAATGTAGGGTTTCGCAGGGATCGAATGAAGGGTAGAGCCACGGGTCGTAAAATATCTTAAATGTAGCGTTCACTGTTGAAAGTGCCGTCAATGCGAACAAGAGGTGACCGAGACGTGTAACCAATGGCACCCCATACCAACCCGCCGGGTGATACGCCAGTATGGCGATGACGAATACACGCTTCCAATGTGCGTTCACCGCGGTGTCGCCAAAGACGGACGCGACCATCATGATGCTGTAAACAGAACCTGGATTCATCCGAAAAAATGACGTTTTGCCATTCGTGCACCCAGGTTCGTCGTTGAGTACATCATCGCAGGCGCTCCTGTCTGTGATGCAGCATCAAGGGTAACCGCAGCCATGGTCTCCGAGCTGATAGTCCATGCAGCCGTAAACGTCGTCGAACTGTTCGTGCAGATGGTTGTTGTCTTGGAAACGTCTCCATCCGTTGACTCACGGATCGAGACGTGGCTGCACGATCCGTTACAGCAGTGCGGATAAGATGCCTGTCATCTCGACTGCTAGTGATACGAGGCCGTTGGGATCCAGCACGGCCTTCCGTATTATTCTCCTGAACCCACCGATTCCATATTCTGCTAACAGTCATTGGCTGTCGTCCAACGCGAGCAGCAATGTCGTGATACGATAAACTGCAATCGCGATAGGCTACAATCCGACCTTTGACAAAGTCGGAAACGTGATGGTACGCATTTCTCCTCCTTATACGAGGCACCACAACAACGTTTCACCAGGCAACGCCGGTCAAGTGCTGTTTGTGTATGAGAAATCGGTTGGAAACTTTCCTCATGTCAGCACGTTGTGGGTGTCGCAACCGGCGCCAACCTTGTGTGAATACTCTGAAAAGCTAATCATTTGCATATTACAGCATCTTCTTCCTGTCGGTTAAACTTCGCGTCTGTAGCAAAACATCTTCGTGGTGTAGCAATTTTAATGGCCAGTGGTGTAAATTAGAAAACGAGACAATTAAGGTAGTTGCTGAGTTGTGCTATTTGAACAGCAAAAAACTGATGGTCGAAGCAGAGGAGATATAAAGTGTAGACTGACAATGGCAAGAAAAGCGTTTCTCAAGAACAGAAATTTGTTAACTTCGAATGGAGATCCATCACGTCAGGAAGACTTTTCTGAAAGTATTTGTATGCAGTGTAGCCATGTATGGAAGTGAAACGTGGGCGATAAACGGTTCAGACAAGAAGACTATAAAAGCTTTTGAAATGTGGTGCCACAGAAGATTGATGAAGATTAGATGGGTAGATCACGTAACTAATGAGGAGGTACTGAAAAGGACTGGGGTGTCAAGAAGTTTGTGGCACACATTGACTAAAATAGGGGGTCGGTTGACAGGACACATTCTCATACATCAAGGGATCAGTAATTTAGTACTGGAGGGAGGTGTGTGGGTAAACATCATAGAGGGAGACCAAGAGATGAGTACAGTAAACACATTCAAAAGGTTGTAGGCTGCAGTAGTTACTCGGAGACGAAGAGGCTTGTACAGGATGGAATAGTGCAGAGAACTGCATCTTCAGACTGAAGGTCACAACAACAACAACAATCTGCCCCTTATACTGACAGCGGTTTTTACTCAAATTCGTTTCCAGAACTGTTCCCTGTAGGAATCGTGGAGCTTTTCTAGACCACTTGCCTCAGAATTTTAGAACATGTTTTTTGCTCGAGTATCATGTCGTTTTTGGAAACCCAGAATCTACTCTGTAGGAATCAACATGGATTCCGGAAACAGCGATCGTGTGAGACCCAACTCGCTTTATTTGTTCATGAGACCCAGAAAATATTAGATACAGGCTCCCAGGTAGATGCTGTTTTCCTTGACTTCCGGAAGGCGTTCGATACAGTTCCGCACTGTCGCCTGATAAACAAAGTAAGAGCCTACGGAATATCAGACCAGCTGTGTGGCTGGATTGAAGAGTTTTTAGCAAACAGAACACAGCATGTTGTTATCAATGGAGAGACGTCTACAGACGTTAAAGTAACCTCTGGCGTGCCACAGGGGAGTGTTATGGGACCATTGCTTTTCACAATATATATAAATGACCTAGTAGATACTGTCGGAAGTTCCATGCGGCTTTTCGCGGATGATGCTGTAGTATACAGAGAAGTTGCAGCATTAGAAAATTGTAGCGAAATGCAGGAAGATCTGCAGCGGATAGGCACTTGGTGCAGGGAGTGGCAACTGACCCTTGACATAGACGAATGTAATGTATGGCGAATAGATAGAAAGAAGGATCCTTTATTGTATGATTATATGATAGCGGAACAAACACTGGTAGCAGTTACTTCTGTAAAATACCTGGGAGTATGCGTGCGGAACGATTTGAAGTGGAATGATCATATAAAATTAATTGTTGGTAAGGCGGGTGCCAGGTTGAGATTCATTGGGAGAGACCTTAGAAAATGTAGTCCATCAACAAAGGAGGTGGCTTACAGAACACTCGTTCGACCTATACTTGAGTATTGCTCATCAGTGTGGGATCCGTACCAGATCGGGTTGACGGAGGAGATAGAGAAGATCCAAAGAAGAGCGGCGCGTTTCGTCACAGGGTTATTTGGTATCCGTGATAGCGTTACGGAGATGTTTAGCAAACTCAAGTGGCAGACTCTGCAAGAGAGGCGCTCTGCATCGCGGTGTAGCTTGCTCGCCAGGTTTCGAGAGGGTGCGTTTCCTGGATGAGGTATCGAATATATTGCTTCCCCCTACTTATACCTCCCGAGGAGATCACGAATGTAAAATTAGAGAGATTCGAGCGCGCACGGAGGCTTTCAGACAGTCGTTCTTCCCGCGGACCATACGCGACTGGAACAGAAAAGGGAGGTAATGACAGTGGCACGTAAAGTGCCCTCCGCCACACACCGTTGGGTGGCTTGCGGAGTATAAATGTAGATGTAGATGTAGAACTATAGTGGCACTGTCCTTCGGAGAAAAGTAACTGATAAGCCAACAGAGGGCTGAATTCTGTCACGGAAACACATTTTTTACAAAGCAACTGCGCAGACTATACTGGTGTCAGATACGGTAATAGCAGTGAGCTGTCAGCGCCGGGCAATATGGCGGCAGACCGGCACCGCTCGCTGTTCACATCGTCGAACAACATTGCAGCACGTTGAAACCACATTTGGAATCTCCCATGGACGTGCCCATGACACTGCTGTGGGTATTTTGAGAATGCGGAAAGTTTCATCTCGGTGGGTCCCGAAAGACTTGAATGCAAATCAGAGACGGGAGCATGTGCAGTGTTGTGAAGAAATCGTCCGCCAATTTGAAGCAGATGGAGGCGGCTTTCTTGCAAGATATGTGACAATGGACGAAACGTGGGTTCACCTCTCTGATCCGGAGACAAAACAAGTCACAACAATGGAAACTTCCTTCATCTCCTACCCCAAAAATTACGGGTGCAGAAATCACCCGGTAAGGTGTTGGCACCGTTCTTCTGGGATGCAAAGGGATGATTATGGTGGATTACTTGCAAAAGGGCATAACTATCAAAGCATCATACTACTGCACCCTCCCGCGCCGTTTGAGAAAAGAGATAAAGAAAAAAAGGCGTGGAAAATTAGCGCACGGAGTTCTTTTGCATCAGGGCGCGCAAAGCCCTCGCAACACTGGAAACTGTGTGGCTACTTTGTTACAGACAACCACATCATTTGCGAACTGTCTTAAAGAGCATCCAACGCTTTCTACTGGATCATTTATATAGAGTAAGCGATAACGTTTCTATTTACACACATCCCTTTAGTACTCCCGAAATTACCTTTACATCTGTCGATTTTATTCTGTTAAGAGCTATCGAATTGTAACGTCATCCGCCATATTCTCCAGATTTGGCCCCACCAGACTTTTTCCTTTTCCCGAACCTGAAAAAAGACCTCAAAGGACGACGATTTGACAATGATGATGGAGTGACTCATGCTGTGAACGCTTGCTTGCGCTCGAAATCGAAGACCTTTTATTTGATCTGTTTGCAGCACTGAGGGTGCCCGCAAGTGTATTAGTGTACACGGGTATTATATTGAAAAATTAATTGGTATTATGAAATTACCGTCATTCTTTGTTTGTTAGGCTAGAAACTTTTCGAGCCCCCCTCGAATACAGGTGAACATCAATAAAAACCGTCAAACTGCAAGGTCGGATTTCTGACTGGAAACGGAGGAAAAAGGGTCATATGAACATATGTCCGAAAATGGATGTTGTGGATCCAACGACAGACAACAAATCGTCACGGAACGCAGTACAGTGCTGCATGGCATACACGTCACAACAGATGTTGATGGTGGTGTGGGACTGCACGTGATAGGGTTAGTAGCGGTTGTCATGCAGGATGCAAGGTTACTAAATAATAAGGTTGGGCAGTAAGCGCTCTGCTCCGCCATTGGCTGGCCTAGTGACGTCAGCGTGGAAGCAAGCGCTCACAAGCAGACGACACGGCATGCGCGTTTACGTCAAGTTTTTGGCGGAGGATTTTGTTTACACCAGAATTGAGATGTCTAAACTGCTTTTCTGCTGCTAAAATATTACAGTTAAAACTGATGAGTTATATTCTTTCGCAGATTATGCCTTACACATCGGTAAAATATCATATCACAACGACACTGACATATACTTGAAATTCGAAACCTCGGCTCAAATAAATCAGAAACTATTCATTTATTCGCATTGAAATGAATTTACTTAAGAGCTCGAAGTTGCACACACTTGTTTGTAAGAACAGCATTCCTTCTTTCTAATGCCGCTATAGTATTCATCAAAGTAACTTTATCTGTGTCTGAAAAAAAACTGTCATCTGTACATGTGCTCTTATTATGACGTTTCTTACTGGGTGACAGCTTTTCCAGAGATCTCTTATGTAGTTCTCGTTTCTTATACCGTTTGGTTCTGTCTTCTGTTGCGGGTGACACATTGACAGTCGCACTACTGCACGGCAAATTGCACGAAGGAACTGCATCTGGCTTGAGCATTCTTTTTTGGGGCAAATTAAGCAATTCAGACTGTAAATCCCTTAAGTAATCTGTTTCCGCGAAATGTCGAGAGCATATTCGTGCAGGCGCAACATTTACACTGTCTTTCCTACAACATTTCGAAAACCATAGTTTTTGTAATGTTTCATTACGCGGGAAACTGTGATACATTACGTCAGTTCCCTTTGTGCTCCGGTTGTAGGAAAAACAGCCCGTAACAGCACAGCCTGGCATTGTAAAAATTAATTTTCCCATTCACTTTTAGTTTCTCCAATAAGAATTTCACAGGACGAACCCTAAACTGTAGAGTTGGCGAACACAATGTTGAGCCCGCTGTCCACTATCGCTAACTATTTCAGTTCCGAATCACATATCAATTACAGCCTAAACCGTAACACTCCCGAATTCCGAATGTTTCCCCTGTTGACTGAGTACCTCAGAAGAAAGAACTCAATCAAAAATGCTCCTTCAAACACAACACAACAACATCAATCACACACAATTCGAACTGTGTACTGTTTGGCACAGCTGCTTCCACCGTGACGTCATGCGCACAACTGAGAAAACACGTTGCTTTCTGCGCATCGCTTTCTGCGCCCCCCTGGCAGGATGCACATAATCGGACTTTGACTGACATCATGTTGGCTGGCAACTTGGCTGGAGCGTGTACTAAAATTCGTCTCAATATCGTGTACAACGTGGTCCTCCAAATGTGGTGTACGCGCAGTTCGCCGCCTCCCTGCACGTTCGTCTGTTTGAAAGGACTCATAACAACATAAACGCCCAAAAAGGCGCTTGAAATGTTGTAGTGGGCGTCTGTGAGGGTTTTGGTATACCCGTGCTGCCTCTCGACGGTATCCATCTGCTTGGCTGTACGCAAACACCATCTCGGCTAGTTCCCGACATGAATACCAGACCATTCTGCTGCTTACAGTACGCTGCGTCAATTACACAGCCTGCAACATAATAGAAACACACGGGCCGTGGTCAGAGGAACTTTCACTTGTCAGCGCCATCCACTGTGGCAACGACGCATTTCCGGACACATGTTCATGGGACCTTCATTCCTCCATTTCCTTTTCTCTGCCACGTGATGACTGGGTGTTGTGTGATGTCCTTAGGTTAGTTAGGTTTAAGTAGTTCTAAGTTCTAGGGGACTGATGACCATAGATGTTAAGTCCCATAGTGCTCCGAGCCATTTGAACCATTTTGAACCTCCATTTCCACTCAAGAATCCGTCCTTGCAGTTTCACGGTTTTTATTAATGTTCACCCTGTATATATTATTGCTAGATACAGCTTTCAACAATTTTCATTACCTTTAATTTTTTGGTAAAAGTCGTTGCATGTTGGAAACTTCAGATTACAACAAATTTACATTTGTGCTTTTCCCGTACGGACACTCAATTTCGTTCCTAACGTCAGCCCACAAATGATTCGTGTGACCGAAGACTATTTCCACATAAGCATTGCTGTACGGAACCAAAATTAATCTCTCGATATTTTTCATATTACGCGCGATGTACTTGAGGACAATTCTATGGAAATGGAAGAGGATGTAGATGAAGATGAAATGGGAGATATGATACTGCGTGAAGAGTTTGACAGAGCACTGAAAGAGCTGAGTCGAAACAAGGCCCCGGGAGTAGACAACATTCCATTAGAACTACTGACAGGCTTGGGAGGGCCAGTCCTGACAAAACTCTACCATCTGGTGAGCAAGACGTATGAGACAGGCGAAATACTCTCAGTCTTCAACAAGAATATAATAAATCCAATCCCAAAGAAAGCTGGTGTTGACAGATGTGAAAATTACCGAACTATCAGTTTAATGAGTCACGGCTGCAAAATACTAACACGAATTCTTTTGAGACCAATCGAAAAACTGGTAGAAGCCAACCTCGGGGAAGATCAGTTTGGATTCCATAGAAATGGAACACGTGAGGCAATACTGATCTTACGACTTATCTTAGAAGCCTAGATTAAGAAAAGGCAAACCTACGTTTCTAGAATTTGTAGACTTACAGAAAGCTTTTGACAATGTTGACTGGAATACGCTTTTTCAAATTCTGTAGGTGGCTGGGGTAAAATACAGGGAGCGACAGACTATTTACAATTTGTACAGAAACCATATGGCAGCTATAAGAGTCGAGAGGCAAGAAAGAGTGGTTGGGAAGGGAGTGAGACAGGGGTGTAGCCTCTCCCCGATGTTATTCAATATTGAGCAAGCAGGGAAGGAAACAAAAGAAAAATTGGGAGTAGGAATTGAAATCCATGGAGAAGGAATAAAAACTTTGAGGTTCGCCGATGACATTGTAATTCTGTCAGAGACAGCAAAGGACTTGAAAGAGAAATTGAACGGAATGGGCAGTGTTTTGAATGGAGGATATAAGATGAACATCAACAAAAGCAAAACGAGGATAATGGAATGTAGTCGAATTAAGTCGGGTGATGCTGAGGTAATTAGATTAGGAAATGAGACGCTTAAAGTAGTAAATGAGTTTTGCTATTTAGGGAGCAAAATAACTGATGATGCTCGAAGTAGAGAGGATATAAAATGTAGACTGGCAATGGCAAGGAAAGCGTTTCTGAAGAAGAGAAATTTGTTAACATCGAGTATAGATTTAAGTGTCAGGAAGTCTTTTCTGAAAGTATTTGTATGTCGTGTAGCCATGTATGGAAGTTGGTTGGTTTTTGGGGGAGGAGACCGGACCGCGAGGTCATCGGTCCATGTATGGAAGTGAAACGTGGACGATAAATAGTTTGGACAAGAAGAGAATAGAAGCTTTCGAAATGTAGTGCTACAGAGGAATGCTGAAGATTAGGTTGGTAGATCACATAATTAATGAGGAGGTATTGAATAGAATTGGGGAGAAGAGGAGTTTGTGGCACAAATTGACTAGAAGAAGGGATCGGTTGGTGGGACATGTTCTGAGGCATCAAGGGATCACCAATTTAGTACTAGAGGGCAGCGTGGAGGGTAAAAATCGTAGAGGGAGACCAAGAGATGAATACACTAAGCAGATTCAGAAGGATGTAGGTTGCAGTAGGTACTGGGAGATGAAGAAGCTTGCACAGGAAAGAGTAGCATGGAGAGCTGCATCAAACCAGTCTCTGGACTGAAGACAACCGCAACAGGCGTTTCTTCTGAGTTTAAAAAAGCTTTCCACGAAAACGAGTTTGTGGACATAGAAGCTTGTCTTCCGCTAACAGATACTTTACGAAACTCATTTCGCTGTGTTCCTCCATGAGATTCATAGCGGTGTAGACAACGACTCTTATGTTGATGCCGTCTTTCTTGATTTCAGGAAGGCATTCCACACCATTCCCCACTGTCGTTTAGTGAAAAAAAAATACAAGCTTATCTAGTATCTGAGCAGATTTGCGACTGGACACAAGACTTCCTTACAGACAGAACTCAACGGATCGCTCTTAACAGAATAGCATCGACGGATGTAAAGGTAATTTCGGGGGTACTCCAGGGCAGTGTGATAGAACAGTTACTGCTTACTATCTACGAGGGCAGTTCAATAAGTAATGCAACACATTTTTTTTCTGAAACAGGGATTGTTTTATTCAGCATTGAAATACACCAGGTTATTCCCCAATCTTTTAGCTACACAACACTATTTTTCAACGTAATCTCCATTCAATGCTACGGCCTTACGCCACCTTGAAATGAGGGCCTGTATGCCTGCACGGTACCATTCCACTGGTCGATGTCGGAGCCAACGTCGTACTGCATCAATAACTTCATCATCCGCGTAGTGCGTCCCACGGATTGCGTCCTTCATTGGGCCAAACATATGGAAATCCGACGGTGCGAGATCGGGGCTGTAGGGTGCATGAGAAAGAACAGTCCACTGAAGTTTTGTGAGCTCCTCTCGGGTGCGAAGACTTGTGTGAGGTCTTGCGTTGTCATGAAGAAGGAGAAGTTCGTTCTGATTTTTGTGCCTGCGAACACGCTGAAGTCGTTTCTTCAATTTCTGAAGAGTAGCACAATACACTTCAGAGTTGATCGTTTGACCATGGGGAAGGACATCGAACAGAATAACCCCTTCAGTGTCCCAGAAGACTGTAACCATGACTTTACCGGCTGAGGGTATGGCTTTAAACTTTTTCTTGGTAGGGGAGTGGGTGTGGCGCCACTCCATTGATTGCCGTTTTGTTTCAGGTTCGAAGTGATGAACCCATGTTTCATCGCCTGTAACAATCTTTGACAAGAAATTGTCACCCTCAGCCACATGACGAGCAAGCAATTCCGCACAGATGGTTCCCCTTTGCTCTTCATGGTGTTCGGTTAGACAATGAGGGACCCAGCGGGAACAAACCTTTGAATATCCCAACTGGTGAACAATTGTGACAACACTACCAACAGAGATGTCAAGTTGAGCACTGAGTTGTTTGATGGTGATCCGTCGATCATCTCGAACGAGTGTGTTCGCACGCTCCGCCATTGCAGGAGTCACAGCTGTGCACGGCCGGCCCGCACGCGGGAGATCATACAGTCTTGCTTGACCTTGCAGCGATGATGACACACGCTTTGCCCAACGACTCACCGTGCTTTTGTCCACTGCCAGATCACCGTAGACATTCTGCAAGCGCCTATGAATATCTGAGATGCCCTGGTTTTCCGCCAAAAGAAACTCGATCACTGCCCGTTGTTTGCAACGCACATCCGTTACAGACGCCATTTTAACCGCTCCGTACAGCGCTGCCACCTGTCGGAAGTCAATTAAACTATACAAGACGAAGCGGGAATGTTTGAAAATATTCCACAAGAAATTTCCGGTTTTTTCAACCAAAATTGGCCGAGAAAAAAAAATGTGTTGCATTACTTATTGAACTGCCCTCGTATATAAATGATCCAGTAGAAAGCATTGGATGCTCTTTAAGACAGTTCGCAAATGATGATGTTGTCTATAACAAAGTAGCAACGCCGGAAGTCAGTTTCTGTTTGCAGAACGACCTGCAGAGGACTGTGCGAATGGTGCAGACTCTGGCAGTTGAAACTGAATGCAAATAAATGTAACATATTGCGCATACATAGAAACAAAAAGCCACTACTGTGCAACTACGCTATTGATGAGAATGTAGTTCTATATATGTAGGAGCGACCTTAAGTCAAATGACCGCATAAAACAAAGAGTAGTCTTAAAGAAAGGTAACTCATCCACGAAGGAAGTGGCTTTTCAGGAGCTTGTTCGACCGATTCTTGAGTGCTGTTCATCAGTCTGGGGTCCTTTATAGGTAGGACTGGTAGATGAGACAGAAGATCCAACGTAAAGCGTCGAGAACGTTACCGAAATGCTCAATAAACTTCATCGGCATTCGTTGCAAGAGAGGCGTTGTGAATCACGGAGAGGTCTAATACTGAAATATTGAGAGTGCTTATAAAGGCACATTTGCATGCCGTGCGTGAGTTTCCTCGGAAACGCGAAATCTTAATTAAATAATTAATCTCTGACAAATAAATAAAGCCTATGGCACAGAACTGCAGCGCTATGCCGCTGATAAAACAAAATACAATTATGACACTCTTATGTTTCATTAAGAAGAAGTAGGTCATGTACAATAACTGGTGCGGGAAGCACGTATATTTTATTAACTGGCACACCGCCATATTTGATGTTATATAAGAACACTGCGAGTTGCAATCTTACTAGGCACTCGACTCTGTAAAGATTCTATATTTATGAAAGTAAGTTGAATTATTTAACTATAGGCTTATTCGTTGAATATATCTGATTTAACTAACTGCGTAAATTTATGTTTAGTAGACAGTCACCTCTGTACGACGTATTGACATGGCTGGCAAATTATTCTAATATTGAGATTTTGAGTCCGCACCTACCGCAGCAGTCTTAGGAAACGATTTAAATACGAAGTCCGATTATTTGAGTCTTATTTCACGGTCAACTACGAATAACATTGCATTTACGAAAAAGCCATTGTCAAGCGTCTGATACCAAATAATTAAACGTCCACGTTCCAGATAAGCAAATATTAATTACAACAAAACACTATAATACATAATTAATAATTAACATTTTATTTTATTTTATTATTTTTATTTATTTTATAAGCTCTTTCCAGGAGGGGTCGCATACATATGTCTCGCGTGATGACCGCGACGACAAACTTCGAGAAATTAGAGCCATTAGAGGAGCTTGCCGCCAATCATTCTTCCCGCGCGCCATTCACGAGCGGAACAGCATAAGGTCGGTATTACACTATCAAATTTCTTTGTCAAAGTTGATATGTCAAATATTTATGTCAAAGAAGTTTGATGGTGTAATAGGGCACTTTGTCAAATCTCGTCTGACGTCAAATAAATTTGATCAAATCTAGGGCCTCGCTGTAGATTTGATCAGAGAAGTCGCTTGTCTTCTGTTCACTGCAATGTGGCATGTTACCACGTGGAGCGCTAGCATCGCCGCAGCGTTCTGTCATCTGTAGTGTGTTTATAAACATGGCCAGCAAATACAATTGGTGTGAACCGACAACTACAAAATTAATAGAGACGTTTGAAGCTGATGAGGCGCTTCACAGCGTGATGCACCCTGAATAAAAAAATAGATTAAGAAGATTGGAGACCAAACCTAACGTATTCTAACCTAACCTAACTCTCTCCTGTAGCAAGGAATCGGAGTGTTACAGTGAGCCTGTCTTCTGCAGATGTAGCAGTTCTTAAGTGAGTATTGTGCTTTGTGATATGAGGATACACTTCATTGAGCAAATACTGAAATGTATACTCATCCATTCTTAAGTAATTTATGTACGACCTGACGTCCTCTACTACAAGCTCACGTAACAAGTTTTGTTGAAAGCTTTTATCGTCTCGTAAAACACACGGCTTCACCCAGGTACGTTTCGTTTTTTTCCCCCGCTTCTCTTCCACGTGTGCACTCACTGCAATTGTGCTATAGGCAACTGCTGCGGTTAATAACAAGTTGTTATCAGCCATCTTGGAATTTGACGAAAAATATGACAGTGTAATAGCCCTTTTCAGCGCCACGTCAAAGATCTTTGTCAAATATATTTGACGAATATTTGATCACATCTTTGACAAAGAAATTTGATAGTGTAATACCGGCCTAAGGGGGGATTAGTTAGTAGTGCCAGAAGTATCCTTCGCCACACACCGTTAGGTGGCTTGCTAGTGTGATTTACATGTAGATTTTGTAATTGTTTCAGAGTTTTGTTTAATATACGGATTTCTTCGCATTAACTATCTTTGTCAATGTCTTCTTCAGTGACCGACCACCTTTGACGCCTGCACATACTTTGAGCTTATATTCACATACGAAACACTGCGCACAACAGTCAAAACGCAACTGCGTTCTACTCTGAGATTCAACGTATTAACCGGTTCGCGGTGTGGCTCACGGGCGGCAGCGGCGGCAAGCGAGTGCAGAGAAAGAGAGACGGAAAACGATAACCAAGGTCACGAATGCAGCACGCGCCGACCGGCAAGACAGCACCATATATTTATTGACTTGATTTTGCAATTCAATAAATAAATTACTGATAGAGAATCGAGTTACAAAAATTCCAAACCATACATACTTTGCTGTTGAACACGGATCTGAAATACCGAACAGCCCGGTAAAAAACCGAACACCTGGCAACGCAGCCTTAGAAATTAATTTTCGTTTACCACTCAGAATCTGTTCCAGTTGTTTAGAAACTCTCGTGCAGTACAGATAACAGAGGAGAGAAAAGACAAATCTCGAGTGTCAGACTTTGATCTCACAATTTCAGTCCAGACCATGTTTGTGGCATGAGTGGCATATCAGTTTCAAAAATAGGGCACTGACAAAGAAAATGTGATAAGAACTAGGTAATACAATAAACTTGTCAGGTAACAGTAACTTATTATTTTAACCGATTTCACAAAATACTTTCATTTGCTAATCAATAATTTTTTATTATTACCTACCAGAATAGGATGAGACATAGTTCAACTAATAACTGGTAAAAACATTATTGTAACATTAAAATATGTCACCAATAATAAATTAGCAAAGAATACTGGCTGTTGATTAAAACAGGACATAAATTTATACCTTATTGCTATTGCTTCTGCGGTTGGCCTTCGATATGATCTGGATGTGGCCGAGCAGTTCTAGGCGCTTAAGTCCGGAACTGCGCTGCTGCTACGGTCGCAGGTTCGAATCCTGCCTCGGGCATGGATGTGTGTGGTGTCCTTAGGTTAGTTAGCTTTAAATAGTTCTAAGTCTAGGGGACTGATGACCTCAGATGTTAAGTCCCATAGTGCTTGGAGCTATTTTTATTGATATGGAACGGGATCTGATAGACGCCCCAATTCATTCACTGCCTGCATCGTTAATGCCATCCCTATCTCTGATAACATTGTACAACACACGGAGAGTACGTACAAACCTGTTTTCTTTTGACATGTTTGGTACTTCTAAACATGTTCCTGAAAATCGCCATTTTCTCCGTAATATCCCAAAAGTACATTCAATGGTTTTTCTAGCTTCTGGTAGATTAATATTGAAGTTTTCTTCATATGCCGCCTTACGTTTTTCTGAAAATGGATGCAGAAGGTCCAGTTTCAATGGAGGGCTTCATAGCCAATGAGAGCGTGTGGTGCTGAAATATTTCTATTTGGTAAGACTTTTGGGGGAGGTACATTAAATTCGTTGTTTTCCGCCGTCTAAGCAATTCACGGGCCATAAAATTTCCCCCACCACTTTTTCTTCCAGCGCCAACATCAATAGCCAAAAACTTTTTACTAGCATCAGCAACACCCAGAAGTAACTACAGAAAAGTATTTCAGGCATCTGAAATAACTATATCCACAATGTGGTGGACATTTATGTTCACAATGGCGTCCATCTATTGCTCCTATACGGTTCGGAAATTTCCATAACAGAAAATAATTTTCTGCGGCACTCTTGACTTCAGTGCAATAGAAGAACACGAGTCATAAACTATAAAGCTAATAGTACATCTTCAAAGTCTAAATTCAAATGCTAGACGTCGAAAACTGTCCCTGTTGCCAAAATCTGAAAGAGAAGAGAACAAAAGTTTTGGTACCAAATAATTCAGTTACTGTAGTTGAAATAATTAACAACTGAGTAATTAAAGAAATAATTAATCATTTTAAGTATAATGGAAACACGTAACTAAATAAGTTTTACATTTACTGACGATGTAAGAACCAATCCTCTTTATTTATGTTTTTTCAGTATAAACAATTAGAAATAGCAGAAATATATTATTTTGACTGTACACTTATATACAGTCATCTTCAATATTTTTTTTTGTTTTCACAAAATAAATTATGTTTGTTCTGGGGGACTAATGTAGAAAGAAATGGAAATACCTGAAACATACATTCAGAAAGAATATGGAAACTCCACAATGAACAGGGTGATTCCGTGATGATGATACAAACTCTGAGGGATTATTGAGAAGAATAAAATATATCGATTTGAGGTAAGGGACTCTCGACAGAGTCGAAAGTTGTACCTAGATATCGTTCTGCTACTTCTGACAATGGAATAGTCGTACCGGTACTGTTGCCGCTAAAATTGTGGGGAAGGCAACGTGCAGAGGTGGTAGTATTGATCAAAATAAATAAAAAAAAGCCCATAAACCTGGGCTCTAATGTGTATACCTTAACAGCTATGAGCACTTGTTCATCTTAGATACTATGAAACACATTTCTTCTGTTTAACAACTGCTCACAGCCCTTGAGGTATAAATGTTGGAGCCCGTACTGACTGGAATTTTTTTCTTGTTTTGGTCCGTATTAGCTCCTCCAAAAGTGCGGAAACCAAATAGCTTGCAGTAGAAGAGACGTGATCACAGTGTCGAAGGTGAACAGGTGCTCATAGGTCTTAAGACATGCATTTTAGGGACTCTATTTACTAGAATTTGTTTCTTATTTTGATCCGAACGACCAGATATGGCAGTTATCTACCCTAAAGTACAGGGTGTTTCAAAAATGACCGGTATATTTGAAACGGCAATAAAAACTAAACGAGCAGCGATAGAAATACACCGTTTGTTGCAAATGCTTGGGACAACAGTAAATTTTCAGGCAGACAAACTTTCGAAATTACAGTAGTTACAATTTTCAACAACAGATGGCGCTGCGGTCTGGGAAACTCTATAGTACGATATTTTCCACATATCCATCATGCGTAGCAATAATATGGCGTAGTCTCTGAATGAAATTACCCGAAACCTTTTACAACGTGTCCGGCGGAATGGCTTCACATGCAGATGAGATATACTGCTTCAGCTGTTCAATTGTTTCTGGATTCTGGCGGTACACCTGGTCTTTCAAGTGTCCCCACAGAAAGAAGTCACAGGGTTCATGTCTGGCGAATAGGGAGGCCAATCCACGCCGCCTCCTGTATGTTTCGGATAGCCCAAAGCAATCACACGATCATCGAAATATTCATTCAGGAAATTAAAGACGTCGGCCGTGCGATGTGGCCGGGCACCATCTTGCATAAACCACGAGGTGTTCGCAGTGTCGTCTAAGGCAGTTTGTACCACCACAAATTCACGAAGAATGTCCAGATAGCGTGACGCAGTAATCGTTTCGGATCTGAAAAATGGGCCAATGATGCCTTTGGAAGACATGGCGGCCCAGACCAGTACTTTTTGAGGATGCAGGGACGATGGGACTGCAACATGGGGCTTTTCTGTTCCCCATATGCGCCAGTTCTGTTTATTGACGAAGCCGTCCAGGTAAAAATAAGCTTCGTCAGTAAACCAAATGCTGCCCACATGCATATCGCCGTCATCAATCCTGTGCACTATATCGTTAGCGAATGTCTCTCGTGCAGCAATGGTAGCGGCGCTGAGGGGTTGCCGCGTTTGAATTTTGTATGGATAGAGGTGTAAACTCTGGCGCATGAGACGATACGTGGACGTTGGCGTCATTTGGACCGCAGCTGCAACACGGCGAACGGAAACCCGAGGCCGGTGTCGGATCACCTGCCGCACTAGCTGCGCGTTGCCCTCTGTGGTTGCCGTACGCGGTCGCCCTACCTTTCCAGCACGTTCATCCGTCACGTTCCCAGTCCGTTGAAATTTTTCAAACAGATCCTTTATTGTATCGCTTTTCGGTCCTTTGGTTACATTAAACCTCCGTTGAAAACTTCGTCTTGTTGCAACAACACTGTGTTCTAGGCGGTGGAATTCCAACACCAGAAAAATCCTCTGTTCTAAGGAATAAACCATGTTGTCTACAGCGCACCTGCACGTTGTGAACAGCACACGCTTACAGCAGAAAGACGACGTACAGAATGGCGCACCCACAGACTGCGTTGTCGTCTATATCTTTCACATCACTTGCAGCGCCATCTGTTGTTGAAAATTGTAACTACTGTAATTTCGAAAGTTTGTCCGCCTGAAAATGTACTGTTGTCCCAAGCATATTGCAACAAACGGTGTATTTCTATCGCTGCTCGTTTCGTTTTTATTGCCGTTTCAAATATACCGGTCATTTTTGAAACACCCTGTATTAGCAACAACCGTATCGTTACATGTATGCCACTGTTAGAGGTATCAGAACGATTTTCGTTTTTAACTTTCGACCCGGTCGTTTCCGGAACAGAGGTCCCTCACCCAGAATTTGTACATTTACCCTTTACCATCACCCCTAAAAGTTTGTAACATCACGGAAACACACTATACATCTCGTTCTACCTACAGTCTCCCACACAGGAAGTGTACATCTGCAGCTCCCATGAAGTTCACCCGCGATGTTCAAAAAATAGCTCTGAGCACTATGAGAGTTAACATCTGAGGTCATCAGTCCTCTAGACTTAGAACTACTTAAACCTAACTAACCTAAGGACATCACACACATCCATGCCTGAAGCAGGATTCGAACCTGCGACTGTAGCAGCAGCGCGGTTCCGGACTGAAGCGCCTAGAACCGCCCGGTCACAGTGGCCGGCCTCACCCGGGATGTTGTTTTCCCGAGCACGATCATAAGAAACCTTAAGTCTCCTTCAGTGAAAGATGACAAAAATCACAGAGACCAGTGTTGTAGAACCAAGCAAGCAACAGGGCGCAATGCCTTCCTGGCCTGAAGATGACGGTAGCTTTTCCAGGTTCCATAGTTCCAAGAGAAGTATAAGGAAAAGAGAAGTTCCGGAAGCGAATGATTGTACTGGAGGAAAAAAGGCTATTTTAAATTTGGGGAAACAAACAGGTGATATGGGAGATGACCAGGATTTCTTGTTAAGTTTAGTTCCATATGTGAGTCGTTTGGACGAGCTGGAAAAGCCGCAGCTGTGATCTAAAATTCAAAACTGCGTACTAAAGGCTGCAAAGAAGCACGAAACGAGGCAGTTATATCAGCAACATCCTCCACACTATGAGACATCACCAGCAGCCAAAAAACACCTCTTTCGGGAACGAACAGCTTCATGAACCAAATGAAGATATTCAATAAAAGAAATTGAACAATTTTTATTTCTAATTTCAAAATACACTCTCAGACAAAAAAAAAAAAAAAACGACGCACCCCGATGTAGTCATCCAAATGGGATGGCCATCGGTAGACGTGATGTACGTATACAGACAAACAAATGATTTCAGAAAAATTGGATTGTTTGTTAAAAAGAAAGAGCTTCACAAATTTAGCAAATCAATAACAAGTTGGTCGACCCTTGGCACTCATGCAGGCAATTATTCGCCTTGGCACCGACTGACAGTTGTTGGGTAACCTCCTTAGGGATACTGTGCCAGAGTCTGTCCAGTTGGCGGGTTAGATCATCAAAATCCGAAGCCGGTTGGAGGGCCCTGACCAAAAGGCTCCAAATGTTATCAACTGGCTACCTCGTTGTCCGAGGTAGGGTTTGACAAGCACTAAGACAACCAGCAGAAACTCTCACCGCGTGCAGGAAGCGTTATCTTGCTGAAATACAAACCCAGGATGACTTGCCATGAAGAACGACAAAAAGGGGTGTAGAATATCGTCGACGTACCGCTGTGTTGTAAGGGCGCTGCGGATGACAACCAAAGGGGTGGTTCTCTGAAATGAAATGGCATTCCAGACCATCACTCCTGGATGTCGGGCAATACGGGGGCTGACGCTAAGTTTGGTATCCCTCCGTTTTCCGCGGCTGGTCATTGGGGCTCAGTTCGAAACAGGACTCATCATTGAAGGCAATTCTACTCCAGTCAATCAGATTCGAGGCCGAAGACGCGGCTGGAGACGCCCTGGCCAACTTTGGGATACCAACCTGACCGTCACACTCCAGCTCTTGAGCCAGGAGTAATAGTCATTTCAGAGAAGGACCCCTCTGGTTGTCATCCGCATCATCCTTACAGCGATGCGTCGACAATATTCTACATCCCGTTTTGCTGCCCTTCATAGTAAGCCACCCTGGGTCTACTTTTCAGCAAGACAATGCTTCCTGCACACAATGCGAGTTTCTACTGGTTGTTTCGAGCTTGCCAGACCCTACCTTGACCAGCAAGGTAACTGGATCTCTCTCCAGTTGAGAACGTTTGGAGCATTAAGGACAGGCCGCTCCAACCAGCTCGGGATTTTGACGATCTAACCCATCAGTTGGACAGAATATGGCACGATGTCCTTCAGGTGGACATCCGACAATTCTATCTACCAATGACAAGCCGAATAATTGCTTGCATAAGGGCCAGAGGCGGGCCAACGCGTTATTGATTTTATTAATTTGTGAAGCTCTTTCTGTTGAATAAAAAATCCAATGTTTTCTGAATTTGTAACCAATTATTTGTCTGTACATGTACATCGCATCTACAGATTCCCGTCCCATTCGAATGATTCCTTCGTGTTGCGTCCTTTTTTTCTTTGCCTTGGATTGTACATACGGTATGAATATTACAAAATAGGGCAAATTCATTTTACCTTAAAAATAATAAATATAAATTTGAAACTGGAAAGAAATTACTTATTTTTTCAATTTTTATTTTTTATGCAATTTTTAAGTTAAAAGTTTGTGATTTTGTTGTCTGTTTTAGATAACTCAGCTCTACAGCGACATTGTCTTCTGATTTCACTTGTGGTGAAAGGGCTAGTCTTTTCCTCGTTAACCGAGGAGCTATTTTATGGAGGGCGTTATGGATGCTCGGATTTGCGTTCATGTATAAGGGGCGTTCAAAAATAAACGAGCCGGAGGCATAATTACAGAAACTGGTACCTGTATGTTAGAAGTATTGACCCTGGCTGTTGAGACACTTGTCCCACTGTGACACAAGGCAGTGAATGGCTGTCTCATAAAATTCCCGGGGCTGCGATGTTTCGACTGATTCCCCATATTGCAGTCATGTACGTGGTCACTGTTTTGGTGCTATCCATCCCCAGAAGCTGTTGTCCATCCACCAAAACTCTTTCTCCAACTCAAACAAGTGATGTCAGTCAGTCATTATGTGGTAACCAAAGGTATACCAGTGGACGGATGGGATGGAAAAGACGCCCCCGATGTACTGAAATAATAAGCATTACAGTTGATTGTGTGAACAATTTTACCAATTTTACAGTAAGTTCAATACCTACCAATGATGTGACAGCATGTTTCTCAATTTCAGTACCATAGCTAAACCACCCCACCCCTTCACTTTACAAGCATCACTGCGAATGTGGATTGATGACTGTGCAGTATGTCCATGGATTGTTAATTTTCGAACACATACGTCATCAAAGTATATCAGACAGCACCCTACATATTTCTAACACTCCGAGCAGTGTGCTTAATTTACGATCTCTCCCTATGATTATGGGGGTCACAGAGCATTCTCGCAGTCTTAGGGTAAAATTAGGGACTGAAAGTCCCCCTCACACTGTCACTGACCAACCCGCCTTGCAGCACCGTTACCGATTTAATCAGCAATCGATCAGAAGTAGGCCGCTACATTCCACGTCTCATGAATGAATAGAGCTTGCCGAGTCATCGCCCATCCAAGTGCGCAAGATTTCTCGAGATGCGCCCATGTCGACTATTCCTGTGAAGCGTCAACGACAAGAAAATTTTATGCAGTAATCATTTTTTGCCTACGAACATTTTTATTCTTCTTTCTCTTCATGAGCGATTCACTCCCCCCCCCCCCCCCCCCCCGTCTCGCGGTTCTAGGCGGGCAGTCCGGAACCGTGCGACTGCTATGGTCGCAGGTTCGAATCCTGCCTCGGGCATGGATGTGTGTGATGTCCTTAGGTTAGTTAGGTTTAAGTAGTTCTAAGTTCTAGGGGACTGATGATCTCAGATGTTAAGTCCCATAGTACTCAGAGCTATTTGAACCATTTGAGCCAAAACAAAGTGACGGACGCCCTACTGCTGCGTTTGAGGAGCGTGGGACTTAGAGGAACATGCAGCGGAGAAACGCTCCTGGCATCAACAGTCATCAAATGGTTCAAATGGCTCTGAGCACTATGGGACTCAACTGCTGAGGTCATTAGTCCCCTAGAACTTAGAACTAGTTAAACCTAACTAACCTAAGGACATCACAAACAGCCATGCCCGAGGCAGGATTCGAACCTGCGACCGTAGCGGTCTTGCGGTTCCAGACTGCAGCGCCTTTAACCGCACGGCCACTTCGGCCGGCCAGTCATCAAAATTTTCAGATTATTCTAATATTACCTTGCGGCAGTGAAAGTGGAACTCTGACAGTTCTAAGTTCTAGGGGACTAATGACCACAGCAGTTGAGTCCCATAGTGCTCAGAGCCATTTTGAACCACTGTGCCCCCCCCCCCCCTGCCCCCCCGCCTCCACCATCACCTTTCTGCTAAAACTCTAAAATTAAAGCTAGAATACACAAAGCAGGACCAAGAAGGAACCGCAAATTGCAGGACGAGAAGCAACAGTTTTAGGATGTTGGACTGGACCGAAAGCCGGCCGGTGTGGCCGAGCGGTTCTAGGCGCTTCAGTCTGGAACCGCGCGACCGCTACGGTCGTAGGTTCGAATCCTGCCTCGGGCATGGATGTGTGTGATGTCCTTAGGTTAGTTAGGTTTAAGTAGTTCTAAGTTCTAGGGGACTGATGACCTCAGATGTTAAGTCCCATAATGCTCAGAGCCAGTAGAACTGGTTCTAGAATCGGCGTTATTTGCAAAAGTGATGTAGTCGTCACAAAGGGAAGTCTGCATCGTGGAGTCTCTCTCTCTCTCTGTCCTCCTTATTTTTTATGTTATTTAGTTATGTACTTAGCTTTTTCCCTTAACGTAGTCACAGTGAGGGGTTTGCGGCCTGCAGTACTAGCAAGACTGTACACCGCCGTTATTTTTCATTCGCTCAGTACACAAATGGAATGGGACAGAATTTGCAAACAGTGGTAATATTACACTTAAGGACGGGATTATCTTATTCAGTCAACGTCTTGGAACATGTTACCAAAGATATTGTTTAACTTAGTTGTCTTTTCTTGGTGTAATTTCTCATGTAGGTCATTATTTGAAGTGTCACATATGACCTAAGATAAATAATTTTAGATTGAAATTTAATAATGCGTTTCCTTTCGTTTTAGTCTTAAACCAAACGTCAACAATTGTAATTTTTGAAAACCAACTGAGATGCTCTTTAGATGCACCTAGTTCAAAGTCTTTGATTACACAAAAATGTCACAGCCACACAGTTATCGTTGTACCACGCCGGCATGGTAGCTCAGCGTGTTCGGTCACAGAGCAGGCTGGTCTCTGCAGTAAAAAAACTGAGTGAAGGATCAACAGCGAACTTCAACGGATGTCATGTGACGTCCGCTACGATCAAACACAACGAAGATGTAGATGAACCTTATGGTGGCACAGCAACCGAAAACCGGTTTGTAAAATAATAAATGTTCTAGAATATTACTCCAGTGTCGTGTGTGTGTGTGTGTGTGTGTGTGTGTGTGTGTGTGTGTGTGTGTGTGTTGTGTATGTAAGCGTGCGTGCGTGCGTGTGTGTCTCATTCCTAACGAAAACGAGAACATGCTTAAGGGGCTCCGGAAAGGCTCAAAATCATTAAAAGTTCAATTTTTACTTTTTTGCGTTTTCTGAATCTGCAGACTATTACCTTTTAATAGATATATAATTTATTCAATTCCGAAGACTACATCTATTTTTAAATTTTTTTTGAAGTGTGTTCTACATGGGCGTGACCCACTGTGGCGCTGTTAAACTGCTGTCAAATGGTGTTATTATTAACGTCCGTGTTCATCGGGTACATTTTAGTGATGTGAGATAAAGTATGTGTTGTGGCTAACCTGTGATGGTTCAATATATATCGCTGGTGTGATTGTCGATTGTTTCATGTTTATTTACTCTGTCGTTATCTCGAAAATATTCGTAATTAATTCTGTTTCTTGAGTCTCTGTTTTGTTGAAGTATAATAATGAGTAAAAGTAAAGTTATTAGAAATCCTCTGAAGGCTTTTAAGAAAAGGAGAAATGTTGGAAAGCCAAAGGTATTTAGAAATATGAGAATGAAGATAGGTTCTAACATGGTACGAGCGATGCTTGCTTTAGACAAGGAACGCCTTCGGGCTGCAGACAGGGCTGTAAAGAGTCTAGAAATACAAGCAAGAGTAAACAGGAGGAGGAACAAGAGGAAGCTGGAGGAGGGGTTTGCAGAGTATGAAGATAATCCATCCTATGGACCTGGAATGCACTAAAAAGTTAATCCAATCTTTGTCGCTCGATTCCCAAAACTTTTATTTTCTCATACTAATTACATGTTTTCTAAGGATCTTCCAAACATATTTGTTTCAAACTTTCAGTAAATGTTACACAGTACCTTCTGCATAATTTAACACAGCCTTTTTCCAAAAAACTGTATATTTTTGAATATATAAATAAAAAATTGCAAAAAAATGTTGTGAATTTTCATTACAATTGAAAAAAAATCATCTTTAATAAGTGAACTAAAATTTTGTAAAATCCCTGTGTTAAGTTGTAGCCCATATTCCAATAAATAATCTGTAAAAAGTTCAACTTCCTACCTCAAATACTTTGTGAGGAAAGATGTAATTTATAAGCGTTATTTTAACATTGCAAGTATAGGGCGTTCCGGAGCCCCTTAAAAGCGGTGATATGCTTTCCTACTAAGCTAAAAGAGTCATGTAAAATTGTTATTTAGCACTGAGTGCCAGTTTAAAGACAATGAATAAAAAGTGGCAGAAATTATTATAACAATTATTGTAATCAGTCGGATTAGTTGATATTATTGCAATAGTAACAGAATTAGCAGTAGCAAACACAGTAGTTGACATCATTGTAGTAGTAACAGTATCAGTAGGCCCATGTGCACCTCTTGTAGCCGATACAGATATGTTGCGCAAGTGGGCAACTTACGAAATAACGTGGCGTGAGACAAGTTATTATCCCAATGCCAGCTAGATTGGGTGGCTCAAAAGAACTAAGCTCTACAAGGGCCCGCCCTCTCGTGTTTGAGAGGGAGTGAAGGATGAGCAAACAAAAAAAAATTTACAAGAACGGAAAGTGAGGGCCAGTCAGCTATCAGATCATTGGCGGGCCAACGGTTGTGCTCTCATGGTCTGTATGCTTCTTCACGCGCTCTGATCTTGTTCTCGAGATTCCTGCGAGAGGTATACGATGGTGATTGGCGAGAGGAGAATGGTAGCACGGATCCTCTAAATTTATGCACTGAATTTCGTAAGAACTGCGTCATCTTTTTTCCAAGGATTCTCTTTTGAGGTTACCCGAGCATTTTTCTATTACACATTCGTGTAGGCTACACTGACCTGCTACTATCCTATAAGCGCGTCTGTGTATTTGTTTGATATCTGTTGTCGTGCCTACGCAACTCCAAACACTGGAGCAATAATCTACAATTGGTCCCACTAGCATCATTACAAAGGTTGTCCAGAAAGTAAGTTTCAGTCGGTCGCGAAATGGAAACCACAGGGTAAATTCGGTAAAGCTCTCCACAGATGTGTTGGGCAGTGTCTCTGGTATGCCCGTCGATCGTGTCGAATCGCTCTTTTCAGTTTTGAGTGAACAGTGAGCACGTAAAGATGCGTAGGGAATAGCATCTCCCGCCAAGTACAGGGTGTTTCAAAAATGACCGGTATATTTGAAACGGCAATACAAACTAAACGAGCAGCGATAGAAATACACCGTTTGTTGCAATATGCTTGGGACAACAGTACATTTTCAGGCAGACAAACTTTCGAAATTACAGTAGTTACAATTTTCAACAACAGATGGCGCTGCGGTCTGGGAAACTCTATAGTACGATATTTTCCACATATCCACCATGCGTAGCAATAATATGGCGTAGTCTCTGAATGAAATTACCCGAAACCTTTGACAACGTGTCTGGCGGAATGGCTTCACATGCAGATGAGATGTACTGCTTCAGCTGTTCAATTGTTTCTGGATTCTGGCGGTACACCTGGTCTTTCAAGTGTCCCCACAGAAAGAAGTCACAGGGGTTCATGTCTGGCGAATAGGGAGGCGAATCCACGCCGCCTCCTGTATGTTTCGGATAGCCCAAAGCAATCACACGATCATCGAAATATTCATTCAGGAAATTAAAGACGTCGGCCGTGCGATGTGGCCGGGCACCATCTTGCATAAACCACGAGGTGTTCGCAGTTTCGTCTAAGGCAGTTTGTACCGCCACAAATTCACGAAGAATGTCCAGATAGCGTGATGCAGTAATCGTTTCGGATCTGAAAAATGGGCCAATGATTCCTTTGGAAGACATGGCGGCCCAGACCAGTACTTTTTGAGGATGCAGGGACGATGGGACTGCAACATGGGGCTTTTCGGTTCCCCATATGCGCCATTTCTGTTTATTGACGAAGCCGTCCAGGTAAAAATAATCTTCGTCAGTAAACCAAATGCTGCCCACATGCATATCGCCGTCATCAATCCTGTGCACTATATCGTTAGCGAATGTCTCTCGTGCAGCAATGGTAGCGGCGCTGAGGGGTTGCCGCGTTTGAATTTTGTATGGATAGGGGTGTAAACTCTTGCGCATGAGACGATACGTGGACGTTGGCGTCATTTGGACCGCAGCTGCAACACGGCGAACGGAAACCCGAGGCCGCTGTTGGATCACCTGCTGCACTAGCTGCGCGTTGCCCTCTGTGGTTGCCGTACGCGGTCGCCCTACCTTTCCAGCACGTTCATCCGTCACGTTCCCAGTCCGTTGAAATTTTTCAAACAGATCCTTTATTGTATCGCTTTTCGGTCCTTTGGTTACATTAAACCTCCGTTGAAAACTTCGTCTTGTTGCAACAACACTGTGTTCTAGGCGGTGGAATTCCAACACCAGAAAAATCCTCTGTTCTAAGGAATAAACCATGTTGTCTACAGCACACTTGCACGTTGTGAACAGCACACACTTACAGCAGAAAGACGACGTACAGAATGGCGCACCCACAGACTGCGTTGTCGTCTATATCTTTCACATCACTTGCAGCGCCATCTGTTGTTGAAAATTGTAACTACTGTAATTTCGAAAGTTTGTCCGCCCGCTACGCTCGCAGGTTCGAATCCTGCCTCGGGCATGGATGTGTGTGATGTCCTTAGGTTAGTTAGGTTTAACTAGTTCTAAGTTCTAGGGGACTAATGACCAAAGCAGTTGAGTCCCATAGTGCTCAGAGCCATTTGAACCATTTTTTTTTGTCCGCCTGAAAATGTACTGTTGTCCCAAGCATATTGCAACACACGTTGTATTTCTATCGCTGCTCGTTTAGTTTTTATTGCCGTTTCAAATATACCGGTCATTTTTGAAACACCCTGTATGAGGGCCTGGTTAGATGTTTCGCCTGTGTCAAGCAGCCCGCATAACACAACTGTCGAGCAGTTCCTTCTTCATGTCAATTCTCGGCCGCACACTGCAGGGGCAATGGAGATGCTCCTGCAGCGTCTCCGATGAGAAGTGTTTGGTCACCCACAATACAGTCCGTAATTGGCTCTCCCTGAGTCTCATCTCTGCTCACAAGAACCGCTGGCTTTGAAGACAAAATTTTTCCACAGACAACGAGCTGCAGACCAGTGCAGATAGCTGGCCGAAATCACCGGCGGCTGCTTTCTATGATGAGGATATTGGAAAGTTCATACATCACTACGGCAAAACTCGAAGTTGGAACGGCGACTATGTAGAGAAGTAGGTGGAAGCTATACATAACTGTTGCAAAAAAAACGTTTCTGGTTTTCACTGTGGTTTCGATTTCGCGACCGATCTTAACTTACTTTCTGGACAACCCTCGTAATTAAAGTGCAGGTGCTCATAGAGGTCAAATGTGGACTGTAGTTACTGTACGGCGGGGAAACTTGGTAGATATTCTTATACGGTAATGTCGAAAAAACAGTTCCAATTTTGGCCAACAGGTGCAAATCTGGCGTTGTGAATGCAAGAAAGACGTACAGAAATGTTTCCATATGTAATGGATTAAGAACAGGGTGTGGACAGAAAAGGTCAGACAAGTGCAGAGGCATAATGTTGATTTTATTATTAACCTGCTCTTACACAATTCGTTGAGTATGAGCATTGGAGACGTCGGCAAGATTCTGTACAGCGCCGGAGTTGCAGCTGATAGCCAAGATTGGAACTCTTTCTGACTACCGTAAATCGGTTCTGCATTAACGTATTAGCATACCTACCAAGCATCGATTTAATACGATATTTGCATGCTACACTGGATCTCCGTGAATAACTGTGCTTTAATTATAACCACCTGGTACGTAATTTTCTTTATATGTGCGCTGTATTTTCCGCAGATATTTCCAACTAACGCGTGTTTGCTATCCACCTTCCCGATTACTGTTCGTTTCATTTCACACAGCTTCTTAGTATTGCTGTGGTATTACCAACTATACTCTTAAAACTTATACGACCTGACGTGCTAAAGTTTTTCATTACTAATCATGTAATCGGACATCCGCGTCTGATGACCCGCTGTCAACGAAAAGTTGAACACTAACCTTCCTTCCTTCATTAAAAAAAAAAAAAATCGGACAGTATAAGGTCCTACTCTTTCTTATAGAAATCCTCCTGCATTTCTTCAAAGAGAGCTGCCATCATCGCATTAGGTGGAAAATTTATCCAAGACGTTTTTTCACTTCTTTTCGATTATCCAACGATGATATTTCCCTGCACATAACAGCATCGTCAGAGGACAATGTTGCTGTGAGACGGATCCAATATGATAAAATTATTTATTTATACTGCGAACACTAGACGTCGTATTATACTTCCTTGGGGCGCACCTTATTTACTTTCGTTTCTGTAAAAGAACTGCCGTTCAGTATAAAAACAGGTTTCTTTTAGTCACACTCTCAGCAGTCTGTCTGCTAATATACTCTCTATGAAGGTATTTCGTCCCGTGTTTAGCGACATCGTAGAGTGCCATAAGACACATTAGACATTAATGACGGAGAACGAGCTTGGATTGGCGAAGGATGGGGAAGGGAAAAATTCGCATTCTTTCCCAAAGGAGCCACCCTGGCATTTGCCGTCAGTGATTTACGGAAACCACGGGAAAACCTAAATTTGTGTGGTTGGACGGGGATTTTCAGCACTGTCCGAGGTCTTACCTCTGAGCTACCTCACTTTGGTTTCCACAGACAGGTAATATTTTCACACGCTCCTGTTGGGTACGCCGCCATCCATCTTATCGATGAAAGGAGCGATAAGATGCAGCTATTTCTGTCAGGGACACAATCTCGCTTGTAAGACGCACGTATGACGCTTTTATCAAATCAGGAGAGCGCAGATACATCACATTCACAAACACTGACGCAATATCGGCACACTTGGTGGGGGTCTTGTTGATTGCGAGATGGCGTGGTGAGAAAATTAGCCGCTGTATGTCCGTGGACCTTAAACTTGTCGGCTGTTGTGCATCGGTTTGCTCTCCTTCAACCGAAAAACCGTGACAAAGCACTTACCCACATCGAAAGGAACAGATAGCAGTCTAGTGGATCCAGACACTGCTTACCGAGATGTTTCACGCACGACAGGCATTTGGGAGGACGGCGCTTCAAATCCCCTTCCGGCCTTCCAGATTTAGATGTTCTATGTCTACGCTAAAGAGAATCCTAAGGCTTGAAAAGGTCACGGCCGATTTCCGTCTACATCCTTCCCTAACACTAGCTTGTGCTTTGTTTCTAACGACCTCGTCGTCAACGAAAATTTAAATACTAATCCGCCAGTTCCTGCTTACCACTGTTCAATTCTAACTGATGATAATGCTCGCTCGAAAAATGTAACGGTTCTGTTATTCTGTTTTCAGTACCTTTCGGATACTTTCCCTGTTCCGATGACGACTTCCAAGAACTGATGATGTTGTTGTTGTGGTCTTCAGTCCTGAGACTGGTTTGATGCAGCTCTCCATGCTACTCTATCCTGTGCAAGCTGCTTCATCTCCCAGTACCTACCGCAACCTACATCCTTCTGAATCTGCTTAGTGTATTCATCTCTTGGTCTCCCTCTACGATTTTTACCCTCCACGCTGCCCTCCAATACTAAATTGACGATCCCTTGATGCCTCAGAACATGTCCTACCAACCGATCCCTTCCTCTAGTCAAGTTGTGCCACAAGCTCCTCTTCCCCCACTTCTATTCAATAGCTCCTGATTAGTTATGTGATCTACCCAGCTAATCTTGAGCATTCTTCTGTAACACCACATTACGAAAGCTTCTATTCTCTTCTTGTCCCAACTATTTATCGTCCATGTTTCACTTCCGTACATGGCTACACTACATACAAATACTTTCAGAAACGACTTCCTGACACTTAAATCTATACTCGATGTTAACAAATTTATCTTCTTCAGAAACGCTTTCCTTGCCATTGCCAGTCTACATTTTATATCCTCTCTACTTCGACTATTGTGAGTTATTTTGCTTCGCAAATAGCAAAATTCCTTTACAACTCTAAGTGTCTCATTTCCTAATCTAATTCCCTCAGCATCACCCGACTTAATTCGACTACATTCCATTATCCTCGTTTTGCTTTTGTTGATGTTCATCTTATATCCTCCTTTCAAGACACTGTCCATTCCGTTCAACTGCTCTTCCAAGTACTTTGCTGTCTCTGACAGAATTACAATGTCATCGACGAACATCAAAGTTTTTATTTCTCCTGCATGGATTTTAATACTTACTCCGAAATTTTCTTTTGTTTCCTTTACTGCTTGCTCAATATATATATCGAATAACATCGGGGAGAGGCTACAACCCTGTCCCACTCCCTTCCCAACCACTGCTTCCATTTCATGCCCCTCGATTCTTATAACTACCATCTGGTTTCTGTACAAATTGTAAATAGCCTTTCGTTCCCTGTATTTTACCCCTGCCACCTTCAGAATTTGGAATAGAGTATTCTAGTCAAGATTGTCAAAAGCTTTCTCTAAGTCTACAAACGCTAGAAACGTAGGTTTGCCTTTCCCTAACCTATTTTCTAAGATAGGTCAATATTGCCTCACGTGTTCCAACATTTCTACGGAATCCAAACTGATCTTCCCCGAGGTCGGCTTCTACCAGTTATTCCAATCGTCTGTAAGGTATTCGCGTTAGTATTTTGCAGCCATGACTTATTAAACTGATAGTTCGGTAATTTTCACATCTGTCAACACCTGCTTTCGTTGGGATTGGAATTATTATATTCTTCTTGAAGTCTGAGGGTATTTCGCCTGTCTCATACATTTTGCTCACCAGATGGTAGAGTTTTGTCAGGACTGGCTCTCGCGAAGCTGTCAGTAGTTCTAATGGAATGTTGTCTACTCCTGGGGCCTTGTTTCGACTTAGGCAAGAACTGAAAGCATTGTTTAATGATTGGGAAGGGAGGCTTTTATCGATAGAAGACTATTAATCACAAATTCGAAGGAAAGATCGACGCCAGCCGCAATTGGGCATTGAAATAATTTGATGGTGAACGCTGAAAATTTGTGCCGGCTAGGGACTCGAACCCGGATCTCTCTCTCAACGTGAGCGGTTGTCTTAACTGTGTTTTTTTTCGTTTTATTCGTCTTTGTTCTCGAGATGTGTCTGGGAGGACGCCAAATTATATCTCTTCAAGTTCATCGTTGAATACTTCACCCAGCGAACACGCTATGCTACCGTCCCGGCAACTCGACCATTCGGACACGCTTCCCGTTCGATTCGAATTGTCAACTTGTAATAAACTATTAGCGTTCACTGTCCATTCGCAGCGAGTCCTCTTCTCGCAAGAGACTCAGACCCTGTTGTTTATCCGACTTAAGCTATCAGTGCGTCACGCCTACAGATATTTAGACGCCACACTGTGGTGTCATACTACTGCACCTGTCTGCCATAGTATGCACTGGGAAGCGCTAGTGCGTCCGTTCGTTTTACTTTGCAGACTAGAGATAACGCAAAGAATTTGAGATCGGTATCTCTGCTATGTACCTCCTATAAACTATTCGAGAGAATATCACTGACTAGAATAACCCCATACTCCTACATACCAAGCGGATTTTCGAGCAGATAAAAACTGTTGCGATCAGGTGCTCTCCCTCACAACATATACTGAAAAAGGCTTCCAAGACAAGATAAGAAGCGGCCTAGCTGTCATAGATCTTATATCAAGTAGGGATGGAAGGGCTACTGCTCAAGCTAACTAGAATTATCAAACGCAAACAGACTTACAGTTGGCTCAAAAAGATGTTAACGCACAGGAAGATCAAGGTTCAAATGGCTGTAAGCACAATGGAACTTAACATCTGAGCTCATCAGTCGCCTAGAACTTAGAACTACTTGAACCTAACTAACCTAAGGACATCACACACATCCATGCCCGAGGCAGGATTCGAACCTGCGACCGTAGCAGTCGCGCGGTTCCGGACTGAAGAGCTTAGAACCGCTCGGCCACCGCAGCCGGCTCAAGATCAAGGATTCTCTTCGTGGTATGACCAGCAAGAGCATGGTTCTGAATAATGGCCTCCCGATTACTGACATGCCAGACGTCAAATCACGTAAATATGGGTACGCGGACGACCTTGCCATTGCATTCAAACTAAGAACGTTAAGACCATCGACAAAATATTGAATGCAGACCTGAAAGAACTGAACACCTACTTCTCCAAGTGACATCTCAATTCAAACTGTAACAAAAAGACCAGCACCATGATTCACCTTAACAATAGAGATAGAAAATTAGTGCTCTCGATGAGTCGCCAACGCATCAAGCACGAGAATAAGTCTAAATACTTGAATGCTGTCCTGTGGAAATTGACTGGAACGACATGGAGCTGTGTAGCGATCACAATCAGGACTTCAGCAATAGCCCTTGACTACAGCGTGGCTGAATACCGTTCGCCAGTCTAGATAAAAAGCGCACACATAGCTAAAATGAACAACTGGTGAACAAATGGGGCCTTTCAGGCAGTTCTGAATGAGAGTGGAGTGAAATCCAATCATTGGACCATTTAACCGAGTGTGAAGAGCATGGCTACGAGGGTGAAGTGAAGGACACACGCAGACTCTCTGACTCAGCCATAGAGTGGCTCAAGAATATACACTCCTGGAAATGGAAAAAAGAACACATTGACACCGGTGTGTCAGACCCACCATACTTGCTCCGGACACTGCGAGAGGGCTGTACAAGCAATGATCACACGCACGGCACAGCGGACACACCAGGAACCGCGGTGTTGGCCGTCGAATGGCGCTAGCTGCGCAGCATTTGTGCACCGCCGCCGTCAGTGTCAGCCAGTTTGCCGTGGCATACGGAGCTCCATCGCAGTCTTTAACACTGGTAGCATGCCGCGACAGCGTGGATGTGAACCGTATGTGCAGTTGACGGACTTTGAGCGAGGGCGTATAGTGGGCATGCGGGAGGCCGGGTGGACGTACCGCCGAATTGCTCAACACGTGGGGCGTGAGGTCTCCACAGTACATCGATGTTGTCGCCAGTGGTCGGCGGAAGGTGCACGTGCCCGTCGACCTGGGACCGGACCGCAGCGACGCACGGATGCACGCCAAGACCGTAGGATCCTACGCAGTGCCGTAGGGGACCGCACCGCCACTTCCCAGCAAATTAGGGACACTGTTGCTCCTGGGGTATCGGCGAGGACCATTCGCAACCGTCTCCATGAAGCTGGGCTACGGTCTCGCACACCGTTAGGCCGTCTTCCGCTCACGCCCCAACATCGTGCAGCCCGCCTCCAGTGGTGTCGCGACAGGCGTGAATGGAGGGACGAATGGAGACGTGTCGTCTTCAGCGATGAGAGTCGCTTCTGCCTTGGTGCCAATGATGGTCGTATGCGTGTTTGGCGCCGTGCAGGTGAGCGCCACAATCAGGACTGCATACGACCGAGGCACACAGGGCCAACACCCGGCATCATGGTGTGGGGAGCGATCTCCTACACTGGCCGTACACCACTGGTGATCGTCGAGGGGACACTGAATAGTGCACGGTACATCCAAACCGTCATCGAACCCATCGTTCTACCATTCCTAGACCGGCAAGGGAACTTGCTGTTCCAACAGGACAATGCACGTCCGCATGTATCCCGTGCCACCCAACGTGCTCTAGAAGGTGTAAGTCAACTACCCTGGCCAGCAAGATCTCCGGATCTGTCCCCCATTGAGCATGTTTGGGACTGGATGAAGCGTCGTCTCACGCGGTCTGCACGTCCAGCACGAACGCTGGTCCAACTGAGGCGCCAGGTGGAAATGGCATGGCAAGCCGTTCCACAGGACTACATCCAGCATCTCTACGATCGTCTCCATGGGAGAATAGCAGCCTGCATTGCTGCGAAAGGTGGATATACACTGTACTAGTGCCGACATTGTGCATGCTCTGTTGCCTGTGTGTATGTGCCTGTGGTTCTGTCAGTGTGATCATGTGCTGTATCTGACCCCAGGAATGTGTCAATAAAGTTTCCCCTTCCTGGGACAATGAATTGACGGTGTTCTTATTTCAATTTCCAGGAGTGTATGTAATGTAATGACATATGTCAGGAATATTCTAATTCAGTATAGAGCTATAAGAATACAGTAGTTAATACATTGTATAAAAATGATCGTCGGAAGGACTGTGTCAGTGAAAAGTCACTGTGAAAAGTCAAAACAACCTTCGGTCCAATCAAAAGCAAGGATGGTAACATTAAGAATGCAATGGTAATGCCACTGTTAAAAATAGAGGAGAGTGTGGATAGGTAGAAGAGAACACCGAAGGCCTCTACGAAGGGGAGGACTTGACTCAGGACGTGATGGATGTAGAAACTGGAATCGATATGGAAGACATAGAGGAGCCGGTATTAGAGTCAGAAATTAAAAGAGCTGTATAAGACTGGAAATCAAATAAGGCAGAAGGGAGAGACAACATTCCATGGGAACTCCTAAAATCTTTGGGAGAAGTGACAACCAAACAGCTAGTCAAGATGGTGTCAATAATAAACGAGACTGACAAGGTACCATCACACATTCGAAAAAATATTCTCACAATTTCGAAGACTGCAAGAGCAGCAAACTGCTAGTATTATAGCAAACTGCGAGAATTATAGCACAATCACCTGGGAAAGGTAAAAGCACCAGAGAGGCGGTTCTGACATTGCATTTCAGAGTGGAAGCAAGACTGAAGAAAAATCAAGATACCAAATAAGATCTGTCGACCTAGAAAAGTATTCAACAGTGTAAGATGGGCCAAGATGTTCGAAATTCCGAGAAGAAAGTAAGACAGAGATTCAGCCTTTCACCCCTACTGTTCAGAAGAAGCGATGACGGAAATAAACGTTCACCAGTGGGATTAAAATTCAGGCTGAAAGGATATCAGTGATGAGATTCACTGATGACATGGATATCCTCAGCGAAAGTGAAAAAGAGTTACAGGACCAGTTGAATGGAATGGACAGTCTAATGAGTATACAATATGGATTGAGAGTAAACCAGGGGACGACGAAAGTATTGAAAAGCGGCAGAAATGAAAGTAACGAGAAATTTAACATCAAAATTTACGATCACAGAGTGGACGAATTTAAGGAATTCTTTTATCTTGGACGCAAAGATACCCAAGAGAGACGAAGCAAAGAACACACAAAAATCAGGCAAAGAGGGCATTCCCGGCCAAGCAAAGTCTACCCGTATGAAACACAGGCCTTAATTTGAGGAAGAAATGTATGAGAATGTACGTTTGGAGCACAGCATTGTAATGGAAGTGAACCATGACCAGTGGGAAGACCGGAAAAGAAGAAATGAAAGCGTCTGAGAAGTGGTGCTCCTGAAGAATGTTGAAAATTTGGTGGATTGATACGGTAAGGAATGAGCAGGATCGGCGAGAAAAGGAACATGTAGGAAGCTCTGACAGGAAGACCGATGAAAGAAAAAAAGCGCACTTCATTCCCCGTTAAAGTTCCAAAATATGGGAGGCAGAGTCCGGACAATTCCGTTCGCGTTTACGGCCCAGAGATAGATTAAATCGAGCCAGGAGAAGACGAAGAGCACAATGTGCAGAACTCAAAAGGTGTAAAGCATAAAGTAGTTGGACCCCTTCACTTTTCCTAAGTAGCTGGTCAGCAGATTTGCCCTTATTCTTTAAGGGTGAGATGCAATAATACGTCTGGATCAAAAACATGTTCTACCTGCTTCCACCCTATTGAGTACAAAATACTGTGCACAGTATTTTTGTTCCAGGTGCCTCAACTCAGTTACGTCAAGTGATTGTCTACAAAAAAATCTGACTTATTGCTCAAACCAGGTAGCAGCAAGTGTGGAAACGCCTACCAGGCCGGACTAGTTCTTAAATTTTGAGAACGATCATCAGCAGGAGAGCTGCCACTTCGTCATACAGGCGGATTTAGAGTGCCTCCAAGCTACTGTGGCGCGTTATAGGTTGCCCCACTGCCTCTCCTACAGGCTTCGCAGAACAACACGTATCATACGCGGCAGCGTATCAATTTGTATGCTCATATGAGTCCAGCCTCAATCATTTCGAATTATATGCCAGGGATAATCCTGTGAGATCTCTGGACACTGAGCTCGAAAAATTTGCGTGGCGTGTTGTGATATATCACAACAATATTCCCATGACCAAATTGCAGGAGAATGGTACCTTATAAGAGCAGACAGTTGACTGTCATTCGTGAGATGCTATTGAATGAAAACGTAGAAACTCCACATAGAGACGACTATTATCGAATGGGTAAATTGTGTGGCACAGCACACAACGGATGCAACTTGAAACACAGTCATATGGAAAGGGACGGATAATTTCAAGCAGTTTATATAGTGGCTAGAAGTGTCTTATGTTTCATTACAATTTTTATTACGTGTTATCTAGGTTATGACAGACAAAACACTTTTCAAACGAAATAATCGATTTGGAGTAGGCTAGATCAACTGGTCACAATCGATCTCGAAAATATGAAAAGAGCGCTGAGTGATACAGAATTACATCACAACACGTCCCAGATGTTCCCAGCGAAACTATGGCTTCCATTCACCCTCCGTACTATCCATCTGACCTGTTCGTTTACTATAATTTCGGTTCGTAATTTCCCAATAGGTATTTTAATGGCTCCAAAAAGTAATTTGCTAGCATCGGACTCTTATCTCTTGTTTACTGTTATTGTCTTGCTATTATCCACATTTAAGGAGAACTGCCATTTCATTTATAAGTAGAAATACTAAATCGTTCTTCATTTTCTTACTATCGCCTGGAAATGAAGCTTTAGCTATCTGCATAATCGGCGAATAATCTAACAGGAAACAGCATACAAAATGCTAGTGCGTTAAAACATTGCTCCTGCGTTTGGTGAACTTATTACGAAGATTTTTTAGAAGAGACCAACAGATCTACAGACGTGAGGATAGGATCCTAGCCAGTCTGTATAGCCTATACGAGAAAACATCTGCACTTCTCGCAATCTTTGGAAGAAATGTCACGTTGTTGCATAGTGTTGATGGAATTAAGATAAAGGGACTGATCCTTATTTACTCTCGCTGAATTCCCAAATAGAACAGGACAGAAGATCGCTAATACTGGTGCGAAGCTTACGTGGCTGCTGGAGTATAATAGTAGAGTAGAAGAGTGCTGCTCACCATCATGCAGGTATACTTAGAACGTTAATGATTCTACGACAACGCCGGCCGGAATGGCCGTGCGGTTCTAGGCGCTACAGTCTGGAGCCGAGCGACCGCTACGGTTGCAGGTTCGAATCCTGCCTCGTGCATGGATGTGTGTGATGTCCTTAGGTTAGTTAGGTTTAATTAGTTCTAAGTTCTAGGCGACTGATGACCTCAGAAGTTAAGTCGCATAGTGCTCAGAACCATTTGAACCATTTTTTTTTCTACGACAGCTGTTCGGAAAGTAAGGTCAGATAGTTCGCGAAATGGAAACGACAGTGAAAATCCGAAGTAGTTTTTCACATATGTGTTGGGCAGTGTCTCTAGTACGTCTGTCGATCGCGTCGTCGCTCTTTTCAGTTCTGAGGACAAAGTGAGCACTTCATGATACCTAGAACAATAGTGCCTCACCCCAAGTATGGGTGCCCGCTGAGAGGTTTCGCCAGATTTCACGCAACCCCACTTAATGCACTTGTCATGCATTTTCTTCTTCATGACGATTCTCGGTCCCACACTGCAGGATAACGAGGATGTCCCTGCAACGTTTTCGGCAGGAAGTGTTTGATGATGCACCACACAGCCCGGACTTCACCTCCTCTGACGTTCTCATTTCTCACATGAACCGCTGGCTATGGAGACAATATTTTGACAGAAACAACGAACTGTAGACCAGCGTAGAGAAGTGGCGGGAAGCACAGGCGGCTGCTTTCTACGACGAGGGTTTTGCGAACCTGGTGCAACACTACGACACACGTCCAGGTGGAAGTGTCGAATACGTAGAGAAGTAGCTGGAAGGTGTGGCAAACTGTTGCAAAGAAAATGTTCAACACTACGACACACGTCCAGGTGGAAGTGTCGAATACGTAGAGAAGTAGCTGGAAGGTGTGGCAAACTGTTGCAAAGAAAATGTTCAACACTACGACACACGTCCAGGTGGAAGTGTCGAATACGTAGAGAAGTAGCTGGAAGGTGTGGCAAACTGTTGCAAAGAAAATGTTCAACACTACGACACACGTCCAGGTGGAAGTGTCGAATACGTAGAGAAGTAGCTGGAAGGTGTGGCAAACTGTTGCAAAGAAAATGTTCAACACTACGACACACGTCCAGGTGGAAGTGTCGAATACGTAGAGAAGTAGCTGGAAGGTGTGGCAAACTGTTGCAAAGAAAATGTTCAACACTACGACACACGTCCAGGTGGAAGTGTCGAATACGTAGAGAAGTAGCTGGAAGGTGTGGCAAACTGTTGCAAAGAAAATGTTCAACACTACGACACACGTCCAGGTGGAAGTGTCGAATACGTAGAGAAGTAGCTGGAAGGTGTGGCAAACTGTTGCAAAGAAAATGTTCAACACTACGACACACGTCCAGGTGGAAGTGTCGAATACGTAGAGAAGTAGCTGGAAGGTGTGGCAAACTGTTGCAAAGAAAATGTTTTTGATTTTCGCTGTGGATTTCACTTCGCGACCGATCGGACCTTACTTTGCAAATACCTGTAGTACTGTACATTGTAACCCAAGGGTTATGCTTCTATTATTCGGCGTTCAAAACAGCGTACTTGGTTTTCCCGGTCAAGTGTAATCTGTTGCCGCTATCTTCAATACAAAGTTTCCTCCTCACATCAATCAATTTCTCAAGAATTCTCTCGAGATATTACTTACTTCTAATAAACAGTTCTAAAGAGACGATATTAGATCACACATATTGTGAGATGCAGTGCTCTTTCAATCGTTAAGTAACACAAGCCAATGCTTGTTTCATTATTTGATAATATCTCTACATCAAGACCGAAATTTTTGTTCTGAAAAGGAATCCTCGGTCCAACAATCTACCTGAAATAATATTCCGCAAGTGCGATTAAATGCCAGCCGGAGTGGCCGAGCGGTTAAAGGCGCTACAGTCTGGAACCGCACGACCGCTACGGTCGCATGTTCGAATCCTGCCTTGGGCATGGACGTGTGTGATGTCCTTAGGTTAGTTAGGTTTAAGTAGTTCTAAGTTCTAGGGGACTTATGACCACAGCAGTTTAGTCCCATAGTGCTCAGTGCCTTTGAACCATTTTTTTTTTTGCGATTAAATGACCCGCTTTGCAACATTATCAAAGTCTTCCGAAAACAATCAGAGCCACAAAGCATAACAAAATCTTTCAAAATAAAGTGGAAAATATCGTTCAGAATTCGACGAAATGTGATTTAGTTGTACAGTACAGTAACCTGCCTCCAGGCAGTAACATGTGTTGAGGCCTCAATATACACACGTAGCTGCCAAGCTATCGAACGACTTTTAAATGCAACGAGAGTGGCGAAATGATTTACATCCAGGAATGTCTCATTTCACGTACGAATCGCACCGTAATGGTGTGTCCATATCCATTTTTAGGATTCTGTATCTCACTGAATAAGAAAGGAATCCTTATAGGATCATTTTGTTGTTTGTGTCGCGGGATCGAATCTCCATCGGACCACGGGTTTTTCAGTCTTCGTTTTAACCCAGCCTCCACCACTCGACGATTTGAGTCGCTATAAACGACACGTGGTTCGATTCCACGTTAAACTGTAGCTCCCCTTTCCCCCGTTGGGTAACTGGGACAGGAAATCGCATGGGCAGAGATGGGACTGTATGGCGGATGTGAAATGGCTTCCCGACGAAACTTCTACAGCGTCGTCGATACAACTTTGGCAACATGTGGGCTGTATTATCCTGCAAGGAGCCGCGCGGGATTAGCCGAGCGGTCTTAGGCGCTGCAGTTATAGGCTGTGTGGCTGGTCCCTCGAGCATGGGTGTGTGTGTTTGTGCTTAGGATTATTTAGGTTAAGTAGTGTGTAAGCTTAGGGACTGATGACCTTAGCAGTTAAGTCCCATAAGATTTCACACACATTTGAACATTTGAACATCCTGCAAGGGAGTATTACCGTCCGTCAACGCGCGGTTCACAGACTTTCTCGTACAAGGGACCACAATTAACGCACAACGGCACGTAGACATAAATTTCCTTTACTTCACGTCTATGGTCACAAATTTTTTATCATCGGACTACCGGTTTCGGTCGATAACGAGCATCTTCAGATCTCTTTTGTAAACAACATGTCCTAATATACTGGAGCCATAGTGGCATCGTCAATCGCTAAACATAAAATCAGCGCCAGCATCGTCAAATGTATCTAAATAATGGTACTGTCAACAGCACTCTGTATATTAGGACATGTTTTTGTAAAACACATCGGAAGATGGTTAAAAAATCGATTTTTAATTGCATTTTTGGATGCATAAAAATGTTTAGAATCCACCCCTGAAATGGTTTTTCCAAATACGGAACGGAAATGTTTGTTATTCGCTCTTGAACAAACAAATGCACCTGCCTGAAATCGGCCTTTTTCACGCACAAGTTTTTTTTTTCTTTCGGAGGACGAGTTACTGTACTGGTGTTTGGGAGGAAACACACAAAATTCAAATAAAAGTTTGAACGCATGTGTTTGGAAGTTAGCCCCCAAGCATTTGCATTCTGGTGCGAAGACTGTGGAGATTGCGACTTTCCTGGCAGTGAGCAGCTTCAACGAAGGGTATTCAGCAATTCTGAAGACCATAACAACGATGGACGTCACCCTGGGACTCTATTCGACGCAGTTCGCCAAGCATTCGGACGACCACCGGATTCAAACGGCCGAAAACCGCCAGACACCGGCTGTACGAGCGACTCTGGAGCAGCGCAGGATGGCCCAGATCGAGCAGAACGCCCTCTATGAGGAAGAGGAAGGACTAGTTTATAATATTGCATTGAAATGTAGTCAAAACTTCAAACACGTTTTTCTCGAAATGACCTTTTTTTATCGCGCAGAATGGTAACTTCAAATCTACTCAACCGATTGGCATGATTCTTTGTTTCCGAAGAAGCTAACTAAATTGTCTAGGAGTTGTACTACTTTTATTCCGATCCATCAACTATAAATATTTTTACTTGGCAGACGAAGTCGAAAAATTGATGAAAAGAAACCCAAATTTTTTTCAAATGTCCGCCATTTTTTTCCTATGGCCCAAATAACTTAAGCGAGGTACAACTCCTAAAGAATCTTACATACTTCCCTAACGTCAACTCGATTTTGATTTCAGATGAGCCGGCTGACCTGTGACATACCGCGCGTGGAGGTCTACATCGAAACTTTGTTTCGTTCTGACGGCACTTCCGCCTTTGCTCTTCGACATTTTCGGTCGAAAAAATTCCAGTTTGTAGAGGAAATATCAATAAACACTTTGACCAAATTTGACATTGATATCTATAACACATCTCGAGAAAAAAATTCTCAAAGAACATGCCTTTTTCGGGCCAAAGATAGTAAATCGCCCCTTAATACGATGATGTGATTTAAACAAATGTATATTCTGAAATGGCAAAAAAAGTATAGTATAACATTATCAGTGCTGAGATGGCTGTATGGGCATGTTCTGAAAGCCATTTGTGAGACAGCAGCCTATTTTGTGACTTCCTCCACAAATTTTATCTTATTTGTATACTGAATTTCCATACGAGATTCTCTTGCTTCATTTACTTTCCGATTCGGTTTTTACTTGTCGACTTTTCAACTGCATGGCACACTGATTACATGCGTGGGTATGGCGAGCGTGCAGCAATAGAGGTAAACCATCCCTCTGTATGTAATCTAGCATTTCAGTCTTGTAAAAGTTTTTTCCATTAAATGCATCTGGTCTTGACAAGGAATACTCCTTATTGCTGAGGCGAAAACAGGAGGAACTTTCACACGCTCTGGAAGAGCTGCCCGTCACTCGGAAGGTAGACATCAGACTAGCGGAGCGCACGGACTGTCAGGCGAGCCTTTCAGGGATTGTCCTCCCGGCTGAGGCTCCGCGGTCAAGGGGCAGTGGAAAGAGAGACTGGTGTCCTCAATAGGATAGGAAACCACTGCTGGAAGTGGTGAGAACTAATTGTTGGTAAACCTTGGCTAGAGGTCCAGAATGAGGTTTTCACTCTGCAGCGGAGTGTGCGCTGATATGAAACTTCCTGGCAGATTAAAACTGTGTGCCAGACCGAGACTCGAACTCGGGTCCTTTGCCTTTCGCGGGCAAGTGCTCTACCATCTGAGCTTCTGTAAAGTTTGGAAGGTAGCAGACGAGATACTGGCAGAAGTAAAGCTGTGAGGACGGGGCGTGAGTCGTGCTTCGGTAGCTCAGATGGTAGAGTACTTGCCAGCGAAACTCAAAGGTCCCGAGTTCGAGTCCCGGTCCGGCACACAGTTTTAATCTTCTAGGGAGTTTCATTTGGCTAGAGGCATCAGCAGCAGCCCACTCGCCTTTATTCTGCTCTGTGTGGTCTCCAGAAACGTTTTCTAAAGCAAAATACAGGGTTATTACAAATGATTAAAGTGATTTCACAGCTCTACAATAACTTTATTATTTGAGATATTTTCAAAATGCTTTGCACAGACATACAAAAACTCAAAAAGTTTTTTTAGGCATTGACAAATGTTCGATATGTGCCCCTTTAGTGATTCGGGAGACATCAAGCCGATAATCAAGTTCCTCCCACACTCGACGCAGCATGTCCCCATCAATGAGTTCGAAAGCATCGTTGATGCGAGCTCGCAGTTCTGGCACGTTTCTTGGTAGACGAGGTTTAAACACTGAATCTTTCACATAACCCCACAGAAAGAAATCGCGTGGGGTTAAGTCGGGAGAGCGTGGAGGCCATGACATGAATTGCTGATCACGATCTCCACCACGACCGATCCATCGGTTTTCCAATCTCCTGTTTAAGAAATGCCGAACATCATGATGGAAGTGCGGTGGAGCACCATCCTGTTGAAAGATGAAGTCGGCGCTGTCGGTCTCCAGTTGTGGCATGAGACAATTTTCCGCGGGCTACGCGTGAAACTTGCAGAGGCATCCAGAAGCTTTAAACTGCGCATACCATCGCCGAATGGAGTTAGCAGTTGGTGGGTCTTTGTTGAACTTCGTCCTGAAGTGTCGTTGCACTGTTACGACTGACTGATGTGAGTGCATTTCAAGCACGACATACTGTTTCTCGGCTCCTGTCGCCATTTTGTCTCGCAGCGCTCTCGAGTGCTCTAGCGGCAGAAACCTGAAGTGCGACTTCAGCCGAACAAAACTTTCGAGTTTTTCTACGTATCTGTAGTGTGTCGTGACCATATGTCAATGAATGCAGCTACAGTGAATTTATGAAATCGCTTCAATCATTTGTAATAGCCCTGTACATAGTAACTCGTGTGTGATCAAATTTCCAAACTTTTTTCTATAAGTTCGAACGCTGTGCGAACTCCCCCAAGCCTGGACGAGGGAATGGGGCGACACTCGTTTACGGTTTCCATACATACGTATCTCATTGGCGGATACATCTTTAACTTTGTGGTGGGAGATAGTGAACGGTCTTCCAGATCCCTGATTGGCAGGGCACTTAGGCTTTGGGTTTGGTTAGAAAAGATTGTTCCAGGTGCCTTTCCGAGGTCTGAAGGAAGATGGGCTTTTGAGATTCAGATTCTAACTTCTGTTTGCTGATTCTGCTCTGGACTCAGCACTAGTACGTGTTTTTCTTGGCTTCTGTCTCCTGTCAAGTCTTTGAAGTTTCCCTTTAGGACCCACTTGTATCCGCGAGCAGGAATCAGAAGCATGACGAGATACGCGGCTCGGCCCTGTAGCAGTTAGCAGCGGCTGCAGTTCGGCATACCGCGACTTGTGCGCAACCGCTTCTGCGGCAATAATCACAGTAAGACCACATTTGCAGTGCGCATTAGCGACTTCGGAAGACACGCAGGATAGTAAGGGGAGAGTAGTTCATTCCCGGTTTCTATCTTTAATCTTCATAACTTGATCTTCGCGCCTCGCCAACTAGCATGCACGTTTTTCTGCAATCTTATTCTTGCTTCAGAGGGAACATTTACTGTAAACATCCAAGTTTCGTTTCAAAAAAGATGTTCAAATGTGTGTGAAATCTTACGGGACTTAACTGCTAAGGTCATCAGTCCCTAAGCTTACACTCTACTTAACCTAAATTATCCTAAGGACAAACGCACACACATCCATGCTCGAGGGAGGACTCGAACCTCCGCCGGGACCAGCCGCCCAGTCCATGACTGCAGCGCCTGAGACCGCTCGGCTAATCCCGCGCGGCAAGTTTCGTTTCGTTATGGAGCTAAATTCATTGGAGATCACCAGCATGGTGATGATTCTTTCTGGTTCTTCCTTTAGTCATTGTTCTGTTCAGGTTCATACTCCTTTTTGTGTGTAATTACATAATTTTGCAATCGCGGTTAAAAACATGTTCTTTATGTGTCTGGGCACCACCTCAGTCCAGCATAGTATTGGTGGCGACCCTAACAGCCACTCATTTTCTCATAATTGTTCGATTTTAATTATGTAAATTCATTCTCAAATTTCTTTATAATCTCGACATTTGCGTAGTGAGAAAATTTATACATTGTTTGAATAAACATTATTTTACAAGATCAATCTCTGTCATTCAGCAACCAATAAAATACATTATCCAACTGAAATGGCCAAATCCTTCATCCATAAGCAATAGGCGAGGCCGCTGACGAGTTCATAAACTTAGCAAATAACGTTTTCATATGTACGAGGCAGCTGATTTTCAATTAGCCTATTAGCTTCATGGGGGTAATCACTTTCTGTGATCTAGGATGAGAGATTCAGTCTCAGTCTAATCTGCAGATCCACAGAGCACCTGATGAGCAAGAGATCGTACTCACAGCACACACGGCTTCTGGCGCCATAAACAACTGAAAAAACGAGGAAACCTCGCTCACGCTTACTCTACATCTAGATCTACGTGATTACTCTGGTATTCACAATTAAGTTCAAAAATGTTCAAATGTGTGTGAAATCTTATGGGACTTAACTGCTAAGGTCATCAGTCCCTAAGCTTACACACTACTTAACCTAAATTATTCTAAGGACAAACACACACACCCATGCCCGAGGGAGGACTCGAACCTCCGCCGGGATCAGCCGCACAGTCCATGACTGCAGCGCCTAAGACCGCTCGGCTAATCCCGCGTGGCCACAATTAAGTGCCTGGCGGAGGGTTCAATTTTGATTCGCTAAAACTAAAACTCTCCCTCTCTCCCCATAGGGTGGGGTTTGAGAGAGAGGCATTAGTTTTCCAAATATTGACCCAAATATATTTTTTTCCGCAGATTCGGATAAGTTTTGTTTGTTTGGTCGTCATGAGGCCACACAACTTTTAATTATCAAACAAATCATCTGACTAACTAACTAACGAAACATCCTACTTACTAACGACTGAACTCATTAACTCACTGAGTAAACAAAGTAAAAGACTAACTCAGGAAAAACCCACTCGCTAACTAAAGATGATCGTATTCTCCTTTAAGATTTGGTGGTCCAGAAAAGGAACGATTGGTTCTTCTTTTTTTTTTTCGAAGCAAAATTTACGAAGTAAATAAGTATTTTTTTTATCTATCTGTAACCATTTTCCACGCAAAAATGAGAACATGGATTTTCTTGAATTACAGAGCCAAGTACCAAGAATCAAAACAAATGTTTAAGACAAACTGTACGTAGTTTTTTGCGTAGAATCTGATTCTGCAATAAAAAATGGGGGTTCCCATTTGAAATTTTAAAGTTGCCTCCCGACCCACCCCGAGGGTGCTGGGATGACGGGCTAATTTTAGCACCAGCAGAAAATAATCAACTTTGGATTCTACACACTTTTTCGCGTGAAGCTTATTTTTCGAGCTATTCTGGTTTGTCAACTTAAAATTCACACCCTGTATATCTCTCAATTGCCGTCGATGCTATCTCTTTGAAATCATTCCACATCTTTTCTACGCTTACGTGATCAGATCGGAAGGAGTTGAGACTGTCTCTTAAAAAGGCGTTAAGAGCTTTTATATCAGCTTTTTTTAAATAGATGCACTTAGCGTTTCTTTTTGATGATTGTGGGTGTTACGGTATTCGGCCTAGCAGCAACTGCCTTGTGGTCGCTAACCCCTGTATTGGTCATGATACTCCCTATTTGTCCAGCATTATTTGTTTCTAAGAGGTCAAGTATGCTTCCGCAACCATTTACGCTTCGAGTAGGCTTATGAACTAATTGTTCAAAATAATTTTCTGAGAAAGCATTCAGTACAATTTCGGATGACGTTTTGTGCCTGCCGCCGACTTTAAACGTATAATTTTTCCAGCATAACGAGGGTAGATTGAAGTCACCAGCGACAACACCAGTGCCATGTTCAGTTGGTACAGACCAGTGGTGGTAGCTTTTCGGACCCCAGACGATCTCGATAACCTTCCAAAACCGAAGAAATAAATACAAAATCCTGTTGTTGATGTTGTGGTCTTCAGTCCTGAGACTTGTTTGATGCAGTTCTCCATGCTACTCTATCCTGTACAAGCTTCTTCATCTCCCAGTACCTACTCCAGCCTACATACTTCTGAATCTGCTAAGTGTATTCATCTCTTAGTCTCCCTCTACGATTTTTACCCTCAACGCTGCTCTCCAATACTAAATTACTCTATGTCTCAGAACATGTCCTGCCAACCGATCCCTTCTTCTAGTCAAGTTGTGCCACAAACTCCTCTTCTCCCCAATTCTATTCAATACCTCCTCATTAGTTATGTGATCTACCCATCTAATCTTGAGCATTCTTCTGTAGCACCACATTACGAAAGCTTCTATTCTCTTCTTGTCCAAACTATTTATCGTCCATGTTTCACTTCCATACATGTCTACACTCCATACAAATACTTTCAGAAACGACTTCCTGACACTTAAATCTATACTCGATGTTAACAAATTTCTCTTCTTCAGAAACGCTTTCCTTGCCATTGCCAGTTTACATTTTATATCCTTTCTACTTCGACCATTGTGAGTTATTTTGCTCCCCAAATAGCAAAACTCCTTTACTACTTTAAGTGTCTCATTTCCTAATCTAATTCCCTCAGCATCACCCGATTTAATTTGACTACATTCCATTATCCTCGTTTTGCTTTTGTTGATGTTCATCTTATACCCTCCTTTCAAGACACTGTCCTTTCCGTTCAACTGCTCTGCCAGGTCCTTTGCTGTCTCTGACAGAATTACAATGTCATCGGCGAACCTCAAAGTTTTTATTTCTTCTCCATGGATTTTAATTCCTACTCCAAATTGTTCTTTTGTTTCCTTCACTGCTTCCTCAGTATACAGATTGAATAACATCGGGGATAGGCTACAACCCTGTCTGACTCTCTTCCCAACCACTGCTTCCCTTTCATGCCCCTCGACTCTTATAACTGCCATCTGGTTTCTGTTCAAATTGTAAATAGCCTTTCGCTCCATGTATTTTACCCCTGCCACCTTTAGAATTTGAAAGAGAGTATTCCAGTCAACATTGTCAAAAGCTTTCTCAAAGTCTACAAATGATAGAAACGTAGGTTTGCCTTTCCTTAATCTTTCTTCTAAGGTAAGTCGTAGGGTCAGTATTGCCTCACGTGTTCCAATATTTCTACGGAATCCAAACTGATCTTCCCCGAGGTGGGCTACTACCAGTTTATCTATTCGTCTGTAAACAATTCGCGTTAGTACTTTGGAGCTGTGACTTATTAAACTGATAGTTCGGTAATTTTCACATTTGTCAACACCTGCTTTCTTTGGGATTGGAATTATTATATTCTTCTTGAAGTCTGAGAGTATTTCGCCTGTCTCATACATCTTGCTCACCGGATGGTATCCTATCATCCCTAATCTGACACGATGAGGTGGAGATCACATAATATGGGACTTCAAAATACACAGCAAAAAACAAAAAAGATCTATTGCTCACAGTCTGGTTAGAGTCCAAGACAGCGAGTACACTTAACAGCATACTCATGGCAGCTGAAGAAGACGACTGGGTCTGTCGCACAAACATTATGCATAAAAATGGAAACGACAGCTCGGACGAAGACCTGGAAGCACACGACTAGTGAACAGTGCAATCGAAGTCGTTGACCGGAAACCGGAAAAAGGGTTGCCCCGGCAACTCCAGCGGCGCCCGTCGCAGCGAAAGCGGCGGGCGGTGTGCGACCAGAGGCGTTCACTGCCCCCGGAACAGCAGGGCCGGCACTCCGGCACTCGCCCTGGCTGCGGTGGCCGGAGCTGCGCTTCGTGGAAGCGGCGTCGCCCCGGCGTCAGCACGACGGGGAAACTAGAGAGTCTGTATAGGGAGAGATTTGCCAACCGGACGATTGGCGGCCATTTTTCTGCCAAACTGCGGGCGGGAGTTTCGAATGGCCAGTAGTGCAGTAGTGGAGTACACACTCACCCAACCAAAAGCACAAGACAATATGGCGAAATCATTCGTTAAATGCCTTTCTTTACAGCTCTAATATACTCATTGTTGCCTACTACGTACAGCACAGGAAAATTTCATACAGATGAATGAAAGTCGTAAGCAGTTATTTACTTGTGACATGCAAAAAGTGTGAGACGTATTAGTACTTTGAAAGGGTACAGTACCGCCCGACATTGAAAATAGGTACGAAATACTTCGATATTTTTGTCAGAACAACACATTTTTTTTGTAAAGTAACTCAATTTCAATTAATACAGCGATGCCGGATACCAGTGTGGGAAAGAATGACAATTTATTTATTTAATTGATCACATGTGCACTCCCACAAAATAAATCCCTACATCCAGTTTGGTGAGATCTGTGAAATAAATGAATGTATGGTCGTCTGCTAACCGCAGATAGTGAATGTGAATATATGATCATCTTTGAGTCGAACCTTTGGTGAGACCAAAGAGATGAAAATTTTACCAGAGCTTTGAGCGCCTGAAATGTGGCTGACCAATAAGGTAGCAAGGTGCTTCTCCCACTTCGACAGAGGTGCGAGAGAACCGGAATACGGCCATGTTTCAGCACTCTGCCGCTGGACCTTCTGCTGTAAAGACCTGTTTTTTGTTGTGCTCCGTAATGAAAGAGTGGAGGCATGGTATGCATGTGGAATATTTAAGAGTAGTTAGAATTAATAATTTCTCTATCTCAGGAACTTTTGTGGGGAGAATTAAACGTCAGGCAGGTAATTTTAAGGGGATTGTAGTGAACCAACGGTCACAATGAAACCACGTGTAGTTATAAGTTGAGATACTCCCGTGTGCTTAAGTTAAGCTGAATTACTAGCGTGTGTACAATAAGCTGAAATATTTAAGAAATAGCGTGTGTATCATAAGTTGAAATATCTAAGAAATATCATTCCGTGTGACGCTAGATTTAAACTCTGAGAGAGAATCAAGGTGAGTCGGCCGTCTATCCAGCAACGCCACTTGGCTTGCATTGCACAGGAAGACGTGCGTTTATCTCCAGAGTTCACAGTAGGAAAGTAGAATTACAAAGTGGGGCAGTGTCGTGTGAAACTGGGATAAATATTGATTGAAGTGGGAAAGCGGAAAGTGATAATGTTGTAACCATTCTTTGTGTAGTATTTCATATTGTTGTGTGGTGTATGTCATGTAATTTGGGTATGTGCGGTTTGCATGGGGGAGTAGCAAGGTAGTTTCGAAAAATTTGTGGGTTATGCTTGTTCCTTCTGTATCGCTCGATCCGGAGGAAAGTTTCGTGAGGATGATTGTGAGAGTCGAAGCGTGAGATATAATAAAAGATCCACCATCCTATCCAGAAAGTGCACTGTTGCGGTAAATAAATTACGAGACCATAATATAGAGATTCACTAATGTAAAGCCATGCCCACTGGGCGGAATTTCTCATGTGATATTGTTGTAGGTTGTAGAATTTGTGTGTTTAGGAATAAATCAGATAGTGAAAAGAAAGAGATTGGTGGCCATTTTCATTAAATTGTATGTTGTCATAATGTCCCGAATTTATATAAAAGCCGTTAGATAAAAGACAAAAAGTAAATGTGGTATTGCCAGTGCGTAGTGTACAGTCGGAGTTCTATAAATCACTGATAGTCAGTTGCGTGTTTCCGTTGCGTATTATTCATACAGGAGGATAATTAGTAACTAAATAGTAAGATACGAGAATTCATGTTGCTCGATAAACTAAGGAAGAATCCACTCGCTTGGCAAACCACTCATCTTGCAGGCCTGACTGCTTGATGCCACAGTATGAGAAAGGCAAGTGGGTGCCTCTCAACTTCTTGTCCCGTTTTAATATTTTTTGTGGAATCAAAAATTTAAAAACCCTTCTCACACCGGCCTGATTTAACTTTACTGATCAGGATAGTAAAAACATGCATGTGTTAAGGTGCAAATGGCTCTGAGCACTATGCGACTTAACTTCTGAGGTCATCAGTCGCCTAGAACTCAGAACTAATTAAACCTAACTAACCTAAGGACATCACACACATCCATGCCCGAGGCAGGATTCGAACCTGCGACCGTAGCTGTCCCGCACGTGTGTTAAGGGAATTTTCATTCACAAAGCAGGCTTATCACATTCACACAGTTCAATACTGTCCTATCCTGATTAAATTGAGCTTAACTTACGCAGTGAAGCAATTTCGAAGTCTCGGTGCGACGAAAATTGTCAGTCGATCTCCTGGAAACACTTGTAATAATTATTAACTTTCGGTGATCACATGGGGAAGACCGGAGATCTGCTGGTAAGACCGTGTTAGCCTATTTATTTGAAGTAACTGGAAATCTTGAGCATACAAAACGGCAGGTTCGTCCAGTGTAAATCAGACGTTCCCCACTGATCCCGTGCAACACAGCGTAGTAAGCAGACACTGTCAATAACAATCAGTTAAATAATACGCGAACACACTTACTTTAGTTTAGTTCACGCATTAAATTCCTTCTCATGCAGAATCTCATCAAGATGGCGACTAGCTCAACAATACATACATATACATCCTCCTTCTTTCACGACTAATCGGCAAGCCTCCATTCTTTTCATAAGAGAAAACATAGATAGCAGAGAAGCTATTCCATGGAGTAAATGGACGCTCCAAGGAATAATTGGGCTTGAAACTACTTTGCATTGATAATCGGTAAGATAAGAAGAGATATTTCGAAATATGTACTGAGTTAAATAATTTATAAAATTTCTGAAAATATCGCGGAGAGACCGCTGCAAGAGACATTACATCGTCTTCAAACTTTTTGCATGTCACAAGTAAACAACTGCTTACGACTTTCTTTCATATATATACTGAATACCACTCGTAGATAACAAACGAAAAAGATTACAAAAATCAGGTAATGTTAAATGTAGGCTACTGTAATAACGACCAAGTTGTAATGGGTCTGTGATCCCACGAACATAGATGATAGTGTCCGACGCCCGGGTCGATAGCAGACAGGAGTCGATTGTCGAGCGCTGCAGAAGGCAGTGAGACGAGTGTCGAGTGCGGAGTAGTATGGGAGAGTGTCGAGTGAGCTGTAGTGCGGGAGAGACGGGCAAGAAAGGTGGTCGAGTGAGTTGTAAACGTTAATATTCACTGCAATATGACAAATGAGCGCGTCCCCCTGATCGTCGTGGGGTGGACCCTCACCGATACCGATTCGCGAGTGATATGAAACAGAAAGTGACAAGTGCCGAATTACGTGTTTCGCGTCAACTGCGTCGGCCAGCAACAACCATGGATTGTAGTGAGGATTGTTGTGAATGTTAACCATCAGCATTGCGTGTGACGAAGTACTGAAAATCAGCAATCAATAAAAAGATATAACCGTAATTAGACGTGTAAGGCGAAGGTAGCAACCGCCTCAGAATTTGTGTGTTCGTAGAAAATACAATACAGTTTGTACATCGCAACCTTTGTGGACCTTAACAATAGACAAACTTTCAATCATTCCACTATTCAGTCTCAGAACAGCCGCACTCGGTTGAAATACCCCCGAAACCACAGCAGAAAAACCGATAGCCTTCCATCCATTAAGCACACGGTCATATAATCATAATAATTAACTGTTTGGCAGCTTCGATAAATTACACAAATCCAGTAAAGGAATTTTAAACGGGGATGTTTCGAAGTATAACAAGAAAACTACCGTATCCCTTCTACCCCACAGTAAGTAGGCCTATTAAAAACTGTCTTCAAGAGTACCTACGAGGGCAGGTCAATAAGTAATGCAACACATTTTTTTCTGAAACAGGGGTTGTTTTATTCAGCATTGAAATACACCAGCTTATTCCCCAATCTTTTAGCTACACAACACTATTTTTCAACGTAATCTCCATTCAATGCTACGGCCTTACGCCACCTTGAAATGAGGGCCTGTATGCCTGCACAGTACCATCCCACTGGTCGATGTCGGAGCCAACGTCGTACTGCATCAATAACTTCTTCATCACCCGCGTAGTGTCTCCCACGGATTGCGTCCTTCATTGGGCCAAACATGTGGAAATCCGACGGTGCGAGATCGGGGCTGTAGGGTGCATGAGGAAGAACAGTCCACTGAAGTTTTGTGAGCTCCTCTCGGGTGCGAAGACTTGTCTGAGGTCTTGCGTTGTCATGAAGAAGGAGAAGTTCGTTCTGATTTTTGTGCCTATGAACACGCTGAAGTCGTTTCTTCAATTTCTGAAGAGTAGCACAATACACTTCAGAGTTGATAGTTTGACCATGGGGAAGGACATCGAACAGAATAACCCCTTCAGCGTCCCAGAAGACTGTAACCATGACTTTACCGGCTGAGGGTATGGCTTTAAACTTTTTCTCGGTAGGGGAGTGGGTGTGGCGCCACTCCATTGATTGCCGTTTTGTTTCAGTTTTGAAGTGATGAACCCATGTTTCATCGCCTGTAACAATCTTTGACAAGAAATTGTCACCCTCAGCCACATGACGAGCAAGCAATTCTGCACAGATGGTTCTCCTTTGATCTTTATGGTGTTCGGTTAGACAACGAGGGACCCAGCGGGAACAAACCTTTGAATATCCCAACTGGTGAACAATTGTGACAGCACTACCAACAGAGATGTCAAGTTGAGCACTGAGTTGTTTGACGGTGATCCGTCGATCATCTCGAATGAGTGTGTTCGCACGCTCCGCCATTGCAGGAGTCACAGCTGTGCACGGCCGGCCCGCACGCGGGAGATCAGACAGTCTTGCTTGACCTTGCGGCGATGATGACACACGCTTTGCCCAACGACTCACCGTGCTTTTGTCCTCTGCCAGATCACTGTAGACATTCTGCAAGCGCCTATGAATATCTGAGATGCCCTGGTTTTCCGCCAAAAGAAACTCGATCACTGCCCGTTGTTTGCAACGCACATCCGTTACAGACGCCATTTTAACCGCTCCGTACAGCGCTGCCACCTGTCGCAAGTCAATGAAACTATACGAGACGAAGCGGAAATGTTTGAAAATATTCCACAAGAAATTTCCGGTTTTTTCAACCAAAATTGGCCGAGAAAAAAAAATGTTGCATTACTTATTGAACTGCCCTCGTACAATTATTTACTACGAATAATGTTTCAGCAACCACGACAACTGCGGAAAACGTGCTTTACAACTTGCCTGCGTCGACAGTCAGGCAATAATACTGAAACCAAAATAGTGCCTAGTCTTCGGATTCGGAACGAAATAAAGTTTGACGCTATAAAGTCTAATGAGCGTGGCACAACAATTACAGGAACTTTCCGTTTCCAGCAAGGACTGTCAGATATTGGCTTCAGAAAAGCTTGTGATGCAACCAGTATGCACGAACTGTTAAAGAAATAAGAGCTTAAAAATGCAGTAAATTGTTCTAGTCCTACCTGTTTTGCGTGACTAAAAAATTTAAAAAGACTGCGAAATCCACCTTCCTCTCTATTGGAACAACCAAATGCAGCACAACCTGACATCGTTTACGAACGTCTGCAGAACGAATTACAGGTGTCAAAAACAACACTAACGTGTTTACTTCAAACATGTAGGCCTACCGACTTCATCACGGTACGCTTCATTATTTCAACTCGTATTTAAGATCGCAAACGCTAATTACGTACTAAAAACGATGTACAACTAAATCGAACATGCATGCACAACGTATAACAAGTCTCTCAATAATTCAAATACCTTTTAATCGTTTCCAAAAGTCCTCTGCACTTCAATTCAACTCAAAAGCACGGCGAACGTAGGAAGCGCGAGAGACGTTTGGCAGAAAAATGGCGCCAAAGCTGATCAACCAATCACGGGCAACTTCACCTATAGCCACTCTCTCCCTATACAGGCTCTCTAGGGGAAACCACGGAAAGGCTACGACTTACCCTGTGGCATTAGCAGCCCGTAGAACGCCAGGTGGCGGAGGGGCTGAGGTACTCCCTTCTTACAGGAGAGAATCTGCCGACTGACGATGATGTTTGAAGAGGACGCTGTATGAAGCAGAAATCTACAGATACCAGTCTTCGAATGCTGGTCCCTATTTTGACAGGAACCGAGGTTGGAATCTTCCTACACGTCGGCCAGGGGGGCTGAAGATGGCGTAATACATCTCCGAAACTGGTAGCCCAGTAAAATAACAGTTTGGAAATTAGACGACTGAAAGCCAACTAAACTTCCATTAAGGTCTCATCTCTCTTCTATGGAATAACTCTGGGTAATTTCCAGAAATGATTGCCTATCGAAGTTGGAGCGCTCCAAACGATACATATCGAAGTTGCGATAGTAAATCGATTATGGAGGTTTAGTGGCGCGCGTTATCATAAATTACTTGTGATCGTCATTTGTATCAGCTTTGCGTTGTTTATTCAGTTTCAGTAAATTACGTTCCGGCCATAATTGTTTGTGACGTTTTCCCTTCATAGCGAGTGTAATGAGTGGTGCTTCTCAAGTTTCGTCTGAGGATTGCCTCACATGGAGAACTCTCATCCCATGCATAAGCAGTGAGTCTCGGTCGGGCACACAGTTTTAATCTGCCAGGAAGTTTCATATCAGCACACACTCCGCTGCAGAGTGAAAATGTCATTCCTGCACCGATACTACATGCACCATACGTGTGTACAACTAACAGTCGTTCCGCGCCAGATGACGCTGTTATCACTGGGACGGGTTTGTATCGATAGCAGGTCGGCGGTCATATCGCTCTGACTGACTAGTGTATGGTACTGCTAGCGGCCCTAACCATCACGTATTCTTTCACTCCCTGTATGTAATCTCATATATTATTATTTCGTTCGGCGATGTTTACAACTCTCGGATCTGTCAGGGAAAGGTAGAAACGGTAACCAGGTTGCCTCGTAAATTATCTGTCTCAAGGAATTCCAAGACGAGATGTGGCGCTGGTTTAGTAACATGGAAGAGATCAGTAGAATATTCCTTTTCCTTAGCTGGCCGTGTGTAAGTAGAAATTTTGCCGACGTGAATCTTCTGCGAAACTCCATTCATAGCTCTAATGCCAGCAACACAAGCACATATACAGGGTAGTCCATTGATCGTGACCGGGCCAAATATCTCACGAAATAAGCGTCAAACGAAAAGCCTACATAGAACGAAACTTGTGTAGCTTGAAGGGGGAAACCAGATGGCGCTATGGTTGGCCCGCTACATGGCGCTGCCGTAGGTCAAACGGGTATCAACTGCGTTTTTCTAAATAGGAACCCCAATTTTTTATTACATATTCGTGTAGGACGTTAAGAAATATTAATGTTTTAGTTGGACCACTTTTTTCGCTTTGTGACAGATGGCGCTGTAACAGTCACAAACATATGGCTCACAATTTTAGACGAACAGTTGGTAACAGGTATGTTTTTTAAATTAAAATACAGAACGTAGATACGTTTGAACATTTTATTTCGGTTGTTCCAATGTGGTACATGTACCTTTGTGAACTTATCATTTCTGAGAATACATGCTGTTACAGCGTGCTTACCTGTAATCCCCATATTAATGCAATAAATGCTCAAAATGATGTCCGTCAACCTCAATGGATTTGGCAATACGTGTAACGACATTCCTCTCAACACCGAGTAGTTCGCCTTCCGTAACGTTCGCACATGCATTGACAACGCGCTGACGCATGTTGTCAGGCGTTGTCGGTGGATCACGATAGCAAATATCCTTCAACTTTCCCCACAGAAAGAAATCCGGGGACGTCAGATCCGGTGAACGTGCGGGAAATGGTATGGTGCTTCGACGACCAACGCACCTCTCATGAAATATGCTATTCAATACCGCTTCAGCCGCACGCGAGCTATGTGCCGGACATCCATCATGTTGAAAGTACATCGCCATTCTGTCATGCAGTGACACATCTTGTCGTAACATCGGTTGAACGTTACCTAGGAAATCAGCATACATTGCACCATTTAGATTGCCATCGATAAAATGGGGGTCAATTATCCTTCCTCCCATAATGTCGCACCATACATTAACGCACCAAGGTCGCTGATGTTCCACTTGTCGCAGCCATCGTGGATTTTCCGTTGCCCAACAGTGGATATTATGCCGGTTTACGTTACCGCTGTTGGTGAATGACGCTTCGTCGCTAAATAGAACACGTACAAAAAATCTGTCATCGTCCCGTAATTTCTCTTGTGCCCAGTGGCAGAACTGTACACGACGTTCAGAGTCGTCGCCATGCAATTCCTGGCGCATAGAAATATGGTACGGGTGCAATCGATGATGATGTAGCATTCTAAACACCGACGTTTTTGAGATTCTCGATTCTCGCGCAGTTTGCCTGCTGCTGATGTGCGGATTAGCCGCAACAGCAGCTGAAACATCTCCTTGGGCATCATCATTTGTTGCAGGTCGCGGTTGACGTGGGTGAACACTTCCTGTTTCCTTAAATAACGTAACTATCCGGCGAACGGTCCGGACACTTGGATGGTGTCCAGGATACCTAGCAGCGTACATAGCACACGTCCGTTGGGCATTTTGATCACAATGGCCATACATCAACACGGTATCGACCTTTTCCGCAATTGGTAAACGGTCCATTTTAACACGGGTAATGTATCACGAAGCAAATACCGTCCACACTGGCGGAATGTTACGTGGTACCACGTACTTATACGTCTGTAACTGTTACAGTGCCATCTATCACAAAGCGAAAAAAGTGGTCCAACTAAAACATTCATATTTCTTTACGTACTACACGAATATGTAATAAAAATGGGGGTTCCTATTTTAAAAAACGCAGTTGATATCCGTTTGACCTATGGCAGCGCCATCTAGCGGGCCAACCATAGCGCCATCTGGTTTCGCCCTTCACGCTAGACGAGTTTCGTTCTTTGTAGTTTCTTCGTTTGATGCTTATTTCGTGAGATACTTGGCCCGGTCACGATCAATGGACGACCCTGTACAGGTGCTGGTTACAGAGCATCTATGCAAGACGGTAGCGCTTTGTATTCCAGTCTGTGTAGTCGGAAGACAACGTGATGGTTGTAGCAGAGACAGCATGGTAACCGTCTGAAACCATTTCAGAGGATATATACTCATATTTTGATAAAAAAGTCATAATTTTATAAGGTGCTGGTTTAAACTTGGTTCCTCTCTGCCCTCGGCCCTGTTTCGAGCCAGGTTTAAAACGTCTCATACTGTTACCTTATATCTTTCTAGTATGCATTCTTTTTTTTGTAACTCGTCATTTTCTTTATTTTTAACCAGTTCATATACACACATTCTCTCGATTAATACTGCTACCAATACACGATATATTTAATGTTACCTAATCACAATGAGGTGACAAAAATCACGGGATAGCGACATGCCCAAATAGAGATGGCGGCAGTTTCGCGTATACAAGGTGTAGAAGGGTTGTGCCATCACGGAGCTGTCATTTTTACTCAGGTGTTCATGCGAAAAGGTCGTAAACGTTATTGCGACTGCACGACGAGAATTAACAGACTTTGAAGGCCTATGAGATCCACAGTGTCAAGAGTGTGCCGAGAATACCAAATTACAGGCATCATTTCTCACAGTGGACAACGCCGTGGCCGTCCTCGTCCACTTAACGACCGAGAGCAGCAGCGTTTGCGTAGAGTTGTCACTGGTAACAGACAAGCAAAAGTGAGTGATATAGCCACGGAAGTCAATGTGGGACGACGAAGGTATCCGTTTGGACAGTGCGGCAAGATTCGGTGTTAATGAGGTGTACCTGCAGACGACCGACGCGATTGCCTTCTCTAACACCACGACATTGCCCGCAGCGCTTCTCCTGGGCTTGTGACCATGTAAGCGTATTGCCATATCGCTGGCTTCGTTGCGGGCAGCGCGTTTGCTGAGTCCAGCACGGGACACAAAAGTGTTATGTTGTGTTCTGGGTAGTTCTTCATGTGAGAGGCATTGTTATTATGGAGTTCAAGAGTTACTACAAGTGCTATTACAGTAAGATGATGAAATATGGAAATGATTCAGAGGAAAGTGCGTAATCACGTAATTAAAAATGAGCAATGCCGCTGATAACGTATTTGTGTATCCTGTCGTACAGCATCAATCATCCGCGCCGTGTTTGGTCTCTTTTTTTTTTTTTTCATCAGTCTACTGAGTGGTTTGATGCGGCCCGCCACGAGTTCCTTTCCTGTGCTAACCTCTTCATCTCAGAGTAGCACTTGCAACCTACGTCCTCAATTATTTGCTTGGCGTATTCCAATCTCTGTCTTCCTCTACAGTTTTTGCCCTCTACAGCTCCCTCTAGTACCATGGAAGTCATTCCCTCATGTCTTAGCAGATGTCCTATCATCCTGTCCCTTCTCCTTATCAGTGTTTTCCACATATTCCTTTCCTCTCCGATTCTGCGTAGAACCTCCTCATTCCTTACCTTATCAGTCCACCTAATTTTCAACATTCGTCTATAGCACCACATCTCAAATGCTTCGATTCTCTTCTGTTCCGGTTTTCCCACAGTCCATGTTTCACTACCATACAATGCTGTACTCCAGACGTACATCCTCAGAAATTTCTTCCTCAAATTACGGCTGCTATTTGATATTAGTAGACTTCTCTTGGCCAGAAATGCCTTTTTTGCCATAGCGAGTCTGCTTTTGATGTCCTCCTTGCTCCGTCCGTCATTGGTTATTTTACTGCCTAGGTAGCAGAATTCCTTAACTTCATAGACTTCGTGACCATCAATCCTGATGTCAAGTTTCTCGCTGTTCTCATTTCTACTACTTCTCATTACCTTCGTCTTTCTCCGATTTACTCTCAAACCATACTGTGTACTCATTAGACTGTTCATTCCGTTCAGCAGATCATTTAATTCTTCTTCACTTTAACTCAGGATAGCAATGTCATCAGCGAATCGTATCATTGATATCCTTTCACCTTGTGTTTTAATTCCACTCCTGAACCTTTCTTTTATTTCCATCATTGCATCCTCGATGTACAGATTGAAGAGTAGGGGCGAAAGGCTACAGCCTTGTCTTACACCCTTCTTAATACGAGCACTTCGTTCTTGATCGTCCACTCTTATTATTCCCTCTTGGTTGTTGTACATATTGGATATGACCCGTCTCTCCCTATAGCTTACCCCTACTTTTTCAGAATCTCGAACAGCTTGCACCATTTTATATTGTCGAACGCTTTTTCCAGGTCGACAAATCCTATGAAAGTGTCTTGATTTTTCTTTAGCCTTGCTTCCATTATTAGCCGTAACGTCAGAATTGCCTCTCTCGTCCCTTTACTTTTCCTAGATCCAAACTGATCGTCACCTAGCGCATTCTTAATTTTCTTTTCCATTCTTCTGTATATTATTCTTGTAAGCAGCTTCGATGCATGAGCTGTTAAGCTGATTGTGCGATAATTCTCGCACTTGTCAGCTCTTGCCGTCTTCGGAATTGTGTGGATGATGCTTTTCCGAAAGTCAGATGCTATGTCGCCAGACTCATATATTCTACACACCAACGTGAATAGTCGTTTTGTTGCCACTTCCCCCAATGATTTTAGAAATTCTGATGGAATGTTATCAATCCCTTCTGCCTTATTTGACCGTAAGTCCTCCAAAGCTCTTTTAAATTCCGATTCTAATACTGGATCCCCTATCTCTTCTAAATCGACTCCTGTTTCTTCTTCTATCACATCAGACAAATCTTCACCCTCATAGAGGCTTTCAATGTATTCTTTCCACCTATCTGCTCTCTCTCCTCTGCATTTAACAGTGGAATTCCCGTTGCACTCTTAATGTTACCACCGTTGCTTTTAACGTCACCAAAGGTTGTTTTGACTTTCCTGTATGCTGAGTCTGTCCTTCCGACAATCATATCTTTTTCGATGTCTTCACATTTTTCCTGCAGCCATTTCGTCTTAGCTTCCCTGCACTTCCTATTTATTTCATTCCTCAGCGACTTGTATTTCTGTATTCCTGATTTTCCCGGAACATGTTTGTACTTCCTCCTTTCATCAATCAACTGAAGTATTTCTTCTGTTACCCATGGTTTCTTCACAGCTACCTTCTTTGTACCTATGTTTTCCTTCCCAACTTCTGTGATGGCCCTTTTTAGAGATGTCCATTCCTCTTCAACTGTACTGCCTACTGCGCTATTCCTTATTGCTGTATCTATAGCGTTAGAGAACTTCAAACGTATCTCGTCATTCGTTAGTACTTCCGTATCCCACTTCTTTGCGTATTGATTCTTCCTGACTAATGTCTTGAACTTCTGCCTACTCTTCATCACTACTATATTGTGATCTGAGTCTATATCTGCTCCTGGGTACGCCTTACAGTCCAGTATCTGATTTCGGAATCTCTGTCTGACCATGATGTAATCTAATTGAAATCTTCCCGTATCTCCCGGCCTTTTCCAAGTATACCTCCTCCTCTTGTGATTCTTGAACAGGGTATTCGCTATTACTAGCTGAAACTTGTTACAGAACTCAATTAGTCTTTCTCCTCTTTCATTCCTCGTCCCAAGCCCATATTCTCCTGTAACCTTTTCTTCTACTCCTTCCCCTACAACTGCATTCCAGTCGCCCATGACTATTAGATTTTCGTCCCCCTTTACATACTGCATTGCCCTTTCAATATCCTCATACACTTTCTCTATCTGTTCATGTTCAGCTTGCGACGTCGGCATGTATACCTGAACTATCGTTGTCGGTGTTGGTCTGCTGTCGATTCTGACTAGATCAACCCGGTCACTCAACTGTTCACAGTAACACACCCTCTGCCCTACCTTCCTATTCATAAAGAATCCTACACCTGTTATACCACTTTCTGCTGCTGTTGATATTACCCGATACTCATCTGACCACAAATCCTTGTCTTCCTTCCATTTTACTTCACTGACCCATACTATATCTAGTTTGAGCCGGCCCGCATCTCGTGGTCGTGCGGTAGCGTTCTCGCTTACCACGCCCGGGTTCCCGGGTTCGATTCCCGGCGGGGTCAGGGATTTTCTCTGCCTCGTGATGGCTGGGTGTTGTGTGATGTCCTTAGGTTAGTTAGGTTTCAGTAGTTCTAAGTTATAGGGGACTGATGACCATAGATGTTAAGTCCCATAGTGCTCAGAGCCATTTGAACCATTTGAACCTAGTTTGAGCCTTTGCATTTCCCTTTTCAGATTTTCTAGTTTCCCTACCACGTTCAAGCTTCTAACATTCCACGCCCCGACTCGTAGAACGTTATCCTTTCGTTGATTATTCAATCTTTTTCTCATGGTAACCTCCCCCTTGGCAATCCCCTCCCGGAGATCCGAATGGGGGACTATTCCGGAATCTTTTGCCAATGGAGAGATCACCATGACACTTCTTCAATTACAGGCCACATGTCCTGTGGATACACGTTACGTGTCTTTAATGCAGTGGTTTCCATTGCCTTCTGCATCCTCATGTCGTTGATCATTGCTGATTCTTCCGCCTTTAGGGGCAATTTCCCACCCCTAGGACAAGAGAGTGCCCTGAACCTCTATCCGCTCCTCCGCCCTCTTTGACAAGGCCGTTGGCAGAATGAGGCTGACTTCTTACGCCGGAAGTCTTCGGCCGCCAATGCTGATTATTTATCAAAATTTAGGCAGTGGTGGGGATCGAACCCGGGACCGAAGACGTTTTGATTATGAATCAAAGACGCTACCCCTAGACCACGGGTCTCCTATTTTGGTCTCTTAATGGTTCAAATGGCTCTGAGCACTATGCGACTTAACTTCTGAGGTCATCAGTCGCCTACAACTTAGAACTAATTAAACCTAACTAACCTAAGGAAATCACACACATCCATGCCCGAGGCAGGATTCGAACCTGGGACCGTAGCGGTCGCTCGGTTCCATACTGTAGGGCCTAGAACCGCACCGCCACTCCGACCGGCTGGCTCCCCTTACCCGCTTACATATTTAGATACATAATCTCAGGCAGGTCGGTCAGCAGTGTGGAGCAGAACAATATGACCTCCGCGGCATTATCAGGTACGTGGTGTGGACAGGGCGCAAAGTACGAAACGAGAAGCGACAACTAGTTAAAGAGACCCCCCGCCATTTGTACCCTGGGGCGTGTTACAACCATATAGGTTGGACCCTAGACGACTTGAAAACCGTGGCCTGGTCAGACGAGTTCCGATTTCAGTTGATAAGAGCTGATGATAGCGTTCCAGCCTGGCGGAGACCCCTCAACGCCATGGACCCAAGCTGTCAATAAGGCACTGTGCAAGCTAGTGGGCCGGCCGAAGTGGCCGTGCGGTTAAAGGCGCTGCAGTCTGGAACCGCATGACCGCTACGGTCGCAGGCTCGAATCCTGCCTCGGGCATGGATGTTTGTGATGTCCTTAGGTTAGTTAGGTTTAACTAGTTCTAAGTTCTAGGGGACTAATGACCTCAGCTGTTGAGTCCCATAGTGCTCAGAGCCATTTGAACTAAGCTAGTGGTGGCTCCATAACGCTGTGGGCTGTGTTTACGTGGAATGGACTGGACTCTCCGGTCGAACGGAACCGATGATTGGCTTGAAAAGGTCATGTTCCGCTACTTGGGGGCTATTTACAGCCATTCATGGACTTCATGTTCCACAACAACGATGGAATTCTTATGGAAGACAATGCACCATGTCACTGGTCGACAATTGTTCACGATTGGTTTGAAGAACGTTCTGGACAATTAGAGTGAATGCTTTAGCCATTCATATCGCCTGAGATGAATCCCATCGATTATTTATGGGACGCAATCGAGAGCTCAGCTCGGGCACAACATCGGCACTGGCACCACGTCGCAATTATGGCCGGCTATAAAGGCAGCATGGCTTAATATTCCTACAGTGGACATCCAAACTACTTGTTGAGTCCATGCCACGTCTCACTGCTGCACCACACCCGGCAAAAGGTCAGATACGATATTCGGAGGTATTCCATGACTTTTGTCACCCCAGTGTGTTGTTAGTGTTACTATTATTTTATTATTATTAGCCGGCCGAAGTGGCCGTGCGGTTAAAGGCGCTGCAGTCTGGAACCGCAAGACCGCTACGGTCGCAGGTTCGAATCCTGCCTCGGGCATGGATGTTTGTGATGTCCTTAGGTTAGTTAGGTTTAAGTAGTTCTAAGTTCTAGGGGACTAATGACCTCAGCAGTTGAGTCCCATAGTGCTCAGAGCCATTTATTATTATTATTTTCGATTATTCCCATTTAAAGAGAGCGTTTGAACTTGAATTCCTTTATGATGATTGTTTATGTTTTTTCTGAGCCCAAATTTTCTTCATGTGTTCACTGTGTTGTTTCTTTCGCTCCGCTGTCCATTTGCATCCTGGTCTCTTCTGTGTTGTGGCGTCAAATTTATGTTCTTTGATGATGCTCCTGAATTCAGTTCTATTTTCTGCATCGTTTACTGTTATGTGTGATTGTCTGAGGTCCTTCTCAACTTCTTTTATCCATTTTGTTTTTCCCCTGCCTGAGTTGATGACTGTAAGAATTCGCTTTGAAATTTTGTTTTTGCATTAATCCTGTGGATATGTCCGTAGAACTGCATTCTTCTTTTCCTTATTGTATCCGTAATCTTGTCTGTGTATTTATATAATTCTGATGTTGGTCTCTTCTTCCAGATTCCTTGCTCTTGTATCGGGCCAAAAATTTTCCTGAGAATTTTCCTTTCTTGTTTCTCTATTTCTTTGATTTTAGTTTGCCCACCTATTTGTGTTGTTTCAGATGCATACAGTGCCTCCGGAAGTACGACATTGTTGTAGTACCTGAATTTTGCGTTAATGGATATGGACTTTTTGTTATAATTGTTCCACATGAGTTTATATGCTTTCTGTAGTTTTTTTGTTCTTTCCTCATTGGCCTTTAGGTTGATCCCAGATGGCTGGATGATTTCTCCCAGGTACTTAAAATGTGGTACTTGTACGATTTTCCCATGGGTTGTCACAATAGGCAATTTGTCTTGTGGCACTCTTTTCATGTACTGGGTTTTCTCATACGAGATTTGCAGACCAGTTCTTTGTGCAATTTCGTGTAACTTCTCTATGACGTTACTGGCTTCTTTTCTATTATTTGTGAGGATTGCAAGGTCATCTACAAAAGCTAAACACTTCACATTGAATCTATTATCTTTTCTAATGCCAATTTGGATTCCTTTGACTTCTTTTTCCCATGTCCTGATAATTTTTTCAAGAATGATATTAAAGAGCAATGGTGGAAGTCCGTCACCCTGTCGCACTCCAGTTTGGATTTCAAATGGTTCCGAGATATCCTCCATAAATTTAACCTTGGAGACTGCGTCAGTTAATGTTTCCCGAATGATTGCTCTTGTCTTTCTGTCAATGCAGAATTCTTCCAGCTTCTTAGAGAGCGCTACTCTGTCTATTGAGTCGTAGGCCTTTTTAAAATCTACAAAAGTGACCACTGTGTTTCGGGTGTTTCTCATCTGGAGAATCATTTTCAGATTCCAGATCTGCTCTATGCATGATCGTCCCCTGCGAAAACCAGCCTGGTATTCTCCTATTTGTGGGTCAGCTTGTTCTTCTAATCTATTCATGACAACTTTTGACAGGATTTTTTGTGGAGTGGATGGATGAGTGCGCATTTCCATTCAGAACGGGTATGTTCTGTTTCCCAAATGTTTAATATGATTTTGTGTATCTTTCCTGGTAATCTTTCATCATTTAGTTTCCATAGTTGTGCAATAATTCCATCTTCTCCTGGGGCTCTTCTGTTTTTTAGTGTCTTGATAATTTCTACTATTTCGTTGATGGTTGGTGGTTTAGCGTCGGGATTTGGTGTAGACGTCTGGTAGTGAATATCCTCTGTAGGTCTTTCACAGTTGAGAAGTTTGTTGAAATAGTGTGCGAGGATTTGGCAGTTATTCTTCGTGTTAGTTTCTAGTGAACCATCCGGTTTCTTGAAGCAAAGATTGGGTGGCAGGTATCCCGCAATATGTTCTTTAAACGTCTTATAAAAATTCCTGGTGTTGTTGTTCTTCTTAAAGTCTTGTTCTATCTCATCTAGTCGCCGTTTGTCATAATTTCATTTTTCCCTCCGAATAGTTTTCGATGTTTGTTTTCGGATTACTAGAAATTGTTGCCATTTTTCTGATGTTTTGTGACTATTGAAGTTTTTCCAGGCATTGGTCCTTTCTTCTATTGCTTGGTCACATATTATATTCCACCACCTGTGTTTTCTCCTTCACGGGGGTTGACCCAATTTCATCGCGGATTTGAGGACGTCCACAAGTTCTGTCCAGTTTGTGGTGTTTGTCTCACTAATTTCCTGTAAGATGTTTTCCTTGTTGAGTTTTATGTATTCGGAGTCTGGTCTCAGCACTTTGTTTAGTTTTGGTTTTTTTCTATTGGGTTGTAATATGGTCTTTATCTGTAGAAGATGGTGGTCTGATTCAAAAAATCCTCTTCTCGTTTTCACATTCAGAATTTCTGCTGTGTTACTCTTGGAGATGGCCACATGGTCTATCTGGTTTCTTGTTGGGTTTTTTGAATTGTGTTGACATAATTACGAGGCCGAAATTTTCACATAAGCTTATCAATCTTTCCCCATTCTTGTTAGTTCTCTTGTGAGCTGTATGGATTCCGGTGATTTTCCTACGTTTTTTTCTCTTCGCCTAATTGTGCGTTAAAATCGCCTAACAAGATTATTACATGGTGTTTGGAAATTTTGTTTGTCGTCTCTTCAAGGTCATTCCAGAAGTCATCCACTTTCTGGGGGTTCTTCCTGTTATAGTTATTTGTGGGTGCGTGTGCGTTGATCAAGGTATATGCTTTGTTGGCCGATTTGACGGAGAGAGTTATTATTATTATTTTATTATTAGAATTATTAATATGCTGAACAGTACTTTGTTATTAATTACAACATGTCTCAATTTCTAAAAAAATGTTTTAAACACGACCTGTTATAAAATTTTCTTCAATGGGGCTAAAGATAGCAAAAAAAAAAAAAAAATTCCCCTACATTTATTGGAATCGATGTGTCGATATGGTCACCGCCAGTTTCCTCTAGAGCAGTTCGAAAACAACAGTAACATTCATAATGTTACAAGAAGAAACTACTTACACTGTCCATCACTGAGTTATCCATTACTCTGCCATAGGGTGGCAAGTGTGGCACATAAACAAGTGAGATATTCACTTACAAACGGGAGGAGGAAGAGGTTAGTTTTTAGCGTGCTGTCGACAATGATGTCATTAGAGACCAGGCACAAGCTTGCATTAGGGATGAGTGGGGAAGGAAATCGGCAGTGCCCTTTCAAAGGAACCATCACGGCATTTGCCAGATGCGATTTAGGGAAAACACGGAAAACCTGAATCAGAATGGCCGGGTTCGGGTTTGAACCGTCGTCCTCCCGAAAGCGAGTCTAGTGCTCTAACAACTGAGCGACCTCGCTCGGTCACTTAAAAATGCATTTGCCAACATGTGGTTTGAATAATCTTATAAGTAATAAAATTAATTTCAAACATATATCACAACTGCTTGATAAGTCTTTCCATAGAATTTCTGCATGTGTGATAATAGGACCTGTGCGCGCAGGTCCGTCAAAAGCTTTCTCTACACCTACAAATGCTGTGTACGTAGGTTTGTCTTTCTTTGAGCTATCTTCCAGATAGGTCGATCGTCGGTATTACTTCACGTGTTCCAACATTTCTTCAGATCCCAAGCTGATCTTCCCCGAGATCGACTTCTACAAGCTATTTCATACTTCTGCAAATAATTCAATTAAGTATTTTGCAAGCATGACTTATTAAAGTGGTAGTTTGGTAATATTTACACCTGCTAGCAGCTGCCTTCTTTGGAATTACTGCACTTTTCCTGAAATTTGAGAGGTATTTTGCCTGTCTCTCACATCTTGCACACCATGTGGAACACTTATGTCATGGCTGGCTCTCACAAGGATTTCAGTAATTCTGAGTGAGTGTCATCTACTGCAGGGGCCTTGTTTCGACTTAGGCTTTTCAATGCTCCGTCAAATAAATAGCCGTCACTAGAAAGAACTTGCCAAATCTGAACAACCTTTTGTGGTCGCTATGACACCTCTTATATGACTTTCAGAACAGCGTTTGCGCCTTCCACAACACACTTTATCTACGTATAAGTTTTGCACCTGGCTCGTTGACCAACTTTTGGTGGCAAAAGACGCTGGGCGCGCTTCGGGGAAGTCTGTCGCTTTCCAGGCTGAGCTGTCGCCGAGCTTTCGCGATGCAACCTTATTATGGATCCTTTGTTCCTACACAGTGGCATGTGTTTCCTGTCGCAGCCCATTTAACAGAGTTTTGGTAGCTGCTTTTGTTTTCTGACATTCCCGAAAACAAAATCTTTTCGTGTGAGTTACCCGAGGGATGGTTGGTCGGGGAGGTATAGCAGCTGCCGTAGAATGGAGGGTGATGCAATGCCTCAACAGTTTCATTTTCGCCAGCTGGCACTCGATGCCTCCAAAGGTGTCATCAGCGCCACTAGTCTCACAAAATGCCTTTGGCGTCTTTTCCTCTTCTAGGGAGAGGTGTCTCGTTAAGACCGGGGTTGTAGACCTGTGGGACGTTCTCAGATGAAAGTAATGTTCGCTTTAGAATGTTGAGGGTCCGCACTAACAACTGCCATATACAACCCGTCTTCTTCGTGGCCTCCGCTGTTTGTAAAGATGGTTTGCAATGCTGCTCCGTCTCTCTCGGCTCCGTCTACTCGTCTAAGTTAGACGGTGTCAAATGCTCTCTGTTCAGTCCACGACGAAGAGATTTCCAATCAGCGACACTATAGTCTCTAGTAGCCGATAGACAGACAAGAAAGTGATGTAGTTCACTGATGTGTAGGTGGGGCTGGCGGTAGCTCCACAACAGAACCTTAAAAAAAAATGTGTGTGAAATCTTATGGGACTTAACTGCTAAGGTCATCAGTCCCTAAGCTTACACGCTACTTAACCTAAATTATCCTAAGGGCAAACACACACACCCATGCCCGAGGGAGGACTCGAACCTCCGCCGGGATCAGCCGCACAGCAAAACTTCAATCCACGAGACACCCAGATCGCAATACAATTATACTTTTTTCTGCACTTGAATTACAAAAGAAGATGAATGGGTTGGAAACAAGGAAAGAGTCTTAGTAGCTGCAAACTGCCATCAAAATATAGTGTGATTATAATTAAACTTTCAAACCACTGTAGAAAATGGTAGAATGGCTCTTAGCACTATGGGGCTTAACATCTGAGGTCATCATTCAACTAGAACTTAGAACTACTTAAACCTAACTAACCTAAGGACACAACACACATCCATGCCCGAGGCAGGATTCGAACCTGCGACCGTAGCGGTCGCGCGGTTCCAGATTGAAGCGCCTAGAACCGCTCGGCCACACCGGTCGGCAGACCGCTGTAGATATAACACCACTGGTCAGAATGACGTCAAATTGCAACGGAATATTAACGGAGGAGGGGGAAAACGTATGGCATAAGAAAAATAGTTACAAATTGTATCAATTGATGGCACTGTAAGCACCATAATTTAATAGTGATCGACTGCTAATGACAAATGAATCATTCAACAATGCCTAAGGTGTACGTTTGACGTTAAACAAACTTTATTACTGAGTCTGCATGTGTGTACAGGTATGATACTGTTAGTTACGTAAGCCCATCCACCACGGCAAAGTCATATCACATCGGATGGGAAAAGTCGGTTTTTAATTGTCCTGAGGCCAAAAACCGTATAAAAAGCATCAATCACATCGGTTTTTAACTATCCCGAGGCCAAAAACCATATAAAAAGCATCAATCAAAATCAAATCGGATTATTAATTTCCGAGTGACTCGCGCAAAACATGTTCAACATGCTGTCCACCGCTTTTTGCAACAAGTTGAAATCGAGAATCAGCATGTTTCACAACTGATCTATGTGTTTCCGGAGTCACGTTCAGAATGTGTTGCGTAATGTGTGCCTTCAATGCAGCTAAGTTTGTAGTTGGAACACTGAACACAACATCTTTCAGATAGCCCCACAGCCAGAAGTCACACGGATTAGGATCAGGTGATCGGGACGGTCAGGCTGTAGGGAAATGGCGGCTGATAATTCTAACATTCCCGTAATGGCGCTTCAGCAGCTGCTTAACTGGATTTGCAATGTGCGGGGTTGCGCCATCTTGCATAAAAATGATCCCTTTCACACATCCACGCTGTCGGAGAGCTGGAATGGCGTGGTTGCGCAAAAGACACTCATAGCGGTTATCAGTGACGGTACAGGTAACAGGACCGGAAGCACGTGTCTCTTCGAAAAAATGTGGCCCTATGATAAAAGATACCGTAAACCCGGACCAGTCAGTGACCATTCCAGGATGAAGTGGTACTGGTTGATTTGTGTGTGGATTTTCCACTGCCCATATTCAACAATTCTGTGTATTGACATATCCTGTGAGATGGAAGTGGGCTTCGTCTGTCCCCAACATCTTCCAAGGCCAATCATTGTCCACTTCCAGTCCGCAGCTCGTGGTCGTGCGGTAGCGTTCTCGCTTCCCACGCCCGGGTTCCCGGGTTCGATTCCTGGCGGGGTCAGGGATTTTCCCTGCCTCGTGATGGCTGGGTGTTGTGTGCTGTCCTTAGGTTATTTAGTTTTAAGTAGTTCTAAGTTCTAGGGGACTTATGACCACAGCAGTTGAGTCCCATAATGCTCAGAGCCATTTGAACCATTTGGTATGATCGGGCAATTTGCCGTGCACTACACGTCTGCACACCATCATTCGTCTCCTCCTGCATTGCTGTGGCCACTGCTTCCACTGACGTCGAATCAGTTCGTGTCCTCCCTCTACCAGGCTGCATTCCAAAAGAAATCGTCTTTTCGAATTTCCGAATCATTTTCTCCTGACCCACAGCAGTCATCGGACCAACGCCTTTTTTGAAACCCTTCAGTGAGCAGAACTTCTGCTGAGCGACGTGTGCACAGTCATCAATATTGCATTACAGCTTTACAAGCAGAGCATTGTGAGAGTCATGGCGAACGGTGCAGCCGGCCGGAGTGGCCGTGCGGTTCTAGGCGCTACAGTGTGGAACCGAGCGACCGCTACGGTCGCAGGTTCGAATCCTGCCTCGGGCATGGATGTGTGTGATGTCCTTAGGTTAGTTAGGTTTAATTAGTTCTAAGTTCTAGGCGACTGATGACCTCTGAAGTTAAGTCGCATAGTGCTCAGAGCCATTGAACGGTGCAGACGCGAATGGAGGAAAAGCCGTGTACCCGGCGTGTTTATACCAACTTCAATGGATCGTGCGCATGACAGATGTTTTTATTTAGGTGTTCTGACACATACAGAGCCATCCATTGATCAATTTTCGTACTATTTTTTTCTTCTGCCATACGTTTTTCCCCTTCTCCGATAACGTTCCGTTGCAATTTGACGTCTTTCTGACCATTGGTGTTATTTCCACAGCGTTTTGAAAGTTTAACTGCATATCAAGTTTAGCTGTATATAAATTTATTTTCCCACGTCCTGAATAGTTTGAGGTAGCCTTTTACAATAGGTTATCCCCAAAATAAGTTCCAATGATGAACCTGACACGGGGATACACGGGCCGCGCGGGATTAGCCGAGCGGTCTCAGGCTCTGCAGTCATGGACTGTGCGGCTGATCCCGCCGGAGGTTCGAGTCCTCCCTCGGGCATGAGTGTGTGTGTGTGGTTTGCCCTTAGGATAATTTAGGTTAAGTAGTGTGTAAGCTTAGGGATTGATGACCTTAGCAGTTAAGTCCCATAAGATTTCACATACATTTGAACATATTTTTGAACGGGGCTACAGGCAAAATATGTGTGGCAAGGAAAATATGCATTCAGATAGGTACTGTATGCGAGTGAAGGCAGGTATTTTTCAATGGATAAACAGAGCTAGAACAGCTACTGTGTATGAAATTCGAACACGATTTTGTTTTTGAGCAAGCGAACAATGGCTACAAGAGGTATTCAAATTTAACTTGGTGAGTTCTACGAAACGAGACCACAAGTGCATACTCACAGTGAAGAGTGAAGCTGATGTACACTCTCAGAGAAAGGAAAACCTAGAATTGTAGGATATCCACCCGAGGGGGCAAATTCTATCCAACTAGCGAGTTAGATCGTCAAAATCCCGAGCTGGCTGGTGAGCCTTGCCCATAATGCTCCCACACGTTCTCAGTTGGGGAGAGATTCACAAACCTTGCTGGCCATATCAGGGTTTGCAAGCACGAGAAGCAGAAACTCTCGCCACGTGCGTGCGGTCGTTGTCCTGCTGAAATGTAAGCCGAAGGTTGCGTGTCATAAATGGCAACAAAATGGGGCGTAGAATATCGTCGACGTACCGCTGTGGTATGAGGATACTGTGGATGGCAACCAAAGGGGTTCTGTTAAGAAAAAAATATCACCCAAGACCATCACTCATGGTTATGAGGCCGAGTGGCGGGCTACAGTTAGGTTGGTACCCCGCTGCTGTCCAGGGCGTCTGCAGATGCGTCTTAAGTTTGGAACCTCATTGACTGAAGCAGAATGGCCCCAATGATGAGTCCCGCTTCGAACTGAAGACCTTCTGGAGACGCCCCGGACAGAGGTGGGATACCAACCTGACTGTAGCCCGCCATACGGACCGACAACCAGGACTGATGGTCTGAGACTCCATTTCATTTCATTGCAGGACCCCTTTAGTCGTCACAGCGGCACCAATACACAACTGCGTTACGTAGAAGGTATTCTACGTCCCGTTTTATTGTCCTTCATGGCATGCCACCCAGGGCTTACATTTCAGTAAGACAGTGCCCGTCCGCACATGGCAAGAGTTTCCGATGCTTGCAAAAACCCTATCTTGGCCAGCAAGGTCGCTGAATCTCTCCCCAGTTGAGAACGTTTAGGGCATTATGGGCACGGCCCTCTGTCCAGCTCGGGATTTTGAAGATCTAACGCGCCAATTGGATAGAATTTGGCGCGACATCCCTCGGCAGGACATCCAACGAATCTGTCATTCAATGCCAGCCGAACAACTACTTGCATCAGGGCCAGAGGTGGACCAACGTGATACTGACTTCCTCAATTTGTAAGGCTCTTTCTCTTGAAAAACTCATCCGGTTTTTTTTGAAATTGTTATCATTTGTTTCTCTGTTCACATACGAGGTGTGGCTAGAAAAAAACCGGACTAGTACTGGTAAACAATAAAGCGAATGCAATAAGGCTGAAAGTCGCGTGGCCTGTCACGTGACTCTCGCTCCGCCTACTGCTCGAGTTTCATCTGCCTCCTGCACTCAGTCTGCCCGTGGCATCTGTTTTAAGTAGTTGACGTTTTGTCTGTGCGTCGGAAAATGTTGAGTGTACAGAAAGAAACAGCGTGTTAACATCAAATTTTGTTTCAAACTAGGAAAATCTGCAAGTGAAACGTTTGTAATGTTACAACAAGTGTACGGCGATGATTGTTTATCGCGAACACAAGTGTTTGAGTGGTTTAAACGATTTAAAGATGGCCGCGAAGACACCAGTGATGACACTCGCACTGGCAGACCATTGTCAGCAAAAACTGATGCAAACATTGAAAAAATCGGTAAACTTGTTCGACAAGATCGCCGTTTAACAATCAGAGCAGTGTCTGAGTTAACAGGAGTTGACAAGGAAAGTGTTACGCAGATTCTTCATGAAAGTTTCAACATGAACAAAGTGTGTTCAAAAATGGTTCCAAAGTGTCTCACAATTGAACAGAAGGAACGCCGAAGAATGATTTGTTCTGACATCCTGGAAAACATCGAAAGTGATCCCACCTTCTTACAAAATGTTATTACTTGCGATGAATCGTGGTTTTTTACTTACGATCCCGAAACTAAACGCCAATCGATGCATTGGAAAACTCCTGGTTCTCCACGACAAAAAAAAGCACGAATGTCAAAATCGAAATTCAAGGCAATGATGATTGTTTTTTTTTGACATCAAAGGGATTGTGCACATGGATTGGGTACCAGAGGGACAAACAGTGAATCAGCATTACTACATTAGCGTCCTGGCTACCCTACGTGAGCGAGTACGGAGAAAACGGAACGATTTGTGGAGAAAAAAGTCATGGATCCTTCACCAAGACAATGCCCCAGCTCACAGTGCGTTGTCAGTGAAGACGTTTTTGGCAAAACACAACACTCCCATCTTAGATCATCCACCCTACTCACCTGATTTGGCCCCCTGTGACTTTTTTCTTTTCCCTAAAGTCAAGTCAGCTTTGAAAGGAACTAGATTTGAGACTGTTGAAGCAGTAAAAGAAAAAGCGACGGAAGTAATGTATGGACTTACCGAAAATGATCTGCAGCATTGCTATGAACAGTGGAAAATTCGTATGGAGCGGTGTAGAGACCGAGGAGGAGAGTACATTGAAGGAGATAACATGAAATTGTAAATAATTGTAAATAAATGTTTTTTCCAGCATCAGTCCGGTTTTTTTCTAGCCGCACCTCGTACATCATACCTGCCGATTTTTGTCCCATTCGGATATTTCCTTCGTGATGCGTCGTCATCTCTTTTTGTCTTAGAGTGTATATAGCAAGTGATTGGGCGATTTGTGGAAATCACAGCACACAAAGGGATTAGTGACATTAGCTACCAGTGGGCATTGTTTTAAATCAATGGGCAAATTTAAAATTTGTGCTGGACAGGGACTGAAGCCAGGTCTCCTCTTTACTCAGCGGGTGCGCTGACCACTGCGACATCCGGACACTCTGGTCATCATAAGGGCACAGAATACCCTTGCACGCCTCCCTTCAGACCCAAATTCCGAAAGAACAGTCACCACATATGTAGCGGAGGCGAGGACGGTGAATGCTCCCTTCAGTGCAGATGCGCACCACGCCCGAACTCTTACGGGAATCGGCGAAATGACGCGAGCAATGAGGGTAATGGGCAAGGCGCACTACGTCAGTTGAGGGGTCTGATGGGAAGCGTGTTAGGTTAGTCCACGCAGGTACAATGACCACTGTGTCCGGATAGAGCAGTGGTCAGCGCCTCTGCCAATTAAGTATGAGACGTGGGTTCCAATCCACGTCTGGCACAAATTTTCAACTTTTCCCTCGCTTTAAATCAATGTCCACTTGCAGCTGATGCAACTAATTCCGTTGTCTCTTGATTTGTGGGAATAGTTGATGCGACGTTTGGAGAGAAGACTCACTTCTTGATTATCGTGCTTTCCCACGACAATGAAGGACCGAACAAAACATGAGCTGCTAATCAAGGGGACTTTTTTCTAAGACGAGAGATCCCGGTCAGCACTGTAATCTCCGAAATGCAGACAGTTATACCATGTACACAGCCCATCCACAAAGTTCTGAGACTGGTTTTATTCCTGGCATATAAGCGATGTCAACGCAGTAACTACTGTGGCAGTTTCAACCAACAACTGTTAACAACAGATGTGCATTCGATCAGTCAGTCGTGAGCAGGAGCCTTTTAGTAATGGGCGTGTGACCATAGTGTGTCAACGTCATTCTATGAGAAATCGTAATGAAGCAACATCTCTAAATCACGCGTTGAAGACGTTCTCTAGAATGTTTTTAAGAAGAGAAATATGTGTGCAAAGATTGTCACACACACCTTAACTCAAAAAAAAAAAAAGGACGCATGGATGCCAGCCGCGACTTGACTGAAATGCAAACAGCGGACAATTCTTTTCTAGAAAAAAATCGTCACGTGTGACGTATGAACCTGCCACAAAACTCAGATGCGATCTGACGACATAATCGACATTCAAGACAGTGTGAAGCGTGACTTTAACAGCATCCCACATAAGGACCTTTCTGAGCTTTCGTGGCTGTATGAACGTCCCGCGCGTTGTACACAAGTGAAGGAAGATTATGCAGACCACCTGAAGCATTAAAACCACCATGTTATCTTTCTTTACATTTTATTAATCTATTCTCGAAACTTTTTAGAAAGAGTGGATAGCCATAGAACGGACGTTCCTGAGAGTATAATAAACGCAATTATTATTTGTTTCTGATGTCTCTTTATATTACCACATAAAAGAAGTATGTCACATTAAATCAAATAAAAAAATTTATGCAAGTTTGGAAAGGTAGGGGCGTTGTTTGATATAGGTTTTTACACTAAAAGCATATGATGCAGGAACAAATGAAATCTGAGGTAGAACAAGGCAATTATCAAGGGAAATGTTACGTTCAAAATGGTTCAAATGGCTCTGAGCACTATGGGACTCAACTGCTGTGGTCATAAGTCCCCTAGAACTTAGAACTACTTAAACCTAACTAACCTAAGGACAGCACACAACACCCAGCCATCACGAGGCAGAGAAAATCCCTGACCCCGCCGGGAATCGAACCCGGGAACCCGGGCGTGGGAAGCGAGAACGCTACCGCACGACCACGAGATGCGGGCAGGAAATGTTACGCTATTAAGTAATAGGTAACTTGAACGTGAACATGACAGAATGTACTGAATTAAATAAAACTGTTTGGCAACGATTTCGAGAGCATCTGAAAAGACAGAATGAATGTAATGGATAGAAAGACATCAAATAAGACGATAAAGAAAACGAAACATAATGTTGGCTAGACAACAGATTTCATCAATTAACATTGCTTATGATATACACTCCTGGAAATGGAAAAAAGAACACATTGACACCGGTGTGTCAGACCCACCATACTTACTCCGGACACTGCGAGAGGGCTGTACAAGCAATGATCACACGTACGGCACAGCGGACACACCAGGACCCGCGGTGTTGGCTACGCAGCATTTGTGCACCGCCGCCGTCAGTGTCAGCCAGTTTGCCGTGGCATACGGAGCTCCATCGCAGTCTTTAACACTGGTAGCATGCCGCGACAGCGTGGACGTGAACCGTATGTGCAGTTGACGGACTTTGAGCGAGGGCGTATAGTGGGCATGCGGGAGGCCGGGTGGACGTACCGCCGAATTGCTCAACACGTGGGGCGTGAGGTCTCCACAGTACATCGATGTTGTCGCCAGTGGTCGGCGGAAGGTGCACGTGCCCGTCGACCTGGGACCGGACCGCAGCGACGCACGGATGCACGCCAAGACCGTAGGATCCTACGCAGTGCCGTAGGGGACCGCACCGCCACTTCCCAGCAAATTAGGTACACTGTTGCTCCTGGGGTATCGGCGAGGACCATTCGCAACCGTCTCCATGAAGCTGGGCTACGGTCCCGCACACCGTTAGGCCGTCTTCCGCTCACACCCCAACATCGTGCAGCCCGCCTCCAGTGGTGTCGCGACAGGCGTGAATGGAGGGACGAATGGAGACGTGTCGTCTTCAGCGATGAGAGTCGCTTCTGCCTTGGTGCCAATGATGGTCGTATGCGTGTTTGGCGCACAATCAGGACTGCATACTGCATACGACCGAGGCACACAGGGCCAACACCCGGCATCATGGTGTGGGGAGCGATCTCCTACACTGGCCGTACACCACTGGTGATCGTCGAGGGGACACTGAATAGTGCACGGTACATCCAAACCGTCATCGAACCCATCGTTCTACCATTCCTAGACCGGCAAGGGAACTTGCTGTTCCAACAGGACAATACACGTCCGCATGTATCCCGTGCCACCCAACGTGCTCTAGAAGGTGTAAGTCAACTACCCTGGCCAGCAAGATCTCCGGATCTGTCCCCCATTGAGCATGTTTGGGACTGGATGAAGCGTCGTCTCACGCGGTCTGCACGTCCAGCACGAACGCTGGTCCAACTGAGGCGCCAGGTGGAAATGGCATGGCAAGCTGTTCCACAGGACTACATCCAGCATCTCTACGATCGTCTCCATGGGAGAATAGCAGCCTGCATTGCTGCGAAAGGTGGATATACACTGTACTAGTGCCGACATTGTGCATGCTCTGTTGCCTGTGTCTATGTGCCTGTGGTTCTGTCAGTGTGATCATGTGATGTATCTGACCCCAGGAATGTGTCAATAAAGTTTCCCCTTCCTGGGACAATGAATTCACGGTGTTCTTATTTCAATTTCCAGGAGTGTAGTAACTATGGATAGAAAGTTGTTAATCAAACCCTTCTTTACATTATTTTCTTGTAATATGAATCCACAGCTGCTGGAGGTGGTAAGTTCCTTTGGGACCAAACTGCAGACGTCATCGGTCCCCACAGCTGTCGTAAATATTTTGTAGGAATCCATCTAGTTTTTAGCTATTAGAATACTGACACAAAGGAACTACGGACAGTGGCTACAAGTGAGCACTGATTTACATCAATGGGGAAAGTTGAAAATTTGCGCCACACCGGAATCTGAAAGCAGGTCCCCTGCTCGTGAAGCAGCTGATCTGACCACTGAAAGCCATCGGGACACAGTGATCAGCACAATTGCACGGACTACTCTAGTGTGGCCGCGTGGGGTAGCCGCGCGGTCTAAGCAGCCTTTTACGGTCCGTGCGGCTCCCCCCGTTGGAGGTTCGAGTCCTCCCTCGGGCATTGGTGTGTGTGTTGTCCATAGCGTAAGTTAGTTTAAGCTACATTAAGTAGTGTGTAGGCTTAGGGACCCATGACCTCAGCAGTTTGGTCCCATAACACCTTACCAGAAATTCCCAGCTTCCTACCGTAGCGTGCTTCCCGTCAGACTCAAATTATCATCTTATCCACACACTACCGACACAGTGCCCTTGCCCATTATCCTCATTACTCGAGGCTTTTCGCCAATTCCCATAGGAGTTCAAGCGTGGTGTGCCTCTGTCCTGAAGGGACCATTGGCCGTAATCGGCTTAGTTATTTATTTGGTGGCTGTTCTTTTTCATATGTCCAAAAAGCAGACACCACATATTTGTTAGAATATTATTTTACGATTGCAATTTCGTCGTAAAGCCATTTTCAAGCATCTACGAAACATAATACAACCTAATGAGAACAATTTACATTGGGATTAACAGTAGATACAACCAGTTTCGTGCTTTTTAACATTCGTATACCGTATCGCACTTATAAGATTTTGATATATAGATTTATGTTAGGCGGAAATAACAACGTAATATGCATAATTGAACATGAAAGAATAGCTAGTCAACAATACTAGTCAATATGACATTTCATGCCCTGCCAATTTGAGTGAGTTATATATATCACACAACTAAAAGTGTGCACTTATAATACATTACAGCAAATGTCAAAAACAGTAGAGAAAATTTTTGTTTCTGAGGCCTGTTTGTTGACTGAGTACGTATTGCGGTTACTCTTTGAAGGCGCTATAATTTTTTTTAGATTTGACGATAAAGAATGGCAAAGGCGCCCATAAATTCGGAATGTTTCGGGAAGAAAATCTGCACTGACAACACAACCCACAACAGGTCGTGCACCCCAGAAATGCATAACAAAGCTTTTTTTTCACTGTTTGTCCAAAAAATCATTAACCTCCCGTTAGAGCAGAACGCAATTACACAATAGTAGTGCATTCTGAAAAATATAGCAATAAATAACGGCTGCAATGCTGATAAGATACATAAAATGTATACTACCAAATTACATATCAAAAGCAACAATACAGATAAAGAAGTAACATTAACAAGAGAATCAGAGCCAGAGGAAACGATATATATTGCTTTACCTTATTATGATGCCATGTGAGGCACAATAGGCGATAACTTTCCGAAAACAAATGTGCAAATCGGGTTCCGCACGGGCAACAAAGTAGGGACAATAATCGGGCACACAAACCACAAAACAAAAGCATTTACACAATCGGGGATTTATAAAATCACATGTGGTGTATGTGAAAATTGATGTGTGGGGCAAACAGGAAGATCTTTCCGCACCTAATTCAGAGAGCACACAAACACAAGTTCAAATGGCTCTGAGCACTATGGAACATCTGAGGTCATCAGTCCCCTAGAACTAAGAACTACTTAAACCGAACTAACCTAAGGACATCACACCCGTCCATGTCCGAGGCAGGATTCGAACCTGCGACCGTAGCGGTCGCGCGGTGCCAGACTGAAGCACCTAGTACCGCTCGGCCACAACTGTAAATCTTCTTGTAGTCCACATACACGTGAACTATAATCATAACATTAACGGCATCGAGGGAACTTTGAAGGTACTACACAGGATAGAGAAAGGCAATTAATGGACGCCCTAGGAGAAATTGAAATTTATAGCGCCTTCAAAGAACAACCACAATACGTACTCAGTGAACAGACAGACCTCAGAATAAAAATTTTCTCGCTGTTTTAGACATTTCCCTTAACGTACTGTTAGCGCACACTTTTGATTGTGTAATATATACACAATTCGCTCAAATTCGCAGCACATAAAATGGTATATTGATTAGTATCACTGACTAGTTGTTCTTTGATGTGCAGTTGTGCGTATTACGTTTTACCTGCGCCAAACATAAACATTTATGCCAAAATCTTGTAAGTACGGAACGAAATACGACTGTCAAAAAGCACAAAATTGGTTGTACTTACTGTTTATCTCACTGTATATTGTTCTCATTAATTGTATTATGTTTTTTAGATGCTTGAAAATGGCTTAACAATGGAATTGCAATCGTAAAATAAAATTCTAACATACGAAAGCAAGATGAAATCCTTTAAAAAATTCTTTACATGTTTGTATATTTCAGTTAAGCTCTGACGGTTGCTAATGGTAATAATGACAGCAATAGTGATCCGGAGCGTACCATAGTGGAATGGACACATGAAACCAACTGAAGGAAAAGCAGATGCCAGGGTCAGTTTCATTGTGAAGCCGACCCTGGGTATAGGGTCAATTCTTTGAAGGGTTGGCTCATTGTAGAGGGTGGGTCATGGCCAGGCAGCAGGCTCTTGGCAGCTTAGACTAACAGCATCAGAAGCCTAAACATTTTATTAATACTAATGTGACTACGATGCTAGTGTCTCAGTGGAGGCGGCGGCCACGCCTCTCTGTAGCAAGCAGCGACGACTTTTCGTGCTGGTGGCGAGTTCACGGCCACCGAGACAAGGCGATAACGCCCAGGAATGCTGACTACAGAAGCTAACGCATCGGTTTCTGCGGTAGGAGTCAGTGGCGCTCAAGACTGCCGGATTGCTTACAGGGGATGCCAGGCTGCGGTGGACTAGAGATGGGCAGACTCGTTCATCCTTGGGAACTAGTTCACTGCTGATCGTTCTTTCTCGGGAACCGTTCATTTTTATTCGTTCACCGTACATTTGTGCTTGGTACATGGTTCTTATGAAAAACTGCCTCCCCCTGGAGTATTTTTTATTAATTTTTTATTAATTACAGAATTCTTACACACTTTTAGAAGTAGTTTCTGTGATTCTGCAGAACCTCTCGTTTAGCCAACTGTAGCCTTGTGTGGCTCATCGCAGGGAAATAATGTAGGGTGGCGCACTGAAAACCGGCCCCGAGTACAGACTGCTCGCCAATTACGGACGATGTGTTGCCCATTACGGGCAGATACAACAAACAGACAAACATGTAATAATTAGGCAGTGAAGAAATAACAAGCTAATGGAAGCAACAATTGCGAAACAATCGATGACGATGTGTAGAGAGCTGGTGAAGAGAACATGAAAAACTCACGCGACGCGCATGGGCTATATAGCTCATGTAGTCTTGTAAACCTGTTGGTGGCTGTTTCCCAACTTAATAAACCGCAAGTGTCTTGTATAAAATTCTTCTTTTCGACTTCCACTACATAGCTATGCTACGTTGAAACAATAATCGTTTACATCCTATATATACTTCACATTGTCTCTGAGTTCGTAGGAGAAGTCGAGACTTTATGGAAGCATAAAATAAAATGTGGTTTTCTCATACTTGCGTCACACGCTTAGTAAAAATTAGGTTTTTATGTTGCATTATTAAAGTTAATGCAGCAATAATAATAATAATGAAGTTTGCAGTAATAAAGTTTTTGGTTTGCAAATTCCATCTGGACAAATGTTTTTGAGATAATAAGTACGAGGGCAGTTCAATAAGTAATGCAACACATTTTTTTTTCTGAAACAGGGGTTGTTTTATTCAGCATTGAAATACACCAGGTTATTCCCCAATCTATAAGCTACACAACACTATTTTTCAACGTAATCTCCATTCAATGCTACGGCCTTACGCCACCTTGAAATGAGGGCCTGTATGCCTGCACGGTACCATTCCACTGGTCGATGTCGGAGCCAACGTCGTACTGCATCAATAACTTCTTCATCATCCGCGTAGTGCCTCCCACGGATTGCGTCCTTCATTGGGCCAAACATATGGAAATCCGACGGTGCGAGATCGGGGCTGTAGGGTGCGTGAGGAAGAACAGTCCACTGAAGTTTTGTGAGCTCCTCTCGGGTGCGAAGACTTGTGTGAGGTCTTGCGTTGTCATGAAGAAGGAGAAGTTCGTTCAGATTTTTGTGCCTACGAACACACTGAAGTCGTTTCTTCAATTTCTGAAGAGTAGCACAATACACTTCAGAGTTGATCGTTTGACCATGGGGAAGGACATCGAACAGAATAACCCCTTCAGCGTCCCAGAAGACTGTAACCATGACTTTACCGGCTGAGGGTATGGCTTTAAACTTTTTCTTGGTAGGGGAGTGGGTGTGGCGCCACTCCATTGATTGCCGTTTTGTTTCAGGTTCGAAGTGATGAACCCATGTTTCATCGCCTGTAACAATCTTTGACAAGAAATTGTCACCCTCAGCCACATGACGAGCAAGCAATTCCACACAGATGGTTCTCCTTTGCTCTTTATGTATGGTGTTCTGTTAGACAACGAGGGACCCAGCGGGAACAAACCTTTGAATATCCCAACTGGTGAACATTTATGACAGCACTACCAACAGAGATGTCAAGTTGAGCACTGAGTTGTTTGATGGTGATCCGTCGATCATCTCGAACGAGTGTGTTCGCACGCTCCGCCATTGCAGGAGTCACAGCTGTGCACGGCCGGCCCGCACGCGGGAGATCAGACAGTCTTGCTTGACATTGCGGCGATGATGACACACGCTTTGCCCAACGACTCACCGTGCTTTTGTCCACTGCCAGATCACCGTAGACATTCTGCAAGCGCCTATGAATATCTGAGATGCCCTGGTTTTCCGCCAAAAGAAACTCGATCACTGCCCGTTGTTTGCAACGCACATCCGTTACAGACGCCATTTTAACAGCTCCGTACAGTGCTGCCACCTGTCGGAAGTCAATGAAACTATACGAGACGAAGCGGGAATGTTTGAAAATATTCCACAAGAAATTTCCGGTTTTTTCAACCAAAATTGGCCGAGAAAAAAAATGTGTTGCATTTGTTATTGAACTGCCCTCGTAAATACGATTTTATGGCAATCTATGTCTTTTCAAATGGAGAGGCACCGCTTTTACTACTGAACCAAAATGACCCACAACCTGCTTTTTCTTTTTTTTTTCAAAGAAACCAAACTAGTAGGTAATACAAATTGGAAACAACCAAACTTAAAAAGAATTAGAGCCTTCTAAAATGTAATGTTTTGTATATGAAAGATACACGAAAATCGTTTTATATGAATTTTGTTACACTGAAAATTAAGCAAATTATTGAAAGCTAGCTGCTAAATCAAGTCGATGAAACCAAAAAATATATGAGTAACAAAAAAAAACTTGCCTTGTTATAAGTATGTCTTCTGCTGTTCATCGATATAATGAAGTGAGCTGATATGCTCTTTTGTTATCTGAAAAGACGTACCTACTACATACAACGTAATTTTTATGTAATTGACGCAACTATAAAATACTTTTTGATTACCGGTCGTGGACGCTGAATAGCCAGAACCAAGTGCAAGAACAGTTTGCAACACATGTAAAAAGAGCGAGCGCAGTGAACGAAACGAACAACTGGATACTGAACTAACTAGGAGCAGTCGACAGTGGAACTGAGACAGGTGGTCGTGCGAAGAACGACGAGTGCGTCCGAGGGAGACCGAGACTGAGACCTTCTGTGTACAGTGTATCATGGACTTTTCGAATCATACTTACAGTATGGAGTGACTGTGTGGGGCAACTCAAACAAACAAGAGACAAAACGAGTGTTCACATTACAAAAAAAGCAATTAGGACCATTTTAAGAAGAAAGACCTCTGAAACATGCAGAAACTGTTTCAAGAATTTAGGTATCTTAACTTTTTCATCGTTGTATATATACAAAACAATAATGTACATCACAAAAGGTAGTGAGGACTGGATTACAAATGCTAGTGTACACACCCACAATACAAGAAAGAAGAATGAAGTACGGAGCATACCCCACCGACTGGCAATGCTAGAAAAAGGACCCCAGTACTCTGGTATAAGACTACTAAGAAGTCTGCCCAAAACCCTGCAAGATAGTGTACTTCACAATGACTTTGCAAAGAAACTTAAAGTATATCTCATTGAAAAAGAGTTTTACAGTGTTGCAGAATACTTATGCCATTAAATTTGTATATATTGTTACTCATTATCAGTGATGTAAAAATGTAAGCTAAAGGTGTAGGAAAATAAGTGATAAAGAATTTTAATACTTTGACATGTCCTATATTAGACGTACATTTACTGTACACAATGTAATCTTACAAGATCAAATAAAATTCAATTCAATTCAATTCAATTCAAATTCAAGCACGCGACCGAGGCTGGAACGAGAACTGCCGAAGTGACCGCCGCGACCGAAGTGAACTAGTGAACTATGAACCGATCGTTCCTCGTTCCTGGGAACTAAATGTAGACCGCCGCGACCGAAGTGAACTATGAACCGATCGTTCGTTGGAATTCGTTCCTCGGTCCTTACGTTGATCTTGGTGAACCGTTCCTTTGCACCCGTTCGTTCGCGAACTACCCACCTCCACGGTGGAAGACTACACCACTGCGAGCGACGCTGCGTTGCGTCACCAGCACGGAAGGATGGGCGGCTGTACTGCTTCGGTCTCGGTGCACTGTTCTTCAGGCCAGGACCCGGGACGCTGCGGGAGTGGCCAAGAAGGTGGCTCGTCGGCGTAGAAGCATCAAGTCCAAGGTGGAGAACTTTGCGCCAGCAGATGGTGCTGTGGTGGAGCCGTGGAGGCCCGACTTTGTGGCAGCTGCGTGCTGTCCCGTAGTTCTCGGTTGCCTGTCGTAGCCCTCCCTGCAGGACTGCTGGTCCTTCTGCTAAAATTAATGGTTATCATAACGTAAAAACATCGTAACACCAAGAAGGACTTGTGTGACGAAAATGAAAGTTGGTAGGCGCGTTTCTACACCTGAAAGGTGATATAAAATCAAATTCACTCCAAGCGCATAAGAGTGGCGCTGTTGTTGTTGGTGTTGTTGTGGTCTTCAGTCCTGAGACTGGTTTGATGCAGCTCTCCATGCTACTCTATGCTGTGCAAGCTTCTTCATCTCCCAGTACCTACTGCAACCTACATCCTTCTGAATCTGCTTACAGTATTCGTCTCTTGGTCTCCCTCTACGATTTTTACCCTCCACGCTGCCCTCCAATGCTAAATTTGTGATCCCTTGATGCCTCAAAACATGTCCTACCAACCGATCACTTCTTCTAGTCAAGTTGTGCCACAAACTTCTCTTCTCCCCAATCCTATTCAACACCTCCTCATTAGTTATGTGATCTACCCATCTAATCTTCAGCATTCTTCTGTAGCACCACATTTCGAAAGCTTCTATTCTCTTCTTGTCCAAACTAGTTATCGTCCATGTTTCACTTCCATACATGGCTACACTCCATACAAATACTTTCAGAAACGACTTCCTGACACTTAAGTCTATACTCGACGTTAACAAATTTCTCTTCTTCAGAAACGATTTCCTTGCCATTGCCAGTCTACATTTTATATCCTCTCTACTTCGACCATCATCAGTTATTTTACTCCCTAAATAGCAAAACTCCTTTACTACTTTAAGTGTCTCATTTCCTAATCTAATTCCCTCAGCATCACCCGATTTAATTTGACTACATTCCATTATCCTCGTTTTGCTTTTGCTGATGTTCATCTTATATCCTCCTTTCAAGACACTGTCCATTCCGTTCAACTGCTCTTCCAAGTCCTTTGCTGTCTCTGACAGAATTACAATGTCATCGGCGAACCTCAAAGTTTTTACTGCTTCTCCATGAATTTTAATACCTACTCCGAATTTTTCTTTTGCTTCCTTTACTGCTTGCTGAATATACAGATTGAATAACATCGGGGAGAGGCTACAACCCTGTCTCACTCCTTTCCCAACCACTGCTTCCCTTTCATGCCCCTCGACTCTTATAACTGCCATCTGCTTTCTGTACAAATTGTAAATAGCCTTTCGCTCCCTGTATTTTACCCCTACCAACTTCAGAATTTGAAAGAGAGTATTCCAGTTAACGTTGTCAAAAGCTTTCTCTAAGTCTACAAATGCTAGAAACGTAGGTTTGCCTTTCCTTAACCTTTCTTCTAAGATAAGTCGTAAGGTTAGTATTGCCTCACGTGTTCCAACATTTCTGCGGAATCCAAACTGAAGAGTGGCGCTAGTAACGCCAATATGTGGATGCAAATCAGGCTATCTTTAAATACACAGTCGGTCGTGAGCGTTAAATACCTTTGGGATTGAACTTGGCGAGTTGAGGTTATCAAGAATGCCTTTAAAGCGACATAAGACAGCATTATCAACACCTCGCTGAGTTTGAACGAGGTCATGTAATAGGGTCCAAATGGCTCTGAGCACTATGGGACTTAAAATCAAAAAAATGGTTCAAATGGCGTCTTTTCCTCGTCTAGGGAGAGGTGTCCTGTCACGATTAGTGTTATAGACCTGTGGGACGTTCTCAGATGAAAGTAATGTTCGCTTTAGAATGTTGAGGGTCCGCACTAACAAGTGCCATATACAACCCGTCTTCTCCGTGGCCTCCGCTGTTTGTAACGACGGTTTGCAATGCTGCTGCGTCTCTCTTGGCACCTTCCACTCGTGCATGTTACACAGTGTCAAATGCTCTCTGTTCAGTCCACGACGAAGAGATTTCCAATCAGCGACACTATAGTCTCTGGCAGCCGTTAGACAGACAAGGTTCAAATAGTTCAAATGGCTCTGAGCACTATGCGACTTAACTTCTGAGGTCATCAGTCGCCTAGAACTTAGAACTAATTAAACCTAACTAACCTAAGGACACCACACACATCCATGCCCGAGACAGGATTCGAACCTGCGACCGTAGCGGTCACTCGGTTCCAGACTGAAGCGCCTAGAACCGCACGGCCGCACCGGCCGGCAGACAGACAAGAAAGTGATGTAGTTCACTGATGTGTAGGTGGGGCTGGCGGTAGCTCCACAACAGAGCTTAAATCTACGAGGCTCCCAGATCGCAATACAATGACACTTCTTTCTGCACTTGAATTACAAAAGAAGATGAATGGGTTGGAAACAAGGAAAGAGTCTTAGAAGCTGCAAACTGCCATCAAAATACAGGGTGATTATAATTAAACTTTCAAACCGCTGTAGAAAATGGTAGAATGGCTCTCAGCACTATGGGACTTAACATCTGAGGTCATCAGTTCCCCAGAACTTAGAACCACTTAAACCTAACTAACCTAAGGACATCACACACATCCATGCCCGAGGCAGGATTCGAACCTGTGACCGTATCAGTCGCGCTGTTCCAGTCTGAAGCGCCTAGAACCACTCGGCCACACCAGCCGGCTATGGGACTTAACTTCGGAGGTCATCAGTCCCCTAGGACTTAGAACTAATTAAACCTAACTAACCTAAGGACATCACACACATCCATGCCCGAGGCAGGATTCGAACCTGCGACCGTAGCGGTCTCGCGGTTCCAGTCTGAAGCGCCTAGAACCACTCGGCCACACCGGCCGGCTATGGGAGCTAACTTCTGAGGTCATCAGTCCCCTAGGACTTAGAACTAATTAAACCTAACTAACCTAAGGACATCACACACATCCATGCCCGAGGCAGGATTCGCACCTGCGACCGTAGCGGTCTCGCGGTTGCAGACTGCAGCGCCTAGAACCACTCGGCCACAGCGGCCGGCTATGGGAGCTAACTTCTGAGGTCATCAGTCCCCTAGGACTTAGAACTAATTAAACCTAACTAACCTAAGGACATCACACACATCCATGCCCGAGGCAGGATTCGAACCTGCGACAGTAGCGGTCTCGCGGTTCCAGTCTGAAGCGCCTAGAACCACTCGGCCACACCGGCCGGCTATTGGAGCTAACTTCTGAGGTCATCAGTCCCCTAGGACTTAGAACTAATTAAACCTAACTAACCTAAGGACATGACACACATCCATGCCCGAGGCAGGATTCGAACCTGTGACCGTATCAGTCGCGCGGTTCCAGTCTGAAGCGCCTAGAACCACTCGGCCACACCGGCCGGCTATGGGACTTAACTTCGGAGGTCATCAGTCCCCTAGGACTTAGAACTAATTAAACCTAACTAACCTAAGGACATCACACACATCCATGCCCGAGGCAGGATTCGAACCTGCGACCGTAGCGGTCTCGCGGTTGCAGACTGCAGCGCCTAGAACCACTCGGCCACACCGGCCGGCTATGGGAGCTAACTTCTGAGGTCATCAGTCCCCTAGGACTTAGAACTAATTAAACGTAACTAACCTAAGGACATCACACACATCCATGCCCGAGGCAGGATTCGAACCTGCGACAGTAGCGGTCTCGCGGTTCCAGTCTGAAGCGCCTAGAACCACTCGGCCACACCGGCCGGCTATGGGAGCTAACTTCTGAGGTCATCAGTCCCCTAGGACTTAGAACTAATTAAACCTAACTAACCTAAGGACATGACACACATCCATGCCCGAGGCAGGATTCGAACCTGTGACCGTATCAGTCGCGCGGTTCCAGTCTGAAGCGCCTAGAACCACTCGGCCACACCGGCCGGCTATGGGACTTAACTTCGGACGTCATCAGTCCCCTAGGACTTAGAACTAATTAAACCTAACTAACCTAAGGACATCACACACATCCATGCCCGAGGCAGGACTCGAACCTGCGACCGTAGCGGTCTCGCGGTTCCAGTCTGAAGCGCCTAGAACCACTCGACCACACCGGCCGGCTATGGGAGCTAACTTCTGAGGTCATCAGTCCCCTAGGACTTAGAACTAATTAAACCTAACTAACCTAAGGACATCACACACATCCATGCCCGAGGCAGGATTCGCACCTGCGACCGTAGCGGTCTCGCGGTTGCAGACTGCAGCGCCTAGAACCACTCGGCCACAGCGGCCGGCTATGGGAGCTAACTTCTGAGGTCATCAGTCCCCTAGGACTTAGAACTAATTAAACCTAACTAACCTAAGGACATCACACACATCCATGCCCGAGGCAGGATTCGAACCTGCGACAGTAGCGGTCTCGCGGTTCCAGTCTGAAGCGCCTAGAACCACTCGGCCACACCGGCCGGCTATGGGAGCTAACTTCTGAGGTCATCAGTCCCCTAGGACTTAGAACTAATTAAACGTAACTAACCTAAGGACATCACACACATCCATGCCCGAGGCAGGATTCGAACCTGCGACAGTAGCGGTCTCGCGGTTCCAGTCTGAAGCGCCTAGAACCACTCGGCCACACCGGCCGGCTATGGGAGCTAACTTCTGAGGTCATCAGTCCCCTAGGACTTAGAACTAATTAAACCTAACTAACCTAAGGACATGACACACATCCATGCCCGAGGCAGGATTCGAACCTGTGACCGTATCAGTCGCGCGGTTCCAGTCTGAAGCGCCTAGAACCACTCGGCCACACCGGCCGGCTATGGGACTTAACTTCGGAGGTCATCAGTCCCCTAGGACTTAGAACTAATTAAACCTAACTAACCTAAGGACATCACACACATCCATGCTCGAGGCAGGATTCGAACCTGCGACAGTAGCGGTCTCGCGGTTCCAGTCTGAAGCGCCTAGAACCACTCGGCCACACCGGCCGGCTATGGGAGCTAACTTCTGAGGTCATCAGTCCCCTAGGACTTAGAACTAATTAAACCTAACTAACCTAAGGACATGACACACATCCATGCCCAAGGCAGGATTCGAACCTGTGACCGTATCAGTCGCGCGGTTTCAGTCTGAAGCGCCTAGAACCACTCGGCCACACCGGCCGGCTATGGGACTTAACTTCGGACGTCATCAGTCCCCTAGGACTTAGAACTAATTAAACTTAACTAACCTAAGGACATGACACACATCCATGCCCGAGGCAGGATTCGAACCTGCGACCGTAGCGGTCTCGCGGTTCCAGTCTGAAGCGCCTAGAACCACTCGGCCACACCGGCCGGCTATCGGACTTAACTTCGGAGGTCATCAGTGCCCTAGGACTTAGAACTAATTAAACCTAACTAACCTAAGGACATCACACACATCCATGCCCGAGGCAGGATTCGAACCTGCGACCGTAGCGGTCTCGCGGTTGCAGACTGCAGCGCCTAGAACCACTCGGCCACAGCGGCCGGCTATGGGAGCTAACTTCTGAGGTCATCAGTCCCCTAGGACTTAGAACTAATTAAACCTAACTAACCTAAGGACATCACACATATCCATGCCCGAGGCAGGATTCGAACCTGCGACAGTAGCGGTCTCGCGGTTCCAGTCTGAAGCGCCTAGAACCACTCGGCCACACCGGCCGGCTATGGGAGCTAACTTCTGAGGTCATCAGTCCCCTAGGACTTAGAACTAATTAAACCTAACTAACCTAAGGACATCACACACATCCATGCCCGAGGCAGCATTCGAACCTGCGACTGTAGCGGTCGCGCGGTTCCAAACTGTAGCGCCCAGAACCGATCGGCCACCCAGGCCAGCTATGTAATAGGGCTACGAGAAGCTGGATGTTCCTTCTGCGAAACTGCAGAGCGACTTGACAGAAATGTAGCCTCTGTAGCTGCCGCCATGATCCCTGGCAGCGGTGGTCACGGGTATGCACGGTCGCAAGACGACTGGGCTCCAGATGACCATGCAACGCTACCGACAGGGAAGACCATCGTGTTCGGCGTACGCTTTGGTGCGGCGCACTGCATCTACAGCAGCAATTTGAGCAGCATTTGGCACCACAGAGACACAATCGGTTACTTCGAGCACAGTTCCAACTCAGCCGCCCTGTGCCACGCATTCCGCTGACCCCAAACCACCGCCATTTACGACTTCAGTGGTGTCAAGCGAGGGCTCATTGCAGGGCAGGGTGGAGGTCTGTTGTGTTTCCTGACGAAAGCTGATGCCAGTGATGGCAGTGTGTTGTTACGAAAGGCCAGCTGATGACCTACAACCAACCTGTCTGCGTGCTAGACACACTGGGCCTACCCTGGAGTTACGACCTTGGGTGGGATCTCGTTTGGTAGCAGGAGTCGTCTCGTGATTATCCCTCGTACCCCGACTGCAGATTTGAACGTCAGATTGGTGGTTATACTTGTTATGCCACGATTCATGAACAGTATTCCAGGGTCTGTTTTCCAGCAGGATAACGATCGCCCACGTACCGCTATTGCAATCCACAGAGTGGCGGCACATTGTCTTGCCCAGCTCGATCACCAGATCTGTCTCCAATCGAGCACATGTGGGACATCATCAGACGACAACTCCATTGCCACCCACAAACAGCATTAAGCGTCGCCGCGCGGGATTAGCCGAGCGGTCTTAGGCGCTGTACTCATGTATTGTGCGGCTGGTCCCGGCGGAGGTTCGAGTCCTCCCTCGGGCATGGGTGTGTGTGTTTGTCCTCAGGATACTCTAGGTTAAGAAGTGTGTAAGCTTAGGGACTGATGACCTTAGCAGTTAAGTCCCATAAGATTTCACACACATTTGAACATTTTTGAACTTAATTGTGAATACCAGAGTAATCACGTAGATCTAGATGTAGAGTAAGCGTGAGCGAGGTTTCCTCGTTTTTTCAGTTGTTTATGGCGCCAGAAGCCGTGTGTGCTGTGAGTACGATCTCTTGCTCATCAGGTGCTCCGTGGATCTGCAGATTAGACTGAGACTGAATCTATTATCCTGGATCACATAAAGTGATTACCCCCCTGAAGCTAATAGGCTAATTGAAAATCAGCTGCCTCGTACATGGGAAAACGTTATTTGCTAAGTTTCTGAACTGGTCAGCGGCCTCGCCTACTGCTTATGGATGAAGGACGTGGCCATTTCAGTTGGATAATTTATTTTATTGGTTGCTGAATGACAGAGTTTGATCTTGTAAAATAATGTTTATTCAAACAATGTATAAAATTTCTCAGTGCACAAATGTCGAGATTATAAAGCAATTTGAGAATGAATTTACATAATTAAAAGCGAACAATGATGAGTAAATGAGTGGCTGTTAGGGTCGCCACCAATACTATGCTGGACTGAGATGGTGCCCAGACACATAAAGAACACGTTTGCAACCGTGATTGCAAAATTATGCAATTACACACAAAAAGGAGTATGAACCTGAACAGAACAATGAATAAAGGAAGAATCAGAAAGAATCATCACCATACTGGTGAGCTCCAATGAATTTAGCTCCATAACGAAACGAAACTTGCCGCGCGGGATTAGCCGAGCGGTCTCAGGCGCTGCAGTCATGGACTGGGCGGCTGGTCCCGGCGGAGTTTCGACTCCTCCCTCGGGCATGGGTGTGCGTGTTTGACCTTAGTATAATTTAGGTTAAGTAGAGTGTAAGCTTAGGGACTGATGACCTTAGCAGTTAAGTCCCATAAGATTTCACACACATTTGAACATAAAGCGTCCCGGTATTGGCCAACCAAGCGCTGTCAGGTATGGAACTCTATCTCAAAAATTGACATTACATGCGGGTTTCCATACTTATACTCAACATTCTGACAGTTACTCAGGTAATTAACGTACCAGCTTTTCAAATCTCCCAATGGTTCAAATGGTTCAAATGGCTCTGAGCACTATGGGACTTAACATCGATGGTCATCAGTCCCCTAGAACTTAGAACTACTTAAACCTAACTAAGGACATCACACAACACCCAGCCATCACGAGGCAGAGAATCAAATCTCCCACTTAATTAACCTGTGGTGCTGCTATGTTAATCACTTAACTATGTTACCTAGACAAATGTATTTCCGAAATTCCATTATCCTACATTAATTATTTTTAGGTGTTGCGGTTTTTCCCATCCATGTATTTATATTGCATTACGGCCCACTTGTTGGGTCGATGTGCTATTTCCAGTCGTGTACGGACAACAATCCGTGGCGTAGCGGTCTGCAACTAGATTGAGTCATCATGAAAGAGCTTCGTCTTACCGCTACACTGCAATACTCTCTTGATGTACTAGGTGGTTATGATTAAAGTGCAGCTGTTCACAGACATCCAATGTGGGCTGTAATTATCATATAGCAGTGAAACCTGGGAGACATTCTAATGCGTTAACGCGGAACCGCTTTATGCTGAAAAAAAAAAAAAAATCCAATATTGCCCCACAGTTGCAAACCTGGCGCCATTAATGCGAGGGAGACGTAAATAAATCTTTTCATATGTAGTGGATTGGGAACAGGACGTGTGCGTGAAAGGTCAAACAAGTGAGAAAGGCATAATGTAAATTCTGTTATTAACCGCTGCTAACACAATTTGTTAAATATGAGCACCAGAGACGTCCACGAGATGGTGTACAGAACCAGGTTTGTACCTGGTGGCCAGAATGGGAACTAATTTGTTTTCCAACGTAAATGTGTTCCGCATTAACGTACTAGCATATCTACTAAGTATCGCCGTTGTACGTTGATTACACCTCACACTCCACTTGCGTGAGTAGTTGCACTTTAATTGTAACAGCCTGGTATGAACACCACCATTGCTGCAACTGGCACGTAGACACTTAGCGACCACTGGCTGCCTTCAACAGCTGCGGCTGAACTACTAGTTTCTACAGTAACAACACCCAAAAAGTACTGGCGGACTACAGTAGCGAAAATCTTAACGAAATGTAACTCATCCACGAAAGAAGTGGCTTAAAATACCCTAGTTCGATCGATTATTGATCACTGCCCTTCAGTCTGGGAATTCCACCAGATTGGATCAATAGAAAGGGCAGACATAATCCACTGAAGAGCAGCGCGTTTTGTCACACGACTGTTCAGTCAGAGCGAGAGTGTTATGAGGACCTCAGCAGACTCCAGTGGCAGATGTTAGGGAGAGGTTTAGCGCAGAAATTCTGAGAGTACGTTCCAACGAGAATAAGGCAATATATTAATTATTCCCGCATATGTCTCGCGAAATCACTAGACGAGAAGAGAGAAGTTAGAGTTTATACGGAAGTTTTCCGACAATCGTTCTTCTCGCGTTCCGTTCGCGAATGGAATGGGCAGGGGGAAATGACAGTGCTACGAGAAGTACCCTTCACCACACACCGTAAGCTTGCCTGTTGGGTGTAAGAGTAGCTGTATCCGTAATGGCATTTCGGAAGTAATACCAGATAAGGTCTGAAGTAAGACCTGGCGCTTGAAAACTGGGTGGACAGCAAAAGAAGTAAACAGAACATCTACATCTACATCTACATGACTACTCTGCAATTCACATTTAAGTGCTTGGCAGAGGGTTCATCGAACCACAATCATACTATCTCCCTACCATTCCACTCCCGAACAGCGCGCGGGAAAACCAACACCTAAAACTTTCTGTTCGAGCTCTGATTTCTCTTATTTTATTTTGATGGTCATTCCTACCTATGTAGGTTGGGCTCAACAAAATATTTTCGCATTCGGAAGAGAAAGTTGGTGACTGAAATTTCGTAAATTGATCTCGCCGCGACGAAAAATGTCTTTGCTTTAATGACTTCCATCCCAACTCGCGTATCATATCTGCCACACTCTCTCCCCTATTACGCGATAATACAAAACGAGCTTGCACTCTTTCGACGTTCAAAAATGGTTCAAATGGCTCTGAGCACTATGGGACTTAACATCTGAGGTCATCAGTCCCCTAGAACTTAGAACTACTTAAACCTAACTAACCTAAGGACATCACACACATCCATGCCCGAGGCAGGATTCGAACCTGCGACCGTAGCGGTCGCGCGGTTCCAGACTGTAGCGCCTAGAACCGCTCGGCCACCCCGGCCGGCCCTTTCGATGTCCTCGGTCAATCCCACCTGGTAAGGATCCCATGCCGCGCAGCAATATTCTAACAGAGGACGAACGAGTGTAGTGTAAGCCGTCGCTTTAGTGGACTTGTTACATCTTCTAAGTGTCCTGCCAATGAAACGCAACCTTTGGCTCGCCTTCCCCACAATATTATCTATGTGGTCTTTCCAACTAAAGTTGTTCGTAATTTTTACACCCAGGTACTTAGTTGAATTGACAGCCTTGAGAATTGTACTATTTATCGAGTAATCGAATTCAAACGGATTTCTTTTGGAACTCATGTGGATCACCTTACACTTATCGTTATTTAGCGTCAACTGCCACCTGCCACACCATACAGCAATATTTTCTAAATCGCTTTGCAACTGATACTGGTCTTCGGATGACCTTACTAGACAGTAAATTATAGCATCATCTGCGAACAACCTAAGAACTGCTCAGATTGTCACCCAGGTCATTTATATAGATCAGGAACAGCAGAGGTCCCAGGACGCTTCCCTGGGGAACACCTGATATCACTTCAGTTTTACTCGATGATTTGCCGTCTATTACTACGAACTGCGACCTTCCTGACAGGAAATCACGAATCCAGTCGCACAACTGAGACGATACCCCATAGGCCCGCAGCTTGATTAGAAGTCGCTTGTGAGGAATGGTGTCAAAAGCTTTCCGGAAATCTAGAAATACGGAATCAACTTGAGATCCCCTGTCGATAGCGGCCATTACTTCGTGCGAATAAAGAGCTAGCTGCGTTGCACAAGAACGATGTTTCCTGAAACCATGCTGATTACGTATCAATAGATCGTTCCCCTCGAGGTGATTCATTATGTTTGAATACAGTATATGCTCCAAAACCCTACTGCAAACCGACGTCAATGATATAGGTTTGTAGTTCGATGGATTATTCCTACTACCCTTCTTAAACACTGGTGCGACCTGCGCAATTTTCCAATCTGTAGGTACAGATCTATCGGTGAGCGAGCGGTTGTATATGATTGCTAAGTAGGGAACTATTGTATCAGTGTAATCTGAAAGAAACCTTATCGGTATACAATCTGGACCTTGTAACGTCTAGTAGAAAAACAACATATTATGTAGGAATTAGAAAATTAGATGTATCATATTGTGTCATTGTATAAAATTATGTATTTTGTTTATTATTTATATTTGAGAATATCTGCGTCGGCGAGTAATGAAAACGCCACAGACAATAAATGTTGAACAAAGATTAAAAAAGTATCTAGTATATAATACGTGATAAACATTAATTTCTTTGTCTTCTTAATCTGAGAGTCGTGCGAGTAAGATCTCCTGTATAGTAGTAGCGAACGCTAATGTAGCTTTCTTTTGTCGAGGCTAAGAGATGTACGCCATTACGTGCGAATTCCTAAAGGTCTGTAATCATTGAGATATTTAAATGTTTTAATAGAGTTGTTTAAATGAAAACTTGCATTATTAATTGTTAAAGCTTGCTTGCCTATTATCCCATCCTGTTGAGACATTTTTCAGTTATATATAAATATTATCTGTGGTGCTGAGCTGCGCGACGAACGAAAGAGCCGCTGCCGCGGCGTATTCAAACTACTTCCGATATTATTTCTTTTAGCTTCCAGACTTGCAGTGAAGATCAGCAGATTTTATGATGTGTTGCAGGTTGACGCGGGCTGCTGATAGTATATAATTCACAGTACAAATAAGTTAGTGTACCTCCAAAATTGAATAAGAATCTTGCTGTGCTCTGTTCTGGTCTGGCAAACTTTATAGTGAAAACGTATTATTTTAATAAGAGTCTCATGTTCTTGTGCTAGTCGTGGTATTGAATGGTGTTTTACCGAGAAACAAAATCCACTGCAAACTTTTGTTGTTGAACGATCATACGAACTGTAACATCAGTGTTCATGACAAAGTAATTTCAATTTTCAATAGCTATAAAGTAGGGAAAATATATTGAGTTTTAGCATGAGTTACAGTTACGAAAAAACGTTCCTATAAGTGTAGGCCAGATACAGAACAATAAGATCTCAATATATATATATAATTTATTTTTTTTAAAGGTAATGACGATAAAGAATTTCAAAGCACAGCATTAATAAAAGTATTTCACGTAACTCTTTTCATACATGCGTTACTACGCGAGCAATAACAAAAACAAAACCAAGATAAATAAATAAAGAGCAATAATTTACAATTCACGAGAGTTACGTGAAAACCTGAAGACTTGCCCGTATCAAGCGATTTGACTTGCTTCGCAACCCCTAAGGTATCTACTACTAAGAAACTCATGCTAGCAGCTGTTCGTGTTTCAAATTCTGGAATATTCAATTTGTCTTCCCTGGTGAAGGAATTTCGAAAAACTGCGTTCAATAACTCCGCTTTAGCGGCACAATCGTCGGTAACAGTACCATAGGCACTGCGCAGGAAGGTATTGACTGCGTCTTGCCGCTTATGTACTTTACATACGACCAGAATTTCTTCGGATTTTCTACCAAATTTCGAGACAATGTTTCGTTGTGGAACCTATTAAAGGCATATCGCAGTGAAGTCCGTGCCAAATTTCGCGCGTCTGTAAATTTCAGCCAATCTTCGGGATTTAGCGTTCTTCTGAACTTCGCATGCTTTTTCCGTTGCCTCTGCAACAGCGTTCGGACCTGTTTTGTGTACCATGGGGGATCAATTCCATCTCTTACCAATTTATGAGTTATGAATCTCTCAATTGCTGTTGCTACTATATCTTTGAATTTGAGCCATATCTCGTCTACATTTGCATAGTCAGTTCGGAAGGAATGGAGATTCTCTCTTAGGAAAGCTTCTAGTGACTCTGCATCCGCTTTTTTAAATAAACGGTAAAAATGGCGTAAAGTGTTTTCGGTTGTTGTTGTTGTGGTCTTCCGTCCTGAGACTGATTTGATGCAGCTCTCCATGCTACTCTATCCTGTGCAAGCTTCTTCATCTCCCAGTACCTACTGCAACCTACATCCTTCTGAATCTGCTTAGTGTATTCATCTCTTGGTCTCCCTCTACGATTTTTACCCTCCACGCTACCCTCCAATGCTAAATTTGTGATCCCTTGATGCCTCAAAACATGTCCTACCAACCGATCCCTTCTTCTAGTCAAGTTGTGCCACAAACTTCTCTTCTCCCCAATCCTATTCAATACCTCCTCATTAGTTACGTGATCTACCCACCTTATCTTCAGCATTCTTCTGTAGCACCACATTTCGAAAGCTTCTATTCTCTTCTTGTCCAAACTATTTATCGTCCATGTTTCACTTCCATACATGGCTACACTCCATACAAATACTTTCAGAAACGACTTCCTGACACTTAAATCTATACTCGATGATAACAAATTTCTCTTCTGCAGAAACGCTTTCCTTGCCGTTGCCAGTTTCCTATTTATATCCTCTCTACTTCGACCATCATCAGTTATTTTACTCCCTAAATAGCAAAACTCCTTTACTACTTTAAGTGTCTCATTTCCTAATCTAATCCCCTCAGCATCACCCGATTTAATTTGACTACATTCCATTATCCTCGTTTTGCTTTTGTTGATGTTCATCTTATATCCTCCTTTCAAGACAGTGTCCATTCCGTTCAACTGCTCTTCCAAGTCCTTTGCTGTCTCTGACAGAATTACAATGTCATCGGCGAACCTCAAAGTTTTTACTTCTTCTCCATGAATTTTAATACCTACTCCGAATTTTTCTTTTGTTTCCTTTACTGCTTGCTCAATATACAGATTGAATAACATCGGGGAGAGGCTACAACCCTGTCTCACTCCTTCCCCAACCACTGCTTCCCTTTCATGCCCCTCGACTCTTATAACTGCCATCTGGTTTCTGTACAAATTGTAAATAGCCTTTCGCTCCCTGTATTTTACCCCTGCCACCTTCAGAATTTGAAAGAGAGTATTCCAGTTAACGTTGTCAAAAGCTTTCTCTAAGTCTACAAATACTAGAAACGTAGGTTTGCCTTTTCTTAATCTTTCTTCTAAGATAAGTCGTAAGGTTAGTATTGCCTCACGTGTTCCAACATTTCTACGGAATCCAAACTGATCTTCCCCGAAGTCCGCTTCTACCAGTTTTTCCATTCGTCTGTAAAGAATTCGCGTTAGTATTTTGCAGCTGTGACTTATTAAACTGATAGTTCGGTAATTTTCACATCTATCAACACCTGCTTTCTTTGGGATTGGAATTATTATATTCTTCTTGAAGTCTGTGGGTATTTCGCCTGTCTCATACATCTTGCTCACCAGATGGTAGAGTTTTGTCATGACTGGCTCTCCCAAGGCTATCAGTAGTTCTAATGGAATGTTGTCTACTCCCGGGGCCTTGTTCCGACTCAGGTCTTTCAGTGCTCTGTCAAACTCTTCACGCAGTATGTTATCTCCCATTTCATCTTCATCTACATCCTCTTCCATTTCCATAATATTGTCCTCAAGTACATCGACCTTGTATAAACCCTCTATATACTCCTTCCACCTTTCTGCCTTCCCTTCTTTGCTTGTTTTCGGTATACAAAATAAAAACTAAAATTTCGTCCGAAGAGGCCTCACAAGACCCAACGGTACTCACTGACCGGCGTGTCATCTTCAGCCGACAGGCGCCACTGGATGGGGATAAGGAGGGGCATGTGGTCAGCACACGGTTCTCCCGGCCGTTGGCAGTTTTCGTGACTGGAGCCGCAAGTTCTCAGTCGGATAGCTCCCCAATTTGCCCCACAAGGGAGGAGTGCACTGCGCTTGTCAACAGCCCGCGGCAGCCCGGACGGTCTCCCACCCATGTGCTAGCCAAGCCCGACGGTACTTAACTTCGGTGATCTGACGGTGTTACCACCGCGGCAAGGCCGCCGGCTGATACACCTACTAGGGTTTGCAAAACTATGCTTTTAATGTGTCTGAGACGCAAGTTTACAGGGTGTTTCAAAAATAACCGGTATATTTGAAACTGCAATAAAAACTAAACGAGCAGCGATAGAAATACACCGTTTGTTGCAATATGCTTGGGACAACAGTACATTTTCAGGCAGACAAACTTTCGAAATTACAGTAGTTACAATTTTCAACAACAGATGGCGCTGCGGTCTGGGAAACTCTATAGTACGATATTTTCCACATATCCACCATGCGTAACAATAATATGGCGTAGTCTCGGAATGAAATTACCCGAAACCTTTGACAACGTGTCTGGCGGAATGGCTTCACATGCAGCTGAGATGTACTGCTTCAGCTGTTCAATTGTTTCTGGATTCTGGCGGTACACCTGGTCTTTCAAGTGTCCCCACAGAAAGAAGTCACAGGGGTTCATGTCTGGCGAATAGGGAGGCCAATCCACGCCGCCTCCTGTATGTTTCGGATAGCCCAAAGCAATCACACGATCATCGAAATATTCATTCAGGAAATTAAAGACGTCGGCCGTGCGATGTGGCCGGGCACCATCTTGCATAAACCACGAGGTGTTCGCAGTGTCGTCTAAGGCAGTTTGTACCGCCACAAATTCACGACGAATGTCCAGATAGCGTGATGCAGTAATCGTTTCGGATCTGAAAAATGGGCCAATGATTCCTTTGGAAGAAATGGCGGCCCAGATCAGTACTTTTTGAGGATGCAGGGACGATGGGACTGCAACATGGGGCTTTTCGGTTCCCCATATGCGCCAGTTCTGTTTATTGACGAAGCCGTCCAGGTAAAAATAAGCTTCGTCAGTAAACCAAATGCATATCGCCGTCATCAATCCTGTGCACTATATCGTTAGCGAATGTCTCTCGTGCAGCAATGGTAGCGGCGCTGAGGGGTTGCCGCGTTTGAATTTTGTATGGATAGAGGTGTAAACTCTGGTGCGTGAGACGATACGTGGACGTTGGCGACATTTGGACCGCAGCTGCAACACGGCGAACGGAAACCCGAGGCCGCTGTTGGATCACCTGCTGCACTAGCTCCGCGTTGCCCTCTGTGGTTGCCGTACGCGGTCGCCCTACCTTTCCAGCACGTTCATCCGTCACGTTCCCAGTCCGTTGAAATTTTTCAAACAGATCCTTTATTGTGTCGCTTTTCGGCCCTTTGGTTACATTAAACCTCCGTTGAAAACTTCGTCTTGTTGCAACAACACTGTGTTCTAGGCGGTGGAATTCCAACACCAGAAAAATCCTCTGTTCTAAGGAATAAACCATGTTGTCTACAGCACACTTGCACGTTGTGAACAGCACACGCTTACAGCAGAAAGACGACGTACAGAATGGCGCACCCACAGACTGCGTTGTCTTCTATATCTTTCACATCACTTGCAGCGCCATCTGTTGTTGAAAATTGTAACTACTGTAATTTCGAAAGTTTGTCCGCCTGAAAATGTACTGTTGTCCCAAGCATATTGCAACAAACGGTGTATTTCTATCGCTGCTCGTTTAGTTTTTATTGCCGTTTCAAATATACCGGGCATTTTTTAAACGCCCTGTACAATCAGTGTGACTAAACAGATTTTAACTTGTGGCAGCCAGCGATATATGGACTTAAAAGATGCTGAAACCACACAAAAATTTAGAACTCCTCAACAGGTTATTGAGAGGTTCATACTGGAAATTAGCAGCAGATATAGGGAAACAAGCAAATGGATAAGAATACAGATTGAAAACGTAATTATGAGTATAATGAAAATGACATACAAGTGAACGAGTCATACAGCTAAGCCAATGGATCGTAGATTGTTCTTCTTCCTCTTCTTCTGTAGTGGTCAATCCAAGGATTGGTTTGCAACAGCTACAATGGCAGCTTGTCTCCATTCTGTGCGTCTTTCAGCTTTTAATTTCTTTATAGGTGTTACATCCCACATCTTTCACGATTTGATCCATGTACCTCAGCCGTGGTCTTCCTCTTGGTCTCTTTCCCTCGACATATCCCTCTATGATTGTCTTCAGGAGTCCTTTATGTCTCAATAGATGGCCTGTAAATTGCACTCTTCTTTCAACAATGAAACTCCAGAAGCTTCTCTTCTCACCTCTTTCCAGAACCACTTCGTTTGTGACCTTGTCGATACATTTTATTTTGAGCATGCGTCTATAGCACCACATTTCAAAAGAATTTAGCTTCTGGTCTTCCTCTGTCCCGAGAGTCCATGTTTCACATCCATAGCACGCCACACTCCACACATATGATTTCAAAAATCTTTTCCTGATTTCAAGGCTGATGCTCTTAGATGTTAAGATGTTTGTCTTCTTGTTAAAAGCAGCCTTTGTTTGGGCAATTCTACTTCTCACTTCTGCCTTGCTTCTTCCATCCCTTGTAATATTACTGCCCAGATAAGTAAATTTATCAACTTGTTCAAGCAGTTCATTGCCTACATGAACTTGGACTTTCACTTGATCTTTTTTCGTCGCATGCTATTACTTTTGTTTTTGCTTTATTAATACTCATATTATATTCTTCCCCCATAACTTATCCATTCTATTCAGTAGGACTACAAGATCTTCTTCACTTTCAGCTAGGACAGCTATATCATCGGCATATCTCATCATATCTATTCATTGGCCATGAATTACTACACCTGTCTGTGAATTTTCTCTTACTTTTTACTGGACTCGCATTCGGGAGGACGACGGTTCAATCCCGCGTCCGGCCGTCCTGATTTAGGTTTTCCGTGATTTCCCTAAATCGCTGCAGGCAAATGCCGGGATGGTTCCTTTGAAAGGGCACGGCCGACGTCCTTCCCAGTCCTTTCCTAATCCGTTGAGACCGATGACCTCGCAGTTTGGTCTCTTCCCCCAAACAACCTAACCTAACCCTTACTTTTTTCAGCGCCTCTTCAATGTATAGGTTAAAGATAATATGGGATAGTGCACAACCTTGTCCGACACCTTTCCGTGCCGGCCGCGGTGGTCTCGCGGTTCTAGGCGCGCAGTCCGGAACCGTGCGACTGCTACGGTCGCAGGTTCGAATCCTGCCTCGGGCATGGATGTTTGTGATGTCCTTAGGTTAGTTAGGTTTAAGTAGTTCTAAGTTCTAGGGGACTTATGACCACAGCAGTTGAGTCCCATAGTGCTCAGAGCCATTTGAACCAATTGACACCTTTCCGTATCTGCACGTCTTCTTCTTTTGACCGTCCACGGATAACTGCTGTCTCGTTTTTGTACAGGTTCCATATCATTTTTCTATCTTTATAGTCTATTCCTACTTTTTTCAGTACCTCAAACATCTTATCCCATTTAACATTATCAAAGGCCTTCTGTACATCTACGAAAGCTATGTAGGTTGTCAGGTTCTAATTTAGTCGTTTCTCTATTATTAGTTTTGGAGCAAATATTGCTTCTTTGGTTCCTCTATCTTTCCGGAATCCAAACTGGTCTTCGGAGAGTGGAGCTTCGACTTTTTGTTCTATGCGATTTAGAATAATTGAGGTTACTATTTTAGAGGCGTGAGTAACTAGGCTGAGCGTCCTATAATTTTCACACCTTGTAGCATTTGCCTTCTTTGGAATGGTGATCATAATGTTTTTCTCAAAGGGATGGTAGATAGAACAAGGAAATTTTTTGCTAGATTACTAGAACTAAAATGACGACCAAATGGAAAATAGTTTAATGGTGCAGCAGCACAATAGATGTGTATCGTTGAAAGTTATAATGCATAAAAGAAGCCCAACATTGACTGTCAAATGGCTCACGGTGATGACGTCAGTACAGACATTGTTTTCAAGTTATTTTTTTTTAATTTTTAAGCTGGTTTATTTCTCCTTGTTAGCGTTGGACAAAACATGAAAAAAAAGACAATTTTTGATGTTAGAACAGAAATTTAAGGACTGATTATCTCGTCACTACAGGCACGAAGATGCTCAACGACTAGTAGGTTATCATACAACATAATCCGCCAGTTGAATATTACCTGCAGGAACTTCACTATGGAAAAGAAGGAAGTCTCTGAAACTCATGTTACTCCTTGTACTGTCCACCATATGCCCAATGCTAATTGTGCCTACGGTTGCAAACGTTGATGTAGAGCAAACGATATTCCCTCCGTGATTGGAATCCGAATTTGCATACACGTGGCAGCTGCAACACTGCTATAATGCAAATGAGCAGCGTGGGGACTGATACCCCGTTGTGCAAATGCTACCTGTAGGCAGACCTCCCTGTCTCTCTGCACGACTGTATCCTTGCACGTGCCTCGTTTACATGGAGACTGTGAATGATTGTTCAGATCAGCAGTTGCAGCTCGAGTAATAAACTCTATAGTCTATAAGTTAAGCATCTAATTACAGTACTCTAGCCACATTTCCTTCTATAACACTCAAATACGTTTGGGTACCTTCAAAGCTGTACAGCTGTCTTTTATTCCACTTCTATTTCTACGTAAACAGGATGATTCAGTTAAGCTGTTCACTTAAAATCTTTTCGGAATCGTTACAGATATCGTAATTCTACTTTCAGCCAGATTAATTGTGAGAAAATCCTCACTAATCGACGTATAGTACCTTTCCATAGCTATACTGACGAAAAACTTAAGGAGGAAATAATTTTCATCTACATCTACGTCTACATACATACTCCGCAATCCACCATATGGTGCGTGGAGGATGGTACCTCGTACCACAACTAGTATCTTCACTCCCTGTTCCACTCCCAAACAGAACGAGGGAAAAATGACTGCCTATATGCCTCTGTGCGAGCCCTAATCTCTCTTAACTTATCTTTGTGGTCTTTCCGCGAAATGTAAGTTGGCGGCAGTAAAATTATACTGCAGTCAGCCTCAAATGCTGGTTCTCTAAATTTCCTCAGTAGCGATTCACGAAAAGTACGCCTCCTTTCCTCTAGAGACTCCCACCCGAGTTCCTGAAGCGTTTCCGTAACACTCGCGTGATGATCAAACCTACCAGTAACAAATCTAGCAGCCAGTCTCTGAATTGCTTCTGTGTCCTCCCTCAATCCGACCTGATAGGGATCCAAACGCTCAAGCAGTACTCAAGAATAGGTCTATTAGTGTTTTATAAACGGTCTCCTTCACAGATGAACCACATCTTCCCAAAATTATACCAACGAACCGAAGACGATTATCCGCCTTCCCCACAACTGCCATTACATGCTTGTCCCACTTCATATCGCTCTGCAATGTTACGCCCAAATATTTAATTGACGTGACTGTGTCAAGCGCTACACTACTAGTGGAGTATTCAAACATTACGGGATTCTTTTTCCTATTCATGTGCATTAATTTACATTTATCAATATTTAGGGTTAGCTGCCATTCTTTACACCAATTACAAATCCTGTCCAAGTCATCTTGTATCCTCCTACAGTCACTCAACGACGACACCTTCCCGTACACCACAGCATCAGCAGCAAACAGCCGCACATTGCTATTCACCCTATCCAAAAGAACATTTATGTAGATAGAAAGCAACAGCGGACCTACCACACTTACCTGGGGCACTCCAGATGATACGCTCACCTACGATGAACACTCACCATCGAGGACAACGTACTGGGTTCTATTACTAAGAAGTCTTCGAGCCACTCACATACTTGGGAACCAATCCCATATGCTCGTACCTTAGTTAGGACTCTGCAGTGGGGCACCGAGTCCAACGCTTTCCGGAAGTCAAGGAATATGGCATCCGTCTGATACCCTTCATCCATGGTTCGCAAGATATCATGTGAAAAAAGGGCGAGTTGCGTTTCGCAAGAGCGATGCTTTCTAAAGCCGTGCTGATACATGGACAGCAACTTCTCTGTCTCAAGAAAATTCACTATATTCGAACTGAGAATATGTTCTAGAATCCTGCAACAAACCGATGTTAAGGATATTGGTCTGTAATTTTGAGGATCCGTCCTTCTACCCTTGTTATATACAGGCGTCACCTGCGCTTTTTTCCAGTCGCTCGGGACTTTACGCCCGCATCTCGTGGTCGTGCGGTAGCATTCTCGCTTCCCACGCCCGGGTTCCCGGGTTCGATTCCCGGCGGGGTCAGGGATTTTCTCTGCCTCGTGATGGCTGGGTGTTGTGTGCTGTCCTTAGGTTAGTTAGGTTTAAGTAGTTCTCAGTTCTAGGGGACTGATGACCATAGATGTTAAGTCCCATAGTGCTCAGAGCCATTTGAACCATTCGGGACTTTACGTTGGGCGTTTTCGCGTGAAGTGTCACAGCCAAGTAACATAGTTGATGGAACATACGTAGAAATAACTGCTACAGTAAAGTACAGAAGCTAACTAAAAGAAATACGCAATAGAAAGAACAGAAATGGCTCTTTTATTCAAAGACAATAATTACACTGAATGCAGCGCCATTCATGATGGTCCCTTAGACATTAGAAAAGGCGGGACATGGTTTTTAAAAGAGTACGTGATCACCACGTGCGGCAGTGTATGATCTGCAATGTCCTCCTGTGCTGGCCACAAGTTTGGTAAACAATTCTCGTGAGAGGGCGTTCCGTTCCTACTCCAGCGTGGTTCGCGGCTGCTGAATGATCGTTTGATAACGCTGGACGTACCCTCGAACGGCGAGAGGTGGGAAGAGGTGATGCACCCAGGAACACTGCCGAACACGATCGTTTTGGTGGTTCAGTTGTTATGGTGTGGGGAAGCACACTGTCGCATGGGCGTACTGATCTCCAAATCTTTGAACGCAATACATGCACCGATCAACGTTATTGTGACATTGTATTCCTCTCTCATGTGCGTCATTTCAGGGGTGCATTCGGCCCTGGCTTAATTTTTATGGACTACAGAGCGACACCGCATTAAACGGTGCAAGTGGAGGGGTCTTTGGAAGGAGAGAATATTCGGCGACTGGACTAGCATGCCCGTTCCGTCTAGAAACCTTCCGATAGGCGCGCCTTCTATTCGGGCAAAGGCGGTCGCATTATCTCTCAAATATCACTAGTTGTTAACAAACTTTATGTCTTGTTAAACATCAAAATTTTTATAATAAAGGTAATATTAGATATTATTCACGGGTTATACAAACAAAAAATTATCTAAAAGTGAAGTTATGTTTCAAAACATACGTTTTCTTCCCACAGCTTCTCGAGATACTGATACTTACTTTCTGTGCAGAAATGTCAAACTTTTTCACGATTATGCTTGAAATTTTGGTTTCTCAAATTACTACAGTTATTTAGAAGTTGAAATACACCACTGGACACTAAAATTCCTACACCAAGAAGAAATGCAGATGATAAACGGGTATTCATTGGACAAATATATTATACTAGAACTGACATGACTACATTTTCACGCAATTTGGGTGCATAGATCCTGAGAAATCGGTATCCAGAACAACCACCTCTGGCCGTAATAACGGCCTTGATACGCCTGGGCACTGAGTCAAACAGAGCTTGGATGGCGTGTACAGGTACAGCTGCCCATGCAGCTTCAACACGATACCACAGTTCATCAAGAGTAGTTACTGGCGCATTGTGACGAACCAGTTGCTCGGCCACCGTTGACCAGACGTTTTCAATTTGGGAGAGATCTGGAGAATGTGCTGGCCAGGGCAGCAGTCGAACATTTTCTGTATCCAGAAAGGCCCGTACACGACCTGCAACATGCGGTAATGCATTATCCTGCTGAAATGTAGGGTTTCGCAGGGATCGAATGAAGGGTAGAGCCACGGGTCGTAACACATCTGAAATGTAACGTCTACTGTTTAAAGTGCCGTCAATGCGAACAAGAGGTGACCGAGATGTGTAACCAATGGCACCCCATACCATCACGCCGGGTGATACGCCAGTATGGCGATGACGAATACACGCTTCCAATGTGCGTTCACGGTGATGTCGCCAAACACGGATGCGACCATCATGATGCTGTAAACAGAACCTGGGTTCATCCGAAAAAATGACGTTCTGCCATTCGTGCACCCAGGTTCGTCGTTGAGTACACCATCTCAGACGCTCCCGTCTGTGATGCAGCGTCAAGGGTAACCGCAGCCATGGTCTTCGAGCTGATAGCCCATGCTGCTGCAAGCATCGTCGAATGTTCGCGCAGATGGTTGTTGTCTTGCAAACGTCCCCATCTGTTGACTCAGGGATCGAGACGTGACTGCACGATCCGTTACAGCCATGCGGATAAGATGCCTGTCATCTCGACTGCTAGTGATACGAGGCCGTTGGGATCCAGCACGGGGTTCCGTATTACACTGCTAACAGTCATTGGATCTTGACCAACGCGAGCAGCAATGTCGCGATACGATAAACCGCAATCGGGATAGGCTACAATCCGACCTTTATCAAAGTCGGAAACGTGATGGTACGCATTTCTCCTCCTTACATTTGGCATCACAACAACGTTTCACCAGGCAACGTCGGTCAACTGTTGTTTGTGTATGAGAAATTGGTTGGAAACTATCCTCATGTCAGCACGTTGTAGGTGTCGCCACCGGCGGCAACATGGTGTGAATGATCTGAAAAGCTAATCATTTGCGTATCACAGCATCTTCTTCCTGTCGGTTAAATTTCGCGTCTGCAGCACGTCATATTCGTGGTGTAGCAATTTTAATGGCCGGTAGTGTAATATCAGAGAAATTATTATATTTATAACTTAATACAGGGTGAGGCAGAAAGGATGGACGTTTTTAGAACAGCTAGTATTCAGGCTCGGGCGGTCGGAGTGGGGGAGTGACGTGGTAACGTGATCGGTAGCTCCTGCCATTTTGTTTAGTCATGGTCATGGAGCCGTAGACTGTGCAACATCGTGCGTTCACCTACGATAGTTTCGTGCGCAATAGTGAGTATATTGTTGCAGTGTAGCACGAGTTTCGTCGCCATTTCAATCTCGCTAGACATGATAGTGTTCCCACTCGTAACACCATTTTACGGTGGGTAGAATCATTTCGAACACGAGGAACAGTTATGAACAAAAAACCACCAGGAGCTCTTCGCTCAGTTCGGACACAAGGAAATGTGGAAAGAATTCGACACGCCATACTCCGTAGTCCTGGTCGATCTGCTAGAAGACACTCGGCTGAGCTGCGCCTCAGTAATCGCTCGGTGAGGCGTATTTTGCATACTGACCTAAAATTTCATCCTTACAAAATGGTCATTGTGCAAAACTTAAACACAAGAGACTGTGAACAGTGACTAAATTTTACCCGAGAAATGGAGGCCATATTTGAGTAAAATGACGACATTATTTTGCTTATGAGTGATGAAGCTCATTCCCATTTGAATGGAATGGTAAATCAGCAGAACCGTCGTTATTGGGCCAGTGAAAACCCAAAACTACTGAATGAGAAACCATTACATAGTCCCAACGTGACTGTTTGGTGTGCTGTGACAGGTACAGATGTTACTGGTCCAGATTTTTTCCTAGACGAGAACGGGAACACTGTAAGCGTAACCTCTGAACGATACAGATGATCACTGAATTCTTCCTGCCTGAATTAACAAGAAAACGTATTCCTATCTCGCGAGTGTGGTTTCAGCAGGATGGAGCTGCAGCTCACACGGCAAGATTGACTATGCAAGCAATTAAGACTGGTTTTCGTGGTAGAGTTATTTCCCAGTTTGGGGACATTCATTGGCCTCCTTGTTCCCCTGACCTATGCATGTGTGACTACTTTTTATGGGGTTACCTCAAGTGACGTGTGTACGTGCATAAACCACGTACACTTGAAGAATTGAAGGAAGCTGTTCGTGTGGAAATCGTCCAAATAGAGGCATGCTGCAGAGAGTTGAAGCCAACTCCCGAGAGCACCTTGAGAAGTGCATCGCTGAAAACGGCCGTCACCTGGCAGATGTTGTTTTCAAGCATTAATTATCTTAAATGGCAACATTATTTGAGTGTTATTCTGTAATTAAAAATTTTTTTGAGGCACTCCTAATGATGTATTGTTCATTTGAAAACCGTTCATCCTTTCTGCCTCACCCTGTATTTGTCTGTGCTGGACACGAAACCGATTGCTCTCTTACGTAGAACTTCATGATTTCACACCCAAGTAAGGAAATACACTCCTGGAAATTGAAATAAGAACACCGTGAATTCATTGTCCCAGGAAGGGGAAACTTTATTGACACATTCCTGGGGTCAGATACATCACATGATCACACTGACAGAACCACAGGCACATAGACACAGGCAACAGAGCATGCACAATGTCGGCACTAGTACAGTGTATATCCACCTTTCGCGGCAATGCAGGCTGCTATTCTCCCATGGAGACGATCGTAGAGATGCTGGATGTAGTCCTGTGGAACGGCTTGCCATGCCATTTCCACCTGGCGCCTCGGTTGGACCAGCGTTCGTGCTGCACGTGCAGACCGCGTGAGACGACGCTTCATCCAGTCCCAAACATACTCAATGGGGGACAGATCCGGAGATCTTGCTGCCCAGGGTAGTTGACTTACACCTTCTAGAGCACGTTGGGTGGCACGGGATACATGCGGACGTGCATTGTCCTGTTGGAACAGCAAGTTCCCTTGCCGGTCTAGGAATGGTAGAACGATGGGTTCGATGACGGTTTGGATGTACCGTGCACTATTCAGTGCCCCCTCGACGATCACCAGTGGTGTACGGCCAGTGTAGGAGATCGCTCCCCACACCATGATGCCGGGTGTTGGCCCTGTGTGCCTCGGTCGTATGCAGTCCTGATTGTGGCGCTCACCTGCACGGCGCCAAACACGCATACGACCATCATTGGCACCAAGGCAGAAGCGACTCTCATCGCTGAAGACGACACGTCTCCATTCGTCCCTCCATTCACGCCTGTCGCGACACCACTGGAGGCGGGCTGCACGATGTTGGGGCGTGAGCGGAAGACGGCCTAACGGTGTGCGGGACCGTAGCCCAGCTTCATGGAGACGGTTGCGAATGGTCCTCGCCGATACCCCAGGAGCAACAGTGTCCCTAATTTGCTGGGAAGTGGCGGTGCGGTCCCCTACGGCACTGCGTAGGATCCTACGGTCTTGGCGTGCATCCGTGCGTCGCTGCGGTCCGGTCCCAGGTCGACGGGAACGTGCACCTTCCGCCGACCACTGGCGACAACATCGATGTACTGTGGAGACCTCACGCCCCACGTGTTGAGCAATTCGGCGGTACGTCCACCCGGCCTCCCGCATGCCCACTATACGCCCTCGCTCAAAGTCCGTCAACTGCACATACGGTTCACGTCCACGCTGTCGCGGCATGCTACCAGTGTTAAAGACTGCGATGGAGCTCCGTATGCCACGGCAAACTGGCTGACACTGACGGCGGCGGTGCACAAATGCTGCGCGGCTAGCGCCATTCGACGGCCAACACCGCGGTTCCTGGTGTGTCCGCTGTGCCGTGCGTGTGATCATTGCTTGTACAGCCCTCTCGCAGTGTCCGGAGCAAGTATGGTGGGTCTGACACACCGGTGTCAATGTGTTCTTTTTTCCATTTCCAGGAGTGTATATCGATGGCCGCGTATGTAAAACCGTTATGGTGCTAAACAGTGCGTCGAAGCGTTATGAAAGTGGTGTGGCTTTCACTCTACACGCTAGTAAGTCGTCTCTGAAGTCATCAAGTCGCAGATACAAGTATTTCAGGACTTACGATGCTGTGAAATTATGTGAGGCATGGCTGCAGTTGGAACTCTAGGAAGCGTCGTGTTGGCTGGCTTATATTAATTTATCAGAGACGTGAATAAGCTGTAACAGATCATTGAGCATCACATTTCCAATAACGCAACGACAATAAGGTAAGACTGTCATTATCTTTAGTAGAGGTTTATGTATGGAGTAACAGTCATAATGGTCAAAGCGTGACTAGCCAGTTAACTTGCACATAATAATTTTGTTACCAGTCAACTGGCTTTAAATTGAACATTCCATCAATTTTCTATCCTCAGTCCTTTGTCACTTTATTACAAATAATAACTTGTGTAAAATTTACGATCTTCAGAATCGTAATTACATTTTCAGAATCTTTGGTATTTCAAAGTACGACGTTGTTTATGGAGTTCTTTTAAATGATTTAAAACCTAAGGTACATGCACTGGTCGCTTGTTGTACCATGTTGTTGTTGTTGTGGTCTTCAGTCCTGAGACTGGTTTGATGCAGCTCTCCATGCTACTCTATCCCGTACAAGCCTCTTCATCTCCCAGTACCTACTGCAACCTACATCCTTCTGAATCTGCTTAGTGTATTCATCTCTTGGTCTCCCTCTACGATTTTTACCCTCCACGCTGCCCTCCAATGCTAAATTTGTGATCACTTGATGCCTCAGAACATGTCCTACCAACCGATCCCTTCTTCTGGTCAAGTTGTGCCACAAACTTCTCTTCTCCCCAATCCTATTCAATAGCTCCTCATTAGTTATGTGGTCTACCCATCTAATCTTCAGCATTCTTCTGTAGCACCACATTTCGAAAGCTTCTATTCTCTTCTTGTCTAAACTATTTATCGTCCATGTTTCACTTCCGTACACGGCTACACTCCATACAAATACTTTCAGAAATGACTTCCTGATACTTAAATCTATACTCGATGTTAACAAATTTCTCTTCTTCAGAAACGCTTTCCTTGGCATTGCTAGTCTACATTTTATATCTTCTCTACTTCGACCATCATCAGTTATTTTGCTCCCCAAATAGCAAAACTCCTTTACTACTTTGAGTGTCTCATTTCCTAATCTAATTCCCTCAGCATCACCCGACTTAATTCGACTACATTCCATTATCCTCGTTTTGCTTTCGTTGATGTTCATCTTATATCCTCCTTTCAAGACACTGTCCATTCCATTCAACTGCTCTTCCAAGCCCTTTGCTGTCTCTGACAGAATCACAATGTCATCGGCGAACCTCAAAGTTTTTATTTCTTCTCCATGGATTTTAATACCTCCTCCGAATTTTTCTTTTGTTTCCTTTACTGCTTGCTCAATATACAGATTGAATAACATCGGGGAGAGGCTACAACCCTGTCTTACTCCCTTCCCAACCACAGCTTCCCTTTCATGTCCCTCGACTCTTATAACTGCCATCTGGTTTCTGTACAAATTGTAAATAGCCTGCCGCTCCCTGTATTTTACCCCTGCCACCTTTAGAGTTTGAAAGAGAGTATTCCAGTCAACATTGTCAAAAGCTTTCTCTAAGTCTACAAATGCTAGAAACGTAGGTTTGCCTTTCATAATTCTTTCCGCCATCTGCTGACGTAAATTTTGGTGACTGAAAGTTCATGATCGAAGTAATAATTTTCAATAAATAATTACGTAAAAGTTTGAAGATGGCTGCCTATTTACAAAGTAGCATCAGTATTGCTTACTTCCATCACAGCTAACAGGGCTGCTTGTCTAATTCGATGTAAATTTCAGAATTAATAATATTTAAATTAGCTGCTTCAAATTGGGAGACGTGAATAACTAGTCATAATATTAATTTCAGAGCAGTTTAATAATTTGAGTAACAAGTAATCTCTTTTCCTGTGCCTGCAACAAAAAGCTGTTCCACTGGCGGATGTATTCACGATGTCAAAACAATACCGAAGGCAGGCAGTGTTACATTTAAGGCAGTGTCTTCTGTAACAGTGGGTGAAACATATGATGGAGCCCCTACATTCACCAACTATTTGGTAATTATTAGCCGATTGCCTTCATTGTTCCACAGCTGTTCAGTTAGTGTACACACGGTTCATATTAGCGAAAACAGTGGTAATAATATCGTTATTCGCAACGTAAATACCGTGTAAATACTCCACTGAGTGATAGAAAAAAGCTTTAGTGTTTGCTGATAACTTTTGCAAATGAATAAGTTACGATCTGTTTCATAGCTTAGGTAGCACGCCAAAGGTAGATGGCAGGAGCAGCGTCCTATTTCGCATGTAGCGGTCGATGACGCGGAGCAGTGGCTTTCGTCGTTCAGTACAAACGTTTTGACCGCACTTATCGAATCTAAGTGCTATTAACTGATGCAACAAATAATAATAAGAGCAACTGGTCAGTAAATATCAGTCTTGTAACAACTGAGAAATAAGGAATTTGAAGCGATTGTATGCCGTTTGTCGCCACATAAAGGCACAAATTGAATTAACGTAAAATCATGAGGGTTCGGCCACAAACTGCATTAAAATATTAAGCGACTCCCACGAAGATTTTAAGTAACACATTTCAAGATGCACAGTATCACTACACAGAGTACGCGAAAGAACTTGCCCCCCTTCTAACAGCCGTGTACCGCAAGTCTCTAGAGGAACGGAAGGTTCCAAATGATTGGAAAAGAGCACAGGTAGTCCCAGTCTTTAAGAAGGGTCGTCGAGCAGATGCGCAAAACTATAGACCTGTATCTCTGACATCGATCTGTTGTAGAATTTTAGAACATGTTTTTTGCTCGAGTATCATGTTGTTTTTGGAAACCCAGAATCTACTATGTAGGAATCAACGTGGATTCCGGAAACAGTGATCGTGTGAGACCCAACTCGCTTTATTTGTTCATGAGACCCAGAAAATATTAGATACAGGCTCCCAGGTAGATGCTATTTTTCTTGACTTCCGGAAGGCGTTCGATACAGTTCCGCACTGTCGCCTGATAAACAAAGTAAGAGCCTACGGAATATCAGACCAGCTGTGTGGCTGGATTGAAGAGTTTTTAGCAAACAGAACACAGCATGTTGTTATCAATGGAGAGACGTCTACAGACGTTAAAGTAACCTCTGGCGTGCCACAGGGGAGTGTTATGGGACCATTGCTTTCCACAATGTATATAAATGACCTAGTAGATAGTGTCGGAAGTCCCATGCGGCTTTTCGCGGATGATGCTGTAGTATACAGAGAAGTTGCAGCATTAGAAAATTGTAGCGAAATGCAGGAAGATCTGCAGCGGATAGGCACTTGGTGCAGGGAGTGACAACTGACCCTTAACATAGACAAATGTAATGTATTGCGAATACATAGAAAGAAGGATCCTTTATTGTATGATTATATGATACCGGAACAAACACTGGTAGCAGTTACTTCTGTAAAATATCTGGGAGTATGCGTGCGGAACGATTTGAAGTGGAATGATCACATAAAATTAATTGTTGGTAAAGCGGGTACCAGGTTGAGATTCATTGGGAGAGTCCTTAGAAAATGTAGTCCATCAACAAAGGAGGTGGCTTACAAAACACTTGTTCGACCTATACTTGAGTATTGCTCATCAGTGTGGGGTCCGTACCAGATCGGGTTGACGGAGGAGATAGAGAAGATCCAAAGAAGAGCGGCGCGTTTCGTCACAGGGTTATTTGGTAACCGTGATAGCGTTACGGAGATGTTTAGCAAACTCAAGTGGCAGACTCTGCAAGAGAGGCGCTCTGCATCGCGGTGTAGCTTGCTCGCCAGGTTTCGAGAGGGTGCGTTTCTGGATAAGGTATCGAATATATTGCTTCCCCCTACTTATACCTCCCGAGGAGATCACGAATGTAAAATTAGAGAGATTCGAGCGCGCACGGAGGCTTTCAGACAGTCGTTCTTCCCGCGAACCATACGCGACTGGAACAGGAAAGGGAGGTAATGACAGTGGCACATAAAGTGCCCTCCGCCACACACTGTTGGGTGGCTTGCGGAGTATAAATGTAGAATGTAGAATCTGAGAAAAATTTTATCAGTATGACCTTGCAGAAGTATAATATCTTGAGAGAAACGTTGGTTCACTCGTCCTTGAAAAAGATACAATATAAATTACGAAACTGAAATAGGCACAAGACATCGCATTCTTCTGTGCACCTTCAAAAACAAAACCATCCAAAGACGTGAAGCATCGTTACCAGCATGAAAGAGGCAAAGAGGAAATTTACGGTGAATGCAGAAGAAACCGCAGTAACCCTGGGTTCGGTGTGGGGCGGCGGTGGGGTGGGTGGACTGCAGTGGCCTGTTGTGGGGTTGTCGTTCCTAGGTCCCCAGTTCCATACACAATACACACAACACAATGTTCAAATAACATAAGGGAATGCAGCCAGGTGAGGTCGCCAACAACCGCCGGTATTTTGACAGGACTACACTCTGCAATTTTCAAAACAAAACTGCAGCAAGTAATGACTGTGCAAGGAAGATTAAAACCTCGGTTTTCAGAGAAACTCTGGATAGATAACACTCACAAACACTAAACACGAGCGCCATTACAAATCAAACATGACCGACGTCATCCATCTTAAGCTTGTGTTAGCGTTAGTAATTACAGTGTGAGCGAGTGGTATCTTTCCGGGTTTTCTCTGAAAACCTACGTTCTAAGTTCCCTTGCGCGGCCCTTACTTGTTACAATTTTGCCTTGAAAATGGCGGGGTGTGCTCCTGTCGAAATATCGGCGGTTGTCGACGATGTCACCCGGCTGCATTCACATAACTTATTTGAACTTGTGTATTATCTCTAATTCACTATCAGCATAACTGTCCACAGTGTCATCGACCTTTTCTCTGTCCCGTCTGGGGAGCCAGTACATCACTCCACTAGATCTTACGATACAGCCAGTTGGGCGTATTCCTAAACTCCTGGTGAGGGCATCTTGTGGCGTTGCGCGGTAGGCCTCTGTAAGTAGTAGCAACAGCCGTCTTTGTACGTGTCACAGACTCTCAGTCTTTCAGCCCGAACACTAGTTCCGTATGCCACGACGCCAACGTGATGTATGCTGATTATCTGTCATCATCATCATCATTTAAGACTGATTTTGCCTTTCAGCGTTCAGTCTGGAGCATAGCCCCCCTTATACAGTTCCTCCATGATCCCCTATTCAGTGCTAACATTGGTGCCTCTTCTGATGTTAAACCTATTACTTCAAAATCGTTCTTAACCGAATCCAGGTACCTTCTCCTCGGTCTGCCCCGACTCCTCCTACCCTCTACTGCTGAATCCATGAGTCTCTTGGGTAACCTTGCTTCTCCCATGCGTGTAACATGACCCCACCATCTAAGCCTGTTCGCCCTGACTGCTACATCTATAGAGTTCATTCCCAGTTTTTCTTTGATTTCCTCATTGTGGACACCCTCCTGCCATTGTTCCCATCTACTAGTACCTGCAATCATCCTAGCTACTTTCATATCCGTAACCTCAACCTTGTTGATAAGGTAACCTGAATCCACCCAGCTTTCGCTCCCAAACAACAAAGTTGGTCGAAAGATTGAACGGTGCACAGATAACTTAGTGTTGGTACTGACTTCCTTCTTGCAGAAGAGAGTAGATCGTAGCTGAGCGCTTACTGCATTAGCTTTGCTACACCTCACTTCCAGTTCTTTCACTATTTTGCCATCCTGTGAGAGTATGCATCCTAAGTACTTGAAACCTTCCACCTGTTCTAACTTTGTTCCTCCTATTTGGCACTCAATCCGTTTATATTTCTTTCCCACTGACATTACTTTCGTTTTGGAGATGCTAATCTTCATAACATAGTCCTTACATTTCTGATCTACCTCTGAAATATTACTTTGCAAACTTTCAATCGAATCTGCCAACACAACTAAGTCATCCGCATATGCGAGACTGCTTATTTTGTGTTCACATATCTTAATCTCACCCAGCCAGTCTATTCTTTTCAACATATGATCCATAAATAATATGAACAACAGTGGAGACAGGTTGCAGCCTTGTCTTACCCCTGAAACTACTCTGAACCATGAACTCAATTTACCGTCAACTCTAACTGCTGCCTGACTATCCATGTAAAGACCTATAATTGCTTGCAAAAGTTTGCCTCCTTTTCCATAATCTTGTAGAACAGACAATAACTTCCTCCTAGGAACCCGGTCATATGCCTTTTCTAGATCTATAAAGCATAGATACAATTCCCTGTTCCACTCATAGCACTTCTCCATTATTTGCCGTAAGCTAAAGATCTGGTCCTGACAACCTCTAAGAGGCCTAAACCCACACTGATTTTCATCCAATTGGTCCTCAACTAATACTCGCACTTTCCTTTCAACAATACCTGAGAAGATTTTACCCACAACGCTGATTAAAGAGATTCCTCTGTAGTTGTTACAATCTTTTCTGTTTCCATGTTTAAAGATTGGTGTGATTACTGCTTTTGTCCAGTCTGATGGAACCTGTCCCAACTCCCAGGCCATTTCAATTATCCTGTGTAGCCATTTAAGACCTGACATTCCACTGTATTTGATGAGTTCCGACTTAATTTCATCCACCCCAGCCGCTTTATTGCACTGCAATCTATTGACCATTTTTTCCACTTCCTCAAATGTGATCCTATTTCCATCATCATTCCTATCCCATTCTACCTCGAAATCTGAAACATTACTGATCGCATTTTCACCTACATTGAGCAACTCTTCAAAATATTCCCTCCATCTGCCCAAGGCATCCACAGGATTCACCAGCAGTTTTCCTGACCTGTCTAAAATACTTGTCATTTCCTTCTTACCTCCCTTTCGAAGACTGCTAATTACACTCCAGAATGGTTTTCCAGCAGCTTGACCCATAGTCTCCAACCTGTTTCCAGTATTCCCACGATTTCTTCCTGGATGCTGCAATTATCTGTTTGGCTTTGTTTCTTTCTTAAACATTATCTGTAAAGGACTTTAAATATATTTTGGGCTTTACTCATTATGGCTGAGTCTGTGGTGCTGCCATTTTTAACATGCGCTACAGATTTTTGCTTTTGGTCTAACATGATGCCTAAATACCTGTATTTTTGAACGATCTCTTGTCCGCCCTAATTGTAGAATTTCTCGTGGTCAAGAGATGGCCGTTTAGTAGTATATGGAACATTGTATAAGCAGCAACTCTTAGTTTACTTTCCAGAAAGCATTTGTGTAGTATTTCCATTGCAATCTTCGCCGTGTCTTCTATTTATCTCTAAACTGTCCAGTCACGAGTGAAAGCAGGTCGTCTGTATACGCTATATAGAAAGTTACATCTGAAACCGCTACCTTCGTCCCAAAATATTGGTCCCGAAATAGAGCCTGTACATCCTTTCGTTATTGTTTTCTTTGTAACACAGAACCCGGCTGACCTTTAGCTATTATTTCCTGCATAACTTTATCTGGGCAACTAAGTCTGCCCTGCCTATTCCTACAACAGTTCCTCATACTTTTATACAGAGCAGTAGGGCACAGCGAGTCACGTAGCCGCGATAACAACGGTAGGCAACACAGTTTATCGAACGCCCATGCGATGCCAGTCATTATTCCAATGGTATACATGTCTACTGTATCTTAGAATGCTCAATGCTCGATTAACGGTATCTTCTGTGGATTTCCCTTTCCGAAACTCATAATGATTTTGAGTGAGTCTTTCTCTCATTGCTCGTACCTCTGTTAATCTCCTGGAGGCCAACCTCTCCTATACTTTTGCTATGTTATTTAATAGGCACGTGAGCCGATGAGACTTCACCAACGAGGAATCCTTGTCGTCCCCTTTCTTAAAAACGGTCACTTGTAGAATTTCACCGAATGTGGGACTTTCTCTTGCAACAAACACTCGTTCAATGGAATGGCACAGTTTCAGAGACTTTACTGGCCTCACGGAGAAACTTCTCTTTACTGTATTTACGCGTTCACTAATCATTTCTGCTCCTGTCCAGCTACCCTAAGACAGCTGCTGTACCATTCTGTAGCCCACCCCTCCTTACCATTGAGTACGAAGTAGTACACAACACAATGGAGATTATAAGTTAAACGTCGAGTGATATTTTAGCTACTCAAGAAATTTTATTTACGTATTTATTTTCTTTTATCATTGTAACAAGACTTTTGAGCTCTGCAGGAGTACTGAAGTTTATTTTGCGATATCCAATAAATTCGAGGACAGAATGCACGAAAACTTACAGAGTGGGCCAAAAAATAAAGAAATAAAAATATAAAACTAGTAATAAAACAATACTAATAAGAATAATACAAAAGACAGAAAGGTCGGTAATAGAATCACCTGCGAAAGACACGTTTTCGGATTCGAAACTCGGTCCGGCATATAATTTAATTTGCTAAGAAGTTTCGATTATGAATTCGAACTACACTGAATATGGGGATTTTTGTTTTGCTTATGCGACGATTGGAATGGCGCCCCGCCCGGTAGTGTGCTCCATTCACCGTAGGGAGTGGCATAAACGCACTAGTATGTAGCGCTTGCCTCGACTGTGCTCGTTTACGAGCGGAGTGACATAAATTTCTGAGCGCGTCGTTCAAAAGGCGGCGACGTACGTACAGAAATGTTTTTTTACTCCACAAATGCTTGTCAGATCTACAGCAGATTTTTAACACTCAAGTTTTCTGAAACCGATAAGCTTGTGTGGCGTTGATAATACCGCAGTCACATTTAAAATATGCCTGTGACCGCTTTAATCATTCAGATCATGGAACCACATAACCTTTGTCTGATCTATTTTCTTGTTACGTCAAAATACACATATCTAAAGGTTTTTTAAATTACCGCTACCAGTGACTGGTAGCGGTAATTTAAAAAACCTTTGCCGGCCGAAGTGGCCGAGCGGTTCTAGGCGCTACAGTCTGGAACTGCGCGACCGCTACGGTCGCAGGTTCGAATCCTGCCTAGGGCATGGATGTGTGTGATGCCCTTGGGTTAGTTAGGCTTAAGTAGTTATAAGTTCTAGGGGACTGATGACCTTAGCAGTTAAGTCCCATAGTGAGTTTACAATTGAGTCGTTTTCTTATTTGGAGATAATTACTGGATTTGTGAACGGTAGAAAATGGAGTGCCAAGAGCAGACATCGGAACATTTCCGACATCTGTTTGACTTCGGTAGAGTGGTGACAACATCGGAGGTAGCCAGGTTCATTTGCACCGTGTGTGAGGATATTGCTACTGGACATAGCACGGCAATATAATCGTTTCTCGTTGCAAGGAGGATCGTTTTGACGTTAGTGACCCTCGACGTTCAGGAAGATCTTCGGGGTTTTATGATGATCGTTGGAACGCTTTAATCCACAATCATCCATGTTAGTGTACTGGAGGACGGGCAAACGTGACGAAACAACGTGCGACATCTGCATGCAATGGGTAAGGTTTAAAAATCAGGCGTACGGGTACCGCATGCTCTAAACCAAAACCAGAAAATTCAGCGGGCGGCCATATGTGCCTCTCTCCTTGCTCGGCATCAGTTGGCTCGTGAACTCCACCAACCATTCCAATCCTGTATCGTTACTGGTGATGAGAAATGGTGGCTGTGCGCTAAAATACGGAAAAGGAAGGAATGGTCGAGCCAAACAAAATTGCAACTCCTCGTACACAGACCTCCGCGCTTCCACAATGGATCTGGTGGAACAGCCACATTGTGGTGTACTACGAATGGCTTCCCCGAGGTGCAGCCATCGCTGATGACGTTTACTGTCAACAACTGAGCCGTCTTGCAGACGCAGTCCAAGAACAACGCGAACCATTCAACGAAACATCATCGATATGGGCGTTCGGATGCGAAGGCCCACTCGTGTACCCTTGATGATTGCACGATAGAAAGATTAACGCCTCGCCTGGGGCCGTCGACATCGACGATGGACTGTTGATGACTGGAAACTTGCTGCCTAGTCGGACGAGCCTCGTTTCAAACCGTGTCGAGCGGATGGATGTGTACGGGTGTAGCGTTGTTGCTTTGATTTGTTCTGAAGGTGGTGCTGATAGACAATAAAAGCGGGTTAAAAGCTGTGAGCTGTCTGGGGAAGTTAACCTTACATTACTGAGCAACTGTTTCACCAAGTATCCAGTCTAGCTTACCAAATTCCCAACCAGACTAACATTAATTATAATCTTTTAATAGTCATACGACAACCGGTGATATATATATATATATACACTCCTGGAAATTGAAATAAGAACACCGTGAATTCATTGTCCCAGGAAGGGGAAACTTTATTGACACATTCCTGGGGTCAGATACATCACATGATCACACTGACAGAACCACAGGCACATAGACACAGGCAACAGAGCATGCACAATGTCGGCACTAGTACAGTGTATATCCACCTTTCGCAGCAATGCAGGCTGCTATTCTCCCATGGAGACGATCGTAGAGATGCTGGATGTAGTCCTGTGGAACGGCTTGCCATGCCATTTCCACCTGGCGCCTCAGTTGGACCAACGTCCGTGCTGGACGTGCAGACCGCGTGAGACGACGCTTCATCCAGTCCCAAACATCCTCAATGGGGGACAGATCCGGAGATCTTGCTGGCCAGGGTAGTTGACTTACACCTTCTAGAGCACATTGGGTGGCACGGGATACATGCGGACGTGCATTGTTCTGTTGGAACAGCACGTTTCCTTGCCGGTCTAGGAATGGTAGAACGATGGGTTCGATGACGGTTTGGATGTACCGTGCACTATTCAGTGTCCCCTCGACGATCACCAGTGGTGTACGGCCAGTGTAGGAGATCGCTCCCCACACCATGATGCCGGGTGTTGGCCCTGTGTGCCTCGGTCGTATGCAGTCCTGATTGTGGCGCTCACCTGCACGGCGCCAAACACGCATACGACCATCATTGGCACCAAGGCAGAAGCGACTCTCATCGCTGAAGACGACACGTCTCCATTCGTCCCTCCATTCACGCCTGTCGCGACACCACTGGAGGCGGGCTGCACGATGTTGGGGCGTGAGCGGAAGACGGCCTAACGGTGTGCGGGACCGTAGCCCAGCTTCATGGAGACGGTTGCGAATGGTCCTCGCCGATACCCCAGGAGCAACAGTGTCCCTAATTTGCTGGGAAGTGGCGGTGCGGTCCCCTACGGCACTGCGTAGGATCCTACGGTCTTGGCGTGCATCCGTGCGTCGCTGCGGTCCGGTCCCAGGTCGACGGGCACGTGCACCTTCCGCCGACCACTGGCGACAACATCGATGTACTGTGGAGACCTCACGCCCCACGTGTTGAGCAATTCGGCGGTACGTCCACCCGGCCTCCCGCATGCCCACTATACGCCCTCGCTCAAAGTCCGTCAACTGCACATACGGTTCACGTCCACGCTGTCGCGGCATGCTACCAGTGTTAAAGACTGCGATGGAGCTCCGTATGCCACGGCAAACTGGCTGACACTGACGGCGGCGGTGCACAAATGCTGCGCAGCTAGCGCCATTCGACGGCCAACACCGCGGTTCCTGGTGTGTCCGCTGTGCCGTGCGTGTGATCATTGCTTGTACAGCCCTCTCGCAGTGTCCGGAGCAAGTATGGTGGGTCTGACACACCGGTGTCAATGTGTTCTTTTTTCCATTTCCAGGAGTATATATATATATATATATATATATATATATATATATATATATATATATATATATGAGAATTTAAATAAAAAGAAATAAATCAGTTTACATTTGGAAATTTATTTTAACATTGATCATTGAAATTTCAGCATATTAAACTTGAATCATAACTAAGCTGGTGCCTTATTTAGGACTGTGAAAATGTGAGTTTGTAATCTTACGGAACACATTAAATATGGAGTCAAGATTGGGAGACTGCATACAACACTGCATTCATAAAGTAACACACGAAGAAATTTGAAACATATGCAAGAGGAAATTAACCACAACCAACCGATTCAATTTTCACCCAAAGAAGTTACGTTCGTAGCGCAATCCTGTCCGTCATGTAATTACCACACACTGGTATACTAAATTCATACTAACTCTCTGTGAAATCTTCCCAGAAAGAATAGCTGAGGGCTACTTTCATTATTACACCACATGCTTCACGTGGTCAACTTGGTTTACACAAAGAGTGTAACTCCACAATAATTTTGATAATTAAAATAAATTAGATCGAAAAGCAATTTACAAAAGAAAAACCTCGAACTGGTTACTATCGTCTTACTATTAACCTGATGGGTCAAACAATTGTATAAGCACGTGGTACTGGTCTCACAAGTACACCCCACGTGGGTTGAACATAAAGAAAAGTTGCTATATTGAAAAATATTGTCAAGACGAGACGTTATAATCACACGAGCATTCGCATTTAAGATTGATTATCTCAGTTAGAGTTACTGATCAACACGTGGTTCCACTTTACTCACAAAGTAGTGACAAAGCAACCACCGGAAGATATTCTGAACTACTTCACACGCGAATTGCACTGCGTTGCAATTTAAGATAACATTAGATATTTTAGAGCTAAACCTGAAATAAAGGTGATTAAATTTTCAGTTAGGCTGAACTTAAGAAATCCATTGTTCTACGGACTTAGCAGACACGCGCATAGCCGGAGATCTTACCACTTCAGACACTCGCCGCAGACAGACTGCCGTGGTCCCTTCCTGACGGGTGCCTCACAAATACAAACGGAAGTGACCAGAGAGGTAGCTTCCTATACCAACATGACAAGGGACGGACAGGACCATACTAAGGATAGAAACCTCTTTGCTTTTAGAAAGAGTAGCTACCTCTTCCGACGTTGGTCCTACTGTTCTCTAGCAGCCAGGCTTGTCTGCTGCCATCCAGCATGCAACTAGAAATACATTTGCTCATTCATTCTTTCACACAGAAGGGAAGGGGGATGACAGTATCTTATCATATACAGTATATGAAAGAAAGCGGATGTAGGTTCCGTATGAGACTGTGTGACATGAATTACATATAAACTGTGTTCTAAAGTGTAGTAGTGTGACAGATCGTTCTTGTTTATGTGTAAAAGTAACACGTTTCACTGCTCAGTCTCCTCCCAGATAGTCAGAAGCACCACAGTAAAATTAGAAGAGGAATTTATGCCGTAAATGACAACAGATTTAATAAATTAACATGAAAGGAATCCAACAGAGACCTTTCACGGGTATGGAGACAACCTCATGAATCCATGGACCCTACATGTCAGCAGGGGATTGTTGAAGCTGATGGAGGCTCTGTAATGGTGTGGGGCGTGTGCAGTTGGAGTGATATGGGACCCCTGATACGTCTAGATACGACTTCGATAAGTGATATGTAGGTAAGCATCCTGTCTGCATCCATTCATGTCTATTGTGCATTCTGACGGAGTTCGATGATTCCCCACACGTCCAGAATTGCTATAGAGTGGCTCCAGCAACAGTCTTCTGAGTTGAAACTGTTACGCTGGCGCCAAATTCCCCAGGCATGAACATTATTGAGCATATCTGGAATGCCTTGCAACGTGTCGTTCACAAGAGATCTCCGTCGCCTCGTATTCTTACGGGTTTATGAACAGCCCTGTTTATGGACAGCCCTGCAGGACTCATGGTGTCAATTCCTTCTAGCACTGCTTCAGACATTAGTCGAGTCCATGGCCCGTCGTGTTGCGGCACTTCTGCGTGCTAGTGGGGGCCTTACACGATATTAGGCAGGAGTACCAATTCCTTCGGCTCTGCGGGGTATTATTGATGACTAAAGTCCCTGTTATGTGTATCTGTTATGTTTATTAAACTTGTGGAAAAATGCTACGAACTTATGCACCAACCTAGTAATACGCAATGTGTTAATGTATTAAGGGCGAATTGCTCTTCGAAAATTAAAAAAAAAAAACGAATTTTTCTTAAAATGCTCTCTGGGTTGTCTACCGTCTTGTACTGTCCACCCCAAGCTCGCCAGATACTCCGTTATCGAGTTAGAAGGCAATTTGTGAAAAAGTGTCTCCGAAAACCATTTACAGTGGGGAAAAAAAATCGACTTCGCAGCCAGTGTGGCAGCATGTAATTTCAACGGCGGCCTAACAGTTATTATTATGGAAATTATGAACGGGCTCAGACAACAAGTGCCCACGGAAAGCGTACCGAGGGAGCAGAGCAGCGGATGACAGAAGCTACCAAAAAGGTCCGTAGGACCACCGTGGCCATGAAGAAGATGGAGGAGGACCTCCTTTTGGATCTGGAATGTCTGCTGTAAGGTCCAGGGATCACTGACTACATGTATGTTTAACTTAACCATAAAAAATGCAACCAAAATATTTAAGCACCTTTTACTCGTAACAGAATTTTTTTCAAATTGGTGGGAAACATAACTTGGCAACGTTACAGACGATTTAGATTGGAATTTTCATCCCAGCATTCTAAACTGAATTCTCAGTCAGCATACGTACCCGTTTCGTGATATCTTCAAAAGTCTATTTTCGGTGCACGCTTTTGTTTCGATTTTTTGGGCGAAGAAAATGACATTCGTTCGAACACGCCACCCTTTTGTGAGAACTTACTATTTTTAAATTAACGTATGCATGTTGATAGAAACTATAAAAAATGTCGTATGTAAATTTATTTTGTTATAAATCCAATAGGAAGGCTTTGGGAATTCCCGTCGATGACCAATGTTCCGGCTGCAAAGGGCAATTCCACCTGGTGCAGCGGTTACAGGCAGCGTTCGGTGTGGTTACAAAAATGATTTCTTAAAGACAAGAGTGAAAGGAATAAAACAATAGCCGGCCGCGGTGGCCGTGCGGTTCTGGCGTTGCAGTCCGGAACCGCGGGACCGCTACGGTCGCAGGTTCGAATCCTGCCTGGGGCATGGGTGTGTGTGATGTCCTTAGTTTGGTTAGGTTTAAGTAGTTCTAAGTTCTAGGGGACTTATGACCTAAGATGTTGAGTCCCATAGTGCTCAGAGCCATTTCAACCATTTTTGAATAAAACAATATCCTCAGATTCAGCATTACACTTTATTTTACTTGAAAAAGAAATCACGAAAACCACCTATTTTTCATGCGTTTTAAGAGGGCTACCCCTTTAACATAAAGAAACACACCGTAACGGTACTCCGTAGGTGGAATTACGACCAGTGACATCTGCTGCACAAGCAACAACGCTATCCCGGAAACACAGAGGCAGCGAGAACGCATTAACGAAACTCCTGCAAAATTATGTGAAGGAAAACACTGACAGTAGCGAAGATAAGGCACACGTCAAAGCAACAGCTTATGCTGGTAAGAAAACGAACGCGAGCCAGTACAGAGAACGACTGGGTAATCAGGTAACCTGTTATAATGAGCCGGCCGGAGTGGCCGAGCGGTTAAAGGCGCTACAGTCTGGAACCGCACTACCGCTACGGTCGCAGGTTGGAATCCTGCCTCGGGCATGGATGAGTGTGATGTCCTTAGGTTAGTTAGGTTTAAAGGGCTCCGGAAAGGCTCAACATCATGAAAAGTTCAATTTTTACTTTTTTGCGTTTTCTGAATCTGCAAACTATTACCTTTTAATAGATATATAATTTATTCAATTCCGAAGACTACAACTATTTTTAAATTTTTTTTAAAAATGTGTTCTACATGGGCGTGACCCACTGTGGCGCTGTTAAACTGCTGTCTAATGGTGTTATTATTAACGTCCGTGTTCATCAGGTACATTTTAGTGATGTGAGATAAAGTATGTGTTGTGGCTAACCTGTGATGGTTCAATATATATCGCTGGTGTGATTGTCGATTGTTTCATGTTTATTTACTCTGTCGTTATCTCGAAAATATTCGTAATTAATTCTGTTTCTTGAGTCTCTGTTTTGTTGAAGTATAATAATGAGTAAAAGTAAAGTTATTAGAAATCCTCTGAAGGCTTTTAAGAAAAGGAGAAATGTTGGAAAGCCAAAGGTATGTGTTATTACTGTAAACAATAAAGACGATAACCAAGTGAGTGAACCTAACCTCTCAAGTACACCTGCCCATAGCAGTCAAAGTGGGAAAGAAAATACTTCACAGAAGAAGCTTAGTTCAATGAGGTGATAAAACCTATTTTCAGAGACTTAGCAGCACCTGAACTGTTGGAAAAGTGTATTCACGGAAAAACTCAAAACCCCAATGAAAGTGCAAATAGTGTTATATGGTCGAGAATCCCCAAGACTGTATTTGTTGGAATAGAAACTTTTCACTTTAGTGTGTATGATGCTGTTGCGACTTTCAATTATGGCAACATTGTAAGGTGCAAGGTATTTAGAAATATGGGAATGAAGATAGGTTCTAACATGGTATGAGCGATGCTTGCTTTAGACAAGGAACGCCTTCGGGCTGCAGACAGGGCTGTAAAGAGTATAGAAATACAAGCAAGAGTAAACAGGAGGAGGAACAAGAGGAAGCTGGAGGAGGAGTTTGCAGAGGATGAAGATAATCGATCCTATGGACCTGGAATGCACTAAAAAGTTAATCCAATCCTTGTCGCTCGATTCCCAAAACTTTTATTTTCTCATACTAATTACATGTTTTCTAAGGATCTTCCAAACATATTTGTTTCAAACTTTCAGTAAATGTTACACAGTACCTTCTGCATAATTTAACACAGCCTTTTTCCAAAAAACTGTATATTTTTGAATATATAAATAAAAAATTGCAAAAGAATGTTGTGAATTTTCATTACAATTGAAAAAAAATCATCTTTAATAACTGAACTAAAATTTTGTAAAATCCCTGTGTTAAGTTGTAGCCCATATTCCAATAAATAATCTGTAAAAAGTTCAACTTCCTACCTCAAATACTTTGTGAGGAAAGATGTAATTTATAAGCGTTATTTTAACATTGCAAGTATAGGGCGTTCCGGAGCCCCTTAAGAGGGCTACCCCTTTAACATAAAGAAACACACCGTAACGGTGCTCCGTAGGTGGAATTACAACCCGTGACATCTGCTGCACAAGCAACAACGCTATCCCGGAAACACAGAGGCAGCGAGAACGCATTAACGAAACTCCTGCAAAATTATGTGAAGGAAAACACTGAGAGTAGCGAAGATAAGGCACACGTCAAATATGATAATGTCCTAAAGCAACAGCTTATGCTGGTAAGAAATCGAACGCGAGCCAGTACAGAGAACGACTGGGTAATCAGGTAACCTGTCATAATGAGCATTAAAGTATTTACTAGGGGAAAAGTGCACTGTGTATTTCAGCGTTGGTAGTGCAACTAAGGATGTGGCCGACCGGTGAAAGCGGTGGACAACTGTTTAGGCATGTAACAGCATAAGCATCACGGGCGCTCGATACTTCAGGCACGTTACGGGAGTACTGACATTCGTGGTACCGTATTTGCGACTCTTCTGGTGAGAGCAGGGCCCGGTCTGCGCGAAGAACTTCACCACACGCGCTCCTACAAACACCACTTCCCCGAAGATAACCTTCTCGGTCCTTCATAGCAACTAGACATATGAAACTTCCTGGCAGATTAAAACTGTGTGCCCGACCGAGACTCGAACTGGGGACCTTTGCCTTTCGCGGGCAAGTGCTCTACCAACTGAGCTACCCAAGCACGACTCACGCCCGGTACTCACAGCTTTACTTCTGCCAGTACCTCGTCTCCTACCTTCCAAACTTTACAGAAGCTCTCCTGCGAACCTTGCAGAACTCCGCTGCAGAGTGAAAATCTCATTCTGGAAACATCCCCCAGGCTGTGGCTAAGCCATGTCTCCGCAATATCCTTTTTTTCAGGAGTGCTAGCTCTGCAAGGTTCGCAGGAGAGCTTCTGTAAAGTTTGGAAGGTAGGAGACGAGGTACTGGCAGAAGTAAAGCTGTGAGTACCGGGCGTGAGTCGTGCTTGGGTAGCTCAGTTGGTAGAGCACTTGCCCGCGAAAGGCAAAGGTCCCCAGTTCGAGTCTCGGTCGGGCACACAGTTTTAATCTGCCAGGAAGTTTCATATCAGCGCACACTCCGCTGCAGAGTGAAAATCTCATTCTGGGAACTAAACATATCTTCCACCAGGATTGCACCGACAGGGTGGCGAGATAGGCCCCCCGCCAAGGGCGCAGCCACAGGGGGAACGCAAAAACTGACTGGAAAAAAAAATTAAGGAAGGAAGATGGTTAATGAGTTATCCAGGGGAGGCACGTTTCACCTGTATTTGTCTACGAGAAAAAAGTGTTTACCTTGGCCCGCAACTGTTAACGCACGCTATCGTCACAAGTCATTTGTACAGTGTCAGTCTGATCAAGTAGAGCCATTAAGAAACCACTACTATCAAAAAGACGTCAATCGCTAACTTAGTGTAAGTGTAAACGGTGCACTGTGTTCACACTGCTGCCACCTACACAGCTCGCTCATGTTCGACACTGGAGTACTTACTCCTACTCCGGCGAAGATGGCATTTTACCAATAATTCTGCTGTTTTATACAGGAGCAGAGTTTTTCTCTCTCCCTTTCTCTCCCATAGCGTTTACCGTGTTACGCAGGATACGATGTTTCTAATGATTTGACAATTTTACTTTATTTAACTTTGCGGCCGGATGTCACCCCATTCTACGCTTACACCCAGCAAGCTGACTCATGGCGTGTCAGCATAGGTATCAGCTAACCTGTGGGAGGGAACTCGTGTGTACCACCTGTCTTTGAATCGTGTTAACTTCTTTCTCTGCGTTATCGAAATGACTGTTTACGTATCACATTTCTTGATTCAGAGATTGGGGCCTGGCCCAGCGTTTCATAAAACGAACGTGGAAAACCACCTAAAATCCACACTCACGCTGGCTAGCATACGTTAATCTATAGCGCGGATTCGATCTGGGTCTTGACTCAGCTCCAGGTTTGTAAGCTAGCGCCTTTGGCCTTAAGGTACTGCTGCCTGACTACGGTTACTTTGTTTGTAAATTGATCCGTAATTGGTATGCGATTTCTACACCTACATCTACGCGGCTACTCTGTAGTTCACACTTAAGAGCTTGGCAGGGGGCTCATATAAACCTTTTCAGACTATTTATTTACCTTTCCCTTCTCGAACAGCACCTACGAGAAATGAACAATTAATTCTTTCCGTGCTGGCTCTTACTTGTCTTACTTAACTGAGATAGTAATTTCTCCCTATATTTTCGGATTGGAAGGAGAAAGTTGGTTGAGGTTCAATACAAAATCGATCTCACTAGATTTTTGTGCTCAGAAGATGACAGTGCGGAGGAAATTTTAACACTATTTCTATTAATCAATGGAAATAACATTTAGTTGCTTTTCGGGGGATGACTTGTAACACCATAACTCTAGTACTCTATTGATTTATTTTGCTTTTATTTATTTAATGTTACTTCGTTGAGCTTCTGTAAATGTGTTTGATTGAATCGATAACACAAAATTGTATACTCTTTTCTTTGTCAAAACTTTGATGTCGTGATTTGTTTCTATGCAAAGTAGTATATCTGTCATTTAAATTCTTTGTCCCATTTGGAGGGAACAAAACTTACTACATATAATTGTAATTTCTGTGTGAATAATTTTTTGTAGAAACACTAATATGTGCAAATGTTCTGTTTTGTTTAAAATGTTTGTTTCTGTTATGTAAACTGCTGACCTTCACTTAGGATTCTTAGATATTTTGTGTGTAAGAGGTAGTGTGGTTCCCCTCGGGAACGGAACTTAGTAGCGCGCGCAAATTGTGGTTGGCCTAGGTAGAAAAGGTGGAACAAGAGCCAGTCGGGAACGAGCTACCAAACTGTGCACTGCCCATGTAAAAGTTGTATATTGTGCTGGTTCCGAGAGAGGCTTTTCCTGCCGCTTTCCAATGCCTCGGATGGATAGATAAATAGTTGGAACTATTCTGGAATTGGTATTCATCATCGCCACCAAGAACTGACAGAGTCCAGCAATTCTACCTGCATTTCCACCTACCAACATGCAGTTGCCACCACATTGCGCAATCATTGCATCGAAATGCTACAATGATGTACAGTGAAGGATCAGCTTAATGGATGTGTTAGTGTGCTCAAATTTAAGGTAATTTGTACCTGAATTTATGTACCTACCTGATTTTTCTCCTCATCATAACACCTCTCAGGTTCCTCTCCGTTTGCGCTAAAGTGATATCCGAGTGTCCTTACTCAAAGAACATTAAAGCCCAGTGTTTTGCTAATTGATGCCTCTTGAACATAGTAAAAAGATAGTTAAAGTTAATGTGGGAAGAGAGTGAGTTAAAGTTAATGATGATTGATGAAAATAATTTTCCTAGTAAAACTGCTTATTAATGTGTTGTTGCCAACTTCAAATTATAAGTTTTTAAGACTGAGACTTATAAAGTTTTGCTTAGTAAATGATCACATTACTGCCTGTTGTAAATCGCAGAAGGTGAGTCGGTATCTTATATATGTTAATTTTGTCTCTCAATGTAGTAAAAGTGAAAAACTGCACTTGTGAAAAGTTATATACTCATGTTTGCTAAGTGTTTGTCTCGCTTGTGTATTGGAAGTGCATATTAATAATATAACAGGATCCACAGTTTGTCTATTGTGTTACTGCTGGGTAACAAGTAATGGGAAGACCACTAGTTATGAAAACCATAATTTCTTTATTCAAATGATAGTGATAAGCAACCTGTTAGTGGATTCCAATTAACTTTCATTTTAAATAGTAAAGTATTTAACTGAGAGAGACTTAACCTATATCCAATTAAAGATTCTGGAGTGAATAGTAATAATAACGTTATAAAGACCATTCAGTTTGTATAAGCCCTGAAACTAATAGTGTTTTTCGGTACCCGTTATAATTTTGCAAATAGTTTGTGCTGCTCTAACTGTTAGTCTCAATCTTACCGTAAACATATGTATGTGTCAGAGTTCACTGCACTCGCGTGTAACATAGTATAGGTTGTGTTTATCCATTAAAGTTACTAATAACTATTTTCTTGAACGAGAATGTTAATCATTCTCTTGCCTAGTTAGGCTGGCGACCGTTTTCTTTATCAGTTAAACAGTGCAGATAGGCAAAATTTTGATTGTTACTGTTCAAATATTTACGTAATTTTGACTTTCATTTCCGATAAGCCACCTCCGTTAGGTACAACACGGTCAACGTAACAAAATTCCTCTCAGAGGGTAACACTGCTCTGTGGCTTTATACCATAATTGCTTTAACAAGATAGTTTTATTTCACGACCTGCTTACATCTTTAAGGTTATGGTATAGCAGTAGCGGACGGTAGTGTTATACGTGGCTTTTACGTGGCAGGACTATTTGTTCTGTTGGGGCATAGTATGCAATAAACCAGATCTGGTATTTGAATTCATAAGCTACGTAAATGCTGTTGCAGTGTTATAGACTATCAGTAAGAGATAAACGGAAATAAATTTTCCGCTCCTATTGGCCGAAAATGGTAACAGCAAAGCCCTTCAGCGACCGCCAATACGCTCTGGGTGTAGCTTTCAAAAAGTGCTGGAATTTCTTTGTGCAGTTGACGCTCAAACTGCGAACTTGGCGACGATGAATTGGTTTTGACTGAATCGCGTTTTGATAGAAAATTCTCTGTTTTTTCGGCGAAGCTGAACGCAGCATTTGGTGTTAGGTACGCAGACTTGTTTGTAACAGTACACAAAATTCCTGTTTAACTGAAGGATTCGTGTGTAATATAACATAGAGTTGGTGAAGAATGTGTATAGTCATATCTCACCACTAAAGCCACGAGAAACGGTTCTGCTTAATTCAGAAATCGAGAAAAGGATATCTTTCTCGAAACTGTCACTTTACTATTTTTGAAGAGGCTTCGAATCTGTGCCAGCACAGAAGCATCGCGAAAGAAAACCTTTTCTTTAACATATCTCTCAGCTTTTTTAAAACTAAGACGTTCAGAGGAGTACGACTAAACATCGTACACGATTTTGTGTTGGAATGAGTTAGTATTATTTTGTCTAATGAAAACTTATGTTGATCTGACACGTTCGACATCATTACGAAATGTCGTATTCATGATCTATGGAACAAATATTAACGTATTAACGAGATTAGGTCCAACCGGATAGAAGCTGTCAAAAACTCACGCAACAGCTCCTTGTTGAAAGCAACTTCACTGCGAGAATGTTTCTTTTCAACGACTGTAGCACGAACGCAAACCGGAAGCGCCAAAGCGTTGACTATGGATGTAAGAAGGCGAAGAGACTCACAAACATACGTTTCACAGCAGAATTTTTTTAAATTCTAAAGCGACGAATTAGTATAGGGGATTAGTACTTGGATTGCACCTTATGTGATACAAAATACCGTCAGTACGTGAAGGTGAATTGCTCTACTGCTGCGCCGTCTGAACTGGCGAAACCTGTTAAGGAAAAGGCTCAGGAGTGAAACAGCGTAAAAGAAAAGCTAAGCACGCCAGATGGCACTCGGACTTTGTCCGCGGTGCGACATCTGGAAATTATCAAGAGAATTCGCAGAGTAATATAAACCACTGCGGGTAGCCATAGAGAGAAGCCAACTTGCTTTTTTAGCTTTATGCATAAAATTGCTTCAGTTGCCACGGAAAATTCATTTGCTCCGGGTGTAGAATTTTCATTGATATAAAATAAAGCAAATATTCCTATACCCAGTACTTGGTAGACTGTTAATAATATATTCTTCACTTCATTGACTAGGCAACGGCTTTTAGAAAAACTGAAACGCTTCACGATATCTTTATTTTTTTCAAAAAAGCAAAGCGCTGATCGACCAGATGTTGCTCCTTCTGGAGATAGTATGGCCGTGCATTCATGCAAGCTCAGAATGTTTTCTTCCAGCCACTGAGAGGAGACCTACAGTTAACGTGCAATCCGAATCACAGTGTGATTAATCTAAATAGAGTGTCGCTTTTACTACTCAGTTTTTATTTATGCGTTATACTAGATTTGCAGTTTTCAAATAACTTCCGGGAATTCAGCCGGGTAACACTTTCAGCGACCGCCGATATTTCGGTGGGAGAACACCCCGCCACTTTCAAGGCAAACTGCAACGGACAGGCGGCGTAAATGCAAATTTAAAACCTCGGTTCTCGGACTGAAGCAGGAAAGATAACACACACACACACTGAACACTAGTGCCACCAAAGATGACCAAAGAGCTATCGATGGTGAGACTACGAACTCGCAGGTGGGGTAGCATTGACTCTGTCCCTCTGTTTTCTGACAAGGGAGAGAGCCGGATTCCAAACAGAGTTTAAACAAAAACCTCCATCCCTGCTACCGAGGTTACTCGCTAATTTAATCTCAACTGTCTCCTTAATAACACTGTCCCAATAGCTGGACGTGCATGCCAATATCTGTGTTATTATATAACATGGGGTGACCAGTATCCAAGCAATATTTGGCAATAGCAGATCTACTTGGCTGCTGTAATCGTGTGTGCCGTTTATGCTCAATACATCGGTCCTCCACGGTCCTGATAGTTTGACCAATATATGCCATGTCGCAGTTACAAGGATTGCGATATACACCCGCCTTACGCAGACCAAGATCATCCTTAACAGAACTCAAAAGCGCTCTAATTTTAGATGGAGGTCGGAAAACACATTTCACATCGTATTTCTGTAAAATACGACCGATCTTGCTGGAAGTGTTTCCTACGTAAATCAAAAAAGGCAGTAGACTTAGGTGTCGACTCAGAATTATCATCAGTCACCCGATGGACAGTTGGGCGATGGCCCAACGCACGTTCAATCTGTCTATAACTATAACCATTTTGATTAAATGTAACTTCAAGATGGGACAGCTCAGCTGGCAAAGTCTCAGCGTCAGAAACGACATGTGCCCTGTGTACCAAGGTACGAAGTACACCTTCACGCTGAGCCGAATGGTGACAACTATTAGCTTGTAAGTACAAGTCGGTGTGAGTACGTTTCCTGTAGACTGCATGTCCCAATGATCCATCAAAAAAATGGCTCTGAGCACTATGGGACTTAACATCTATGGTCATCAGTCCCCTAGAACTTAGAACTACTTAAACCTAACTAACCTAAGGACATCACACAACACCCAGTCATCACAAGGCAGAGAAAACCCCTGACCCCGCCGGGAATCGAACCCGGGAACCCGGGCGCGGGAAGCGAGAACGCTACCGCACGACCACTAGCTGCGGACAATGATCCATCATCCTTCCTCGTAACCAACACCTCAAGAAAGGGAAGGCAACCATCCTCTTCCACCTCCATCGTAAAACGAATGTTCGGGTAGATCGAGTCCAGATGTTCTAGAAAGACATTCAAATTCTCCCTACCATGAGGCCAAACAACAAAGGTATCGTCAACATGTCTAATGAAACAAACGGGTTACAAAGGCGCAGACTCCAATGCACGTTCCTCCAAGTCTTCCATAAACAAATTTGCGATGGGTAGTCCGTTGTCTCCTGTGATCGCAAATTTATTTTATTTATCGTAAAGTTATTTGGAAGTTGTATACGCCAGGAGAAACTCAGGTCTCATATAGAGTTGTAATGCTAAATGTGGTTGGTTTCGTAAAGATATTCTCATTGTTACATATTTACAGGTTAATTCCCACGAAATTGCACACCTACGTTTCTAGCATTTGTAGACTTAGAGAAAGCTTTTGACAACGTTAACTGGAATACTCTCTTTCAAATTCTGAAGGTGGCAGGGGTAAAATACAGGGAGCGAAAGGCTATTTACAATTTGTACAGAAACCAGATGGCAGTTATAAGAGTCGAGGGGCATGAAAGGGAAGCAGTGGTTGGGAAAGGAGTGAGACATGGTTGTAACCTCTCCCCGATGTTATTCAATCTGTATATTGAGCAAGCAGTAAAGGAAACAAAAGAAAAATTCGGAGTAGGTATTAAAATTCATGGAGAAGAAGTAAAAACTTTGAGGTTCGCCGATGACATTGTAATTCTGTCAGAGACAGCAAAGGACTTGGAAGAGCAGTTGAACGGAATGGACAGTGTCTTGAAAGGAGGATATAACATGAACATCAACAAAAGCAAAACGAGGATAATGGAATGTAGTCAAATTAAATCGGATGACGCTGAGGGGATTAGATTAGGAAATGAGACACTTAAAGTAGTAAAGGAGTTTTGCTATTTAGGGAGTAAAATAACTGATGATGGTCGAAGTAGAGAGGATATAAAATGTAGACTGGCAATGGCAAGGAAATCATTTCTGAAGAAGAGAAATTTGTTAACATCGAGTATAGATTTAAGTGTCAGGAAGTCGTTTCTGAAAGTATTTGTATGGAGTGTAGCCATGTATGGAAGTGAAACATGGACGATAACCAGTTTGGACGAAAAGAGAATAGAAGCTTTCGAAATGTGGTGCTACAGAAGAATGCTGAAGATAAGGTGGGTAGATCACGTAACTAATGAGGAGGTATTGAATAGGATTGGGGAGAAGAGAAGTTTGTGGCACAACTTGACTAGAAGAAGGGATCGGTTGGTAGGACATGTTTTGAGGCATCAAGGGATCACAAATTTAGCATTGGAGGGCAGCGTGGAGGGTAAAAATCGTAGAGGGAGACCAAGAGACGAATACTGTAAGCAGATTCAGAAGGATGTAGGTTGCAGTAGGTACTGGGAGATGAAGAAGCTTGCACAGGATAGAGTAGCATGGAGAGCTGCATCAAACCAGTCTCAGGACTGAAGGCCACAACAACAACAACAATTCCCACGATAAAATTAAAGCAGCAACCAGCCGTCTATTAAGAACAGTTAACGCCAATACCCGTTTCGAGACGTCACGTTTATTCTCAGCGTGGATAACGGCCTATCCAGGCACGCCAGCGACCTGGTGTAAAAATAAACAGGAGTCATCCGACCAGATGACACATTTTCACAGATCTATCATCCAGTCTTGATGATGTCGGGCACACTGCAATCGTAACTGACGATGCCTTTGGGTCTACGTGGGAACAAGTACGGGTCGTCTGATCTGGTGCTCCATGTTCGACAATGTACAATGAACGGTGAGCTCCGAAACACTTGTGCCTTTACAAGCATTGTATTCTGTCCTCATAACTGTCACAATCGCCCCCCCCCCCCCCCCCCCCCCCCGCTCCAGCATAGTGCAAGACAGTGCGGACAAGCTTCCGACCTCAATATTCTGTGATGAGGACGTGGACGTCCAACCCCTATTCGTGGTTTCGCCGTCCTTGAACCAAACCATATCTCTAACGTCTATCAGTTGTACAATTTTGGAACACGTATTATGTTCGAGTATAATGATTTTTCTGGAAACTAGAAATCTACTCTGTAGGAATCAGCATGGGTTTCGAAAAAGACGATCGTGTGAAACCCAGCTCGCGCTGTTCGTCCACGAGACTCAGAGGGCCATAGACACGGGTTCCCAGGTAGATGCCGTGTTTCTTGACTTCCGCAAGGCGTTCGATACAGTTCCCCACCGTCGTTTCATGAACAAATTAAGAGCATATGGACTATCAGACCAATTGTGTGATTGGATGGAAGTGTTCCTAGATAACAGAACGCAGCATGTCATTCTCAATGGAGAGAAGTCTTCCGATGTAAGAGTGATTTCAGGTGTGCCGCAGGGGAGTGTCGTTGGACCGTTGCTATTCACAATATAAATAAATGACCTTGTGGATGACATCGGAAGTTCACTGAGGCTTCTTGCGGATGATGCTGTGGTATATAGAGATGTTGTAACAATGGAAAATTGTACTGAAATGCAGGAGGATCTGCAGCGAATTGACGCATGGTGCAGGGAATGGCAATTGAATCTCAATTTAGACAAGTGTAATGTGCTGCGAATACATAGAAAGAAAGATCCCATAACATTTAGCTACAATATAGCAGGTCAGCAACTGGAAGCAGTTAATTCCATAAATTATCTGGAAGTAGGCATTAGGAGTGATTACAATGGAATGATCAAACAAAGTTGATCATCGGTAAAGCAAATGCCAGAATGAAATTCACTGGAAGAATCCTAAGGAAATGCAATCCGAAAACAAAAGAAGTAGGTTACAGTTCGCTTGTTCGCCCACTGCTTGAATACTGCTCAGCAGTGTGGGATCCGTACCAGATAGGGTTGATAGAAGAGATAGAGAAGATCCAACGGCGAGCAGCGCGCTTCGTAACAGGATCATTTAGTAATCGCGAAAGCGTTACGAAGATGATAAACTCCAGTGGAAGACTCTGCACGAGAGACGCTCAGTAGGTCGGTACGGGCTTTTGTTGAAGTTTCGAGAACATACCTTCACCGAGGAGTCAAGCAGTATATTGCTCCCTCCTACGTATATGTCGCGAAGAGACGACGAGGATAAAATCAGAGAGATTAGAGCCCACACAAAGGCATACCGACAATCCTTCTTTCCACGAACAATAAGAGACTGGAATAGAAGGGAGAACCGATAGAGGTACTCAAGGTACCCTCTGCCACACACCGTCGAGTGGCTTGCGGAGTATGGATGTAGATGTAGAATTTCCATGAGAACAGCTGACCAGAGTAACCGCTCTTTAGAGAGTGGTCATACAGAAACGAGTATTAGATTAAATTCTGTAATACGAAATGACATAAGAGCCAAAAAACGGTAGTATTTCGAAGTAATAGTTAAAATTTTACAAGGAGTAGATACTCTAAATATAGTAACGCAAAGTAGTACAAAGGAATCCAAGGAAGACATAACAGAGCTGCGTTTTGTTTTGAATGTAATATATAAACCAATGCGCAGCGTTATTAGGTCTCTTGAGCTTTTGATTTCAGTGGCGGCGAGTGTGTTTGCAGTTCTTCCGTGGAAGTCGGAACTTTGGGATTAGAAGGCTAATTAAATTGCATTCTTAGAACTGGATTAGACATTGGAGTGGTGGAGAGTAGATTATTTTGGGATAAATTCAGAGACGGAGTCAATTAGAGGTGAATGGGTGTACGAACATTGATATTCAAGTGAATGGTGATTGTACGTGTTAAACGAAACGCTACGATCGTGTACTTACGACTGTGAAGAGATTTATTGACAATACGGAAACTTTTTTGTTCAGTTAGGACTTTATTCGCTGTATGCGAATTATTAAAGAGTATTGGGACCGAAGATAGTTTGGACCTTACCACACTAGTAGCTTTGCCGCTTGTTGTGAAGGTGATTCCGCTAATAAACGAGAAATGAAAAAAAAGTGCCCATTAAAAGACTAAACTTGTGCTGAACAGACATTGAAAGGATTCTAACCCATAATTAATATCGTGTCGTGAGAATTGGGAAGCTTAGATATTGTAAGGCCCAGAGACTTATTTATAATTTATCGGACATTAATGGTAAAGGACAGTTTCATGGTAAAGCATGTCTTCGGTGATAGGTACACGAAGGAATGTAGTAGTGACTCGCTGTTATCATACCGAAACAATACACACTAGGATCAACTCTCCTTTTATTGATCCCCCAGTGCTATCTCTCATTTATTTAAGAACTTAACTGTGTCAATAAAACAGAAATATACGACATATTCCCAGTGTTTACTTAATTCCATAATCAGCTAGTACATAGACAAGAATATCTGTGAACATTCAAGGGTTATTGAAGGAAACTGATAAACTTTTGCCGGCCGGGATGACCGAGCGGTTCTAGGCCCTACAGTCTGGAACCGCGCGACCGCTACGGTCGCAGGTTCGAATCCTGCCTCGAGCATGGATGTGTGTGATGTCCTTAGGTTGGTTAGGTTTAAGTAGTTCTAAGTTCTAGGGGACTGATGACCTAAGATGTTAAGTCCCACAGTGCTCAGAGCCATTTTGCAGTCTCGTATTCCTTCACGGATTACCAGAGTTTAAACGATTGTCCCGTCGTCTTCCTCAGATCTAGAGGTGAGTGATGCCTTTGTTCTGTGTTTCTTCTTAAGTATTTACTAGGCGTGATACCACTGCCCGAAAAACTCAATATGCAACAAAACATACGAAAAGTCAAACGAATAGCGCTATCCTGTATCCCATGTCCTCTGAGATCACTGAAAGGACAGGGGGCCACCATCAATTCTTCTACATGAATTATATGCTGTTAAATTGTTGTACGAGACATTTATCTAGTTTCACATAGCACTCCTTTTTGCCCCCAATAGCGACAGCTTCTAGTCTCGATACGGACTCAGCATGATACGAAACTTGGGGAGCTCTCGTGACCCATAATTCACTTACTCGCTCAAGCAAGTGCGTATGGACTAACGGTCCGTTCTGAGAGGACGCTGCAATCCGTTATCTGTCGCGGCGGCCGCCAAACAGTAGTTACGAAATGTCTGCTGGCCGCGGAATTGCAGTGAATCATGAGACTGCAGAGCCAGAATCAGCATAGAAGAATTGAGCGCAGAGTCGCGAAAATGAATGTTTGGGAGACGAGCAGTTTTGTGCTCTACACCGTCTGTGTCATAGGAATCCATGTTCTAACCTAGAGGTGGGAAAATGCGCTAATGCAGGGGCGGGCGACCGTTATTGTCCACGCTGCTTGCCCGCGGGCGCTATCAGCCAACTGTTCCCCCTCCACTTCTCTGCTGACACGGCTTGTTTGTTATCGATACGCACGCTGCAAGAAGCGCCTGTTTACTTCGTGTCGTTGGTGATGTAAGTGTCGAAGTCTCTTTGGTGTCCGTGGTAGGACAAAATTAATGAAAGGAAAATGGCTGAGGAGTAGTTAAGACCCTCAAAACGAAAGTCTATGAATCCCTACGCTTCAGCCCGCAGTGGGAAGAAGATTCTTTTGTTATTGACACAAAAACTGGCCCTCAATGTATCTTTTCCAATGTTAGTTTATCGGCGTGGAAGACGTGCAATGTAAAGCGACATTTTCAGCTCCTTCGTGAGCAAATCGTTATCAGTTTGCATAGTAACGAAAGGAAGGTCAAACTTCTCCAGATAAAACAGGAAAGAAATGTTGCTATTATTTACGAAGTATGTGGCCTCGATTTTACAGAAAGAGAACCATGTCATCCACAATGGTAGTGAACTGAGAGTGACATATCGCACACCTCGTTCAGTGATGGGGAATTTGATGAAGGGTGTTTTATTTCTCCCACGACAATCTTGTGCCCAGCAGCTCTTCCGGTTTCCGAAACAATTCCTATTTCACAGAGAAAAGTTTGCAGACTCATCGAAGAAATGGCAAAACGAAGTGGAAAAGCCACTGAAAGATAAGACTAAAGACTTTTTTCTCTTTCGTGTTGGATGAAAGTATATATGGTTGGTTGGTTGATTTGGGAGGAAAAGACCAAACTGCGACGTCATCGGTCTCATCAGATTAGGGAAGGATGGGGAAGGAAGTCGGCCGTGCCCTTTCAAAGGAACCATCCCGGCAATAGCCTGAAGCGATTTAGGGAAATCACGGAAAACCTAAATCAGGATGGTCGGACACGGGATTGAACCGTCGTCCACCCGAATGCAAGCCGGGTGTGCTAACCACTGCGCCAACTCGCTCGGTGAGAGCACATTTGTAAGCCGCCGTGGGTAGCCGTGCGGTCTGGGCGCCTTGCCACGGTTCGCGCCGCTACCCCCGTCGGAGGTTCGAGTCCTCCCTCGGGCTTGGGCGTGTGTTGTCCTTAACGTTAAGTTAGTTTAAGTTACATTAAGTAGTGCGTGAGCTTAGGGTCCGATAACCTCAGCAGCTTGGCCCCATAGGAACTTACCACAAATTTCCAATTTGCATTCCTGCAGTGATTGATGAAGATGTGTAGCTGTTCTGATAATGAAGGACTGAAAGAAGTTAGTATATGGCAGGAAATACCAGCGATACAGTGTCCTACATCATGTTAATCTACTGTCAAAATGTCCCCAAATAAGTGGCGTCATGGATGTTGTGAAAACAGTTTATTAACTGAGGTCGCACGGTTTGGGACATCAGCAATTTAAATCCTGCCTGGGTAAGCTGGAGTGTGATTATGGCGAAGTGCTGCTTGTTTGTGAAGTACGCAAGTTGGGTTGAGATGTCCGCCTCCGTAGCGTACCGGATTCCCGACTAATAATCGACTTTATCGCATAGGACAGGGCACCTCTCCGCCGGCCGAAGTGGCCGCGCGGTTCTGGCGCTGCAGTCTGGAACCGCGAGACCGCTACGGTCGCAGGTTCGAATCCTGCCTCGGGCATGGATGTGTGTGATGTCCTTAGGTTAGTTAGGTTTAACTAGTTCTAAGTTCTAGGGGACTAATGACCTCAGCAGTTGAGTCCCATAGTGCTCAGAGCCATTTGAACCATTTTTTTTTTTTTTTTGGGCACCTCCCCACTATGCCCTGACTGTCAGCTCGAAGACACTGACAAGCACCGTCTTACGTGCCCCCTTAAACGAAGTCTTACGTGCTCCCTTAAACGAAACGTATGGCTTCTCATCCAACGAATCGTGGGCTTTTGCCTCCGTGCCCCGCCAACGACGGTAACCCCAGATTTCTTGTTGTTGCTCCAGACATTTCACTACCCTCTTGCCAAGCACTATACACTCATCTGGTTTCGAGGACAGGCTTTAGAATACCTCTTTCAGAGTGGTCCGCATACAGTCATAGACTTCTGGTACAAAGTTGTGACCGCGCATAGCACCCTCACCCGAAAACCATCTTACCGACAAACTTCTCCCGGCTATCTCCGCAGCGTCCTACTTGACCCCCCTCAATGTTGGGGTGTGCCATGCCTACACATCACATCACGTTCTCGTGCATCTACAAAAATAATAAAAAAAGGTTCAAATGGCTCTGAGCACTATGGGACTCAACTGCTGAGGTCATTAGTCCCCTAGAACTTAGAACTAGTTAAACCTAACTAACCTAAGGACATCACACACATCCATGCCCGAGGCAGGATTCGAACCTGCGACCGTAGCAGTCGGTTCCAGACTGCAGCGCCAGAACCGCGCGGCCACTTCGGCCGGCTAAAAAAAAAAAAAAGGGAGAAGAGAGAATATGTTATATTTTGTTGTATTTAATGTTATTCTAATATTTTTATTTAACTAACAATGTTTTGGTTCAAATGGTTCAAATGGCTCTGAGCACTATGGGACTCAACTGCTGAGGTCATTAGTCCCCTAGAACTTAGAACTAGTTAAACCTAACTAACCTAAGGACATCACAAACATCCATGCCCGAGGCAGGATTCGAACCTGCGACCGTAGCGGTCTCGCGGTTCCAGACTGCAGCGCCTTTAACCGCACGGCCACTTCGGCCGGCTAACAATGTTTTGTATATGTTTAAATGGTACCTTGAAGAACTGTTGCATTGTGTATATATATGTACTGTTAGTTTGTTCTTTAAAGCTTATTGCAAAAAAAAAAGGCTAGCGTTTCCGCTTCGCACGCAGGGGGCCCGGGTTCGATTCCCGACAGCGGACTGGGTGTTGTGTATCCATCATGGTGTTCATCATCATTGACTCGCAAGTCGCCGAAGTGGCGTCAACTAAAAAGGACTTGCAATACGGCGGCCGAACTCCCCCGCCTGGGACCTCCCGGCCAACAATGCCATACGATCATTTCATTTCCATTTTGTGTTGACGTACTGTTTTAGAAGTTTTTTCAACTGTCTTATAAGACAAGATGGAACATTAAAGCGTGCACACTAGCGCAAGTGCATTTGCCTCTCTTCACGACAGAATTGTTGTAAGCTGTTATTACTTTTTCATTAGATAGCACTTCTGCGTAACAGAAGCCCTGTCTTTAAAGCCGCATTTCAGAAAATACTATGGACACGTTATATTATGTCGTAAGTATTGATTGCATTGTCCTCCTGTAATATTTACGACAGTGGAAAGAATACTAACGTGACTGCAAACTCGAGAGTGAGCTGTTAATCGTGTACTATCCGTCTCGTTCGCGAGTTAAGAGTATGTGAGCTACGCACGCATCGCGGCCTGCACTGCGGTACAAATGCCCACGGCAAAGGTATTGCAGGATACGGTGGCTAAAGCGCAGTGACGAGTTATCTTCCAAAGCGCTGGCCGAGTTCATTCGTTCGTTCGCAAGGGGAGGCCGATACTGTTTGCCACCTTTCGACCCGTCACCGATGACCGCATCGAGGTGCGCACCTTGCAATGTATCTCAAACGATTTTACAAAAACTATTCAGAAAAAGTAAATCATTTTTGATTCGCTTACAGCTTTATATGTCAGGTTCATTAACAAGTGCCCATCACTTCGTTAACGGTCATAGTTATTGTTATGTTTATGTGGAAGAAAGACACTACGCGAAATTCGGCAAAGCGTGCAATGAAAACTAGTGGTCGCTATGATCATGCGTTTGGTGCTCATTACATAATATGTTGCTGCGTATGAAATTTAGCTAACATATTGAATTTTTCTTTAGACATGGTTAGAGGTATCTATCTGTCACCAATCTCGAGAAAACTGATCTGACGTAGCACACTCATTTGCGATCGCGCCGCGCCAGCGATAAGGACGGAGTGAAATATCCACAACATTCCTCATATTTCATAAACGGTTTCATATATCGAAATGGTATTTTGGCAAATGATAGTACGCAAAGAGGAGAGTATTTTACCATATCGTTATTACGTAAAACTCCTTTATCTGCCGTGTTATTCCAATAACTACAGACATTTTCAGTGAAAGAATTTTTAAGGGCCATCGATAGCTGCTGAAATGAGAAATGTTATGGATTTTGGAATAACATATGTGAAGACATAACACGTTTTTTTGTACCAACCTACTGATTTTACTTTTCCCTCAGTTCCTCACTTAATAAACTTAATGAACCACTATTTCAGAATTCTCTCGCAACTGCATCTGCACATCATGTTAGTGCAGTAAGACTGTAAAATCCACAGTGTTTTGGCAAAAGAAGCAAATTTTGACATGGCGATAAGGGAGATGTGTAGGTTTTACTCAAGCTTCACCACTCATGACGCTTCTCTGTAAGTTACAAATGGCTAACAAGCCAGGCGAAAATAAATCACTGCATTATCGGTGGAATTCTTTTTAGATCCTAACGAAAGCAGAGGTGACAGTAGATCTTTCTGAATGGTCACGATGCAAGTGTGGGCATGCAGAAACCCCACTTAATATTTTCAAAAAGTGCGAGCGGAAGCTTCAGCCTAGAACGGCACTTCTCGTCCAGCGCACTGAGCACCCCCCTGCCGCCAACACCACGCTTCACCCTCTCCCATCTGCGGATCTAGCGGAGACGGCGTTTTGCGCGTACTATTCCCGCGCAGCCTCGCGGGCACCTGACGTGTCCAGCCATTGTCTAAGCATTATACTTTAATGTACTCCTAAGTCTGTGGTTGCTTCCACTGATAAATGTACCTGTCATGTACGTATCTGTGTATGCAATAGTATACTTCAAATACAGGGTGGCGCACAAAATTTATTACCAATTGTTTCTTTCACAATTTACGACGCATATTAGATATCCCGCTTGGATCTCTACAGCAGTACCAGCAGAGCTTGGAAAAACAAGTGAGTTACGAAATGACGTGTAATTCACGATACTGCCGCTAGGATACTACACTCCTGGAAATTGAAATAAGAACACCGTGAATTCATTGACCCAGGAAGGGGAAACTTTATTGACACATTCCTGGGGTCAGATACATCACATGATCACACTGACAGAACCACAGGCACATAGACACAGGCAACAGAGCATGCACAATGTCGGCACTAGTACAGTGTATATCCACCTTTCGCAGCAATGCAGGCTGCTATTCTCCCATGGAGACGATCGTAGAGATGCTGGATGTAGTCCTGTGGAACGGCTTGCCATGCCATTTCCACCTGGCGCCTCAGTTGGACCAGCGTTCGTGCTGGACGTGCAGACCGCGTGAGACGACGCTTCATCCAGTCCCAAACATGCTCAATGGGGGACAGATCCGGAGATCGTGCTGGCCAGGGTAGTTGACTTACACTTTCTAGAGCACGTTGGGTGGCACGGGATACATGCGGACGTGCATTGTCCTGTTGGAACAGCAAGTTCCCTTGCCGGTCTAGGAATGGTAGAACGATGGGTTCGATGACGGTTTGGATGTACCGTGCACTATTCAGTGTCCCCTCGACGATCACCAGTGGTGTACGGCCAGTGTAGGAGATCGCTCCCCACACCATGATGCCGGGTGTTGGCCCTGTGTGCCTCGGTCGTATGCAGTCCTGATTGTGGCGCTCACCTGCACGGCGCCAAACACGCATACGACTATCATTGGCACCAAGGCAGAAGCGACTCTCATCGCTGAAGACGACACGTCTCCATTCGTCCCTCCATTCACGCCTGTCGCGACACCACTGGAGGCGGGCTGCACGATGTTGGGGCGTGAGCGGAAGACGGCCTAACGGTGTGCGGGACCGTAGCCGAGCTTCATGGAGACGGTTGCGAATGGTCCTCGCCGATACCCCAGGAGCAACAGTGTCCCTAATTTGCTGGGAAGTGGCGGTGCGGTCCCCTACGGCACTGCGTAGGATCCTACGGTCTTGGCGTGCATCCGTGCGTCGCTGCGGTCCGGTCCTAGGTCGACGGGCACGTGCACCTTCCGCCGACCACTGGCGACAACATCGATGTACTGTGGAGACCTCACGCCCCACGTGTTGAGCAATTCGGCTGTACGTCCACCCGGCCTCCCGCATGCCCACTATACACCCTCGCTCAAAGTCCGTCAACTGCACGTACGGTTCACGTCCACGCTGTCGCGGCATGCCACCAGTGTTAAAGACTGCGATGGAGCTCCGTATGCCACGGCAAACTGGCTGACACTGACGGCGGCGGTGCACAAATGCTGCGCAGCTAGCGCCATTCGACGGCCAACACCGCGGTTCCTGGTGTGTCCGCTGTGCCGTGCGTGTGATCATTGCTTGTACAGCCCTCTCGCAGTGTCCGGAGCAAGTATGGTGGGTCTGACACACCGGTGTCAATGTGTTCTTTTTTCCATTTCCAGGAGTGTAGTAAGCAGCAATGGCTGACAATGGAAGACTGACGACACAGCAACGATCGGCAATTGTGTTACTTTTTCATGAAACGAAAAGCCTTGTTGTGACTCAGAGGCGTTTTCGACAACAGTTTAACTCACGATGGGTCCCTTTCAAATAGACCGTGCACAGGTAGTACGATAAATTTGTACAGGAAGGAACAGTATTGGAAGCGAAGCGACCTCGGCCTAAGCCTGTTCGTTCGCCGGAGAATATTGAAGCGGTACGAGTTGCTGTACAGAAAAGTCCCGGGAAATCGTGTAGAAAGGCAGCAGTGCAACTGGGAATATCCAGACGCTCCGTTCAACGCATTCCTAAAAGTGACCTCCACATGTACCCATACAAGATGACCTGTGCACAGAAGCTCACTGAAGAACACAAGCAGCAGAGACTACTGTTTGCTCAGTGGGCGGAGGATAGGGAAGAAACTCTCAACAACGTTTGGTTTTCAGACGAGGCGCATTTTCATTTAGACGGTGTGGTTAACAAACAAAATGTACGCTTTTGGGCCGCTGAAAACCCACAAGTGCTTCATGAACGACAACATTATGCTCCGAGGATTACAGCGTGGGCAGCAATTTCCAGTTACGGACTTATTGGACCGTTTTTCTTTGAAGAAACTGTGAACAGCGAGCGTTATTTGTGCATGCTTCGCAATAAGTTCATTCCACAGCTTCTTGCTACTGCCTTGCCCTTGAACACGCAATGGTTCATGCAAGATGGCGCAAGGCCACATACTGCAAACACTGTGTTGGAGTTTTTACACGAGCATTTCGACATGCGGATCATTTCATTCAGGTTCCCAGGTCGCTTCAATGACGGACAGAATTGGGCCCCCAATAGTCCAGACATCAATCCATGTGACGTTTTTCTTTGGAGGTACCTAAAGGAAAAAATTTTTCCGAAACGTCCACGTGATTTAATGGAGCTCAGAAGACTTATTCTTCAAGCTTGCAGTGAAATTACGGAAGACATGCGCCGTACGGTAATCACTAACTTCAGTGTTCGTTTGAAGGAAGTTAGGAAACGAAATGGTGGGCATATTGAGCATGTGCTGAGTTAGAACAAATCTCCATGGACGGCTCTTCATTGTAGTATATGTTCCTTTCAGATTGTATTGACAATAAAGTTTATATTCAAAAACAAAATGGCAACACATTTCGTGCGCCACCCTGTATTTACTCAAATACAAATACTCAAGTACAAACAGCATACTTAAACTTCAAATAACTGACATGTTCGTGGTTCTCGCCCCCATTGGAATAGTTAACCACTACTCCTCGAGTCTCCTTTAGATGCTATGTTGTTGCTGCCTTCAGCCCGAAGACTGGTATGATGCAGCTGTTCACGGTGGTCGATCCTATGCAAGCCTCTGCAACCTGCGTCCATTTGAAGCTTCTTACATTACGTAGTGAAGAATTGGTCTCCCTCTCCACTTTTTACCCACACGCTTCCTTCCATTACAAAACTGACTACACCCTGACGCCTCAGAAAGCATCTTTCAGCCAAGTTGTGTCATAAATTTTGTCTTTTCCCGGGCACGATTCAATACATCCTCATCTCCATCCAGTCTTTGCCATTCTTGGGCATTGGCAAAGTGGCATTGGGGAAAGTGGCAATAAAATGATTATTCCACTTAGTCTGTAGATTCTTTGAGACAAGAGACTTACTATCAGGCTGTCGGAAGAATATCATTCACACAATTCCGAAGACAGCTAAGGCAGATAGATGCAACCACTGTCACACAAACTACGTAGGTTGGAACTTGAATAGTGGCAATTATTTATTCACAACCGATACAAAAGAGTTACATGGTTGCACCTGTTGCTGTCCTTCAAAGAAGTCACCAGCGTTGTGTAGAACCCGTTGCCAGCGATGTGGAAGGCGTAGTATACCGTTAGCGGAACCTGTTCTGTTGATGGTACGAATGGAGCGGTTTACTGCCTGTCGAATCTGTGGAACAGTTCTGAAGCGAATGCCACGAAGTGGTTCCTTCATCTTCGGAATCAAATCAAAGTCACAACGACCAAAGTCCGGGGAGTATGGTGGATGGTACAGTACTTCCCAGTCCCATCGACCGAACAGAGCAGTCACAGATTGTGCTGTATGCGCCCGCGCATTGTCGTGCAGAATGATGGGTGGGTTGCGCAGAAAGTGTCACCCCTTCTTTCCCAAAGCTGCTCGTTTTTGGAGCATCACCTGCGACCAGATTTCCGAAAGAAGTGGCGACAATTTCTGCGCAACCCACCCATCATTTTGCACGATAATGCGCGGGCGTATGAAGCGCAAGCCGTGGCTGCTCTGTTCGGTCTATGGGACTGGGAAGTACTGTACCATCCACCATACTCCCCGGATTTAAATCCTTGTGACTTTGATTTGATTCCGAATATGAAGGAATCACTTCGTGGCATTCGCTTCGGAACTGTTCTACAGATTCGACAGGCAGTAGACCGCTCCATTCACATTATCAACAGAACAGATTCTGTTAACTGTATACTACGCCTTTCACATCGCTGGCAACGGGTTCTACAGAACTGTGGTGACTACTTTGTAGGACAGTAACAGGTGTAAACATGTAACTGTTTTGTTTCGGTTGTGAATAAATAGTTGCCACTATTTAAGTTCCAACCCTCGTATTTAACAGCTAATGCTTGCAAGGTGCTGACAAGTATAATAGACATACGAATGAGAAAGAAAATGAAAGATGTGTTAGATGAGGTTTAGTAAGGAAAGTAAAGGTATCAGATAGACAGTTCTGACGTTGTGTTGATAACAGCGACAAGTCTCAAGAAAAATCCAGACACCTTTTTTTTATAATTTGTCGACCTAAAAACAGCGTTCAACTGTTTAAAATGACGTAAGTGCTTGAAAGTCTCAGGAAAATAGGTCTAAGCTTGTAACGCCGGAAATGCATATCCTCCTATTTCCATCTATTGTACTATAATTTTTTTCCTTATTTTGTTACCTGAAGATACGACATTTCTGTGTCTTTATATATTGTAATTGTTTTACTATTTGTATGTATATATTTATGCATTTATGTCGATGTATAATCGGTTTGTTTTGTAAATATTATTTGTATTTTTACGCTGGGTCTTGCCTAGGGAAAACTATGCTATCGAACGACTACATCGATAGGTCGTGTGGAGAACCAAAGTGCTTAGGATCTTTGGTAGTGTTAACTAACTCTTATATTTTGATTAAAGTTCAGTCTTGATCACGTTATGTCTGTTTTAATGAGTAACCGGTTTCGGTTTTTTCTATAAAACCATCAGTTGACTGCACAGCAGCAAGGAGAGCTCCACCTACCAACCCAAGGGAGCCAATGGGTCTGATGATGGTTTTATAGACAAAAAAAAAGAAAAAACCGAAACCGGTTACTCATTAAAACAGACATAACGTGATCAAGACTGAACTTTAATCAAAATATAACAATTAATTGATCACTGTATTCCAAAAATGTTTACCAAAATTTAACTAACTCTGCCGCGTGGAGTGCAGGTTAGAGCAGAGTCTGGCTGGAGTAGGACGGTGGAGCAGGTGTGTTGTGTGACGTTCCCACGAGTTGCCGCGCTTTCGGGGTTTGGGAGCATGTAATTGCGCTCGACTTGCGATGATAGTTTCTGACACGGTGTCGCGGACGGGAAGCATTAGCTGGCGCACATCAAGAGCCCGTTTCGCCTGGTGACCGTGTCGAGAAGAAGGCGCGCCAGCATCCAGCTTCTGCAACAGCGACGGCCGACAATAAGTGATTGTCACCACCTCCTCGATCGACGGCTTCAAACCTTCAATCAACCAACAAGGAAGACTGAAAGCACGTAAAGTTTTAGAACTGAATGGTAGACCTCAGCTTTTCAAACTGTTCCATTTGCATCACTAAAATACAGCAACTTAGCATGAACCTTTGTTGCTCTTTGTCCCAATTGCATTACGAAGCAGGGTCCCTTCCTTTTCCGGAACGAACCCGAGTGTCGTTGAAATTTAAACGCCAGAATTAAAGTAATACCACTCAATTTCACTGCTTTAATCTCAAAGTTCAGTTAAAGTATTCATAGCTGGCTACAATATTTAGATTACACAAGCACAAATTAAGAGTGCGAGTTTTGTTACCATATTTTAGCTTACCTGTGACTGCAGCTCAGCTTGGTACGTACTAAATTTTGCTATTGTTAATTGTTCAGAATCATTTAATTCAAGTTCAAAGTTAAATCTCTTATTTCTAAATTGCGTAGATTCAAGTAGCTTTTGAACTGATTGTTGAGGTAGCCCAAGACTAACCGTATTTTACTGAATTTCGATGTGCTTCAAAAACAAAGCTCACTATTAATTTCAGTCACTAAATTAACTTTCAATTTTCCGGTTTTATTAATTCTTTTGCTAAATTAAGTCAGAGTGTAGCGAAATTTATTTCTTCTGACAAACATTCAGTTTTCACACAACACGTGTCAACCTTCAGTTGCCACGCTTCTAGTGCTAATTATATGTGCATTAATATTTAATTTTCAGTTATTATAGTAGTTGTGCATAGGACTGGCGACCGTAGTTTTCCCCAAATCTCAAATATCTAATTAACGCCAGTTAATTGTTAACGTAACGACCGCACATTTACTTTCTTTATTAACATTATCCCTTTTCAAAATTAATCTCCACCAGTTTCATTTGCATTTTCCTTTCATTTAGATGTAACCCTTTCCTCCCTCTTTACCGACAAATTAACTTCGGTGACGATTGCTTTCCCCAAATTTCCATTAGGTGCACGCGGTTTAATTTTTCACTGTCATTAAGGTCGATAAGTGAGGGGGAGGTTACAAGCTACAGGGAAAGACAAAAAGAATGTAAGCCGTCTTTCTCCCATAATGTTCAATCTGTACTGTAACGGAAATAAAACAGAGATTCAGGAGCATTGAAGGAGAAGGGAGCTCAGTGACAAGTTTACTCATGCCGCTGCTGACCACAAGGAAAGTGAGGAAGAATCACACGATACTCCAAATGCAATGAACAGTCCAGTGAGCACGGTATACGCACAGACAGAAAACCAAAGAAAAGCGAAAGTAATGAGGAATAGCAGAAATGACGTTAGCGATAAACTTAACATCAAAATTGAGAATCGCGGAGTAGACGAAGTGATGGAATTCCATTACCTTGGAAGCTAAATAATGCATGATGGTCGAAGTAAGAGGGATATAAGAAGCAGACTAGCTCAAGAAAAGAGAACGTTACTTGCTGCAACAAGACTACTAGTTTCAAACACGGGCTTTAATTTGAGTATGAAATTTCTCAGAATGTACCTTTGGAGCACAGCATTGTATGGCAGTGAATCGTGGATTGTGGGGAAACAGGAAGAGAAGAGAATCGAAGCATTTGAGATGTAATGCTATAAAAGGGTCTTTGCAATAAGGTGGTCTGATAAGAAATGAAAAGGATCACTGCAGAATCAGCGATGAAAGGAATTTGTGGAAAATGCTGACAAGACCAAAGGACAAATGATAGGAATTGGGTTAAGACGCGAAAGAATAACTTACCTGGAGATAGAGGCACATGTAGATGGAAAAGGTGTCATGTCCGTTCAAACCAGTCAGGTGACGGATGACAAATAAATTATACGTATAAACCATATCACTCAGTCGAATAAAGGGGGGCGTGGTATATTTTAAAGCAAGATAGAACTACAGTGCAGCTTCACGGCTTCTTATACACAAACCAATGACATTGATGGACTAGACGTCAAGCGCTAGCGAAAGTCTCGGACTGAGAAGGCACAAAATTTTCGGATTTATAGTTTGGCATCCAATGAGCCACTAAGCCAAACCCAGCAAATTAACCAAAGTAATGAGTCATGAAGCAAAATTTTGTTTCTAGTATAAACATATATGCAACAGAACTGAAAACAAAGTTATTTTCTCGCTGAGACAGTGCCTTGAAAAGAGATCAGAAGAGGTCTTTCAACAAAGGTGAAACAAGGGTACCAGTCACATCAAGTGATGCTGAGGGAACCCTGTGAGATTACGGCTGAGTATTAAGCATACCCCTGTGATGCTAACGAGATCTGAACACAGTGAGCTATACAGTGAAGAGACCGCTGTACGTGGGCAGGGAAGGGAGAAGAAGGTTGTTACATAAGACCTATGGCGACAACGTACATGAGGTCGAGCGGTCAGGACTTTAAGCGGTCATCCAGGACTGAACAGGAAATTAGGTAAAATTAAAGAGAATATACACTCCTGGAAATTGAAATAAGAACACCGTGAATTCATTGTCCCAGGAAGGGGAAACTTTATTGACACATTCCTGGGGTCAGATACATCACATGATCACACTGACAGAACCACAGGCACATAGACACAGGCAACAGAGCATGCACAATGTCGGCACTAGTACAGTGTATATCCACCTTTCGCAGCAATGCAGGCTGCTATTCTCCCATGGAGACGATCGTAGAGATGCTGGATGTAGTCCTGTGGAACGGCTTGCCATGCCATTTCCACCTGGCGCCTCAGTTGGACCAGCGTTCGTGCTGGACGTGCAGACCGCGTGAGACGACGCTTCATCCAGTCCCAAACATGCTCAATGGGGGACAGATCCGGAGATCTTGCTGGCCAGGGTAGTTGACGTACACCTTCTAGAGCACGTTGGGTGGCACGGGATACACGCGGACGTGCAATGTCCTGTTGGAACAGTAAGTTCCCTTGCCGGTCTAGTAATGGTAGAACGATGGGTTCGATAACGGTTTGGATGTACCGTGCACTATTCAGTGTCCCCTCGACGATCACCAGTGGTGTACGGCCAGTGTAGGAGATCGCTCCCCACACCATGATGCCGGGTGTTGGCCCTGTGTGCCTCGGTCGTATCCAGTCCTGATTGTGGCGCTCACCTGCACGGCGCCAAACACGCATACGACCATCATTGGCACCAAGGCAGAAGCGACTCTCATCGCTGAAGACGACACATTCGTCCCTCCATTCACGCCTGTCGCGACACCACTGGAGGCGGGCTGCACGATGTTGGGGCGTGAGCGGAAGACGGCCTAACGGTGTGCGGGACCGTAGCCCAGCTTCATGGAGACGGTTGCGAATGGTCCTCGCTGATACCCCAGGAGCAACAGTGTCCCTAATTTGCTGGGAAGTGGCGGTGCGGTCCCCTACGGCACTGCGTAGGATCCTACGGTCTTGGCGGGCATCCGTGCGTCGCTGCGGTCCGGTCCCAGGTCGACGGGCACGTGCACCTTCCGCCGACCACTGGCGACAACATCGATGTACTGTGGAGACCTCACGCCCCACGTGTTGAGCAATTCGGCGGTACGTCCACCCGGCCTCCCGCATGCCCACTATACGCCCTCGCTCAAAGTCCGTCAACTGCACATACGGTTCACGCCCACGCTGTCGCGGCATGCTGCGATGGAGCTCCGTATGCCACGGCAAACTGGCTGACACTGACGGCGGCGGTGCACAAATGCTGCGCAGCTAGCGCCATTCGACGGCCAACACCGCGGTTCCTGGTGTGTCCGCTGTGCCGTGCGTGTGATCATTGCTTGTACAGCCCTCTCGCAGTGTCCGGAGCAAGTATGGTGGGTCTGACACACCGGTGTCAATGTGTTCTTTTTTCCATTTCCAGGAGTGTATTTCAATGTACAGAATACAAAGGACGCGCCTACGGTCAGAAGTCAACGAGGCGTAGGCCAGTTTAGGAGGGCGAACAGTTTTACGACTCACTTGCAGTTGTGCGCCGGCCGAGGTGGCCGAGCGGTTCTAGGCGCTACAGTCTGGAACCGCGCGACCGCTACGGTCGCAGGTTCGAATCCTGCCTCGGGCATTGATGTGTGTGATGTCCTTAGTGTAGTTAGGTTTAAGTAGTTCTAAGTTCTAGGGGATTGATGACCTCAGAAGTTAAGCCCCATAGTGCTCAGAGCCATTTTTTTTTTTTTCAGTTGTGCCCCTCCAGTTGTCACGCTCCCACCGTCAGACAGCGGGCCTAGCTTACAAACTTGTATATGTGTGGAACAGAAGTAAAAGAAGTATGCAGATGATAATACGATGTTTTCTGAAGACTCTGACTCTGAAGCTGACTGCGATTCGTATGTATCTGACGAAAACGATCTGTCAGTGGTAGACACGACATAGTCTCAGAAATATCCGAAAACGAACTCGATCGGAATATTTTATATGAACTCAATTTTGATGGCCACCGGCCTTGCCGCAGCGGTAGCACCGATTCTCGTCAGATCACCGAAGTTAAGCAGTGTTCGGCTGGGCTAGCACTTGGATGGGTGACCATCCGGTCTGTCCAGCGCTGTTGGCAAGCGTGGTGCACTCGGCCCTTGCGAGGCGAACTGAGGAGCTGCTTGACTGAGAAGTAGCGGCTCCGGTCTCGGAAACTGACATACAGCGGGAAGAGCGGTGTGCTGGTCACATGCCCCTCTATATCCGCATCCCATGACACCTGTGGGCTGAGTATGACACGGCGGCCGGTCGGTACCGTTGGGCCTTCATTGTCTGTTCGGATGGTTTTTTTCTTCAATTTTGAGAGCAATGAGAGAAGCATTCAACGAATTCGAACATAAAACATTGGCAAACAATCTAAACAAGAACCCTAAAAAGTTTTGGTCATATGTAAAATCGGTAAGCGGATCTAAATCCCCTATTCAGTCACTCGTTGACCACGATGGCACCGAAACAGAGGACGACCGAAGAAAGGCAGAAATACTGAATTCAGTGTTCCGAAACTGTTTCACTGCGGAAAATCGTAACACGGTCCCTGACTTCAGCCTTCGCACGGACGCCAAAATGAAAAATATTGAAATAAACGATATCGGAATTGAAAAACAACTGCTATCACTTAGTAGCGGAAAAGCATCCGGACCAGACGAGATACCCGTAAGATTCTACAGTGATTATGCTAAAGAACTTGCCCCCTTTCTATCAGCAATTTATCGTAGATCTCTGGAAGAACGTAAAGTACCTAGCGACTGGAAGAAAGCGCAGGTCGTTCCCATTTTCAAGAAGGGTCATAAATCAGATGCGAATAATTATAGGCCTATTTCGCTTACGTCAATCTGTTGTAGAATAATGGAACATGTTTTATGTTCTCGTATTATGACGTTCTTAGATAATACAAATCTCCTTCATCATAACCAACATGGATTCCGCAAACAGAGATCATGTGAAACTCAGCTCGCCCTATTTGTCCAAGAAATTCACAGTGCCGTAGACACTGGCGAACAGATTGATGCCGTATTCCTGGACTTCAGGAAGGCATTTGATACGGTTCCGCACTTACGTTTAGTGAAAAAAATACGAGCTTACGGAATATCGGACCAGGTTTGTGATTGGATTCAGGATTTCCTAGAAGAAAGAACACAACATGTCATTCTTAACGGTTCAAAATCTGCAGATGTAGAGGTAATTTCGGGAGTACCGCAAGGAAGCGTGATAGGACCTTTATTGTTTACAATATACATAAATGACTTAGTTGACAACATCGGTAGCTCCGTGAGGCTATTTGCAGATGACACGGTTGTCTACAAGAAAGTAGCAACATCAGAAGACTCGTACGTACTCCAGGAAGACCTGCAGAGGATTAATGAATGGTGCGACAGCTGGCAGCTTTCCCTAAACGTAGATAAATGTAATATAATGCGCATACATAGGGGCAGAAATCCATTCCAGTACGATTATGCCATAGGTGGTAAATCATTGGAAGCGGTAACGACCGTAAAATACTTAGGAGTTACTATCCGGAGCGATCTGAAGTGGAATGATCACATAAAACAAATAGTGGGAAAAGCAGGCGCCAGGTTGAGATTCATAGGAAGAATTCTAAGAAAATGTGACTCATCGACGAAAGAAGTAGCTTACAAAACGCTTGTTCGTCCGATTCTTGAGTATTGCTCATCAGTATGGGACCCTTACCAGGTTGGATTAATAGAAGAGATAGACATGATCCAGCGAAAAGCAGCGCGATTCGTCATGGGGACATTTAGTCAGCGCGAGAGCGTTACGGAGATGCTGAACAAGCTCCAGTGGCGGACACTTCAAGAAAGGCGTTACGCAATACGGAGAGGTTTATTATCGAAATTACGAGAGAGCACATTCCGGGAAGAGATGGGCAACATATTACTACCGCCCACATATATCTCGCGTAATGATCACAACGAAAAGATCCGAGAAATTAGAGCAAATACGGAGACTTACAAGCAGTCGTTCTTCCCACGCACAATTCGTGAATGGAACAGGGAAGGGGGGATCAGATAGTGGTACAATAAGTACCCTCCGCCACACACCGTAAGGTGGCTCGCGGAGTATAGATGTAGATGTAGATGTAGAATGGCCAGATACGATAAACACGGAATGCGACTTAGAAATTGAATAAAAAATTCAAATCTTTGATATTCAACATTTCCTTCATTAAATAATTTCCATTATTGACCAGTGGCTTCAAAGACGTCAGGAAAAAAACGATATTTCCTCCATAGGCGAATCTTCCAAGTCCCTGTCCATTTTCCAAGGCGGATATTCCCCAGGACGCATTGAAAAACGATATTCCTATCTACGTGTGAAAGTATTAGTACTTGACTGTGTAGTACCACACTCAACATCTACCACAATATTAGACATTGCAATTACGAAGTAGCCGGCCGAAGTGGCCGTGCGGTTAAAGGCGCTGCAGTCTGGAACCGCAAGACCGCTACGGTCGCAGGTTCGAATCCTGCCTCGGGCATGGATGTTTGTGATGTCCTTAGGTTAGTTAGGTTTAACTAGTTCTAAGTTCTAGGGGACTAATGACCTCAGCAGTTGAGTCCCATAGTGCTCAGAGCCAATTACGAAGTTTTTGTTTCTCTAAGTACGTCAATGTGGAACAATTCAGACCGGTAATTTCTCATCCTCAGTTCTTTACCGAATCCAACCCTCATATACATAGCAGCTTCGAACGACTGATTACTAAACAAATGAATTAGTGTGTTTAATATTTGACTTTAGACGTTTAAGCGAAAAAAAGTTTAGAAAAAAATTGAAATTATATTTAAACTTTTTTTAAAGTTGCTAAACGCTCTTTATAGAGAGTATTGTGGATGAGTATAATATGAATAATTTTCGATCCGTTTTAAGAAACAGCTAGTTTTTCATGGATCTCAACGTTTATGACTTCCTATCTCCTGAGCTATGTGCCAACAGTTATATAATTTTGCAGGGACATTACGCGGATACTGTCTACAAAATACTATGCTGCGAATAGAGTTAGCAGTAAAGGAATAATTAAATAAAACTACAGGCCCGTCGCTCAAGTTTTACTGGACGAACATCGAGAATATAGTAGGCGATAAACTTTTTTCCTTTCATTATTTATTGGGCAATGTCACGGAGAAAAAGTTTCGTAAAGGTATGAAATTATGTGAAAAGTCCGTTGGTAGTCGCTAAGTGAACTCATTCTCGAATACTGGCTGAATGAATTTTGGGCAATTTACACTCCACGAGTTACGCTACCTGAAGACATAAAGAGTTTCTAATTGTAACTCTTTTCTTGACGTGTTAAACCTCTAACATAAATTTGCATCTATTATTGAGTAGACTGTGTCAGTTTTTAACTCTGGTCATAATCATACTGAATACTGAAAAATGGCTCAAATGGCTCTGAGCACTATGGGACTTAACTTCTGAGGTCATCAGTCCCCTAGAACTTAGAACTACTTAAACCTAACTAACCTAAGAACATATCACACATCCATGCCCGAGGCAGACTGTAGCGCCAGACTGTAGCGCCTAGAGCCGCTCGGCCACTCTGGCCGGCATGAATACTGAAAGTAACATTTTTGTTGTCCTTGGGAGCCGCTAGACAGACAACTTGCAACAGGAGCCGAGCATAATTGAACCATGAGCCGGTTTAGCCATTTAATAATATAGTCACTTGTACTTAACGATACCAGAATTAAAATTATACAATTTCATAGCATCTAACAGAAGTTTCATCATAGATCTTCTACGTCACTATCTTTTTGCGCTTCAAATTTTATACGGAAGTAATTCTATAACTTGCAAGTCGTGTTAGTTTGCATCAGTGACTTTATTATACAAAAACTGTGTACACTGATACGCTACCAATACTTCGACAGGCCATACTTATTGCTAATCTCATTCACAATATCACGTAATGTACGGATTAAACAGTATACATTAATACTTCACATTGGTTTACTCACTCTTAGCTCAACACGGAAAAACGTACTTAATGTATAGGTGACTGCAGGCTTTCTTCGCGTATCATCTTCAGGCGAAGATAATGTGTACGAAACTTCGGCTGAAGATGATGGGTACGAGACTCATAGAAACGTTGCGACCATAAGATGTCGGCTGATCACCCGAGAAGATTTTATCAACGTACTTAATTTACTCACAAACAATGAAATTTTTACAGAATCGAGAGAAACACTTTATCTTTCAAGTAATTGTATACAGATAAACCATTCTGGTTTTATATCTGTGCTTGCCATTATCATGTATTTGCGTATGTGCGTGTCCACATTGCCGGTGATAGACCACGGTAAGCCGGAAGCGAATAGGTCCGACAAAACCATCAGCCTAGCATTTAATTATTTTAATGAAAATGAGGCAAACTAAAGGCGTGGAATTTCTGACAAGGGAACCTCCCCATCGAATCTCCCTCAGATTTAGTTATAAGTTGGTACAGTGGATAGGCCTTGGAAAACTGAGCGCAGATCAATCGAGAAAACAGGAAGAAGTTGTGTAGAACTATGAAAAAAAGCAAAACATAAAAACTGAGTAGTCCATGTGCAGGATAGGCAACATCAAGTAATATGTGAGCTCAGGAGCGCCGTGGTCCCGTGGTTAGCGTGAGCACTTGCGGAACGAGAGGTCCTTGGTTCAAGTCTACCCTCGAGTGAAAAGTATAATTTTTTATTTTCACACAATTATCAAAGTTCAGGCACTCACACATAATCAACTTCGCTCTCCAAAATTCCAGGACATGTTCAGATTTGCTTGGACATATGCAGGATTTGACGGTCTACACACGGAAAAATTTGAAAACGTTAAAAACATATGTTTTGACAGAGCACAGGGAAAACTGTGCGACTGTGAAACTGTTGCATTCATTTGTTGCGGTTTATGTGACAAACACTTATGTTTTCATCACTTTTTTGGGAGTGATTATTACATCCACAAGAAAACCTAAATCGGTAAAGGTAGAAGAATCTTTTTACCCATTCGCCAAGTGTAAAAGTTAGGTGGGTCGGCAACATATTCCTGTCATGTGGAGCACATGCCGTCACCAGTGTCGTATAGAATGTATCAGACGCGTTTTCCTGTGGAGCAATCGGTTGACCTATGACCTTGCGATCAAATGTTTTCGGTTCCCATTGGAGAGGCACGTCCTTTCGTCTACTAATCGCACGGTTTTGTGGTGCGGTCGCAAAACACAGACACTAAACTTATTACAGTGAACAGAGACGTCAATGAACGAACGGACAGATCATAACTTTGCGAAAATAAAGAAATTAAAATTTTCACTTGAGGGAAGACTTGTACCAAGGACCTCTCGTTCCGCAGCTGCTCACGCTAACCACGGGACCACGGCGCTCCTGAGCTGATAGTAACCTTGATGTTGCCTATCCTGCGCATGGACTACTCAGTTCGTATATTTTGCTTATTTTTTCATAGTTCCACACAACTTCTTCCTGTTTTCTCGATTGATCTGTGTTCAGTTTTTCAAGACCTATCCACTGTGCCAACTTATAACTAAATCTGAGGGGGGTGCGATGGGGAGGTTCCCTTGTGAGAGATAATTTTCGACACGGAGAGATCAACACCAGTATTGCAAGACGAACAGTTAATACTAGCACTCAGTGTTTAAAATGTCTTTTTTGCTATAAACAGTGAAGAAGTAGCATTAGGACTGACAGTCACAGTCAGTGGCTTAAATCACAGGTGTTCAAGCGTATGAGAACAGTATTGCAGTGTGCATAGACAATCGTGCTGCGGAACATGACGTTATCATAGTCAGTTACTAATGAGCAGTTAGTTAATTATTAAAATGTTTTAGAGAGAAATGAAATTTATGCACAGCTTGACTAGAAGAAGGCATCGGTTATGTGGACGCATCCTCAGTTGTCAAGGGATTTCATGAACTATGAAGTGTGTGTGTGTGTGTGTGTGTGTGTGTGTGTGTGTGTGTGTGTGTGTGTGTGTGTGTGTTGGTGGGTGGGTAGATGGGTGGGAGAGCGGGGGGGGGGGGGATGCTTGTAGATGCAGACTAAGGGTTAACTGCAGTAAACAGGTTCCAATAGATAATAAATATAGGTGCAATGGTTGTGCAAAGATGAAGAGACTTGCAGAGGATAGAGTAGCGTCGAGCCAGCCTGCGGACTGAAGGCCACAAGAACACGCTCAACAGAAGACGGGCAACGGCCAAATGTCTGCGAATGAAAGCTAGTGTTCGGCGCTGTTCGTGTTTAATGTTGGAGTGTATCCAGCAGGATACGGATACTGGCATGATCAGCATGTGCGCATAATAGGAGCGACATATCGTGTTTACACAAAAGAAAAAATTCAGGAGTACATTTCAATACGTATTCTTCAATAACTATTCTCAACTCCGGTAAAAGAATGTATCATATAACATTATATGTATTGCAGACAAGTTATTATTCGTTAAAATATGTACATGCAGGAAAAGCCTATGAAATATAAATCATTCCAGTCAATTGGATGCATAATGAGCTTTGAAAAGTAGAATTATACTGCAAAAACAAAGTATTTCATCAAGCTCGGCAACCTTGCATCTTACATCGATGGTCATTCAAGTGAGAAATGTCTCATATTCACTGCAGTTTCCGTTTATGAAATACTTGGCCTTGCTGGTACCGGTCGAACCCTGTCACCTCCAGCATATCTACAGTCGCCGACAAACTTGGTTTACTTGGTTTTTAACTCAGTTTTTTTGAAACGCAAAAACTATTAGTCTTACGTTCAAGGTGACACCCTGAAAGACTTTATTGTGCCTGTACTTCGTTAGTTTCTTCTGAGCGTGGTACAACACAGCAAATGAAACACAAGAAACAAACTGTATGCATTTAGTTAAACATATACACTATGTGATCAAAGGTATCGGGACACCTGGCTGAAAATGATTTACAACTTCGTGGCGCCCTCCATCGGTAATGCTGGAATTCAATATGATGTTGGCCCACCCTTAGCCTTGGTGACAGCTTCCATTCTCGCAGGCATACGTTCAATCAGGTGCTGGAAGGTATCTTGGGGAATGGCAGCCCATTCTTCACGGAGTGTTGCACTGACGAGAGGTGTCCATGTCGGTCGGTGACGCCTGGCACGAATTCGGTGTTCCAAAACATCCCAAAGGTGTTCTGTAGGATTCAGGTCAGGACTCTGTGTAGGTCAGTCCATTATAGGGATGTTATTGTCGTGTAACCACTCCGCCACAGACCGTGCATTATGAACAGGTGCTCGATCGTGTTGAAAGTTGCAATCGCCATCCCCGAAGTGCTCAACAGTGGGAAGCAAGAAGGTGCTTAAATCATCAATGTAGGCCTGTGCTGAGACAGTGCCACGCAAAACAACAAGGGGTGCAAGCCCCCTCCATGGAAAAACACGACCACACCATAACACCACCGCCTTCGAATTCTGCTGTTGGCCCTACACGCGCTCGCAGATGACGTTGAATGGGCATTCGCCATACCCACACCCTGCCATAGGATCGCCACATTGTGTATCGTGATTCGTCACTCTACACAACTTTCTCCACTGTTCAATCGTCCAATGTTTACGCTCCTTACACGAAGCGGGGCGTCGTTTGGCATTTACCGGCGTGATGTGAGGCTTATGAGCAGCCGCTCGACCATGATATCCACTGGTTATCACATTTAGCATTCAACCGCGATTTTTATGGTGATGGTATTTTGTCTTTTTAGTACGTTTAATTTCGCGACATAGATTTTACAACCTGATGATGAGAGCATTGTCTCTCGAAACGCGTTGTTAAAATATATATAAAAATCGCGGTTGAATGCTAAATGTGATAACCAGTATAACGACAACTGCTACCTCGACTCCATAATGGATTATATCAAATCATGATATCCACGTTTTCTCACCTGCCGCCTAACTGCCATAGTACTTGCAGTGTATCCTGATGCAGTTTGGAATTCCTGTATGATGGTCTGGATGGATGTTTGCTTAATACACATTATGACCCTCTTCAGCGGGGGCGGTCTCTATCAGTCAACAGAAGGGTCTGCCTGTACGCTTTTGTGCTGTACGTATGCCTTCACGTTTCCACTTCATTATCACATCGGAAACAGTGGACCTAGGGATGTTTAGGAGTGTTGAGATCTCTCGTACAGACGTATGACACAAGTGACAGCCAATCACTTGGCCACGTTGGAAGTCCGTGAATTCCGCTGAGTGCCGGCCGCGGTGGCCGAGCGGTTCTAGGCGCTTCAGGTGCTTCAGTCCAGAACCGCATGACTGCTACGGTCGCAGCTTCGAATCCTGCCTCGGGCATGGTTGCGTATGATGTCCTTAGGTTAGTTAGGTTTAAGTAGTTTTGAGTTCTAGGGGACTGATGACCTCAAATGTTAAGTCCCATAGTACTCAGAGCCATTTTTTGAGTTCCTCGGAGCGCCCCATTCTGCTGTTTTACGGTATGACTACTGACGTCGTTGATACGGAGTACCTGGCAGAAGGTGGCTGCTCAATGTACCTAATATGAAAAATGTATGTTTTTGTAGGTGTCCAGATACTTTTGATCAAGTTGTGTAGTAGTCGCAAATGGTCACAACAAGCTTTTAACAATACTGACATGTCTGCCGGAAACTGTCAGCGAATTTTTCATTTGAAATCTGTCAAAGTGTTAATGTCACATGTCCTTCGCTGTCCGGTCTGCCTGCGTTTCAGAATTTCGTTGTGGCGGGGAGGGGGACGCCACGAGAAGCATTTGAAGGCTACGAACGTGCGTTGTACCGTGGATGTTGCGTAACAGTTTACGTGGCGCTCAGCCAGGAAAATCGCAGCGACCGAGCGGCCGTTCTCGTACTGCAGATTCCGCTTTACAGTCCTGCACAAGTGTGGCCGAACACTGTATGGATGGTAGCAAACGCATCTAAACTGCATAATGGGGCACTGACATTTTGACTTTCAAGTAACAGTCCATTGTGGATCAATCCGTTGCTGTATGAAATTGCGATTATTGTTGTGAGTTAAAAAAAAAAAAAAGAAGGCTGGAGTTTAACGAGTCGTCAGCATAGAGGTCTCTAGAGACGAAGCTGAAGATCAGACTGGGGAAGGAAATCAGCAATGTCCTATTTAAATGAACCACCCCGGCACTTTTCTTAAGAGACTCAGGGAAACCACGGAAAACCTAAATCTGGATGGCCGGAAGGAGATTTGAACAGCTGTCCTCCAGAATACGAATCCAGTGTCTAACCTCTGCACCATTTCGCTCGGAGGAGCTAACATTGCCTTAAGTATGGATTACTGAGGAGACTCTTTCTGGGTCGTAAGGAAGCAGGTGAAAACCATTAAACTGGCTGTAGCTTCGGTTTTTCGGTATCAACGTTGTCTTCATTCCGGAATACTGAGGGACTCCTGGAACGAAAGGAAGACGCTAAATGTATTGCTTATGTGACTTTGTAACATACAGGGTGAAAACTATTTAAACCGACAAACTCTTGGAGGTTGTAGGGGACATCAAAGCAAATACTTTTCCCTAATGTCATTTTTTCCTATGAGGAGTATTTAAACCGGTGGAGGCCGTATTACGCTCTTCACTTGTTAGAGGCCGTATTACGATCTTCAGTTGTTAGAGGGCGTATTACGCTCTCCAGCTGTAGGCAACTGCTGTCCACCAGTGTAGTAGTGCTTTGTCTCTGTTTACTAATGGAGCGATACACCTGGAGTGAGTACACTGACATGCTTGGTGCGTACTACGTAGCGCACCACAACGGACGAGCTGCACAGCGGGTTTATCAACAACAATATCCTAATCGCCGTACCCCGCATCATGCGACCTTTGCTGCTGTGTACCAACGTCTGCGTGAGACCGGGCCATTTAGCAGATTACCTGGACAGGGACGCCGTCGCACGGTAAGAACGCTGCAATTTGAGGAAGCTGTCTTGCAGCATGTGGAGCGGGATCCTTCAATCAGCACTCGTGCAGTTGCACGTAACATGGGATGAATCAGACGAATGTAAGAACAGTCCTTAGAGAGCAATTGTTACGTCCATTTCACTTACAGCGTGTCCACAATCTGGAACCAGTTGATTATCCACCGAGAGCACAGTTTTCGCAGTGGTACTTGGGACACTGTGAAATGCATCCTACATTTCCATCCTCTGTGTTGTTTACCGATGAACCAACGTTCGGGCGTGATGGAGTCTCCAACATGCACAATTCGCATGTTTGGAGTGAGGACAACCGACATGTCTCAGTCACTAGCGCTCAGCAAGTGCGGTTCTTCCTTAATATGTGGGTCGTTGTTGTTGGGGACTGTTTAACTGGGCCGTTTCTGCTACCTAGGGCATTAAATTGCAGGCACTATTACAATTTTCGCGCCAGAGCATTTCCAGAATTGGTGGAAAACGTCCCGCTCGCTACAAGACAACGCGTGTGATTCCAACATCACGGGGCGCCGGCACATTTCAGTCGTCGTGTGCGTCGATTCCTGGACCGACAGTTCCCAGAAAAGTGGATTGGCAGAGGTGGTCCTGTACCATGGCCTGCTCGATCCCCAGATATGTCCCCTCTGGACTTTTTTGTTGGTTTAATTAATTTGTCGCCAGAGAAATCGTCCTCTACCGGTTTAAATACTCCTCATAGGAAAAAATGACATTAGGGAAAAATATTTGTTTTGATGTCCCCTACAACCTCACAGAGTTTGTCTGTTTAAATACTTTTCAGCCTGTATATTGAGAGTCCTCAACCCTCTCTTCTGTCACTTCCGTTCAGTTTTAAACGCTTGTGACGACAGATCGCTAGACTGCTTCCTTTTGTGCAGACGTCCACTGGACTAGTGAGTGTCCTCCATACCATGAACAAAGGGCGAAGGGTAAACAGTCCTGACACCTCGATTCTGCCGAACTGAAGGGAGCTGTGACGACCGAAAAAGGCCACACCGCAATGCTAAATGGCATGTTGCGCTGTAGCGAGTACTTCCAGGAAGGAACGAGCATAGGTGACTCAGACAGAGCCTTGGGTTGCCCTTGGCCCGCACATTCGGTCTGCGTGAAGTTTGGCACACCCATGCCCAGCCCTGCTCTAGCTCATTATTGATATTCTTAAATCCATTAAAGTACATTTGTGTAACGCGCGGTTCACCCTATGGTGATACGATATGTGATACATCACATTGCAATAAAGATCACATGGTGCGACACTTGCCGGTGTGACACTTGTGTTCCCACAGGGATGATACGAACGTAATGACACGCCATGTGATCTGAGTTACGACAAACAACGAGACAGCACGAATCAAGTTCCTGAGTCACGGTTCGAGCTGATAACGAAGACGACGACTATGTCTACTCAGTTCAGCTAATATTGTTCTTCTCCTGCTGCTGCTCGACCAGACCGCTGCTCGATCAGAACCAGAGATTTGGTGACATTATGTAAGGAAAAACAAGTGTATTAATATACACTGTAAACAGACTGTATGAATGATAGTATGTACAATAAGAACAACGGTACTTAATTATATGAATGCGTGGTGTCTGTTCCTTCGGACACGTTCAAAAGAACAGACATCATGCCTTCATATAACTGATTCGCCTAGATGGGCAATGGATCCAGCTTCTTCTGTGCAGATACACAAATACGTCCGACCTCCTGTGGGAACCTGAGAGTAGTGAGCGTGGAGGAAATGGACATGCAGTGTTGATAGGTGGGAATATGGGTCGGCCGTGAGATGTGCCCAGAAAGTCCACACAGTTGCTATAACACTGTGTCCCAGATGGCGCTTTGGTTAACGCCCCTGCCTAGTAAGCACACTTGGCAATGGCCTTGCCGCAGTGGCTACACCGGTTCCCGTGGGATCACCGAAGTTAAGCGCTGTCGGGAGTGGTCGGCACTTGGATGGGTGACCATCCAGGCCGCCATGCGCTGTTGCCATTTTTCGGGGTGCACTCAGCCTCGTGATGCCAATTGAGGAGCTTCTCGACCGAATAGTAGCGGCTTCGGTCAAGAATACCATCTTAACGACAAGGAGAGCGGTGTGCTGACCCCACGCCCCTCCTATCCGCATCCTCCACTGAGGATGACATGGCGGTCGGATGGTCCCAGTAGGCCTCTCGTGACCTGACGACGGAGTGCTAGTAAGCACACTTAGCACTGAAAATAAGAACTAGCAGGGTTCGTCAATGAAGTAAAGTTTTGGAAGGCAGAGTATCTTGCCGGCACGGTAGCTCAGCGTAGTTCCGTTTCAGCCGCGCTCGCGAGTGGCCGCTGTTAACTGTTGCGCTGCACTTCAGTACTTGCTGTACTTGTGCTTCGCCGAGTGCCGTCCGTCAGTTAATCTCCCTGTTCGTTCCTGTTCCTTGTGATCTGATCGCTCTTTCTGGTCTTGCTGCTGCTACTTGGAATTTCGGTTGTTTAACCGAAATTGCTTCGCTGGATTAACCATGGCTACAAACCTCAGGAAGAATACTCTGGTATTTGCTTTTGACAAAGAATCCCGTCCTGTTCAGCCGACATCCCTGGAAATAGATGACTGGATTACACAGGTAATTGGTCTAAATTCTGAAACCGTTCATACCTGGCAACTGGATCAGGAAAAATACTGTGTTTTTGTCAAGTTAATCAGTGCTTCGACTGTTGATAAAGTGTTACGAAAGTGGGGCTATGAAGTAGATTTTGTGCATAGAAATGGTTATAAAAGTAAGGTTTCCATCTATAGAGCGGACATTCATTACAAAACCGTTCGTGTCTTGAATCTCCCCATTGAAATTGAAAATGATACGATTAAGGAAGCTCTTTTAAACTACGGAGACGTTAAATCAATTGCAAATGAAAGATGGTCGCCTCGCTTTAAACTGCAGTGTTTTAACGGGGTCCGCTGTGTAGAGATGGACGTTAAGACGAATATTCCGTCTCACATAACTGTTTGTGGGTATAAGGCACAAATTGTTTATACAGGTCAGGAAGCTACATGTCATATATGTAACGAAACCGGCCACTTCAGACAGGAATGTCCGCGGCGAACTGTTGTGCTTAAAAGTAATTTGATACAGCGTCAGAAGCTTACCTTAAATGATCTGTTACCAAAGAATAGCCCGGAACAACTGGTTGACGATGTTAACGCAGCGGGACAAGCTGATGTCTCCCTTCACGATAACAGTCAATTTCCCCCGTTAACAACAAAAGGAAACCCCGTTGCCACTACTCGTGAAACTGAAATGCAACCGAAAAAACGACCTCTGGACATAACTGATAGTTGTTCAGAGGACGAGCTGTCTTGTCCCTCTCCCTCACTTCGCAAGCAAAAACAGTGCGATGAGGAGGCAGAGGAACCTGAAGGCAAAATGCGAATGGAAACTAATGAACAGAAAGATAATACACATACGGTACCAGAAAATGAAAGGGGTGTAAGCAGCATTAATTTGCAAGAAACAACAGGTGCAGTAGCCGATTGCAAAGATCAGAATCTATCTGTTAATAAACAAATTCAGGGAGAGGATGCAAAACTGCAGTCTCCATTTGTTTCCCTCGATCAGAAAGTGAGTGAAATTAATAAAGAACGAGGAAGTGGTGGCCAAACTGAAATCACGGTCAACACCTCAGGGCAGGCGCCGGCAACCGAAATTGCTAAAGCGTCTGCTGCTGCTCCAGATAAGCCGCGAAGTAAAATACCGACGCAACCAAATGAGAATGTAGCTCGTAACCAAGGGAAGGGAAAATCCAGTAGGGGCGACCCAAGCCCAAAGAATGTTCAGTCCGAAACGGTCGTACACGAATCACTGGAGGAAAAATCAGAAAGTTTACCAGGAAATCAGTCTGTTTGCGGTACAAGAGAAAACATCAGAAGTAGAAAAAAACGGGACAGTAACTAATAAACTGATTGAAGTGTTATTCCATGTTCAGCCTTCCGAGAAAACTGTTACAGCTTAACTGAACCCTGAACCACAGTAAACTAAATTAGTTCAACAAAACAACTACATAGTGACAGCACAATGACGCAATCTTATTCTGTCACCACTATAAACATAAATAAAATCACGACCGGTTTGAAATTATCGGCCCTTAAGGAATTTTTGTACGAATCCGCGACTGATATTGCCCTGTTACAAGAAGTTCTAATTTCGGATTTGGTAATTCCCGGTTTTGTCAGTTACATAAATGTGTCTCCCGAAACAAGTGTTGGAACAGCTATTTTGGTAAGGGAAGGGATTACAGTAAGCGAGGTGGAACGACTGGAATCCGGAAGGGGAATAGGACTAAATATCTATGATGTGACTATCATCAACTTGTACGCCCCTTCAGGAAGTTCTCATCGAGCTGACAGGGCACGTTTCTTCAAGGATGACTTGATATACTTGTTAAGGAAATCACCAAGACAGTTATTACTTGGAGGTGATTTTAATTGTGTTTTAAATCGAAAAGATCAGTTACCTAATTTTAATTTCTCAAGTGAACTAAAACAATTAGTTACTGGTTTAGAATTAAAGGATATATGGGAAATCAAATACCCCTCCACTGTTGAGTTCACTTATGTCACGGCAACATCACGCAGCAGGATTGATAGACTATATATTTCTAAAAATCTTGTAACTTCCGTGACAAAAGTAGAAACCATTCCTACGTACTTTTCAGACCATTCAAGTGTCTTAGCTTGCATAAATCTAACAAGACAGCCGGTTCGCCGATTCAAGAATCAGTGGAATTTGAACACTTCCTTGTTAGTTAATCATGATTTAGAAGATCTGATTAAAGAAACATGGGCAATATGCCTGCGAGCCCGTAGTAGATATGCCACTGCTATTGACTGGTGGGTTAAAATGGCAAAGCCAAAGTTGAGGAAAGTTCTTATTCAATACAGTGCACAGAGCGCAAGGGAAATGAAATGCACTATAGAGTATTACTATTCCGTTTTGAGAGATCTATATGATCAAGTCTCAGCAGGTTCCTCACTTCGGATAGCAGACATAAAAAAAGGCAAAGCCAAGTTACTTAATATCAAGAGAAGTCAAATGGAAGGGTTGAAAATAAAATCGAAGGCAAATTCGGTGTCAGCAGATGAAACTACTTCCCTATATCATTTAGTGAAGCATACGAAAAACGGGAGAAGGACTTTTATTGAAGAAATTCGAACAAAACACGGCACGATTCTCAGAACCCAGCAGGATATAATGGACGAGATTTATCGCTATTATTGCGAGCTATATTCTGTACATCAAAGTAGTGATGCTTCCTTGGAAGAATTCCTTGACATCCTAGCCCCACAGCTGACAGAAGATGACAACGAAAATTTTCTCGAGGTTGTCAGTGAAGAAGACGTGTGCGCCTCGCCACCAAAAAAATCCCCAGGACCGGACGGTCTGCCAGCGGAGTTTTACATCCGTTACTGGCCAATAGTAGGTGCGAAAATCACGGACATTGTAAATGAGGTTATTCAGGGTAAAATGATTCCGGCTGAGTTTAAGGAGAGTAAAATTGTTCTGGTGCCAAAAAATAATGGAAACAAAGATTTAAATAATTTTCGTCCAATTTCACTGCTGAATTCTGATTATAAATTAATAGCTAGAGTAATAAACAAGAGAATTTCATGCCTTACAGATAAAATTATTAGTCCACATCAGAACTGTGCGCAAGGCAGAACCATTTTTCAAAATCTAGCGGAATTCAGGGATATCATTGCAATAACTTCTGTAACAAACATAAAGTGTGCTTTATTGTTTTTAGATTTTTATAAGGCGTTCGATGTAGTAAACCATGAATATCTTCTACGGACATTGAAGAAAATAGGTTTCAACGGTAGGGTCATACAGTTGATTAAGAACATAGCAACTGGAATAAATGCTAAAACAGCGGTGAATTGTCAACAATCCAGGCCGATGCAAATACAACGAGGTGTTCCTCAAGGAAGTCCTCTGTCCATGTCGCTCTTCGCAATTTCGCTAGAACCTTTCCTCCGACATGTCCATGCTACATTAAAAGGCTTAACATTATCAGGAAACAAAACAGTTATAAGAGCCTATGCTGACGATATAGGGGTCATTATAAGGAATAATGACGAGGTAACCACGCTAGCAACAGTGATTGATTCGTACTGTAGAGCATCTGGAGCCAATGCAAACGGAAAAAAAAGTAAGATGTTAAATCTCAGAGGTTTTGATAATATCAACGTCGAGTGGGCAAAATTAGTCCGACAACATAAAACACTTGGGATCATCCTGACAGCGTGCCCTATGAAAATGACGGCTTTAAATTGGAAAGTTGCAGCAGATAAAGTGCAAGGAGCCATTGTAGAGAATTTAACTCGATATATGAACCAAGTTCAAAGAACACAGTATATCAACTCATGCATCCTTGCTAAGGCTTATTATACTGCCCAGCTGTTTCCAATACCGAGAATGATAGCGAGAAGAATAATGACCAAAATCACAAAATTTTTGTGGAGAGGTGAAGTGTTCAGAGTACCTGCTAAAGTAGCCACTTTAGATCCTAAAAATGGTGGACTAGGATTAACTGATATAACGGATAAAGCCTCTGCTCTTTTTATCAAAAGGCAAGTTAATTTAATAAGAGACTCGCGAGAAAGCATAACCAGCCAACTTTTCAAGATCATTAAACCTCCAAGCCTGCTTCCCCCGATTGACGTGCAGAATATCAACAGTCGCTTACAGCACGTGAGGATTTTCTATGTTGAGTTTAGTTATGTCAGTGTCGAACTCAGGCAGTCACGACACTTAACATCGAGAGCCATAATGCGGGAACGAAAGAAAAGCGAAGGAAGAAACAAAATAGAACGACAGTTTCCAAACATTGAGTGGACTGAGATTTGGAAAAACATTAGTTCTAATGTGCTCACGTCTAACATAAAAACGGCATGGTACAAGACAGTTAACAACATAGTTAGCACCAATGAAAGACTGCACGCAATCGGACTCTGTGAAACAAATTTATGTCAACAATGCCATCTAGTTGACACAGTAATTCACAGATATACTTGCAGTGGTCACATGAATAGTTGGAAGTGGGTCCGAGAGCAAATAGCTCTGATTACAAGAACATCCCCTGAGTATATATCGCTGTCATTGATACACAGGCCTGACGCACGCTATTTCCCAGAAGCAAAAAATAACGCTGTGCACTGGTTGCTGGGAAATTTTGTTAACTACGTCCTTAACAAATTAGGATCCGATAGCATCATAGAGTTCAAGGTACACATGCTGTGTGAGTTCCACAAAATTAGAAGCTATTCGAATCACAAGAAAAAGTTCGGTAATATGCTAAAAATTGTATTTGAAAGAATGGGCATTGGTTCATATAAAAAAGAAGACTGTGTTGACAGTGATGTATTGTAGTTACCCTAAGGATACTATTTAAGATTTTACAGTATATTTATGATGTGTGCTTTCTCTACTTCAGAGAGTAGTTTTTTGAAATTTATAAGCTAATGTACAGAACTTATGTGCCATTGATATTGTGTGTCTAATAGTGCCAAACACAAAACATGAAAGGTGCATTATTGGCTTATACTAGAAATTTGGAAATAGACAGTTTTTATAGAAATCTCCTTATCGATTGGTTAAAACCATAAGATTCTATCCGATAAATGTAATATTCAATGGCTGGCACATTGCCCGCAGTGAAAGACTGATTATATAGATCTGATCACTTCAAATACTTAGATCCAATTAATGTCCAGAAAGTGTAGTTGGAAGGCTAGTCAACTTTATTAGATATCTCCTTTCCGCCATTCTCAAGTATTTATGTTTAATTTAATTCTTTCTGGTGATTTAGTCAGTAACACAATCTTCTGTTGTCTTTCCTTAATGTCAGCGCAATTGAAATGATCAAACCGCTTTGTTTAAATAACTTCATGTATGTATAACTTAGTATGTATTTGCAATGTGTAACATTGTTTTTTTTTAATAAAGGTTTTATTAAAAAAAAAAGCGTGTTCTGTCAGAGGGCCGGTTGTCCTATATAATAAAAAAAACTGAGTAAAGGAATCAACGATCAACTTGAACTGATGTCATGTGACGTCCGCCCACACCAAACGAAACGAACAATACCGAACAAAACTTTTAAAAAATCCCAGTCTGTTACACATTTTCACTCGTTGCCGCTGATTGCGCGTAATGTCCTGATGCAACTAATATCAGTAATCCCTTCCCTTTTTCCCCACATCCACCTACAATTTACAAACAATTCTTAATTTTTTTCTAGAATTTCCGACTTCCAACTGCTTTTGTGTGCTTTTTTGCCACCCAAGCTGCTCCAGGAGCTCATAAAAAATGTTCACAGCCCCAGGGATAAAGCAGTAATGACTTCAGCAAGTTGGAATCTGTGCTTTTTACACCCTGGAAATACTTCCAAGAGAACTCTCCTGTAGCTACAGGTTCTTATCTCGTGTGTGCACGATCGGGAGGACCTCAGATTCTGTAACAACAAATGAAAAAACATTTCACAGATATGATAAACAAAACGTTTGAAGCAGAAGAATACTTACATTTATTTTTTTGTCGCATTTCCGACTCTGCTCTCTCAAACCGCAACTGATCCCCAAATATAGGGATTGTCCCCAATGGTTCAGCGCCAACTGAAAGCTTCTAAGCGAGTTTAGCTCCATTGCAGCCCCACTTCACTGCTGAGTCGGTAGAGATTTCTTACTTCGTGTGCCGAATGAGGGCTTGCGTAAGCATCTTTCCAGAAAACGCCAATTTCCCACAAACACGAAATGTGGGAAACAGATAGATCCAAACGACATGAGAGACTTCTAAGAGACAAGCAAAGGGCAAACTAGACGCTCGTTCCCACAGCTTTTTGCTAGGGCTTATTTCCAAACCGCAAAAATCGCTCACTAGAAAGAGAGGTTGTGTTTTGCATTAAATTAAAAAAGACCGTTTCAAACCAGTTTCTGTAACATTAACATTTATTTGCATATGCAAACCATAATGAAATCCAGTGTCCACACAAAGAATTCCAGAGAGAGAATGATGTTCCGAATGCCTAGTGTGACATAATGACTAACATGAAATTTGCTATCTCTTGTTGCTGTTACCGCTTTTGTTAAAAAAAATCCACTCTTTCAACGCGAGTTATAATACTTCCACACGGACGCATATACTATGGTACCGGTCCAGTGACCTTGCAAGAAGATATAATAACGAACGCTGCCTTGACGATATCTGGCCCCTGTCGTACGTATGCCAGATGAATCAGTGCTATTTGTGAGATAGTCAACAGCTATCACTGTCTACCATTTTCGACTGGTTGAGATAAAGCAACATTGTAAAATTAGAATGTGTGGAAATTTCTGCTCCACAATCTGTAATACACTATGTGATCAAAAGTATCCGGACACCCCAAAAACATACGTTTTTCATATTAGGTACTCCATATCAGCACCCTCAGTAGTCATTAGACATCGTGAGAGAACAGAACTCACGGACTACGAACGTGGTCAGGTGATTGGGTGTGGCCGAGCGGTTCTAGGCACTTAAGCCCGGAACCGCGCTGCTGCTGCCGTCGCAAGTTCGAATCCTGCCTCGGGCATTGGTGTGTGTGATGTCCTTAGGTTAGTTAGATTTAAGTAGTTCTAAGTTCTGGGGGACTGATGACCTCAGATGTTAAGTCCCATAGTGTTTAGAGCCATTTTTTGATTGAGTGTCACTTGTGTCATACGTCTGTACGCGAGATATTCACACTCTTAAACATCCCTAGGTCCACTGCTTCCGCTGTGATAGTGAAGTGGAATCGTGAAGGGACACGTACCGCACAAAATCGTACGGGCCGTCCTCGTCTGTTGACTGACAGAGACCGCCGACATTTGAAGAGGGTCGTAATGTGTAAAAGGCAGACATCCATCCAGACCATCACACAGGAATTCCAAACCGCATCAGGATCCGCTGCAAGTACTATGCCAGTTTGGCGGGAGGTGAGAAAACTTGGATTTCACAGTCGAGCGGCTGCTCGTAAGCCACACATCACGCGGTAAATGCCAAACGAAGCCTCGCTTGGTGTAAGGAGCGTAAACATTGGACGACTGAACAGTGGAAAAACGTTGTGTAGAGTGACGAATCACGGTACACAACGTGGCGATCCGATGGCAGGGTTTGGGTATGGCGAATGCCCGGTGAACGTCATCTACCAGCGTGTGTAGTGCCAACAGTAAAATTCGGAGGCCGTGGTGTTACAGTCAGTCGTGTTTTTCATGGAGGTGGCTTGCACCACTTGTTGTTTTGCGTGGCACTATCACAGCACAGGACTACATTGATGTTTTAAGCACCTTGTCGCGTCCTACTGTTGAAGAGCAATTCGGGAATGGCGATTGCATCTTGCAACACGATCGAGCACTTAGTCATAATGCATGGCCTGTGGCGGTGTAGTTACATGGCAATAACATCCCAGTAACGGACTGGACTGCACAGAGTTCTGACCTGAATCCCATAGAACACCTTTGGGATGTTTTGGAACGCCGACTTCGTGCCAGGCCTCACCGACCGACATCGATACCTCTCCTCAGTGCAACACTCCGTGAAGAATGGGCTGCCATTCCCCAAGATACCCTCTTGCACCTGATTGAACGTATGCCTGCGATAGTGGAAGCTGTCATCAAGGCTAAGGGTGGGCCAACATCAGAGCGCCATGAACTTGTAAATCATTTTCAACCACGTGTCCGAATACTTTTGATCACATAGTGTATCTCATGTATCTTCCAAAATAGGTAAATTCCGTCCATCTACATTTCCTAAAGTGGTAGTAACTTCTTTAAAGGAGTGAGAATACAGAGACATGAAGATAGGATTTCTTCACATCTAGTTACGTTCTTAGCAGAGAATAACACAGCAGTCGATGATCTCTCTAGCAAGAACTGAAAGTATCGACTGGTCTTATATCAAGTGTGTTTTTGTGAATAACACCTTTATGACGAAATGCAATAACATATATCAGGCGTTGCCACCAACATCCCCAGTAGTTAGAAAATCACAGTGTTAGGAAAACAAAGAAATGCTTTTCTTCGTCCCATAAGTAGTGAATTTGCTTTTGTTTTGTCCAAATACTCTGCAGGTATCGGGAACGTTAGCAGAAGTAATTGAGTGATGCCACATTATTTTGTCTGTGTGGAGAAGGAAAATGGTTTGGACTAGAGAGAATTTTTGCGAAATTCAACGAAAACGCCACTAATATGTATTTACATATGGTATAGATGTTACTCTCGGCTTGAAGATATATCTTACAACTTAGTATTACTTCAACAATTATTTATTAAAGAAAGAGCATGAGAAATATGATATACGGTATACAATGACATTAATCTCCACATCCATCGCTACTGTCATTATTGTCTGCTTCATAGTCACAACTGGTTGTTGGTGATTCTGCTGATGCAGCTGTACCAAACAGTCTTGAGTAGTACATTTTGCTAGCAGGATTTTCGAGTTTTATTGCGTCCTTAGCGTTCGCAGGTTTCTCCTGCTCCTGGTAAGTTGATCGTGTCGGGAGTTTTGAACTTCGGAGCTGTGATGATGACGCGGCTCCAAGTACCACGGTACGCGTGTTGTCGCAAGTGCACAGCTTTATTTTTGAAGTCAAACTAAAAAGACCGAAAACCCTGAAGTACGGATGCTGATTTTGGGGTTTTTAAAAACAAACTGTCGGTTGCTTTTTTAATATCCTTGAACTCATTGTGAGTGAATATCTCCAGAACAAATGAGGAGGGACGCGTTCGTGTCTTCAGAATCATTTCAGCCAAAGTTTCGGGAAATTCAGCGATGGTAGTGTTCCTGCGCTGAGTAGAAATAAGCGAAAAATACTGGTCGTTTGGCAGCTATCTACATCTACATCTACATGGATACTCTGCAAATCACATTTAAGTATGTAATATCTCTTTATATTCGATGAATTATTCTGATACAATTCTACCCTTGAATGACGTTTACTAGTTTTCTATCTTCATACTCGCAGAATCCATGCGCAAAGTAGTTTCATACAATAGCTATGCCATGAGCGCATAATTATTCTTTGTCGTACTCTCTCTGGTTGTTGTTAGAAAAAAGCTTCCGAGATTGTCTTCGTGCCGATTAGCCTGAGCATTGTTTGAATAATTATAATCTGAATATTGAGATTTATGACAAAAGATAACTGATACGAAATTGTACGATTAAAAGGGATATATATATATATATATATATATATATATATATATATATATACATTGCTCCTTCATACAAAAGGTGTGTAACAACTTACATTATTTGACATTTGAGAATTAATGATATTCATCGATATATTGCGTAGTTGTTAACCAGAAGGGAACTTCCGAAAGACTGGATACGAACCTGCATTTAATAATCCAAGAGCTCCATTACTTCTTCGGAAGGTTAAACTTAATCAAAGCCAAATATCCGCTTGATCTGAGGTTTCCCGACTGACTATACAACGCTCCCAAAAATACGAGGCAGACTGCCGCAAAGCACGAGCCTCCAGAGAAGAAGAATCATCGCCTGATTTCATTCTAACAAGTAAAATTTCTGAATTATTTTGAGTGACTGACTTATGACTGTGTTTCCTATTATGAATTATTGATTGCTCGAACGAATTGAGAGCTACATAATTACATAGATAGGAGGAAAAATTACAAATACATGGCAGAGGGTTCATCGAACCACCTTCACAATTCTCTATTATTTCAATCTCGTGTAGCGCGCTGAAAGAACGAACACCTATATCTTTCCGCACGATCTCTGATTTCCCTTATTTTATTATAGTGATCATTTCTCCTTATGTAGGTCGGTGTCAACAAAATATTTTCGCATTCGGAAGAGAAAGTCGGCGATTGGAATTTCGTTAGGCGATTCCGTCGCAACGAAAAACGCCTTTCTTTTATTTATGTCCAGCCCAAATCCTGTATCATTTCTGTGACACTCTCTCCTATATTTCGCGATAATACAAAACGCGCTACCCTTATTTGAACTTCTTCGATATACTCCGTCAGTCCTATCTGGTAAGGATCCCACACCGCGCAACAGTATTCTAAAAGAGGACGGAAAAGCGTAGTATAGGCAGTCTCTTTAGTAGGTATGTTACATTTTCTAAGTGTCCTGCCAATAAAACGCAGTCTTTGGTTAGCCTTCCCCACAACATTTTCTATGTGTTCCTTCCAATTTAGCCGGCCGCGGTGGTCTAGCGGTTCTAGGCGCTCAGTCCGGAACCGCGCGGCTGCTACGTTCGCAGGTTCGAATCCTGTCTCGGGCATGGATGTGTGTGATGTCCTTAGGTTAGTTAGGTTTAAGTAGTTCTAAGTTCTAGGGGACTGATGACCTCAGAAGTTAAGTCCCATAGTGCTCAGAGCCATTTGAACCTTCCAATTTAAGTTATTCTTAATTGTAATACCTACGTATTTAGTTGAATTTACGTCCTTTAGATTTGACTGTGTTGTCGTATAACCGAAGTTTAACGAATTCCTTTTAGCACTCATGTGGATGACCTCACACTTTTCGTTATTTAGGGTCAACTGCCAATTTTCACACCATTGATATATCGCCCGCAGCTCGTGGTCGTGCGGTAGCGTTCTCGCTTCACACGCCCGGATTCCCGGGTTCGATTCCCGGCGGGGTCAGGGATTTTCTCTGCCTCGTGATGGCTGGGTGTTGTGTGATGTCCTTAGGTTAGTTAGGTTTAAGTAGTTCTAAGTTCTAGGGGACTGATGACCACAGATGTTAAGTCCCATAGTGCTCAGAGCCATTTGAACCATTTTTGATATATCTTTTCTAAATCGTTTTGCAATTTGTTTTGATCTTCTGATGACTTTATTAGTCGATAGACGACAGCGTCATCTGCAAACAACCTAAGATAGCTGCTCAGATTGTCTCCCAAATCGTTTATATAGATAAGGAACAGCAAAGGACCTATAATACTCCTTGGGGAACGCCAGAAATCACTTCTGTTTTACTCGATGACTTTCCGTCAATTACTACGAACTGTGACCTCTCTGACAGGAAATCACAAATACAGTCACATAACTGAGACGACATTCCATAAGCACGCAATTTCACTACAAGCCGCTTGTGTGGTACAGTGTCAAAAGCCTTGCGAAAGTCCAGAAATGCGGAATCAATCTGAAATCCCTTGTCAATAGCACTCAGCACTTCATGTGAATAAAGAGCTAGTTGTGTTTCACAGGAATGATGTTTTCTAAACCCATGTTGACTGTGTGTCAATAGACAGTTTTCTTCGAGGTAGCCGGCCGCTGTGACCGAGCGGTTCTAGGCTCTTCAGTCCGAAACAGCGCGACTACTACGGTCGTAAGTTCGTATCCTGCCTCGGGCATGGATGTGTGTGATGTCCTTAGGTTAGTTAGGTTTAAGTAGTTCTAAGTTCTAGGGGACTGATGACCACAGATGTTAAGTCGCATAATGCTCAGAGCCATTTGAACCATCGTCGAGGTAATTCATAATGTTTGAGCACAATGTATGTTCCAGAATCCTGCTGCATATCGACGTTGATGATAGCTAATGATCCCGAACGGGAAAGAGGTATATAACCCTTTTAAAAATTTTGAGAATTTACAATTCACATAAAAGTAAGTAAACGATAGTTTTGTTTTTGTTTTTCCCAGGACAACTGTTACTTATTAAAACCAGCTCATCCGTTAATTCTGAGTGCTGCATGCTGTTAATGAAATATAGCAGCACTGAGACAACCTAAGTAACATCCTTGTTTCCCTCATGTTTCAGATATCTGTATATTTGGGCATTTCCTATTCCCAAATAGTGTATCCCAATGAGACAATACCGCAAGTAACGCACGTAGTATACAATACTATTGGGAAATGAGGAACAGGTAAATTCAGCATAAAATCAAATGAGATGCTGTTAACTTTTCCCTGTCTGGCTTTCATAATGAACGCTCATTTTCATCCGAGAAAGTCTCCACTTCCTTTAGGTGAACGGTTTCCTGTACGTCAGAAACATTTCTCTCTGTACCTTCTTTAGCTACATTATTTTTTGCTGAAGCGAATAGCACTCTTAGCAAGTATCACTTGTGATTATCAGAAATGGATGCTGAAGACCAGTAACGTTTCTAAGGCCCATTTATTCGGTAGGAGTAAGGAAATCGCTATACCCGCCAGGGTAGCTGAGAGCGCTAACGCGCTGCTTACTGGGCTCGGGTAGACACGCCGGCCCCGGATCGAATTCGCCCGACGTATTAACGACGAGGGCCGGTGTGCCGGCCAGCCTGGATGTGGTTTTAGGCGGTTTTCCACATCCCGCTAGGTGAATACCGGGCTGGTCCCCACGTTCCGCCTCAGTTACACGACTCGCAGACATCTGAACACGTTCGCACTATTCCATGAATTACACTCGACGCAGACAGCAGCGGTACACTAATTCCTTCCCGGGGGAACAGAGTGGCGGCAGGAAGGGCATCCGGCCACCCTTCCCACTAACCTTGCCAAATCCGTTCCTAACAATGCCGACCCTGCGTCAGCGCGGGACATGGCACCAGTAAAAGAAAGTAAGGAAATCGCTGTGCATATCCTTCACAGTGAGGCAAATGGTGGCTATTGGGATTATTTTGTTCGCTTTCGTGGCCACTCTGGACCATTTGTGCCCATATTATCGCAAAAACTTGGAGAACAAGAGTGTAACCTAGAAGAACGAGAGTGGTTGTAAACGAAGTATCGTGTATCAAGGGTTTCTCGGGAATTGAACAGAGCCCTTACAACGCAGCAAGTTATTACGAGATGACATTTCTTGCAGTAAGGCAAGCAGCCGTTTAGTAAGGTGGCTGCAGGATGGCTATGTTTTTTTTTCGCTTTGCTCACAGCAACAGCTGACGCTGCATGCCGTGAGAACTGCATAGCGTAACATTCAGTCGATAGGTTCATACCCTCTACGAATCTACATAATCCGTATTAGTTATTATCCGATTTTGTTCAAATTTGGTACATAGCCTTTTGTTATTAATGGAATGACGCTGTCAAAATTTCAGATTTTTATTTATTACAGTTCTGGAGATAAAGAGAATTACCTAAAACTCCTAAAACCTACTCTTGTTTTTTAAAACCAAGTTACGAACAATAAAGGATTGACTTTCATTATCATTTGAAGCCATTCCAAAGTTGTCAGTACATACAATTCAATTAATTAGAATTTTCTTTTTAAAACTTTAGTCACTGTACATTACGTAATACAAAAATCGGTCAAAATCATTATTTGATTATGTTTTGCCGTGTCAATGTATGTGGGACATACGTTGAAATTTAATATTTCATTTTACGTAAAACCTTGTACAAACGAATCGTGGGAAAGTTATGTTGCTACCACGGTTCAGGTGACGTATATCGGTGTGTGCTTGCTTTTGTATGAAAGTAGCGAGAATGGAAGTTAGAGGCGGAATAAGTTTATTTATCAATTTGAAGAATATTTCGCACTTCGTTTATTTTGATTAAACAAAATACAAAAATTTGAAGTTTTGCTGACACTAATTACTATCAAATTAGTGATTGGATAAGACATGATTTGCCGCGAGAATGATCTGGAAGGCACGTTCTGATTGGTCGTTTAGATCATCAGCCAATCAGAATTAAGCTGTTCCCACACGAATACAGGAGTGGGCATATAGGAGAGTACCTCAAGAAGAGTCGCTTGCAAGCCGATCTATGGATAACACGATGTCAGATCGCTCCTTCAAAATACTCTTCAAGATGAGGAAATAGTGAGCTAGTTTCGGTTCAAACATATCGTGACTGCAGCGACTGGAGTTACGAACATTTTAATGAAAGTCTGGTGATTCTAAATTAAATAGTTAGAGAGATGTGAGTGTGTGAACTTTCTGGTCGTAGTAACAACTCCGCGTAGCGTGTTTCGTGCTGTGTGCGGAATATATTGGGGAGCGCCTCTTACGAAGAAGACCACTGAAACGAAGGAATGTTTAACTCGCGAGTAGTTAAGGGTCTGCGACTGGTAGAACGTGACAATTAGTCGGGTCGGAATTGCTAAAATTCTAGCTGCTTTTCTTGTGAATATTTGTTATACAAACAGCTAACTTTGAACAAAAACGTTGTACCGCCTCCGTAGCGTAGCGGTAGCGTTACCGCCTACCACGCAGGGGGCCCGGGTTCGATTCCCGGCGGGGGACTTGAGTGTTGTGTGTCCATCATCATCATTTCATCGTCATTGACTCACAAGCCGCCGATGCGGCGTCACCGAAAACGGAATTGCAATACGGCGGCCGAACTCCCCCGAATGGGGCTCCCAGCCAACAGTGCCCTACGATCATTTCATTTCATACCATATTAAATACGGACTTGATAGCCATTTCATGTGTTTCAATATGAATAAAAAGCAGAGTTAATCTAAGTTTAAACGCTTTTCTGCAAGCAGACTGAAGATCCCGAACGCCCGATTTTTTAATCACGAACTTTCATCTAGAGTTACGCAGCCTCTGTGTGGTTTCATCAACGCTGCTTTACACTGCCTAGCACGTATCTGCTACTACAGAGTGAAGGGACATCGGCAAGAATCCTATCGACGAAGGTGGACTGAACGATAGCGTTAACAGAAACACAGACGACCGACCCCACCCCGCCGCACGTTCTCGCGACAGCTGCCTGAAGCACCACTGACCAATGGTGTTCTTGCTAGCAACAGTCCAGACTTGTGGGGTTTTTGCCGAATCGCCATATTTTTAGAGGCTTATATCTTACCACTTGAGGTGTTTTTTACAGAATCGGTCGAGTAACCAAGTGCACAATCTGAATACTACATGATGGCGGCTCTAACTCATTTTTAGATTTTTTTGAGTAGTGGGGTTTTTGCTAGCAACGGCTCGTATAAACATGTCCACAATTTTGCCTATTACATGTTGGGCGTTAGGCGTTATCCACGGTGTGTTCGCCGTTAAGCATCAGGCGTTACTGGACCCTTAATAATACTCTATTACCAGATGGATGTTAGTTACTGGAGAGGGAAACTGTATATTATAATTTTGTTACCTCGAGGCATTACGCTTTAGCCTTTAAGGATCAGATGTTACTGGATCTTAAATAGTATTCTAGCAATATATGGTTGTCAGTTACTGGAGAGGTGGAGGGAGTCGGGAGACTGTGTATAATAATGTGCTTGCCTGGAAGAATTATGTATTAGCCCTTAGGTTAAATTAAAACTGTTGGCAAACAGGGCATAGTTGATAACCTTTTCCCTGGTCATGACTGGAAGGTGTACTTTTACACCAGCAATTTTTGTGTGTTCTTATTAATTCAAAATAACAGTAGTGTCACATATGGTTAGCAATCAATGATAGTCTGCGATCAGAAATGAATAGTGATCAGTGACGTCAGTGATCAGTGATGTCAGTGATCAATGATGTTCAGTGATCAGTGGTGGCCAGTGATCAGAGATGGTCTGTGGCAATGATGGTCAGGGATCAATAATGGCCAATGATTAATGATGATCAGGGATCAGTGATGATCAGTGATCATAGACGATCAATGATGGCTCAGGGACAATCAACAGGCATTATTCATTAGTCATTAGCCATTTACCATTTACTGTTTAGCGTTTACCATTTAGCATTTAATGCTTAGCGCCTACTGGAAGGGAGTACAGCGTATAAAATACACAACTGGTTTTTTTCCATCAACTTGGTTTTTTTATACTACACTGGATAGAGTAGGGGAGAGGCATTATAGTGCACACAATTGGTATTTTGCGGAAATAATATAACTCGACACAATTTTTATGCTGTAAATAGTGAATATCTTTGATTTTAAACTAAGTAATGAATGTCTCTGTCTCTCAAGTGGAGGACATCAGACACCAGTTTTAAACGTAATTTAAATACTATACTCTGAGTGATGGGAAATAGAGGAAAGGTAGTATAAAGCACACAGTCTATTCCTATCATCTTGGATTTTTAATGCTGCACTATATAATTGGTTGCAAAAAGAGGAGGATTATAAATCGCAGAATTGGTCTGTACATAAATAATGTAGCGTAACAGCATTTTTATGCCAGAAGTAATGAACATCTTCGCCTTTCAAGGAAAGACTTTCAGGCTGAATATCTTTACTTTTAAGGAAAGAATGAGACTTTCAAGTGGAGTTTATATCATTTTGCTACATACCTGGTGCCATTTTTACACCCCGAGCTGGTTGGCGATAGATGGGGCGTGGGGAATTAAGCACACAATTGGTCAGTTTCCAATATCTTGAGATGTTTAACACTGTGCTGTGACTGGATGGAGGTAAGGAGGACGTGAGGGAGAGGTGGGGGAGGATTTTTTTAATTTTCCCAATCTGTTTTCTAATATCACACCCTGGAGAGAAATGGAAGAGGGTATAAAGCGCACAATTCGTCTTTGGTTCCATGTAAGAAGGAGAAGGTTTTCCATTAATACAGTTGCACTACTTTCACTATCTTGGATTTTTAATACTGCACTATGACTGGTTGGAGATGAAGAGTACAGTACAATGTGAGCGGTTGTAGTTAGGGGGAGGGGAGGAGGTTACTTTAAATTCACCACTAATACAGGGTTATTTCCACCATCTTGGATATTTCAATATTGGGCTATGACTGGCTGGAGATAAGGAGGGGCGTGGCTTATCACTGACAAGTTTGATGTCGTCACTAATGAAGTCATCAGTTCAAAGCCATCAATGATGTCACGCATAATGCTGAGAACATCTGAACGACCGAGTTCAAGGTCAATGCCCAGCTAGTTGAGCTGTAAGGATTCAAACTGTGCTGGATAGTTGGTAGCCCTACCAGTAATGACCCTCGTAGTGTAGCAGTGAGTGAATCAGATGTGGCAATTATCGCTTAGGTAATATCTTCCATAACAAAAACAGATCTCAGTTTGCCAGGGCATTACAGACGTTCTTTCCTAAAGCCTAGAGCACACTGATTCAATGTCCAGACATTGTTGTGATTGCTTGTCCAGGCTGCATTAATGCACAATTAATGCTGCGGACTCTTTCGACTGATTGACATGGAATTACTGTTGAGAGCTCTTTGAGGAATAGTCATTCTTGCCCTAGCATACAAGAGAATCGAATTTCCAGCCGTGACTGTAGACCACAACAACAACATACAAAAAAAGGAGTATTGCATATCACACGTTACGAGCCATTCTATGGATTTCCTTGACTGCAAATCTGTGTAAGGTTCTGTAGCTACTGTAAGTACAGCATTCTGTGTTACTGATATTGTGTTTCTTTTGTTTAGCGTTGTTTGCTCCTGGACGAGATGGCTCAAGCGATCAGTTACAAAATGAAGTCCATGTGCGTACATCCACAACGTTTACCAACGAGGTGTACCGGGACATGCACTTTGTTTACGGTTTCTGCAGTGCCAATGCAGCTGCGGCAGAAAGAGAAAACAAACAGTGATTTCCCTAACGACGCCAACCAAGGAAACAGGTATTTCATGCACTTCACCAACGTGTGGGGGTGCAGGAATGCTACAACCTAAGTATCATGTTGGTCAACCAGGATCGTGAAGAACAAATTCTTGATATTGTAGAAGCACGTCCATCTGCCAATGGCAGGCGTCTTGGGCGAACTGTTGAACTCCGTCATTTATCTGTTTGGAGAGTACTGCATCAGCAAGGTATTGATCCATACCATCTGAATCATTTGCAGATATGAAAGCCACAACGTCATGGACATCGTCTCGCATACTGTCAGTGCTTATTACAATGACTGATGACCAACTAGATTTCGTGAACCACATCTTATGGACTGACGAGTCACGGTTCACAGGGGATGGTGTTATTTATGAACACACACAACTGACACATTTATGGTGACGAGAATCCTCGTTCAGGTTCATTCCAAACGACATTCAGGTTAACGTATGGGCAGGTTATCCTCTTTGGTACACTGTTGGACGTATTCACACTGGAGGACACAACGGTGGGTGCTGATTATCTGCATTTCTTAAAAGGTGATATGTCCCAGCCGGCCGAAATGGCCGTGCGGTTCTAGGCGCTGCAGTCTGGAACCGCGAGACCGCTACGGTCGCAGGTTCGATTCCTGCCTCGGGCATGGATGTGTGTTATGTCCTTAGGTTAGTTAGGTTTAACTAGTTCTAAGTTCTAGGGGACTAATGACCTCAGAAGTTGAGTCCCATAGTGCTCAGAGCCATTTGAACCATATGTCCCTACAGGCAAGACAACACCTATGTATATGTATACCATATGGTTGTATCCAGATATACTAAAAGTAGCTCCAGCACATTTCCGACGACGATACGACGATAGTTGGATGTCCATATTTCAGCTACATGGATTGGAAGGGGCGATCCCGTTCCTTCGCCAGCACAGTTCCCCGATCCGAAACCAGTGGACTAATTTCTCTGACGTTCCGTCAGAGAGAAAGTGTATAGAACGTAAATAACGAGGAGAGAAGAGCTCTTGCGAACATTAACATTGCGACAGTGGCGATACGCAATCAGAGATTTTATAACCGGCAGCGATAGATCATACTGCATGCTGCAAGGGTGGAAGATTTCGAGTACCTGCTCTGATAGGGCAAAGACAAAGCAAGGACACGTATTAACACAACTATTAAAGGAATTAGATGAAGAAAATAAAATCAGTGACATGAGAAATGTGTTAACTGAGTTTTGCATTCAAGGGAAAGAGAAGCTCCCCGTTTTGGAGCTACACATGTAACTCCAAAAAAGTGACCGATACGGAAAAAATGTATCAACATTGTCTGTTGTAAATAAGGTCCTCTCTTGTCTCATCAGGGACTGACACTACCTTTTGATACTACGTGTATAATGAGAGAGCCTGGGGTGAGGGCTCTGCATGGTGGTGTTTACACTGCAATGCGCGGTTGTGGGGGCATTGCTTTCCAATTTTAGTACATTTCTCAAGAAATGGTTCAATTGGTTCTGAGCACTATGGGACTTAATTTCTGAGGTCATCAGTCCCCTAGAACTTAGAATTACTTAAACCTAACTAACCTAAGGACAGCAGACACATCCATGCCCGAGGCAGGATTCGAACCTGCGACCGTAGCGGTACATTTCTCGTATTGAAGTTAAAATCTTCTGGGTTATTAGACCGCGTCATGTTTCTTCTAAAATGATCGACGTTTCGACACCTCTGCTGTTATCTTCCTCAGGATCTTCTGGTGTCAACTACTGCTTGAACACTAGCAGATGTTAACTTTAGTGACGACGGCCACGAAAGCCTGCAGACTTACGTTTCTCGTATTCTTTTGCGAAAGGTTTCAACATCAGTGCTAAAAAACACTATGTCAGTATAACTGCCTCTCCAAAAGCTACTGAATGCAGTTATGGAATGTATATAGTACCATTAAAAAAACCGTCCTTGTTTCAGTATTTCGGCTGATACTAGAAGATTTTTTTCTGGTTTGTGCCCATGCAACCACCTCAACAGTGAAAAGACGATACGGCAGCGTGAGTGAGGCCATTTCATGTCAATAATGAGGATACGAATGTGGAGACAGCACAACATCCAGCCCTCGAGCGGACAAAACCTCCCACCCGGCCGGGAATAGAACCCAGGCCCCTTCAGTTAGCAGTATGCCGCGCTGGCCCTGGAAATACCGAGGCGGAGTATTATCCAACCAAAATATTAAGTGCCCCTCACTATATTACGTGCCCCTCAGTATACCATTAATTTCGGAAAACCTCGTTCCGATATCTGAAACCGGTCACAAAATAAAAGGTACGTTACATGTTAATCATCCTGCATACAGTCTTTACCAACTTACGAATAAAATGCTTCATGTCAGAGGTTAGAAAGGCCAAGGGCCGGATAGAGCAGCGGACAGTGCGTGCATTGCTTAACAGATCTAGAGACGTCACAGTTCAAGAGGATGAAATTATGGAAACCATTCGGAAACATACATTTATTGTTTACAAAATGCGGATTCTTTCGTGCTAGTTTGTGGTTTTGTAGTTATGCTTAGCTTGCTGTTGTTGTTGTTGTTGTGGTTGTGGTTGTGGTCTTCAGTCCAGAGACTCATTTGATGCAGCTCTCCATGCTACTCGATCCTGTGCAAGCTTCTTCATCTCCCAGTACTTACTGCAACCTACATCCTCCTGAATCTGCTTAGTGTATTCATCTCTTGGTCTCCCTCTACGATTTTTACCCTCCACGCTGACCTCCAATACTACATTGGTGATCCCTCGATGCCTCAGAATATATCCTACCCACCGATCCCTTCTTCTAGTCAAGTTGTGCCACAAACTCCTCTTCTCCCCAATTCTATTAAATACCTCCTCAATAGTTACGTGATCTACCCATCTAATCTTCAGCATTCTTCTGTAGCACCACATTTCGAACGCTCCTATTCTCTTCTTGTCCAAACTATTTATTGTCCATGTTTCCTTCCATACATGGCTAAACTCCATACAAATACTTTCAGAAACGACTTCCTGACACTTAAGTCTATACTCGATGTTAACAAATTTCTCTTCTTCAGAAACGCTTTCCTTGCCATTGCCAGTTTCCTTTTTGTATGCTCTCTACTTCGACCATCATCTGTTATTTTGCTCCTCAAATAGCAAAACTCATTTCCTAATCTAATTCCCTCAGCATTACCCGATTTAATTCGACTACATTCCATTATCCTCGTTTTGCTTTTGTTGATGTTCATCTTATATCCTCCTTTCAACACACTGTCCATTCCGTTCAGCTTACCTTAACCATACATTTTAGTTAGATCCGTGTTATGCCATGTTGTCCAGCGAGGAAAGCGCAACATCGCAGGTGTAAGCTGCAGGCGGAACTTTCTCGGTGAAAGTTGTCGGCGGTGACGCAACGGCAGGGAAATACACACACAGCGCCATCTTCCTTGTGTGCTACCGAAAAGTCCTCAACCGCCGCGGATTGTTTGTTTTGGGGCGTATTCCAGTTGGCCTCCTTTCTTTCTCTCTTAAAAAGATTCGACTGTTTCTCACACGGCAGTCGTCGAGTAGTCGCTTTCAAGTGTCTCCGACGCTCATTTTGCCGTTTTCTTTCCAGTCTTCATAGTTCTGTTGCAACTTGATTGATTTCCTGAAGTATACGAAAAGATAGAGCTATTCTTTCCACTTATTTTACAGAAATCTGCTTTCATTACAACATGTACCTGACAGAATTTTCTGTCTTACACCGAATGCAAACGTTTATTTGTATCTCTAATATCTGATTGTTTCACCAATTCTAAATCGTGATTACTTGCTTCACGAAACATAGCAAATGCTCTCCCGTTTCACAGCAAGCGATGAGTTCCACGTATCTCTTTGTACTCAGATCTTTATTACTCTTTCGTTTCGACAAACTAGTGGAGCGGTACACATAGTCATTGCTAAATGGCGTTCTGTGCACCGGAACTTTGAAATAAACTCAAACTCATGTTGCTAGGACCACTTTAATGCCTACCATATTAATACCGAAACTAATTTGTAACTACACTAATTATATCTTACCGGTTAGCAATCAGAATTACCCGTCAAAAGTCAATGAAAGTACAGTATTTGTAGCATATTGTGTGTTGTAGTTTTGCAGCAGTGTTTTGGAATACTGTGTTCGAACATTACGAATTCCCTGAAGAAAACGATATACTGACAAATAGTAAGTACGGATTCAGAAAATGTCGTTCTTGTATAACACATCTAATGTTGCTCTTTATTGTCCTGAAGTAATGAGTGCTATCTGAAGGGGATTTCAAACTGATTCCATATTTCCAGATTTCCAGAACGGTTTTGATACCATTTCTCGCGAGCAACTTCTAACCAAATTGCGTGTCTTTGGAGCATCGTCTCAGTTGCGGTACTAGATTTGTGAATTTCTTTTCAGAAAGGTCACAGTTCGTAGTAACTGACGGGCAGTCATCGAGGAAGGCAAAAACAATATATGGTGTTCCCCAAGGAAGTGTTTTAGGCCCTCTGGTGTTTCTAATGTATATGAATGGTTTAGGAGACGATCAGAGGAGCAATCTTCGTTTATTTGCGGATAATGCCGTCATTAACCGTCTAGTAAAGTCATCAGAAGATCATAACCAATTACAAAATGATAGAGAAAAGTGGGAAAGCGGCAACTCACTCTAAATAATGAAAAGTGTGAAGTAATCCGCATGAGTACTAAAAGAAATTCGTTAAAGTTCGGTTACATCATAAACCACACAAATCTAGAGGCTGTCAACTCAACTAAATACTTAGGGATAACAATTAACAACGTAAATTGGATCGATCCCAGAGATGATGTTCTAGGGAAGGTGAACCAAAGACAGCGTTTTATTGGCGGAATACAGTACGCTTGTCCTCTGCTGGATTACTGCTGTGCTGTATTGGATCGCTACAAGATAGAATTGACGGAGGAAGTCGAGAAAGTCCAAAGAAGGACAGCTAGCTTTGTATTTTCGAGGCCGGCCGAAGTGGCCGCGCGGTTCTGGCGCTGCAGTCTGGAACCGCGAGACCGCTACGGTCGCAGGTTCGAATCCTGCCTCGGGCATGGATGTGTGTGATGTCCTTAGGTTAGTTAGGTTTAAGTAGTTCTAAGTTCTAGGGGACTAATGACCTCAGCAGTTGAGTCCCATAGTGCTCAGAGCCATTTGAACCATTTTTTTGTATTTTCGCGAAACGGGGGAGAGAGTGTCACCGCTATGATAAGCGAGTTGGGGAGATGACAGTCATTAAAACAAAGGCGATCTCCGTTGCCGGGAAACCTTTTCACGAAATTTCAATCTCCGACTTTCTCCCCCGAATGCGAAAATATTTTGTTGATGGTCACCTACATAGAGAGAAACGATCATGATAAAAATTCACTTGATGCATTACTAAGAGAGAGTCTCCATTCCTTCCAAACTAATTATGTAAGGGTAGACCAGATAGGGCTCAAATTAAAAGATACAGTATCGACAGGAATAGATAGATTCATACCGCATAAGTTAATAAGAGACGGGACTGATCCACTATGGTACACAAAACACGTCAGAACACTGTTGCAGAAGCAACGAAAAAAGCATGCCAAATTCAGAGGAACGCAAAATCCCCAAGATTGGCTAAGTTTCACGGAAGCTCGAAATTTAGTACGGACCTCAATGCGAGATGCTTTTAATAGTCTCCACAATGAAACATTGTCTCAAAATATGGTAGAAAACCCAAAGAGATTCTGGTCGTATGTAAAGTACACCAGTGGCAAAAAACAGTAAATACCGTCACTGTGCGATAGCGATGGAAATGTTACCGATGATGGAGCCACTAAAGCGGAGTTACTAAAAACAGTTTTCCGTAATTCCTTCACGAAAGAAGACGAAGTAAATATTCCAGAACTCGAAACCAGCACAGCTGTTATCATGTGTGACATAAAAGTAGATATCTTAGGTGTTGCGAAACAACTAATGTTTTAATGTGTGTGAAATCTTATGGGACTTAACTGCTAAGGTCATCAGTCCCTAAGCTTACACACTACTTAACCTAAATTATCCTAAGGACAAACACACACACCCTTGCCCGAGGAAGGACTCGAACCCCCGCCGGGACGAACCGCACAGTCCATGGCTGCAGCGCCCAAGACCGCTCGGCTAATCCCGCGCGGCGGGAAACAACTCAAATCACCTAAAAAAGGCAAGTCTTCCGGTCCATATGGTATACCAGTCAGGTTCCTTTCATAGTATGCAGTCACAATAGCGTCTTTCTTAGCAATTATGTACAACTGCTCACTTGACGAAAGGTCTGTTCCTAAAGACTGGAAAGTAGCACAGGTCACACCAATGTTCAAGGAAGGAAATAGGAGTAACCCATTGAATTACAGACTCGTATCACTGACCTCAATTTGCAGTAGGATTTTGGAGCATATACTGTACTCTAACATTAGGAATCACCTTGAAGAAAATGACTTATTGAAACATAACCAACACGGATTCAGAAAACATCGTTCTTGTGCAACACAGCTAGTTCTTTATTCCCATGAAGTAATGAGTTCTGTCGACAAGGGATATCAGATCGATTCCATATTCCTAGATTTCCAGAAGGCTTCTGATACCATTCCTAAGAAGCGACTATTAATCAGATTGCGCGCATATGGAGTAACGTCTCAGTTGTGTGACTGGATTCGTGATTTCCTCTCAGAGAGATCACAGTTCGTAGTGATAGACCGTAGATCATTGAGTACAACAGAAGTGATATCTGGCGTTCCGCAAGGTAGTGTCATAGGCCCTCTGCAGTTCCTGATTCACATAAATGATCTAGGTGATAATCTGAGCATCCCCCTTAGACTGTTTGCAGCTGACGCTGTAATTTACCGTCTAGGAAAATCATCAGACGATCAATTCTAATTACAAAATGATCTAGAGAGAATTTCTGTATGGTGCGAAAAGTGGCAATCGGCACTAAACAAAGAAAAGTGCGAGGTCGTCACCATGGGTACTAAACGAAATCCGATAAATTTTGGGTATACGATAAATCGCACAAATCTAAGGGCTGTCAACTCGACTAAATACCTAGGAATTACACTTACGAGCAACTTAAGTGTGAAAGACCACATGGATAACATTGTGGGGAAGGCGAAACAAAGACTACACTTTGTTGCCAGAACACTTAGAAGATGCGACAAACCCGCTAAAGAGACAGCCTACATTACACTTGTCCGTCCTTTGCTGGAATTTTGCTGCGCGGTATGGGTCCCTTACCAAGTAGGATTGACGGAGGACATCGAAAACGTGCAAAGAAGGGCAGCCCGTTTCGTGTTATCGCGCAACAGGGGTGAGAGTGTCACTTACATGATACGCGAGTTGGGGTGGCAGTCACTGAAACAAAGGCGGTTTTCTTTACGGCGAGATCTATTTACGAGATTTCAATCACCAACTTGCTCTTCCGAATGCGAAAATATTTTGCTGACACTCACCAACGTAGGGAGAAAAAAAATGTTCAAATGTGTGTGAAATCTTATGGGACTTAACTGCTAAGGTCATCAGTCGCTAAGCTTACACACTACTTACGCTAAATTATCCTATGGACAAACACACACATCCATGCCCGAGGGAGGGCTCGAACCTCCGCCGGAACCAGCCTAGGGAGAAATGATCATCATGATAAAATAAGAGAAATCAGATCTCGAACGGAAAGATTTAGGTGTTCCTTTTTCCCACGCGCCATTCGAGAGTGGAATGGTAGAGAAGCAGTAAGAAAATGGTTCGATGAACGCTCTGCCAGGGACTTAAGTGTGAATTGCAGTGTAACCATGGAGATGTAGATCGTAACAATAAAAGAGAGATCAGAACTCGCACGGAAAGATTTAAGTGTTCATTACCCCCCCCCCCCCCCCCCCTCGCCTTCGAGAGTGGAACGGTAGAGAAATGTGCGAAAGTTGTTCGGTGAACCCCCTGCCACGTACTTAACGGTGATTTGCGAAGTAGTCATGTAGATGAAGGTATAGAAGGGCCGTTCAAAAAGTAATGCAACACGTATTTTTCTGAAAGCAGGTTGGTTTTAGGATTCCAGTACAGCAAATTATTCACCACTCTTTTGGCTACAAAACCCTGTTTTTCAACGTCATGTCCACTCAATGCGACGGCCTCACGCCGCCTTACTGGTGGAGCCTGTGTGCCCACGTGGTACCATTAAAACAGTCGACGACGGAGCCAACGCCTTGCTGCAACAGTAAACTCCCTCACAGCCACGTGTTGCTCTCCGCGGAGTGCATCTTTCATTTGACCACAGAGAAGGTGCCAGACCCAGCCTGTAGGGTGGATGAGGACGAACAGTCCAATGAAATTTTGTGAGCTTCTCTCGAGAGCGCAGACTGGCGCGAGGAAAAATTTGTGGTAAGGACTATGGGACCGCCGGATGGTGTAGCCGAGCGGTTCTAGGCGCTACAGTGGAACTGTGCGACCGCTACGGTCGCAGGTTCGAATACTGCCTCGGGCGTGGATGTGTGTGATGTGCTTAGGTTGGTTAGGTTTAAGTAGTTCTAAGTTATAGGGGACTGATGATCTCCGATGTTAAGTCCCATAGTGCTCAGAGCCATCTTTTGTGTAATGAGAGTGTGAAATGACTTGTATCACATCTTTACGACTAATCGAACAAATGATCCATGCAACATGAAACTAATTGCTATGTTTCACTCGGTAAACGGCCTTGCCGCTGTTAACACAGGTTCCTATCAGATCACCGAAGTTAAGCGCTGTCGGTCGTGGCTAGCGCTTGGATAGGTGACCGTGTGGGTCCGTCGAGTGCTGTTGGCAAGCGGGGTGCACTGAGCCCTTGTCAAGCCAATTGAGGAGCTACTTGATTGAGAAGTAGATGTACCGGCCAAGAAAATACAACGGCTGGATGAGCGTTGTGCTGACCACATGCTCCTCCATATCAGCATCCAATGGCGCCAGTCGGCTGAGGATGACATGGCGGTCGGTCGGTGTCGTTGGGCCTTCCAAAGCCTGTTCAGTGGGAGTACGTTTTACTTGGCATAATGCTCTGCTTCAAACCAACTTCCGCCGCGCGGTTTGACGCGTCATGTCACGGACTGCGTAGCCCCTCCTGCCGGACGTTCGAGTCCTCCCTCGGGTATGGGTGTGTGTGTGTTGTTCTTGGCATAGGTTAGTTTAAGTAGCGTGTAAGTCTAGGGACCGATGACCTCAGCAGTGTATTCCCTTAGCCATTCACACGCACACACACACACACACACACACACACACACACACACACTCACACACACTCACACCAAATTCCTCAACTCCACATACAGAAGGAGCCCTTAGCGACAGGCCCTCTGATTTCCTTCGTACTTTTAGAATCTGAAGCTCAGCGCCCAGACAGTAATTTCCTACGGCAGGATGACGGTATTCTCAGTTATCATCATCATCATCATCATCATCATTTATGACTGATTATGCCTTTCAGCGTTCAGTCTGGAGCATAGCCCCCCTTATAAAATTCCTCCATGATCCCCTATTCAGTGCTAACATTGGTGCCTCTTCTGATGTTAAGTCCATTACTTCAAAATCATTCTTAACCGGATCCAGGTACCTTCTCCTCGGTCTGCCCCGACTCCTCCTACCCTCTACTGCTGAACCCATGAGTCTCTTGGGTAACCTTGCTTCTCGCATGCGTGTAACATGACCCCACCATCTAAGCCTGTTCGCCCTGACTGCTACATCTATAGAGTTCATTCCCAGTTTTTCTTTGATTTCCTCATTGTGGACACCCTCCTGCCATTGTTCCCATCTACTAGTACCTGCAATCATCCTAGCTACTTTCATATCAGTAACCTCAACCTTATTGATAAGGTAACCTGAATCCACCCAGATTTCGCTCCCATACAACAAAGTTGGTCGAAAGATTGAACGGTGCACAGATAACTTGGTCTTGGTACTGACTTCCTTCTTGCAGAAGAGAGTAGATCGTAGCTGAGCGCTCACTGCATCAGCTTTGCTACACCTCGCAGAGATACGTAGACTTCCGAGCACCGTTAAATACAAAACATTCTATACATCTAACAGCCACCTAGTAGCTGAGTGCATAGCGTGTAAGTCTTTTGATTGCCAGCCTCTGGTTCGAAATTGTATGTATTGTCAAACGGAAATGTAATTAACAAAAAAACAAATACTGGATTATATTTTTTAGTACAGTAATACTGTTTAATTTTTAATCGCTAATTACATGAAAGTAATGAAATTTGATATAGAAATGTGAATTGCCTCACTGTTAAACTAAAAATTTATTTACATCAGTAATACAATTCAGTCTCTAGAAATAATAAAATACTTTACATTATGTTTGATGTTTGGCATTTTTGTACCAAATTTTAATTTATTATGAATACTCGCACTTCATGCGATCAGTGATTAAAAATAAAAAGACGTTATTTTTAATAAATAATTCTGATTCAGTATTACTTAATAAATGTTTCTATTTCATAATAATCAAGAATACAAATAAAAGTAAAAACATTAGTTCCAGACAGTTTCGAAGTAGAAGCTTCAAGATTTCAGAACTTATATGCTATGCAGTCACCTACTGGCAGTTCTGTTGTAAGGACTGAAATGTTCGGTAGTTAACAGCACTAGGGAATATTTGAATAATCAAAATAAACGTTCTACAATATTTTGAGAGTCGCATCTTACCTCTTTAGGAAACTGATGTCTAGATGCTGAGTACCGTGCAATTATGATGCATCAGAAATTGCATTACATATGAATGCGGAAGTGTTCATTTGCGTTGTGTTCAAGATTTTAGATTGTTAAAACAGAGTCTCATTTATAGTGGTCTCTGTTCTCCTTTCACAAACAGTGCCTACGTTTTGCAAGAGCTTTGAACTGATTCAGAAGGTGTACAGCGACTCAGCACTGAGTCAGCAACCGGCTTTGAGTAGCTCGAGCTTTTTGGTGAGGGCTGACAGAGTGCGAAGAACGCAATGGTCGGCCGACAACAACTCGGGTCAACGAGGAAGTCGCAACAGTCGCCACGTAGTCTAAAGAGGATCGGAAATTAACGACTCGAATGGTGGAACACTCGCTTAACAACCTCGAAATCGTAGCATTAGAGGTCTTGGATGAATATATGGCTGAGTGGCACCTTTCTCTAAATGTGAAATATGTAAATTAATGCAGATGAGTAGGAAATACAATCCTACAATATTTGAGTATAGTTTTAGCCGTGTGTTGCTTGACAGTCACGTCGATTGCATATCTAGGTGCAACGCTGCAAAGCAACATGATATGTAACAAGCATGTAAAGTTGATAGTAGGGATAGTAAATGGTCGCCTTCGGTTTACTGGAAGGATTCTGGGAAAGTGTAACTCATCTGTAATGTATACCGTGTACAGAATATACAGGGTGTTTCAAAAATGACCGGTATATTTGAAACGGCAATAAAAACTAAACGAGCAGCGATAGAAATACACCGTTTGTTGCAATATGCTTGGGACAACAGTACATTTTCAGGCGGACAAACTTTCGAAATTACAGTAGTTACAATTTTCAACAACAGATGGCGCTGCAAGTGATGTGAAAGATATAGACGACAACACAGTCTGTGGGTGCGCCATTCTGTACGTCGTCTTTCTGCTGTAAGCGTGTGCTGTTCACAACGTGCAAGTGTGCTGTGGACAACATGGTTTATTCCTTAGAACAGAGGATTTTTCTGGTGTTGGAATTCCACCGCCTAGAACACAGTGTTGTTGCAACAAGACGACGTTTTCAACGGAGGTTTAATGTAACCAAAGGACCGAAAAGCGATACAATAAAGGATCTGTTTGAAAAATTTCAACGGACTGGGAACGTGACGGATGAACGTGCTGGAAAGATAGGGCGACCGCGTACGGCAACCACAGAGGGCAACGCGCAGCTAGTGCAGCAGGTGATCCAACAGCGGCCTCGGGTTTCCGTTCGCCGTGTTGCAGCTGCGGTCCAAATGACGTCAACGTCCACGTATCGTCTCATGCGCCAGAGTTTACACCTCTATCCATACAAAATTCTAACGCGGCAACCCCTCAGCGCCGCTACCATTGCTGCACGAGAGACATTCGCTAAAGATATAGTGCACAGGATTGATGACGGCGATATGCATGTGGGCAGCATTTGGTTTACTGACGAAGCTTATTTTTACCTGGACGGCTTCGTCAATAAACAGAACTGGCGCATATGGGGAACCGAAAAGCCCCATGTTGCAGTCCCATCGTCCCTGCATCCTCAAAAAGTACTGGTCTGGGCCGCCATTTCTTCCAAAGGAATCATTGGCCCATTTTTCAGATCCGAAACGATTACTGCATCACGCTATCTGGACATTCTTCGTGAATTTGTGGCGCTACAAACTGCCTTAGACGACACTGCGAACACCTCGTGGTTTATGCAAGATGGTGCCCGGCCACATCGCACGGCCGACGTCTTTAATTTCCTGAATGAATATTTCGATGATCGTGTGATTGCTTTGGGCTATCCGAAACATACAGGAGGCGGCGTGGATTGGCCTCCCTATTCGCCAGACATGAACCCCTTTGACTTCTTTCTGTGGGGACACTTGAAAGACCAGGTGTACCGCCAGAATCCAGAAACAATTGAACAGCTGAAGCAGTACATCTCATCTGCATGTGAAGCCATTCCGCCAGACACGTTGTCAAAGGTTTCGGGTAATTTCATTCAGAGACTACGCCATATTATTGCTACGCATGGTGGATATGTGGAAAATATCGTACTATAGAGTTTCCCAGACCGCAGCGCCATCTGTTGTTGACAATTGTAACTACTGTAATTTCGAAAGTTTGTCTGCCTGAAAATGTACTGTTGTTCCAAGCATATTGCAACAAACGGTGTATTTCTATGGCTGCTCGTTTAGTTTGTATTGCCGTTTCAAATATATCGGTCATTTTTGAAACACCCTGTATATGTGACCTATTCGTAAGTACTGTTCGAGTGTTTGTGTACCCTACCAGGGGTGGGGTAGAGGAAGGCAATGAAGCAGTTCGAGGGGTACTGCTATTTTTGTTACCGGTAGTTTCAATCAACAAACGATTAGTACTGAAATGCTGCATGAAATCAAATCGGACATTCCGGAAGGAAGAAACAGTTCTTTTCGCGAGACGTTATTGAAAAAGTTTAGAGAATCGGCATTTGGACAGACTGCAGAACAATCCTACTGACTTCAGCATTCATCTTGTGTGAAGACCGTAAAGATAAGAAAAATCAGGGTTCGTAGGGAAGCATACAGACAGTCGGTTTTCCCTTGTTCCATTTGAGAGTGGAACAGGAAAGGTATGGCTAGCAGTAGTACAAGGTACGAGGGTCAGTCAAAAAGTAATGCCTCCTATTTTTTTTTCTACGTTTAATTGTCAGGAAATTTAAATGCAATTACATAGGTTGAAAACCACAACATTGAGGATCATTTTGTCATTTTTCAATGTAATCTCCGCCCATCTCTACAGTTTTGGTCCATCTTTGAACAAGGGCATGTATCCCAGCACGGTAAAAATCACAGCTCTGCTTCCTAAGCCATTGACGCACGGATGTTTTGACGGCCTCCTCATCTTCAAAATGAATCCCACGATGAGCTTCTTTTAGTGGCCCGAACAGATGGAAGTCTGATGGTGCCAGGTCAGGGCTGTATGGGGGATGAGGCAAAACTTCCCATCCAATTTTGACAATCTCGTCAGAGGTGTGACGACTGGTGTGTGGTCTTGCATTGTCATGCAAAAGAAGAACATCTGCCATTGATTTTGTTGGGCGAACTCGCTGAAGACGTGCTTTAAGTTTTTTGAGGGTTGTGACGTATTGAACAGAATTTATTGTGCATCCCTGCTCCAAAAAATCAACCAGAATCACACCCTCTGTATCCCAGAAAACTGTTGCCATAACTTTCCCTGCCGATCGCACAGTTTTGAATTTTTTCTTCCTCGGCGAGCTTGTGTGACGCCACTCCATTGACTGCCTCTTTGATTCGGGTTCAAAAAAATGCACCCATGTTTCGTCCCCGGTCACAATTTTTTTCAGAAACTCATCTCCCTCCAAATGGAAGCGCTGCAAGTGTTGGGAGGCTATTGTTTTCCTTGCCTCTTTATTCTGATCGGTTAACATTCTTGGAACCCACCGTGCACAAACTTTTGAGTACCCCAGTTGTTTAATAATCGTGATCACACTGCCTTTACTAAGAGAAATAATGCGACACACTTCATCTGCAGTCACCCGACGGTCACCACGAATGATGTCATCAACTTGCTGAATGTTGTGTGGAGTCACTGCACTCACCGGCCTGCCGCTCCGCTTTTCGTCAGTCAACGGTGTTTGCCCTTCAGCTTCCTTACAACGACGAACCCATCGTCTAACAGTGCTGACATCCGCTGTCACAACACCATACACCTTCTTCAGTCTTTCATGAATGCGTATGGGCGTTTCACCTTCTGCATTCAAGAATTCAATCACACAACGCTGTCTCAAACGAACATCGATGTCGGCCATCTTACAAACTTCTGCTGTGCTGCCACCTGTTGACACAGAAAGTTACTACTGCAGTGGATTGCAGAAGAAGGTTTGAGGAATGGCGCCAAATTCAAATTTTTCACTTAACTTAATTTCTTTAAGTAGAAAAAAAATGGGAGGCATTACTTTTTGACCGACCCTCGTACTTTTCGTCGGGTACCGATCGGTAGTTTGCGGTGTGTGTATGTACTGGCTGTTTATAAATAAGTTATACAAAAGTAACCTTTAATGGTGAAAAGGGAAAAACTTTACATAAATGTTTGGTACAGCGCTGACTGCAGTATATCTTCAAGTTTTCCCGCCTTACACAATTAGTCCCCGACGTTCCCGCTAGGTACCATAGTGACAAATAAAACCGAGCTGAGTTTTGTGTAGAAAAAAATGCAGGCTGAAGATGGCTTTCTTAAGAATTGTGTTCAGCGTCGAAGCCACCTTTCATACCTGTGGAAAAATGAATCGGCATAATGTTCGGATATAGAGTGATTGAACACACACGGAACTCGACTAAAGAAGTATTTTTTGCGCCATACAAGATTTACGGTCTTTTCAAATGGTTAAAATGGCTCTGAGCACTATGAGATTTAACATCTGAGGTGATCAGTCCCCTAGACTTAGAACTACTTAAACCTATCTAACGTAAGGACATCACACACATCCATGCCCGAGGCAGGATTCGAACCTGCGACCGTAGCAGCAGCGCGGTTCCGGACTGAAGCGCCTAGAACCGCTCGGCCACAGCGGCCGGCTATACGGTCCTTTCTTTTTTTCCGAGCGAACTATAACTGGCATATCGTAACTGGACATGCTTGAACATTACCTAATGCCTCAATTACAACAGTACATGGGCACAGAATGTATTTACCAGCAAGATGATGCGCCATCACATTGTCATCGTGAAGCTGTCGTGCATCTCTGTAGGAATGTGCCGACTTGGACAGGACGTGGTTGAACAATAACCTGGCCATTAAAATCATGTCAATTAACCCAGTGTATTTCTGTGTAGTAGGATTTAGTAGGAAACATTACAGATGGCACATTTGTCGTGTTACTAAAGGTATCCACACTGAACATTTGTAAATAAAACTTGAAGTATACTGCTGTCACTGCTGTATCAAACATTTCTGTAAGTTATTTACCTTTTTCACAATTATAGGTTACTTCTGTGCGATTTACAAACACCCAGTAGATGTTGAATATGTGACAAAGCAGAGGCTGTGGGCAAAGTTTGTCTCACAATTCCGAAAGAAGACTTCTCTGGTGACAGGAACAGACTGAAAGTCGTACTGAGCAATGTATCGCGTCAAATAGATAATACTTTGAGTAAACAAGCAGCCTCTGACTTTGAACTTGTTACTACCTGAGTCCACGAACTAAGGTGCTCACAAAAAATTGCTAAACTACGTTAATACACAGAATCTAATTCATTCGGCTCGCCGACACATGTCGCATGCGAGTTCTCCATTCCTTAACTAACGACTGTGGCGGCAAGAATGGCGTCAAGCTACGAAGCTTAAAAAAAGAAGACCTCTACCATTATTTTTTTACGGTTGGGAGCTGTTTCGCAAAGAACTTGTCCTATTATGCGAGCATGTGCCATCTGACACAGACTGGTCGCTCTGCCTGAGGTCAACATAGCGATCGTCGTGTAACGATAATACCTTTGTCGGGTTTCTGAGCCGAGTCTCGCACGAATAGTATCACACCCGGTTTCGACTTCTTGGTAAGTCATCCACAAGTGTTTTTAATCTGTCAAAAACAATTTAGGGGCAGCAAAAAATAATTTTAAAGTCAGTTTCCGTACAATTTTTTGGCAGTTCCGGTGTTATTTTCTGCCAATTTTGGTGTTTCCTTGCCGACTTCGGTGCTATTTTAAGCCAGGTTTGGTGTTACTTTCCTCCAGTTTCGGTGCTGGTTTCTGATGGCTTATTTTCGAAGTACTGTACGTTCCTTATTTTTGTCTTATTTCATTCCAGGCAAATATAACATGCACTTTGCCATGTCAGCACAATTCATCGTTCTCGTCCTACGCGTGATACAAGAACGTAAGGCTGTAAAGATAGACTTGCATAGGTCGGTGGCCCTAATAGGTGACAGCGTGGTTTGAAGGTACAAACCAGTCATTTTAGTGTTTCCTTCAACTCTGCCTGTAGCGTTTGACTTCCCATAATTCTCAAAAGCTTGTTGGTTTCAACATCAACTATTTCTCTTCCCCATAATAATGAAATAAACTTGAAACTCTTAAACAGGAATAGAGGTAACAGTAGAGGTAAACTGTTGCCAGGATGGAGTTTACTGAAAGAGCATAGTTCAAGATCATAGTTCTTTATGCGGGAAATGAACTGTCATTGTAAGATGATACGTGAACCTCAGCCTATATCAAAAAAATTAAAATCCAATTTCCATCTGTAACTATCGGTTGTCATTAATAGTACACTGCTGACTATAGATTTTCGACAGTTTTACACAGGAACGGGAAAGATGCAAAATTTAGCAGTTTACGTAAGAATCGTCGATTTCGTATTATGCATCTAAAAATGGCGATCTCGCTTTAACGTTTACGCGTAATCTTCCTGTTCGTACATATAACTTGTGAACTGCAATAGGCCAAGAGAAGGACTCAGAATAAACGCTGTTTACTGATAAAAATAGGTTCAAAGTGATCTACCTTGCTGATAGAACGTGTTTTGATAATAAAATCTTCTGGCTCGTTAGGCGGCTTTATACGAGTATTCCTCTTCAGATTGCATTACTGCTCGACGTTTCGATCCCCGTGTTAGTACCTTCTTCACTCGCTAACTCCATGAGTCTGCTCGGATATGCTGCTGTTTTACATACAGAAGTCGCAACTCTACAAAACTGTACTGTAATCCAGGAAGGCACGCAAACGATCAATGTTATTTGTAAAGATTGGCAGTTGATCTTCAACATAAACAAATGTAACGGACTGTGCAAAACCCGTTACTGTTTGATCACACAGTTTCCGAGCAATCAGCCATCGAGGGACGCCACTGGAATCCAGGAGAAGATCCCAGAAAGGGGATCGAAACGAAGGATCGAAACGACGAACAGCAAAGAAGTTTCAAGAGGAATATCCTAAACGTTCAGATTTTCTCACCAACGACAACGGCGGCGAAAACCTGTAGACGTATTCTGTGCGTTGGCCGGCCGCTGTGGCCGGGCGGTTCTAGGCGCTTCAGTGCGGAACCGCGCTACTGCTACGGTCGCAGGTTCGAATCCTGCCTCGGGCATGGATGTGTGTGATGTTGCATGGGGGCTTATTAAAAAGAAAAGACTAATATTAACGAATAAATGCAATAATTTTACTAGCTGTGTGACCGGTTACGAAGTCTCGCAACCGGTTGGCCCTGACTAGTATTAGCACGCAATCTGACTGCATAAAATAAAAATGAAGAATGACAAGGAATTTCCATGAACACAATTGATTAATTAAGTCCCCTGCAACTATAAAAGCTACGAAACAACAAAGCACAAGTAACTGTTCTGTGTGTGCTAGTGTGACTCAACGTACATGTATCTGGCTCGGTTCTTTCTCAATACGACAAAATATTTATAAACACCATTTACAATGAACTAATTGAAAAACCAGAAATAAAGGCGCTGCAGTCTGGAACCGCGAGACCGCTACGGTCGCAGGTTCGAATCCTGCCTCGGGCATGGATGTTTGTGGTGTCCTTAGGTTAGTTAGGTTTAACTAGTTCTAAGTTCTAGGGGACTAATGACCTCAGCAGTTGAGTCCCATAGTGCTCAGAGCCATTTGAACCATTTTTTGAAAAACCAGAAATACTATAATTGCACATCGAAACCAGAATTTCAAGTTTAATAAATGAACACGAGCCAGATGCTTTGTTGACTGTACCTGTGAGCAAGAGGGATTGTTATTAAAGAAAACTGTAATACCTTTTTACCTCATTACATATTGATGAAAATATTCCATTACACCAGCATCATAAATCAAAAGCCCGTCTCCTTTCTCAAATATATTCTAACAATTGCATGTTCTTCCATCTATACATTGGTGTGGCCGAGCGGTTCTAGGCGCGTCAGTCTGGAACCGCGCGACCGCTACGGTCGCAGGTTCGAATCCTGCTTCGGGCATGGGTGTGTGTGATGTCATTACGTTAGTTAGGTTTAAGTAGTTCTAAGTTCTAGGGGACTGATGACCTCAGATGTTAAGTCCCATAGTGCTCGGAGTCCATCTATACATTACACCAATCGAACAGTACAATATTTCAGTCAACTCTCAGATCGTCTACTCTCTCGCCCAACAGAACAACGACTGCTCTCGGCATCCTCTGAACTACTACTGCACCCAATGGAGGCGGTGGAATAATACTCTTTGGCGCAATCTCTGGCGCTGTGACTCAGTGTAGCCACCTCTCAATGTCCACAGGTTGGTTAGGTTTTAGTAGTTCTAAGTCTAGGGGACTGATGACCTCAGATGTTAAGTCCCATAGTGCTCAGAGCCATCTGAACCATTTTCTGTGCGTTGTTCTTGCCGAAAGCTGCGTGTAAAAACATCTCAGCGGCCCGATTGTACTCAAGGTTATCCGACCGTTGCGTCTTCGTCACCTGACAATGTGGGCCTGTTACGTAGAGCAAAATCAGCTTATTTGGCAAGATTTATTTGCTCAATATTGACCGCTTCCCATACTTGGATAATGAAGGTGAGGGCGGAGCGCCCGCCGCAACGGTGTTTTTCTGGCGCCTGCCGGTCTGGCCACGTGCATCCCTTCCGTCACCTTCTACGTAGCCGCCTCGTTAGAGGATCGGCTGCTAAGGGCCACTAATTACTATGCGCAATAAGTTACCGAGCTTTGTGTTTCTCCGCTGGTTGACACGTTTAATCAGATAAGCACGCTGCCCACTCCCAGCTGCCGTCGCCACCGGTTCACGGAAAGTCTCGCTGTCAACATGTGCGATTGCGTAAACCTAACGATGTCGGCCTTCGTCACTTATGCTTATTTGTTTGTCTGATTTATTTGTAGTCGGCCCTGATTTCAAGCTACTGCACAGTCTCGCAGGTTACGACAAAGCCGAAATGAATCTGGAATGGGTTACACGACTGAGGAAAGGCTGATGGACAGGTAAATACTATGGTACACCAGTTGCAACACAGGCATACGAGCATTTAAGAAAAAAGAATCCTTCGAAAGTGACTAATAACTGTTTTTTTTTCCATTCCCGTTTCAGTTTCATTTAATACTGTTACTCTAAGGCACACCTGACGAATTCCAATGTGGTTCTTCACCTATGCGTTCTTTGACGTCCAAAGGGCGTTAAATTCAGTTCTGTGCTGTCGTTTGATGAACAAAATACGAGCATACACAATATCAGACCAGCTCTCTGATAGGACTCAATACATCTTAGTAAGTAGAACGTAGGACCTCATTATTAACAGAAACAAATATTCAAACGTAAAATTAACTTAGGGTGCACCACAAGGGAGCCCTAGAGCACCGTTATTTTTCTATGTATAGGGTGTCACAGAAATGTTGGATAGGAACCCCTGTCCAGAAACGTCATCCAACGAAGCTAGACGGTCGAAGTTACAAGCGCCGTTAGCTGCGGCTAAGCCAGTGTGCGATTTGCAGGAGGGGATGGGGGGGATGGGGGGGGGGATTTCCCCCCCTTTGCATCAGACCATCCCCTCCTCTGGCTTTAGTTTATGCATCCCAACCTGGGATGTTTATTTCCCATGCACTGGAGTAAAACTCATATAATTTAAATTTGTGGAGCCGAACACTGAAAGTTTTTAATACAGTCTTACTATTAATATGTTTTTTCATTAATTTTGAAAAAGTGTTATGTAGTAGTTAAGCATTTCGAAACATTTAGAACTAAAACACCATTCTCAAGTTGTGATTGTTGCTTTCGTCTAAGGTGCGTCATCCGTTCACTTGCGAGCTTGCGAGGGAAGTAGTGTGGCAGTCATACCGCAGCAGTCGTACCGCAGAGTTGGTTGAGCTGGGGGCTGAAATTCCCACCCCGGGCCCTGACACAGGGTGGTGACCGGCCCGGTACCTGTGCGAACATTTACCGTTGGCCACATTTTGGCAACGGTATGGCGCGGACTAACGCGCCTGGGACGAAAGCACATACACTCCTGGAAATTGAAATAAGAACACCGTGAATTCATTGTCCCAGGAAGGGGAAACTTTATTGACACATTCCTGGGGTCAGATACATGATCACACCGACAGAACCACAGGCACATAGACACAGGCAACAGAGCATGCACAATGTCGGCACTAGTACAGTGTATATCCACCTTTCGCAGCAATGCAGGCTGCTATTCTCCCATGGAGACGATCGTAGAGATGCTGGATGTAGTCCTGTGGAACGGCTTGCCATGCCATTTCCACCTGGCGCCTCAGTTGGACCAGCGTTCGTGCTGGACGTGCAGACCGCGTGAGACGACGCTTCATCCAGTCCCAAACATGCTCAATGGGGGACAGATCCGGAGATCTTGCTGGCCAGGGTAGTTGACTTACACCTTCTAGAGCACGTTGGGTGGCACGGGATACATGCGGACGTGCATTGTCCTGTTGGAACAGCAAGTTCCCTTGCCGGTCTAGGAATGGTAGAACGATGGGTTCGATGACGGTTTGGATGTACCGTGCACTATTCAGTGTCCCCTCGACGATCACCAGTGGTGTACGGCCAGTGTAGGAGATCGCTCCCCACACCATGATGCCGGGTGTTGGCCCTGTGTGCCTCGGTCGTATGCAGTCCTGATTGTGGCGCTCACGCATACGACCATCATTGGCACCAAGGCAGAAGCGACTCTCATCGCTGAAGACGACACGTCTCCATTCGTCCCTCCATTCACGCCTGGCGCGACACCACTGGAGGCGGGCTGCACGATGTTGGGGCGTGAGCGGAAGACGGCCTAACGGTGTGCGGGACCGTAGCCCAGCTTCATGGAGACAGTTGCGAATGGTCCTCGCCGATACCCCAGGAGCAACAGTGTCCCTAATTTGCTGGGAAGTGGCGGTGCGGTCCCCTACGGCACTGCGTAGGATCCTACGGTCTTGGCGTGCATCCGTGCGTCGCTGCGGTCCGGTCCCAGGTCGACGGGCACGTGCACCTTCCGCCGACCACTGGCGACAACATCGATGTACTGTGGAGACCTCACGCCCCACGTGTTGAGCAATTCGGCGGTACGTCCACCCGGCCTCCCGCATGCCCACTATACGCCCTCGCTCAAAGTCCGTCAACTGCACATACGGTTCACGTCCACGCTGTCGCGGCATGCTACCAGTGTTAAAGACTGCGATGGAGCTCCGTATGCCACGGCAAACTGGCTGACACTGACGGCGGCGGTGCACAAATGCTGCGCAGCTAGCGCCATTCGACGGCCAACACCGCGGTTCCTGGTGTGTCCGCTGTGCCGTGCGTGTGATCATTGCTTGTACAGCCCTCTCGCAGTGTCCGGAGCAAGTATGGTGGGTCTGACACACCGGTGTCAATGTGTTCTTTTTTCCATTTCCAGGAGTGTATTACTAAATAACGCACCATCTTGTGCTTCTAGTTCCTAGGATACTATTTCGTGGACCTTCTTTAAATACTCTTCTCTTCCACCATCGTTTTCTTTTCCTTCGGTTTTCATTTCCGTTGTTAGCTGCGTGCGCAAGTACCAAGTAGGCCGCCGCTGCGATACTTTATCATCCTTTATACTACAAGACCGACACACGTGTGGCACAAATTCTGTTGCTTTGGTATAAATTAACCTGCCGCATGCAACATACGCCGCAAGATGTTGCCTTTTGTAGCATGCTACAAGGTGACGCACGCCACATTTCCGTAGCATGCCACAATGTTGCAAGACGTCGCCCCAGCGTAAACGAGGCTTTAGAGCCACGTCTGTATTGTATGGTGGATGTGATGTGTTGCGTACGAAACTAAAACCTGCCATCAGATCCAAACGTCGTGGAAAACTGTGAAGAGGTGTCATCCTGCAACAAGATAACGCTCGCCCACATTCTGCCAAACGGACAGCCGTCGCAAAAAGAAGTTGAGATTCGAGGTGCTGGAACATCCACCATACAGTACAGACCTGGCTCCAAGTGATTTTCACATGTTTGGACCCTTACAGGAAGATTTGAAAGAGATGAAGACGTCATTGCTGCGGTGCAAAATTGGTTACAGATGCAACCGAAAAACGTATTTTCTGATGAAATAAAAAAAAAAACCTCGTAAAACGTCGGGAAAACTACATTAAGTCCAGGGAGGTTACGTAGAAAAATAACGCACGTTTCAGTTTTCTATCATCAGAATAAGTACAGCTTTTCACAAATGTGCCTTTACTTTTTGAATTCCCGTCGTATACCTGTATGTAGATGATTTTGTAAATAAGCTTTACCTATAATGAACTTTTAAAGATTCGAGGTGTGGCTAGAAAAAAACCGGACTAGTACTGGTGAAACAATAAAACGAATGCAATAAGGCTGAAAGTCGCGTGGCTTGTCACGTGACTCTCGCTCCGCCTACTGCTCGAGTTTCATCTGCCTCCTGCACTCAGTCTGCCCGTGGCGTCTGTTTTAAGTAGTTGACGTTTTGTCTGTGCGTCGGAAAATGTTGAGTGTACAGAAAGAACAGCGTGTTAACATCAAATTTTGTTTCAAACTAGCAAAATCTGCAAGTGAAACGTTTGTAATGTTACAAAAAGTGTACGGCGATGATTGTTTATCGCGAACACAAGCGTTTGAGTGGTTTAAACGATTTAAAGATGGCCGCGAAGACACCAGTGATGACACTCGCACTGGCAGACCATTGTCAGCAGAAACTGATGCAAACATTGAAAAAATCGGTAAACTTGTTCGACAAGATCGCCGTTTAACAATCAGAGCAGTGTCTGAGTTAACAGGAGTTGACAAGGAAAGTGTTAGGCAGATTCAAATGGTTCAAATGGCTCTGAGCACTATGGGACTCAACTGCTGAGGTCATTAGTCCCCTAGAACTTAGAACTAGTTAAACCTAACTAACCTAAGGACATCACAAAGATCCATGCCCGAGGCAGGATTCGAACCTGCGACCGTAGCGGTCTTGCGGTTCCAGACTGCAGCGCCTTTAACCGCACGGCCACTTCGGCCGGCTAGGCAGATTCTTCATGAAAGTTTCAACATGAACAAAGTGTGTTCAAAACTGGTTCCAAAGTGTCTCACAATTGAACAGAAGGAACGCCGAAGAATGATTTGTTCTGACATCCTGGAAAACATTGAAAGTGATCCCACCTTCTTACAAAATGTTATTACTTGCGATGAATCGTGGTTTTTTACTTACGATCCCGAAACTAAACGCCAATCGATGCATTGGAAAACTCCTGGTTCTCCACGACAAAAAAAAGCACGAATGTCAAAATCGAAATTCAAGGCAATGATGATTGTTTTTTTTTGACATCAAAGGGATTGTGCACATTGATTGGGTACCAGAGGGACAAACAGTGAATCAGCATTACTACATTAGCGTCCTGGCTACCCTACGTGAGCGAGTACGGAGAAAACGGAACGATTTGTGGAGAAAAAAGTCATGGATCCTTCACCAAGACAATGCCCCAGGTCACAGTGCGTTGTCAGTGAAGACGTTTTCGGCAAAACGCAACATTCCCATCTTACAAGGGGAGGCCTCCAATTGTGAAATTCAGATTCGATTCATACTGCGCATAATAAAAGCTCATGGCCAGAGGTGTAATGTGGCAAAGTACCAAGATGCACTTCTCAGCCGTTGTCGAGAAAATCGACAGTTAAAAGAAACCGTTGCCGTGAAATACTCTCTACGATTAATGAGTGCGCCTCCATTTTTCCGTTTGTTTAACAGGGTGTAGCAAAGCTCTCCCGTCCGCACTCATTTTCGACGATGTAATAAGTTGCGCTAGGGACCGCATCTACCTTCTTTCGAAGTTAGCAGGCAACTACGCTGTTATGCGGCGGCTCGTTTCGGCCCATTCAACATCGGTCCTTCAAGTGTAACGAGCGAGTAACGGAGTTTATATTTCATACCTGCCACAGCGAATCTGTGCTCGTGGGGTCTCTATTCTAATTCGAACGTTTGACTTATGCTATACGTATTCGTTTCGGAATATCGTTTCTACGTCTTCCGTTAACTATACGTGATTAACATTATGAAGACGATTAATAACATTTGTGAAATAGAACTTTGTTTGCGGAAAACATAATGACGTTCGAAGTCGCCAGTTTTTTCACGACAAACGACTTTCAACAACTTATTATATGCATAATTGTTGCAACTGATCGCCGGGAATTATACACACACACACACACACACACACACACACACACACACACATATATATATATATATATATATATATATATATATATATATATATATATATATATATATGATTGATTGGTTTGTGCGGCGTGCAACTGCGCGGTTATCAGCGTATATATATATATATATATATATATATATATATATATATATATATTTGAATTACAAAAAACAAATACTAATAAAGAAAAGGTTGAATGGCGCGAGATTCGATCCGGCGACCTTCGGATTACGAACCCGAGCGCTTACCGCTGCACCACGACGCTGTAGAAAGTAGAGAGTATTTCACCGCAACGGTTTCTTTTAACTGTCGATTTTCTCGACAACGGCTGAGAAGTGCATCTTGGTGCTTTGCCACAGTGCACCTCTGGCCATGAGCTTTTATTATGCGCAGTATGAATCGAATCTGAATTTCACAATTGGCGGCCTCCCCTCGTTAGATCATCCACCCTACTCACCTGATTTGGCCCCCTGTGACTTTTTTCTTTTCCCTAAAGTCAAGTCAGCTTTGAAAGGAACTAGATTTGAGACAGTTGAAGCAGTAAAAGAAAAAGCGACGGAAGTAATGTATGGACTTACCGAAAATGATCTGCAGCATTGCTATGAACAGTGGAAAATTCGTATGGAGCGGTGTAGAGACCGAGGAGGAGAGTACATTGAAGGAGATAACATGAAATTGTAAATAATTGTAAATAAATGTTTTTTCCAGCATCGGTCCGGTTTTTTTCTAGCCGCACCTCGTATAACAAGGGATGGCTTTTCTGATAGTGCATACGCGTGCATAGTGAGTTTCGGCAATAACTGTTTAACCATGGGTAACGCCGCGGTCCAAGCTAGTAACATATGTAATTATACTAACCCCCTAAGACATCCCCCCCCCCCCCCCCACTGGTAAAAGCACAAATCGCACCCTGGGCCAAGCTCAATCCTTCAGCAGCAAATCTGACTTTGTACGTAAAGAAAACCATTGGAGCTGCGATCACTGAATAGCAAACAACTATGCGAGACGTTCCGCCTATGGACCGTCAACGTACAAAGTGACGTTTGCTCAAGGCGTGGTCTACTGTTAAGCACCGCCCGTAGCTTCGACGCTCTGTAACGTCGTTGGCTGACGTTTCCGGACACGGGTTTCTGTTCCGACGTAAGGACAAGCGCCGGCACGACGACGAAGGACGGAAGAGCGGAGACGGCTGTGAGACGACGTCAGCCAATAGCAGGCTGACTAGGACGAGACCACGACAGGGGCCCTATTCTGTATGGTTAATACCGATTGGTGCAGTAGGTTAGTCTCGGTAGTGACGTCATTTTCGGTTCTTTATCGAAATATCCTATTCAGTAAGCTTCTGAGACTTGTTACCGAACGGTCCTCCCACCGATTTTGCGACAATTGTACCGAGAGGTTTTGGATTTCAGTGTGGCCCTGTCGATCGGTGACCTGTGGTTTATGTTCACCTATAATTTGTTATTTTAAACATATTGAGCGGTTTTAGCTTTGGATTTAGTGACTGTGTTACAAAAGAATAACCAGAGGACGCATCCAGTTGGAAAGTGAGTTCGTAATAGACTATTTTCCTTTTTTAGAAATATGGTTAAAAATGGTTCAAATGGCTCTGAGCACTATGGGACTTAACATCTGAGGTCATCAGTCCCCTAGAACTTCGACTACTTAAACCTAACTAACCTAAGGACATCACACACATCCATGCCTGAGGCAGGATTCGAACCTGCGACCGTAGCGGTCGCGCGGTTCACATCTACATCTACATCTAAATCCATACTCCGCAAGTCACCTGACGGTGTGTGGCGGAGGGTACCCTGAGTACCTCTATCGGTTCTCCCTTCTATTCCAGTCTCGTATCGTTCGTGGAAAGAAGGATTGTCGGTATGCTTCTGTGTGGGCTCTAATCTCTCTGATTTTATCCTCATGGTCTCTTCGCGAGATATACCTAGGAAGGAGCAATATACTGCTTGACTCTTCGGTGAAGGTATGTTCTCGAAACTTCAACAAAAGCCCGTACCGAGCTACTGAGCGTCTCTCCCGCAGAGTCTTCCACTGGAGTTTATCTATCATCTCCGTAACGCTTTCGCGATTACTAAATGATCCTGTAACGAAGCGCGCTGCTCTCCGTTGGATCTTCTCTATCTCTTCTATCAACCCTATCTGGTACGGATCCCACACTGCTGAGCAGTACTCAAGCAGTGGGCGAACAAGCGCACTGTAACCTACTTCCTTTGTTTTCGGATTGCATTTCCTTCGGATTCTTCCAATGAATCTCAGTCTGGCATCTGCTTTACCGACGATCAACTTTATATGATCATTCCATTTTAAATCACTCCTAATGCGTTCTCCCAGATAATTTATGGAATTAACTGCTTCCAGTTGCTGACCTGCTATTTTGTAGCTAAATGATAAGGGATCTATCTTTCTATGTATTCGCAGCACATTACACTTGTCTACATTGAGATTCAATTGCCATTCCCTGCACCATGCGTCAATTCGCTGCAGATACTCCTGCATTTCAGTACAATTTTCCACTGTTACAACCTCTCGATACACCACAGCATCATCTGCAAAAAGCCTCAGTGAACTTCCGATGTCATCCACAAGGTCATTTATGTATATCGTTCCACACTGAAGCGCCTAGAACCGCTCGGCCACACTGGCCGGCAGAAAGAAATATGGTTAGGTTAGGTTGTTACTGTGAATGATTACATAAAAAAAAAACGTTTTCGCTCAATATTCTCTCATAATTTGTTATTTTTATGCAAATAAGAGTTGAAATATCATTAAATATCAAGACATCGGTTCTGCTTACGTATATTACGTGAGTGTGAACTGACGTTACTAGCGACTTTGTGTACTTTTTCCCACAAATAGGTTAGTTAATAATTATCGAAACGTGTTTACAACTTTCAAGTAACAATGGAAAGCAATTACGTGAAGCCTGATATTGGAAACCTTCCAAACTATCACGCATTTATGACTTACGGAGCACCGTTTGGCAACGAAGTCAGCCTACATTCCTCTACACAATACTACAACAAATGGGCACCGCATTGCTGTTGTTTGGCGTGGCCAAGTAGCAATAAATCGGCGGGAGGTGGCAAGAAAAATCAAGGGAACTTTGATTGAAAACTGTCAAAGTAGCATAGACCAGTTCCAGAGAATACCGTTTATCAACATGTAAATTTTATCAAAGGCCTACTACATAGCACAGGTTCTCCCCATTCCATCAATGGTGGCGAAGACGATCATGTCGACCTTAGCAAAGTTCTTCTGGAAAGGGGAATTTTTTCGAGTGCCGGTGAAGACAGCAGTTTTGGATCCAAGCAATGGAGGAATGGGTCTAACCGACATCAAGTCTAAAGCGATGGCATTGTATGTCAAACGAACATGGAGCATAATGCGTAACGATCCAGGGTGCATTACAGCAAAACTATACGACATTGTCAGGCCAGAAGGTGTAGAGCTGCCGATAAATATACAAAGAATAAGTTTTAAGCTAAAACACATTAGGGAGCAGTATCTTGAACTAAGTTATCTCAGCAAAAAGCTTTTAAACTCCAAAAACGCTACAGCAAAGGCGATTTTAGCTGAAAGACGGAAACATGAAAGGAAAAATAACATAGAAATTAAAGCTACTGGAATAGCATGGAATGTGGTCTGGGAAAACATCAGTAGTGATGTTGTTTCGTCTGACGTGAGAACAGCGTGGTACAAGGTAGTCAATAACATCATCAGCGCTAATGAGCGTCTCTTTGCCATCAGTTTAAGTGACACATACCTCTGCAGCAAATGCAACCTCGTTGATGGTGTGCCTCATCGTTACACATGTGGAGGTCGGATTATCAACTGGAGGCGGAACAGGGAGAAAATTGCTCAGATAACAAGAACTTCAGCAATGTACCGACTAATATTTTCGTCACACCAGAAGAAAGTTACTATCATCAGGCAAAAAATAACGCAGTGATTTGGTTAATGGGCAATTGTACAAGTTATGTTTTTAACAATATTGGGAGCGATGAACATATTGAATACAAGATGTATATGGAAAATGAATTGGAGAAAATACTCAAATATCAGAATCACAATAAGAAATATGGTAACATGCTCCGAATTGTCTTCAACAGAATGGGTATAGGTTAGGAACTGGATTCCTCGTAGAGAGGGAATGGGTTGCATCACGTTCCCGACCCTAACCTCACCTGCAAGTCACACATGACAAATAAATCAGTAGTACAGCAGATACAAGAATATGACGACAAACATCTGATGTCTGTTATAAAGGAAGATCTTGAACTCCCTAAGGATGCGTTTTAGAAGGCTGGAGCTGAGAAAAATAACAAGGCAGTGAAGGATTTTGCGATGTCGCTGTTCGGGACTGCTCTTGTGTCCACGTAGTTTACCCTGGAAGGAACACACATCAAGGATTTACTGACTGATTAATTTGGGTCTGGGAAATGATGGTGAGGAACCTCAGGCTGCAGAAGAAGAAAACGTGCATGCTGAAGTGCCACCAGTTGAAGATGACAGCGAAGGTGTTAAATTGTGCTACTGCTAATGGCTGAATATCATTCCTCATTCTATGAATGCTGTAATTTATGACTGCAATTATCTGTCACCTTATTTACGTGATTTCATTGTAGCAATTGTTGTTACTGTTTTTGTGAAATAAAAAAAAGTGGTTAGCGCGCGGGAATGCAATTCCAAAGGTCACGGGTTTGCGCAAGGGTGGACGCAAATTTTTTTTTTCCTCCTCATATATGCAACACATTCTGAGACATTGTTATTCGTGTAAGTTCAGATTTGTCTGCAATATTCGTTATTACTTACATGTAAGAGCGCACTTCCTCAGTAATGATTTCGTGATTTTTGTGTGTTTAAAATACGAAATATGAAATTGTTGGAGATGAAATTGCTGTGAGTGAAACAACCGACAGTCGACAGTGACCTTTATATTTTTTCTTGTCAGAAATAATTCACCATTTTTTCCGAATATGTAGCGATTTCCGAGTATGCTGTTAGACAGTAATCTAAGAGCACAACTTAAATTACTGAGAACGTAACTATCAGCAATCATCTTCATAATCTTGCTTGTCACAAGTATTTATCTGCGATCGAATCCTCAACCACAGTAGATAGAGATGAAAGAACTCTGCGTAATATATTTATACTGTAGCATCGTATACAAAACATTTTCATTCATGAGATGCATGTTATAAACTTCGACGAACTGCAGGCGATCTCTAAAATGCGTTTTTTTTTTCAATTTTGTTTTTAAGACCCAAATTGTTGACGCATCATATAGGGAAGTGGGCTACTTAATAATTTGGATCTCTAGGAGTGTGTTATAACGACATTCTGTTTATCTTCTTATTCTATGAAACTCTCAGAATCAATTTTTCGGGTGTTTTTGTAGATGTATTAGTACTATGTGGTACTACACACTATTCCTAACTCATTTTCCGAAACGTAAAATCCAAAACACGATGCCAGTGTGAATGAGAATAAGATGACATAATGCGGCATTTACGACAATCTGCAGAATACAGTCAAATACACTATCGTTATTATGCATGCATGGAAACATGCGGTCAGAGAAACTGTAAAACTTTTTATGCATTTCAGCTGAGAATCATGGAAATGGAAATACTGCACCTGATACTGTTAAGGAGGAGGCAAGGGCGATGAAGGCGGGCACGTCAGCTCGATGGAATGTCGCGTCATGCGTTATGGCAACGTAAACGCAATTTTCGGTACTTGGAAGAACAGTGCGTCTATGTCGCCTGCTAGCCGCTTTGTGTTCGTGGCGCTGTGCGCGCTGCAGTGCGCATGCGCGGATCTGCGGCCGCTTGCTTTTGACTGGCTTGTGCGACGCGAACCGGCAACAGCGCTTCGGTTCTCTAGACCCGAACGGTATCGCTACCGATATGGATACTGAATAACGCAGGGACTCTAATTCGAGTACTAGACCGTTCGGTGCTATTGAGTACCGAAACGATCGGCACAGTGGCGGAAAGATACAGAATAGGCACCCAGGAGCGGCATCTACACAAAAGAATAAAAGCGCCGCGCCCGCGGCCGGATTGGATGACTAGCCGTCATACTAACGCTACAGCAGCGACTTACGAACTGTTTTGTTTTGCTTGTATTGCTTGAACTGTGGTCTAGGGATCTGAGAAAACAGCTTTTTAGCCATCCTATATTATTAGGCAGGATACTACAGTTTTCCTATCCTCCATTTGTTCCTCAAGACACTTTCTACAACCCCTTTCAGTTTGTCGCAACATTCCTGGGACGTCCTAGACATTTATACTAGGTGCTCGGAAATTCCCATTCCAGACTTCTAGGACTTATAGAGGGAAGTGAGTAGATAATATTTTGAACTGGAAACCATGTCTGGAAATGTACTGTCTCCGTTCTACAACCGTTTGAAAACATGTTGATAACGTGACCACTTTTACAAGTAATTGCTTAGGTGTGACCCAATACATCACTGATTTTGCAATTATATTCATTAACAGGCAAAGAAATTGCTCGTGTCCTCTTTCCGGGTTCTCTTCAACGTGGAGTACGGCCTCTTCCAATTCGGGTGTGCGGCATTTCCATGGAGCACAACAGTCACGCCTGCTGATGGTGAAGGTAGCCTGTGTCGAAGCCGTAGCATAATTGTGGCGAAAACGGAAGGCGATAGAATCGGTCTTCCATTAACTAAGCTTCGCCATTCACAAGGAAGTGTATTCTCCAAATATACACACAACCATGTTGCTCTAACACTCGTAGAAACGTCAATGAGGCTCGAAACAGATCAGAGAGGATTGCTGCGCTAGTATTAGTCTTAGTCGTAGGAAAGGGGAATTTTGTTAAAATCCAGTAGAGGCGCGGTTGGGCGATGAAGTTTGGCGCCGCTGGTAGTGTGTGGTAATAGTCGGCAGCCAGTAGGCAAGGCGGAGTAAACATGGCGCGGAGCTGCAGCGGCGTATTGCATGTACGATGTATTTGGAGTGAAGCAACAGCTAGGCAGGGAACTGCAGCATTGCTCTAAGTTATTGCGATGTATGAGGCGAGGCAGTAGGCACAGCCAGGAGGGCAATGTGTAAACGGTTGACGTACGGGAATTTACCCCTGCCATAGTTTCTGTCTCTCTCTGATACTACGTCAGAAGCGAGCGGAAAAGCAGTGTAAATAGTCAGTCACCTTTAGCTTGAGGGTGTGCCAGGTCAGTCGAGAGTCGGGTCGGACCCGTGCTGGTCTACGCTTATAGGGGCCAGTCTGGCAGCGATGTTTTAAATATTCTGTGTAAATCTGTTCTTTGGTTCTATGCACTTGTTCGGGCTCTATCCCGCCTCCGGGGGCACAACACCGGGGCGGGACGGAACGGCAGCCAGGTACTTGGAGATTGCACGATCTGCCTGAAGGAGGGCAGTGGCAGTGGTCTGCAGTGGGTCCAGGACGGGCCACGTTCACTTCCCACCTGGCATACCGGGGTCCGGGCGAGGCGTGCACTGCAGGGGCATCAGAGACAACGGCGGGTGTTGCCACCCGGCATTCACCACTAGTGGCAAGTTGCGGCACTGCATCCAGGAGGGGATGGGTTCGAGTCTGGTCCTGTCCTGGGAGCAGCAGCGGCCGAGGGCCACGGGTGACCAGTACATCCACCTTCGTCCCGTGGTCGGACAGAGCAGGCCAAATGGGCTGCAGGACGGCAGGGACCAGGGACTGTAACAGTCTCTAGAATTGCGCGCAGCTACGCGACGCAAGATACGACTAATCGGCAGGCGGCGACCAGTCAGAGCGCGGCCGGCTTTCAGCTGAGCGGCCTCGCAGACGGCAGCAGCGGTGTTGGCATACCAGGAGTTGCTGAGCAGGCTGGACTCGCGGGACAACACTGCACCGACACTACGCTCCACCCATTATAATACTGTAAATTATGTGAATAAGGAAACGCTTCCAAATACCGCTGTATCAGTCCGACTGTCCCTTGACGCTATTGAACTTGCTCGGCCACCTGACGAAATGCGCTGTGTTGGGCCCCAGCTTCAGCTTTGCCAGCTGGAGTCCCGGGTTCGACAACCGACACGCCGCGACAGGGTGTATAGACGTCAAGTGATATCGCCCGATCCATCTTAACCACCCCGTGGCCGGCCGAAGTGGCCGAGCGGTTCTAGGCGCTACAGTCTGGAGCTGCGCGACCGCTACGGTTGCAGGTTCGAATCCTGCCTCGGGCATGGATGTGTGTGATGTCCTTAGGTTAGTTAGGTTTAAGTAGTTCTAAGTTCTAGGGGACTGATGACCTCAGAAGTTAGCTCCCATAGCGCTCAGAGCCATTTGAACTATTTAACCACTCCGCACCATGACTACCATGCTGCATACCTACCTAGCAAACATGTTTTCAAACGGTTGTAGCAGGAAATGGTACGTTTCCAGACATGGGTTGGTTCAAATGGCTCTGAGCACTATGCGACTTAACTTCTGAGGTCATCAGTCGCCTAGAACTTAGAACTAATTAAACCTAACCAACCGAAGGACATCACACACAACCATGCCCGAGGCAGGATTCGAACCTGCGACCGTAGCGGTCGCGCAGCTCCAGACTGTAGCGCCTAGAACCACGCGGCCACTCTGGCCGGCCCGGACATGTGTTCCTATTCGAAATATTATGTACTCACTTCCCTATACAAGTCCTAGAGGTTTGCAACGGGAACTTGTGAACACACTGTATACAGGGCCTCTCTCCTAAGAGTCGTCAGGTACATTTTCTTTGGTGTCTCAGCGGATAACTGCAATTTCGTTTACACCGTGTATTGCTGGAATCAGCTCAAACAAATACTGCTCATCACGTCTTTTACGCGACGCCCAGTGTGGATGGAAAGCACCGGTTTATTTCCTGTTATGAACGAAATCAATTTTTGGGCGTTATTTTACGTGCCATCCGATAGTGCGATCCCAGATTAGTCTAGTGTGAGATTTGTTACGTGTCCCATTACTTGCGAACAGACTGATGTAGTTACCAACGTTATTCACCATGGTAATTACACACAGGATGTTCCAGGAGGAATGGTCAATATTCCGGAATATTACGGGAACGCTCATTCGAAGAAAAAAAAAAAGTCTAGTAAACATGGGGCGTCAAATGCGTACCTTAAGAGCAATGACACTTGGTGCGTGGAGGTGCGTGGAAGAGATGTGTTTAGCAGTAACAGAGATGAAAAACTGCTCATTTTTTTAAGGCAGGCAGTTTGTAGGCCATGTTCACTGGACTTTTTTCCTTGTTTTGGTCCATACTACCACCTCCCAAAATGTGGAAAGCAAACAACTTGCAGCAGAAGAGATTTGTATCATAATATTGAAGACGAATAAGGTATACATTTTATTTTTTTTTGTTTCGAATCATGGTTCCTGTCATATCCGTGAATACTGACAATTCATGAAGATAAGAAAATATTTTAATATACACTACTGGCCATTAAAATTGCTACACCACGAAGATGACGTGCTACAGACGCGAAAATTAACCGACAGGAAGAAGATGCTGTGATATGCAAATGAGTAGCTTTTCAGAGGATTCACACAAGGTTGGCGCCGGTGGCGACACCTACAACGTGCTGACACTAGGAAAGTTTCCAACCGATTTCTCATACACAAACAGCAGTTCACCGGCGTTGCCTGTTGAAACGTTGTTGCGATGCCTCGTGTAAGTAGGAGAAAAGCATACCATCACGTTTCCGACTGTCATAAAGGTCGGATTGTAGCCTATTGCGATTGCGGTTTATCGTATCGCGACATTGCTACTCGCGTTGGTCGAGATCCAATGACTGTTAGCAGAATATGGAATCGGTGGGTTCAGGAGGGTAATACGGAACGCCGTGCTGGATCCCAACGGCCTCATATCACTAGCAGTCGAGATGACAGGCATCTTATCAGCATGGTTGTAACGGATCGTGCAGACACGTCTCGATCCCTGAGTCAACAGATGGGGACGTTTGCAAGACAACAACCATCTGCACGAACAGTTCGACGACGTTTGCAGCAGCATGGAATATCAGCTCGGAGACCATGGCTGCGGTTTCCCTTGACGTTGCATCACAGTCAGGAGCGCCTGCGATGGTGTACTCAACGACGAACCTGGGTGCACGAATGGCAAAACGTCACTTTTTCGGATTAATCTAGGTTATGTTTACAGCATCATGATGGTCGTATACGTGTTTGGAGACATCGCGGTGAGCGCACATTGGAAGCGTGTATTCGTCATCGTCATACTGGCGTATCACCCGGCGTGATGGTATGGGGTGCCATTGGTTACACGTCTCGGTCACCTCTTGTTCGCATTGACGGCACTTTGAACAGTGGACGTTGCATTTCAGATGTGTTACGACTCGTGGCTCTACCCTTTATTCGATCCCTGCGAAACCCTATATTTCAGCAGGATAATGCACGACGCATGTTGCAGGTCCTGTACGGGCCTTTCTGGATACAGAAAATGTTCGACTGCTGCCCCAGCCAGCACATTCTCCAGAACTCTCACCAATTGAAAACATCTGGTCAATGGTGACCGAGCAACTGACTGGTCACAATACGCCAGTCACTACTCTTGATGAACTGTGGTATCGTGTTGAAGCTGCATGGGCAGCTGTACCTATACACGCCATCGAAGCCCAGGCGTATCAAGGTCGTTATTACGGCCAGAGGCGGTTGTTCTGGGTACTGATTTCTCAGGATCTATGAACCCAAACTGAGTGAAAATGTAATCACATGTCAGTTCTCGTATAATATATTTGTGCAATGAATACCCGTTTATTTATTTCTTCTTGGTGTAACAATCTTAATGGCCAGTAGTGTACTTTCTTTTTCATAACATTATGAGATGTCCGTCCTATCCGTCCAGTCATTGAAATGTTTGTTCTCTTTCTGTAGCCTTGGCACTTGTCATACTATACGTTGGTTATAGAATATGCGCCTTGTGGTAAGAGTACATTACCGTCGCAAGTAAATGTGATGAATAGTGAGAGCAGGCGAGACACCACACAGACGTCTCAGAAATAGTTGGTTGATTTGGAGCAGAGGACCAAACAGCGAGGTCATCAGTCTCACAGAAATGAAAACAGCAAATAAACGGGTGTGAACAATTTTACAACAAAGGAATTCAGGAGTCAAGACTTCCAGAAGCGGAACGCTACTTCAAAAATGTTTTGACAGAGCACAGAGAAACTATGTGACTGTTCAAAATGGTTCAAATGGCTCTAAGCACTATGGGACTTAACATCTATGGTCATCAGTCCCCTAGAACTTAGAACTACTTAAACCTAACTAACCTAAGGACATCACACAACACCCAGTCATCACGAGGCATGTGACTGTGAAACTGTCGCTTTCATTTGTTGCTGCTTATGTGACAAAGTATTACGTTTTCATCATCACATTCACATTCATACGAACACCTATATTAGGCAAAGAGGCATTCTCACCCACTTACCAGTCGTACAAATGAGGTGTGTCGATAAGAGATTCCTATCATATGACACATGGACTGTCACTAATGCCGTGTATGACGCACCAGACGTGTTTTCCAGTGGAGGGTTCGGTTGACTTGTCGCCTTCTCATCAAACGTTTGCGGTTCCCATTCGAGAGCCACTTGCTTTCTCGGCTGGTGATAGAGCAGTTATACAGAATCGACTGTGAGAGGTTTCTGCCTTACATCTCGCTGTTGCAAACAGACGTCACACCACGACATAGACACAAATTTGAATAAAGCGAACAGTGAAGAAAAAAAAATTGTATCGAGGGATGTGTGAACATGCCTCGCCCTCTTGGTAATCCAACATCGTAACCACTTCACCCCGACGCCATTCCTGATGTGGTGTTTGGTGTTTGGGGCGATCAACTGCGTGGTCATCAGCGCCTGTACAAAGTCACCACTTTTTCGCAGTCCAATTTCTTAGACAGTCCAATCTAGCCACTGTCACGAATGATGATGATGACAACACAAACACCGGAGTGGCCGTGCGGTTCTAGGCGCTACAGTCTGGAACCGGGCGACAGCTACGGTCGCAGGTTCGAATCCTGCCTCGGGCATGGATGTGTGTGATGTCCTTAGGTTAGTTAGGTTTAATTAGTTCTAAGTTCTAGGCGACTGATGACCTCAGATGTTAAGTCCCATAGTGCTCAGAGCCATTTGAACCATTTTGAGTTAAGTCGCATAGTGTTCAGAGCCATTTGAACCCAAACACCCACTTCCGGGCAGAGAAAATCCCCAACAGGCCGGGAATTGAACCCGGGACCAGGACACCGTGATGCAGAGGCAGCAACACTAGCCACTTTTTTTTTCGGTATTGATCGTTGGGTTTGGTCGTTGCGGACGTCACATGACATCCGATAAAGTTCGTTTGTTGATCCTTCTACTCAGTTTTTTATTACAGAGGCCAACCAGCTCTCTGGTCGCGACACTAGACCACGAGCTGTGGACAGACGCCAGTTCTGTTCGCGGCTGCTCTATATTGCACTTCTTGTTCTTGTACCATTCACTGTTTCCATTCTGCTCTCTTTTCACAGTCCAGTACACCTTCTGTCTGTTTTCATGGTTGATCTGCGTTCAGTTTTTGACGTGTTATCCACTGGACCCTCTTACCCCTAAATCTGAGGGGGGTGCGATGGGGAGTTTCCGTGTGAGATCCCCCGCCATAGTACCGTAGCATGCCGCTAGAGGAAGCAGCACTGATAAAGTGTAGAGAGCCTGTATAGGGAGAGAGTGGCCATAGGTGAAGTTGCCCGTGATTGGTTGATTAGCTTTGGCAGAAAAATGGCGCCAAACGTCTCTCGCGCTTCCTATGTACGCCGTGCTTTTGACTTGAAGTTCAGAGGACTTTTGGAAACGATTAAAAGGTATTTGAATTATTGAGAGACTTGTTATGCGTTGTGCATGCATGTTCGATTTAGTTGTATATCGTTTTTAGTACGTAATTAGAGTTTGCGATCTTAAATACGAGTTGAAATAATGAAGCGTTTTGTGATGAAGTCGGTACGCCTACATGTTTGAAGTAAACACGTTAGTAATTGTACAGTATTGTTTTTTACATCTGTAATTCGTTCTGCAGACGTTCGTAAACGATGCCAGGTTGTGCTGCATTTGGTTGTTCCAATAGAGGCGAAGGTGGATTTCGCAGTCTTTTTAAATATTTTTAGTGACGCAAAACAGGTAGGTCTATAACAATTTACTGCATTTTTAAGCTCTTATTTCTTTAACAGTTCGTGCATACTGGTAGCATCACAAACTTTTCTGAAGCCAATATCTGACAGTCCTTGCTGGAAACGGAAAGTTCCTGTAATTGTTGTGCCACGCTCATTAGACTTTATAGCGTCAAACTTTATTTCGTTCCGAATCCGAAGACTAGGCACTATTTTGGTTACAGTATTATTGCCTGACTGTTGACGCAGGCAAGTTGTAAGCACGTTTTCCGCAGTTGTCGTGGTTGCTGAAACATTATTCGTAGTAAATAACTGTAGGTACTCTTGAAGACAGTTTTTAATAGGCCTACTTACTGTGGGGTAGAAGGGATACGGTAGTTTTCTTGTTATACTTTGAAACACCCCCGTTTAAAATTCCTTTACTGGATTTGTGTAATTTATCGAAGCCGCTAAACAGTTAATTATTATGATTATATGACCGTGTGCTTAATGGATGAAAGGCTATCGGTTTTTCTGCTGTGGTTTCGGGGGCATTTCAACCGAGTGCGGCTGTTCTGAGACCGAATAGTGGAATGATTGAAAGTTTTCTATTATTAAGGACCACAAAGGTTGCGATGTACAAACTGTATTGTATTTTCTACGAACACACAAATTCTGAGGCGGTTGCTACCTTCGCCTTACACGTCTAATTACGGCTATATCTTTTTATTGATTGCTGATTTTCAGTACTTCGTCACACGCAATGCTGATGGTTAACATCCACAACAATCCTCACTGCAATCCATGGTTGTCGCTGGCCGACGCGGTTGAAGCGAAACACGTAATTCAGCACTTGTCACTTTCTGTTTCATATCACTCGCGAATCGGTATTAGTGAGGGTCAACCCCACGACTCGTCATACTCCGGTGAATTTTACCGTTTACAACTCACTCGACCACCCTTCTTGCCCGTCTCTCCTGCGCTACCGCTCACTCGACACTCTCCCATACTACTCCGCACTCGACACTCGTCTCACTGCCTTCTGCAGCGCTCGACAATCGACTCCTGTCTACTATCGACCCGGGCGTCGGACACTATCATGTTCGTGGGATCACGGACCCCTTACAACTTGGTCGTTATTACAGTAGCCTACATTTAACATTACCTGATTTTTGTAATCTTTTTCGTTTGTTATCTACGAGAGGTATTCAGTGTATATATGAAAGAAAGTCGTAAGCAGTTGTTTATTTGTGACATGCAAAAAGTTTGAAGACGGGACAAGAAGTACTAATACGACTCACACTTTTTGCATGTCACAAGTAAACAACTGCTTACGACTTTCATTCATCTGTATGAAATTTTCCTGTGCTGTACGTAGTAGGCTACAATGGGTATATTAGAGCTGTAAAGAAAGGCATTTAACGAATGATTTCGCCATATTATCTTGTGCTTTTGGTTGGGTGAGTGTGTACTCCACTACTGCCCTACTGGCCATTTAAAAGTTTGGCAGAAAAATGGCCGCCGAATCGTCCGGTTGGCCACTCTCTCCCTATACAGGCTCTCTAGTTTCCCCGTCGTGCTGACGCCGGGGCGACGCCGCTTCCACGAAGCGCACGCCCGATCACCGCAGCCAGGGAGAGTTCCGGAGCGCCGGCCCTGCTGTTCCGGGGGCAGTGAACACCTCTGGTCGCACACCGCCCGCCGCTTTCGCTGCGACGGGCGCCGCTGGAGTTGCCGGGGCACCCCTTCTTCGGGTTTCCGGTCAACGACTTGGCTTGCACTGTTCCCTAGTCGTGTGCTTCCCGGTCTTCGTCCGAGTTGTTGATTGCATTTTTATGCACAATTTTTGAACGACAGACTCAGTCGTCTTCTTCACCTGCCATGAGTATGCTGTTAAGTGTAATCGCTGTCTTGGACTCTAACCAGACTGTGAGCAATAGATCTTTTTTGTTTTTTGCTGTGTATTTTGAAGTCCCATATCATGTGATCTCCACCTCATCGTGTCAGATTAGGGACGATAGGATACAATCTGGTGAGCAAGATGTATAAGACAGGCGAAATACCCTCAGACTTCAAGAAGAATATAATAATTCCAATCCCAAAGAAAGCAGGTGTTGCCGGCCGAAGTGGCCGTGCGGTTAAAGGCGCTGCAGTCTGGAACCGCAAGACCGCTACGGTCGCAGGTTCGAATCCTGCCTCGGGCATGGATGTCTGTGATGTCCTTAGGTTAGTTAGGTTTAACTAGTTCTAAGTTCTAGGGGACTAATGACCTCAGCAGTTGAGTCCCATAGTGCTCAGAGCCATTTGAACCATTTGAAAGCAGGTGTTGACAAATGTGAAAATTACCGAACTATCAGTTTAATAAGTCACACTTGCAAAGTACTAACGCGAATCCTTTACAGACGAATGGAAAAGCTGGTAGAAGCCGACCTCGGGGAAGATCAGTTTGGATTCCGTAGAAATGAAGGAACACGTGTGGCAATACTGACCCTACGACTTATCTTAGAAGCTAGATTAAGGAAAGCCAAACCTACGTTTCTGGCATTTATAGACTTCGAGAAAGCTTTTGACAATGTTGACTGGAATACTCTCTTTCAAATTCTAAAGGTGGCAGGGGTAAAATACAGGAAGCCAAAGGCTATTTACAATTTGTACAGAAACCAGATGGCAGTTATAAGAGTCGAGGGGCATGAAAGGGAAGCAGTGGTTGCGAAGAGAGTGAGACAGGGTTGTAGTCCGCAGCTCGTGGTCGTGCGGTAGCGTTCTCGCTTCCCACGCCCGAGTTCCCGGGTTCGATTCCCTCCGCGGTCAGGGATTTTCTCTGCATCGTGATGACTGGGTGTTGTGGGATGTCCTTAGGTTAGTTAGGTTTAAGTAGTTCTAAGTTCTAGGGGACTGATGACCATAGATGTTAAGTCCCATAGTGCTCAGAGCCAGCCAGACAGGGTTGTAGCCTACCCCCGACGTTATTCAATCTGTATATTGAGCAAGCAGTAAAGGAAACAAAAGAAAAATTTAGAGTAGGCATTAAAATCCATGGAGAAGGAATAAAAACTTTGAGGTTCGCCGACGACATTGTAATTCTGTCAGAGACAGCAAAGGCCCTGGTAGAGCAGTCGAACGGAATGGACAGTGTCTTGAAAGGAGGGTATAAGATGAACATCAACAAAAGCAAAACGATGATAATGGAATGTAGTCGAATTAAGTCGGGTGATGCTGAGGGAATTAGATTAGGAAATGAGACACTTAAAGTAGTAAAGGAATTTTGCTATTTGGGGAGCAAAGTAACTGATGATGGTCGAAGTAGAGAGGATATAAAATGTAGACTGGCAATGGCAAGGAAAGCGTTTCTGAAGAAGAGAAATTTGTTAACATCGAGTATAGATTTAAGTGTCAGGAAGTCGTTTCTGAAAGTATTTGTATGGAGTGTAGCCATGTGTGGAAGTGAAACATGGACGATAAATAGTTTGGACAAGAAGAGAATAGAAGCTTTCGAAATGTGGTGCTTCAGAAGAATGCTGAAGATTAGATGGGTAGATCACATAACTAATGAGGAGGTATTGAATAGAATTGGGGAGAAGAGGAGTTTGTGGCACAACTTGACTAGAAGAAGGGATCGGTTGGTAGGAGATGTTCTGAGGCATCAAGGGATCAGCAATTTGGTATTGGAGGGCAGCGTGGAGGGTAAAAATCGTAGAGGGAGACCAAGAGATGAATACACTAAGCAGATTCAGGGGGATGTAGGCTGCAGTAGGTACTGGGAGATGAAGAAGCTTGCACAGGATAGAGTAGCATCGAGAGCTGCATCAAACCAGTCTCAGGACTGAAGACCACAACAACAACAACATCAGTGAAGTGCATGCAGAAAACATTATGAGCGATGGGCTGGTACGGAAATGGGCGAGAATTGCTGAAGATGGCCGTACTAATGTGAATGATGTGGAACGAAGTGAGCGATCTTCAGTCATTACTGGCGAATTAGTGCAGAAAGTTGATGAAAAAGTGAGAGACAACGGACGCTTTACGATTTCGCCGTTATGTTATGAGTTTTCTCAGGGGACAAGAAGTGTGCATTATGCAGTTCTTGTTTAATCAGGCGGCAGATATCTGCGAGGTTGGTAAGCAAAAGTTGTTTGTACGATACATACGTACCTTAATATTTGTGGGAATTGTATAGAAAAGTAGGTTAAAATAGAGGCTTTCATGTAAAAATGAAAAGGCTGAGAAAAGTCTACTTGTCATGTTGATTAATGGGGTTCCTGCCGGTTATTCGAGTCTTCCTTGCACGATATTTCAACTGCGTGACTCGCAGTCTTCTTCAGGTGCTGTCTGATACTGAGGGCGGGTGGAGGGGGGGGGGGGGGATCCACCGGGGCTGAACCGCACAATAGCCCGGGGTTCGGTGTGAGGCGGCGGTGGAGTGGGTGGACTGCTGTAGCCTGTTGTGGGGTTATGAACCACAGGGCTACGGCGAGATGAAGCCTCTCCGTTCTAGGTCCCCTGTTCAATACACAACATATATAAACAGCTGCAATTCTCTGCGAATATTATAACTTTATTTTTTTATTTTTTGGGCGTTCATTTTATTGCCACTTCTGATCAAAGTACTTGCTCACACATCGAATGTATTATAAGCAAACAAAAGCAAATACACCATCCAGTCATATTAAAGTGACCACCTCCTATGTTCGACGTCAACGTGCAGTAACCACTCCCAGGCGGCAGGCGGCAGCAGTGGAGGGTATACAGTATAAAGAGTATCGGGTGGGAGGGGATTCCAATTCGGTTTTACAGAGAGTACTCTACTGCATTGGCTCCTTACTTAGCCTGCATTTATCGCGAGTCTCTTGCCCAACGTAAAGTCCCGAGCGACTGGAAAAAAGCGCCGGTGACCCCTATATATAAGAAGGGTAGAAGCATCGCTCCTGCGAAACGCAACTCGCCCTTTTTTCACATGATATCTTGCGAACCATGGATGAAGGGTATCAGACGGATGCCATATTCCTTGACTTCCGGAAAGCGTTTGACTCGGTGCCCCACTGCCGAGTCCTAACTAAGGTACGAGCTTATGGGATTGGTTCCCAAATATGTGAGTGGCTCGAAGACTTCTTAGTAATAGAACCCAGTACGTTGTCCTGAGGTGAACGTATCATCTGGAGTGCCCTAGGGAAGTGTGGTAGGTCCGCTGTTGTTTTCTATCTAAGTAAATGATCTTTTGGATAGGGTGGATAGCAATGTGCGGCTGTTGGCTGATGATGCTGTGGTGTACGGGAAGGTGTCGTCGTTGAGTGACTGTAGGAGGATACAAGATGACTTGGACAGGATTTGTGATTGGTGTAAAGATTGGCAGCTAACTCTAAATATAGATAAACGTAAATTAATGCAGATGAATAGGAAAAAGAATCCTGTAATGTTTGAGTATTTCATTAGTAGTGTAGCGCTTGACACAGTCACGTCGATTAAATATTTGGGCGTAACATTGCAGAGCGATATGAAGTGGGACAAGCATGTAATGGCAGTTGTGGGGAAGGTGGATAGTCGTCTTCGGTTCATTGGTAGAATTTTGGGAGGATGTGGTTCATCTGTAAAGGAGATCGCTTATTAAACACTAATACAACCTATTCTTCAGTACTGCTCGAGCGTTTGGGATCCCTATCACGTCGGATTGAGGGAGGACATAGAAGCAATTCAGAGGCGGGCTGCTAGATTTGTTACTGGTAGGTTTGATCATCACGCGAGTGTTACGGAAATGCTTCAGGAACTCGGATGGGAGTCTCTCGAGGAAAGGAGGCGTTCTTTTCGTGAATCGCTACTGAGGAAATTCAGAGAACCAGCATTTGAGGCTGACTGCAGTACAATTTTACTGCCGCCAACTTATATTTCGCGGAAAGACCACAAAGATAAGATGTCTACATCTACATCCATACTCCGCAAGCCACCTGACGGTGTGTGGCAGAGGGTACCCTGAGTACGTCTATCGGTTCTCCCTTCTATTCCAGTCTCGTATTGTTCGTGGAAAGAAGGATTGTCGGTATGTTTCTGTGTGGGCTCTAATCTCTCTGATTTTATCCTCATGGTCTCTTCGCGAGATATACGTAGGAGGGAGCAATATACTGCTTGACTCTTCGGTGAAGGTATGTTCTCGAAACTTTAACAAAAGCCCGTACCGAGCTACTGAGCGTTTCTCCTGCAGAGTATTCCACTGGAGTTTATTTATCATCTCCGTAACGCTTTCGCGATTACTAAATGATGCTGTAACGAAACGCGCTGCACTCCGTTGGATATTCTCCACCTCTTCCATCAACCCTATCTGGTACGGATCCCACACTGCTGAGCAGTATTCAAGCAGTGAGCGAACAAGCGTACTGTAACCTACTTCCTTCGTTTTCGGATTGCATTTTCTTAGGATTCTTCCAATGAATCTGTCTGGCATCTGCTTTAGCGACGGTCAACTTTATATGATCATTCCATTTTAAATCACTCCTAATGCGCAATCCCAGATAATTTATGGAATTAACTGATTCCAGTTGCTGACCTGCTATACTGTAGCTAAATGATGTGGGATTTTTCTTTCTGTGTATTCGCAGCACATTACACTTGGCTACATTGAGATTCAATTGCCATTCCCTGCATCATGCGTCAATTCGCTGCAGATCCTCCTGCATTTCAGTACAATTTTCCATTGTTACAACCTCTCGATATACCACAGCATCATCCGCAAAAAGCCTCAGTGAACTTCCGATGTCATCCGCAAGGTAATTTATGTACATTGTGAATAGCAACGGTCCCACGACACTCCCCTGCGGCACACCTGAAATCACTCTTACTTCGGAAGACTTCTCTCCATTGAGAATGACATGCTGCGTTCTGTTATCTAGGAACTCTTCAATCCAATCACACAATTGGTCTGATAGCCCATATGCAATATCCAATGAAAACTGAGTGATCTATAACCAATCGGCCATCACAGTGGAAGATGCTGGTGAATACTAATTAAAAAACCGCTCGTTGTCCCGTAAGGAATTCATTTTTGCATACACAATACTATATGAACATTACTCATGGCGTTGAATTAAAGTTATTTTCTATCTTCTTGTCACAGGGCCAGTACCCTATATCATGCAATGTAACTTCTATTTGCACCGTCTTAAGATGTCCTGAAAAGGTCCGAAAACCAATTTCTCGAATGAACGAGTGTTTCAAGTCAGTGACTCTTTGCAATTTTCTGTATTCAATTGGCTTTTGTTACCCGCCTTCATAGCCGAGGCCGCTAATGCGATGCCTATGCGGTGGCGCTCGACTCTGAAATAAGCAGGTTCGAAGCCTGGTGGCGGAGGAAATTTTCACTGTCATTGTTTGGCCGGAAAGGGGAGGAGAGGCGATGGCGTGAAGTTTCTGATCACGAGTCTTTGTGCCAAAGTCCTGGACTGAATTTCAAATCTCTCCACAGTGTCATGTGAACTGAGGGCATTTGACGCTGCTGGTGGTGTTCCCTCCGTCTGATGGGGACGTTAAGATCGGCGACCCCGTTGGTGCTTTTCGAGAGGAGTATGCTTTGTGCCTCAGTTGTACGACTGGATTCGTGATTTCCTCTCGGAAAGGTCACAGTTCGTAGTAATAGACGGAAAGTCAGCGAGTAAAACAAAAGTAATATCCGGCGTTCCCCAAGGAAGTGTTATAGGTTCTCTATTGTTCCTGATCTATATTAACGACATAGGAGTCAATCTGAGTAGCCGTCTTAGATTGTCTGCAGATGATGCTGTCATTTACCGTATTGTAAAGTCATCAAAACCAAAACGAATAGCAGAATGATTCAGATAAGACATCTGTATGGTGCGAAAAGTGGCAATTGACCCTGAATAAAGAAAAGTGTGAAATTATTCACATGAGTACTAAAAGAAATCAGTTAAATTTCGATTACGAGATAAACCACACAAATCTGAAGGCTGTAAATTCAGCTAAATACTTAGCGATTACAATTACAAATAACCTAATCTGGAACGGCCACATAGATAACATTGTGGGTAGAGCAAACCAAAGACTGCAATTCGTTGGCAGAACACTTAGAAGGTGGAACAGGTCTACCAAAGAGACTGCTTACACCACGCTTGTCCGCCCTATTCTGGAGTATTGCTGTGCGGTGTGGGATCCGCATCAGGTGGGACTGACGGACGACATCGAAAAACTACAAAGAAGGGCAGCTTATTTTGTATTATCGCGAAATAAGGGAGCTAGTGTCACAGACATGATACGTGAATTGGAGTGGCAATCATTAAAACAAAGGCGATTTTCGTTGCGACGGGATCTTCTCATGAAATTTCAATCACCTGTTATCTCCTCCGATTGCGAAAACATTCTTTTGGCACCCACATACATAGGGAAATATGATCTTCACGATAAAATAAGAGAAATCAGGGGTCGCACAGAAAAATTTAAGTGCTCGTTTTTCGCGCGTGCCGTTCGAGAGTGGAACGGTAGAGAGACAGCATGAAGGTGGTTCATTGAGCCCTCTGCCAGGCACTTTATTGTAAATAGCAGAGTAATCACGTAGATGTAGATGTGATGTAGAGCACCGACTGTCATCCTCTGTCTTTCTTCCATCCATGAAAATACAAAACCATTACTACACTGCACGAGCACTCAACGCAATCATCCACACGACACAGACACACACACTTGACACTTCATCACAGGCCGCAGGAAGGCAACGGCGAACCACCTCCACTGGGACCTTTCCGTCAGCGGTAGTGCTGGATTCTTGCACCTGCTCCCACTACGCTCATCCGCTGAGTATGGCACTACTATCTCTGTCCTTATTTCTTCTTTTGCTATAAAATCGTATATTAGTTTCTACACTTGAGGTGTCAGGTCAGATGGGTGTTCTGAACACAATTTCCACACAAAGCAGCTCAATAGGCTGTGGAGTGGAAGGGGTAGGCTAGCAATAGAACAGTGCATCACCATTGACTAAACACTCATTTATTGAACACATACGTCAGGTATTACCCAAAAGGAATATTCAGTACAAATTACAAAATAATATTCTTTTCCTTTAAACCACTCAAACATTTAAACAGGCAAATAGCAATCATTTAACTGAAATCCTTTTAAGAAAGCAAGACTAGAAAATTTGAATGATGAGTTAAAATCTTATTTAAATAAGCTATGACCGAGCACATATTTTAAAACGAAATACTTCCTTTAAGGAACCAGCGATCAAAATTAATTACATAATCCTCAACAATCATATTAAATCCAAGAGACATTTAAGATTAAACAGTAATATATAACAAATGGTTCAAATGGCTCTGAGCACTATGGGACTTAACATCTGAGGTCATCAGTCCCCTAGAACTTAGAACTACTTAAACCTAACTAACCTAAGGACAACACACACATCCATGCCCGAGGCAGGATTCGAACCTGCGACCGTAGCGGTCTCGCGGTTCCAGACTGTAGCGCCTAGAACCGCTCGGCCACTCTGGCCGGCAATATATAACATCAGAGAGCTGCAGTCCCAAGTTTTAAGCAGCACGTTTCAGATGGAATGCACTGCAAACGTACAAGTCCCTCAGACGATCTCCCCACACGGGAAGTTATTGCCGCAATCGACAAAATATCAACATCATTCCATGTACAGACTTAAAACAAACTAAAAGCTCACTTAAGTTTGGTACAGTTAATGCTCTTTCAACATAACATACATCACAAGTCTAGGCCTAGGACGGCACCGACACCCCGCAGTTTAGCCCGCGAAAAACTACAGCGTTGCACTCATGACGTATCCTTACACAATCCAAGAACAGAGAGCCGGCTCCCCAATAGCGGAACATTTAACCACGCGCAGCATGCGGGTTTGCGGGATGCTGATCTCGCCCTTAACCTCAACACCAGTTCAAATACTAGTCAGCCTACAATCTTGAACCACCATACACATTCCTTCAGTTGCTGCAGAGAAAGCCAATGTGATAGGCAAACAGACCAGCATATGATAAAGGCTTAAGCAATTTCCTTACTAGACAACCCTTATGAATAGTAGCCGTAATTTTTTTTTAACGTGAGCACACCCACAATCAAAAAACAACGCCAATCATAAGGACAGTAGCACATAAGCAAGTAGCAATGGTAACTTCTGCTTAGATTGGCTACAAATCAGAGCGTGATTTAACACACCAGAGAACAGTCTTTCCAACATAACCATCAATACAATAGCAAATTACTCACACGTGTACTCTCCCACGATTTCGATTCGCAAAGCCATAGACAAAACGCGGAGAACGTATCACTTAGACCAACATAATGGTGCTCCCTCAGTTACCCCAAATAACTGACTCCCTTAGTTGCACAGCAAAGAACCAGACCTAATGAAACCACCACAGTTTTCGCCTCTAAATTGTCACAGTATAAGTGAGACTCAATCACAAATGTAATTTTACATCGCCAGTTCCCGTATAGTCAATACGAGCGCCTGATTTTCACCCGTTTATAACGGCAGGCAGCAACATCGTACGGAAAAGAGCTTAGACACAAGCTCTTACCAATTCTCTTCTCCGAAAGCGGCCACCGCAACTCTCGGGAACCACTGGGACATCCAATGCAAAAATCGTTACTCCTTCACACAAATTACAGGACGCCCGCTTCCCGCTGCTTGCTACGGCGCCTTCCGTTCAGAGCCAACTTGTATATCTCCGTGCGGTAGGTCCGGTCCCACACTCGCCGCGTCAACGCGACAACCGTCTTCCACCACGTCCCGGAGCACACCCCCCACAGGACCTCGCCTCGTTACTCCTCGCGTAGGCCCCAGAGGTCGCTGCTCACCGCCCTGACCGTGGCACGAAAGATAAACCACCAGAGTGGCACTATCGATGTGAGCCGCCACGGCTCAACACTTTTAAGTCTTCAGTCGCTAAAATTGTTTGAACATTCGTTGGTTATGCATTGCCGAAGGACTCCACACGCTGCAGCAGCATCGCAGGTTCTTGATATTTTCTGTTGCACCCGAAGAAAATGCGGTTAAGTTCTTCTTCTCTGCCACATTCACATGAAGAAGATGCGATATGCTGAGGCGATGTAGATGCTACCGGAAACTCTCGTGATTAAATCGAAGGTCTGCAATTCTCACTACAAAGTTTCTGTAGTACTTGGAATTTTTTTTTCTTTATCGAGGGCCTGATTTGGAGGGAAGGTGGTTGGGGGGGGGGGGTTGGATCCTGAGTTTAACTTTGTGATACCGGTGCAGGTTTTCGTTCCACTGGGCATGACTGTAGCCTTTATGGCATGTGGTATATAGCCAGGTGGCCCGGACCTATGTCTACCGCTTCCTTGGCCAGCGTGTCTACTTCTTAATTTCCCTTTAATCCGCTGTGCATCTTCTGTCATAATATAATGGTAATCTTATTTAGGCTTTCATAATTTTATGTACGGGATAATTTTTGGTATTGTTTACATCGTAGCATCATCGATCAAATCTGAGTGCGAATCTAGTAAAATAATGACTGTTTCTTCTTGAACTCCTTTTGCGTGTTAAAATCCCTCCAAAAGAGCTGTAAGTTTTGCAGTGAGTATGAACACTTCTTCAGGGAGCTTCAATTTGTCGCCTGGATTAGTCTTTGTTTTTTCGAGATAATAGTCTTATAAATTATTTCTCAATGGCATTTTTTTGTCGGTACGCTATATCTCCCGTATTTCTTAATCAAAATTAATAATTGAGACATCATCTTAAATATTTGGCTCACCACTAATGACAAAAAATACAAATAGATATTTAAGATAATTCCTATTTATTGTTCCGTCTGAGTTGCACATTTCTTTAATTCGATTACATGTTTCGAGAACTCCGGACCAACTTCAGATCTAAGAAATTGCATCAGCACCCTGTCTTGCTACTCAGAACAACATATCAGCACTCTGATTTGTTGTTCTGAGTAGACAGGACAGGTTGCTGATGCAATTACTTAGATCTGAAGATAATCCACAGTGCCGAAACATGTTATTGAATTAAAAAAAGTGTATAACTCAGACCGAGCAATAAATGCGAATTATCTTAAATATGTACTCGTATACAGTTGCTGAATTCTCTGTAGACGATTATGCCGACTATAGAGAAAAAATACAAAAAAATACTGAAAAGTTACTGTTATCTCTAAAAATTTTATTTTGAAGACATCTTTGTAAAGTCTATGTGGGGCGTGCCATCTATTGACAACCTGTTTACCTAATATACGTGATGGTTGTTGCTGTTGTTTTGATTCTTTACGAAAGCGTAGTATATCACGTGAGTTCAGTCATACACGTCGATGTAAAAAATTTGGAAGGCGCTATCTATAAATCTAATCTTACTATTACGCACAACAGCGGTTGGTGGTGTTTAAATTCTGTAAGCAAGCGATGAGCACGGCCCAAATAAACTGAATTACACCAATGTTCATTACAACAGGTCATTTCTGTTTTCTTTTATAACTTAATTTATAACTTTTTTATTTAATTTTTAATTCGTTTGTAGCGTCACGTTACACTTCTTCTAACCTCAATACCGTTAATCTGCATCAAAATTGCTAAACACTGTTATTGTAATAACGATAGTTTTATTACCACCGTATTCAATGCCACAGAAATCAATGAAGAATATGTTTCGGAATTTTATTCAACGGCGATTCTGTGTCCAAAAACGGTGACTGTACAACAGTTAATGAATATGAATGTCATTCAGTTTGTTATCTACAGAGCCAGTGGTTTACCTCAGTTCTGATTCTGTCCAACCTGAAGAAACAGACAACGTTCAATTATAACTAGTAGACCCGTCTTGTTTACCACCTTATCAATTGCTTTCAAAGTAAAAGGTTATTATTATATTAATGTGAGATCTTAACGCTAATCTGGCATTAATTACTGTTGTAATATTAGTGGTTACTCAATTATGCGAGTACATCATCACTGCCAAATTTTTTGATTCCGATAAAATGTGCTCACACCCCGCATTAACCTCACACCTTCTGATCCAGCCATGCTTTTCCAAGTAACAAGACAAGAATTTTCAACAAAAGTAGCTTTTGCAATGACCGTTAATAAATTGTAACGTCTAACGCTTTATAGGGCAGAACTGTAATTACCAGAACCTGCTTTTTTCACATTGAAGTTATATGTGGCTTTCTCGCGAGTTCCCACATTTAGTGACAATTTTTTTTGTGCTAAAGACACCTACAACCAAAAAGTAAACGATGATCTCATTATAACTGCTAATGTTCTCTTCAAAGAAGTTTTGTAAATTTAAGATTAAAAAAGAATTAAATTAATCTCACAAAGACAGTACCTGCTTTTCATATGTCTTACAGTTAACAATATTGTACATAACGATGATTTTTTACATTGAGACTAATATTTATTACTGTGTAAAATATCATACATTTTATTAATAAATACTCGCATTTACTTATTACTCCAATGCTGTATAAACATCGAAGCGCAACATCCGCACTGATAAAGGTGACAGATGACCTGAAACTTTTCATGGACAGACAAGAAGCGACTATCATTTGCTTGTTAGATTTCAGCAAAGCATTTGATACCGTCGACTTCGACATCTTACTAGCCAAACTTAGCGGTCTAAATTTCTCACCAAGTGCAGTGCAATGGTTTCACTCATACATGACGTCTCGTCAGCAACACGTCCTGTCTGGAAATATAAAATCACAATGGCGGCAGGTAGTGTCAGGCGTTCCCCAAGGCTCAGTATTAGGTCCTATACTCTTCTCTCTGTATGTCAATGATGTGTCCTCGGTTCTGACCTATTGCAAATATCATATGTGTGCTGATGACCTTCAGTTGTATCTAAGTGCGAAACCAAGCAATCTCAAGAAAGCTATTGAAAATTTCAATACTGACCTCGATGCACTGTCAAAATGGGCACAGGACATAGGACTAAAACTAAACACATCTAAAACCCAAGCGGTACTTGTTGGTCACTCTAAGCTTATTAGCCCAAAACAGCGGGAATCCGTACCGCCTCTTATCCTAAATGGAACAAATATTAACTTCTCTCACTCAGAAAAGAGTTTGGTAGTAATAATAAATGAAAATCTAAATTGGACAGAGCACGTAACTGCAGTGTGCAAAAAAGTATCTGCATCCCTTCATGTCCTACAAAAATATAAAAAAAACTCTTCCCTTTCGAGTTGAAAAAGAAATCAGTACAAACGCTTATACTCCCAATCATTGACTACAGCGATATTATCCTACAAGGCCTCTCTCACGAAAATTCGCGACGTCTAGAACTGGTCATGAATGCCTGCGTCCGATATATGTGACGTTCGACTTTTTGATCACATTTCATCAGCATATGAAAAATTGTCCTGGCTGCGTGCAGACAAACGCAGAGGTTTCCATACACTCTGTCTCATCTACTGCCTTATAAATGTACACTGTCCCTCATATCTCTCCTCGTCCCTAACGCTCATGTCGGAACAACATGACAGAAACACACTTTCCCATCATAATAAAATCCTCTCTGTACCACTGCATCGCTCAGTCACCTCCTCCAAGTCCTTTACAGTAGCGGGAACCCGACTCTGGAATAGCCTCCCTCGTTATGTTAGAGAACTTAAGAACATGTCCGGCTTCAAAAAGCAGTTAATGACGTATCTACTTAAGCAACAGTAATGCCTTCCTCTGTACATGAATGCACTTCACCTCATTACTTCCCTCTTTCCCCCTCCTTAAATCTCTCTTCCCCAAAACTCGCTATACTAGTAAACATCTACTTTACACACCAAGATATTAACGTACATCTGCACAAATCTTCATTACTATTGCCAATTTTTCTCATGTTTGCCGTTATTATCTGATTTTTTTTACTGTTATTATTATTGCTTTTATCATAATCTGTATGTATAGCACCTGTTGTAAAAATACTGCCAGCGTTTACTTTATTAGGTCTTAGTCACTACTCTTTATTCATATTGTCCGAAAACAAACATCGAAAACTATTCGGAGGGAAAAAAGAAATTATGACAAACGGCGACTAGATGAGATAGAACAAGATTTTAAGAAGAACAACACCAGGAATTTTTATAAGACGTTTAAAGAACATATTGCAGGATACCAGCCACCCAATCTTTGTTTCAAGAAACCGGATGGTTCACTAGAAACTAACACAAAGAATAACTGCCAAATCCTCGCAGACTATTTCAACAAACTTCTCAACTGCGAAAGACCTACAGAGGATATTCACTACGAGACGTCTACACCAAATCCTGACGCTAAACCGCCAACCATCAACGAAATAGTAGAAATTATCAAGACTCTGAAAAACAATAGAGCCCCAGGAGAAGATGGAATTATTGCAGAACTATGGAAACTAAATGACGAAAGATTAACAGGAAAAATTCACAAAATCATATTAAACATTTGGGAAACAGAACAGATCCCTTCTGAATGGAAATGCGCACTCATCCATCCACTCCACAAAAAAGGGGACAAAACTGAACCAAATAATTACAGGGGTATCTCACTCGTACCGGTCACATATAAAATCCTATCAAAAGTTCTCATGAATAGATTAGAAGAACAAGCTGACCCACAAATAGGAGAATACCAGGCTGGTTTTCGCAAGGGACGATCATGCATAGAGCAGATCTGGAATCTGAAAATGATTCTCCAGATGAGAAACACCCGAAACACAGTGGTTACTTTTGTAGATTTTAAAAAGGCCTACGACTCAATAGACAGAGTAGTGCTCTGCAAGACGCTGGAAGAATTCAGCATTGACAGAAAGACAAGAGCAATCATTCGGGAAACATTAACTGACACAATCTCCAAGGTTAAATTTATGGGGGATATCTCGGAACCATTTGAAATCCAAACTGGAGTGCGACAGGGTGACGGACTTTCTTTAATATCATTCTTGAAAAAATTATCAGGACATGGGAAAAAGAAGTCAAAGGAATCCAAATTGGCATTAGAAAAGATAATAGATTCAATGTGAAGTGTTTAGCTTTTGCAGATGACCTTGCAATCCTCACAAATAATAGAAAAGAAGCTACTAACGCCATAGAGAAATTACACGAAATTGCACAAAGAACCGGCCTGCAAATCTCATATGAGAAAACCCAGTACATAGAAAGAGTGCCACAAGACAAATCGCCTATTGTGACAACCCATGGGAAAATTGTACAAGTACCACATTTTAAGTACCTGGGAGAAATCATCCAGCCATCAGGGATCAACCTAAAGGCCAATGAGGAAAGAATAAAAAAACTACAGAAAGCATATAAACTCACGTGGAACTATTATAACAAAAAGTCCATATCCATTAACGCAAAATTGAGGCACTACAACACCGTCGTACTTCCGGAGGCACTGTATGCATCTGAAACAACACAAATAGGTGGGCAAACTAAAATCAAAGAAATAGAGAAACAAGAAAGGAAAATTCTCAGGAAAATTTTTGGCCCGATACAAGAGCAAGGAATCTGGAAGAAGAGACCAACATCAGAATTATATAAATACACAGACAAGATTACAGATACAATAAGGAAAAGAAGAATGCAGTTCTACGGACATATCCACAGGATGAATGAAAACAGAATTTCAAAGCGAACTGTTAAAGTCATCAACTCAGGCAGGGGAAAAACAAAATGGATAAAAGAAGTTGAAGAGGACTTCAGACAAGCACACATAACAGTAAATTATGCAGAAAATAGAACTGAATTCAGGAACATCATCAAAAAACATAAATTTGACACCACAACACAGAAGAGAACAGGATACAAATGGACAGCGGAGCGAAAGAAACAACACAGTGAACACATGAAGAAAATTTGGGCTCAGAAAAAACATAAACAATCATCATAAAGGAATTCAAGTTCAAACGCTCTCTTAAATGGGAATAATCGAAAATAATAATAATAATAATTGTCACTAGAGTAATCTAATTTTCTTATTTAAAGTATTGTCATGATGTAACTTGATGTGTGAAATGCTGCATGTGTGGAACACTGGTCCGATGTAAGAGAGGGCCTGATGGCCCTAATATGATCAGGTTAAATAAATAAATAAATAAAATAAACAAATAAAATATATCATCTGTAGGCGATTGATCAAGATAGAGTGCGAATTACTTGCACAGGTAAACTGGTTAAACCTTAATGACTACCCTTTGTAATCAGACACTTGTGTCATTACATCAGTTTCAGGCTCTAGACTATAGGATCAGTGCCCTTTTTTTTAATGCTTGATCCGCCTTTTCCCAACCCTGCAGCACGTCTTACGTCGTCAGTGATGCCTAGCCGCCCCTCTTGTAAACATCCAGCGGATGACAGTCGTTTGTTTTCATTTCGATCGCCGCAGTTTCTGCCAGGCGTCGCCGATTTATTAATCGTCCGCCGTTCTATTCCCAGAACGGCCAATATAGCAGGAGCAAGGCAAGGCGAGGTCGGGAGCGAGCCGGCGCCGAACTCTGCCGAGCGCACACGAGTGCGCCCGAGCGTTACGTACCGTGTCTCGGCGGCCGCAGCGGCGGGTAGCAGTCGCAGGAAAGTGGCAGACAGAAGAGCCACGCAGCTTGAGCCAAGACACACACAACACACACGGCCTGCAGCCACCATGTGCGACCTCATGTACTTCGACGCCCTGCGGGAGCCGGTGAGTTTATTTTATGGCCTATTGTGCTTCTTGTTTACCCTGAGGACAGGTGACTGCCCCGGAGGTTCTGCGTCATCGTAGCGGCACTTGGCGCTCTTCCACGTCGGTGCATTGTCGTGTTGCTTGAACACGTGATTATCCCTATTTCAGGTGGCACATCTCTGCCGACATGCTTGCTGTGGGCATTTCGGAAGCACGTGTCAGTTCGAGCTGCCCGCGCTATTCGAAAGCGGCAGTCTTGTTGGTGTCATTGTGGACTTGTTGCTCTTTCTCTGCTTCTATCTTTTGCCGATTTCAGCAGAAATTCTTCAGATGCGCAGTTCTTCTTTGCAGCTACAGTGATACAGCAGTACAGTTATTCAATAAGGTGCCAATTTGCCCACTTATTGTTATTTTTTGTGTTTGCTGTCGCAAAGCGCTTCAGTTGGAAGAGGTGGAGGTGCACTGACCCCTGGCATAGGGCGACATGTCAAACGAGCAACGACGTTCCACTTTCGTCTCAGCTGGACCAGCAAGCGGCACAGTGATTTACTGTTTTCGAGAAAAAAAAAAAAAAACATCAGCAGTCGCGTGCATGTTGTGGAAGGTTCTCTCGGAGGGCGTACCTCGTGGCGGCTTGCTGCGTTGTCGATGTCGTCGTTTTGTCGCTCCCGTCAAGGCTGCCCGACTCGAGAGAAAGGAGGTCACGACGGGCGCGCGCCATCTTGCTTCTTGGTGCTAGTTAGAGACGCAATACGGACACCTTCGAACGCGGTACACCCAGGCGCTGGGTGTCGGAGCGAAGGAGGGATAAAAGAGGGAACTGACAGAGGCGGAGAATCGTGAAACTATCGCCGTTTCTTTCGGATCGCACGCTGCTCCGCGCCGGTCACAACGCTTGTCTCAGACTGTGCACCTGTTGCATCATTCCTTCAAATATCTCGACGGGGGGGACAGGCAGTTGGTGACATGGCGAGGCCACATTCCAGGTCTGCAAGGTCGGGCACCTGACGCGGCTGTAGTGCATGAAATGGACCTTAAGAGCAGCAAACATATTTACCGAAATAATGAAATAATACGAATGAAACATTATTGTATTTTGAGGAATAATCACACGAATCATATCCAGATCACAAAGATACGCATTTTCTTAATTTTCCGAGTTGTTTAGTGGTGAATTCAATGATTCTACCTTGTGCATGACCTTACTTTTATCAACAATTTTACTGTCGACAGCCTGATCGAGCACAAGAAAACAGTAAACATCGAAATGTGTACAATCGTACAAAAGTTCCACGCTGAGCAGTTACGTAATAACGTGGCGCACTCTCTCTCTTGTCAAAAACTTCTCTTCGTGGTAATTAACCGTCCCGTCGTCATTAAGCCCATTAAGGCGGGGGGCTGTTAGAGTTGACGAGGACGGAGGGACACCTGCCTTTGAGAGAAAGCATCCCAGCATACGTCTAAAGTGATACAGAGGAAAAACTGAAATCCTTAATCTCGAGGCAGCCGGGATTTATATGCGCTTCTCTTGAATCAGGAGATAGTGACTTTTTCATCTTGTTGACAAACTATGTTGTTGGCCTTAAAATGTAGGACAGAAAAACACATCCTTATGAAGCTCTGCTTTATGCTTTCTGAGGAAGTATTTTCGCCGCCATCTCTTGAAGCTACAGAAATTACTGCTCATTTTCCACTCATCACCCAGCTTCAAGTAACCTTAGGAATAGTGAATTCCAGTCTACAGAATACTGATCAGAAAAAAAATTGCGCCGGAGACCGTTAGGCTGTATTAGAAAGCAGAGCAACCGTGGAGTTGCGAAGACAGTCGGGAGATAGAAGCTATAAGTAGACTTCAAGTATATTCGGCTGGCTCAGTCAGAAATATCATTGCTCACGAAAACCGTCTTTTACGACGAAGAGCTGGAACGATCGCTGGAAATCCCTGAGCCGGCTGGCACCTGTCGCACGAGACCGATGTAGGTAGGAGTGGATGGCAACGTGTCGATCAGGGGCTCCGTATGGGAGCTGAGTCCTCTGTCCACATGGACAACGCCGCTAAGAACCAACGGGGACGGCGGGACACGGAGAGATCTCCACACAGACCCCCCCCCCCCCCGCCTCTTATCCTACAGCTATATTGTTGAATAATTGTGGATCTAAGGCAACCATTTCCAACAAAGAAAACAGTGCAAATCTAATTTATTTCTTGGTCGTATCGGTCCCCATCTAACATAGCTGAATCACCGTCAAAAACAACGCTTTTAATAACGAATGAAATAATTATGTTAACGGAACGGACCATCCATAAATATTTTCGACATACCACCCCCCCCCCCCCTCCACACACACACACTTTATAACATCGTGGTACGTTTTCACTATTAGTTTTCTGGATAAGTAACTAGAGGGAGGGCAGGAGTTTGACGAGAAAACACTCCATTTCAGTAACGCCACCTAGAACTAAAAGTGATGGAGGAAGGAAATTTCTGTTAATTTAGCTGAACAAACCATCTCCGTGTTTAGAGAATACAGTGAGAAAATAAAATTACAATAATGGGCGGAACTGTAATTGGTGGCACCTTCCGAATGCGATGGATTACAGTGCCACCATGGTGGCAGGAAGCGATCACTCTTCACAAGGGGGCATAAACACATGTAAATTTCATTGTCAGTCTCTTTTTGAATGGAAACAGCCAAGTATTCTCCCGAAATCATCTAGGGAATCATGGAAAGCTTTAATCTGAACGAGTGTAAAAAGATCCGAACCCCGTTTCTTCCAAATACATGAGACCAGTGCCGTAAACATTGAGGAGCCTCTCTTGGTTTATCAACAGTATGGTCTACTGATCTTTCTGAAAGTAGAGTAATAACAGACTGAGAGAAAGAAAAGCATAGTTTTGAACGTCTTCCTGAAGTGCACACGTCAGAAGTTCTAATTATCAGATCATTTTCTCTAAGCTTCGCAGCGTTTATAGACTGAAATGACATTGTTTTTAGCTTTAGTGTTACGAAATGCACTCCACCATGAGGTTAAGTAGTCGAGACAACTTAATGCTGAAAGACTATTTCAGTATATCACGCTTATCTCTAACTCGACTGCTTAAGGCGGAGAGTCTGAATGTACCACTGTTTGTAATTCGGTCTGTGAACATATTCCAGTGGACCATTCGAGGTTGCATGTACAACTCGGCTATCCGTCACCGGCCAGGCATGCACGCCAGTTCACCACGGAAAGGCCTCGTGGAGGTACAAACAGTCTATGAAGATGATTACGCTGTGGGCTTCTCATCCCTGAGTCCGGCCAGGCATGCACGCCAGTTCACCACGGAAAGGCCTCGTGGAGGTTGGCGGCCTCGGACAAGATCGTTGTGAGAAATGCCTGCCAGCATATCTTGATTCCACTGTTGAAACTCCATTACATGCCCTGTGTCTACGCAGAAAACTGCCTTGGGCGCTGCTTATGTAAGTCTGCAGAGCTGTTTCCCTTTTTCTTCTGCGCAGATAACGCGCAAGGCGATGGTAATCAAAGACAAGCTGTTCGTCCGTCTCATCAATTACACCCAGGTGACACTACCATAATTAACTTTTTACTGGCAGAAACTGGAAAGAAGATATACATATAACTAACAATGTAAATGTGCATAGGTGGAAACCGTCTGCGCCAGATGTCCTATGATTTAAGTAGTAAATACACTCCTGGAAATTGAAATAAGAACACCGTGAATTCATTGTCCCAGGAAGGGGAAACTTTATTGACACATTCCTGGGGTCAGATACATCACATGATCACACTGACAGAACCACAGGCACATAGACACAGGCAACAGAGCATGCACAATGTCGGCACTAGTACAGTGTATATCCACCTTTCGCAGCAATGCAGGCTGCTATTCTCCCATGGAGACGATCGTAGAGATGCTGGATGTAGTCCTGTGGAACGGCTTGCCATGCCATTTCCACCTGGCGCCTCAGTTGGACCAGCGTTCGTGCTGGACGTGCAGACCGCGTGAGACGACGCTTCATCCAGTCTCAAACATGCTCAATGGGGGACAGATCCGGAGATCTTGCTGGCCAGGGTAGTTGACTTACCCCTTCTAGAGCACGTTGGGTGGCACGGGATACATGCGGACGTGCATTGTCCTGTTGGAACAGCAAGTTCCCTTGCCGGTCTAGGAATGGTAGGACGATGGGTTCGATGACGGTTTGGATGTACCGTGCACTATTCAGTGTCCCCTCGACGATCACCAGTGGTGTACGGCCAGTGTAGGAGATCGCTCCCCACACCATGATGCCGGGTGTTGGCCCTGTGTGCCTCGGTCGTATGCAGTCCTGATTGTGGCGCTCACCTGCACGGCGCTAAACACGCATACGACCATCATTGGCACCAAGGCAGAAGCGACTCTCATCGCTGAAGACGACACGTCTCCATTCGTCCCTCCATTCACGCCTGTCGCGACACCACTGGAGGCGGGCTGCACGATGTTGGGGCGTGAGCGGAAGACGGCCTAACGGTGTGCGGGACCGTAGCCCAGCTTCATGGAGACGGTTGCGAATGGTCCTCGCCGATACCCCAGGAGCAACAGTGTCCCTAATTTGCTGGGAAGTGGCGGTGCGGTCCCCTACGGCACTGCGTAGGATCCTACGGTCTTGGCGTGCATCCGTGCGTCGCTGCGGTCCGGTCCCAGGTCGACGGGCACGTGCACCTTCCGCCGACCACTGGCGACAACATCGATGTACTGTGGAGACCTCACGCCCCACGCGTTGAGCAATTCGGCGGTACGTCCACCCGGCCTCCCGCATGCCCACTATACGCCCTCGCTCAAAGTCCGTCAACTGCACATACGGTTCACGTCCACGCTGTCGCGGCATGCTACCAGTGTTAAAGACTGCGATGGAGCTCCGTATGCCACGGCAAACTGGCTGACACTGACGGCGGCGGTGCACAAATGCTGCGCAGGTAGCGCCATTCGACGGCCAACACCGCGGTTCCTGGTGTGTCCGCTGTGCCGTGCGTGTGATCATTGCTTGTACAGCCCTCTCGCAGTGTCCGGAGCAAGTATGGTGGGTCTGACACACCGGTGTCAATGTGTTCTTTTTTCCATTTCCAGGAGTGTAATTGGTCTATTTTAGCATTTCAAGCCAGTGAAGCATCTCCACACGTTTATTTGGCATCATTTATGAGATGGTATGCTTATGTAAACAATGTGGTCTTGCATGCTCTGGTAGACGTTCCAGTCTAAAAAAAATTATTTGCTTGAATCTATAGCCGCACGTGTATTCTGTTTAATGACTACCGATTTCGGTACCAAATACCATCGTGAGGTCGTCCTTTGGTCGGCAGTCCGCTAGTTCGCTTATCCAAGCAGGTGTGTCACGTACTCATCTTTCAGTCTCCATTTACAACATAGACGGAGCCGTCGCTAATGACTGCGCCTTGGCCAGAACTTTAAACACTAATCTCCTTTCCTTTCTTTTACATCCCCTCCCCCCACCTCCACCCAGCCACCCAACGCTGTTTTTGAATACGAAGAATGCGAACAGGCTATAGCGTCGTGTGTTCAGTTTAGCTGTTTTGCATTTCTCTTAAAATGTGCGCAAGTTGAATGTAGACCTACGCATCACGTTAAAACTGTTCGTCTCGATAAGCTATACAAATACGCCTCACACACTACACTGAGGTTACAGAAAATCACGGGCTTGCAAGATTTTGTGCACGAACTGACCTGTCGATTATGAACCGTAAATGTTCAGCAGGATTAATGGCGGGCGATCTGGGTGCCCAAATAGTTCACTCAAATTGTCCACGATATTCTTCAAACCAATCGCGAACAATTGTGGCTCAGTGGCGTGGCGCATTGTTATCCATACGAGGTGCATTCAAGTTCTAAGGCCTCCGATTTTTTTTCTAATTAACTACTCACCCGAAATCGATGAAACTGGCGTTACTTCTCGACGTAATCGCCCTGCAGACGTACACATTTTTCACAACGCTGAGGCAATAGCAGCACAGCTGGTGAATGTGCGGCCACGGAGAGTGTCTTTCATTGTTCGAGAAAGCCAAAAGTCACTACGAGAGTCCCATTCATGCTGTCGCTGTGCGTCAACATTGCTCGGCAACATGCCACACGGGCAGCCGTGTCGTCATCCGTCAGCATTCGTGGCACCTACCTGGATGACACTTTTCGCATTTTCAGGTCGTCGTGCAAGATTGTATGCACAGAACCCACAGAAATGCCAACTCTGGAGGCGATCTGTTCAACAGTCATTCGGCGATCCCCCAAAGCAATTCTCTCCACTTTCTCGATCGTGTCGTCAGACCGGCTTGTGCGAGCCCGAGGTTGTTTCGGTTTGTTGTCACACGATGTTCTGCCTTCATTAAACTGTCGCACCCACGAACGCACTTTCGACACATCCGTAACTCCATCACCACATGTCTCCTTCAACTGTCGATGAATTGCAATTGGTTTCACACCACGCAAATTCAGAAAACGAATGATTGCACGCTGTTCAAGTAAGGAAAACGTCGCCATTTTAAGTATTTAAAACAGTTCTCATTCTCGCCGCTGGCGGTAAAATTCCATCTGCCGTACGGTGCTGCCATCCCTGGGACGTATTGACAATGAACGCGGCCTCATTTTAAAACAATGCGCATGTTTCTATCTCTTTCCAGTCCGGAGAAAAAAAGTCGGAGGCCTTAGAACTTGAATGCACCTCGTAAAAATTCCATCGTTGTTTGGGAACATGAACACCTTAAACGGCTACGACATAAACAATTCTACTCAATGATCGGTTCGGTTGCACCAGAGGACTCAGTGCATTCCATGTAAACACAGCCTACAGCACTATGGAGCCACCAGCAGCCTGCACAGCTTGGTTCATGGCTTCGTGGACTCTGTGTCGCACTCGAACCATACCAACTGGAACCGTGTCTCATCTGACCAGGGTTTTCCAGTCGTCCAGGGTGCAACCGATGTGGTCACGAGCCCAGGAGAGGTGCTGCAGGCGATGTCCTGCTGTTAACAAAGGCACTCGCGTCGCTCGTCTGCTGCCACAGCCCATTAACGCCAAATTTCGCCGCACTGTCGTAACGGATGCGCTCGCCATACATCGCACATTGATTTCTGTAGTTATTTCACGCACTGTTGCTTGTCTGTTGGCACTGACAACACTGTCAGACGCCGCTGCTCTCGGTCGTTAAGTGAAGGCCGTGGGCCACTGCACTGTCCATGCTAAGAGGTGATGCCTGAAAAGTGACAGTCGCGACACACTCTTGACACTGTGGTTTTCGGAATATTGAATTCCCTTACGATTTCGGAAATGGAATGTCCCATGCGTCTAGCTCCAACTACCATACGCGTTCAAAATCTCTTAATTCCTGTCGTGGGACCATAAACACGTCGGAAAGATTTTTTCAAATGAAACAACTGGTACAAATAAAAGCTCGTCAGTGCACCGCCGTTTTATACTTTGTGTACGCGATACTACCGCCATGTGCATATCGCTATGCCATGACTTTCGTCCCCTCAGTGTGTATTCTCACACACAAACGAACACATACACACACAGTATGAGTTGTCCGCCCTGATAGCTGAATGGTCAGCGTGACGGATGTCGTCCTAAGGGGCCTGGGTTCGATTCCCGGCTGCGACGGGGATCTTCTCCGCTCAGGGACTGGGTGTTGTGTTGTCTTCATCACAAGTTCATCCCCATCCGGCGCTCAGGTCGCCCAATGTGGCGTCGAATGTAGTAAGACCTGCACAGAGGCGGCCGGACCTGCCCCGCAAGGGGCCTCCCGGCCAATGACGCCAAACGCTCATTTCCATTTCCACTACGACTTCATATTTTGAATGGGACGTATTGTCTCAGAAATAAAGGGTCCCCATTGCTCCACTTCCCACCAAGAGTTACAGGAGGCTTTGACTGGTTGTATGCCAAATACTGTAGCCGGTAATTCATTCCTACATACGCAGTTCTTCTCTGCCCTTTCCCCAGTTGACGATTATTCAGCTGAAAATGAAAACCGAAATCTGAAATAGGCATAGTAAAAAAAATATGTGATTCGAAACTCGACTAGGCTGAAAATGACTAAAGTTTCGCAATGGCCCTTGCTAACCATTCTTGCCACTCCCTCCTAAGCTGCTCAGAGCTTCCCACTCCGTACAATGGCTCTTGGCACCTATGTGAGAATTTCTTTTTCTCTTGGCTACAACCTCAGTATTATTATTAAGATGTATTGCTTTTCAGTCAGTCAGCAGTGACACCAGTACACGAAACATATCGTTTTATAATGATTCCGTGTGCAAATTGTGATGGTGCATTTAATTCTCATTTTAGCTTCTTTCCTGTTTCACACTAGCTCAATTTTTTAATAAGTAATGGGAGATATCAGTTAGAGACTTCTCCAAGAAAACATTTCAGCATTTTTCTTTCCACCTCTATTTAACAAAAACTTTTGTTATTTTTTCTTACTCTGTTTTTGTTAACGTTTAATGTATTCTAGCTTGTGTTATTTTCATTGAATGACCCATTCCAGCATCCATCAGTAATGGGTTTTGGAAAATTCAAAAACTATGACGGTCAGAAAGGGGTATGAACTCGAATACTTTTTCAACGTTTTTGTCACTGTGGCTCCACGCTGTGTTGGAGTGCCGGTAACTGAGCCGACACACTATGCTCCAAATTCAGACAATATGTCGAAGGCTTGTCTACTTGCTGATATACTCTTTATTTTAGGAGACAAAGAAACGAAGATTATGATGTGAATCAAGATAACGTGAAATGTACGATCCTTCCTTACATTATTAGGGAGACATTTTAATCATGTTATCAGTTTGCTTGATTCATCCAGGTTTCTTAAGTTGTCAGGAAGGCAGTCTTTCCTGGTTACTTCAGCCTGCTCCTTGTTATTCTATCCAGGTTTCAGACTATATTAATTATTTTCACAATTTTAGTGTGCTTGCTTGTGTGTGAATGAGTATTACTTCAGCTGAACGTGCATTCTATGCTTTTTGACTTTTACAAGTCTTCATTACAACTGACTAGGACTATTTTAGCAAGATGTTACTATCCTCGCTGTTTCCCCGTCGAGTCGGAGATTTCTCCGTTCGAGGACTGGGTGTTGTGTTGTCCTTATCTTCGTGCCGTCATAACTGACACGAAAATGGCTTACATGGTGTCACATGACAAGTCTAAGCCTCTGTAGCTTCGTACCAGGATGCAGCTCGGCCCTAACGAATCTTCTGAATCGTCGAAACACACTGTCGTATCTTCCACTGTTGAGAGGGCTGTATGGGCCCTACCCGAAAGCCAATTAATTAAAAAAGTATCCTCGCAGTAGAGCGTCTTAACTAACCCACCAACCCATCCAAACACACACGCGCAGCCGGCCGTGGTGGCCGAGCGGTTCTAGGCGCTCCAGTCTGGAACCGCGCGACCACTACGGTCGCAGGTTCGAATCCTGCCTCGAGCATGGATGTGTGTGATGTCCTTAGGTTAGTTAGGTTTAAGTAGCTCTAAAGTTCTAGGGGACTGATGACCTCAGAAGTTAAGTTCCATAGTACTCAGTGCCATTTGAACCATTTTGAACACACGCGCATACACACAACTTAGTTCCTCTGCTTGTAGTACAACGATGGTATTCTTCACATCATTCATTGAATTTGATTTCATAGAACCCAAGTACAGAGTCGACCAACATCGTCGTGTAGAGTGTCAAGAGCTTAAGGAACATTTGGGGAAAAAATGAGTGACCATTTAAGAGTTGTGCGTTCTCTGTACCCAAAGCCAATTCCAGCCATGTAAGACTACGGGAAGGAATACTCTATGTTCTTGTTCAACGATTCATCCTAAACATTCGCCAAGGGTGCTTCGAGAGAGGAGAGAAGCAGGAAAATTAGAGTAGAGCCTATCGTCTCATCGACACTTGTTTACTTATGGAGCACAGACTGGTCACGAGGACTGGGAAGTGAATTTAAAGTGGCCTTACTTTAGGCAACGAGGATAATGGAATGTAGTCAAATTAAATCGGGTGATGCTGAGGGGATTAGATTAGGAAATGAGACACTTGAAGTAGTAAAGGAGTTTTGCTATTTAGGGAGTAAAATAACTGATGATGGTCGAAGTAGAGAGGATATAAAATGTAGACTGGCAATGGCAAGGAAATCTTTTCTGAAGAAGAGAAATTTGTTAACATCGAGTATAGATTTAAGTGTCAGGAAGTCGTTTCTGAAAGTATTTGTATGGAGTGTAGCCATGTATGGCAGTGAAACATGGACGATAACCAGTTTGGACAAGAAGAGAATAGAAGCTTTCGAAATGTGGTGCTACAGAAGAATGCTGAAGATAAGGTGGGTAGATCACGTAACTAATGAGGAGGTATTGAATAGGATTGGGGAGAAGAGAAGTTTGTGGCACAACTTGACTAGAAGAAGGGATCGGTTGGTAGGACATGTTTTGAGGCATCAAGGGATCACAAATTTAGCATTGGAGGGCAGCGTGGAGGGTAAAAATCGTAGAGGGAGACCAAGAGATCAATACACTAAGCAGATTCAGAAGGATGTAAGTTGCAGTAGGTACTGGGAGATGAAGAAGCTTGCACAGGATAGAGTAGCATGGAGAGCTGCATCAAACCAGTCTCAGGACTGAGGACCACAACAACAACAACAACAACAACATTACTTTAGGCACGTGTGAATAGCGTATGGACATGTGGATAGTTGTGAACATTCTCTGCAGCTGGTCCACTTGGAGCCTCATACTGAAAAACTTTACTAATATCCTCAGTAGTCCTAGGAATATTTACTATTATCGTTGATGCACAACCGAAGTTTTAAAGTGTGTGTGATTGGGTCAGCACAAGTCGAAATATGATCGTGGGTCTCTACGCTATGTCATAGTTTTCCCCAAGTAAACTGCGTAGGAACTAAACATAAATATAGTGATGGCGCAAGAAGAAAATGTCTCGGACGTCTGTGTAGTACCTGGAAGTTGGCGATTGTTGCGGTGACCTTTAATTTTGCCTTTTCTTTTTACTAGTCGAGCTACTCGCTTGTTACCCCGTGGAGGAAATACCACGCAAAGAACATGCCGGCGCCGCCGGTGAAAAGCGTCGAGTCACGGATGCCAGAGCAATTAGATATCGCAGGAGACTCGTCTGGCAACAGTTGCGACTGGTCGGTCACCTGCGAGCGTTTCAAGTCCTCTGATCTCGCCGTTTATTACAACAAACTGGAGCTCATCTCGAACCTTTTACGTTGTAAGTGGCTCCTAGGTCTTTCCGTTTAATTTTGTGAATGTCTCCGTTGGACCCATTCGTTCGCAACATCCATCTTATGTGAGTGTTCGCGTATATGACTGTAAAAAAAAAAAAATCGTAATCTGGATATTAGACATGTTCGTTTCCGCTCACAAATGACAAAAAAAAATTTTTTTTATTGTAGCTATTTCCCTCCATAATGCCTGTCTACTATATTTGTTATGGCCGCGTGGGATTAGCCGAGCGGTCTAAAGGCGCTGCAGTCCTGGGCTGTGCGGCTGGTCCCGGCGGAGGTTCGAGTCCTCCCTCGGGCATGAGTGTGTGTGTTTGTCCTTAGGATAATTTAGAATAAGTAGTGTGTAAGTTTAGGGACTGGTGACCTTAGCAGTTAAGTCCCATAAGATTTCACACACATTTGAATTTCGAATTATATTTGTTATCGCAGTGAAAAGTGGGACCGTACGAAAGGGAGAAAATACAGTATGTCACTGTAGTCGTTTTACGTTTGTGTGTGTATTGTATGACTTAGACACCGTTCGTACTCGCTTGGAGTTTTTATGGCAATTTGACTTTCAGATTTCTGCCTGAAGATGAATAGCACTCGAAGTGCATTCGCGAAAAAGGAAAATATAAAATATGTTTTGATAACTGTAACCGGAATCTATCATGTTTACTAATAACGTGAATACTGTGACCTGTCTCACGTCAAACTACTATAATCTTAATATTTACTATACTCGTAATACTGAAAGTTTAAATGGGGTGTCAAAGAAAGCATTGCCTCATTTTAAAATTAAATAACACGAAAATAAACGAATGCAAAAAAAATGGCTCTGAGCACTATGGGACTCAACTGCTGTTGTCATTAGTCCCCTAGAACTGAGAACTACTTAAACCTAACTAACCTAAGGACATCACACACATCCATGCCCGAGGCAGGATTCGAACCTGCGACCGTAGCAGTCGCACGGTTCCGGACTGCGCGCCTAGAACCGCGAGACCACCGCGGCCGGCGAAACGAATGCAACAAACGGTCTGTTTATTGTGAAACTTGTAAGAATTTTAAACGGAAGTTTCGAAAAAGTAGTTGCAAAGGTGTATAAAGAAACTCGTCCTCTGCAGACACGCTTTGCCATCATATCACTATCTTTTGAAAGTGTCTACCGCTCTCCGGCCGCTGTGGCCGAGCGGTTCTAGGCGCTTCAGTCTGGAACAGTGCGACCGCTGCGGTCGCAGGTTCGAATCCTGCCTCGGACATGGATGTGTGTGATGTCCTTAGGTTAGTTAGGTTTAAGTAGTTCTAAGTTCTAGGGGACTGATGACCTCAGATGTTAAGTCCCATAGTGCTCAGAGCCATTTGAACCAGTACCGCTCGCAGTACAAAGGTGTTACAATCGAGCAATGAAATTTGTCATTTCGTCTTATATTGTCTCAAGAGAAATAGATTCAGTTGCCACACAGATCAACAGTGCAAGCTTGTCCAGCGTGGCTGGACGGTTACGATAGACACTGTTTTTCAACGTGTCGCGCAAAAAGTAGTGGCAAGGAATCACATTGTGTGAATATAGAGGCCAGACCACGACTACACGCGTAAATTCGGGGTTCCGAAGGATTCATCAAGAAAGTGAAGTACCTGTTCGGTGCGACGAGGGGGAGCCCCATCTCGCACGAATCATTCGGTACCTGGTCGATCATCCAGCGCTTGCTGTTTGGCGACAATTGGTCAAATTGCAACGTACCATTCACTTGACACCAATTCTCACATGAAAAAAGGACCGATAATGCCTCTACTGCATACCGTAGCTCAAACAGTAACTTAGGATGAAAGCAGTGGTTTCGCTTCACTCAAATGGGATTTTTTCGGAACCTCTAGATGTTTTGTTCAGTCCCGAGACCATTCAGGTGAAAGTGTGCTTTACTAGTGAACCAGATGCAGCCAGCATCAAATCTTTCGTAAAGGCAACCTTTTGTGATACAGCGCATGCTGGTATCACCCGGTCACTTTAGATTTTGAATGGAACTATTTCTCGGGATTGTACGCGTGCTGGAACACTTCAAGCCGTCTATGCTGTAATTCTTCGGACGGATTTGCTAAATAAATCTAAAAGCTGGGAACGTTTCCAGCTGTCCGAGTAACTGCAGCTGGCCTGGCACCAACATTTCCCACTTGATCACCAGCCACGAAACCACCCGCAAACCCGCAAGGAAGTCCAAAACGGAGCACCCCCCCCCCCCTATCGCCCAGGTCCCCTCCCCGTTCCTTCTAGAAGTGATTTCCTGTGATTCCTCTAAACGTCCCGATGTTTGCAGCGAGACAATACTAAGGTGTGTCGAAACTGACAGACTTATTTATATCAAAATGGCGATTTTAGAGTCGCGGACTCCTTCCATCCGCCCTCTCACCCCCCCCCCTCCCCCCCTCCACCGGCGCCTACGGCCCTGGATACATATCTGCTAACACCCAGGCCACGTTACTTGTCCGTTCGAATTGGTGAAAAGCTTGAGACTGACCCCTTTGGAATATTACATTGTGTTTGAAATGTTGTTCTTCAAATGGTTCTAAGCAATGTGGGACTTAACATCTGAGGTCATCAGTCCCCTATGATAGTGTGCCTTTATCCAGTTTATGGAAAGCTTTAATATCAATAGGAATAAATCCAAGAATAATTAAAGCAATTCAAAATTTATATAAAAATTCTATTTCAAAAATAAAAATTGGTAAATATCTATCACATGGATTCCAAGTCACAAAAGGATTACGTCAAGGATGTAGCATCTCACCTACATTGTATAAAATATATACAGAAGTAACTTTACAGAATTGGAAGAAAAAATGTCACGCTATGGGAATACCAATAAATGATAGAACAATATACTCGTTACAATTTGCAGATGACCAACTGATTATAGCCCAAGACTATGAGGACATAGAGTATATGACCAGAAAATTGATTCAAGAATATAAAAAATCAGGTCTAAATGTAAACATGAATAAAACAAAGTACATGGTAATTGGTGGAGTGAATGGAGATTTAATATTAGAAGAAGGGATGGGAACAATAACAGCTACCGAGGAATATAAATATTTAGGTGTGAAAATTACAAATGATGGGAAACAGGACAAAGAAATTAGATCAAGAATAAATTCTGGAAAGACGACAATCTCTTTATTGAATGGAATTCTCTGGGACAAACACATAACAACTGATAACAAAATAAGGATTTTTAAAACAATAGTTAGGAGCATTATTACATATGGTTCAGAAGTGTGGACAACAAAATGGCAACTGAAATCAAAATTATTAGCCACAGAAATGGATTTCTGGAGACGTTCAGCAAGAATATCAAGACGAGAAAGAATAAGAAATGAAGTAATCAGAGACAAGATGAAATGTAAAAATTCAATTATTGATTTCATCGAGCACAAACAACTTAAATGGTATGGGCACATCAGACGAATGGAACAGGAAAGGCTACCAAAATGCATAATCGACTGGGTACCAATTGGAAGAAGAAAAAGGGGACGACCACCTGATACATGGATACAGGGAGTTCAGTCAGCAATGAGGAAGAACAACATTCCTGAAGATTTATGGACAAATAGAGAAGAGTGGAGAACGATAATTAGTGACTTACTGTAATCTAGAATGGGTTCTGGAAAAATGTACTCACAGTGTAAATCCAGAATAATAATAAATCAGTCCCCTAGACTTATAGGGAACCTCCCCATCCCACCCCCCCCCCCCCCCTCAGATTTAGTAATAAGTTGGCAAAGTGGATAGGCCTTGAAAAACTGAACACAGATCAATCGAGAAAACAGGAAGAAGTTGTGTGGAACTATGAAAAAAATAAGCAAAATATACAAACTGAGTAGTCCATGCGCAAGACAGGCAACATCAAGGATAATGTGAGCTCAGGAGCGCCGTGGTCCTGTGGTTAGCGTGATCAGATGCGGAACGAGGGGTTCTTGGTTCAGGTCTTCCCTCGAGTGAAAAGTTTTATTTTTTATTATCAGACAATTATCAAAGTTCAGGCACTCACACATAATCAACTTCGCTCTCCAAAATTCCAGGACATGTTCAGATTTGCTTGGACACATGCAGGATTTGACGGTCTACACACGGAAAAATTTGAAAAAGTTAAAAACATATGTTTTGACAGAGCACAGGGAACACTGTGCGACTGTGAAACTGTTGCATTCATTTGTTGCAGTTTATGTGACAAACTCTTATGTTTTCATCACTTTTTTGGAAGTGATCATCACATCCACAAGAAAACCTAAATCGGGCAAGGTAGAAGAATCTTTTTACCCATTTGCCAAGTGTACAAGTTAGGTGGGCCGACAACATATTCCTGTCATGTGACGCACATGCCGTCACCAGTGTCGTATAGAATATATCAGACGTGTTTTCCTGTGGAGGAATCGGTTGACCTATGACCTTGCGATCAAATGTTTTCGGTTCCCATAGGAGAGGCACGTCCTTTCGTCTACTAATCGCATGGTTCTGCGGTGCGGTCGCGAAACACAGACACTAAACTTATTACAGTGAACAGAGACGTCAATGAACGAACGGACAGATCATAACTTTGCGAAAATAAAAAAAGGAAACTTTTCACTCGAGGGAATACTTGAACCAAGGACCTGTCGTTCCGTAGCTGCTCACGCTAACCCCGGGACAACAGTGCTGCTGCTCTCAAATTATCCTTGATGTTGCCTCTCTTCCTCATGGACTACTCAGTTTGTATATTTTGCTTATTTTTTTCATAGTTCCACACAACTTCTTCCTGTTTTCTCGATTGATATGTGTTCAGTTTTTCAAGGCCTATCCACTGTGCCAACTTATAACTAAATCTGAGGGGGGTGCGATGGGGAGATTCCCTTGTTAGAACTACTTAAACCTAACTAGCCTAAGAACAGCACACACATCCATGCCCGAGGCAGGATTCGAACCTGCGACCGTAGCAGCAGTGCGGTTCCGGACTGAAGCCCCTAGAACCGCTCGGGCACAGCGGCCGGCAAATGTTGTTGTAATACGTTGTTCTAACCTGTGGTATTCCAGTACCAGGAGCACACGTTACTCAGTAGTCTACATGATTTCAAGCTCTTCCTTCGAAAATTTCTACCGTCTCCACAATAAACGAACCGTTTGTTGCTTTCTTATGTCGATATTTGTCTTCATTTTGCTTAATTTTAAGATTAGAGTGTCTTTTGTTGGACACCCTGTACGTGTGAATGAAATGGGTGCTCGCCGCTTTGGCCGAGCGGTTCTAGGCGCTTTTCCTCTCTACATATGAACTGAAACTGTGGTTCGGAGTCCACGCTAAATTGGAGGTTTCCCTGTAACAGCCGGGGTGAGTGAGTCCAATAGGACCATGCCGAGCAAAGCACTTGAGGTGTTCTAACCTGCGTTCGGCCTGAGGACGCTTCGCTTGCTGGCTGATTGTGGGTTCTCTCCAGCCGCGTCTCCCAAGCCTGATAGAGAACGTAGCTGCCTGCCTGCGGCGAGAACGTCCAGTAAACAAGATCCTGGACGCAGCGAGGCGTCAAAGGTCACGAGATAGGCGCTGGCGACGACGCAGTCAACTGTCCGCTGGTGAGCGCGTATAAAACGGCGCTGCCTTCCACAGAGTTCGCCGACCATCTACCTGATCGAGGGACGACCAGAACCAATCAAAGTGAAGACGCAGCACTCTGAATTTATGCGGTTCTGTAAGATAGCGGTTCAGGAAGGACTTGATCCCAAAACACAAATATGAGTGATACAGAACTCATTGTACGACTGGTCCCAAAGTCCTTTGTAGCAGGGCTTTCGTTGTAACGAATATAGCACTATCAATGTCGATGTTATTTCAAGAATTAGTTGCCTCTGAGCACTATGGGACTTTACGTCTGATGTCATGAGTCCCCTAGTACTTAGAACTACTTAAACCTAACTAACCTAAGGACATCACGCACATCCATGCCCGAGGCAGGATTCGTACCTGCGACCGTAGCGGTCGCGGGGTTCCAGACTGTAGCGCCTAGAACCGCTCGGCAACTCCGGCCGGCCAAGAATTAGTTACAGACGATACCTTTTTCCTCTGGACACATCTGAAATATCTAATTCAGCAAATCAATTTGTCTCATTTCAGTTTAATGCCACGGAGAACGAGAAACTAGGTTGTGACTTCCTCCGTTGGCGAAACGTTTATACGTTTCTGAAACTACATCGTTTTGTACCTGTTCGTGAACAGAACAGTTCAAAGAGTGACAATATGAAAAAGTCAAACGGTGGGTAGTCAGAAGACTTGTGCGAGTCAAGCTAAATGATACTCTGCTACCTACGAAGATTATTTCCTTTCGTGCACCGCGCATGCGCAGCTTTTCAGTTGTTATTATCACTTTCTTTAAGCTCCAATGAAACCGACGGTTTTCCATATTTGTATTAATGACAGAAACAAAAATTCGAATCAGTGTACAAGTATTAGCATCAAAATACAAAGAGACAATTTTTAAATACTTTAATTTCTGGCCGGCCGGGGTGGCCGAGCAGTTCAAGGCGCTACAGTCTGGAACCGTGCGACCGCTACGGTCGCAGATTCGAATCCTGCCTCGGACATGGATGTGTGTGATTTCCGTAGGTTGGTTAGGTTTAAGTAGTTCTAAGTTCTAGGGGACTGATGACCTCAGAAGTTAAGTCCCATAGTGCTCAGAGCCATTTGAACCATTTTTTAATTTCTGGAAATATTGCCTTGGTACTGAAAAAAGTTACTTACAACGAGCACTTCACTGTATGAATTATCTATCTAAATAATACGACGTCCTCCATCGCTAAAATTAAGCATAGCATGGTAATTTCCGGGCCAGTTGTCCAGTACGAAAAAAGAAAAAAAATACTGTGAGCAACATCATTTGCATATGGATATAATTTCTTAGGTACGCGTATATGAGATGATGTCAAATTAACCTAAACAGCAATAAAAATCAGTTGTAAAATAGGCTACATTTGGAAATATAAACAATATCTTAAAAATTAAGACCTGAGATGAAAGAGAGATACTTTTAGCATTTCTTGCTGCGCGGGGTAGCCGCGCGGTCTAGGGCGCCTTGTCACGGTCCACGCGTCTCTCCACGTCGGAGGTTCGAGTCCTCCCACGGGCATGGGTGTGCGTCTTGTTAGTTAGTTTAAGTTAGTTAGTTTAAGTTAGATTAAGTAGTGCGTAAGCTCAGGGACCGATGACCTCAGCAGTTTGGTCCCATAAAACCCTACCACAAATTTTCCAATGTTTTATCATTTCTTCCTCGGGAAAAGAGAGAGAGAACTAAGCGAGAAAGACCTAAGAAGAGATAAACAGACAATGCTGTGGAGCTTACTTAAAGAGTAATCAGTGAAGTGCAGAAGAACAAGAATTAGCCGGCCGGTGTGGCCGTGCGGTCTAGGCGCTTCAGTCCGGAACCGCGTGACCGCTCCGGTCGCAGGTTCGAATCCTGCCTCGGGCATGGATGTGTGTGATGTCCTTAGGTTAGTTAGGTTTAAGTAGTTCTAAGTTCTAGGGGACTGATGACCTCAGATGTTAAGTCCCATAGTGCTCAGAGCCATTTGAACCATTTGAACAAGAATTACTGGTGATCGACCTGTTACTGGCTATAGGATCCATTGTTGTAAATGAGTGGTGAAGAGAGGACCAACGGCTTTTCTGTGCCAAGGATTGGAATCTACATGACTATCCGACGGATGATAAGCGACACATACCAGTTAGAGATTTAGACATTCCAAAACAGCTGCTGCTACTTTAGAGTGTGGATTAGACGTTACTGACAGAATGTTCCGACCAGTTTTCCCGTTAGGTGCGATTTCAGAGTGATATGGAGGCAGCGGGAGAAGAGGTCGGTGCAAGGAGCAGTCCACCACGCAGCACGCGAGTCACAAGTGTGACGTCAAAGACACGTGCCTTTGGGTCAACGGTATACACGCCGTGACGCCGATTATCTCGTCTCGCTTTATCTGTTCTTTTGCCTCATGCACTTGATCACTGACCTGCTCGTACAAATGGCTTTACAGTTCACTGCTGTTTAAAGTGTTGCGGCAACCGTGGCATAAGATAAATCACAGAAAAATACTTTTATGCAACTCTGTCATTCACTTGATTAACTTCAAAAGTAAGAAAGTTCTGCTCTCCCGTTTGTTAATGAGCACCTAAATGACAATTGTTTCTCCTTACTATGGTTCATTTTCAGTGTTGTGTGTTGGGAATGACATTATACGACATGCCATAGCTTTTTTAATGGGGTCCACAGCCACCAGAAGACGAATGACAGCGCTGATACGGCGGTGGCAACATAATGGTCGCTCATTTTCCTAAGCAGTCAGGTTCTGTAAATTTACAGTTATCCCTTTTATCATCAGTTTAGCTTGGTTCAAATGGTTCACATGGCTCTGAGCACTATGGGACTTAACTTCTGAGGTCATCAGTCCCGCTAGAACTTAGAACTACTTAAACTTAGCTAACCTAAGGACATCACACACATCCACGCCCGAGGCAGGATTCGAACCTGCGACCGTAGCGGTCGCGCCGTTCCAAACCGTAGCGCCTAGAACCGCTCGGCCACCCCGGCCGGCCAGTTTAGCTTGTCTCCTGGCATATCCCAGATGGCTTTTTCTCTCCAATGCTCTCCAGTATCTCTGTCACACTGCAAACTATCTCTGCTTTTCTCGTCTTATTACTACTTTGTTTTCTCCTTTACATCACAACTGACAATCTTACCCTATTATTTCAGGCTCTTCCTCTGATCAGTATAGATTCATTTTGTCCTGTTGTTCAAAACGGCTTCCACTCTTCTCGGAATGGATAAATACAGGTCCTGTACATTCTCCAAGGGAATATTATAGAAGTCTTCCTGCAAAATAGTGGCAGGTTCGGGTAATAACGATGGAGCTGGACAGCAATCACGCACCATTCTCTGCAAAGTAGCCCAGGAGGCTCAACAGATGCGATAATTCATTCTCGTGCTCTCAAAACCAGTCCTAGACGATGCGGGCTCTGTCGGCTTGGACCACAGGATCACCATTGCGGAAGAAACTTTGTGCTATGAGATGGACCTGATCGCCAAAACGGTCACATAATCCTTAGGACAAAAACATTGTACCATAGGATGAAGCTGATCGCCAAAATTGTCACATAAACCTTGGGAAACAAAACATTGGGGTCGACTGATCGTCAAAATGGTCAGACAATCCTCGGGAACCAGACCTAGTACCGTGGGATGGACATGATCAGTCAAAATGGTCACATAATGTTTGGTAGTAATGTGACCCTGGAGAGCGCCCATGGTGCTCTCGGAATACCACGATATGGCTGCCAAAATCATCACTGAACCCCCTCTATATTTCCCTCTTGGCATGTAAACTCAGACAGAAGTTTGAATCAAGATTCATCCGACCGGATGACTCTTCCAATGCTCCATACTCCATAGGCCACGTTTTAGGCTTTGGCACCATGTTATCCTGTTAAGGGTATTTGCGTCGCTGATGAGTAGTTTTGCAGTTCCAGGTCGCCTTGTAATTCCCCGCTTACGGAACACTATTCATATTGTTTTGGTACTGACAGGCCTCGCACGTGACTTTTGCACCTGTCGCTCTCTTTCTCTCCGTCACAGTCCTCTTCAATGATCGTCTGTCATGATCACTCAACACATACTTTCGTCCGCGTTGTCACTTAGCGGATGATGTTTTTTTCCGCTTTCCCTGCATGTGGTACGGTAGCTCGTGAAGCACCAAACGCTTCAGGTGCCTTGGGTATAAAAGCATCCACCATACGAGCACCAACAATCTGCCCACGTTGATTGATTAATTGATTGATTGATTTTTATTGCCCTAAAACAAAACATTTACAGGGATGTAAAGCTTGTATAAGCAACGTCAATAAATGTACAAACAACAATGACAATAAATACACAAATAATTAATCTATGTTAGAAATTATGCTCACAGAAATCTTCCATCGTATAAAAACAATTTTGAATTAATAAAGATCTTACAAATATCTTAAATTTTTTCAGCTCCAGACTCTTAACTGACTCTGGTAGTTTATTAAATAGCTTTACAGATGTGTGTTTGAAGCTGTTTAGAGTTTTGGTATATGAGCAGTAGTCTCTTCTTACATCATTACTGTGTGGTGTGTTATAACTATGTACATCAGAATTCAGATCAAAACTAGACAAGTTCTTTTTAATGTACAAGAGACATTGAAATATGTATATATATGGCAAGGTCATAATACTAAGTTTAATAAATAATTCTCTACAGAGAGTTCTAGGTGGTACTTTACATATCAGTGTGACAGCTTTTTTCTGGGCTGTAAAGAAGCATTTTGAGTAGCAGTTATTTCCCCACAAGATTGTCCCATACGTTAAATTCACTTAGCTCTGACGTAATGGACTTACTACAGAGAACGCTGTTCTGGCCACGACTGACACCGGCAACGTATTGAGGGAATTGCAGAGGAGCCATTCGTGGTCCAGTACAACTGCACAACCAATAGGCATGGCCGACATCTGCATTTATGTCCAAGCAGGCATTTCACGCGATGTTTTCATATTGTTGTCCAATCTCTGAATATTGCTCATGTGTCATACAAAATGTAATGTTTATTCACTAGGAAGTCTGGTTAAATGTACGAGAGGGTTTGAAGGTCGTAATCCTGCAAGGTGAAATAATAGCATAAATAAATGAATTAATACAATCGATTTCCTTTCATATGTTGCGACGGAATAATGATAGTATATAAGCTGCACATGCCCTAATCTCTCCTAGGTTTATACCTTTCATCGCTACGGGATATGTAGGGTGACTCAGCTCCCCCTATCCGCTGGTTTTATGCAACTCACAACACCCTCAAATACCACGTGCAAGATTTTCATATTCTCTTGCTGGCTTTGTGCAAACTATTGGTCCTTTCACAATATATACAAATGACCTAGTAGATAGTGTCGGAAGTTCCATGCGGCTTTTCGCAGATGATGCTGTAATATACAGAGAAGTTGCAGCATTAGAAAATTACAGCGAAATGCAGGAAGATCTGCAGCGGATAAGCTCTTGGTGCAGGGAATGACAAATGAAACGTATTGCGAATACATAGAAAGAAGGATCCTTCATTGTGTGATTATATGATATCGGAACAAACACTGGTAGCAGTTACTTATGTAAAATATCTGGGAGTATGCGTACGGAACAATTTGAAGTGGAGTGATCATATAAAATTAATTGTTGGTAAGGCGGGTGCCAGGATGAGATTCATTGGGAGAGTGCTTAGAAAATGTAGTCCATCAACAAAGGAGGTGGGTTAGAAAACACTCGTTCGACCTATATTTGAGTATTGCTCATCAGTGTGGGATCCGTACCAGGTCGGGTTGACAGAGGAGATAGAGAAGATCCAAAGAAGAGCGGCGCGTTTCGTCACATGGTTATTTGGTAAGCGTGATAGCGTTACGGAAATGTTTAGCAAACTCAAGTGGCAAATTCTGCAAGAGAGGCGCTCTGTATCGCGGTGTAGCTTGCTGTCCAGGTTTCGAGAGGGTGCGTTTCTGGAAGAGGTATCGAATATATTGCTTCCCCCTACTTATACCTCCCGAGGAGATCACGAATGTAAAATCAGATATTCGAGCGCGCACGGAGGCTTTCCGGCAGTCGTTCTTCCCGCGAACCATACGCGACTGGAACAGGAAAGGGAGGTAATGACAGTGGCACGTAAAGTGCCCTCCACCACACACCGTTTGGTGGCTTGCGGAGTATAAATGTAGATGTAGATGTACAGAAAAAAATGAACAGGACCTTTTACAGGAAATTTAATGTAGTTAAAATTTTGTAGTGGGATGTGGTTTTTGCTACACGCTGTAGTGTTCGAATTATTCAGGAAAAATCTACAAAACAGACGTTCAAAGGCGTTTCTCTTCAGTAAGTCGAAAAACGAGGCCTCGAGAGAAGACATATCAGAGTACAACATTTAACTACATTAAATTTCCTACAAAAAAGTTCTGTTCATTTTATCTGCACGGCTAATAGTCTGCACGTAGCGAGCGAGAGTGCATGGTTTTTGAAGGTGTTGCGGGTTGCATAAAACCTATCGGTAGGGGTGGCTAAATAGCGTTGATACGGTGGTGGCAACATAATGGTCGCATATTTTCCTACGAAGTCAGGTTCCCTAAACTTACAGTTTCGCGAGCGTTACACCGCCTTTCTTCCCCGCTCCTAACCTCTCACCGTCGTTGTTCGGCCGTCGCGTCGCCGGCGTGTCAGCGTGCCCGCTGCCAGGGCGGCGTTAATTCGGGCCGGCAGGGCGTGTGGGCGACGGCAGCAGGTGTGGCAGGGCGGCAGGGGGCGGGGCTTCTGGGAAACGGGCCGCGTAGGACGCTCAGCAGTCCGTGCAACGGCAGGCGTCGGCTTAATGATGGCCGCGGGTCGGAAGGCTACCCTGCTGTGTAACATTGTTCTCTGTACTACTGTCGGAAAAGATCATATACGAGGGCAGTTCAGTAATGGTGCAACACTTTTTTTTCCCTTCAAACATTTTTTTTCTTCTCAACTCCAATACAAAATATTATTCACAACACTTTTGGCAACGAAACCCTGTTTTCCCACATAATCTTCATTCAGTGTGACGGCCTTACGCCACCTTACTGACAGGGCCTGTATGACCGCATGGTACCGCTCTACTGGTCGACGTCAGAGCCAGCCAGCATCTTGCTGTACAAATAACCTCACCATCATCCACGTACTGCTTCCCCCTCAGTGCAGCCCTCATTGGACCAAACAGATGGCATTGGGAATGTGCGAGATCCGGGCATCGGGTGGATGAGGAAGAACAGTCTTATGAAAATTTCTGAGCTCGTCATGGGTGCGGAGGCTTGTGTAAAGCCAGCACAGTCTTGGAGAAGGAGAAATTCGTGTGCAGTTATGTGGCGAAGTCGTTCTTCAGTTTTCTGAGGGTAGCACAATACACTTCAGAGGTGGTCGTTGCACCATGACGGAGGACACCAAATAGAATAACCCCTTCAGAGTTCCGGAAGACCGTTGGCATGACTTAATCGGCTGACGGTGGAGGAGAGGCAGTGTGGAGCCACTCTGTGGATTGCGTTTTTGTTCCCGGTTCGACGTGATGAATCCACGTTTCATCGCTTGTGACGATGTTCGATGGAAAATTATCGCGATCAGCTAAGTAACGCGCAAGCAATTCCGCACAGATTGTCCTTCGTTGCTCTTTATCGTCATCGACTAAGAGGCGAGGAACCCAGCAGTCAAACACTTCTGAGTACCTCAACTGGTGGACGAGTGTGCCAGCACTACCAACAGAGACGTCCAGTCGAGCAGCGAGGTGTTTGATTGTGATCAGCTAATCACCTCGAATGAGGGTGTCCGCACGTTCAAACAATGCAGAAGTCCCAGGTGTGTGCGACCGGTTGACACCCGGGGGATGCGACAGATTTGCGCGATCTTGTTGCGATGACGGCATACGCCTCGCCCAACGACTCGCCGTGCTTTTGTTCACAGCCAAGTCTCCGTAGACATTCTGCAAGCGCCTATGAATATCAGCGACATTCTGGCTTTCTGCCAAAAGAAACTCAATGTCGCCTCTCTGCTTGGAATGCATCTCTGTTACTGGCGGCCCACATCTCGTGGTCGTGCGGTAGCGTTCTCGCTTCCCACGCCCGGGTTCCCGGGTTCGATTCCCGGCGGGGTCAGGGATTTTCTCTGCCTCGTGATGGCTGGGTGTTGTGTGCTGTCCTTAGGTTAGTTAGGTTTAAGTAGTTCTAAGTTCTAGGGGACTTATGACCACAGCAGTTGAGTCCCATAGTGCTCAGAGCCATTTGAACCATTTTTTTTTGTTACTGGCGCCATTTTGAAAGCTACTTACAGCGCCGTCGCCAATTGGAACTTCATGAAACTTTAGGGTCTGAAGCGGAAATATTCCACAAATTCCGCATTTTTTCCCAACCGAAATTGGTAGAGAGAAAAAACTGTGTGGCATTACTTATTGGATGCCCCTCGCACGCCTCAGGTCTCTAAGACTTTGTTACAGCAGAGCATATACGTTCAGTACCAGGTCAAAAGCATCCAGACACCTATTAGTGGACATTAATACGGGGTGTGCCCACTCTTTGCCTTTATGGCGGCTTGAACTCTACTGGGGACTATTTCAGTGAGGTGTCCGAATGTCTGTGGAGGAATTGCAGCCCGTTCTCCCTCGAGATCTGAGACCAGACAAGGTGGGAATTTTGGGCGCTGGCGTCTGGGAAGAAGTCGACGTGTCATCCCAAAGGTGTTCCATCAGGACTCTGGACACGCCAGTTCATCTCAGGAATGTTACTGTCCATAAACCATTGCCTCACATATCTTGCTTTGGCAGTATGCATTTACCGTTTTCTTCAGCGCAATAAAGGGCACCATACCTTAACCACGAAAAAATACCGTTCTTCTTAAGACCAATTCCTCTGCACTTCACTGTTGGCTGTACACGTGATGGCAGGTAACGTTCTCCTGGCATTCGCCAAAACCAAACCCATCGGATTGCCAAAGGGCCTTGTGTGATTCATCGTTCCAAGTCGTTCGCTTCCAATCATTCACTATACAGTGATGTCGCCCTTTACACCACCTCACGCGTCAATTAGTAGTGACTACAGAAATGTGTGTCTTATGAGGAGCTGCTCCAACACAGTAGGGCCTACTCCATTATTCTTATCTCGCTGGCCACAGTAACTATGTTATACGGACTACTAGTAGCGTTTTGAAACGCACAAGTGATCCTTTCGCTGTATTTCATGCGATTTTGTACAACCACCCCCCGCAATGCTCCGTGGTTCCCCACTGTCAGTTCATTAGGTCTGTCTGGCCTTTGTTTGTATGTGGTTCTTCCTTCGCGTTTTCACTTCTTAATCGCATCGCCAATAGTAGGCTTGGGCAGCTTTAGAAGGGTTGAAATTTCCCGATGGTCTTTTTACTAGGGGTGACATTAAAAGAATACTCCGCGTTCGAAGCAAATGAGCTCTCGTGACCGATCCATTCTGCTGTAACTGTTTCTGTACTGACAGCACAACATTCCCCTTCTCCTTTCACACTGGTGGGTCCGCCTCTTGTACGCTTCTGGTCCGTTTCGTATTTCGTAAGGATGTCCGAGTATTTTTCATCAGACACTGTATCTACTGCAACCAGTGATAATTTTTAGAAATTAAAAATCTTACGTAAAACAGTGCACGATGAGTGAAATTCTCAGGAAAACATACTCACATCAAAAAGAGGTATGCATCAACTCGGTTCCGAGAGATCCGGAACCTGTACAGAAAATTGGAATAGAGATCGACATAGATATCATTTCCGCCCTTTTTATTGCTCATGAAATCACACATTGCATGTTGTACCACCATACAGCGAGACCTTCAGAGGTGTTGGTCCAGATTACTGTACACACCGGTACCTCTAATACCCAGTAGCATTTCCTCTTGCATTGATGCATGCCTGTATTCGTCGTGGCATACTATCCGCAAGTTCACCAAGGTACTGTTGGTCCAGATTGTCCCACTCCCCAACGGCGATTCGGCGTAGATCCCTCAAAGAGGTTGGTGGGTCACGTTGTCCATAAACAGCCCTTTTCAATCATTCCCAGGCATGTTCGAGAGGGTTCATGTCTGGAGAGCATGTTGGCCACTCTAGTCGAGCGATGTCGTTATCCTGAAGGAAGTCATTCACAATATGTGCACGATGGGGGTGCGAATTGTCGTCCATGAAGACGAATGCCTCGCCAATATGCTGCTGATATGGTTGCACTATCGGTCGGAGGATGGTATTCACGTATCGTACAGCCGGTACGGCGCCTTCCATGACCACCAGCGGCGTACGTCGGCCCCACATAATGCCACCCCAAAACAGCAGGGGACCTCCACCTCGCTCCACTCGCTGGACAGTGTGTCTGAGGCGTTCAGCCTGACCGGGCTGCCTCCAAACACGTTTCCGACGACTGTGTGATTGAAGGCATATGCGGCACTCATCGGTGAAGAGAACGTGATGCCAATCCTGAGCGGTCCATTCGGCATGTTCTTGGACCCATCTGCACCGCGCTGCATGGTGTTGTGGTTGCAAAGATGGACCTCGCCATGGACGTCAGAAATGAAGTTGCGCATCATGCAGCCTATTCCGCACAGTTTGAGTCGTAACACGACGTCCTGTGGCTGCACGGAAAGCGTTATTCAACATACACTCCTGGAAATGGAAAAAAGAAGAACACATCGACACCGGTGTGTCAGACCCACCATACTTGCTCCGGACACTGCGAGAGGGCTGTACAAGCAATGATCACACGCACGGCACAGCGGACACACCAGGAACCGTGGTGTTGCCCGTCGAATGGCGCTAGCTGCGCAGCATTTGTGCACCGCCGCCGTCAGTGTCAGCCAGTTTGCCGTGGCATACGGAGCTCCATCGCAGACTTTAACACTGGTAGCATGCCGCGACAGCGTGGACGTGAACCGTATGTGCAGTTGACGGACTTTGAGCGAGGGCGTATAGTGGGCATGCGGGAGGCCGGGTGGACGTACCGCCGAATTGCTCAACACGTGGGGCGTGAGGTCTCCACAGTACATCGATGTTGTCGCCAGTGGTCGGCGGAAGGTGCACGTGCCCGTCGACCTGGGACCGGACCGCAGCGACGCACGGATGCACGCCAAGACCGTAGGATCCTACGCAGTGCCGTAGGGGACCGCACCGCCACTTCCCAGCAAATTAGGGACACTGTTGCTCCTGGGGTATCGGCGAGGACCATTCGCAACCGTCTCCATGAAGCTGGGCTACGGTCCCGCACACCGTTAGGCCGTCTTCCGCTCACGCCCCAACATCGTGCAGCCCGCCTCCAGTGGTGTCGCGACAGGCGTGAATGGAGGGACGAATGGAGACGTGTCGTCTTCAGCGATGAGAGTCGCTTCTGCCTTGGTGCCAATGATGGTCGTATGCGTGTTTGGCGCCGTGCAGGTGAGCGCCACAATCAGGACTGCATACGACCGAGGCACACAGGGCCAACACCCGGCATCATGGTGTGGGGAGCGATCTCCTACACTGGCCGTACACCACTGGTGATCGTCGAGGGGACACTGAATAGTGCACGGTACATCCAAACCGTCATCGAACCCATCGTTCTACCATTCCTAGACCGGCAAGGGAACGTGCTGTTCCAACAGGACAATGCATGTCCGCATGTATCCCGTGCCATCCAACGTGCTCTAGAAGGTGTAAGTCAACTACCCTGGCCAGCAAGATCTCCGGATCTGTCCCCCATTGAGCATGTTTGGGACTGGATGAAGCGTCGTCTCACGCGGTCTGCACGTCCAGCACGAACGCTGGTCCAACTGAGGCGCCAGGTGGAAATGGCATGGCAAGCCGTTCCACAGGACTACATCCAGCATCTCTACGATCGTCTCCATGGGAGAATAGCAGCCTGCATTGCTGCGAAAGGTGGATATACACTGTACTAGTGCCGACATTGTGCATGCTCTGTTGCCTGTGTCTATGTGCCTGTGGTTCTGTCAGTGTGATCATGTGATGTATCTGACCCCAGGAATGTGTCAATAAAGTTTCCCCTTCCTGGGACAATGAATTCACGGTGTTCTTATTTCAATTTCCAGGAGCGTAGTAGCGTTGCTGTCAGGCTTCCTCCGATCATAATCCGTAGGTAGCGGTCATCCACTGCAGTAGTAGCACTTGGGCCGCCTGAACGAGGCATGTGATCGACATTTCCTGTCTCTCTGCATCTCCTCCATGCCCAAACTTTGCATCGCTTTGGTTCACTCTGGGACGCCTCGACACTTCCCTTGTTGAGAGTCCTTCCTGGCACAAAGTAACAATGCGGACGCGATCGAACCGCGGTATTGACCGTCTAGGCATGGTTGAACTACAGACAACACGAGCCGTGTACATCCTTCCTGGTGGAATGACTGGAGCTGATCGGCTGTCGGACGCCCTCCGTCTAATAGGTGCTGCTCATGCATGGTTGTTTACATCTTTGGGCGGGTTTAGTGATATCTGTGAACAGTCAAAGGGACTGTGTCCGTGATACAAGATCGACAGTCAACGTCTATCTTCAGGATGTGTTTATTTATATGAAAAGAAACAGCCTGATGAGCAACACCGCTTTGTGAGATATTTACGAATAACTTTTGCTACAGAATGTGTTATTTTTCACTTCACCTTCCAGCATTCTTCAAGAAATGCGCGCTAGAAGCAAACTGGTGAACGTCTGGTGGCGTAAGAAAAGATGATGTAATGTTATGCAACAAATGTTTGTTAGAAATGCAAAAAATACAGCTTTAGCCTCGGATTCGTTCTCACGCAAAGGAGTATCTACTTTGTTGGCGATAATGCGCTATCGAACTGATAAGTTTGAGAGGAAGACGAGAATAACGCTTACGTACATTGCTGCTGATAATGACAGAAGTGAACATTCGAGTAGCACGACTCTTGAACGCGGCCGCAACGGCTGGCGCACGGATGGCAGTAGAACGCCAGACGGCTCGAAGTGATAATAAATCGGAGTCTCGGATTTGTCCGTAACATCTCAATTATGTTGGGGAGAGAGCACAATGCCCGGTTACCTGAAGTGACGACCACGATATGAACCGCTGGAGCTATCGTCTCACTTAGTAGTTTCTGAGTTTTTAAATTACCGTATAGCTGCTAACAAAATACGGACCATAACAATTTTATGCCGCTCACACCTGCCATTATCACAGTGCATCGTTACATAGCGTTCATTTACAGTGAACTTCTTTCTTCACGTAAAAGCATTCATTTTTAATACAAGACAAGAGATGATATATGTGCTGTGTTGCCATGAAGCAACCAGAGTATAAAAATCAATACTCGATTCACTCTTCCAAGCTAGTGGTTACATAGTTAATATTATTGGCATATGTTGTTGAAGTCTGATACGTTTATTATAGAATACCCAGGAGCTGCGTATATTTTAATCCTCATTGTACTAGTGATGCAAGGTTATTATTTCCCTTACCCATTCGATACTTCCGATGCCGATACGTTCGTATTCGTTAAGCTACTACGAAATTATCGAATACTTGGCATCGATAGTTACACCATAGATATCGAAATTTACTTACTTGAGTATCGGAACGTCCCTGTCCTTAGTGTTACTCAAAGTGACGCATCTCACGATGCTGCAGTAACTACAATCGACTGTCGTTAATTCGAACCTCAATGGACCAAGTTGCTCCATGGATCAAATTAATTAGAAGTTTCATGATAAAACCACGGTAACTCGAAGAAATCCTACGTGTTTTGGCACAGTCGATATACTGAAGTGGTTGTCATAGAAGACAGCCCAGCTAACACATTTAATTCGAAATCAGTGGCTGTGTAGCTCCTGGCAATCCGAATTGTTTCGTCAGTTTTCCAAATAATTATTTCGCGACGCTCCATCTGTTTTCTCAATAGTACATGCTTACTAGAGTACATAAATAGTTGAAAAAGATGACTTGAAAGAAGTACAAATGTTTGACTTTACCAGAAAAAAGCAGGTTATTGACGCCGTGTAATGTGGTGTGAAAAAGAGGAGGATTTAGTGAAAACTTCAGGGATTCCGTCATCCAGACTGTCGACAATCCTGAAGCCTAACGACAATATACATACAAAATACACTACTGGCCATTAAAAGTGCTACACCAAGAAGAAGTGCAGACGATAAATGGCTATTCATTGGACAAATATACTAGAACTGACATGTGACTACATTTTCACGCAATTTGGGTGCATAGATCCTGAGAAATCAGTACCCAGAACAACCACTTCTGGCCGTAATAACGGCCTTCACACGCCTGGGCATTGAGTGAAACAGAGCTTGGATGGCGTCTACAGGTACAGCTGCCCATGCAGCTTCAACACGATACCACATTTCATCAAGAGTAGTGACTGGCGTATTGTGACGAGCCAGTTGCTCGGCCACCATTGACCAGAGATCACAATGTGCTGGCCAGGGCAGCAGTCGAACGTTTTCTGTATCCGGAAAGGCCCGTACAGGACCTGCAAGATGCGGTCGTGCATTATCCAACTGAAATGTAGGGTTTCGCAGGGATCGAATGAAGGGTAGAACCACGGGTCGTAACACATCTGATCGTCCACTGTTCAAACTGCCGTCAATGCGAACAAGAGGTGACCGAGACGTGTAAACAATGGCACCCCATACCATCACGCCGGGTGATACGCCAGTATGGCGATGACGAATACACGCTTCCAATGTGCGTTCACCGCGATGTCGCCAAACACGGATGCGACCATCATGATGCTGTAAACAGAACCTGGATTCATCCGAAAAAATGAGGTTTTGCCATTCGTGCACCCAGGTTCGTCGTTGAGTACACCCGTCTCAGGCGCTCCTGTCTGTGGTGCAGCCTCAAGGGTAACCGCAGCCATGGTTTCAGAGCTTATTGTCCATTCTGCTGCAAACGTCGTCGACTGTTCGTGCAGATGGTTGTTGTGTTGCAAACGTCCCCATCTGTTGACTCAGGGATCGAGACGTGGCTGCACGATCCGTTACAGCCATGCGGATAAGATGCCTGTCATCTCGACTGCTAGTGATACGAGGTCGTTGGGATCCAGCACGGCGTTCCGTATTACCTTCCTGAACTCACCGATTCCATATTCTGCCTACAGTCATTGTATCTCGACCAACGCGAGCAGCAATGTCGCGATACGATAAACCGCAATCGCGATAGGCTACAATCTGACCTTTATCAAAGCCGGAAACGTGATGGAACGCATTCCTCCTCCTTACACGAGGCATCACAACAACGTTTCACCGGGCAACGCCGGTCAACTGCTGTTTGTGTATGAGAAATCGGTTGGAAACTTTCCTCATGTCGACACGTTGTAGGTGTTGCCACCGGCGCCAACCTTGTGTGAATGCTCTGAAGAGCTAATCATTTGCATATCACAGCATCTTTGTCCTATCGGTTAAATTTCGCTTCTGTAGCACGTCATCTTCGTGGTGTAGCAATTTTAATGGGTAGTAGTGTGCAAAAATCAGTTCTTTTAATTTGGGTTGTGGTGCACTGAACTACGTATGTTATTGAAACTGCTGTACCATTTTGTAACTTACATCATTTCTTCGACCTTTTTCCTGATTCCACCTTGGTAAGTGCAACTTTTGTTAAATCAATCTCTCAGTAGCTAGAACTTTTTCTTAGGTCTCTTGAACCTCGAATTGTATTTACGTGAAGAGAGACAGGGAGCGCACGGGCACCTAGCTGCTGCTGTAAGGAGCAGGAGGCGTGTAGCCTTGGCAGTGGGGACTTCCAGCGTAGCCGTGGGCCGCACTCAGACCGCCGCCTACCCAGCTAGAGCAACCGGGTAGCGGCTGCTCCAAGGACGAAGCGGGCGCTGCGAGAAAGGCAGGTCCTGCCACGTCGCTAGCCCGACAGCAGTACGGATCAATCACTGTGAAAACGACTCAGCGCACGTTGAAAAAAAGAAGTTGAGCAACACAATAATAATTTGCGGATTACCGAAGTTCTGTTTCACAACTGACATCAGAGCCGTACAACGTCAATGACTGAAACCCAACTTGACGAAAACTATAGCAGTTAAACCGGAAAATCTTCCGGTAACGCAACTCTAAATGGATTGAACTTTCCACTTCTGCGCCTCGGCAGCAGCGCGGTCAGCACGGCGGATTCCTAAGCGAAGGACCCCGGGTTCGATTCTCGGCCAGGTTGGAGATTTTTCTCCACTCAGGGGCTGGGTGGTGAGTTGTCCTTACGTTTGTATCACCGTAGTTGCTATCACATTATGAACATGGCTGAATAATCACAGCCCGAGAAGGGAAAAAAAAGCTTTATCTCGGTAAGCCCTTACATCCTCCAAGTCTTTTTGCAATATTCACAACAGTTAGTACCACATACCTTTACCCTTCATCAACGATGGTTGCTCCTTTTGGTTTCACGGGTGATTATGTCGTTTCATGACGAAATTTTTCCGATTAGATGCCATATTAGAGCAACTGTATCTTTACTGCAGTATTCTTGCTTTGTTTGACGGAAGTAAGACATTCGTCTTTCTTTTTTCTGGACGCCATACAAGAAGGGCGCAGTGTACATATTTGGAGGTGCTACCACGCATTATTTTGAACTGTAACTCTAAATAAATGGCTGGAATCTTAATAAAAGTACCGTATTCCACAATCTTTATTGGTATTACTCAAATCCCGCCTATTTTGGCTCTGAGCACTACGGGACTTAACTGCTAAGGTCATCAGCCCCGCCGGCCGCGGTGGCCGTGCGGTTCTAGGCGCTGCAGTCCGGAACCGCGGGACTGCTACGGTCGCAGGTTCGAATCCTGCCACGGGCATGGATGTGAGTGATGTCCTTAGGTTAGTGAGGTTTAAGTAGTTCTAAGTTCTAGGGGACTGATGACCTAAGATGTTAAGTCCCATAGTGCTCAGAGCCATTTCAACCATATTTTTCATCAGCCCCCTAGAACTTAGAACTACTTAAACCTAACTAACCTAAGGACATCACACACATCCATGCCCGAGGCAGGATTCGAACCTGCGACCGTAGCGGTAACGCGGTTTCAGACTGTAGCGCCTAGAACCGCTCGGCCACCCCGGCCGGGCCCCGCCTATTTTATTGTTGTGGAAAAATTTATAGATGCGTCTCTAGCATTTGTTGATGATGTCGCCACTTTCCTGGAGCAAAGCAGATAAGCTGCCGACGCCGTTTCAGAGTAAGAACAAATGTTACAATCTGAAATATGGGTAAGGAAGGTATAAACAAGTAAAATAAGGTAAAAGAAATAGGGATATTACACCTGCAAGGTCTAGCATTATCTAACGCCTGTGACAATTTTTGTTAGTACCAAAATATTGAATAATTATGGTGTGTTTTAGACCTATTTGCTACTCAGTTACGCACCGCCCGTCCAAAAAATCTGAGGCGGATTTTATTCCCGGCTGCGCCGTTGCTGCGTTGCCATATTGAACTAACAACTGTAGCGAGCAGCTGTATATTTGACAACACCGATGTGAGCAGGCAATGTTTAGTAGTGGAGGTGTGGCCGTAGCGTGTCAGAGTTGTGTCGGAAGTCGCACTGGAGCAATACCTCTAAATTAAACCAAGTGTTCAAGATATTTTCTAAAATCTCTGAAGAAGGCAAAAGTATGTGCAAAGTTCGTCCCGCACACCTTGACTCCCGACGTCTAGACACCTGCCTCGACTTGATTAAAATACAAAATGAGGACGATTCTTTTCTAGAAAAAAATCATAGAGGATGACGAGACTTGATATTATCAACATGAACCTAGCATAAAGCGACTAAGTACAGAAATTCAAATGAAGCATCAATGCTTTGACGACATAACGGACATTCAAGCCAATGTGACGCACGAGTTGAATAACATCCCAAAGAAGGACTTTTCCAACAGCTTCACGTGGTTGTCTGAACGGACATTCCGTGTGCTGTACTCAAATAGATTTGGGGGGGGGGGGGGGGGGAGAGGATGGGGCGGCGATGGGGGTTCAAAAATGGTTCAAATGGCTCTGAGCACTATGTGACTTAACTTCTGAGGTCATCAGTCGCCTAGAACTTAGAAGTAATTAAACCTAACTAAGGACATCACACACATCCATGCCCGAGGCAGGATTCGAACCTGCGACCGTAGCGGTCGCTCGGTTCCAGACTGTAGCGCCTAGAACCGCACGGCCACTCCGGCCGGCGGCGATGGGGGTGGGGGGGAAGGGAGAGACTTTGTAGAAATGTAGAAAACAAGAAGCATTAAGAACACTATCTTAATTCTTCTATATTTTTTATGATTCCTATCTCCAGACTTTTTAGGAAAAAAATGGCTCAAATGGCTCTGAGCACTATGGGACTCAACTGCTGTGGTCATAAGTCCCCTAGAACTTAGAACTACTTAAACCTAACTAACCTAAGGACAGCACACAACACCCAGCCATCACGAGGCAGAGAAAATCCCTGACCCCGCCGGGAATCGAACCCGGGAACCCGGGCACTTTTTAGGACTGACGGGACATGTTACTTACCGAATATTGAATAACGTTTTCTACAAACGAGTGACCGCTCTTTGTTTGCTTTAACCCCCCCGTTACACTGACTGTTAAGGCGATATATTACAGCATCTCCTTATTTCAATCTTCACGCACCTCATCTTCGTTTGTTGATGCCTTCACAGATTACTAGAACTTCACTCACTGTCCCTTTCCGTATTTTTCTGATTCTTTTCATTCTGCATTTGTCCCTCTTGGTCTTTCTTTACATTTCAGTTTTGTTTCTGTAGACTCTGCTCGCATGCTTTAGCCTCATACCATTCCCCTGTCAAGTACTAGGTTTTCTGTGTTTTACCTGATCACATGACAATAATGCCGGGATGGTTTCTTCAGGAAGGCGACGTCAGGTTTCTGGCCCCAATCAAAAACGTGCTTCGTCTCGTACGTTCCTGACTTCGACGTGGTGCAAAACTCTAACATCATACTTCTCACCTTGGTCGCGATTACAGCATGAACATGGGAATCCATAAATTGCCTTAATATTGATCGCTGAAAAGATATTATTACATGTTGTAAATAAGTAATTTTCGTCTCAGTAGCTACGCTGAAACAGCAGAGCCACCGTCAAAGCATCAAGTAGTGTCGAGTTTAAATCGTAAACCGTATATGCAGCCACTGAAATGAGAAGACGTTTCCGGGAGACGCCATAAATAAATCTGCTAGTCTCCTTTTGCAAAAGAACGATTCCTCAACACCATTCTGTCTCTAGCACGAGTCAGTAACAAGATTTTTGCCCCCTTTCGGCAGCAGCTTTTGTCTGTATTTTGGTGAGATGCACTTGAAAGAAGACTGTACATTCCCCGCTGCCGTGAATATTGTCACCGGTAGAAAAGTGTCCCTTGAGCCGTCGAGGAGTGGAGGGTAAGACGCCTTTAGAAAACGATTCCGACGAGGAATATGAATAACAGCTATCATGTGCAAAAGAACAAGGCAATAAAGAAGTAGAAGATTTTGCAAGAAGATTGCGAGCGAGAAAAACATTGACACTGTCAGTTGGAATTTAGACACCTGTTGACGGCAGGACTCTATTCACAGACGGGCGAACGGTGTTGTGCGCTAGGTACTTTTCCTCTGACGGCGTTCCGTTAGAAGGAATTGGGAAAGGGAATGGAGAAAATCCCCAGCCTGCAAACAGCTCGCTCAGACTTGGCAGTCAGAAAACACCGCTTATCGCTCGCTGCTGTCTGCAGATAGTGGAAAGCTGGAACAGCTCTGTTATTGATTTCTGTGCCATCAGAAAAGCCTGACTGAGGCGAGACGTCGCCTGCACCCGACTTACCAGGCCGTTTTGTCCGTAGTCGTACGAAACTCGTAAGTCCTCCTGTCTGAGTTTCAATGCAGGTTGCAGTGCGCTCAGGCAGCGCCCACACTAATGTTACGTCTGATCCTCAAAAAAGAAACAGTTCTTCTCGAAAGACTTGGAAGGAACTGCCACGATTTACACTGCTGGCCACCGTAAATGCAACACCAAGAAAGACAAGAGGTAGCACAACAAAATTTTTTTTGTAGATAACATGTTGACCGAGTATCAACTGATTACGTTTACAGACGTCTGTGACATGTGGTTCCTGCCAGAATCAGTAGCCAGAGTAGCCGCCATTGTTGGAGATCACCGCTGCCACACGTCTCGGCATTGAGTCAAAGAGACGTTGGATGTGTTCCTGGGGTACAGCAGCCCAAGCAGCTTCCACACGTTGCCAAAGATCATCTGGTGTGGCAGCTGGGGATGTAATCTGGCTGGGTCACTCGTTGAGCAACCATGGACCACATGTTTTCTATCGGCTAAAGATCCGGAGAGCGAGCCGGCCAGGGAAGCAATTCAATCTGGTTATTGACGAAGAACCTTTGGACAATGCGTGCCACGTGTGGTCGCGCATTATCCTGTTGAAATATGGCTGTGCCTGAGCCCTGAAGGTAAGGAAGGACAACTGGCTCCAGCACCTCGGATATGTAGCGCCGGCTATTTAAAGTACCGGCAATGCGTACCAGAGGCGTGCGAGAGTAATATCCAATACCGCCCCATACCATAATACCCGGTGCAAGACCAGTGTGGCGGTGCATAATGCAGCTGTCCAGCATCCTCTCTCCACGGTGTCTCCACACTCGAATCCGACCATCGTGGTGCTGCAGACAGAAGCGTGCCTCGTCAGTAAAGACAACGTCATTCCATTCTGCCGTCCACATCAGTCTGTCATCACACCATTGGCGACGGAGACGTCTGTGGTTCTGCGTCAATGGTAGACGAAGCAATGGACGTCTTGCGGACAGACCACTCTGCTGTAAACGGCGTCGAATGGTACGCGCAGACACTGGATGATGCGTTACAGACGCAATGTGCTGTGCTACGGTTCGGGATGTCACTGAGCGATCCGTCACTGCCATGCGCACAATTTGCCTATCAGCACGTGCAGTGGTGCACCGAGGTGAATGCGATCGACCACGTCGGTCCGTCGTACCCTCCTGCATCCAACGGTCACATATCCGCATTACAGTTGTTTGGTTTCGTCCAACACGACTAGCGATTTCTCTGTATTATAATCCACAACCTCGGTAAGCCACTATCCTTCCTCTGTCGAACTCGGATACTTGATCAAACGATGTTCGCTGTTGTCTACGAGGCATAACTGATCGTCTTGTGAAACAACCACAAGGTAAACACACGTGCCGAACGTACACTCGTCGAAATCGCCAAGCCTTAAATGGCGCTATGAGGTGGCGCCACAGGCGCGCGTGATGTGCGTCTGCGCTGAAATTCTAATCAGTTGCATATCTCATCGCTGCAAACTCATGGTGTAAATTTCACTTGATTCGGATGCTTCCTTCAGGGTGTTGCATTTACGGTGGCCAGCAGTGTACGTCCTCGTTGAACAACCTTGCCACCATCCATAACGCCACAAGGGGTAACAGGCTTAGAAGTACCACATGCTGCTCCTGTACAATGTGCGTTTCCGAGAAATCTGATTTCAGAGTTTTACGAGCCTGTTGAATGCCATTCTAGAGCGCCGTGGCGTTACCGCAACCTGTTAAGACAGTAAACTACACTGCTGGCCACCGTAAATGCAACACCCTGAAGGAAGCATCCGAATCAATTGAAATTTACACCATGAGTTTGCAGCGATGAGATATGCAACTGATTAGAATTTCAGCGCAGACGCACATCACGCGCGCCTGTGGCGCCACCTCATAGCGCCATTTAAGGCTTGGCGATTTCGACGAGTGTACGTTCGGCACGTGTGTTTACCCTGTGGTTGTTTCACAAGAAGATCAGTTATGCCTCGTAGACAACAGCGAACATCTTTTGATCAAGTATCCGAGTTCGACAGAGGAAGGATAGTGGCTTACCGAGATTGTGGATTATTATACAGAGAAATCGCTAGTCGTGTTGGACGAAACCAAACAACTGTAATGCGGATATGTGACCGTTGGATGCAGGAGGGTACGACGGACCGACGTGGTCGATCGCAATCATCTCGGTGCACCACTGCACGTGCTGATAGGCAAATTGTGTGCATGGCAGTGACGGATCTCTCAGTGACATCCCGATCCATAGCACAGCACATTGCGACTGTAACGCATCATCCAGTGTCTGCGCGTACCATTCGACGCCGTTTACAGCAGAGTGGTCTGTCCGCAAGACGTCCATTGCTTCGTCTACCATTGACGCAGAACCACAGACGTCTCCGTCGCCAATGGTGTGATGACAGACGGATGTGGATGGCAGAATGGAATGACGTTGTCTTTACTGAAGAGGCACGCTTCTGTCTGCAGCACCACGATGGTCGGATTCGAGTGTGGAGACACCGTGGAGAGAGGATGCTGGACAGCTGCATTATGCACCGCCACACTGGTCTTGCACCGGGTATTATGGTATGGGGCGGTATTGGATATTACTCTCGCACGCCTCTAGTACGCATTGCCGGTACTTTAAATAGCCGGCGCTACATATCCGAGGTGCTGGAGCCAGTTGTCCTTCCTTACCTTCAGGGCTCAGCCACAGCCATATTTCAACAGGATAATGCGCGACCACACGTGACACGCATTGTCCAAAGGTTCTTCGTCTATAACCACATTGAATTGCTTCCCTGGCCGGCTCGCTCTCCGGATCTTTCGCCGATAGAAAACATGTGGCCCATGGTTGCTCAACGAGTGACCCAGATTACATCCCCAGCTGCCACACCAGATGATCTTTGGCAACGTGTGGAAGCTGCTTGGGCTGCTGTACCCTATGAACACATCCAACGTCTCTTTCACTCAATGCCGAGACGTGTGGCAGCGGTGATCTCCAACAATGGCCGCTACTCTGGCTACTGATTCTGGCAGGAACCACATGTCACAGACGTCTGTAAACGTAATCATTTGATACTTGGTCAACATGTTATCTACAAAATAAATTTTGTTGTGCTACCTCTTGTCTTTCTTGGTGTTGCATTTACGGTGGCCAGCAGTGTAAAAGGGTGACCGTGCTACTTTCTAGCATTTTTTTAATCTTCCACCGATGACTTTTCAATTGCTACTGAATATCTCGGTTACGGCTTCATTTTAGAAACACAGTTAAACGTAAATTTGCAGTCTACTGTAGTGAAGGAGCATCCAGAATGCTTATGAGCTGTCGACTAGCAAATCGATCATAGCAGGAAGAAAGCAGGCAACACCGACCTATCCCTCGTACAGGGGACATAGCAGTCATCTATTATTGGACCAACTTCCAAAATCATTACAAACACAGTGTACACGTATAGCTTGTATGACTTCACTAAGGTATGTGCATGACTATATCAAAGAAAATGTGCATTTCATGACGAATCCTTATTATACCTCTTCTACATATCACCAAGAATGTATCACTGCTAACTTTAGTATTATAATGTGAAAAAAACACCGTCTGGCTCAGAGCTCTCCCTATTAGCAAGTGCCGGTATCGATCTGTCCTGCAGATCATCTTCAGCTCTAATTTGGAAAAGAAAAAAGGGTTGATAAAAAAAGACAGAAACGCGTAGCATTACAAACCAAAACCGTCAAAGGCAGTACAAATTAAATCAGAACAACATGAAAGATACACATACGTGGCACGGCAAGGTACAGTTTGTCGACAGTGGTATGAATGGCAAACAACCAACTTAAAAATACAAAAGGTGTAGTGGGGGAAAAATTGCATAGTTAGTTAAGTGACATGTGCACGCTCATAGGTTAGGACACTGATACAGAGTAAAGAAATTCTTCCACCATAAGAAAAACAATTAATAACATTAACGAACATGTTAACCTAACACTTTTCAATATGTATGATGTGTTACAAAGTAAAAGATAAAATACAACTGTAGCAACACGTCGACAGTAAACTGTACATTGTACATTTTCCTTCTAGTTCATACATTTCGTAAAAAAGTCCGGAAATAACAAATACTTATAATTACAATTTTAAGAACTGGCTTTCATTTAATAAATAAAAACAAGAATAAAGGTAAAGATACTGAGAACTCCTACTGTAAGTTGAAACTGGGAGAAAGAATTCGGTTACATGTGGGTTTCATTATATTTTGATGTTATTTGTACTACCTTTGATGGTTTTGCTTTTTGACGTTATACTTTTGTAATTTTTTTATTGTCATTCTCTTTTCCTTTAGCAGCTTAGACCCGAAGACGAGCTGCACGACAGATCGAAACCATTAAACGCTAATAAAAAAAACTGTGACCCAGATAGTGTTTTTTCATTTATTATGACTTATGACAACCGAGATTAATGATCATAAAATGTGGCGTCAGTTATTGTCCCTTTCCGCAGGAACTTGATCCGTTGTAGCAATACATGTGTTTGGTGGAAGACTATAAAAAGCTCTCGTGTGGTATTCAACAGGCTCGTGAATCTCTGAAGATCCATTTCTCGAACACACTTTATAACGCATTGTACTGAGTCAGCATTTGTTACATCCAAGTATGTACTACAATCGTGCGAACGATGAGCAAAATCGGTGATGTGTTGGGTGTATGCCTCCCTTGTCAGTAAGATTATGCCGAAAGTTTCGAACTGGGTCTGGATAACAGTGCACAAACACGCCATTGTGAACTGTTTGCGAGTATCTCTCCCTCCATTGGAACGCAAATACACTCCTGGAAATGGAAAAAAGAACACATTGACACCGGTGTGTCAGACCCACCATACTTGCTCCGGACACTGCGAGAGGGCTGTACAAGCAATGATCACACGCACGGCACAGCGGACACACCAGGAACCGCGGTGTTGGCCGTCGAATGGCGCTAGCTGCGCAGCATTTGTGCACCGCCGCCGTCAGTGTCAGCCAGTTTGCCGTGGCATACGGAGCTCCATCGCAGTCTTTAACACTGGTAGCATGCCGCGACAGCGTGGACGTGAACCGTATGTGCAGTTGACGGACTCTGAGCGAGGGCGTATAGTGGGCATGCGGGAGGCCGGGTGGACGTACCGCCGAATTGCTCAACACGTGGGGCGTGAGGTCTCCACAGTACATCGATGTTGTCGCCAGTGGTCGGCGGAAGGTGCACGTGCCCGTCGACCTGGGACCGGACCGCAGCGACGCACGGATGCGCGCCAAGACCGTAGGATCCTACGCAGTGCCGTAGGGGACCGCACCGCCACTTCCCAGCAAATTAGGGACACTGTTGCTCCTGGGGTATCGGCGAGGACCATTCGCAACCGTCTCCATGAAGCTGGGCTACGGTCCCGCACACCGTTAGGCCGTCTTCCGCTCACGCCCCAACATCGTGCAGCCCGCCTCCAGTGGTGTCGCGACAGGCGTGAATGGAGGGACGAATGGAGACGTGTCGTCTTCAGCGATGAGAGTCGCTTCTGCCTTGGTGCCAATGATGGTCGTATGCGTGTTTGGCGCCGTGCAGGTGAGCACCACAATCAGGACTGCATACGACCGAGGCACACAGGGCCAACACCCGGCATCATGGTGTGGGGAGCGATCTCCTACACTGGCCGTACACCACTGGTGATCGTCGAGGGGACACTGAATAGTGCACGGTACATCCAAACCGTCATCGAACCCATCGTTCTACCATTCCTAGACCGGCAAGGGAACTTGCTGTTCCAACAGGACAATGCACGTCCGCATGTATCCCGTGCCACCCAACGTGCTCTAGAAGGTGTAAGTCAACTACCCTGGCCAGCAAGATCTCCGGATCTGTCCCCCATTGAGCATGTTTGGGACTGGATGAAGCGTCGTCTCACGCGGTCTGCACGTCCGGCACGAACGCTGGTCCAACTGAGGCGCCAGGTGGAAATGGCATGGCAAGCCGTTCCACAGGACTACATCCAGCATCTCTACGATCGTCTCCATGGGAGAATAGCAGCCTGCATTGCTGCGAAAGGTGGATATACACTGTACTAGTGCCGACATTGTGCATGCTCTGTTGCCTGTGTCTATGTGCCTGTGGTTCTGTCAGTGTGATCATGTGATGTATCTGACCCCAGGAATGTGTCAATAAAGTTTCCCCTTCCTGGGACAATGAATTCACGGTGTTCTTATTTCAATTTCCAGGAGTGTAGCTGGGAAAAAAATTCTCCCACCGCCGGTATTCGAACTAGCTGCTACCACTAAAAGTGCTACCAAAATTTATAGACCTCAACGATGTAGGTACTCTGCCTCCATAGCTGAAGGGTCAGTGCTGGTGAGTGCGATGAAGGGGAGACGGGTTCGATTCCCGGTACCTCCGGGAAATTTTTCTTTATGGGAAGACTGGTACGCAGTGGACTGAGTTTCCTGAGGCCAAGTAATGAGCTGTTCGACCGAACAGTAGCGATTCCAAGGTCGAGAAAACCGTCAACGAACAGAAGAACGGTGCTGACCATATGACGCTCCATACCGCATCCGATGACGCCACTTGCAGAAGATGACACGGAAGTCGGTAGGGCCAGAACACAGAACTTTTCTTTTTATTTAGTCTTGTAGGTTGCTACTGTTGGGCAAGATCCCTTAACATCTATTATTGGATCAAGCTGACGCGAGGAAAACTCAATAGATCGAGACTAGTAATGGGAGGTGAGTATCAAAGGTACAAGTGTCACTCCAGAGAGATGCTGTGTTATTGGTCTTGAAAGATGGACGCCACGCCTAAATGATTGTCATTATGTGGTGTGGCTAGGTGAATTAGATGATGAACTATCAGAATGCTAACACGAAGGATAGGATGTTAAGATTTTCCAGCTGCAAAATATGGCTTCCACCCGATACCCTTCACTGCGGGATTGATAACTACTTGAGAGAGGTAAAATCTTCTCAGGTATTGTTGAAAGGAAAGTGCGAGTATTAGTTGAGGACCAATTGGATGAAAATCAGTGTGGGTTTAGGCCTCTTAGAGGTTGTCAGGACCAGATCTTTAGCTTCGGCAAATAATGGAAAAGTGTTATGAGTGGAACAGGGAATTGTATCTATGCTTTATAGATCTAGAAAAGGCATATGACCGGGTTCCTAGGAGGAAGTTATTGTCTGTTCTACAAGATTATGGAATAGGAGGCAAACTTTTGCAAGCAATTAAAGGTCTTTACATGGATAGTCAGGCAGCAGTTAGAGTTGACGGTAAATTGAGTTCATGGTTCAGAGTAGTTTCAGGGGTAAGACAAGGCTGCAACCTGTCTCCACTGTTGTTCATATTATTTATGGATCATATGTTGAAAACAATAGACTGGCTGGGTGAGATTAAGATATGTGAACACAAAATAAGCAGTCTCGCATATGCGGATGACTTAGTTGTGATGGCAGATTCGATTGAAAGTTTAATATTTCAGAGGTAGATCAGAAATGTAAGGACTATGGTATGAAGATTAGCATCTCCAAAACGAAAGTAATGTCAGTGGGAAAGAAATATAAACGGATTGAGTGCCAAATAGGAGGAACAAAGTTAGAACAGGTGGACGGTTTCAAGTACTCAGGATGCATATTCTCACAGGATGACAACGTAGTGAAAGAACTGGAAGCGAGGTGTAGCAAAGCTAATGCAGTGAGTGCTCAGCTACCATCTACTCTCTTCTGCAAGAAGGAAGTCAGTACCAAGACTAAGTTATCTGTGCACCGTTCAATCTTTCGACCAACTTTGTTGTATGGGAGCGAAAGCTGGGTGGATTCAGGTTACCTTATCAACAAGGTTGAGGTTACGGATATGAAAGTAGCTAGGATGATTGCAGGTACTAGTAGATGGGAACAATGGCAGGAGGGTGTCCACAATGAGGAATTCAAAGAAAAACTGGGAATTAACTCTATAGATGTAGCAGTCAGGGCGAACAGGCTTAGATGGTGGGGTCATGTTACGCGCATGGGAGAAGCAAGGTTACCCAAGAGACTCATGGATTCAGCAGTAGAGGATAGGAGGAGTCGGGACAGACCGAGGAGAAGGTACCTGGATTCGGTTAAGAATGATTTTGAAGTAATAGGTTTAACATCAGAAGAGGCACCAATGTTAGCACTGAATAGGGGATCATGGAGGAACTGTATAAGGGGGGCTATGCTCCAGACTGAACGCTGAAAGGCATAATCAGTCTTAAATGATGATGATGATGATGATGATGATTGAGAGAGGTCGGACAAAAGTAAGAGAGCTCCTACCACGATGTGATACCCAGTCAAGCATTGAAGTGTTAAAATCAATATTGATTTTGCTTAATTTTTGGGATGCGACACGAAGAGACATTGGCGATACAGTATTTCGCGATGTAATCTGCAGGCAGTTGGTAGATACATGTGCACTGATACCTGAGCGGCCGCTGCTCATCAATCAGAGAGGGCTTTATCTTTAATCACGATAACGCCAAATGTCACGCTGTGTCACGCTGACTACGCGTGTTCGGCAAATATTGCGCGAGTATACTGTTTTACCGTGCATCCCCGGTTCCCTTGACCCTGCACTGCATTATCATTTTTTGAGACCCTTAACGAGAGAAGTTCTGCAGTTTCTGGAATAAATTACGCTATCACTCTGACGCCAATTCAATGGCAATTCCGCTCGAACTGATCCTTCCCGATTTCTATGTCGCGTAAGAAAAAGTGGCGGAGTGGTGCACGCACCTAATGAGTACAGTGCACCGCCAACTATGTTGTTGTTGTTGTTGTTGTTGTGGTCTTCAGTCCTGAGACTGGTTTGATGCAGCTCTCCATGCTACTCTATCCTGTGCAATCTTCTTCATCTCCCAGTACCTACTGCAGCCTACATCCTTCTGAATCTGCTTAGTGTATTCATCTCTTGGTGTACCTCTACGATTTTTACCCTCCACACTGCCCTCCAATGCTAAATTTGTGATCCCTTGATGCCTCAAAACATGTCCTACCAACCGATCCCTTCTTCTAGTCAAGTTGTGCCACAAACTTCTCTTCTCCCCAATCCTATTCAATACCTCCTCATTAGTTACGTGATCTACCCACCTTATCTTCAGCATTCTTCTGTAGCACCACATTTCGAAAGCTTCTATTCTCTTCTTGTCCAAACTAGTTATCGTCCATGTTTCATTTCCATACATGGCTACACTCCATACAAATACTTTCGGAAACGACTTCCTGACACTTAAATCTATACCCGGTGTTAACAAATTTCTCTTCTTCAGAAACGCTTTCCTTGCCATTGCCAGTCTACATTTTATATCCTCTCTACTTCGACCATCATCAGTTATTTTACTCCCTAAATAGCAAAACTCCTTTACTACTTTAAGTGTCTCATTTCCTAATCTAATTCCCTCAGCATCACCCGATTTAATTTGACTACATTCCATTATCCTCGTTTTGCTTTTGTTGATGTTCATCTTATATCCTTCTTTCAAGACACTGTCCATTCCGTTCAACTGCTCTTCCAAGTCCTTTGCTGTCTCTGACAGAATTACAATGTCATCGGCAAACCTCAAAGTTTTTACTTCTTCTCCATGAATTTTAATACCTACTCCGAATTTTTCTTTTGTTTCCTTTACTGCTTGTTCAATATACGGATTGAATAACATCGGGGAGAGGCTACAACCCTGTCTCACTCCTTTCCCAACCACTGCTTCCCGTTCATGCCCCTCGACTCTTATAACTGCCATCTGGTTTCTGTACAAATTGTAAATAGCCTTTCGCTCCCTGTATTTTACCCCTGCCACCTTCAGAATTTGAAAGAGAGTATTCCAGTTAACATAGTCAAAAGCCAACTATGATACTGCCCACAAATTATAATAGTAAAAACAACACTAGTCAATAATGATAACTGATCATGCCAGTCAACGTATACACGGTATGATGTGGCATAACTAAACATAACTAAAATGTGGGCACATAGTTCCCTACAGATAGCTTATATTGCAAATTAGAACGTGTCTGAAATTAGCAAAATAAATATATCGTTTTGATATACACTCCTGGAAACTGAAATAAGAACACCGTGAATTCATTGTCCCAGGAAGGGGAAACTTTATTGACACATTCCTGGGGTCAGATACATCACATGATCACACTGACAGAACCACAGGCACATAGACACAGGCAACAGAGCATGCACAATGTCGGCACTAGTACAGTGTATATCCACCTTTCGTAGCAATGCAGGCTGCTATTCTCCCATGGAGACGATCGTAGAGATGCTGGATGTAGTCCTGTGGAACGGCTTGCCATGCCATTTCCACCTGGCACCTCAGTTGGACCAGCGTTCGTGCTGGACGTGCAGACCGCGTGAGACGACGCTTCATCCAGTCCCAAACATGCTCAATAGGGGACAGATCCGGAGATCTTGCTGGCCAGGGTAGTTGACTTACACCTTCTAGAGCACGTTGGGTGGCACGGGATACATGCGGACGTGCATTGTCCTGTTGGAACAGCAAGTTCCCTTGCCGGTCTAGGAATGGTAGAACGATGGGTTCGATGACGGTTTGGATGTACCGTGCACTATTCAGTGTCCCCTCGACGATCACCAGTGGTGTACGGCCAGTGTAGGAGATCGCTCCCCACACCATGAGGCCGGGTGTTGGCCCTGTGTGCCTCGGTCGTATGCAGTCCTGATTGTGGCGCTCACCTGCACGGCGCCAAACACGCATACGACCATCATTGGCACCAAGGCAGAAGCGACTCTCATCGCTGAAGACGACACGTCTCCATTCGTCCCTCCATTCACGCCTGTCGCGACACCACTGGAGGCGGGCTGCACGATGTTGGGGCGTGAGCGGAAGACGGCCTAACGGTGTGCGGGACCGTAGCCCAGCTTCATGGAGACGGTTGCGAATGGTCCTCGCCGATACCCCAGGAGCAACAGTGTCCCTAATTTGCTGGGAAGTGGCGGTGCGGTCCCCTACGGCACTGCGTAGGATCCTACGGTCTTGGCGTGCATCCGTGCGTCGCTGCGGTCCGGTCCCAGGTCGACGGGCACGTGCACCTTCCGCCGACCACTGGCGACAACATCGATGTACTGTGGAGACCTCACGCCCCACGTGTTGAGCAATTCGGCGGTACGTCCACCCGGCCTCCCGCATGCCCACTATACGCCCTCGCTCAAAGTCCGTCAACTGCACATACGGTTCACGTCCACGCTGTCGCGGCATGCTACCAGTGTTAAAGACTACGATGGAGCTCCGTATGCCACGGCAAACTGGCTGACACTGACGGCGGCGGTGCACAAATGCTGCGCAGCTAGCGCCATTCGACGGCCAACACCGCGGTTCCTAATGTGTCCGCTGTGCCGTGCGTGTGATCATTGCTTGTACAGCCCTCTCGCAGTGTCCGGAGCAAGTATGGTGGGTCTGACACACCGGTGTCAATGTGTTCTTTTTTCCATTTCCAGGAGTGTAGTACAACAAACGTCAGTAGAGTATTACGAGTACTACCATTCACACTAAGGAAGTGTTGTGCGATGGTAACTATAAGATCACTGAATACCATTCTTGATGCAAAGTCCTTCACTGCAGAGACGTAAAGCACTTCATAGTGCAGGAGAAGTCCAGGGATCAAGAATGCGAACAGAAAATCTCTTTTTGATTGGACGTAAGACATGGTCTATGAGATTCCGACTGGGTGACACATGACGGTGTACTGAACTAGTTGCTGTTGCAGTCCACAGGATTACTGACCTGTCCTCGAGACTTCCCGCCTTCTACGTTCAAATCGTTGCCTATCGACAGACATATGCATTTACTGCAGATAAGCACCGAGGCCATGCCTTGTACAGTGAGAGTTCCAAGCTGAAGGCGACGCAGATGTGTGCCACAGTCTAAGGATACACCACTTACAATTTCAGTGACTGCTCATGGTCATTTCACCTATCTGCCACCTAAAAGAAAACTCAGAACTGGATAATATCGCAATTCCAGTGTCTGCATCAAGTTAATTCGAGTGATTATCAGCAAATATCGGAGTTCTGTTTGCGTCGTCGTCCTTGACTAAGCGTTCCGTGGTTAGAACTGCCCCCATAATCCAAGAACGGTAAAGTAACGAATTTTCAAGATTCTGCCCAGCTACTAATATGATGTACTTCTGATTATTAGTGCTCTCCATCAGAGTTCATGCTTTAGATGATACACTGAAGGAGGGAAGGACGCGACGTAAACGAGGTCATTAGATGATTCACACCCCCACATGTCTTATCACATTCTTGTTGTACCAGCTGCCACTTTTACTCTCAAAAGTCCACTTTCTTCTCAACAAACGGTGGAGGCAGATTGCAGTGCCGATTTGTGTATGTCCTGCTTTTCAGCAACGCTACTTTGGTAAAAACATACTCAGCCTCTGTGGAAACTTTTTTTTCACCCGTTATTACTATATAGCGATATTTTTTATCCTTTCTCAATGCGGTGGGAAAAAGTGTATTACTACATTGCGGCCTGAAAGCTGCACGTAGCTCTGTGAACAATATAACACATTGCATTGTCCGCCATAAAACGGATACAATTAATAAAATTAACGAACATGCTAACCTAATACTTTTCAATATGTATGATGTGTAACAAAGTAAAAGATAAAATACAAATGCAGGAAAACGTCGACAGTAAACTATACATCATACATTTTCCTTCTAGTTCACACATTTCGTAAAACAGTCCGAAATTAACAAACAAATGTAATTACAATTTTAAGAACTTGCTTTCATTTAATAAATAAAAACAAGAATAAAAGTAAAGATACTGAGGACGCTTATTGTAAGATAAAACTGGGAGAAAGAAGTTGGTTATGTGTGGGTTTCATGATATTTTGATGTTATTTGTGCTACCTTTGATGGTTTTGCTTTTTGTTATTATACTTTTGTAATTTTTTTTATTGTCCTTCTCTTTTTATTTAGCATATTAGACCCAAAGACGAACTGCAGGATAGATAAAAACCATTAAACTCTAATAAAAAAAACTGTGACCCAGATATTGTTTTTTCATTTATTATAACAATCGAGATCAATGATCATAAGACGCGGCGTCAGTTATGATATCTTCATTACTATTGTCCCTTTCCGTCCCCCAGAGAGTTGTTCGACTCGATGCTAGCAGGTTAAAATCCTCTTGGTGAAGAAATTTTCGCCATTTGAACTTGGTAGGCAAGAGGAGGAAAGATGATCAGAATTGGCTACAATTTCCTGGATTAAACTCCATATCTCATGAGATGATGGTAGGTGATGGTGATCCGTTAGTTACATGGGGACGTTAAACCTGGCAGTGTCTGGTGCCATTCGAGACAAGCACGCTATGCGCTGACACAGTTTCATTCTCTCCCTGCGCTCATCATACAACACAAACATGACAACGCAGTACACACACACACACACACACACACACACACACACACACATTATACTCATTATACTCGTACGCACACTACGTGAAAAGAAGCCATTGTACGCGAAGGGAGAAAGCATTTCCGACTAGGTCGTTAAACCAACGATGCGGTTGTCTACTAGGAAACAGTACCATACAACTCTTCCTCACTTTTCCCGTAAGTGGGATTATGCGCTCAGACCAATGTTTTTCAACTGCAATTACTGTGAACGACCCAGTGATAGAAACGAGGATAAAAACTATTCCCCTTTTTTTACTATCTGAAAATGGCTAGATTTATCGCGTTCTGTATTAAATAGACTAGTGTGCAAAACTTAGGGACGAAAGTAACCGTCGCGTGATGTGTCACGTGCCAAGTTATATAGCTTGGAAGATGCGTAGAATGAGATTGTACAGCACAGAAAGTAACTGAAAAGTGTGGTGTCTGGCGGTGACACCACATTCCTCCCCCGCAAATCGGCGGACGGTTGTGGTTGCGTGAGCGGTGGAGCGGCGGCTGCCGCATCGTTGTGCATTGCACGTTGACCCTGGACGAGCTGTCCAAGGGCATCCAGTAAGGCCTGCGTCTGCTGGTTCTGTAAGCGATAAAATTCGGACAGTACATCTGGAGATGGTGGCGAAGCCATTACACAAGTAAATCAGTCTGTATCAATACGAACGCAAAATACTCGTCGTCAAACTGTTGTGACTTGGCAAGACAGCCAAGCCACTATGAGATAGCCGAAAGGCACGCGTTTAAGCTCATGCAGGCTGGCGTGAGGTCTGGAACAGTTAAAGGAGTTGAGTCTAGTAAAAAAAGTACGTAGCTTCTGGAATACTTAACTTTAATCCATAATTGGTGAACATCGGTCTGACGGTACATGCATCAGAAGATAAATAGCAAATGATAATGGCGCCTTGCTAGGTCGTAGCAAATGACGTAGCTGAAGGCTATGCTAACTGTCGTCTCGTCAAATGAGAGCGTAATTTGTCAGTGAACCATCACTAGCAAAGTCGGCTGTACAACTGGGGCGAGTGCTAGGAAGTCTCTCTAGACCTGCCGTGTGGCGGCGCTCGGTCTGCAATCACTGATAGTGGCGACACGCGGGTCCGACGTATACTAACGGACCGCGGCCGATTTAAAGGCTACCACCGAGCAAGTGTGGTGTCTGGCGGTGACACCACAAAAAGAATACGCACTGAGACAAACACAAATGACACTTTTATTCAAAGATAATAATTACACTGAAATCATCGCGATTTATGATGGTGCAGCATCCTTGAGCTAAGGTGGTTCCACATCTGTTGAATAGAGAAGCTGCCTCATGTTCACATGATATACGAGTGTGAGTCAAATGAAAACCTTAAATTTGTAATAACAAATCGAAATTTCGCGCCGTTATCCTGTAAGTTGGTAAGCGTGCTACAGTGTGCAGAATGGTCTGTAGGTGGCAGCATAGTGCAGATGCACACATACCTTCGCAGTATCAGTATAAAGATGGCCGCCCCACTTGCGACTTGCACCAGGGAAGAACAGCGTTCAGTTATTTGGTTTTTGCGTAGTGAAGGTGTGAAACCTATTGAAATTCATCGACGAATGAAGGTTCAGAACTGTGATGCATGTTTGTCACAGCAGCAAATCTACGAATGGAGTAAGAAGTTCGCAAATGGTGTGACTTCAGTGGAAGATGCTCCTCGTCCAGATCAGGCACAACGAGTTGTGACTCCACAGAACATTGCAGCAGTTGAAGCCATAGTGAAGGTAAACCGCCGAGCGACACTGAACGACATTGCAGCATGTTCAGAGATTAGTCATGGGTCAGCACACCGCATTGTGAATGACGTGCTCCAGTTTCACAAAGTGTGTGCAAGATGGGTGCCACGGCAGCTGACTCCTGAAATGAGAGAACGACGTCTTGATGCTTGTGAAGAACTTCTTCGGCGCTTTGAGCGAGAAGGTGATGGCTTCCTTGCAAGAATCGTTACTGGGGTTCACTTCCACCAACCGGAAACGAAGAGAGCGAGCAAGTAATGGCGCCATTCCTCATCACTAAAACTAAAGAAGTTTCGAACAGAACCATCAGTAGGGAAGGTTATGCTGACTCTCTTTTGGGACGAAAAAGGCGTCATTTTGGAGCATTACATGCCTAAAGGGACAACTGTCACAAGTGCATCATTCACAGATCTCCTAAAAAATCATCTGCGCCTGCAATCAAATCAAAGCGACGTGGGTTGCTTTCAGCAGGTGTCCTTTTGCAACATGACAATGCAAGGCCTCACACTGCCCGTACAACAGTTGCAACAATCACAGACCTGCATTTTGAGTTCCTTCCTCATCCGCCATACTCACCAGACCTTGCCCCAAGTGATTTCCGTATGTTTGGACCACTCAAAGACGCAATGGGAGGAAAGAAGTTCCGTTCTGATGAAGAGGTACGCTACGCGGTGCATGAGTGGTTGCGCAGACTACCGAAAGAATTTTTTTCTAAAGGAATTTATGCACTTTGTAAGCGTTGGGGGACTTGCATTGATCATGGGGGAGACTATGTTGAAAAGTGATACAGCTTTGTACCACTTCTGTACAATTAATAATATTTAAAAAAATATTTTAGGCTTTCATTGGACTCACCCTCGTACTTCCTGATCAACTGTACACTAATTGCCGCATTATGCGTCTGAAGATGAAGCCTTTCGCTTCCGCCGTGAGAGGCTTAACAGCTGCCGTGACGACGTTCCCACCTCTCCCATTCCCATGGAAGCTACAAGGTATAGCAATCTAAAATCCTCGTGCATTTGAAATAAGGAAACCGCAACGGGTCGCGCACCATTCCTTTTGTTTGACTGCGCATACTGCGTGATCCCTTCGCTGTCTTTCTGCATCGCCACGGCCGGAGAACGGCGCACCTGGCGATTGCCGGAAGGCTAAACTTGCGCCACCGTGCCTGCGTCATCAGAGAGAAAGTCTGTGAGTCAGACTGGAGCGCCCATGGCGGATCCAGCCACCTATATGGCGTCACAGGGACGTGGTAGCTGGGCTGCGAAATACACCGCCCCTCGGCGGACGCTCTGCACAGATTCGTAGAACTGTTTCGCTTTCGTTCCCGAGTCTCTTTCGGCGTTGCGAAGCGGTAACTGGCACTTTCTCTCCGACTCCGGGGTTTCTGGTAATGGGCCTCGGGTGAAATGCATATTCCGCAAGTGAAAGTTGTGAAGGACAAGAAAGGGTCTATTGGAATGGCTGTCGCCGTACTGGGCACGAGCTATTATTACCGCTGGCCGGCTGGCAATCCTCTGCGCAGTATACGGGTACGAAAGTCGAACAAATCTTAGGCAGTGTAACGATACTATGTAGTTGTAATTAAAGTGCAGCTAGTCAAAGAGGTCCACTGTGGGCTGTAATTATGGTATGGCAGCGAAACTTGGTAGACATTCTAATGTGTTAATGCGGAATCGATTAACGCTGGAAAAGTTAGTTCCAATTTTGGCCACCAGGTTCGAATTTGGCGCTGTGAATGCAACAAAGACGTCTCCAGAAATGTTTCTATCTGTAATTGATTAGGAATGGGGCGTGGGCAGAGAAGGCCAGACAAGGGACGAAGGCATAAAGTTGTTCAACATGAGGACCGGAGAGGTCTACGAGATGCTATACAGCGTCAGATTTTGACCTGGTGGCCAAAATTGGAACCAATTTTTTCCAGCGTAAGTCATTTCTGCATTAACGCATTAGAATGTCTAACAAGTTTCGCTGCCATACAGTAATTACAGCCAACACGAGACCTCCTTGAGCAGCTGCACTATAATTACAAGAACGTGGTCATATACAGAGAGCCACATTTAACTTGACTACCTCAAATAATTTTTGTCCAATAACAAAATAAAACAAAAATTATCAAGCAAATGTTGTTTAGGCGCCAGGTTCATATTATCCAGCACGACTGCCTTTCTTGTAACTTGGCTCGTTAATAAGATACGAAGAACAGTACATCTTTTCTTTACAGCAGCCCATGTCTTTCATTCATTAATCCAGTTCCTCACCTTAAGATTTATTAAAGCTGTGTACCATTCATGTAAACATGACTTTGTTTAAAACGTAATACTAAACTAACTTAAATTCTCGTGTACACGCACACAATCGAGGTACCTAGGGGTAGCCGGCCGGAGTGGCCGTGCGGTTCTAGGCGCTGCAGTCTGGAACCGAGCGACCGCTACGGTCGCAGTTTCGAATCCTGCCTCGGGCATGGATGTGTGTGATGTCCTTAGGTTAGTTAGGTTTAATTAGTTCTAAGTTCTAGGCGACTGATGACCTCAGAAGTTAAGTTGCATAGTGGTCAGAGCCATTTGAACCTAGTGGTAGCACTTGTTGGAGATGACAGTAAACAAATGGAACCATAAGGAAAAAGCTCAGTGATCATTCAGTCAACTGTCTTCAGCTAAAAGTTTGTGTGAGTAGAATGTACAGCAACGAAGGCAAGGTAGAAATGCTGTTCATCTATGGATAGTGTAAGCTATCAAAATAGTAATTGAATAATGTTTCCTTACTTACAATACGCATACATATAGTACACTATTGTGGTATTTTTAATTTAAGCATGACAGTACAGGCTGAAGAAACCAATTAAAATTTGTACCATGGCCGGGACTCGAACCCAGGCTGCCACTCTGTCATTGCAGCTGACACAGCTACACGGATTACCCCAGTACGTCTCCCTCCCTAATACAAACACTAATTCACACGTCAGCCCATCTTTATGTCCCACTTCTTAAACGGGATGGTCTGTATACACAGCTTTCGCTGCGTAGTGAGCAGGAGACCTTGGTTCGAATCCCGGCCTTGTTAAAAATTTTAATTCGTGTTTTTGGCCTGTATTTAACATCATAGACAAATTTGAGACTTAATGTGTCTGTGGAACATATAATTCCATACGATTAATTTAATTTAAATGGTATGTTGTGTACTGTAAAGGCAGTCTTGATTAAATACTACATTATCATTACTTTTCTTTTACTGTGATTAACTAAATGACCGTGTGCACTTTCCTTGTGTTTCTATTTCTTTTCTGTCGACTCCAGCAAGTGCACAAGTTACGAGTACATTACCCCAAGTATCAGCCCTGTGTGATACTACAGCAGATCAAAGTCAGTATTGTGTTACGTTTTTAATAATTTTATGTGTCCGTGAATGCCACACCGTGATACGATTTTTAATAGATTTTGAGGAGAAAAAGTGGATTACCGAATAAAAACTATAGTGCGCTAATTAAAATAGACGTCTTTCTCCTCGTATCGTATCTTCGTAGCGAACCAAGTTACACGAAAAACAATCATACTGGTTAATGTACTCGATAATTTTTTTATTCTGCTTTTGGCCAAAAAGTTATTTGAGATGGTCAAGAGAAATGGAAAATATTATATAGAGAACGACTGGGTGTGCAGGATACAAGTAGGATTCTGGCGAGAGTTAAGAATTTTCAGCAATTTTCAGCATAGGCCTTAAATAATTTCTCCGAAGAGAGCACGTCGCCGAACGTAGCTATTGGAAATGTGTACTGCCTAGAGATATTGCAACTCACAGAAGGCTAACCAAGATCCTAGGTACGGAAAGAGGGGAGGGGACACAGCGCATGTGGAGGGGGAAAAGTGGAAACAGTTAAAGACTCATCCGGATTGGTCTGACAAAGCTGCAGCACTTCTGCTGCCGCAAACGAATTACGGTACGATACTTCATTTTATAAGTAGGTGCATCATTTTGTTTTGGTGCTACGGTACTGTGGCGTGGAGACTGCAGACATGCACCTGAGAAAGAAATATTAATTACGTAACTTATTTTGTCGAGGTGATAATTAAAACTTCATGACTAGTCCTCGGTAGTGTTTGCCTGGAAGGTAGGCAATCAAGTACTACAAGTTTCGAGGCTTATTTCTGAAAAGCCATCTTTTTCAATCTCAGATGTTCACCGATTATTTCACGCTCAAAGAGCCTTTAGTTTTATTTCAGTTTCCACGCCCACGCATTATCTGGGACAGTCGAAGATTAATTTTATCTAAACGAGCCGTCAGTATTGTACAAAACACAGTACTGACAAACCGTTCTTTCTTCCAAATTTTATTAGTTTCATGAAAAAATAAACAACATTCAGTCACGCGGCAGTTCATTTAGCTCTACGTGTTTCACAGATACTCAGTTGTTAGTGGTCAGACTCGGCTTTGGCTGACACATACATTTACGAATACATATTGATATACAGTAGCAGCACATTTTTAATCCCGCAACCCCTACTTCTCGGAGCATGGACGTCAACTCGAGGCGACAGACGAACTCGCTGAGGTTGGTTCCTGTTTTTAATGTGCGTGTAAGGCTTAGTAGTGAAAGGGGTGCTGAGTATGGTACAGCGGAAAAAAATCCGAACCACCTTTACAATGTTAGTGGTTTTTCTGTGAGAAATTTCATTAGATATGTGTGCTTCAGCCTGAAGCGGGCCCAACTGATAAATAATTTTATAAGGCTTGATATGATCAAGAATGCGAAACGGCAGTCTTAATTTTTGATATGACCTTCATTGCCGAGATCGCGAGTCTATAAAACGATATTACCAGTTTCAGTTGCGCTAGCGATCTTCTTCAAATCGTTACACAGTGTAACACGTCACAAGTTTTACATTCGAGTACTGAGTTATAAAACTGAGTACTTAGTATTTGAATGTACAAATGCGTCTCTAGTGATATTTTATGATATGAAGATGATTCCTAGCAAAAGCGAAACCGATATTATCGTCTTATAAACTCGCGATCCAGACAAATAATAGTTACATGATAAATAACTCGTTCATCCCACGAGATAGCTGCCGACAGGATTGTTTTCCCCTTTGACATATTTCTTTGCAGTCCTATATTTGCACTTTGTCACTGATAAAAAAAAAAACAATGGTATCGGCTGGCTGTTTGTGTACGCAGTACGTGACACGTCTCAGATCTTTTCTCAGAAATCTGTAAAACAGAGATATTGTAATGAACTAAAACAAATTTAGTGGCTCGTTTATGAAGAGTAATCTTGCTTAATCTCTTATCTTTGTCAATAAATACCCGCTCAATTGCGTTTTGTTTTCTTTGAGTTCCCTGGTCCGCCCGTTATCTGAGATTCTCATATATTAATTATGCCGAAAGGAGGTGTCACCCGATAAGTCCAAAGCAACTCGCACCAACACTCTTTCTGAAAAAAAAAAAAACGCCCTATGGTAAAAGATATGGGATGATGCATGGGAGAACTACGGCAGTACTAGTTTTTGGTGCTGGATTACAACAATAGCAAACCAGAGAAAAAAAGTGCTTCGCCGAAAATTATTGGACAGTTAAAACATAGGATTCGCAAATTATAAAAGTATTCGAAGGTAAAAACATTCTGTTTATTACAAATGGAGGACCACAAAAAAGGACACATAAATGGTTCTGTTTCATGTATTATGAAAAAGGAAATAAGAATTTTAACGAGACTATAATCATTTTTCTTTTCTGTTGTTGAGGTGCCCAGTGTGTCTAGCAACGCAGTCGAGTCTAGAGATAACGTATAGGCAGATAAAAAATGATTGTGACAACTATTTAGGAAAAATAATAATGGAAAAAAGACGGCGGATATTTCACATGCGTGTATTTAAGAGTATATGACACAGTGAAGGAGATGAGAGGAAAGTTCAGTGCCCGTGGTATTAGGTACAACGCCAAGGTTACATATACAATATGACATGATTGTCATGCCTGAATGAATGAAGGAAGGAACGAAAGAAGATTGTGGTTTAACAAAAACTGTTAAATGTGTGTGAAATCTTATGGTACTTAACTGCTAAGGTCATCAGTCCCTAAGCTTACACACTACTTAACCTAAATTATCCTAAGGACAAACACACACAGCCATGCCTGAGGGAGGACTCGAACCTCCGCCGGGACCAGCCACACAGTCCATGACTGCAGCGCCTTAGACCGCTCGGCTAATCCCGCGCGGCTGTGGTTTAACGTCCCGTTGACATCGAGGTCATTGGAGACGGAGCACAAACTCGGATTGTTTCAAGGATGGGGAAGGTTCAAAATGGTTCAAATGGCTCTGATCACTATGCGACTTAACTTCTGAGGTCATCAGTCGCCTAGAACTTAGAACTTATTAAACCTAACTAACCTAAGGACATCACACACATCCATGCCCGAGGCACGATTCGAACCTGCGACCGTAGCGGTCGCTCGGTTCCAGACTGTAGCGCCTAGAACCGCACGGCCACTCCGGCCGGCGATGGGGAAGGAAATCACCCGTGACCATTCCAAGGAACCACTCCGACAATTGCCTGGAGCGATTTAGAAAAATCATGGAAAACCTAAATCAGGATTCCCGGACACGGATTTGAGCTGTCGTCCTCCCGACTGCGAATCGTGTGCTAAGCACTGCGCCGGCCGCTGCGGCCGAGCGGTTCTAGGCGCTTCAGTCTGGAACCGCGCTGCTGCTACGGTCGCAGGTTCGAATCCTGCCTCGGGCATGGATGTGTGTGATATCCTTAGGTTAGTTAGGTTTAAGTAGTTCTAAGTCTAGGGGACTGTGACCTCAGATGTTAGGTCCCATGCTGCTTAGAGCCATTAGAACCATTTGAAGCTAAGCACTGCACCACCTCGCTCGTTTAATTAGTGAAAGGTGATTGGGGTATACGTTTCCAGCGACTAGGAGCTTATTAGCCCCGGAGCACTAGCATGCATTGGATAAGAACGGTACTGGTAATCAGCTTTGACATGAATAGGCTCGATCTGACGCTCTACATCTACATCTGCATGATTACTCTGCAATTCACATTTAAGTGCTTGGCAGAGGGTTCATCGAACCACAATCATACTATCTCTCTACCATTCCACTCCCGAACAGCGCGCGGGAAAAACGAACACTTAAACCTTTCTGTTCGACCTCTGATTTCTCTTATTTTATTTTGATGATCATTCCTACCTATGTAGGTTGGGCTCAACAAAATATTTTCGCATTCGGAAGAGAAAGTTGGTGACTGAAATTTCGTAAATAGATCTCGCCGCGACGAAAAACGTCTTTGCTTTAATGACTTCCATCCCAACTCGCGTATCATATCTGCCACACTCTCTCCCCTATTACGTGATAATACAAAACGAGCTGCCCTTTTTTGCACCCTTTCGATGTCCTCCGTCAATCCCACCTGGTAAGGATCCCACACCGCGCAGCAATATTCTAACAGAGGACGAACGAGTGTAGTGTAAGCTGTCTCTTTAGTGGACTTGTGTCCTGCCAATGAAACGCAACCTTTGGCTCGCCTTCCCCACAATGGTCTTTCCAACTGAAGTTGTTCGTAATTTTAACACCCAGGTACTTAGTTGAATTGACAGCCTTGAGAATTGTACAATTTATCGAGTAATCGAATTCCAACGGATTTCTTTTGGAACTCATGTGGATCACCTCACACTTTTCGTTATTTAGCGTCAACTGCCACCCGCCACACCATACAGCAATCTTTTCTAAATCGCTTTGCAACTGATACTGGTCTTCGGATGACCTTACTAGACGGTAAATTACAGCGTCATCTGCGAACAACCTAAGGGAACTGCTCAGATTGTCACCCAGGTCACTTATATAGATTAGGAACAGCAGAGGTCCCAGGACGCTTCCCAGGGGAACACCTGATATCACTTCAGTTTTACTCGATGATTTGCCGTCTATTACTACGAACTGCGACCTTCCTGACAGGAAATCACGAATCCAGTCGCACAACTGAGACGATACCCCATAGGCCCGCAGCTCGATTAGACGTCGCTTGTGAGGAACGGTGTCAAAAGCTTTCCGGAAATCTAGAAATACGGAATCAACTTGAGATCCCCTGTCGATAGCGGCCATTACTTCGTGCGAATAAAGAGCTAGCTGCGTTGCACAAGAACGATGTTTTCTGAAACCATGCTGATTACGTATCAATAGATCGTTCCCTTCGAGGTGATTCATAATGTTTGAATACAGTATATGCTCCAAAACCCTACTGCAAACCGACGTCAATGATATAGGTCTGTAGTTCGATGGATTACTCCTACTACCCTTCTTAAACACTGGTGCGACCTGCGCAATTTTCCAATCTGTAGGTACAGTGTTGCCAGTTACCAGTGTAGGGAACAACTGGAGTTACAGCCTACATTGGCGGCGTCGCCAAGTATTCTCCGTCCCTCTCTGCACAGAACGCACCCACACACCCGCCTTTCACTCGCACTCGCACACCACTCTAGTAAACACTCCCTGATCTTAGAATAGAACTGAAGAGCCTCAAGCGAGTGGTGCAACTTCGCACACAGGAGCTCTGTTATAGCGGTGCGAGCTTTCTCCCTGGGAAAACCTAGCGGGCAGCGGCGTGTTGGAGAAGTGCGTTACGTAAGCCGACTCCGCTCCACGTTGCGACCCACCCCGTCGTTTCTTTTCTTGAATGGCCGGACCCTGAAATTCTGGCGACGGAGCTGACGAGGCGGGCAGGTGATCAATCACGCTTTTCTCGATAAGGCGGTAATTAATGCCGGAGGCGGCCGCTGGCGGCAGGTGCGTATCGACCGCCGGCCGTTCTGCGAAAGTAGCCTTTTCGCGGGAATCCTTGCGTGAATGCAAATGCAGTTCTGCTTAGAGCGTAAAAAGATTTACGCTGGCCGTGAACGCGTCTGTAAAATGTCAGACCACGCCCTTCCTCCCTCGCTCTTAATCAAAATCAACAAATTTTCCCAGTTGGGTTAACAGAACCTACCGGTCCCGGATGTCGGTTTCGTCCCGTGATGTGGCGTGTGACGCCCTATGTTCGCAAGCAGAAAGACGACAGAAATATTTTCTTTTGCATCTTTATTCTAGTCTGGAACATAGGTGTGGCGATCTGTAGCGTAGCCAGAGGCATGGATAAGGTTGGAAAGGTGACAGTTTCGATGGAATTTGGGGAAGCCAACGGATGTGAACGCGAAATCTTATGTGCGATGATGTACTGATCCGAAGCGTAGTCCAATTTCTATGTTAGGCTGACGAGTGTCACTTAGGTTGTGAGTTCGTGAAGCGGTATCGAATGCACCAGGTAATCCACGCAGGCAGTACACTGGCAGATTGGAGGCTTCTGTAGGCCTGTACGGTGCGGCTGGATAGCTCAGCTGGTAAGAAAATTCTCCCTAGATGGCATGGTCCATCTCTGTGATTTGGCTCAGTGTCTAAATACAATATTTGTCCCTGTCAGTTTATGTAAAAAAGAGTGATATGGTTACCGGAAGGCGGGAATAAACTTCTTTCAAATACTAGTACTGGCAGCATGACCAACCTCTGATCGAAAGTACGAGGTGCATTCAAGTTCTAAGGCCTCCGATTTTTTTTTTTCTCCGGACTGGAAAGAGATAGAAACATGCGCATTGTTTTAAAATGAGGCCGCGTTCATTGTCAATACGTCCCAGGGATGGCAGCACCGTACGGCAGATGGAATTTTACCGCCAGCGGCGAGAATGAGAACTGTTTTAAATACTTAAAATGGCGACGTTTTCCTTACTTGAACAGCATGCAATCATTCGTTTTCTGAATTTGCGTGGTGTGAAACCAATTGAAATTCATCGACAGTTGAAGGAGACATGTGGTGATGGAGTTATGTATGTGTCGAAAGTGCGTTCGTGGGTGCGACAGTTTAATGAAGGCAGAACATCGTGTGACGACAAACCGAAACAACCTCGGGCTCGCACAAGCCGGTATGACGACATGATCGAGAAAGTGGAGAGAATTGTTTTGGGGGATCGGCGAATGACTGTTGAACAGATCGCCTCCAGATTTGGCATTTCGGTGGGTTCTGTGCACACAATCCTGCATGACGACCTGAAAATGCGAAAAGTGTCATCCAGGTGGGTGCCACGAATGCTGACGGACGACCACACGGCTGCCCGTGTGGCATGTTGCCGAGCAATGTTGACGCACAACGACAGCATGAATGGGACTTTCTTTTCGTCGGTTATGGCAATGGATGAGACGTGGATGCCATTTTTCAATCCAGAAACAAAGCGCCAGTCAGCTCAATGGAAGCACACGGATTCACCGCCACCAAAAAAATTTCGGGTAACCGCCAGTGCTGAAAAAATGGTGTCCATGTTCTGGGACAGCGAGGGCGTAATCCTTACCCATTGCGTTCCAAAGGGCACTGCGGTAACAGGTGCATCCTACGAAAATGTTTTGAAGAACAAATTCCTTCCTGCACTGCAACAAAAACGTCCGGGAAGGGCTGCGCGTGTGCTGTTTCACCAAGACAATGCACCCGCACATCGAGCTAACGTTACGCAACAGTTTCTTCGTGATAACAACTTTGAAGTGATTCCTCATGCTCCCTACTCACCTGACCTGGCTCCTAGTGACTTTTGGCTTTTTCCAACAATGAAAGACACTCTCCGTGGCCGCACATTCACCAGCCGTGCTGCTATTGCCTCAGCGATTTTCCAGTGGTCAAAACAGACTCCTAAAGAAGCCTTCGCCGCTGCCATGGAATCATGGCGTCAGCGTTGTGAAAAATGTGTACGTCTGCAGGGCGATTACGTCGAGAAGTAACGCCAGTTTCATCGATTTCGGGTGAGTAGTTAATTAGAAAAAAAATCGGAGGCCTTAGAACTTGAATCCACCTCCTAATACATAGTGGTACTGCTTTTGAAACAAGTCGTTGAATAAACTAAACACATGTCACAGCTTCTTGCAGTTATGTCTTCCCTTTCCAAACACTTTGACGCTGCGCAGTACAACGTACACACATTATATCTTGAGAGTTTTGTGTCGCTTTTGTTGGAGAATGGCCCGCTTGGCGCGAGAATTACCTTTCCAATGAATTCAATTTCACTGAAGACTTTACCTTTCAGAGCGGGAATATCCGTTATTTCCTTTGATTAGTTCTTCTCTCAGCCTGGTCGCCACGACGGAATCAGAGAAAGTGCGTTGCACGCCGAATCGGGCAAATAAAGAGAACAGAATAAGCGTGTTCTGAGAAGTTCCTGGCGCGATGGAGAATTTCTCGCCGTGGTACCGGAGAAAGCTAATAGCGTGGTGCACCGGCGTAGGTGAGTCGTATGAAAGTGAAAAGGACAGCAAACACATTCACAACCGTTCGATAGGTGTAGGGCGCAATGGCTTCCGCAACACTGGGTGAAACTCCTTAAATACACCGTTGTCTGCAAGTGTACTGTGAAGACCTTTGAGGTTATTAGAAAACCAAGACTGTAGAGGCAATTTGTAATAGTCAACTCACATCAGAAACAACGTTTTCAACAATACCAACTTCTTTTTACTGGTCATGGCGTTAATATTTTTTCACATTCAATTAAACCTAGTTCAATGCTGGCTTTCTTCCGGTAACTGAAAGTCACATTCGAACAATTTAGAGCTCCTATCAATGACTAAGGTATCGAAAAAAATTATACACTATTTATAGCACAAATTCACTTTTACTTACGGTATATTCTACTGATTTTCGAGGTGCTTCGGCAGACGATCTATCTACCTTAAATCTTTAAAGTGGGAAAACGCTTTGAGTTAGTTGTGTTAGTGCAGTAAAACACCTTCGAAAAACACACAGCACAACGGCACATAGGTTTTTCCGCACACAGAGCGACCACCAGTATACAAAAATAACTGGAGAGAAAGGGGGGGGGGGGAGACAGACAAACAGGCAAGACGGAGGGGGGAGGGGGACAGACAGAGAGAGAGAGAGAGAGAGAGAGAAAGAGAGAGAGGCCCCTGTACTCATTCCGAAGCACTCGTCACGAGTCCGAAGGAGCTCGGTCCCAGCTGTTGAGAAATAACCGTGGGATAAACAGGGTCCCCTAATGGGTTCCTGTTTTGCCTGGTGCAGGATTAATGTTTTCCTCCCTTATATGCTGCTAGATTACTACTTTCCTCCCTCAAACATCTACGTCAGACAGACTTCGAGGGGTCGTTCCGAGGTCTCAAACGAGAGCGACATGGTTATCTTAGCCCTAAGGCCATTCTTTCGTTCACGTGGTACTGTTCTCATTAATTTCCCAGGATGTTTAGAATGCTTCACAGCGAAATTTTTTACAGAGTACTGTCGTCAGTGTGTAAGAGACAGTGCGTCATAGTTACATACTATTCCTATATGCAAACCATCCGTAATTATGGATCATTTTTTGGAGGTCCCATACACAAAACGGGCACAGTTTTCAAACTACTGTAAACGTCTATTAGAATAATAATTAAAAATAGTAACCGAACTCCTTGTAAAGATCTGTTTAAAATAGCTGGTGTCTAACTGCATCATGTGAGCACACTCTCTTATGCACATCAAGAAGAACATCAGCAGTCACATCACGGCATCAGCATTCAAGATCATGTCACAAGAACCAGAGTAAACTTATATTTACCAAAAGCAAACAGACAAGAAACATTACATAGCATTTTCTGCAAGCGTGTAAACTGTGTAATAACGTGCTCAAGGAGGGTAAAGAGACAAAATCTGAATACCGAAAAAGTTAGTTAGTACACCTCTAAAACAATAACTTATACGACAAAGTCAACGATTATTTAGATACCACGGAGCAGGGAATGATAATAAATTGACGTAATTTAATAATAAACAGTTGTCATTCTGCGGTAAGCTGTTATGATTTAATGGTTCTTACTGTAAAAACCTTTTCCCAGGACTTATGACGGAAAATTTTAACTTGTTTCCAGTTTTTTCAACTCAACATTTCAGTCACCGAGATGAGGTGCTGACTCAGTTTTTCCGCACGGGCCAAGAGACTAACATGAAGAATTCGACAAAATGGCTGAAGTATCGTCAAGGTTCTGAAACCAGCAGGAAGAGTTGTGTGTGTGTGTGTGTGTAGTGTTGGCATTAACCAGCGACATGATACAAAATAATTACTGAAGTAGTTTTTGATAAGATAATGTTACTGCGTGCATGAATCAGTTATTTTTTGAAAGATACATACTTTTTCTAATAATATGACGTGTCTGACATAATTCTGCAAACGATATATGGATCATCAACAACTAACTAACTAACTAACTTAATCTTCGGTAGTAAGTTCATTTTCAGTGCCAAAGATATACCAACTTCTGTCTCATAACTACTAAACTATACCTTGCGCAAGTTTTGCGAAAATCATGTTGTCAGTTTGTGACTACTGTTGTCTCCTTATTGAATAAAATCGAGATTTTTTTAATTGTTGTTATACATTTTAGCCTCAAGTCACACAAACTGTACCACCACCAAGTTAGCATTAGATGATCTATTTAAAAAGAAAGGAAGAAGAGGCATCATCGTAAAATACTAGGAAACTAACAGAGTTCTATAGACAGTTGCACGTTGTTGAGTACGTTACACATTAACGTGTCAACTGAAGAGACCCAGGAACGAGCTCACACTGCGAACATATGTGCGCTGTGATTGAACTGAGGGCTAGAATTAACTACGTAACAGCGTACAATTCCTAATCTTTGAATCACAAATGCAAGACGAAAAATATTCACAATATAAAATTGTCTGTGAGAGAAAGCCTTCTCAAATTGAAAAACTGGCCAGGTGCGAGTAGAGAGTTTGGTACAGACTTAATTACGTATACAGACAGTTCATCCACCCCGGGAATCGAGTATCTCGACGATTTTTGCCTGTTATCGATCAGATACTCGCAAGGTATCGGTTTCAGGTTGTTCCAAGGCTTTTGACAATGTTTTAATCTTAAGTCTGAAGTCGGATAACAAATGACAAAAAATATATTTTTTTGTGTGGTATAATTACGTATTAGCTGTTTTTTTTATTTTCTTCCTTTATTTTTACCGTGACATCTTGCTTCTTGCCAAATTCCGTAATTTTAGTTCAACAGGAAGTACCCTATAGGTTTAACGAGCGAGTTTGCGAGTATCAGAATACGTGATATAAATGGCCGCATCTTTTAATTGCATTGATTCAGAAGCTTCAAGTTTTTACGCCGCCAACGGACCGTAGACTTTAATGTGTGACACAGATTTTAACGTGACACGTCAATCCGTTCTTGGAAAAGGGTTTCCAAAATTTGGACGGAAAGACAGACGTACGGACGGACAGCAAAGTGATCCGTTTTCACCGAATGAGAAACAGAACCTTAAAAATCGTAAAAATTTACTTAAGTACTAGTGTAAATAAGCTAGACGTTCAACAGAAGCGGGACAATGACGCCCGTCGCCTTCAGCAACGATCTACGAGTAGCAAAATTGTAGCTGAAGATCACGAGTGTGCATTAAATGGACAGAATAAAGCTACTGTCAAATCAAGCGCGAGCTGACATGAAAAAGAAATCTAAAGCAAAGACAAACGGCAAGAAACAGGGAGTAGAGACGTTATAGCAGAGCAGGAAGTACTTTCAGATATGCTTCGTTACAAAGCGTAGTCAGTAATTTTTTTTTTTAATCAGTTGAAATTTGAGTCTCTTCAAGTCTACCCAAATGGCATCCTTTAGGAATAAAATGACAGACATCAAGATGCTGATGTTGCGTCCTACTTTGTCTTTATTTATATTATCCGGTGAACACCTTGGGTTGAAATATATAATGAAAAAGGATTCAAGGCACTATGTCTAATCTATTTAAAATAGAATGTAATTTCTCCTTTATGTGCCAAATAAAAAGGTTTGTCGAGTGTCAGACACAAGCGTACACTTCTTTTGTTTGCGAGGCATCTTAAATGACGGCTTCTCGTGATCGTTTCTCTACATGTGCATCTGTTTTGTTACTCGTTTAGACTGTTATGGACACGCATGCTCATTTCGAAACTTTTCTCTTCGCTTATTATCAGTACGTTTGTAAACGCAGACGACGAAAAATTTTTAAAAGTAAACTGTTGAATTCTGTTAAGGTATTTTGAAAGTAATATATTGGTAATTTCATGAAACTGTATCTGAAGCACATAATTTTATGGAAGTAACAAGTAGCCGGCCGAAGTGGCCGTGCGGTTAAAGGCGCTGCAGTCTGGAACCGCAAGACCGCTACGGTCGCAGGTTCGAATCCTCCCTCGGGCATGGATGTTTGTGATGTCCTTAGGTTACTTAGGTTTAACTAGTTCTAAGTTCTAGGGGACTAATGACCTCAGCAGTTGAGTCCCATAGTGCTCAGAGCCATTTGAACCATTTTTGAAGTAACAAGTAGACCATCGGAAACTTGGGGATGCAGAAACGAGAAGCAACTGATACACGGTTCTATCCAAAAATGTTAAAAATTAAGTGTATACAAAAAAATGAAGTAAAAACTCACTGGAAGAACCTTACCAGAAGACGTGATAGGGTAGTGGGACGTCAGGGAGTAGTTACCTCGGCATTGGAAAAAATAGTAGACAAGAAAAATAGGAAAAGACGAAACTAAAATATGCAAAACAATTTATAGTAGATGCTGGATGTAGCAGTTACGTAAGAGTGAAGCCATTAGCACAAGATACAACATTCAAGCTTTTGTACTACCCTCTCTCCCGCCCCCTATATTTATTTCCCCTAGAAGTATGCTTCCTATTGACAAATATCAATGGGCACATTATTACACAAGATTTTCGTGGAAGCTTCTCATTATGTGATATTTTCCTAGTGTGTTCCCCAGTTTTGTTTACGTCCACCGTTTAATTTGCAAGATGCAAAATTCTTATTGACACAGTCGTCATTGACAATGTTACAGTGAGTGCAATGTTTCCCCTAACATATGTTGTCTGACAACCACGTCTCTGTACGTCTTTGCCAGTCTCCACACGTGAGGATGGCAGCTCCCGGCAAGCGTCAGCCATCGTCGAAATGAGCCCAGCCCTAATGTCTTTATAAGCACCTCATGCCAGCCTACGGAAATTTTTCTGCCTACATATCTTAATACGTAACCATCCCAGTAGAGAAGGAGAAAAATATTCACATTTAAAACCGTTCAGGCTTCAGGTTTACTTGACCGCTGTGAGTGCTCATCTTTGATGTACATGGTACAGAGAACTCTTTGAAATATGCGTGATAGCCCATCCGCGTAACTTTTCTGCACATGTATGTTCATTAATTTGAACTCAAAGATGCTTAAATTAGGTTGTGTACAATCTTTTCCGTTTGTTGTTGTTGTGGTCTTCAGTCCTGAGACTGGTATGATGCAGCTCTCCATGCTACTCTGTCCTGTGTAAGCTTCTTCATCTCCCAGTACCTACTGCAACCTTCATCCTTGTGAAACTGCTTAGTATATTCACCTCTTGGTCTCCCTCTACGATTTTTACCCTCCACGCTGCTCTCCAATACTAAATTGGTGATCCCTTGATGCCTCAGAATATACCATACCAACCGATCCCTTCTTCTAGTCCAATTGTGCCACAAGCTCCTCTTCTCCCCAATTCTGTTCAGTACCTCCTCATTAGTTATGTGATCTACCCATCTAATCTTCAGCATTTTTCTGTAGCACCACATTTCGAAAGCTTCTATTCTCTTCTTGTCTAAACTATTCATCGTCCACGTTTCACTTGCATACATGGCTACACTCCATACAAATACTTTCAGAAACGACTTCCTGACATTTAAATCTATACTCGATGTTAACAAATTTTTCTTCTTCAGAAACGCTTTCCTTGCCATTGCCAGTCTACATTTTATATCCTCTCTACTTCGACCATCATCAGTTATTTTGCTTCCCAAATAGCAAAACTCCTTTACTACTTTAAGTGTCTCATTTCCTAATCTAATTCCCTCAGCATCACCCGAGTTAATTCGACTACATTCCATTATTCTCGTTTTGCTTTTGTTGATGTTCATCTTATACCCTCCTTTCAAGACACTGTCCATTCCGTTCAACCGCTCTTCCAAGTCCTTTGCTGTCTCTGACAGAATTACTATGTTTTTATTTCTCAGACAGACTGAGTGTTTCCCAATTTGCAGTAACCTATGTGCAGACGATCCAGATTTTGTTTAACCGGCATGAGAGCGTCAGGGAACGCCACTCGGACACGGTACATGAAAGGAAGAGAGCCTTATTTTCGGAATTGTAAGAGACTGCGTACCAGTATGAGAAGAGAAACCAATTAATTCATCCAATAAACAACTTTCTTAAAGATTACTACGGTAAAATTAGAGACATAGTGGCTTGTACATAGGAAAATTGATAATTGTTTTCTCCGCGAATGGAATAGGAAGGGAGCGAGATGACCCCAGTACACTATTTATCCTTCTGCCACGCGCCGAACTGATGCTTGCAGCGTGAAAAGTGTAGAGTTATCTCGAACTGACTGAAGATGTCTTCAGGCGCAGGAAGATGCCATTAGTATAGTGGAACGCCAGCCAAATGAACCGTTGTTTGCGCATGCACGTGTTAACTTTGGTGCCATTTATCACTTCCATCGCGTCAGACTTTGAATATGTAATCCCTATATAGGCAGGTTTAACGTTTGTGTCCAACTGAGAAAGAGTTCAAAATATTGTCCGCACCTCGTGGTCGTGCCGTAGCGTTCTCGCTTCCCGCGCCCGGGTTCCCGGGTTCGATTCCCGGCGGGGTCAGGGATTTTCTCTGCCTTGTGATGACTGGGTGTTGTGTGATGTCCTTAGGTTAGTTAGGTTTAAGTAGTTCTAAGTTCTAGGGGACTGATGACCACAGCTGTTAAGTCCCATAGCGCTCAGAGCCATTTGAACCATTTTTAGTTCCAAATAATAAAGGTCTCGGTGCCTGGAATTTGAACATTTATAGAAGTTTAATTTCACTTGCTGCTCGGTACAAGACCCACCGCCTAATTTCTCGTGGTCGGTCGTTTATGGCCTCTTAGCCGCTTCGTCTGTTCGCCGAACCTGGAGGAGCCAAAGATGGCCACCACCAATCCCTCAGTTCACACGCATCACTTCCCCTGTCCGCGGCCGTTTCTTTTTTCTTCTTTTCTTTTGTTGCAGCAGCTTTTTATTTACTTACAATAAAATAAGTTTTGTGAAATGGAAAAATAAAGAAATTGTTAGATAATTTAGAAGAAAAAATGTAAGATGGGGTAGGTGATAGATGTTAGAACCTCCACCTTGATGCCTGCTGGTGAATACCTCGGTATTTGTCCTCGAGCCTTTGACTCCCAGACTCCATACTTCATTGCGGGTTAGTGGCGGGGAAATTTGTTTAAGTTAGATCTACCTTTTTGGTTATAATATGCGTAGAACTAAGGTTATGTACAGGTTTATAATACCTTGGTAACGATACACCGAAACTGTTAAAAAAAACTGCATTATACTTACGAACAGTTTTAAAATGAGCTTTCGGTTACGATTTCTGCCGCGCGGGATAGCCGAGCGGGCTAAGGCGCTGCAGTCATGGACTGTGCCGCTGGTCCCGGCGGAGGTTCGAGTCCTCCCTCGGGCATGGGTGTGTGTGTGTTTGTCAGTAGGATAATTTAGGTTAAGTAGGGTGTAAGCTTAGGGACTGATGACCTTAGCAGTTACGTCCCATAAGATTTCACACACATTTGAACATTTTTTGGTTACTATTTCTGATCTCTATTTAGCCTAAGGACTGCGTGAAGCACTGAATGACCAAGTTATTAACCTCTACAGGAAGGGCGTGTCCAGTAGGTGGCAAGAAGAAAGGCAGTCGCCGCCCCTCCCCCCTCTTCCCCCCCCCCCCCCCCCCCCAACTGAAAAGTATGACGGAAGTCGCATCCTGACCTGTCAAACAGTATCAGTACGAATGTTCACTCTGTATCGAGGTTTGCTCAGATTTGAAACTTCCTGACAATTTAAAACTGTGTGGTTGACCGGGACACTAACCCGAACTTTCGCTTTTTAGAGACAGGCACTGGCGGAAGTGAACTTGTGAGAATGGAACGTGGTTCGTACGTGGATAGCTCAGTCGAACAAACATTTTCCTGTGAATTGCAAAGGTTCCGGTTTCGAATCCCGATTGACAAATATTTTGGTCTGCTGGGAAGTTGCAGTACCAATATCAGTTTCAATAAAGCCAGAAGAAGCAGTGGGTACCGACTGATGAACACAGTGCCCTCTGTCGTGAAACATAAAAACTGTTTCCTCATTCGTCGTCAAACTAAGTTGAGCTGAACCCGCTCACTCACACTGTTCCTGGGTTCACCGTTCGGCCACAGTACATTGTGGAGGGAACCGCATCGGTGCGCCTGTGTTTTGCTGCGAGTGTAGGCACAGAGCGGCTGTGTTGGCAGGCTGCCCGCACGTGTGGCGACCAGAGTGTGTGGTGTGTGGAGGCAGGCGATAGCGGCTCGCGGAAATTCCCAGCCGTCGTGAAGGAGTGGCGGCCAGAGTTGCTCCGGACCTTGGCCGCGCCACCACACATTGGGAGAGAGAGAGAGAGAGAGAGAGAGAGAGAGGCTGAATGGCTGGTCTTATCAGTATCGGAGTTTTGTTATCTGGTTTCTGATGAGATTATACATTTAGAGATAAGACAACTGCTCCGTCACGAATAATCGACAACTTTTTCTCCCCAGATTTGCTGCAGTAATGTTGCGCAAAAATAGGCCACAGTTTACAGCGAAACGGAGTCGCCCTGTTAGCTGCCTAGAAGTGTGTATGACAGGAGACATGGGACTTGCGTAGGGGCGTGCATGGCGCTCGTCAACACGTGGTTTAGGCTGGGAAAGGAGAAACGGTAGGAATGAGTGTGTTGGATCTGGAAGGAAGGACAAATATCAGAGAAGATTTCACTGTGTGGGTGGAATAGGTTGTTGAAGTTGCGTAAGGGGAGGATATGTAGTGTCTGTAGATGTAGGATCAATGGATTGTCTTGATATTTGGTTGACTGCAGGCAAGGATGGGTAAGGGGGGCGGGATGGTGCACTTTGATTTCAGTTTGAGGGATGCGTAATATATATGGGAAAGTGGGCCGCCGTGGTTCTAGGCGCTTCAGTCCGGAACCAAGCGGCTGCTACGGTCGCAGGTTCGAATCCTGCCTCGGGCATGGATGTGTGTGATGTCCTTAGGTTAGTTAGGTTTAAGTAGTTCTAAGTTTAGGGGACTGATGATCTCAGCCCCATAGTGCTTAGAGCCATTTATATGGGAATGTATAGGACGCAAAAAGATTAAGGGGAATTTGATGGTAATGGATTCGAGTAGGGTAAGTGGGCGAGGGAAACCAGAAGTAGTGCTTAGCGTTCAAAATATTAGCGGCGTTGAAGGCGAAGTTGAACGAAGAAGAAGGGTAGAATCAAGGCTTTGTACGTGTGGAGAGTGATGCAGAGGTAAATCCCAATGATCGGCCAGTTAGTAGCGTTAGTCTATTGTGGACTTTAAAATAATTGAAAAGGCATGATCGCTTGAATCGTTTATTGCATGACCGGTTTCAGATCTGAAACGTGGATGATGTCCATATGGTTTTATAAATGTTAATCCACGTTTCAAATCTGATGATGGCACCTTCAGAGTGCTGAAACCGGTCATCCAATAAACGATTCAAGCCATCGTGCCTTTCCAATTATTTTAAAACCAGAGTGATCGCCCCACGATACACTATGTGTTCACTGCAAAATATTGTGGACTTTGTAGAACCTAATTGTAATACAAGAACACCGATATTGTTGTTCTGGCGTTTCTTGTCCAATGGTCATTGAGAAATGGGAAAGTACGTGGTGGTTGTAATTAAATTGAAGTACTCACGGAGGTCCAGAGAAGGCTGCAATTATCGTGTGGCAGCGCTTTGTAGATATGCTAATGTTGAACCGATTTACACTCAAAAAAGTTAGTTCCAATTTTGTCCACCAGGTGGAAATTTGGCGCGTGCACTGTTTGTATGACGGTATGACAACAACGCTGTCATTAATAATAACACCGACATTATGCCTTTCTCACTTGTTTAACTTTTTCTGCCCACGTCCCGTTCACTAATTCAGTACGCATGGAAACTTTTCTATACTTTTTCACAATCACAGGGCCAGATTTGGACCCGGAGTCCAAAACTGAAACTTTTTTTTTTGCGTAACTCGGTTTCGCAATAACACAGTAACATATCTACGAAGTTTCACTGCGGCTCGGGGTGAGTAGCTGTACTTTAATTGTAACCACCTGATATTTTTAGTCACAGAATACTTAGATTTTGAAGTAATAGGCTTAACATCAGAAGAGGCCCCAATGTTACCACTGAATAGGGGATCCTGGAGGAATTTTATAAGGGGGACTATGCTCCAGACTGAACGCTGAAAGGCGTAATCAGTCTTAAATGATGATGATGATGATGATGATGATGAATACTTAGCGGCTGCGAGATACACTGATTTTCAAAGAAATTATCTCTGGCGGTAGGGAACATTTTGAGGCTATACGAGGTGCATTCAAGTTCTAAGGCGTCCGATTTCTTTCTCCAGACTGGAAAGAGATAGAAACATGCGCATTGTTTTAAAATGAGGCCGCATTATTTGTCAATACGTCCCAGAGATGGCAGCACCGTACGGCAGATGGAATTTTACCGCCAGCGGCGAGAATGAGAACTGTTTTAAATACTTAACATGGCGACGTTTTCCTTACTTGAACAGCGTGCAATCATTCGTTTTCTGAATTTGCGTGGTGTGAAACCAATTGAAATTCATCGACAGTTGAAGGAGACATGTGGTGATGGAGTTATGGATGTGTCGAAAGTGCGTTCGTGGGTGCGACAGTTTAATGAAGGCAGAACATCGTGTGACAACAAACGGAAACAACCTCGGGCTCGCACAAGCCGGTCTGACGACACGACCGGGAAAGTGGAGAGAATTGTTTTGGGGGATCGGCGAATGACTGTTGAACAGATCGCCTCCAGAGTTGGCATTTCTGTGGGTTCTGTGCACACAGTCCTGCATGACGACCTGAAAAGGCGGAAAGTGTCATCCAGGTGGGTGCCACGAATGCTGACGGACGACCACTTGGCTGCCCGTGTGGGCTTGTTGCCGAGCAATGTTGACGCGCAACGACAGCACGAATGGGACTTCCTTTTCGTCGGTTGTGACAATGGATGAGACATGGATGCCATTTTTCAATCCAGAAACAAAGCGCCAGTCAGCTCAATGGAAGCACACAGATTCACCGCCACCAAAAAAATTTCGGGTAACCGCCAGTGCTGAAAAAATGGTGGTGTCCATGTTCTGGGACAGCGAGGGCATAATCCTTACCCATTGCGTTCCAAAGGGCACTGCGGTAACAGGTGCATCCTACGAAAATGTTTTGAAGAACAAATTCCTTCCTGCACTGCAACAAAAACGTCCGGGAAGGGCTGCGCGTGTGCTGTTTCACCAAGACAAGGCACCCACACATCGAGCTAATGTTACGCAACAGTTTCTTCGTGATAACAACTTTGAAGTGATTCCTCATGCTCCCTACTCACCTGACCTGGCTCCTAGTGACTTTTGGCTTTTTCCAACAATGAAAGACACTCTCCGTGGCCGCACATTCGCCAGCCGTGCTGCTATTGCCTCAGCGATTTTCCAGTGGTCAAAACAGACTCCCAAAGAAGCCTTCGCCGCTGCCATGGAATCATGGCGTCAGCGTTGTGAAAAATGTGTACGTCTGCAGGGCGATTACGTCGAGAAGTAACGCCAGTTTCATCGATTTCGGGTGAGTAGTTAATTAGAAAAAAAATCGGAGGCCTTAGAACTTGAATGCACCTCGTAAAAGCGAACCGATGTCGTAGTGTTTAGACGGACGGACGGACGGACGGACGAGTGCTGACCCCAGCGGCGGGGCTGTGAAACGCTGGCTGTGTGGACACTTGCCGGCGGTGCTCGGCCGGGTTGTGGCAGCGCGGCCCGGCCTGTCAAGGACGACCGGTGGTGGCGGCTGGAGGGAACGGCTGGCTCCGTGTCCGTGGTCTGGCTGCGGGCTGCGGGCGCCAAAAAGACCCACAAAGCGGGCCGCGCAGCCAGCCAGTCCAGCTGGGAGCCGCAGCGGGGCGGCCGCAGCGGGGTCGGGGCGTCTCCGGGCCTCCTACATCTACATCTGAGCCCGCTCACAATTTGTGGCGGGGAGTGCCTCCCGAACCACCATCATCCTTCCCCCACGAATTCTCTGTTCCATTCGCGAACGGTGCGCGGCTAGAGCGACTATCGATTGACTTCGGTCAGACCGCTTAATTTATCTGATTTTCTCACCGTGGTACAGCATACGGTCCAGTCACGTTAATATGACCACCACCACAAGCTATATTCGACGCCAAAGTGCAGTAGTCACTCACAGACGGTAGATGGCAGAACAAGTGGTGGAGGATATGCACTACTGCCCATTAAAATTGCTACACCAAGAAGAAATGCAGATGATAAACGGGTGTTCATTCGACAAATATACACGAACTGACATGTGATTACATTTTCACGCTGTTTGGGTGCATAGATCCTGAGAAATCAGTACCCAGAACAACCACCTCTGGCCGTAATAACGACCTTGATACGACTGGGCATTGAGTCAAACAGAGCTTGGATGGCGTGTACAGGTACAGAGAATCTGCTGGCCAGGGCAGCAGTCGAACATTTTCTGTATCCAGAAAGGCCCATACAGGACCTGCAACATGCGGTCGTGCATTATCCTGCTGAAATGTAGGGTTTCGCCGGGGTCGAATGAACGGTAGAGCCACGGGTCGTCTAACACATCTGAAATGTGACGTCCACTGTTCAAAGGGCCGACAGTGCGAACAAGAGGTGACAGAGATGTGTAACCAATGGCACCCGATACCATCACGCCGGGAGATACGCCAGTATGGCGATGACGAATACACCCTTCCAATGTGCGTTCACCGCGATTTCGCCTAACACGGATGCGACCATCATGATCCTGTAAACAGAACCTGCATTCATCCGAAAGAATGACGATTTGCCATTCGTGCACCCAGGTTCGTCGTTGAGTACACCATCGCATGCGCTCCTGTCTGTGATGCAGCGTCAAGGGTAACCGCAGCCATGGTCTCCGAGCTGATAGTCCATGCTGCTGCAAACGTCGTCGAACTGTTCGTGCAGATAGTTGTTGTCTTGCAAGCCTCCCCATCTGTTGACTCAGGGATCGATACGTGGCTGCACGATCCGTTACAGCCATGTGGATAAGATGCCTGTCATCTCGACTGCTAGTGATACGAGGCCGTTGGGATCCAGCACGGCGTCCCGTATTACCCTCCTGAACCCACCGATTCCATATTCTGCTAACAGTCATTGGATCTGTACCAACGCGAGCTGCAATGTCGAGATACGATTAACCGCAATCGCGATAGGCTACAATCCCACCTTTATCAAAGTCGGAAACGTGATGGTACGCATTTCTCCTCCTTACACGAGGCATCACAACAACGTTTCACCAGGCAACGCCGGTCAACTACTGTTTGTGTATGAGAAATCGATTGGAGAGTTTCCTCGTGTCAGCACGTTGTAGGTGTCGCCACCGGCGCCAACCTTGCGTGAATGCTCTGAAAAGCTAATCATTTCCATATCACAGCATCTTCTTTCTGTCGGTTAAATTTCGCGTCTGTAGCACGTCATCTTCGTGGTGTAGCAATTTTAATGGCCAGTAGTGTATCTACAGCACTTGTTCGTAATTCCTTCCGCCAATATCGCAACGAATCTGACATTTTAGAAGAAATGATCGGGGCACATAGTCGAAAGTTCCTGGCATGTTGCGTATGATTTTTTCTTTTTTGCGCCACCAAAAAATTCTTGCGACCAGCTATTCACAGACTTTCGCTTCCGCGCGCTCGACGCTAGCTGTTGCTTTATGGCTGTAGGTCCACAACGTTGAATATCAGCCCTATGGCTACTTGGAATAGTTTACTGGATTCGGTGTGCCCAATCCCGCTCTGGCCTTGTTATCAGTTTTTTTTTCCGCCATGCATGTATCATAGGGTGAGCTTTATGATAGCGCGATTCAACGGGTAGAATCGTGTTTTATTGTCAATGGAAATAGCAGCTGGGGATAACACCCTCATTCAAAACTTCCTGGCAGATTAAAACCGTGTGCCCGACCGAGACTCGAACTCGGGACCTTTGCCTTTCGCGGGCAAGTGCTCTACCATCTGAGCTACCGAAGCACGACTCACGCCCAGTACTCACAGCTTTACTTCTGCCAGTAACTCGTCTCCTACCTTCCAAACTTTACAGAAGCTCTCCTGCGAACCATGCTACAGCACTTGCCCGCGAAAGACAACGGTCCCGAGTTCGAGTCTCGGTCGGGCACACAGTTTTAATCTGCCAGGAAGTTTCATATCAGCGCACACTCCGCTGCAGAGTGAAAATCTCATTCTGGACCCTCATTCAAAGCTCACACTTTGTAATTCTCATAGTACCCGTTGATCCATAGGTCAAACACCATGTGCACATTACACATACAAATTTAACACTCACTGTCGTGTTAAAACCGCTAAGTATTATTATGGATATGACTCATCTTGGTCTGGCCCTATTCAGGTAAAAAAGAAGTGGATGTCAGAAATATCGTCGCACTGAGGTGGCGCACGCGGTAACAGGGACAGCAACAGTACACAGTACATTGCAACATATGACATGCGTCGCGCCGCGCTGCAGCGGGAATAAAAGCGCATGTTTTGCTGCGCGGCACCCAGACTTTTTCCTGGCCGCAGTTCACGTCTCTGACGCACGAGGGAGGCGCTGCTGGCAGCGTTCCACAAAGAAGCGAGCGCATCTCTGTAAACATTGTGAGGGAGTGGACAAGGCAGCCGCGCGGGTCATCCCAGCAACATAGTAGAGAGCAACGATTAAGCTTGTCCCGCTCCCTCACACACATACACTTCTTATGTATCAGCTACGACGGCCCTTGAAAAACAATCACGGGCAAGCCGCTTTCGTATTCAGGTAGCGCAGAAGCGTGCTCAGGCGAGTTCAGAGTTTCGCATTCATATCCGATACGCTAAGCGCGGAACGGCTGCCGAACGTTAAGAACCGCAACGCCGTAGGGAATAGCAAACGCGTGGGAGGTGGTCTGCATGTCAAACTGTGTCCAAATATGATGCTGATGAATACGGGATGAAAGTGCCTCTGCAAAGAATGTTGATTCGCCTTCGCTTCTTGGAAAAGCAGTCCGCCCCCGTCAGAACTTGTACAGCCTGCAACAAAATACACTCAAATATGCCTTTCCCGCCCTTACTCCCTGAAAAATAGGCTACAACTAATTGTTATTTATGCCCTTTCTTTAGAAGGCAGAGAGAATCTTAAGCATCGCATTGCACGATAAGAGTAACTATCTGATGATTGCTGCTTCTGTCAGATGTAATGATAGGGCAGGAAGGTAAAGGCGTCATCAACCCAAAATTAGTTTAAACACCACCTCACCCGACTTTTCGACGAAATTATCAGCCAGCTGTAACGGTTCTATAGTTTAAAATAAACTCTGTTTCACGTCGGCAATTTCCGTATTAACACCTCATTAGCAAATGTGAAAGTAGCGACAGGTGCCACAGAAAGACCGAGGAATAACCGGGGACTGAACTTGGGACCTATAGATTTCTAGTCTAGCACTTGCTCACAGAGCCACCGAGCTCAATGAACTATGAAAGGTTGGGTAGCGCCATCCAGAGAGTGTAAAACCGAATTTTTACATCAATTTACCATCAACATACAAACCTCCCAAGCCACTGGCGGAAGGTACTTCGAACTTTGCTAGATCCTTTTTCCACTTGCGATTCTGCCGGCCGCGGTGATCGAGTGGTTCTAGGTGCTACAGTCTGGCACCGCGCGACCGCTACGGTCATAGGTTTGAATCCTGCCTCGGGCATGGATGTGTGTGATGTCCTTAGGTTCGTTAGGTTTAAGTAGTTCTAAGTTCTAGAGAACAGATCACCTTAGAAGTTAAGTCCCATAGCACTCAGAGCCATTTGAACCACTTGTGATTTTCTAAGCGCACGGTTGTCCGAGATTTGATCAACGCACGATAAACTTATTTGATTCACATAAATTCTGAGCAAGGCCAGACTAGAGTATTATTGCAGTGCTAATAGGCAAAAAATGGCTCTAAGCACTATGGGACTTAAAATCTGAGGTCATCAGTTCCCTTGACTTAGAACTACGTAAAACTAACTAACCTAAAGACATCACACACTTCCATGCCCGAGGCAGAATTCGAACCTGCGACTGTAGCAGACGCGTGGTTCCGGACTGAAGTGCCTAGAACCGCTCGACCACAGCGGCAGGCCTGCTAATAGGCAACTTGTATGTTACCTATGACAATAAAGTCTACAGTATTTAAAATATTCGCGTAAAATATTCAGCGCCTTAATGCCATGTGTGCTTTCTGAAAGTATAGAAAACAACTGTTCATCGAATCTTCCTGGCAGATTAAAACTGCGTGCCGGACCGAGACTCGAACTCGGGACCTTTGCAAAGGTCCCGAGTTCAAGTCTCGGTCCGGCACACAGTTTTCATCTGCCAGGAAGTTTCATATCAGCGCACTCTCCGCTGTAGAGTGAAAATCTCACTGCGAATTCTGAAACAGCCTTTGGGTTGATGACCGCTTTATCTTTCTACCTTATCATTAGATCAAATAAAATAACAATCAATACATGAATAATCTTAATGTGCAGTGCGACGCTTAACATTCTCACCACCCCGAAGGAACGAGCATAATAATGAAAGTGACAATCAGACGTAAGCGGTTTAGCTGTTGGAAACATTTTCTGCACATATTTTACTGTAATAAAATTTATTGTTGAACGGAATGCGCTCGCTACCGATGTAATACGGCAAACACGTACAAGTTATAGTGCTGCACGAATAATCATAGCCGCGAGTGAAACTTGCGTTAAGAGAAGCTTTCTTGATGCGCGTTTATTTTCATGTAGTATTCGTTACGATAGAAGGGTAACTTTTAAAATTACCTTGTTTGAACAGGAGTTGAAAAATTTTACATTCACAAGACAAATCTCCATGTAGATTGCAGTACTTTAAAAAAATGAAATCTGTGTGTTCAGACTTAGCGTTAACTAGCCGGTCAGAGATAATACAATATATTCGACACAGATGTGGACTAATAAAATATAAACAATTGCACAGTAATCCGTAATGTCACGACGCACTACACTACACTGTTTCGCTCGAAAGTATAAAGTACAAATAACGAAATGTGCACAGCAGTATTTTGATATCCAACCGCGGCTGGTCTCAGCCGGTCGCGCCTGCAACCCGCACAGCACACCTGTGGTGAGGAGTAAGCGCTCGGCTCCTAATAAGGGGCAGGGCTCTGAGGCTTAAGCCAGAAAACGTTAGGTCATGGAAATGGTATTTCCGGTTTCTCAAGACAGTCTCCGTCTACTCGGCTTAAAAAAGATATCTGGCGTGCACAGTTTCGATTGATCATTGAATGTAGTGATGAATATGGCTCTAGTGTCGTTACCTCTTGCCACAGCTGCGCGATTGAGCATTTCTGATTGAGTTAAGATGTTGATACATCTAGTATGTGGAACACAAAAAGAGAAAACTGTGTGCGGAACAGGACCTCTTGACATTTATCTTTCGATGGCGATTTTGTGTACAGTGAGCCATCCTGCTCGTTTCACTAACCGACTGCTTCGCTTGACACTACTTTGGAAACTACGGAAAGATGCTAGTTACAAATTGACGCTTCGAGTTGAACCGCGGCATGTGCTAGGATAGCTCACAGGATGGAGAATGTCGGAATTCGAGTGAACATTACTGATATAATCCCTCACTAATGCTAAGCTGTCTTTTATAAAACAAATTACTGTTGTCGTACCGGCGATTTCTTTATCTGCGTTTCTCAAACTGCTCAGCATCTAGCATCGAACACATTTTTCCTAAACTCTGAGTCATAAAATGCTTCAAATACTCGTATAATATGAACTGTCATAAGGCGATGCACTAAAAGAAAAGCAAAATGTGCGTGATTCGTAAACTTACTCGCAATCACTCAGCTTTCATTTGCTATCATAGTTTTATAGTTCCTGTTTTATTGTGGTCTCGTTTTTCATGTTAATTCTTTATTGATCGTTTCCGAACGAGAAAAGTACGACCCAAGTTTATCTTTCTCTACAAAGTGCAGCTACGAACTTCTTATACTGAAATAGAATTTACCTCAACTAGACCTGTCTATGTTTTATAAAATGAGAGACGAGCGTTAGATTTTATTTTGTAGAAGCTATCCGATCAATTTCGGTGCCACAATTCTTAAAATGTACTATACCGTACTTCTCATATATGCTCTTACGTTTGAATGACTCGCGTGTTTTCGATACTAGTAGTCTTTCTAAAGAGAGGAATGCCCTCTTTCCGTGCTAGAATCGTTATTATAATCCCACTTGCTCCGTCCGTCACGTGTAACGTTGCTTCAAAAGTAGCAAAATTCGTTCATTTCATGAGCATCAACGTGTATGATAATCTCATTTCTGCTACTCATCATTAATTTCGTGTTTCATGATTTACTCACAGTTGGTATTCTGTGCTCATGTGACTGCTCATTCCAGTCAACAGGTACTGTAATTTTTCCTGAGTTTCACTGAGGATAGCAATACGGTCAGCAAATTTTATCACTGAAATCCTTTCACTCTGAATTTTAATCCCAGTCCTGAACTTCTCTTTTATTTCCGTCATTGCTTCTTCGACGTAGGGGTTCAACAGTGGAAAAGATAGACTGCATCCTTGCCGCACGCATTTTGTAATTCAAACTCGTCTCTTTTGGTCTTCCACTACTGCGATATGTGACATCAAAGTGAGTTAATCTCTGAGGTATGCGGTAAATCTTTCTCTTCGCTCGGACATATAGACTGTAACAACGGCAGATTCTAAGGCTTCTGTCTGCTTCGCTGTATACGGTGACGTAGCCACCCACGCGTTCCTTTCACTTGTACTAGAAGCAGACCGCAGTCCTGTCTCTCCCACTGCGGGCTGTGCATCGCCGCGGGAAGTCATGGCTCGGTGATACGGGTTTCCCAGCCCATTGTTCGTCGGGAGAAAACCAGACGAGCTGTGGCACTCGCCGGTGTCGATACATGCAGTATTGACAACGACGATGTGAGCGTGCTTACGAAATCTGCATATCGGCGAGTGGCTAATTATGCTTCCACACAGCGAGAGAAAGCGGCATATTCAATGGCCGCGTTTACTGCCTCAGATAGGGCAGAAATAAAAGACAAGTGTAGATAAAAAATTATTTCATTACCAAAAGTTACTTACACGTAATCACTGTAACGACTGAGGCATTTGTATCACCGCTGGACAAGCTTTCCAGTACCACCGACGTAAAATGTTGCCACCAGTGCATTGATGTGAGTTTTGATGTTGTCTATAAGCTCCTTGTTAGTTTGGAAGCGCTACACTCCTAGCCTCTTCGACAGCTCGGGGAAGAGATGTAAGTCACTCGGCGCTAGGTCGGGACTGAATGGCGGATGATCGAAAATGTCTCACTGAAACTGGTCGAGGAGCCGTTGGGATGCACCATATAACGATATGTTTACGTAATGTGTATACATAAACATACAGTTATAAATGTCCCCGTTCGTAGTCGCTAATTATAACAATATGCTACTTTTGTGCTGTAACATATAGCTATAATCAGCGGTGGAAATATATTTGCGAACGCCGACCGTGTGCGGCTGTTTCTTGTTGGATCGTCTGATCAGTCGGAAGTTGCATTGCAGAGGAGAGTAAATGCCTATTCAAAATATAATTATTTTGGATAGCTCAACATGAATTTCCTAAGGGACCGTAGTTTATCATGCATTTACCAGTAGAATATGGCGCAGAGAAAATATTTCGCCGCATACAACTTCCGTCCGATTTCGACGAAAGAATTCGTGACTGTGAACTCTCTATTTGGCAGAAACGTAAAGAAAATTAAATAACTTCATGAAGGAGTGAGACATAGATCCTATATTAAATAAATAGTCCATACACCAGTTCCATTTAAATCTGAATTTATGGCAATTAATAGACGAACTTACACTGCAGTGAAGGATTTAACATGGATGCCGTTTTGACTGGCACTTCTCATAATGAAAACAATTCCTTTGACGTTTTCACATACACGTCGCACAATAAATCTACTGCTAGGCACTTTTAGTATTACACAATTACTTTACACTAAAACAATATTATTTTTAACGATAATAATACGGCGGCAAGACATGCGCGTCCGACACAAGTTACAGGAGACAAGAGAAGAATGTGTAACTGTTCATCGAGAATATCTCGTACATCAAAAAAAATATGTGTAAAAAAGTGTTCTTCTTCTGTCCGTTTTTCGCGCCGCGGTTTTCAAAGTCAATAACTCACTGCATCTCTGACGGCGCTTTGACAATAAACAAGTTACGTCACAGGTCGTTCACCTTTTACATTCTTGCAACATTATTTGCTAACTGTAGCTGTTGCCGAGCGACTGCTTGATTAATGAATGATTTAAAATGATAAGGCAATCACATAATGTTACAACCAGCACTGTGAGTTGTCAAGGATCAGAACAATTCCAGAAGTCATGCACAATACCGTCACTCATAAAGTTTTCTCTCAACAAGCGGCTCATTCTTCGATGTATGTCTGCTAAATTATTTCCTACCGCTTGGGGGAAACGTATAGCGCTTAGCAGTCGCATATGGCGAGAGAATCAGTAAAGGCTGCCATGTTTATGTGACTGCAACTCAGCAAGACTGACGTCTTGTTGAACTCGGCAATGACAGCGTGTGGTGTGGGAGACACCTAGTCGCCCACAGTGCATACTGCCCGCCGTCCTCTAGTCTGGCGTTTAAGCTGTGCGACTGGAGCGTAAAAAAAATTGTAGTATAAGACGTGTATTCATGGCGAAGATGTAGCCCTACTGTGTCTAGGTATGTTTCCAGCTGAAAGAGTCTCCCTAATGACGGAAGCGAAAGCGGCACACACACACACACACACACACACACACACAGGCGCGCGCACACACGCATAATATGTTAGATTATCAAGCCCGTGACACAATTAGAAATCCTCCGACAACAGTGGATCTCGATATCGTCTTTTACAAAAGGAAATGTTAATATAAAAACTATGCTAATAACAATTAATTATTTCATGTATTTAGAACAAACTTTTAGTCTTAGAACAAAATTTTATGCATAAACAAAACTATCAAATTTTGCTAAATACGTACCAGCGATAGTCTCTGACAATGATTTTAACTCTTTGCTTTGTATATTGTCTATATTGTTCTTCATTGTGTACAGACTTGGCGGGTAGTTGCGATGAATGATGATCTAGTCTTTCTGTGAGGCCGCAGAAAGCAGTTATAACGATAGAATTGTTTGTTCAGATCGTGTCATTGCAATGTGTGAAAAGTTTCAGAATACTTTATTTCACTTCGTAATTTGAGAATACTAGATTTACACAATCCTTCCATGTGTTAATTTTCTACGTATTAGAGCAGCCTGTTAACATAATCATGCTCCTGGGAAGACAACGAAGACATTAGCACGATCAGCTGAGTGAAACCTTTTATGTGGGTACGCCCTTCGATGCAACTCACTTCAAAATAGTGACTAATGTCCCGTCTGAGGACCATTTATTGATATGCAACATTGAAGAGACATATTGCAACACCTACACGCAAAAGAAATCAGGAAACTTCAGTATGAGGAGTGTGACGTCTAAGAGTAGACAGAATTCTTTTCCCGTTGACGACGTTGCGCAGCTTCAGTTACTAACACGTTCACGCAGGAGCTGCGGAATTGTGTTTCTCGCTTTCCTCCTCTGGCGGCGCTGCTTTTCCTGTTATTCGCCGTGGGCGGCAGTCGTACTCAAACGCACTAGGCTACTATTTTAATAGATTAGCCCTTTATTCTTGAAACAACGAGAGATCACGTAAAATGATTTTACACTAAACTAATCATAAATTACGTGACGTCTCGTTGATTCAGAAAGCTCTCACGTTGAAGGGTACACAGAATTGTATTCAGAGTTGCTCTTTGCGCCTGGGTGATAGATACTACATCACACGTTGTTGTATTGCTGGTAGCATAACTGATAGAGTCGAGCGTGAACCGTCGGTGGTACACGCAACCCGGTGAACCAATACCAATGGTGGTAGATGCCGGCGTGAACGTGTTAAGCACCTGCAAGGAAACGGAAGTGTGTATGGTGGTTCAAAACCAAAATAAGCACCATGTGTGACTGTCATAAGTACGTAGAATGTGCTGGTCGTTGCGTGGAACATAGACATCCCATTGGACACCATTCCGCAACGCTTCGTCTTGGTAGCCTCCTTCCCGTAACTTCGACAGAAGATTTCAAAGGTAAGCTCCTATGACGATTTGCCCCGTACGAGCATAATCTGTTAGCACTACAACGTGTCCATCCCAGTGTCAAAAACATTCAGTATCACCTTGCCCGTTTACGGTTGCGTCTTCGCTCTTCGCCTGTGTTGGTGAATCCACACGTTTACGCTGTTTGGTCTTCTCCTTTGCTTCGAAGTCACAGTGATATACCCAGCATTCGTCCACGGTGATTAGGCGACTAAAGACGTCATCTGGATTGACCTGACACGGCTGCAACATTTCCTCGCACGCGGAACACTGCGGACGGCGACCATTGTCACGTTCAAAAGTCGTAAAAAACAAATTTTCACTTGTTTCCAATATCGCCCCGATTGTCATACGCCGCTCTTAGAAGACATGAGCCTCCAATTCTCTTGCGGTTCCCGGTCCTTCACCTCGTCCTTGGTCACTGACCTGTCTGACCACACTTGAAGCGTCTGTGTCACCCAGCCACCGTCTCATATGACGATCCACTGTTGCCGTACCTTTCGACCAACTCAGCGTGGGTTGCTGCAGCGTTGTTCCCCTCCAGATGCAGAGAACGAATTGCTGCACTATACTCAACTGGAGCAGTAAACAAAACAAAAAAACAAAAAACAAAAAAAAATTGGAGTGGGAAATAAAGTCCAGGGAGAAGAAATAAAAACTTCTATGTTTACCAGTGACACTGTGATTCTCTCAGAGACAAGAAAGGACGTGAATGAGCAGTTGAACAGAATGGACAGCGTAATGAAAGGAGGATATAAGATGAGCAGAACCAAAAGCAAAACAAGGATAATGGAATGTTCAAATGGTTCAAATGGCTCTGAGCACTATGGAACTTAACTTCTAAGGTCATCAGTCCCCTAGAACCCAGAACTACTTAAACCTAACTAACCTAGGGACATCACATACATCCATAACCGAGGCAGGTACCGAGCGAGGTGGCGCAGTGGTTAGCACACTGGACTCGCATTCAGTAGGACGACGGTTCAATCCCGTCTCCAGCCATCCTGATTTAGGTTTTCCGTGATTTCCCTAAATCGTTTCAGGCAAATGCCTGGATGGTTCCTTTGAAAGGGCACGGCCGATTTCCATCCCAATCCTTCCCTAAACCAAGCTTGCGCTCCGTCTCTAATGACCTCGTTGTCGACGGGACGTTAAACACTAACCACCACCACCACCGAGGCAGGATTCGAACCTGCGACCGTAGTGGTAGCGCGGGTCCAGACTGCAGCGCCTAGAACCGCTCGGCCACTCCGGCCGGCCGATAATGGAATGTAGTCGAATTAAATCAGGTGGTGCTCTGGGAATTAGAGTAGGAAACGAGACGCTGAAAATAGTAGATGAGTTTTGTTTCTAGGCAGAGGAATAACTGATGATAGCCGAAGTAGAGAGTATATAGTGTAAAATTGGAGCCGGGCGTAGTGACCGAGCGGTTCTAGGCGCTTCAGTCTGGAACCGCGCGACCGTGACGGTCGCAGGTTCGAATCCTGCCTCGGGCATGGATGTGTGTGCTGTCCTTAGGTTAGTTAAGTAGTTCTAAGTTCTAGGGGATTGATGGCCTCAGATGTTGAGTCCCATAGTGCCGAGAGCCATTTGAATGATTTTTGTAAAATTGGACAAATCAGAACTCGCGCGGTAAGATATAGGTGTTCATTTTACCCTCGCGCTGTTCGAGAATAGAACGGACAAGAAATATTGTAAAAGTGATCCTACGAATCATCTGCCAAGCACTGACGTGCGATTTGCCGGGCAGGCATGTGGATATGGAAAGTGTAGTAGGACTGCAATCATGTACCTGCAAACAAAAAAAAAGGTTTTACGTAATTTTTTTCCAGTTGAAACTCCAAACTTTATGGGTACCCCTCCTACAATCACAGATACGAGGTGTGGCTAGAAAAAAACCGGACTAGTACTGGTGAAACAATAAAACGAATGCAATAAGGCTGAAAGTCGCGTGGCCTGTCACGTGACTCTCGCTCCGCCTACTGCTCGAGTTTCATCTGCCTCCTGCACTCAGTCTGCCCGTGGCGTCTGTTTTAAGTAGTTGACGTTTTGTCTGTGCGTCGGAAAATGTTGAGTGTACTGAAAGAACAGCGTGTTAACATCAAATTTTGTTTCAAACTAGGAAAATCTGCAAGTGAAACGTTTGTAATGTTACAACAAGTGTACGGCGATGATTGTTTATAGCGAACACAAGTGTTTGAGTGGTTTAAACGATTTAAAGATGGCGGCGAAGACACCAGTGATGACACTCGAACTGGCAGACCATTGTCAGCAAAAACATGCAAACATTGAAAAAATCGGTAAACTTGTTCGACAAGATCGCCGTTTAACAATCAGAGCAGTGTCTGAGTTAACAGGAGTTGACAAGGAAAGTGTCGAACAAGTTTACCGATTTTTTCAATGTTTGCATCAGTTTTTGCTGACAATGGTCTGCCAGTGCGAGTGTCATCACTGGTGTCTTCGCGGCCATCTTTAAATCGTTTAAACCACTCAAACACTTGTGTTCGCAATAAACAATCATCGCCGTTCACTTGTTGTAACATTACAAACGTTTCACTTGCAGATTTTCCTAGTTTGAAACAAAATTTGATGTTAACACGCTGTTCTTTCAGTACACTCAACATTTTCCGACGCACAGACAAAACGTCAACTACTTAAAACAGACGCCACGGGCAGACTGAGTGCAGGAGGCAGATGAAACTCGAGCAGTATGCGGAGCGAGAGTCACGTGTCAGGCCACGCGACTTTCAGCCTTATTGCATTCGTTTTATTGTTTCACCAGTACTAGTCCGGTTTTTTTCTAGCCACACCTCGTACATAGTTGTGGGCAGGGCAGGGCGATGTGACGCTGCAGCAAGTGTGAAGAACCCATCTGTTTTACCTGTCGCGGCGTCCTGTTGTCCGTCGGGGCAGTGTGTACCGCCAGAGGGGCAGACGGCGGCCTGCGCTGCTGGAGCCACGCCCGCCTCCTTTGTGCGGCCGCCGCCGTGGCGTGGGCGGGCTCCCGCCTTTCAGCGGAGGCGGCGGCCTTGACACTCCAGGCGTAGCCGGCGAGCGGTCCGCGCCGAGCTTTTAATAGCCTGACATTTGCGCCGCTCGCACCGTTACTGGCCGGGCCGTGCCGTGCCTTGCCTACACACAGCCACGTACGCTGATCCATTTGGCCGCCTTTACTACCTGCCAGTCTGTTCCACGCGCCGATCACTGTGCCTCAAGCAGCGACAACGGTGCGCCTACGGATGGCCAAAAGACAGGCAACATCTAACAGGAACCATCTTAACTCCGCCTTTAGCCTTAATATTGGCCTCAATTCCTCCAGAGATCACAGGCTTCTCCTGGTATGCCACTTCCAGCTAAAGCTAAGGGCGCCGATACGACAGCTTTAGGGAGGGGGAGGGGGGCAAGACCTGGGTATATGATATACGAATGAAAATGAACCCAGAGCGACAAATATGTGCATGACGCGAATGAAAGGTGGTGGAGGATAAGTACACTACTGGCCATTAAATTTGCTACAACGAGAAGAAATGCAGATGATAAACGGGTATTCATTGGACAAATATATTATACTAGAACTGACATGTGATTACATTTTCACGCAATTTTGGTGCATAGATCCTGAGAAATCAGTACCCAGAACAACCACCTCTGGCCGTATTAACGGCCTTGATACGCCGGGGTACTGAGTCAAACAGAGATTGCATGGCGTGTACAGGTACAGCTTCTCATGCAGCTTCAACACGATACCACAGTTCTTCAAAAGTAGTGACTGGCGTATTGTGACGAGCCAGTTGCTCGGCCACCGTTGACCAGACGTTTCCAGTTGGTGAGAGATCTGGAGAATGTGCTGGCTAGGGCAGCAGTCGAACATTTTCTGTATCCAGAAAGGCCCGTACAGGACGTGCAACATGCGGTCGTGCATTATCCTGCTGAAAAGTTGGGTATCGCAGGGATCGAATGAAGGGTAGAGCCAGGGGTTGTAACACATCTGAAATGTAACGTCCACTGTTCAAAGTGCCGTCAATGCGAACAAGAGGTGACCGAGAGTGTAACCAATGGCACCCCATACCATCACGCCGGGTGATACGCCAGTATGGCGATGACAAATACACAGTTCCAATGTGCGTTCACCGCGATGTCGCCAAACACGGATGCGATCATCAAGATGCTGTAAACAGAGCCTGGATTCATTCCAAAAAATGACGTTTTGCCATTCGTGCTCCCACGTTCGTCGTTGAGTACACCATCGCAGGCGCTCCTGTCTGTGATGCAGCGTCAAGAGTAACCGCAACCATGGTCTCCGAGCTGATTGTCCATGCTGCTGCAAACGTCGTCGAAATGTTCGCGCAGATGGTTGTTGTCTTGCAAACATCCCCATCTGTCAGCGATCGAGATGTGGCTGCACGATCCGTTACAGCCATGCGGATAAGATGCCTGTCATCTCGACTGTTAGTGATACGAAGCCGTTGGAATCCAGCACGGCGTTCCGTATTACCCTCCTGAACCCACCGATTCCATATTTTGCTAACAGTCATTGGATCTCGACCAACGTGAGCAGCAATGTCGCAATACGATAAACTGCAAATGCGATGGGCCACAATCCGACCTTTATCAAAGTCGGAAACGTGATGGTGCGCATTTCTCCTCCTTACACGAGGCATCACAACAACGTTTCACCAGGCAACGCCGGTCAACTGCTGTTTGTGTATGAGAAATCGGTTGGAAACTTTCCTCATGTCAGCACGTTGTAGGTGTCTCCACCGGCGCCAACCTTGTGTGAATGGTCTGAAAAGCTAATCATTTGCATATCACAGCATCTTCTTCTGTCGGTTAAATTTCGCGTCTCTAGCACGTCTTCTTCGTGGTTTAGCAGTTTTAATGGCCAGTAGTGTATCTAAAAAAATATACTTTAATATTTCCTAAAATGATGAAAATGACGCATTCCACTTAAATATGAGTTGAGTCAGAAAGACTTGACATTGTAGGACATGTCCTAGCATTTCACGTTGTTGACCCAGATTAATATTTTGAAAAACAAATGGCGACTTGAGAGTAATCATAAAGTTACCAATTCCGAGTCTGTTAAATATCTGCTTTTTCTTGAAAGGAAAAACCTGATTACACAATGATTTTTTCCTTTCCTTGAGAGCTGCGTATGGCTGCAGTCGGCTGAAGCCATTCATTGATAATCAGATCCCGTAGAGCTACGAAATGGCGGGGATGGTAATTGTTCCTGTACACTCGCTGTTGTAAATAGTCTCACAAGGTGAGGGTCTAAAAGGCGAGGCAGACTTTTTGATTCACCTATACTGCGATGTAGGTTAGGTTTCCTGTTACTCAGACCGACTCATCAAAGTGGGCCTTCGTTTGCGAGTAATCGACGAAAACGAATTTTTCGCGCTGCACTAGAGCATTATAAACATTTGTTCTGAATGGTGGCGTAGCGTAATGGTTAAGGTACCTTTCTGGATGCCGAAGGTGGTAGGTTAGTAACGTGTTTGATGCTTCTAACTTTTTTCCGAAATAATCTTCATCATAAATTTCATCCAGTTAATTGGTTCAAACGTAATTTTTTTACTTCTAGTCATTTGCCGTATCATTTTAATCATCGTATCAACTTTTTTGCTGCTCTCTTTTTATCTTCCTATCATTCTTTCTTCAGTTGAAGTCTTTGTCCGCGTAATTTTAATTATTTTTATTTTTCCATCGTAAAATTTAACTGCTCAAACATACCGATCCATCGATTAAACAACAAAAGGCGAAATAGTTTACCACTATTTATACTGATTGTACAGTAGTCGCAAACATTTATTTTTCGTTGCGAGATCTCAATTTTTTCGATGATAGTCATCATACAAACATTTAAAACAAAGATTTTTAGTTGCACTGTGGAGAAAATAGCGCACATGAAGATTTAAAGCAAAGGAGGGATTATAAATAAAACGAAATTCAAGCAAAATGAGGAATAGAAACAGTGATTACAATAACATGAGCGAAAACATAAAATGATAAAAACAGAAGAAATTAAATCGAAGTTAAAACACGAAAATCATATGGATAAAGGTTGCAAATGGAAAGTAATTATAGGAAGAAAAAATGAGAGCAAATAAAAAAGTTGATACGATAATTAATTTGATTCGGAAAAATACCTGAAATAAAAAATGGTTTAAAACAATAATTGAAAAAAATAATGATGAAAGTCATTTCGGTAAGGGTTTAAAAATAAAAATTTTAAATGCATGTGACAGGATTCGAATGTACCACCTTAAGAATGTCAGCTGAACGCACCTTAACTACTACATTACTCCGTCACTCGAAATAACCGTGTTAATATACCCGCTTAATGCAACATGCGAAGATATGTTTGGGTCGAATAATCGCAAACGAGGGTCCACCCCTGGGGACCTTTCCTTGTCAGGTATTTTCTATGGAATGAAAGTCGGGTAATTTAGCTGCGGTAGGATGCCTGAGTGTTCCTCAAACTAGGAACCTGTCTGTGCTGTCCTGTGAACATGGCTGTGCTTATCATGGAAGGTGGTCGGATCCACAGCATACTCATTATGATGATATAGAACAGAGAGCAATATTTTGCCATCGAGAATTTTAAAATAAGCATCCTGGTTCAAGTTCTTATTATCTTTAATTAGGGGTCCAACTCATGGGACGACAAATAGCTTAAAAAACTCCGATTTGAAGTACATCCTCAACATACTGCTGGATAATTGCCTCATTGGACCCTTAGTGTACTCGAGGCCTTGCATCATTTGAAAAATGGCGAAATAGTGACTCGTCGGACAACGATACTGACCTCCAGGCAGCTAACGTTCAGTTGCCACTGTAAGCCATTTGCGAGGTACCTGATTTCAAATGCCCACTGCATGGAGTTGGCTTCGCAATGTGCGCCCATGAAACTGGATGAGATGGATCTGCAGTTACTGAAAGCAGCAGTTCCTGTCGCGTTTAAACCGACTGTCCTTGACGAGGTGTGACACACGTCTACGGCCCCTGTTAACTACGATTATTTTATACCACTGTTCTTACGCCGTGTTAAATGGCTGCGAGTGGTACACCTTTCCTTGTACCCAAGTTAGACAGTCCGCATTGATAGATCAACCAATCGAGCAACCTCATTCACAGTGTGGTCATGGCCACGTCCAAACACGGTAGTGTATTTCTTTCTACCCTTCTGTCTCGTCTCCAGATCGTTGAATCTTAACTGCGTTCGTTTCATACACCAAACTGCCACATACACACACTTCATAACCACGAGTTATGAGAGCGTTGGGAGAGGGGGGGCGGCGGGGGGGGGGGGGAGGGGGAGAGGTCAGATGCACCCCTGATACCAGTTTTATGCCGGCCGGTGTGGCCGTGCGGTTCTAGGCGCTTCAGTCTGGAACTGCGTGACCGCTCTGGTCGCAGGTTCGATTCCTGCCTCGGGCATGGATGTGTGTGATGTCCTTAGGTTAGTTAGGTTTCAGTAGTTCTAAGTTCTAGGGGACTGATGACCACAGATGTTAAGTCCCATAGTGCTCAGAGCCATTTGAACCAGTTTTATACCAATTACAGCGCTCGAAAGGGACTAGCGTAATCTTTTAAGGAAGTCACTCATATTATGTCCAGTACAACCTGGAAAAGAAAAGGAAAAAAAAAGAACTAGTAGTTAGAGACCATGCTGGGATTGACCGCCGTTGACGTCAGAGAAGCGCTGTGAGATGGCAGCAGCCGCATTTCCAATGTTTTGCTGAAACCGGTAGACTGCACATCAACATACACTCGCCAAGAATATGCCCGAGCACAAAGCTAGAATGCAAGCTGGTATAGTGGACGCGATTTGTAAAGTTTCTTCCAATACGTCAATTGATGGACCCCTATAGACAGTTTGCGCGGACTAGGTAATGGTCTACCAGTGAGGCAGCATGTCGCCGAAACTCTATTTGCCTGAGAAGGTGAATCATGCATGGACGGTATGTGTGGAGACACCCTTATCTGTAGCGAAATACGGGAGGTCACAGAGAATAAATCCAAGCTAGTTGCTTCTCCACGTTATATAACTGGAAATACTCAGCTCTCCTAGGAGTTCGATTTTTGTTTCATAATTTTGCAACGCCGCTATGGCGGAGAAGCTTATTTAAAATTATTAAGAGTTAGTGATAATGTAAATAATAAGCAGCGGTATCCTGCTTAGCAGCATACGCGTATCTAGAACAGGCACTCGCCACTGTGTAAGCGTGCAATGAGGCGGATCATATACACTCCTGGAAATTGAAATAAGAACACCGTGAATTCATTGTCCCAGGAAGGGGAAACTTTATTGACACATTCCTGGGGTCAGATACATCACATGATCACACTGACAGAACCACAGGCACATAGACACAGGCAACAGAGCATGCACAATGTCGGCACTAGTACAGTGTCTATCCACCTTTCGCAGCAATGCAGGCTGCTATTCTCCCATGGAGACGATCGTAGAGATGCTGGATGTAGTCCTGTGGAACGGCTTGCCATGCCATTTCCACCTGGCGCCTCAGTTGGACCAGCGTTCGTGCTGGACGTGCAGACCGCGTGAGACGACGCTTCATCCAGTCCCAAACATGCTCAATGGGGGACAGATCCGGAGATCTTGCTGGCCAGGGTAGTTGACTTACACCTTCTAGAGCACGTTGGGTGGCACGGGATACATGCGGACGTGCATTGTCCTGTTGGAACAGCAAGTTCCCTTGCCGGTCTAGGAATGGTAGAACGATGGGTTCGATGACGGTTTGGATGTACCGTGCACTATTCAGTGTCCCCTCGACGATCACCAGTGGTGTACGGCCAGTGTAGGAGATCGCTCCCCACACCATGATGCCGGGTGTTGGCCCTGTGTGCCTCGGTCGTATGCAGTCCTGATTGTGGCGCTCACCTGCACGGCGCCAAACACGCATACGACCATCATTGGCACCAAGGCAGAAGCGACTCTCATCGCTGAAGACGACACGTCTCCATTCGTCCCTCCATTCACGCCTGTCGCGACACCACTGGAGGCGGGCTGCACGATGTTGGGGCGTGAGCGGAAGACGGCCTAACGGTGTGCGGGACCGTAGCCCAGCTTCATGGAGACGGTTGCGAATGGTCCTCGCCGATACCCCAGGAGCAACAGTGACCCTAATTTGCTGGGAAGTGACGGTGCGGTCCCCTACGGCACTGCGTAGGATCCTACGGTCTTGGCGTGCATCCGTGCGTCGCTGCGGTCCGGTCCCAGGTCGACGGGCACGTGCACCTTCCGCCGACCACTGGCGACAACATCGATGTACTGTGGAGACCTCACGCCCCACGTGTTGAGCAATTCGGCGGTACGTCCACCCGGCCTCCCGCATGCCCACTATACGCCCTCGCTCAAAGTCCGTCAACTGCACATACGGTTCACGTCCACGCTGTCGCGGCATGCTACCAGTGTTAAAGACTGCGATGGAGCTCCGTATGCCACGGCAAACTGGCTGACACTGACGGCGGCGGTGCACAAATGCTGCGCAGCTAGCGCCATTCGACGGCCAACACCGAGGTTCCTGGTGTGTCCGCTGTGCCGTGCGTGTGATCATTGCTTGTACAGCCCTCTCGCAGTGTCCGGAGCAAGTATGGTGGGTCTGACACACCGGTGTCAATGTGTTCTTTTTTCCATTTCCAGGAGTGTATAATGATACTGTATTCAATATGGGAAATTAAAAATAAATGTAGCTTTGTTGTGTATATTGAAGTACGGCTTTGTTTAGCTTCTAGGTAAAGGGTCTTACTGCATAACTAACTGTAAAAAAAGTAGTTCCCCCAGGGCGCGAGGAGTATGTGAGCACACCTGACCCTTCAGCTTACCAGACACGTAAATATCACCGGGAGTGAGATAATGCGATCTTGCGGGGTGGAGAGGTTTCACTGTCTTTGCTGACTATCTCGCCAGCTATGAGTGTTTTTATATTGCTCATTTTGTCGGTTTCGATTTCTACTTAGTTCATTTCCATTTAAATTACATTGTCACAAGTTTTTCATGGATGCATAAAATGAATATTTCGTGGTCAAATGATGCTGCTAAACTGAAGTGGATGTATCGCCAAAAAACTGCCACTGTTTTCCTTGAAAATGGAGCTGTAGCGCCGAATCGCGTTAGACTGAAAGAAAGAGTAACAAGACGTGGTACTGACAAACATATTCGTAACCTGTAAGTGAACGTCACGGACAGCCCGTGACAAAATGTTTGTTAACAACATGGCAAATAGGAACGCAAAATCTTCGATGTTGATTTCTAAGCCATCTTCCACTTTCCGCGGTAGAAAAAACTTGCCAAAAGCATTACCAAGGGTAAAGGGCCCTTTTCGATGCCCAGCGATTCTTTCATTGTTGAAAACTGGCGAGAGATTCTTCTAAACCTTTGCCAGGAATCTGCTGCCAATCTTTTTCTCGAAATGAGGATGGCACGAGAAGCGAATTAATTTTGTTTCGCGTCGTGGATGATTCCTTTCGCTGCTGTACCCCTTTCGAGCCGCTGACAGTCCATGTTGAATGGTATCGGCAGTGTTTTTGTGTTGACCAAAGGAACAGTTATTTACCCACTACTGACTTCGGTCGTAAGTTGCGTCACGTTTCTTCGTAGATCTTTCTTACATCTCTCTTCACTCCCAGTCTCTGACTACTGATTTTGGCCCATCATTCTCTCCGCTGATGACGTCTTTCCACTAGTCGTTTATGTCATCGGCTTGATGCCGCTAATTTCTATGGACGTAAAATCTTTTCAGTTTTCGATACTCTTGTACCACCTAAACATGTCCCGCTCGGAATTTTTTATTATTGTTTCAGACTCGAGTCATAAACATGACGTTATCATTTTCTAAGTATTCCGTGATTTTTTTGATGTCTTTTCTCCCTACTTCTTCTTTGTTGGGGTTCCTTTGGTTGGCTCGCACTTTTCGGATACTTTCAATCTTATATCTGCGATCTAAGAATTAACGATTTCCACTATTACGTAGTTAATTGCACCAATCGGTTCCAACAATCATAAGGCAGGTAGTGTGTTTACACCATGAGCACTTCTCCGGGCCGCTTCAATTGAGGAGTTACTGTGTGACTTATTCACGTATGTATAGTTAGCCCTACGTATAGAAATTAAATGATTTGTAGTTTAAGTTTCCAAGTATTTTATCATCCTCCCTTTTGTTTCTCTTTAAACTGATCGCCCGATTATGACAGACGCCAGTAATGATACCATTTGTGTGACCTGAGTCTGAAATATACAGGGTGCCCAAAAAGTACTTGACAACTACAGTGCCATACAACTCGACATGTAATTAATTTAAAGGAAAAGATTAGCGTGAGTCTGATGCACCAACTCAAAAAGTTTTTTTTCCTTTTTCTTTAATAAAGTTCTAGATGTGCTCTCCATCTGGCACGTACAGTATGAGTCGATATTCCGGCTCTCAACATGTCAACGTCAATTGTCTCAATAAATGCCGTTTTTACTGCCTTCAAATCAGCAACATCATGCGCGGGCGTGCGGTACACTAGGTTCTTGGCGTACTCCATAAAAAGAAGCCAATGGGTGTAAGGTCAGGGGATGGAGGGGGCCATGGAATGTGCAGTTCTTTCGACGCCTTACGAACAGACTTCTGTGGTAAACGCCGGAAAACCTGTCGAATCCTCTCCGTATCTTCGTCCTTTCTCCTTGACTTGCCTAATGGTGCTTCAAACCCACACTTCCTGTGGCCATCCGCGGGACTGCTGCGGTCGCAGGTTCGAATCCTGCCTCGGGCATGGGTGTGTGTGATGTCCTTAGGTTAGTTAGGTTTAAGTAGTTCTAAGTTCTAGGGGACTTATGACCTAAGATGTTGAGTCCCATAGTGCTCAGAGCCATTTGAACCATTTGAACCTGTGGCCATGAAATTCCTGTGCGTTTCTCTTATGGATGCCCGAGAGGGTGGAGGTTTCCCGTGTCGCGTCCCGAAATTTCTCTGAATTGGGTGTCTGACTTGGTTTCAGTAAACAAAACGACGCACTGTGGCTTTTTCTGTGCAGACTCCATTCTTCAATTCACTTCTGGTGGTCCTACCACCCAGTAGCAACAAATAAAAAACTATTTTTCAGTTAAGTTGCTCTTATAGCCTGGAAAGGGAAAGCATTTGCTATCTTACATAAAAACCTTTCTCAGTTGGTGCATCAGACAAGCTTTAATTTTTTTCTCTAAGATAATTTACAAGTCAAGTTTATGATACTGAAGTTGTAAAGTACGTATTGAGATTCCCTGTACAGTTTTAAAAAAATCTGTGAAATCTCTCGTTTTGGGAGCACATCCGTTTGGCCAGTTGCTCAATATGTCTCCAGCTTGGCGCGTACGATCTTCCTTCTCCGTAACAACACACGAGAATCGCAGCGCACGACTGGTCAGTTTCATCAACTCAAAATGGGTTCAAATGGCTCTGAGCACTATGGGACTCAACTGCTGTGGTCATCAGTCCCCTAGAACTTAGAACTACTTAAACCTAACTAACCTAAGGACATCACACACATCCATGCCCGAGGCAGGATTCGAACCTGCGACCGTAACAGTCGCACGGTTCCGGACTGCGCGCCTAGAACCGCGAGACCACCGCGGCCGGCCCAACTCAAAATGGTGCTGGGGATCTAAAAGTAGGTTTTCCTCTACTCTGGTAACCATCTGAATGATTCCGGTACGAAAACGGACAAAAGTGACGTTGCGGCGGAAGTGACAACTTTGGTTGCTGCAACCTTTCCAATTCTCCATCCTGCAGCAGAGCACGGAGAGGAAGCTATTAAGGATGCAGAGGAAATTTGCGGGTTTCGAAACCGGACGTGCCGCCTCGTTAACAGTTCTATTGACGCTCGACGGTTTGCTGTCATATCCTTACACATGCTTTGAAACGCTGATATTACACATCTCCTTTGTTACGGTAGAAGACGCGAGAAGTGACAGCGGAGAAGAAGAAAAAAAAAAAAACCGCTCATCTCTCCAAAACCCGCTCATCTGTACAAAAGAAAGTATTGCATCAGGCTTCCCACAAAATATCAACGAGACTGTCTAATGTCAACGTTCAGTGAAAATAAACAAAAATGGAAAAAAAATCTGTGCAAAAATCAAAAGTAGCTATGAGTATCTTCCAGTCACTTGTTTCTTAGGTTCTCAGATGACTCATTCACAACATAGTAGTCTCTTTGGAATTACTGGTAGAACGCTGTCAACACTGGACTTGGTACTCTGAAGACCTCAGGACGATTTAAACTCATTCCAGATTGGATTGGCCCACAATGTCTCGACGTACTACACCGCCTGACCAAAAAATAACGCATCCGGAAGGGAACGAGCAGACAGAATGAATTTCACGGGTTGAGAGGGTATATGATGTAATTGCAGTGATTATAAAATCGTATCAAATTTATAAGGAACTGTGCAGCATGGGGCCACTTGTCAGTATGAAATTTCACCGCCTCTGGCATAGGTACGAGCACTGATTCGGTTAGGAAAGGTGTCATAAAGCTGTTTTATACTCTCCCGAGACAAGGTGGCCCATAGCTGTTGTAATCAGTCCTTGATATACTGGATCTGGTAATAGGACGGAGTTGACATTCAAGATGGTCCCACATATGTTCTATTGTGCACGGATCTGAGAATCTTACAGACCGTGGGAGAATCTCAACGTCACACAGAGAGTTCACAGAGTAACGAGCGTTGTCCTGTTGAAAAATGGCACCACTATATTGTCGCATAAGAGACAACACATGAAGACGCAGGATGTCTGATTGTGCCGCTTAAGTTCCCTCTTTCACTACTAGGCATGACCTGAAGTCATAACTGATGGCTTGCCAGACCGTGACGTCAGGAATAACATTGCAGTGCCCTTCCGAAACTTTGGAAGAATGGAACCTCTCCCCAAGTTTCCGCCATACTTGCCGCCCAATGGTCATCCAGAATTGTGCAGAACCGCGGTTCAATGCTGAACACAGTGCGATACCATTCTTCTACAGTTCATGCTCCCTGGTCACTTCATCACTCCAAACGCAGCCTTTGGTGTTAACGGCAGCCTACGCATGGGCCCGTAATTCAGTGGTCCGGCTACCAGTAGTCTCCGACCAATGGTGCGGGATGACACAGAATGCTGAAGGGAGATCGTTACTTGTTGTCTGGTGACAGGCGCAGACGTGAAGAAGTTGGGACGTCCATGGGGCACAACACGGCGATCCTTCTTTATAGTGGTTAGGTGTGGTCGCCCGGAAGCTTCACAACGAATATGCCTGCCTTCACGTTCCCATGCAGTCCAAATCGGACCATTAGTTACATCCGAATGCCACAGAAATCTTGATATTGCACGCACGGTTCAACCAGTTGGCCAAATGGAGACTCACAATGAGCCCCTTTTCAACCTCTTTCAGGTGCTGATAACGCTGTCCAACACGATTACACGGCATCTCTGCGTCCTTCACAGTGATCACTCGACTTACTGAACACTGGCCATTGTGTCACCGAGAACTGAGACTCTAATTACACTCCTGGAAATTGAAATAAGAACACCGTGAATTCATTGTCCCAGGAAGGGGAAACTTTATTGACACATTCCTGGGGTCAGATACATCACATGATCACACTGACAGAACCACAGGCACATAGACACAGGCAACAGAGCATGCACAATGTCGGCACTAGTACAGTGTCTATCCACCTTTCGCAGCAATGCAGGCTGCTATTCTCCCATGGAGACGATCGTAGAGATGCTGGATGTAGTCCTGTGGAACGGCTTGCCATGCCATTTCCACCTGGCGCGTCAGTTGGACCAGCGTTCGTGCTGGACGTGCAGACCGCGTGAGACGACGCTTCATCCAGTCCCAAACATGCTCAATGGGGGACAGATCCGGAGATCTTGCTGGCCAGGGTAGTTGACTTACACCTTCTAGAGCACGTTGGGTGGCACGGGATACATGCGGACGTGCATTGTCCTGTTGGAACAGCAAGTTCCCTTGCCGGTCTAGGAATGGTAGAACGATGGGTTCGATGACGGTTTGGATGTACCGTGCACTATTCAGTGTCCCCTCGACGATCACCAGTGGTGTACGGCCAGTGTAGGAGATCGCTCCCCACACCATGATGCCGGGTGTTGGCCCTGTGTGCCTCGGTCGTATGCAGTCCTGATTGTGGCGCTCACCTGCACGGCGCCAAACACGCATACGACCATCATTGGCACCAAGGCAGAAGCGACTCTCATCGCTGAAGACGACACGTCTCCATTCGTCCCTCCATTCACGCCTGTCGCGACACCACTGGAGGCGGGCTGCACGATATTGGGGCGTGAGCGGAAGACGGCCTAACGGTGTGCGGGACCGTAGCCCAGCTTCATGGAGACGGTTGCGAATGGTCCTCGCCGATACCCCAGGAGCAACAGTGTCCCTAATTTGCTGGGAAGTGGCGGTGCGGTCCCCTACGGCACTGCGTAGGATCCTACGGTCTTGGCGTGCATCCGTGCGTCGCTGCGGTCCGGTCCCAGGTCGACGGGCACGTGCACCTTCCGCCGACCACTGGCGACAACATCGATGTACTGTGGAGACCTCACGCCCCACGTGTTGAGCAATTCGGCGGTACGTCGACCCGGCCTCCCGCATGCCCACTATACGCCCTCGCTCAAAGTCCGTCAACTGCACATACGGTTCACGTCCACGCTGTCGCGGCATGCTACCAGTGTTAAAGACTGCGATGGAGCTCCGTATGCCACGGCAAACTGGCTGACACTGACGGCGGCGGTGCACAAATGCTGCGCAGCTACCGCCATTCGACGGCCAACACCGCGGTTCCTGGTGTGTCCGCTGTGCCGTGCGTGTGATCATTGCTTGTACAGCCCTCTCGCAGTGTCCGGAGCAAGTATGGTGGGTCTGACACACCGGTGTCAATGTGTTCTTTTTTCCATTTCCAGGAGTGTATTTACATATCCGCCGGGGTATGTACAGGCACGATGCTACTTTGTCATCCGACCATGTCTTCTAGGCCCTTCATTCTTTCTGTAAGGCAGTGTAATATACGTACTACGGCTGGAGTAGGCTGGGTCCTGAGGCTAATAGAGAAAATTAAACACAATGAAACGCAGCTTGATAGCCTGCGGTTCGTATCTGTTGTGCTTCAGAATTTCATCTTTCTGCTCGCCTCCCCCCCCCCCCCCAACGCCTCTCCCCCCCTCACCGCCGCCCCCCACCCTCCCGCCATCCAAGTCAACATCGCCACAATTCTTGTTCAATCGTCATCGCAACGTATTCGTTTATTGCAATCACCACGACTTTAGAATGAAGTGCTCTTTTCTGTATGATACAATTCAAAACATGGAACAAAACAAGTCCAAAGTCGCAATGCCTGGAACAATAACGCGATTTCTTTTTCGCTATTTCACTGCCGAACAAATGCAGAGCCGTAACAAAACAACAAAGTAAAATGTACTCCTTTCACTCTCGGCTGCATTGGCTCACTTAGCATACCGGGAGTGGCTTCTTCTAGTAGCCGAAAACAAGATTCCCAGATCAGTGCGCAATAGAACATTTGGGGGACCAGCTTGAACGTCAACTCCGTCCGATTGCCAATATCGATTACATCAACGACCGATTGCAACAGCTATGGGCCGCTTGTCTCTGCGTACCAAAGAGAGGTAGATCTCAAAGGATTCCTTTATTTTTGGGCCACTTGTCTCTGCCTACCAAAGAGAGGTAGGCCTCAAAGGATTCCTCTACCCTTTTCCATTCCTCATTTCGTTCGCCTATCATAAACGTGTGCCTCCACGGAAATGGCGTCCAGGGAACGCTCCCGGGCTGCCGTACCTCAGTTACGCAACAGCACATCGCTGAAGGAGGTTTGGAACGGCGATTTGCGTATAGTATACCCAGTAGAATAGAAACAGGTGTGTTCATGGTACTGTTTGATCTTCAAACGAAAAAGGAACTATCTTAAGGTTTAGACTTTAGAGGAACGAATTTTGGAACACAGGAGAATAGAAAGGAAGGCTTTGGTTCATTTGGCGGAAGACAGACACAATTTCTGTTTGAGTCAATACGTATTTAAGTACATCTACATCCATACTCCGCAAGCCACCTTACAATGTGTGGCGGAGGGTACTTTGAGTACCCCTATCGGTTCTCCCTTCTATTCCAGTCTCGTATTATTCGTGGAAAGAAGGACAGTCGGTATGCCTCTGTGTGGGCTCTAATCTCTCTGATTTTATCCCCATGGCCTCTTCGCGAGATATACGTAGGAGGGACCAATATACTGCTTGACTCCTCGGTGAATGTATGTTCTCGAAACTTCAACAATAGCTCGTACAGAGCTACTGAGCGTCTCTCCTGCAGAGACTTCCACTGGAGTTTATCTATCATCTCCGTAACGCTTTCGCGATTACTAAATGATCCTGTAACGAAGCGCGCTACTCTCCGTTGGATCTTCTCTATCTCTTCTATCAACCCTATCCCTATCAACCCTGTTACGGATCTCACATCGGTGAGCAGTATTCAAGCAGTGGGCGAACAAGTATACTGTACCCTACTTCCTTTGTTTTCGGACAGCATTTCCTTAGGATTCTTCCAGTGAATCCCAGTCTGGCATCTGCTTTACCGACGATTAATTTTATACGGTCATTCCATTTTAAATCATTCCTATTTCCTACTCCCAGATAATTTATGGAATTAACTGCTTCCGGTTGCTGACCTGCTATATTGTAGCTAAATGATAAAAGGTCTTTCTTTCTATGTATTCGCAGCACATTACACTTGTCTACATTGAGATCCAATTGCCATTCCCTGCACCATGCGTCAATTCGTTGCAGATCCTCCTGCATTTCAGTACAGTTTTCCATTGTTACCAACTCACGATATACTACAGCAAGTAATTAAATGAGACGATGGGTTTCGGCAACTCAGCGGAATCATCAGCAGATTGTTCCTTTCCCTGTGTACAATAATGTGATCAAGATCACATATGAACAGTTTTGCATCATTTGGAATACAAATATCATGACGATGAAACGAAATACTACTTGTTTTTTAATTACTAAGGGGGAAAATGTCACGATCATCCACCTCTGCCGGCCGGTGTGGCCGTGCGGTTCTAGGCGCTTCAGTCTAGAACCGCGTGACCGCAGGTTCGAATCCTGCCTCGGACATGGACGTGTGTAATGCCTTAGGTTAGTTAGGTTTAAGTAGTTCTAAGTTCTAGGGGACTGATGACCATAGATGTTAAGTCCCATAGTGCTCAGAGCCATTTGAACCATCCACCTCTGGTGGCAGACTCTACAAGAGAGATGTTGCGTATCGCAGTGAGGTTAACTGTCGAAATTCCAAGAGCGTATGTCCCTAGAGCCATCATCATTTAACCATACAGCGAAGCTGCATGTCCTCGGGAAAAATTACGGCTGTAGTTTCCCCTTGCTTTCAGCCGTTCGCAGTATCAGCAAAGCAAGGCCGTTTTGGTTAGTGTTATAAGGCCAGATCAGTCAATCATCCAGACTGTTGCCCCTGCAACTATTGAAAAGGCTGGTGCCCCTCTTCAGGAACCACACGTTTGTCTGGCCTCGCAACAGATACCTCTCCCGTGTGCTGAAGATTAGATGGGTAGATCACATAACTAATGAGGAGGTATTGAATAGAATTGGGGAGAAGAAAAATTTGTGGCACAACTTCACTAGAAGAAGGGATCGGCTGGTAGGACATGTTCTGAGGCATCGAGGGATCACCAATTTAGTATTGGAGGGCAGCGTGGAGGGTAAAAATCGTAGAGGGAGACCAAGAGTTGAATACACTAAACAGATTCAGAAAGATGTAGATTGCAGTAGGTACTGGGAGATGAAGAAGCTTGCACAGGATAGAGTAGCATGGAGAGCTGCATCAAACCAGTCTCTGGACTGAAGACCACAACAACAACAACAACATGTTCCTAGATGAGTTCCTCCTACGTAGAACTCACAAACAGATCTTGAAAGTATAATCGGAGAGATCATACTTTATTGTATAATTATATGATAGCGGAACAAACACTGGTAGCAGTTACTTCTGTAAAATATGTGGGAGTATGCGTACGGAACGATTTGAAGTGGAATGATCATATAAAATTAATTGTTGCTAAGGCGGGTACCAGGTTGAAATTCATTGGGAGAGTCCTTAGAAAATGTAGTCCATCAACAAAGGAGGTGGCTTACAAAACACTCGTTCGACCTATACTTGAGTATTGCTCATCAGTGTGGGATCCGTATCAGATCGGGTTGACGGAGGAGATAGAGAAGATCCAAAGAAGAGCGGCGCGTTTCGTCACAGGGTTATTTGGTAACCGTGATAGCGTTACGGAGATGTTTAGCAAACTCAAGTGGCAGACTCTGCAAGAGAGGCGCTCTGCATCGCGGTGTAGCTTGCTCGCCAGGTTTCGAGAGGGTGCTTTTCTGGATGAGGTATCGAATATATTGCTTCCCCCTACTTATACCTCCCGAGGAGATCACGAATGTAAAATTAGAGAGATTCGAGCGCGCACGGAGGCTTTCCGACAGTCGTTCTTCCCGCGAACCATACGCGACTGGAACAGAAAAGGGAGGTAATGACAGTGGCACGTAAAGTGCCCTCCGCCACACACCGTTGGGTGGCTTGCGGAGTATAAATGTAGATGTAGATGTAGAGATTCGAGCTCGCGAAAGCTTATCAACAATAATTCTTCTCGTCCATTTTTGTGACTGGAAAAGGAAGGGGGGGGGGGGTGAGAGTTGTACACAAAGTACCCTCCGCCAAACACCAGGTGGCTCGCGGACAATAGATGTAGATGTTGGTTTAACGGAGCAGAGTACCTGATGATGGCAGTACGTTACTGAAACGTTCCGTGCTGACTGCGTTCGGTCGGTCGGCAGATGTTGAACTGATAGTGACCGTAAAAGTGGTTTTTTCTCTGCAGGACGGGGAACGTGAAGCACTGGCTTACCCCGGCTATTTAACGCAGCGACACCTCCGCGTTCATCATCGCCAGAGTGCGTGACTGGTTCCGGAGATGTCGGAGGCCCAGCTGGAGGGGAGAGGGAGGTCTGAGGTCTGGTAGCACACTGGCACGATGACCGCCGGCCCGGGCCGCGTGCCAGGCGTGACTAAGGGCCGCGAAATCGGCATTTCAGAGCCCCAAGGCTCAGTAACAAGGGAACAATGGTGACGGGATTACCAGAAAGCCTGCGCTGCCGGCTGACTACTGCGATCTGCTGTCGCCCCAGTGAAGACACGCGTGTCCAGACGCAGTTCCGTTACCGTTCCTAGCACCTTCAAGTAAACTCGCGTCCGTGACCGACGTAACATACGGTTGCAGGGTGGCGCACCACCCCAAACTAACTGGGTCGAATCCCGACGGCGGAAAAATCTACATCTCCTCCTATACTGCTCCGCAAGCAACCTTACGGAGCGTGGGAGACGATATTCGCCGCCCCCTTCAGTGTATTAGTCAACTCTCAGATTTACTAGTTACTTTTTAGTGAGGGCCTGCTGACATGTACGGTACTGCGGCCATTACAGCCAGGTAAAGGCGCACAAGCAAAAGCTGACCTACCGGCTGTCCACAACAGATCTGACACGGTTCGTGAGTCTACAGGTAGTACCAGCAGACCACAGCAAGTTGAGTGACAGATACGAGATGATGATGAGGTCCCATACTCCAAGGAGCGTAGGGGACAATGCAGGAACCCCGCACCGCCGACTAGCGCAGGTGGTTTGCCATTGCCTTCCTCCGACCGTCATGGGGATGAATCATGATGATGAAGAAGACAACACAACACCACCCAGTCATCTCGAGGCAGGGAAAATCCCTAACCCCGCCGGGAATCGAAACCGGGATCCGGTGCGCGGGAAGCGAGAACGCTACCGCAAGACCACGAGCTGCAGACAAGGAAAGATATGGTGAACAGCAATTTACGGCTGTTTTCTTATGACGCTGTGGTGTCCGGTAAGGTGTCATCGTTGGGTGAATGCAGGTTACGTCGTTACGCACAGGATTCTCAGTTGGTGTGACAAATGGCAGCTTGTTGTAAATGTACAAAAATGTAAATTAATGCGGATAAACACGAAAAACAATCGTAAAACGCTCGTATACAGGATTAGTAGTGTGCTCCTTGAGAGTCACATCGATTAAATATCTAGCCGTGACGTTGCAAAGCGATATCAAATGAAATGTGCACGTCAGGTTGGTAGTAGAGAAGGTCAGTACTCGACTTCGTTTTATCGGGAGGATTGTAGGAAAGTGTAGCTCATGTATAAAAGAGAAGGGGTACCGTATGCTTCCAGTCGCTGTGGCCTAGCGGTTCTAGACGCTTCAGTCCGGAACCGCGCTGCTACTACGGTCGCAGGTTCGAATCCTGCCTCGGGCATGGATGTGTGTGGTGTCCTTAGGTTAGTTAGATTTAAGTAATTCTAAGTCTAGGGGACTGATGACCTCAGATGTTAAGTCCTATAGTGCTCATAGCCATTTGAACCATTTGAACAGAATGCTAGTGCGTACAATTCCTGAGTACTGCTCGACTGTTACGGAAGAAAGACATCGAAGCAATTCAGATACGTGTTGCTATATTTGTTACTGGTAGGTTCAATCATCACGCAAGTTTACCGAGATAATTCCTGAGGTCAAATAGGAATACCTGGAGAGAATATGAAGCTCTTTTCGCGAGGCACTATTAGGCAAATTTAGATAACAGGCATTTGAGGCCGACTGCATATCGGTTCTACTGCAGCCGACGTACATTTCGGGTAAAGGGCACGAAGATGATATGAGAAAAATAATGGCTTGTACAGAGGCTTATAGACGGTTTTCTTTTTCCTCGCCGTATTCGCGAATGCTACAGATAAGGAAATAACAAGTAGAGTTACAGGGTATCATCCGCTATGCATCATTCGGTGGCTCGCGGAGTATGTAAGTGGATATAGATGGAAGATGCTTCACTAACGGGGAAAAAAACTGCCGTCTTGGAAACAGACGGAAACGGCTGAGAGAAACAGCCTCCTGACTCATTTACACAATCGTATAGTCATAGTTTACAGTCGTAATGCGTAGGTAAATACCGATAATGGCGACTGCACACTTCGATTGTATATTGTGTAAATTATCACATTATCGAAGACGTGAGGGTCTGTTACTATAATAGTTCTTAAATTAATTGCGTGACATATGCACTTCTCACATTTTCGGACGTGCGCTTTTAAAACGCTACACTTTTCTACACTGGAATTTCTTGGCTGTTATCCCGAGGCAATATACTGTACACTAATGTAAAAGAATTATTGTTACATTAAAATATTTTTATATTTGATCGTAATCAAAAAATGGTTCAAATGGCTCTGAGCACTATGGGACTTAGCCGCGCGGGATTAGCTGAGCAGTGTAAGGCGCTGCAGTCATGGACTGTGCGGCTGATCCCGGCGGAGGTTCGAGTCCTCCCTCGGGTATGGGTGTGTGTATTTGTCCTTAGGATAATTTAGGTTAAGTAGTGTGTAAGCTTAGGGACTGATGACCTTAGCAGTTAAGTCCCATAAGATTTCGCACACATTTGAACTATGGGACTTAACTGATCAGGTCATTAGTCCCTAAGCTTAACGTAAATTATCCTAAGGACAAACACACACACACACGCATGCCCGAGGCAGGACTCGAACCTCCGCCGGGACCAGCCGCACAGTCCTGACTGCGGGGCCTTGGACTGCTCGACTAATCCCGCGCGGCGCATCCGACTCTTCTAAGAACGTCTGCTCTCGAAAGTTCAACACTAAATCTCTCCCTGCCACACAAAGCCTGTTTGTTTACGTAACGCGTTGCGCTTACTAAAGCATTCTGTGACGCAAAGTGCTGGTCCCTTGGGTCTTCTCCCTTTCTTCTTTTTAATCGACTTGGTAAGAGTCCCATACTGGTGAAGACCAGTACTCTAGTATCGGTCCTACATTTGTTTCGTAAGTCACTTCTTTCGTGGATGGATTACACTTCCTTATGCTTCTTCCAATGAATCTAAGCCTGGCACCTGCTTTTCCTACAGTTACTTTTATGTAATCAGTACATTTTAGTTCGCTCTGGACAGTTACTAGTAGGCATAATTTCTTTCCCAGGATTTAGTCAGCGAGAGGAGTGGCGGTGGCGTACATTTCGTGATCTGTACACTCGGCTCCAGAATCCTAGATTGAGTTCTCCAAAATAAATCATTGGAGAAGGAGATCAACTACAGACATATTTGTTTGACAGCAGATCTTAGAGAAAAGAAGTTAAATTAACTCGGAAACGCACATAGTACTTGTATTTATACACTACGTAAAAGTATTCGACAGTGGTAATAGCGAACAATTGTAGTCAGTATTGGGAAGTAATGGATATTCTGGCAAACTGATATAAGTCACTTGAAAGCCTTACATACTTTGTACTCATATCGCATCTCCAGCGGGAACATCTCGTCATCTGGACACAATATTTCGGCGGTCCACCTGGCCGCCATCTTCAGGTGAGTAGGCCGTCACACTATCTCGCCGGAACTGGCAGTTGGACCGCCGAAATATCGTGTCCGGATGACGAGATGTTCCGGCTGGTCACCCGATATGAATATAACGAATTATTACGCCGGAAAAGTTTACGGAGCCACAGCCTTACATACTACTATAAACAGAAGAAACAGACCGATGAAATTTTAATAAATAAAGGCACACAACAACGTTGCCCAGTTGTACCAACTCATCTCAAGTAATGTATAAATGACATCATCTATAATTGGAGGCAGTTTCTAATCACCTAGATACTGGTGCTGAAATACCTAAAGAAAAAGTTTTACATATTTTTCTATCTGCAGACTCTGTCTTAATACTTCTGGAATCAGAAGGAGGCCTACAGTGAGCGCTCTAGCTTTTACAAAAGGAATACCATGTCAAAATTTATTAAAGCTAAAATATTGGTTATGGCGTTCTGCGGCAAATATCAAGTTGGAAGTAAAACTGTTTTAGATTACATGGTCTTAGAGAAAGTATCACCGCACAGCAATTTGAGGAGTCAAATTGAATATGATACTAAGAGAGATCTAAGATTTGTACATAAATATATGTGACAGTATCCATAACGCATTCAAAAACAAAATCCGACAAGATACGAGAATGAAGATCTTTCATTCCTCTTATAAGGATGTGGCGGTGAAAGAAAGCTGCAAAAATAAATAAATATATAAATCATAACGTCGAAATGAAGTTTTTAAGCAGAGCAAGAGGTCGCTACAGAACAGAATTTATATGAAATGGAACAACATAGACAGTTCAGGAGAAAATAAATATGGTCCGCAACAACTAGTGTGTGCAGATACAAAGGATGGACACTTAAAATTTCCAAAAATAGCTTTGAATTATAAACCATGTGCGGGTAGAAACATTAGAAGATCTAAAAAGAGGTGGAAGTAACTTGTGAAGGCGGTAAAGGCTTAAAAGCCTAAGCCCTGAAGTAAGGATTCTAGTAGATTCGTAACATCTCATGGAGAGCCAGCATGCGACACTGTTGACTATGGTACGTCTATCTACAGTGGACCAGTTTGTCCAACCCTTTGGTGCTCTTTAGGAGGTTTCTCTGTCTTCCATCCTTTCTATGATGATTCGCAACAATACTACCAAAACACTAAACAATCACTCGTAACAATCGAATGCACAACTGTGGTGAGTAATGAAGAGCAACTCTACCTTATCATTTCAGTAACAAAGATTTACCAGAAGAAGAGAGGTTCAGATAGTCCTAAATCACTCCGTCGAATGCTGGGATGCTATTTACAAAGAAGCCGCATCAGTACATGGCTAACTCTGCCTGTCCTACCTTAACGACCCCGCCAGCGATGAACAACCGAATCACATCAAGTGCGATTATTGGTTTGTAGATTCTTATGGTCTCTCTATCTATCTATCTATCTATCTATCTATCTATCTATCTCTTTCTCTCTCCCCCCAGTGACATTAATAATTCCTAAATGCCGTGCGCATTTCACACTAATCTACCCCTTCTTCGGGTGAGGATATTCCGAATCTTGCGTATTATGCCTGATACCACTACATTTCATACTTTATTTCTTCATTTTCAGAGAAATGATAAGGTTAAGAGAAACGTGTGTAGATAATAGCTTAATTTTTAGGTCCATTGTCATGAGAAACACGTCAGTGATATATCAGTTTCGTAAATGTATGTTGTCGACAAGCAGCAGTTTGTGGCCATATTTATCGTCATTTTGGTGCATATCTAGAAGATCCGCACTTTACTGGTGTCTTCCGCATTTTACTTGTGTCCTTTTAGATGCCAATGTCTTCATAACGGCAGTAACAATTTTATGCATTTATATGTATTTATATGTATAAAACGATCTGAGGCCCTGCCAACTTGTGAATAATCTAACATCTTTTGTTTTGCCGAGAGTAATAGACCCTAAAAAAAGTATTGCAAATCGCGTGTTAAAGAAACAGAATATCATTGTTTGTCTTATTTAATCCCTTACGATTATGAGTTTAAAATGTATTATAAAATTTACAATAAACCAACACAGAATGCTTTCCCATGTCAAACCAAAACGCGGCTGGTTGTAATAAAAGAACCGTGGAACAATTTCATGTAAATGATTTCCTTAGCCTAATCGCCCAGCATATAGTACAGTCTAGTTATAATTAAACTTTCACTACTTGAGAGGTCCCCCATGAAAAACGAGTAATTGTAGGACAATGAAACTTCGTGGAACCATTTGTAAGGACTTGGCGGGAGAGAAATAACGAACAAACTATTGAAAGAAGCATATTTTGATTTCCACATGAGAGGATAACATTTGTTAATTAAGTAACGTGTTTACGTTTCTTGTTACAAACGTTGCTAAATGTGATGACCATCGACCATCCGTATCCACAAGAACCTAGAACTGCAACAGAGGATAGCCACGCGGTCACAGGCGCCTTGCCACGGTTCGCGCGGCTCCCCCTGTCGGATGTTCGAGTCCTCCCTCGGGCATGGGTGCGTGTGTGTGTGTGTTGTCCTTAGTTTGAATTAGGTTAAGTAGTGTGTAAGCCTAGGGATCGATGACCTCAGCAGTTTGGTCCCATAGGAACTTACCACAAATTTCCCGACAGAGTATGCCATTCCCCAAGTATTCGCAGCACTTGTCGATCGGTGGACCATGGAATTTTCAGTTGTCGTGACATGGCTCGTGCACTGATTGAACACTGCACATTGCGTCCAGCATTCTTAGCCGTGGGAACAGTAACTTCTTCCACAATTTGTGGCGCAATTGGCCGTCGGCCTCTCCTGGGAGCAATTCGCGCATTTTCAGTTAATTCTAATGGAAATGGAAATGTCGTTGGCTAGGGCTCCCGTCGGGTAGACCGTTCGCTTGGTGCAGGTCTTTCGATTTGACGCCACTTCGGCGACCTGCGCGTCGATGGAGATGAAATGATGATGATTAGGACAACACAACAGCCAGTCCCTGAGCGGAGAAAATCTCCGACCCAGCCGGGAATCGAACCCGGGACCTTAGGATTGACATTCCGTCGCGCTGACCACTTTTTTTTTTTTTTCAGCTGGATTTATTAGTCATAACATTCCACAGTAGTACATATTTTTCAATTGACATTTAAAAGTAATAAAACAAAGGTTCCTTGGCATTAAAAAAATTATAATAATAAAAATAAAAATAAAAAATAAACCGGGGCCGTACTCTAATGGAAATGAAATGATCTTATGGCATTGTTGGCCGGGAGGCCCCATTCGGGGGAGTTCGGCCGTCGTATTGCAAGTCCTTTTTAGGTGACGCCACACCGGCGATTTGCGAGTCAATGATGATGGAAATGATGATGAAGAACACACAACACGCAGTCCCCTGCCGGGAATCGAACCCGGGCCCCCTGCGCGCGGTAAGCGGTAACGCTACCGCTACGCTACGGAGGCGGACAGATAATTCTAAAACGAACAATGTTCTTCAATCCAGATGCGGAGGACGACCTCTCCGTATTCCTTCAATGCGTCGTTGCTCGCAAAGAACTGCAGCGCCTTTTTTTTTTTTTTTTTTGACAGCTTTACGAGTAACGCCCTTCTCACCTTGCCCAGACCCATGTTGACTGTCTGCAACTGTAGTGGACACTGCTGCTTGTATTTCAGCCCTACGTCGCTGTGCCAGTAGGACCGCCCAACGGCAATTCACAACACAAACACTACTAACAGCACAAAGCCTGCAGCGCATAGTCTGAAAATCATTCCTATAAAGTCTGGTACCTGTGGTGTCACCGCCAGACACCACACTTGCTAGGTGGTAGCCTTTAAATCGGCCGCGGGCCGGTAGTATACGTCGGACCCGTGTGTCGCCACTGTCAGTGATTGCAGACCGAGCGCCGCCACTCGGCAGGTCTAGAGGGACGTCCTAGCACTCGCCCCAGTTGTACAGCCGACTTTGCTAGCGATGCTACACTGACAAATACGCTCTCATTTGCCGAGACGATAGCATAGCCTTCAGCTACGTCATTTGCTACGACCTAGCAAGGCGCCATTACCAGTTATATTGAGCATATTAATGTACCGTCAAGAGCGATGTACTCCAATTATGGATTAAAGTTAAGTATTACAGCAACTGCGTCCGTTTTTCGAAGTTCTCATTTCTCTAACCTGTTCCAGACCTCACGCCAGTCTGCGTGTAATTAAACGCGTGCATTTCGGCCTCCTCTAGCAACACGGTGTTGGCTCTTCTGCCAACACAGCAGTACCCATACAGGAAACAGTTTTCTGTCTGCACAGGCTCAAGTAGCAAAAGTTTAATTGTAACCACTCTGTATTTCGACAGACTTTATTTGGGTTCTTACGCTCTTCGGCTTCGGTGTAAAACACGTGTGCTGGAAAATTGACGAGTTCGTGGTGTGCTTTCCTATTTCTTTTTTCCTCTCCGCGACGCCGGATGCAGCTGAGAGCGTCAACTCAACAAGTGGCCACAAAAGCCAGCGAAGAGGACCAGTCTTTGGATCGAGAACGTGCGACTTTTGGCACAGGGCGTTGTTACTGGAGCGGTGGCACGTCCCAGCCGTTCTTTGCCCAGTATGTGACTGTTCAAGGACCTGTAAACAGAGCCGGCGTCGCAGGGCAGCAATCACCGGTCGTGGTAATTACACCTCCGACAACCTGCCCAGGGACGCGGAGCGCGGCCTAAAGAGCCCGTAATTGTTTCTGCGCCGGCCTGCACTGTGGGAAAGAAGGCTGGCCGGCGCGCCTTTGGCGAGCTACCTCTTTTTCTTTCACCCCCACTTCGGTCTTGTCATTGAAACGATATGTAGGCCCGCGCGCCTTAACACCTGCCAGTCACGAAGTATGTCGTTACGAGCGAGAAGGTATTTCTGAACGTACAGCATGAAATTCCGATGTAATATATCTACGTCGCTATGCTGATTTTGCCCTTCGGTCGGCACATACCTTCCCACGGCTCCACCTGTATGCATAAATTTCGTAAGAATTATTCACGGTTGTTTCTGTAACGTATTCGTGGTAAGAAAGGTTCATATCGAGGATTACCAGTATAGTAGGTAATTACAGTTTCGTGATGTCAGAGTGCCTAGAGAGCAACACGCCGAGAGGAAATAAGCTGCCTTGACTTAGTACCACTAAAGCAGAAGAATTATAGAAAGTTTTAGTTTTATATTTTTTTATTGTAGAGGGAGGGAGGGGGTTATCCGTCAGTTTTCTGACTGGTCTGCTACGGGCCGCAACAATTTCCTCTTCTATTCCAATCTCTTCGTCTCAGAGAAGTATTTACCGTTCACAGCTATTTGTGGTATTTATTCCAATACCTGTCTAACCTAAAATTTTTGTCCCCTTCGACACTCACTAGAACTATGAAAATCATTCCCTGGTGCCTTAACACGTGGCCGATCGTCTTGTCCATTCTTCTAACTCTTATTTTTTACATACTCCTTTCCTCGCCCATTCTGCTGAGAACCACGGCATTCCTTATTCACTTGATTGTGAATAGTCTTCTTTCTGTAACTCCATATCTGACACGCTTCAGTTTCTTTCCTTTACAGTTATAAATACGTATCCTTATTAAAGAAATCATTGATAATATCCACATAAATGCAAATGAGTTTATCTCGGCAACACTGTATACGATATCCACTGTTTTACCACGACTCCCTATACTTCGTTTACGAACACGTTTATCTTATGTCAATGGCCGGCACTATTGAGTCAGCGTCATTTACATCTACATCTACATGGATACTCTGAAAATCACATTTCAGTGCCTGGAAGAGAGTCCACCGAACCACCTCCACAATTTTCTATTATTCCAATCTCGTACAGCGCGCGGAAGAAACGAACACATGTATCTTTCCGTGCGACCTATGATTTCCCTTATTTTTATTGTGGTGATCGTTTCTGCCCATGTAGGTCGGCCTCAACAAAATATTTTCGCATTCGGAGGAGAAAGTTGGTGATTGGAATTTCGTGAGAAGATTCCGCCGCAACGAAAAACGCCTTTGTTTTAATGATGTCCACCCCAAATCCTGTATCATTTCAGTGACACATTCTCCCGTATTTCGCGATAATACAAAACGTGCTGCCCATCTTTGGACTTTTTCGATGTACTCCGTCAGTCCTATCTGGTAACGATCCCACACTGCGCAGCAGTATTCTAAAAGAGGACGGACAAGCGTCGTGCATGCAGTCTCCTTAGTAGGTCTGTTACATTTTCTAAGTGTCCTGCCAATAAAACGCAGTCTTTGGTTAGCCTTCCCCACAACATTTTCTATATGTTTTTTTACAATTTAAGATGTTTGTAATTGTAATTCCTAGGTATTAAGTTGAATGTACGGCCTTTGGATTTGACTGATTTATCGTGTAACCGAAGTTTAAAGAACTCCTTTTAGCACTCATGTGGATGACCTCACACTTTTCGTTATTTAGCGTCAATTGCCAATTTTCGCATCATACACAGACGACGGTGTTGGGGAGAGAAATACAGAAACATATGAAAATTAGAATGTGTAAGACATATTATGATGTAGGTTAAATGAAGCTGGAAATTCTGCTAGGTAATTAGCTTGAATCTACGCGCGTTACCTTGGTTTTCATGGGTGTTCACTGTAATTAGTGGTTAGACGGTGAACCTCCTCCAGTTAACGTAGTGTGTCGAGAATGGGACTGGATAGCTGGCATGGATAGCTGCGAAGAATGCCTGTCCAATATAGTGTTTGTATTGTTATGATACATTTTGGCGATGCAGGGAACGAAGAGGATGAAACCAGTCCCATTAAATAAGCTATTCTTTGAACAGCCTGCCGAGCTTAAAGTTCACATTCAACAACGGGGTCACACACACTTACACATGCCCGCACTGTTAAGAGACGCTGCAGAGAAGTCTGAACTTTCACCGGGACCTTTCGCTAAAATGATGATGAAAATTTAGTCACCAGTATCAATGTATCGCTGTACGCATTTCTTTGTTATCGGCTGACACATTACTTCTAGATCATAGCTTTATATTAGAGGCAGCTGACAGGACAGTTTTCGAACGATCATCTCCGATGATATCCAGTCGGAGAACAGCAGAGTATATCTGTGCTGCCGTCTGAACAAAGCTTGGACCTTCTGAGATGTGGCCAAGTGCTGTCTTATTTGAATATAGCATTACGTATTCCCTGAAGCAGAAGCGTGTATTCGCCCGCTACAGCATCTTGGAAATAGCGGTTGCTACCTGCGGTTCTTGTAATCCACATGCAACTTGCAGTGTCGATAAAACTAACCACACATCCCATACGTTCAGTACTACAGCGGAAACGACGGTAGCCAAAGGCAGGGCCGGCCGGAGTGGCCGAGTGGTTCTAGGCGCTACAGTCCGGAACCGCGCGACCGCTACGGTCGCAGGTTCGAATCCTGCCTCGGATATGGATGTGTGTGATGTCCTTAGGTTAGTTAGGTTTAAGTAGTTCTAAGTTCTAGGGGACTGATGACCTCAGATGTTAAGTCCCATAGTGCTCAGAGCCATTTGAACCGAAGGCAGGAAGTCACAAAGCTGATTTGGGAAACTGAGAGTCAGCACATGTAGCAGGAGAACTTTTAGCCAGCGGTGTAGAGACAGTATAAACTAAGCCCAGATGTGTAGATATCTGTGAATGCTAGTAAAGGATGCATCAATTGCAAGCAAATTTGTGTGAGATATCCTGGAAACAAACTTCACTTATTGTTGTTGTTGTTGTGGTCTTCAGTCCTGAGACTGGTTTGATGCAGCTCTCCATGCTACTCTATCCTGTGCAAGCTTCTTCATCTCCCAGTACTTACTGCAACCTACATCCTTCTGAATCTGCTTAGTGTATTCATGTCTTGGTCTCCCTCTACGATTTTTACCCTCCACGCTGCCCTCCAATGCTAAATTTGTGATTCCTTGATGCCTCAAAACATGTCCTACCAACCGATCCCTTCTTCTAGTCAAGTTGTGCCACAAACTTCTCTTCTCCCCAATCCTATTCAATACCTCCTCATTAGTTACGTGATCTACCCACCTTATCTTCAGCATTCTTCTGTAGCACCACATTTCGAAAGCTTCTATTCTCTTCTTGTCCAAACTAGTTATCGTCCATGTTTCACTTCCATACATGGCTACACTCGATACAAATACTTTCAGAAACGACTTCCTGACACTTAAATCTATACTCGATGTTAACAAATTTCTCTTCTTGAGAAACGCTTTCCTTGCCATTGCCAGTCTACATTTTATATCCTCTCTACTTCGACCATCATCAGTTATTTTACTCCCTAAATAGCAAAACTCCTTTACTACTTTAAGTGTCTCATTTCCTAATCTAATTCCCTCAGCATCACCCGATTTAATTTGACTACATTCCATTATCCTCGTTTTGCTTTTGTTGATGTTCATCTTATACCCTCCTTTCAAGACACTGTCCATTCCGTTCAACTGCTCTTCCAAGTCCTTTGCTGTCTCTGACAGAATTACAATGTCATCGGCGAACCTCAAAGTTTTTACTTCTTCTCAATGAATTTTAATACCTACTCCGAATTTTTCTTTTGTTTCCTTTACTGCTTGCTCAATATACAGATTGAATAACATCGGGGAGAGGCTACAACCCTGTCTCACTCCTTTCCCAACCACTGCTTCCCTTTCATGCCCCTCGACTCTTATACTTCACTTATTAAGTCTTCAGAATTGTTGCTTTTATAGTAAGTGGTTGATGTTTATGTTTATGAAGGCTTTCAGCTATAGTCTTCGTTAGTTGTAAACTGTACACACTGAAAATTTCATAATTCTCTCAGCGTGTACATAAATACAAAGAGTCTACAACAAAATTGTTAGAGTGACATTTAAGGATGCTGATGAGTTTATCTGTGATACGCTTTCCGATGCTACGTGAACACTGTCACTAATTTCCTCCCATATTTCAGTCTCGCTACTGGATTGCTCTTGTTTGATTGCTGGAGACAGACTGGATCCACACCCACTTGCCCTTACACTTCGTTGACAGCGCAGTAAAATGCTGCCTTCTCCGGGAGACAGACCTAAAGAACCCTAAGCGCCTACGGTATAATCGTACTTCGGGAGCTCGGCAAACGCCAAACTGTTTTCACTTTGTTGCTGAGGCGTACTAACAAGGGAACCTCCCCATCGCACCCCCCTCAGATTTAGTTATAAGTTGGCACAGTGGATAGGCCTTGAAAAACTGAACACAGATCAATTGAGAGAACAGGAAGAAGTTGTGTGGAACTGTGAAAAAATAAGCAAAATATACAAACTGAGTAGTTCATGGGAAGATATGCAATGTCAAGGAGATTGAGAACGGAGGAGCGCCGTGGTCTCGTGGTTACCTGAGTAGCTGCGGAACGAATGGTTGTAGGTTCGAATCTTCCATCGCGTGAAAAGTTTAATTATTTATTTTCAGTTTATGTGACAAACTCTTTTGTTTTCATCACTTTTTTGGGAGTGATTATCACATCCACAAGAAACCCTAAATCGGGCAAGGTAGAAGAATCTTTTTACCCATTCGCCAAGTGTACAAGTTAGGTGGGTCGACAACACATTCCTGTCATGTGACGCACATGCCGTCACCAGTGTCGTATAGAATATATCAGACGTGTTTTCCTGTGGAGGAATCGGTTGACCTATGACCTTGCGATCAAATGTTTTCGGTTTCCATTGGATAGGCGCGTCCTTTCGTCTACTAATCGCACGGTTTTGCGATGCGGTCGCAAAACACAGACACTAAACTTATTACAGTGAACAGAGACGTCAATGAACGAACGGACAGATAATAACTATGCAAAAATAAAGAAAGAAAAATTTTCACTCGAGGGAAGACTTGAACCAAGGACCTCTCGTTCTATTGCTGCTCACGCTACCACGGGACCACGGCGCTCCTGAGCTCCTGATGTCCAGAATGTTGTCTATGTGGCCCATGGACTACTCAGTTTGTATATTTTGCTTATTTTTTCACAGTTCCACACAACTTCTTCCTGTTTTCTCAATTGATCTGTGTTCAGTTTATCAAGGCCTATCCACTGTGCCAACTTATAACTAAATCTGAGGGGGGAGCGATGGGGAGGTTCCCTTGTAAGGAGGGCGTCTTTATAGCGCGCTGAGCAGATGTTTTCGTCTTCTGCTGATTCAAAAATTTTCAATCACTGGATTTTGTATGGCACGGAGTCGACCCTACGTCAGGCGTAATACTATTTTTTGGCTGATCTGTCCGTCTGTTGAGAACCTTCACTGTGGCTCGGGATGGGCCGTGCTAAAAGGAGGAGAATTAATATTCTGTCGATATAGAGGTAATTAAAGACTGATTGCAAGCCCTGGCGGGACGATAAGGCAATAGTTTTGTTTCAGGTGACCATATGACTGGGTGTTTCTGTTGTCCTCATCATTCATGAATGTGGCGAGTTTGGACTGAGTAAAGGTTGGGAATTTGTACGGGCGCTGATAACCGTGTAGTTGAGCGCCCCACAAACCCAACATCATCATCATCAAGTGACCATCCTGGCAGTCGCCTCAAATGACTTAGAGAAATCACAAAAATCCTAAATCAGGTTGGCCGGATGAAGCTTCGAACGTAGCTCTACCAGAACAAGAGTTGGTTGGTTGATTTCTGGGGATTGTATAGTTCTTCGAGAGACGCAAGGTTTTTGCTTGCAACGGCTGGACACTGTACCTTCGCTCCAACCATTGCCGCCAAACAGCGACAGCAAAAACGGCAAAAAGATTATTCTGCTTCATGTAGTCCTCAAATCATCTGTACCAAACCCTCTTCAAGGAAGGCGCCAGGTTTTCACTGGTTGTAAAGCCCTCCTTCAGGCGACTGCATACGTCGAATTCCCCAGTTGCCACGATGGGATAGAACGGACCATGTTCTGTTCTGCCCCCCAAGCCCCCCCCCCCCCTTCCAACTAAAAATACTTGACATTACTAAAGATCGAACCTGAGTCCTTGTGTCGCCCAGACACTCAGCTGGCGAGCAGATTCATCAATTCCCTGTGATACTTAAATCCAATGCGTGCCTTACGAAGGTGCGTTGAGTCCACTACTGCCTTTTGTATGCAGTGTTAAATAATATGAGATACTTAAATCCAATGCGTACCTTACGAAGCAGCGTTGAGTCCATTACTGCCTTCTGTATGCAATGTTAATGAGACCTACAGTGTACAGAGAGATGCTGTATCGTCTTTGGAGGTCCGAAAGGTACTGTCCTCCATGTAACTGGCGATGTGATCCATAACAGTTACGTCAAACGTGCCTGAGTGGGGATGTCCGAATGAAGAACGAGACATCTCCTTCGTTATCTAGGCCGCTTTGCAAATAACCCGTTATAGCACATATGGCCCCTCCTGGCACTTGCTGGTACAGACGACGTCCACACGTACTACAACATTACGAGGCAGTAAACCAGAAAATAATTTTTGTAATAATCCTTTTACTTTCCATTGTCCCTCCTTGATGTACGTGACGCACATTTCTCGGGAAGTTCGCGCGTCATATCAGATAGTAATGTAGAGCTTAAGCTGCCCTCTGTTATCACTTGTCTGCCTTCTGGTTACAGACCCTTCAGAAATGTAAACATTTTCTCAGGCTTGTGGGTAGGGGTATTGTCTCGCAGGAGTAGAAGAGGTGTAGTAGTAAATTTACAATCCAGAACAGACGCCGAAACACATAAATACTTACTCCGTCTTAGCGAGACATCACACTGTTGAAGCACCAGTTCAACGATTCAGCTCGTTCTTACTCTTTTACTCGTGCAATCAATTTTGGGTGCAACTCGCAGCCGTGCGAAGGCAGTTTCTTGCTCCACAATAGATCACAACTTGTGTATCTCAAGCGAAACATAAGCACCTTCCGCATAATACAGGTAAGTTAAATTTCATTATACCCGATTTTCTTTCAGTTAACTTGTCACAGAGCTGAGTCAACAGATACCAGCTGTTGTTCGATCAACATCGAAATACGAATGGAATATTGTTTTATTGAAGAAACTTCCCAGAACTGCGATGAGTGTAGAAGAAAAGGGAGCAGACAATCCATGATGGTCACATCCGGATTTAAAACCGATGCAGTGGATATCTAGGTTTACTTTTCTCGTATTCTTTTGAAATTATATTTTATGTTGAAAGTAAATTTATACTTCCACTGCAAGTAAAAGCTTTTCTAACCAGAAGATTGCCTCTCCCGTCGATACTGGTTAAATCATAGCAAATAGAGTATTAACTAGGGGATGTGCGCTGCCTCTTGTTGTTCCATATTTCAACTATGATGCATTCAACAAAGAAACACATAAGGTATGGGAATAATATAAACAGTTATTTACTTTCTGAATCACTCGACTGCGCGATCACGGCGGCAGGTCATAGCTGGTGCTGGCAAGCTACAGTATCATGGAGCATTCGATTACTGAGATATAACTAACTGTCAGTTATTACACAACCGAGGCACGTAGAACGTACAGATTTAGGAACAGACCTAGTCAGAAAAACCCAAACCCGTCGTACCTTGAGCTGCCGCCTGCAGCGCTGGCGGCGCTCAAGGCCGCGCGCGCATGCGCGGTCGCGGCGCCTACGCTGTCAGTTGTTCAGTCGCCCAGCTGCGCGCGCACAATTCGACTGGCATGGCTGCCGAGCACGGCATCGGATGAGAGGTAATTTTGTTGTCAGCATGCAACACTCCGATGTTAATACTACATTAGCTTAATCCAACGCCTCATTTAGACACGCCTGTATTATCGAGTGTGTTGTCATGGACTTATTTTGTTTTTATAATAGCACCATTTACAAATTTTGGCAATCACTATTGCGACAGCTTTAATTTAGAAAAGCGATTGTGTTATATATAGTTAGTTTTTTATTTAAACATCATCTGATTTGTGTAAACAACTGTTAGCTCCGACTTATCACCTTTAATTTTAAGACGAAGAATTTATTAATCGTAAGTACATTCGATATTGTTGACCCGAGAATTTAGTTTCGAATAAAACTTTACCAAAAAAATTTCGTGGAAACTTTCCATATCAGATTTCAAACTGTATGATGATTATATCCTTTCTGAAACATGTTTCTTTTCGCACGCATTACAACTGTTAACCAAATATCGATATGTTACAGCTTACACGTACACTGTCAGTGAGGTACGAAATGCATTAAATGTGGAATATAATCTTAGCGAGTGTCTCGCAATATTTGTGCCAACAGAGGAAAGGCAACACTGTACTTCGGGCCGTAAATCTGCACAGTCGAGGACGCGGCGTGTTACAAGGTTGACGGGAATCCCGTCGGAGCCGACAGTTGAGAGGGAAACTTGTAGCGACAGAAGTATACGGCGTGTGTTATACCTGCCGTCTTCAAGTCGTGAGGGGCAGCGATGAAAAGTTTGCCACAGACCAAAATCTGATAATTGGGCTCAGCTCAGCATAAACATTGTAGCTATCGAAAGACTGCATCATCGAGCCTTTTAATAGAGTATTGCGAATTTTTTTTAATGTATTTGATTTTATATCTTAAGTGGTGTTCTTCACAGACGTTCGATGAAGCTTATATTGAGGTCAGTGTTCAATTTTTCACATTCATAGCGGTGAAGGCCTTTTTCTCTTCTTTAAATACAAGTGATACTTTTCTTTCAATGGGAACTGCGTTACTTACTTAGATTAATGTGGTCCTGGAAATGCCTGCAAGGCTACTATATTATTTTAACAGATACAGCTCACAATCGTGTACTTTAATTTTAGATTTTTCTTGATATCACCTATCGTACAGGCTTCAGTTCGTTTTTGTAGCTCATAACTCGTTCTTAGAATGCGACACTGGTATTCATGCCTACATTTAATTACTGATGATGTTTCTTCGTATCTCCTCGCTGTGAATTTGATAATGACTGCTCCAATTTTCAACCCAACACAAGAGCTGGGCCAGCAATTATCTTACAGAATTTCAAGTAATTTTGCTTAAGGGACGATCATTCCAATAACGATACACATAATGCAAAATTTGGTTAACTTATTCGATATCGCTCTATTATACTGAAAAATGAGATTACATCCAAGAGAATTAAAATTTTTTGATTGGTTAAGAGGAGTGCATGCAAAATATATTTTAGATTTCATAATTTCCGAAATATTATGTCAGTTTTTTTAATGTTGTTCATGATGGTTATGCACTGTCATTTCTGAAGAAGCGCTATTGATCTGCGAGTCCACCAAATCAACCAAAGTAGCGCACGATTGCTTCGTTTAGGAAAATCCGAACGCCACAGAAAGCAAAGGTTTTGCATTGTTTCTAGCGGCCATTTTGCCCTCTTCCTTCCACTTAACAATCACTCCACCCATGATCAGACCTACAGCTTCACATAAAACAAGAAGTAAAAAATTGAACGCTTGGCTGGGGGATCGGATCTATACCATTGTAGTCTGGTATCCATTAGAGTAGCAGTGTGGCCTGTTATTAACTAAATGCTCCCATCGTTAATATTGACCAAGTCAACAGTGATGTAGACGTTAGCAACAACTACCGGACTGCCTTAGAAGTAAGCCCCAGTGTTGACCTGTGGACGTAATGACGAACGCCGCGTGTACACACAACTACAGGGCATTCGTGAAAGAGCAAAGTTCACCGTCTCTCTGACTCTTTACGCGAGTTGTCAGCATAAACTGCGGCGACGTACGCCGTTTTTCGCGGAACATGTAGACAGTTATTTGCATTCAGAGCTGGAGCTCCCTTTTCCAGGAATATTCTTGACGTTAACGCCGCTTTTGACACGACAACAGCAAGCACCTAGGAATGAACTGGAACCTTTTCGTTACAGCTTCTTTCTCATGTGGGCACACACAACATATGTGAGAAGTCGCTTTTTCTGTACACCCGTGACGTCGCATGCCAGAAATCGCTCAAATCAGCAAACGGCGCGTTATTCCTTTGTAAGCAACCGAATTAAATTTTGCCACCAGTGAAATGGAGAACAAGCTCAAATAACTGATACCGATTATCAGCCGGCCGCCGTGGCCGAGCTGTTCTAGGCGCTTCAGGCTGGAACCGCGCGACCGCTATGGTCGCAGGTTCGAATCCTGCCTCGGGCATGGATGTGTGTGATGTCCTTAGGTTAGTTAGGTTTAAGTAGTTCTTAAGTTCTAGGGGACTGATGACAGATGTTAAGTCCCATAGTGCTCAGAGCCGTTTGAACCATTTGAACTGTTTATCACTTCCTCGTTTTCGTAACTGGTCGACATCAAATTACTCCTTATAATCTCGTTGATTTCTTGTGTTCGTCCTTTCACCGCAGTTTTCTTCATTCATCAAATGATATGACGCAGCGGTGAATGACTGCATTCCTGTTCGGGAGTTCGTTCCCAATGATAATAGCGATTGAAATTACCAAATGTGGGCAGTGTAAAACTAACGTCCGCAGCTCGTGGTCGTGTGGTAGCGTTCTCGCTTCCCACGCCCGGGTTCCCGGGTTCGATTCCCGGCGGGGTCAGGGATTTTCTCTGCCTCGTGATGACTGGGTGTTGTGTGCTGTCCTTAGGTTAGTTAGGTTTAAGTAGTTCTAAGTTCTAGGGGACTGATGACCATAGATGTTAAGTCCCATAGTGCTCAGAGCCATTTTTTGTAAAACTAACAAAGATGACATGAGAAAGGAATTTGTTCACTGCCACACAATTTGAGAACCTAGCGAGATAGTTCAGTGGTTTAAACACTGGACTCGGATTTCGGAAGAATGTCGCTCAAATCATGGTTCAGCGTTCTTGATTTGGGTCCAACATCATATTGCTGAATCACCTTAGCCGAAAGCAGGGACTGTTCGTTCAAAATGTCATAGCCAATTCACTGTTCAGGTAGAGCTTATGTTTCGTCTCTAACTACACCGACGTCGACGAGACGTTAAACTCTGAACATTCTACTTTCATGTGGAGCATTTTATGGATGCTCGTGGTTTGCATATCTGACAAGCCTTAAAATCTGAAACACAGTACTAATGTTCCATACGGTTGTGTGACGTTGGAAGTAACTAACAATGCTTCTGGGACGAGGAAAACAATAGTAACTCACTTGACAGAGCTTCAGAAGCCTCTTCGGTGTCTGAAGATTCTATACAATTTGCGCCTTGAAACGGGCGGCAAAGCTAAATCAGTGTAGCGGAACCGAGATACAAATCATAGAGTGCGCTTTGCGTATTTGGAAGTTTTTCTGGGATGGGTATTGTTGGCACACATGAATCATCCGTGTTAAAATGAAAGTATTAAATGTTTTATGGGTCCAGAGCTTTGAAGAATTACCATCACCTTCTACCAATACTGATTTAATCTTTTAATGCTATGGAGAGATTGACGTCCGAGGATTTGCGTACGGATTTCCCTTACGAGCCTGAATGCGTCCTGTTCCAGTGACCAGCGACACAAACCTCAAGCCCGGAGATCACTAGTATTGAGCAACGGAGATACAATCTATAAATAACTCTGGAACGATTGAAGTGGAAAGGCAGATAGATTACGTTAGTTCTTTCCAGTGATGAGTAACAATCGAGGAACTGTCTTGACACGAGTTCCGTCAGCAGTTCTAGAGTGTCACCACAGAGCGACCCCAGAAGTCGCTATAAACGAGAGCGTTCCGCGAAAAAATTTCCCAGCAGCGCTCGTGATCGTAATTACGTGCCGATCAGGTGGAAAATACGTCCGGCGCGTGCCAGGAAGTGTTGTCTGGCGATGACATAATGCGATTTCCATAGCCGAGAAAGAATAGAAGTCGCCGAGGCGACAGGGCGAGGTTTTCCCGCGGCTGGCGCGTGCGGAGGTCTCGGCTACGTCACGGTCGCCCATTGACTGGCGGTTGTAGTACGTTGCGCTACCTTCATTCGGTTTGCTCGCGGCGCCTCTGCAGCTACAGGTGAGTGCGAGCGTCGCATCGACCTATCGCTACACGCGATTAATCGACACCGCCCGCGTCGTTGCGTCGTGCGCAGAGCTGCTAGATCATCGTGCGTGCCGACTAGAGATGGGTCGAACTCGTTCATTCCCGTGAAGTACTTCATTCATTTCACTCTTTGCCGTGAAGCGTTCAAATGAAGTAGTTCATTCTTGAAGTACGGGAGCCTGGCGAAGTTGCCCAGTTCGCCGTTCAGCCGCGGCTACGCTCGCTTCGCTTCGCCTCGCTCGTACAATAAAGCTTCGTAATACTTCATATTTTCACCAACAGATGGCCGAACTATGGAGTAACGTGCACGCAACGTTTTGCGTCTTACAGCGTCTGAGTTAACTTAAATACAGGATGGTCGAAGGGGACAAAGGAAAGATAAACAGAGAAGCCTGTCACATATAAAGAAGGTATTACGTTTAATCCTGCTCGACATTTTTCTCATGAAGCGCCAAAAAGAATCTTCATCTGCCAAGTGAAACCTTATTTGTTGTATTTATGGACTGAAAACTAGGGCTACCAGCGAAATGCAGTCCAAGTTTATGTTCCTTTTAAAATTTAATCCAAAATAGAATGAGTATGTTTACCACTGTCACAAAGTCTATATACATACACTAAGTAATTATTCAGAAGTTTTCCTGGAGATTTTATTTTTATTGAGAATAATAACCCTCTAAATTCAAAACGTAAACTGTCACCTGTAGTCATTGGTACGATTTCAGGTAAAATCCCTCTTTATTTTATTCGAAAGCAGTTTTTGTGTCTGTTCACGCTTATACAATGGTTAGCAACACGCGATCGCGTAAAAGTAATGAAATTTGGGGTTTCTTCGCCGATTTAGGTTATGTGAAAGCAAAGTGCAACTGTTGTTCTAAGTGTATTTCACCGCGCGATTCGTCGACAGGCAGTACAGGGAGGATTGAAGTGAAGGGAGAATGAGTGACGTAGCGCCAATGTAGTGGGAGAGGGAGAGGGGAAGAGAGTGAGTGAACGAACTAGAAAAAAAGTGTGGAGTGTACTTACTATCTGTGGAGAGTTTGAAGTACCAGTTCACTGAAATTGAGTGGTTAGTTCACACTTCACTGGAGTGAAGCGTTCATTTAAACGACTCATTCACGAGCTCCCCATCACTAGACTGCCGACGAGCGACGGCAGAACTTCCGGTGTGACCGGTTATCAGTGGGAGATGCAGTGGCGTGATACTATCAGTGCATCGCTAGCAAAGTCGTCTATTCCTGAATTCGACAAGTTTTCGAAGTTGCGGAAGGTTGTGGATTTTACAAATTTGCTGTGCTAATGGTGCTGAGAAGTGAATTTGCCATCAAGGTGTTATTTTGCCTTAAGCTACGTGCAAAAAGACTTACTATTATGACACGGCTGTAGCGCCCAAGTGTGGATTGTAACACACGAAAGGCTACCAGCTTTTTAAAACCGCCATAACTCGTTTCGAGCTCGAGAACTCAGGTGATTGTTATTAGGTTTTCATTGTTGACGCCACAGCTTGTGATCTCACTGATTATCTTTGAAAGTTTCGATTGTCTAATAGCTTTGGAACGTCAGCATCTTTGAGTTCGTTGTTTTAGTTTATCGTTGGGAGCTGGCGCACATGCTGTCAGTTTCCCTACCACCACAGAGCGCCCAATAAAAGAGAATATTGAAGTCAGCTGGCACATGACAACATTCTAAAAATCTGTATCCGTAATATGCGATTGCTTCGTTCAGGGACATAAATTGGCAAGTTATCAAGTGCAGGGAGATTTATAAAAGGATAGCGTCCATTACAATGCATTTTCAGTTAGTAATTAAATTTGAAATATTAATCTCAGGTTATCACACCACTGAAAGACTAAGAAGAATCGTCAGCAGAAATTTCTGTTTCAGTGTGAGGGTGGATTTTTCAAGTCTGAAACCGGTTACGGTGACTTTCATTGACGAGATTCAAGACTTACTGTTGCTAAGTTATAATCCTCATATAGTTATGTTTTGGAGTGAAACATTACTTCTTAATTGTGAATAGGTTTCTCAAGATACGCTACCGCCTTTGTTCTGTCCCAGTCCAATTTTTCAAAGCTACTCACCTTTCACAGCTGTTATGAACAACTCACAGGTCTTGTGTTCGTACTGCGCTTATTGACACACTGATTAGGAAGCTGGCCTCGTTTGCGTAAGCTGCGGGTGTCGTATCGTCTGACTTAGAGCCTTCGCTGTTTACATCTTATAGTTTACATACGGTATAAGGTATTCAGTGGTGTGGGCCACCTTATTTTAAAAAAATCACTGATCTTCCAGTCTGGAAATGATTAAAAACTGTGAATACTATTGCAGTATCAGTTGCGACATTAGCATTTTATAACTATAGCTGCAGGGACAGAAATATGTATCAAACACCGTAAAACTTTAATAAAAATTCATGTCCGTTCTCTCAACAGCTTGATGCTATGTGACTGAATAGTATTTTCCCTTCACTTCTGCGTTCCTTTTGGCTGCTGATGAAACATCACACATTGCTGTAAATTTAAAATACAAGAGGGCACACATTAAATTATGTCGTCTTAAACTGTAGCAATAATGTGAGAATAGCGATTGCAGGACATGGTGGCAAAACTTTCTATGCAACTTTTAAAAACTCTGCCGTGCTTATAACAGCAGAAGTGAATAAAATAAAACGTAATTAGAGCTCTGGAAGATTGAGATGAGCTTATACATAAAATGATAAAACTATAGTTTCCAATGCTCTTATATATATTTGATAACTGAAAAATGATCAGAGGCTGGAAATGTTGTTTCTGTAGGCGACATCACAGTTATTTTTTTCTGTCTGGCCCTAATGCAGAGCGGGGGAGAGGGGGGGGGGGGCTGATAGTCATTAGTTTTAAGATTCTTAAAAGAGATCAGGCGCAAGTCTGCAACTCGTATCTCATCGAATAGATGTGTTACACGGCGTTTCTGCATTTTTTATTTCGATGTTAATTAGCTCAATAGCTTGGGTGGATATAATTTTCCTTCGCCATTAATCGCTAGTCTGGTGCGGCGGAGTATTTTTCTACCGCACAGGTGTAAATCACTCACATTTTTCTGTGAACTGAATTTTATTAACAGAGATGCGTGGCCGTTTTCTATTTATGGCTATTACGTCCTGGAGCCGGCCGGGGTGGCCGAGCGGTTCTAGGTGCTACAGTCTGGAACCGCGCGACCGCTACGGTCGCAGGTTCGAATCATGCCTCGGGCATGGATGTGTGTGATGTCCTTAGGTTAGTTAGCTTTAAGTAGTTCTAAGTTCTAGGGGAATTATGACCTCAGAATTCAAGTCCCATAGTGCTCAGAGCCATTTGAACCATTTGCACGTTCTGCTGAGAAAGGGCTAGGAAGCATGAGCTAGCTTAAATGTTGGAACCATTGTTGTGTATACAAACAAAACATAAACGTCGTTGACGCTAAGAGGCGTAACCGTGAGAAATTACTTGCTTCCTATCGGTATTATCAATGATAACATATTCCACAATTACTCGTACATTTGCTGTTTATAAATACTGTGTATGTAGATGATTTCAGGGTGAAATGGGAGAAGCAGGAAATTAAGCGCTTTCTTGATCAGTACAAAAGAAAAAGTCCAGATGTCCTATGCTGAATTCCAATGCCAGCAACCTGTAAGACACTTGCTGCGTTATGTGCCTATATTTGTGTAAGGAATGTCTTGAGCATTCAAACGATACATCTGGTGAATGTTTGCAGGTTGTAGCGCTGGATGCAGGTCATGTCAATTTTTTTTAATTATTTTGCAGCAGACAGTGATTGTATTGTATTAAACTGGGGACCTAGAAACGACCGAGAGACTTCGTCCCCGCCGTAACCCTCAGTGGTTCACAACCCCGCAACAGGCTACAGCAGTCCACTCACCCAACCGCCGCCCCACACCGAACCCAGGGTTATTGTGCGGTTCGATCCCCCAGTGGATCCCCCCGGGAACGTCTCATACCAGACGAGTGTAACCCCAAATGTTTGTGAGGGAGAGTAATGATGGTGTACGCGTACGTGGAGACTGTGTTTGCGGGCAGCAATCGCCGACATAGTGTAACTGAGGCGGGATAAAGGGAACCAGCCCGCACTCGCCGTGGCAGATGGAAAACCGCCTAAAAACCATCCACAGGCTGGCCGGCACACCGGACCTCGACACTGATCCTCCGGGCGGATTCGTGCCAGAGACCGGCAGCGATTGCTTCAAAATATATTATATTTGCAGTAGCTGTACCCGAGCATAGGTGTCCCGGAGCATAGGTGTCTACATAATTTATTAGTTTATATCCTGAAACAGCTACTCTCACTCGCTTCCATAACCTGAAAGATAAAATGCCCCATTGCTCCTATCATTACAGGCATTCTTCCGTGATGGATAAAATTCTCAGGAGCCGCTTCTTTGACGAGTTTGTGAAGCAGAACTGACGCAAAAGAGATGTGTGGAAAGAGAACTCAACAGCACTTAAAAGGCAAACACTACATTCTGGAGTACTATAAATGTGGGTTAAGGGGCTCCGGAAAGGCTCAAAATCACGAAAAGTTCAATTTTTACTTTTTTGCGTTTTCTGAATCTGCAGACTATTACCTTTTAATAGATATATAATTTATTCAATTCCAAAGACTACAACTATTTTTAAATTTTTTTTGAAATGTGTTCTACATGGGCGTGACCCCTGTGGCGCTGTTAAACTGCTGTCAAATGGTGTTATTATTAACGTCCGTGTTCATCAGGTACATTTTAGTGATGTGAGATAAAGTATGTGTTGTGGCTAACCTGTGATGGTTCAATATATATCGCTGGTGTGATTGTCGATTGTTTCATGTTTATTTACTCTGTCGTTATCTCGAAAATATTCGTAATTAATCCTGTTTCTTGAGTCTCTGTTTTGTTGAAGTATAATAATGAGTAAAAATAAAGTTATTAGAAATCCTCTGAAGGCTTTTAAGAAAAGGAGAAATGTTCGAAAGCCAAAGGTGTTTAGAAATATGAGAATGAAGATAGGTTCTAACATGGTACGAGCGATGCTTGCTTTAGACAAGGAACGCCTTCGGGCTGCAGACAGGGCTGTAAAGAGTCTAGAAATACAAGCAAGAGTAAACAGGAGGAGGAACAAGAGGAAGCTGGAGGAGGAGTTTGCAGAGGATGAAGATAATCCATCCTATGGACCTGGAATGCACTAAAATGTTAATCCAATCTTTGTCGCTCGATTTCCAAAACTTTTATTTTCTCATACTAATTACATGTTTTCTAAGGATCTTCCAAACATATTTGTTTCAAACTTTCAGTAAATGTTACACAGTACCTTCTGCGTAATTTAACACAGCCTTTTTCCAAAAAACTGTATATTTTTGAATATATAAATAAAAAATTGCAAAAAAATGTTGTGAATTTTCATTACAATTGAAAAAAAATCATCTTTAATAACTGAACTAAAATTTTGTAAAATCCCTGTGTTAAGTTGTAGCCCATATTCCAATAAATCATCTGTAAAAAGTTCAACTTCCTACCTCAAATACTTTGTGATGAAAGATGTAATTTATAAGCGTTATTTTAACATTGCAAGTATAGGGCGTTCCGGAGCCCCTTAAATCTTTCACCAGTAGTTTTAGAATAGGGCAAATGTACAGGGAACGGAAAATGTGTCCAGATAGGACCGATCGGGGTCTGTCGGCGAAATTCACCTATTTGATTTATGCGGCGAAGCCAAGGAACGTAGCCCGCATCTCGTGGTCGTGCGGTAGCGTTCTCGCTTCCCACGCCCGGGTTCCCGGGTTCGATTCCCGGCGGGGTCAGGGATTTTCTCTGCCTCGTGATGGCTGGGTGTTGTGTGCTGTCCTTAGGTTAGTTAGGTTTAAGTAGTTCTAAGTTCTAGGGGACTTATGACCACAGCAGTTGAGTCCCATAGTGCTCAGAGCCATTTGAACCATTTTGAACCAAGGAACGTAGATTTACTCTTGTAGAAATGACTCAGGTGAGATGTTGGAATGCAATCGAAAGTGGATTGGGTTCTCACGGGACTTGTGTGCGTCATGGTGATGGGAGGTATGTACATTAGCGTGACGTCATGCGTCGAATGCCGTCAGCTGGCGAGTAAACCCATCACAGTGCCTTGTGGCTGCGCAGCCTGCCGCCTTGAGATTGTCATCGTGTCGTAACCAGGTGCGTTTACTGGACGTCTTGTTTGGTTCCCCGTTATCTTATTATGCTCATTGTCCCCTTCCGCATGGGGTCTAGAGCGAGATGAGGATCGTGAACGCAGCGGAGTGCGCCCTTTGAGTAAGGCAGCCAGGCAGACTGGGTTCAGTGAATTCGCGGCGCCGCCTGTGGTCTTTCGGAGCGGAGCCGGAATTGGTTTCGGGGGCCGTCGTCCTTGCGTTTCTCTCGCCGCGCGTCTTACGTCACCCTACCGCCTGTCCCAGTCAGCACTGCCGAATTCTCGAACCGCTCTTGCAGCCGCGGCTGCTATTAACAGCTTGTTCAGCTTCCGTCTCGTTGACTCAGCCTGTAACTTTTCGCCAGTTTATAAAAAAATTCCTATCTTGAAATTATTATACTGTTCTGTGAGACTGCTTCTAGAATTTGTTTGGTCATATCATGTTACGGGAAGTGGTCGCTTTGATAACAGATCCGTTTTCAGATGGAACAGTTACGAATCCTTGTCTGACTACCGCGGTTCAAATTATCCTAGTTCATTATTATTATTATTATCTAATAGTTCCTTGAACGAAACCACGACTCACTAACTCGACAATTCTTGTCCAACCGTAACATCGTTATCTATAGTGGATTAATGTACACTACTGGCCATTAAAATTGCTACACCAACAAGAAATGCAGATGATAAACGGGTATTCATTGGACAAATATATTATACTAGAACTGACATGTGATTACATTTTCACGCAATTTGGATGCATAGATCCTGAGAAATCAGTACCCAGAACTACCACCTCTGGCCGTAATAGCGGCCTTGATACGCCTGGGCATTGAGTCAAACAGAGCTTGGATGGCGTGTACAGGTACAGCTGCCCATGCAGCTTCAACACGATACCACAGTTCATCGAAGAGCAGTGACTGGCGTATTGTGACGAGCCAGTTGCTCGGCCACCATTGACCAGACGTTTGCAATTGGTGAGAGATCTGGAGAATGTGCTGGCCAGGGCAGCAGTCGGACATTTTCTGTATTCAGAAAGGCGCGTACAGGACCTGCAACACGCGGTCGTGCATTATCCTGCTGAAATGTAGGGTTTCGCAGGGATCGAATGAAGGGTAGAGCCACGTGTCGTTAACATATCTGAAATGTAACGTCTATTGTTCAAAGTGCCGTTTACGCGAACAAGAGATGACCGAGATGTGTAACCAATGGCGCCCCATACCATCACGCCGGGTGTTACGCCAATATGGCGATGACGAATACACGCTTCCAATGTGCGTTCACCGAGAAGTCGCCAAACACGGATGCGACCATCATGATGCTGTAAAAGGAACCTGCTTTTACCCGAAAAAATGACGTTTTGCTATTCGTGCACCCAGGTTCGTCGTTGAGACACCATCGCAGGCGCTCCTGTCTGTGATGCAGCGTCAAGGGTAACCGCAGCCGCGGTCTCCGAGCTGATAGTCCATGCTGCTGCAAACGTCGTCGAACTGTTCGTGCAGATGGTTGTTGTCTTGCAAACGTCCCCATCTGTTGACTCAGGGATCGAGACGTGGCTGCACGATCCGTTACAGTCATGCGGATAAGATGCCTGTCATCTCGACTGCTGGTGATATGAGGCCGTTGGGATCCAGCACGGCGTTCCGTATTACGCTCCTGAACCCACCGATTCCATATTCTGCTAACAGTCATTGGATCTCGACCAGCACGAGCAGCAATGTCGTGGTACGATAAACCGCAATCGCGATAGGCTACAATCCGACCTTTATCAAAGTCGGAAACGTGATGGTACGCATTTCTCCTCCTTACACGAGGCATCACAACAACGTTTCACCAGGCAACGCCGGTCAACTGCTGTTCGTGTATGAGAAATCGGTTGGAAACTTTCCTCATGTCACCACGTTGTAGGTGTCGCCACCGGCGTCAACCTTGTGTGAATGCTCTGAAAAGGTTATCATTTGCATATCACAGCATTTTCTTGCTGTCGTTTAACGTTCGCGTCTGTAGCACGTCATCCTCGTAGTGTAGCAATTGTTATGGCCAGTTGTGTATTTTGTGTATGGCTACCTCACTAAAATTATTATTTACAATTATCTCAAACTAAAAACTAACATCCAGGCCACGAATGTAGTCTACTCATTCCCCTCTGCAATCTCCAGGAACTTTGTTGGATCGCAAGTGGAAGCTCTCGGAGGACATACTTGAGCTACATGGTGAGGAGTCTAAAGTTTTCAGCGCCACAATCACAAATGGTACAAGTTACTTTCTTCAGTAGAGGAATCTATGTAGGTGAGACTTTGTTCATTGAGTCCATAGCGTTCCAGTCTCTGTTTCAGATGAAATGTGAAATTTGAACATAGGGTTTCTTTAGGTACGTGGCGTTTGTCTGCCGTGTCTGTCTGAGTAGACAGACGTGGAGAATGAGAGTGTTCACGATTTGCTACTTCCTGTATCCTGAGGGTGAAGAGGCCGGTCTTCCATCTTCCAGTAGGTCCAACTACAATATACATTACAATAACAGTACTACAAATACAGTAATCGTAATAATGTGTTGCTGTCCAAAACAGGAGTAGCCAGTTCGAATCTAGGTGGTGAATGAAAGCTTCATCGCCAGTATTTGTCAGTGAAGGGGATGAGGTGGTAACCTAATCCCTGATGACGAGACTTTTCCACAGCATGTCACGGAGTGCGAGCATTTGGCACCGTAGACGGTGATCGCTTCGTTGGTCGAAAACTTCAGTCTCGGTGTTACCCGAGAGTCGTAATCCAAGTTCTGGCCATTCTCTACCAACCTGCTCCTTGCAACTTAGAAGAAAGCTGGAGAACTAATGGGGCACTACTTGATGAACACTCAGCATCAGAACCAGACATGCAAGATGCTAAGCATTCCTTCATAAATGGAATCCTAACCCTGTTGCGCTGTTAAGTTCCACTGACGTAGTCTTATGATGAGACTCTTGAAATTAATAGTGGCTCTTGATAGACAGGTACCTCATTAATATTTTCGTAGGTATGTTTTCTTTATCATTTTTCTGTTCTACGTATGTCAAATTTTTAAGTAGTTTTCCTCTACACTAAATAAAATGAAATAAATAATCTGTCATCGTCATCAATAACACCAACACGCCGCTACAGCCGGCGTGCATTCGTCAGTCAGCGGCATTCAAAGCTCGCTCTTCCGACACAAAGTGAAAGAAAGCGGGTGAAGAATGGAAACCTTTCTTGTTAGGCAGCTTAACTCAGTCAATAGAGCCTTACAATCCATAAGACCAATGACTTAAATTTTACTAAAATAACATTGGTCAAACACAGAAGCTGTCGCTTGCTGAGTGAAACATCAGAACTGTTTCTTGTGCTGCAAAAATTTATGGCAGTTGTTCAAAGACTTTACAAAACGAACGCAACATCCACTTCGCGTTCAAAATTTTTCACTTTGTAATAGGCTACACCAATCCCAAACAATACAGCATTGTAACAAATCTAAGCATAACATTTTTAAGAAACATCCGTAAGAAAACCCCAAACAGAAGAGGTCTGTGTTAAGAGTGGAGATCAATGCGAATTCATGGCACAAAATGAAGTATCATGAGAAATCAGAATGAATAGAGCTGGTCAAGTGATCGGCATAGACATAGATGGAATGACCAGAAGTGTACCGTAGACAACTGAATGGGAGACAGGAACCAAACTCAGGAAAAACTGGACAGAGATGAGAATAATGGTGGAATGGAAAGACAATTGATAAACAAATACGTCTAAAATATTAGATCTCAACGTGGGGAGGGTACACAAACATGACATTAATATCACAAAAAAATGGTTCAAATGGCTCTGAGCACTATGGGACTCAACTGCTGTGGTCATAAGTCCCCGAGAACTTAGAACTACTTAAACCTAACTAACCTAAGGACAGCACACAACACCCAGCCATCACGAGGCAGAGAAAATCCCTGACCCCGCCGATTAATATCACAGAGGGAGGGAAATGTACTGAAGATCTCAAATGAGGAGGGTATAAGTAGTACTCTTGAAATTGAGCTGCACCTAACACTGGGTTTTATGCAACTCTCAGCGCCTTCAAATACTACGTGCAAAATTCTCATGTTCCGTCGCTTGCTATGTGCGAACTATTACTCGTACAGAAAAATGAATAGGGCTTTTCTGTAGGACATTTAATGTAGTTAAATTTTGTACTGGGATATGTTTACGCTGATGGCCACAGTTTTCGAGTTATTCAAGAACAATGTGTCTGAAGGTCACTTTTGTGCGTTCTCCTTGAATAAATCGAAAGCTACAGCCTCTAGCCAAAATGTACCCCAGATCAAAATTTTACTACATTAAATGCCCTACAAAAAAAGTCCTCTTCATTTTTTTCTTGAGGACTAACAGTTTCGTTTAGCGAGCGAGAGAATATAAAAATCTTGTGAGTGGTATTTGCAGGCGTTGCGGGCTGCATAAAACTCAGCGGTAGTAGCAGTAAAATCACCGTGTGGCTCGGTGGCTCATTGTCGGCCTATGAATCCTAAGTCAGTGGTTCTAAGGCCATGTTGAATTACAGGTCCCCCAGTAATTGGGTAAGTCAGTCAGAAGGGCAGATCAAGATCACATCTAGTATTTACTGAGCGAGGTGATACAGTGGTTAGCGCCCACGATTTGCGTTCTGCAGGACGAAAGGTCATGTCCTCCTCCAGCCGGTCAAATCCTCCTCCAGCCATCCAGATTTAGGTTTCCCGTGATTTTCCTAAACCGCTCCCGGCAAATGCGGGATGGTTCACTTGATAAATGCACGGTCGATTTCCATCCCCATCTTGTGCTTCGTCTCGCTGTCGATGGAACGTTAAATTCTACTCTCCCTTCCTCCTTCCTGTCTAGAAGAGAACTTTTGTGTTCGGGTTGATGCTAGCTGTAACTTACACCTCGCGTAATGACCGCGAGGATAAAATAAGCGAAATTTGGGCTTATACAGAAGGGTGCTCAACATGAGCCAATGGAAGGACACTTTGTTACTTTCATTACCAGCGCCACTCGCCTCAATGTGGCATGCGAAGTGCAGATATAAATTTTCTAGAGGTGAGAGCGAAGCTGTTATCCAGTGCGGCAGAACCTGCTCATTTGGAGTGCGCGCTGCATGAGCGCGGGAGGTCATATATGAGCTGCACCGGCTCGCAGACTGTCCGTGGGAAAAACCCGGTGGATCAGGTTGGCGGACACCTGCGGACATACCGCGAGTGCGCAAATAGCTGGCAACGCCGCCCAGTCCTCACGGCCATAAATATGCATGCTCGTCCTCCCACTCGACGATGACGTCACAGCGGTGACGAGCCGCCGTAAACAAGACCCGCAGTCGCGGGTCGCAGGGCGCCACCCACCGACGCCTGTCTTCAGGAGCGGTACACCGCCCACTTGCTTCTGTGGTTCGTCTGCTTTTGCTCTGTTGCTTCCCTTTACATAATTCTGCGAAGTGGCTAGCTCGGTTAAGTAACTCCGGTAAGCAGCCCATCGTCCCAGTTACACACCTCTGCTTGAAACTTTCGCTCCGCGTGACAGCCACCTCTATCAAAGCTGTATTTCCGGGGAAGACACCACCTTGGGACAGGTTGAAACTATAGATAGCGTCTTAAATGGTTTGCTGAGGTGCTTCACAAATATAAGACGAGGGCATGCTACGTGTGCAAGTACTATGTTAAATGAAGCAAGATAAATCCTGTGTCACCGAACTTGCTATGTGTGCGACGACTATGTCAAATGAACCAAGATTCTGTGCCACTGAGCTTACTTTCCTTATGTTTTATGGTTCAAATGGTTCTGAGGACTATAGGACTTAACTGCTGAGGTCATCAGTCCCCTAGAACTTAGGACTTCTTAAACGTATCTAACCTAAGGACATCACACACATCCATGTCCGAGGCAGGATTCGAACTTGCGACCGTAGTGGTCCCGCGGTTCCAGACTGTAGCGCCTAGAACCGCTCGGGCACACGGGCCGGCTATGTTTTATGGCTTCATATAGCGCAACAGCCACTCAGCAAATAAAACGTGGGCTACAGAAGGACCAAAACTGTTAGTAGTTGGCAAGGCTAGTCAAGACAACTCACAGCAAATGTGATATTTGAAAACTCACAAATCGAACAGAGAAAGCAGTTTTAACTATTTATGTGAACATGATTCACGGGCAGCTGCCTGTAGTAGCTATACGTGGAGAGGAAAAGATTAGCACAAGGCAGGAAAAGATGATGGACAGCATAATGCTTGTACAGAGAGTGGTGACATACAAAAAAAGGAAAAAATTGTGCTCCGGAAATTGCAAATTGGAAAACCTTGTTAAACGCGTGTTCCAGGAAAAAAGAAGTCTCGTAACGAAGAATTTCATATACATTACGATGGGGCAGGTTTTTGCCATATCGTTAGTTGAGAATGTACTGCTATGTAGCAGAGCAGAAAAACGAAAACAAAAACGGAAGCTAGAAACAACGGAAATTTGTGTATGGAAAAGATTAGCCGAAACTGCTGTAGTTGGATCCATAAGAAGAGAGCTTAAAACCAGTAGTGATCCTCTTCAAGGAAACAGAAAGTTGAAAGATGAACCTCTGGGGCAACGCGGCATAACAGATGGATGAAGAGCGAGACATAACAGATGGATGAAAAGCATTCTGAAGGCAAATCACTAGATAAAAGGGGCACGCGAGACCGAGAAACAATTCTGCAAAGGCCTAAAGATAGAGGGTACTGGAACATTAAAACTATACTGGAATACTAAAGCTATCAAGAATTGTACGGTGAAGCAGGAGAGCCGGCCGGGGTGGCCGAGCGGTTCTAGGTGCTACAGTCTGGAACCGCGCGACCGCTACGCTCGCAGGTTCGAATCCTGCCTCGGGCGTGGATGTGTGTGATGTCCTTAAGTTAGCTAGGTTTAAGTAGTTCTAAGTTGTAGGGGACTGATGACCTGAGAAGTTAAGTCCCATAGTGCTCAGAGCTATTTGAAGACTGAACATAGTGGTCTAACAACAAAGCTTTTATAATATAGTGATTATGATGTAAGGACCTAATACAGATACTCCGGTCAGAGATCTACAGCTAACAAGTGCTGGAAGTTGAGTGCCGAAGGCGAGGCATGTATAAAGTATCGAGGCATTCTAGGTTATTTCTCATGAGAACATTCTTTGACCAGAGGTTCCTTCGTCTGTAACGAGCTCCATCGATGGAACAGTTGCATATTTTAACTTTTATTTACTGAGGTGGTTTTCCATCCATTAAATTACACGAGCACAGCCATTTCAAGCACAATCTAATACTGTACCTGCCTCCTGCTTTAATGGGTAAATTGATTCCCAAGACGGAGGATGACTTTGTAAACTCCTCTAGTATTCCACATAATTCTAAAAGGCCGTCGCACTGACATGAGATCACTAGTTTGGCGTGAAGGCCTCAGGTTTTAGAGGAGGGGGTTCTGCCTTCGCCCAGGTGGCTACCATCAAGCATATTCTGTCTCAAGACTGAAACAGAGTATACTCACGAGAAATGTGGTACATTTTACTTTGAGCTTGATGTGTACAAAGTGGAGATTATCATAATGAAAAATTGAGTACAGCATCCAACCAATCAACAGAAGTCGAGGAAAATAGTGAGAGAGTATACGGCAGAAATGTTTATTGACACAACTCTCATCATTTATCTGCAGTTTCTTAATGAGTAGATCTGAAACAGATCCGTAAACGGAAATATTCTTCCCTTCCTGATTAGTGGCTTCATTTTCCTGAAAGTCAATGGCCTTGCTTCAGCCAGTAAATAAAATGTTGCTCGTTGTAGACGAGGCTTTCGTGCAATAGCTGCATGCCCGTGACGGCGGAAGAGAACGTTCGTGCATGCTACGTCACGAATGCGTACGTTGAAACTAGCTAGGTGCTAGGTGGGAATCCTCGCTGGCGCGTCATCTCGTGACGTCATAACCGTTGCGCCATCGACACTGGCTGTGCTGTTAGGAGAAACCGAAGTTGCACACAGAGGTGCTAAATTCCGGAGCGTTTCCGCAGTGTCATTTGCAGATGACTTGCTGAGACACTGGCAACTCTGCAGCAGTGAAAGGAAAGCGAATGTTAGTCTCTTGCAAAGAAAGTCGGTGTGGGTATTAAACTTATCTGAGAATGTCTATCAAATAGAAACCAGTTCCCAAAATTCGAATATACTGCTTTAGGATCTCTTCATAACCAGTCGTTTTTGTTGCACGGATATCGTGATTTTTTATATTTTTTTAAGTAAGTTTGAAATGAGTGCTTAACTTCAGAGAACGTTGCTGACCAACCATTCAACGTTGCGCTTCGTATAATTTAATTACCGTTGTCAGTTCGTTCTTTGTGGTGGATTTCCCGGATCTTGGAGAAGAATGGCTTCCCCGAAAAGACCTTGCTTCCCCTGTCTATTAATTCGGTAGGAGCTGACCACAATCGTTCTCATCGCCTCAGACACACAATGGAACGGCAACTATCTCATTCTGCTGTCAAATGTCATTGTGTCATAACGATTATTGTCAAAGAAAACTCCTGTCGCCGAGATTGATTGAGAGAACAAGTTTTTTTTCCAGTTTCGATCTGCTCCACCATTTCAAAGATGAGAACACGGATTAATACTGAAGAAGGATTCACAAGCTCCTTAAAATTAAGTTCTTGCAACTACAGCCTTTGATGGTCACAAATACTGTTGTTCCATAGACCTTGGGCAAGTTTTATGCAACGTACCTCAAAATTTCACTTCTTCTTTCGGAATGATTGTGTAATCTGTAGGCTCTCCTTAACCTTCATTATATAGGACCTAAGCTCAAAACTGATAGTATCTATTAACAAGCTCAACAGTAAATTTGTCCAGCCATCGTTTAATTTCTCCAGCCATCGTTTAAATATCTCGTGTTAAAAAAACTATGAAAAAAGCACTCCTTCTTCAGGCCACGAGTGGCCTACCGGAACCATCCGACTGCCGTGTCAGCCTCAGTGGAGGATGCGGATAGGAGGGGCGTGGGGTCAGCACACCGCTCTCCCGGTCGTTATGATGGTATTCTTGACCGAAGCCGCTACTGTTCGGCCGAGTAGCTCCACAATTGGCATCACGAGGCTGAGTGCACCCCGAAAATTGGCAACAGCGCATGGCGGCCTGGATGGTCACCCATCCAAGTGCCGACCACGCCCGAAAGCGCTTAACATTGGTGATCTAAAAAAAACAAAAAACAAAAAAAAAACCTATAGGGCGGCCAAAATGAAAATGTCCCGAAAAGCACTTGTAAATTCTCCATGTTCACCTGTATGCAACATGCTGTCCGGATTTCTAACGATTCTTCTGCTGTTCTGCGTTTATGTCTACATACGTACTCCGCAAGCTGCCGTTCCGCCCGTGGCGGAGCGTTATCCTATCCCACTCGCAAATAAAGCGACAGAAAACGACTGTCTACATGCCTTCGTATGAGCCCTAATTTCGCCTATCTTATCTTCGTCGTTCTTTCGCGAAATGTATGTTGGCGGCAGCAGAACCATTCAGGAGTCAGCTCCAAATACCGGTTATTGATAGTGTTCCTCGAAAAGAACGTCGTCTTCCCCCCAGGATTTCCCATCTGAGTTCCCGAAGCATCTCCGCAACACTTGCGTGTTGTTCGAACCTACCGGTAACAAATCTAGCAGCCGGCCTCTGGATTGCATCGATGTCTTCCTTTAATCCGATTTGGTACGGATCCCAAACACTCGAGCAGTACTCAAGAACAGATCGCACTAGCGTCCTACATGCGATCTCTTTATAGATGAATCACGCTTTCCCGAAATTCTCCCAATAAACCGAAGTCCACCATTTCCCTTCCCTACCACAATTCTCTCATGATCGTACCAATTCATATCGCTTAGCAAAGGTAGCCCCAGTCATAAAAATTACAACTTCCGATTCCCCTCCACCAGTCATAAAAATTTCAAGTTCCGATTTTTTAAAACTCGTGAGAAAACTTGCAATGAGCAATCTTTTTTATAAAATACTGTTCTGAAATTCAGGCTCTTGAAACATGATTTCTTAATAAAAACAATAAAACCACAATATTTAATAAAACAACAGATGCCACCGGCTGTCCCCGTAGCGGTGGCAATTTGCTTCCTAGTTCTACCCGACATATCGGGTCAAGCAGTTAGTTTCCGTGACTATGACGTCATGTTTTCAACTGCCGCCAGTTCAAAGCCCAAACGTTCAAACACTTGCATTGTAGCTGCTCCGTGAACCGAAGTTTTGGGTGTACGCATGAATTCCTAGGCTTCTGAAAAGCACACCATGAATTTTCTGGAAACTTAATTTTTTTTTGTTTGGAATTAACTAGTGAGTTATTTTAGTTGCACAGTACTTTGCCCCATACAGCTGCCCATTGCTTCATGCTGGTTACCCATTGTCACGTTCACTACTGCCGGCGCTGCGACAAATTATAGTTACGTTGCGATACACGTGTGCTATTTTAAACCTCGGTGCCGACATTAAAAAAAAAAAATTGCAGTCCAGGGTTGCTCCCAGCGAATGATCCCGTGCAGCATGTGCCTGGTCGTCTTCAAACGCGCGCTGCTTCCGCCATTAATAATACACATAGCAGTTGGCTTCAAAATTACGTAAATACGTAAGTTTCACATGTTCTGGCATTTTAAAATATCTTCACTGCTAAAAGTTGTTTTTATTATTTAAATACGATTATTTTATTGTAATCTTAGTGGAAAATTGTCCACAATGTGAGGCGCTTGGATTCAGTCATGCTGACAATGCCTAAGAGCTCGGAACTTTCTGTGGATACAACCAACATGCGCAAGTAGTTGTTGAGCTACTAGGAGCGCCGTCTACTGGTAGCAATATCCCACATTGTAATATCCCACATAATAAATGCCAGAGTATACTCAACAGTATGTGCGCATGTCAGACAGAACGTGCACTTTAAGCGTAAATCAATTCTAGATTATCGAATTTTATTTGTCTTGATTGCAAATTTATACAAGGATGACGGGATTCGATTGCTCCGGCAATCATCTTCATATCATCAAAACCTTATTAGAGAACTCGTCAAGCATGTCCTCTGTCATTAACGTTTTGAAATAAGGTTTTAATGATCTGAAGATGACTGCCCGATCAATCGAAACCGGTCATCTTTTATAAATGTCCGCCCCTGGTAGCTGAGTGATCAGCGCGACGACGGAATGTCATACCTTACGGCCCGGGTTCGATTCCCGGCTGGGTCGGAGATTTTCTCCGCTCAGGGACTGGGTGTTGTGTTGTCCTTATCATCATTTCATCCCCATCGACACGCAAGTCGCCGATGTGGCGTCAAATCGAAAGACTTGCGCCAGGCGAACGGTCTACCCGACGGGAGGCCCTAGCCACACGGCATTTCCATTTATCCTTTATAAATTTGCTATCACGACAAATAAAATTTTATATTAAAAATTAATATCTCGTATTCCAAAAACCTGACAATGTTAAGTGTTAAACAGTTTTAGATCGTTGTGAACGTCTGAAGGCCTTTCTAGCCGGCCGAAGTGGCCGTGCGGTTCTAGGCACTCCAGTTGGGAACCGAGCGACCGCTCCGGTCTTAGGTTCGAATCATGCCTCGGGCGTGGATGTGTGTGATGTCCTCAGGTTAGTTAGGTTTAATTACTTCTAAGTTCTAAGCAACTGATGACCTCAGAAGTTAAGTCGCATAGTGCTCAGAGCCATTTGAACCATTTTTTTTTTTTTTTTGAAGGCCTTTCTATAATTCGTAATCGGTTTTAATGACTCTTCATTCGTGGGGCAGCGTTGGTAAATACCATTCGAAGCTTCCTTCGTTGTAATTTATTTTTAAAAAAGGAACAGTGTGTTTGTAGGTGTTACCCGCAGGCAAGGAGGGAAGTACCAAGTTCGTTCGCGCGACTGTTATGACGCGAGACTCTCGGATACTGCGTTGTTGCGCGTGGCGTTGCGGTCGGCGCTTCAAAGAACCCGGCGGGAGACTTAGCCTAGCGTCAGTGGACAAAGGAAAGATGGAAAATCAGCGTTTTAACGTCGGCGACACTGGCGTCGCAGACGTCCATAAGCCTGGATTGGGGAAGGGTGGGGAATGGAGTCGATCAGACATTTTCCCGAGGCCATTTAGGTAAAACACGGAAAATCTAGACCTGAATGGCCGAATGGGGATTTGAACTGGTGCCCTCCAGAATGCGAATCCAACGCTTGCCATCTTGTGCATGAGACTGCGACAATATGTAATCCTTGGCGACTTGTTTCGGTGAATCTCGCCGAGGAAGGGGGCGCAGACGATAACACACTATGCTTTTGTTCGAGAAGAGCGGGATTCAGTCCTCGTTCTCAGTGGGATCTTCGAAATTTTGCTGATTGGTGATTTGGCGTTTTCAAGAAGCTAGCTGTGTGCACCACCTCTATGAAGCCGATATAGTGCTCAATCATTAAGTACAAACTTCATATCCGATCACCTATAGCAATGGATCCTATTGTCAAATTAAAATTGAGTTGTTGCTCTGGGGTCGAAAAAGGGTCATTGCCATTTGCAGGCATTGTCCTTACCAGTTGAACAATCCACACGTTTAACACGCCGATTCAGAGCTCCAACTTTGCTAACTTGGGAAATGTTTCCTTACACAATTATGCGATGCCACATCGTTTCCAACTGCTATCTAATGCCATCGGGACGAATCCTTTGTCACAGGTTCAAATGGCTCTGAGCACTATGGGACTTAGCCGGCCGGAGTGGCCGAGCGGTTCTAGGCGCTTCAGTCTGGAGCCGCGCGACCGCTACGGTCGCAGGTTCGAATCCTGCCTCGGGCATGGATGTGTGTGATGTCCTTAGGTTAGTTAGGTTTAAGTAGTTCTACGTTCTAGGGGACTGATGACCTCAGATGTTAAGTCCCATAGTGCTCAGAGCCATTTGAACCATTTTGAACTATGGGACTTAACTGCTGAGGTCATCAGTCCCCTAGAACTTAGAACTACTTCAACCTAACTAACCTAGCGGGGTTGGGGATTTTCTCTGCCTCGTGATGACTGGGTGTTGTGTGATGTCCTTAGGTTAGTTAGGTTTAAGTAGTTCTAAGTTCTAGGGGACTGATGACCGTAGATGTTAAGTCCCATAGTGCTCAGAGCCATTTGAACCTAACTAACCTAAGGACATCACACACATCCATGCCCGAGGCAGGATTCGAACCTGCGACCGTAGCGGTCGCGCGGTTACAGACTGTAGCGTCTAGAACCGCTCGGCCACCCCGGCCGGCCTTTGTCACAGGAATTTTTCGGATGCACATCCTGCTGTGCTTCGTAGTTCATCCAATTTGTCTTCCATTGGAAAACGTATTAACTCCTTGATTTTGTGGGAGCTTTTAAATTGGACAAAAATTACTAAACAAACGACATTTGTTCCGAAAACATTTGTTGAGCGAAATATATGTAAAAATAAGGGGAAACTCCACTTTCTCAGCGGGGTACACAGAAACTGAAACTATGCTCCGGTACAGCTCTTGCCGTTCGGAAAGTATAAAAGTTATCGCTTTACTACATGACTCTATCTAAGGACGAACCATTATCATCAACAGTGAGTTATATTCACGTTCCATCCACAGAGCTTAACTCAGAACTTCGGCGCACATTCCAGTGATCACAATACAGCCTACCGCAGGAAGTGGAACGGTTTTCTTCCACGTCAAGTAGTAACGCATCCTCCTATTTCAGTGTCCTTGACGAGACTGGTGATACTGCAGCTGCGGTTTACAAATTGAGTTCTTTGTAACTTTACAGTCGAATCCTGTAATAAAAAAAGTTAGAAACCTATTTCGTTAATATAACTAGACGAAACTGTATGTGCTCCGACTGGAGGAAACAGTACTTACGCGTCATCCTCTGAATCCAAACTTTTGTTCGTGTGGTAGGAAGCTGGGTAGGAGCATGCTATAAACGAAGATAAAGCTGCTCTCATCCAGAAAGCTGGTTTGAGTATAGTGCTGTGCTAGAAGCGGTCTTGTCATAGATGGCATGCCTTTGCATTCATCCGTCTTTCTGAACTTCTTACCCAGACAGCTATTGAGGGACCGACAGTAAATCGAGGACTCTGAACCACGCTGTAATATGGAATTTTGCGGATATACGAGTCCTTGAGATAGGCGAAAGTAGCGATAAGTGATAAAAACTGAAAAAAAAATTCTAGGCGCGGATAGTTACCAAATACGTAGCGAATCTAGCCACCGAGCCACGCAACAAACGCGTCTGCCCTGATAATGCATATTATGAATGGAACTATCGATTAGTAGTCATCGCTTAGAAGCAGCTACGAAAAACCTTTAATTAGATAACATTCATAGTTTACGGAACATCATTGTAGCCATCTAGTAGCAGAAAGATACGAACCTGCAACGATCGCACAACTCTCCGCTGTGTACCGTATCTCACGATTTTACCGCTGTACCCGGCTCGAAGTGCAAAAACACTTGCGAGAAAAGAAACGATAAATTTGCCGCTGCATTTTCCTCCGCCTTCTTGTTAGCATTCTCTTACTTCATCTTGCGAAGCGCTTTAAACAATTAGCAGATAAACCTCTGCAATTAAGTCAGTTTCTCAGCTGCCAACAGGTTGCTAACCGGATACGTAGCGAGCGTGCATCTGTAGTAGCGCGCGTCCACACACACACACACACACACACACACACGCACCCGCGCGCGCGCATACGCGTGAGCGCCCACACACACATTCATGCGAGCGCGGTGTGTGTGTGTGTGTGTGTGTTGTGTGTGTGTGTGTGTGTGTGTGTGGTATGTACACATGCTAGCGTGAGAGAGAGAGAGAGAGAGAGAGAGAGGTGGGGGGGGGGGGGGAGAGGAGGACGAAGACACGAGTATGAAAAGAAACTTGCTTAGCAAAAGCGAGCAGATACATAGTTGAGAGGGAGAATTGAGTAAGGATACAAGACAAGGAACGCAAGTACAAAAACAAAAAGCTATGAAGTTGAGGCGTGGAACAGCATATCGCGTAAAATGTGCATCTAAGTAGTCTGCAAAATAGTGGGCGTGGTGTCAGAAATTAAATATAGCTGGAACTTGTTTCGGGCAAACGAGCTGCACGTGTGTGTGTGTGTGGGTAGTGACCGGTTGGCCGAAGGGCAGCTACTCTATGACAGGCCCGTGAACAAGCGCGTGTGTTTGCGCGTGGCTTTTCGCGGTTGCGGCGGTGCGTGAGTTGCGTAATGTAGGCGGTCCGCGCTGGACACAAAGAAGCGTTATGTAAAGCGAGCAGGGCTGCCCTCGCTCCACCGGACCAGAGCAACTCGAGCCGTCTTGCGCCGTGCGTGTTCATCGCAGCTCACCATCTAGAGTTGACGACTGGGTCCGGGACAGCGAAAAACGCTAAGCTTCCGCCGGCCGCGGTGGTCTCGCGGTTCTAGGCACGCAGTCCGGAACCGTGCGACTGCTACGGTCGCAGGTTCGAATCCTGCCTCGGGCATGGATGTGTGTGATGTCCTTAGGTTAGTTAGGTTTAAGTAGTTCTAAGTTCTAGGGGACTGACCACAGCAGTTGAGTCCCATAGTGCTCAGAGCCATTTGAACCATTTGAACCGGGACAGCGCGAGACGAACGGCCAGTCACTGGCCAGTACAGACGGTAGCTAAAATAAGGCAAACACAAACGTGAATCTTCCTGGCTGATAGTGATGGTCAGTGGGATTGATTAAATTCCGTGGCAAGAAACTGCCCTGATTCGATGACAGACTGCATCGAGAAAGGCTCACATTTAGGAAGAATGGCATTCTGACGCCCTCCAGATTCCACCTTTAAGGTGAATAGCGGAGTGGTGGTTCTTCTGCAAAACGCAACAACCGATACTCGCTCCTAGTCCGCTAAGAGCTTATGTACCGTCTCTAACGATATCGTCGCCGACAGAACGTAAAAGACGACTTTCAGAGATGCCAATGCAAATCCAAACACTTCTAGATAATGTTTTCTAAGCCCCAACTTTCGGAATAAAATTTCATTGTACAACTACCAACATCAGCTTCCCCTACATCTTACTTCCCAATTACCTCCTCATGATCTCATGACTCCGTTCCATCCAACTGTGTGAACAGAGCTGGTCACACAGTCTCTGGAATTATCTTCCAGCCACAAGAGCCACCATCATCATTCAGCACAATAGCTACATGACAACGATCACTGTGCAAGCCACCGAGCGAGGTGGCGCAGTGGTTAGCACACTGGACTCGCATTCGGGAGGACGACGGTTCAATCCCGCGTCCGGCCATCCTGATTGAGGTTTTCCGTGCTTTCTCTAAATCGCTCCAGGCAAATGCCGGGATGGTTCCTTTGAAAGGGCACGGCCGACTTCCTTCCCCGTCCTTCCCTTATCCGATGAGACCGATGACCTCGCTGTTTGGTCTCTTCCCCCAAACAACCCAACCCAACTGTGCAAACCATTACCACTTGAAGATCACTTGCTTCTGTAATGCTATCTGTTTGTTTCACACCTACTAAGATTTACTTCGAACACTTTTCTTCCGAACAAGCCTCGTGAGACCCAAAGGTACTGCCCGACCGCCGTTACATCCTAGCCGACAGGCTTCATCGGGTGCGGATATGGAAGGACATGTGGTTAGCAGACAACTCTCCCAACCGTTGTCAGGTTTCGAGACCGGAGTCGTTACTTCTAAATCAAATAGCTCCTCAATTGGCCTCACAAGGGCTGAGTGCACCCCATTGCCGGCCGGGGTGGCCGAGCGGTTCTAGGCGCTACAGTCTGGAACCGCGCGACCGCTACGGTCGCGCGTTCGAATCCTGCCTCGGGCATGGATGTGTGTGATGTCGTTGGGTTGGTTAGATTTAAGTAGTTCTAAGTTCTAGGTGACTGATGACCTCAGAACTTAAGTCCCATAGTCCTCAGAGCCATTTGAACCATTTTTTTGCATCCCATTTGTCAACAGCGCTTGGTAGACCCGGATGACCATCCATCCAAGTGCTTGTCAAGCCCGACAGCGCTTAACTTCGGTGATCTGACGGAAACCGGCGTTACCACTGCATCATGGCGACTGGCCCTATTTGAAACAAGCCGACTATACGGCTGTGGAGTAATGAAATTCTGTGATTCTTTGCGACCCGCTTTTTGCTCTTCACTCTTATCATACGGAACACGTCTGCCCGCAACTTTTCTCATCTTTGACTTTTCAGTTACGATTCTCTAAACTGATGTGAGAGACATTCTGGCCTCATACGCCAGTTTCTCACATATTTTTAGTCGATCCACTTTCAAAACGTCATTAATAATAACCTAAGAGGTGTCGTCTGTTGCAATTGATGGCCTTTCACTTTTTGGATTGTCCTCAGTACTTACCAAAACTTCACGGAAACGAGGAGCTCACCGTGATACTGTGCTACGATCTACTACACTATACCCACATATCTCTCGCAAAGCTTTGTTAACTTATGCTGGGTTCTTTCCACGTAGGGATTCGATTTTGATGTCACTACGTGTAATCCGACCTGAATCAGTTTCAGTTTCCATTTTAAAACGGAATTACTCACGACAAAGCCACGCGAACCAGCAAACAAATGCACGACCGTCACGTCTAAAGACTGTCTCACTACTGACGTGAATTTCAGCTCGATCACGTCACCGCATTGCGCAGACAGAGTGTGCACATTTTAAATGACCCACATATTTTGACACCAGTCTTATGAAACCGATGGATCGTTAATATGCGAGTCAGCAGCTGCCTTCTTAGTTATTAGGGCCAATAAGGACAAAATTCAATCTGTATATTGAGCAAGCAGTAAAGGAAACAAAAGAAAAATTCGGAGTAGGAATTAAAATACTTGGAGAAGAAATAAAAACTTTAAGGTTCGCCGATGAAAAAATGGTTCAAATGGCTCTGAGCACTATGGGACTTGACTTCTAAGGTCATCAGTCCCCTAGAACTTACAACTACTTAAAACTAACTAACCTAAGGACATCACACACATCCATGCCCGAGGCAGGATTCGAACCTGCGACCGTAGCGGTCGCGCGGATCCAGACTGTAGCGCCTTGAACCGCTCGGCCACCCCACCCGGCTTCGCCGATGACATTGTAATTCTGTTGGAGACAGCAAAGGACCTGGAAGAGCAGATGAACGGAATGGATAGTGTCTTGAAAGGAGGATATAAGATGAAAATCAAAAGAAGCAAAACGAGGATAATGGAATGTAGTTGAATTAAATCAGGTAAGGCTGCGGGAATTAGATTAGGAAATGAGACGCTTAAAGTAGTAAATGAGTTTTGCTATTTGGGGAGCAAAATAACTGATGATGGTTGAAGTAGAGAGGATATAAAATGTAGACTGGCAATGGCAAGGAAAGCGTTTCAGAAGAAGAGAAACTAGTTAACATCGAGTATAGATTTAAGTGTCAGGAAGTCGTTTCTGAAAGTATTTGTATGGAGCGTAGCCATGTATGGCAGTGAAACGTGGACGATAAACAGTTTAGACAAGAAGAGAATAGAAGCTTTCGGAATGTGGTGCTACAGAAGAATGCTGAAGATTAGATGGGTAGATCACATAACGAATGAGGAGGTATTGAATAGAATTGGGGAGGAGTTTGTGGCAAAGCTTGACTAGAAGAAGGGATCGGTTGGTAGGGCATATTCTGAGGCATCAAGGGATCACCAATTTAGTATTGGAGGGCAGCGTGGAGTGTAAAAATCGTGGAGGGAAACCAAGAGATGAATACACAAGATTGAGAAGGATGTAGGTTGCAGTGGGTACTGGGAGATGAAGAAGCTTGCACAGGATAGAGTAGCACGGAGAGCTGCATCAAACCAGTCTCTGGACTGAAGACCACACACACACACACAAGGACAAAAATGTCGCCCCGAAAATGTCTGTGGGTTTACGCAGTCGAAGTGAGGTATTGTTTACGGGTGCAATAGCCAAACTTGATCCATCAACAGGACTGAGTGCAGGGGACAAGCGTAGCGATAGAACAGGCGAGACGCGTGGTAGGGAAGTGTCGGCAGAGAGGGGCGGGTCGCGGTGAGCGAGAGCGGCGCGTAGGAGCGGCCGCGGCCGCAGCGGCGCTGGGGAATTCTCAAGGTGAGCGGGCGCGCCAGGTGAGGAGTCCTTGGAGCAGGCAGCGCGCCTTCCTGGTCGCTGTTACCACCGGCCTCTCCACTCGTAAGCCAGCACATTCCTCCCACGCGCCCGCTGCCTTCCCTTCTCTCCGTTCCCCATTTAACAACACCTCTACCGTGTTACGGCCAGTTCTCTGCCACACACCGTGACTACACGTTCACACACACATTCACAATGCAGGCACATGCTCAATGCAAACGCTTAGGCCTGTTTATTTCTACAAATCATGGCTAGCGTGGGACGGTGTACTTTTTATTCGGCTTGAAACAATCAGATATGGCCGGCAAGAACGCGCAATATGACTCAGTTTACTGACGATCAGCCCGCATCTCGTGGTCGTGCGGTAGCGTTCTCGCTTCCCACGCCCGGGTTCCCGGGTTCGATTCCCGGCGGGGTCAGGGATTTTCTCTGCTTCGTGATGGCTGGGTGTTGTGTGATGTCCTTAGGTTAGTTAGGTTTAAGTAGTTCTAAGTTTTAGGGGACTGATGACCATAGATGTTGAGTCCCATAGTGCTCAGAGCCATTTTTACTGACGATCAGCCTCGATATCACTATCATACTCTGGTCCTAGTCGTTCATAATCTTCTTCACTTTTTAAAAATGGCTCTGAGCACTATGAGACTTAACTGCTCAGGTCATCAGTCCCCTAGAACTTAGAAATACTTAAACCTAACTAACCTAAGGAAATCACACACTTCCACGCCCGAGGCAGGATTCGAACCTGCGACCGTAGCGGTCGCGCGGTTCCAGACTGTAGCGCCTAGAACTGCTCTGCCAGCCCGGCCGGCTCTCCACTTTTTAGACGTGATACGACTCCCACACGTGAATCAAGAAATATAAGTTCCGGTTGGTTATAATTAAAGTGCAGCTACTCATATTTTTCTGGTTAAATAGCCATACGATAATTACAACCCACACTGGTGCAATTAGATACGGCTATTTAACCAGAGCCGCGCGGGATTAGCCGAGCGGTCTAGGGCGTTGTAGTCATGGACTGTGCGGCTGGTCCCTGCGGAGGTTCGAGTCCTCCCTTGCGCATGGGTGTGTGTGTGTGTGTGTGTGTGTGTGTGTGTGTGTGTGTGTGTGTTTGTCCTTAGGATAATTTAGGTTAAGTAGTATGTAAGCTTAGGGACTGATGACCTTAGCAGTTAAGTCCCACAAGATTTAACACACATTTGAACATTTTTTTGGACATTTAACCAGAAAAATATATGCCACGGCTGACTTGAAAACCGAAGAAAATGAACGCCATAATAAAGGCTTAAGCAAACTGAAAACAACATTGAAATAAATGTAACAGCAGTAAGTGGATAGCACCTTTGCTCAGGCACACAAGACCCAGTAGGTTAACATATAGGTATTGATCAGGGAAGCTACAAGACAAAGTCAAAGATAAAGGTCAGAAAAACAAGTTACAGAATACGTGTACGCTATAGAACAGTCACAGATAGATGAACGTGCACTCAAATTACAATAAAAGAAGATACAATTGCATAAGAAGTTCTTGGCTCAAATGGCTCTAAGCACTATGGGACTTAACATCTGAGGTCATCAGTCCCCTAGACTTAGAACTACTTAAACCTAACTAACCTAAGGTCATCACACACATCCATGCCCGAGGCAGGATTCGAACCTGCGACCGTAGCAGCAGCGCGGCTCCGGACAGAAGCGCCTAGAACCGCTCGGTCACAGCGGCCGAGAAGATTTTCCTCAGTATAATTATTTTCTTTTCTTTTTATTATTTTTGTACTGATGGGAAAAAAATCTTACACTATTTTATCTTCTTGTGTTCTAAAAAAATAAATGTCGTGTGACTAGGGCCTCTCGTAGGGTAGCCCGTTAGCCGGGTGCAAGTCTTTCGCTTTGACGCCACTTCGGCGACTTGCGCGTCGATGGGGATGAAGTGATCATGATTAGGACAACACAACACCCTGAGCGAAGAAAATCTCTGACCCAGCCTGGAATCGAACGCGGGCCCTTAGGATTGAAATTCTGTCTCGCTGACCACTTTTTTCCCCCTTGATCTCATGTAGTTCGTTGCATCTGCTCGTGGCGGACGTCGCAAGACACCCTTTTCAGTTCGTCGTTGATCCATTAACCTTTGCCCGAGTTCGAGTCTCGGTCCGGCACACAGTTTTAATCTGCCAGGAAGTTTCATATCAGCGCACACTCCGCTGCAGAGTGAAATCTCATTCTGGTACCTGTACATGTCGGAGAAAAACATCGTGGTAGAAAATTTAGAGGCAGGTACTGGACGTCCAACAGAGCAAAATTCTCCGTGTAAACATACGTCGAAAATACACCGATGTGGTACTACGGCCATAAATGACAGCCAATCAGAGTGCGCGCGGGAATGTATGCATTCGAACCAGCTTGCCCCAGCTAATACCTGTTACGATGAAGAATGCAATTGCTAAGGGATCAGCTGAACACTCAAAGCTACTCAAACTTTAAATTTCTATCCATGGCTAGACACGAAATAGAATTGTTTTTAACGGCGTTTGACAGCTTTTGGGATTTCTCGATAACATTCATAGTTGGACTTTTCTTTGAAAGACGCCAGGACTTTTAAGGCCGAAATCTGCTAACATTGTGCTGCTTTAGCTCAACTTCTTTGTAAATATACCTAACAGAACAGAAACTGAGCTCTGCTGGCAGATTAAGACATTAGCATATGCACATATTCCAGTTTCTTCCCAAAGCGCTTGAGTGTCATGTCAGTCACTTCTCGGGCGCCGTATCATTGACTTACTGACTGCCAAATCATTCACTTCCTTTTATAAGTTATGGAAAACAGAATAAAGTTTAACATGTGATTCTGTATATGGTTGATGCTACATTTCCATAAATAAAAACGTCGGGAGTTCTATATAAATAGATGTGAGGCATGTTGTGCAATCATGATAGTATCTACATCTACAGTTCTCAACAAAGAGCATGGTAGACGGTATTTTTCTAGGCTCTGTTCTCTTGGCTTCTGAGCAAATTACGATATTAAGGAATATCTGACCAGATTTCTTGTTATTCTGAGGACTTCCTGATAACTACACTCCTGGAAATGGAAAAAAGAACACATTGACACCGGTGTGTCAGACCCACCATACTTGCTCCGGACACTGCGAGAGGGCTGTACAAGCAATGATCACACGCACGGCACAGCGGACACACCAGGAACCGCGGTGTTGGCCGTCGAATGGCGCTAGCTGCGCAGCATTTGTGCACCGCCGCCGTCAGTGTCAGCCAGTTTGCCATGGCATACGGAGCTCCATCGCAGTCTTTAACACTGGTAGCATGCCGCGACAGCGTGGACGTGAACCGTATGTGCAGTTGACGGACTTTGAGCGAGGGCGTATAGTGGGCATGCGGGAGGCCGGGTGGACGTACCGCCGAATTGCTCAACACGTGGGGCGTGAGGTCTCCACAGTACATCGATGTTGTCGCCAGTGGTCGGCGGAAGGTGCACGTGCCCGTCGACCTGGGACCGGACCGCAGCGACGCACGGATGCACGCCAAGACCGTAGGATCCAACGCAGTGCCGTAGGGGACCGCACCGCCACTTCCCAGCAAATTAGGGACACTGTTGCTCCTGGGGTATCGGCGAGGACCATTCGCAACCGTCTCCATGAAGCTGGGCTACGGTCCCGCACACCGTTAGGCCGTCTTCCGCTCACGCCCCAACATCGTGCAGCCCGCCTCCAGTGGTGTCGCGCCAGGCGTGAATGGAGGGACGAATGGAGACGTGTCGTCTTCAGCGATGAGAGTCGCTTCTGCCTTGGCGCCAATGATGGTCGTATGCGTGTTTGGCGCCGTGCAGGTGAGCGCCACAATCAGGACTGCATACGACCGAGGCACACAGGCCAACACCCGGCATCATGGTGTGGGGAGCGATCTCCTACACTGGCCGTACACCACTGGTGATCGTCGAGGGGACACTGAATAGTGCACGGTACATCCAAACCGTCATCGAACCCATCGTTCTACCATTCCTAGACCGGCAAGGGAACTTGCTGTTCCAACAGGACAATGCACGTCCGCATGTATCCCGTGCCACCCAACGTGCTCTAGAAGGTGTAAGTCAACTACCCTGGCCAGCAAGATCTCCGGATCTGTCCCCCATTGAGCATGTTTGGGACTGGATGAAGCGTCGTCTCACGCGGTCTGCACGTCCAGCACGAACGCTGGTCCAACTGAGGCGCCAGGTGGAAATGGCATGGCAAGCCGTTCCACAGGACTACATCCAGCATCTCTACGATCGTCTCCATGGGAGAATAGCAGCCTGCATTGCTGCGAAAGGTGGATATACACTGTACTAGTGCCGACATTGTGCATGCTCTGTTGCCTGTGTCTATGTGCCTGTGGTTCTGTCAGTGTGATCATGTGATGTATCTGACCCCAGGAATGTGTCAATAAAGTTTCCCCTTCCTGGGACAATGAATTCACGGTGTTCTTATTTCAATTTCCAGGAGTGTATTTACGGTAAATGATCTTATGGGTTACGCTGGAAGCTCTGTGGGGCATTTTGTAGATGACCCTAATTATGTAGGGAAGCCGCAACGCCAGTAAATTGGGCGAAGTGCAGGGATACATACAAGAGAAGAGTCTCAACATATGTAAATGAAACGTAAGTGCGCGTAAATAAGCACAAATGCTCATTATTAATCGATTATTGGCCATCAATCGCCGCAAAACAGCTACAACAGTAAAATATCTAGAAGTACACGTCTTGAGCGACCTGAAATGGAGAACCTACATGCAACCAGTCGTCGGAAAACAGATGCTATGCAAATTCATTGGATGGCTGCGAAGGAAATATTAATAATCAAGAAAGGTGTAGCTTACGAAACGCATATTCTAGCGACTTTTAAATACTACTCGTCAGTCGGGGACATTATCAAATAAGACTCAGAGACAGAAAGAGAGAAGATCCAAAGCAGAGCAGCGCATTTCAGCAGGAAGATGCTAGTTCAACTATAGTGACAGTCGCTACAAGAGGAGCTTTATGTATCACAGAGAGGTTTACCGATTAAAATTCCGAGAGTTCACATACCGCGATGAGGCAAACAACATTCTATTTGCTCCCAGATACATCTGTCGAACTGACCAAAATGGTCCTGGAGACCAAATGGTGGTGCTTGCGGATGACAGATTAAGCAGTGCAGAATAATACACTGAAGAATTCTTGTCAGTTAATTGCCCGACATCGCAGGGAGGTTCTTACTTCGACTATTTGCTCGTCTATCTCCGTCTTCAGCTCGCTCATGTACATGGACTTCCCATATCCTTCGTTGTAGTTTTCTACTTCTCATGTCATTCGAGATCGACGCGAAAAATTTGCAACGCCTACCTAAAATACATACTTAGAACGAGTAAACACGGTTGAGGAGAATTCTATTCGCTAAGGTATTTTCATGAAGGAACTGCCGTCAGTGTGTAGAATACCGCGCAAATAATACAGTAGCTGACTTGACGCTTCCGGGAGATGAGGACGCTGTCGGAACGGTTTTCCAGCAAAAATCGTCAAGAAGAAACAAAAGTACGCGGTATTGATGACGCCTGAGCAGGGACTGGCGCACCGACTAGACTCCCGTGCCGGAAGACACGAGGAAAGAAGGCGTCCAGAGCGACCGCCGGTACGTCACTGGAGCTTCCGGCCAGCGGAGGGAAGCCCGGAAAAAATGCCGATCTCGCGAGACGATCGGCCAGTCGTCTGCAGAGGTTTAGCATGCGCGGCTCACAAACTCACTTCTCGCTGGGGTACCCCAAGAGCTCTGATGGCGGCAAAATCTGCGACCTGGCTAAGCTACTGGTACGTACGTCTTACTAAGCTCGGTGGTCATTGGCATTCTATGTGGAGAAGCAGCTCTAGAATAGGCACTACGCTGAATGCGCAAGACATCGAGAATTGTGATTGCATTAGAGAGGTGTTTTCCCAATCTCATTTTGGCAAACACTGAAAAAAGTAACTGTTGCTTCGAAGATCAGTGTTTCTCAAACAGATAGTCTCCACAGGAAAATTGCTTTTTTTATAGAGAGAAAAAAGATTTAGATGTAGCCTTTTGCATCAGCAGTTAATCTGTGATTCGATGCTTCTTTGGCCTTTTTGTGTCAGTGTTTGGTTCTAGCAACACACTGTGCACAATTATAGGGTTAGCCTCGAACAGCTGGTAAACGATCTGAATGTAAAAGCAGAGAATCGTTGCAACAATTATTAAATTGGTGGCAATGGAATGAGAAATAATAAGAACTGGAATTACTTAATGGCGCATCACCCTTACGCTGACTGGGGCTTAGATTGAATTAATTCTATAGTAAATAAGAAGACTGTTGAACAGCGTAAATAAGTTTATTGTCGAGTAAAAACTATCTCTAGCAACGCCAAGGCGAGAGGAGGTACTTCATGCCCAACTTCTAAAAATATTGTAATATACTCAATTAATTTAAATTTTAAAATTTTGAAAAATATATATTTTAGTGTATTCTTCTACATATTCCATATAAATTTTAAATTTTTCAGTTAAACTTGACCCAAAAATGTTAGGCAGTGGAAGTCACTTTCCCCAATGAATGTCGTATTCAATATTTTTAGGTTCATGACCTTACTTACACATCAGTATCTCCTTAAAAAGCAACAGCAACAGCAATGAATGAAATCTGCTTTCTTAAATTTTTTGTGGTTGCCATAAAAGTTCATAAAACACATTGTTGAAAGTGCGTTGATATTGCTAATAGTGAGCTAAAAGATATTTTCAGATTCTGGACTCTGCTTACCTCTTTAAAAGTATGTTGTTAGCGTACTCCAACAACATTAACGACTTTTGTCATTTTTTAAATTGTTTTTAGGGTAGGCGTAAAGTACCCCCCCCCCCCCCCCCTGGTAACTCGCGTTATGGAAAGTGCCTTAGTATTGCTGCGGTTAAAGCAGCAATGTCGATATTTTCACGCTACATCATAGTCCAGTTTTGCTCAGTCATTAGCATAAGAAACAGCGATTTTTTGCTTATTGGCCCATAGGGGCAGCTGTAGAAATCTCGTACTTCATTAGTTGGCAAGCAGCTAACGAGAGGAAACAGCTGAATGGTTAAGCCAACCATGTAACGCCATCTCTTGACATGCGCGACAACTACACTGCAGCGCGTCGCTTGCGTCCACAACTGCAATTCGAGTACACAGCCACACGTCTCACCACTCTCGTCGATTTTGTTATTATGTTCAATGTACAGTACTGTGGTAATCTGCGGAATGATTTTCTGTGTACGATGTTTTACTTTAAATGTAAGATACGCGTTTCGTCACAATATGCTCTAATACCAACAGCAAAAATTCCTGTTTTTTACTCACACGTGAGCAATTTGTTGATACGAACTGGATCTCAAACAGCCCGCTTTACTCATCAGATAAAAGAACGAGAAAATTACTGAACATTTATTTAAAAGTTTACAAAATAGCTAAGGCCATAGGAATACAAGAAGAGTCCAGTACATTTAAAATGAAGAAGCATCTACCAAATAGCTTCGAGCAAAATTATAGACAAATTTGCTGCATGCTGTCTAAAAGCAAACACGAAGATGAATGATTGACGCGTTTTAAAATCAATGCAAGTGATTTTGAGCGACAGTTTGTTATTAAGAGATTTGGGCCCACCATTACAAGAAACCAAATAACATCCACCGCAGCGAGCCGAAGTCTGTGGCCTCGCACAAAAAAAAAAAAAAAAAAAAAAAAAAAAAAAAAAAAAAGGCGAGGACGATTGCATCTGCCACATAGTTTATGGTTAGCGATTTTTACGATGTAAAACGATTTCTTTTTATGGGTTACCTTGCAAAGGATGAAACAGTAACAGATGGGAGTGTTACGCATGTCTTCTGGACAAAGAGAATAAAAAAAATTACCATCAGAAGAGGCTTGGATAAGTGGAAACCTATTGTTTCAAGCAAATAGATTTGTGACAGTATATGTTTTTAGTGTAGTGAACTTATGGGAATCACTGATTTTACAGAATTCACAGAACCGCGCTTCTGGAGAAGTACACTGTGTGTGCTGACCGAAATATATTAATTCGGACGTTTTCGTCTGGATTGCGGTATTTATATAGACAGAAATAATTTCGTAACAACATTAGACTCATGCTGGAGTTTTTAACTCGATATTGGTTTTCGTATGTTAGTGTGAAAACTACATTGCTAAGGGATTAAATTGGCTAGGAACAGTATGAAGAGCCACAAGAAAGGAACAAAATAGAGCATCTTGTCACTTGCAATAAGCCACACTCAGAATGCTCTGCATCATGGTAATGTGTACCTTGCATCCATGCAATAAGATTCCATACAGTTGTGAAGATGTTACGCGGCCTTGTTCGTGTCACGGCGGAAGGTTGGCAAGCGTGCGACAAGTAGGACGCGAGGCGCAGTGGGTCGTCGGCCCACCTGCTAAGGCAGACAGCGCATTGCCAGACGCCCAAATAACCAGTTGACTTGACTCCTCCCACTCCCACCTCCCTCCCCCTCCCCCTCCCGACGAGCGTTGCGCAACACTAATAATCGGGTGGTCATAGGCAGCATTGCGTGCAAAGTTGAAATCTCCTTTGGTTAATCAACTACTGATGACTTACAAATATTTTGTACAAGTTTAAGACGAGTTATTCAGCCTGCGGATAACATGTCGCATCCTTTTTCTGAATATATTACAAATTACACAATTATTGCTGAGGATCTAGTGCAACATTAGCCTAGTGATACGGAAGATCGAAAGGAGGCCATCGATAACGGATATAAAAATGTTTTAGGAAGAAAACCGATGGATTTGAAAGCCATGTAACACGCATATTAAAAGTTTTGGAATCTGTAATTGCAATTAAATTACGTCCATATTAAACGGGCTGCAAACTGTTCAGTTATTTATGTAATGAGAATAATCATCTGATCACTGATTATTGCTCAAAAATGTTTTTTCAGTTCCGTGCCATCATCAGCGCGCCCTTATTTTCTTGTATATCTGGATATGTCTAACGATAAGATTTTCTAGTGAAAAATTAGATTTTGTTGTCTGTTTGTGGCAATCTTTTCTCGGTTTTCTAGAACCCTCATTAAATGCCACTACTGCCAATTTATTTATGAGGGATAGAGCTAAAACTGCTGTGCGATATTAAAATTATACTTTAATATTTTCCATTCACTCTCGACAATGTGTTTACGACTTGTTGCGTAGACAGCTCGGTAGATCTGCCGATGGTCTTTGTTAGATCGAAACTGGAAGTCGCCATTATAATTTGTGCAACTGAGGCAGTGGGAAATAAAGGACAGTTTTAACTTCATTAAATATCTGGGTAGTCCTGTTTCTATCGTTTTTACGAAGGTAGTGGGGAAATTAACTAATATCACTTCCGCTGTAATTCGTTTCGCTAAAGCATTTCATGAGTAGGTCCTGCTTACTATTTTTCTCCTGTTGTTGTTTTCGCGCCGGCCGCTGGTGGCCGAGCGGTTCTGGCGCTACAGTCTGGAACCGCGCGACCGCTACGGTCGCAGGTTCGAATCCTGCCTCGGGCATGGATGTGTGTGTTGTCCTTAGGTTAGTTAGGTTTAAGTAGTTCTAAGTTCTAGGGGACTTATGACCTCAGCAGTTGAGTCCCATAGTGCTCAGAGCCATTTGAACCATTTTTTGTTGTTTTCGCGCAACAAGTGACAGAGGAAGTGATTTTCGTTATTTTTCTACTGTAATTACAATAATAGACTACCTACCCGTTTAGTTAAGGTTCTACAAAATCTAACAGACCAGTAATTAATGTAAACCGACACAAACAAACGTTGGGGATTTTTTTTCCTCGCAACTGCTATTGCAAATTTTGTATTTTCTGATATGCAATAAAATAAGGACACAGCGATGATGTCATGTATGTGGGGAAAATCATTTGGGCAATAAAAATAAGAAAAATGTTTATTGCAAAAACAGGCGGTATCGATTCTTATAATATTTTCTACGAATGAAGTCTACTTTTAGAGGATCACAAACCAAAGCCTGACAGTCATATTTTCCAAATATGCACTAAATGGAGAGATATGTTTCGTATGAGAAATTACAATATAATGACTCAACTTCTTCATGGTATTCACAGCGGTTATTCTTGGCAAAATTGTGATAGTGAAATTAATGAAAATTTTAATAATAATGTCCGTCTAGCAATTTTTCAACAGTGTACTTAATTTGCCAATGTACATTTCGAAGCTCAGTTTCATTATCATGTTTCAATTTGTTATCGAAGGACCTTCGGTGACAGACTATATTAATACAGTTATTACTGCTGTTGAGTTCACGCATGTTCTCTGCTGTGATCTGACGTATGATTATTGGTGAATCGTACCTATGACAGGAGTCTTCTTTCCGGACCAAAGGGAAACATATTAGGTGGTATGAATAAATCCGTGAATACACTTTATACTCGAAATTTTGGAGAACATTCTCAGGTTCGCTTTAGCGACTCGGAGATTATACTTTAACCGGGAGTGTTCTCGGCGTGAGTAAAAGGGTGGGGTAAGTTTCTCAAAACAAAGAACATTCTCCGTGTTTTTAAGTGAGCTCCGTAGCATATTTCGAGGTAAGTTCTGTTGAGGTTAAGTTTTACTGAATTTTTGGTAGCAGTGGCAGAATTTATGTTACATGGAAGGCAAAAAAGGGAGGAACTGTAAAAGTTTATACGGGCTAAACAATAAAAAAACATTACTTGCATGGAGAATTTCCTTCCAGAAAATCTTGGAAGAAGAGGGGGCAACCTTTCAAACGAATTAAAACATTTTTGTTGCTATTTAGAAGACGCAAGTTTTCAAAGATTTAGATTCAAATGGTTCTGAGCACTATGGGACTTAACATCTATGGTCATCAGTCCCCTAGAACTTACAACTACTTAAACCTAACTAACCTAAGGACAACACACAACACCCAGCCATCACGAGGCAGAGAAAATCCCTGACCCCGCCGGGAATCGAACCCGGGAACCCGGGCGCGGGAAGCGAGAACGCTACCGCACGACCACGAGATCCGGGCTCAAAGATTTAGGTGTTCACCAAACAAGTTTCACTGACATTTCCGAATGTCCATCAACATGTCGTCTCACAACGTAAATCTTACATTTTGCTGTTTAGAAATAAGTCGGAGGATCAGAAAAATCGGCAACTCGTTTACTACAAACCTAGCGATCTGTTTCTTGTAACGAACCGCACGGGCGACGGCTAACGTACTTGACACGCGAGCAGAGCATTTGTGGTCGTATTTAACCAAAAATATCTCGTAGACATGAAATCTATTCGCATTTGCGACTATGGGCAACCATCAGCTGTATAATGTAAAGACGACAATCAAAATTGCGCCGGACCGTGACTCGAACCCAGATTTCGCCCTTATAGCGAGCGGCCGCCTTACCGTGTCTACAGCCTGTACTCGTACATCCATTACGTATATCCTCGTACAGGGGAGACATTTCACTGGAAGTGGTAAGTTCCTATGAGACCAAACACATTTTACTTGAAAGTCGCTTGCCCGGTGTCGGCTGATCAATCCGATACTGCAGCGCCTGTGTTATTCCGAATTACAGTGCAATGTTCCTTACGATAGCCTGCATGTGCCAAGGAACATTGCATGGTAATTCGGAATAACACAGGCGCTGCAGTATCGTATCGTATATACACTCCTGGAAATTGAAATAAGAACACCGTGAATTCATTGTCCCAGGAAGGGGAAACTTTATTGACACATTCCTGGGGTCAGATACATCACATGATCACACTGACAGAACCACAGGCACATAGACACAGGCAACAGAGCATGCACAATGTCGGCACTAGTACAGTGTATATCCACCTTTCGCAGCAATGCAGGCTGCTATTCTCCCATGGAGACGATCGTAGAGATGCTGGATGTAGTCCTGTGGAACGGCTTGCCATGCCATTTCCACCTGGCGCCTCAGTTGGACCAGCGTTCGTGCTGGACGTGCAGACCGCGTGAGACGACGCTTCATCCAGTCCCAAACATGCTCAATGGGGGACAGATCCGGAGATCTTGCTGGCCAGGGTAGTTGACTTACACCTTCTAGAGCACGTTGGGTGGCACGGGATACATGCGGACGTGCATTGTCCTGTTGGAACAGCAAGTTCCCTTGCCGGTCTAGGAATGGTAGAACGATGGGTTCGATGACGGTTTGGATGTACCGTGCACTATTCAGTGTCCCCTCGACGATCACCAGTGGTGTACGGCCAGTGTAGGAGATCGCTCCCCACACCATGATGCCGGGTGTTGGCCTGTGTGCCTCGGTCGTATGCAGTCCTGATTGTGGCGCTCACCTGCACGGCGCCAAACACGCATACGACCATCATTGGCGCCAAGGCAGAAGCGACTCTCATCGCTGAAGACGACACGTCTCCATTCGTCCCTCCATTCACGCCTGGCGCGACACCACTGGAGGCGGGCTGCACGATGTTGGGGCGTGAGCGGAAGACGGCCTAACGGTGTGCGGGACCGTAGCCCAGCTTCATGGAGACGGTTGCGAATGGTCCTCGCCGATACCCCAGGAGCAACAGTGTCCCTAATTTGCTGGGAAGTGGCGGTGCGGTCCCCTACGGCACTGCGTTGGATCCTACGGTCTTGGCGTGCATCCGTGCGTCGCTGCGGTCCGGTCCCAGGTCGACGGGCACGTGCACCTTCCGCCGACCACTGGCGACAACATCGATGTACTGTGGAGACCTCACGCCCCACGTGTTGAGCAATTCGGCGGTACGTCCACCCGGCCTCCCGCATGCCCACTATACGCCCTCGCTCAAAGTCCGTCAACTGCACATACGGTTCACGTCCACGCTGTCGCGGCATGCTACCAGTGTTAAAGACTGCGATGGAGCTCCGTATGCCGCGGCAAACTGGCTGACACTGACGGCGGCGGTGCACAAATGCTGCGCAGCTAGCGCCATTCGACGGCCAACACCGCGATTCCTGGTGTGTCCGCTGTGCCGTGCGTGTGATCATTGCTTGTACAGCCCTCTCGCAGTGTCCGGAGCAAGTATGGTGGGTCTGACACACCGGTGTCAATGTGTTCTTTTTCCCATTTCCAGGAGTGTATATAGTATGACAAAACTCAGGCAGAGTTCCAGTTTGAGTAGATAAAAGGTCAATGTAACTTTAAGATTTCGGCCGCGTAATGTGTTCACCAATTTATTGTTATTATGTAGTATTCTGCCTAGTAGCAGGTCCATGTCTTCGTACGGAGAATTTCTGATTGCACTGTTCCCTGTCTTCAGCTTCTTCCTTCAGTCTGTTGTGTCTCCTTCCATCTTTCATGTCGTCCAGATGTTGAATTCTTCTTCTTCCTCGTCCCGCATTTCATCTGAGTTTCCCTTCGATGACATCATGGTTCAAATGGCTCTGAGCACTATGGGACTTGATTGCTGAGGTCATCAGTCCCCTAGAACTTAGAACTACTTAAACCTAACTAACCTAAGGACATCACACATATCCATGCCCGAGGCAGGATTCGCACCTGCGACCGTAGCGGTCGCCCGGTTCCAGACTGTAGCGCCTAGAACCGCTCGGCCACCCTGGCCGGCGATGACATCATGTATGAGTCCCTCGTGTCTAAGTACATGTCCAATCCAGTTGGCCTTTCTCTGAAGAATTGTAAGCAGAATACTTATCTCCTACTCTTCGCAGTACATCATCATTTTTTATGCGATCTGTCCACTTGATCTTTTCCATTCTCCTCAACACCACATTTCAAAGCTCTCTAAGTATTTTTTCTTCTTCTTTCTCATGGTCCATGTCTCTGCTCCATACAGCGCAATGCTCCAAATGTAGCACTCTGTCAGTTTTTTCCTCAATGCCAAACTCAACTTGCTGGCCAGCAGAGTCCTCATTTTGTTGAAAGCAGCTTTGGCCATGGCGATTCTTGCTCGGGCTTCGTAGGTGCAGTGGGCATCCTTTGTGATAAAACTTCCCAGGTACTTGAACTGATTCACATTTTCCAGTTCCCGATTGTCAACAGTTATCTTCAAGTGTTTCTCGCGTTTTGATATGCGCATCACTTTTGATTTTTCGATGTTGATTTCCATGCCGTATTTTCTTCCCGTTTCCAACAAATTGTTCATTATGTATTGCAGCTGTCTCTGATTTTTGGCGAGCACTACCAGGTCGTCTGCATACGTGATGGTGTTGAGACGTCCTCCTACTTTGAAGTTTCCGCATCTTTTCAGCACTTCTATCGACAGCATTTCTCCATACAAGTAGATGAGACTTGGCGACAGACAACATCCTTGTCTCACTCCCCCTCCTATTTCCACAATGTTCACTTAACGTCACACAAAAAAAAAAAAAAATAAAAATAAATAAATAAATAAATAAAAATAAATAAATCCCACATGTCGAAAATTCGGTAACATCGCAAGGAAATGCATATTGGTAAACTGCCCGTAAAATAATTTATTGTGCCGGCCGAGCGGTTCTAGGCGCTACAGTCTGGAACCGCGCAACCACTACGGTCGCAGGTTCGAATCCTGCCTCGGGCATAATGTGTGTGATGTCCTTAGGTTAGTTAGGTTTAAGTAGTTCTAAGTTCTAGGGGACTGATGACCATAGATGTTAAGTCCCATAGTGCTCAGAGCCATTTGAACCATAATTTATTGCCGCATATAAAAGTAATGTAGAAACATAGTGTAAGTCTTCCTGAACAGATTGGTGCCAGTTCCATATTTGTACACTGAATTGTTCGCCTGTTTGAACGAGTTGAATGAAATGTGACATTATGCGAGCGTTCTGAGCCAGACGCGGCAGACGAGACACACCGAGGACCTTCTCAATGAAGGGAGGTAGTGAGAAGAAAGTCAGTCTCTCATCAGAGAATATGCTTCGAATTTTTTATTCATATGGAATTGAGAACTTTCTTTCTACTTTTGCTATGAGAATCTTCTTCTTTTTTTTCCATACGACCGAAGATGTGAGCTGTCCGTACTGCTGCCGCCACAAACAACAGTGCTACTTGGATAAAGAGAAAGGAATTCTTCGCGTTATGCTGCGAGCAGTGTGTGTGTGTGTGTGTGTTGCGCCACCTCTCTCGGGAAGGCCAGACGGCGAGTAGCGAACAAAGGAAAAGATATGGGCGTGGTCAGAAACACGGCATACCGCATCTTCTGGTACAGAAAGAGACGCGCGGCGAAGGGGCAGTGGCGGCCCAGAGACGAGTGCCATTGGTGGAGCAGGGGCGTGAGGGGAGTGGAGGGTGAGGGCGTGGGCGCGCCGCGGCGCAGCAGGTGCGTGCCGTGAGTCAGGGGCGAACCGTTAGCTAGGATAGAGCTAGCACGCCACGCCGCGCGGCGCAGCGCCGACCGAGCCGCCTAGCCAGTCAGTCAGGCAGCAGTCGCCATCGTGGGCACCCACAGCGCGGACCAGCGTCGCCATGCTGCCCTACTGTCAGTCCGCAGAGGTGAGCCCCGCACCACCCCTCAACTGCTACTACGCGGCGCGCATACGACACCCCAAATGCTTTGTTCTCGGCTGAAAGCGCTGCAGTGCCGTCAGGTGTTGCTCTCAACAGCACTACGTGTGCGTCGCACCTGTGCCTCGGGCTGCGTTATTACGCTTCTACCAGATCGGTAATGCCTGGAACACAGAACTATGCGTCTTCCGTCTTTCTGCATCTACACCCTGCAAAGTAGTGAAGTGCATGGCAGAGCGTACTTCCTAAAGTAACACGTAATAGGTTTTCTTCCCGTTTCATTCGCGTTGGAACGCGTGAAGCGACGCCGCTTAAATGGCTCTATGTTGACTGTAATTAGTCTAACCTTCGCGGTCTCTAAGGCTGCGATATGCATGTGTAATATTCTTAGATTTCTCCCGTAATATTTCTCCTCGCAGACAGTAGGCTGCCAGTTAACGTTTTTAAGCCTTTCTGTGACGCTCTCCCATGCATCAAACAAACATGAGACCATTTGTGCTGCCCTTCTTTGTACTTTCTTATTCGGTATTGGTCCCACAAAGTCGAGCAGTATTCCAGAATGCCTCGCACCAGTGTTTCGCAAGCAATCACCTGTGTAGCTCTATTGCATTTTCGCAGAATCCTCTAAATGGAGCGAAGTCTTCCATTTGCTTTAGCTAAGACTGAGCCTATGTGATCATTCCGATTCAAATCGCCACAAATTGTTTCATCTTGTTATTTGTATGATCTGATTAATTACAATTGTCTCACAGATATTGTAATCATACAATACTTCATTCCTGGGTTTTGTAAAATGCACGGTTTTACGTTAATGGACATCCAGAGCAAACAGCCAATTTGAAGGGTTATCAAGATCTGACTGAATATCTGTGCAGTTTTTATCAAACAAATTAAAGGTAACTATGTCATCTGCAAAAGCCTGAGATTACGATTAAAGTTTTTGTTATTGCTCTCTTTTTTTTATTTATCCGATTGACCCCTTAGTTCCTTCTCGGTGCCTTGAGGCCTCCAGAAAATAATAAAGTGAAAATGTACGTTTGCGATGTTATTGCTGCTGGCCTTACGCTGCCGAAACGACCGTGTGAGTTCCACGCTTCACAGCCACTGAAAAATTTCGTTAGACTGTGGGAAATCCAAATCTTGACTTTTGCAATTGTGGTAAGTTACAGTCCTGCGGTCCTTTGATGACTAGTGAAAATTACTCATCATCAAAATAATTAAGTTCGGTTGAGGTCATTAATTTGATGTGTTCTTGTTAAACATTCTCTGAAGCTGAAGGAAATCCATTGTAGTAAATAAACAAAAGTTGTGTATGGCTCCCAGCCTCGTTCAAGCGTTTCAGTTTGGTGTCAATTTGACGCCTTCCGCGCCAACTTTATTGCTTGTTGATTCAAACAGCTTCTACTTTGGCCCCACAACGCTGATTTGTGAGATGATCACTCGGAATCGAATCCACGACCTCTGCGCCAGCAACTACTGATGCCAACCACTAACCACTTGGACTCCCATCAGGTTTTCGTCTTACCACTGCGTGTCGACCAATCACGGATAAAATAAATAAATCCAGTTTACTTTCAACCAAGAGCCACAGCATCTGGCAGTATGAAACTGCAGTTTGAATACTGAGAGATCACCATGTCACAACCCTCGATTAAGCATCTCTGTGCTCAAATATGAGTTTTACGGTTGCCTGGTTTTGAGTGCGTGTTGAAGTGGGGTCTACAGAGGTTGTGGAACCGAACATTCGGTCGGAGGGAATATTCTAAAGAAAGCAAAGTAGTGTCCTGAATTTTACCGTCGCGTGTCGGAACAAGCATTTTTGAAAGTTGAAGTTTTATTCGAATCTCGTGACATGTTTTGTTACTATACAAAATACCTTTCGACGAAGGAAGCAATAAACTAACTGTGGCATCTCAACGATTCTGCTTAATGAACACTGCCCATCCGACTCTTAAACAATGCTAATGTCGAAACAATCCGTTATCAACAAGGAGGGATTTTCAGCGAAGTGAGTAAGGAATAGGAATCTCATAATACAGGGTGATTCAAAAAGAATACCACAACTTTAGGAATTTAAAACTCTGCAACGACAAAAGGCAGAGCTAAGCACTATCTGTCGGCGAATTAAGGGAGCTATAAAGTTTCATTTAGTTGTACATTTGTTCGCTTGAGGCGCTGTTGACTAGGCGTCAGCGTCAGTTGATGCTAAGATGGCGACCGCTCAACAGAAAGCTTTTTGTGTTATTGAGTACGGCAGAAGTGAATCGACGACAGTTGTTCAGCGTGCATTTCGAACGAAGTATGGTGTTAAACCTCCTGATAGGTGGTGTATTAAACGTTGGTATAAACAGTTTACAGAGAATGGGTGTTTGTGCAAAGGGAAAAGTTCTGGACGGCCGAGAACGAGTGATGAAAATGTAGCACGCATCCAGCAAGCATTTGTTCGCAGCCCAGGAAAATCGACTCGCAGAGCTAGCAGAGAGCTGCAAATTCCACAATCAACTGTATGGAGAGTCCTACGAAAAAGGTTAGTTATGAAACCCGAACGTCAGCTACCTGAGGCGATGCATCGGCCGCCAGGCAGCCCGTGACAGAGCACTTCATCACTGGCCTCCAAGAAGCCCTGATCTTACCCCCTGCGATTTTTTCTTATGGGGGTATGTTAAGGATATGGTGTTTCGGCCACCTCTCCCAGCCACCATTGATGATTTGAAACGAGAAATAACAGCAGCTATCCAAACTGTTACGCCTGATATGCTACAGAGAGTGTGGAACGAGTTGGAGTATCGGGTTGATATTGCTCGTGTGTCTGGAGGGGGCCATATTGAACATCTCTGAACTTGTTTTTGAGTGAAAAAAAACCTTTTTAAATACTCTTTGTAATGATGTATAACAGAAGGTTATATTATGTTTCTTTCATTAAATACACATTTTTAAAGTTGTGGTATTCTTTTTGAATCACCCTGTATATATGATGAAATTCAAAAAGCTTAACGTTTTCAGTATTCATTCAATTCTCGTGACTAATTAAATGATTGTCCGCATTGTAATGTGAGCAACCTAACAATTTTTATAGTTATGAGCGCTGTTGTAAAAATCTGTCAGCCTTATTGGGTGCTGAACAACATTCCCTGCTCCAAGGTCAAAGGATCGGATCGCACCTACGCCGCCATGCTGCTGTGTACCGCATTTTCAACAAATGCTTTCATCGGTTCCTCCTGGTGCTTGCCACTAATATCTCTTTACACTTGGAAATATGTTAAGTTATTCTAAATGCTATTTCAGCCCCATACTCGTTTTTTCTGTGTTTTAGTAATGAAAGTATGACGTTACGAAAAGAGAGTTATTGCAGTACGATGTTCATGAACTATACAATATTCCAGGCCCTGTTGCGTTTCTTGATCATCGATATGGCTACATTTGCCTCATACTTAGACTGTCGAAAACATTTCTGGCTGCAGTGTGGTGGAAAAGCATTCTGCCTGATCGAACCGCGATCGCAATTTGTGAAGATTGCGACCCCCATTAGCCTCTTGTTTTCCGACGCCCTAATTTTTGTCGTGGTGCAATGACTTCTGACTGATACAGCTGTCTCTTCAGGCCAGAGCATTAACCCCTAGCTGCGGCCGGCCACTTTCTCTCGATCGTAGAAAGCGGAGGAATGGACGGACGGAGGCTGTAGTGAAAGTGCGACAAGACCACCGACCCTCACGAAAAACGCGAGGTTCACCACACTGTGGTCAGCTAGCCCATTCGCGGTAGGTTCAGACAACACAGAGCTTACCCGTGACTTTCCAGTCGCGCTTTATTCCCCAGCAAGCTAATTATTGTTGCGCGGGAGATTGGTTGGTTGGAAAATCAATGGTGGTTTTGGAGTCGATTTTTGTTACGGAGCACATTTTGGGTCGAAAATCCATAGCTGCTAATTGCAGTATCGAGATGCCTCAGTTCATTTCTGTACATTCTCCTCCGACTACCATCTTAAATGCCTCCTTAGAGAGGGGCGGTTGTTGCTGTTGCGCAATGGCTAACCACACCCAACAGCAGTGGCCTCGATTACGGCTTACCGACTAGTCCACTTCATTATTTCTCGCGAAGGCCTTTATTATAGGCAGTGTTGCCAGCGACGGCGTCGAAGCGACTAGATTAAGGGGAGCACGACGTAACTTGCTTTTGTTCACAGTTCTGCTTAAGTACTTCGATGGATACAGCGGAATATATAATCACAATTCTGATTTTCATATATTTGTATCTGCGAGTACTCGTCGAAATACGTATGTTCCTATCATTGCCCAACCATGGGCACAGCACTCGGAGGGTAAACTTGTTCTTGGAAGTGTGAGTGACTACAAACACTGAATGGCTGTGTTCGCAGGACGGCAGTTGACAGATATGCGAATGGATGCTCGATGGTCCAAGGAAGTACTCTTCCTGAATTTCATGTAGATAAGAAAAAACCGAGATAAACTAATGGACGATGGATAGAATGATTAACAGATCGCCGGAGCAACATTGGTTCCTTCAGTCGAAGACCTAAATGCATGCCGAAGTTACAAGGAGGCTTTTATCAAGCAGTAAACGGCAAATGGCTGATGCGAAATGAGTAGCTCCGTTCGCGACCCTGTCATGAACAAGATAAAAAGATGATATCGCCACTTTTTACACTGTTTTCGTGCATCGATTTACAAAATGAGGATTCTGCAAGACAAAATGATACAACTAGTTTCGATCAATGTTTAGCCACATCCCATTATGTTTCACCGAACTAGGTGGCACAGTGGAGTAATGTGGCTCAATCCAGTAGCGGTGAACAACAGCACGAACGCAGGAAGCTGAACTGGTCAGGCATTAAATAGTACTTCAACGGGTTGGGATTTCATTGGCAATCGGATAGAAAGGAAGGAACAAAAGAATTAAAGTATCGTTGACAAAGAGGTCATTAGTTCTTCGATTTTTTTTTTCTCTAGCTCAGAATGTGACAATCCCCTCTGGCAATACTTTCTAAATGTGGATATGGTAAGATGCAACATACGCCGGGTTTCACCTTGCAGTTTGAGTTCCCCTCGTAACTGGTGAGCTTAGTTAGTTATACAGTTAGGGAAAATTCCAATTGGGTAACGTTGGACAAAGCACCAAGATGTTCGAAGCCATCCACTGCGTTGATTGATTCACTTTATGGCGCTATGATTCATTTTTGTAAGACATCAGCCAAGTCTACTCTATGCTGGTTGCAAATAAACTATAATAAATTATTAAAAGACTCTAACATGGGTTTTCTCCTATTGTTAGTATTGCTCGTAATGTGCACAGCCGATGAGAAAGAATCATGAAGCTTGTCTCTAGTTGTGATAATACCATTTGGGCAGCCAGTATCGTGACGAAAGCCCCCGTCCGAGCAGGTTTAATCCTGCGCCGACCGAATCGCGATCGATGAATCACTGGTTCATGTTTTACGTGGAGCGCTTTCGCAAGCGAAATGTCAGTTAACGGTATAGCAAACAGCCGCGCCCGCTAGCAGCGTTTTACTGAGAGGCAGTCCCGTTTCGTTCACATTGTCGTTGCCGTGCAATGTTCACTTCTCACGAAGAGGAACAACACAGTATTTGACATTATCTTTCCCAGAGGCGCAAAGTACTTCATGATGTGGTTCAATCCACATCGTTTGAGAGGTTTAGGCGGTGTTTTTTTTTACCTCTGGTAATGCACTGTTGTCGAAAAAATAAACACAATTGCACCGTCGTCAGGATTCCACGTCTGTCTATCGAGGATGACAGCGCTGTACTTACGACATTGGTGTTGTGTTCCGGAGGCGCCCCGCTTAAAAATCTCAAAAATCCTTCAAGTAAACTTGATTTCGATTTTCCCACGTTTTCCTAAGTCACAGACATTTGTCTCAAAAACGCCCCTGGCAGTTTCTTTCCCATTATAGTCGTCACATGCCTGCGATCTGTCTGTTTAATTATCTCGATTACGACGAAACACACCAAACTCTTTACCTTTGTTTCTTCTTTTCGCGTGAAACTGTGTGTTCACTCATAACAAGCTGAGTGTTCAGATTATATTGGATGGCGCAAGAGCACCCCATAACAAATGGGATTATTTGTATTTACATTTTGCTATTTAGCCGGCCGAGGTGGCCGTGCGGTTCTAGGCGCTACAGTCTGGAACCGCGCGACCGCTACGGTCGCAGGTTCGAATCGTGCCTCGGGCATGGATATGTGTGATGTCCTTAGGTTAGTTAGGTTTAAGTAGTTCTAAGTTCTAGGGGACTGATGACCTCGGAAGTTAAGTCCCATAGTGCTCAGAGCCATTTGAACCATTTTGCTATTTAACTGAACTTCGGATAAGTTCTTGCTTTATTTAATGAAGGGCGTAAGCAAAATATGGCGACAGGGTCTTTCTAATCTGCGCGGGAAAAGAACTATGACATCGCAAGTGTTTTAATTATACAATCGTGCTCGGTTTACCACGCAGAGCAAAAAAAAAAAAAAAAAAATGCTTTCTTAACAACCTACAGGCCCTGCGCCCTTCCGTTTTGCGACTCCCTTAGCAGTGAACGGAATCGTCATTTTTGCCGAATTGTTTTTTGTAACCCCGAAAATCTGTAGCAGAACGTGACTTTGTAAACCGCTTCGATTTTCTGGACACGAAGTGTAACTTCACATGACCAAAAAAGATGTCTCTGTCGAAAAATATAAGTGTATCAAATGAATTTCATCATTTTTTCTTGTAGAGACTAATTATATAGTACATATTATTATTTCTGAATGAAATTGAAGCTCGAAAGATTGCTCAGCATTTCAGAAAAACCAAGCAAGGTACAGATAATAAAAAATTTATACTATGGGAAACTCTTACCAGAAGAAACGACATGGAAATGGGAGTAGGCCTAAGGCATCCACGTATAGTTCCTTTGGAATTGGAAACAGGAATTTGGGGGGGGGGGGATTCAAGAGGAGGGAAAAGATTGCATTGTGTAGAGCTGCTGCTGAATGCAGCAATGACAAGTTTGGCGTACGAGTGGAAGAGGTCGAGAACGACAAACGACTCGAAATATTGATTGGTGACTTTATGTTTACAAAAAGTCTGAGGGATTATGTGCTCCGGCGCTCTCGTTCTCATTCGACAACAACTGGATTTACTTGTGCCCTTTCATATCGATTCGAGGATTCGACAAAGATAGTGTAGGTCTGCCAAGAAAATTCCAGGTCAGGTACAGATTTCCTGGCCAGTATCTGTGCTGATCCTTTCAGAATATATCTCGACCATTTTACTACAGCAAACGTGAGGAAAGACGAAGGAAGAGAGTAAGCATATTCCATTATTTGAGAATATATCCGAGAAAGTGGCGCACGTTAGGAATAATTTATTACAGTAGCACTCTGTCTCGTAGGTGAATGTGGTAGTGGTCCGAAGGGCCACTCGGTATCATGTGTTCACTGTTTAACGAGAAGTGCGCGTGCCTTAGTGCGGCAGTAAATCGGGTTAGGCGAGTGTGCGCCGTCGGAGCGCGTCGTGCCTGTGTGCGCGTTGTGTTGGCGACCCTGAGTGCGTGAAAGGCGGCGGCTAACGGTACCCTGTTGGCCGCAGCCGCACCTCGCTGGTCTCTGCTAGCCTCCTACGTGACTAGCCGCAGCTCGCGGCAGTCCTGTCTCTTACTGTAATGTAAGCAGATTGGTGCAAACGTTCTCGGGCAGCATGTCCCTAGCGGAACGGAACGGGAAATCGAGAAACTATCGCTCACACACCAGTAGCAAACGACGTTCTTCCGCAATGACCTACATATTGTATTCTCAAATAGCAATTTCCCGTTTTTGGGGGCCCCTTTCGGTTAGTACTTTCAGTAAGCACGCCATCGCAACAATATAATGTTCTTAGGACAGAAAACGTGGCTTCTGCTCGGTTTCAGGTCACAAACAAACATGTACGGAATTCACAAAAAAGAAAAAAATGGAAGTTTTGATAAAACCAAGTGGCATGTCGTGGCACTGTGGTTACGCCCTGGGACTCAGATCCCGAAGGTACGGTGTACAAATTTCCCTTCGGCCATGCTGATTTATGCTGTTCTTCCATAAATCACTGGGTTTGGACACTGCTATGTTACTGCTCTTTCTCCCGTACTGTGCCCGGCGTCTTCCTGCAGCGAACTAATTATTTACAAGAATTTAAACGCTTTGAAATTGAGCAGTGATTAAATAATACACGCCGCGCGGTCTGAGACGCCCTGCCAAGGTGTTCGCTCGGCTCCACCCGTCGGAGGTTCGAGTCCTCCCTCGGGCAGGGGGTGTGTGTTGTCTTTAGCGTTAAGTTAGTTTCAGTAGTGTGTAAGCCAAGGGACCGATGAGCTCAGTAGTTTGATCCCATACGAACTTACCACAAATAAAAATAATAATAATAATAATATTTTGGTTCCGTTCCCCCATATTTAGTTTTCCTACACCACTGCTGGCATTTACTGGATGTGGATTCATAATATAAATTTTACAAAGCGCAATACTGATGGATCGTTTTAAAAAATGGATGATATAGCAGCGCTTAGAATGTAACGTAATTACTTTAGATGGCATAAAACAGCCTACATCGTGTAGATATGTGAAATTATTTTCCTTCTATCATTTTTCCATCTCTATCCCTATTTTTCCACATTAACTGTGAGAACAAAAGAAAGATCTTTCTTCTGCAGCAGATTTATCGTAGGCGCTGCTGCACGGTTCTAGCAGTGTCTCAAGGAACATTCGGAAGAAATTGAGGCAGTCGAGATGGAACTGCAGTATTTCTGGCCATCTTATTCACAGTTCAGAACCATCTTGATACCTGTTTTCCAGATTCATGAGTCACTCAATATTGTAGCCACCAAGCCACCTAATGAGTATAGGAACTCGTGAATAAAGTGGGTGTTAGCCGCAGAAGCTAGAAAAATGCAAGTTACATACATAGGGCGATGTAGGATCTATTGCAGTCGAAATGGATGTGATGGATGATTTGTTGAACAACATTCACAGTTGTGAAAGTACGGATATGGCTGACGTACTGAAGTACCATTGTTTGTTTTACATACATAGACCATAACTGAGGCACTAATAAATTCTCATTATGCCTTTTCCCTAGATGAAGGCTTTCTTCTGTAAGGCCTTTTACGGCGATGTCATTATGTGCGACAGTTAGGCCGGACGAAGTGGCCGTGCGGTTAAAGGCGCTGCAGTCTGGAACCGCAAGACCGCTACGGTCGCAGGTTCGAATCCTGCCTCGGGCATGGATGTTGGTGATGTCCTTAGGTTAGTTAGGTTTAACTAGTTCTAAGTTCTAGGGGACTAATGACCTCAGCAGTTGAGTCCCATAGTGCTCAGAGCCATTTGAACCATTTTTTTTTTGCGACAGTTAGTCCTTAGGGCAAAAGAAGGAAGAATCACCCCGTGTCTATGATATGCAAGTCATATTTATATATGCAGTTTATATGGCATGAAAATGACATTAAGGCCATTATAGCAATAGCTCTTACTGTACTCGCACAAGGATAAGAACGGGAACCGGCCGCTGTCTTTTGAAATGGACTATTCAGACACTTATCGAGAAATCACGGAAAACCCCACACACATTTTCACGTAGGGTGAGGGCTGAATAATGTAATAGACCATTGTGCGGAATACTGATGAACAAAGACTGACACACGATTACAAAAGGCATAAGCGTTATCGAATTTCGCGAGCCCTCTTAAGCAGGATTGAGCGCTAAAGGCCTCGATGCCAGCAGCATGTTTTGCATTCAGGGTAGGTAACAAAGTGAACATTGGAAACTGAAGCTGAATGTGTTCATAAACGTTACTGTGATCTAAATGTATTAAACAGTTCAGGGAGGAATATGATTACGTATTATAAGGGACGAAACAAAAAAAAAAAATAATTAGATAGAGTAGTAGAGGAGCCGCTGTATCGCGACAAATGCACCAAAAAATGGGCAACCATTGTTTCTTGGTAGCACTGCTTAACTTCGGCCAATTTCCTGACTCCAATAGTCTTTCTTTTGCCGTTATCGAATACCCACTGTTCCAACAGTTGTACACGCCCTATCTAGTCCAAAAAGCGTCTGTTTATCTTCAGCAAACTTGTTCGCGCGGACGTTAACTATGTATCAAATCTCGATTTCGGAATTACAACTAGCATTATTAAGGTACACAGTGTCCAACAAGTGGTGCAGTTTAACGTGTACCAAAACGTGTGTGCCTGACGTACATCGAGAACTATCATGGTCGAATGATGTGTAGAGCAGCGTGAGAAATTGCGTCAGTGCACACGAGACGGTCTTTTTGTAGCCCGAAAAAGAAACTGTGGTTATAAATAGCCAGGTCGGGTTTACGCGAGGCGCCCGCGGGGAAGTTTTTTGCTGTCGTAGTCAGCTGTGCCTCTAACCCTCTTTCCAAGCTGGGGGCGCTCGCAACCCCTTTTTCTGTCTCGTCTGTGACGTCAGCGCCCTGCCGCCTTCCCACGGGGTTCCGTTGTCTGAGCAGCTTGTCCCTGTCTGCCTACCTCCATCTATCGCCACAGTTATATATAAATGCAACATGTCCTCATTATATTCTGCATTGGAAAATAGTGACTATCTGAAATTGATGACGACTTTACGAACTAGTTTGTAATAATCCATTGATCTAGAAGCGCATCAGCCCATTGTTTAAATTTATAGAGTTTTCCCAGCCCATTGTTTAAATTTATTCGGTTTTCCCGCTTCCATGTAGGAGCGCTCTTTACATTCCTTCATCCTGGTGTTAAAACACTTATTGATGTTACCAGGTGCCCTACTTGGTGCTAAATTACTGTCCCGTTCATCGGTAAAATGTCTGTACGCCTTTCAGTGTATCTGTGTATTTCAACAACTTGCAACCCTCATATCTATTATTCTATAGGCCGTCATATCCATTATTATATGTAGGATTGTCATAATACCCATTTCCCTTTCCATTCCAACAAAACACGTGATTTTCTGGCTGTATGTGTTCCGTTTGGAGGTATTATGACTTTGCTCTGACCTTGAATTATTTTAAATTGCGTCTCTCCTGTTAATGATTTAGTAATGAAACATCTGTAGTTAGTAAGGAATATTTGAACATGGCAGAAATTTATAGCTTATTAATATTTTACACATTATAAACTCGCATTCTCTGTGAGCATCTGAGTAGCACATCTAGCTTTGAGGATAACTGTAGCAGCACAGTACTGACCCAATCTCACAAAGACGTGGTCGTTACAGATGCCGCAGACGGTTCCGTCAGCCGGTTTCACGCCCCCGTGCGACTACAGCCAGTACTTTGCGGCAGAGTTATTCGACCTGTCGCTACTGCCGGACCCGTGCGAGCTACCGTCACCGCAGGGCATGTCATTCTACGGAGGTCAGCAACCGCCACAGGGGCCACCTCAGCAAGGCTCTGGTGGAACCCAGCCGGGCCCTGGGGGCCACCCCATTAAAGAAGAACCCATTTGGCAACAACATCTCCCACAGCAGCAGCCGGGACCAGTGTCGCCGTCACAGCGCTGTCCGTCATCTCCGGTCAAGCACGAAGAACAGAGTTTGGACTTGCGTGCCGTGCTTTCGGAACATCAGATGCTACTACAGGACATCAAAGAAGAGCCAGTACATCACCAGCACCAAAGGTATTTACATTTAAATTCTGTGGACATTCAGAAAACTCCAAAGGAATTACCACTCCACAGTGGAGTGTGAGCCAATTTGGAAATTCCTGGCAGATTAAAACTCTATGCCGTAACAAATATAGGATCTTTGCCTATTGGTGGGCAAATGATCTACTGACTGAGCTATCCAAGCACAACTCACAATCTGCCCTCACAGATTCACCTCTATTTTCCAAACTTCACATAAGTTCTCCTGGGTACCTTGCAGGACTAGCACTCATGGAACAAACTATCGCCTAGCCTGAACCATTTCTCTGCTACATCGTTTCTTCCAAGCGTGCCAGTCCTGCAAGGTACACAAGAGAATTTCTGTGAAGGTTGAAAGAAAGGAGAGAGGTACTAGTGGAAGTGGGGGCAGGTCGTGAGTCATACTTGGGTAGCTCAGTCTGTACGGTACTTACTCACAAATGGCAAAGATCTGTGGTTCATGTCCCAGTCCAGTACACAGTTTTAATCTGCCAGGAAATTTCATTCAAAAATTTGCAAATATTCTAATGGCATATAGCTTTATTAAATGTTACTGTTCTGAAAGAACTCAAACTGGCAGAATATAAATGGAAGCGATCTGTAATACAAACCTGTTAGCAGGATTATGATTGAATGGTTGGAAATTCTGTGTCACGATCAGCTTTCCAGTTTAGAAAGATATGTTTAAATGACTCCTATGTGACATTATGTAATCATTTACAATATTTGTATTCAATTTTCAGATCACCATCACACCAGGAAACTAGTGTGCCTCTTATGTTCCCTGAGCCACAACCTGGGCCATCATCTGCCCAAAGTGGGTTGCAGTCACTGCCAGTACCTGTAGCAACAGCATCAGGTTCACGAGGTTCTGATGATCACAAACTGTTGAGAGAGTTCCTGAGGGATCCTTCCTTCCAGAAAAAGTACAATTTGAAACCTTTCGAATTTGCTGGCCTTGGCAGTGGCTTTGTATCCGAAGAGAGGCTCGACTTGCAGCTAGGGCTGGGTTCCACATGTACCGAACGAATGGAGCCTGTACTGAGATTGGCTATAGAGCAGCTGAGGAGAGATGTTGGTGAAACATGTTCACAGCTGGGTATTTCACCAGGTATGAAGTTCATAATGTGCAATATGTAGTTCTTAAAATATCAAACAATCCATAATGTGCACTGTGTAACTCTTAAAATATCAAATGGTAGAAAGTTCAGGATGGAATAACAACAATATTGAACAAGACAAACTGCTACTGACCGTATAGAAGAGATGTTGAGCCACAGACAGGCACAACAGAAAGACTAATATGTATTTCAGCTTTCAGCCAAAAAGCTTTCCTCAGAAGTAGGACACACAGTTTTGTAACTCACACACACATGACCACTGTCTCTGCCCACTGCAGCTGGACTCCACCACTTGACCAGAGACAGTGGTAATGTGCTTGAGTGAATGTGTGTGTTTTACATACTTCAGAAGAAGGCCTTTTGGCTGAAAGCTACAAAATATAGCAGTCTTTTAGTTTTGCCTATCTGTGACTCAGCATCTCGTCTATTTGATAAGTAGCAATCCATTCTTTTCATAATATAGTTCTAAAACTATCTGTTGGTTAAATTAGTGATAAGTATTTAGTATAGAAAGTATTTAGTACAGAATTATAATGTATGGAAAGTTCTGGTAGAGAATTAAGAATTATTTCTGAATAAAGGAGATGGCTCACTGATAGGCAGAAGCACTGTGTCATTGGTAGGTACAACAAACACAAGGTACACAGTTTGGCTAGCATTCAAAATGCATTTCCTTTTTCAAGTGAGAAGGAAACACACACACACACACACACACACACACACACACACACACACACGTCTCTCCACATTTTGCTCAGTTGACTGCCAGCTCTTTCCTGGTCCACAATGAGTGTACTGGGGTGAGGTGGGGGTGTGGGATGAGGATGGAGAGAGGCGAGAGGCAGGGAGGTGTTGGTTGTTGGGGCAGGGGATAGTGTACACACACACACACACACACACACACACTCACTCACTATTGGGTGGGGAGTGGGGGAGGGGTCAGTGACTTACCTTAGGTTTAGGCCAGGAAGGTTACAGGAGTGAAGAATATTCTGCAAGGATAGCTCTGATCTGTGCAGTTCAGAAAAGCTGGTGATGGTGGGGATATTCTTACAGCACATCCTTAGCCTAAACCTAAACTCGCTGTCTCCTACCTCCCATATATGTGTGTGTGTGCGTGTGCATGTGCGTGTGCGTGTGTGTGTGTGTGTGTGTGTGTGTGTGTGTGTGTGCGCGCGCACGCACGTGTGTACACCATCCCTTGCGCCAGTACCCCTGCCCAATTTGTGTCCCAACAAACATCAGCTAGCTGTGTGCTATTATCTCAAGCCCAAGACTATGAAATCATATGCCTAACCGTCTGCCATCTGCCCCCTCAACCCACATCCCTAGTTAGTCCAGAGACAGCTCCCCACTCTCCGAACCGCTAGACACTTCCCCCTAATCCCTTCCTTGCCTCCTTCCTCTCTCCATCCCTCACTCCACCCCACCATGCACTCTTACCTCATACCAGTACACTCACCACGGGCCAGGAAAGATTTGGCATTGACTGAACACAATGTAGGAAGACAGGCATGTGCATGCGACTGAGAGTGTGTATATGTTTGTGTGCATATTTTCCCTACATGCTTGAAAAATGAAGTAAGTTCTGAAAGCTAGCCAAGCCATGTCCTTTTGTTTGTGTATCTATGAATGATGCAGCGCTTCTGCTTTTCGGTGAGTTATCTCCTTTATTCCTAAATAACTGCTACAGAATTATACAATCGGCCTTAAAAACAACAACCGGTACAGCATAACGTTCTATCAAACACCAGTAAATCTTTTTGTCCTTTGGTTTCAGTGGGAATAATAATGTTAATGTTAATTTAATGCCTCTAACAGCAGGAAGTGATATAATTTAAAACTGCATAATTTTCATATTTAATTCTCAATAAAATAAACTACTTAAAATTTAATACAGCATAGAAAAATTAATTATTATTCATTAATCTCTTTAGTTAACTGAAAGATATTTCAATGGACATGTTTTATGTCAAGTTTTGTACGCAATTCTAAATTATCAACATATTTTCAAAGAAAAGAAAGAAAAGCATCTTCTTCCCACATCGACCACCAACATACCTCTAATAAGTTATCTTGCATTCTGTAGAATATAATTCATAATTTAAAAAATGATTATGTCAGTTTAATCATGAATATCTCTTCACTATTGCAGATCCTGTAGGCTGGTCAACTACTGACGTGCAGAAATGGTTGCTGTGGGCATTGCATCATAATTCTTTACCTGTAATCAATATGGAGTACTTTGAGATGGATGGTGCATCCTTAGTACAACTTTCTGAAACGGATTTTCAGCAGAGGGCTCCACATGTAAGTATTACTTAGCTTTTAAAATGTGGACAGAAATTACTATAGTTAATTAAGTGAATGCAGAATAGGAAATAAAAAAATCTTTGCTTTTAAAGTCCCTTGCATTAACATTCTATAAATGTTCATTGTTGCAGAGTGGTAGTATTCTGCATGCACAGCTAGAGATCTGGAAGGTTGCATGCCAGGACCTTGAGGGTGTAGCAGGTCCTAGTGGATCAGTACCAATGCAAATGCAACCTACTTTGCCTTGGAACAATGGCAGTGGAGCTGGAAATGCCAGTTCTAGCAGTTCAAGTGCTGGTGAGCCCTCAGATGGTGAGTGGTATTATTTTTTTCTCATGTATTCCATTTTCGTGCGAGCAAAAAAATAAAAAACCCTGATGATACACAAAATGGTTGCATAATCTACAGCATGTTGTTTATTTTACTGGCATGATTGTAAAGGAGTCTTGTGTCACGAATTGTGGTATGGTACGTCTTTGATTGCCAGTTTGGCAGAGTCCTTAAGAACATTTTGTTCCATTGACTGCCTTTGACTACTGAAATCAGTTAACTGCTTATCACGGTCATGGACTTACATGGGATATCAAACATGCCAATATTACAGTAATGCTTGCCTATTTGTCGTACTACTAATGTATAGGTTAAAGGAAAACACTATGTCAAACTGTGTGAGAGTAGTACTTTTTAAACTTTGTTTTCAGTTATTGCAGAAACAGAAAGCCACTTTTTGTAGGTTTTAGTAAAGGCAACTGCTCAACATTGTCAGGTGGTGACTACTTGCCAAAACTAACAGGCAGCCACCTGTTGATAATGTCAAGCTTAATTTCAATCTCAGCTGTGGGATAATTCTTGGGAAGTAAGCTGTATGCCCTCAGAGAATATTCTTTACAAATGAAAATGAAACACAAATAATTAGAGGATGTTATTGGGAACACATCCAGAAGTCCAGTAGTTTTATCTGTCTTACCAATTACTGCAAATATATACAAAACAGGCACTGCATGTAGTCAGGCAAGAGTTAGGGCATTCATTTGAGTGTGTATTTATAGCTTTTTGCTGTGCATCAGTTTAGTGGGAGCAGTTTTACTCAACCTAGTCGACTGCTTGGGCAAATTATTACATGTCCCCTTTCAATGCAATTGGCTGCATGAAGTTTACAGGAAAGTTACTAGAAATATTATCATGCTAAATACAAGCCGAAGCATAAATACAAGTCAAAGCAAACAAATTATCTATACCAATAGGTTTAGTGTGAGGCTATAGGAATCAAATTATCTCTGCCAATAGGTTTAGTGTGAGGCTATAGGAATCAAATTATCTATGCCAATAGGTTTAGTGTGAGGCTATAGGAATCATGTTATCAGCAAAGAAAGAAATTAGTGGCTTTGATTCTGAAATAAAGCATTGCTTCAGCACTGAAAGTAGACAAAATAACAAAACATTATTCTTTTCTCTGCAGATGAGGATGAAGAGGAAGCACCAACTCCTCCACCAATGGGATCGACTGCAACTGGTACACTGAGTCCACATACTGGAGGAGGAAAGGCTCCATCAAGTCGCAGCCAGGGAGGTTCTGGAGCGGGTTCAGGATCGCACATCCATCTGTGGCAGTTTCTGAAGGAGCTGTTGGCATCACCTCAGCTGCACGGATCATGCATACGGTGGTTAGACCGTTCAAAAGGAGTTTTCAAAATTGAAGATTCAGTTAGGGTGGCTCGTCTCTGGGGCAAGCGCAAGAACCGACCAGCGATGAACTATGATAAGTTGTCGCGATCCATACGGCAGTACTACAAGAAGGGTATCATGAAGAAAACAGAGCGTTCCCAGAGGCTTGTTTATCAGTTTTGCCACCCATACAGTCTTTAAATGCTCTGGGTAACAGCTCCTCTTAAATGTAGAAAAGAGGGAGCTGCCTGGGGTTTAGGTGTCGGTTAACCCTCCTCCCTCAGATACTATCGCTTAATGGCGAAGGTGTTTGATGGGGCAAATGTTATATACTTCTGAAACAGGTGTTGTCAGAGGAGAGCATAGGTTCTATCTTATGCACTACATCTTTCTGCATATCTGGTTTCAGGAGCTCAGAGTATGCCATTGGCAATATAAATTTAGGTTTAGTTATAAGTTAATACGAGGAGCTTATGTCTGTCTGTCTTCTTCTAGCAGTGATTGTTCAGCCGTGGGAGGTAATTCTCATTGGAGCTGACAACATTGTTGATGGAGGTGGGGCAGTACGTGCACTTGTATTTTGTATTAAGGTTCTCATATGTTAGTTACTGGCAAGTAAGTATGATGCTTGCAATACAGACAACATTCTGTCACGATGCTCGTTCCGGTTTTACGGTTCTTGACGCTCGGGTGGGTTGCTGTTCTGTGCAGGCACTCTGCTGAAAGCTGGTGATTTTTGATCCCATATATCTATGATATATTTTCCAGTACGTTCTATGAACAAATTACTGTAACTGATAATTGTATTGTTTGTGTTGAATGTGGTCTCATGTGAGACACATTGACAGTTGCTTCAGTAAGAAGCAGCTGTCTCCCCTTTAGGTGATAATAAAAGATGTATCTATAAACTCACTTTAAATATGTATAACATAATAAGTACACTATATATCTTATTAGTCTCTGCTCCATTTTATTGATTGTGAAAGTGATGGAGAGAAAATTATGTGTATATATATCAGATGGATTATTTATTTGATTTAATTGTTGTATTTTAAATTATGAAAACTTTGAAGAGCAGTGCAGTACTGGATATTTCTGGTCTTTGTGTTTTAGTGGCGGTTTTGAAGTGAAAACTTACAAATAAATATTTGTGCCAATTGTTGCAACATAGCACCATTGTAAATAGTGTGTGTGTGTGTGTGTGTGTGTCATAAATGTGTATGCGTGTTCTGTAAATAAACAATTTTCTTGTGAGTTACTTTTATTTGAAAAATTATCAGTGCAATATTTTTTTAATGAAATACTATGTATCAGCACATTAATATGTGAAAAAATAAATAACATTATATTTACCACACTTCTGATTAAGACATATAATCTCTTCGCCCAAACAAAACCTCAAAACAAAACCAAATTGAATTTCTCTTGTGAGTATTACAAGCTGCAGCAACGATCATGCAGCATGGTTGTATGGTATCCTAAACAGAAATACTCATAAAATCTAAGTTATGCATCTGATATCTTCCTAGGCGCTACACATTTCAAAATTTGGCTAAAAAACTTGTAACTTGTACGTCTCTGGAAACCAATCTTACAACAACTGTCTTTAATACATTTAAAATGCACCAGAAAACAGTAAAATACTTATATTGCCATTTCAAAAGAATGTTGTCAGTTGTTATAACATCACAGTCAAGGTAAGAAGAATTGTAGAATGCTAGATTATTAAAGGGATCAATATAAGTATGATTTGTATACCGCAACTGAAATTCAGCTGCTCCAACTCCTATCCTGACAGAAACTACAACTTTCAAGTGTTTTGATCAAAACAATTGAAGTTGAAGATGCTTAACAATTTTCACTAAGTCATTCATCAATATAGCAATGCAAAACTCCCTTGTTACTTTCCCTGAGGAAATAAAGGTCAACATCATTTAACAGTTTGTTAATTAGATCTATGAGAAAACTGTAAAATGGAAGTAAGATTTTCAGTCCCGAAAGTACATAGGGAAGTTACTTTAGGCATGAGAGTAGATAAATCTCTTGACCACATTAAGCTATTGTATGCACAACCAATGGAGTGCAAAAATGATAACAGGAGATTGCTGTCTTTTGTCTTATGAGTATCAATAGCTAATGACTTGATGTAACCCCCCCCCCCCCCTTCCAACTTGACCTACAGGGTATGGGGGGCTTGAAATATAGAGACACACAAATAAAACCTCAGATCAAATTTTATATCCAAAGATGTAGGTTGCAGTAGTTATTTGGAGATGAAGAGGCTTACACAGGACATAGTATCATAGAGAGCTGCATCAAACTAGTCTTCAAACTGATCACAACAACAACAAGAGTAAATGCTTATGTATGCGTGTAGAAAGTTGTTCATAATCCTAGGGCTGCTAAACCTTCTCTCTGAGTATATTTTTGAAGATTATTTGTAAGTTTGATATAGAAAATCCAACTGATATGTTCATGATACTGAATGTGTCTGGCTGATGTAGCAAACATTAGCTTGAACCAAGACAACTACATACAAAGGTTATTTCACTTTTCAACTGTTCTTTGCAACACAGATACCTTATAAATATTCTACCTGCACGTATTGTAGTATTACCAAGACTTCATTACCTGACTGCCATATGTCAGGATTCCTTCCACTCAGTACAATTTCAGTTACGGATCTGTTCTCTGTCGTTTTCTCCATTTTCTCGTGTCAAGCTTCCTAGGTACTTGAAACTCTCCACTCTCTTCAATCGTTCCCCAGCTATTGTTATTCCAGTTGCTCCTCTCTCCTTCTTTCTTGTTGTGACAATCATCTCTCTTATTTATATTAAATTTTATCCCTTATTCTTTTACTGTACATTCCCATATGTCTGACTGCTCTTGTACTTCCTCCTCCTTATTCCCCCAAATCATCAGATCATCTGCAAACCTTTCATCTTCCTTCCACCAATTACTTCTGCTACTGTACTCATTACATCATCCATCACTACAATGAAGAGTAATGATGAAAGTGCACTTCCTCACCTCAAGCCATTCCTTTGTTCAATCCAAGCTGATCTCTCTCTTCCCACTTTCACACAGCTCACACTTCCATGGTACATTTCCCTTATCCTCCAAATAATCTGTTTTGCTACTCCTCTGTTCTCCAGGGCTTTCCACACTTCGCTTCTACGTACACTATCACACACTTTTTCAATGTCCAGGAAGGTCATTAGTAGATCTATTCCATATTCATAGTGCTGTTCCTGCAGTAGTCTTACAGCAAAAATTAGATCCACCATGGACCTTCCTGTTCTGAAGCCATGTTGCTCTTCTTTCATTCTTCCTTCTAATTTTGCCCAAATTCGTGCTTCCGAAATTTTCTGAAAAATCTTTGCACAATGACTCATCAATTTTCATTACTCGATATAGCCATTTTATCTCCACCTCTCCTGCTGCTCTCACCACCTCTACACTTAGCTTATCCAGACCTGTTGACTTCCCTCCCGTCATCTTGCCCAATGCCTCTTCCACTTCTCCCCATGTAAGGTCTTTTTCTATTTGCTGTTCCTCCTCTTTTTTTCTCCTCAGTTTGTGCCTCCTCATCCAGGTTCAGGAGTTCTTGAAAATACTCCTTCCACATGTTCTTGAGTTCCTCCTTATTCTCTACATCTTGTCCACTTTTGTTCACGATTCGAGCTTATTCTTTCCCATTTTTCCAGATTTTGATACGCCGATTACAAGATTTTTGCAAGTTTACAGTCCACTTTTTTATTTTTGGTTCTAATTTTCCTTGCAGTTCTTGACAGATATACAGCTGCGAAACAGTAAACCACTCATACTAATCACTGGCATTATCATATACAAATGTGTCATTGCATTCATTTATTGGGCAACCGACTCTGTCTTTTTTTCACATCAAAATGATAAAGTGAGGTGTGCATGCAGTTCTTTCATGAAACCTGACTGATCAGCGTAATAAACAGCAGTTACCAGAATAACAGCAAGTTTCATTTTTATGTCAGCTATGAATTGCTCTATATCATTTTCTAGCACTGGCAGCTGCTTTACACATTTATGTGATGTAAACTTCGTAATTTTGCAACTTCCTGTTCTGTATCATTTCTTGGACCTATGTAGCTAGGTCAATAAATACTGGAAATTAGCAATGTTCAGGTCAGATGCAATTTGGAGGACCCAGTCTTGCAGATCTCCATCAGTAACATTGCATAGCCTCTCACGAGCAGTTCTAAATCTTTCAAAGTGTTTAACATTCAGATGGTTTCGGGTTTCTGTTTGCGCATATATTTGTGCAGTTCATGCTCTGATTTTATGAAATGAAAACGCCTTTGCACACTGTGGAGCTTTAAAGAGTATTTTCCCTCCATTTGGCCAATATTTCACTTCCTTTTCTTTGTTACTGAAACCTGTTGCAGTAAGTGTTTCTTTAGGCTTGGAAGGTGTTCTTCTTCAGAACTGTTATTGGCACAACTGATGTCGTCTGAATCACAATTCATGGAATCGTCACAGTTATTTTCTATTTCTTCTAACATATCCCCAATTTCATAAGAAATGTTGATATCATTCAAAAGAACGTCGAGAAAATAACTAACAAGTGATACGTATGTACGTCCTCAGGAGAAGTAGGTAATTTCCACTGGAAACCATGTTCTTCATATTTCATCACTGCTACATTGAGAATGTTAATGGGATTTCACATTACTGTGAAACTCAAAGAAAAAAAAAAAAAGGTACTATTAGCAGGCATGCCTTACGAAAGCACAATAGATATTAATTCAGCTTTATCTGTATTGTCGATACTTACCAATACTGCAAAAAGCAACTGATAATGTGTAATAGATGTTACTTGAGTGGCTAATTTGAGAGAATAGTAATTGTGTACTGTAATGTCAGAGAAACTATCAACGAACAGTAACCTGAAATGTCCTTTACAAATTATGATTGGGTTGTGTCATGTTTCTTATATACCACTGAACTCGGCTGTGTGTGTGCCTAGTTGTGCACACGCAGTTGCTACAGTGCCAGCAGGGATGTACATGTCTATACTGCCACCTGGCACATTACAAATTTGGCAATTTTCAGCCATTCTTTTAAATACTTGCAGTGCCTCTTTTCTTCCTATGTAAAAAATTTCAGGGTAGGTTTTGACATGTCTTATTGGACCACTCCCTTCTGAGGGAGGACATGAAAAAAGTTCAAAGAAGGGCATAGCCTGAAAAATGCAAACACAACAAGATTCTGTCAATTCAAAATCTTTCTAGGCACATAAAAATTAAAGCAGAACAATTATAGTTACATACTAATTCAGCTTTAAGAAGTAGTTTCTAAAAGTAGTAACCTCTTTTAATGCACACTCTGACTTATTTTTCAATTTTGAAGGTGATGAGCTCTACAGAACACAAGATGATGATGAGATCTACAGAACACATTGAAATAAAAAACACATGATACTGAACTGGAAAGGTAAAATATAAAAAAATGAAGTAATATTAAGAATTATTAAAGAACAAAAGGGAATATAAATTGTTTGAGCACTGGATGAGAACAGATTTCTTTAGATGAAAGGAGAACAAAACATAAGAGAAACCAAAAGATACCAACTGACTCATGATATTAACGGAAAAAAATCATCATATTCTGAAAACTAGGATTATTATGAAAGAGGAAAGACTAAGAAACTTATTTCTCATGTTCCATATATTTGGTCGAGGAGAACTTCTAGGCATATGAAACAAGTCAAAGTATGTACTAACAAAAGGCAAGCAAATCACTGAAACTGCAATAACAATAACCTATCACTTTATTGCTTGATAATACTTGTAATTAAAACTGCTATGTATAACCTAGAAAATCTATGAGTGTCTTACATTGAAAAACAGTGCAGCTACCTCAGATGTATTAAATAGCTGCTGTTTCTCTTCTATGGTACCTCAATATTTACTTGATTACAGCGGTATTTTTCAAAGAAAATAGTTAACTGCATTTGCAACAGAGACCTATTTACAAAATGAAAGTGTTGCTTCTCGAGCAGATTTTCAGTGAATGCTGCTATCAGGAATTTTGAATTCTCAAATCTACGTACCTGTAATCAGATGGCTAATGTGTTATTTTTTGTTTTCTTTTAAATTGATCATGATTCCCAAGTTCTTGCTTTATGTTAGTTGGGGACTTGTTGAAGGCCTTTTTACTGGAGCACATAACTCCACCAAATCCTAGATAGGGAGACAAAGTCAACATGAAAATAATCTTTGTGTTTCTAGTATTGTGCTTAATGTAAATCACAATCCACATAAAACTAATGTGAGCTTTCAGGTTTCCTTTGTATGATTAATTAATGATATACTTTCAGGTTTCAAGCTGAGTTGTTGATTCCAGACCTTCACAGTCTGGTTGGAGTCCATCAGTGAGCATGCATAATAACATCTACATCTAAATCTATTCTTTGCAAGCCACCTTACAGTGTGTGGTGCATTTCTGGTACTACTATCTCTCCCCTTTCCCCGTTCCTTTTGCAAATGGTTGCTATTTATAGCCAAGACAAAGGATGTTTGTCTATCTGTCTACACATGATGGATATTTACAAGAACTCGCTTAGGATTTGTTTCACTCTACGGTGCCCATGTGGTATCATGAGAATTGCCCTTCCCATGGTCAATAGTAAGGAAAGTTTGGCAGTCTATATTACATTGGTACATATACAAAATCCTGATGATGCAGCAGCTGAAACATCATGATTGGCAGCAATGTTCTGAATATGTCTTCGGTTTCTGGCATGGATTGAAGTTGATGTGGCTGTGCATGTTCTATGGAGTGATGAGGCACATTTTACACTACAGGGTGCAGTGAATATGCAGAACTACGAAATTTTGAGTACCATTAAACTGTGTGTTTTGCACAAAGAGTCACTGTATTTGCTGTACGTGACTGTGTGGTGTGGTTTCACAACCACCCTTATCTCGGTCCATTCTACTTTCAAGAGAGTATGCCCAAATGGTATCTCAGGTTTACTTGACAACTGCACATTACTGAGACCTCATTGTATGGCATGTGGTTCTTGCCTTGGCAGAGCACAACTGAGTGGAAACCACTGTTTTTATGCAAGATGGGGTAACCATCCACAAACACATTATCTCCAGAGGTTTTACAGATGCATTGACTTTATGATCACCTGATCTGAATCCATGTGACTTTTGGCTCTGGGGATACCTAAAACAACATGTTTACCAGGAACATGTTTGGTCTCTACCTGATATGAAGGCCAGTATACAGGAACACATTGCTCATATTCCACCAGAACTGCTGCGAGCAACAATTCATCACTTTGTTTTATGAATGCAGTATCTGATCAACATCTCCAGTGTTCATATTGAGGAAATTGTGTAAGCGGTGGCTAATAATAAAATCAACATTATGTCTGCCCATGTCCTGTTCCTAATCTATTACATATGGGAACATTTCCATATATCTTCCTTGCATTCAGAATGCCAGATTTGCACCTGGTGGCCAAAATTGGAGCTAACTTGTTTTCAGAGTAAATTGGTTTTGCATTAATGCATTACTATATCATCACGTTTTGCTGCCATATGATATTTATAGCCCACACTCTACCTTCATGAGCAGCTGCACTTTATTTAGCTGACCTCCTTCCAGTGACACGAAAAATCACTCAAAATGATTCTTCCCCTACTATTATTCACTCACAAATAAAAACACTCAGTCCTGCAGAGACCTGCAGGGCTATTTACAGCAGACCCATGAAAATTAACTCATCAGTGTTCTAGAGTTTCAAGTTATCCACATAATGTCTGTCTCCACAATTATTCGATAGTGCATCTTCCTCTAAGCTATATCTTCACAATTTTGTTTGCTGGTTTGCTACATTAAAATTACAGAATATTTGCATAAAATAAAAATAATTTGAAAGCTTGAAACAAGCCCATTACTGCCTAAAGGTGACTATAAACTTATATTCAAATGGAATCATTCAAATTACAGAATATTTGCATAAAATAAAAATAATTTGAAAGCTTGAAACAAGCCCATTACTGCCTAAAGGTGACTATAAACTTATATTCAAATGGAATCAGTCATCTACAAAATACACGTTCTATATGCAACCTGTGTAGTGGATTGTTCTTCAGTCCTGACATTGATATCTTCACAATTTTGTTTGCTGGTTTGCTACATCATAACCGTTTTCTGGAGATGTTGGTCAGGAAATGATTTGGCCAAATTGCCAAATACAACAGATGGGATTGTTTGGTAAATGTGTACTTTTACTTGGACAGCAGAGTGTTTCAATGATTTCACAACAAAGAGAGGCTCGATATCTGTGACAAATAAAGAAACATCTAGTGACAGTCAGCACATGTCCCCGTATTGGAAGACCAATTGAAGAACAGAGCCCTAAGTTATGGGCAAATGACACAGTCTTACGTTCAGGATGTTTTGGCCCTATGTTACAATGTGAATCCAAATATGAAAGAAGTTGATAAAATGTCATACTTGAAAGGAAAATCAAACAACTGAAAATACAGGATGGAATGTAATAATATAATAAAAAGCTATTCACCATACAGCAAAGATGCTGAATTGCAGAAAGGCACAACAAAAAGACTGTCAGAAAATTAGCTTTTGGCCAACAAGGCCTTTGTCAAAAGTAACAACATACACACACACTCACACAAAAGCAACTCACGCAACCATTATCACAGTCTGGCTCCAGCTGACACCATAAATTTGTAGCCCCTGTGAAAAACTGTAAGACCAATGATAAAAATTCCCTGCTTTTACATTTCTTCCTAGTAAGGTTTACCTTGATTCTGAGTCCTTACTCGATGTCTCACTTGACTTCATCACGTTTTCTTCATATTCACATTTGATGTGACTGAACAAGTTATAGGTGGCACAAAAGACAGATGGTTCACACCACGGGTAGTCATGGAGTTAAGGGAATATTGTAGTTCATTGTGGAGAGGGGAGATGTGAGAGAGGAAATGCTGATGTAATCCATGATCGGTGTTGCAAACACAACTTGCAACATTTAGCTTCACCGCCCAATTATGATACAACTACTGGAAAAACAAGACAGTTGACACAAAGTGTTCTGGACTGAGCCGATACGTGATGAAGGGGCCACTTATGACTCAGTCTCATCTTTTTGCATGCATTTCCGATCTACTGTAGTCAGCAACAATATAAATTCAAACACCGAGTGTCGAAGAATGCCCAGTCATTATTGAGGAAACGTTGCCCATTTCTGGCTAGTGAATTCTTATTCGTTGGTGACTTGTTAAATCACTCAACAGCCATTGCAGCCACCTAATGGTTGTATGGGAGAGGGAGTGTCCCTTAAGCAATGGGAGTGCAGGTAGGGGTGAAAGCATTTGGTGAAGTGCTGAAAATATACTTTTAGTACAGATGATGTGCTATGACAGAGATGTCACACAGAAATTGAACAAGAGTTTTGAGATAGCATATTTTAAAGACTTTTGTGTTCAAGTCTGATGTGATACAGTTGCAACAACTACATACACTAATCATGTATATACTTTGTACAGCACACACCACACACTGTAGATTGAAAAGACTGGCAGCAATGATAGAGGGTATTAAGTGAAACTGTAGCACCTGAGCTTCCTTTCAAATTAACATTTTGCACAGAGTACAGAAATCCACTGAGCCGACTTCTAATAAGCTTATAACATCAATTGGGAAGTAAACTCATTGTACATGATAATGGGTAATAATGGCAAATATTTTTTTATTGTATTCTATTTCCATAACTTTGACTTAGCCTCAGGAAGTGGCACAAGCAGTTATGTAAACTACTCCGCAGCATGTGTGGTCAGCTCCCACGCTATTATGCTGAGCTAGGGACGCCACTATGCTATTGCTGAGTGAGACATGCCAACTTTCTGTCACAAACCCCCCAATGGGGGGACCGGGTGCCATCATGTGATGTACGAATGAGTGTCGGAGATGTAGCAGCCACGACAGTGGATCGCTCTCTTGCCTGCCAGCTTCCTTACCGTCTGGACATGTCTGCCAGTCCTTCCTATTGAGGGTGAAATGCTCTTTCTGTACCATGTGCACTTCACTCCACGGCTGTAGCCAGTTTTCGTGAATATTGTGTCCCTTAATGGTAGTTCTTGGGAACAAAACCCATTTTCCCCTGAATCCTGGCATTTATCATTTTACATGTAGGAAAACCACCCTGGATGCCCACCTGCTGCCATCCTGACATGTACATCATTTGTTCATGTCCCTGTTTCTCTCATCAAGTCTAACATAACACTAATGGTGGTGAGCAATGAAGTGCAGCTTGTAAGAAAAGCATTACACAATAACTGCAATGTCAAGTCTGTCAGTAAGCAGACGTGTGCATTTATGCTTTTGGTTTAACAACTTAGCTGCTGTGATGTTTTTGGTTTAATTCAACACGTTCATCAATTTTTGCTTTTTTTCTGGGTGAGCACAAAGAATGATCTCGCAAAAATGTGTGCTTTGAATGTCAATTTGTGGTCATAGCATGTTGGAAAACAGCTTCATTGCCGTGTACCCAGATGCTAGTTTCAATTTTTTGATGTGTTTTTACTTGCTGTAGCACATCTGTGATTTTTAAGAGCTAATTAAATCCATTATCACAAATTAATGTATAAACACTGAATTGTACATTTAATTTCCTTCACTTAGACAGATTTTATATAAAGTATTGGAGAGGATTCCTATTTTTAATAATATATGCCAATTACATGTGTTTTAGCTCGTATTTTGGGGGTCTTAACATTTTCCTCAAATCTACATTTTTGTCAATTTTGCAATTTTTTCAGCCTGGACCACATGAAAATATGAAATAGGGGTTCCACTGTGTCTAGATACTGGGACTGAAAGGTTCTTTTAGCTACATGGCAAGTAGTAATGTTTATTCCACAGCTGTATGCAAGTAATAATTTACTACAAATATCTTCACTACTTTTACATTGCCGAACACTTTTTGAAGATCGACAAGTCCTATGAATGTGTCTTGATATAATTCTTGTTTTCACTGTCAGTCGCAACGTCAGACTTGCCTCTCTAGCGCTCTCACCTTTCCGAGAGCCACACGAATCTTCGTCTAAGAGATCCCTAATTTGATAACACCTGTCAACAGTCTGGAATTTCCTCAATGCAGGAAGGTTACCACACTGTTCTAGATTCACTTGTTATGTAAATAAAACAGCCTGGTTTTGCTGCAACTAAATTGAGTTGCAGCACGAAAATAAGGTTTTATTTACAAAGTGAAGGCTGATGAGAAATGGATGTGGTGTACTCTTCAAATCCACCGACATAGAAATTGAAACTGTTTGTGTGTTTGTTTGGGAAGACTAAGTACAGGGGTGGGCATAAAATGGTAATTAGATCCTTCTAATGGCCACCAGAATCATATTCTGATGTAACCAAAAACTTTAGAGAAAACATCAGTTCACTTGTAGGTAAGATTCCCAATCATACTGTAATCACAGATCGGTACTTTAATAATTCAACAATCAATTGGGAAAATTGCAGTTTTATTAGTGGTGGGTGTGATAAACATATCCCGTGAAACATCATTAAACGCCTTCTCTGAAAACTACCCAGAACAGATAGTTCAGAACCCCACTCCTGATGGAAATATATTGGATCTAATGGCATCAACAGACCTGAACCTATTGGAGGATGACAGCTTCGAAACTGTTATCAGTGACCACGATGCGGTTGTAGAAACAATGATTACCAATCACATTTTACTGTCAAGAGAGCAATGTGTGATGCCTTCAGTGAGTATTGTAGCAGAGTATTGTCAAATGATGTTTCGCAAAAGCCAAAGAAATTATGGTAATATGTAAAGGTCGTTAGTGGCACTAAAATTAGTGTCCACACCGTAGCAAATGACACAGGAATCGAATTTGAGGGTAGCAAAGCAAAAGCTGAAATCTTTAAATCTGTTTTTAAATGTTCTTTTACAAAGGAAAACCCAGGACAATTACCCCAATTTAATCCTCGTACTGCTGAAAGATGCATGAAATCAATATTACAGTCTGTTTAAAATTACTTGACAATTGGCATCTGTCACTTGCCACTACAGTGTTGCCACATTACCTGATGGCTACTGCTCCGTTCTAGGTAACACACAAACACGGTAAGTCACTTCACAAATGTTGTTAATGTGTAGCATGGAGCAATGTTGGAAGCATCTGTCAGAAGGTATGTCAGAAATGAAAGCTGATTTTAAGTGACCAATGACTAAACTGCAGCTGGAGACACGTTTTGCGGCCCTGAATTTAAACTCATGTCCTAAGCTAACCACAACCTCATGATGTGTAATGTATTCGAGGAGGTAGTATCAACAATCTGCGTCAGTTCTAAAACCACGATCATTTTGTACACAGCTGTTAAAGCTGACCTCCAAGAGCAAACTCGAGACAGAAAAAGTTCAGTCCAGCAGAGCAGGTTATTAGACTAGCCATCGTGCTGAAGTACAACCTGCAGACAACCTGTTGTATGCTTGAATGTGGTCACCCAGTCGTCATGTTGAATTGTAGCTTTCAGAAACTTGTTTCATGCAATGTTGTGTAAAACTTATCTAACGCAAGCCGATCTCTGTGAGTACGATAACGGCACATGTGACCCTGAATCGCGTCTTGTGAAGAAGTATGTTTGTGAAGTGGTTATTATGTATGATGAAGTAAAGTGGAAGACCACGATTTGGGATCCAAATACATCAAGAAAAAATTCCAGACAAGGAATTGGAAGTAAACTGACCAAATGTAGTGGCAGTCTGGCAATGGCGAACGGTTTGGGTATGACACTGAGTGCTCTGATTGGAGGAAACCAGCTAACACATCTGTAGTGCCTCCTTTTCTTTTCTACCAGTAACTCACCGAAAAATCTTAACACAAGCTTTAATATAAAATTTAATTGTAGCATTACTGAGGATGAGGAACCGGGGAATATGAATCACCCACAAGCTTCACTTTAAGTTTGCATTTATTGCAACACAACCAATTAAAACGCCAACAATTACATGTTGCGATTGATTAGGTAGGTCACAGCTATGCTGACAACAATTTACACAAACAGATTAAGGCTTGCAAATTTAGAAATTTTAAATTCCACGAAAATTAGGGAATAAACAGTTACACTGAAGAACAACTTGGTTCAGATATGACTGGTATACATTATAGTACTGAAACACTTTTCGACTAAATAAATCGTAGAAAACGGAGAACTAAGCAGATTCATGTGTTACAGGAAACTGGGTCAGTTAGTTTAATTTGAGAGTGATATTTCAGTGGGCTTAAACACTAAATAAAGCAGGATAAATCTAGCACCCATTAATAGGGGCATATACATTAAATCATGGAAACAGCACAATAAATTTAAAAATATCATAAATATATGAAGAGCACAAGGCAAAAATGATGATAGTCACTTTTTTGTAACTTTTCAGGGCGATGAATTTTCTGCTCTAGTCTCTCGTATATCATAAGCGTTCACCGTATAATTATCACAACAGCATTTTTATTGTTCTATATCTATTTGTTTAGGTAATAAATGTAATACAATAAACACATTTTCAATTTTAAGGTGCTTTATTAATTAAGAACTTAAATAGGTACACAAAAAACATGGTAAAAGTGATGGCAGTCATAAAAAACTTCATAAAAACGATGAAAGTCCACTATCTTTCTGTGATTCTTCAGTGGATCTTGTAACCTGTAAACAGATTCTGTTTACTGTTTATTTTATAAAATTTTTAATATTCTAGATCTTAACACATTATGCCCATATAAATTTGATTTTAATACTGTTATTTACAACTTATGTTTTGTCAATGAGGAAGTTCTTCAAAGTACTTTTGAGCAGATGGACTACAAAACTGCTTCAGATGCTGCAGGTCTTGGTACTTTCCAGGTTTTAGTTTAATCAGATCTGGAAATAAGCAAACTTTTGGGCTAAAACAAGGGAACCTGCTGGTGGTTTTTGTCATAATATAGTAACCTACCTACTTACATAGCGTATTATGAATTTAACCAATAACCTAACTAAATATCTGTTGTAATAATGGCAAAAATATTTCCTGTACTGATACGTTTTCATTACTTTCAAGGTTACACTATTGTTATGAGGTATTATTCTATAACTCATTATATGTCTATAGATTATTGATATGTGACAGCAAAGGTAAAGTGTTGAGTCATTTTCTCTTACCTTCACGCAGAATTGGTGGTAAAGAGGATGTATTATCACCAGGGTCTTCTGTCTCTCTTGAAAGCTTGGTAAGTTGGTGTTGTGTTAGGATCGGTGACATAAGAAAGTACCCAGTGTATGATGATCTGTGTTCAACTAACCTGCAATGGTCTTTTGAAAATTTTATTTCACAAATTGGTCGTGTAGCAAATGGGCATTTCTTGTGATAGTGATTTTCCAAAAAAGTAGTCCATTTTCTAAATAGGTTTTGGTCAGCTTCAATCACAGTGAAAGGCGAAGGCTTTACTCTGGCATTCTTTATTTCATTTACCCAACATTGATAAGCCCAGCCAAGTATGTGGACTGAGAATCATTAGATTCTAAACTATTAAAATGAGAAATTAATATTTTTCTTTCACCTTCACAAACTCTATCATAACACTGTAGTGTTTTACATCTGCAATCGGGCCCAGTTTCATGAGTACACACTTTAAGTTTTTTCATCACATCTCTTACCCTTCCATGGGATTTTCTCTTCTTTGTGCTAGGTTTACTGACGTTTTCACACTCTTCATTCACACTTGACTCACTTAATTCACTCATTTTCACAAAAACTACTACCAAGAACACAAGCTATAAACTTTGGCAACTTTCTAACCACAAACACAAAGTAAACAAAAGAGTGAAGACAGCACGTTGAACTCCTGATCAAGCAGGTTTTGCCAACCTTATGAAATGACTCTCATCATATGTGCCGTGAACACAGATGACATTCATCGGTTTTACCGTGCACAACAAAAATAAAATCGCAAATAACTTAGTAACTGCCAGCATTCTTGCCATGTACACCCCGCTACAAATTCGGCCGTATTTGAGCTACTTTGTCCTAACCTGAAAAAGGGAAAAAATTGACTATCATCATTTTTGCCTTGTGCTCTTCATATATAAACAGGATTCTAACATAACTCTGTTTCACCATGAACAATTCAGCATATAAAAGGGGTTACAAACTATTCTTAAAACCATCACTTTGGGATCACATTGGCCATGTAAAATCAACTTAATAAACTCGATCACAATAAGTTACTGTCTAGAGCTATATAAAACTATCATAAGATCAAAGGAATCCTAATGGACCAGCACTGGCTTAAAGCTAGCTTGAGGAATTAAACCCCTCCCTAAGGCTGATGCAGGTAAAGAAAGGGTAAGATTGACCTCCACAAGGTGCTTAACTCATTAACTGAAGCGACTGGCCGAAGAACAAACAAGTCACGATAGAAATTGTAACAGCCACCAGGAGCCGGGCAACTGTAATGACATATAGGAAGAGACCCACCAATGAATCTTTGCAGATTACGGGCATTCACACTTCCAGAATTGTTGTTGTTGTTGTTGTGGTCTTCAGTCCAGAGACTGGTTCCAGAAAAAGGGTAGAAAATAAAAGACCTTGTAGTCACTCAAGAAATGAGAGGACTGGAATGAACTGCATAAAATTACTATTAATTAACCTAAGTAATAAATTAGTTATACCCCATATTACTGTTGTGAGTGTTGAGGCACTTAACAGACCATTAAGATGACATAATGTGGACTTGACCAGAGCTCAAAAAAAGAGAACATCGCATGTCAAAATCCCATTTAACAAGCGAAACAAGTTTTACATAATTTAAAGTATAAAATAGTTATTTAACTAATTGACTAAAACCTCATAGAAAACTGGATAAACACGTTACACAAATGCAAATTTAAGTCACATTTATGTTGGTTGCTTGACGTATGTCGTGAGTGGTATGGGACATCCTGGTTATTTATTCAAACAAACCCAGGACTCAACCACAAGACAACAAAAATTCATTTATAATAGATTGGGCTGTATATTAACACTGAAATGAACCCAACAGCACAAAACGGAAGAGAATACTAAAGCATCTGATAGGAACAGTCAACAGTAGTCACGATGAATAACTTTGGCAATATGGCCAGGTCACTGAATCACCGTTTTAGTGGAATGTGAATGTCAAGCACCACTAAACAAAGGTGTATGATAGGTCTTACTTTGATTGATGCACACTCCGACAAATAGCTACTGGTACCGGAACACAGTCTTGATTCCACACCGCCAACATAGAAGAAGCAGAACTGATAGAATTTCCATAATGTCTTGAATCAGGCACCACTACTACGTCCCGATGCCAGTAACCTTATCAAGGCCATGTCCACGCTTGGCATGGAGCGTCGACAACGGTCGCACTACTCGCTACCATTCCCCACTGCTGGCCTTCCCATCACCCACTGCAGCACGTGCAACGAGGAACCACTCCATGCAGAGCACACAGCGCCCCCTTGGAATTGCTAGTAAACAAAAGATGGCGCGTGGCGCGAATTAAAATTAACATTGCACGCGACATGAAGAGGGAGTGGAATCGAACTGTGAGGAACACACAGTTCAACATCAAGAATCAATTATCAAGTAATTTTAATCAGGCTATAATGTCAGTGCTGTTAAGAAACAACTGAAATCATTAAAACTGAACCAAGCTGGAAGAAACTTCAAGTTACACCCACCTACAAGAAGGGTAATAGAAGTGATCTACGAAACTATTGTCCAATATCCTTGACAATGATTTGTTGTAGAATCTTAGAACATATTCTGAGCTCAAAGATTAGGAGGTATCTTGAACAGAATGACATCCTCCATGCCAACCAGCATGGATTCCAAAAACATTGGTCACGTGGAGCTCAACTCATACATTTTTCACATGACATACTGAAAGCTTTGGATCAAGGCAGTCAGGTAGATGCAGTATTTCTCAATTTCTGAAAAGGATTTGACTCAGTACCACACCTGTGCTTACTACCAAAAGTTCAATCATATGAGGTATCAAGTGAAATTTGTGACTGAACTGAGGAGTTTTTGGTAGGGAGGATACAGCATGTTATCTTGAATGGAGAGTCATCATCACTGTACGTAGAAATAACTACAGGTGTACCTCAGGGAAGTGTGTTGGGACCCTTGCTGTTCATGAGGTATATTAATGACCTTGTGGACAATATTAACAGTAAACTCATATTGATTGCAGGTGATGCAGTTATCTATAATGAAGTACTGTCTCAAAGAGGCTGCATAAATATTCAGTCAGATCTTGATAAGATTTCAAAGTGGTGCAAAGATTGGCAACTTGTTTTAAATGTTCATAAATGTAAAATTGTACACTTCACAAAAAAGTAGTATCCTATGACTATACTATCAGTGAGTCACAATCAGAATTGGCCAACTCATACAAATACCTGGGAGTAACACTTCATACGAGTGTGACACGGAATGATCACATAGGCTCAGTTGTGGACATAGCAGGTGGTAGGCTTGTTAGAATACTGGGGAAATGCAAATATTCTACAAAGGAGACTGATTACAAATCATTTGTGTGATACATTCTAGAATATTGCTCAAGTGTGTGGGGCCCGTATCAAACAGGACTAACAGTAGATCTTGAACATATATAGAGAAGGGCAGCACAAATGGTCACAGGTTTGTTCGTTCTGCGGGAAAGTATTACAAAGATGCTGAAGAAACTGAACATTTGAAGAATGAGAACCGGCTTTAAATGATGGTTCTACAAATATACTACAACAACCAACATGTTGCTCACATAGGGGTCATGAGGACCAGATTAGAATAATTACAGAATGCACAGAGGCATTCAAACAATCACTCTCCTCATGCTCTAAACATGACTGGAATGGGAAGAAACCTTAATAACTGGAACAATGTGACATACAGTCTGCCATGCAATTCATGAGAAGGGTCTACTAGTCAGCTTTGATGTCACTTCTCTTTTCACCCAGGTGCCGCTGGATGATTCCTTAGCTCTACTCGAAGATCACTTCGATGAGGACACACTCAGACTCTTTCGTTTCGTGTTAACCACAACATACTTCAAATGTGGTGGGAAATTCTATGAACAAACATATGGTGTTGCCATGGGCTGCCCCCTGGTCCCAGGTATTGCCAACTTGTACATGGAGCACTTTGAAGATGTGGCACTGAACACCACCCGCCATAAACCAAAGGTGTTCTACAGATACGTAGGCAACAATTTTGTAGTGTGGCCCCATGGCAAGGAAAAACTACTGGAGTTTCTACGCCATCTCAATGGCATACATGACAGGATCAAATTAACCATGGAGGTAGAAGAGAATGGCTGCCTTCCCTTCTTGGATATTTTGATCAAGAAAAATCCGGATGATGCCGGCCGAAGTGGCCGTGCGGTTAAAGGCGCTGCAGTCTGGAACCGCAAAACCGCTACGGTCGCAGGTTCGAATCCTGCCTCGGGCATGGATGTTTGTGATGTCCTTAGGTTAGTTAGGTTTAACTAGTTCTAAGTTCTAGGGGACTAATGACCTCAGCAGTTGAGTCCCATAGTGCTGAGACCCATTTGAACCATTTAGACCCAAAAATCCGGATGGTACATTGGGACACTCCGTCTACAGCAAGAAGATGCACACGGACTTATATCTCAATGCTCAGTACTGAACACCTTAGTACAAAGAGTAAGGTCGATCTGTGACAGCGAGAGTTTGTCACATGAGTTAGCACATCTGCGGGAAATCTTCCATAAGAATGGCTACACCAAGACACAAATAAGACATGCCTTGCGTGCAGACAAGAGGCGGGAGGAGAAACCAAAAGAAGACGAAGCAAAACGTGTGGCGTTTCTACTGTTTGCTGGACCGCCAACAGCCAATATCGCAAGAATATTAGAGAAGCATGAAATAACGACCATCTTTCTCGCACTGAAGAAAGTCAAAGATATACTTCGCTCAACCAAAGACAAACTAGGGCTGCAGATGCCAGGCATTTACAGTATTGGGTGCGAATGTGGGGTGGAATATATCAGGCAGACACAACAATGTATCTCCCAGTGCTGTACTGAACACATCAGGAACGTACAACTAGGACAGACAAACAAGTCTGCTGTAGCAGAACATAGCATTATCAAGGGACACACCTTCCAATTTGAAAAAAAACGAAGAAGCTGTGCAGCACCAACGGTTTCTGGGACTCGATCTTCAAAGAGGCAGTGGAGATACATCTGCACAACAATTTAGTAAACACAGGTAGCGGTTTTCAGCTCAGTGCAGCATGGAATCCCACAACTGACAAAATATGTCAGGAATGCTCCGATCTGAAGGCAGCGGCGTCCGCACACAGATTGGATAGCCACCGGGTCTTGACGCCGGTCCACGCCGTGGTGCCCCCCAACCACCGACGACGCGGTACCCCCTTCTGGAGGTACATGATTGGCCGGCCTACAGTAGCAGATGATGGCCAAGCAGCTATATAGATATGCACAACACAGCATCCCAACACTTCACCAGAAGATGATGGGTATGAAACTCATTGAAACATTGCGACAAGACGACGCCACCACTCGGCTGATAACCCAAGAAGAATTCATCAGTGGAATACGCTGAGAAAGACTGAAATCGCATGCATTTCACAGTTGTTTGCAGAATGTAGACATAGTTGTAGATAACAGACAGGCAACAGAACTACTACTCTTTATGGACCTGTTGATTTTTTTAAAGATCCTTAGGGGTTGTATTTTAAAAGCTAATATCTGTTGATATGCATGCAATGTCTGCAGAACTAAATCTAACACATCTCTATTTAGTTATTTATTAGTGGGTGCACTGTTTGCAGCCGCTTGGAGGAAGTAGTTATTGAATTTGGTGGTGACACTTCCATGTGAGATTATCACAGTTGGATCCATGGTGTAAGAAACAAATAAATTTCTTATTTTTATTAATGAGCTCCCACACTGTACAAAAGCCACTACCAAGCATATTCTTCTAAAATTTTAGGCCTCTACATCGGCAATAAATTAAATTCTCGGTTGGTCCATTATGGCCAGGGGACATCGACTGGTTAAATAATTGTCAGTGTCAATAAAATTCACCAACAGCCATGTATTTTAAGATATTATTTTGTTTTATTCTTAAGGCTACCAGTTTCAGCATTTCATTGTGCCATCTTCAGGCCCCATACGCTTCTATCCAAATAAACAAACTTGTCGTATAGTACCATAAATCACTGGATATCATGAATTCAACCATTATACAACTGGTTCATTCAAAGGCGTGACAGCAAACTTGTGATTTATGGTGCTATATGACAACTTTTTTTATTTGGATAGAAGCATATGCGGCCTGAAGGTGGCATAATGAAGTGCCGAAACTGGTAGCCTTGCGAATAAAATACAATAATATCTCAAAGTACATGGCTGCTGCTGAATTTTATTGACATAGACAATAAATTAAATTTTCTTGATGCATAATGGATCAATGAAGATCAAGAATAAATTAAATTGGTTGTGCCATATTCTGGACTTGACAGAAAGACTTAGTTCAGCAACTTATACTCTACATATTATAGCAGCAACTGCAAATACTGATGTTGTTAAGGCTGCTTATTTTGGCTATTTTCATTGTTGTCATATGGGATAATGTTTTGGGGAGATAAACCACTGGCAAATAAAATATTTGTCACTCAGAATTCTAAGTGGTGTGAGTATAAATCATTCATGCAGAATCCTTTTTAAGCACAAAAAATATTAACAGTGACCTCACAATATATCCTATCCCACACGTCCTTTTTTATTTAAGAACCAACCCATACAAAAAAACAACAGTGATTATCTTGGCTATGACACAAGATCGAAACAAGACTTGCATGTGGATGGAAAAAACTTGAACCAGTACAAAAAAGCAAAAATATGTTTAATGCATTTCTTATGGACATGAAAAGTCTTAGTAGAGTAATACCGCAATTTAAAAGTAAATTAAAAGAATATCTTCTGGAACACTACATTTATTCTTATGATGAGTTCTTTGACATAAACAATGTGCACTAATCATCTCGGAGGGGGGGGGGGGGGGGGTTGTTTGGTGAAGGAGACCAGACAGCGCGGTCATCAGTCTCATCGGCAGTCTCATCGGGTTAGTGAAGGACAGGGAAGGAAGTCGGCCGTGCCCTTTCAAAGGAACCATCCCGGCATTTGCCTGGAGCGATTTAGGGAAATCACAGAAAACCTAAATCAGGATGGCCGGATGCGGGATTGAACCGTCGTCCTCCCGAATGCGAGTCCAGTGTCTAACCACTGCGCCACCTCGCCCGGTTTGACATAAACACTTCTATATTGTAAGTCAGATATGGCACATTGACTTTTAGTATTTGTTGTTACCACTTTGTAACTGAACATGATGACGTATGTCAGAATGACAATGTACTTCGCTTCTGGCATAGTCCATATCAATTCAGGCAGGCTAGGAAAAAATCTTACGTTCATAGTCTCTAATGTTATTGAATTTTGCATATGTTAAAGTAAAGGACTACGTGAGGAACACATATTTTTTTGTTTTCTTCAAAAAAAATTCTGCTCCAAGATACAGCCCTCCAAAGATGACACTGCTCATACTGTTTTAAAGATGTGAATTTTGGAAAAAATTTTAAAATCTCTGGAACAGTTCTAGATATTTTGTCTTTTTTTTTTTTTTGAAAGATAATTGCTTTATGATTACAAAGAAATCCTCCATTTGGACTTATCTGTCTTCAAAGCATTGTGAACAGGAAGGGAGCACTGATGGTGTTGTTGCTATCCTTCAGCTGGGAACCTGTATCCAGCAGCTGGTCCATGTGGTAGCATAAAGTTCACTACAATTTCGTTTAACTCATAACTGGTGTCTACAATCTCTGCAATCCACCAGTCACAGTCATACACACACGCCACAAACATCCCCCTTCTCAGGTTGTGAATCTGAATATTATCTTGCTGTTTCTGAGGTGTTAGCCGAACGAACAAAATTTCTTCTTTCTTGCTCTTTGAAGTCTGTGCAATATGAGTTCACCCATCATTTTGTGTCCAAAAATGTGTCTTCTGAATTCCTTTCACAGGAGTAGTTTGTTTGGACCATTCTTCTTCTTTTTGCTCATGGAATTCTACAATTTCCTCTTTGGACAAAAGAATGAGGGCTGTGGATGTGTAAGATTTCCCGACTCTCATAAAATCCTCAGCATTCTGAATCACAGCTATACTCGGTCTGGAAAGATTATGTTTTGTAGCGTGGTGCTTCAGCAGGCCTCCTACACCATCACATGGTCCCTTCCTGTGACCAGTATCACTGTATACCCAGTCAGTTGGCACAAACGACTTACTCAATTCATACAGGTGTTAACGATTTTTAAAATGACTAGCAGCACCATCAGAAATAATAATGATCTTCTCTGCCCCTGTTTGCAGTTGAAGAATTTGAGTTGCTTCTACAGGATGACCATAATAGGGATCTGGTCTTCCAAAGACTCTTTTTACAAACTTCACATTTCTTGATTTGTCTACCATGTACTTTGATACTGATGGAACATGGTTCAAAATTGTTTTCTTTGAATAAAAGTTAAAATTTGCTCCTTTTCACTGTAGGATCCACAATATTCAACAGTTGAATTGATATTTGTGAAAAATTCCTGGCAAGAGTGCTTTGGTTCATTTTCTTCTGAAGGTGGAACTTCTACTTTGAAGAGTATGGTCAGTTTTGCTGTAGTGTATTCATACACAGCTTTAATAATTTCTCTGGACTTTCTTGATGCATAGAGCTTATGACTCGACTTCTCTGACCATGGTTTCTTAACAGAACTAACACCTACCCCTGTAATGAGCTGATTCAGAATATTTAATTCTTCCTCCATTGATGCAAAATCTGCATCATTTGCACCATGGGAGACTTGACCTTGTTCAGATGCTATCATTGTCGTTATTCTATCAAAATGTTTAGGAAACAAAAAGTCATCACTGGAAACATCTTCACTTCGAAACAGAGTCTTCAAATGAGAACACTTATTCCCAACCTGAACAAAGTATGTCTTTTTGTGTCTTACATATCACTCTATTATGGATATGCAAATAGTCAGCACACTTCGCTCTCCTGTGGCCCCAGTCAGAAGACATTTCAAACAGTCCTTTTCACAAAACACACTGCAACTGTGCAACTGATAAATTCCTCATGAAAATGCAGAACTAACTGGATGGTCTCAGATTTCTTAGTAGCCTCTCCAGTGTGTGTGTATATATATATATATAAAACATTCCACGTGGGAAAAATATATCTAAAAACAAAGATGATGTGACTTACCGAACGAAAGTGCTGGCAGGTTGATAGAAACACAAACAAACACAAACATACACACGAAATTCTAGCTTTCACAACCAACGGTTGCTTCGTCAGGAAAGAGGGAAGGAGAGGGAAAGGCGAAAGGATGTGGGTTTTAAGGGAGAGGGTAAGGAGTCATTCCAATCCCGGGAGCGGAAAGACTTACCTTAGGGGGAAAAAAGGACGGGTATACACTCACACACTCACACACACATATCCATCCGCACATACACAGACACAAGCAGACATTTGTAAAGGCTGTGTATGTGCGGATGGATATGTGTGTGTGTGCGAGTGTATACCCGTCCTTTTTTCCCCCTAAGGTAAGTCTTTCCGCTCCCGGGATTGGAATGACTCCTTACCCTCTCCCTTAAAACCCACATCCTTTCGTCTTTCCCTCTCCTTCCCTCTTTCCTGATGAGGCAACAGTTTGTTGCGAAAGCTTGAATTTTGTGTGTTTGTTTGTGTTAGTTTGTGTGTCTATCGACCTGCCAGCGCTTTGTTTGGTAAGTCACATCATCTTTGTTTTTAGATATATTTTTCCCACGTGGAATGTTTCCCTCTCTCTCTCTCTCTCTCTCTCTCTCTCTCTCTCTATATATATATATATATATATATATATATATATATATATATATATATATACAAAGATGATGTGACTTACCAAATGAAAGTGCTGGCAGGTCGACAGACACACAAACGAACACAAACATACACACAAAATTCAAGCTTTCGCAACAAACTGTTGCCTCATCAGGAAAGAGGGAAGGAGAGGGAAAGACGAAAGGATGAGGGTTTTAAGGGAGAGGGTAAGGAGTCATTCCAATCCCGGGAGCGGAAAGACTTACCTTAGGGGGAAAAAAGGACGGGTATACACTCGCGCACACACACATATCCATCCACACATATACAGACACAAGCAGACATTTGTTGCGAAAGCTTGAATTGTGTGTATGTTTGTGTGTCTGTCGACCTGCCAGCACTTTCATTTGGTAAGTCACATCATCTTTGTTTTTAGATATATTTTTCCTACGTGGAATGTTTCCCCTCTATTAAAACTATATATATATATATATATATATATATATATATATATATATATATATATATATATATATATATACTCCTGGAAATTGAAATAAGAACACCGTGAATTCATTGTCCCAGGAAGGGGAAACTTTATTGACACATTCCTGGGGTCAGATACATCACATGATCACACTGACAGAACCACAGGCACATAGACACAGGCAACAGAGCATGCACAATGTCGGCACTAGTACAGTGTATATCCACCTTTCGCAGCAATGCAGGCTGCTATTCTCCCATGGAGACGATCGTAGAGATGCTGGATGTAGTCCTGTGGAACGGCTTGCCATGCCATTTCCACCTAGCGCCTCAGTTGGACCAGCGTTCGTGCTGGACGTGCAGACCGCGTGAGACGACGCTTCATCCAGTCCCAAACATGCACAATGGGGGACAGATCCGGAGATCTTGCTGGCCAGGGTAGTTGACTTACACCTTCTAGAGCACGTTGGGTGGCACGGGATACATGCGGACGTGCATTGTCCTGTTGGAACAGCAAGTTCCCTTGCCGGTCTAGGAATGGTAGAACGATGGGTTCGATGACGGTTTGGATGTACCGTGCACTATTCAGTGTCCCCTCGACGATCACCAGTGGTGTACGGCCAGTGTAGGAGATCGCTCCCCACACCATGATGCCGGGTGTTGGCCCTGTGTGCCTCGGTCGCATGCAGTCCTGATTGTGGCGCTCACCTGCACGGCGCCAAACACGCATACGACCATCATTGGCACCAAGGCAGAAGCGACTCTCATCGCTGAAGACGACACGTCTCCATTCGTCCCTCCATTCACGCCTGTCGCGACACCACTGGAGGCGGGCTGCACGATGTTGGGGCGTGAGCGGAAGACGCCTAATGGTGTGCGGGACCGTAGCCCAGCTTCATGGAGACGGTTGCGAATGGTCCTCGCCGATACCCCAGGAGCAACAGTGTCCCTAATTTGCTGGGAAGTGGCGGTGCGGAGACTGCGATGGAGCTCCGTATGCCACGGCAAACTGGCTGACACTGACGGCGGCGGTGCACAAATGCTGCGCAGCTAGCGCCATTCGACGGCCAACACCGCGGTTCCTGGTGTGTCCACTGTGCCGTGCGTGTGATCATTGCTTGTACAGCCCTCTCGCAGTGTCCGGAGCAAGTATGGTGGGTCTGACACACCGGTGTCAATGTGTTCTGTTTTCCATTTCCAGGAATATATATATATATATATATATATATATATATATATATATATATATATATATATATATATATATATATAAAAAACAAAGATGATGTGACTTACCAAATGAAAGTGCTGGCAGGTCGACAGACACACAAACGATCACACACATACACACAAAATTCAAGCTTTCGCAACAAACTGTTGCCTCATCAGGAAAGAGGGAGGGAGAGGGAAAGACGAAAGGATGTGGGTTTTGGGGGAGAGGGTAAGGGGTCATTCCAATCCCGGGAGCGGAAAGACTTACCTTAGGGGGAAAAAAGGACGGGTATACACTCGCACACACACACATATCCATCCACACATATACAGACACAAGCGGACATCGGAATCGGATCGGAAAGACTTATCTTAGTGGGGAAAAAAGGACGGATATACACTCGCACACACACACATATCCATCCACACATATACAGACACAAGCAGACATATTTTAAAGGTCTTTATATATATTTTTCCTACGTGGAATGTTTCCCTCTATTATAACCATATATATATATATATATATATATATATATATATATATATATATATGTTTGTGTGTCTGTCGACCTGCCAGCACTTTCATTTGGTAAGTCACATCATCTTTGTTTTATATGTGTGTGTGATTATAGTAGAGGGAAACTTTCCACATAGGAAAAATATATCTAAAAACAAAGATGATGTGACTTACCAAATGAAAGTGCTGGCAGGTCAACAGACACACAAACAAACACAAACATACACACAAAATTCAAGCTTTCGCAACAAACTGTTTCCGCATCAGGAAAGAGGGGAAGGAGAGGGAAAGACAAAAGGATGTGGGTTTTAAGGGAGAGGGTAAGGAGTCATTCCAATCCCGGGAGCAGAAAGACTTACCTTAGGGGGAAAAAAGGACAGGTATACACTCGCACACACACATATCCATCCACACATATACAGACACAAGCAGACATATTTAAAGACCAAATATGAATTTTGTATATATATATATATATATATAAGTGCCGGCAGGTCGACAGACACACAAAAAAACACAAACATACACACAAAATTCAAGCTTTCGCAACAATCTGTTGCCTCATCAGGAAAGAGGGGAAGGAGAGGGAAAGACGAAAGGATGTGGGTTTTAAGGGAGAGGGTAAGGAGTCATTCCAATCCCGGGAACGGAAAGACTTACCTTAGGGGGAAAAAAGGACAGGTATACACGCGCAGACACACACATATCCATCCACACATATACAGACACAAGCAGACATATTTAAAGACAGGCAATGATGAGGCAACAGTTTGTTGCAAAAGCTTGAATTTTGTGTGCATGTTTGTGTGTCTATTGACCTGCCAGCGCTTTCGTTCGGTAAGTCACATCATCTTTGTTTTTAGATATATTTTTCCCACGTGGAATGTTTCCCTATATATATATATATATATATATATATATATATATATATATATATATATATATATATATATATATATGTGGATGGATATGTGTGTGTGCGCGCGAGTGTATACCTGTCCTTTTTTCCCCCTAAGGTAAGTCTTTCCGCTCCCGGGATTGGAATGACTCCTTACCCTCTCCCTTAAAACCCACATCCTTTCGTCTTTCCCTCTCCTTCCCTCTTTCCTGATGAGGCAACAGTTTGTTGCGAAAGCTTGAATTTTGTGTGTGTGTTTGTGTTTGTTTGTGTGTCTATCGACGTGCCAGCGCTTTCGTTTGGTAAGTCACATCATCTTTGTTATATATATATATATATATATATATATATATATTTTGGTAAGTCACATCATCTTTGTTTTATATATATATATATATATATATATATATATATATATATATATATATATATATATATATATATATATAATTGCACTGAACAACTATAGGGGTAAGTCAATTATTACCCGCAATTTTGTTATATTTTTGTTTATTTTGGTAGTACTGTTGTTTTATGTTGATGCATGCTTTGTTTATTTGTTGTTATATCTTTGCAATTTTCAAGCTGCTAGGTTAGTTTTGTTAATGCTGTCTTGCTGTTAACCATGGCTGCTCCACTGTCTATTTGCACCAAAGAAGAGCAACGTTCAGTGATTTGTTTTTTTGTGGTCAGAAAGCGTATCAGGGGCCGAAATGGTCAGAAGGCGTATCAGGAGCCGAAATTCATCGAAGACTTTCGGTACAATACGAGAACAGTGTTTTGCCGCAATGGATTGTCTACGAATGGATTGAAAAATTTCAAAATGGTCGCACAAGTGTTACGCAGGATGGAGGAGACGGACAACCATTTACCGCCCCAAATGAAGAAACCATTTAGCGTTCACGTGAAATGATTCTCTTAGACAGATGATTAACTACTGACGAAGTGCCACATCGTCTGCAAATTAGTCATGATTCTGCTTACAAAATCATTCACAACAGACTTGGTTTTCATAAAGATTGTGACAGAGGGGCCCCAAAACAACTCACACAGTTGCATAAACAAACACGCTTGGACGTATGCAAAAACATTTGGAAGGCTATGGTAACAAAGAGAACAACTACTTAGACAGGGTCATAACTCATGACAAAACACAGATCCAGCATTACGAGCCACAGTGTAAATGGCAGTGTGTGGAATGGAAATATCCAAATTCGCCATGCAAGAAAAAGCTCAAGACCCAACCGTCCACAGGAAAACTGATGCTTAAGTTTTTTTGGGATGCATAAGGTCCATTACTGGAACATTATGGGGTAAAGGGCACAACAATAAACAGTGTACATTACAGTGAGATGCTTACTGCCAGGCTAAAGCAAAGGCTGTGGATTGCTGTCAAAAGGTGTCGCATTGTTGCATGATAATGCCTGTCCGCATACTGCTGCCCACTCTGCAGAAACGCTCCAGAAACTCGTATTTGAAGTACTGGATCATCCTCTATATGGTCCCGATCTTTCCCCTTCAGACTATCACTTGTTTGTTCTACTCAAGCAGGCATCAAGGGGCCGTCGATTTGCGTCGGACGAAGCAGTGAAAGAAGCGGTGCATTCCTGACTCACAGCTCAACTGAGAACCTTCTTTTATGAGGGCATCAGGAAGCTCGTACAACGATGGACCAAGTGCGTTGAAACACAAGGAGACTATGTCGAAAAATGATGTTCTTGTAAGTTTCCTATTGAATTACAATAAAATTTTATAACTACTTTGCGCATAATAATTGACTTACCCTTGTACAATACAGAAACATGCTATGAACAACCACGACAAAGAAACTGACAAGAAACGACAAGGTGTAAGAAATATCTGCAACAATGAAAGTGAAAAGAAGTAACTGCAAAAAAATGAAGCAATAACAAATAACTGCAACAAAAATAATATAAATAAACATTGTAACAAAGAAATTCGTAAGAAACAACTTCAGTGAAGACATACATTACCCTTGGAAGTTTAAAAAGAATAATTTTTTAAAATAAAATCTGTCCAAATTAAAAGTGGACGCTCTCCTTTACAGAGAATATAGTATTACATGGTACTAATCAACAGAAAAAAAATCTAACTTCTCAGGATTGGAAAAAAAACTGTAAATTATTAAAAAAAAATCAAAAGGTGACAGTAAAAGAACTTTGACAGATATGTCCAAACAGATGATACCATTGTAATCATAAAGGAATTATCTTTCAAATAAAAAAAAAAACCTCTAACAAAATATCTAGAACTGTTACAGAGATACAGTATTTTAAAAAATTTTCCAAAATTCGCAGGTTCAAAATGGTGTTCACTGTGCATCTTTGGAGACTTGTATCTTGGGGCAGGAATTTTTTTGGGAAAAAAAGGCCTATGTGTTTCTTACTTATTCCTGAATTTTAACATTTGCTAAATTCAACTGTGACTACGAAGGTAACCCCCTTGCCTGGAGTGATACGGATAACGCCCCTTGAAAAGTTATAACTTAATATGGAATAATTGTAATATATTATTGTATCCAGAATGAGATTTTCACTCTGCAGTGAAGTGTGTGCTGATATGAAACTTCTTGGCAGATTAAAACTGTGTGCCAGACCGAGACTCGAACTCGGGACCTTTGCCTCGCGGGCAAGTGCTCTACCATCTGAGCTACCGAAGCACGACTCACCCCCGGTCCTCACAGCTTTACTTCTGCCAGTATCTCGTCTCCTACCTTCCAAACTTCACAGAAGCTCTCCTGCGAACCTTGCAGAACTAGCACTCCTGAAAGAAAGGATATTGCGGAGACATGGCTTAGCCACAGCCTGGGGGATGTTTCCAGAATGAGATTTTCACTCTGGAAACATCCCCCAGGCTGTGGCTAAGCCATGTCTCCGCAATATGCTTTCTTTCAGGAGTGCTAGTTCTGCAAGGTTCGCCGGAGAGCTTCTGTATAGGTTGGAAGGTAGGAGACGAGATACTGGCAGAAGTAAAGCTGTGAGGACCGGGCGTGTGTCGTGCTTCGTTAGCTCAGATGGTAGAGCACTTGCTTGCGAGGCAAATGCCCCGAGTTCGAGTCTCAGTCGGGCACACAGTTTTAATCTGCCAGGAAGTTTCATATCAGCGTACACTCTGCTGCAGAGTGAAAATCTCATTCTGGAAACATCCCCCAGGCTGTGGCTAAGCCATATCTCCGCAATATCCTTTCTTTCAGGAGTGCTAGTTGTGCAAGGTTCGCAGGAGAGCTTCTGTAAAGTTTGGAAGGTAGGAGACAAGATACTGGCAGAAGTAAAGCTGTGAGGACCTCGTGTGAGTCGTGCTTTGGTAGCGCAGATGGTAGAGCACTTGCCCGCGAGGTAAAGGTCCCGAGTTCGAGTCTCGGTTGCGCACACAGTTTTAATCTGCCAGGAAGTTTTATTATTGTATTGTTTAACCTCTGTTTTACTTTCGGAAGTGTCTACAGTTGTAATTGTTAACATATTTTGTCCCTTTACACATACTGCAATTTGTATCTATTAGCATCTATAAGTAGGCTATGGTTCTCATGTGTAATTATGACTCGTTCCACATCTATACAATTCTCTTGCATCCTTAGACAGTTTTACTTTTTGAGCATAGGATATGACATACTTTTTTATAGACAGAGTGCAGGATTCTCCTGCTGCTAATGGGGTTTCAAATTTTGAGCACTGCTGATTCTCTGAATTAAATAGAGAGAAACTTTAATCCCAGAAGTTATCCACCCCCTTCAATTTTGGCTTTGTTTGTTTTATGGCTTTGCTGTAGGAAAATTTTTTAGCACTGCCTTCCTTACAAATTTCTCCAAACCATTCTTTCCATAATTTCTCCATAAAAAAAGATCAAATTATTGTTTATGATTCTACTGCATGATACTTTTCTTATATGATCGGTGCTTAATTGATCAATACATTTTATTGTTAACATATAACCATCATGGTCAAATAAATCATTCTGTATAACTTTGACAGTTAATTACTGCAGTTTTCTTGGTCTAAAAACAGATTTTCATTAGCTGTTTCACTACATCCTTCAACACTAGTAGGGAATTTACTGTTGGTAAAATCCAAAACTGGGCATCCATGTGCCCTCGGTCAGTACTATACGACAGGAGATCAGCATTAATATCCCCAAAAACAATGATTTTCCAGTTAAGTCTGCATGACACTTTCTTTTTTTTGCTTCTACAGTAGCACAGTATTAACTTCTGTCCATGAAGAAGAATTTGTTCAGTTACAGCAATTTTGATGTGATGTTCCGATAAGCACAAGTCTGCTAAAATTCCATCTACCTTTTCACTTTCCTGAATCAATGTGAGAAGTTACCTTTTTAATTATGAGGTTTCTGTTTGATGGAAGACACTAAATCCATTTTATTTAATATCCTTCACTTTGACCAAGCTGCAATATCTTGTTGTAATATTATCTGTCTCACCCGTAACTGTATTTATGCTGCAGTTCTATCTTTCAGATGAATGTACCCTAAAAAACAACCAAGAGAACACACCAGAAAACACTGGGATTGGATGGATACTTATTTGGTCAGACTGGATGCTTCTGGTAATTAGTCACACACATAACCTTTCACCAGAAATGTTCTGAGCTTGAGACGCAAATTACCAGAAGCACTCAGATGCAAAGAATGTCATGTAAAATGTGACTGAGTGAAGGGGGTTGCATCAGTCAGACTGGTGTGCATGTGCCTCTCCCCTGACGTAATTTTCCAAATTCTCCATTAACAGATTCCACAGAACACTTCATCCAGGCCTTGTTTCAGTCAAAGAGCAACCTATTATTTTTCATGTAGGGAGTATTTACTACATTTGACATGAACTTAACATTAGAACACCTCACGTGGTTTCTAATCCTATGCTTCCATGACAGTTTGCAGTTGTAAACTTGTCCAGATCGACAGTAAAATTTGCGTGTGGTAATCTGATAATAATGTCAGTTCAATAAAAAATAACGATTATGGGCTTTCTAAATCGAATTTTTTAATAAAACAGTTTGTAAATGGTAATAGTGCAACGACAGTTTCATTATATACTAGTAATTTCACTGCAATATTTAAGCTGAAATGAAAAGTCCAAAAGTATTATGAAGATTTTGCATTACTAAAGCAATAAATTGAGAACTGTGCCACATGCAAATGAAAAATAAAAATGAAGATTCTTCTTATATGTCATCCACTGCAGCAGAAACTAAAACTGATTGCTTGTATGTAGTCAATTAACAAAAAAATCTTTGTTTTACCTAATTTTTCATTAATTATTTTACATATATGTGCAAGTCTATTGTAAAATAATAATATATGTGCTCAAATTGTAATCTGCACAACAGCTGAAACTATAAATAGGCCTATATACTGATGTACCCAAATCGCTCTGAACGGTGATGAATAAATAAATAAAATTTATTACGGGAGATAACATTCCCATAATTTGCAAGATCAGCTGATTTCTAAGGAGTTGATAGCCGTAATGATTTCATATGACAAACGAAAACGCTAACTGCCAGAGAAACATACTAGTTTAGTTTACACGCACCATACTATCAAGATAAACTGTAATAATTTGTCTGTTACGTTGTACACAGCTGACAGTTATGTCAACACTGAAGTGACACAACAATATTAATTGTGTTAATACACTAATTTCTCAAAACTAAAACTTACCTTCTTGCACAAGGTTTTTATACTTATTTAGTCGCTATAAAAATCTTAATTGAAAGACATTGTTTCGTAGATTAAGGGTCACTGAGTTTTCAGTATGCAAATACAGAATAATTACTCTTCTGATACTATGAAGTTGGGAAAAACAATAGAACGTCCGAAATATATCATGCACACCTTCAATATCGGGCAACAATCACCAACGCAGCTACAATAATGAGATTATAGTGAAAGACATGCCTTTTATGCAGAACACCATGAAGGAAAACTATCGATCTTTTGTTCTTTATTCCTTCCTCCTTCATGTGCGAACGAAAATATAGAAATTGCAGATACATTCGTATTTTACAATGGTGAACACATTTGTACATAGTTAGTACAACGAAGAAAAATGTACAGTTATCGGTACTGGTTTGGAATTGAAGATATAATTGTGGGGAGCAGGTAATGAATTATTTCATATGTAGTGGTAGACAACGTCTGTAAGTGAAATTTAGAGGTACCTCGTATTTATTATTTATTTATTTCGAGTTTCATAGATGCTTAAGTGAACAGATGTCTGGATACAGAACGAGTCTTTTTTTAAAATTATTGTTTAGTGTAAAACAACAATAATAAGGCAGACAGTAATAGAACACATTACTATTACTTCGTCAGCATCGTTCACAGGCCCTGGACAGACAGTATGTGTGTGTCACATCTTAGCGACTGTATATTAAAACCACTACCAATAGTAGTAGTAGCTTTATTCATCCGTAGAACTCTTTTTACAAGGATATAGGATATGTCAAAGTATGTTAAAGTTTAGACCAATTTGAAATAAGCTAATTCGTATACACATAGCGTTACAGACTATTAGTTAGAGACAATCATTAGATTTACTCCTGGTATACAATACTTTCTTTTTTACAAATAATTTATTAAATAATGTTTTGCAACACTGTTCACTCATATCTCACAATCAGTCACTGCACTCACTATACACAATCTGCTATGCAGATTCGAAATTTTATGGAGAAATATGATATTGTTACGGAAAACCAATTTGGTTTCTAGCGTGTCAAAAGTACTATTGATGCAATTAACAAGTTTATCGCCAAGATCATCACATCATTAGACAACCATAATAAAGTTGCAGGAATCTTTTGTGATCTCACACAAGCCTTTGACTCTGTAAATCATGCACTGCTCATTTATAAGCTTGACAAGCATGAGATCAAGGGTAATGTTCTAAATTGGCTTACTTCATACCTACCAATAGGAAACAGAGTGTGATTGTCTCATCAAATGCAGCAAATTACTATTGAAAACGGAAAACAGTAGCCCAAGGTGTCCCTCAAGGCTCGATTCTAGGACCTATTTTGTTTTTGTCTATGTTAATGATTTACCGAACAATATAAATGCTCCATCGATTTTATTTGTAGATGACACATATGTGTTAATTGAAAACCAGGAGCCAGAAAACAACCCTGTCTATATAATAAACACAATGAACAAACTACTAAAACATGGTTCCAACTGAATGGATTAAGATTGAACGTCCCTAAAACCCACAAAACAGTCAAAGCCCCAAGAAATTAAAATAACTCATAAAAATCAGGATATAGAAGAAGTGGATTCTGTGAAGTTTTAGGGTTAAACGTAGATAAAAATTTAAATTGGAATAAACATGTTGACTACCTGTTAAACAAATTATGTAGTTTTGCATTTGCTATGCAAATATTAGCTGGTGCAACAGACATGAATACAAGAAAAATTGCATGCCACAGATACTTTCAATCAGTTGTAAGGTATGGTATTATTTTTTGGCAAAATTCAAGCAATATATTGCGCATACTAAAGTTACAGAAAATAATAATAAGGAACATGTTTACTGCCCATCCAAGGACATCATGCTGCCCACTATTTGAAAAACAACAGTTATTAACAGTTCCCTCCTTATACATCGATGATATTATCATATTTCTACACAGCAATTTAGAGTTATTCGAGAAAAACTGTTTCAATCACATGTATAACATGAGAAACAAAGACAATTTTATGCTTGCCACTCATCGCTTAAACCTATATGAGCAGTCTCCTCAGTATATGGCAATGAAAATTCATAACAAGCTAAAAGGAAAGAATGTTCTGAGTATGAACCTAGAGACACTGAAAACAAAGCTGTATGATATACTTGTCAAACGCTGCTACTACACTGTTGAGGAGTTCATGAAGGATGAACTGAACATTTGAGCAGGATAAATTTACTTATAGTCTTGTGTGTAAATGTAGCTGTCCTTCACAAAAGGGAGGAAAGAAAAATAAAAGTTTATATTAATGTTAAAATTCTTTGTACCAATTAGGCCTAAGTTGTGTCATCCATTGACGTGTCTCGTGTACACAAATCATATGATTAGAAATTGTATGTTATGAGACGAATACAACACTATTCACTATTCACTTTCATAACACACACACACACACACACACACACACACACACACACACACACTGGTGATCACTGGGCCATTTTCTGTACTACAACTTCCCATTTGCTATCCTGAAAAACTGTGTCAGCATCCCTCGTTAATGAGTGAGATGTTGAACTCAGAAAGAGGAACCAAAACTAACAAAACAGACAAGAAGCATTATACAACACTGTTGTTATAAATAGTGGTTACAAATAACAATTTGCAGCTCTTAAATGTTTCCAGTTTGTACCTACGCATGTGATGGTACCATGTTGGCCAATCTACAATTCTACTTGCAGAGAAAAATTCAGTTACAGAATGTAGTACCTGTTGCTTGATCATAAGCATCTGGCTAACTCTGAACATTAACTCAATGGCGTTGTTAGAACATTTGGTGTTAGTAGGTTGAATATCTTCAGGGCTGCTCTTGGAAAACTGTCCAGTGTCTTACTTAGGTGTCAGTTTGGAATATCAAAGTCGAACTTATTTCATGTGTTGTAGTTGTAAGTCTCTTGTTTCTTGCAGAAGGATTCTTGATTTTCTTTAATATAGACAGGAGAGTAGAAAACATACTGGTTAAGTGTTGTCATTATTCCCAGTTACTTGAAAATGGGTCTACAATGATCAAATTTCTTGCTGGAGAATATTATTCTTACAGCCTTCTCTTGTAGGATCAATATGTTTTTACTTCCAGCAGAGCATCTCCACAGCAGCAATCCATGTGGGGTCACGACTCGACAACTTCCAAATCTAATGAAATTTGGTATGGGGGTTCTATACGGTCTTTAATGGTTATATACCAAGTTTCAATTCCGTATCTTCAGTGGCTCAATTTAAAGGGGCTTTTTGATCATGTGGAATTTTTTCGGTTTCTTCCTTTGGTACATAAAAATGTTATGCCTAGAATACTGTCATCACAGAATTTGAACATATCATATAGAGTCAATATTTCATTGTCTAAGGACTTCTGTAGACAGCCGGCCGTGGTGGCCGAGCGGTTCTAGGCGCTACAGTCCGGAGCCGCGCGACCGCTACAGTCGCAGGTTTGAATCCTGCCTCGGGTATGGATGTGTGTGATGTCCTTAGGTTAGTTAGGTTTAAGTAGTTCTAAGTTCTAGGGGACTGATGACCTCAGCAGTTAAGTCCCATAGTGCTCAGAGCCATTTGAACCATTTTTTTTTCTGTAGACAAGCATGGGCTGCTAGTCTTTTTTTTGTTCCCCCAATGCCATCAAAAGGTGATTTACCATGGCTTGTTAAAAAGAAATTACATTCGGCAGTGATGCTGAAATCCTTTTCATGCAGACATATATTGATAAAATTTTTGAAATTCTAATATTGAGCAGCTGAACCACCACTAAAGCTATAAATGTTCTTCATGTTTTCAGCCTTTGTCTTTAAATATACTATTAACTTTATTTGAAAGTCATGGGCAGCAATGGTATCATGATGGATACAGTCGCTGATCATACAAATGCTAATACATTGACATTCTTTGCCACCAGAATATGCAACAAAAATGGTTCAAATGGCTCTGAGCACTGTGGGACTCAACATCTGAGGTCATCAGTCCCCTAGAACTTAGAACTACTTAAACCTAACTAACCTAAGGACATCACACACATCCATGCCCAAGGCAGGATTCGAACCTGCGACCGTAGCATTCACGCGGTTCCGGGCTGAAGTGCCTAGAACCGCATGGCCACCGCAGCCAGCTGGCAACAAATGGATGTAATGTGGCCTGACTATTCTCTTAATCAAGTCATTGCACAGCATCTTGAACAACAAATGAATATCTCTCTGCAAAATCCATCAACATAATTAATTAATTTTCCACAAGATTTCCTTTTAGCTGCTTGAAGTATAAACTTCTATGTTTTGACACAAAGTGGTGGTTTCTTAAATGGTAATTTTCAAAGCTTCAACAGTTCCTGACATGTCTCCAAGGTGCTAATAACATTAATGTCGATAAGCAGCAGGATTTTGGAACATATATGTATTGTGTTCGAATACTATGAATTGCCTAGAAGAGAATGGTCTATTGACAGATAGTCAACATCGGTTTAGAAAAAATTGTTCTTGTGAAACAAAACTAGCTCATTACTAACATGAAGCATTGAATAGTATTGACAAAGGATTTCAAATTGATTCCATATTTCTAAATTTCCAGAAGGCTTTTGAAACTGTACCACACAAGTGGCTTGTAGTGAAATTGCATGCCTATGGAGCATCGTCTCAGTTATTTGGTGGGATTCATAATTTCCTGTCAGAGAGGTCACTCCTGTCAGAGAGGTCACTCCTGTCAGAGAGGTCACAGTTCATAGTAATTGACAGAAAGTAATCAAGTAAAATACACTCCTGGAAATTGAAATAAAAACACTGTGAATTCATTGTCCCAGGAAGGGGAAACTTTATTGACACATTCCTGGGGTCAGATACATCACATGATCACACTGACAGAACCACAGGCACATAGACACAGGCAACAGAGCATGCACAATGTCGGCACTAGTACAGTGTATATCCACCTTTCGCAGCAATGCAGGCTGCTATTCTCCCATGGAGATGATCGTAGAGATGCTGGATGTAGTCCTGTGGAACGGCTTGCCATGCCATTTCCACCTGGCGCCTCAGTTGGACCAGCGTTCGTGCTGGACGTGCAGACCGCGTGAGACGACGCTTCATCCAGTCCCAAACATGCTCAATGGGGGACAGATCCGGAGATCTTGCTGGCCAGGGTAGTTGACTTACACCTTCTAGAGCACGTTGGGTGGCACGGGATACATGCGGACGTGCATTGTCCTGTTGGAACAGCAAGTTCCCTTGCCGGTCTAGGAATGGTAGAACGATGGGTTCGATGACGGTTTGGATGTACTGTGCACTATTCAGTGTCCCCTCAACGATCACCAGTGGTGTACGACCAGTGTAGGAGATCGCTCCCCACACCATGATGCCGGGTGTTGGCCCTGTGTGCCTCGGTCGTATGCAGTCCTGATTGTGGCGCTCACCTGCACGGCGCCGAACACACATACAACCATCATTGGCACCAAGGCAGAAGCGACTCTCATCGCTGAAGACGACACGTCTCCATTCGTCCCTCCATTCACGCCTGTCGCGACACCACTGGAGGCGGGCTGCACGATGTTGGGGCGTGAGCGGAAGACGGCCTAACGGTGTGCGGGACCGTAGCCCAGCTTCATGGAGACGGTTGCGAATGGTCCTCGCCGATACCCCAGGAGCAACAGTGTCCCTAATTTGCTGGGAAGTGGCGGTGCGGTCCCCTACGGCACAGCGTAGGATCCTACGGTCTTGGCGTGCATCCGTGCGTCGCTGTGGTCCGGTCCCAGGTCGACGGGCACGTGCACCTTCCGCCGACCACTGGCGACAACATCGATGTACTGTGGAGACCTCACGCCCCACGTGTTGAGCAATTCGGCGGTACGTCCACCCGGCCTCCCGCATGCCCACTATACGCCCTCGCTCAAAGTCCGTCAGCTGCACATACGGTTCACGTCCACGCTGTTGCGGCATGCTACCAGTGTTAAAGACTGCGATGGAGCTCCGTATGCCACAGCAAACTGGCTGACACTGACGGCGGCGCTGCACAAATGCTGCACAGCTAGCGCCATTCGACGGCCAACACCGCGGTTCCTGGTGTGTCCGCTGTGCCGTGCGTGTGATCATTGCTTGTACAGCCCTCTCGCAGTGTCCGGAGCAAGTATGGTGGGTCTGACACACCGGTGTCAATGTGTTCTTTTTTCCATTTCCAGGAGTGTAGAAGGTATTTCTGGCATTCCCCAAGGTAGTGTTATAGGCTCTCTGCTATTCCTTATTTATATAAACAATTTAGGAGACAATCTGAGGAGCCGTCTTAGGTTATTTGCAGATGAGCAGCACATTTTGTATTATCCCAAAATGGGGGGGGGGGGGGGGGGGGGGGAGCGTCACAGACATGGTACATTATTTGAAGTAGACATAATTAAAGGAATGGCATTTTTCATCGTGGTGGAATCTTCTCACAAAATTTCAATGACCAACTTTCTGCTCCGAATGCAAAATTATTTAGTTGACGTCGACCCACATAGGGAGAAACAATCATCATAATAAAATAATGGAAATCAGAGCTCACAGGGAAAATATAGGTGTTCGTTTTCTCTGTGCGCTGTTTGAAATTGGAATAATAGAGAATTATTGTGCACGTGGTTTGATGAATCCTCTGCCATGCACTTACGTGTTATTTACTTGTAGATGTAGGTGTAGATGAATGTGTGTATGTCGATGTGAATCCTCTGCTTGTATTCCATTGTTTCTTGAGGGTCATAGTATATAAAGCATCTTCAAGAAAAGCCCCTGGTTGCATTTTTCCTGGACATTCCTCACAACATTGCAGCCTACAATCTTTTGATTCCAAACTGCGTACAGTTTTTTCATCAAATCTTTGTAGTCATCTTGGATGGATGTTGCTGCTGCATATTTTAATTTGATCTCTTCATGAATAGCACATACACATAGTGAATGTGATCAAGAAGTGGCAACTGTGGTTCACTATTTTGGCCTGAGCTCACAACATTTTGAGAAGTTCAGTTAATTTCGATAGTAAGCAATGAACATTTCTTTCAGGTGACAAAGGTGCTTTTGAATCTTTTCCCATTTATTCTTACTCCAACACAGTCCTTTTTTCTTGGTCACAAACAAGAAAACTCACCATATTCAAAAAAGTAAGGTGATGTTTTACTTCATCATTGATCTTCTGCCCTTTTCAGTTTGCAGGTGTTACCAAAATCTTACCTTCCATGTTTAGTTTCCTACCTTTCTTCATGATTTCAATTGAAAAAGCAAATCCTTTAGCATTTTTTTCAATAATCCAGCTATTTGGTGCCAGCGTCAAAATTTGAACTTCGCTGCAATTGCTTGAAGTCTGAAGCTTAATCTTACGTTCTTCAGTTAAGATGTCCATATCTTTACATTTTTGACACTCTTCTGTTTGTATTTGAGCAATATCTTCTTGGCAGCACCAGAAACTGTGGCAATTACCTTAGTAATGCTGCCTTGGACCTTCAGAACTTTACACTTTATATACCCTGTTTAATCTCTTTTGCTGATCCATTGACTTTAATGGTGACTTTCCAAGTGATTAGCAGCAAAGCAAGGGTCGACAACATCCATGTCTTCAGTGGATGGTGATTCTTGCTTATCCTGATGGGGTGATTCTTTTTGTGCCACTTCATGTGTACATTTAATACAAATTTTCTGACCAGGTTTAAAAACTTCATTAGTCAATAACTTCAACCTATTAGATTTTGCAGTAGTTACTGGCATTAAAGCCTTCTTGGTTACATGTTTTTCTTTTTGATTTCCAATTCCATTGGGAACCATGTGCACCGTGACCATATTATTGTCAATATATTTTGGATAAATTTACAACTGATGCTACCATTTATCCAAAATGTATGATTTTTTTACAAAATGGGTTGCAGTATGTCTTCTGCAGGAATTTAAAATTTTGTCATCAGCAAGGCAATATAGTATGAACAAATTTTAACATCTTCAGTTAAATCAAGCTCAGACCTATGTAGTAGAAGCCTCTTGTGAATTGGTAACTGGTTGTAGTTGACTTCTTCTGAAACAGAATGGTGATGACTTATGGCAATCAGCTCCATCTGATCCAGCAAAGTAGCAGGGTGCAAGGCCCTCTTGGTTCATTTTATACAAAGTTTATTAACCTATTAGAAGCAATTTTGAAAGCTCATGAATATCCTGGTTTGAAGCATAACATAAGATGCTATTATACATGGTCATCATTCACCTAAAATATTACAGTTTTTTACACTGTCAAAACATGCTTTTTTAGGGACTACCTTAAGCTACAAAATGGTTATTGATGATTCAAACACTCAGCACTCAACACTATGATTTTACAGTATCAGCACCAAAGATAACATAGCACAGAAGACTGTCACTGTGAAAGTTGCCAATAATGAAAGCAACAGTTGAAAGTGGCGTGATTCAGCAATGTGTCATTGCAAGGATTGGAGCCTTAAAAATTATTGCTTCTTTGTAGTACTGATGGAAACTGAGTGACAATTCATGTATGCACCACCATACTTTGTAAGGTTAAAATGTTCTAAAGCAACATAGCATTTTATTGTGATCTCTTAGATCTGTTAAGAGTATTTTATGAGGTTTTATTATATTTGTATTCTATACTGTAAAATAATGCAAGAATACTTATTGTTGGCATAGTTACATTCAATAAACCACAGTCATATCCTATACTACTAAGAGACTACAAGCTATACTATTTTGATTTACAACTTCAAATTGTACAACTTTTTGTATTTATTGATAAATTCTTACTCATCAAAATGCTAGATCCAGAAATTAAACAATATAGCTTTGAAAGCTTAAAGCACACTCTTTCCAGCTCTGGCAAGAAAAAATGATTAAACAAGACACAGTTGAGATATTGCCCCACAAAAATAGCCTAAAATTTACACATAGAAAATTTTGGCTAAATTTTCAGCTATTTTTTCATTTAGGCATCCAACGTTTATATTAAATTTGATCCATATATAGACATCAAAGGTGGGAATAATGAATTTTTGGTGTGATTAGTTCATATGAAAAGTAGCAATGGTTGGATAAACCTTCACGCTCAGAACTGAGCGATGAATTTTTTAATCACTTTAGAGGCTTGTATCTATATGATGGTGTGGCTGAATTCCTAATTTTTGCCATGTGTGTCTCAGCAAAAATCGTTGTCTGTGTTTATTAAAGCAAATGACCAAATGTTTGCTAGAACTTTTAAGAATGCCTAACAAACTGGGCACATTTGCACTTCTGTATGAAATGCGAAGAGGACCAGCCCCTCTTTAAAACACCTAAAAATTCAATGACCATATAGAACCTTCACACCACATTTCATTAAATTTGGAGATGGTCAAGTGGGGAACTTTTTAATATTGGTCCCTTTGACATGGAATGACCCTATGTGATACAGTTGTGGCACAGTGTGTAATATATTGTGACTAAGTACTGATCTATTATCACACATTTGAGCTTCTTGAGGAGATAAATTATTCTTGAGGGCTTAGAGCACACATGAGCAGTGTGTTTGGTCCATCTCAGTTTATTGTCAGTTGTGATTTCCAGCCATTTGACACTACCATCATTTGCTATGGATACACAGTCTCCAAGGCAGCAAATATTTTCTGGGTTTTATCTTCATTTCATTTCATTTTGTTTGCTTTGAACCACTTTTTGGCTACTTCAAACAAAATATCAGCATCCTTTAGTGCCTCAACTGAATTTATACCTTAATCATTAGTGTTGTGTCATCTGCAAAGAGCAGGGCAACTTAAGTCAGTGACAAATATAAAAAAGTGTAGTGGGCCGAGTATGGAACCCTGTGGTACACTGTGTTTGAGTCCTATTTCATGAGACATCGCTCCCTGGATAGAAACACTCTGCCACGTGTTTCTTTAGGTAAGATGACAGAGTCTCAAAAATGGCATCCTTTATACCATAAGATTTTAATTTTTCCAACAGTACCTTACAAGAAATGCAATCAAATGCCCTCTTTAAATTGCAAAGAATTAAAACCATGCAGTTATTTTCTTCAAATGCTTCCATTATTTCTGTTATTACAACCAGCAATGCCCCCCTCTTCTAAACCCATGTTGGTTATTCAGGAATAGGTTGTTGTCTTAGAAATAACATAGCAGTTGGTTCCTCATTATAATTTCAATCACTTGTACTAGTATAGGTATTATAGAAATTGTTCTATAGCTGGATGGACTCAAACATAATGAGGTATCATGAAAAGAAAGACTTCCTTGCCAATCAGCATGGATTCCAAAAATAGCAATCACTTGAAACCCAGTTCACACTTTTTTTTTTGTTGCTTGAAGCTCCCAAAAAAACGTGGTATCCTGTGACTACAGTATCAGTGTTTAACAGTTGAAATAGGTCAACTCATGCAAATATTTAGGTTTAACACTTTGTAAGGATGTGAAATAGAATGGTCACATATGCTTAGACACAGGTGAATCAGACGGCAGACTTTGGTTTATTAGTAAAATACTAGGGAAATGCAATTAATCCACAACAGAGACTACTTACAAATAACTCCTATGACCTATCTTAGATACTGATCAAGTGTATGACATGTACCAAATAGAACTAACAGGGAGTATCACAGAGATTCCCAAGAAACTGAACCACCAGGCACTCGAAGAAGACAAATTGAAACTACTCTGAGAAATCATACTTACAGAGTTTCAAGAATTGGCTTTAAATAATGGCTATAGGAATGTACTATGACCCCCTTCATATCATTCCCATAGGGACTGTGCTTACAAGATAAGATTAATTACAATATCACAGAGGTATTTGAGTGTACATTCTTCCTGCACTCCACATGTGAATGGAATGAGAGGAAGTCCTAGTAACTGGTACAGTAAGAAGTACCCCTTGCAATGCACTTCAAAGTAGTTTGCAGAGTATTGATGTTGATGTAGAACAGTGTCATGCAGAAGTTGGTTCAAATCATGGACAGGCCTCTGAGCTGGCCAGTAGTTGTTTTCAAGAGGTGCAGCTCCCAATGTAACTGAAAGATACGCGTAAGAATAAATGTTAATTGTGGAAGTTCCCCTGGCTATCAGAAACAAACATTCCTTCTTCACAGCAGAAAGAGGAAATAGTTTGTGGTAGTGGGAGAGGTGAAAGGAAGGGACAGGGCAGGGTTTGTCTTCTTTCTTCCTCAGATTAGGAGGGTTAACTCTTAACCTGGATTCAGAAAGAACTACACTCTCCAGCCTGCCCAAGTATGTTCCCCTTCTGTTATGTGAAGAAGGAAGTTGTGGGTCTGGAAGCTAGGAGTTATGTTGCTGTTTGATTATACATATAGTTGTTTCTCACTTGTACTCGGAGTTTTGGGTCTCCAAGATGAGTACTGACCAGCCCATCAGCTGCTTCATAAATTTGCTGCAACCAACAATTTTTTTAAAGATCACAATAATGTGGTTATCCTAGAGATAGATGAAACGTTGATCAGAGTGGCATAATAATAAATATTGTACTCTATGTATGTATGTATGTGTTCAGTTCCTGCAGATAAAATAAGGATGTAGTACATCTAAATGACCATACAGTGTAATATAAAAAGTTCAATAGTATACTGCAAGAGGAAATACAGTTACTAGAAATGGATTGAGCAAACTAATATTTGACATTTGTGTTAATTGTTTTATAATGTTTTGTTCGCAGGGTGTAACATATGTAAAAGTCTGGCAACATAGATTTCAAATTATTACAGTATATCCTAACACATTCAGTATACCCTCTGATCTGCAGTAGAGGATGCAAGATATTTAAAAAGAAATCCTATTTTTAAAGTTGTGTTGACCATGAGAGCATGATGGTTCACTTAGTTGCCTTGCCTTGCTAATCGTAGCTATAACTGAGAAGTAAATGTGGACTGTTTGGTCATTATTACTGTTAGCTTTTGTAGGAAATTATCTTGCAAAAGGGTATGGATAGAAAATATTCAAAATATGCTAGCATTGTTGTAAATGTGGTTGTAGGAATGATAATGTGAAGAGCAAAGGTAGTAGCTTATTAATGTATTAGTCCCATTCTACACCTTTTTTCTGTGTTGAAATAAATAATTATGTCAGGGAATGAAATACCATTTATTTGTTTTGTAACAAAAATAATACAAATAATTATGTCTGATGTACAAGAGCCAAAATGATTTGCAATGATACATATTCCTTTGTTCAATATATATATATATATATATATATATATATATATATATATATATATATATATATATTTTGACCTGCCTACACTGTGATGCATTCTATGTGGGAATGACCAGCAACAAACTGTCCATTCGCATGAACGGACACAGGCAGACAGTGTTTGTTGGTAATGAGGATCACCCTGTGGCTAAACATGCCTTGGTGCACAGCCAGCACATCTTGGCACAGTGTTACACCGTCCGGGTTATCTGGATACTTCCCACCAACACCAACCTATCCGAACTCCGGAGATGGGAACTTGCCCTTCAGTATATCCTCTCTTCTCGTTATCCGCCAGGCCTCAATCTCCACTAATTTCAAGTTGCCGCCACTCATACCTCACCTGTCTCTCAACAACTTCTTTGCCTCTACTCTTCCACCTCGACTGACATATCTGCCCAAACTCTTTGTCTTTAAATATGTCTGCTTGTGTCTGTATGTGTGGATGGATATGCGTGTGTGTGCGAGTGTATACCTGTCCTTTTTTCCCCCTAAGGTAAGTCTTTCCGCTCCCGGGATTGGAATGACTCCTTACCCTCTCCCTTAAAACCCACATCCTTTCGTCTTTCCCTCTCCTTCCCTCTTTCCTGATGAGGCAACAGTTTGTTGCGAAAGCTTGAATTTTGTGTGTATATTTGTGTTTGTTTGTGTGTCTATCGACCTGCCAGCGCTTTTGTTTGGTAAGTCTCATCATCTTTCTTTTATATATATATATATATATATATATATATATATATATATATATATATATATATATATATATATATATATATATATATATATATATATATATATCATTTTACAGGTATTGAGGCAACATATTTCTGACAGTACATTTATATACTTTGCAATATCTCATGTCTAATTCTATCTTCATACTATGAATTATCTTCTGTATATTCTGCTACAGGACAATAGCATTCTCTCCTAGAACTGTGTCATCTGAGTATACAGGTTTTAAAAGTGATGTCTAAAATTTCCTGTGTGTTGAGTTCAGTAGTGATGCTGAAAATATTGAAGTATTTGCTCCAAACAGTAGCAAAAAAATTGAAATTTCTGAAATGTTCACTGAACTGGTGGATGGTATTTCTAAGTAATGGGGGACATGACCCTCTGATGAGAAATTGCTTTAATGACTTGCATCACTCACCATTTGGGATGTTATTATCCTAAGATCTGAATGAACTGCCCTTCCTTTCTAACCTTCTCCAACTTATCCCTCTCTGCTCGGTGTGGTAGGAAATGAGAGATCTAGAACAAGATAGAGTATGTTCCTTTATATATCTATCAGCAGTACTAAATGTCTCACTGCTTATTCATCGTCAGATCTGTCTCAGATTTTTATTTTAGTTTTCTAAAGTGAATTTTTCTGTTATACAATGGCAATTTACTTTGTTTGTTAAGAGTGGTATTTGTAGGTAGTTTCCTCATGTTTGCTGCCGGATCCTAAAATCAGTATGACTCGATATTTCAGCGATCCATCTGTCCACCATCTTAAGGAGAATGCTGCCAGAGACATCGAGTACAGCTTACAGTCAGCATACAGCAGAAGATCTCTAGTCTACCATGCACAATGCCCTGAACATAAATGTCGTCTGGTGAGACTAGCTTCTGTGTTCTAACCCATTTCTCTTAGTCATTTCCAAAAATTTCAAGTACATGGCCTATCCTTAATTTGTGGCATCGATGAGATCGACACCAGTATCGATCTGAGCATCATCTTTGAACCTAGCAAAACATTATCTTTGTGTAGTTCCACCATTCAGTTCTCTGTAAGCCTTACTTGTGTGAAGAGGTGAATAAATGAACTCCTGATTATAAGGTGTTGTTTGGTGTGTCTCACCCGAGCATACACCTCACTGGTGATCCCGAGTTGTAACGTATTCCGTTTTCGCCGTTTTACTGCGTCCGCGGCCTCTGCGTCAGTCATTTTAGCATGTGTTACATCAACATAACATTCGAACAATGGCTTCGGCCCAATGCATAATGCCGGATTTTGTGATCGACATGCGTTGTGTTGCGGGCAATGTACACCCTCCAGGACTGCAACACAATGCCTCTCACTCGTCGATTACTCTGATTTTGCCGGACATTTCCGTGCCTGCAACAATAAGTGAGGTTAGGAGTGTGCATGACTCCGGCTATCAGACGCCTTTGTTCCCGCCACATGTGCCCTCCCTCATCGATGGTGCAGTTATCTCTTACAGATCTCTGTGCGGTGCGGGATCAATGCCGATTTCTGCAAATGCTCTGTTGGATAACCCACCACCGCCAGGACAACAGTTTGCCACGCCGCAATCCGCGTTTTTGCCACGTGGCCGGAACTGCTTTGTTCACAGGTCAACCTCCTCAGCATCCGACCATGCCCAAGCCTGCCTCGGTTCAGCATCAGCACATGCCTTCCTGCTTCAATACCTCGGCCTGCAACAGGAACAATGGCTTGTTATCTGTGCCTCACCTCCATCTCTGTCTATTGCTATGCCTCAGTGTTTTATGCCACGACATTCACCTTTTCTGCACACCGTTTTGAGTGAAGTGACTATGAACAGTGAACATTCACACATTTCGCCCAACATTCGACATCATTTTCCTCACTGTGCTTTTGGACAGCCCGGACCTCCGCAGCCTCCCTGCAACACAAGTGGCTCCGACTCTGATAACATGTCAAGTTTTCCATGGACTGGCACGCATTTTCAAACTTCGAACTTTTTCTCACCTGTCGCCCCCACGCCGGCTACAGTTGAACTTCCGCAACCGCAATTGACACATTATGGTGTCTCACCCGTGTCGGCCTTCCGTGTCGCGACAGATTGCGCTCAACCACAATGCGTCACCTTCATGCTGCCACCTGACCAGCCGTCGTCACCACATACCCTGGAGACACACTATCCTGGAATACTGCAGCAACAACAGCTCGTTTCAGGCAGTGCCCCGACGAATTCAACTCACCCTGTTCTTCCAAACGTTCTACAACGCTTACCGACGCTGCCGCCGTTCAATCCCAACAGGGCAACAACCTGGTTCAAAATTGTGGACGAGGTGTTCGACCATTTCAAACTCGACGAATCAACCAGATTTCTGTGCCTTATCACCCACCTGCACGACCAGGAGGACTTGATTGCTGACCTGGTTGACACCCCGGACTCAACTACCCGGTACACTCTAGCCAAAAAGACAGTTCTACGTCGGCTTGCGTGCTCAACTGAGACAGAAATACGGCAAGTGCTCCACGTCGAGCAACTGGGCAACGACAACCCTTCACAACTTTGGAGACAGCTACAGGCCCTGGTCAGCGACGATCTACTCTCTGACACAGCTCTCCTCACCATCTTGACAGATAAACTACCTCCCCACATCCGCTTTGCTCTGGCTCAGAGGTCTCCCAAACCTGTGGAGCAACGAATGACAATTGCTGACAAACTACATGAGGCATCACTGCTCTCTTTCACCAGCCACTGCCTCTCTGGCAAGTCTCAGGTTCAGGCTCATCTTCCCGCGGCCGGACGCGGCCAGGGCCACACTATACCGACTGTTCTGCTCGCTCCAGGACGCAGTATACAAACAGCTGGGACGTTATCGGCTCCGCCCTCGGTCACGCCCCCTCCTGCAAGCGAACCGGCTGCGGCCACTGAACCTCGGCCACCGCCTCTGGCAACGAACTTTCCGCAGGAAATGTAGCCGCACTATCCATACTGTTACTCCACACACGGTTTGGTGAGGCGGCACGGAAGTGCAGACCACCCTGCTGCTTCCCAAACGCAAATCACAGGTAGGTCCGTGTGCCGCCTCCTGCGCACAACACGACAGGCACCTCCCAGTGCTCCATTCTGTCCGGGAACAATCAGATAATTACGGACGACTTTATATTAAAGACGTTTCGTCGGCATACATTTTCCTAGTGGACACAGGCGCCGATGTTTCGTTGCTGCCTACGTCCTTAGTGTCGTCGAACATCCGCCCTCATCATACTTCACTGCAAGCTGTGAATTCTACTAAACTACAATGCTCGGGTTCAACCTCCCACGTTGTCTCACTCTCCGAAAAAACTGCAAACTCGAGTGGACTTTTTTTAGTGTGCAATACTGAGGAATCTATACTAGGCATTGACTTCTTGCGACACCACAAACTTTTACAAGACATGGTACGTAACACCGTGTTCCATCACCCATCCAAAACTCACTTCCCCTGTGCTCCGTCACGCAAACCCCCCCGTGACCCGTCGGTCCGGGCTCATCTGATCTGTACTTGCTCGGCTCTGTCGACAACCTTACAAGAAACAACGCACAAGTGCCTTGTCGAGCTTGAAAACATCGCTCGCCTATGCAAGGAAAACTTTGAGCTCTCCCTCCGGCTCCACGAAACTCAGCTCCAGCTATCCGCAGCTATCCGTCGCAACAGAGGAATTACAGACACTGCAGCAAGGACAAAGCAAGGTCAGTAAGTTTGCCGAATCTGCTTGTAGTCCCAGCAATCAAGCCTCCGTGTGCTTACCTCCTGCTAATCCTCGCAACTGTGCTATCAAGTCTACCATAACGTGTACTGACAGTTCCACAGGACCACACCCCCTAACATGGCAGCATTTGACATTCGGCCGGACGCGAGTGCCCATGTGCGACGAGCATCATGTGTTCCCGCCCTGACAGCTCCTACCCCTCCCATCGCAGACAGCACCTCAAACTATGCAACTTCGGCTCTTGCGCACCGCTGTACGACCGCCACTGACAACACAAACAGTGCACTCACGCCTAGCGCTTCGTCCGCGACCGTGCTGCCACAGTCTGCGCTCTCGGACAATGGATTCACTAATGCTTCACGAGCTCTACCAAGCTCACGCGACCACGGTGCCACTGCTTCGGGCTGGCGGCCATCTTATCACGTTGACTCCTGGGACACTTCACCGCCTCGGCTCCCGTCAGATCCGTCGAGTGGCTCCGAACACCACGACCTCGCCTCGCCTGCCTCGCCCACCTCACATTGTAAACAAACCGCCTCCCATGCCGCTGGCAACATTTCCGTCGTCACCAACGGCACGGTTCACAAGCTTCACCTCATGCTAGGCTCCCCGATCTCCAGTAAACCACGTCGACTTTGTCCCGAGCACCTCTTAGACCTTAAAAAGCAGATTTCTGAACTTCTAAGCTCCAGCATCATCAAACCCTCTGCCAGCAGCTGGTCAACGCCCATTTATATGACACCCAAGAAAGACGGGTCCTGGCGCATGTGCGGAGACTACCATCGACTAAATGCATGAAGATTATGGACACCTACCCCATTCCCAACATTGCCGACTTTACCAGTTCCCTCGCAGGTGCGGCCACGTTCTCTGTCATTGATTGCAAAGGAATTACAGAAACTGCAGCAAGGACAAAGCAAGGCCTACCACCAGATCCCCATGGCTCCTGAAGACATTGAGAAGACAGCAATCACCACCTCAGTTGGGTTATTTCAGTTTCGATTCATGCCTTTTGGGCTAATAAACGCAACACAGACCTGGCAACGCTTCATCAACAAAGTTCTATTCGGCCTAAAATTCTGCTTTGCATATCTTGATGACATTCTTGTGTTCAGCTCCTCCAGCGAGGACAACATTCGACATGTGCAAACTGTTATGGACACTCTCGCGGCAGTTGGCATTGAGACCAACCAGGACAAATTGCAGCTACATCAACCCGCTGTCACTTTTCTTGGTTTTCGGGTCTCTGCCGATGGCACATCACTGCCCCCTGACAAAGTACAAACAATACTAAACCTACCCAGACCTTCGTCCTTCAAACAGCTCCGGCACTTTCTGGGGACAGTTAGTTATTATCACCGTCATCTACCTCGGGCTGCAGAGGTTCAAGCTCCACTGATGGACGCCTTGGCAGGCACCAAGACTTCTGGATGTCGGCCCGTTCTGTGGACCCCTGCTATGACTGACTCTTTCACTGCCCTCAAAAATCTTCCTGCCGAGGCCTGCACCATCGCGCATCCTCATCCCATTGCGCCTCCACCATCGCACATCCTCATCCCATTGTGCAGCTTTTCATCACTACAGATGCGAGCGATACTGCCATTGGCACTGTCCTTAGCCAGACAGTCGATGGCCACAGTTTGCCTCTGCAGTTCTTCTCGCACTAGCTCACCAATGCACAACGGGAATATTCCACGTTTGACAGGTAGTTGCTCGCAGTCTACAAAGCAATCAAGCATTTTAAGACTGACTATGAGGGACGCTCTTTCTATGTTTTAATGGACCACAAACCCCTGGCTGCAGCCATTACAAACCTACCAGTTGACCCGCCTCCTCGCCGCTCCAGATACTTGGACTTCATATCTCAGTTCACCACCCATGTCAGACATATAAAGGGTGCTGAAAATATAGTTTCTGATTTCCTTTCACGAGTCGACGCCGTCCATTCGCTGTTAGACCTCTCTGAACTGCCTAACCTCCAATCTGCCGACGAGGAAACACTAAACCTGATTTCAGACTCTACCTATTCACTACACTTCGTCCGCACCACCTTCCCTGGCATTTCTGGTGAGATCTGGTGCGACGACAGTGCGGGCACGATACACCCCATCATCCCAACCACGCTCCGTCAAGCTGTCTTCAACGCATTGCATAATTTAGCACACCCCGGTGTTCGTGCGTAGTGGAGCGCTTTGTGTGGAGAAATGTCAACAAGGACTGCCAGCAATGGGCACGCTCCTACGTCGCGTACCAATGCTGCAAAGTACACAAGCACGCTTCATCCCCCCTCGGCGCCTTTTCGATCCCTCCTCGGCATTTCCAGCATATTCATGTTGACATTGTCGGCCCTCTCCCCCCCTCTAACGGCTTTCATTATGTTCTCTCGTCTATCGACCGAACAACTCGCTGGGTTGAGGCTGCCCCTTTCCCCAATATCACGGCAGAAACCGTTGCTCGAGCTTTCGTCGAGTCATGGGTATCGCATTTTGGATGTCCAGCTATCATCACGACTGACCAGGGCAGACAATTTGAGTTGGCCCTGTTCAACAAGACTTGTAACATTTGCTGCATCTGGCACATCCGTACCACAGCATATCACCCGCAAAGTAACGGGCTAGTTGAGTGCTGGCACCGCACTTTCAAGGCGGCTCTTCGATGCCACGACTCTCTTTGGATGGAGGCCCTTCCCCTTGAGCTACTTGGCATTCGTGCAATCTATAAGGAAGACCTCAAAGGCACAATAGCAGAGTTCATATACAGCCAGTACATTGTTCTCCCTGGTGAACTTGTGAGCCCTTCTGCTTCTCTCCCTCAGTCTGACTTACCATCCTTCGTGGACCGTGTCAGATGCCACTTCATCAACCTCCACACACCTCCGCCTACCAGCCATTCCCACCCTAAGGTTCACCTCCCAAAATCTCTGAACAATTGCTAGTACGTCATGCTCCGAGATGACACTATTCGTGCTCCCCTCCAACCCCCATATACTGGCCCGTACCGATTTCTCTGGCACTCAGCCAACACCTACGACATCCAGATAAAAGATTCAGCTGTTACAGTCTCTTTCAACAGACTAGAGCCTGCTCATGTTGAGCCCGCTCCCTCCCCCCCCCCCCCCCCCGCCCCCCTCCCTTCAGGCCATGACCACGCCACTCAGTGTTGTGGCTCACGACACTCCGACCACTCCCTCCACATCGGACTTACTCACTCAGTCGAGTGACTTCCAGCTCCAATCGTCGAGCTCTTCTCCGACCTCGCCCTCTACTCCGGTCTCACGCACTCCGTTGAGTAATCATATGCTCCCCTTGTCGAGCTTACCTACAATCACGCCCTCACCGCCGGACCCATCTCTGGTCCCTTTGACCTCTCCACAGTCGCCTGCCTCGCCCTGTCGAGGTTTCTCACGCTCCCCCATCTTGAATGTGCCCTCATTCCAGGTGTTTGTACCTGTCCCCCCTGGACATAATCCATGACATCTCTATAATACTACGTGATGACACACTGTTCGTCGTATGTTTCCCTTCGTCCAGTATTCATGACACAACCTCCACCATTCCCTGCCACCTGGTGAAATGTGTTCCCCTCTAACCCGATGTCGACCTGGACATGCTTTGTGTGTTCACCACGCCCACCGCGGAGACATCGTCGTCATCGCTCCGTTCCTACCGCAAACTGCCAGCCTACCTGTTGCCGCACGATCAGCACGCCCAGTATGACGTCCGGCGCACTTCAACGACTTCCAGGTTTGGTGGCTGGACTTTCCTTCACGTCATCTACCAACACAGCTTCCCGACGACGCTGTCGAGCTGACCATGGTTCGGCTCCTGCATCATCTTTGAATCTAGCAAAACATTATCTTTGTGTAGTTCTGCCATCCAGTTCTTTGTAAGCCTTACTTGTGTGAAGAGGTGAATAAATGAACTCCTGATTATAAGGTGTTGTTTGGTGTATCTCACCCGAGCATCCACCTCAAAGTATTTTGATAGGAACACGTTTTTTTTTTAGAGTTTGATCTAAGGCTTGATTTGAACCACAGTTCCACTTTTGCAAAAAAAATTATGAAATAATAATAATAAAGATAACTAGTTGTAAGTACCTGAAAAAATTTAAAACACTACATCTGTCACAAAATGGCTTAGTAGAAGGAAGTAACTGATAATGGCATCAGCAAATTTATTCAACAGGGGACTCAAAGGATTTTTTTATGGACTTGCTGTGTAAATCATTTCAACCTAATGGAGAAGGTGTGTCAGTATGGGATTTGAGGGAAATGCTACGATAATAAAAAAAAAAGATGATGAATAGGAAACAGTGCACAAAAAAAAGACACACTAGTGATGGCAATATAATCAATTACAGACCTGAATTACAAACTGTAAAACATGATGTGCCACAAGTTTCTGTTCTCGGACCTGTTCTAGTCAGACTATATAAATCAGAAATTTATAATGTGTGCTAATGAGATGCCAATTATCTGTGCAGCTTAGGTGAAGGAAAATCTTAGAAGAAACCAATCCTGGATATTGAAAATGCAAATAAATATCCGTTACAAAACAATCTCATTATAAATCAGTCTAAAACAATGCTTCTAGCGTTTCAATCTAAAAAGTCTGAAGTATATAATATGGAAATTAAAATAAATAGAGAAGCAATTAAAAAATTAAGCAGGACAACATTTTTAGGAAGTATTATATATAAACTAAGGTGGGAATTTGAGGAGATGGGACCTGGATAAACTGACTAAACCAGAGGTTGTACAGAGTTTCAGGGAGAGCATAAGGGAACAACCAACAGGAATGGGGGAAAGAAATACATTAGAAGAAGAATGGGTAGCTTTGAGAGATGAAATAGTGAAGGCAGCAGAGGATCAAGTAGGTAAAAAATCGAGGGCTAGTAGAAATCCTTGGGTAACAGAAGAAATATTGAATTTAATGGATGAAAGGAGAAAATATAAAAATGCAGTAAATGAAGCCTGCAAAAAGGAATACAAACGTCTCAAAAATGAGATCAACAGGAAGTGCAAAATGGCTAAGCAGGGATGGATAGAGGACAAATGTAAGGATGTGGAGGCTTATCTCACTAGGTGTAAGATAGATACTGCCTACAGGAGAATTAAAGAGACCTTTGGAGAAAAGAGAACCATTTGTATGAATATCAAGAGCTCAGATGGAAACCCAGTTCTAAGCAAAGAAGGAAAAGCAGAAAGGTGGAAGGAGTATATAGAGGGTCTATACAAGGGCAATGTACTTGAGGACAATGTAATAGAAATGGAAGAGGTTGTAGATGAAGATGAAATGGGAGATATGATACTGTGTGAAGAGTTTGACCGAGCACTGAAAGATCTGAGTCGAAACAAGGCTCCGGGAGTAGACAACATTCCATTAGAACTACTGACAGCCTTTGGAGAGCCAGTCCTGACAAAACTCTACCACCTGGTAAGCAAGATGTATGAGACAGGTGAAATACCCTCAGACTTCAAGAAAAATATAATAATTCCAATCCCAAAGAAAGCAGGTGTTGACGGACATGAAAATTACCGAACTATCAGTTTAATAAGTCACAGTTGCAAAATACTAACGCGTATTCTTTACAGAGGAATGGAAAAACTGGTAGAAGCCAACCTCGGGGAAGATCAGTTTGGATTCCATAGAAATATTGGAACACGTGAGGCAATACTGACCCTACGACTAATCTTAGAAGAAAGATTAAGCAAAGGCAAACCTACATTCCTAGCATTTGTAGACTTAGAGGAAGCTTTGGACAGTGTTGACTGGAATATTCTCTTTGAAATTCTAAAGTTGGCAGGGGTAAAATACAAGGCTATTTACAATTTGTACAGAAACCAGATAGCACTTATAAAAGTTGAGGGGCACGAAAGGGAAGCAGTGGTTAGGAAGTGAGTGAGACAGGGTTTTAGCTTCTCCCCGATGTTATTCAATCTGTATATTGAGCAAGCAGTAAAGGAAACAAAAGAAAAATTCAGAGTAGGTATTAAAATTCATGGAGTAGAAATAAAAACTGATGACATTGTAATTCTTTCAGAGACAGCAAAGGACTTGGAAGAGCAGTCAAATGGAATGAACAGTGCCTTGAAAGGAGGATATAAGATGAACATCAACAAAAGCAAAATGAGGATAATGGAATGTAGTCGAGTTAACTCGGGTTATGCTTAAAGTAGTAAAGGAGTTTTGCTATTTGAGTAGCAAAATAACTGATGATGGTCAAAGTAGAGAGGATATAGAATGTAGACTGGCAATGGCAAGGAAAGCGTTTCAGAAGAAGAGAAATTTGTTAACATCGAGTATAGATTTAAGTGTCAGGAAGTTGTTTCTGAAAGTATTTGTATGGAGTGTATCCATGTGTGGAAGTGAAACATGGACGATAAATAGTTTGGACAAGAAGAGAATAGAAGCTTTCAAAATGTGGTGCTACAGAAGAATGCTGAAGATTAGGTGGGTAGATCACATGACTAATGAGGAGGTATTGAATAGAATTGGGGGGAAGAGGAGTTTGTGGCACAACTTGACTAGAAGAAGGGATCGGTTGGTAGGACATGTTCTGAGGCATCAAGGGATTACCAGTTTAGTATTGGAGGGCAGCATGGATGGTAAAAATCATAGAGGGAGACCAAGAGATGATTACACTAAGCAGATTCAGAAGGATGTAGGTTGCAGTAGTTACTCAGAGATGAAGAAGCTTGCACAGGATAGAGTAGCATGGAGAGCTGTATCAAACCAGTCTCAGGACTGAAGACCACAGCAGCATATATAAGCAACTGACAGGGGACAGGGGGTTATACATAGTAGCATAGATGCAATATGTATAAAGATAAGCACATACATCTTCCTGATCTGCAAAAAGGTTCTCAGGTTGATGTACTATTGTTTACTGTGTTCTGACAGAGTTCTCACCAGGATGCAGGGAGTGGAAGAAGCAAGTTCTGCCTACCAAAGCCAAACTCATTGACAGATGGAGGAAGATTAGCAGTTTGAGGGGAGAAGCAACACTGTCCTCATGTAATACTGGCACCTACACTTGTGCTTCCTCCAGCGTGGCATGGCATGAGACATCTCTTAATGGCTACTGTGGATGCAGCTACTGTCTTTTGATATAGCCAATGTGTTCCCCAAAGTAGTCTGGCTTGAGCCAACCCAAAACTATGGAACAGTCAGTTAGAATTTTTTTTGGTCATTTCAGAGTAGCACTTGCAACCTACGTCCTCAATTATTTGCTTGACGTATTCCAATCTCTGTCTTCCTCTACAATTTTTGCCCTCTACAGCTCCCTCTAGTACCATGGAAGTCATTCCCTCATGTCTTAGCAGATGTCCTATCATCCTGTCCCTTCTCCTTATCAGTGTTTTCCACATATTCCTTTCCTCTCCGATTCTGCGTAGAACTTCCTCATTCCCTAACCTTATCAGTCCACCTAATTTTCAACATTCGTCTATAGCACCACATCTCAAATGCTTTGACTCTCTTCTGTTCCGGTTTTCCCACAGTCCATGTTTCACTACCATACAGTGCTGTACTCCATACATACATCCTCAGAAATTTCTTCCTCAAATTAAGGCCGGTATTTGATATTAGTAGATTTCTCTTGGCCAGAAATGCCTTTTTTGCCATAGCGAGTCTGCTTTTGATGTCCTCCTTGCTCCGTCCGTCATTGGTTATTTTACTGCCTAGGTAGCAGAATTCCTTAACTTCATTGACTTCGTGACCATCAACCCTGATGTTAAGTTTCTCGCTGTTCTCATTTCTACTACTTCTCATTACCTTCGTCTTTCTCCGATTTACTCTCAAACCATACTGTGTACTCATTAGACTGTTCATTCCGTTCAGCAGATCATTTAATTCTTCTTCACTTTCACTCAGGATAGCAATGTCATCAGCGAATCGTATCATTGATATCCTTTCACCTTGTATTTTAATTCCACTCCTGAACCTTTCTTTTATTTCCATCATTGCTTCCTCGATGTACAGATTGAAGAGTAGGGGCGAAAGGCTACAGCCTTGTCTTACACCCTTCTTAATACGAGCACTTCATTCTTGATCATCCACTCTTATTATTCCCTCTTGGTTGTTGTACATATTGTATATGACCCGTCTCTCCCTGTAGCTTACCCCTACTTTTTTCAGAATCTCAAACAGCTTGCACCATTTTATATTGTCGAACACTTTTTCCAGGTCGACAAATCCTACGAAAGTGTCTTGATTTTTCTTTAGCCTTGCTTCCATTATTAGCCGTAACGTCAGAATTGCCTCTCTCGTCCCTTTACTTTTCCTAAAGCCAAACTGATCGTCACCTAGCGCATTCTCAATTTTCTTTTCCATTCTTCTGTATATTATTCTTGTAAGCAGCTTCGATGCATGAGCTGTTAAGCTGATTGTGCGATAATTCTCGCACTTGTCAGCTCTTGCCATCTTCGGAATTGTGTGGATGATGCTTTTCCGAAAGTCAGATGGTATATCGCCAGACTCATATATTCTACACACCAACGTGAATAGTCGTTTTGTTGCCACTTCCCCCAATGATTTTAGAAATTCTGATGGAATGTTATCTATCCATTCTTCCTTATCTGACCATAAGTCCTCCAAAGCTCTTTTAAATTCCGATTCTAATACTAGATCCCCTATCTCTTCTAAATCGACTCCTGTTTCTTCTTCTATCACATCAGACAAATCTTCACCCTCATAGAGGCTTTCAATGTATTCTTTCCACCTATCTGCTCTCTCCTCTGCATTTAACAGAGGAATTCCTGTTGCACTCTTAATGTTACCACCGTTGTTTTTAATGTCACCAAAGGTTGTTTTGACTTTCCTGTATGCTGAGTCTGTCCTTCCGACAATCATATCTTTTTCGATGTCTTCACATTTTTCCTGCAGCCATTTCGTCTTTGCTTCCCTGCACTTCCTATTTATTTCATTCCTCAGCGACTTGTATTTCTGTATTCCTGATTTTCCTGGAACATGTTTGTACTTCCTCCTTTCATCAATCAACTGAAGTATTTCTTCTGTTACCCATCGTTTCTTCGCAGCTACCTTCTTTGCACCTATGTTTTCCTTCCCAACTTCTGTGATGGCCCTTTTTAGAGATGTCCATTCCTCTTCAGCTGTACTGCCTACTGCGCTATTCCTTATTGCTGTATCTATAGCGTTAGAGAACTTCAAACGTATTTCGTCATTCCTTAGTACTTCCGTATCCCACTTCTTTGCGTATTGATTCTTCCTGACTAATGTCTTGAACTTCAGCCTCTCTTCATCACTACTATATTGTGATCTGAGTCTATATCTGCTCCTGGGTACGCCTTACAATCCAGTATCTGATTTCGGAATCTCTGTCTGACCATGATGTAATCTAATTGAAATCTTCCCGTATCTCCCGGCCTTTTCCAAGTATACCTCCTCCTCTTGTGATTCTTTAACAGGGTATTCGCTATTACTAGCTGAAACTTGTTACAGAACTCAATTAGTCTTTCTCCTCTTTCATTCCTTGTCCCAAGCCCATATTCTCCTGTAACCTTTTCTTCTACTCCTTCCCCTACAACTGCATTCCAGTCGCCCATGACTATTAGATTTTCATCCCCCTTTACATACTGCATTACCCTTTCAATTTCCTCATACACTTTCTCTATCTGTTCATCTTCAGCTTGCGACGTCGGCATGTATACCTGAACTATCGTTGTCGGTGTTGGTCTGCTGTCGATTCTGATTAGAACAACCCGGTCACTGAACTGTTCACAGTAATACACCCTCTGCCCTACCTTCCTATTCATAACGAATCCTACACCTGTTATACCATTTTCTGCTGCTGTTGATATTACCCGATACTCATCTGACCAGAAATCCTTGTCTTCCTTCCACTTCACTTCACTGACCCCTACTATATCTAGATTGAGCCTTTGCATTTCCCTTTTCAGATTTTCTAGTTTCCCTACCACGTTCAAGCTTCTGACATTCCACGCCCCGACTCGTAGAACGTTATCCTTTCGTTGATTATTCAATCTTTTTCTCATGGTAACCTCCCCCTTGGCAGTCCCCTCCCGGAGATCTGAATGGGGGACTATTCTGGAATCTTTTGCCAATGGAGAGATCATCATGACACTTCTTCAATTACAGGCCACATGTCCTGAGGATAGACGTTACGTGTCTTTAATGCATTGGTTTCCATTGCCTTCTGCATCCTCATGTCGTTGATCATTGCTGATTCTTCCGCCTTTAGGGGCAATTTCCCACCCCTAGGACAAGAGAGTGCCCTGAACCTCTATCCGCTCCTCTGCCCTCTTTGACAGGGCTGTTGGCAGAATGAGGCTGACTTCTCATGCCACAAGTCTTCGGCCGCCAATGCTGATTATTTATCAAAATTTAGGCAGTGGCAGGGATCGAACCCGGGACTGAAGATGTTTTGATTATGAATCAAGGACGCTACCCCTAGACCACATTGTGAAATACTAGACTCATGTTCCTAAATCTATCATATTCAGATCGTAAATGGCAGAGCGCACAAACTAGCTGCTTAGAAAATAATATTTGTCATTCAGAAAAGAGTAGTCAGATTTGTAAAAGAAATACCAATCAGACAGTTCTGTAGAAAAGCATTTATACAACGTAATATTATGGCAGTGTAGTCACTGTATAAAGGCTGCACTTTATTGCTGCTCATGTGGTTGGGATCCCATGATTGTTATGTGGGTGTGGATGGGAGGGTCATACTCACTGCCTTGCTGGATCTCAGTGGCCGCTCTGGACAAGCACCCAACAGAACAGACATATTGTTTGTTTGGCTGTGCCTATCACATACTGTCAGTTAGAAACTGTGCTTGTTTATAGCAAGACAAATGTCTATGTGGACAATGTGACAGTGTCTTGAGCACCATAGACTGTCAGCATGGTAACCATTCTTGCAGTATCTCTTGACAGGCCAGCAGAGGGAGGCATACTGACAGTGGTGCCCCCAATAATAACACTGGACATAGGAATGCATGCCCTTATATAGTGGTATGTGTGGAAAACAGGAACGGCTAAATGTTTTGCTACGAGCTCTGATGTATTCTATCTTGGTCATAATTCCTTTCTAGGTTAGTGGGAACATTGTCATCTATTTAGATGAGTGCTCTTTCTGCATACAGCATCACGAGGGATGTATTCTTACATGGAGATTCTGTCTTGAAATATAATACAGTCACATCTGGTTCGCATAGTCAGTAATTTAGACAGCAGATATTATATTTCTGACATGTTAAGGCTGGTAGCTGTGTGCCATCTTTGAGCTTTCTGATGTTGGTTTTCAACAAGATAGCCCAAGATTGTATGTGCCCATATCATTACATACCTTAATACAGAGGGTGTTTGACTGTTCCCATGGTTAGTGTGTCCTCCAGATCTCTCACCTATTGAAAACATGTAGTTATTAGTTGCTACTACTCACCAGCTACTGTGACTGATGAACTCTGGCCCATAGTTGAAACAGCATACAATGATGTGCCCATTTGATTTCATGTTCAACTGGGCTACAGACATTGTTACTGCCAGATGTAGCAATTCCTGTACTAAATTTCATACCCTGTACACCTCCAGATAATCTACAGATTTAATGATGGCTTCTTACAATGGTACTGTAATTTCATAGTAAGTAAAATTTCATAATTTATACCCTTTCTGGTGCAGCAATGTATATCTCTACCAGTCCACTCCTGAATGGGGGAAAGAAAAAGGAACAGCTAAATGTGTTGATGCAAGCTCTGATTTATTTTACCTCCATCATAAATTCTTTCTAGATTAGTGAGAACCAACAAAATAATGTGATGTTTGGAGAGGAAAGTTGTTGATTGCTAGTTCATAAAAAAAAGGTTTTGTTACAATAAAAAATGTATACATTTTAATGATTTCACTTTTTGTATCCAAGACACTGTCTCCACTGTTCTGTGGCTATGCAAAGATAGCCACTCTTCTTTTAACTTTTTTGGTCACTTCCACGAATCCTATCTGGAAAAGTTCTTGTACTTTAAGCATAGTGTAAACAATTTTTTTAGTGGATTTGTTGAACCTTCTAACTGCTCTTCACTTCAGTTTCCCTACAACATTTTCTGTATAATGACTCTAATTTAAATTCTTCTTAACTGTAACTCCTATGCACTTAATGGAATTGACTGTCTCTAAATTTGAATACTCGTGTAGAGTAAATCACACATTTTATTCTTGAGGGTCCATTGAAGCTTTTTACATTATTCAGCCAGTGGGCATTCTAGTGAGATCCTCTCGTGGAAATGCAGAATTCGTAGCAGAAATAAGTTGATTGAGGAGCAGGAGTGTAAGATCTGTGCCCTTCAGGTGCAGTTAGGAAACACAAAGGGGAATTAGATAGGTTGAGGAAGGTGAAGGGTGTAGGGGAATGGGAACTGGCAATTGGTAAGAAGGCAGCTAGGAGGAGGAGGAGTTATTCAGACAGTTTTACTTTGTGTATAACCAATAGATTTGACCAAAAGTCAGAATTTAGAGGATAGGAGCCTCTTGTAGCTGTAGGTGTAGGAAACATGCGGCAGTCCTCAGCAGTTAGGGAGCCTAAATAAGCTGCAAATTCTAATAGAAAGAAGAAGGTTCTGCTGCTAGGTAGTTTGCATGGCAGAGATGTGGGCCAGCAGTTGCAGGAAATGTTGGGGAGTGAGTACCAGGTTACCAGCATTGTGAAGCCTAGTGGAGGACTGGTTCAGGTGACTGTTAGCATAGGGGAGTTATTTTTCAAAAGAGGATCAGGTAGAGATTGTGGATGCATCTGGGTATAGTCTTAATAGGGACAGGGAATATGATGTATGTGGTGACCCGGTAAAGATAGCTACACAAGCTGGTGAAACTAATGTTCACATTGTGCAACTGTTTCAGCGGTCTCATCTTTAATGCTGCTGTTAGACATGTTACCATGGGGCTTCTTTCATGTCTGCGGTATTTCACGAAACATTCACGAGAAGATTGTCCACAACGTTGGGCCGTATGTCACAAATGCAAAAAAAGGGTCATGTGTCATCCTTTTGCAAATCCGACCGCATACATGATGTTCATGAACATCACGCTGATTCTGATTCTGTGTTGTCTGTCAATTGTACTTCTTCCCTTTCAGGGAAGTTATTCCTCATTGTCCAAATACTTGGTCGAGATGTTCACATGCAGGTGGATACTGGTTCTGCTGGCACTATCATCAATTCTCAGACGTATCTTCAGTTGGGTTCTCCAATCCTGTCACCTGTCACTAGGTAATTACGGACTTATAATAAACAGACGATTTCTCTCTTGGGACAATTTGATGCTGAGGTATCTTACAAATCTTTCGTTCGCACTGTTCCCATATTTGTGGTCGACCGTAGTAAGGCGGAGAATCTTTTTGGTTTCGAAGCCTTTCGCGTTTTTGGGTTCTCCATATATGACTTGGTCAATATTATCTCTGATGCTGTTCCTTATGCTCAATTGGATTCCTTGTCGACGACATTTTTGTCCCTTTTTTCTCCTGGGTTAGGCCGTGCAAATTACTTTGAAGCTCATATCACGCTCAAACCCACTGCTCGGCCTAAGTTTTTTCGGGCTCGGCCCATTCCTGTGGCCCTTCGTGATCAGGTCAAACGGGAGCTGGATCGTCTCACTGCTTCAGGGGTCTTGCTTCCTGTCACTTCCAGTGAGTGGTCCTCTCCTGTCATTGTCGTTGCTAAGCCAAATGGTGATATTCGTCTCTGTGGCGATTTCAAAGCCACTGTAAATGCTCAATGCATTATCAACACTTACCTTATGCCTCGACCTGAAGAATTGTTCACTAAACTTGCTGGAGGCCAGTTTTTTTCTAAATTTGACCTGTCAGAAGCTTATCATCAACTTCCTCTCGAGACTGCTTCCCGGCAATTTCTGCTCCTTAACATGCCTTTCGACCTCTGTCAATACCAACGATTGCCACTCGGGGTTGCCAGCGCCCCTGCTCTCTTTCAGCGATTCTTGGAACAATTATTGCTCACTGTCCCTGGGTGTATAAATTACCAGGATGACATTGTTGTCACTGGCTCTACCACTGTCGAACATCTTCAAAATCTCTGCACACTTTTTCATGTCTTACAGACTGCTGGTCTTAAGTGTAATCTTCAGAAATCAAAATTTTTTCAGGCATCTATCACATACTTGGGGTTTCAACTCTCTTGGGATGGTATTTGGCCGCTTCAGCAAACTGTCGCTGCGATTGATGCCCTTCCTCATCCCACGTCTGTTAAGGAACTGCAGGCCTTCTTGGGGAAAATAGCATACTATCACAAGTTTTTACCATCTGCTGCTTCGGTGGCTCAGCCGTTGCATCGCCTGTGGCATAAAAATGTGCCTTTACACAGGTCCGTGTCATGCGATGCGGCTTTCCAGAAATTGAAGACTATGCTGCAACAGACCCGTGCCTGGCTACTTATCAACCTGGCCAACATCTTGTTCTTGCCACGGGCACCTCTCAATACGGGGTTGATGCAGTCCTTGCGCACCATTTTTCTGACGGTTCTGAACAACCCATTGATTATGCCTCCAAAATGTTCACGGATGCCTAACCAAAGTATTCTCAAATTGAAAAAGAAGCTTTGGCCATTATTTATGCTCTTCATAAGTTTGGTATTTTTCTCTATGGATCCAAATTTCATCTTGTTATGGGTCACAAACCACTTGTTTCTTTGTTTTATCCATCATTGTTACTTCCCGACAAGGCTGCACACCGCCTCCAGCGTTAGGCTCTTTACTTGTCTCGTTTCAATTATGAGATTCATTTCCGGCCGATGGCTCAACATGCCAATGCTGATGCACTGTCTCACCTTCCCATGGGTCCTGATCTGGCATTCGATAGGGACGAACTTTTGTGTTTCCACCAGGATGTTGCCGAGCAGCAGGTTGTGGACGGGTTCCCCATCACCGGGGACTGGCTGACGGCTGCTACGGGTTCTGACCCTACCCTCTCCCGGGTTTTATATTGTATTCAGAAGGGTTGGCCAGATCATCCATCTGCTAAGACTTCTGATCCGTTGTGGAACTACTACGCTTTGCGTTACCACCTTATGGCCAGGGATGGTGTTATCCTCCTTTCCACCGAAAATGCTTCACTGCATGTTGTGGTACCAGCGTCTTTGCATGCTTCGGTCTTGCGCCTCCTTCACCAAGGGCAGTGGGGTGTCACTCGCACAAAATCTCTGGTGCGCTGTCATGTGTACTGGCCCAGCATCGACTCTGAAATTGCACACATGGTCGCTGCCTGCGGCCCTTGTGCATCACCGGCCAACGCCCCGAAGTCATCTTTGTCACCGTGGCTTTCACCTGAGAAGCCCTGGGAGCATATTCATGCTGACTTCGCGGGAGCTTTTTTAGGTACTTATTGGCTTCTCGTTATTGACGCCTACTCTAACTTTCATTGTCCGTTGCACGTCGCCTACCACTGCTGCAACCACCAATGCTCTAGCTCGCATTTTCTCTTTGGAAGGCCTTCCCTCTACTCTTGTTACTGATAATGGTCCACAATATGTCTCTTCCAATTTTGCGGATTTTTGTGCCCGTCATGGCATCATGCATGTCACGGCCCCTCCGTTCCATCCACAGTCAAACGGTGAGGCTGAATGACTGGTCCACACATTTAAGGCTCAGATGTGGAAACTCCTGACTTCTTCTGCTGATGATGCACTTATCCAATTTCTGGCTTCTTACCGTTTAACCCCCATGGGTGACCACAGCCCGGCTGAGCTTTTACATGGCTGACAGCCCCGCACGCTACTTCATCTTCTGCGGCCTTCCACCTCATGGCCACAGGTGCCTTCGCTTGGCCGGTTCACCGCCAACGACCTTGTATGGGTACGGGGATACGGCAGGCAGCAAAAATGGAGTCCTGGCCGCATCTTACAACACCGTGGCCAATGCCTGTATGAAACCCAGACGGACACGGGTGTTGCAGTGCGTCATTCGGACCAGCTTCGGCCTCGTGTGCTGGCAACATCTGTTCTGGATGCCGCTACACGACCTTCGGCTCTACCTGACGCTCGGGATGCTGGAATCTCTCATTACTCACAACGCAGTCCTCTCACCATCATATTGGTGTCAGCACAAGAACTGATGCCACCAGGAGATGTGCCCATGCCGGAACCAGATGACCATCATCTGTCGGAGCAACTCTACTCGCCTCCTTCTCCTACGGACGAAGACACATCACCCATGTCTCCTGTTATAACAACTGGACTTGCCGCAATGGGCAGATTGGTGCACAGGGCCCCGGCAGATTCGACCCCCACGTCTCCTGTCATCTCGACCGGTTATCATCGGGGACACTTCCGTCCATACGGGAAGCCTCCTCTTCGAGACTTTATGGCCACTCAAACAACACCTATGGACATTAGCAATCTATAGGCCACCTCCATCAAGACCTGTGCAAAAAATTCAAAGGGGGGAATAGTGTTGTGACTCGCCGATCTTTCAAAGTGCTGCCGCGCAGTTACGCGCATCCTCTACATGTGGCGCTGTCTGTCAGCCGTGCAGCAGCAACGCCACCTAAGCGGCCAGCCAGCCAGCGGCTGCTAGACGTGGACTCAGTTATGATTTGACTGTTAAAGTGTACACACGTCTTACTCTGTTTACTTGATCTGTGACTTTCATGTATTGCATCTTCCTTGAAATATATTTGTTCCACTTGGAGTTATTACAATCCCAGAACAGGCCACAGCAGTCTGCCCACCCCACTGCTTCCACACACTGCACCTGACCACCTGAGGTGGTTAAATATGAGTGGGAATATAAAAGGCACTTCTACCCAGAAGAGGTTAATATTTTTATTCAGTCGTTAGCAAAAGAAACTTGGGAAGATGTATACTCAAAATCATCAACTGATGAATCATTCAATGCATTTTATAATACTCTCATGTCCATATTTGACAAGTGTTTTCCAAAAAAAGAAAAAAAAACTGACAAGAATTAATGCCATGCCAAGAAACAGCAGCCAGTGGATAACACCTGCTATCAGAGTATCCAGTCAAAAGCTAAAACTTCTCAGTCAACTGAGAAAAGACAACCAAGCTGAATACTTTGCAGAATATGTTAAGACATATAAGAAAATTTGTAAGGAAGTATTAAAACAGCCAAGGCAATCCACAATGACAAAGTAATCATAGGGACAACAAACAAGTCAAAAGCAATATGGAATATAGTAAAAAAGGAAACGAACAAAAGCATTAAAAAGCTAGATGACATTGTATTAAAAGATGATCATGGTGTGTTACTCAGAAATGCTACTCTAGCAAATTACATAAATGACTATTTCATAAACACTCCAGTCAATCTGAGTAAAAATTTTGCTAGTTATAGTAGTACCACAGTTCAAAGAGAGCAAAGTGGTAATTTGATGTTGCTATGTCCCACAAATAAATTAATTCTCAATATAATAAAATCAATGAAGAATAAAATGTCCTCTGGAATTGATGAGGTACCAGGTTCAGTCATAATTAAATGTGCTGGTGTCATAGCAGAACCACTCTCACATATTGTAATCATATGATTAACAGAAGGTGTGTTCCCACAAAGATTAAAAATTTCAAAAATAAAACCATTGTATAAAAAGGGAAATATATATGAAGTGGGAAACTATAGACCAATAGCTTTGTTATCTGTAATTTCAAAAATATAATTACAAATTACCTCAAAAAATCCAATCTCTTGTCTGTAAACCAACATGGTTTTCACAAAAGCATGAGAACAGAAACAGCAAATGCCCAATTCATCGAAAACATTGTAATAGGTCTTGACAGAAATAACAATACAGTAGGAATAAACTTGGACTTACCGAAGGCATTCGATACTGTTGATCATGATATCTTGCTAGACAAACTAGAAGCTACAGGTATAAGAAGAGTTGCATTAAAATGGTTTCAGTCATATCTCCAAAATATAAAACAGGTAGTAGAAATTACCTCATCAAACAATAAAAATCAAAGCATTGTGTACAGATCGGACATGAAGACTGCACCAATCGGAGTACCTCAGGGTAGTGTTGTAGGACCTCTCCTATTTTTTATATATATTAATGATATCAAGATCCCAATCAGTGGTACACACGTAACTTTGTTTGCTGATGACACAAATATTGTTGTAACAGACATAAATACGGTATTGCCAACATCTGCAACCAGAGTTTTGGAATACATACAAAACTGGTTTGAACTGAACAGGCTAACCTCAAATATTTAAAAAATTCATTATATACATTACAGGAAAACAATGTCTCATCATGACATGAACCTCAAAATTCAAACTAAACAAATTTAAAGGGTAGCTGCCACAAAATTCTTAGGTGTGCAAATTGATGAAAATTTAGACTGGAAAGCCCACATTCTCTACCTCACTAACATGTTAAGCTCTGCTTGCTTTGCATTATGCATAATTATTACTGTGTGTAGGAGAGAGTGTAGCAGAACTGTCTACTTTGCTTACATCCATTCTGTTACCACCTATGACCTAACCCTCTGGGGTCACAATAAGGCAAACATGAAAACCATCTTCACCTTACAAAAATGACCTGTTAGAATAATTACAAACAGTAAAAGGCTAATACCTTCCAAACAGTTATTCCAACACCTAAATATTCTACCCTTACCATGCCTCTATATAAAAAAAGTGTTGCTAATATAAAAATGTGCATTGATAATTAGAAAACCAACCCAGATATTCATTCCTACAATACAAGAATATGCAATGACATCCACATAAAAAGAGTAAACAAGGCTTTAACACAAAAACAAACCAAAATTCAGGGTACTGTTTTGTGCAACAAACTTCCAACTCAGCTAAAAGAAATAAAAACATTGTCTACATTCAAGGAGGTAATATTTAAATTCTTAATGACCAACTGCTATTATAGCATAAATGAATATCTGCAGTAACATTGTAGCAAGTAACTACATTCATTTATTATATGTGAATAGTACCGTAAATCAAATGCTTGCCACAGCCTCAATGTAAATTTTCTGAACAAAAGTGTTAAATCAAATATTTACTTGTAATGTATTTCATGTAAAAGGCCCCAAACAAAAGTGTTAAATGAATTATTTACTTTTAATGTATTTCATATAAAAGATCCTTCTCATAATTTTATATTATTACAGTAATCAAAGTTGTACTTCCCAAAAATATTGTGATCGGTTCAATGAACCATTGTATTATGTAGAAAACTGTACACCCGTATCTTATTTTTGTTATACTATGTTCTTTGACGAAATCCATACAATGTACATTGTTGCTGGATGAATAAACTACTACTACTACTACTACTACTACTACTATTACTTATATGCATGGATTTTACATTTTAGATAACAATAACTGCTGTCAAGCATAAGTTTGGTGATGGGATGACTGTGTCCTATCCGTGTGCTATTACATGAATCATTACTATATTCATTTTAGAATCTGCAGTCTGAATTGTTCCAAACGAAAGTCCAATTTTTCTTGCTAAGCACTGTGGTATATTTCATCACACTGTACTGGAATTTCACAGTGTCATACATCACCCAACTTATTGCCATCCAACATTGATATCTGCGCCTGAATATCATGTATCAGGTTCATAGGGTGACAATAATAAGTGCAGAATCAACTGTGGAAGGATTCGTGTTTAAAGCCTATCTCCTTCGTAAAAGTTTTTATCAGTCATTGTCACTCCCACTGCAACTTTTCTGATATGTCCTTTCAGTGAGTCATTTAACAATTTACCTTGACAAAACATTGCACCTGACTTAAGGAGTATATTACAATAGGCATACAATTTGATTAGATTTGATTAGAAACTGTTTGAAAGGAATGGTATCAAAAGTCTTCTGGAAATTTAAAAATATGGAATGAACATGTGATCAATGTTGATATCACTCATTAACTCAAGCAATTATAAAACCACTTGTGTTTCACAAGGTTCATTTTTTCTGAATAAGTGCTGGTTGTCTGAACAGACCATTTTCTTCAAGGTATCTCATAATGTTTCAATACAATATATGATACAAAATTCTACTGCAAATTGACATTAGTGAGATGGGTCTGTAATTTTGCAGATTGCATATATTTCCTTTTTTCTGTATTAGTGCGACCTATTCAACGTTCCAGTCTTTAGGTAAGGATATTTCCTAGAGTGGCTGGTTTCTATCATTGCTAAAAATAGGTACATTCAGAATACAAAGTGTAGTCAGAACTTTTTATTATTTCCATGAAAAAACAGAGCTACATAACTAATTTTTTTACGTGTGTGGTATGTCCAAAAGAACAAACACCATTCATGATCCTACAGTTACATGAACATAATGAAAGAGAAATTCTGATATCAGGAAAGAAATTATGCCCAGATCCGGATTCAAACTCTGATGTCCCTGCTTTTCGTGAGCAATTGCCTTAACCACTTTGGCTGTGTAAGCTGCATTCGAGTCCCAATTGCAGCTGACATTGGAATTTCTCTCTACAGTATCATGAATAGTGTCTATTCTTTTGGACATACTCCCTTTGTCAGTAAAGTTCAAGAACAGTATTTTTTATTTATTTTTATTTTTAGAAAATTGCACTTGCAAAGTAATGATCCTAGCTCCTATTGAAGTAGTGCCCTCGGATATCTACGGAGGCCTTGGAAGCAAGCAGGGAATTTTTGGCTGTGATGCTTGTGAGCTCATTTGTCACAGCCGATTCGATGTCTGCCATATCTTGATGAGCTTTCCTTTCAGTTGCCTTTTCACTTCTGGAAACAAGAAAAAATTGCAGGGCAAGAGGTCAGGTGAATATGGCAGATGTGGGATGGCAATAACAGAATGTCTGGCCATGTACTTGGTAGCAGAGAAAGCAGTATGGGGTCTTGCATTGTCAGGCAGTCCTGAGAATGCCACAAATCAGGACGGCGATGTCGAATTGCTTGTCACAAATGTTTCAAGACTTCGATGTAAAGAGTTTGGTTCACCGTTTGACGTGAAGATACATACTAATGGTAATAATGGTGAAGTAATCCTTTACTATGAAAGAAAGTGATCAACATTTCTTTCTTCTTGAAGTTTGCCATCTGACTTTTTTTGCGGCTATTGATCCGTGACTCCGCCATTCAGCAGTTTGATGCCTCATGTGAGGGTCATACTGGTTGAACATTTTAACTCCAGCAATAATCTTTGAAAGAAATGTGGGATCAAGTCTGGCTCTATCCAATAGTTTAGCAAAAATTCTTCATCTTTCTTCTTCCTGTTCATCTGTTTGTGAGTGAGGTATGAGATTTGCATTAAGTTTGTTTCCCTAAATCTCCATTTAAAATTGTATGACACACAGGATGATTCAAGTTATGTTCTTCAGATATCACACTCATAGTTACATGATGGTCTTCGTGCAATAACTGCCCTACACACTCCACATTTGCAGTGGTATGTGCTGTAGCTGGGTGACCAGTGCTGGGATCATCACAAAACCTTTTGTGCCACTTGAAAACACAACTTCATGAAAGTGCCTTGCCTGCATATGCTTGCTTAATCATCGGCAACATTTCACTAGGGGTCTTCCCAGGCTTAATGCAGAACTTGATGTTCACTCGATGTTCACTCTTTACTCACCATCAGCATCCATTGTGTCACTGTAACTAATGTGCCAAGAATCCAAACAGTGTGTTGCTGAGCACAGCCCTGTCACCTAGAGAGTTTGCATAGAAACATGGCCATGATCATTTCAAGGATCCACACATACCAGGTAACTTAAAAACAACATCTGTTCCTTTTTGGTATTGCAAACTCAGAAATAAAAAAAAGCCTGTCCTGGAACTTTTCTGACAAAATGTATGTACACAATAATAATAGCTTTATTCAACATCGAATGGTACACTGCACATGTACAAAGAAACAGTAATGATTAAAGTTATTTGTACAATACACAAGTCACATTCTTCTGAATACGTCATTAATTTACAACAAAATTACAATAAGATGTTTACTGATTTCTACTCACATAATTCCACAAAGCATTTGTTGTTCTTCGTATAAGTATGGTACTCTTCTAATGTGTAGAAAGGGTGTTTTACTAAAAATTTCTTAAGCTGATGTTTCAGTTTAATTGTAAGAAGAGCCATGACTGCACTACGCAGTGCATTAGCTAATTTTATACCTGCGTACTGAGGCCCCTTTTCGTAAAGTGCTGTTCTGTGGCTGCCAATGTAAAATCTTTCTTTATTTCTAGTACTGTACTGGTGGAAATCTGAATAAGTGTTTGGGTGCAGTCTTTTCACAAGCGATATGGCTTTTAGAATGTATGTGTTTATAACAGTTAACACCTCTGTTTTTGGAAACAAGTTGCAACAAGATTCCCTATATTTTGCTCCACAGATTATTCTCACACCCCTTTTTTGAAGAATGAGTAGCTTATATAGATTAGCTTTCATTGTTGCCCCCAAATTTCAATACCGTAGTTCAAGCGAGGGGAGAAAAGAGCATGGTATGCAGTCTTTAGGACTACGGTGTCTCTACAGAACTTGCTAATAGTACTGATTGCAAATATATTTTTTGACAGCTTAGTTGCTAGGGAGTCAATATGTGTGTCCAACTTCAGGTTGTTTTGGATTGTTACGCCAATGAATTTTACATTAGACTCTTTCTTTACCAATTCGTTGCCCATGTATAATTTAATTTCATTATTCAAACTACTTTTGTTAAACTCCATCAAACATGTTTTACTGGTGCTTACATTTAAGTGGCTTTCATTAAAAAACTGAACAATTTGTTTTGTCACATTATTACACTCGGCCTCTAGTTCATTACATGATTCCTTTTTACATACAATGGACGTGTCATCAGCATGCATAACAATTTTGGAAGTTATAGTACAGTATTTAATATCATTTACATAGATCAAGAACAGAAGGGGGCCCAACACCAAGCCCTGGGGCACGCCATATTTTATGCAAGTGATCTCTGATTTGTAGACACCACTTTCCATTTTAAGTAGAACAAACTGTTTTCTATTGCTCATATAACACTTTATTATGTCATAAGCTGCGCCTCTAATGCCTATGTTCCATAGCTTGTCTAATAGGATGTCAACGTTCACACAATCAAAGGCTTTTTCCACTGCAGGTTCTAAAACTGTTTATGACTGCCCAGATGCCAGCAGTTACGTTGTTTGAGTTTTGAAGCTTATTTGCAACATAGTTGCTCCTGGTCTGTGTGAGTAAGTCCTTATAGTGTGCTTGATATATTTTGAAGGCTTCCTTTAGCTCAGGAATCTCTCTATTATTCAGCATTGCACTGTGAAGTAGTTTTAATTTTTCCCTCGCTTCAGTGACATTACTATTTACCCAAATATTTTTGTTTCTATTTTTTGTTTGTTTCATTTTTGTGATTACAACTGGGCATGTGGTATCAAAGCAGTAATAGAAGTCAGCAGCAAAGCTATCATATGAAAAGCTATTATTTTCAAACCATTTTATTTGTGCTAACATGCAGTTTAGTCTATATATGTTGTCATTATACATTATTCTTTTAGTTACAAACTGTTGCTTTGTGGTGACAGTGGGGGCCTCATGGAGCTCCAATTTAAGCTGTACTGCATGGTGATCTGATACTTCCTTGACATGGAACTATAGGCATCTGAAAACTTCCACCAAATGTTGCTGGTGCTGTTTTGTAGTGGCTGAAAATATGAGGACGTCATCTAGGTAAGTAATCCAGAATGACAACCCTTGCATCACTGGGTCAATGAATCTGTACCAAGACTGTGGAGCATTGCATAAACGAAATATCATGAAGAGACTCTCAGACAAGATGAATGATGTGATCATGGCTGTTTCCAGAATATCTTCATTTGCCACAGAAATTTTTGTAAAGGCTTTTAAACAGCCCAGCACACTAAACACAGTCGCACCACATAGAGAATAGTTGTAATATCCTAACAGTGGTTTTGGGTATCTGTCCAGGATTGGCCTTGGATTAAGTGCATGATAATCACTGCATGGGTGCCACACACCACACTTCTTGGGTACTAAACGGAGAGGTGCTGACCACAGTCTGAGAGACAATCAGGAGCTAAGCTCCTAGGATGACATGAAACTGGTAGACCATCAGCCGTTTTGATATAATTCATGGTATTGCCGCAGTGATAACACTGGTTCCCTTCACATCAACGAAGTTAAGCACTGTCGGGCTGGGCTAGCACTTGGATGGGTGAACATCCGGTCTGCCGAGCACTGTAGGCAAGTGGGGTTCACTCAGCCCTTGTGATGCAAACTGAGGAGCTACTTGATTGAGAAGTAACAGCTCCGGTCTCAGAAACTGACATATGGCCAGGAGAGTGGTGTGTTGGCCACCTGCCCCTCCATATCTGCATCCATCGACACCTATGGGCTGAGGATGACACAGCAGCTGGTCGGTACTGTTGGGCCTTCGTGGCCTGTTTGGGAGGAATTAAATTAGTTAAGTATTGTGATGCATCTCTCTTGGGGCTCCTTGAGATCATGTTATGGTTGGAAACTTTTCAAGAATCTTGGTGTGTTTACTTTTTGCCGCATCTATGAGCTTGGATCAGTGTGTTGGTGCACTGCATCAGAATGTAGCTGTTGAAAGTCCAGCGATGCTGTCAATGAGTCTTACATTCACCATATCCAGTAGTAGAAGATAATTTACTAGGCAGTTGGCTCCGATTATAAGCTTCATGGTATTGGCAACAGTGAAATTCTAGGCAAAAGCATGGAGCAACTCCAAGTCCAGTTCAATATGTTGTTTGCCGTAAGTCACCATAGATGAATTGTTTGCAGCAGAAAGACAGAAAAGTGTTGATGGCTGACAAAAATTGTACAGTAAAGTCCATGGATAAATGCAGAAGTTTGAGTCAGTGTCCACAAGAAATTTTCGTTCAGTCTTCCGACCGCTGATAAAGAGATGCTGAGACTTCAACCAGCATTCAGATGCACCTCTGTCTGACTGGCGCTATTGCAAGGTGTGGTGCACTTATGTGCCTGATTACCAATTTCTGGTGACACCAGCACACAGTATGTAGCTGCTCTTTGCCACTCAGGGCTCACAGATTCATCATGGAATGACTTTGCAATCTCCTGCAATAATGTCCTCTGTCATTGCTAGAGTTACAGTGAGACAACAGATCATTTGTCTGTTTAGCTAGGGAGTGTCAACCTTATCTGAGAGACAATCGTAATCTGTGCATGTAAGTGCCAATGTCGAAGAACTGTTGCGCAGCTCCACTACTGCAAGACTTACGGCAGCATTATTGGGTCTTGTATTTTGTCTGCCAGATCTGTGACAGTGTCTAATGGCATTTCCGTCTGAGGTGCTATTACAGCTCTAATCTGAGGAGAAGCAGAGTGTCAGGTATGGTTCCTACATTGACTTTGCTGTGTATGTGTCTCAGATATTGTGACGGCTTCCTGTTGGTCCGGCTAAATGTTAAAATTCCAAAATAAACACATTTTCATGTTCAAATAACCAGACCAAACGTAGCACAAGAAATATGAATGCTGATAATAAACTTCTATTAACATTACCAGAGCACAGAAGAAGACACATGGTAAGCACTTTGAGATAAGTTTTTGCATTACATTAGTACTAGTCGAGTTCTGTCTCTGTTAGCAAGGAGGTTCTAACAATGTCACTTTTCATGGAATGATTAATGGAAAATCTCATATAAAGATGTGAAACAAATACTAACAAAGAGATAGAGGGGCTGGCCAGTACTTACCTCAGCTCAGTACAGCCGATAGATACACAAAACAGAACAGAAAATTTACATTCCTAGCTTTCAGAACTTTGTTCCTTCATCAGGGAGGAGAGAGGGGAAAATGGGAAGAAGGGAAAGTAGATTCAGTTACTCACAACCCAGGTTATGAAGCAAAAGGGAAGGTAAACAGGGAGGGTAGTAAGGATGGAGGCATGTTCGTCAGAGGGAAGCCAAAGATATTCTACTGTAAGTACTGTGCCAGCTTCAAACCAAAGAGGATGCATACAGAAGTAAAGAGGTATATAGTATAAAGATAAACACCATGTAGGAAGAAAAGATGCGTGAATGGCTAAAGAGGAGAGGGAAAAAGGAGAAGACTGAAGAGTAAATGGGAGTGAGGTTGGTTAACATAGGTTCAGTCTAGGGGGATGGCGGGATGAAAGGATGTGTTGGAGTGCAAGTTCCCATCTCCGTGGTTCTGAGGGACTGATGTTGGGTGGGAGAAGCCAAATGGCACGTACAGCATGCTCTGCTACTGGGTATTGGACATCTCCTAGGCGGACAGTTCGTCTGTGCCTGTTCATGCGCTCAGCCAGTTTAGTTGTCGTCATGCCAACGTAAAAGCCTGTGCAGTGCAGGCATGTCAACTGATAAATAACATGTGTTGTTTCACATTTGGCCCTGCCTTGAATTGTGTATGTTTTACCAGTAGCGGGGTTGGAGTAGGTGGTTGTGGGGAGATGCATGGGGCAGGTTTTGCAGCAGGGTCGGTTAGAGGGGTAGGAACTGCTGGGTAGAGAAGGTGGGCTAGAAATATTGTAGGGTTTGACAAGGATGTTACGGAGGTTAGGGGGTGACGAAAGGAAACTCTGGGTTGTGTGGGGAGAATATTGTCAAGGGATGATCTCATTTCAGGGCTTGAATTGAGAAGGTCATATCCCTGGCGAAGTAATTTGTTGATGTATACGAGGCCAGGATAATATTGGGTGACAAGGGGTATGCTTCTGTGTGGTCTGGGGGTAGGAACATTGTTCTTGGGTGGGGAGGAATGTATTGCTCGGGAGATCTGTTTGTGGACAAGGTCTGCAGGATAGTTGTGGGAGAGGAAAGCAGTGGTCAGGTTATTGGTGTAATTGTTGAGGGATTCGTCACTCGAGCAGATACGTTTGCCACGAATACCTAGGCTGTGGGGAAGGAAGCGTTTGATGTGGAATGGATGGCAGCTGTCAAAGTGAAGGTACTGTTGTTTGTTTGTGGGTTTGATGTGGACAGAGGTGTGGATGTGAGTTTCAACAAGATGAAGGTCAACATCCAGGAAGGTGGCTTGAGTTTTGGAGAAGGACCAGGTGAAATTCAGATTCGAAAAGGATTTGAGGTTATTGAGGAAATTAAGGAGTGTTTCTTCACCATGAGTCCAGACCACAAAGATGTCACCTATAAACCTATACCACGTCAGGGGAAGCAGCTGTTGGGTCTTCAGGAAAGCCCCCTCCATGTGGCTCATGAAGAGGTTGTCATAGGACGGAGCCATCCTGGTTCCCATGGCCGTTCCCCTGATTTGTTTGTAGGTCTGGCCTTCAAAAGTGAAGTAATTATGGGTGAGGATGAAGTTGGTAAGTGTGATAAGGAATGAGGTTTAACCTTTAGCCCAACACCTAAATTCAACCACACTGCCCTGGTTAAAGATCTCCTCTCATTCACCCAGAACCTCAACTGGAAATATCACTTCACCATCCAAACACAGCCCCCAAATACTAAACCCAGTGTTGAACCCTGTCTAGAACAGTTCCGACCGCCACCTCAAAGGGATCCTCCTCCCCTCCCCCAAAACCATCCCTTGCAGACATTTAAGGAATTTCTCACATCCAGTGTTGCCTCCCAGTCCTTCTTGAAGAACATCCCGACAACCCCCAACATCACCCCAGCTGAATCCTGTGCCATTAAAGAGCTGAAAACCGACCGCTCTATTGTCAACCTACCAGCAGATAAAGGCTCCACAACTGTGGTACTTGACCGTGTGGAGTATGTGGCAGAAGGACGGTGTCAACTCTCCGACACTCCAACCTACAAAGCTGTTACCCAGGATCCCATTCCCTCCATCCAGACTGAGCTGCCGAAAATCCTAAAAATCCAAGGTCCCTCACAAGGCTTCACAACAGCTTCTATAGACCTACTCACTCCACCTGAGCCATGTACCCCAACCCTCTACCTATTACCCAAAATCCACAAAGAGAACCAACCTGGACGTCCCATTGTAGCAGGCTTCAAAGCCCCAGCAGAACGTATCTCAGCTCTGGTAGACCAACACCTCCAACCTATCACCCACAGACCCCCATCCTACATCAAAGACACAAACCACTTCCTAGAATGCCTCAAATGCATTCCCACTCCCCTCCCACCTGAAACATTTCTTGTCACCATAGATGCTACATCCCTTTACACAAACATCCCACATACCCATGGTCTCTCTGCCCTTGAACACTACCTCTCCCAACACCCACCCACAGATCTTCCAAAAACCTCTTTCCTTATCAAAGGAAGTTTTGGAATTTGTAGCAGTGTTTCTTTGGCAATCTGCTTTTGAGAATGAGGTTTTCACACTGCAGTGGAGTGTGCGCTGATGTGAAACTTCCTGGCAGATTAAAACTGTGTACTGGACTGAGACTCGAACTCAGGACCTTTGCCTTTCGCGGGCAAGTGCTCTACCAACTGAGCTACCCAAGCACAACTCATGCCCCGTCCTCACAGCTTTACTTCCACCAGTACTTCATCTCCTACCTTCCAAACTTTACATAAGCTCTCCTGCGAACCTTGCAGGACTAGCAATCCTGAAGGAAAGGATATTACGGAGACATGGCTTAGACACAGCCTGAGGGATGTTTCCAGAATGAGATTTTCACTCTGCAGCGGAGTGTGCGCTGATATGAAACTTCCTGGCAGATTAATACTGTGTACCAGACCGAGACTCGAACTCAGGACCTTTGCCTTTTGTGGGCAAGTGCTCTACCAACTGAGCTACCCAAGCTAGTCCTGCAAGGTTCGCAGGAGAGCTTCTGTAAAGTTTGGAAGGTAGGAGATGAGGTACTGGCGGAAGTAAAGCTGTGAGGACGGGGCGTGAGTCATGCTTGGGTAGCTCAGTTGGTAGAGCACTTGCCCGTGAAAGGCAAAGGTCCCGAGTTCGAGTCTCGGTCCAGTACACAGTTTTAATCTGCCAGGAAGTTTCATATCAGCGCACACTCCACTGCAGAGTGGAAATCTCATTCTGGAAACATCCCCCAGGCTGTGGCTAAGCCATGTCTCCACAATATACTTTCTTTCAGGAGTGCTAGTCCTGCAAGGTTCGCAGGAGAGCTTCTGTAAAGTTTGGAAGGTAGGAGACGAGGTACTGGCGGAAGTAAAGCTTTGAGGACGGGACGTGAGTCATGCTTGGGTAGCTCAGTTGGTAGAGCACTTGCCCGTGAAAGGCAAAGGTCCCGAGTTCGAGTCTCGGTCCGGTACACAGTTTCAATCTGCTTTTGCTTCGTTAGTTGAAAGTAGTAAACCTATAGTGTACATTTGTATGTATAACACCATACCTATGTATGTAAATGTACTCTATAGGTTTGCTACTTCCAACCAATGTAGTGAAAGCAGACTGCCAAATGAATATTGCTACAAACTCCAAAAAGTCCTTTTACATGTCAGGAAAATGTTCTTCTGCATAACAGTTTCACACATTGTTATAATAATATTAAAAAAAATATTTTCGTCATCTAGGTTTGAACTCAGGACATTTGGTACAATGATGTCACACTCTACCAACTCACCTACTAAATATCTTTGATTTAGTGGTTCACAAATATGCTTATGCTAGTCTCTGTAGTTGTGGTGCTACTTTTACTTGCCATTTACACATGTTCTATTGGATGACAGCACACAGCATGAACTATATTGGTTGATACTCTATCGACAAATAACATTTGGTACCGATCTGAGTGTCTAACATCTGGAGGTTTGGGTGTTATCTCCTAGATCACATGACTGGTGTCACAGGTAGCCCTGCCTTTGGTGGGATAGGTGGTGCCTGTGACCGGTCAGGAGTGGATTGATGGTGGGAGGATGTATAGGACAAGTCTTGCATCTGTGTCTATTACAAGGATATGAGCCGTGAGGAAAGGGGTTGGAAGCAGGAGTTGTGTATGAATGGATGAGGATACTGTGTAGGTTAGTTGGACAGCAGAAGTGGCAGTGGTAGGAAGGATAATGGGTAGGACATTCCAAATTTCAGGGCACAGCAAGAGGTAGTCAAAACAGTGATGGAGAATGTGATTCAGTTGCTCCAGTCATGGGTGGGACTAAGTCATGAGGGGAATGCTCCTCTGTAGCTGGAGGGTGGGTCTTTGGGAGGTGATATGCGACTGGAGAGATAATCCAGGAGATATGTTTTTGTACAAGGTTGGGAGGGTAATTATGGTCTGTGAAGGCCTCAGTGAGACCCTTGGCATATTTCGAGATGGACCACTCATCACTACTGATGTGACGGCCATGGATGGCGAGGCTCTATAGTAGGGCTTCTTAGTATGAAATTGGTGTTATAAAACAGTTATTTACAAAATATATATTTATTGCTGGTTAACTTTTGAATGTCCTCCAAGTATTAAATAGCAAAAATTCAGGTATGCATTTGAAGAAAGCTATGAAGTATACGTCTCTTTCTTTTACGTTGTCCCAATTTCTCAGGGTCAATAGGTCATGAGTGCTTACCATCTACAGTTTGAGACTGTTACCTTTCTGTGACTGGAAACCAGTTACCATAACGCTATTTTAACTTAGGAACAGAGAGAAATTCTTATATGGCATCTGCCTGTGAACGATCAAAATTTTGTTTTGTTTGTTTTCAGTGTTTGTTTATGCTACTGAGGCACAAACAAGGCTCTAAATTAGCATCTGGCTAATTTGTGGCAAACTATCTGAAACGACACTCAATTCATTATTTCATTAATCTGTCTGGTTGATATAACCTGGATCTTGGTCACCTACAAACTTTGCAAGCAAATAGGCTGTACAAGTTATCTTATATAAGCAGACCAGGCCTATAACATATTTTCACTTAAAGCATATATTATACTTTTTTCTTAATACTTCTATCATGTTTTTGGAAAATCTGCTTTCAGTAATATATAAAGTCAGTTTATCAGCAGTTTCATATCACCCATTTATTAATTACATACATCATATATGAATGCAGTTACAAATAAAATTAGTGATCACACTAGACAAGAAATGTTCACAATTTATGAAGTTAATAAAAATATAAGAAAGATATTTTGGTTAAGAAGAATTTCTTGTTACAGTGGCACCTATCTACACACATTATTAGTAATTCTTCCACTAGTGGTAACCAGCAACAAATGTAATGTAAAGTGTTCGTCAGTCATAGTGACAATAACGTAATTCAACCAGTAACTTAGAAATAACAGAACAATGCAAACAAGAAGCTGTGCTTTCCATCATTGTCATAATTTTATCACAAGTAGATATCTTGAGAAGTTCCTACTGCAACATTACACGTCTTAAACTCTTAGAATGTACACAATACACAGTATTTGAATAAATATACAGTTTTGTATTACAATTAATAAAGTATTTGACAATTATCATACACATATTCATATAATTTATACATTATATATGTATATGAAAGGCACTCAAGTACTTTCATTTAACCAAAATGAAGTGTAGGTATTAACTATAATGCAAAAGTGTAATGCATAAGCATAATGTTTTTAAAACAGTCTTTAATGTCAGTGTGTGCTAAATTTAGCTATGTAACATGTTCAGCAGTTTATGCAATAAAATATATTTTTATGTTGTAAATACAAATAAAATATTATAGTATATCTTTGTATAATTTATATGTGAACTTTTGCTAAAAACAACTTATGAGAGCACTTAAAGAAATGGAGCAAATTATTCATGCAGAAGCTTGTATCAAACAGATTTTTCTCAGTAGTCATAACTGAAAAGAGCAATTGAGAAAACTGCACCTTCTGATGAATCCTACCAAAAGAAGTATGTTTCAGTTTACCCATACATATTCACCTCTGTGAGTGTGTTGGATGATGAGTATTTCAACCAAGTCTCAATGTTTACTAATCAGAATGCATTCCCTAGTCCACTGATTTTATTAACAAACAATAATATAGTAACACAACAGCTCATTTATAAATTTTAAATTATTATAGCTCTATTTCAACACAGACAGATAACATCAGACTGTAATTTAAGAAATAGATGTTTAAAGTGCGTGTGGATACGTTTTTATATATGTGCATGTTATACAACCTACTAAGTAAATGAAGGTTCACTTTAAGCCAACTTTACATGATGAATTAACGCAAGAGAGTGGCTAGATCTCACAGCTGTGTGTTCAAGATTGTAATGATGCTTGTGTGTTGGCTGTGATGGAATAGCCTGAATTCTAAATTTGTGTGTTTGACTATAATGGTAGCATATTATGTGTATGGAGTGCACTAAAATCACTTTCTATGTATGAAATATACTGAAAACAGTTAAGACAGTCTATTGGCCACCATACAGTATGAATTTTTAATGTGCAAGATCCTGTTGTAGAGTAATTTCATTTCAGGAGCTTGAGTCTATAAAAGAGTTTTAGATAGATTTCAATACTGCAATTTGATGTCATAGTATAATTAAATTATTGTAGTGTAAAGCAATGGAATAGTAATTTATTCACTAGAGAAGGTTCTTAAATAATCAGGGTAATGTATCTTTGCTTGAATCTTTCCAAAGTACAATTGATGCAGAGATGATGATGAAGTCCCATACTCCGACGAGCATAGGGGACGATGCGAGAGACTCGCACCGCTGACTAGGCAAGGTCGTAGCAGAGGTGGTTTGCCATTGCCTTTCTTCAACTGTAATGGGGATGAATGATGATGATGAAGATGACACAAGAACACCTAGTCATCTCGAGGCAGGGAAAATCCATGGCCCCACCAGGAATCGAACCTGGGACCCCATGCGTGGGAAGCAAGAATGCTACCGCAAGACCATGAGTGTGATAAAGTCACACCAACCACTTTTAAGCATAAAATGTGTGCATTTAGCCAGTAGCTCTTGAATAAATGAACAGAAAAATAGAAAAAATATGAAACAGAATGGGTGATCGAAGTATTGCTTAAGGGAAACCAGTTGTTTAAAAATGCTACTTAAATTTTTTCCATAAATGCATCTCAGCACATAAAAAAGTGTTTCAAGTATTAAGTTCTAACAGACTAATAGTTTCTAAACTATCAAGTGAATTAGGCATACTGCAGTCATTATAAGGTTACATCTGTATTCTTTTTTTGTACAGCCCAAAATGTAAAAAGCTGTAATTTAAGAATGTGATATAAGTAATAGTTGGTTTAAGTGCATATATGAATGGGAAAAGAAATTTGATATGAAGCGTATATAAAAGATGGACACATGAATAAATTTCAGTGCTAACAACATTGACTTTATGCCACTAGTTATCATGTTAATTCAGTACTACTGCCTTGTTTACTTACACAAGTATTCCAGTGACTAGGGGATAGCTCAGTAGGTGCTTCACTTTAAAAAGTTAACTTCAGCTTATAATATATTAATCATGTAAAACAAAGTTTAATGTTTATAATAGAGGGAAACATTCCACGCAGGAAAAATATATCTAAAAACAAAATTGATGTGACTTACCATACGAAAGCACTGGCAGGTCGATAGACACACAAACAAACACAATCATACACACAAAATTCTAGCTTTTGCAACCAACGGTTGCTTCATCAGGAAAGAGGGAAGGAGAGGGAAAGACAAAAGGATGTGGGTTTTAAGGGAGAGGGTAAGGAGTCATTCCAATCCCAGGAGCGGAAAGACTTACCTTAGGGGGAAAAAAGGACAGGTATACACTCGCACACACACCCATATCCAACCACACATACACAGACACAAGTCTGCTTGTGTCTGTGTATGTGTGGTTGGATATGGGTGTGTGTGCGAGTGTATACCTGTCCTTTTTTCCCCCTAAGGTAAGTCTTTTTGCTCTCGGGATTGGAATGACTCCTTACCCTCTCCCTTAAAACCCACATCCTTTCATCTTTCCCTCTCCTTCCGTCTTTCCTGATGAAGCAACCGTTGGTTGCGAAAGCTAGAATTTTGTGTGTATGATTGTGTTTGTTTGTGTGTCTATCAACCTGCCAGCGCTTTCGTATGGTAAGTCACATCATCTTTGTTTTTAGATATAAAGTTTAATGTTCGTTACAGATAGTATGCTGTGTCATAAATAGCAAAGATTGAACACTTATTAGTTTACTTTGTCTTCAGCAAAAGCATTTTTCACAATTTCAGAAATCTTTAGTTTAAATAAAACACTGATTTGGAGCTAATTGTCACATAAACCACTGAGTCTGTTCTGTGAGTTGCAGCTGTCAGTGTTAAATCATTTGAGGAATGCATAATGATGTTTTTTCCTATAGTTATATTCTTGACAGTCCATAACCTTTTTATAAAACATCTTACACAACAGGGAGGTTTTTCTTGTGAAATTCTTCAAAGCTTTGAAAACATTTTTCAAAACAAAGCAAACTTGAATATAGTGTTAAACTGTGTGTTCAAAAATTCCCACATTTTGTAGTTTAATACTGAATTAAGTTGTATCCATAAGTTTAAACCATATCACAATGGCAAGCAGACTGATAAATTAGGAAAGAGTGTTAAATAACCACATAGTTGTGACAATAATCAGCATGATTGTGGTATTTTTTCTAAGAATTGTGGAAGGAGCTGAGTAAATGAGTGGTACTGACTGATCACATACTCATCCACAATTTTCTGGGGATTGTGCAGTTACAATATAAAGTAAGAAGTACATTTGCTTTTGTTGGCTGGAAAGTAAATGAAACAAGCTTAATTTCTGTTTTTTTTTTGTTTTTTTTTGTTTTTTATTTTTTTAACATTAAATAAAATAACTAGCAACTAAATTGTAATAAGGCAAAGGTCTTCTGTTGTTTGTTTAGTGGAGAAAGTCTAATACTGTAAAAGTTTTAAATAATTCTAAACGGTAACATGAAGTTTCTGTTGATGTTGAGCCATTGTCTTCTATTTGTATTTACCTTCATTACCTGTCTGAATTCTGAATACTGTTAATGCAGTTGTACGTAATGATATACTGGCTTAAGACTGTGATGGATTCATATAATGTATAACAAAGTGAATAAATCTTAAGCTTTCAAGATGGAGTTTTTTATTTGATACATGAGAAAAGTATGTCAGAAAAGTGGTTTCAAAAACCATGGAAACGAAAGGGAATAAGATGAGAAAATACATTAAATATAAAATGGGGGAAAAATAGTAAAAGTGTAATTGGTAAGTAAGGAATGAAAGGGAGAGAAGGGTAACAGCAGAGATGTAAAGATGGAAAGAGGGAGGGAAAATATCCAGTAATGATGGAAGACCAGGAGGGAAGTGTAAAGTTACTGTGCAGTAATGAGAGGCATTAGTCTTGAGTTGAGAACTTTACTCTTGTTCCTAAGGGTCTGACACATTCCACTGTATTGCTGAGTTCCATTCATCCCATGTATCTCTCATATGGGACAACTCCTTGTGCTTAGCTCACTGCCTAACTTCTCTTATGTACCTTCCTATTGCTGTCTAGTGTACCTCAGTCTGTAAACACTTACTGAGCAAAAGCAAGGCCACAACTGAAATCGTCCATTATATACCAGTTTGATTGAAATCATTTGACAGTTTACTATCATAGCTCATATTCACGCCACCGACATTGTTAAAACATATTACCCTGGAGTAGGAAATTTAGTCTAACATAATATGAAAGGTACTGTTACTTTTTCCTGTAATTATCACTTCATAACTCTAGAACTAATGTGCATCTTCTTGCTTATCACTGACAGTCTTCCACCAACTCATGCTACTTTGCTTTATTTCATTCCAGTGTCATAAATATCTAAGTATCTTTCAGTCTGTTCTCGGCTTGCTGCCACCCCTCACTCCTCTTGCCATGCTAGTCCATTCCCTGTAAATCTTTATTCATATATTTTTATATTTTATCCTATAGTTATATTCTTGACAGTCCTTAACCTTTTTATAAAACACCTTACACAACAGGGAGGTTTTTCTTTTCTGAAACTGAGTTCTATTTTTTTCATATTCTTTCATATTTTGCTACTTTTTCACTATTCATTCTTCTTTTATTTCCTGTAAATCACACCAGTCTCTATGTGCCTAATGACCTCTTAAACTACCAATGGCATCTGTTCAGACAGTTAAGCAATGTTGATGTGACCTTCACATATTATGCACATACTCTGATTTATTAATTGCCTTTCATGTCATTTCTAATTTCTATTGTATTTAAATCTCTTCCAGTGCATCCAACAATTAATTTTTGTTTGATACCACACTGATGTATTTATCTAGGCTGTGGTGTTGTACAACATTTTCTTCTTGACATCTAAAAGGACTGTATCTATTTATATGTTCTTTGCTTTATTTTGATGAAAAAATAAATGCTTTGTAGAAATATATTTCACATATTTTTACTGTTAGAAATGTTCTGTGCACAGGTATTTCATGATAGATTTATGTCTATACCATATATTTTGTTTATTCCACATCCTTGTGGAGTATGGATCATGATAGGATCTCAGAAATAGGGATTGTGAATGAAAGTAAGATCCATCACTCTGAAAGCATGAGATTTATTGACATTGCAACCATTTTCACCTTGGTGAGTAGGTTTTTACCTTTGTTTTTTTAAAACTGAATATTCATGTAGGACATTTATTTCTTGTCTGACAATAACAAATGCTTAAAACATATTGTATCCTACAGTCTATTTTACATACCTGTAGGTTTTCAATAAAATCTGGGACAGTTACAGAAATAAAACATCCAGTGTTAAAATAAATATATTTCATTTTAATTGAACAAGGAAAACTTTCTGAAGAAAAACAGTTATTGTATTAAAAGTATGCATGTACATCCTTAGTTGTTTATTATTATTTGAATTGAATGTCTTCCCAGAGGCAAACTTGATCTCATTTTGTAATTAAGCATGGTTGCTTGAACAGTAATTGAAGAAAGGCATCATCTGGTGTCCTTCTTGCACATTTTAAAATAAAATAATAAATATCACCCAGTACAAAATATTTTATTTCCATCATAAAACAATATATTGAGCTCAAAATACGCTACAAATAAAACCACATTGCACATAAAAGTAAATAAATTTCTGTTTAATAAATTCCATTTAATTTATTTAAAATCCTTATTAAAAAATTTTCATGTCTATCAACAGCCAATTCCAAACTGAAGACTTTTGGTTGAGAGATGCATATTTAGTTATTGTCTTGTTTGATAATGACTTACACACTTCCATGTCATAAATAAAAGAAATTGGTAAAGAGGAAATAGTAGTGTTAATTAAGAGACATTAATGGTTTAGTGTGCTTAGTGATTCACATTAGCTAGGTGTAATTTTTAATTATCATCCACTTATCTTACTGATATCAATCTGTTCTTTGGAAAGAACCAAAACTAGTATAACTAAAAGAGTACCATTGTATCAGGACTCATATAGAGAGTCTGAATTTATACTGGGCAATTATGAATGGTTTAAAATAGTTTTCCATCATTTACATCATCCGAATATTCACTCAAAAGGCAAAAATAAAATAGAATAGTCTGTTGAATATTTATAAATGTATAATTGCTCCAATCATTCCCTTGATACATCCTTGTTAACTATTTTAGAGTTTTTTGCAGTAGGTAATATATAACATATATATGCTTGCTCATAAAAATGCTAAGAGGTGTTTCTGCTCATAAAAATGCTAAGAGGTGTTCCTAACACACTATTTTTTTTATTTTCACATTGTCCACTTATATTTAAATGAGATCAGTACACCATGGATAATTTCAAAATTGGTATTCTATCTATGTAGTATTTTAATTGTATATTTCTTTTAAATATGTACATATCTCTTGTGTGTGCGTGTGTGCGTGTGTGTGTGTGTGTGTGTGTGTGTGTGTGTGTGTGTGTGTGTTTTCTGTATCTATACATATATAATATATATATACACATTCTTGAGTTTCATAGAAAAGGCTTAGTTTATTGTCAGATTTTCTGGAAACGAACAATGGCAATTATATTTCTTTGAATGAACACTTACATACTATCCATAAAATTATTGTCAGAGTCACTTATTCAAACAGTTTCAACAAAGACATGGTAGAAAATTTGCTAATAGATTTAATCTACCATAAAATTATTGTCGCAGGTAGCAGCCTTATAGTTGCTTATCTCAGTTTCCGTATTATTTATCATTGGTGTAGCAATGAAAATGTGATGTCTGTGTATTCTTTTTATTTCAGCATCAGAGATCACAAATAAATAAACTAAGTATATGAATGATTTCTTATCATTGTTGCTTATCAACTGTAATTGCATTCAAATATTTAATAGTCTAAAAAAGGAGAAGCTGATTTAATGGAAGCTGTGGTATTAACCTATAGTATGTCAGGAATATGGCAGCTCAGTACACAAGACTATTACAGAACACAGTTCAGACAAAGTAAGGAGAAACATTTTGATGTGTAGGCCTATGACGTGGCATTAAAGAGAATAGTGTTAATAGTAAAAAATTGTTATAATTAACATTCACCTTCACTTGTTTGGAAACAAGCATCCAGAGGTAAATGTTGTCTTTCTGAATGTAAAAATGAGACTGTGTTATGATGGCCACTTTCAACTGTTATTTCCAGGATCGAAATAGCTTCAGAATCTTTGTATAGTGCCATCTATTTAGTGTGGAAACATGGTGGAACAGGGAAGGAATAGTGATACGTTGCTTTTCAGTAATGTGAAAGAAACATTTTCTGAACAAGTTACACTCAGATAAGGACTTTCACTAATCAACTAATCAGACTTGATGCATCATTTAAAAAACTGGTAAGTGCATGACAGAGAGAGAGAGAGAGAGAGAGAGAGAGAGAGAGACTAACCATAAATATTTTCTAATCACAACCAAGTATCTTATTTCCCAAGGTTATAAGCTGGAATCTATACGTAACAAGACAATTCAAGGAAAGCAACTGTCGAATGGCTATGCAGTGAAGTAACTATGCATAAGGTGAGTGCAGTAGGGCTAGTGACACTATGATTGAAAATCACTGTGTGAAACAAGAATAATTTCTACAGTCTGTATAAAAGAAAGTCAATATTTTAGAAAGTATTGCAACAATCAGAAAAAATGGGAGAAGAGTGTGAATTTAGAAAATTGGTATGGCTGTTTTGGGTTATTATTATTATTATTTATAGAATTAAAAATTCATAACCCTCTCTGTAAATTACAATGGGGAAGTTATTCTCAAACTGGAAAGTTGAAGTTACAAGATTGCTTACTGAGACATTGCCTTAATGCTCAAAGTTTCAACTTCTGGAATAATTATTCAATTGTTTAGTAAAAATCTGAGGCCACCATAGAAAATTAAAGCAAATGAGAAGTAAGCTATGAAACTCAACTTTTAGGCTTAAAATCTGCCATTTTGTAAAAAAATTTAACAGCTCAGGCCATAGTTTTCATGGTCTTATGGATGCAAAATGAATATCAGAAAGAAATAACTTGTCTGTAAAGTCCAAACAACAATATTGAAATTTCTGTCAGATTAATCATTTACAATGTGATGATGCAATACTAAAAGAACTTATGGTAATTTTATATAGATAATCCTGTCATTTGCATTTGGTTTCACAGTCATGAATAAGAATTTTAATGGTTAATTGTAGACCCTTGAAACTTACATGAAAGCAAAATTTAACTAAGTAAAACTTGTAAAATATCAATCAAAAACTAGTTTTCAGAGAAAGGAAAGTGATATAAAACTAACATTTAGCTATACTGTGGTCACATTGACTAAATTGGCATTCTTGTCTCTGTATGCGACCAAAACTTGTGTAGAAAGCTACCTAATATCATGTAATGTGGTACTGGGAAAGAATGCCAGTCAAACATTATATGAAGAGTTTATTAGAGATGGAAGAAAAGTTTGGAATGTTTCAAGGATGGGGAACGAAATTGGCTGTGCCCTTTCAAAGGAACCATCAGGGCATTTGCCCCAAGAGACTTCAGGAAATCATGGGAAACGGAAATCTGGATGGCAGTGTTTGAGTTTGAGCAGTCGTCCTTTTGAATGCAAGTTGAGTAAGCTAACCGCTGCACCACTTGGTCAATATCTGACTGAATAGTGTGTGTGTGTGTGTGTGTGTGTGTGTGTTACATATCTCATTTTTACTGCGAGAACAGTAACTGAAAAAATTGCTGCTAAAAGTAAACTCTGTCTTTTGAGTAATGGCTGAACTGATAGGAATAACTGAAGCAAACTATACTTACATCTAAACAGAACATCTGTCAAAGAAAATAAGACAGAAAGCAGAATATAGAATGGATCGTGAGAGAATCAAATGGGATACAAATTACCAACACGGTATAGACTATGTAGGGGCATTATGAGGAATCAAATAGGTACTGAACAAGTAGATACTGAACAAATAGATACTTGTGACACCATGAGTATTAGAGAAACATCTTACTTATTGGAGAAAGTATTGCCAAAATGGTGATTGAAACAAATTAAGACTGTATTGAGAGGTGGGAAAATGTATATTTCAGGCTTTTGAGAGAATCACACTGCAGCAATAATATGTATTTGAATCAAATGTGGGGAATGATTTATTCCTGGTAATAGGCACTATAGGCTTCCATAGATCCAAAAGAAATATGTCTACATTTTAGTCTTTCAGAAATAGAGAGAAAATTAATGATGTTTTGTACTGCTGCAATTACATCCCAAGAAAAAATAATTGTGCAAGTTTTGAAATTATATTACAGACAGACTTTATACTATACATGAGTCAATTCCACAGCACCAAATGACACATATTATGAAGATGGATGACCAGGCAACATAACAGATAAAAATGAAAAATATATTGAAGTAATTCATTTTCGATGAAATTGTTGGAGTCTTTTGATATCTTGTTCAATTAAAAATAAATTTATATTGAAGCAACAATGATTAGAAAACATTCTGTTGCTCTTTTAAAATTATGTACACAAACTAAGAAATAAAAAGTGCAAACTGTAAATGCTGAGATTGCCACATTTCATTAGTGTCATGTGATTTATGAAATTAGTTAAAAATACATGTAATGTGATTTATGAAATTACTTAAAAATACTATCTCATAAAACACCCTATACCAGTGATGCTCTCATTTTGAACATGTTTTATTTCAAAAGGTTGCTCTCTAAACTGTACTCATTCTCATTTATAATTAGCTTTGAAATCTTAACAGTTAATCATGAATGCATGTAAAAGAAGCAAATAGAAGACTACATATCTTTCACGGTCTATAAAATAATACCACTTCATAACAATTTTCTGATCTTCATTTCTGGATCACAAACTGATGCCAAAATTAATTCTTATTAATATAATGTGTCCTTGTCCAACAATACATTACACAATGACAATCAAAATGTGGCTATCCATATACTGCATTCTGCTGTAATAACCAGCAACCAAATTTGTAATTTTTTACTAACTTTTGGACTGAATAAATGTACTATCAGCTTTAATTTCTTTTTTTTTAAATTGTGCCTGCTCATAGTAATTGACATATTGCACTCATAAAGAGATGTATATGAAGATGTACTTTAATTGGATGTGGATTCTTATACTAATATTTTGTTTACATAATCATTATACACACCCATTAGACTGAAACATGTAGCAACCTCTTGAGACACACACATTTTCTAACAAACTCCAGATTTTGGGTTGAATTATAATTCAAATTTCAGGAAGTCATGTTAATAGCAACATTTTTGTATGGACTAACATATTTGTAAATTCTCTGAAATTGTGTTTGTTATATGAGAGATATATATGAGACAGTAATTGTGTATTAATATATTGTATGCAAAATTATGCCATACAAATAATCTTTCAGATTCTATGGAAATAATGTCCTCCATTTTCATGTTATTGTTATTATTGCCATATCATAAAATATCCACAACACAGTACACAATCATCAAAAATTTGTAAGCAGATATAACAGGTATTATCAATACTGTTTCACTTATTGAGCCAACCATTTCAGCTTTTTACCATAAATCTAAGTTAATTTTACTTAGTAAAATTAACATTTCTACCTTTTATATATTTTTGATTCATGTAGTTTCCTCCATGCAAGAAAAATTGTAATGAAGATGTAATTGATAAACTCTAAAATGATCACAAAAATATATTACTTCTTGTTCTTTTTGTGAGTACAAATCTCACTTTTACTCTGGCATTTTTTTTTTAATTTTATACAATGAACTTTTCTTCTTGAATATGATTTTGCTGAGGATGTGAGGAATGTTAAGAAGTTGTGACAAATTTACTTTAATTCTGTGACCTTGATAATGAAATCTATTTATTGTTAAAAATCAATTAATTCCAAAAAAAATTCATGTAAAAAGGAATCTGTGTTAGGTCACTACCCTTCATTTTTGTGTTAACAGTAGGTCACCTACATTTCAGTGTAAAACACTGCACATGTTACAGAACACTGAGTGAATGTAATGCTGTAAACAGAATAAGAGATTGTCTGACATCAAGCATGATGTGGTACACTATTTATCATACTAATTGTTCTCAGACTGACAGTTAATGCAGATTAAAGAGATTTTTGTTTGCCTAATTTAAAATGGCTGTACTTGCTCACTTTATGTTGTGTTTATTGTAAATAATTTTCATTTTCTGTTGTTAAGTATATATTTAATTATTGTGTGATGAATATTTTGAATGAAATGAAACCACATTCACAGTCAGTTTACATCATTCTTACACAATATTGCACTGTTATTATTCTTGTAATAATTCTGATATATTTTGTAGTTACCCTAATAGTATTTCAAATAGAACGTAAGAATCTGTACATTATCTCTTGTACCGAGTACTGGAAAAAATTGTTTTTATTGGTTACGTGATTTACTGTTACCTGTTAATTTGTAAAATACCCAACACTGTTTGTTCTTATTGACTGAATGAATAGGTAATTTACTGTTTTGATGCAATGTTGTATCTGATCCCACACAGTTTAAATATCCTCACATTTCAGAATTTTTGAAAATGTTCAGTGTGAAAAGTGTATTCAGTGTCATTACATCAGTGGTGGCTATGTTAGTTTCACAGGACAGTGATTTGCAGCACAATTTCTCCCTGTAGGTTATGAGTATACATGGACTATGGAAAAGCACACTGTAATATATATTACACATGAGCAAACTATTTAACTGCTATCTAGTTTCCTGACTTATGCAAAATAAAAGATCTTAACACTGACACCCTGAAATAGATTCAGCTGCTGACAGTTGATAAGGAAGGTGCTATGCTCACTTGAAGCAGCATCTCTAGGAAATATAGGGAAAAAATGCAATTCGGAATGACACTGTATTCAATGAAAAGTGAGAAATGTTATATTTCCAGGGCACAGTTTCAGTCAAATGTAACGATTTGATGTCTGTGTCAAAGTTGCTGTAAAAATGTAGCAAACATGAATAAAGATAAAACATCACCCTCATTTACCGTTATGATCATTATAGAGATAAAGGGAGACATGCAAGACATACACAAATGTGCCTATTCTCTCTCTCTCTCTCTCTCTCACTCTCACACACACACAAACACAAACACACACACACACACACACACACACACACACACCACACACTTGAGCATTTCAAGGAAATGAATGGGAGGGACTATGAATATGTAGAATCATAGAGGAAGAGATTGCTCACCAAGATTCCTGAGTCAGTGAAGACTATGGGCACATGTGGGAAGGAATTGCAGTAGGAATCTATAGACAGTTGAGCTAGAGGAAGAGGTCACTCACCAAGAATCCTGAGCCAATGAAAATTTTGGAGACATACGGGAAGAAATTGCAGTAGATGTTTATAGATACCTGATCTTTACTAGTATTGATTAAATATTGGAATGAGGTTTATTCATAACTTTTTCCATCTGTTACTATCCTTTGCATCTGATTTTGATGAGATTATATTCCACTTTTGTATAAAAGTGTTTTTCTTAGATGTCATTTTTTGTAGTCTTCATACAAGACAGTTTAGTTCCCAGAAGGAAGATGTGAAAATTACTTTTCACTGCTCTTGCATGGCTTTTTATACAATCTCCACTTTCAGTTACCACATGTTTGTTCATTTATCAGTCTTCATGTTTGCTTCTGTCCTCTATAGAATTTGATATATTTTCAGAAAACTGATGTTCATGTATACTCATTGTGCTGGTATAAAACATTCATTTTTTTGAGGGATTGCAGTTTGCATCTGCATTTCTCATAAATCTTTTAGTAATTCGGTTTCCTGTATCAACAAGTATATAATAGCATTTTTACTGTCTATGTTGTTCCAAACGCTTCTGGTGAACACATGGTTAATGACAATGTTCAAGTGATATGTGTCATAAGCAGTAGTATTAACTGGACATTCTATAAAATACTTGGATATGTAAATAATGAAAACAAAAAAAATGCTCAAATCAAAATAATAAAAGTTTATTCCTTCATCATATAAAAAATCTAAAATAAAATATCTAAAACAGAATAAAAATTGAAAAAGTAAAGGTAAGTTTGGTGTTGAAATAAGAGAAAGAGTACGAGAGAAGTATTACTGAAAGATGACAGTTATTTTGTTGTGATTTTTCTTGTGAGGATGTAAAAATACAAGTTAACTGTCATTAAATTAATCATAAAAATAATATGACTTTGTTAAAATGACTATATCTACATTATTATCAGAGTAGGGTATTGTGCAGATGGACATATCATGCTAAAAGACCGGTGCATATTGTTGAAAAATAATTTTGTTCTCCTTTAAACAACTCTTCTAATTGTCTTCAGATGTTATTCATTAAGCCTTTTGATATTTTGTTATGGAAGAGAATACCTTTGGGTATTGTATCAACCACAGATCTTTATAAGGAGCGGCTTTCTAGCTTTAAATGAAGACAAAACTCGTATTTTAAAAGTGGGACTGCAATATAAATAAAAAAAGACTTATTTTACTCCTCTGAGGTATCTTAGCAAAAAGGTCATATTATTAGCTGCTAAATGTATCTACCTTTGCAAAAAATAAAATATTTTCTGGTCAAAAATTTGGTGTTGATACTTGCAATATTTCTACTGAAAAAATAATTTCAGTTATTTATTGAAACAAAAATCAAAGTAGGAAACAATTTTCCACAACTTGGCATAAAATGACTTGAAGTCATCTACAAAATTTGAGTTCTTAAAAAATCTAACAACAGCTTGTATTGTCTTATGTAATTATTGAAATTCTGACAATAGCTTGAAACATTTTTCCTTTACACTGGAAAAATGGTTAAAATTCTCTCTCACATTTCAACGATGTTTATCTAACAAGATCTGTAGAACATGAATCAACCAAAATAGCTACAAAACAGGTTCTCTATACACCATTATCCATTTAAAATGAATCAGAAGAAATAATAAAGCATAGAAAATGAACCTTAATTCAAATTTAAGTATATGTTTTTACCAACCTCACCACAATAAACTATAAACTAAAATTAATATATAAAAATTATTTTTGTACATTGTAATAGAATGTCCATACCTTGCATGTTACAAAAATATTACTCATTAATAGCATTATGAATGTCTTTCTCATAAGTGATTTAAATAGAGAACATCATGAATTACAAAAATATATTCTGAGCTTAAGTATGAATTATATGTTTCTGTAAATATTTTTGATATGCAAGGAATATTTGTAGTAATGTGTATATTCATTTGCTTATTCTATTAGGATCTACTGTAAAATTATTGTCCTGTCCAGTCAAGCACAGATGAGGTTATGTAGTTGACAAATATTTACCATCAAAAATTTTTCTGTCTAATCATAAAGCACCAGTTGGAACAAGTAGTATCATAAAGTTTAACCTCAATCATTTTATTCAACAGTGTTGTCATTCAGATTTCTCAAAATTATAGGCAGGCTTTTTTTGCATAAATAGAAGTTTACTACATCCAGTTTCGTTTTTTTCGAAGGGCTACTTTCCTCTAGAACAAACTCACATAAATTTTTGTGTACAAATATTTATTTGTACAGAAGCTTAAAAACTATAAGGAGACAAATAATGTGCTACTTGAAGTGGCCTGCACTGCTATCTGAATGACAAACACTGGAATATTGGAAGTTCAATAACTGAATTTTCATTTGCAACATCATGCATTTTGATATGATGCAAACAGTACTCAGCAGAAACTTACATTTCTGTAGTACACTTCTGAAACAATTCTCCTGGATTTCAGAATCTGTGCACATTGCTTAAACATGTGTGGGAAAAAATGTGTTAATACACATACGAAAACATATGAAAGAATGAAACAGAACTGTACATAGCTCTAGAATAATGAGATACCTGAAAGCATATATCTCAAAGCTTAAATTACTTTGGATCTTTAAAATTAAGTAATTGTCTCCATGCATCACCTTCACTAAGTGCAAAAGTATCATGGCTCATTCACTCATTTCACACAGGATTGGAATTTCTTTTTAAAAGTGCAATGGACCCTCTTTTAGCACATGCACAGTTAATCTAGAGGAAAACCCAACTTCTATCACAAGTCATTAACTTCCTCCAAGATAGAGAGTAACTAACAAATGTCCAGTTACTTTACTGATGGTTTGTGCAATTTCTTAACTTCATATCAATCACCATGACACAATCTCATTCTGTGCGTAAATGCAAATTTATGTTCATGGATGTAGAAAAATTAAAAATTGGTTACAACTCACCCTAAAAAAATACAAATGCAAATATCTTATTGTCAAACTTATTGTCTATGTTTCATCTCTGAAAGAGCAGAATGGTGTTCAGCAGAACAGCTATCAGAAGGACCAGAGATGGCACTACCACAGTGCCTGAATTTGTACCATTTCGTTGTGACCACCGTCCTCGATCCACGACATGTATCTTCCAGCCCAAGTTATTGTGGGTGTAACACTGTGATGAAATAAACAAACAGCTGAATTTAAAGAAATATACACTTTTGTTAATTACATAAGACATCTTTAAAATTTTATTCCAAACTCATGGTACTGTAGCTTCAAAACTTCTAATTGTATTTGAATGAACCATCCACCATTCAAAATCGGGAGCTACACCATTTCATTCTGTTGGCTGGTGATATGGTAGTGAGTTAGAGTGGTGTAATGCCACATTGTTTAAGATGATGTGGTCTCAGCTCTCTGAGACTGCAGATGTGTGTGCAAGTTGCGTTTATGTGAGTGTGTGTGTGTGCATGTGTGTCTACTGCTGACAAAGACCTTAATGGCTGAAAGCTTTAATTGTGTGAATCTTTTTATTGTGCCTATCGTGACTCAGCATCTCTGCTATATGGTTAGTAGCAACTTTCCTTCTTTGGTATTGTTACATTCCATCCTGGATTTTCTATTCAGGATAAAGACACATATAAGAACCTGGGCGGAGAAACATAATGGAATTGCAGAAAAAATGAATCACAGTTCATTAACAATGTCTGTAATGAGATGGAACAACATCAAAATCATAGTGAGATATGTGATATCTCCAAAAAACTCTATAGCATCACTGGTGAATTTAACTGTTGTATGTGGCTGATAGACAACAAGAATAGCAATCCTACTAGAGGCGAGGAGGATGTCATGAGGTGGAAACAGTACTCTGAGAAGATAACAGTCTAGAATTAATCAAGCAGTTAAGTGACTTACACTGGATTCTCCAATGCTATTGTGGCATTCATTCCGAAGACTGGTTTGATGCAACTTTAAAAACCACTCTGTCCAGAACAGACATCTTCATCTCTGAATAAACTACTGCAACCGGCATTCATCTCAACCTTCTTCTACTGTTATGCAGTTGAACAGGGAGCACAATTCAACATTTGGAGAATTATAAATCTTCTGGTCTAGACAGTGTATCTGGGGAGATGATTAAAGTAGTGAGGCAGGAAGGTGTTAATGTGCTGCATTCATTCAGGAAAAGAATATAGGAAACTGGGGAGTGGCCAGAAGACTGATCAAAGTCTCTCTCTGTCCATCCCATTGCACAGGAAGGGGTCTCTCAGGAACTGCACTATCTACTGCCTATTGCACTCATATTCCACACAAGCAAAATGTTGCTCTACATCTTGAACCAGCATTTGAAGCTATATCTTCAGCCTGATGTATCTATAGAACAAGTAGGTTTTGTTAAAGGAAAAGGAGCTCGTGAACAGATTTTCATCATACAACAAATATTTAAGGAATTGTGAGGATTCTGTGTCCCAAATTTTGTATGCTTCCTTGACTTAAGTAAGCTTGGGGAAAGCTGTGGCAGGTGCTTATATAGTTCAGTGTGACACTACACTTCAAAGCACTGATGACAACTCTGGACAATAATCACCCTGCTGCTGTGAAGACGAGCTCTGGCACATCTGATTTCTTTGGTGTGTCTAAAGTGTCAGACCGAGGTGTGTCCTAATCAAAGCAGTTAGGAAGCAGAGAGTTTGGTACTTCTCGTCAAACACTTATCTTATGAAAATATTGGACAGTCAGACTTTATCGATTTCAGTCTTTGTAGGCATCTAAAGGGACAAGCAAAGTGCACTCAGTTTGGCATTTTATGTTGAAAGTGGAACAAAAGGATGAAAATTTCATTATTCTACTAGACTTGAAAAGTTAAACACTGTAACAATATTATGAAAATGAAAGTTGCTACTCACCATATAGTGGAGATGCTGAGTTGCAGATAGGCACAACAAATAGACTCTCATGTCTTTTTTTGTGCCTGTCTGTGACTTAAAATCTCCACTGTAATGTGATTAGTAACTTTCCTTTTCATTATAATTCTACATTCCATCCTGGATTTCCCATTGTTTAACAGACACAGTATTCAGATTTGGGAAATGTGACAGATACTGACAACTGTAGAATGAATGAGATTTCTCTGAAAAATGTATTGTGTGAAATCATTTTTGGACTTATTTTTTCCCTATAAGAATTCTCCAGACTTGAAACTTCAACAATTATCACCTCAATGCTTCAACCTCACAGTATGAGGTTTCTTTATGTGAGTATTCATAAAAGAATTGATAACTTTTCATCCCATATAGAACACCCTATACCTAGTTATAACAGAAGTTATCTCTGTGCAAATAGGAATGTTACAGAATGTACTCAGGTTGTCCTTTCTTGTGTGATATCCTGGGAACCATAGATGAAGGTCAACAGGCAGATTCTATGTTCCTACATTTACAGAAAATGTTCAACAAAATGCCCCACTGCAAATTGTTAGTGAAGGTCTGAGTATAAGGAATAGATTACCAGATATGTGAGTGGCTCAAAGAGTTGTTAATTAATTGAACCCAGTACATTGTCCTCAAAGGCATGTGTTCATCAGTGAGAACGATATCACCAGGAATGCCCCAGGGAAGTGTGATATGAATGATCTTATTCTCCATATACATAAATGGTCTGACAGATAGGGTGAGCAGCAATCTACGACTGTTTGCTGGTATTGTTATAGTGTATGGGAAACTGTCATTGTTAAGTGACTGTTGGAGGATACAGGATAACTTAAATGTAGAAAAATGTAAGTTAATGTAGATGAGTTGGAAACACAATACTGTAATGTTTTAATACAGTATTTGTGGTGTACTGCTTCAGATAGTCATGTAAATTAAATATCTAGACATAACACTGTGAAACAATATGAAATGGGATGTACATGAAAGATGAGTAGCTGGGAAAGCAAATGGTCAACATCAGTATACTGGGGGAATTCTAAGAAAATGTGGCTCATCTATAAAGAAGACCATGTATAGAACATTGGTGCAATCCCTCTTGAGCAGTCCATTTTTGAGTACTGCATGAGTGATTGGGACCAACAACAGGTCAAATTAAAGGAAGACACTGAAGCAATTCAAAGGAGTGGTACTAGATTTGTTATCATAAGGTTCATTCGACATGCAAATGGAGACACTTTGTGAACTCAAATGTGACTCCCTCAGAGGGAAGATGATGTACTTTTTGTGAAGCACTATTGAGGAAATTTAGAGAACCAGCATTTGAAGTTGACTGCAGAATGATTCTACTGCTGCCATTGTACATGTTGTGTAATAATGATGAAGACAAGATAAGAGAAGTTAGGGCTTGTATGGAGGCATATAGACAGTCATTTTCCCCTGGCTCTATATGTGAATAAAAAAATGAAAGGGACTGACCAATAGTGGAACAAGGTATTCTCCACTCTGCACCATATGGTGACTTGTGGAGTATGTATGTAGATGTAGAAGAATTTTGAAGACAGCTTGTACGTTGTGTTAGCAGAGAAGATCTCACTGAAAATTTGTGAATATTTTATTGAGACCTTAAGGTAATTTCAGTGTAAACAAAACACACAGACACACATACAAATTGGGTTGAAGATTTTATTTTTACAGCAACCATAAACCAGTCAGCTGTATTATTTTTGTTTTCAAAGTAACATATATGGCTGTCATTAATCCTTACACAAATAACTTCAGCTCCGATAATTCCATTACTCTCTGATCATCATCACCCCTGACCTATATAACTGTGCCATTCAAGCATGGAGACAGAGCTAGGTAGCGCTGTGGTAACAACACAACAATAATAGCAACAATAATAATACTATAATAATTTTGTGTGACTTAGTGACCTTGTGCAAGTCTTTCAATTGGATGCTTCTTCGATGACTTAATGTCCCTAACCTGACCCCGTTATGCGACTGGGAAAAGGGGACCTATAACATAAATCTGAACGATGTGTTATTTCTGGTGAATTTAAACATCATTAAGAGGTGAATGTTAGATTAAACGGCAGACTGAAAAGTCCGTGGCCCATCTGGAATTTGATTCTGCAAATCTTTTGGTTTCCCAGCATGTGCTTTACCACTAGACCATGAAGCCTGATAGTGCTATTGTATTGGACTTACATTTGAGAGAGTTTTGGTTCAAACCCTGATGAAGCCATCCATATTTATGTTTTCAGTGGTTGCTTTAAAATGTAAAAGGCAAATTCCGGGATGGCACCTATGATAAGGATACATATAATTTTCTCCTCCATCCTTGTGTTAACCAGAACTTGTGCTCCAAGTCATAAATAAGACATTAAACCATAATATTCCTTTATTTCTTCCTGCAGGAGTGGAACTTCTTATACTTCCAGTCCCATTTACAGAATGCTTTTACTTTGCAACAATAACTTCTTGCAACCCGTATCTGATACAGAGAGCCATGCTCTGAAACAGCTAGAACAAAATTCTCCATATCATCTGTACAAACTACCCACTTGGGACTATTACTACCAGAAAGTAAATCAATCCCATTCCACCCTCATTCCTCATCTATCAACTGCCTATGCCCAAATGCCCTATCTTCCAGTCACTGCAAGCAACAGCTAGAGTAAAACTCTCAACACCATCTGAACAAACTACTTATATCCTACACCCATTTGGGAATATTACTACCAAAAAAGTAAATCGTCAATCCCATTCCACCCTCACACCTCATCTATCAGCTGCCTGTGGCCTACCTTTCAGTCACTGTGAGGAGAATGGTTTCCTAACTTCATTACTTTGTATGTTGCATTTTGTATGTGCTTGATGATTCAGTTAACATGGATGAGGTAAATAGTGACTATAAGACCATTATAGCTCTAATCAGTATGGGTATTAAAAGGAAAGTGAAGAAATATAAAGACATATTTTTGCTTGGAAAATGTGACAGTAAGCACACTGAAGATTGTATATGAAGTCAGAGTGAAACATTCATTCTGGAGACAAAGATGTGGAGTATCAACGGATAAATGTGAAAATCATTACAAAAGCAAAGAGATATCCCTCACAGATTAAAATGAAGTCAAGAACTTGTTGAGAAACAAAAAACTGAATGACGACAAAATAACTGAAAGAAATGAGAAGCAGTCAGTTAATTTGAAAAAAAAAAAAAAAAAATATATATATATATATATATATATATATATATATGGTTATAATAGAGAGAAACATTCCACGTAGGAAAAATATATCTAAAAACAAAGATGATGTGACTTACCAAATGAAAGTGCTGGCAGGTCGACAGACACACAAACGAACACAAACATACACACAAAATTCAAGCTTTCGCAACAAACTGTTTTCCTACGTGGAATGTTTCTCTCTATTATAACCATATATATATATATATATATATATATATATATATATATATATATATATATATATATATATATATATAAAGAAAGAAAGTGATGAGACTTACCAAACAAAAGCGCTGGCAGGTTGATAGACACACAAACATACACACAAAATTCAAGCTTTCGCAACAAACGGTTGCTTCGTCAGGAAAGAGGGAAGGAGAGGGAAAGATGAAAGGAAGTGGGTTTTAAGGGAGAGGGTAAGGAGTCATTCCAATCCCGGGAGCGGAAAGACTTACCTTAGGGGGAAAAAAGGACGGGTATACCCGTCCTTTTTTCCCCCTAAGGTAAGTCTTCCCCCTAAGGTAAGTCTTTCCGCTCCCGGGATTGGAATGACTCCTTACCCTCGCCCTTAAAACCCACTTCCTTTCATCTTTCCCTCTCCTTCCCTCTTTCCTGACGAAGCAACCGTTTGTTGCGAAAGCTAGAATTTTGTGTGTATGTTTGTGTTTGTTTGTGTGTCTATCGACCTGCCAGCGCTTTTGTTTGGTAAGTCTCATCACTTTCTTACTTTTTAGATATATTTTTTCCACGTGGAATGTTTCCCTCTGTTATATATATATATATATATATATATATATATATATATATATAGAGGGAAACATTCCACGTGGGAAAAATATATGTAAAAACATAGATGATGTGACTTACCGAACGAAAGCGCTGGCAGGTCGATAGACACACAAACAAACACAAACACACACACAAAATCCAAGCTTTCGCAACAAACTGTTGCCTCATCAGGAAAGAGGGGAAGGAGAGGGAAAGACGAAAGGATGTGGGTTTTAAGGGAGAGGGTAAGGAGTCATTCCAATCCCGAGAGCGGAAAGACTTACCTTAGGGGGAAAAAAGGACAGGTATACACTCGCACACACGCACATATCCATCCACACATATACAGACACATTTGTCTTTAAATATGTCTGCTTGTGTCTGTATATGTGTGGATGGATATGTGTGTGTGTGTGTGTGTGTGTGTGAGTGTATACCCGTCCTTTTTTCCCCCTAAGGTAACTCTTTCAGCTCTCGGGATTGGAATGACTCTTTACCCTCTCCCTTAAAACCCACATCCTTTCGTCTTTCCCTCTCCTTCCCTCTTTCCTGATGAGGCAACAGTTTCTTGCGAAAGCTTGAATTTTGTGTGTATGTTTGTGTTTGTTTGTGTGTCTATCGACGTGCCAGCGCTTTCGTTTGGTAAGTCACATCATCTTTGTTTTCTATATATATTGGAAATGGAAAAAAGAACACATTGACACCGGTGTGTCAGACCCACCATACTTGCTCCGGACACTGCGAGAGGGCTGTACAAGCAATGATCACACGCACGGCACAGCGGACACACCAGGAACCGCGGTGTTGGCCGTCGAATGGCGCTAGCTGCGCAGCATTTGTGCACCGCCGCCGTCAGTGTCAGCCAGTTTGCCGTGGCATACGGAGCTCCATCGCAGTCTTTAACACTGGTAGCATGCCGCGACAGCGTGGACGTGAACCGTATGTGCAGTTGACGGACTTTGAGCGAGGGCGTATAGTGGGCATGCGGGAGGCCGGGTGGACGTACCGCCGAATTGCTCAACACGTGGGGCGTGAGGTCTCCACAGTACATCGATGTTGTCACCAGTGGTCGGCGGAAGGTGCACGTGCCCGTCGACCTGGGACCGGACCGCAGCGACGCACGGATGCACGCCAAGACCGTAGGATCCTACGCAGTGCCGTAGGGGACCGCACCGCCACTTCCCAGCAAATTAGGGACACTGTTGCTCCTGGGGTATCGGCGAGGACCATTCGCAACCGTCTCCATGAAGCTGGGCTACGGTCCCGCACACCGTTAGGCCGTCTTCCGCTCACGCCCCAACATCGTGCAGCCTGCCTCCAGTGGTGTCGCGACAGGCGTGAATGGAGGGACGAATGGAGACGTGTCGTCTTCAGCGATGAGAGTCGCTTCTGCCTTGGTGCCAATGATGGTCGTATGCGTGTTTGGCGCCGTGCAGGTGAGCGCCACAATCAGGACTGCATACGACCGAGGCACACAGGGCCAACACCCGGCATCATGGTGTGGGGAGCGATCTCCTACACTGGCCGTACACCACTGGTGATCGTCGAGGGGACACTGAATAGTGCACGGTACATTCAAACCGTCATCGAACCCATCGTTCTACCATTCCTAGACCGGCAAGGGAACTTGCTGTTCCAACAGGACAATGCACGTCCACATGTATCCCGTGCCACCCAACGTGCTCTAGAAGGTGTAAGTCAACTACCCTGGCCAGCAAGATCTCCGGATCTGTCCCCCATTGAGCATGTTTGGGACTGGATGAAGCGTCGTCTCACGCGGTCTGCACGTCCAGCACGAACGCTGGTCCAACTGAGGTGCCAGGTGGAAATGGCATGGCAAGCCGTTCCACAGGACTACATCCAGCATCTCTACGATCGTCTCCATGGGAGAATAGCAGCCTGCATTGCTGCGAAAGGTGGATATACACTGTACTAGTGCCGACATTGTGCATGCTCTGTTGCCTGTGTCTATGTGCCTGTGGTTCTGTCAGTGTGATGTATCTGACCCCAGGAATGTGTCAATAAAGTTTCCCCTTCCTGGGACAATGAATTCACGGTGTTCTTATTTCAATTTCCAGGAGTGTGTATATATATATATATATATATATATATATATATATATATATATATATATATATATATATATATATATATATATATATGTCTGCTTGTGTCTGTATATGTGTGGATGGATATGTGTGTGTGTGCGCGAGTGTATAACCATCCTTTTTTCCCCTAAGGTAAGTCTTTCCGCTCCCGGGATTGGAATGACTCCTTACCCTCTCCCTTAAAACCCACATCCTTTCGTCTTTCCCTCTCCTTCACTCTTTCCTGATGAGGCAACAGTTTGTTGCGAAAGCTTGAATTTTGTGTGTATGTTTGTGTTTGTTTGTGTGTCTGTCGACCTGCCAGCACTTTCATTTGGTAAGTCACATCATCTTTGAGGGAAACTCTCTGTATTTAAATATGTCTGCTTGTGTCTGTATATGTGTGGATGGATATGTGTGTGTGCGCGAGTGTATACCCGTCCTTTTTTCCCCCTAAGGTAAGTCTTTCCACTCCCGGGATTGGAATGACTCCTTACCCTCTCCCTTAAAACCCACATCCTTTCGTCTTTCCCTCTCCTTCCCTCTTTCCCGATGAGGCAACAGTTTGTTGCGAAAGCTTGAATTTTGTGTGTATGTTTGTGTTTGTTTGTGTGTCTATCGACGTGCCAGCACTTTCGTTTGGTAAGTCACATCATCTTTGTTTATATAAACAAAGATGATGTGACTTACCAAATGAAAGTGCTGGCACGTCGCCAGACACACAAACAAACACAAACATACATACAAAATTCAAGCTTTCGCAACAAACTGTTGCCTCATCAGGAAAGAGGGAAGGAGAGGGAAAGACGAAAGGATGTGGGTTTTAAGGGAGAGGGTAAGGAGTCATTCCAATCCCGGGAGCGGAAAGACTTACCTTAGGGGGAAAAGAGGACGGGTATACACTCGCACACACACACATATCCATCCACACATATACATGTGTGGATGGATATGTGTGTATGTGCGAGTGTATTTAACAAAAATTCCAGAGGTTTTGGTCCAGCATAATGTCAGTAATAACAACAAACGGATCAAAATTTTCTATTAAGTCACTCATAATATGGGCACCAAAACAGAAGAAGGCAGAGAGGAGCCAAAGAAATCAATTTGGTCTTCTGAAATTATTTTGCTGTGAAAAAATATAGTTCCTCTTTACTATCATTGCACAAATGGCTAAATGACAAATATTGAAAAAAATGATCACAGAATAAAAAATCAACTGAAATTGCTGAATGGAAGAAAGAAATTTGATTAGTGAACTACGATTTTATGTAGATCAAGGGAAAGAAATTGCTCCCCTTGTAGGAGCAGTTTATTGTGGATTGGTGGTGCAACAAGGTATTTCAAATGATATGGAAAATGTCCACATTATTCCCATTTCTGAGGAGGCTGATACTGATGACTTCAATGTGTTGTACTCTTATGAACAACTTACGTGCTTGTTTACGGTGACTCTTTGTAGAAAAAGAATATCTTGTGAGGTAATGAACATAGCATCCACAAACAGTTATCTTGTAGTCTACAAGAATACAGCTTGCTCTGTGTGCACATGACAGCCAGAAGTCAATAGATAACGGCATTTGGGCTGGTGCTATGTTCCTTGACTTCTGGAAGATTTTGGTTACAATTTTGCATTGTCTCAAATGAATAAAATGTGAACTGGTGGAATATCAAGCAAGTATTCAGGACTTCATAGCATGTAGAGCTCATTCATAGTTCTTAACGGGTAAAAATTATAAGATATAAAAGAAACGGCCGGAGTACACAAAAGGAGTGTTACAAGAGATGTTATTGTTCAAAATCCATGTAAATGATCTGGTGGATTTTTCTGCACTATATGGTGAGTACCCACTTTCCTTTTCATAATACTGTATCACAAAGATGTTGTTTAAAGACAGACATAACCACATTTTTTGTAAATCATCAGGGTGTCACACTAAAATATTATGATGTACATAACCACAACACAAGAAAGAAGCACAGTTGTTACAGACAGAGAACCTAATTAAAAGAGACAGACCATGGTCCACATATCAATGGCTTAATTTGGTACACCAAATTGCCATAATCCATAAGAGCACATACTGAGAATCTGTTTAAAACAAAACTAAGATCTTTTCTTGTAAATAAATGTCTGTAGACAGACAGTGTCCCTAACACTTGAAGAGCAGATATTGACAAAAACACCAGACAATTAATTGACCACACACCCACAGATGCAATCTCAAAAGTTAAATTTTAGGAGTAGTTTCTGAACCTTTCAGAATTAACACAAGAGTTCGGGAGGGCGATGGGTTCTCACTAATTCTCATAAATCTGGATTTAGACAAGATCATGAGAGAGTGAGATAAATGACTATGAGCAGAAAACATGAAAAGAATCCATCTCGGACAAGGAAGAGGAAAATTTGTGGTGAAATGTCTCACTTTAACTGACAGAACTAAACTAAACGCCGCCAAAGCAGGCCATGAATGCCTAATGGTACAGTCCAGCTGCCATGTCATCCTCAGCCTACAGGGTTGTGGATATGGAGGGGAATGTGATCAGCATATGTGGCCAGCACACTGCTCTCCCGTCTGTATGTTTCTGAGACCAGAGCTGCTATCTCTCAGTCAAGTAGCTACTCAGTTTGCCTCACAAGGGCTGAGTGCACCCTGCTTGCCAACAGCACTTGGCAGACCAAATGGTCACCTATCCAAGTGTTAGCCCCATCTGGCTGCACTTGACTTTGATGATCTGACAGGAACTGGTGTTACCACAGGCCTATTACTGACAATATTGCAATAATTTCTAAGGGCAAAGCAGATGCAAAGATAATATAGTGAGGTAAATGTTCGGGTTAGTTACACCAAACAACACCATTTTAACAGTAGTTCATTTATTCACCTAAACACATCAAAGACTCACAAAGAACTGACATGGTGGAAAAACCCAAAGACCATGCTCAGCGTCCAAATACAATGCTCGGAGTCTAGAGACAAACGTATATCGATGCTGGTGTCGATCTTATCGGTGCCACAATAGAAAGACTTCAGAAAATTGTAGTTAAAACCAGATTACAAATATCATATGTGAAAGTGGAATATATTGAACGTAAATGCAAAAGAGAAAAATCATGCAAACACAATACCAAAACATCAAAAGAGTTGTTAAGTTTAAATATTTGGCAGAATGGATACAATCAAATGGATTAGGTAACACCACAAGCAAAGAAAGGCCAAAGAAAATGGAAATAACATAGAAACTCATCCATGCCAATATAATAAAAGATCAATATTGTTCCAGGCAAAAATTGAACACTAAGCAACAGTAATTAAATCAGAAGCTCTATACGGATCTGAATGCCTAACACTGAATAACAGAGACAAACGAGAAGAAGTAGAAAAGAAAGAAATTATAACCATCAGAAAAATTTTAGGACCACAAGAAAACAAAGACAACAACTGGATAAAGAAGAGGAAGATTTGCACAGAAACATAGAAACAATCACAGACCCAATAAGGAAGTGGAAATTAAAGTTTTATGGTCATATTTACAGAATGAATGACAATAGGCTAATTAAGAATATTTTAAATTTAATTTCCAAATTAAAAAATACTGTGCAATACCTGGAAAATATGAGAAGAGTCTTTGAGAAAACTTAACATAATAGGAGACACTGTAAAGAACAGAGAAAACATCAGGCTACTAATTGATACTGCAAAATTTCCTATCCAATTATAACAACCACAACCTAGGAAGGTAATGTCAAAAGAACAGAGGCAGGCCATCAGCAAATGCGTGAATAAGTTCTGGGAAGACAAATAGAAAAAGATTGTACCATAGTCTTAGATTCTAAGCAGTCTAGAAATGGCCAAATTGCGTTATTAAAAAAATTAATAAAAAGATTAAAAAGTCTGTATTCACTGAAAGAATTCTAAGCCATATATATTATTTAATAAATTTTATAGATAAATACATTACATATTAAACTTTTGTACACAAATATGATATGTATTATACCTTTGTAAACAATTATACATTTGAAAAATCATCATGTGATGACCACATACAAAAAGAAACGTAAATAAATAAATTTTGATCTGACTCCAAGGCTAAAAGAGAATCAACGAGCATCTACAAGACTTACAGTCAAAGTTATGAGAGCCTATACTCTAAAAAAATCCGTGCCCAGTTCTTGGAAAAAGGCACATATCACACCCATCTACCAGAGGGGTATTAGAAGTGGTCCACAAAACTACTGTCCAAAAATACCCTTGACATCAATTTGTTGTAGAATCTTAGAACATATTCTCAGCTCAAACATAATGAGGTATCTTAAATAGAATGATCTCAGTGTCAGCCAGTATGGGTTTTGGAAAGATCAATCATGTGCAACCCAACACACACTTTATTCACAAGACATACTGAAATCTTTTGATCGAGGCAATAAGGTAGGTGCATTATTTCTTGATTTCTGGAAAGCACGTGACTCAACATTGCAAATAATCTTAATGTCAAAAGTATGATCATATGGGGTATCAAGTGAAATCTGTGATTGGATTGAGGACTTTCTGGTAGGGAGGACACAGCATGTTATCTTGGATGGAGAGTCATTGTCATATGTAGAAGTAACTTCGGGTGTGCTCCAGGGAAGTGTGTTGGGACCATTGCTGTTCATGTTATATATTAATGACCTTGCAGACAATATTAATAGAATAATCAGGTATGCAGTTATCTGCAATGAACTGCTACCTGAAAGAAGCTGCATAAATTTTCAGTCAGATCCTGATAAGATTTCAATATGGTGCAGAGGTTGGCAACTTGCTCTAAATGTTTAGAAATGTAAAATTTTGCACTTCACAAGACGAAAAAAATATAATATCTTATGACTACAATATCAATGATTCACTGTTGGAATTGGCCAACTCATACAAATATCTGGGTGTAACACTTTGTACAGATATTTGAAATGGAGTGTTCTCATAGGTTCAGTAGTGGGTAAATCAGATTTCAGTCTACAGGTAGAATACAGGGGAAGTACAATTAGTCTACAAAGGAGATTGTTTACAAATCATTTGGACATGTGGTTCTAGAATATTGTTCAAGTGAGTGGGACCTATACAACAAGGACTAACAGGGGATATTAAATGTATACAGAGAAGGGCAGCATGAATGGTCACAGGTTTATTTAAATTATGGGAGAGTGTAACAGAGATACTAAAGGAACTGATCTGGAAGATTCGTGAAGACAGACGTAAACTATCCTGAGAAAGTCTATTAACAAAGTTTCAAGAACTGGCTTTAAATGATTACTCTAGGAATGTACTGCAAGCCCCTATGTATTGCTCACATAGGAATAGTGATGGTAAGATTAGAATTATTACTGCAAGCACAGAGGCATTCAAACAGTCATTCTTTCCATGCTCCATACATGAATGGAACAGGAAGAAACCATAGTAACTGGTACAATGGGACACACCCTTTGCCATGCTACTCACAGTGGTTTACAGAGTGTAGATGTAGATGTACTTGTAGATGTAGACAAAATATTACTTCCTCTCAACTACAACTCTTGATAAACTATGTCAGGAAAATCAAAGAAATCCATGCTCATATGATGGCTTACTGACAGTTGTTTTTCATGCACTTGCATTATACATGATGTCCCACAAATCCATCATGTCTATCCCTAAGGCTTCTAGAATATCTGTTGCAAAATGAATATTGGTGACAGTAATAGTAATACAATTATATAAAGAATTCAATAAGAAATTCTCAGATATGGGCAGTGACACAGATAAGAGCTGTATTCTTGAAGAATAATGAAATTTGTAATGCGGACTACTGTGTTTTGACAATAAAACATCAAACTTCACAATTAAGATTTCTTATCAATAATATTCTATCTCAATCTCTCTAAAACACACACACACACACACATACACACACACACACACACACACACACACACACACACACAATACACAATATGTGCGTATCTGGATATATCTGGATTTCCAGAATTTATTACAAATATATGGAAATATAAGGGAATTGAAGAATTGCTGATATATATAAAGAAAGATGCAGGCAAAGGGAAACTCAGTAAATGAGAACAAGCAAGGAGAATTGGCCAAATACACACATAAGTGGATAATAGTAATCTTGCTCACCTGATAGTAAACCAAGTCTGGTGTTTCCTCATCAACAGTCCAGTTGAGGTAAGCTGGTGCACCATCATCACACACTAGTCTCAATGTTTTTAGGAATTCTTCAAATGTTTCTGTCTCTGCTGATTTATCAATGGTTTTGTGTGTCCATTCACAGTAACGTCCAGCTATTAATATAGAATACATACTTTCAGTTTACTTTATTAGCAAAAAATGATGGCAAAACATTTTTGTGTGAGTTTAATAATGACTGTAATCAAATGAATGTAGAACAGATAACAAAAGATATAATTAAGAGTCTTTTGTAAATAATGTCAAGAATATGTCATCAGTTGTGGATATGGCTCCTTTGTAATATGATGGGTAAAGAAGTATGATAAGTTATCATATTTAGTAGCTATGAAGGACATAAGAGGCAGTAAAAAATGCTTTCTCCTCACACAGAGAGAAAGTGTTACATATAAAATATGGAAATAGTATTTCAAGGCTACTGGGTACAACTGAGAAAGCAGCACCTGTTAACAAAGCATTACTTCCCTGATAACATTATTGTGTTCATGTATGTGTAAGCAGAAGTAGTACATAGCAGTTTAATGGTGGTTACATGTTAATACAGTGTGTAGACTTAATTTATGGGAAGTAATTTATGTCTTTCAATGTAGTAGGTTCTACACTGTGTATCCACTGTTTCTTATTTTGTTAAGATATGCATGGGTAATGAAGAGGGTGTTGTCACTTGAGTCGACAATATAAACATGAAAAGAGACATAAATGTAGACCAGTACTTAGATTTAGGAGATGTAGATTTCTGTAGTCAGTAGAAACACAATTACAGCACTTTTAGCACCCTCCCACTTACAAAAGACAGAAAAAAACTTAATTCCTCAGCATGGCCCATACCTTGGCTATCTCAGTAGTTTGTTCCAGCAGAGCTATGACTTTATCAAAACCAGCCCTCAAACGTGATCATATCTTCTTCATATCCTCTCTACACTTACCCCTGTGTCATCTTTCATCTCCATTGCAATACTTGCAACCTATTTGTCAAATCATATGGCATTCCCAAAGTTTGAGCCCTACCCTAAGTTTTCTACTCTTCAACTGTTTTCACTGTAAAATCTTCACCATGCTCACATCCACATCGAAGGTGAGGTAGCATATAAAATTAATGCATTGTTTACTAGCTGGGATGTGCTTACTGCACAACTTTCAATATATGAATGCCACCACCAAACTGACAAAAGTCAAATATTAGCACAAAAGAACAGTCTGCTTTGGGAATGTCCCATATCCATTTGCTGAGCATGCTCTACAGCTTGCCTCAAGAGACTTGTGTAGCTTATAATAGCTGAGGGATATTTTCTTTATGAGCTAATAGTGTCTAGGCTAGTTTCAAAAGCTGGCCATTGTGGCTGAGTGGTTCTAGGCACTTCTGTACAGAACTGCACTGCTGCTACAGTTGCAGGTTCAAATCCTGCCTCGCGAATGGATGTGTGTGATGTCCTTAGGTTAGTTAGGTTTAAGTAGTTCTAAGTCTAGGGGACTGATGACCTCAGATGTTAAGTCCCATAGTGCTTAGGGCCATTTGAATCATTTAATTCCAATACATAAAAAGGAGCTACTGACTCATCTTCAAGTTACAGTCCAATTTCTATAGTCCCAGTTTTTGTAAAGTACTGGAATGTATATTAACTAACAATTGTATGTTTACTTGGAAAATCTAGGAATACTTAGTGAATCACAGTATGGTTTTAGGAAAAATTTGTGACCTGTTGATGCTGTAGACTGTGTAGTTGAATAAATATAACAGGTGTTTGAGGACAAAGGCTTTTTTTAAGCCACTTTTTATGATCTAAGTAAAGTTGTTGGCTGTGTAGAGCACACATCACTTCTGGAAAATATTCAATTCTATGGCACTGAAAGTAACAGTCTTAACCAATCAAAATCATATCAACAGAACCACAGGAAAATTGTCTGTACTGCCAAGGAAATGTCGAGAATAGAACAAGTTAAGGTAGGTATTCCTCAAGGATCCATATTGGTCCCCTTTTTGTTCCTAACAGTTATCAGTGATCTGCCATCATTTATAAAGTCTAGTACAGTTTGATATGCAGATGACACAACATTTTTTCATTGTAATAATGATCTCAGTGAGCCTTAAGAGTTGTGTTGCAAAGACAATGGACCAAGCTTCAAAACTGGTTTAAAGCAAATGGCTTCTTACTGAATTACAACAAAATACAGCACATGGTTTTTAGTCTAAAAGACAAGCTTCCATCACATGATTCTAGCTATGTTAAGTTTTTGGGACTATATTTAAATGATAAATCATCTTGTCAGCATGTACAATATATTAGTGGGTAGCTGTCAAGAATAGTTTATATGTTTTAAGGTGACTTACGGATTGTGTACCCGAAAAGTATGTTAGACCATACTATTTTTCTTTCTTCCAAAGCATTCTAACATATTGTATTATTTTATGGGGAAACTCTGGTTGTGTGAATGGCATCTTAATACTGCAGAAAAAAGCTGTTAGGGAAATTACTGGCTCTTCTTATAATGCACACTGAAACAATTGTTTTGTGAACAAAAGATCATGAATGTAATAAACTTATACATATACTATGTTTTAATTTACACAAAAAAGAATTTACTAGAAGCAAAACACAGAGAAAAAGTTGCATTGTTACAAGAGGGAACGGATATATTTATACCCCATACCACAGACTGTCAAAATCATTGAACAGTTATGAACTCACAGGGCACAAATTATTTAATCAGCTTCCAAAAATCCGTCCAAGAATTACCCATACAAGCATTCAAATAAATACTGTATGACTAGCTAGTTACCCTATAGTGTGGCTTCAGTTGCCTAAGACTGCAAACACGTGTGTGTGATTTGCATTTGCATGTGTATGTGTGTGTGGTCTATTTTTGATGAAGGCCTTACTGGCCGAAAACTTTATTTGTGACAGTCTTTTTGTTGTGCCTATCTGCAACTCAGTATCTCCACTATGGTGAGCAGCAACTTTCCTTTTGATAATGTTGTTAAATTCCACACTGCATTTTCCATTGTTTGATTACAGTAAAACAAACTATATTCAGTTTCACACACCCTCTAAAAATCAAGAAATAGGAGAAAATCTAGGCACCCAGTGGATAGCCAGGGTGGATACTTCAAAATACTTGGGCGTACATACTGGTAGCAAAGCAAACTGGTCAAATGACACAATAGATGTGCGCAGAAGACTGTTTTCTGCAACTTATGCTTAATATATCATTTGTTCTTAAAGGAACATCGAAACAATTAAATCAACTTATTACTGTTATTTTCATGTCACTATGATATATGGAATCACACACTGAGAAAATCAGCCATTACCTAGAAAAGTGCTATATGCACAGTGTAATGGGACACCCTCCTTTAACATTACCTTTTTTTTTTTTTTTTTAGAACTAGTCGACACCAGATATACTTTTGATTCTTGTGTAGGTACACATTACCTCAGCTGTTTAACTAAATGAATTTCATATGATTTTGTATATGATGTACCTAAAACCAAAGAAGATGTGACTTACCAAACGAAAGCACTGGCAGGTTGATAGACACACAAACATACACACACAATTCTAGCTTTCGCAACCACCGTTGCTTCATCAGGAAACAGGGAAGGAGAGGGAAAGACGAAAGGATGTGGGTTTTAAGGGAGAGGGTAAGGAGTCATTCACCAACCACTTTCTCGAACGCCTGGAATCCTTACCCAATCTATTACCCCCAGAAACCATCCTTGTAACTATTGATGCCACTTCCCTATACACAAATATTCCGCACGTCCAGGGCCGCACTGCGATGGAGCACTTCCTTTCACGCCGATCACCTGCCACCCTACCTAAAACCTCTTTCCTCATTACCTTAGCCAGCTTCATCCTGACCCACAACTTCTTCACTTTCGAAGGCCAGACATACCAACAACTAAAGGGAACAGCCATGGGTATCAGGATGGCCCCCTCGTATGCCAGCCTATTTATGGGTCACTTAGAGGAAGCCTTCTTGGTTACTCAAGCCTGCCAACCCAAAGTATGGTACAGATTTATTGATGACATCTTCATGATCTGGACCCACAGTGAAGGAGAACTCCAGAATTTCCTCTCCAACCTCAACTCCTTTGGTTCCATCAGATTCACCTGGTCCTACTCCAAATCCCATGCCACTTTCCTTGACGTTGACCTCCACCTGTCTAATGGCCAGCTTCACACGTTCGTCCACATCAAATCCACCAACAAACAACAGTACCTCCATTATGACAGCTGCCACCCATTCCACATCAAACGGTCCCTTCCCGAATCTACTCCAGTACGGAAGCCCTGAACCATTACACCAACAACCTGAAAACAGCTTTCGCATCCCGCAACTACCCTCCCGACCTGGTGCAGAAGCAAATAACCAGAGCCACTTCCTCATCCCCTCAAACCCAGAACCTCCCACAGAAGAACCCCAAAAGTGCCCCACTTGTGACAGGAAACTTTCCGGGACTGGATCAGACTCTGAATGTGGCTCTCCAGCAGGGATACGACTTCCTCAAATCCTGCCCCGAAATGAGATCCATCCTTCATGAAATCCTCCCCACTCCACCAAGAGTGTCTTTCCGCCGTCCACCTAACCTTCGTAACCTCTTAGTTCATCCCTATGAAATCCCCAAACCACCTTCCCTAACCTCTGGCTCCTACCCTTGTAACCACCCCCAGTGTAAAACCTGTCCCATGCACCCTCCCACCACCACCTACTCCAGTCCTGTAACCTGGAAGGGGTACACGATCAAAGGCAGAGCCACGTGTGAAAGCACCCATGTGATTTACCAACTGACCTGCCTACACTGTGAAGCTTTCTATGTGGGAATGACCAGCAACAAACTGTCCATTCACATGAATGGACACAGGCAGACAGTGTTTGTTGCTAATGAGGATCACCCTGTGGCTAAACATGCTTGGTGCATGGCCAGCACATCTTGGCACTGTGTTACACCGTCCGGGTTATCTGTATACTTCCCACTAACACCAACCTGTCAGAACTCCGGAGATGGGAACTTGCCCTTCAGTATATCCTCTCTTCTCGTTACCCGCCCGGCCTCAACCTCCGCTAATTTCAAGTTGCCGCCGCTCATACCTCACCTGTCATTCAACAACATCTTTGCCTACGTACTTCCACCTCGGCTGACATCTCTGCCCAAACTCTTTGCCTTTAGAAATGTCTGCTTGTGTCTGTGTATGTGCGGATGGATATGTGTGTGTATGCGAGAGTATACCTGTCCTTTTTTCCCCCTAAGGTAAGTCTTTCTGCTCCCGGGATTGGAATGACTCCTTACCCTCTCCCTTAAAACCCATATCCTTTCATCTTTCCCTCTCCTTCCCTCTTTCCTGATGAAGCAACGGTGGTTGCGAAAGCTAGAATTTTGTGTGTATGTTTGTGTTTGTTTGTGTGTCTATCAACCTGCCAGCAATTTCGTTTGTTAAGTCACATCTCCTTTGTTTTTAGATATATTTTTCCCACGTGGAATGTTTCCCTCTGTTATATTCATATGTATATGATGTACTATATTTCAGGCTAAAATATATAAAAAGAAATTAATTTGTTAGTACTCTGTATGTAGAGTTAAAATTACTCTTCTTTTAGAAATATTAGAAATTATAAAATATCTAGCACACTTAAAATTCATATCATTAACTGTGCAATCTGAAAATATTTATTAAATTTATTTCTGAATTCATTTACAAAGTAGTGATATAACTTGGCGATGATTATTCTTTTGTCAAGAAAGTTTGTAAACTCTTTTATTTGTAAATCTTTGGAATGTGTTAGTACCACTGAATGATTTTACTAGTAGTGGGCATGCCTCTGATGTTATTGGACGTTTTTAATTTTGACAATAACAATTTGAATTTATGCTTTAAAGTGGAGATTGTAAAGACTGTGTGACATTGAAGAATGGGATAAAATAAAAAAGTCATAGAAACAGAAATTACTTCATCAATTATTACATCAACTGGAACCCACAAAATCAAACTTTCAGCCTCAAGAATCTACCCCTAAATGCGAGAACTGCAGCCAACAATGAGAACATGAAGATAAGTAAAAAAAAAAAAAAAATCATTTGTTCATCTTACTCCTCTTGAAGTGTTGAAACAAAGCAATTATTTTATGAAGAGACTAAAAAGTTTAATGGTGATATATGGGAGGGTAAGATTACAACAGAAAGTGCCATAAGAAAGCTGTTATCGCCAACTGTTATTTTTTATTATCTTCATCTTTTTAACACAAATTCTGTAGGCTGAAGAGCGGTGTAGTAAGCTGCTGCCAGCCCGCCCCCTTTGGGAGGAATTAAAAAAAACCTGAGGAGAGGCCACCTTAGAATCACTTGCTGAAATATTTTAATATTTTTAAGGAACTTGAAATCCTCATATCCCCTGCACAATATATATTCTACATGATGTGTTTCATAAGGGAAAAAAGCTCCTTTTAAACATACTAGTGTTTTTCATAGTCAAAAAGTAGTAGAAAATAAGATATCCACCATGAGCATGAAAATCTGAGTATGATACAGAACAGCGTCCAGTTCAGTGGCCCGTAAAATTTTTTAATGCATCCCTTCATAAATTAACTGTTTTGTTGATGATGCACTCTCATTCAAAAAAAAAAAATGTTTATGTCTACCAGTACTTGTTATTGTAAATATATGTATTTTTCTGTAATAGATTAACTGTGCATAAAATATATTTTTCTGCATTAGAACCTAAGTTGTAGACACTAAATATGAAAAATAAATAAATAAATTGATTAGTACTAAGTCTATAATGCCATAGATTGTAACCATAACAAATTTATAAAACTGACACATTCCATATCCCTCGATATATTAATGACATAGATCACCAGAACACAAAATAAATCAATAAAATAAATAAATTGCTTGAACTGCAAAATATCTTAAAAATAATTCATTACTGAAAAACTGAATACTCAAGGAAACTGCAGATAACAATGAAACCTCATGTTTTATTATTTAGATGCAGGCAGTTATGCTTTTAATGTAATTTTCTGAATGTAGTGCAATAACATTGTTGGAATCAAATGTCTTGATTAATTCAAAACTGAGAGTCATTAACAAATTGCAGTTTCAGTAAGTTACATAAAATCAAAATTACTCTAGTGCCTAGTAGTTGAACAATGTTTAGTGAGCTCCCATTTTTATAATGCTCTTCAGTTGACCACCATAATAAAATTCTGAAGGAACGTTTTGTAAGGGAGTATAATCAAAACTGAATTTTCATCAAAGTTATGATGAGAAAATGTCTACAAAATGCCTACTGGTTACATAATGGCTAAAAACTCAGTAAGACTCAGTATCTCCCAAAGAATGACAAAGAGTACATGAAAATAATTTTTAGAAAGGATGACATTAGCATTTTATTTTTGATGTCCACACTCTAAAAGAAGAAAGTATGATGCGCCAAGGAGGAGTTATCTGAATGGGATGGAAATTGGCAGAAGTCATGTACATGTGCTTGTACATGAATTATACAGATGGGATGGAAATATGCAGAAGTAATGTGCATGTACATGTACATGAACTATCCAGATGGAATTGAAATTGGCAGATGTGATGTACATGTACAGACAAACAAATGCTTACAATTTCAGTTTCAGAAAAATTCAGTTACTTATCCAACAGAAAGAGCTTCACAAATTGAGCAAGTCAATAACATGTTAATTCACCTCTGGTCCTTATGCAAGCAGTTATTCAGCTTGGCACTGATTGATAGAGTTGTTGTATATCCCCCTGAGGGATATAATGCCAAATTCTGTCCAACTGGCATGTTAGAATGTCAAAATCCCAGTATCGTTGGTGGACCCTGCCACTAGTGCTCCAAATGCTCTCAATTGGGGGGAGATCAGGCAACCTTGCTGGCCAAGGTAGGGTTTGACAAGCACGAACACAAGCAATAGAAACTCTTGTTATATGTGGGCAGGCATTACCTTGCTAAAATATAAGCTCAGGATGGCTTGCCATGAAAGGCAACATAATGGAGTGTATAATATTAACATACTGCTGTGCTGTAAGGAAGCTGTGGATGGCAATCAAAGGGGGTCCTTGCTATGGAAAGAAATGACATCCCAGACCAACATTCCCTGTTGCTGGGCTGTATAGCGGGCAACAGTCAGGTTAGTATACCATCGCTGCCTTGGGTATCTGGAGAACTGTCTTCAGTGATGAGACCCTCTTTGAACTGAGCCCTGATGACCAGCAAAGATCATCTGAAGTGCTAATTTGACAGAATTTCACACAATACCCTACAGGAGGACATCCAGTAACTCCGTCAATCGATAACTGCTTGCGTAATGTCCAGAGGTTGAACAAAATGTTATTGACTTGGTCAATTTGTGAAGCTCTTCCTTGTGAATAAATCGTCCAATGTTTCTGAAACTGTAATCATTTGTTTGTATGCATTTGTACATCACATCTACCCCTTCAGATAATTCCTTCATGGTGCTTTGTTTCTTTTGTCTTAGAGTGTACATAGAACTTACCTTTCCCTCAGCATTTGTGGATATTGCACTTTGGATTACGTTTTGTATTTAATAGTGTTCAAAATGTTACACAAATAAAAGTAGATATTTTGTTTCAGACATAAGTATAAGACCACTGAAGAATTCTGTTTCTCCTTTTTGCATCTTATAGTTCATTGTAACCTGTTTTTAAAACTCCGTGAATGCTCTACATAATGTACTAGATCACAAATTTAATGCATATGAAATGGCATCTTTCTTCACAGAAGCTGTTCTCATAGGTTAGTATTTAAATTGCAGTTTTAAAAACCAATAAGAAAATACTTGCCTGCCGTGGGATAGGGATAGCCCTCTGCATCATAGCCAACACCTGCAAAAACTCTCTGCTCTTTCTGATCCTCTTCCGACTTTTGGCCAAAACCACCCTCATCACTGTCAGTTATGTAGAAGGGATGGTAACGTGCAGGATTTGTGCGATCATTACCTGGGAGAAGAAAATAGCAAAATAATTATATAGTATTTCCGATTTTATAACACTAAATATTAAGTCACTGTACATGAAAATTTGAATTTCAATATGAACTGAGTACCAGCAGATGACATTGTTGTACTTAAATGTGATGTTTGCACATTCTTGTATTTCAGGCATTAATCAGTTGTTTGTGGGTATAAGACATATATTATGTTGTTCATATTCACAAAAATATTGTCATAAGGATCTATCTTTTGCAGAACAGTTACATACATTTTTTAAGCATTATGTATGCCAATATGATGTTGATTTACAGATATATAGATGATTATTTACTTCTGTTTGAGAACTTGTCTATGGTATGAAAGGAACTTTCAGGAAGAAACAACTTTAACTTGACTTTAAATATGTGCATTATGTTACAAGTTTTGTTCTCTGGGTTGATCCAGCTTCATTGCCATGTACACCACTTGGAAACATCAGAAACTGAAACTATTCCACTTTCTGTTGTTTGAATCATTTTTAGTAATTATTTTTACCCTTATCCTTCAGATAATTGTACTTATACAAGTACGGCGTATCCTATGTGTATATTAAAAATGATTAATTTCTCATTTACAATGTATTTCCTGTAATTTTATAACATGTGTCATAATTTACCAACTGCTGACATTAGTGATATATTTATTTTGCTGCAAACTTATTACTTAAGAAAAGGATAGATTGCTACTCACTGATGTTGAGTTGCAGACAGGCACTACGAAAAGACTGCTAAGCAAGTAAGCTTTCAGCCAAAAGACCTTCTTCTGAATTAGACAACACACACACATTCATACAAATGGAACTCAGATGCATATGGCTACTGACCTTGGCTGCCGAGACCAGTCTGCGAGCAACAGCTCATGATGGGAGGAGCAGTCTGGGTGGGGGCATAAGGAGGAGGCAGAGGCAGAGAGGGGTAGTGGTAGCAGCATAGGAGTGGGGGATGGTAAAGGCTGATTGTGGGAGCAAACAGGGATGAGATGGGGAGAGGGCTGGGCAGCTAGGTGCTGTTGGAAGGTTAGACAGTGGAAAAAGGGGGAGAGCAAGGGAGCAGAGAAGGAGAGAAGTAAGAATTCACAAGGCTTTATAGTGCTAGAGAGGGAACAGGAAAGGGGACGACAGGTGGGTGAAGGACAGTCACTAACGAAGGTTGAGGCAACATAGGATATATTGCATGGAAAATTCCCACCTGTGCAATCCAGAAAAGCTGGTGTTGGTAGGAAGGATCCAGGCTGTGAAGCAGTCACTGAAATGAAGAACATTCTGCTGGGCAGCATACTCAGCAACTGGGTGGTCCAGCTGTTTTTTGGCCACAGTTTGCTGGTGGTCCACATGCGAACAGACAGCTTGTTGGCTGTCATGTCCATGTAGAATGCAGCACAGTGGTTGCAGCTTAGGTTGTAGACCAAATTTTTGGTTTCACAGGTAACTGCACCTTTGATGTGGTGATGAGGCTTGTGACAGGACTGGAGTAGGTGGTGGTGGGAGTATGTATGGGACAGGTCTTGCATCTAGATCTGTTATAGGGATATGAGTCATGATGCAAGAGGTTGGAAGGAGGGGTTGAGTAGAGATGGATGAGGCTATTGTGTAGGTTCTGTGGAGAGCGGAATACCAGTGTGGGTTGGGAAGGATGAATAGGATATTTCCCATTTCGGGGCATGACAAGAGGTAGTGAAAACTCTGGTGGAGAATGTAATTCAGTTGCTCCAGTCCCGCATCGTACTGAGTCATAAACGGAATGCTCCTCTGCAGCCACAAGGTGGTACTTTGGGAGGTGGTATGTGACTGGAGAAGCAGTGCACAGGAGATCTGTTTCCGTACAAGGTGGAAGGGTAATTATGGTCTGTGAAGGCCTCAGTGAGATCCTGGTATATTTTTAGATGTACTGCTCATCACTATATATGCAATGACCATGGGTGGCTAGGCTGTAGGGAAGGGACTTCTTGCTGTGGAAAGGGTGGGAGCTGTCGAAGTGAAGGTATTGCTAGTTATTGGTAGGTCTGATATGGATGGAGCTACTGAACTGCATGTCAACATTGAGGAAGGTACCTCATTAGGTTGAGGAGGACCAGGTGCCATGAATGGGGGAGAAGGTGTTGAGATTCTGGAGGAATGTGGATTGAGTGTCCTCCTGGTTGATCCAGATCACAATGTTATCATTGAACCTGAACAAGGTGAGGGGTTTGGCATTCTGGATGATTAGGAAGCGTTCGTCTAGATGGCCCTTGAAGAGGGCAGCATAGTAAGATGCCATGCCCTTGATTTGTTTGTAGGTGATTCCCTCGAAGGAGAAGTAATTATGGGTATGGATATACCGTATTTACTCGAATCTAAGCCGCACTTTTTTTCCGGTTTTTGTAATCCAAAAAGCCGCCTGCGGCTTAGAATCGAGTGCAAAGCAAGCGGAAGTTCTGAAAAATGTTGGTAGGTGCCGCCACAACTAACTTCTGCCGTCGAATATATGTAGCGACACAGCCATGCTTTGTAGGCACAAAGATAAATACTGGCGCCAAAACCTCTGCGTCAGTAAATAAATTTAAAAAAAAGGTGGAAGAAGAGCTTTTTTTCTCCGCCCCGAGCTTCGACCACTGCATTTTTATACCCCGAGCTTCGACCACTGCATTTTTATACATTATCCAACGAAGTAAATACAAAATCCGTATTATTCATCTTCGAATGTAGCAGAATTTTAATGTACTACGAAAATCCGACTGGCAAGACTGGGATGTTTGTCAATATGGCCAACTCGACTTTCTGAATTTTTTCCTACCTGTGAGAAGAGATGATTGCTAATAGGAACCCGATGAAATGTGAATCACATGCAGTATTCTCTTCACCATGAGAATAATACGAATATCAACATTTTGCCATGTATTCTTTCGTGTTTGCTGCTATCTCATTTAAATCCTGTTTGCCTAATAAACTACGAAACTAGAGTGAGACAACAGCAAACGCGGAAGAATATAAGTATCGGGTCATGTTTATATTCGTATTATACTTATGCCTAATAGTGATACAGTCAGAAATGAAGCACGGCAACTGACTAGATTCTTAATTCTAAGGTGACTCTAATTTCTGCGCAGAATTTGATGTACTAGAGAAGCAGCCGCAAAGATGTTCAAACGGAGAAACATTTTCGCCTAACTCTCGTTCAGAACACGTTCTATCATACGCAGTCTATTATTTGGTTCTTGTTGATCATTATCAAAGAAAGCAGCAGTGTAAGTAACAACAAATAGCAGTCTCTTGCCATTGTTTCACTAATGAGACGATTCCTCTCTTTTTTTTTTAATTGTAAGCGGCGGTAGCGCGCACAAAAGCAAGTCATGCCGCGAGCGGCAACAGGCCGTATACACGCAGTATCAGAATGCGACAAACAATGCATGAGACAGTACAGTAATGCATTTTCTGCTTAGAGTGACGTAAACACCTATAACAAACAAAACGGCACTTATCAGATCAAAGCAAAATAAACAATCGATTCAAACCAGATGAAGCACGTGAAAAAGGAAGGGTACCGGTATAAATAAGGACGGAGCGCCTGACGCATATCAATGGCTACCTGGTAAAGCTTAACTACTAAGCTTACGATTCGAACCAAACTACTGCAGCTGTATCGTCATTCATTTGACCTAAATTGTGTCTCATATTACAATGGACCAACTTTGTTACGATTTGGAGGTGCGGCCTAAAACTTTTCTCTCCCCTTGAATTTCTAGTCTCAAATTTCAGGTGCGGTTAGATTCGGGAAATTTTTTTTTCTTTATTTCCAGTCTCATTTTTCAGGTGCAGCTTAGATTCGAGTGCGGCTTAGATTCGAGTAAATACGGTAGCTGTCATGGTGACCAGGAAAGAGGGTGTAGGTTTGGAACACATTGAACATTGGGAAAGGTAGTGTTCAGTAGGGGCATTAGGGATTTTAGAAAGGGAGACGGCATGAGTGGCGATGAGTAGGGCACTATGTGACAAAGGAATAGAAACTCTGGAGATTTGGGAAAGGAAATGATTGATATCTTGTATATAGGAGGATAGGTTGTGGGTAATAGGCTGAAATGTTGGCCTCGAGAGCAGGTATTCTCTGAATGGCGGAACAATAACCACCCACAGTGGGGCATCCTGGATGTTTGGGTTTATGGACTTAGGAAACATGTAGAAGGTAGGAGTGCAGTGAATGGTAGGGGTGAGGAGAGACACAGAAGAGGTTCAGGGACGGCCCTGGGGATTTGAAGAGAGACTGGAGATCTTGCTGGATATCTGGAATGGGGTCACTGTGGCAGAGTCTGCAGGTGGACAAATTTGACAGCTAGCAGAGTCCTTCTATCAGGTAATCCTTGTGATTCAAAACAATGGTGGCTGAGCCTTTGTCAGGGGGATGGGATTTTAAGGTCAGGATCAGTTTTTAGGTGGTGAATTGTAGTTCTTTCTGTGAATGTGAGGTTAGCTTGCTTCTTGAGGGATTTAGGGACTGATACTGAGGCAAGGTTCAAGGCTCTCAAAAGTTAACAGGGGGTGATTAGTGGCAAAGGGGGTGGATCACTGTTGGATGGAGCAGGAATTCAGTCAGGCAGGTTTCAACATTGGTCTTTGTTTGAGTCTGAATGGTAGGTTGATGGCAGAAAAGTGTTTCCACTGTAGGGACTGAGAAAAGGAGAGAAGGTCCTTAACAAGTCCAGCATGTCTGAATTTGGAAGTGGGACAAAATGGACTGATATTTCTGTGGCACAAAGACTTTTGTGTGAAAGGTTCACGACTGTGTTACAGGTCTGTTTAGGTTTTCGATTCTATATGGTGGTGGGAGGGAGCTTTTGAGAGTGGAGTAAATGTAGTAAATCAGTGAGTCAGGATTTCTCTGCTGTGAGGGGATGTGGGGAAGGTTTGGCGGCTGTTATAAAGATGGTGGAGAGTGGTAGAGTGGTAGATCTTGGGATTTAACAGCAAGAGAATTTTACATATAGAGAGGAGGTATGGCAAGAAGGTTTGGGCCTAATTTACATGGTTTTACTGGATGATGTTGGTAAGGACTAAGGACTGGCAGAATCTCAACAGATGGCAGTCATTGTGGAAGGAGGGGTTGCAGCCAGAGATGGGTAATTTGATGGTAAGGCCATTTGAGGGGATTCCATGAGCCAAATAACAGTGCAGGAACAACATGTTTGGTTGAGTTCTGGCTGGGAATAAGTAAAAATTTCTGTATTGGCGCAGATGGAAGGAGAAAGTTTCCATGGAAGAGGATAAAAATGCATAATGAAGTGGGAATACATGCGAAAAATTTCACAAAGATACACCAAAACATAAGGAAAAAATACAAAAATGATGGAATTGATGATGTATGGGGAAGCAAGAGGAAACCTTAGATAGTAGGCCAATAGCAGTAGGCAAAAATGGATTGAAAGTGACTTTAAAACACAAGATCAATGATAAAAATAAATAAAAAGATTATGGTGTGGTTTGCAGGTTGGTGGGCAGATATTTATGAAGAAGGGGGCCAGCAGTCTCATGGCTCGTATCCCTGTACTAGACCTAGGTGCAAGACCTGTCCCATACATACTCCCACCACCACAACTGCAGTCCTGTCATAAGCATCACCTATCCCATTAAAAGCAGTATTAACTGGTAAACCAGACATGTGATTTACAAGCTAAACTGCAAGCAATGTGATGCTGTCTATGTGGACATGACAACCAACAAGCTGTCTATCTGCATGAATTCCACTGAAAAACTGCAGCCAAAAAACAGCCAGATCATCCAGTTGCTGAGCATGCTGCCCAGCATAACATGCTTCACTTCAATGACTGCTTCACAGTCTTTGCCATCTGGATCATTTCTACCAACACCAGCTTTTCTGAACTATGGAGATGGTAACTCTCTCTGCATTATATCCTGCATTGCCACAATTCTTCTGGTCTCAACCCCTTTGTTAGTCACTGTCCTTCACCCGCATGTCCCATTCCCTGTTCCCTCTCCAGCACTACACAGCCTTCTATTTCACTAGCATACCGATAGTCTTTTTTATACTTATATCATTTTCTGGCCCTCCCCCACCGGAGAGTCTAACCTCCGAACTGCATCTAGCTGCCCTGCACACTTCTTGTTCTTCTGGTATGCTTCCACAATTAGTACTTTACTGTCCCCCACCCCTACCCTGATTTCCCTCCCACTCCTCCTTACCCGCTCAACCCAGACTGCTTCTCCCATTATCTGCTGTTGCTCGCAGTCTGGCCTCAGAAGCCAGAGACAGTGGTCACATGTGTGTGAGTTGCATTTGCATGAATGTGTGTGTGTGTTATCTAATTCAGAAGAAGGCCTTATGGCTGAAAGCTTACTTGCTCAGCAGTCTTTCTGTTGTACCTGTCTGAGACTTGGCATCTGCACTATATGGTAAGCAGCAGTCTCTCCTTTTCTTAATATTGTCATTATTGCATCCCAGATTATCCATTGCTTAAGCTTTATTAATTACAGGAAATGAGTAACTGACATTGCTGGAACACTTAAAGGTGAATTCCAAGTGCGCTAATCAGTAGTTGTGAGAGTAGTCACTCCACTGATTACACAGCCTTTAGACCATTCTTTCTAGTTACCCATTTCAGTTTTCTGAAAACTAATTAATTTAAAAGATATTCATAATTACTGATCAGCCATGCTCAAATTTATTTTTGCCACTTGAGCCCTTGTGCCTGTTTAATTCTAAGATCTGTCATTATACTTTTTTTGCCCTAATTTTTCTGAAAATTTGTACAAATTAACAAAATCTCAAACTTGGCAACTTTACCTATAAGTAGGTAATCCACCATATAGTTGGCCAGTGTGGCCAAGTGGTTCTAGGTGCTTCAGTCCGGAACCGCTTGACTGCTACGGTCACAGGTTCGAATCCTGCTTTGGGCATGGATGTGTGTGATGTCCTTAGGTTAGTTAGGTTTAAGTAGTTCTAAGTTCTAGGAGACTGATGACCTCAGATGTTAAGTCCCATAGTGCTCAGAGCCATTTGAACCATTTGAATCCACCATATAGGAATAGGGTGTCCTAATCAAACAGTACTGAGAACTTTTATATTTTTTAAACTCTTTTTTAGCTAAGTCAAATCTTTGTGGGGACTTATAGGTCATCTGTTCATTTAAACTTTTGCTCTACCATTTTATAAACTATAATATAATCATCAAGATCAGGAAATACCATTACATCTGTCTTCATAGACAACCCCTACCCCAAAAATCTTGTCTGCCACCAGCATTCATACCGTCAAAATCTCTTTGCCAAATATCTTTATATCCTTGCCAGGTAGGACTAATGGAAGAGATAGAGAAGATCCAATGAAGAGCAATGCATTTTTCACAGGTTTGTGTAGTCATCACAAGAGCTTTACAGAGGTGCACTTGTGACAGACACTACAAGAGAGTCATTGTACATCATGAGGTGGCCTGCTATTGAAATTCTGAGAGACTACGTTCGAGGAAAGATTGCAAAACATATTGTTTCCTCCCACATACATCTCATGAAATGACCAAAACAAGAAAATTTGAGAAATCAGAGCTAAAACAAAGGTTTACCAACAATCGTTCTTCCCATGCATTGTAAGGGAAGCGGGGATCAGATAGTTCTACAAGAAGTAACCTCTGCCACACACTGTCAGTTAGCTTTCAGGATATTGATGTATGAAGGACAGACAAATGAAAAGCAGACACCTTCCACAGTAGAACAATGGGATGGTTCCATTCAAAAGTAACATCACATATGTTTACACATTTTTCCTACTGGGAGAGAAGACCATCAGTTTCTGCTTCATAGAATGCGATCGGCAGCTGATATATCCACAACTGCACCCACGGTTGCATTTTTTCATCCAGCTGAAACTAATGCCCATGCACATATATCTTCAGGTCACCAGAGATGTAAAATTCACACAGTGAATGATCCGGGCTGTACGGATGTTTCCCAACCACATTGTTGAAGCATAGGTTTCATCTGATTGGAAGTAAGGGGGCAGTCATTATTGTGAAACAGGATGACTCTGTCCAGTAGCCTGAGAGAAAATGGCAAAGCCAACAGTCAAGACACCCCATATCTCCCCTGACAGAGAAAGATAGAGCAGTGTTCAGTTTTAGCAATTTAGTCTATTTCTCAATGCCAATGACACTAATATCTATGACACTAAAGTCAACATTGCTGTGAGAATTAAAATAGGACAATGGAGGACTCCTCGTGTTTGCTGCCAGATACTAAAATCAACTTGATTCAATATTTTGGCAATCCAACTGTTCACCATCTTCAGGAGAATGCTGCTTCTGCTGCTGACTCCCACTGAGAACTGATGCCAAGGGCACAAATTGATGTCCTAAATAGGCATCTGTACCGTACACGGTGCTTGCGCAATCCATCACAGTTGCTACCCTCCAAGACTGGGCAGGTGGCACTGCCCTTAGTAGAACACCAGTGGTAATGATATATCTTACTCAGAGAGAATTTTCGAACATTCAGTATGGCTGCACTGAAGAACGTTCTGTTCTGATGTGGGGTAGCTCAGGGTTCCATATCCTGCAAGGAGGAAATGCATTGTCTCTATTAATCAAATTATCTGCCAACCTAATTTAAATTGCCTCTTTATAAAGACTGCTCCAAACTCATGAAGTGTTGGCAACTATCACAGTTTTGTCAATTTCATACTGTGTCGCTCATTTAAACAACATTCTGCTACCGCTGATTTTTTCTGGCTATTGTAGCCTCCTATGACAGCAATGTTCCACAAACCTAGCTTTTTACAGTCTAGATGAATTTTTAATTAAATAAATTGTAAAATTTTAATATTATATAATGCAAGTTGACAAAATGACACTAAGTATGTTATTTAACTTGAGCTCTGTATCTGTGTGTGCTCTGTATCTGTTTTCTATAGTGCTTTAATGATTGTAAGAAAATTTGTATTTTCTTTTTTCTTTATTGCTGCTCAAATAATTTACTGTATAAATTTTTATATAATTATGTACTGTATATGCTATAAGATTATCATATTGTATTTGTAAAAAAACTGACTCATTCCACGTCCGCGTGAACCCAACACATTTGGACCTGTGGAACATGAAATCAAATCAAATCAAATCACCTATCATGAACTGTGCATACTGAATGGCTGGTGTCAGTGTGGGAAGGCTTACATTGGCCATTCAATATGCACTGTTCCTGTCATGACATGGCCACTAATTGGTAGGTACTCCTCCACCCCCAATACCAGTCCTCCCTCACCTCAGGAAATGCAGTCTGCACCTTCAGCAAGGCTTTGACTACATCTTGTCATGCCTTGAGCTGAGACATTCTACCAGATATTGGACTATTACCAGCCAAAGTAATAATCCATGAAGCATTCGGCCTACCTGGTATCCTAGTCTATTACTATGCCACCCCTGCTTCCAGTTTTGTACTTCAAAAGTCATTTCCCAACATATTACTTAGATGCAAGACTTGTCGCATAAACCAACCCAACACCTTCTATCACAGTCCAGTTACAAATATTTTGTACCCAATGAGACATATGTACATGTTTGAAAACAGCTACATCGTATACCAACCATCCTACAATTATCATGCAGTGCTCTATGTGGGTATGACCAAATTATGCAGATGTGAACTGCATTTCCAGCATATCCTATTTTTTCACAATCCATCTCATTTTTTCTAGTTTTCCACAATAGTCTCCCCACCCAAACCGTGTTATCCCCTTCTCCACCCCCCTTCTCCCCTCGCCCTTGCCTCCTCCCACATCATGCTGTCTTTCTCATCTATATTCCCTGAAAAAGCTGACCTACAAATCTCTTTTGAAGAAACTAAGTTAATCTGCACTAAATGTAACATTCAGAAATTAAACACTAGGTACAGGCAAATGTAAAGGGAAAAACATGTCAAATATCTCAGTGTAATTATAGATTCAGAATGGCTGGAAAGCACAGAGAGTTTGATTAGAGAAACTCAAAAGAGAATACAGAAGAACACACGGCATCTACAACAAAAAGTGCATTTCCATACATGCAAAGATTAGACATTACAACACTGTGATCAAACCTGAGGCTCTGTTGTGAGTGAAATCTTAATTTTCACCAGAAAAGGCGATCTGGAAAACAAATTGGAGCAAGAATAAAGGATTATGAGGAAAGTACTTGACCCAGAAAAAACAGAAGACAGGCAAAGACTAAAATACTGTACAGAAACAGAGGAGGAAGACAGATGTGGACCAAAATGCTGTACAGAAACAGAGGATGTATCACATCGGCCAGCAGATATTAAAAAACAAAGATCAAAATTTTATGGAAATATTCAGTGATTCTCAATAATGAGGCTTACACACAAGATTATGATAAACATCAAAAATTAAAGAATATGCCATGAATCCAACAAACTAAAAAGGACCTTGAGAAAAGCCCATATAGAGGCAGTGAAAGCAGTAGATGGAAATCTGTTCAGTCAAAATTTAAAATGTTGGATACTACAACCAGTGGACTGAAGAAAAAAGAAGCCCCTTGAGAGAGAGAGAGAGAATGAGAGCTATATGGGAGATCAGAAAAACAAATCTAAAAATCAATTTGAGACCCAACAGGGTCCTCTTTCTCTCTCTCTCTCTCTCTTTCTCTCTCTCTCTCTCACACACACACACTCACACACACACACACACACACACACACACACACACACACACACACACACACACACTCACACAAACAAAGAGAGAGAGGGAGGGAGGGAGGGAAACAGAGAGAGAGAAAGAATGTGAGTGAAACTGTATATTTAAACTAGAAAAAGAACAGTAGCTAGGAATCTGCAAGCAGTACATTTGTCTTTGTGCCAACCACCAATCAGCAGCAGATAAATAGTTGCCAATCGATTGTATTATTTATTATGTATTCATTTCAGACTGATATATTCTCTTCTGTTTTTATCAAATTTATTCTCAATTCCAGACAAATTTTTTTATTTGCTTATTTATTTATTCTTTGCTCATGGATTCCAGTTGATAATTTTTAGTTGAGAGTGTGTCTCATATAATTTTGTATGCTGACAGATTAAGACAGATGTAACATCTGTTTGTGACTGCATTTACCATGTTAGATTACACTGAGGCTTAATTACTATGCATATACATTAAATATAGACTAAATAAATCAAAATGACACTTTACAGCCACATAAATGGTTATTATATATTTTCTGTTACAATGTATACTATCTCTGATTTAATGGAAAGAATGAAACTGTGCATTTTATAAAAAAAATTGATAACAATTTTAAATAATGTAATATTATGCTGCCCACAGGTAAAGTGCCAGAAACAATACACCACTGAATCGAATGCAACAGCTCTATGCACTGCCTGACAGTCTGGGAACTTTTGCTCCATGTATCAAAAGTTCAGTGAGGGAAAAAGCCTTATGATATACTTTTTGTTGGAGTGATAAATCTGTAAAGATGTATAGACTGTTCAGTCCACCATACCACCTGTAGACGAGCTTGATAAAGATGATCAGGATAATTAATGAAAAAAATAAATGGATTTATATTAAGGGACATTTCAACTACTTAATTTGAATAATCTGACCCCCCCCTCCCCCCCCCCCCCCCCCAATATTTCATGTACTGTTATTAATGTCTTTATAAGTATTGAGGATATGTGCAAACAAGAACTTCACAGTACCTCAGATGAAGAAAGGATTTAAGGATGTGGCATTTAATGGGGATAGTTATTGTGTTTGATCGATAATCGTATCCCGTTCCCATAATCTCTAAGTATAAACCTTCTATGAAGCCACCTACTTAATCTTGGTTATCAGTTCTGGATGTGGTTTAATAGAAAAGATATTACTGACCTGAATTTAATTCAATAATTGTGCTTATGGAAATTTATAGCCACTGAAGTACATGAGAAGTGATTATCAAGTGACAAAAGCCGAGCAATAAACCTGTGCGCAGTTTTGCTATGATCTGTGATGTGTGAAGTATTGACTGAAACAGTGGTGCATCATAATTTGAGTATTTTGTGGTGCATAAAATGAATGCAAATCCTCACTGAGCACAACGGAATACAGTTTGACAACTGGTAAGCACAAACTCCAGTGTTGTTGCTGCTTCTTGTACCAAAGCACTGACCTAATTCCTTCATGTGATGAAACCGTGTTTGAATGAAATAAACTCAGTGACTGTACAATATGTTCATCCACCAGTTTGCCCTTGGGACATACTTCTGTCAAAATGGTCTTCAGTTATGAATGAAATGCACAATTCCAACCTAATGTGGAATTTTGGACTTTGATGCTCTCAAGTTTGTACTTACTTCACCTGAATTAAAATGAATTCAGACCAATCTAACTAATAATCATCAGATTTGTGTACTAATTCTATTTCTTTCAGTGCTTAGTGTTGTTGACAAATTACAAATCCCCTCCAACTATGTTTTATGTATGCACACAATCACCACAAGCATAGTGCAATGTGGGTCATTTTCCATTTTGATGATTGACTTGATTCCTGAGAATTCCACACCCTGCTGATATCTTGAAGGATGACCATCACATACCTTGAGAAGGTCATTCTGTTCAAGATACCTCATTATGTTTGGGCTGAGAAAATGTTCTAAGATTATACAACAAATCAATGTCAAGGATATTGGATAATAGTTTTGTGGATCACTTCTATACCCTTCTTGTAGATAGGTGTGAACTGTGTCTTTTTCCAAGAACTGGGCACAGTTTTTTGTTAAAAATAGATTATAGTTAGAAAAGGGTTAACTAAGCCGCAAATTCAGTATAGAATCTGTCAGGGATTCCATCAGGCCCTGGAGCTTTGTTCAGTTTTAATGACTTCAGCTGTTTCTCAACACCACTGATCCTGATAATTATTTCATTCATCTTTTCAGTGGTGCGAGGATTAAATTGGGACAGTTCTCCTTAGTTTTCCTTTATAAAGGAACATTTGAAGATAGGAGTAAGCATTTTAGCATTTGCTTTGCTATCCACAATTTCAGTTTCTGTCTCATTCACTAGGGACTGGACACAGCCTTCGGTGCCACTAACAGCCTTTTCATATGTCCAGAATTTCTTTGGGTTGTGTGAAAGATCACTTGACAGTATTCTTTACAGTTGTCACTCATGGCCCAACCCATTGCTCTCTCGATAGCCAAATGTGTTTCATTTACACTTTGTTTTACACCTATTATACAGTAATCCTTGTTTTTTTAGAAGGTTCTGTACAGTGAGTGTGTACCATGGAGGTTCCTTCTTATCATGGACTGTTCTACTGTGTACATATCTTGATTTTTTGTGTAGTTCACTGTATGCTTGTTTTAGTTGTCCTTTGTACTTTGGTAATCATTGTTGCCACAACTGTGTCATGGGGATTGATACCAGTTCCAATGTGACATCCTCAAAGAGATCAGGTCTGTTTATTGCCATTATATCTAATATATTTCCATCATGAGTTGGTTTGCTAACTATCTGTTCTAGGTAGTTTTCAGAGAAGGCATTTAATAAAGTTTCACAGGATGTCTTTACCACATCCACCACTAACAAAAGTGTAATTTTTGCAATTAATTGTTGGATGACTGAAGTCTCCACCAATGATTACAATATGATTGGGGAACTGACATACAAATGAACTGAGGTTTTCTCGAAAGTATTTGGTTTCATCAGGAGATGAGTCTGGTGGATAATAGAAGGAGCCAATTATCATTTTATGCCCACCCCTGACACTGAGTCTCATCCAAACAGTCACACATGTAGCTTCAATTACCACCTCGTTGGATCCGAGTTTCTTGTCTACTGTGACAGATACGCTGGCTCCACTTTCCTTTTGCCTAACCTTTTGATACATGCTTAAATTTTCCCCAAAAATCTAACTGCTATCAATTTCAGGTTTCAACCAGCTTTCTGTACCTAGTATTATGTGAGATTCTCTGCTTTTCATGAGTGCACCAAACTCTAGAATTTTGTCATGAATGCTTCGGCAGTTTATCATTAGGATTTCAATACTCCCCTCTATGGGAAGCATTTCTTTCAATCTTACACTGAGTCTTCTGGGTTTGCCTCTGATGTGTAGTGCACACCTGATCCATTTAGGGTGACCCTACAGTTCTCAGTCCTATGGCGTAAGTCCAGGAAGTTGAAACCTATCCTGTCACAAAGCTTTTGAAGTCTCTGGGTCAGTCCTTCCAGTTGACTCAGAACCAAAGGATCATGATTAGTATTGTGGACAATGGTGCAAATTGTGAGCTTTGCTGAAACTCCATTGCAAGGCAGGTCTTTCAACCTTCTTTACGAGTCTCTGGAATGACCCAAGAATGACCTCGGAGCCCAGACAACAGTGTCATTTGTTCCAACTGCCACAATCTGCAGTTCGTTGCGCCCTGTCCCTATGCTTTTGTGTTTGCCACTTCCTGGCACTGGATTAAACAGTTTTCCCAAAAACAGGTGAAGTGAATCCCACTCGCTTAGTTTCAGTTTCAGTGAAAGACAGTAACTCAAAACGTTTTGGTTAGGGGGATCGGTACAACACACTGAGTCCTCTCTGGTCCCCATCCACCCTGTACAGGACATCTAACTCTACCACTGACATGCCACTTGCAGTCAAGTGGACAAGCAATGACAGATACTGTAGTTTTCGCAGAGGAGACAGGATCCACAGGAGAGGATAATACTTGAGATATCACATGTACAATACTCTTGAGAGCTGTTCCAATACACCAGTTTGCAGCAGCTACCAATCATTTGACAGTAGTCAGGATGATTTCTAGCTGGTTACAAATGTCAACCAACTCATCCTGTGTTTGTGAACAGCATTCACAGTGGGGCTGCATTTTGGCTGGTGCACTGTATTATAAAGCAGTGAACAAATAATTTTAAATTAAGCCCACAGATTATCTTTTAATCTTTACAGTTACTGTAACATGCAATAGCAAATTTCAAGAGAGCTCATAGGCAGGCCTGATCACACTGACACCATCCATTAGAAAGACTTAGATCCTGTCTTCCCAGTTAAGTACTTTGATTTATCTGGAACTGGTTAAGTTATTTGATAATTAACATATAAATCTGTGACCAGTTACATTTACAGTTGCAGATTTTTGCCTCTGTGCTTATTAAATTCTAACCCTTGACATTATACTTTCATTGATCTGATACTTATGCACAGATGACATACATCACTAATTGAAGACCTTGGTTGTAAACAGCAGTAATGGGCAGTTGATGAGAAACAGAATTATTGTGTGCATAGCATGGTAAGTGACATGCTTTATTCATATTAGTTGATAGTGCCATGATAAACCAAGAGAGGACAGCCCCAACTCTTAATGTCAGATTCTTGATAATGGCAAACTTTGTTAGGGTGTTTGCATGTATACAGTGGTAAATATCAGTAACATAGCTTCCAGTAATAGTAATGCATAGGGTGTTCATGCCAGGAAAATTTTTTTAATGGGCATTTTTTATGATTTTGCAGATAATGTGGACAACTATGACTCAGCTGAACCAACTGAATGTGTTCCTAGATGCAAATGCACTACAAAAGTTGTCACAATTCAGGTAAATGTGAATATTTATTTAAGCAAGTAAACAATGCTAAGTTGTGTCCCATACCATTGTTTGCATGAATTTACATGACAGTGAGATGTCAGGTATGTTAAGGGTCATCCATAATATTGTTTACATGCTGTAGTAAGGTAACAAAATTAATTTTATATTGCGCCAGATCATAGATAAATTTGTGAGATTGTTATTTGTTACTATTACAAAATATTGTTAAAGAAAATTTTATATCACATACTGAAATAATTCGGATTTTTGAAATTTCATTTTTTGAGAAGTTTCGCAGTAATGCTTTGTTAATTCACTCAGGAAGTAAACTGTTATAAGTCAATGCTAACCCATGACAAGTGCACTTAGTTTGCAGCTTAACAACATTAAGTACCCACTGACAAAATTTTTAAGAATAAAATTTTTACTAGAATTAATAATTTGTTTTTTTGTAAAAAAAACCTCATTATTGTAAATATTCAAAGATGATACCTTATCTCAAGGGGGGAAAGTCATATGGCATGGACTTTAAATACATTATTAGAAATTCTTCCAGTCCATACGTGGCATAACAGCAAACCGGTGTTTAACAGTATTGGTTAAAAACAGTCTTTGTTGCAGCTTTAGTTTTTTTTTTTTTTCAACGATGCATTTCGCCTTATTTAGGCATCTTCAGGTTATCTTTTCTAGATGGGCGCGAGAGGCACCAAGATCTGCATAACGCATTCCCGTTCACAGGAGCGAGTAACAGTAAGTTCCCATGACTGCAATATGCTTACGGATTGGTCTTTAAATAGTCAGACATCATCCAGAATTTTCAGTCTGAGACCAGCTAGCACTTGCGCAAAACCTATGTGAGATCTTTGGAAACTGCAGCTAATCTGGATTGTGTTAATATTTATTCTTGAGTTCAAAGCCTCTCTCTACACTGCTGACTCCTGTGTAGAAAATTTGCAGCTCACTATTACCATGTTGAGACCTGTACAACTATTTATTTTTCACAAAGCTCATATTTTACATTTCTAAGAAAATCTTTTGACTGTGTATATATGGCCAGCATGCATGCAAGGATTATTTGAGGCACTTTTATCAAACAGTGAGTATGTTAATTCTTTTGACATGATGGATGTTGTTTAATTTGAACTGATTTCATGTTTTATGGAGTTGATGTTTAATCATCTCAGTGACTGCCTCAAAGACCTGAAAATGTGCACTGTTTTACGTAATCTACAACCATTGTGTTCTGTTAATATTATGCCTATGAAGGAGTATATCTTCATGTAGTGATTATGTTGTTCATGCTAGTGTGTATAGTGAAGTGGAGAGGTGGAGGTAGACACTTGCATAAAAAAATGTGATGTGAGACTTGATCTGGTCATCAAAATTTTTGTACTGATCATAAATGTGGGAAAAAACCACGTTACTTGGAACTCTGCATAGTGAACATCATTTGCACAATGCTTAGAAATCAATTTACAGATATTCTACAAGACTTTGATCAGGGAGACTCTAAGGGCTTAATGAATAATGCAGGCAAGCAGCATTGCAAACACATCAAATATCGTAACAATTGGACATATGCAGACAACAAAATTAAATAATTCTACATATTTTTACAAAACTTCAAACTATTTGGAAATATTCAGAAAATTACTAGAAGTTTTTATAAGCTCTGACAATATCAACATTCCAGTAAAAGGTAGTGTGGTATTGAGTCACACTATGTATCTGCTCAGCAGCAATAGCATACTGCAAAGTTGTCATTTTATCCTAAGTAAAAGTATTAATTCAGTCAAGAGCTGTAGTAATAATGATGGGGAGACTTTTATCATTGAAAAATATAACAAGTTTTATAATGATACAAAAAAACTAAATTATATGTCCAGAAATTGTTGGCAATGAAAATTGTCCCTTTTTGTACTGATATTATCCATCATCCTTTTACTGATGCTACAATTGTTTTTCTCACGCCAATAAAATTTGTGACATTAAGTACTTTTGGATACTGAAGTTATATGATAATTTGTTTTTATTTTGTTGATATATTGTTACAGAAATATAGAATAGAATTAAAACAGCTGTTTGAAGTTAGAGATTGATCTTAAGGCTGGAATGTCAGTTATTCTTAAATTACTTAGCGGCAGTGATAATTCATTTCCAGTGGGTCACAGTTTTTATTGTGGTTTTTTATGGAGTCTTGCTTACATCAAATGTGCTAATAGTTGCTTGAAAACTCAGTTTGATTATATTTGCAATACAGAAAACTTATATGTGTGATTAGAAATAAAATACAAACATATAATTCTAAATCGGCGTTATTTTTAAGTCTTGGTAGCATTAGGAAACTGTTTTGTGTACGTACCTCCTTCTACCATAAAGGTGTATGTCTGACCTCTCTCAACTGTTATTTCTGGTATGAGGCGGTCATTTATGTACCATGCAATTCCCCATGAAGGATGTCCTGAAATTAAAGACAGTATAGGTCTCAGTGTCCAGTACTTCTCAATTCTGCTTATCAACCTCATATAAAAAAATCATTTGGTTGTCTTAGAGGAAAGGCAAAAACTGTATGATATTACTAGCTGCTGCACAAGATACAAATGGCTAATTCATATATGAACTCTATATCCTTAACTACTGTACAATGTGAAATTATTCAATTCTGGCACCAAAATATTTAAAAGAATATCTGTGAATATTAGACAGGGTACTGGCAACCCCAAAACTTAAAACTAAGTTAGAAATATGTGTTGCTAGTCATTCATTCTATAAACCGCCTGAATATTTGGCTTCAGTTTTGCTTATTTGTGAAAGCAATGTAGGAAATATATTGATACAGCATGCTTTATCTGTTACCCTCCGAAAGTAACAATTATGTTTGAATAGCTAATTGCTATTTAAGAAAAGATGAAGGTTAACTTACAAGTACAAGGGAAAAAACTGCAATTACATTTGGTGAATTTCTACAAATTACATAAGATCACATGATGAGATCCACAGATCGTGATGTGTGAACAACTTCGCTTGACTAATCATATTATATTAGATTTAGATGAGATTTAGTTTTCATTCCATAGACCCAAAAACGAGAGGATTCTCTTGGGTGTAGAACATGTCAGAAAGTATAACATAAAAATCATAAAACATATGAATATAATACAGACTACCTGATCATTTGTCAGGAGATTGTTAAAATAGGTGAATATATTACAGTAAACTGGAACTGCTAATCTTTACAGAATGAATATACTGTCAGAATGCAACATAGTTATGCACTTTTAATAAATTTATCATAAAAAAATACCTAATCTTGACTGTTGTGATCAAGTGCTGTCAAAACTGAAATGTGACAGACATTTTTACTTAAGTTGGTCTAACAGTCCCTGTTGAGATATACATCTATAGAGTAGAAGGACTTGTCTATCAAAAATTATTTTAAACTCTGTTTAAACTATGCTTTGTCTGAGACCAAGCTTTCAATGGTTGCTGGCAATTTATTGAAAATATGTGTTCCTGAATATTGGACCCTCTTTGGAACAATGTAAATGTTTTCAGGTCTTTACATAGATTGCTCTTATTCCCTAGCAATAATACTGTGTATTGAGCTTTTGGATGGAAATAAAAATACATTACTTGCAGCATATTTCATTAAGGAATAAATTTAGTGAGAAGCAGTGGTTAAATTACAAAGTCCCTTGAACAGTTTTCTACATGGTATTGAATTTACACCACAAATAATTGTTATAACACACTTTTTCACTCTAAAAAAGTTTGTTTGGTTTGAGGAGCTACCCCAGAATGTGATCCCACGTGACATAATAAGTAAGCAGACTCCATACAACATAACAGAATAAAAGTAAGCAAACTATGCATGTTATTTATATTTATATTTCCTACATCTGACATCATTCGATCTGCATATCTTCGTATGTTATACAGATGTTGGAAGGAAATCTCTTACAGGTTCTGAACTGCATATGGTGGGTCTTTTGAAAGTTTAATGACAGTGAATTAGCTTTAAACCATTTATTAACATTAATTAAAATTTGATTAGTAGCCATTTCTAAGTCTGTACTTGACTTACTACTTATTGCAATGTTCGTATCATCTGCAAATGACACAAACTTAGCATCTGGCTTGTAACAGACGCGAGGTCGTTAATGTACAGAAGAAAAAGCAATGAAACCAAGATGGAACCTTGAGGATCATCACATGTAATTAATTCCCAAATAGTTGAAGAGTGACTGCTTACTGCACAGATATTTCAAGACAACACCCTTTGTTTCCTGTTAGTTAGATAAGACTCAAACCATTTCGCAGCACTGCTGGTAACGCCATAATATTCTAATTTACTTATATGCTGTGGTTCACACAGTCAAAGGCTTTTGCCAGGTCACAGAAAATGCCAGTAGCCTCTAATTTGTTATCTAATGAATTAAGTACACTCTCACTGTATATGTAAATAGCTATCTCTATATTAGAACTCTGTGACTTACTCAGTATATTATTTGCAGTCAGATACTTAAAGAGATGTGGTTGGTAGTTTGATGGTATCTCTTTATATAGCATATTTTAGACAGTCTGGAAGTGTCCACTGATAAGAAATTGATTACACAAATAATTTAAGATAGAACTCAATACACATGAGCAATCTTTAATTAACTTCACTGATATGTTACTATAACCACTAGAATACTTAGATTTTAAGGATTTTATGATGGATGCTATTTCTTTGGGAGATGTGAGTGTCATTTCCATTTTACTGAAATCATTTGTAATGAGTGGTCTAAAGCTGCTTTGATTTCTGAATTACCTGCTTCAATATTTTGCAGTATTCTTTGTGATGCATTACAATGCTGACATCAGAGCTGTTCCTAGATAGCAAATACAGTTTCCTGTTTGTTTCACGTGATAGCTTATTCCTTGTGTAATCCTTAGGTTATTTTTAGACTTGGGTTTAATATGTGTTATCTTGAGGGGAAGACAATTTTCAAAAGAGGAAGTAACTTTATTAATGAATGCTTTGTATTTCCCATTAGAGTTGTACATATTGTAATATCTATCCAGTTCATGTCCTTGAGCAGTCACCAAAAATTCTCAATTTTTGACTGATTTATTACCCTCCTATACTCAGATTTACTATCTTTTTTTCCTGACAAGTTTCAGCATTTAACACAAGATGCTGCATGTCGTGATCAGAGAGCCCATTGACTATTGGTTTTGTGATGAGATTTTTCTCCTAGATTTGTCTACAAAGATATTATCAATAACAACCTCAGAGAATTTACATATCCTAGTTGCAAAGTTCACTTAGGCATTAAACTGAATGACAGTGTTGCTGATTTCAATAATTTTCACTGACAGAGCTTTTCAATAAATCCACAGTAAAATCACCAGTAACTACTATTTACTTGTTTTTTACTGAGAGATGGGACAACAGACTACAAAAGTGGTTTAGTATTCATTTAAGTTTGTTGACTAATGCTGTAATTTTATCCCCAGTATTATCCCAGTTTCAACACGAATATTAAGCCTGGAGTAGTTTCAGTATCAACATTAAGTCTGGAGTTTTTGTTAGCGACAGATATAAAATATTTTCATAAAGAAGGGTTAAAACAGGAACATCTGGAGTAGAGAAGAATAATACAGTAAAAGAAATCAGCTGTCAAATCTCGAGCTTTGAAAAGGTCTCAGATGTCTTTCTTTGCCAGTACAGAGAAGGAGATGGAATGTAAGGAAGGGAAAGATGCGTGATGTGTATAAGAGATACGAAAATGTTGCAGAGGATCTAGTATCCAGACAGCCATGAGATAGAGGTGAGATTTAAAAAGTAACAATGCAAGGGAAGGTAGGAGAGAAGTGCTGGCAAAACTGAAGCTGCAAAAGCAGGTTTGTCACACATTTTTAACTTTCAGAAAGTTTCAGCAGTGTATTGTAATTTTGAGCATCTGATGATGAAGTACTAATAATGAGTTACATACGGATGATTATGGGTGAAAATTGAGAGATGAACTGAGAAGCATGTAGAATTGAGTGAAAGAAAAAGGGTATGAAAATAGGTGGGGGGGGGGGGGGGGGAAGGAGATTAAGATGTTACTTTTAATTATGATTTCTTGATGCCCTTTTGGCAATATGAAAATTATTTACAAAGTGTAACACAGGTATGTTTATCTGAGGATTTTTCTTCCGTGAAATAAATGTATCTCACCATTGTTGCTTTGTTAGCATTTGATAGTTTGAAGAAATATTTGACAGCAAGTGGAACAATGAGGGAATTATTGAAACATCATCATGAGCTATAGTGTTGATTGAGAAGAGTGTTGCAGTTCTCAGATGAATGCTTCTATAGTTGAAATTTATTTATTTAGCATCTGTGTCATCGTACAAATGATATTGGACTTGTAATACATAGAAATTAACAATATAGAATATACAAAATGAAACTGTCTACAATTGGATTTGTCATACACCGAAATTGTGTCATCTGCATATAGTACAATTTTGGGTGTATCATATTGTAACTGTAAATTATTGACATATATGAGAAAGATTAGTGGCCCTAAGATGCTGCCCTGGGGTACTCCTAAAGGAACTTCTTTTGCTTCTGTATCTAACCTTATTTTTTGATTTGAATTTACAGTGGTGAGCTCTATAATCTGAGATCTGTTTTTGAGATATGACTCAAACCACATTTTAACTCTTCTTCTAATACCTACTGCTTCCAGCTTATCAAGGAGGATTTCATGGCAGACCGTATCGAAAGCTTTAGATAGCCCTAATTGAGTCCTACTACACTTTCTGTGCTTCGTTTTGCACGAAAACCGTGGTGGTTGTATGTTATAAAATGCTTCAGTCTCCCTTTCTCATGAAGTTTCAAACAAATGATACATTACTGTTGCAAATACTAAACTTTTTAGTTGTTGCAAATGCAGTATCTTTATAAACAAAGTTTTTTTTATTCTCCTATATGTTTGTGAAAACACAGTATAAGATTTCTGGGCTTCAGTAGATCAACAGATTATATCAGTAATACCATTGGCATGAAACCTAATTGCATACCAAGTGAAATAAGAAAATTTTACAACATTTGAGGGGTATTTGTCAACCTAAACATAGTAAATACCTTTTTTTGCTTGTTTTGGCACATTTTACGGAAGTAGTTTGTTGTTCTTTATTTTTGGTCTGTTTTGTAATAATAACTGAATAAATAGTTTTGGTAGTCTTTGTTCCTGGCAGTATGGTACACATGAACTTAATTTGCTGTTAACTGTATGATCTCTCTAAGGGACTGATTGGAATGAGTGTGTGGTAGGTTATGGGCCCATCTACTTCTTCGTAATCTCGCTCACATAGAAAGGCTTTTCCTGCTGGAGCAGAATGTGACAGAGAAGAAAGAGACTGGTAGCAGTGATTGAGCAGGTGATTTGGTGCCACCTGATGTTGGAGAGGACGAGGCAGAAGCGCTTCCGCTTGCCGAGGTTGACCACCCCATATACATCCCACCCACCCTCAAAAAGTGTACTTATTGGAACCAGAAATAGAGGGAGGACTACATGCCCTCTCTTATGGAGGTGTCGCCATGTCCATCTGCTCCTCCAATTACAGCAACTCCTGTGATGTCAGCAGTCCTGAGTCTGAGCCTGTGTTGTCCACGCTGTCTTTGTGAACTTTGGGCAGCAGGTTTTGGTCAGGCTGGGAGGTTTTCAGAGTTCACGTATGGACATCTTGAGAGCTTGTGGGGGTGATGGGAATAAATGTGTTTTTTCTTTGGTGACATCTTTTATCACAGTAGTTTATTGTTTTTCATCTTTTGTTTGTTTTTTAATTATTGCTGACTAATAACTTTGATAATCTGTCCAGAATGAGGTTTTCACTCTACAGTGGAGTGTGCACTGATATGAAACTTCCTGGCAGATTAAAACTATGTGCCAGACCGAGACTTGAACTCGGGACCTTTGCCTTTCCTGGGCAAGTGCTCTACCAACTGAGCTACCCAAGCACGACTCATGCCCCGTCCTCACAGCTTTACTTCCACCAGTTGGTAGAGCACTTGCCCACAAAAGGCAACAGTCCTGAGCTCAAGTCTAGGGTCCGGCACACAGTTTTAATCTGCCAAGAAGTTTCATTGATAATCTGTGTTCCTGGCAATATGGTGTTCATGAATTTCATTAATTTTTAAATCAGGTTTACAATCTATCAAAATGAGACTAGAGTCAATGTACAATAGCTACAATTTCCCAATGTCTTGTTCATTATCCTTGAACATATTCTCACTTTGAGTGTAATAAATTTTCTTGAGACCAAGAAGCTTATGTCCACATATCAGCATGGTATTAGGAGCACCACTCATGCAAAAAACAGCTTGCCCTTTTCTCACATGATATATTGTGGACCAGGAATGAAGGGCAGTTTCCTTATTTCTAGATTTCTGGGAAGTACTTGACACAGTGCCCCATTGCAAGCTGTTAACAAACATATGAGCATATGGGAAAGGTTCACAGTTATGTGAGTGGCTCAAATATTTTTTAAGTTATAGAACCCAGTATGTTGTCCTTGATGGCGAGTGTTCACAAGAGACAAGGGATCATCAGGAATGTGCCAGGGAAGTGTGATAGGACCACTGATGTTCACTGTATACATAAACGATTTGGTGGGCAGGGTGGACAGCAATCTTCTGCTGTTTGCTGATGATGCCATGGTGTATGGTAAAGTGTCAAAGTTGAGAGACTGTAGAAGGATACGAGATGACTTAGACAAAATTTCTGGTTGATGTGATGAATGGCAGAAAGCTCCAAATGTGGAGAAATGTACATTAATGGAAATGAACAGGAAAACCAAACCCCTGAAGTTCAGATACAGTATTAGTAGTGTCCTGTATGACATCATTTAAATATATGAGCATAAGCATTGCAGAGTGATGTGAAATGGAATGATTATATGAGGACCTTGGCGGGAAGGCGAATGGTGGACTTTGGTTTATTGAGGGAATTTTAGGAAAACATGGTTTACTTGTAAAGGAGACTGCATGTATGGGATGCTGGTGAATCCATTCTTGAGTTCTGCATGACTGTTTGGGATCCATATCAGATCTGATTAAAGGAAGACATCAAATTCAGACAGAGGCAGCCTGCTAGGTTTGTTACCAGTAGGTTTGAACAATACTTAGATGTTATGACTCAAATGGATATCCCTGGGAGGGAGTTGAAGTTCTTTCCAAGGAACACTAATTAGGAAATTTAGAGGACCAGCATTTGAAGATGACTGCAGAAGAATTCTACTGTGATAGCACACATTACACTTAAGGACGATGAAAATATGACATGAGAAATTAGGTCTCATACGGAGGCATATACACTTTAGAATAGAAAACAACAGTCTTGGTTGCTCAAGATAGCTGTATGTAATCTTCACATGTGATGTGTTTCACATGTTATAGGCCTCATCAGACAATCTGAGGAAATTACAAACTGGTTTAAGCATCAGTTGCAATTAAAGACAATAATAAATTATTAAAATAAAAATAACAATAGGAAGACATACAAGGATTGAAGTATGGAGCACAGGGCCACATTTGTGTTTCAGGGGGAGGTGAGACGTATAAATTTCAACTTATAAAATATTGCTCCATAACTGAGCTTACCAATAAAAACTTCTGCTAATTATAATTGAGGTGCTAAACATGATTAAGAGACCCATAGAACTGGAAGATAACAGCCAGACAGTCACTGCCAATGCTTCATTACATCACTAATAAAATTCTTGTTACTTGTAACTGACGCATCAAATGTGATTAAGAGTCCCAAAGAACTGGGAGGTAACAGCCAAATAGCCACTGTCACTGCTTCATTACATTACCCAGAAGCAACATGAAAAAAAGGTTATGTCAATGGGGGAAATAGAGCTACTAAAGAGTGTTAGGGGTACCCAACTTATGCAAATAGGCATATTCAGTGAGCAAAAAAATAACCTTGCAAGAGCAAAATACATCCATATAATGTCTGGGCTAATACGCCTTTGGTAAATGACTGGCCACTAATAAGAATAAAGCTAAAATTTTATAATAAAAATATGAAGCAGTGATGCCAGAAACAAAACTAACCAGAAAACAAACTGTAATGATGATAACTTACCAACAAAGAAACCACCTCATGAACACAAATGTGGTCTGTTTATGACACTGTGACCATGTCCTGTCATACCGGCAACTAGATCACCAAGCAAGTACCAGAGCCCCATGGACCCATAGTGAGAAAAGGCTCATGAGGTGGTGCCCTAAAACTTAACTAATTGATGGCTAAGGCTTAAATACAATAATCAATAAGTAATATAGGTGGCAACTATAATTTAAAGATACACATCATAACATCGAAAAAGGTTTGATGCTTGTTTGATGCTTTGAAGATTTATTCATGCATTAGATTTGGAAATCTGAAAAAGATAGGCTTAAAAATTTCAAACTCTCCCAAAAGATTCAGTTTCTTGCCTTTGTTGGCCAGGTGAAGGATTTTAAGGTTTTCTAAATCTGGGGGCCAGTGGCCAGAAGACATGATGTGTTGGGAAAAGGGGACCATCAGCCCACAGATTTAAAAAACCTTGAAAAACCTTCAGATGGCCAACAAGGGTAAGAAACTGAATTTATTGGAAGAGTGAGCCTTTCCTCACTATGGCTCCATGAGGCCCTGACACTTGCTTGGCAGTCTAGTAGCGGACATGACAGCATGTCGTCACAGTATTGTAAACAGACCATATTTGTGTTCATGGGGCAGTTTCTTCATGGGTAAGTTGTCATCGTTACTGTTAGTTTTCTGGTTAGCTTTGTTTCTGACATCATTGCTTCTTATTTTTGCTATAAAACTTTAGCTGTTTCTTCATTCTTATTAGTGCCCAGTCATTTGCCAAAGGTGTATCAGCCTAGCTGTTCTATGGATGTTTTTTTGCACTTGTGAGATTATTTTTCTGCTCACTGTATATGCCTATTTGCTTAAGTTAGGTAAGTTAGGTAACCCTGATATGCTTCAGTAGCTTCCTTTTTCCTACTATCATAAGCTTTTTTTCATGTTGCTTCTAGGTAATATAATGGAGCATTGACTGGCTATTTGGCTGTTATGACCCAGCTCTTTGGGACTCTTAATCACATTTGATGCCACGGTTACAAATAGGACAAATTTTATTTGTGATGTAATGAAGTATTGACAGTAGCTGTCTGACTGTTACCTCCCTGTTCTAGGGGTCTCTCAGATCTCTTAATTACATTTGACACCTCAATTATGATTACCAGAAGTTTTGATCAGTAAGCTCAGTTATCATGCAATATTTTATGAGTTGAAATTTATACCCTTCATCTTCCCCAGAAACGCAGATGTGGCCCTGGTCTCCATAGTTCAATCCCTGTACGTCTTCCTCTTTACATTTTTAATTTTATTATTGCCTATAATAGCAACTGATGCCTACACCATTTGGTAATTTCCCCAGATTGTCTGATTATACCTAGAACAGGCTGTGGTGACTATCAAGCAAGTCGCTTATAACATATTTGTTTTGCAAGCTCTTTGGGAGCAGTCTGTGGTTGCCCGCAAAACAGTAAACACGTGTGCTGAGAATCAAGAGATGTGTGTATCTGTGTATGTATGCTTCAGACCAATAAAATAGTGCTTATTACATGGGGAATAGTGTACATCATTGGATCCGGCAATCCTACAACACTAAACCCATACTGGTGACCCCGAATTTATTCTCAAATGCTATAACGAACTCTAGTTCCTTCGAGCAGTACACAATGGATCACTTGCTACCTGCTACACTGCACATATGCCAACTAGTTTTTCCAATGGACACTTTCGCATTGTTTTCCAATTATCCACCTTGTGCTCACAATAGTTTGATGCAGTTTCTGAACACAAAGGCTAGCAGTACTCAACAGACAGTGCTTCTACATTCCCACAACCACGTGTGCCGGCATCAGGTACAAACAATAAGTTTTCGTTATTGTACATGAAGCAGCAGTCGTGTGGCAGTGTTCCGTACCAACAGAATGTTGTTCCTGCACAAAACTTCGCATGTGAACTTTTTTCATCGAATGTGAACTTTCCACAAGTTCTGAGTGTTCAACAATGGCTGACACAATGTGCTCAAACCCCAGTGACTATGTTTACAAATTTCCCTAGTGCCAGTGGGAGCTTTCCACCCGAGTCAGTGGCAGTACAAATCGAGCCGGACACTCAAGACAGGAGCATCTGCTTTATGAGTGTTTCCGACAGCACACGCCGTTCTGGCCGCATCTGCCACATGTGTTCCACAGACGTTAGGCGATTTTAAAAATTTTAATGCACCTGTAGGGGAGGGGCCCGGAAACTGTACTCCGTTGTGTTTTGCACATCGGCTGACTACGGTTGACTCTTCTGTGCTGGTCCATTCTACGCCTGTTTGCGTTACTCCATCAAATGACCGACTCGTTGATTTCTCAACCACAGTTGAGCCAAATGTGCCTACTGTGCTGCATGCCACTGACAGTGTCATGAACTGGTACACCGCTACTGCACCCGGGCCAGTTACGCTGCAGAGCTATGGATAGGGAGCGACAGTTTTCAACAAACAGTTACGCCAAGACTCCCCCATCCTTTGGCCTAAGCTACCACCCCTTCGCAAGGACCACATGGTTTGCCTCAGTTGACCACATCCCGCAGCTGCACAGCGTCTCTGATGACAACTCAAATTCCTTTGTTTACTATGTCACGTCCATGATGAACTGGACCTGATTTGCGACATTGTGGCTTCGCCTCCCACTTCGGACAAATATGAATTTGCCCAACCCCACCATATGCGAGAGCCTATCCAGATCTACAAAGGAAGCTACCTGCCTCATCATCAGCCACGAGTCACTGCATTCCAGATCCCCATCACAGCTCTGGCATCATCACTACGATTGACACACATCATATGCTGGACGCTACACTTTGGACCACCTGATTGCTCATTGCAGACCAGGCTTACAACATTCTGCCACTCTCCCATACCCCCCTGGGGGGCTCTCAGGCCTCAGGGGTTGGCACACCTGTGCAACAGTTTCCATTGCTCGGTACAGAGTACGCACGACTGGCTCCGCGCATGCGCGCGGACCAAATGCCACCTGGCAGCTGCCGGCGTAACTCCTCTCTTACCAGCTCTACTGCAGCACTGCCATCAGAGGAATCTACAAACACAACCCCCTTCACTGCTGCTTCAGCCTCAGCCACCTCTACGGACGATGCTACATGCCGTTCTGCTTGGTGTTATTTCCATTCTCGCTTTGGCAACGCGGCTAAGAAATGTTGTTCCTCATGCTTGTTCCCAAACCAATAGTTCAACCACACCCAGGCACTGTGGGCTGCGTTGCATCGCACAGACACCTGTCTCTTAATACTTCTTCACCTCACGCGCCAGGATGCTTGTACGTGAAAGATGCAGTGCTGTCTTTGGTTTTTAGTATTGATCCCTGCAGCATGCCCTGCATTGTTGTTATAGGCATAGACACCGTTTGGATAATTCATACAGAAATGGCTACCAAAGCTCTTATGGGGAAGCACCTAAGTTTGAGCCCTCGGACTCCTAACTGTTGCCAGCCGTTAAGAAGAAATTTTTTAGACATAATATAACGGCAGCTTAATTATCAGGCATACAGTCTACATATAACAGATTATCAAAATGTTATCAGTTGTGACAGGTATCTCGTTTTTTATTGAAATAATGTGGAAAATCAAAGGGGAGTTTCCTTTTTCTATTATCTCTGTATTTAGATATCACCGAGAAACATCCTTGAAAAAATGAATTCACAAAATTTATTTTTGTGCCTGAGCTAGTACATGAATACATTCATATGAAATGGCAAGTTTGTCAGAAGACACCTTAGAGCACCAATAAAGCAAATGAATGTACCATACCTGTGATTTGTGTGTAACCGCGTTTCCCTCCAGTGGGCAGGTTTATCAGAAGACACCTGAGAGCACAAATGAAGCTGATGAATGTACCGTACCTGTGATTGGGGTGTAACCGCATTTCCCTCCAGTGGGCAGATTTATCAGAAGACACCTGAGAGCACAAATGAAGCTGATGAATGTACCATACCTGTGATTGGGGTGTACCTGCGTTTCCCTCCAGTGGGCAGATTTATTAGAAGACACCTGAGAGCACAAATGAAGCTGAAGAATGTACCATACCTGTGATTGGGGTGTACCTGCGTTTCCCTCCAGTGGGCAGATTTATCAGAAGACACCTGAGAGCACAAATGAAGCTGATGAATGTACCATACCTGTGATTGGGGTGTAACCGCATTTCCCTCCAGTGGGCAGATTTATCAGAAGACACCTGAGAGCACAAATGAAGCTGATGAATGTACCATACCTGTGATTGGGGTGTAACCGTGTTTCCCTCCAGTGGGCAGATTTATCAGAAGACACCTGAGAGCACAAATGAAGCTGATGAATGTACCATACCCGTGATTGGGGTGTAACCGCGTTTCCCTCCAGTGGGCAGGTTTATCAGAAGACACCTGAGAGCACAAATGAAGCTGATGAATGTACCGTACCTGTGATTGGGGTGTAACCGCATTTCCCTCCAGTGGGCAGATTTATCAGAAGACACCTGAGAGCACAAATGAAGCTGATGAATGTACCATACCTGTGATTGGGGTGTACCTGCGTTTCCCTCCAGTGGGCAGATTTATTAGAAGACACCTGAGAGCACAAATGAAGCTGAAGAATGTACCATACCTGTGATTGGGGTGTACCTGCGTTTCCCTCCAGTGGGCAGATTTATCAGAAGACACCTGAGAGCACAAATGAAGCTGATGAATGTACCATACCTGTGATTGGGGTGTAACCGCATTTCCCTCCAGTGGGCAGATTTATCAGAAGACACCTGAGAGCACAAATGAAGCTGATGAATGTACCATACCTGTGATTGGGGTGTAACCGTGTTTCCCTCCAGTGGGCAGATTTATCAGAAGACACCTGAGAGCACAAATGAAGCTGATGAATGTACCATACCCGTGATTGGGGTGTAACCGCGTTTCCCTCCAGTGGGCAGATTTATCAGAAGACACCTGAGAGCACAAATGAAGCTGATGAATGTACAATACCTGTGATTGGGGTGTAACTGCGTTTCCCTCCAGTGGGCAGATTTATCAGAAGACACCTGAGAGCACAAATGAAGCTGATGAATGTACCATACCTGTGATTGGGGTGTAACCGCGTTTCCCTCCAGTGGGCAGATTTATCAGAAGACACCTGAGAGCACAAATGAAGCTGATGAATGTACAATACCTGTGATTGGGGTGTAACTGCGTTTCCCTCCAGTGGGCAGATTTATCAGAAGACACCTGAGAGCACAAATGAAGCTGATGAATGTACCATACCTGTGATTGGGGTGTAACCGCGTTTCCCTCCAGTGGGCAGATTTATCAGAAGACACCTGAGAGCACAAATGAAGCTGATGAATGTACCATACCTGTGATTGGGGTGTAACCGCGTTTCCCTCCAGTGGGCAGATTTATCAGAAGACACCTGAGAGCACAAATGAAGCTGATGAATGTACCATACCTGTGATTGGGGTGTAACCGCGTTTCCCTCCAGTGGGCAGATTTATCAGAAGACACCTGAGAGCACAAATGAAGCTGATGAATGTACCATACCTGTGATTGGGGTGTAACCGCGTTTCCCTCCAGTGGGCAGATTTATCAGAAGACACCTGAGAGCACAAATGAAGCTGATGAATGTACCATACCTGTGATTGGGGTGTACCTGCGTTTCCCTCCAGTGGGCAGATTTATTAGAAGACACCTGAGAGCACAAATGAAGCTGAAGAATGTACCATACCTGTGATTGGGGTGTACCTGCGTTTCCCTCCAGTGGGCAGATTTATCAGAAGACACCTGAGAGCACAAATGAAGCTGATGAATGTACCATACCTGTGATTGGGGTGTAACCGCATTTCCCTCCAGTGGGCAGATTTATCAGAAGACACCTGAGAGCACAAATGAAGCTGATGAATGTACCATACCTGTGATTGGGGTGTAACCGTGTTTCCCTCCAGTGGGCAGATTTATCAGAAGACACCTGAGAGCACAAATGAAGCTGATGAATGTACCATACCCGTGATTGGGGTGTAACCGCGTTTCCCTCCAGTGGGCAGATTTATCAGAAGACACCTGAGAGCACAAATGAAGCTGATGAATGTACAATACCTGTGATTGGGGTGTAACTGCGTTTCCCTCCAGTGGGCAGATTTATCAGAAGACACCTGAGAGCACAAATGAAGCTGATGAATGTACCATACCTGTGATTGGGGTGTAACCGCGTTTCCCTCCAGTGGGCAGATTTATCAGAAGACACCTGAGAGCACAAATGAAGCTGATGAATGTACCATACCTGTGATTGGGGTGTAACCGCGTTTCCCTCCAGTGGGCAGATTTATCAGAAGACACCTGAGAGCACAAATGAAGCTGATGAATGTACCATACCTGTGATTGGGGTGTAACCGCGTTTCCCTCCAGTGGGCAGATTTATCAGAAGACACCTGAGAGCACAAATGAAGCTGATGAATGTACCATACCTGTGATTGGGGTGTAACTGCGTTTCCCTCCAGTGGGCAGATTTATCAGAAGACACCTGAGAGCACAAATGAAGCTGATGAATGTACCATACCTGTGATCGGGGTGTAACTGCGTTTCCCTCCAGTGGGCAGATTTATCAGAAGACACCTGAGAGCACAAATGAAGCTGCTGAATATACCGTACCTGTGATTGGGGTGTAACCGCGTTTCCCACCAGTGGGTCCGATGCGCGCCGTGAATTGTGTTTCTCCCAGGATTTTTTCGACTGGCCAAGGTTTGATAGTAGGTGCTTCTGTCACATCTGATGGGGATATCACGCAGTCGTTATCATCACGGCTGCTGAAGTCAATCCGTATGTCATCTGCAAAGACAATAGTAATCATTATCACAGCTGCCACTGACGTTCTTTCGAGGGAAATTTCATAAACAATGCACAGATTAGTATTACCACAGTCTAACATAACAGTCGCGACACTTCGCCTCTATTTTGTAGCTCACCTCGCCAGCAGCGCCCCAAGCGGTCAGTAAGTTGAACTGTGAGTTCGGCGCGATCATGAAAGCGAATAGTGGTTGTTTGTTTTCATTTCTACAATGGTTTATACAAGCGGGAGCGTTTGAAGCGCAATAAATTGCAGCAACAACAGGAAGAAGACACCACAGCTGTCTTTTTTAGGTTTCGTAAGGATCCTGAGAGGTATATACCGGTACCATCATGTTACTAAACTGTATCGTCAGGATTCACTTTGCAAACTACATGTGTATTAATGATTAATCTTTCGTTTTAGGCTAGTTAATAGCAGACGAGTAGCGCTTATGAAAAAAGACCCATTTTACCTGTATAATAATATTAGGTTTTGTTCGCTACATTTCGAACAAAACCAGTCCATGAATGCAACAATAATAAACTCGTGTGGAATGCAGTACTCACACTGTTTGACATCCCAAATAAGCCACCTAAACTGACGCTGAAGAGGAAACGGCCACAAAAATTCGACAATCCATTTAAAGCTCTGAAACAGTCGTATGACACAGAGGCAGCCAGTTCAGCTCTCCATGTATCAGTGCCAGATTCGTGTGAATCGTCAACACAGACCTGCTTTGACGATGAAGTGGTTAGATTAAGTGCAGTTATTCGTGTCTTACAAAAACGTGTGAAGTGTCAGAAATTGCAGATCGCTGCACTTCGAGCAAAACTATTACAGGAAAAGGAGAGTGCCTACAGACAGCGACAGAAATTGTATCAAAAGGATGAAGTGAACAAGGACAAACGAATGTTGAAGTCTGTAGGTAGGTATGTATTTCATTCACTTCTGTTGTTAGTCACTTAATTTCCCTTGCTCCCTTCGTATGATATTTTTTAGCGCCTTGTTCACTGACAGATTGTTTGAAAATTATTCAAATATTTGGTTTTGCGTGAAATGTAATGTAATTAGCACATTATAAAGTTTTCAAATTTATACTCACTTTTTGATCACCCGGTATAAATAAAATTCTGTTCAATTTGTATTTTGGTATTATAAGTAATTTTTGTGTTTGTATGTTTTAGCCCTTCTATCCCCATGTAAACCCAGTTATATCAACATAGTATAACATGATTTTCATGGAAACAGAACTAATAATTGTGAGGATCCCTGAAGTGTGGCTTGCAATGAACCTGTCTCACTACCGGCAACAAATTGAAATTGTGTGAAAGACAATATGAGTCAAAAGTAATTTTGTAATTCTGACACAGCATTGTCGGCACAATAAGAATTACGAGGCTGCCTCAGCAGTCATTAGCAGGGTGTTTGGAGCGAAAAAAAGGTTCAAATGGCGCTGAGCACTATGGGACTTAACATCTGAGGTCATCAGTCCCCTATACTTAGAACTACTTAAACCTAACTAACCTAAGGACATCACACACATCCATGCCCGAGGCACGATTCGAACCTCGGACCGTAGCAGCCTCGTGGTTCCGGACTGAAGTGCCTAGAACCGCTCGGTCACAACGGCCTGCCGATAAGTACAGGGTGGCGCACGAAATGTGTTACCAATACTTTCTTTCACAATTTACGACGCACATTAGATATCCCGCTGGGATCTCTACAGCAGTACCAACAGAGCTTGGAAAAACAAATGAATTACGAAATGACGTGTAATTCACGATACTGCCGCTAGGAGGCTAGTAAGCAACAATGGCTGACAATGGAAGACTGACGACTCAGCAACGATCGGCAATTGTGTTGCCTTTTCATGAAACGGAAAGCCTTGTTGTGACTCAGAGGCGTTTTCTACAACAGTTTAACACACGATGGGCCCCTTGCAAGAAGACCATCCACAGGTTGTACGATAAATTTGTACAGGAAGGAACAGTATTGGAAGCGAAGCGACCTCGGCCTAAGCCTGTTTGTTCGCCGGAGAATATTGAAGCGGTACGAGTTGCTGTACAGTGAAGTCCCGGGAAATCGTGTAGAAAGGCAGCAGTGCAACTGGTAATATCCAGACGCTCGGTTCAACGCATTCTTAAAAAAATGGTTCAAATGGCTCTGAGCACTATGCGACTTAACTTCTGAGGTCATCAGTCGCCTAGAACTTAGAACTAATTAAACCTAACTAACCTAAGGACATCACACACATCCATGCCCGAGGCAGGATTCGAACCTGTGACCGTAGCGGTCGCTCGGCTTCAGACTGTAGCGCCTAGAACCGCACGGCCACTCCGGCCGGCGCATTCTTAAAAGTGACCTCCATATGTACCCATACAAGATGACCTGTGCACAGAAGCTCACTGAAGAACACAAGCAGTAGAGACTACTGTTTGTTCAGCGGGCGGAGGATAGGGAAGAAACTCTCAACAACGTTTGGTTTTCAGACGAGGCGCATTTTCATTTAGACGATGTGGTTAACAAACCAAATGTACGCTTTTGGGCAACTGAAAACCCACAAGTGCTTCATGAACGACAACATTATGCTCCGAGGATTAGAGCGTGGGCAGTAATTTCCAGTCACTGGTTTATTGGACCCTTTTTCTTTGAAGAAACTGTGAACAGCGAGCGTTATTTGAGCATGCTTCGCAATAGCTTGATTCTACAGCTTCTTGCTACTGCCTTGCCCTTCAACACGCATTGGTTCATGCAAGATGGAGCAAGGCCACATACTGCAAACACTGTGTTGAAGTTTTTACACGAGCATTTCGACATGCGGATTATTCCACTCAGGTTTCCAGGTCGCTTCAATGAGGGACAATTGGCCCCCAAATAGTCGAGACCTCAACCCATGTGACTTTTTTCTTTGGGGGTACCTAAAGGAAAAAATTTTCCCCAAATGTCGACGTGATTTAATGGAGCTCAGAAGACTTATTCTTCAAGCTTGCAGTGAAATTACGGAAGACATGTGCCGTAGGGTAATCACTAACTTCAGTGGTCGTTTGAAGGAAGTTAAGAAACGAAATGATGGCCATATTGAGCATGTGCTGAGTTAGAACAAATCTCCATGGACGGCTCTTCATTGTAGTATATGTTCCTTTCAGATTGCATTGACAACAAAGTTTATATTCAAAAACAAAATGGTAACACATTTCGTGCGCCACCCTGTATATCCACGGGAGTTGTGGATTTGGAAACCTACTGTTGGGACTTCGATTATATACCAGAGAATAAACGAAGGTAAATCTAAGCGTGCAATACCTGCGGTCTTGTCCGTGGGCGCATGCGCATTTGCTTCTTTGCGCGTGTTGAGTGGCCCGATTGCAGCGATGACGGAGACCGCGCCCTGCGACGGGATGGCACGGTCGTGTACCGGCTCGTTGGTACGCAGAGGTCGCCTGTAACAGGATATGAGCACACGTGTTGCGTGTATCACCTTTTACTTCAATGTACACCCGCTTAGTGAGCAACAATCGTGACCAACTACACATCACAACGCGAAGCGAACCATCGAGTTTTGCGACCACCTTTTAACACACATAGCGATAGTCGTTTGACGATGTTGACTGCAGTACGCTCTTTAGGATTTTTAATGGAGTAGGGATAAAATACAAGGAGCGAAGGTTATACACAAGATGTGCAGGAAGTAGAAAGCAGTTACAAGAGTTGAATGAAATGAAAGGGAAGCAATTACAAGAGTTGAATGAAATGAAAGGGAAGCAATGGTTGAGAAAGGAGTGGGACGAGACAGTGAGCTGTCTCCAATGTCTTTCAGTCTGTTCATTGAGCAAGCAGTAAAGGAAACCAGGGAGCAATTTGGAAAAGGAATTAAAGGTCAGGAAGAAGAAATAGAAACTGTGAGCTTTGACGACGATACTAATTTTGTCAGACACGGCAAAAGAGTTGGAAGAGCTGCTTAACAGATAGATAGTGTAATGAAAATATACAAATCACTTGGTATGAGGAGCAAGAGCAGCTATGATGATACATTTCAAATAATCAAAATCCGCAACAGCTGTGTCAAAATGATTTATTAATCACGACTTCTGCAGGTAACACTTCTTAAAAACACAGGCACTGCAATAATGTATCGCTTCTAGGATTACTTGAAAACTGTCGAAACATTGGGAGTTAGGTCATGCATGACGGGGCGCCGGCACTTTTACTGCTGACGTAAGACGACTGGTAACGTTCCCATATGATCCAAGATGGATAGGTCGGGCAGAGCCTGGAAATTGGCCTACAAGATCACGTGCCCTTAATTTAGCAGAGGAAAAGAATCCACCAAAGGTCTACAATTTCTTCCCGAACTTTATTTAATCTACAAATAAAGTTGGGGAAAATTTGTACCTATTTGGTGGATACTTTTCCTCCACGGAATGGGTAACACAGCTGCAAACCAAACCTAGATATTTGTGTCTGGGGTCTCCTTAAAAGAGAAATTTGCCACACTCCCGTTGATATCGTTGAAGAACATGAGCAGTGAATTGTGTCGTTTTGTGAAGCTTTACGAGATGATCTGGGGGTGATAATTCATAGTTCGTTGCAGAGACGGGCGCATTATTGATTGTCAATACGAGGACAGCGCGTGGAACACCTCCTTTAACAGGTACGATCGTACAGTAAATTGTAACATGTAACATGTGGAAGTAGTATTGTATTTCTTTTTAAGGTAGGCTATGGGTGAATTTCTAGCCTAATTAGATTTACAATTGGCAGTCCTCTCGCCAACGGATTATCTGCACGCCAATGTATACTCGAATGTTTTTGTTTCTATCTCACTATGTAAGAAGAAATTACTTGTCAGTATAATAACACTTACTGAAAGAAATGACCTGCAGAACACGAAATTGACCAAAGCTTTGTCCAACAATAATTATTTTTAGAATTATGTAGGATATCCTTGTTTTGAGAAGATCTAAAATAAAAGTGAACTGTTCATTCATTCACTTCGATAAATAATGGCCAGGCGTTTCCCACTGTCATATTTTTTCTTATTTTTATCTCCCTTTTCTTTGGTAGTACCACAGAACAAGCGAGCATGATACTTAAGTATATATATGGAAAATCTGATGTATTATTTTTTACTTACTCAGTAAAATATGACTACAACTTACATTTTAGGTTTCCATGTTGCAATGTTCGTCTACAGGCTTTTGACCGATGGTGACTGGAATGTATGTTCTAATGGCAAAAAGATATCTTTTATGCCTTATAATTACAATTTAACAATTTTTAGATTTTTTAATTTAGTTTTACTGTGAACCCTTACTTGTTGCCAAATTTCACGATTCTAGATCAAGGGGAAGTACCCTATAGGTTTTGATGAGTGAGTTTTCGAGTATCAGAATACGTGACATAAAAGTCGTATTGTTTGACTGAACTGACGTAATAGCTTAAATTTTTTACAAAACCAATGGAACATAGACCTTGGTAAGTGACAAAAATTTGAATTTGATACTCCAACCTGTGCACGAGAAAAAGGGGTCTTAACAGACGAACAGACAAACAGTTGGATAAAAAATGTCAAAAAATATTTTTTCGTGTTATATAATTACAAATTAACTATTTTAGGACGTTTTCCATTACTTATACTATTACAGCTTGGTTCTTGCCAAATTGCATGACTGTAGGTCATTGAGGAACGAGTTCCAATAATTAAGATCAACAAAAATTAAGTTAAATTTTGTCTCCTGTGTTAAAGTATATGAGCAGTGGTAATAATTTGCTGTTTTGAAGAGCGCGCCGCAGCGCGTAGTGTGAGGCAGTCGCCCTCCGTTTCTGGTGGTGGCGCCGCTGTGGCAATCGCAGCTTTGGTGTCTCCTTCTGGTGGGAAAGGGGAAAGGTTGCTTGTTCACGTGCATTTAAGGGGCGCTATGAGCTCGGCAGTCGGTCAGTTTGGGAGTGAGGTCAGTCTGTCAGTCTCAGGGTGTCTGGTCAGTTGGTCAGCCGGGTCAGTGTGGGGCAGTCGGTGTGTCTGTCGTCCGGAGTGTTAGGCCGTCAGTCTGCTCGAGTTTGTTCAGGCAACGGTTATTGGCGGTTGGATCGATCGGTTGGTCGGTCGCGCACTGGGACACAAGATGACTTGTCCGCCTTGAGCGTCGGTGCAAGTGAGTTCGCCACGTCAGTCCAGTGCGCCGCGTCGTATAGCGAGGGGTAGAGGCTTCGCTGCCGACACGAGAGCAACCGGAGTCAACCCACGACATCGGTCTGGCAGGTGCGAGCTGCGACGCCGTGAGACGGGGGAGTTCGGCGCTTTCCTGCGTCCGTTGAAGCGGCTGGCAGCGGACAGTTCGGTAGGGCGATTTGGGGGTGTTGCGCCAGGTCTTCGCCAGGCATCACAGGTTATTAGAAGTTAAGTGATTCGTGATATGTTTTTTTACTTACTTGTTAAATTCTACTTGTTTTCTTGGTCAGTCTCTCGTCCCCAGCTTGCTCGTCTGTCTCCCGTCCGAATTTGTTAGGCAGTTAGTGTCTGTCTGTCTGTCGGTCGGTCTGTCGTACGTTAATAGCTGCCTCTGTCATGTTTGTCGGATTCGGTGTTAACGAATTTATTGCTTAAGGTGTAAAGGCCCAATTCCTCAAATATGTTTTTATATTGCCTGTCATCTTGAGAGGCGGTATATGTGTAATGTAGAGCATGTTTGTACATGTTATGTAAGACGGAATTTTATGGCTTTTTATTTAAATGGTCATTTTAGTATATAAAGTTGCCACCCTTCCACCGTAAGAATTTTCTTTTAAAAGCAAGTTGCACTTTCGGTGGCAAGTAATTTTTTTTTTTTTTTTTTTTTTTTAATGCGAGTGTTTGTACCATTTCCATCCCTCGTATGGGGTGCATAGTTTATGTGTTTGTGTGAGTTGTTAAAATTTTTAGTTTAAAGTAATCTGGTATGTTGCAGATTTGCACCAGTGTAGTCCTTCAGAGGTTGTTGTGAGCGCTCGTAACTACGGCCATGTTAAAAGGGAGCGGCAAGGTTCTCAGCCCGAAAGCTCATACCGTCAAAAAAAATTGTTATTTCTGCCTCTGAATAAATTGCAACTCGATATTTGGAGGGTGCTTTCTGATTATAATCTTTAAATGTCTTTTTTTTTTAAAAAAAAAAGGGGTTTTTAGGAATAAAATTTCCATTTGTTGAACGAAATTTAATTAGTTTTCATCAGTTACTCACTGGCAACTACTTCCACGCTCACATAGTGTGATTAAATGTGAAATGTTCTTGATGAATCGCTAGTATGTTGTTGTCTTCAGTCCTGAGACTGGTTTGATGCAGCTCTCCATGCTATTCTATCCTGTGCAAGCTTCTTCATCTCCCAGTACTTACTGCAACCTACATCCTTCTGAATCTGCTTAGTGTATTCATCTCTTGGTCTCCCTCTACGATTTTTACCCTCCACGCTGCCCTCCAATACTAAATTTGTGATCCCTCGATGTCTCAGAACATTCCCTACCAACCGATCCCTTCTTCTTGTCAAGTTGTGCCACAAACTCCTCTTCTCCCCAATTCTATTCAATACCTCCTCATTAGTTATGTGGTCTACCCATCTGATCTTCAGCATTCTTCTGTAGCACCACATTTCGAACGCTTCTATTCTCTTGTTGTCTAAACTATTTATCGTCCACGTTTCACTTCCATACATGGCTACACTCCATACAAATACTTTCAGAAACGACTTCCTGACACTTAAATCTATACTCGATGTTAACAAATTTCTCTTCTTCAGAAACGCTTTCCTTGTCATTGCCAGTCTACATTTTATATCCTCTCTACTTCGACCATCATCAGTTACTTTGCTCCCCAAATAGCAAAACTCCTTTACTACTTTAAGTGTCTCATTTCCTAATCTAATTCCCTCAGCGTCACCCGACTTAATTCGACTACATTCCATTATCCTCGTTTGGCTTTTGTAGTAAATAAAGTAAATTCTTTAAGAAAAGATTTTGAAAGTAAATTCACGGTTCAGAATAGTTTATCCCGTGTCGGTTTTCGCTGTTAATTACGACACATCCTGTACGTGGGTCTCTGTTTGTGTGTCCCAGGGTCTCCCCCCCCCCCCCCCCCCCACTGCGACTTAGCGTGTAACAATGGAATGTCCTGCAGGGCGCAGAGTGTGCTGGTCAGGGTGGACAGAGGGCTGCAGCCGGAGTGCTCACTTGTAGACGACGGTGGTGACGCCGCGGGTCCGTCGGCCCGAGACGACGACGACGTCGTTGCGGCCGCCCAGTCGCTCGTCGGGGCAGACGCCGTTCTGGCCGTCGCACTGCGCCGTCGCCGACATGTAGTAGTCGTCGGCGCGGAACTGGCCCGTCGACGCGTCGTAGAACGCCACCACCACGTCGCCGCCCACCATGGTCGACCTGCGGGAACGAAGAAACCGCGTCAGCGCTGCTTCTGCATCTACACCTACATGATTACTCTGCAATTCACATTTCAGTGCTTGGCAGAGGTTCATCGAACCACAATCATGCTATCTCTCTACCATTCCACTCCCGAACAGCGTGCGGGAAAAACGAACACCTAAACCATTCTGTTCGAGCTCTGATTTCCCTTATTTTATTTTGATGATCATTCCTACCTATGTAGGTTGGGCTCAAGAAAATACAGGGTGATTCAAAAAGAATACCACAACTTTAAAAATGTGTATTTAATGAAAGAAACATAATATAATCTTCTGTTATACATCATTACAAAGAGTATTTAAAAAGTTTTTTTTCACTCAAAAACAAGTTCAGAGATGTTCAATATGGCCCCCTCCAGACACACGAGCAATATCAACCCGATACTCTAACTCGTTCCACACTCTCTGTAGCATATCAGACGTAACAGTTTGGATAGCTGCTGTTATTTCTCGCATCAAATCATCAATGGTGGCTGGGAGAGGTGGCCGAAACACCATATCCTTAACATACCCCCATAAGAAAAAATCGCAGGGGGTAAGATCAGGGCTTCTTGGAGGCCAGTGATGAAGTGCTCTGTCACGGGCTGCCTGGCGGCCGATCCATCGCCTCGGGTAGTTGACCTTCAGGTTTCATAACTAACCTTTTTCGTAGGACTCTCCATACAGTTGATTGTGGAATTTGCAGCTCTCTGCTAGCTCTGCGAGTCGATTTTCCTGGGCTGCGAACAAATGCTTGCTGGATGCGTGCTACATTTTCATCACTCGTTCTCGGCCGTCCAGAACTTTTCCCTTTGCACAAACACCCATTCTCTGTAAACTGTTTATACCAACGTTTAACACACCACCTATCAGGAGGTTTAACACCATACTTCGTTCGAAATGCACGCTGAACAACTGTCGTCGATTCACTTCTGCCATACTCAATAACACAAAAAGCTTTCTGTTGAGCGGTCGCCATCTTAGCATCAACTGACGCTGACGCCTAGTTAACAGCGCCTCAAGCGAACAAATGTACAACTAAATGAAACTTTATAGCTGCCTTAATTCGCCGACAGATAGTGCTTAGCTCTGCCTTTTGTCGTTGCAGAGTTTTATATTCCTAAAGTTGTGGTATTCTTTTTGAATCACCCTGTATTTTTGCATTCGGAAGAGAAAGTTGGTGACTGAAATTTCGTAAATAGATCTCGCCGCGACGAAAAACGCCTTTGCTTTAATGATTTCCATCCCAACTCGCGTATCATATCTGCCACACTCTCTCCCCTATTACGTGATAATACAAAACGAGCTGCCCTTTTTTGCACCCTTTTGATGTCCTCCGTCAATCCCACCTGGTAAGGATCCCACACCGCGCAGCAATATTCTGAGGACGAACGAGTGTAGTGTAAGCTGTCTCTTTAGTGGACTCGTTGCATCTTCTAAGTGTCCTGCCAATGAAACGCAACCTTTGGCTCGCCTTCCCCACAATATTATCTATGTGGCTTTCCAACAGAAGTTGTTCGTAATTTTAACACCCAGGTACTTAGTTGAATTGACAGCCTTGAGAATTGTACTATTTTTCGAGTAATCGAATTCCAACGGATTTCTTTTGGAACTCGTGTGGATCACCTCACACTTTTCGTTATTTAGCGTCAACTGCCACCTGCCACACCATACAGTAATCTTTTCTAAATCGCTTTGCAACTGATACCGGTCTTCGGATGACCTTACTAGACGGTAAATTACAGCATCATCTGCAAACAACCTAAGAGAACTGCTCATATTGTCACCCAGGTCATTTATATAGATCAGGAACAGCAGAAGTCCCGGGACGCTTCCCTGGGGAACACCTGATATCACTTCAGTTTTACTCGATGATTTGCCGTCTATTACTACGAACTGCGACCTTCCTGACAGGAAATCACGAATCCAGTCGCACAACTGAGACAATACCCCATAGGCCCGCAGTGTGATTAGAAGTCACTTGTGAGGAACGGTGTCAAAAGCTTTCCGGAAATCTAGAAATACAGAATCAACTTGAGATCCCCTGTCTGCGTTGCACAAGAACGATGTTTTCTTCGTCCTGACCGTAACGTGACAGTCGTGCCCTACGAACTAAAAGGAGAACTCCCCGTCGTATGCACTCTTACGGGCAATGATAATGCCGCAACCTCCAGATGTCAGGCACTCAGATCGGTATGTCGATAGAGTATCAACCAAAACTCAAATTTAGTTCGTACTACGAGGGTCACTCCAAAAGAAATGCACACTATTTTTGTAAAAATACAGTTTTCATTATGGATGTGTGAAAGTTTTACAGTGTGTAGATACATCCTTCCTACTGTGAACCATAACATCCTTTTAAATAAATTATAATTCTATGGTGTCACGGGCAGTGCTGCAAAATGGTTCAAGTGATACATCGCTAACAGGAAACAAAGGGTGATAATGCAAGGGACTAGTGAATTAAGTCATCAGTCATCGTCAGAATGGGAAGAAATTACATGTGGTGTCCCACAAGGATCCATCTTAGGGCCATTGCTTTTTCTTGTGTACATTAATGATCTCTCATCAGTTACACCGCCAGAAGAAGAGTTCGTTTTGTTTGCAGATGACAAGAGTATTGCAATAAATAGTATGTCAAGTGTTGTTCTAGAAAGATCTGCTAATGATATTTTCATGGATATTAATAAATGGTTTAAAGACAACTCACTGACATTAAACTTCGAAAAGACTCACTATATGCAATTCAGAACCTGTAACAGGTTTCCACTCAGCATATGTATAAAGTACGAAGAAGAGCAGATAGAAGAGGTTGACAGTCTTAAATTCCCTGGATTACAACTTGATAATAAATTCAGTTGGGAGGCGCACACCACAGAACTGCAGAAACGCTTTAACAAATCTGTATTTGCAATTCGAGTGTTAGCAGACATAGGCGACATAAAAATGAAAAAGCTTGCATAGTTTGCCTACTTTCATTCCATAATGTCATATGGTATTATAATATTTTGGGGTAACTCTTCAAGTCAAACAAAAGTTTTCAGAGTCCAAAATCGTGTAATATGTATTATTTGTGGAGAATATTCACGAACGTCCTTTAGAAACCTCTTCAAAGAACTGGGTATACTAACTACAGTCTCTCAGTATATTTACTCCTTAATGAAATTTGTCCTAAATAATATATCACTTTTTCCAACAAACAGCTCAGTTCATACGCACAATACCAGGAACAAAAATGATCTGCACAAGGACTTAGAAGCACTTACTTTAGTTCAAAAAGGGGTCCACTACTCAGGAACACTCATCTTCAATAATTTGCCAGTAAACACAAAAAATTTAGTTGCAAATAAAGATCAGTTTAAAAGCAGCCTGAAAGACTTACTAGGGGCTAAGTCCTTCTACTCTATTGACGAATTTTTTAAATAGAAACAAATGATGTATATAGTCATACTATTAGTATTGTTATTTCAGCTTAAAAAAAAAAAAGACATGTTCCAAATCCACGAGGGTCTCCTCAGCACGGATCTATGGAACGAAAAACTAATCTAATCTCACTTGTTTTCAAACTTAGTTCAATATGTTCCCGTGAGTGGCGCCGTCACAGCACGTCTTCAAGATGGCTGCTACACTTTACGTTCGTCAGAAGCAACGTGCTGTCATAGAATTTCTGTGCTGTGAAAACGAGACAGTGGCAAACATGCACAAGAGGTTGAAAAAAGGTGTGTGGAGATGCTGCTGTCGATCGCAGTACAGTTAGTCGGTGGGCAAGCAGGTCACGTGATGAAAGCGGGCACGGCAATATTGAGGATTGTCCTCGCAGCGGCAGGCCTCGTACTGCACACACTCCAGACGATGTGCAGAGAGTTAACGAATTGGTGACTGCTGACAGACGCACCACAGTGAATGAATTGTCACGCTGCGTTGGGATAGCGGAAGGAAGTGTTTGCAGAATACTGAAAGTGTTGGCGTTAAAAAAGGTTTGTGCCAGGTGGGTTCCCAGGATGTTGACAGTGGCTCACAAAGAAACAAGGAAAACGGTATTCACCGAATTTTGGAACAGCACGAGAATGGTGGAGATGAATTTCTTGGAAGAATTGTGACAGGTGATGAAACATGGCTCCATCATTTTTCACCAGAGACGAAGAGGAAGTCAATGGAGTGGCATCATGAAAATTCACCCAAGAAAAAAAAATTCAAAACCACACCTTCTGCTGGAAAAGTTATGCCTACGGTGTTTTTCGATTCCAAAGGACTCTTGCTTGTGGATATGATGCCAAGTGGAACCACCATAAATTCTGATGCATATGTGACCACATTGAAGAAACTTCAAGCTCGACTGACTCGTGTTCGACCACATCGGCAAAAGCAGGATGTTTTGCCGTTGCACGACAATGCACGGCCACGTCAGTCAAAAAACCATGGAAGCGATCACAAAACTCGGTTGGACAATACTGAAACATCCGCCTTACAGTCCTGACCTGGCTCCATGTGACTATCATCCCTTTGGTAAACTGAAAGACTCTCTTCGTGGAACAAGGTTTGAAGATGATGACTCCCTTGTGCACGCTGCCAAACAGTGGCTCCAACAGGTTGGTCCAGAATTTTACCGTGCGGATATACAGGCGCTGGTTCCAAGATGGCGTAAGGCAGTTGAGAGGGATGGAAATTACGTGGAGAAATGAAAATATTGTTCCTAAAGGATGTATCTACACACTGTAAAACTTTCAAACATATAGAATTAAAGATGGATTTAAAAAAAAATAGTGTGCATTTCTTTTGGAGTGTCCCTCGTATGTGCTGTAATCCAGGAAAACGGGCGTAAACGGGAAGATGGCATAGCATTAGATCCTCGTGCCAAAGATCTCCCATTCAGACCCCAATGGCGACACGTTTTTTTACTGTACTGTATTATGCGTGAAAGTGTTGTATGCGACAACGTGTTCATGAGATGTAATAAGGCTGTTTGGAGTTTTTCAGCAATATTCTTTCGGCAGTCTGCTTTCGGTTTGTTTCTTTCAAAGGAGTAAACCTATAGAGTACATTTGTAGTTCCACAGAATGAACCATCGGAACAGAAAGAAAACAATTGCATCACACGTGCGGAAGTAATAATAATAATAATAATAATAATAATAATAATAATAAGACCAATAATAAGTACATAGCGTTCAACTAACGAAGCGAAAGCTGACTTTCAAAAGAACATTGCTACAAACTCCGAAAAGTTCTTTTACATGCCAGGAAAATGTTCTTCCATATAAGAGTTTCACGCGTAAACAGTTAAAAAAATCTATCTTGATAGAAATCTGAAGAGGACAGTAGTTCTTCAGATTTATATCAAGATAGAAATCTTCCAAGGACAGTACTTCTGGCCCACATCTCGTGGTCGTGCGGTAGCGTTCTCGCTTCCCACGCCCGGGTTCCCGGGTTCGATTCCCGGCGGGGTCAGGGATTTTCTCTGCCTCGTGATGGCTGGGTGTTGTGTGATGTCCTTAAGTTAGTTAGGTTTAAGTAGTTCTAAGTTCTAGGGGACTGATGACCATAGATGTTAAGTCCCATAGTGCTCAGAGCCATTTTTTTGACAGTACTTCTACTTATGGCATGTATCGGTTCGAAAAATGCACTGACGATGACTGATATCAGTCGAAATCGATTTGCAACAAGATAAATAAATTATGCTTCCGCGACTGGTTGCTGCATTCTTTACAATTTTATATTCCACTGTCGCTGCACAGAAAGGGAACCTTATGGACCCCAACATTCAAAAGTTAAAAGATTGTCACCTGTGGCGTTTGAACGGTCTACCTTCTCTACCATGAGAAATCTAGATACACGTAACCGGTGCTCCGTAGCTCTGGTGATACTTCTGATTACCGTTTACGTATATTCTACTGAACGACAGCACACAGCACGAACTAAATCGGTGTTTCGTTTCATACACTATCGACATACAACGCCTAGTACCGATCTGAATGTCTTACGTCTGGATGTAAGAGGCGATCTGAAATGGAACGGTAGTGTAGAAGCAGTACTAGGAAAGACATGATGGAACACTTCGATCTGTTGGTGAGATTTTGGCAAAACGCAGTTCGTCTATGAAGGAAAGCGCGTATCCTCCTCAGACATCGTGCAGCACATTTCTACTTCCAACTTTTATTTTTTTCTAGCTTTCTTCAAGCTCCCAGTAGATTACAGCAACTTACTGAACAAGGCTGTTTAATGGAGTGTTAGCAGTGATTCGAGAAAAAAATTAAGGTTATTTTTGGTTTAGAATATATTTTAATGTGCCAATATACCCTAAGTTTTCGAATAAATGATTGATTTTTTCCTCAGAACGGTACTGTGATATAAATTCAGGAACACTGATAATAGCGCTCCAAGAGGGGAGCATTGGATAGAATTGATGCAGATGAGAGATGTACTTGATCCCAAAATCAAGACACGTAAGCAAATACAGGAAGCACAAGTAGACAAATACAGTGCAACATTAGTCCCATACAACCTAGAAGTACTTAAACATAACTAACCTAAGGACATCACACACATCCATACCCGAGGCAGGATTCGAACCTGCGACCGTAGCGGTCGCGCGGTTCCAGACTGAAGCACCTAGCTGAAGTGGCCGAGCGGTTCTAGGCGCTCCAGTCTGGAACCGCGTGACAGCTACGGTCGCAGGTTCGAATCCTGCCTCGGGCATCTATGTGTGTGATATCCTCAGGTTAGTTAGGTTTAAGTAGTTCTAAGTTCCAGGGGACTGATAACCTCAGATGTTAAGTCCCATAGTGCTCAGAGCCATGTGAACCATTATTTTTGAAGCGCCTAGAACCGCTCGGCCACTCCAGCCGGTCCACTCTGAAGTGTAGTGCAGCATTCAATAATATTTACCTGGCCTGCAATAACAATGTTTAACTGTCAGAAAGGAATTTTCGCTCTGTGTGAGGTGTGTGCTGTTGTGAAATTTCCTATCAGATTAAAACTGTGTGCCGGACCGAGACTTGAACTCGGGACCTTTACCTTTCACCGTTAGAGCAGTTTCCCGCGAAAGGCTAAGGTCCCGAATTCGACTTTTGGTCCGGCACACAGTTTTAAACTGCCAGGAAGTTTCATATCAGCCCACACTCCACTGCAGAGTGAAAACTTCATTCTGGGAACATCCCCCCGGCTGTGGCTAAGCCACATCTCCGCAATACCCTTCCTTCCAGAAGTGCTCGTCTTGCAAGATACGCAGGAGAGCTTCTGTGAAGTTTGAAGAGTAGGAGACGAAGTACTGCCGGAAAGTATATCTGTGAGGACACATTGTTAATCGTGCTATAATCCGTTCATCATAAGAATAAACACGATGTAAACATTGCACTATGTATTCTTCCGCGTTTGCTGGAACCTCATTGGATTTCCGTTTTCGTGGGGCTGCAGCCAAGCTGTCTCGAGAACTGCCAAGTACGATAATAAGGGTACGTTTTGTGCAGTGCGTTACGCGCACATCGACTTAGCGATAATACGGGACAACAGCTTTAACGGTGCACTTAACTTGGACAGTTCTGGCCGGTCAGCTGCTACAGCTAGCCTACAGTAACGTGGCCAGCTGAAAAATAAAAAAAAGAAAAAAAGAAAAGAAGAGGTTCAAATGGCTCTAAGGACTATGGGACTTAAAATCTGAGGTCATCAGTCCCCTAGAACTTAGAACTACTTAAACCTAACTAACCTAAGGACAGCACACACATCTGTGCCCGAGGCAGGATTCGAACCTGCGACCGTAGAGGGCCAGCTGCAGTTCACACGTAAAAAGAGATGATCATAGGAACAGTACAGCTTTTAATGTCATCTAATTTTTAAGCAGAATGAAATACTACACTGCACATCTCCCACAATACGCTCCTTAGACGACTAGACGAAAACCGCAAAACGTTATCGTTTTTAGATAACGTAATACTGTATATTGATACACAAGAAAGGAAGTATTCACAATATTAAAAACTACCGTCCTATCAGCTTGCTCTCAATTTTGTACAAAATTTTCACAAAGATCTTGTTAAACCGAATTAGTTCCACCCTAGACTCAGCCCAACCTATAGAACAAGCAGGATTCCGAAGCAATTTTAGCACTATTGACCACATTCTGACCGTTAGTGAAGTGATAAGCAGAGCGAATGAATACCAACTGCCTCTCTGCATTGCCTTTGTTGACTTTGAAAAGGCATTTGACTCCGTTAGCCATGTAGCTGTCCTCCAAGCTTTGAGTGAGCAAGGAGTGGGAGCAGCATACATTGAAGTGCTCAGGAAAATCTACGAGAATTCTTCAGCTTATGTTAACATCGGCGAATCAACTCAAGAATTCCGCATCATGAAGGGTGTCAAGCAAGGCGATCCCATCTCCCCAAAACTGTTCTCTGCTGTATTGGAAATGGCTATGTCAAAGTTGAGGTGGGAAGGTAAGGGAATTAGAATTAATGGAAGAAGGCTTACCAACTTGAGATTTGCTGATGATATTGCCTTACTGGCCAAAGACTTCGCAGAGCTCCAAAACTTAGTTACAGATCTTGCATCGGAATGTCAGCTGGTTGGCTTGAACATGAACCTTTCCGAAACAAAAGTAATGTCCAACAAATGGGTCCCAGCTGGAGATGTGAAGGTCAAGGACAGTCTGCTAGAAGAGGTCAGTGAATATGTCTACCTTGGCCAGATTATAAATATGGAGACATAAGGCCAGAAATCTATCGACGCATCAAGCTTGGCTGGCAAGCATTTGGGAAGAATTCAAAAGTGTTCAGATCAAAAATGTCAGTAAATTTGAAGAAAGCAGTATTTGATTTTGATGAATGCATTCTTCCTGTGATGACGTCTGGCTGCGAGACATGGACACTGAACTCATTTACAAAAGGGAAACTTAGGACAGCACAGAGAGCCATGGAGAGATCAATGCTGGGCTATACAAGAAAGGACAGGAAAAGGGCAGATGACATCCGGTCTGTGACGAAGGTTAATGACATCTTAGAGAGAGTAGGTTCCTTGAAATGGCAGTGGGCTGGCCACGTCGCAAGAAGAAAAGACAACAGATGGACGAAGCTAGTACTGGAGTCCGAGAGAGCACCGGAGGCCTAGAGGAAGACCACCAGACAGATGGGACAAAGACATCAAGAAGATCGCTGGTAACACCTGGCAGAGAACTGCCCAAGACCGTCCCACTTGGAGAAGACTGCTGAAAGCCTACCTGAATCCACGACTCGAAGAGGCCACATCATTTAATGATTGAATTGGCTGATGATGATGATGAATACTGTAATTAAAAACAAGAATGATGAAAATTCCTGACTTAGCCACAGGGTAATTTTTCTGCACAAGTTTTGTGTAACGTAAGATAGTACAGAAGAATTTCGCTGTATAGTTAAATATTGAACAGTCTTTCATAAAACATCGCTAATTAAGAATTTGTATTTGAAATGGAAACACGAATTTCGTATCCAATATGTAATTAAAAACAAGAAGAGGTGCAATATGCATAAAAATGATGATGAGTTTTGTAATTACGAGATGTAGGTATTTCAAATTGAATTAAGAAAAAAAATGGTACTGGGGATATTTGAACTAACAAACAGATACCTACCTTTTTACCACACTTTATTACGCAACCGACTATGCTACACATTCACTGTAGTTCAGCATATCAGCTGCTTTTTATACAGCACTGGGAAAACTTCAAAGCCGATTATCTCAGTAAATTTATGAAAAAAATTAAGAACAGCCTATTTCTCGGCACTTTTTAATCTTGTTCCGCTCGCATGTTTCACTACGGAACAGAAAACAGCCTCAGCCATTTTCATGCTGCGCATTAACAGCGCGACAATCAGAGCACAACGCTGCAGTGGCTGTGACTGTACACGATTTTTGAAATAAAAACTACGTAGCTAAAGCGTGATTGAGAAAAACGTTGATGGCTGTTAACACATTTGAATGTGTTAAAGTTCCATTTAACGTAACTTAATAATAAGATATCTAATACGTAAGTAGAACCTACAACCAAGAGCGTAACGACACCAGTGCACTTCTGCTACGAGTTCTGGCCAATCATTGCGTTTGTGTTTGTTTACATCAGATTTATTCTTAAGATAAACAGATTATAGTATAGCTCAACTGGTAGAGCACTTGCGTGTAACAGGCAAAGGTCCCGAGTTCGAGTTTCGGTCCGGCTCAAAGTTTGAATCTTCCAGGAAGTTTCAGTGTGTAATTTAATTTTGAAGTTCCATCATGTGAAAAATTTTGGTTGCATTTCTAGATATGAAAATAAAATAACGTTTTCTAGTACTTACATAAATATATTTATCCATTTAAGTTCTCAATTTATAAATTGCGCAGTAACATATTTCTTCCATTTCAAGTTTTCAGCGATAGGTACAACCAGAAATGTGGAATACTCTACCTTCTTAACTGATTCTTGTTCATGTACCACATCAATTGTTGGTATGACTCTGTTTGTTATAAAGAACTGAACACAGCACGTTTTCTCAAAATTAATGAACAGTCAATTTTCAGAGAATCTCTTAACATTACTTTAAAAAACACATTTAACAGTTTTTTCTGTTGCTTTCTCTCTAACTCAAAGTAACAATTCTGCTTGATGAATGTTAAGTGGAAGGAACTCACCAATTCAAAATTTAAGGAATAGGAGTGGATCCAATTTTGTATCTCTTGAGACTCCCTTCGCGATTTCTCCCCAGTCACTAAAATTTTTTCTCCTTTCAATATTGACTGAATTATTCAACACAACTTTTAGCATTTTATTTGTTAGGTAAACAGGGTATAACACCTGTCGTACTTGATTTGGGCCCCAGTGGCTTGGGTTTTGTGACAGGAGAAAAAAATTTGGAAGGGCAAAAGGAAAGGGAAAGAAAGAGTGAGAAGGTGAAGAAGAAAAAGAAGAATCGGAAGTTGAAGGGAAAGGATTTGGAAAGCATTAAAATGTGAAACGAGAGCAATTTTTATGAAAGGAATTCATGTGAGGAGATTCGGATTGGACTGGATTGAACAATCGTTCCGCAACACGTACCTCTCTTCTGTACAGAGACGCGTATTTCTTTATTTTCGGCTACTAGGTGGAAACATTCTAGTTATGCCAGAAACGAAATTCAAGGCAGTGTAAAGGGTACATTTTTTTTACTTTCGTTGTACTGCTTGTTACGATCTTGCGTTGACTAGCAATGAAACAATAAAAATGTAATCATTTTCAATCGAATCACATAAGAAAGATTTATTAAAATGTCAACCTTTCATCCTATTGTGAAATCATCAATAAAAGAATGAGCAGTATGATCAGAGATGAGGAATAAATTAAAAAAAATCTATAGGGGGTGGAGGAGGGGTGCAATGTCGAAATTTGCCCTGGGTGCTAGTTACCCAAATAACTAATTTTTTCAATATGAATGTCCAGTCTGCATCAGTGTGTGTGCTGACTTGAAGCTTCCTTCCCGATTAAAAATGTGTGCTGGACCTGCGACCTTTGCTTTTCGTGGGCAAGTGCTCTACCGAGAGAGGTATCCAAGCATGTCAGTGTAAAAAGTATATTTTTCAGTTTTAATCTTCCAGGGAGTTTCAGGTCACGGTATACTTTGCTGTAGAATGAAAACAGTCCCATAGACTGTAGTTAAACCATTCTTTTAGTCCCGCACGGTTTACAGAACTTCTGTGAAGTTGGAAGACAGGAAAAGCGGTACTGGTGGAAATAAAACTGTGACGCCCTGTCGTGTGTCACGTTTGGAGAACCAAGCCGGTAGAGCGGCTGTTCACGAAAGGCCAAGTTTTCAGGTTCGAGTGCGGTCCGGCACACACTTTTAATCATTAAATGTTTTATCCATCAAAGCCGTGGATTTGAGACGTTCGTGGGGTTCAACAAACAAACAAAAAATGTCTAAGGATGTAATGGAAGATAGCTTTCGTAGTGAACTTCCCGACGTGAGCACGGAGCGTATCCTGGTCAAGACGTAATTATGTCCTCCCGTTATAGCAACACATCTGCAGGACTGGAGATCGTACAGAATGGCCTTATTCGCATAATAAGCAACAGTTCACGCTACACTGCGGATATGTAACCAGAAACTTGTGACAAATCTGTCTTGGCGGAATTCAAGATACTTGCATATCACCTACACGGGAACGCTAGACATTCCCTGACCTCTCCTCTTATATTGATACAGGAGGAGAAGGGGCGGGAGGGGAGGGGGAGAGGAGCTGTGGAAGGGAGAGAGGGGAATCTGAGCTACTGCCCGCTGTACCACGCTGCGGTGGCCGGCGCTTGGCCAACACACATTTCGAATGGGTGTCCGTGTTACGCTGATCTGATCAGGGGCAGCGATTTCCATGTCCATCAAATATCATTTCCTATACCCATCCCACACATTTAAAATACCATAACTACACTATTGCTTGCGAAATTTACAACACCAGTAAGAAGCCTGGTGATTCCAACGAAATTTATTCTACAGATTAGAGACATGAATATACACAAATGGTTACAATTACAGAACTGCACAAATACATGCACTGTGACGACGAGCATTCGTTACGCTGTGAAACTGTCACGTGCTGCAGTCAGAGCCTCTAGATGTCCTGGCACAGGATGAAAGAAGGCCTGCTAACACTGCTGGGATACACAATGCCACACGGTTCGTAGGCAGGTCCATAAGACATCGACAGTGATTGCAGGAGGACCAGAACGAACAAATTTCCGACCGACCACGTCCCAGACGTGATCGATGGGCTCCATGACTGGCGAATGTGCACCCGGCACAGGAATGATACCCATTGTTGTTTGAAGAAGGCTAGCAGATTCCATTTTATTATATCAATAAAAGTTGTGTTTGTGAAAAATTGCGAATTGTCAGTCACAATAACAATAAATACAATGTTATGAAGGTACACTAATTTTTTTAATAAATGTTCAACTTGTGCAGTTTAAGGGCGGTACACATCCAACTCTAAATCCTGTCTTTCCTACACTTTGTTGACAAGTCTGGAGTAACGGCAGCAAAAGCCTCTTTAATTCTGTGTCTCAACTCTGGCAGATCATTAGGTAGCGGCTGGATGTAGATGTTTTCTTTTCAAAAGAAAAAAAAATCACAAGACGTAAGGTCGATGATAGTGGAAACCAGTGGGAAAGAGTTGTGACGTATTGACCATTATGACCAATCCAAATGTCAGGGACTTTGACGTTCAACTACTCTCGTACAAAGAGACGTCAATGGGGAAGGGGTCAATCCTGTTGCCAAATAAAGTTTTCAGATTCACCTTCTGTTTGGGAATGGAGCCATTCTTGCAATATAGCTAGACAAGCCACCCTGTCACGGCAGCTTCAACGAAAAAGTTGGTCCGTACACTTGACGTCGGAACAAAACGTTTAATTTTGGGGAATCTCTTTGATGTTGTACAGGTTCATGGGGATGTTCTGAGACCCAGGTACGAGCATTTCGGATATCTATCTTTCCAGATAGGTGAAAAGTTGCCTCAGCACTGAACACCACACAATCAAGAAAGTCATGTTCCCACTGCAACACTTCACTTGCAAAGTTATAACGTCTACCAAAGTCATCTGGCTTTAAAGCATGAACCAACTATAACCGGAATGGATGACATGTGTGAACGTTTTTTTAAAACCTTCTACACTGTCGTCTTTGGATACTGTAGTTCAAGACTTGCTTTCCGAACGACCTCTTATGACTACGAGGGTAAGATGCTCTGATACGGGCAACAACCTCTTCAGACATTTTTGTCGTCCGGTGCTTCCGACGCCGATGTCATCCTTCACCAGCATAGCTGTGCATCTATCTGGGCCAGAACCGTGATACAGTGGTTTGAGGAGCATAATACGGAACTCACGTAGATATCTCGGCGACCAAATTCGCCTGATGTAAATGACATGGAACCCATCTCGGTCGCTACCGGGCGCCATCACCGCATACGCAAATCAGCGTCTCGTTATTAACGCGAATTACATGACCCGTGCGTAGACATCTAATGCCACGTACCTCCACAAACCTACCTACAAACTATCGAACCCCTGATACGCAGAATCCGTGATGTATTTCGTTCCAAAGACTGACAAACTAGCTACTAAACAGGTGGTCATAATTTTTTGGCTCATCAGTGCATAACTTACGTTACGCTGTGAAGAAGTAACGTCAGAGCATAAGAAAAAGTCACATGGATTTGAAAAAGTTATGTGTCCGATGATATCGAGACAAAAAATGAGCTTGTTGTGCTTATAAAAACTGTAAAATTCGATTTTATAAAAACTGTACAATTGGATATATTAAAAGCGTTGGCACTCTTTAACTTTAAGAAGAGTTATATTCGCGTCTGTTCGAACTTTAAAATCGCGTGATTTACAAATAAAAGGCTAAAAGTAATTTTTAGGTTTAATAAAAGTGTAAAAACGTTGCAGTGATCAGGGCGTCCAGGTCGAGTGTATACTTACGGCCTGTATCGTGAAAAGGTTAAAACGCAAGGAATTGTAGAGGCCGCTAGCATACCTTGCAGGCATCGTGGACTGCTTACAGAAGCATGTTCACAGACGTCTAGATACATCTACGAACTTTCGGAGCATTTTTAAGGGAAGCTGTAAGGTAAGATAAGACGCCTTTCGCCGACAATGCAAATTTCTGCCAGCATTTAACCCATTATTTCCGAAAATATTAAACAAGTCATTACCAAAATTTTAACAACTAAACATATGCATTAAATATATGTCTGTTTTTTCGGAAAAATAATTGGCTTTATACAACATACCATCAATTATACCATCAATTATAGGCGGGTGTGAAAATTACCGAACCACTAGTTTAATAAGTTACGGCTGAAAAATACTAACACGAATTCTTTACAGAAGAATGGAAAAACTGGTAGAAGCTGACCTCGGGGAAGATCAGTTTCGTTTCCGGAGAAACGTAGGGGCACGCGAGGCAAAACTGACATTACGACTTCTCTTAGAAGATACGTTAAGGAAAACAAGCCTACGTTTATAGCATTTGTAGACATAGATACAGCTTTTGACAATGTCGTCTGGAATACCCTCTTTGAAATTCTGAAGGCAGCAGGGATAAAATATAGGGAGCGAAAGGCTATTTACAACTTGTTTAGAAACTAGGTGGCAGTAAGATCCGAGGGGCGTCAAAGGAAAGCAGTGGTTGAGAAGGGAGTGAGAAAGGTTCTAACCTATCCCAGAAGTTATTCAATCTGTACACTGAACAAGCAGTAATGGAAACCAAAGCAAACTTTGGAGTAGGAATTCAAGTTCAGCGAAAAGAAATAAAAACTTTGAGGTTTACCGATGATATTGTAATTCTGTCAGAGACAGCAAAGGACTTGGGAGAGCAGTTAAACGGAATGTGCACTGTCTTGAAACGAGGATGTAAGATGAACATAAAAAAAAACAATGGTAATAGATACTTTTCTTCTTCTTCTTTCATGTCTCCTTGGTCATTTGCTGAGCAGAAATTTCAGCCTTTCGGACTCTTAATCGGTTCATAGCTTCCAATGTTCTTGCCGCATTCTGCGCTGTATTTATTCTCGGCTCTTCCAGGACTTTTATTCTTACTGAATCCCCATCATTGAAGGAGATAACTGCATCACACACGCCTATTCTTAAAGTTTTTATGCCTATGAAGACCTTTTTTTAAACCCGTGTCCATACAATGATAGTAAACTCCTCGTTACATTCTGTGACAATAGAGGCACTTTTTTTAGCAAGTCAGGATTTGCTAAGTTCCTGAATACAGGCTTAATGGCCTCAAGAACTGCTTGGGATACTAAGTGCTTATGTTTGAATTCATCTAGTTTGCCTGCTGCCTCTGCTTTTCTGTACTTCCACCATGTATCCGGTGCAGGTGGTCACAAATTATGTGCAGGGTTAGTATCTGTGGACAGCCTGTGAAAGTCTGTTGCTCACACTGCTCTGTTCTTGCATTTAGAATCATATGTGTTTTTGCTAATGATCTTGCCATAGTGTTCCTGAAATTCTTCAATAACTTTGTCAATAAGCCTTCCAGCATATTTCATCCTTTTTCCATCTGATAATTTGGTGTCGCCAAGTTTCTTTTTCAGCTGACGAAGGCGGGCTCCCATCCTTTTCTTTATATGGCCCACACATTCAAGCATTGTAATAGGTTCATCATAGGGTTTGCTTTTTGAAACAGTGTTGACGAATTTACAGTCTCAATCTTCCAGATTATTCATATTTCAAACTCCTCGCTTTTATTGTGAGCGATGAATAATAGCCATAGCTACCGCTTGCTCCATACTACCACTTGACCCTTCATAGTTCTTTGTACATGAAGGCCAATGGGCACTCTTTGTCTCTTCATTATCACCTACTAAGGTGCACCTTGGCAGTACATAGTGAGAACTTCAAAAAACCTTATCAGTACCAAGACTTGTTGCAGTACCTAATTTATTTTTGGAAGTGTGGACTATTTTTTGCCATGTCCAATTAAATGCTACACTAATATCTATTACACCACCATTCTCACTGACTGCTTTTACAGCTATAGTTTTCATGTATTCTGTTGCAACAGAGTCTATGCATTTTCCACTAATTTCAGTATACTTCTCATATTGTATAGGTGGGCTTGGTAGATTCAGGAGAGCACAATGTAGTCTCCACCACTACTACCTCTCCCAATACACCTAACTTCGTAAAATAACGTCACATTGGCTTCACATAATTCATTATTTGAGAATATGGCAGAAGTTATAAATGATAGATCAACACCACATATTGTGCATATAATTTTAAGTTTATAGACTAATCCAATACTGGCCAGTCACATCTTAGGAAAGCACTATATCTCAATGTCATAATTTAAATGCTACAGTCTCTTTGAACACAGGTGTCAAAATATTCAAATCTATATTCACATTTACACCATCGTTTTCATGGGGAGGTAATGTGTCTTATCCACAATGAGCTTGCAGTTTTTTTTCCGATGCACTGGTACGAGTGTCAACAGATTTCTCACGACTACAACTACTATTTTGCACTATTTAACTACTGTCCAGAACTGGTGTAGTTCTATAGTACCCATTTCCCTTGTTCTGGCGTCTCGTGATGATACGTTTTGGTTTAGTCATTTTAAATGAAAGGAACAACACACAACAGTTTCACTATAAACACAGCAAGCTAACAAATATCGAAATATTTGTTTTGTTTTCAAATATTTACAAGCATATGCTGCTTTCCTATATATTTATTCTTTAATGAAATTTGTCATTAAAAATACGTCACTTTTTCAAACCAACAGCTCAATTCATGGAATAAATAATAGAAATAAGGATTTAAAGTCACTTACTGCTCTTATACAAAAAGGTGTGCATTATTCAGGAACACACATTTTCAACAACTTGCCAGGAGCCATAAAAAGCTTGACAATCAATGAAATTCAGTTTAAGAGAAGCCTAAGGGATTTAATGGTTGCCAACTCCTTCTATTCCATTGATGAATTTCTCTGTAGAGAATGTGATTTGTGCGTATATGGTTGCCAACTCCTTCTACTGCATTGATGAATTTCTCTATAGAGAAAGTGATTTGTGTATATATATATATATATATATATATATATATATATATATATATATATAATCTAACTTCTGCACCATTTCAGTGCAGTAATGTGTTCATTGTAAATAAGTATTGTAGCAGTTCTCTTATATGTTTATTACCTTATAAATAAAAATTAAAATAAACATTTGTGATCTTAGTAAATGAGTGTTTGTAAAATGATTCTTTCATATAGTGATCATTAAAAAAAAGACGATCATTCCACTTGGGACCTGTGGAATGCTACATTAGCTAATTTGTTTTTGTTGTAAATATTTGTCATGTATTGTTGTTTTTCTGACATGTTCTACATCCTGGAGGACCTCCTCACTACGGATCAATTGGAATGAAAGTAAATCTAATCTAATCTAAAACAGCTAGCACATTTGAGTTCAGTGACGGCAGCCATCTTTAACGCAACTGCCGCTAGCGCTCCTTACGGTGCGATTCGGCACTAGCAAACTACGCGAGACAAAACTTGATGTATTTCCCTCCAAATTGACATTATAATCACCTCTGTAGGTACTATGAAATAATTTATATTATTTTTTAAAGTTGTCAAGTCCTTTTTGAAACACCCTAAAGTTTCTGAATCACCACCCTTGTTATGCAGGGCTTATCACAGAAGGCGCCGCGACGCCACGGCGCGACTGCAGCGCCAGCAGAGCGCGGCGGCGAGCCACTGACCTGCCCTGCTCGCCGCTGAGCCCGAAGGCGACGTACTGGTCCTCGCGGATGCGCGCGTCCAGCTGCACCTGCACGCCGTCGGCCATCATCTGCCAGCGCACCTGCAGGCGGTCGCCCAGCAGCTGCCGGCAGTTGCCCGAGCCCACCTCCTCCACGTCCCCGGGCGCTGGCGCCGTGCTGCTCGTCTGCGGAAACACGGCACTCTCCTTACTAGCTGCGTGGGACGCTTCTGACGTAATTCTCATGTACAAAAAACGATGTTGGGTTGTGTTTAAGATCAAGAGACAAAATATTAGTATTTTTATATGTCCATCCTTGTGATTGGAGGTCTGACGGGCTTCGACTGTTCACTAATGTAATAAAATGGAACACCTACAGCCGTCCTTATGATGTCGTTCATTTCATGGCTACCAGTTTTGATGCTTCAGTGCACCATCTTCAGGACTGTATGCATAAACAGTAATGACAGCATCACCAGTTTACCAGCCATGCAATACAAAGATAGATTAAAAACAGAATAAGAATCAAGGACAAGAGTCTACAATTGAATTTACAGTAATAACTTGATGAAAGCAACAGCTACAACCATTGCCACAAAGCTAAAGTGTACCATTACGAATTTCCACTGTATCATCATCACTGTAATGTGGGGTCGAGCCTGTTACTATGGATTTGGCAATGGTAGTGTTGGAAGGTGGCTGGATGCCCTTCCTGTCACCATCCCGTATCCCCCCCCCCAAGACAGAAGAAGTGTACCTCAGCTGTCTGCATCTAGTGTAAGCCATGAAATAGTGCGAGTCTTGTAACTGAGGCGTGACATGGGACCAGCCCAGTATTCACATCATGAGATGTGGAAAACCGCCTAAAAACCACATTCGCCGGGCGGATTCGGTCCGGGCCCGGCACGTCTACCCGAGTCCAGGAAGCAGCGCATTAGCGGTCACTGCTAACCTGGCACGTCACGAATTTCCACTGTACACATTGCACAAATATACTATTTATTAATAACTTCATTAATTAAATGGTGATGGCCTTGCTACAGTGGATACACTGGTTTCCGTCAGATCACCGAAGTTAAGTGCTGTCAGGCGTGGCTGGCACTTGGATGGGTGACCATCCGGGCCGCCATGCGTTGTTGCCATTTTTCGGGGTGCACTCAGCCTCGTGATGCCAATTGAGGAGCTACTCGACCGAACAGTAGCGGCTCCGGTCAAAGAAAACCGTCGTAATGACTCGGAGAGCGGTGTGCTGACCCCACGCCCCTGCTATCCGCATCCTCAGCTGAGGATGACCCAGCGGTCGGATGGTCCCGATGGGCGACTTGTGCCTGAAGACGGAATGCTCATTTATTAAATATTCCATGATTTTTATTATTATTTAATTAATGAAGTTATTAATAAATAGTATATTTTTACAATGTATACAGCGAAAGTTCATTATACTATACTTTAGCTACGTGACAATGGATGCATCTGTTGTTTTTATCAAATCATTACTGTAAATTCACTTGTAGAGTCTTGTCCTTCATTCTTATTCTGTTTTTAATCTGTATTTGTGTTGCATGGTTGGTAAACTGATGATACTATCATTACTGTTTATGCATACAGCCCTTAAGCCATAAAATAAATGATACCATAAGGGCGGCTGTAGGTGTTCCATTTTATTACAAAATATTAATCATCCCTTTAATTGAACAATGTGGTCGCCATGTGTAAATATAAAGCTTTAGGGAGCTTATATAAGTATTTTTCTCTTTTTTTATTCACATATTTAGTAATAAATGTCAAGAAATTCAAATATAACAAATACATATCTATGTTTCAATCTACACTGTCAATTATATATATATCAAAAAAAGTTTTGCATCACCCCGGTTCCCGGAACTCCTGAAGATAGACGTTGACTGTGGATATTGTATGACAGACACAGTCCCTTTGACTCTTCGGAGATGTCACTAAGTCCGCCCAAAGATGTAAACAACCATGCAGGAGCAGTGCCTATTAGAGGAGGGGGTCCGACAGCCGATCAGTTCCAGTAATTCCACCAGGAAGGAGGTACACGGCTCGTGTTGTCTGTAGTCCAACCATGCCTAGACGGTCAATACCGCGGTTCGATCGCGTCCGAATTGTTACTTTGCGCCAGGAAGGGCTCTCAACAAGAGAAGTGTCCAGGCGTCTAGGAGTGAACCAAAGCAATGTTGTTAGGACATGGAGGAGATACAGAGAGTCAGTAACTGTCGATGGCATGCCTCGCTCAGGCCGCCCAAGGGCTACTTCTGCAGTGCATGACCGCTACCTACGGGTTATGGCTCGGAGGAACCCAGACAGCAACGTCACCTTGTTGTATGACGCTTTTCGTGCACCCACAGGACGTCGTGTTACGACTCAAATTGTGCGCAATAGGCTGCATGATGCGCAACTTCACTCCCGACGTCCATGGCGAGGTCCGTCTTTGCAACCACGACAACATGCAGCGCGGTACAGATGGGCCCAGCAAGATGCCGAATGGACTGCTCAGGATTGGCATCCCGTTCTCTTCACCGATGAATGCCGCATGTGCCTTCAACCAGACAATCGTCGGAGGCGTGTTTGAAGGCGACCCGATCAGGTTGAACGCCTTAGACACACTGTCCAGCGAGTGCAGCAAGGTGGAGGTTCTCTGCTGTTTTGTGCTGGCTTTATGTGGACCGGCGTATGCCACTGGTGGTCATGGAAGGCGCTCTAACCTCTGTACGATACGTGAACGCCATCCTCCGACCGATAGCGCAACCACATCGGCAGCATATTGGGGAGGCATTCGTCTTCATGGACGACAATTCGCGCCCCCATCGTGGACGTCTTGTGAATTACTTCCTTCAGGACAACGTCATCGCTCGACTAGAGTGGTCAGCATGTTCTCCAGACATGAACCCTATCGAACATGCCTGGGATATATTGAAAAGGGCTGTTTTTGGACTACGTGATCCACCAACCACTCTGAGGGATCTACGCCGAATCGCCGTTGAGGAATGGGACAATCTAGACCAACAGTGTCTTGATGAACTTGTGGGTAGTATGCCACGACGAATACAGGCATGCATCAATGTAAGAGGACGTGCTACTGGGTATTAGAGGTGCCGGCGTGTACAGTAATCTGGACCACCACCTCTGAAGGTCTCGCTGTATGGTGGTAAAACATGCAATGTGTGGTTTTCATGAGCAATAAAAAGGGCGTAAATGATATTTATGTTGATCTCTATTCCAATTTTCTGTACAGGTTTCGGAACCGAGGTGATGCAAAACTATATATATATCGGTGTGTGTGAAGCACCCAGAAGACACGATCGGATGCCAATGTGAGCATGCACATGTGCAGACCATCAGCAAATGTGCAGACTATTGCAATTCTCTGTGACACACAAAATGGCCGCTAGAAAGCAGTAGTGTTGTTCCTGTTTATAGTTTTTACTAGGCCTCGTAGAGGACGTTGAATGACCACCGGGGAGGGCACAGAGATGGCACAGGCGAGACAGCCATATCAACACCTGTCAGAATTCGAAAGGGGGCTCATGTTGAGCACCCATTTCACCAACTGGTCGAATCGTACACAGTCCAGATCTGTGAGGCATTCAGATGTGGCAGTGGCCTAATGTTGGACTGCATGGAACCATGAAGTCAAACGTAATAACCAACAACATTTTTATACCAATGTCAGGTCAAGGGCACACCTTCCCCATCCCTCCATCCCCCTCCCCCCCCCCTGTTCCCGATGATCGGACAAAAAAAAAAAAATGGTTCAAATGGCTCTGAGCACTATGGGACTTAACTTCTGAGGTCATCAGTCCCCTAGAACTTAGAACTACTTAAACCTAACTAACCTAAGGACGTCACACACATCCATGCCCGAGGCAGGATTCGAACCTGCGACCGTAGCGGTCACGCGGTTCCAGACTGTAGCGCCTAGAACCGCACGTCCACACCGGCCGGCGATCGGACATACAGACATACAGTTTCAAAGTTCCCGTATATTCAGCGTTACTCAGAAAAATCTACCGCTAATTTATTCTAAAAATTTCAATCTCGCTAAATTGACTTCAATAGTTTTTAGTGAATAGCTAAATGCTATATACTTTGATGCAGTTTGATACATAATTGATGTTAAGCTTATTCTCTATCACTCTTGAAATTGTGCGGCCTAAGAAAGCTAAACAGATTTGTACTACATGTCAGAATACATCATTGTTTTTTCCTTTTAGTTACATCGTATATAGAGGTGAGAGATGTGTATAAAACTAATATTTTCTGGTATTTGATTGCAAATTTCGCCAAGTGCTCGTGTTTTTAACCATAGAATGATAGCAACTTCAAACTATGGCCCCTTTTATAAATGGCAAGTTTTTCCTAGTAACAAGGTTCTCTTCATGGCAACTATCACATTCCTTATGACTATTAGTGTGCAGTAAGTCATTTATAGAAATCAAGAGTGAAAATCAGTCTGTCTTGAAACTTGATTCTCGCTAGCTAATAAGCATGCTCATGCAGTCTACGAATGTTTTCTGTTACTTACGGGATAGTACCACCACGGCGGCTGGCGAACACCACATGAAAGACATGCAAAAAAGGAAGTAGGTACCAATTAGAAACATTAAAACCACAGGTAACAGCAATCACAGGGTGTCGACTGCACAAAGTTGCCGCTTGCCTCTTTGTGGTAAGTGAGCTTTACCAAAACTGAAGAAGCGTCCTTGCATAGAGAATGTACCATATGCCTTGAAGGTGAGATGACTACACTCACCTATCTGCTGCTACCGGCGTTGTGGAAAAGCACAAAAAATAGCCATTTCTGCTTTCTTCGTTTGACTTGCTTCGCAGCGACAATTCTAACAAGTGGGAGGCGTCAGACTCGGCCAAAGCAATTCATGTTTGGCGGCTTGCACCGTATATAAAGGACTCTAAGATATTTTGGCTCACTGTCACCTCGTTTCTGAGAAAACCACCCCTAAAGTTCATGGTGCGGAACCAATAGATTTTCATCACACATGGAGACCACAACGCATATTTTCCGAAAAATCGGCAAAAGAAACTTTTTCATCTGCCGCTTATGTAATCCATAAAGTTAAAGTACTTCAAAGAAAACGGTGCTAGCCGAGTTAGCGAGGCAAAATACTTGAGAGGGAGGAGCTGTGTTCGGCTCCTCTATGCACTCTGCAGGTTTCTCAGCTATATTTTTCTCCGTATCAAAATTGGTGGGAATAAGGTAAATAAATCAATAATAAAACAACAAGGCAAGTCAATAAAAATGAATATCTTGATTCTGGTCGTTTTACAATCGCTTTTTTATATGTTACATATTCATATGTCTATTCACATTTCCTCCGAAAAACTAGATGAATAGTACCTATACCAATATTCGAAGCAAATATATTCATAATATCGAGAATGTCTAATGTATGCAGTCTCCTAGCAATTACGACGTTCCTTCCGAAGATTCGGCAAAAAGAGAGTTGATTTACATTTAAAAATATTTCTTTATCGGGAATTAATTGTGAAGCATACCATGCATACGATGACTTCTCCCGAAAAATCGGAGCAAAAAGTTGGTCATGAATTTTTCTGTGAATCGTTAATGTGGAATTCCCGCTGGACAAACTCCAATTATGAAGCTAGGAAATAATTTTTTTAACTTGGCGATAAAAGTAAACATCACATGGCTGGCATACAGGTGTGCATTCCCCCTGTGCACCACAGTTACCAAATCTCAGTATCACTGTGCCTTTGTGGTGTACTTCGTAGAGAACAGTGCGTGACGACTATTCACCTCGATCAAATGGTTCAAATGGCTCTGAGCACTATGGGACTTAACATTTGAGGTCATCAGTCCCCTAGAACTTAGAACTACTTAAACCTAACTAACCTAAGGACAATACACACATCCATGCCCGAGGCAGGATTCAAACCTGCGACCGTAACGGTCGCGCGGTTCCAGCCTGCAGCGCCTAGAACCGCTCGGCCACCCCGGCCGCTCCACCTCGATCGTCGTTGACTGTAACTGTCATTATTTTGCAGAAAGAATGGTATAAGAGTCGCCTGAAAAGAATACAGGGCCAGAATTTATCAATTCCGACACGACAGATAGTTGTTTGGAATGCCAGTGGTTTTCCTACACCATATTAGGCGTGGTAATGTGTTGTGTTTGTGGTGTTTCCGTACATTTGCCCACCCCCTGTACAAACATTTCATAATACATGACGATGTATGTCTGTCGAGCCTTGCTATCTAATACGGAACAAGATGTACGATTTTATAACGATCTGAACATACGTTCTGTAAACTGAATTCGTCGATTTCCAGGATTTGGAGCAAGTGACGACCTTTGTTGAATGTTTGACCTCTTGTATAACTGAAGGTCTTATGAGCACATAAGGGGCAGTCGTAAAAGTTTATTTTGTCGATTCCTCGGAATGTACGCCTTTCCAGACCCCATATATGCCGAAAACTGGTCAGTTTTAGTTTATCTATCGTTTCTGTTAATTTTGAGTTGATTGCGGAGCATGAACTTAATGGGCGATTTTCTCAAAAAAGGGTAGTAGTAAACCAAAATACCTTACAATCCTTTATTTTAGGAGGTACACAAACGGCCTGTGGACCATGACCCGAACAGGTTGACCGTGTCTGAAGCCTTACCCTTGTAACTGATGTCATTTTGTAACGAATATGAATGTATTAAGTGTTTTCATGATGGTGATACTTCCAGGGACGATGGAGAAGAGCAGCTGTATCAATTTGAGATGAGGAATCCTAATCTGGAAACGATGCAGTCGAAATGTTTTCACTTTTCGTCTGCTGCTGATGATAAAAATCCATGTGTACATTATTTTGTAATACATTATTTATGTGCATAATTTACAAAAGATAGCACTATCGCAACAGGTAACCATTCTAGGTAAATGGGATGTTGGTTCGTCGCTGAATGTCAACTAGACGAGGAAATGCTCTTTTCTTGCTTTATCTCCATTTTGCCACGCCACTGCACTCGTAACGCCAAATGCGAGTACAATAGGAACTCGGTGATTTTACGGTTCTATTCATGCATCAATTTGTGCATGTAGTAATTTGGAAAAAAAAAATCGTTTATAGCAGCTCTGTACTTATGCGGGAAAGTGCGGATTGATTATACAGCGCTGGAAAACCCATTGGGTCAATACCACGCGAGATTCGAAGTCAGCATAAGGGAAAGATAACACTTTCTGTTAATTACAGGAATGAAACAGCAGCTTAGGTTCTACTTTCCATACTATACTGTGCATGGGTCACAGTTCATGTACGATTTATCGAATGCAGGTTGAATCCGTTTCACTCACGCTTTTCCAGTCGTGGGTCCGTATAGTTCAAAATGGCTCTGGGAAGTATGGGACTTAACTGCTGAGGTCATCAGTCCCCTAGAACTTTAGAACTACTTAAACCTAACTAACCTAAGGACATCACACACATCCATGCCCGAGGCAGGATTCGAACCTGCGACCGTAGCAGTCGCGCGGTTCCGGACTGACTCGCCTAGAACCGCTCGGCCACCGCGGCCGGCCCGTATAGTTCGTTGAACCTTTCGGTTGTTATGTTGTGGTACCACTTGTGCTATTTTCTTTGACCGTGGGGATAGTCTTCTTAACATGGTCTTAACCTGATGTCTCCTACGTGGTTACTTGTCTCGACCCATCTGGCGGCCGTACAGGAATACCATGTCTGCTAATTCAGTAAATTGTGCTATGTCTGGTCGACGGTACACATTCGGTTGTAAACACAGTTTTTCTGACTAAATTCTCCAGGAATAAGGTGTCTAAAGAGCCTAGAATACTATGTCTTCTCAGCTAGAATAACGAAGACGTTGGGTGTCTCACGAAAGCGCACAAGGCTGCAGCCTTAAATATCTTTGTATCAGAACTGGCGACGTCAGTGTACACATCCGGCCATCTCCAGTGGTGAGTTTCCTATCGGTACCCCTCGTAATGTATACCTGCATATCTCAAGCTGATAAATCTCTTTCGTCCCTGAATGTTTGTATCATTTTTATGGGAACACAGTTGACACAGATAGTACAGGGTGAGCACAAAGTCTTGTTGTGATTATAACAATTTATTACAGAATTTAACCGTTTGACATAATTTACATTTGATGCCGTTACAAAGTTTAGTGTTGCTAGTTTTTTAAGACCACTTACGTTAGTAAACCTCAACGTGTGCTCCCTTGGTAGCTCGGAGAATGTCGAGGCGGCATTCCAGTTCCCGCCAGGTGTTTCGTAACGTGTGTTCTGTCACAGTACTTACAGCACCTCGTATCCTAGCGTTCAGTTCATCGACGTCAGCAACTGGTCTGACTAAGACTCTGTCCTTGATATAGCCCCAGAAAAAAAAGTCAAGGGGCGTAATGTCTGGAGAGCGGAATGGCCAGGGTGTTGGACCGTTCTTTCCAATCCACCGATCTGGAAATGTTTCATCCAGGAAATCACGCAGTATCAAAGCCCAGTGGAGTGGGGGGGGGGGGGGGTTGCTCCATCTTGCTGTAAAAGTATCCATGGTTTCCATATTCTTCTAACTGTGGGGCAATGAATTGTTGCAAAGCACCTAAGTAAATGTTAGCGGTAATGGATTTTTCCGAGAAGAAAAACGGTCCAAAAACCTTGTCTCACTGTAACTGTACAGTAGCATGTGGAGACTCATATACGGACATTATGCCTATTTACCATTCCACTGACATGAAAGGTGGATTCACCGGTAAAGGATATGCGATTTAAGTAATCGTTAGCGCCATCAATCCTGTTGAGAATCTCAGTTACAAATCCAGCGCGTGTCAGCAAATCATTCGGTTGCAAGACCTGCACGATTTGCACTTTGTAAGCACGCAACCTAAGCTTTTTCATGAAGAATCTTCACTACACTTGCTTGCGGTACTTGAAGTTCACGTGATGCTTGACGTGTTGATTTAGACGGACTCCGTTGAAACGATTGCTGAACACGATCAACAGTTGCATCACTCACACGAAGCCTGCCACTTTGAGGACGATCTTCAACGCTGCCTGTTCCGTTAAACTTTGCGTACCATCGCTTTATTGATTTAACGTCACGAGGGCTGCGTCCATAAGAAGCCCGAAATTTACGCTGAACACTGATGGGCGATTTCATTTGGTGAAAGCAAAGCAAGCATTGCGCTTTCTCCTGCTTCGTCGCTATTTGGCCAGCAACGAACGTGACCTAACTAGACCGCGTCGGTGTTGTGGAGCACAACAGCTAGTAACACTAACCTACGTAACGGCATCAAATGTAACTTATTATGTCACACGGTTATTCTGTTATGAATTTTTATAAAAAGGGCGAGACTTTGTGCTCACCCTGTACATCACTTGCGAATTGATGAACTTACTTCATGGTAATGTAAGGCTGTGGTTTGAAGACCACGGTGATGAGTTTCACCACCTCGTCCATTTCGACTATCTGTTAAAGATCTCGGTATAGGACGGAGAATTCGGTTGCCAACGATTGAAATTGTCCCAGAACTACTGAAGAGGGTATGAGGGTTATGCAGTAAATTTAACGTAACAGTAATATACTCTTCCTTTTCCCGAAATTTCTTACCTTTGCATTGTATCACTGTATCGCAGCTTATTTAGAACTAATGTAGTTTGTAGCGACCCTGTATTTGATTCAGGTGTTATAAGTGAGTCAAAACATATGATGCGCATCGATAATTTGTTTTGTGGCCCAACAATAGTTTATGAACGAAATTTCTTTTTGACACAAATATGCGTCGGAACCGGCATTATTACACTTTTGTAACTGTGTTTTATTGTAAGCCCTAGGGCAAGTTTCTTATAAACCAAAGTAGTATGTGGTTTGATGAAAGCATGTAAGCCGCCTGATGCTGAACTGTATCAGTTCAAAACCGGTAACGGTACTTTTTTAATAACGTAACCTAAAATCAGTTTGAGACTCGTTGCTACTGTACACCGTCAACAATTTGTTCTACACATATTTAACAAAGCATTATATAACAACTAAATAAGTGCCCTGATGACGATGTATTAATTATTGGACGTAAGAGGCACTGTCTTTGCTAACAAACCCAAATCTGAAATGGCCTGCGTAAACAACGCGGTAAAAAAGTAGCTGCGATACCGCACCCATGAGGCTGATATACTGCAGCGAGTGGTTGCCGGGGCAGCAGGCGGCGCGAGTACTCACAGTGATCTTGGTCTGCCCCAGCGCCGGCGGCACGTCCAGGTCCTTGGGGATGAGCACGTGCCCGAAGTTGTGGCGGTACTGCACGCACCACACCGCCAGCCAGTCGATGTCGTACACGGTCAGGTTGCCCGGCAGCTGGATCTCGATGTCCTCGCCCTGGTAGCCGCGCAGCGGGTCCAGGCTGCAACACGCGCGTGCCGCACTCATTACGCTGTACCGGGATGCCAGACACGTACGCAGGCGCGAGGTGGTTCAGCAGTGGTTCCCAATATGGGGGTAATTATCCCTTGAGGGGTAAAATGAGATTTTCTGAGGGGTAAACATGAAACGATTCGATTCTGTTTCAGTCACGAAACTAAATTATTTTCAAAATATCATTACTACTATCACAATTTTGTACGACTCTAATATTGATTATTTAAGTTATCAATTATTATTTTTCTCAATTGTTGTTGTTGTAGTATTCAGTCCTGAGACTGGTTTGATGCAGCTCTCCATGCTACTCTATCCTGTGCAGGCTTCTTCATCTCCCAGTACCTACTGCAACCTACAGCCTTCTGAATCAGCCTAGTGTATTCATCTCTTGGTCTCCCACTACGATTTTTTACCCTCCACGCTGCCCTCCAATACTAAATTGGTGATCCCTTGATGCCTCAGAACGTGTCTTACCAACCGGTCCCTTCCTCTTGTCAAGTTGTGCCACAAACTCCTCTTCTCCCCAATTCTATTCAATACCTCCTCATTAGTTATGTGATCTACCCATCTAATCTTCAGCATTCTTCTGGAGCACCACATTTCGAAAGATTCTATTCTCTTCTTGTCCAAACTATTTATCTTCCATGTTTCACTTCCATACATGGCTGCACTCCATAGAAATACTTTCAGAAACGACTTCCTGACACTTAAATCTATACTCGATGTTAACAAATTTCTCTTCATCAGAAACGCTTTCCCTCCCAATGCCAGTCTACGTTTTATATCCTCTCTACGTCGACCATCATCAGTTAATTTCCTCCCCAAATAGCAAAACTCATTTACTACATTAAGCATCTCATTCCTAATCTAATTCCCTGAGCATCACCCGACTTAATTCGACTACATTCCGTTATCCTCGTTTTGCTTTTGTTGATGTTCATCTTATATCCTCCTTTCAAGACACTGTCCTTTCCGTTCAACTGCTCTTCCAAGTCCTTTGCTGTCTGTGACAGAATTACAATGTCATCGGCGAACCTCAAAGTTTTTATTTCTTCTCCATACCTACTCCGATTTTTTTTGTTTCCTTTACTGCTTGCTCAATATACAGATTGAATAACATTGGGGAGAGGCTACAACCCTGTCTCACTCCCCTCCCAACCACTGCTTCCCTTTCATGTCCCTCGACTGCCATCTGGTTTCTGTACAAATTGTAAACAGCCTTTCGCTCCATGTGTTTTACCCCTGCCACCTTCAGAATTTGAAAGAGAGTTTTCACAATTTGTAGCATTAATCTGGTGGAGGTTCGATTCCTCATATATTCCACCCACTACAAAAACATGTTGTGCTTTGTTCCGTACATTGCTAATGATATATACGTAACAAAAGCTAAATGTCTAAAGAAAAAGTTATAGATAGTACCTGAAGTCGAGAAGGAATTGCTTCATTACTCGCTTTGAAAAAAAAAAAAAAAAAACAAATGAATTAAAAGCGCTATACATCAGTAGCCACATAAGGATGTACACATTATTATTATTATTATTATTATTATTATTATTGAACTAGTGAGATACAAAGGATTGACAGCCTGAAGTCGTCTAATTTGTACCAGTTCAGAAGTAAGGTGTCCAGAAAACAAGTGAGTCACAAACAGTAAGTACAGCGCACACTTCTGAACTTGTTTGATTTTAAATGGGGTTGGAATAAAAAATTGGACATTTGTCGTGAGGTCTAATGGGACGAAACTGCTAAGGTCATCGGTTCCTAAGCTTACGCACTACTTAACCTAACTTACACTAAGGACACACCCACGCCCGAGGGAGGACTCGAAGCTCCGAAGGGGGGAGCCGCGCGGACCGTGACAAGGCGCCCGAGACCAAGCGGCTACCCCGCGCGGCACAATGGCGTTGAAGTGTGCTGGTGAAGCAAGTGCCGCAGTGGAGAGGAGTAATGCAGGGCAATTATGTCTCGTAGAGTGTGTCTATCCTCACTGTGGATAGTTAGCTTTCTTATCTGAGAAGAAGTTGTGGCTAGCACTTGCGATGCCCCGCCATTTCTTCGTCATTCATTTATTCTAACATCCCCCCCCTCACACACACACACACACACACACACACACACACACACACACACACACACACACACACACGCGCGCAAAAACTAAGTATTATTAATCTATCATCATTGAAATTATCATTTTAAAAGTAAGTGTTTCAATTGAAGTCTTCCATTCTTCAGTCTAGTTAGGTGCTAACGTTGGTAATGGTGTGGGGGAGGCGGGGCAACAGATGGCAGAGGGCGGAATGAGGGCGGGGGTACTAGCTAATGTCTAACTGCACTCAGGGTAACGGTCTAAGAAAGGTTGGTAACCACTGATTTACATGAATACTCTGCAATTCATATTTAAGTCTTTGGCAAAAGACGCACAGAACCATATTCAGACTATTTCTTGCTCGTTCCACTCTCGAACAGATCGTAGGTAAAATGGACACCTAAATCTTTACATGCGTGATACAATTTCTTAATCGATTATTGTAGATTAAAACTGAAGAAACTGCAAAAAGGTGGGAATTTAAGGAGATGGGATCTGGACAAACTGATTAAACCGGAGGTTGTACAGAGTTTCAGGGAGAGCATAAGGGAACAAATGTCACAAATGGGGGAAAGAAATACAGTAGAAGAAGAATGGGTAGCTCTGAGGGATGAAGTAGTGAAGGCAGCAGAGGATCAAGTAGGTAAAAAGACGAGGGCTAGTAGAAATCCTTGGGTAACAGAAGAAATATTGAATTTAATTGATGAAAGGAGAAAATATAAAAATACAGTAAATGAAGCAGGCAAAAAGGAATACAAACGTCTCAAAAATGAGATCGACAGGAAGTGTAAAACTGCTAAGCAGGGATGGCTAGAGGACAAATGTAAGGATGTAGAGGCTTATCTCACTAGGGGTAAGATAGATACTGCCTACAGGAAAATTAAAGAGACCTTTGGAGAAAAGAGAACCACTTGTATGAATATCAAAAGCTCAGATGGAAACCCAGTTCTAAGCAAAGAAGGGAAAGCAGAAAGGTGGAAGGAGTATATAGAGGGTCTATACAAGGGCGATGTACTTGAGGACAATATTATGGAAATGTAAGAGGATGTAGATGAAGATGAAATGGGAGGTACGATACTGCGTGAAGAGTTTGACAGAGCGCTGAAAGACCTGAGTCGAAACAAGGCCCCGGGAGTAGACAACATTCCATTAGAACCACTGACGGCCTTGGGAGAGAGAGTCCTGACAAAACTCTACCATCTGGTGAGCAAGATGTATGAGACAGGCGAAATACTCTCAGACTTCCAGAAGAATATAATAATTCCAATCCCAAAGAAAGCAGGTGTTGACAGATGTGAAAATTACCGAACAATCAGTTTAATAAGCCACAGCTGCAAAATACTAATGCGAATTCTTTATAGACGAATGGAAAAACTAGTAGAAGCCAACCTTGGGGAAGATCAGTTTGGATTCCGCAGAAATATTGGAACTCGTGAGGCAATACTGACCTTACGACTTACCTTAGAAGAAAGATTAAGGAAAGGCAAACCTACGTTTCCAGCATTTTTAGACTTAGAGAAAGCTTTTGACAATGTTGACTGGAATACTCTCTTTCAAATTCTAAAGGTGGCAGGGGTAAAATACAGGGAGGGAAAGGCTATTTACAATTTGTACAGAAACCAGATGGCAGTTATAAGAGTCGAGGGACATGATAGGGAAGCAGTGGTTGGGAAGGGAGTAAGACAGGGTTGTAGCCTCTCCCCGATGTTATTCAATCTGTATATTGAGCAAGCAGTAAAGGAAACAAAAGAAAAATTCAGAGTAGGTATTATAATCCATGGAGAAGAAAAAAAAACTTTGAGGTTCGCCGATGACATTGTAATTCTGTCAGAGACAGCAAAGGACTTGGAAGAGCAGTTGAACGGAATGGACGGTGTCTTGAAGGGAGGATATAAGATGAACATTAACAAAAGCAAAACGAGGATAATGGAATGTAGTCAAATTAAGTCGAGTGATGCTGAGGGAATTAGATTAGGAAATGAGACACTTAAAGTAGTAAAGGAGTTTTGCTATTTGGGGAGCAAAATAACTAATGATGGTCGAAGTAGAGAGGTTATAAAATGTAGACTGGCAATGGCAAGGAAAGTGTTTCTGAAGAAGAGAAATTTGTTAACATCGAGTATAGATTTAAGTGTCAGGAAGTCATTTCTGAAAGTATTTGGATGGAGTGTAGCCATGTATGGAAGTGAAACATGGACGATAAATAGTTTGGACAAGAAGAGAATAGAAGCTTTCGAAATGTAGTGCTACAGAAGAATGCTGAAGATTAGATGGGTAGATCACATAACTAATGAGGAGGTATTGAATAGAATTGGGGAGAAGAGGAGTTTATGGCACAACTCGACAAGAAGAAGGGACCGGTTGGTAGGACATGTTCTGAGGCATCAGGGGATCACAAATTTAGCATTGGAGGGCAGCGTGGAGGGTAAAAATCATAGAGGGAGACCAAGAGATGAATACACTAAGCAGATTCAGAAGGCTGTAGGTTGCAGTAGGTACTGGGAGATGAATAAGCTTGCACAGGATAGAGTAGCATGGAGAGCTGCATCAAACCAGTCTCAGGACTGAAGACCACAACAACAACAACAACAACAATCGTTTATTGGTGTAAAGCCAAACGCGACATGTAACAACAAACTGTTCGACCCTAACCAAAGTTTATAACAAGTGAATTCCATTTTTTATACATAAGACATATTTATGACAACAGCATAACATCGCGTATTCCATTGATACCTTACAATCCTTCTGAAAGTGGAATTTAGAATAGTGAAGCCAAACATGGTCATTCGGGTGGGAGGGGGGGGAGGGGGGGGGAGGGGGGGGGAGGGGGGGGAGGCACCTGCAAGAAATCCATACTTCAAATTATTAAACCATTTTAAAACCTTGTGCCATTTTTGCTACGTTGAACTGAGGATCTATAGCAACAAAGTACCTTGATATTATAAAAGCTTTCATGGGGGACCTACTGATTTGGCTAATCCCAAAATCACATCACGTGTTAACAAACGGCTGATTTGGTAAGTTCGTTTATTCAGCAGATGCTGGAGGACAAAGGACCACGTTTTATACTTAGTGTAAATGTAATCCAAGCGCATCAACTGAAGTAATATTACTGGAAAACATATAAAAAATTTAAATTCTCAATAACTTCGGAAGTACGGGATGTTTCAAAAAGATTGCACGTATTTTGAAAACATACATTTATTAAACTGTTGGACATGCAGCTACGAAGCTTTGGGCACATATCTACGAATCTCTCAAGTTTAGAGTACAGATGTTCAGTGTTCGTCCACCAGTGTCACGAGCAATATCACGTCAATACTCGAATTGCTTCCATACTCGGGTAAGCACGTCCATCGTCACTGATGTCGTTGAGACAGTTCCGGTTCTTCAACTCTTCTTGGTTCTGTGATAGCGTTGATGCATAAACGCTGTCCTTAGTGAAACTCCACAAGAAGAAGTCACAGGGCGTCAGATTTGATGAACGTCGAGGCCAGCTGAGAAGCGCTAAGTCGCCAGCTGTTTGACGACCAATCCAACTGCTCGGTAGAGTTGGATTCAGATATTTTCGCACTTGGCCATTCCAATCCCAATGGGGGGGTCCCCGTCTCGTTGATAAATATGGTTGTCCTTGGAAACAACCAGCTTTGTGGCCTAGCAAAATACAGCTGACCGTCTACAGTGTTTCCATCGAAGACGAATGTGTCATAAACAGATGAGTGGAATATCGCACAAAACACGCTGACTTTGGGCGAACCTCGTACAAGTTCATTGTGTGCATGTGGGCTCTGTAGGCCCCAGATTCGAACATTTTGTTTACTTTCCTACTAAGGTGGAATTTCGCTTCATCACTGAATACGATGCATTGTGCGAAAGTGCTACCATTATCAATTGCGTTCTGAAGCTCGTCAGAATACGCTACACGTGTGCATATGTCATCGTAGCGTAGAGCCTGTGACAGCTGTAACTTGTATAACTTCAAACCCAAACTGTCTCTCAAAACACTGCCAAATTGTTGTCCTAGGCAGCTGAAATTCCCGACTGGCACAATGAACTGATTTCGTAGGACTACGTCGGAAAGCGGTTTGAATTCTTGCGAGATTTTCGACGGAAACACGAAGGCGACCATGCCTCTTTCCTTTACATACACATCCTGCGTCTACAGACTGTCGACAGTATCTGTGAATTCTCCATCCATTCGGAGGATTAGTTTGGTAGTTCAACCTGAAACATCTTGGGAATCTAATCACGGAATTGCACTTCGCAAACTAGAGAGAACTCAAAATGATTTCTACTGCGGAGTAGCCATTTTGCAAACCGAGCAAACAGAAGACAACTGACAGCTAGTAGCAGTGAATATAAAGTAGATAACGTATTCGTTTTTCCAATAATACAGCCGTGCTGCAGCGATCGATAATTTTGACAACGTAGTACGTTGTAATATGTATATTCTTTTTGAAACACCCTCTATTACAGACTCCCAAACTTTAAAGAGTTTTGGAATCAGTGCATAAATTTCTTTAAGGTGAGGCCCTTTATACATTGAAACATCCCCTTAGAAAAATTAATGAATTACTGTGCTGATAAACCTCTTACGTTATTTGATTTTCAAACAGCTGAGCAGAACTGAACGTACTCATACATTTCTCTCTTTACTTATTCTGATCGACACTAAACTGACACACAATATTTTTTAGCGCAACGCAATCTGACTTTCAATAATCCCTGCAAAAGAATAGCCCTGAGTAACAATAACCTATACCTTTCATGCATCACTTACCTCACAAAAATCTTCGTTACTAGAACTACTGCAATACAGCGAGCGCCAATACTCCAAGCTAAATAAAAAATTCTAACTACTGAAGGCACTAACTACTGATAGGCATAGTTAGCAAATGAAAGATTTTGATAAAGAACAAACAATGTATTTACCTTAATAATATTCAAAAGTCATCATATATATATCAGTTCATGATATCCAGTCCTAGAAATTTACTCTTTCTGTTGGACACGCGTCCAGATCGTCCACTCTCAAAATTCTGGTATCTCTCTCCCAACATCCACCACTGCTGGCGGCTCACCTCCAACTGCGCAACACTAAGCGTTGTTCACATCCCACTGCCCAACACTACAATAGCAAAAATTCCAACACTGGAAATCAGCCACAGACTGCACACAGCACAGTCAGTGATTTTTATACAGAGCGCTACGTGGCGTTACCAGCATAAAAACCTAAACAGCCTACTTACAACATGAATTTTCCGACACTTTAAATTTCGTAAAAATTTCAATTATTTTATTTTGCTAAGATGGCAGAGAGGTTTGACGATACAATAATGGGCTCATATATGATTGCTATCACATGAACATACATTCAAACAAATTTATTATGCAACAGAAAAATCATTTTAAGGCAGTACTAATATAAATTAAAATAAAGTTAGGCTTCAGGCACTGAATTCTTTTGTTAAATACATGTTTATACATCTCTTGTGGCATCACATCCGTTAAGCTGACAGAGAGAGGAACGTCTTTGAATATGTTTTGGACTGACACCAAGTTTCACTTCAGAGTGGTGATTCAAATTTTGTAAAAAGATCTCACAGGAACGAAGTTAGCATTTGTTTTAATGACTGCCACCCCATCTCTCTTATAGTATCTAAGACACTCTCTCCTCTGTTATGTGATAATACAAAATGAACTGCCCTTCTTTGAATTTTTTCCATATCCTCTGTCAGCAGCCACTCACCGCTCCACTATCTCTGCTGACTGCATGGAGCGAATCACAAGGCAACTCAGGAGTCACCACACTCTCTGGGCTCTTGGCTCACTGAGTGATTCAGATCGCAGTGCTCCTTTTCTGATTCAGCTCGTAATTCAATTGATTTTCTTGACCCAGTGGTCTCCATTCGATTCCAGCTGATGTTAGATATTGTTCATTACAAGAGTAATGGTGTGTATATCGTATTATTGAACTTTACATATGAATTAGAGCACTCTTAAATTGTAGAATACACTGTGTGTACTTTAGCTCTCATGGTAACTGTTTTTTTTAAAAAAGATAGATTTTAAATGTATTTTAACTTTTTCATAAAAGATACTTTTCAGTGCTGTAGGACACATGTTAATCACTTTGCCTTCTTATACAAGTGCTTCAAACGATATATGTATCAATTTATTGAACTGGATAAGAAAAGGAAAATGTCATTACTGGCAACAGATAACATGCTGTTTTTCAGGCTTCTAATCAGACCTATAGAGATGCCTGAAGCCCTACAGGACATCTGGAATGGTGTGGGTCAGGAAGGTGGTCAGGATCCCTATCAGTGAATGGTTCTTCTGCAGAAAATTAAGAAATAATTTCTTGCGAACCATCCTCACCGACGTCTGCATCCACTTCAGATTAAGTTCTTCTTAAAGGAAGTGAAAGTGAGTTTTAATCTATATTCAGACTGCCCCTGTCGTTTGGTTTCCTATTAGATCATGTTTTACTTTCTTTCGTGGTACCTTCACCACCGACCTATTTTCGTTTCCTACGACCCATAAATAAATCTGTCATCGCTACAAAGTCGGTCAAATCAAAGTAAGTTATGACATTAAATACACAACATTTGTAAGTAGGCTGTTTAGGTTTTCTTATTGGTAACGCCACGTAGCGCTCTGTATGAAAATCACTGGCTGTGCTGTGTGCAGTCTGTGGCTAGTTTGCATTGTTGTCTGCCATTGTAGTGTTGGGCTGTTAACAGCGCGTAGCGTTGCGCAGTTGGAGGTGAGCCGCCAGCAGTGGTGGGTGTGGGGAGTGAGATGGCGGAGTTTTGATAGCGGATGATCTGGACAGAGACAGTAAGACTGGATGTCATGAACTGCTATATATATTTTGACCTTTGAACACTATTAAGGCAAATACATTGTTTGTTCTTTATCAAAATCTTTCATTTGCTAACTATGCCTATCAGTAGTTAGTGCCTTCAATAGTTTGAATCTTTTATTTAGTTGGTAGTAGTGGCGCTCGCTGTATTGCAGTAGTTCGAGTAACGAAGATTTTTGTGAGGTAAGTGATTTGTGAAAGGTATAGGTTAATGTTAGTCAAGGCCATTCTTTTGTAGGGATTATTGAAAGTCAGATTGAGTTGCGCTAAAAAATATTATGTGTCAGTTTAGTGTTGATCAGAATAAGTAAAGAGCGAAATGTCTGAGTACGTTCAAATAACGTAAGGGGTTTACCAGCACAGTAATTCAATAATTTTTCTAAGGGGACGTTTCACATTTAAAATTATTCGTAATACGTTCATGGCCATCTTCCGCAGCAGCTGTTATAATAAATTATTATTGCTTCTTCTGCCTGTAGCTTACTGCAGTTAAAGAGTACTTTTCACCAGACGCATTTCGATTTCATTTCCAGAGCATCTTCTGTGGTAATTTTGGAAATATGCTAGCAGATACCTAAAATGTCTCTAAATTCTGGTGCCTAGATCTTGAAGACAGTATTTCTTTATAACATTACTAAACAATTTACTTGTGGTGTTTTTGAATCTTGTTACATGTACTGAAGTCCTGAAGTTCATTGTTAGCGGAGATGGAACGTGGTTGCAAATTCACGATTCGCAATTTTTCGTCTTAAGCAGTATTTGTGGCACTTCCAATCTGTGAGCTTCGCATGAGAAACAGCACTGTAATTTTCACGTGTTTCGCATTCAGCAGAGTGTTTACGTGTCCTTCTGCCTATACACCTGTAAGAGCATATGGCGACGTTAACTGCCGCGAGTCTGTTGAAATGTGACGAAAATGCACTGAAGATGGCTGATTATAGCCAAAGTCTGGATGTGCAAGTGTAATAAAAACTAATGGGATTGCGGCTGACTGCTGTGTGCCTCTCCTTCGTCCCGATAAATGACGAGTTTTAGACCTTAAGGAAACGCAGAGAGGGTAGTGGACTACCCTGGTCGCCGACCCACCTGCCTATCTCGTTGGGCACCTTGATGCCGAGCGGGCTGGGTTCGGTGCCGTTGCCGACCCAGAAGTAGGCGTCGGGCCCGGCGCCGTCGTAGTGCAGGTTGGGGATGTAGAAGGTCTTGGCGTCGAGCACGCTGATGTTGCCCGAGCGCAGGCCGTGCGCCAGCCGCTTGAACTCGGGCAGGACGCGCGCCTTGGGCACCTCCAGTCCCAGAGGGATGAACACCTCGCCGAAGTTCACCTGCGAACACCAGAGGCCTCTCACGTCACTACGCAGCTGGGATTTCTGTGTGATCGAAGTATATGGGAAGCTTCAAACAGTTGAGGTCTCTAGATTCGACATGTTAGTAACTGTATTTTCTTGCAAGAAGATAATAAATTATCATCCTACTCGCTCAAGGGGAGGTACTGGTGATATTTCATATTCCGGTTGAAAAAAAAGATTAATTATATAACTTCCCTTCACATGTCGAATTTAGTGGGTAAATCTTATTTTCTAAACAAAATTTCTTCATAATTTTTCAGTTTTTAAATTTCGAAAATAATCAATATTTTTTCAAATACGTACTTGGAGTTGATTATCGGACAAGTATTCACAAAAATGTTTTGAGCAAAAAAAAGTGGTTTAAATGGCTCTAAGCACGATGGGACTTAACATCTGAGGTTATCACTCCCCTAGACTCAGAACTATTTAAACCCAAGTAACCTAAGGACATCACACACATCCCTGCCCGAGGCAGGATTCGAAGCTGCGACGGGAGCAGGTGCGTGGCTCCGGGCTAAAGCGCATAGAACCGCTTGGCCACAAAAGCCGGCTGGTTAAGAGCCAAAAATTTTTAAAATTGTCAGAGTATTGGATTTTTTTGTTTCGACCGTTTTGATTCTCTCAAAGAAATGTAAGAATAGTTATTTTTTTCATACTAGATATACACGAAAAGTGTAGATCAGTTACAAAAATTTGGTGTTTATAATATTTGACTAATATAGGATTACTACCACATTATACTACGTTTGGCTGGCATGACTGCAAAATAAATAAAATACGATTTGATACGTTTGAAAATAGCATTTTTTACTTTCAGTTTTACTTATTGCGTAACACATTCCAGTCTGCGCTGCGTCTGCATTAGCGGATCGTCGGTCGCGGGTATAGCTGGCCATGCGAAATCAAGGTAGGTCGTTTCTGGCCGCCAGCCGTAGGTATGTTTACTGTTCTGCAGAACATTGCGTGGAATTATTGCAATTTTTGTGGCATGGGATGACATAATTGGTTATGGACTACTACATCCACGGAAGTATACGAAATATAGTAAATTTATGTTCTCACATTCCACTAGGAACTTTTGTGTCCAAAAAGTTGATGCTTCTGTTTTTTTCCCTGCTTATGTAGTTAATTTCAGTTATAGATGAGAGCTGTTGAACTAAGTGTACTTAATATTACTTTCATCTATGATACCATAAAAAAAATTGAAGCTCCCATCGACATATCTGTCATATTATTTTGTTGGCTGTCTCCAAAAAACTTTTATTGAATTGTATTAATAAATACATCGGCAACAGTATCGGCAAGACATGAGCCTGTATCCACCCCACAGTACTGAAAACAAATTTCATCCTGGAATAAAACATAATTGTATGCAGTGATTAACTGTAAGAGGTATATAGTTTTGTACAGCTCAGTTTGACCGTATCTCCTATTCTTTAGGAAGTTGCTTTTAATGATACGAATTGTCTCAGTTGCCATTATTTTTGTGTGGAGGTTTGATATATCAAACAAGATAAATTTCCCATTCTAGGGTATTTGTGTATTTTTTTTTATTAACGCCATCTGAATTTTGTGTGTAATATTATTTAAGAAGTATTTTTAGTTCTTTTGCTAACTGCGTACGCTGGAATATCAAAAATATTTACGATGAGTCTAATAGATGATCCTTTTTATTCGGCGCTGGATTGAGCACCAGTGATGGCGATTTTGGTCTCATTATTATGCACTCTCTTATCTCTATCTTTTTGAATACAACATTACATAGATTTAACGCTTTCAGATGTAAAGCACCGAATTTATTAGTTGGGTCACGGTGCTATCTTTTAATATTATTTAATTCAAGAGATTCCTTCACTTTGTTGTGACATTACCACAAGCGTATTTCCCTTATTCACTTCAACAGTTATAGCTTTAACTTTTCGAGGTTTACACTGATTTTCAAATCTTTAAGTACATGTAATTTGGAAAATAGAGTACTGAAAACAATATAGACGCCCCTTGAACGAAATTGACTTCGTCTGCTCAGACATGCCACGACTGATGACAAAAACTGCAAATGAACTTAGCAACTTCTTGGTGTCTCTCGAATACTCGCCAACCAGACTTACACGACCACACAGCGGGTGGCCTACATAGCAGGCTTTAGGGGTCACATACGCAGCTGCCAAGACGTGGACTTCGGGCGTCCACCTGGGAGCGAGCGGAAGCAAGATCATCATCATCATTCGCTAGCCTTGCGGACCTGATTGCTTCCGCAGAGTTACATGTGCAAAATTACACTGCGCGAAAGAATTAAAGGATAACTTTCTCGAAATCCTGTAATTGTTTCCCACTCCAATTCATCAATTTGAAATTTGGCTCGAAGGTGCCTACAACCTTTTTCTGTAAAGGTGCAAAAGAATGAGATCTTGCAACGTCACTCTCGGGTTCGACAACGCTTCAGATAGCAACTTGTCGGCTCATCCGGAAAAGAAGCCAGAGCTCAGAAGTTCATGTGACGTGTAAAGTGGGTCAGTGATGTCACATCGGCACCAAATTTCACCACAATTCTGCCCATTGTCATCGTTTACGTGTCACACGATAGGAAGGTCGTCGCAGACCCTAATATCCACATTTCATCTCTCCTTTTGACGAATCTGTGACAGAGCCCAGAAACCTGCCACCCAGGGTTGAAATTACGCGGTTATCTAGAGGGGGACCGAGGGAAATATTTCAGACACACCGTTGTTCAGAATCGAAACGAAAAGGCCTCATGAGTGGCATAAAGGACGCCAATGAAACCGTCCCTATCTTTTGGACGTTCATTCCCACATATTTCTCGGCCAAAAACAACTGATAGCAGTGCAATGAGTGACAGGAAAAAGTTTTTGACAACTTCGGACGTTTAAACTTTTCTCTATGGACATTGCACGGCTGCATTCCCATTGATCATGATCGCATCGCTTTGGAGTTCAGCGAAATAGCAATTTTTGCTCTTGTGTAAAGGTAGGAACGACTAGGCACCGCTGAAAAGCATTCGACGAAATCTGAACGTGATACAAAGCAGCGAAGGGTCCTTGTGATTTCTCGCTGCTCCTGTTTCACGCCGTCCTGTGGCGTGTTAAAGGAGAGATGCGACGTTGACACATGCAGGAATAAAATGGCAGAGGGTTTCTTTAAGACCCTGCAGTTCAGGAAAACCCTCCGTGGCACATGCCTATATGTATTGAGTATTTTAAAAATGTGCCCGTACAGAGAAAACCTGCAGAATACTCCTATGCACTTGCAGTCAGGGAACTGGCCTTGGAGGTGAGTCAAGCGGATGCTTACCTGCAGGCGCCTTGAGCTACTACGCAAGATTTCCCTGTAAACATTCAATTTTAAAATTCCCAGTAAATATGGGCAGGTGTCACTGGGGCTTTTGCCAAACTGAGGGATCTTAGAGCGTCCCTTTTCCTTTTTTATTCTCGCATGTCTCAATGTCGCACCCCTCTGTGGTTACGTCACAGGAGGGCATGGAACAGGAGAATTGGAAACCCATAAGGATCCTTTGCTGCTTTGGATCACGTTCAAATTTCGTCGACTGGTTCTTAGCGGTCCCTAGTGGTTCCAACCCGTATAGGAGACCAAAAGTTGCAGTTGCACTGCGCTACAAAGGGGGTGCCATTCCATTCAATGTGGATGCAGACCTACTATGCCCATAGTGAAGGGTTTAAACGTTCGACGGCGTCAGCAGTGTCAAAGGTTGTAAAGAACATCTTTCTGTTGCTCATTGCATCGGAAGGGAAGGGTTTCGTTCTGATTCTGAGCGGCGATGTGTCTGAACTGTTTTCCTCGGTCATCCATAATACACTACTGGCCATTAAAATTGCTACACAAAGAAGAAATGCAGATGATAAACGGGTATTTATTGGACAAATATATTATACTAGAACTGACATGTGATTACATTTTCACGCAATTTATGTGCATAGATTCTGAGCGATCAGTACCCAGAACAACCACCTCTGGCCGTGATAACGGCCTTGAAACGCCTGGGCATTGAGTCAAACAGAACTTGGATGGCGTATACAGGTACAGCTGCCCATGCAGCTTCAACACGATACCACAGTTCATCAAGAGTAGTAACTGTCGTATTGTGACGAACCAGTTGCTCGGCCACCATTGACCAGACGTTTTCAGTTGGTGAGAGATCTGGAGAATGTGCTGGCCAGGGCAGCAGTCGAACATTTTCTGTATCCAGAAAGGCCCGTACAGGACCAGCAACATGCGGTCGTGCATTACCCTACTGAAATGTAGGGTTTCGCAGGGATCGAATGAAGGGTAGAGCCACGGGTCGTAACACATCTGAAATGTAACGTCCACTGTTCAAAGTGCCGTCAATGCGAGCAAGAGGTGGCCGAGACGTGTAACCAATGGCACCCCATACCATCACGCCAGGTGATACGCCAGTATGGCGATGGCGAATACACTCTTCCAATGTGCGTTCACCGCGATGTCGCCAAACACGGAGTGCGATCATCATGATGCTGTAAACAGAACCTGGATTCATCCGAAAAATGACGTTTTGCCATTTGTGCAACCAGGTTCGTCGTTGAGTACACCATCGCAGGCGCTCCGGTCTGTGATGCAGCGTCAAGGGTAACCGCAGCCACGGTCTCTGAGCTGATAGTACATGCTGCTGCAAAAGTCGTCGAACTGTTCGTGCAGATGGTTGTTGTCTTGCAAACGTCCCCATCTGTTGACTCAGGGATCCAGACGTGGCTGCACGATCCGTTACAGCCATGCGGATAGGATGCCTGTCATCTCGACTGCTAGTGATATGAGACCGTTGGGATCCAGAACGGCGTTCCGTATTACCCTCCTGAACCCACCGATTCCATATTCTGCTAACAGTCATTGGATCTCGACCAACGCGAGGAGCGATGTCGCGATACGATAAAGCGCAATCGCGATAGGCTACAATCCGATATTTATGAAAGTCGGAAACGTGATGGTACGCACTTCTCTTCCTTACACGAGGCATCACAACAACGTTTCACCAGGTAACGCCGGTCAACTGCTGTTTGTGTATGAGAAATCGGTTGGAAACTTTCCTCATGTCATCACGTTGTAGGTGTCGCCACCGGCGCCAACGTTGTGTGAATGCTCTGAAAAGCTAATCATTTGCATGTCACAGCATCGTCTTCCTGCCGGTTAAATTCCGCGGCTGTAGCACGTCATCTTCGTGGTGTAGCAATTCTAATGGCCAGTAGTGTAGTTTGAGAGCCTGTGTTGAGAACGGCAAGAAATATACATACAATAGAAATAATAATTTTAATTTCCAACCGCCGCCCCAACAAGGTGTACCAGTTTATTGGCTCTTCAGTGTAATTATTGAACGAATTTAAATATTTGTATTGTTGTCATAATCTACTAACTCATGCAGAGGTATAATCTTGTGTAAAAGCTTTATCGCGATAAATCACGCATTAATGTTAGATACTGTGTGTATATGTGTTTTCCGACTTTTCAAACGTTTCAGCAAAAAATATGTGTGTTCTTCTCGAGTACGATGTGTTTTTGGAGCGATAATTTGAAAAGTGGATTGGTCAAGAGTTCTTCGTTTTTCTGTTGATTCAGGAGCGATGTCGAGTAAGCTCCTCCGCTTTCTTTCATTGTGTGCCGTCGCCCTTGCGAGAGCCGGGGGGGGGGGGGGGGTGAGAAAGTGCGGCCCGGCTCGACTCGGGACGCGCGCCTCGCGCCCCTGAATGGGGCTGCGCCGCGACTACAGGCTACGGGACTTTACGCCAGACTACGCGCTCCCGCGCCGCCCACGCCGCCTGCGCAGACACGGCGCGTGGGTCGCGGCGCAGCTGCGGACCGCGTGACGTCACAGCGCGGCGCGCGCGTCCGCTCCCCCTGACGTCACTCGGTACGCACTCGGAGCAATGCACAGCGTAGGCCGACTGCGCGAAACTCTTTTGTAACACGAGTCGCCCCGTCTGCTGGATGCCGTGCCGTGTGGGCGTGGTGACGTATGGGCTATCCGAGCGAATCGCACAGATATTAGCGGCTCAAACTGGGCAGACCGGAACTGTAAACAATGGAAGGAAATTATTCGGGACGCAGTATCGGGGCTTTTACTCGATTGTCGGAAGAGCGAAAGACGTATTTTATTGTTCGTAATCCGACCTAACCAAAAATTCAGCATTTTATATGTTCTGCTGACATTTATCTCGCAATATCAGTAGCAGACATACAAAAATACAAAAATTAATTTGGAAAGCCCGCTGCATTGAATTCTATTCACTAATGAGTCATGGAATCATTTTTTTAATACATGCCTCCATGTAACTTCGTAACCATTTAAAGACTGAGTGAAAAGTACCAATAGAAACATACTCGTAGTAATACTCGGGCATGTTGAGACTTTCCGCTTTTGTTTTCCTGTGTAAAAATACGACTCGCATTTAATAACATAATAAAGTTTGGTTAGGGACTTTTGCTAAAGAGGCCAAACGGAAATGCGCTCTGTGCATCTTTAGCTGTAAAACAAATGATATAGCATTCGACATCTTCTCGCCATTCTGTGGCGTCTTTTTCTTGCCTGGCTGTTGCGGAGTAAGCACATACAGGGTGTTTAAAAAGTGACCGGTATATTTGAAACGGCAATAAAAACTAAACGAGCAGCGATAGAAATACACCGTTTGTTGCAATATATTTTCAGGCAGACAAACTTTCGAAATTACAGTAGTTACAATTTTCAACAACAGATGGCGCTGCGATCTGGGAAACTCTATAGTACGATATTTTCCACATATCCACCATGCGTAGCAATAATATGACGTAGTCTCTGAATGAAATTACCCGAAACCTTTGACAACGTGTCTGGCGGAATGGCTTCACATGCAGATGAGATGTACTGCTTCAGCTGTTCAATTGTTTCTGGATTCTGGCGGTACACCTGGTCTTTCAAGTGTCTTCACAGAAAGAAGTCACAGGGGTTCATGTCTGGCGAATAGGGAGGCCAATCCACGCCGCCTCCTGTATGTTTCGGATAGCCCAAAGCAATCACACGATCATCGAAATATTCGTTCAGGAAATTAAAGACGTCGGCCGTGCGATGTGGCCGGGCACCATCTTGCATAAACCACGACGTGTTCGCAGTGTCGTCTAAGGCAGTTTGTACCGCCACAAATTCACGAAGAATGTCCAGATAGCGTGATGCAGTAATCGTTTCGGATCTGAAAAATGGGCCAATGATTCCTTTGGAAGAAATGGCGGCCCAGACCAGTACTTTTTGAGGATGCAGGAACGATGGGACTGCAACATGGGGCTTTTCGGTTCCCCATATGCGCCAGTTCTGTTTATTGACGAAGCCGTCCAGGTAAAAATAAGCTTCGTCAGTAAACCAAATGCTGCCCACATGCATATCGCCGTCATCAATCCTGTGCACTATATCGTTAGCGAATGTCTCTCGTGCAGCAATGGTAGCGGCGCTGAGGGATTGCCGCGTTTGAATTTTGTATGGATAGAGGTGTAAACTCTGGCGCATGAGACGATACGTGGACGTTGGCGTCTTTTGGACCGCAGCTGCAACACGGCGAACGGAAACCCGAGGCCGCTGTTGGATCACCTGCTGCACTAGCTGCGCGTTGCCCTCTGTGGTTGCCGTACGCGGTCGCCCTACCTTTCCAGCACGTTCATCCGTCACGTTCCCAGTCCGTTGAAATTTTTCAAACAGATCCTTTATTGTATCGCTTTTCGGTCCTTTGGTTACATTAAACCTCCGTTGAAAACTTCGTCTTGTTGCAACAACACTGTGTTCTAGGCGGTGGAATTCCAACAGCAGAAAAGTCCTGTGTTCTAAGGAATAAACCATGTTGTCTACAGCACACTTGCACGTTGTGAACAGCACACGCTTACAGCAGAAAGACGACGTACAGAATGGCGCACCCACAGACTGCGTTGTCTTCTATATCTTTCACATCACTTGCAGCGCCATCTGTTGTTGAAAATTGTAACTACTGTAATTTCGAAAGTTTGTCCGCCTGAAAATGTACTGTTGTCCCAAGCATATTGCAACAAACGGTGTATTTCTATCGCTGCTCGTTTAGTTTTTATTGCCGTTTCAAATATACCGGTCATTTTTGAAACACCCTGTATGTTACTATGTACATGGTGACAACTATTGAACTATGTGAAATAAAATCGTCATAACTTCTGAACGGTTTGCATTAGGCCGTTCAAATTGAACGGTTGGCCGCGAGTCATGAGGGGAATTAGTTTGATTTGGTTTAGCGACGAAGTCCACTTTCATTTGGATGGGTTTGCCAATAAGCGAAAATGGTGCATTTGGGGGACTGAGAATCCGCATTTCGCGATCGAGAAATCTCTTCACCTTCAGTGGGTGATTCCAGCCAAATGCCTTGCGGCAGTGGTAACACCGGTTCCCCTCAGATCACCGAAGTTAAGCGCTGTCGGGCTGGGCTAGCACTTGGCTGGGTGACCATCCGGTCTGCAGAGCGCTGTTGGCAAGCGGGGTGCACTCAGCCCTCGTGAGGCAAACTGAGGAGCTACTTGACTGAGAAGCAGCGGCTCCGGTCTCGGAAACTGACATACGGCCGGGAGAGCGGTGTGCTGACTGCATGCCCCTCCATATCCGCATCCGGCGACGCCTGTGGGCTGAGGATGACACGGCGGCCGGTCAGTACCGTTGGGCCGTCATGGCCTGTTCGGGAGGAGTTAAGTTATTCCTTGATGGCTCGGTGACTACCGAACGGTTCATGAAAGTTTTGGTAGATGACTTCATCCCCATTATCGAAAGTGACAAAAGTAGCTTCGACTAATAGCTGAAGGCTGGCTGGCTCTGAGCACTATTGGACTTAACATCTATGGTCATCAGTCCCCTAGAACTTAGAACTACTTAAACCTAACTAACCTAAGGACAGCACACAACACCCAGCCATCACGAGGCAGAGAAAATCCCTGACCCCGCCGGGAATCGAACCCGGGAACCCGGGCGTGGGAAGCGAGAACGCTACCGCACGACCACGAGATGCGGGCAATAGCTGAAGGTTTATCGTCCAGTCACGCCGCTCCATGTCTGCCTTACCGCCGAAGGCTCCACTGTCGCGAGCTACTGAAGCAGGCACTTTGCAAATGTGAGGGGTCACAATGGTGTCTGGTAGCAGGGTAGCCGGTTAAGTTGCCCTTGACATCAGCTGTGTCGAACGAGAACACGGGACTTGTTTGGGAATAAATGACAGGTGGTTTACGACTTAATGCTTATAAGATCAGCAGTGACTCTGTCAAGTCACATGAAGGTGATCGCCTTTCAGAAGCTGGAAGAGCCACCTTCTGCAGCGCGGATCGCTGTGAGAGTCAGTGGGGTTCTGGAAGGTACGGGCAGCGACGTTAAGTCATGCCGACTCCAGTGCCGTCGCAAGCTGCGCTGGGTCTCTCAAATAAGGATCTGTGGCGCGTAGAGCCCGATCGAGGTGATACCACAGATTCTCGATTGGGTTTTAATACGGAACTTTGGTGTCCAGAGGAGTGCGGCAAACTCAGCCTTGTGCTCTTCGAACGACGCACGTACACTGCGAGCTACGTGACACATAGCATCGTCTTGCTGGTAGATGCCACAGTGCTGAGGAAAAGCAAACTGCATGTACCGGTGCATACTTTCGACCAATTGTGCCTGCCAGAAGGACGAGAGTACCCAGGGAACGCCACGAAAACGTTCTTCAGACCAAAGCACTCCCTTCTACGGCATGAACCCTTCCAACGATTGTTGTAGGACGTTTGCTTTCCTGACGTTTCACGCCGTACACGCCAACGGCCACCTGTCAGATGGAGTTAAACCCAATTCACCTGAGCAGGCCACCTATCGCCACTCAGTGGGTGTCCAATTGCGTTCGTCGCCAGTGAACGGCTATCAGCGTGGGTGCGTGAAGCAGGCGCCTGCTACTGAGGTCCATAACCATAACCGTTCGCTGAAAGGTCGTTGAGGAGACACTTGGTCCATCTGGGCGGTCAGCTGCTCAATAGCTGCACGCCTACTCGCCTGTACACACCTCCCTAGCCGTTCTTAAGCCTGCCCTCTATGACCCATGCTGCAGCACAGTTGTCTCTGCACCAGTTTTGGATAGCGCCATTTTGCCAAGCACGGTATGCTCTAACCACAGTGGAACGCGAACAGTTTACAAACTTCGCCATTTCGGAAATACTTCCACCATTGGCCCGAAAGCCAAGGATCAGGCCGTTTTGGACGTCAGATAAATCGCTCCGTTTCTGCAAAACGACAACGACTCAACTCGTTTACATGCCCTAACTCCCCCCCCCCCCCACACTCGTTTTATATACCCCTTATTCCCGCGCCCGGGTTCCCGGGTTCGATTCCCGGCGGGGTCAGGGATTTTCTCTGCCTCGTGATGACTGGGTGTTGTGTGATGTCCTTAGGTTAGTTAGGTTTAAGTAGTTCTAAGTTCTAGGGGACTGATGACCATAGATGTTAAGTCCCATAGTGCTCAGAGCGAGCCATATACCCCTTACTGCTAGTACTCCCACCTACCCGCCAGGTTAGCCGAGCTTCCTGCTTCCTGGACTCGGGTAGGCGCGCCGGCCCCTCATCGAATCCACCCGGCGGATTAACGACGGGGGCCGGTCTGCCGGCCATCCTGGATGTGGTTTTTAGGCGGTTTTCCACATCCCCCTAGGTGAATACCGGGCTGGTCCCCACGTCCCGCCTCAGTTACACGGCTCGCAGACATCTGAACACTTTCGCACTACCGAGCGAGGTGGCGCAGTGGTTAGCACACTGGACTCGCATTCGGGAGGACGACGGTTCAATCCCGTCTCCGGCCATCCTGATTTAGGTTTTCCGTGATTTCCCTAAATCGCCTCAGGCAAATGCCGGGATGGTTCCTTTGAAAGGGCACGGCCGATTTCCTTCCCCATCCTTCCCTCATCCGAGCTTGCGCTCCGTCTCTAATGACCTCGTTGTCGACGGGACGTTAAACACTAATCTCCTTCTCCTCCTCCTTTCGCACTATTCCATGGATTACACTATTGCAGACAGTTGCGGTACACTAATTCCTTCCCAGGGAGTATGGGGTGGCGGCAGGAAGGGCATCCGGCCACCCCTTCAACTAACATTGCCACATCCGATTAACAATGCCGACCCTGCGTCTCTGCGGGACAAACGGCACAAGCAAAAGAATGCTGGTACTCGCACCTGCTGTGTGCGAGTGTTTATTGCACTTTGACGTCGACATGTCACATTAATGTGACCGGACGGTGTGTCATCATGGAAGAGATACAAATACACTGACATAAAAATTTGAATATAAATAAATCTGTAATTGTCCTCCCCGATAGCAGAATGGTCAGCGTGATGGACTGCCGTACTAAAGGGCCCGGGTTCGATTCCCGGCTGAATCGGGGATTTTCTCCGCTCAGGGACTGGGTGTTGTGTTGTCTTCATCATCATTTCATCCCCATACGGCGCGCAGGTCGCCCAATGTGCCGCCGAATGTAATAAGACCTGCAAGAAGGCGGCTGGACCTGCCCCATAAGGGGCCTCCCGACCAATGACGCCAAACGCTCGTTTCCATTTCAATCTGTAATTAAAGAAAAAGTGAGGTATCCTTTGGACAGCGGTACTGATTCCAATTTCCAGTAAGCGGAAATGGATTGGAACAAATTTTAACATCTGCCTTTTAAAATGTGATAAATGTCCCAACTTAGACTGGGTAGTTATTAAGTTGTAATTATCACCTTGAAAAAAATAATGTTACGTAATTCATTATTGGTTTATTTTCTGGTACATGTCTGCAGCCATGTTACACAATGAAATACCCGTGCCACAGAACCGTAGTACGTTGCTAGAGGACCTAAAACAGAATGCAGTAACTTGTTGATGTAGTGGAGTACTGTGCGGTAATTCTTCATATGAATTTGAAGGAGAACATCGCTGCAATAGTGCATACTGAGAGGGTCACAGTGTGCTGTTACGCAGCAAGATAGTATGAGAATTGGAGTGTAAAAATGTTCTAAGTCCCCACAGCTGAGCATTGCTTTAGCACAGGGAGATGTCAACACAAGCCAGTCTCAAAAAAATGGTTCAAATGGCTCTGAGCACTATGCGACTTAACTTCTGAGGTCATCAGTCGCCTAGAACTTGTTGTTGTTGTTGTGGTCTTCAGTCCTGAGACTGGTTTGATGCAGCTCTCCATGCTACTCTATCCTGTGCAAGCTTCTTCATCTACCAGTAACTACTGCAACCTACATCCTTCTGAATCTGCTTATTGTATTCATCTCTTGGTCTCCCTCTACGATTTTTACCCTCCATGCTGCCCTCCAATGCTAAATTTGTGATCCCTTGATGCCTCAAAACATGTCCTACCAACCGCTCCCTTCTTCTAGTCAAGTTATGCCACAAACTTCTCTTCTCCCCAATCCTATTCAATACCTCGTCATTAGTTACATGATCTACCCACCTTATCTTCAGCATTCTTCTGTAGCACCACATTTCGAAAGCTTCTCTTCTTGTCCAAACTGGTTATCGTCCATGTTTCACTTCCATACATGGCTACACTCCATACAAATACTTTCAGAAACGACTTCCTGACACTTAAATCTATACTCGATGTTAACAAATTTCTCTTCTTCAGAAACGATTTCCTTACCATTGCCAGTCTACATTTTATATCCTCTCTACTTCGACCATCATCAGTTATTTTACTCCCCAAATAGCAAAACTCCTTTACTACTTTAAGTGTCTCATTTCCTAAACTAATTCCCTCAGCATCACCCGATTTAATTTGAGTACATTCCATTATCCTCGTTTTGCTTTTGTTGATGTTCATCTTATATCCTCTTTTCAAGACACTGTCCATTCCGTTGAACTGCTCTTCCAAGTCCTTTGCTGTCTCTGACAGAATTACAATGTCATCGGCGAACCTCAACGTTTTTACTTCTTCTCCATGAATTTTAATACCTACTCCGAATTTTCCTTTTGTTTCCTTTTCTGCTTGCTCAATATACAGATTGAATAACATCGGGGAGAGGCTACAACCCTGTCTCACTCCTTTCCCAACCACTGCTTCCCTTTGATGCCCCTCGACTCTTATAACTGCCATCTGATTTCTGTACAAATTGTAAATAGTCTTTCGCTACCTGTATTTTATACCTGCCACCTTCAGAATTTGAAAGAGAGAATTCCAGTTAACATTGTCAAAAGCTTTCTCTAAGTCTACAAATGCTAGAAACGTAGGTTTGCCTTTTCTTAATCTTTCTTCTAAGATAAGTCGTAAGGTTAGTATTGCCTCACGTGTTCCAACATTTCTACGGAATCCAAACTGATCTTCCCCGAGGTCCGCTTCTACCAGTTTTTCCATTCGTCTGTAAGGAATTCGCGGTAGTATTTTGCAACTGTGACTTATTAAACTGATAGTTCGGTAATTTTCACATCTGTCAACACCTGCTTTCTTTGGGATTGGAATTATTATATTCTTCTTGAAGTCTGAGGGTATTTCGCCTGTCTCATACATCTTGCTCACCAGATGGTAGAGTTTTGTCAGGAGTGGCTCTCCCAAGGCTGTCATTAGTTCTAATGGAATGTTGTCTACTCCCGGGGCCTTGTTTCGACTCAGGTCTTTCAGTGCTCTGTCAAACTCTTCACGCAGTATCTTATCTCCCATTTCGTTTTCATCTACTTCCTCTTCCATTTCCATTATTGTCCTCAAGTACATCGCCCTTGTATAAACCCTCTATATACTCCTACCACCTTTCTGCCTTCCCTTCTTTGCTTTGAACTGGGTTGCCATCTGAGCTCTTGATATTCATACAAGTGGTTCTCTTCTCTCCAAAGCTCTCTTTAATTGTTCTGTAGGCAGTATCTATCTTACCCCTAGTGAGACAAGCCTCTACATCCTTACATTTGTCCTCTAGCCATCCCTGCTTAGCCATTTTGCACTTCCTGTTGATCTCATTTTTGAGACGTTTGTATTCCTTTTTGCCTGCTTCATTTACTACATTTTTATATTTTCTCCTTTCATCAATTAAATTCAATATTTCTTCTGTTACCCAAGGATTTCTATTAGCCCTCGCCTTTTTACCTACTTGATCGTCTGCTGCCTTCACTACTTCATCTCTCAGAGCTACCCATTCTTCTTCTACTGTATTTCGTTCCCCCATTCCTGTCAATTGTTCCCTTATGCTCTCCCTGAAACTCTCTACAACCTCTGGTTCTTTCAATTTATCCAGGTCCCATCTCCTTAGATTCCCACCTTTTTGCAGTTTCTTTAGTTTCAATCTGCAGTTCATAACCAATAGATTGTGGTCAGAATCCACATCTGCCCCTGGAAATGTCTTACAATTTAAAACCTGGTTCCTAAATCTCTGTCTTACCATTATATAATCTATCTGATACCTTTTAGTATCTCCAGGATTCTTCCATGTATACAACTTAGAACTACTTAAACCTAACTAACCTAAGGACATCACACACATCCATGCCCGAGGCAGGATTCGAACCTGCAACCGGAGCGGTCGCTCGGCTCCAGACTGTAGCGCCTAGAACCGCACGGCCACTACGGCCGGCAAGCCAGCCTCAAGTCACGAACATTTCGACATGGGTAATTCGTCACCAAGAGAGCAACATCGACACTTCGATGCAAGAGTAAGAATGAGATTATAAATAACGTAGCAACCAGTCGTAGAAACATAATTTATTTTTCTTGTTACAAATAGATTTCGACTGATACCAGTCATCATCGGTGCTTTTTTCTAACCGATACGTGCAATGAGCAGGTGTCATTGGCTGATTTCTTCATGATAGAACTCTGCCAAGTACAGTACTTCTACTTATGGCATGTATCGGTTAGAAAAATGCATCGATGATGCAGCTGAAATCGATTTGCAACAAGATAAATAAATTATATTACCGCGACTGGTTGCTACATTATTTATAATTTTATATTCCACGGTCGCTGCACAGAAAGAGAACCTTATGGAGCCCAACATTCAAAAGAAAGAATGAGTTCAGCAGAAAACTACAAGACAACAGCGCACCGAACAGCCTTTTGTTGCTCTCCTGACAGTAAGATGCACTAGATTCGACGCAACAACGTATATCGGAGACTTGACGGACCAGTTACAGTACTGAAACGACCCCGTTAAGTAAATGTAGCAGAACTGAGATCGCTGACCAGGACATACGACATCACGGCACTCAATAATGTGGTCCATTTGATGGGACAATGCGGGCAGTGACCGGTGAGGGACAGACCACTCTCAGGTCAGTGTGTGAATCAATCACACATGCGCTGCAGTCACACCCCCTTCGCAGCAGATCTACTGCACAGGATGCACCTATGGATTGGCGTGCAGGCAACCCACCAGACCAAATTAAAACCCAATCGAAAATCTGTGGAACCTGTTGCTGCGTAGGCTGTAGTAGTATCTGCTGTCATCAGTGGCAGAATCAAGGCTGCCCAGAGGTCAGTGTGTCAGCCCAAGCACAGGGTCAAGGTTAGAGAGAGGGGGAAGAGGAGGACATAGGAGTGGAAGGAAATGGATATAGAATGCGGAAAGGAGGAGATGGACAGAGAGAGATGACAGAAGAAGATGGAGACAGAGGGGGACGAGGTGATGGACAGAGAGAGTGGGAGAGAGAAGAGGCAGGAGGTGGTGGAGAGGGAGGGGGAGGAAAAGCTGCACAGAGAAAGGGGGAGGTGATGATGGACAGAGAGACGGGGAGGGAGGAGGGGCAGGAAGAGATGGAGAGAGAAGTGGGAAGAGGAGACGGCAGAGAGAGGGTAAGAAGGAGGAATGGACAAAGAGAGGAGGTGGAGGAGATGAACAGAGACAGGGGGAGAAGGACACTAGGACACGTATCCAATTCACATACAAATTAGAAAGGTGTCGCTTTTCTTTCTCTCCCATTTCACTAGACTTGTGGGCCAGAGCAGCTAGTTTAAAAAAAAATAACATCTTCTAATTTTTAATCGCTAATTAATTATTATAATGGCATGGAGATAAATTAAAATTTGATACAGATATGAGTTATTGTTAAATGAAAATATTGTATACATCAATAATACTGTTAAATCTCCATAAATAAAGAAGTATTTCATTCTCTATTTCACGTTTCACATTTTTATACCAAATTTAATAAAAATTAAAATTTGATACAGATATGAGTTATTGTTAAATGAAAATATTGTATACATCAATAATACTGTTAAATCTCCATAAATAAAGAAGTATTTCATTCTCTATTTCACGTTTCACATTTTTATACCAAATTTAAATTTCATTTTGAATACTCGTATTTTCATGCAAAACATAAGTAAAAATTTTTCATTTTTATTAAAAATGGCCGGCAGCGGTGGCCAAGCGGTTCTAGGCGCTTCAGTCCGGAATCGCGCGACCTCTACCGTCGCAGGTTCGAATCCTGCCTCGGGCATGGATGTGTGTGATGTCCTTAGGTTAGTTAGGTTTAAGTAGTTCTAAGGGACTGATGACCTCAGATGTTAAGTCCCATAGTGCTCAGAGCCATTCGATTTGAAATTAAAAATGTGCCAACGGCCTTGCCACAGTGGATACACCGGTTCCCGTGAGATGACCGAAGTTAAGAGCTGTCGGGCGTGGTCGGCACTTGGATGGGTGACCATCCAGGCCGCCATGCGCTGTTGCCATTTTTCGGGGTGCACTCAGCCTCGTGATGCCAATTGAGGAGCTACTCGACCGAATAGTAGCGGCTCCGGTCAAAGAAAACCGTCGTAATGACTCGGAGAGCGGTGTGCTGACACCACGCCCCTCCTATCCGCATCCTCCACTGAGGATGACACGGCGGTCGGATGGTCCCGGTAGGCCAGTCGTGGCCCGAAGACGGAGTGCTTTTTATTAAAAATGTACGTTTCAGTATTTATTAACTAACATTTTCATTTTATAATAAATATGGAAAACATACATAAAAGCAAAAGAAAGTTAGTACTAGTGAGAATTGAATCAGAGAGCTCCAATTACAACACTTAAATGCTATGTGTTCACCTACAAGCGATTGTCTGACTGAGTTGGTAGTCTTTCTCGTAATATGCTGCAAACGCTTTGTACTGTGTAGTGTGTCGAAATCTTCTAATCTTCGAATTCGATTTTTTTTCCAGTTTTTATTTTGAGAACTGCATCGTACTGCTGTAGGAAATTCACATCCGGCTACTGACCTTCAAATACTATAAGTGCGAAGAAAATCGTGCATGAGGTTCTCTGGTCAGGCGTATCGGTAGCAGTCGTAAATGAGGGAAGTAGTGCGTTCGGCGTGTATGCAGTGAGGGCAACCTCGTCGAGTTGGAACGCAGCAGCAGAGAGGTGAGCGAGATGTCGCAGAGGCGGAAGCTGCGGCGAGCTGATAGCGGACCATCTGCGAGTTGTGACCTGTTCCTAATGTGTGCTCGGATGTTGCCATTAATTAAAACTTGAGTTGTTCCATTAATTCTGCGCTAATGAAGTTCCGGGCGGCGGCGCCCGCTTCCCAAGTTGTAAGAAGCCTGCAGCGGCGGCAGCACCAGCAGTGGTAGGGTGAGGAGGTGGCTCTGCAGCCGAGGGCGCCCACGCAGTGGGTGGGGAGCGCCAGCCACCAGTCACTAACTCTAGATAGTATGCTGCGATCACTCGAAAGGAGGTGATATTTTCACCGTAACGAGTATTTGCATAAAGAGGGGTTTGTTCAGCTACATGTCAGAAAGTGTATTCTTCCTCTGTGTACATTGGCCCTTTTTGTTGTGGATATGTGAGAGTTGAGTCGCACATGTAAACTACTGGCCATTAAAATTGCTAGACGACGAAGATGACGTGCCACAGACGTGAAATTTAACCGACAGGAAGAAGATGCTAAGATATGGAAATGATTAGCGTTTCAGAGCATTCACACAAGCCTGGGGCCGTGCTGACATGAGGAAAGTTTCCAACCGATTTCTCATACACAAACAGCAGTTGACGGGCGTTGCCTGGTGAAACGTTGTTGTGATGTCTCGTGTAAGGAGGAGAAATGCGTAAATCACATTTCCGACTTTCATAAAGGTCGGATTGTAGCATATCGCCATTGCGGTTTATCTTATCGCGACATTGTTGCTCGCGTTGGTCGAGATCTAAGACTGTTAGCAGAATATGGAATCGGTGGGTTCAGGAGGGTAATACGGAACGCCGTGCTGGATCCCAACGGCCTCGTATCACTAGCAGTCGAGATGACAGGCAACTTACCCGCATGGCTACAACGGATCGTGCAGCCACGTCTCGATCCCTGAGTCAACAGATGGGGACGTTTGCAAGACAACAACCATCTGCACGGACAGTTCGACGACGTTTGCAGCAGCATGGACTATCAGCTCGGAGACCGTGGCTGCGGTTACCCTTGACGCTGTATCACAGACAGGAGCGCCTGCGATGGTGTACTCAATGACGAACCCGGGTGCACGAATGGCAAAACGTCATTTTTCGGATGAATCCAGTTTCTGTTTACAGCACCATGATGGTCGCATCCGTGTTTGGCGACACCGCGGTGCACGCACATTGGAAGAGTGTATTCGCCATCGCCATACTGGCGTATCTCCCGGCGTGATGGTATGGCGTGCCATTGGTTACACGTCTCGGTCACCTCTTGTTCGCAATAACGGCACTTTGAACAGTGGACGTTACATTTCAGATGTCTTACAACCCGTGGTTCTACCCTTCATTCGATCCCTGCGAAACCCTACATTTCAGCAGGATAATGCACGACCGCATGTTGCAGGTCCTGTACGGGCCTTTCTGGATACAGAAAATGTTCGTCTGCTGACCTGGCCGCCACGTTCTCCAGATCTCTCACCAATTGAAAACGTCTGGTCAATGGTGGCTGAGCAACTGGCTGGTCACAATACGCTAGTCACTACTCTTAATGAACTGCGGTATCGAAGCTGCATGGGCAGCTGTACCTGTACACGCCTTACGGTGTAGGCTGGTGCGGTTTCGCGTTCCGCTTAATTTGTCAGGGTTCCATTACACGAAAGAGGCGGATATACGGGTAGACTGGGTGTTTTTTTTTTTTTTTTTAGTTAGGTAGTTCTCAACTGGTGCACGACGAACACCGGTAGAGCGTAGAATTAGCAGCAATTAGTATCTTTGTTCTGACGTGTCGTTGCTGTGTTTGGAAAGAACCAGAGCTCCGGGTGCTAATAGAAAGCAGTTATAGGTACCAAAAGCTAGCTGAAGTCGGAGATAAGTTCAGATGAAACGTTTACAGAGGACCCAATGCTGTTAAGAAAGCATAGATTAATTACAGCTGGTGGGGGCGGGTTTGTTGCTGTCAGAAGTAGTTTATCTTGTAGTGAAAGTGAAGTAGATAGTTCCTATGAGTTAGTATCGATAGAGATTATAGTTGACAACCGGAATAAATTAATATAGTAACTGGTTCTTTTTACCTACCTCCCGACTCAGATGATACAGTTGGTGAACAGTTCAAAGAAAACTAAGAGAATAATCTCAAACAGGTGCCCCACTCATAGAACTGTACTTGATGGTGATTTCAATTTACCCACAATATATTGGAAAAATACACTTTCAAAGCCGGTGGTAAAATAAAACATCGTCATAAAGTGTACTAAACGGTTTCCGCAAAAATTATTTTGAGTAATACGACCAGGAGCCCACGAAAAGTTTAAATGGTCGCGAAAACATTCTTGATCTCTTATAACAACAAATAAACGTGAGCAAACAGGAAGCATCATGATGGAGACAGGGATTAGCGATCACAAGGTCGTTGTAGTGAGACTGACCAACGCAACATCTGAATCCACGAAAAGTAAACGCAAAACATAGGTATTTAAAACAGCAGATAAAAATTTCCAGAATGAGATTTTCACTCTGCAGCGGAGTGTGCGCTGATATGAAACTTCCTGGCAGATTAAAACTGTGTGCCCGACCGAGACTCGAACTCGGGACCTTTGCCTTTCGCGGGCAAGTGCTCTACCAACTGAGCTACCGAAGCACGACTCACGCCCGGTACTCACAGCTTTACTTCTCCCAGTAGCTCGTCTCCTACATTCCAAACTTTACAGAAGCTCTCCTGCGAAGGTAGGAGACGAGGTACTGGCAGAAGTAAAGCTGTGAGTACCGGGCGTGAGTCGTGCTTCGGTAGCTCAGTTGGTAGAGCACTTGCCCGCGAAAGGCAAAGGTCCCGAGTTCGAGTGTCGGTAGGGCACACAGTTTTAATCTGCCAGGAAGTTTCAGATAAAAATTTGCTTGACGCCAGCCTAAGAGACAGTCTCCACTCCTTCCATACTGGCTATGTCACTGTTGATCAGATGTTGCTTAAGTTCAAGGAAATAGTAGCTGCAGCAGTTGGGATATTTATACCAAATAAGTTAAAGAAAGATTGCACTGAACACTCGTGGTATACAAAATAGGTCAGAACAGTGTTGCAGAAGCAACGAAACAAGCAATGAAAATTTAAAAGGACACAAAATCTCGAAGATGTTTTACTGAATCTCGACACTTAGCGCGGACTTCAATGCGAGATGACCCTAATAGCTCCCACAACGAAACTCTGTCTCGTAATCTGACAGAAAACCCCATGAGAAAAATAAGAGAAATCAGAACTCGTTCAAAAAGATTTAAGTGTAATTTTTCCCCACGCGCTGTTAGAGAGTGGAACGGTAGAGAAAGCTTGGTGATGGTCCGAAGAACTCTCCGCCAAGCACTTAAGTGTGAATCGGAGAGTAATCATTTAGATGTGGATGAAGAATAGCACCCAGCCAGCCGCTGAGATTAACGTCCCTATTCGATGTAGGGGTCACCATCAGCAATGCCACATACCCCAACTTCATGAGACCCAGCGGAGAGGTTCGGAATTTAATCCATGGTGTAGGGAAGCAGCCTACTCACGCCGTAGAAAATTCTCATCAGTCGTTCCATTGTGTACAAGCCAGTCCGCTGTAACTATCTCTGACGTCATAAATGTTGCGCAATACTTTAAAATAACCTAAAATGTTTCTAGCATGTGAGGAGTAATACTAAATTAATATGTTTTGAATATCAGTTCGATAACTTTAACCATTTTCGAAATTCGGATGTTTTTCTGTAAAAATCATTGGCGCAACAGAAAAGAGCTAGAGACTTAAAAATTTATATTCAGATTCCTTTTTCATAATAATTTAATAGAGACAGTACTTTGGATCTCACAAATTAAGATTTCAGTTGAAATTCAATATTTTCTGGTTTTCGTCTTAAAAATTAAGGAAGCAAGATAGATTAAGTAGGCTAATAAATAAGGCTAGGATGTTTATATTTAAGTAGAATGGAGATCCGCTATAACCATAAAGATGTGAGAAGTTTCATTTGAATAACTATAAAACTATAGCGATAGCGTATCTCCAAAGGGCAAGTTCAGAGCTCGTCTACTGCGTGCAGTGTAATTAAATTAATTCTCTCGCCGGAAATAATTGACTTAGCCACGTCAGATTTTTATTATGATGACGTACCTGTGTGCTGATTGCACATTTACATTGAGAGCTTCATATGCCATCAGCGAAAGAAGCTATGATTTATTTGGTAACTTAATGTGGTGCATTACTAGCCCAGCGGCTAATCGGGAGAGCCGATTTGGTCAGGCGTTCCCTTAGCCGTCCGCACCACGGCCTTATATATAAGAACGCTGCGCGAGAGAGTAAGGCCGCAGTTCTCTCCAGACGCTGAATAGCACACCATCTGTGTCGGGAGTCGCGTCGCGTCGGTATCATTGCTATAAACAGCCTCGGATGCCGTATTAAGTTACTCGGGATACGCGTAACCATGAAATCATTTTCGAGTGAAGTGTTAATTCTGGGATGATTTTAATTATCTATCTTCAGTTTGCGTATGTCGTATTTTCACGTGCCGTCGCGGGACAGACATTGTACCATTATTTAGCGTGGCGTTTGATGAACCTAATCATCAAATTATGGCGAGCATTCATTTAAATATTTAATTTGGACAGTTATAGTGGCATCAGCGCATTAGACTCTGATCTGCTCTGTTAGTTAGATTGTGTGGATTCTTTTTTTTTTTTTTTTCTTTCATCTGTGACTTTCAGAATATAGAGAAAGTTTTTTTTTCACGATCATTTTTGATTATAAATCCCAGACAATCTCCTAATTCCTCAGAGCTATAAGCTGTAGCTATAAGTGTATTTCTCAGATGAAGTGGGCACTAGGAATTCTAATTACAGGCTTCACGTTTTGCTAATCACTTTCTGGTTGCCAATATTGTAGTTAGAGAGCCAGTGTTGAGAACGGCAAAACAACAGCATAAATAATAGGAACACTTATATAACAATTAATTCCACCCGCCGCCCCACATATGGTTAATCGGCCGGGAAGTGTTTCTACATTCTACAAAATTTTATAACACGCCATATATTTTCTAACAGCCGCCCCACAATGGCTTTGGCGCAAAGCCTGGTGATCAGGAACTTTGCACCACCACCTCTCCTCCCCCCTGCTGGCCAAATACTGGTACTGACAATTTCATCCATCATCAGGATTCGAACGGGCGTACCTCTGAGTCGAACGCAGGATACATTTGTGCATTAGCGACATACGCTGCGGAGCCTCGTTCTGCCTACAGTAATGTTAATCTAAACCTATATTTCCCAATTTCGCCTTCACAGCACCTACATCTGCTGCATTTCGCAAGTCACCTTTCGGTGTGTGGAGGAGGGTACCTTGTGTACTACTGCTACTACTGCTACTACTGCTACTCCCCGCTTTCCTCTTGGAGTCGGGAATAGTTAGCGGGTTGCATTAGTGGCCTCTCCTACGGAGCCTGGCTTTGCATATGTACGAGAGCAGTTCAATAAGTAATGCAACACATTTTTCTTCTGAAACAGGGGTTGTTTTATTCAGCATTGAAATACACCAGGTTATTCCCCAATCTTTTAGCTACACAACACTATTTTTCAACGTAATCTCCATTCAATGCTACGGCCTTACGCCACCTTGAAATGAGGGCCTGTATGCCTGCACGGTACCATTCCACTGGTCGATGTCGGAGCCAACGTCGTACTGCATCAATAACTTCTTCATCATTGCGTCCTTCATTGGGCCAAACATATGGAAATCCGACGGTGCGAGATCGGGGCTGTAAGGTGCATGAGGAAGAACAGTCCACTGAAGTTTTGTGAGCTCCTCTCGGGTGTGAAGACTTGTGTGAGGTCTTGCGCTGTCATGAAGAAGGAGAAGTTCGTTCAGATTTTTGTGCCTACGAACACGCTGAAGTCGTTTCTTCAATTTCTGAAGAGTAGCACAATACACTTCAGAGTTGATCGTTTGACCATGGGGAAGGACATCGAACAGAATAACCCCTTCAGCGTCCCAGAAGACTGTAACCGTGACTTTACCGGCTGAGGGTATGGCTTTAAACTTTTTCTCGGTAGGGGAGTGGGTGTGGCGCCACTCCATTGATTGCCGTTTTGTTTCAGGTTCGAAGTGATGAACCCATGTTTCATCGCCTGTAACAATCTTTGACAAGAAATTGTCACCCTCAGCCACATGACGAGCAAGCAATTCCGCACAGATGGTTCTCCTTTGCTCTTTATGGTGTTCGGTTAGACAACGAGGGACCCAGCGGGAACAAACCTTTGAATATCCCAACTGGTGAACAATTGTGACAGCACTACCAACAGAGATGTCAAGCTGAGCACTGAGTTGTTTGATGGTGATCCGTCGATCATCTCGAACGAGTGTGTTCGCACGCTCCTCCATTGCAGGAGTCACAGCTGTGCACGGCCGGCCCGCACGCGGGAGATCAGACAGTCTTGCTTGACCTTGCGGCGATGATGACACCGCTTTGCCCAACGACTCACCGTGCTTTTGTCCACTGCCAGATCCCCGTAGACATTCTGCAAGCGCCTATGAATATCTGAGATGCCCTGGTTTTCCGCCAAAAGAAACTCGATCACTGCCCGTTGTTGGCAACGCACATCCGTTACAGACGCCATTTTAACAGCTCCGTACAGCGCTGCCACCTGTCGGAAGTCAATGAAACTATACGAGACGAATCGGGAATGTTTGAAAATATTCCACAAGAAATTTCCGGTTTTTTCAACCAAAATTGGCCGAGAAAAAAAATGTGTTGCATTACTTATTGAACTGCCCTCGTATGTATGTATGTTAAGCGGGGACCTAGAAACGACGGAGAGGCTCCGTCCCCGCCGCAGCCACAGTGTCCGACAACTCCACGACGACTACCTCAGTCCACTCACCCCTCCGTCACCCCACACCGAACCACTGTTTCAGGGTTATTGTCCGGTGTCCCCCCAGGGAACGTCTCACACCAGGCAAGTGTAACCCCTATGTTTGCGTGGTAGATTAATGGTGTTGTACGCGTACGTGGAGAACTTGTTTGCGCAGCTATCGCCGACATGGTGTAACTGAGGCGGAATAAGGGGAACCAGCCCGCATTCGCCGAGGCAGATGGAAAACCGCCTAAAAACCATCCACAGACTGGCCGGTTCACCGGCGCTCCTTCCGGCCCGGAAAGCCGTGCGTTAGACCGCACGGCCAACCGGGCGGGCTTGCGGCTTTGCATATAGTAGTGCTTATTTAAACGTCTGCTTGCCAATTTTGCATATTCAGCACCCACATCTAATATACTTCGCTAGTCGCCTTACGGTGTTTGGAGGAGGGTACTTTAGTACCGCTACCACTTTTCCACACTTAAGTGAATTGTAAGAAAGGAGAACGATTGTTGATAAGCCTCCGTGTGAGGTCGACACACTCTAATTTTACGTTCTTGTTCCTTTTGCGAGATATACACAGAAGGAAAGAATACATCGGCTGACTTTCGTGGAACGGACACACTTGGAATTTTAACAGTAAACTATGCACATTGTGACGTACAACGCTTCCCTTGTTGCCTCTACATTGTAATTGGCTGTGCTCTTCCGTGACGCTTTCGCGCTCACGAAGTGAATCTGTAACGAGACACGCTTCTCTTCTTTGGATCCTCTATAGTTCCTGTATCAATCGTATTTAAAAGGGATTCCATAGAGACGAGCAATATTCAACTATTGGTCGAACGAATGTTTTATATGCTACCTCCTCTGTGGGTGGACTACACTTCCGCAACGAATCTCTGTCTGGCATTTGCCTTAAAAAACGCCTCTGAGCACTAAGGGACTTAACATCTCAGGTCACCAGTCCGCTAGAACTTAGAACTACGTAAACCTAACTAACCTAAGGACATCACACCCATCCATGCCAGAGGCAGGATTCGAACCTGCGACCGTAGCGGTCGCGCGGTTCCAGACTGAAGCGCCTAGAACCGCTCGGCCACCAGCGGCCGGCATTTGCCTTAACTTGCGATTAGTTTCATGTCGTCATTCCACTTTAAATCGCTCCGTATGGGTATTCTTAAATATTTTATGGATGAGACTGATTCCTGTGACACTTCCGAAATCATGTAATCATTCAATAATGGGTATTTCTTAGTGCTTATGTACAATACGTTACATTTATTTATGTTGAGTGCGGAACTGGGTCGAACGCTTTCCGGAAGTCAAGCACACGGCATCAGTCTGCACACCGGTGTCTACTGCTTTTTGGAACTTGGGGACGAACAGAGCGAGCTAGTTTCACACGATTGTTCTTTTCGGTTCCCTTGATGATTCCTACAGAGTAAGTCTTCGGTTTCCAAAAATGTCATAATACATCATCATAAAACATATTTCAAAATCTATGATGATGATGGAAATGATGATGATGATTGGTTTGTGGGGCCCTCAACTGTGCGGTTATCAGCGTCCGTACAAATTCCGAACCTTTGCTCAGCCCAATCTCGCCACTTTCATGATGATGAGGAAATGATGAGGACAACACAAACACCCAGTCATCTCGAGGGAGGTGAAAATCCCTGACCCCGCCGGGAATCGAACCCGGGACCCCGTGCTCGGGAACCGAGAACGCTACAGCGAGACCACGAGCTGCGGACAAAATTCTACGACAGACCGTGCTCAGAGATGTAGTCCTCTGTCATAGATGTGGACCTATAGTTCTGTGCATCTGTTCGATGACCCTTCCTGAAAACCCCAATGCCACGCTTAAAATTTCAGGGCCTGTTCAGGGATATTCTCAGACTGTTTTCAACAGGGTGCGTCAAATAAAAGTGGACCGCACGAGTGGATTCGACTGGACGTGAATGTATGCAGATAACCACACCACATTTCTTCCAACAGGATGGGGCAACTGTCCATACAACAGGCTGAACCTTGGAGCACATTTACACGAGCTTCGCGCCTGACATGGCTGTTAGCGAAGGCGGACCTAGCTGCCCGCCCAGGAAGCCTGATCTGTCAGTATGCGATTACTTTGTGTGGGGCGACCTCAAGTCTAAAGTGCATCGCAACAACCCTCATTGTCTTCAAGAACTACAGCAGAACATCTCGGATGGGACTGCAGCAGGTCCAGCAGTCCAACTACGATCCGCCTTCAGTAACTTGATGATCAGGACCCAAAAGTGCCAAGAGATGAATGGTGGTCATTTTCAACATCAGCTGTAGTCAGGTCAGTACCCTATTTCCTTTTCTCTGCTTTCTGTATACTCTGAAACTCTGTTCTCCTGGCCACTTTTATTTGCCCCACCCTTATCAAGGTAGCCTTGCTCTCGGGTGGCTCTTTACAAAGCAGTAATGAAACTGTGATTTAATTACTCAGTTTATTGCTCCAATTAACTTTGTTTCTGGGAAAACGGCTTCACAACAGCGTATAATTTATCACCCAAACGTGCAAAACAATACACAGAGTAATTAAACAACAAGCGAATTTTATCCATAATGGTTGCGGTTGAACTCCGTGACTGTTCTTTTATAGGGTGTAGAATAACAACAGCTACCAGTCACAACAGAAGGCGATTTTGTTTAATGCGCGACGTGTTTCCGTCTTGTGCCCATCTTGAAGGTGGTTTTACATTCAATTACATGTTTCCTGTTTGCTTATTGTTAAGACTCTCATAATTATTCCGTTTCGTTTAGTTGAAATATAGTGGGTTGTTTTCTCTAGAAATAACATTTAACACTTCACTTCTATCTTACTTTAATTACCGCCTGACAACTATATTTTCCCGTTAAATCACACCGCCAATACTTACAGCTAAGGCAGGGAAAACTAAAAATTCACATAGATTATTTTTATTCATAAAATAAGTGATTGTGTCTTCTAAATCCTGTCGCCAGTCCCGAAGGGACAAATTTTGGAACCAGTTCTGTTCGTAGAAGTAAAAACAATTTGTTTTTAGTGCCGGAATGAATTTCGCAAGACTTTTAACTTCACTAGACTTTTCCATATAAAAGTGAACTTAGTTGTTATTATTATCAAACTGAATTTACTTTCGTCTCGAGAAAATAAGGAAATTATTGCAGTCAAGTACCGTTGCAATGCCGCCCAAGAAATTAGCATGTCTCCACTTCCTTATGCGAATGAACCAGAAAAATTTTAAGTTAACTGTGATCTTTTCCGTTAATTAGTGATATTTTTGATAAATCTTGAACAAAAGTAATTATGGGGTACAATTCTGACCGTAAATTATCACTGTTTTTTCCTAAAAAAGAAAAAAAAGCCCGATCACAAAACTTTCTCTTTCAGATTGTCTGTCTCTCCGGTTACAATACTAAGTACGAAATAAAATATTACCAGCTTGCTCTGTCACACGCAGGAGGAAATAAATCAAACGAAATACAACTAATGTTTACCGAACCGATGGAGACCACAGGTCTCTTATATCAAAATACTCAGAAAATACCTCTTAACAAGCTCTGAAATTTTGAAGTGCGAGTTCGTATTCACCTTGTATAGTCATTTGTAAGTAAATATTGAGCAACAGGATTTAAATAAACACTTATCTATACACTTGTCAAAAAATTGAAGAAAAATTCAGTTGAATCAAGAAGCAAAATATGAAAAATTAATTTTTGTAACCACCTCAAAATTTGTGTGAACAGTGATGTATATGATCTACCTTCTTCAGTTCAACATCATCCTCGTAAGCGAATATTGCTTACTCCAGTTTATAGAACGTGTGTGTATTGTAAATACGATGCTAGTAACAGCTTGTGACCTCTGGAGGGTGTTCCTATGTGTATTACTGATCAACATAGCCCTAAGTTTGAACCCTGTACTACGAGTAAAATCGAAATTTTGTCTTCCCCTGTCAGACAGCGTCACAGCTTGTCCAGAAAAAGTCGTACATATAAATTATCTACGTCTTATTAATGGAAATAAACCCACCTAATGTTGGAGATATAATTCTTCGAAATGCATGTTGGTTATAGCAGTATTTACTTTCAACTGAAATTCGTCTTATGATGTAGTACGGTCAGATTTAGGCACGAGAAGGCACGAGAAGGTAAGCCAAAAATTATTTGCTTGTTTATCTAGTCATCTGTCCTTATTAAGGCTGTTACCACGAGTAAGAGGGAACACAGCATAGCAACAACCAAAAAGAAAAAAGTCTGGGAAAGCATTGGAAGATTTCTGCAAAACGATATTGGCCTACCTTTACTGTGCGTCTCGCACTACGGTTACACAAACAGCATCATAGCCGGTTTTAACTTCCTAATAAGTGGCTCAACGGTGAAATATAGGTGAAACCAGTGCAGGTTGTCAATATTTTTTATTTTTAAGTTTTGAAGAGGCAGCATTTGCAGTTTCCCTTTGTGGCGTTACCTAACGGTCATTGCTTGCGTAGTTGATTTTATAAACAGCATCCCCTACTAGCAAACCAGATGCGCCTTGAGCTGCGGTTACCTGTACTTTAGGTAATTAAGCTATGCACCGCTCCTTTGAAAAAGAATAGCCCAAAGTGGTCATAGGGTTGAGCCGCGTATGTCTGCTTTCATGCCGCACAGCTAATCCGTTGCAAATAATGACCTGTATCTGCGACACTACAATCAAATAGTCTATGGACTGGATAGAATTGCGAGTTGATAAAATACACAGAAATAAAAGTTAGAATTTAAATAAATAATTTGATAAGAAGGATTCTGTTCTAACGTCTGTAATTGATGTGGACAACAGAGAATTATGTTGAATAATGTTTATTCGAGAAAGGACTTTTCAGATAAACAGGAAGTGGTCCTATGATATTCAGTTAAGATACAGACAGAAAATATACTTATCAAACGCAGTAAATTTGTTGAGAGCGTTACAAGGATGTTAACAAAATCCTCGAACTAAATAGTCATCAAAGGTAGGCGAAAACTAGGTCCATTTCGTAATCACAATACACGAAACATTCACCAGCACAAAGCAGTTCAGAGTTCAACATGTTGTTGTTGTTGTGGACTTCAGTCCTGAGACGGGTTTGATGCAGCTCTCCATGCTACTCTATCCTGTGCAAGCTTCTTTGTCTCCTAGTACCTACTGCAACCTACATCCTTCTGAATCTGTTTAGTGTATTCATCTCTTGGTCTCCCTCTACGTTTTTTACCCTCCACGCTGCCCTCCAATAGTAAATTGGTCATCCCTTGATGCCTCAGAACACGTCCTACCAACCGATCCCTTCTTATAGTCAAGTTGCGCCACAAACTTCTCTTTTCCCCAATCCTATTCAATACTTCCTCATTAGTTATATGATCTACCCATCTAATCTTCAGCATTCTTCTGTAGCACCACATTTCGAAAGCTTCTATTCTCTTCTTGTCCAAACTATTTATCGTCCACGTTTCACTTCCATACATGGCTACACTCCATACAAATACTTTCAGAAATCACTTCCTGACACTTAAATCTATACTCGATGTTAACAAATTTCTCTTCTTCAGAAAGGCTTTCCTTGCCATTGCCAGTCTACATTTTATATCCTCTCTACTTCGACCATCATCAGTTATTTTACTCCCCAAATAGCAAAACTCTTACTACTTTAACGGTCTCATTTCCTAATCTAATTCCCTCAGCATCACCCATATTTAATTCGACTACATTCCATTATCCTCGTTTTGCTTTTGTTGATGTTCATCTTATATCCTCCTTTCAAGACACTATCCATTCCGTTCAACTGCTCTTCCAAGTCCTTTGCTGTCTCTGACAGAATTACAATGTCATCGGCGAACCTCAAAGTTCAACATAATGATTTACAAATTATCTCACTCGATCCACAGAATAGTAACTCATTCTCTGTCTATGCTCAGTTCTGTCCCTTGAGAAATTAAAGTATGGTAGTGGCGGTTCACTGCCCAGAATCAAACATCTCCATGATTGAAGACTGCTCGTTACCACAGGCAGGTCTGTATGCTTCCAGAACTCGCGTGAAAGTGTCCAAAATCGCTCCCCTGAAATCTTCACTCGAAACGTCCCAGTCTGCACTTGACTCCCGCAGTGTTACGCTAGTGTCTGCTTTTCTATTGGTTGAAGCTCATCCCTACCAAAAATATATCGCTCTTACGCTCTACAGACATCATTTGACTCAACATGACCACTTTCCCATACTAAACTAATGTAATACAATACTATTTAGACAAAGAAAAGTTGTAAACATTCGGTCACACTCAGAACTTTCACAATAAATATCAGCACAGGTTTTGTCCATAAATAATTAAGCCATTATTCCTGTGCAAGTGCGGTCACGTTAAATGACAACGAATTGCCGTTAAATATTATTTGAACAATTCTTTATGCCATTCGACATAAACGTCTTTCGGTTGCCTCTTCAACTGTGGGGCCCGCTAACACATGTGACTGATCACTTTTATATCAGCACAGTTTCCTAATTGCACTTACAATCAACAATTAAATAAAGTTACTGGCAAAATAGTAAAATATTCATTAAATAACTACAAAAGTATGACAAAATTTGAGGTATTCGTGTATATCCATTTGCTGTGTAATTGTGGCGGATACGATGTTCTGACAAACATGTGCATAATGAAACAGATATAAAAGATGTCGTAAATCAATAAATAAAATAGATACAGTTAGGTAGGTTTCAGAGATGGCAGCTACAGTGCAATGCTGTCATCTGCGATATAGTTTGTTGAAATCTCATGAAGAGATTGAAAGTTGTTAATTCAGAGATTCATTGTGTAAATGATTATTCGCAGTGAAATACTAACCTCTTTAGTTTTAAAGGTACTGAAATATTGTTGTGTATTTGGATGTGCCTCATTTATCTGAGATCGCCGATGTATTCAGATTTGCTTTAGTGCGTGATGTGAACTATCATAGACTCTCATAGAACTGTAAGAAGCCATCTTTCAGTTTGACTCAAAGCCCGACATTGCTGGGAGCACAACCGGCCCTCTTAAGCGATCAACGCATCGTCCAAATACCCCATATGGAGATTTTCCCGTTTCCGTTGACGCTGCTCGTCTTTGCACTTGGCTGGCCGGAAACGGTCAACTAGCCGAGCTGGCTGAGGTGTGCCCTGTGCCCTGGGGCCGCTAGCCTTCAGTTGTGCCACAAATTCATCTTACTTCGTACCAATGCTGGGCGACCAATAAGATCCCCAAAATGTGCGTAAGGCTACATCTTTCTGTCGTTGATGTTGTATCTCGTAATACACTGAAGAGCCAAAGAAACTGGTACACCTGCCTAATATCGTCTAGGGCCCCCGCGAGCACCCAGAAGGAAGACCGCACTGCAGTTCCTTCTCTAAATCCTCGCACAAACGAAAAAATGGCTGACATCGAAATAAGTGTCCAAGGAATAGAAAAGCAACTGGAATCACTCAACAGAGGAACGTCCACTGGACCTGACGGGATACCAATTCGATTCTACACAGAGTACGCGAAAGAACTTGCCCCCCTTCTAACAGCCGTGTACCGCAAGTCTCTAGAGGAACGGAGGGTTCCAAATGATTGGAAAAGAGCACAGGTAGTCCCAGTCTTCAAGAAGGGTCGTCGAGCAGATGCGCAAAACTATAGACCTATATCTCTGACGTCGATCTGTTGTAGAATTTTAGAACATGTATTTTTCTCGAGTATCATGTCGTTTTTGGAAACCCAGAATCTACTATGTAGGAATCAACATGGATTCCGGAAACAGCGATCGTGTGAGACCCAACTCGCTTTATTTGTTCACGAGACCCAGAAAATATTAGATACAGGCTCCCAGGTAGATGCTATTTTTCTTGACTTCTGGAAGGCGTTCGATACAGTTCCGCACTGTCGCCTGATAAACAAAGTAAGAGCCTACGGAATATCAGACCAGCTGTGTGGCTGGATTGAAGAGTTTTTAGCAAACAGAACACAGCATGTTGTTGTCAATGGAGAGGCGTATACAGACGTTAAAGTAACCTCTGGCGTGCCACAGGGGAGTGTTATGGGACCATTGCTTTTCACAATATATATAAATGACCTAGTAGATAGTGTCGGAAGTTCGATGCGGCTTTTCGCGGATGATGCTGTAGTATACAGAGAAGTTGCAGCATTGGAAAATTGTAGCGAAATGCAGGAAGATTTGCAGCGGATAGGCACTTGGTGCAGGGAGCGGCAACTGTCCCTTAACATAGACAAATGTAATGTATTGCGAATACATAGAAAGAAGGATCCTTTATTGTATGATTATATGATAGCGGAACAAACACTGGTAGCAGTTACTTCTGTAAAATATCTGGGAGTATGCGTGCGGAACGATTTGAAGTGGAATGATCATATAAAATTAATTGTTGGTAAGGCGGGTACCAAGTTGAGATTCATTGGGAGAGTGCTTAGAAAATGTAGTCCATCAACAAAGGAGGTGGCTTACAAAACACTCGTTCGACCTGTACTTGAGTATTGCTCATCAGTGTGGGATCCGTACCAGATCGGGTTGACGGAGGACATAGGGAAGATCCAAAGAAGAGCGGCGCGTTTCGTCACAGGGTTATTTGGTAACCGTGATAGCGTTACGGAGATGTTTAATAAACTCAAGTGGCAAACTCTGCAAGAGAGGCGCTCTGCATCGCGGTGTAGCTTGCTCGCCAGGTTTCGAGAGGGTGCGTTTCTGGATGAGGTATCGAATATATTGCTTCCCCCTACTTATACCTCCCGAGGAGATCACGAATGTAAAATTAGAGAGATTAGAGCGCGCACGGAGGCTTTCAGACAGTCGTTCTTCCCGCGAACCATACGCGACTGGAACAGGAAAGGGAGGTAATGACAGTGGCACGTAAAGTGCCCTCCGCCACACACCGTTGGGTGGCTTGCGGAGTATAAATGTAGATGTAGATGTAGATGTAGAAGTGCCGCAACACGACGTGGCATGCACTCGACTAATGTCTGAAGTAGTGCTGGAGGCAACTGACACCATGAATGCTGCAGGGCTGTCCATAAATCCGTAAGAGTACGAGGAGGTGGAGATTCGTCTGAACAGCGCGTTACAAGGCATCCCAGATATGCTCAGTGATGTTCATGTCTGGGGAGTTTAGCTGCCGGCGGAAGTGTTTAAGCTCAGAAGAGTGTTCCTGGAGCCACTTTGTACCAATTATGGACGTGTGGGGTGTCGCATTGTCCTGCTGGAATTGCCCAAGTCCTTCGGAATGCACAATGGACATGAATGGATGCTGGTGATAAGACAGGATGCTTACGTACGTGTCAGCTGTCAGAATCTAGACGTGTCATGGGTCCCATATCACTCCAACTGCATACGCCACACACCATTACAGAGCCTCCACCAGCTAGAAAATTCCCCTACTGACATACAGGGTCCATGGATTCATGATGTAGTGTCCATACCCGTATACGTCCGTTCGCTCGATACGACTTGAAACGAGATTCGTCCGATCAGGCAGCATGTTTCCGATCATCAACAGTCTAATGTCAGTGTTGCCGGGCCCAGGCGAGGCGTAAAGCTTTGTGCACGAGTGGGCCTTCGGCTCCAAAAGCCCATACCGATGATGTTTCGTTGAATGGTTCGGCACGCTTACACTTCTTGATGGCCCAGCATCGAAATCTACAGCAATTTGCGGAGGGGTTGCACTTAAGTCACGTTGAACGATTCTCTTCAGTCGTCGTTGGTCTCGTTCTTGCAGGATCTTTTTCCGGCCGCATCGATGTCGGAGATTCGATGTTTTACCAGATTTCTGATATTCCCGGGACATTCGTAAAATGGTCGTACGGGACAAATCCCACTTCATCGCTGCCTCGGAGATGCTGTGTCTCATTGCTCGTGCGCCGACTATAACACCATGTTAAAACTCACTTAAGGGGCTCCGGAACGCCCTATACTTGCAATGTTAAAATAACGCTTATAAATTACATCTTTCCTCACAAAGTATTTGAGGTAGGAAGTTGAACTTTTTACAGATTATTTATTGGAATATGGGCTACAACTTAACACAGGGATTTTACAAAATTTTAGTTCAGTTATTAAAGATGATTTTTTTTCAATTGTAATGAAAATTCACAACATTTTTTTGCAATCTTTTATTTATATGTTCAAAAATATACAGTTTTTTGGAAAAAGGCTGTGTTAAATTATGCAGAAGGTACTGTGTAACATTTACTGAAAGTTTGAAACAAATATGTTTGGAAGATCCTTAGAAAACATGTAATTAGTATGAAAAAATAAAAGTTTTGGGAATCGAGCGACAAAGATTGGATTAACTTTTTAGTGCATTCCAGGTCCATAGGATGGATTATCTTCATCCTCTGCAAACTCCTCCTCCAGCTTCCTCTTGTTCCTCCTCCTGTTTACTCTTGCTTGTATTTCTGGACTCTTTAAAGCCCTGTCTGCAGCCCAAAGGCGTTCCTTGTCTAAAGCAAGCGTCGCTCGTACCATGTTAGAACCTATCTTCATTCCCATATTTCTAAATACCTTTGGCTTTCCAACGTTTCTCCTTTTCTTAAAAGCCTTCAGAGGATTTCTAATAACTTTACTTTTACTCATTATTATACTTCAACAAAACAGAGACTCAAGAAACAGAATTAATTACGAATATTTTCGAGATAACGACAGAGTAAATAAACATGAAACAATCGACAATCACACCAGCGATATATATTGAACCATCACAGGTTAGCCACAACACATACTTTATCTCACATCACTAAAATGTACCTGATGAACACGGACGTTAATAATAACACCATTTGACAGCAGTTTAACAGCGCCACAGTGGGTCACGCCCATGTAGAACACATTTCAAAAAAAAATTTAAAAATAGTTGTAGTCTTCGGAATTGAATAACTTATACATCTATTAAAAGGTAATAGTCTGCAGATTCAGAAAACGCAAAAAAGTAAAAATTGAACTTTTCATGATTTTGAGCCTTTCCGGAGCCCCTTAAATCTTGATAACCAGCTATTGTGGCAGCAGTAGCCGATGTAACAACTACGCCAGACGCTTGTTGTCTTATAGAGGCGTTGTCGACCCCAGAGCCGTATTCTGCCCGTTTACATATCTCTGTATTTGAACACGCATGCCTATATCAGTTTCTTTTGCGCTTCAGAGTAAGAGTGTGTTTCCTTGGCTGTATGTTCTCACAAATTTGAGACATAGGAGCATCTGGCTTTTCAGAAGGAAAAAGTTGTGTCGGATTAAATTTTTGTGAGAGGCTATCCAGACTCCGGGTTGACTGTCACAGTAATTGGGGCAGATTGTTACGGGTTGTTTGGATGCGGAAAAAGAAAAAAAAGAATAATGACGGCGGTGCAAGTCTGAGCTATCTTTTCACCATCAGTTTCACTGGGGCGGGGGGATTTTCGTACAATATCTCACTAAAATTCGGATACTGATTTGATAGTCAGCTGCAGCTGACTATCCTTTTTTACCTACCTCACTGTTGCAAACATGTCCGAAGCAACTCCTCGTCAGATTTTCTCTTTTAGGATCCATCGATATCTTCAACTGGAACGAGCGTGGAAAACACTACAAAAACCTGCCGGGATACGTTGTCACGTATGAAGCTAAAATGGTTCAAATGGCTCTGAGCACTATGGGACTCAACTGCTGAGGTCATTAGTCCCCTAGAACTTAGAACTAGTTAAACCTAACTAACCTAAGGACATCTCAAACATCCATGCCCGAGGCAGGATTCGAACCTGCGACCGTAGCGGTCTTGCGGTTCCAGACTGCAGCGCCTTTAACCGCACGGCCACTTCGGCCGGCATGAAGCTAAACTTACAAGGGGAGGCCGCCAATTGTGAAATTCAGATTCGATTCATACTGCGCATAATAAAAGCTCATGGCCAGAGGTGTAATGTGGCAAAGCACCAAGATGCACTTCTCAGCCGTTGTCGAGAAAATCGACAGTTAAAAGAAACCGTTGCGGTGAAATACTCTCTACGATTAATAACTTTCCACAGCGTCGTGGCGCAGCGGTAAGCGCTCGGGTTTGTAATCCGAAGGTCGCCGGATCGAATCTCGCACCATGCAATTTTTATTATTATTATTATTTTGTAATTCAAATATATATATATATATATATATATATATATATATATATAAACTATTAATGAATTGCTTATGCATGTTGGTGAAGGCGGATCGCTCTCCAATCGTACCGCCTCCTTTTTTCCGTTTGTTTAACAGGGTGTACCAAAGCTCTCCCGTCCGCACTGATTTTCGACGATGTTATAAGTTGCGCTGGGGACCGCATCTACCTTCTTTCGAAGTTAGCACGCAACTACGCTGTTATGCGGCGGCTCGTTTCGGCCCATTCAACATCTGTCCTTCAAGTGTAACGAGCGAGTAACGGAGTTTATATTTCATACCTGCCACAGCAAGTTTGTGGTCGTGGGGTCTCTATTCTAATTCGAACGTTTGACTTACGCTATACGTATTCGTTTCGGAATATCGTTTCTACGTCCTCCGTTAACTATTCGTGGTTAACATTATGAAGACAATTAATAACATTTGTGAAATACAACTTTGTTTGCGGAAAAGATAATGATGTTCGAAGTCGCCAGTTTTTCCACGACAAACGACTTTCAACAACTTATTATATGCATAATTGTTGCAACTGATTGCCCGGAATTATATATATATATATATATATATATATATATATATATATATATATATATATATATTTGAATTACAAAAAACAAATACTAAATAAAAAAAAAAGGTTGAATGGCGCGAGATTCGATCCGGCGACTTTCGGATTACGAACCCGAGCGCTAACCGCTGCACCACGACGCTGTAGAAAGTTACTAATCGTAGAGGGTATTTCACCGCAACGGTTTCTTTTAACTGTCGATTTTCTCGACAACGGGTAAGAAGTGCATCTTGGTGCTTTGCCACATTACACCTCTGGCCATGAGCTTTTATTATGCGCAATATGAATCGAATCTGAATTTCACAATTGGCGGACTCCCCTTGTTAGAAATTGTTGTGGCAACCAGTTCCGTACAGACATTTCGGACAAAAATCGAAGTGAATAAACAGACCTTGAAACTAACCTCAGTGTTTATAGAGACTAGTATTCTACAGCTGCCATAAAATAATAGAAAATAGTTGAGATACTGAGTTCATTGAACACAGAGTGGATAATGAGAGCTAATTATAACAATATATGAATATTTGGAACTTCAAAAACATAAAAACACCAATGAAATTTAGAAGACTGTTGCTAATGTCCAGAAACTTCGTGCAGCCCACTCAGAATACTTTGATCGTAGAGTGGTTTGAGTTTAGACCGCTAGGAAGCAGCAGCGACTGAGAATTACAATACGGCCATTGCGTTCGTCTTGCTTCAGGCAGTATGCATAATCTGTGCAAGTTTCTTAAGTGCGTGTAGTTCAAGAGACAAATAAGAAAAAATAGCGACATAATGAAATTAATGCCAGATGAACTGCATACAGTCATTCTTTGAAGACTAGGGTTTAACATCTTGCCGACAAGTTCATTAGAAAGGGCACAAAATCTCTGACTGGGGAACATACGAAGGTAAATCGGCAGTATCCTTTTCAGTTGATCACAAGCAGTTTACGTAAATCACGGAAGAACTAAATACGGTCGATCGAAAGTGTATTCGAATAGAAATACACTGAAATGCGAGTCTAGTATTTTATTAATGCGCCACCTTGCTGGAGAAAGCTATATGAACACCGTTTGTACAGAAAATGTGGATTCCGTATAACATGGTTTCAGAGAACACGGTAGTGGATCAACTGTAGAGGATGTCCCATTTGTCTTGACTACCCCAGAAAACTATTTGTCCAGAAACAAAATAGGAAATGGAAGGAGCAAGTGTTTAACTACTAGGGAGACATCAGCCAGGGTGACTGTTTTTCATGTCGCTCCTGCTGAAGATGCGAGCAGCAGGCCGTCATTATTTTTAAATAACGCCATACATATTTTATTCGGTAATCACCTTTACCTTCTCAACACCTCTTCAAGAACTTATGACTGTAGCGTTATCAAAAACGTAATACAACACTGACTTCGACTCTCGTGTACTAATACGCAGTGCAGGTACTCTGAGTAACGTAAGTCGTCCGCTTGGTGAAGCCGTCAGTAAACAAAAGGAAAGACAAGGAAGATGCTCCCCGGTGATTCAGTTAACGGTCTTCGGTTAAAGGTCCGTGTGAGTACAGTGTATATGAACGTTGAGAAGGTGGAAATGCTATTCATGTGTGGAGAATGTGAGTTAGCGGAATTGTAATTGCAATGTTCCCCAGGTAGCTAAACAACATTTGCTTGATACATTTTTCATTTTGCTTCTGGATAGAAGGTTCTTTAGAGCGGTAAACATAAGGGGAACATGAAGTTCAACAGACTAAATAGCGGCCTCGGCTTTGATTGCACATCACAGTACCTGGTCTCCCGATATCTGCTGTTACTTGAAAGCAGTCGTAAAGCGAAAGAGAATGCAAAAGACGCCAGACGGTTCTGCAGAGGGTGCAGGGGAGCAATATTGAACCCACTAGCAAACACGATCTCACGGCTGATTTTTCAAATAGATACGCGGGGAAGTATTTAGATGTGCCGTGTTAATGCCAGGTATTACAGGCAAGGAAGACATTACAAACGAAATTAATAATCACTGACTTCATCTCTATATCAGTCATTGTTGATTGGGGTACCATAAATGCGTGAGAAAGGTTACAGATGTTAATGTGGTTAGGAACCGATGGTGATGCCTCCCCAGTTTCCCTCATCACTCCTAGTACGTTGGCTTCGACATAAAACCGGATGTACAGGGTGTTTCAAAAATGACCGGTATATTTGAAACGGCAATAAAAACTAAACGAGCAGCGATAGAAATACACCGTTTGTTGCAATATGCTTGGGACAACAGTACATTTTCAGGCGGACAAACTTTCGAAATTACAGTAGTTACAATTTTCAACAACAGATGGCACTGCAAGTGATGTGAAAGATATAGAAGACAACGCACTCTGTAGGTGCGCCATTCTGTACGTCGTCTTTCTGCTGTAAGCGTGTGCTGTTCACAACGTGCAAGTGTGCTGTAGACAACATGGTTTATTCCTTAGAACAGAGGATTTTTCTGGTGTTGGAATTCCACCGCCTAGAACACAGTGTTGTTGCAACAAGACGAAGTTTTCAACGCAGGTTTAATGTAACCAAAGGACCGAAAAGCGATACAATAAAGGATCTGTTTGAAAAATTTCAACGGACTGGGAACGTGACGGATGAACGTGCTGGAAAGGTAGGGCGACCGCGTACGGCAACCACAGAGGGCAACGCGCAGCTAGTGCAGCAGGTGATCCGACAGCGGCCTCGGGTTTCCGTTCGCCGTGTTGCAGCTGCGGTCCAAATGACGCCAACGTCCACGTATCGTCTCATGCGCCAGAGTTTACACCTCTATCCATACAAAATTCAAACGCGGCAACCCCTCAGCGCCGCTACCATTGCTGCACGAGAGACATTCGCTAACGATATAGTGCACAGGATTGATGACGGCGATATGCATGTGGGCAGCATTTGGTTTACTGACGAAGCTTATTTTTACCTGGACGGCTTCGTCAATAAACAGAACTGGCGCATATGGGGAACCGAAAAGCCCCATGTTGCAGTCCCATCGTCCCTGCATCCTCAAAAAGTACTGGTCTGGGCCGCCATTTCTTCCGAAGGAATCATTGGCCCATTTTTCAGATCCGAAACGATTACTGCATCACGCTATCTGGACATTCTTCGTGAATTTGTGGCGGTACAAACTGCCTTAGACGACACTGCGAACACCTCGTGGTTTATGCAAGATGGTGCCCGGCCACATCGCACGGCCGACGTCTTTAATTTCCTGAATGAATATTTCGACGATCGTGTGATTGCTTTGGGCTATCCGAAACATACAGGAGACGGCGTGGATTGGCCTCCCTATTCGCCAGACACGAACCCCTGTGACTTCTTTCTGTGGGGACACTTGAAAGACCAGGTGTACCGCCAGAATCCAGAAACAATTGAACAGCTGAAGCAGTACATCTCATCTGCATGTGAAGCCATTCCGCCAGACACGTTGTCAAAGGTTTCGGGTAATTTCATTCAGAGACTACGCCATATTATTGCTACGCATGGTGGATATGTGGAAAATATCGTACTATAGAGTTTCCCAGACCGCAGCGCCATCTGTTGTTGAAAATTGTAACTACTGTAATTTCGAAAGTTTGTCTGCCTGAAAATGTACTGTTGTTCCAAGCATATTGCAACAAACGGTGTATTTCTATCGCTGCTCGTTTAGTTTTTATTGCCGTTTCAAATATACCGGTCATTTTTGAAACACCCTGTAGTTAGTGCGTGCTATTCACATGAAAAGGAGAGGGTTAAACCCGTAAACAGTGCTGCGTGACACGTGTGTGACAGCTCCGCGTCACGCGAGATTAGTGCGGCATCGAGTGGAATTTTCCACTCAAAATCAACGGCATCGTGAATCACAAACGGCGCAACCGTAACATTTGCGGACTGACTCTGTTAGTATGACGCAGGTGAGGCTCTTGCTGTGGTTATGCAGTTCTGAGATAACTACTATTTCGCTTAGACGTTTGAAAGCGATCTATATTATCATTGCGCAAATTCGCGACGTGGGTAACTCGGCAGTCGCACCTATGTCTGTATGATGGATAGTGTGTAAGAAGGCTTCATTAGCCTGAAATCATCTTCGAGCTATGTGTATTAAAAAACGCTAATTATCATTTTGCACTTTTCATAACTGATATCAGAGATTATTACACATTTGATTTTTACTCTTAGCACCTGAAGCTATTGTAACGTAGCTTGCGTCATGGTCACTGTTCGTAAGTTGCGGAAAAAAATGGTGTTATGTGTAAGTTGCGTGAATCTCATTTTGAATAAGAAAATGCTATCTGACATAGAAATCAACGTAAAAGATTGGGTCGCCACCGACTCTAGCCACACGACAAATAAAGGGTTCGAATGAATCGGAAAATTAATTAATTTAATCCTAAGGAAAAAACTAATTAATTTAATCCTAAGGAAAAAACTCATAAAAGAACATTTATTATACTATCACTCATAAAGAATGGGATGTAATTACTAGTTTGGTCCAGGCACTGTTCACGTGAATCAAATATTAAAATAAAGTAAATAATGTGTGAACGCTGTGCATAAGAGCAGCTTGCAGCAGCACTCCTGAAAACAACGTCTATTCTAAATAATTTGTTTTAAATAAAAAGGTAACACTACTTATTGGGCCCATGCGCATGGAAACGCTATGGATGGACTAACAAGGAAACTACACTCCTGGAAATTGAAATAAGAACACCGTGAATTCATTGTCCCAGGAAGGGGAAACTTTATTGACACATTCCTGGGGTCAGATACATCACATGATCACACTGACAGAACCACAGGCACATAGACACAGGCAACAGAGCATGCACAATGTCGGCACTAGTACAGTGTATGTCCACCTTTCGCAGCAATGCAGGCTGCTATTCTCCCATGGAGACGATCGTAGAGATGCTGGATGTAGTCCTGTGGAACGGCTTGCCATGCCATTTCCACCTGGCGCCTCAGTTGGACCAGCGTTCGTGCTGGACGTGCAGACCGCGTGAGACGACGCTTCATCCAGTCCCAAACATGCTCAATGGGGGACAGATCCGGAGATCTTGCTGGCCAGGGTAGTTGACTTACACCTTCTAGAGCACGTTGGGTGGCACGGGATACATGCGGACGTGCATTGTCCTGTTGGAACAGCAAGTTCCCTTGCCGGTCTAGGAATGGTAGAACGATGGGTTCGATGACGGTTTGGATGTACCGTGCACTATTCAGTGTCCCCTCGACGATCACCAGTGGTGTACGGCCAGTGTAGGAGATCGCTCCCCACACCATGATGCCGGGTGTTGGCCCTGTGTGCCTCGGTCGTATGCAGTCCTGATTGTGGCGCTCACCTGCACGGCGCCAAACACGCATACGACCATCATTGGCACCAAGGCAGAAGCGACTCTCATCGCTGAAGACGACACGTCTCCATTCGTCCCTCCATTCACGCCTGTCGCGACACCACTGGAGGCGGGCTGTACGATGTTGGGGCGTGAGCGGAAGACGGCCTAACGGTGTGCGGGACCGTAGCCCAGCTTCATGGAGACGGTTGCGAATGGTCCTCGCCGATACCCCAGGAGCAACAGTGTCCCTAATTTGCCGGGAAGTGGCGGTGCGGTCCCCTACGGCACTGCGTAGGATCCTACGGTCTTGGCGTGCATCCGTGCGTCGCTGCGGTCCGGTCCCAGGTCGACGGGCACGTGCACCTTCCGCCGACCACTGGCGACAACATCGATGTACTGTGGAGACCTCACGCCCCACGTGTTGAGCAATTCGGCGGTACGTCCACCCGGCCTCCCGCATGCCCACTATACGCCCTCGCTCAAAGTCCGTCAACTGCACATACGGTTCACGTCCACGCTGTCGCGGCATGCTACCAGTGTTAAAGACTGCGATGGAGCTCCGTATGCCACGGCAAACTGGCTGACACTGACGGCGGCGGTGCACAAATGCTGCGCAGCTAGCGCCATTCGACGGCCAACACCGCGGTTCCTGGTGTGTCCGCTGTGCCTGGTGTGTCCGCTGTGCCGTGCGTGTGATCATTGCTTGTACAGCCCTCTCGCAGTGTCCGGAGCAAGTATGGTGGGTCTGACACACCGGTGTCAATGTGTTCTTTTTTCCATTTCCAGGAGTGTATAAGGTAAATAACGTAGGTAACAGAGGCGTAACATCGGTACACAGGAGAAGATTGGCGGCAAAATGATTTATTCCCTAAAAGAGTGATGTAATGCAGCTACACAACTGCTGATGGCTGGTAACTAAGTACAATTTCTTGTAAAAAGGTACATGATTCACGATACACTCTTATGCCCACGTGGTTTGCGGGGACACAGTTTCTACATACCGTGGCCAAGTTTTAACCACATTAAACCACGCAACCACGAACAATTAACATTTTTCAGAAGGCACATTTGAATGGACAAAGGGTGATGGCAGTGGGCCAACAAACCCTAATATTAAACCAAATGGATGGCTTCCAACTGACATATGGTAAATGAGACAAAGAAAATTCACGAAGAGGCAAAATTATTAAGGTACAGGAAAGATTAGAACGTATACACAAGCAGTTGCAGGCCAACCGAGGGTGCACTTCTTACATATGCAACACCCTTGCGCTACGTTCTTCTTACGGATCAAAGTCTGCATTAGGAATTAAACCGAAAGTCTGCAGAAGCCTTGCATTCCTTACTCCGACAAGGTTAAACAATCTTTACAAGACGAGACGCGAGACCAAAAGCTAAAAAGCTTTCCTTTCGCTACGAGAGAACGCGCCATGCAGCTTAACCAAGTCACCGTCCATCGAAGAGAGCTCGGCTGTAGACCCTCGGCGCGCTGGAAGCAGACCGACCAAATGGCTCTGAGCACTATGGGACTCAACTACTGAGGTCATTAGTCCCCTAGAACTTAGAACTAGTTAAACCTAACTAACCTAAGGACTTCACAAACATCCATGCCCGAGGCAGGATTCGAACCTGCGACCGTAGCGGTCTTGCGGTTCCAGACTGCAGCGCCTTTAACCGCACGGCCACTTCGACAGACCGACCGTCTCGCACACTCCAACGTCTCCCACACGATTCCGTGGCCAGGAAAATCCAGAGATGAGGCTTCCGCCACCAACCTCAGACCGCTAACTTTCACGCAAGGAGAGCAAACCTCTTTGCCTAACTGAAAACTACACGAGTTGATCATTCTGTACGACTACCGCTGATTCTCTGCAGCAGACTAAACTTTTTTTTTTTTTTTTTTTTGGTCATCTGTCTACTGACTGGTTTGATGCGGCACGCCACAAATTCCTTTCCTGTGCTAACCTCTTCATCTCAGAGTAGCACTTGCAACCTACGTCCTCAATTATTTGCTTGACGTATTCCAATCTCTGTCTTCCTCTACAGTTTTTGCCCTCTACAGCTCCCTCTAGTACCATGGAAGTCATTCCCTCATGTCTTAGCAGATGTCCTATCATCCTGTCCCTTCTCCTTATCAGTGTTTTCCACATATTCCTTTCCTCTCCGATTCTGCGTAGAACCTCCTCATTCCTTACCTTATCAGTCCACCTAATTTTCAACATTCGTCTATAGCACCACATCTCAAATGCTTCGATTCTCTTCTGTTCCGGTTTTCCCACAGTCCATGTTTCAATACCATACAATACTGTACTCCAGACGTACATCCTCAGAAATTTCTTCCTCAAATTAAGGCCGGTATTTGATATTAGTAGACTTCTCTTGGCCAGAAATGCCTTTTTTGCCATAGCGAGTCTGCTTTTGATGTCCTCCTTGCTCCGTCCGTCATTGGTTATTTTACTGCCTAGGTAGCAGAATTCCTTAACTTCATTGACTTCGTGACCATCAATCCTGATGTTAAGTTTCTCGCTGTTCTCATTTCTACTACTTCTCATTACCTTCGTCTTTCTCCGATTTACTCTCAAACCATACTGTGTACTCATTAGACTGTTCATTCCGTTCAGCAGATCATTTAATTCTTCTTCACTTTCACTCAGGATAGCAATGTCATCAGCTAATCGTATCATTGATATCCTTTCACTTTGTATTTTAATTCCACTCCTGAACCTTTCTTTTATTTCCCTCATTGTTTCCTCGATGTACAGATTGAAGAGTAGGGGCGAAAGGCTACAGCCTTGTCTTACACCCTTCTTAATACGAGCACTTCGTTCTTGATCGTCCACTCTTCTTATTCCCTCTTGATTGTTGTACATATTGTATATGACCCGTATCTCCCTATAGCTTACCCCTACTTTTTTCAGAATCTCGAACAGCTTGCACCATTTTATATTGTCCAACGCTTTTTCCAGGTCGACAAATCCTATGAAAGTGTCTTGATTTTTCTTTAGCCTTGTTTCCATTATTAGCCTTAACGTCAGAATTGCCTCTCTCGTCCCTTTACTTTTCCTAAAGCCAAACTGATCGTCACCTAGCGCATTCTCAATTTTCTTTTCCATTCTTCTGTATATTATTCTTGTAAACAGCTTCGATGCATGAGCTGTTAAGCTGATTGTGCGATAATTCTCGCACTTGTCAGCTCTTGCCGTCTTCGGAATTGTGTGGATGATGCTTTTCCGAAAGTCAGATGGTATATCGCCAGACTCATATATTCTACACACCAACGTGAATAGTCGTTTTGTTGCCACTTCCCCCAATGATTTTAGAAATTCTGATGGAATGTTATCTATCCCTTCTGCCTTATTTGACCGTAAGTCCTCCAAAGCTCTTTTAAATTCCGATTCTAATACTGGATCCCCTATCTCTTCTAAATCGACTCCTGTTTCTTCTTCTATCACATCAGACAACTCTTCACCCTCATAGAGGCTTTCAATGTATTCTTTCCACCTATCTGTTCTCTCCTCTGCATTTAACAGTGGAATTCCCGTTGCACTCTTAATGTTATCACCGTTGATTTTAATGTCGCCAAAGGTTGTTTTGACTTTCCTGTATGCTGAGTCTGTCCTTCCGACAATCATATCTTTTTCGATGTCTTCCCATTTTTCCTGCAGCCATTTCGTCTTAGCTTCCCTGCACTTCCTATTTATTTCATTCCTCAGCGACTTGTATTTCTGTATTCCTGATTTTCCCAGAACATGTTTGTACTTCCTCCTTTCATCAATCAACTGAAGTATTTCTTCTGTTACCCATGGTTTCTTCGCAGCTACCTTCTTTGTACCTATGTTTTCCTTCCCAACTTCTGTGATGGCCCTTTTAAGAGATGTCCATTCCTCTTCAACTGTACTGCCTACTGCGCTATTCCTTATTGCTGTATCTATAGCGTTAGAGAACTTCAGACGTATCTCGTCATTCCTTAGTACTTCCGTATCCCACTTCTTTGCGTATTGATTCTTCCTGACTAATGTCTAGAACTTCAGCCTACTCTTCATCACTACTATATTGTGATCTGAGTCTATATCTGCTCCTGGGTACGCCTTACAATCCAGTATCTGATTTCGGAATCTCTGTCTGACCATGATGTAATCTAATTGAAATCTTCCCGTATCTCCCGGCCTTTTCCAAGTATACCTCCTCCTCTTGTGATTCTTGAACAGGGTATTCGCTATTACTAGCTGAAACTTGTTACAGAACTCAATTAGTCTTTCTCCTCTTTCATTCCTTGTCCCAAGCCCATATTCGCCTGTAACCTTTTCTTCTACTCCTTCCCCTACAACTGCATTCCAGTCGCCCATGACTATTAGATTTTCGTCCCCCTTTACATACTGCATTACCCTTTCAATATCCTCATACACTTTCTCTATCTGTTCATCTTCAGCTTGCGACGTCGGCATGTATACCTGAACTATCGTTGTCGGTGTTGGTCTGCTGTCGATTCTGATTAGAACAACCCGGTCACTGAACTGTTCACAGTAACACACCCTCTGCCCTACCTTCCTATTCATAACGAATCCTACACCTGTTATACCATTTTATGCTGCTGTTGATATTACCTGATACTCATCTGACCAGAAACCCTTGTCTTCCTTCCACTTCACTTCACTGACCCCTACTATATCTAGATTGAGCCTTTGCATTTCCCTTTTCAGATTTTCTAGTTTCCCTACCACGTTCAAGCTTCTGACATTCCACGCCCCGACTCGTAGAACGTTATCCTTTCGTAGATTATTCAATCTTTTTCTCATGGTAACCTCCCCCTTGGCAGTCCCCTCCCGGAGATCCGAATGGGGGACTATTCCGGAATCTTTTGCCAATGGAGAGATCATCATGACACTTCTTCAATTACAGGCCACATGTCCTGTGGATACACGTTACGTGTCTTTAATGCAGTGGTTTCCATTGCCTTCTGCATCCTCATGTAGTTGATCATTGCAGATTCTTCCGCCTTTAGCGGCAATTTCCCACCCCTAGGACAAGAGAGTGCCCTGAACCTCTATCCGCTCCTCCGCCCTCTTTGACAAGGCCGTTGGCAGAATGAGGCTGACTTCTTATGCCGGAAGTCTTCGGCCGCCAATGCTGATTATTTATCAAAATTTAGGCAGTGGCGGGGATCGAACCCAGGACCGAAGACGTTTTGATTATGAATCAAAGACGCTACCCCTAGACCACGGGTACATCGTCAGACTGAACTACCGTATAGCAAAATGAAACACACCCACGTTCATTCATTCACGCCTTCCAGAGAGTTTTGTATCACTGGAAAGTAAACAAAATGATAATGGAAGGGGACTACAGGACCCTTTCACTATACTGAAATCCCGCGAGCCACCGTTCAACATGTCACGGAGGGCACCTAAAGTAGATTGTCAACCCCTTTCCTACCCCCACTCCTTTTCCCTGGTGTGTGGGGGGAATCACAGTCGACGGCAGCACTTCATACGATCTGCAGTTTCTCTGGTTTCGCTTCACCATCGTTTCGTGAGTAATACTTTGCTTGTTCTTCTTGGACGGTGCATTTTCGGAATGTCAACAGTAAACTTCTCTCTGATGCTCAACGCCACTCTTGTAGCGCCTGCGACTGGAGTTTATCAAGCGTCTCTGAAACATCCTCGCTGTTAGTAAACGATCCTCTGACGAAATGCATCGCTCTTCGTTGAATCTTTGACATCTCTCGTATCAAGGAAACCTGTTAAGCGTCCTAGAGTCACGAGAAATACTCAACAATCGACCGGACGAATGTTTTGTAGGTCAATTCGTTCATGAACGAATTACATTTCTTCCACTGAATCTTTGCCTGACATCTGCACTCCTTACAAATACCAGTATGTGTGGTTTCCACTTGTTGTTACTCCTAGATAGTGTGCTTCCAGTTATATATCACCAATAATGTAGTGGAACACAATAATGTAGGGGCCTTTGAAAAGGCCGTGCAAAAATAAAAACTAGTTACGTATTTGGTATAAACCTTTTTTATTTTTCGACATAGTCTCATTTTAGACTTACACATTTCATCAAACGCTGTTTTAATTTGTTGATCCCTTGTGAATAATAGGAATTGTCCAAGTCTGCAAAATAGCTATTAGTTACTGCAATCACATCCTCGTTTGAACGAAATCTTTGTCCCGCCAGTTATTTCTTCAAATTGGGGAACAAACAGTAGTCCGAGGGAACCACGTCTGGAGAAAAGGGAGATGTGAAACGAATTGTAATCATATTACCATTAATTTTGCGACGACAACTGCTGAGGTGTGTGCTAGTGCATTGTCGTGATAGAAAAGGACTTTTTTGCGGTTCTGTCGCCGGCGTTTTTCTTGCAGCTCGGTTTTCAAACGGTCCAATAACGATGAATAAAATTTACCTGTAGTATTTTTACCCTTTTCCAAATAGCCGATGAGGATTATCCCTTGCCGGCCGTGGTGGCCGAGCGGTTCTAGGCGCTACAGTCCGGAATCGCGCGACCGCTCAGGTCGCAGTTTCGAGTCCTGCCTCGGGCATGGATGTGTGTGGTGTCCTTAGGTTAGTTAGGTTTAAGTAGTTCTAAGTCTAGGGGACTGATGACGTCAGATGTTAAGTGCCATAGTGCTTAGAGCCATTTGAACCCTTTGATTATCCCTTGCAAAAACCAAAAGACAATCGCCATAACCTTTCCAGCCGAAGGAATGTGGTCTTCACCTTTTTTGTTGCAGATTCTCCCTTGTGTAACCCGTTGTTTAGATTGTTGTTTGGTCTCAGGGGTGTAGTAATGTATCCATGTTTCATCCACAGTGACGAAACGACGCTTAAACTCCTGCGGATTCTTCCTGAACAGCTGCAAACCATCCTTGCAACATTTCACAAGATTCCGTTTTTGGTGAAGCGTGAGCAATCGCGGAACCTATCTTGCGGATAGATTTCTCATGTCCAAATGTTTACGCAAAAATATTATGTACCCGTTCATTCAGGATGCCCACAGCAATAGCAATTTCACGCATCTCAACTCTTCTTTCACTCAACACCATATCACGGATTTTATCAATGATTTCTGGAGTCGTAACCTCCACAGGGTGTCCAGAACGTTCAGCATCACTTGTGCCCATATGACCACTCCGAAAATTTTTAAACCACTTATAAACTGTTGTAATCGAAAGTGCAGAGTCACCGTAATGTTTATCAAGCTTCTCTTTACTTTCCTGAGGCGTTTTGCCTTTCATAAAGTAATGTTTAACCACCACACGAAATTCTTTTTCGTCCATTTTTTGCCAATCACTCGACTTCCTTGATTCATACGAATGCCAAATACAAAGAAATAGACCAATATGGCTGAAACTCGGTGTGCGTTCTTTCCAAAGATGCTACCAACTAAACATGACCTCGATACGCGCCGCTTGTGCCATCTCTCGGATTTTGCACGCTCCTAGTACGCTCAATGGTCAATTATTTGCCTTTATACAACTGTCAGAAACAAAAATAGTTACTAGTTTGCTGAATTGTGCAATGTTTTACATTTAAAGCTACATTATTTATTGAAGCACCTTCCCCTAGGCCTTACGTGACCAACTGGACCCTGAAGAGATAATTTCAATTTCTAACTTTTGCAAAATGTAGACTGAGCCTTCTATTCAGTCGCCAGTAGGCTACGCTACAGGGGTGCTCAAGGGCGCACCGAACGAAAGACATCCTGTGTCTCAGTACCTTGCAACACACCTACGATCTCCAATAACACTTTACTTTGATTTGACTCAATCACAAAACACTTTAAAACGTTAATACAGGGTTATTACAAATGATTGAAGCGATTTCACAGCTCTACAATAACTTTATTATTTTAGATATTTTCACAATGCTTTGCACACACATACAAAAACTCAAAAAGTTTTTTTAGGCATTCACAAATGTTCGATATGTGCCCCTTTAGTGATTCGGCAGAGATCAAGCCGATAATAAAGTTCCTCCCACACTCGGCGCAGCATGTCCCCATCAATGAGTTCGAAAGCATCGTTGATGCGAGCTCGCAGTTCTGGCACGTTTCTTGGTAGAGGAGGTTTAAACTCTGAATCTTTCACATAACCCCACAGAAAGAAATCGCATGGGGTTAAGTCGGGAGAGCGTGGAGGCCATGACATGAATTGTTGATCATGATCTCCACCACGACCGATCCATCGGTTTTCCAATCTCCTGTTTAAGAAATGCTTCTCCTTTAGCCTTTTCCGTAAGATTTTCCAAACCGTCGGCTGTGGTACGTTTAGCTCCCTGCTTGCTTTATTCGTCGACTTCCGCGGCTACGCGTGAAACTTGCCCGCACCCGTTCAACCGTTTCTTCGCTCACTGCAGGCCGACCCTTTGATTTCCCCTTACAGAGGCATCCAGAAGCTTTAAACTGCGCATACCATCGCCGAATGGAGTTAGCAGTTGGTGGATCTTTGTTGAACTTCGTCCTGAAGTGTCGTTGCACTGTTATGACTGACTGATGTGAATGCATTTCAAGCACGACATACGCTTTCTCGGCTCCTGTCGCCATTTTGTCTCACTGCGCTCTCGAGCGCTCTGGCAGCAGAAACCTGAAGTGCGACTTCAGCCGAACAAAACTTTGAGTTTCTCTACGTATCTGTAGTGTGTCGTGACCATATGTCAATGAATGGAGCTACAGTGAATTTATGAAATCGCTTCAATCATTTGTAATAGCCCTGTATACCAAGATTACAAAAAATTACGTGCCCTTTTAGTCGCCATTTTTACTGTTGCCATTTTACGACTCTGCCGATAACAAGGCAAATTGATACTGACTAGCGTTTTAAAATGTCTTGTGGTTGCTTGTAATGGCAATACGAGGTGCGGCTAGAAAAAAACCGGACTGATGCTGGAAAAAACATTTATTTACAATTATTTACAATTTCATGTTATCTCCTTCAATGTACTCTCCTCCTCGGTCTCTACACCGCTCCATACGAATTTTCCACTGTTCATAGCAATGCTGCAGATCATTTTCGGTAAGTCCATACATTACTTCCGTCGCTTTTTCTTGTACTGCTTCAACAGTCTCAAATCTAGTTCCTTTCAAAGCTGACTTGACTTTAGGGAAAAGAAAAAAGTCACAGGGGGCCAAATCAGGTGACTAGGGTGGATGATCTAAGATGGGAATGTTGTGTTTTGCCAAAAACGTCTTCACTGACAACGCACTGTGAGCTGGGGCATTGTCTTGGTGAAAGATCCATGACTTTTTTCTCCACAAATCGTTCCGTTTTCTCCGTACTCGCTCACGTAGGGTAGCCAGGACGCTAATGTAGTAATGCTGATTCACTGTTTGTCCCTCTGGTACCCAATCAATGTGCACAATCCCTTTGATGTCAAAAAAAAAACAATCATCATTGCCTTGAATTTCGATTTTGACATTCGTGCCTTTTTTTTGTCGTGGAGAACCAGGAGTTTTCCAATGCATCGATTGGCGTTTAGTTTCGGGATCGTAAGTAAAAAACCACGATTCATCGCAAGTAATAACATTTTGTAAGAAGGTGGGATCACTTTCAATGTTTTCCAGGATGTCAGAACAAATCATTCTTCGGCGTTCCTTCTGTTCAATTGTGAGACACTTTGGAACCATTTTTGAACACACTTTGTTCATGTTGAAACTTTCATGAAGAATCTGCCTAACACTTTCCTTGTCAACTCCTGTTAACTCAGACACTGCTCTGATTGTTAAACGGCGATCTTGTCGAACAAGTTTACCGATTTTTTCAATGTTTGCATCAGTTTTTGCTGACAATGGTCTGCCAGTGCGAGTGTCATCACTGGTGTCTTCGTGGCCATCTTTAAATCGTTTAAACCACTCAAACACTTGTGTTCGCGATAAACAATCATCGCAGTACACTTGTTGTAACATTACAAACGTTTCACTTGCAGATTTTCCTAGTTTGAAACAAAATTTGATGTTAACACGCTGTTCTTTCTGTACACTCAACATTTTCCGACGCACAGACAAAACGTCAACTACTTAAAACAGACGCCACGGGCAGACTGAGTGCAGGAGGCAGATGAAACTCGTGCAGTAGGCGGAGCGAGAGTCACGTGACAGGCCACGCGACTTTCAGCCTTATTGCATTCGTTTTATTGTTTCACCAGTACTAGTCCGGTTTTTTTCTAGCCACACCTCGTATACAAACAAAAAAACACCGTCCCAACAGGCTTTGAAGGCCCAACGGTACCGACCAGCCACCGTGTCATCCTCAGCCCTTAGGCGTCACTGGATTCGGATACGGAGGGGCGTGTGGTCAGCACACCGCTCTACCAGCCGTTGTCAATTTTTGTGACCTGTGCCTGTACTCCTCAGTTAAGTAACTCCTTAATTGGCCTCACAAGGGCTGAGTGCACCCCGCTTGTTAGCAGCATTCGGCAGTCACGGGCGGTGACTCATGTAAGTGCTAGCCAAGCCCGATAGCTGATCTGACGGGAACCGGCGTTACCACTGCGGAAAGGCTGTTGGCTGTAATGACAATATAGTGTTAACAATATAATGAACCACATTTTCCAATGAGAAAATGGCATTCTTTTGAAAATTTTCGGAACAGTGGTGACTAGCCGTGACATGGATTGGATACAGGTGATGTAGCTGACTATCGTGTGTGCTGAAGGTGGCACACGTTACTTATTACCCTGTGTTATTGACTTATAACTGTTTTCAAGTAACTGTTTTCAAGTGGTGTTCTACGACATATCTTAGCCTATAGATTAAAGAAAGGCTGAGCTACGTTTATTCCATTTGTACTCATTGAAAAGGCCTCTGACAGTGTTCGCTGCAACACACTCTTTGAAATTATGAAGGAAGCAGGGATAAAATACAGGTAGCGAAAGCTTAGTTGCAACTTGTACAAAATCGAGGCTGCAATTATAAGAGCCGAAGGGCATGAAAGGGACGCACTGTTTGAGAAGGGAATGAAACGGTTGTAGGTTATCCCAGATTTTATTCAGTGTGTACTTTGAGCAAGCGTTTAAAGGAAACCACGGAGAAGGAGCAGAAAGAAGAAATAAAAGCTTTGAGGTTTGCATGTGATATTGCAATTGTGTCAGAGACAGCAAAGGACTTGGAAGAGCAGTTGAATGGGATGTACGAGGTGTCACAAAGTAATGAGACTGATGTGAAAAAAAATGTTGTCTACCGTTTTAGTCAAGTTTAGTGTCGTCTCCTTCAAAGTAGTTCCCTTCTGGTTGCACACACTTTTTCCAGCGCTTCTGCCATTGATGGTAGCGTTTCTGGAACTCATCTTTTGTAATATCCTCCAAGACCCTCGCCACAGCTTTTTGGACATATTGTGTTGTTTGAAAATGGTGTCCCTTGACCGCCGTTTTGACTCATGGAAATGGAAAAAAGTCGTACGGAGCGATATCTTGTGAATAAGGTGGCTGTGGTAGTGCTGAAATTTGTTTTGAGGTTAAAAATTGCTGTACTGGCAGAGCAGTAGAGGATGGCGCATTATCGTGATGCAGAATCCAATTATCAGCAATGTTGGGGCGTACACGAAGAACTCTTTTAAGACGTCTTTCTAAAATTTCTTTGTAGTAATGTTGGTTAACTGTTTGTCCAGGAGGCACCCACGCTTTGTGAACAATTCCCTTGGAATCAAAGAAGCACACAAGCATGAATTTCACTTTTGACTTTGACATTCGTTCTGAATTCACTAAACATTTAATGGCAACGAAAAACTTGAGCTCTTGACATAACATTATCTCGAAAAGCCTTCTGAAGCTTACCGTAAGTTGTCGTCGCGTTTTCACCCAATTTAACGCAAAAAGAAATGGCATACCGTTGCGCAATATTATGCGGTTCGATTTCCGTGGTGAGAGACGGACACGAGTTAACTTATTACAGCACAACTCACGACTGAGCAGTTGCATCGATGTTCCGCTTGGACTAGAAGCAGCTTATAGACCAAGGTCAAAGATATTATGTCTACGCAAGCCTGCAGGGTTGCCACATCATGCAAAAAAATCAGTCTCATTACTTTATTGTCACACCTTGTATACTTCTTGAAAAGAGATTGTTAGATGAATAGCGACAAAAGTAAAGCAAGGATAATGGAATGTAAACGAATTCAGCCAGAAGATGTAGAATGAATTAAATTACGAAAGGAGACATTAAAAGTAGTAGATGAGTTTTTTCTACTTGGGGTGAAAATGATTGATGGTAGCCGGCTGGAGTGGCCGAGCGGTTCTAGGCGCTACAGTCTGGAACCGCGCGACCGCTCCAGTAGCAGGTTCAAATCCTGCCTCGGGCATGGATGTGTTTGATGTCCTTAGGTTAGTTAGGTTTAAGTAGTTCTAAGTTCTAGGGGACTGATGACCTCAGAAGTTAAGTCCCATAGTGCTCAGAGCCATTTGAAACATTTGATTGATGGTGGCCGAAATAGGTTATGAAATGCAGGACGAAAATAATTTCTGAGAAAGAGGAATTTGCAAACCTCGATTATAAATTTAAATGTTACTAGATCTTTTTTGTAAGGTATTTCCATGGAGTGTAGTGCTGTACATAAATGAAACGTGGCTAATTAGCAGCTGAGACCAGCAGAGAATACAAGCTTATGAAATGGGTTGCTACAGAAGAGTGGTGTAAATTAGACGGATAGTTAGAACAATCAATGAGAAGTTGCTGTATTAAAGGAGAAAGAAGAAAATTTGTGGGATGACTAAAAGAAGGGATCGGCTGATAGAACCTGTCGTGATGTATCAAGGAATCGTCAGTTTGGTAATTGAGGGAAATGTGAGGGCGGGTAAAAACTGTAAGGGGTTATCAAGGGTTGAATACAATAAGCAGATTCAAATAGATGTAGCTGGCAGTAGTTATGTACAATTGAAAAGGCTTGCACAAGAGAGACTAGCGTGAAGAGGTGTATCAAACTAGTATCGGACTGAAGACCACGACAACAACCATTCCGTCAGGTGAGAGAGTACCTTGCAGTGGCAAACGACTGCGGCCGGACGCGGCTACGGCCGAGTAGTACGGCCGCGAACTTTCGTTTTTGGGCGGCGACGGGCCGGGCCCGGAGTGCGAGCAGAGGAGCAGGAGGCGGCGTACGCGGCGCCATGTTGGCGGTCAATGTTTCCAAGGCCAGGCCGGCGCGCCGGCTGCGCCGCTGCTGCATTGCGGGCCCTGCCGGCCCCTGCCGGGCGCGGGACGGCCTCCCAGCCAGCGGCGGCGCGGCGCGGGTTGCCTATCGATCTGGCGTGTCCCGGGCCGCTGTGCTGGGCCGTGCCGGGACACAGTAGCAGCGGGCCAGTGCTGGCTGTGCCGGCACCGCCCCGCAGCGCCACCCCCCCCCCCCCTCTCCCCTGCCAGGGGCACAGCGTACGCTACTACGGCACCGCCCGTAGTGGCCACGCTGCCAGCCAGGTGCCGCATCCCCAGGTCAGGCAGCAGCCCTTCTGCTCCGTCACGCGCACGCTGTGCCCTTCCACGTACACGGAGTCAACGGCAGCTCAAGGGGGGGGGGGGGTGCGGTTCGTGCTTAAGCAAGGCGGGTGGGAGGGGGGGGGGGTAAGGGGGTGCCAGAAAAATCCTCGCTTCGTTCCCTTAGCTGGTACTGAAGAATCTAGTAAAATATGAAATCTAGAAGTACATCTGCAGCTATATGATTAATATGCAGTTCACTTTTAAGGGGAGTCGTACCGCCCTATCTCGACAATATTAAATTGGCTATATAAATGCCCTGTTTTTTCAGGAACTGTTGAGTATATAAATGTGGTGTTTTTATCACATGTTCGTCCATGTTTTGTGACTGTACTGCTCTGCAATCACTTTAAAATAACAACTGGAAAACAAGTTGTGATTTTTTCCCTAAACATATAATTTTTGGTGTAAATTTTAATTTCTTGAATTTTAACTATTTCAGTAAATACTACTAAAGTAGAGCTACAACATCATTGTACTATCTATGTTATGTGGTAAATAATTCATTGATGTAGATTCAGAAGTTTCTGAGAAAAAGTGGCTTTTATAATGAAAAATGTTAGGTTGAGAAAACTGCGTTTAAAGAAAACATTTTAATATACAGCCAACTGATACATAAAAAATGTGTTAGAATCCTCCTGGATGGTAGTCCTCATCTCCTCCTTCATCTTCCTCACCCAGTGCTGCCCTTCTTCTCTTGGATCTCGCTTCTTTTGATATATTGTTTGTTGCAATCTCTGCCTTCATGATTCGCAGTTGGTCCAAGTCCATCACACTTTTAGTGGTGTTGTGTCCTTTATGAATGCCAAGATATTCCAAAACCTGTAGTCTTCCAGAATAGCCATCATTAAAAGCAAGAACACCATCCAAAACACCAAGTTCAAAGACTGACCTTCCAACAAACACATTTTTTTGGTATCCTTGACCATACAACATTGTTAAATGATTCATTCGCATTTTGTGTTTTACTCTTGAGATATTTCTTCAAAAGCTCTGGTTGGGCAAGATTCTTAAACACAGGTTTCATGGCAAGCATAACAGCATTTGGTATAGTAATTTTGTGCGAGAAAGTGTCTACTTTACCCTCCTATTTTTCCTTCAAGTATTTACACCATTCAGTGGAACACAGGTTGAGTATTGATTCAACAACTGTAGACAGCTTGTGAAAATAAATGGTCCAAACAGCTCTCTTCATACCATCTAAATTATCTCTGTTACTTCTAATAGCCATACCATAATATTGTCTAATCTGATCAATTTGTTTATCAGTCAGTCGATGTCTTATACTTAGACCATCAGATAACTTGTTACTTCCCAACTGCTGTTTGGGTCTACATAGTCTCGTGCCCATCCTCTTTTGTACACGATTAATGCACTCTTGTTTTGTAATTGACAAATCATCATAGGGTTTACTCTCCACCACTCTCCATCCCCAAGAAAACTCATGCAGCGAACAGCACGGTCATGCTGGGAACGTTGGAACATTTTCACTGCAGAAGCAACCTCCATCCCTCCACTAGTTCCTTCATAGTTTCTCTGATCATTAATTTCATGCTTAGTTTGCTTTTCAGTACTCTTGCCTGCTTGCCTACAACCCTGACAGTACATGGTCAACACGTCAACATCCAACAGTTTCCCATTGTCGATGCTGATAATAGATGCACATGAATTCTTTGACCGGAAACCTCGTTTTTGCCAGGATCCGTCAAATGATATGTCCATGTCAGAACTACCATTTTCTGCTACAGCCTGCTCTGCTGCTGTAGTCATTGACTCCATAGAACACGCCTTGACACTACATCTTACTATCGAGTTGTATTTGGTAGATTTTGTAGGAGGACTAGGGAGGTTCAGCAAGCCACAAAGAACCTTACCAGCGTAATGGCCTTTTCCTATGCATCTACAGGGTGTTTCAAAAATGACCGGTATATTTGAAACGGCAATAAAAACTAAACGAGCAGCGATAGAAATACACCGTTTGTTGCAATATGCTTGGGACAACAGTACATTTTCAGGCGGACAAACTTTCGAAATTACAGTAGTTACACTTTTCAACAACAGATGGCGCTGCAAGTGATGTGAACGATATAGAAGACAACGTAGTCTGTGGGTGCGCCATTCTGTACGTCGTCTTTCTGCTGTAAGCGTGTGCTGTTCACAACGTGCAAGTGTGCTGTAGACAACATGGTTTATTCCTTAGAACAGAGGATTTTTATGGTGTTGGAATTCCACCGCCTAGAACACAGTGTAGTTGCAACAAGACGAAGTTTTCAACGCAGGTTTAATGTAACCAAAGGACCGAAAAGCGATACAATAAAGGATCTGTTTGAAAAATTGCAACGGACTGGGAACGTGACGGATGAACGTGCTGGAAAGGTAGGGCGACCGCGTACGGCAACCACAGAGGGCAACGCGCAGCTAGTGCAGCAGGTGATCCAACAGCGGCCTCAGGTTTCCGTTCGCCGTGTTGCAGCTGCGGTCCAAATGACGCCAATGTCCACGTATCGTCTCATGCGCCAGAGTTTACACCTCTATCCATACAAAATTCAAACGCGGCAACCCCTCAGCGCCGCTACCATTGCTGCACGAGAGACATTCGCTAACGATATAGTGCACAGGATTGATGACGGCGATATGCATGTGGGCAGCATTTGGTTTACTGACGAAGCTTATTTTTACCTGGACGGCTTCGTCAATAAACAGAACTGGCGCATATGGGGAACCGAAAAGCCCCATGTTGCAGTCCCATCGTTCCTGCATCCTCAAAAAGTACTGGTCTGGGCCGCCATTTCTTCCAAAGGAATCATTGGCCCATTTTTCAGATCCGAAACGATTACTGCTTCACGCTATCTGGACATTCTTCGTGAATTTGTGGCGGTACAAACTGCCTTAGACGACACTGCGAACACCTCGTGGTTTATGCAAGATGGTGCCCGGCCACATCGCACGGCCGACGTCTTTAATTTCCTGAATGAATATTTCGATGATCGTGTGATTGCTTTGGGCTATCCGAAACATACAGGAGGCGGCGTGGATTGGCCTCCGTATTCGCCAGACATGAACCCCTGTGACTTCTTTCTGTGGGGACACTTGAAAGACCAGGTGTACCGCCAGAATCGAGAAACAATTGAACAGCTGAAGCAGTACATCTCATCTGCATGTGAAGCCATTCCGCCAGACACGTTGTCAAAGGTTTCGGGTAATTTCATTCAGAGACTACGCCATATTATTGCTACGCATGGTGGATATGTGGAAAATATCGTACTATAGAGTTTCCCAGACCGCAGCGCCATCTGTTGTTGAAAATTGTAACTACTGTAATTTCGAAAGTTTGTCTGCCTGAAAATGTACTGTTGTCCCAAGCATATTGTAACAAACGGGGTATTTCTATCGCTGCTCGTTTAGTTTTTATTGCCGTTTCAAATATACCGGTCATTTTTGAAACACCCTGTAAGTCCATAGAAGTATCTTAGATTAGTGTGAAAAAGTCCATCCTTTACACTTACTTCTGAAGTCTTGAAAGTCTTTCCGCTTTTATAGTTCAAACACATTATTTGTAAAGTGCATACCAGACCATTGCGTTGAGATAGCTTTTCCGAAATTTCAATTTCCCCTCCACATATACACTGTTTCACACAGAGCTGAAATAAGTATATGGAGATTAATGATGATATTGCAGTTTGTTTCACTGTCTGAAGCTGCGTTGTATTTTACATCATTACCCAGCAGTTTTTTCTTGGAAGCACTTTGAGGAGTAGAAGGACTGTCACTATTTACAACCAAATTGACAAACCCTTAGGCGCTAACCACTCTTTCTACTGCTACTGTATTTGTTCTGTAGTATCTGTTTCCTTTGTTTCGTATTTTTTTAAACACTCCTTTTGGTTTAGTCATGACGAAAACTATCACAGGAAACAGAAACTAAAACGCGGCTAGTGGATAACTGTTGTTGTCAAACAAAAACAAATGTACAGTTCCAATAGTTTACTGTGAAGTACCGCCAGTGTAGGCAACTAATGAAACGGGCGGTTCTCTACAAAACAAAACAAACCACGGCCTTCTAGACTATATAGTTCCAGAGAAAAATGCCAATATGCGAAATGATGGAAAACTAAATTCTCGGAAATGTCATTGCATGATTATTTTCAAATATTTATTTAAAATAGTAAATAATCGAATATTTCAATAAAACCAACACCAAATTAAGCATAAACATCCATATTTTCATAATTTGCATAAAAGTAAAAATGTCAAATTTTGTCATTTTGGGCGGTACGACTCCCCTTAACTATTGGTCGGGGGTTTCATAAAGTACATTAAGACTATTTCTGCACCTTATTTGTCTCGAACAGCACGGGGGTAATCTGTCATGTAGATGGAACTCAACTAAATGTTTTGGATTCAGAGGGAAAACCTGATTATTTTAATTACCTGGAAATAGCTCCCTGCACCGTGAAATGCCTTTATTTCAACTCGTTTATCATATCCGTGTCTCTCTCTTCCTTATTTCGCGATAATACAAAACGAAGTTCCAATCTCTGGACTTTTTCGATGTCCGCCGTCAATCCTGTTAGCTGTTCTCCAGAAGACGACAGACAAGCATAATATATGTAGTTGCTCCTTGTAAGTGTTCTGCCAATAAAATGCAGTCTCCGGTTCGCCTTTCCCATAAGCGGTGATTCTAATTTCAGCTGTTCGTAATTGTAATTATAAGAATTTAGTGAACAAACATTAAATTTACGTGTTTTATCGTGTAACAGACATTTAAAGCAAACGTTTTTGTGTTCATGTGGGAGACCTCATTCTTTTTATTGTTCAACGTCAATTTCCGGTTCCTGCGTCCGCAGCTCGTGGTCTCGTGGCTAGCGATGCTAGCTCTGGATCACGGGGTCCCGGGTTCGGTTCCAGGCCGAGTTGGGGATTATCTCTACCCGGGGACTGGGTGTTTGTGTTGTCATCATCATCACCATTCGTGACAGTGGATAGATTGGACTGTGTAAAAAATTGGACTTTGTAAACATTGGGACTTGCACGGGCGCTGATGACCGCGTAGTTGAGCGCCCCACAAACCAATCATCACCACCAGTTCCTTCATCATCCATACATCTTGTGAGAACCACTTTATAATTCGTTTGAATTAGTACACAATAAGCAACAGAACTATATCAAACAATCTAGGACAGTTGCTCAGATTGTCTCCTTAATCATTTACATAAATAAAGAACGGCAGAAGGCAATAACGCTTCCTTGCGGAACCCCTGATATAACGTCTCTTATTGTCAGTATGATTACGAGAGAGGAGACGGGGTGGGGAGCTGAAATATTCGTAGCTTTGCCTCCTCCCAGTTGCAGCTGGAAAAATCCTAGTACCATATGAAATCGCAAGCCATCCCTTCCGTAGTTAAAACTCATTTTATACGTATTTGAAGAATAAAATTGAAAAACTACACTGCTGGCCACCGTAAATGCAACACCAAGAAAGACAAGAGGTAGCACAACAAAATTTATTTTGTAGATAACATGTTAACCAAGTATCAAATGGTTACGTTTACAGACGTCTGTGACATGTGGTTCCTGCCAGAATCAGTAGCCAGAGTAGCCGCCATTGTTGGAGATCACCGCTGCCACACGTCTCGGCATTGAGTCAAAGAGACGTTGGATGTGTTCCTGGGGTACAGCAGCCCAAGCAGCTTCCACACGTTGCCAAAGATCATCTGGTGTGGCAGCTGGGGATGTAATCTGGGTCACTCGTTGAGCAACCATGGACCACATGTTTTCTATCGGCGAAAGATCCGGAGGGCGAGCCGGCCAGGGAAGCAATTGAATCTGGTTATTGACGAAGAACCTTTGGACAATGCGTGCCACGTGTGGTCGCGCATTATCCTGTTGAAATATGGCTGTGGACGAGCCCTGAAGGTAAGGAAAGACAACTGGCTCCAGCACCTCGGATATGTAGCGCCGGCTATTTAAAGTACCGGCAATGCGTACTAGAGGCGTGCGAGAGTAATATCCAATACCGCTCCATACCATAATACCCGGTGCAAGACCAGTGTGGCGGTGCATAATGCAGCTGTCCAGCATCCTCTCTCCACGGTGTCTCCACACTCGAATCCGACCATCGTGGTGCTGCAGACAGAAGCGTGCCTCGTCAGTAAAGACAACGTCATTCCATTCTGCCGTCCACATCCGTCTGCCATCACACCATTGGCGACGGAGACGTCTGTGGTTCTGCGTCAATGGTAGACGAAGCAATGGACGACTTGCGGACAGACCACTCTGCTGTAAACGGCGTCGAATGGTACGCGCAGACACTGGATGATGCGTTACAGACGCAATGTGCTGTGCTACGGTTCGGGATGTCACTGAGCGATCCGTCACTGCCATGCGTACAATTTGCCTATCAGCACGTGCAGTGGTGCACCGAGGTGAATGCGATCGACCACGTCGGTCCGTCGTACCCTCCTGCATCCAACGGTCACATATCCGCATTACAGTTGTTTGGTTTCGTCCAACACGACTAGCGATTTCTCTGTATGATAATCCACAATCTCGGTAAGCCACTATCCTTCCTCTGTCGAACTCGGATACTTGATCAAACGATGTTCGCTGTTGTCTACGAGGCATAACTGATCGTCTTGTGAAACAACCACAAGGTAACCACACATGCCGAACGTACACTCGTCGGAATCGCCAAGCCTTAAATGGCGCTATCAGGTGGCGCCACAGGCGCGCGTGATGTGCGTCTGCGCTGAAATTCTAATCAGTTGCATATCTCATCGCTGCAAACCCATGGTGTAAATTTCACTTGATTCGGATGCTTCCTTCAGGGTGTTGCATTTACGGTGGCCAGCAGTGTAGTTTCCATCATGATCACTTGTAGTATACAATTGATCATCTATTAGACTTTCACGAATAAAGTACATTTACAGTTGACCGATGTCGAATATGAGTTGGGACGAATGTCCAGCGAACGTAACTTCGTTTATGTTTTCCACTGACTCGAGGATTTTCAGAGTTATACTGCTATCGTAAAGGTATTTTATCGTAATGGTAAATGTGGGAAAAAATATAACAACTCAGTACCCAAATACATTAGTAATTCTGATAACAGTGAAATACATGAAATATTGGATTCAGATTTACAACATAAAAATTGAGAGTGCTTTAAAACGTCACATAACAATATGTTGTTCAATAAATGCTATAAGACGTGGTGGTTCACATACGTCCCACCAGCTGCATAATTTAATGATGTACAAACGAGTATATTACTGAGTAGTGTATTAATGTTTAGGAACAGTACCTAAGATGTGTAAAGAAACACAGCTATTGCCTTCAGACGTCCTTAAAACGGAAACGATGGTAGTACGATTTGGTTTACGTGAAACAGACGCACTGTCCCGACTATAAACACACACCGTCCCTCTTGTTCGCTCGCAGACTTGATGCGTAATGTTTTTCTCCAAGCACCGAAAGCTCTTGGCTAAATGATAACACTAGACAGATGTGGGACACAGACGTCCCAACGCTCAAAACTGCTTACTGCGTTAGTGCAGTCAAACAATAAAGAAAGCAAATCTATCGTTTTTGATTGCTGTGTGTGTTGTTGTTAAATAATCAGACAGTGTCATAAGCACTATAACATTATTGGCAAATGATTTTCTTGTTTTCAAGAAAGCCCTGTCATCAAACTATCATAAGGAATTGCAGGAACAACTGGGCAAAATTTCTACTTAGCGCTGTGGGTGGCAGCTGCTTTAAATGTAAGACAATGCCTATAACAAAGAGAAAGAACCGTGCGCAATCTGATTACAAGATAAGTGTTGAACGTCTTGAGCAAGACATGTAGTGTATGTGACTAGGATCAGTACTAACAGGTGATAAGAAATGGGACGATCACGTAAATTCAGTGGTGGGAAAGGCCAACAAACGACTTACATTGATAAGGAGATTCCCTATAACACGTTACTGAGTGTAATTCAAGAATATTGTTGCAGTGTTTGGAGTTATTATTAAGCAGGCGTGACAGAACATATCGAGTGGAATCAGAGACACGCTGCTTGGCCGCCACAGCCGATACCAAAGTGTAAAAAGGAGGCTCCGGGAAGTTAAATGGGAACTCTTGGAAGAAAGATGCCGCACTTGTCGCGAAACTGAATCGAGCAAGTGCAGAGAACCTGTGTTCGAACACGGCTGTGCGACCATTATACTTACACCAAGGTACACCTTGAGTAGGGATCGTGAGAAGCAAATAAGAGAGAGCTGGGTGCAGGCATAGAGAGAATAATTTCTACCTCGCTCAATAGGAAATAAAATCCGTAATATTGGTAAGGTGTACTCTGTACCATGCACTGTACACTGGCTTGCGGAGTGTTTACGTAGGTGTACAGACATGTTCAAAAATAGTTCAAATGGCTCTAAGCACTATGGGATTTAACATCTGAGGTCATCAGTCCCCCAAACTACTTAAACCTAACTAACCTAAGAACATCACACACATCCATGTTCGAGGCAGGATTCGAACCTGCGACCGTAGCAGCCGCGTGGTTCCAGACTGAAGCGCCTAGAACCGCTCGACCACAGCGGCCGGCATACAAAAATATTACCAGGATATCATGAGAACCTCCACTGCTGACGTAAGACATGGCAATGATGTGTTGTTTTTGCCACCAGCTCGTGAAATCAACCAGCGTAGTGACAAGGGATCGATGTGGAGACGTGACAGAACGGCAGAAAACAGCTACCGTGTTTGAACCTGTCCATGCGCACACCGAGGGTGAAGTTGACCTATTTGTTGCTGCATCAACGTACGCTGTCCAGTGTTTGTACTAGGAATGGTGTACCACTCGCGCAGCCATGAAACACGAGATGAAAACTCCATCCCACAAACTGACATCCGGAATTTGTACAACACAATGCATGCACGTTTGCATGCTTGCATTCAACATTCTGGCGATTAAACCCGTTATTAATGTGCCAGCATTTCATATTTGCAATGGCTTATTTCGAGCTTACATTAATCTTAATCTTACAATGTTAAACAGTTACATGTATTATCTAGGCAAATGTATTCCCATAATGTCATTACTCTACATTAGTTATTTTTTGATGTTGCAATTTTTATCCGTCAGTGTATTTTGTTGAAATCAGGACGGTAATTATGCTGCACCATTTATCTGAATGTGTGATTTATCTTAAAAGTGTTATGCAGTTAGGCACAGTTAAAAAGAAGCAAGCAGCCAATGTGCATTGTCAAAGATATAACACTTTTCCTTACGTCATGGTATAACGTTTGAAATTACCGAGCTCTGTTTACTGATTAACGAAACACGTGGCAAAGATTGGAATACCTTGTTACGAATAAATACGTCAGTGCCAATCAACGAAAGAGTTGTCGACTCAAAGACTTTTGAGCTTATGTCTTAGCGAACCTAAAAACAACCTTGCACTTATGTTACAATGTTTGCGTCTACTGAGATTTGAGATTCGAGTCCTCCCTCGGGCATGGGCGTGTGTGTGTTTTTCTTAGCATAAGTTAGTTTAAGTAGTGTGTAAGTCTAGGGACCGATGACCTCAGCAGTTTGATACCTTAGGGATTCACACATATTTGAACTATATAGTTGTATTAGTATTCTACGTGTTGACACCTGGACATATTTTGACAATAATAATAAAAATAATAATAACAATAATAATAATAATAATTTCGTGTGGCTCAATGGGTTAGTGCAAGTCTTTCAGTTGGGCGACACTTCAACAGTCGTGTCCCTAACCTACGCCTGATATGTTACTCGGGAAGGGGAACCTATGATTTGATGTGGTGGAATCCGAACCATGTGTCGATTCCTGGAGAATCTTCATATCATTGAGAAGTGTAGGATACCTGTAATATACGTTGGAAATTTTCTGTAGTCCGAGCAGAATTCGATCCCATTTCAGTTACCGGCATGTACTTAACTACTAGCTGACTGGGATCAGCATATGTTTCGTTGTAAACCCATTATCGACGGCCAATTGTGAAAATATGCAGAATTAACAGCATTTACGGACAGGCATTTTGGTACAAGCGTTTCTTACCAACCATACATTGAAAAACCAGATAATTTTTTTTACATATTCAGTAAATGATGTACATTCTATAACTCATACTTTAGGAGCATTGATTAATTCGTGGTATTACTCGCAGTACGACCTTAATTGATTTTAATTTACTCCTATGGTATAAATTACCGAATATACGCAAACCGTGAAATACGACGCACCCTGAAATATCTGAAAGATCCATTATGTTGTTATTATTTCTTTACTGATAGCAATGCGACACTTGACAAATACACTCCTGGAAATGGAAAAAAGAACACATTGACACCGGTGTGTCAGACCCACCATACTTGCTCCGGACACTGCGAGAGGGCTGTACAAGCAATGATCACACGCACGGCACAGCGGACACACCAGGAACCGCGGTGTTGGCCGTCGAATGGCGCTAGCTGCGCAGCATTTGTGCACCGCCGCCGTCAGTGTCAGCCAGTTTGCCGTGGCATACGGAGCTCCATCGCAGTCTTTAACACTGGTAGCATGCCGCGACAGCGTGGACGTGAACCGTATGTGCAGTTGACGGACTTTGAGCGAGGGCGTATAGTGGGCATGCGGGAGGCCGGGTGGACGTACCGCCGAATTGCTCAACACGTGGGGCGTGAGGTCTCCACAGTACATCGATGTTGTCGCCAGTGGTCGGCGGAAGGTGCACGTGCCCGTCGACCTGGGACCGGACCGCAGCGACGCACGGATGCACGCCAAGACCGTAGGATCCTACGCAGTGCCGTAGGGGACCGCACCGCCACTTCCCAGCAAATTAGGGACACTGTTGCTCCTGGGGTATCGGCGAGGACCATTCGCAACCGTCTCCATGAAGCAGGGCTACGGTCCCGCACACCGTTAGGCCGTCTTCCGCTCACGCCCCAACATCGTGCAGCCCGCCTCCAGTGGTGTCGCGACAGGCGTGAATGGAGGGACGAATGGAGACGTGTCGTCTTCAGCGATGAGAGTCGCTTCTGCCTTGGTGCCAATGATGGTCGTATGCGTGTTTGGCGCCGTGCAGGTGAGCGCCACAATCAGGACTGCATACGACCGAGGCACACAGGGCCAACACCCGGCATCATGGTGTGGGGAGCGATCTCCTACACTGGCCGTACACCACTGGTGATCGTCGAGGGGACACTGAATAGTGCACGGTACATCCAAACCGTCATCGAACCCATCGTTCTACCATTCCTAGACCAGCAAGGGAACTTGCTGTTCCAACAGGACAATGCACGTCCGCATGTATCCCGTGCCACCCAACGTGCTCTAGAAGGTGTAAGTCAACTACCCTGGCCAGCAAGATCTCCGGATCTGTCCCCCATTGAGCATGTTTGGGACTGGATGAAGCGTCGTCTCACGCGGTCTGCACGTCCAGCACGAACGCTGGTCCAACTGAGGCGCCAGGTGGAAATGGCATGGCAAGCCGTTCCACAGGACTACATCCAGCATCTCTACGATCGTCTCCATGGGAGAATAGCAGCCTGCATTGCTGCGAAAGGTGGATATACACTGTACTAGTGCCGACATTGTGCATGCTCTGTTGCCTGTGTCTATGTGCCTGTGGTTCTGTCAGTGTGATCATGTGATGTATCTGACCCCAGGAATGTGTCAATAAAGTTTCCCCTTCCTGGGACAATGAATTCACGGTGTTCTTATTTCAATTTCCAGGAGTGTACTTGTTAGTTGGGGAACCTAAAGAACCAAAGAAAGCATAAACCTAACTTTACAGCATGATGACGCTTTTATTTCAGTTACAAACAACACCAAATGTCAGAAAAGTGCCATGGATCATAAATTTGCATCGGTTAACTCGAACACGTGCACAAGTATCCATGTTAGGCAAAATGAAATGATCGTATGGCAGTTTTTGGTCGGAGACTCCATTTGGGTTGTTCGACCGCCTAGTGCAAATCTTTTTATTTGACGCCACTTTCGCGGCTTGCGAGCCGATTCCATGTTAGGAGTCTATCCATAACCGAGCACTGAGGATCTGAGCTCAACAGTGGTAGAGAGAGAGAGAGAGAGAGAGAGAGAGAGAGAGAGAGCGAGGAGAGGAGAGAAGATATACACTGAAGCGTCAAAGAAACTGGTATAGGCAGGCGTATTCAAATACAGAGATATGTAAACAGGCAGAATATGGCGCGGCGGTCGGCAAACCTATATAAGACGACAAGTGTCTGTCACAGTTCTTAGGTCTGTTACTGCTGCTACAACGGCAGGTTATCAAGCTTTAAGTGAGTTGGAACGTGGTGTTATAGTCGGCACACGAACGACGAGACAGCATCTCCGAGGTAGCGGTGAAGTGGGGATTTTCCCGTACGACAGTTTCACGAGTGTTCCATGAATATGAGAAATCCGGTAGAACATCAAACCTCCGACATCGATGCGGCCAGAAAAAGATCCTGCAGGAACGGGACCAACGACGACTGAAGAGAATCTCCAGTACCTGCCTATTTAATTCAAGTGTCCAGACAGGTAGTGGTTTGTTCATGGGAGCATTTTGAACCGATCCTGTACGTCATCATTTTTCAATAAGTTCATGTGTGGTGCTTTTTGCTGGCACAGAACGTCCTGGATATTTCTCCTGAAGCAAATTCTTTGTTTTCACGGGAGACCCAGTGCGACTGAAAGCTTCAACAGTGGCAACACGCTCGGGTAACGAATAAGGCATTCTCACACACTCACACTAACCCCGCTTCACACAACGAGGCCTTTTTCTCAACTGGTTTCGAAAAATTTCGCTGGCTGCAACTGCAGCTGCCTTACTCAGCAACGAAGTTCCACGAAGTGTCGGTACGTCAAAATGGTTCAAATGGTTCAAATGGCTCTGAGCACTATGGGACTCAACTGCTGTGGTCATAAGTCCCCTAGAACTTAGAACTACTTAAACCTAACTAACCTAAGGACAGCACACAGCACCCAGCCATCACGAGGCAGAGAAAATCCCTGACCCCGCCGGGAATCGAACGTCGGTACGTCAGAGGAAGTGGTTAGACCGTGCGCGACTGCTTGGATGGCGTTTCTCGTTTTCGTTATTAGTGACGCGCGCGCAAGCACTGGAACGTTATCGCTCTATACGACGGGCCCTTTTTACGTGCCGCACCCTGTAGAGGCACGAAGGATACTTGGAACTGAGGCCAACAGGAAAAAATCAATACAAGATCTCATATTGCAACTGCGGCTAATGAATGGGACACTTTTGCCACAGGCGGGAGAACATACAGATTTCTCCACAACATCAGGGAGAGACTAAAATGACATTTATTCACTCGTCGAGTAGAGTGATACGTTATTTAACTGGACATGCCCCGAATGCTACTTACCTGTGCAAAATCAATGTGTGGGCACTGCACAGCACACATTGTGGGACGCAGTGAGTAATGGTCGTCAGGCGTTAAGGATGCTGGACCCTAAAGCAACGCTGAGGAGCGAGTCAACCGGCTCATCTTGGACCATACTGCACTTGCAGTGTGCAGGCAGGCCATGGAAGTGTTCACGAGGCATTCAAGCACACGTCAGCATGCTGCCATCCCCGCTAGACAATGTACTGTACAGATGGCAACTGAGGTCGGCGATTACTGAATGAAATGGTTTTTCAAGAATTTACATTGAGTTGGTGCACGTGATCACGGAAGTGTGGATCCTAAGACGTTACAGTGAATCGCCTGCTACAGTTGAAACTCTGCTGACTGGCTGCCCTTTGCCCACGGAATCCAGCAGCAATGGCTGTCGACTGGAGCAGTATGAGAAGGATCCAGTAGTGGAAACAATGATCTACAATTAAGATGCACCCTAATAAATGAAAGTAAACAGAACAGAATCTATCGTAATAACAGTAGTGTCAGTAGTTGGGTAATTGGCCAAGGATTTTTATGTAGTTTTATAGTGGAAGTAAGTACAGTAGTCGTAATATTGGCATTTTTTTTTGTAAATAGCATTTTTTCTTAGTAATCATTATACTAGACGTGATTAGTATGGCCTATTTTAGCTTCCTTGATAGCAGGCTGTAAGTGTGAAATATAAATAACGAGTTTAAAAACTCACTGCCTTCCCTGGTTTCGGCTGTTGAGAAAGAATGGGGTGGCATTTTCTGCAGACTTTCAGACACCTCATAGAAAGTATCTTCAGGACATCTGAAGATGTCATAAGGGTGAAGGATGGACATATCCCATGTTACTGTCCAGTAATAAGTGTCCGGATACTTTTGATTCTATAGTGTAGTATATAATCTTACTACATTGGACCCAACAGTCCCTTCCAGCGACAGTCAACAGGTGTGTCACGTGAGTCAGTGGCTATAGAGACGCAGGACCATTATTGTTCGCTCCAAGTAAGGGTGACAATTATCGGACCATATGAAAAAAAAACGGAAATTACTTACAAAATACCCCGCGCACGCACTTTATCCACCATGTAAACGTCACTACAGATATTCGGGTTTAAGTAATGTCATGTTCGCTATGCCTGCCATAATTGGTGATGATGTGCGGCAGACGAATAACGAAATTCTGCATGACCCTCTGAAGTGTCGGAACATGGATGCTGTCGATGACCTCCTGAACGGCTGTTTTCAGTTCACACTGGTTTTGGGGTTGTTGTTGTACATCTTGTCTTTAATATAGACCCACCAAAAGGATTCGCATGTGTTCAGATCCGGAGAATCGAGTCCTATGCAAGTGGTCTCTGGATACCCCAGAGCCAGAATGCGGTCCCCAAAGTGCTCCTCCAGGACATCAAACACCCTCCTGCATCGATGGCGTCGAGCTACGTCATGCATGAACCACACCTTGTTGAAATCAGGGTCACTTTGGATTATGGCGATGAAATTATGCCGGCCGAGCGGTTCTAGGCGCTTCATTCTGGAACCGCGCTGCTGCTACGGTCGCAGGTTCGAATCCTGCCTCGGGCATGGATGTGTGTGATGTCCTTAGGTCAGTTAGGTTTAAGTAGTTCTAAGTCTAGGGGACTGGTGACCTCAGATGTTAAGTCCCATAGTGCTTAGAGCCATTTGAACCATCTGATGAAATTATCTTCACGTACCGTTCGGTTGTCACCGTGCTACCAAGGAATATCGCACCTATTATTCCGTGATTGGGGCACTCCACACAGTCACCCGTTGAGGGTCAAGAGACTTTTCGATCGCGAAATGCCGATTCTCAGTCCCTCAAATGGGCTAATTTTGCTTATTGACGGACTCATCCAAATTAAAGTGGGCTTCGTCGCTAAACCAAATGCGCATGCGCATACTAATTCCCATCATGCCCCGCGGCCAACCGTGCAGTATGATCGTCGTAACGCAAGCCGTTCAGAAGTTATGACGATTTTATTTCGTACAGTTCAACGATTGTCAGCCTCTAGATGTCTTACGGTGTTCTGAATTCTCCTTAGCATGACGCTGGGCCTTTCTTTTGCGGTAAGTTCGGTCATTTAAAACGGAAATGTTTACATTCACTTGTTTACCCTGGCATTCATCTGTTATTTCTACCAATGTGGATGTAGATGCAGAGATTTTGCTTGCAACTCATATCGTATATCATTATAGGAAGAGATGTTGAATCTCCTAAGGTAGAAGACGATGAAAAATTACACTTTTCAATTAATATTTGCCACTGGTGACACGTTCAGACCCGCCAAGGTAGCCGAGAGCGCTAACGCTCTGCTTCCTGGACTCGGGTAGGCGCGCCGGCCCCGGATCGAATGCGCCCGGCGGATTAACGGCGAGGGCCGGCCAGCCTGGATGTAGTTTTTAGGCGGTTTTCCCCATCCCGCTAGGTGAATACCGGGCTGGTCCCCGAGTTCCGCCTCCGTTACACGACTCACAGACATTTGAAAACGTTCGCACAATTTCATGACTAGACGCAGACAGCTGGGGAACACTACTTCCGTCCTGGGAGTTTCGGGGTGGCGGCAGGAAGTCATCCGGCCACCCTCTGCAATTAACACTGCCAAATCCGTCATAACAAAGCCGACCCCGCGTTGGAGCCGGACAAAGGTCCCGAGAAAGAAAGAAAGAAAGAAACTGGTGACACGTGCAGGTAAGTCCTAAATGATTAATACACTCCTGGAAATGGAAAAAAGAACCCATTGACACCGGTGTGTCAGACCCACCATACTTGCTCCGGACACTGCGAGAGGGCTGTACAAGCAATGATCACACGCACGGCACAGCGGACACACCAGGAACCGCGGTGTTGGCCGTCGAATGGCGCTAGCTGCGCAGCATTTGTGCACCGCCGCCGTCAGTGTCAGCCAGTTTGCCGTGGCATACGGAGCTCCATCGCAGTCTTTAACACTGGTAGCATGCCGCGACAGCGTGGACGTGAACCGTATGTGCAGTTGACGGACTTTGAGCGATGGCGTATAGTGGGCATGCGGGAGGCCGGGTGGACGTACCGCCGAATTGCTCAACACGTGGGGCGTGAGGTCTCCACAGTACATCGATGTTGTCGCCAGTGGTCGGCGGAAGGTGCACGTGCCCGTCGACCTGGGACCGGACCGCAGCGACGCACGGATGCACGCCAAGACCGTAGGATCCTACGCAGTGCCGTAGGGGACCGCACCGCCACTTCCCAGCAAATTAGGGACACTGTTGCTCCTGGGGTATCGGCGAGGACCATTCGCAACCGTCTCCATGAAGCTGGGCTACGGTCCCGCACACCGTTAGGCCGTCTTCCGCTCACGCCCCAACATCGTGCAGCCCGCCTCCAGTGGTGTCGCGACAGGCGTGAATGGAGGGACGAATGGAGACGTGCCGTCTTCAGCGATGAAAGTCGCTTCTGCCTTGGTGCCAATGATGGTCGTATGCGTGTTTGGCGCCGTGCAGGTGAGCGCCACAATCAGGACTGCATACGACCGAGGCACACAGGGCCAACACCCGGCATCATGGTGTGGGGAGCGATCTCCTACACTGGCCGTACACCACTGGTGATCGTCGAGGGGACACTGAATAGTGCACGGTACATCCAAACCGTCATCGAACCCATCGTTCTACCATTCCTAGACCGGCAAGGGAACTTGCTGTTCCAACAGGACAATGCACGTCCGCATGTATCCCGTGCCACCCAACGTGCTCTAGAAGGTGTAAGTCAACTACCCTGGCCAGCAAGATCTCCGGATCTGTCCCCCATTGAGCATGTTTGGGACTGGATGAAGCGTCGTCTCACGCGGTCTGCACGTCCAGCACGAACGCTGGTCCAACTGAGGCGCCAGGTGGAAATGGCATGGCAAGCCGTTCCACAGGACTACATCCAACACCTCTACGATCGTCTCCATGGGAGAATAGCAGCCTGCATTGCTGCGAAAGGTGGATATACACTGTACTAGTGCCGACATTGTGCATGCTCTGTTGCCTGTGTCTATGTGCCTGTGGTTCTGTCAGTGTGATCATGTGATGTATCTGACCCCAGGAATGTGTCAATAAAGTTTCCCCTTCCTGGGACAATGAATTCACGGTGTTCTTATTTCAATTTCCAGGAGTGTATAACATAGCGGAATATCTGCAGTTTAGATCTGGTAATTTCCGTGAAAGGAAAGAAACTTGTGTATCTCCCGGATTTGCAGAGTGATGCACAACAGGCGGGGAAAGGGCGTGCGGCTGCCGATGGGATAATATTAAGCTCAGCGTGGAACTTCCGGAGGCACTTTAAACAAACTTCAGCACGGCAGCCGCGGAGCGCGCGGTATCTGAGATTAGCTGCGGACGAGCGGGCGACATTAAAAGCCGCGGCGTCCGCTGGAAGTGGAAGTGGAGGCGGCTGCTGGATCCCTGCCAACGGCGCAGCTGTCTGCAGCAGCGGCGACGCCGTGGTATGGGGCGCCGGCAGAACGTGCGAGGAAGCTGCCGCCATGTTAGAACTGACGTTATGTAGTCACTGTTGCCCCGTGATTGAGCCGGTACCGATCAACTAGAATTTTCTTGTGGTGCTGCTGACAGGGGAACCTCCCCATCGCACCCTCCTCAGATTTAGTTATAAGTTGGCACAGTCGATAGGCCTTGAAAGACTGAACACAGATCAATCAGAAAACAGGAAGAAGTTGTGTGGAACTATGAAAAAATAAGCAAAATATACAAACTGAGTAGTCTATGGCTAAGATATGCAACATTTAGGATACTGTAAGCTCCGTAGCGCCGTGGTCCCGTGGTTAGCGTGAGTAGCTGTGGAACGAGAGGTCCTTGGTTCAAGTCTTCCCTCGATTGAAAAGTTTAATTTTTTATTTTCAGACAATTTTCACAGTTCAGGCACTCGCCCATAATCAACTTCGCTCTCCAAAATTCCAGGACATGTTCAGATTTGCTTGGACATATGCGGGATTTGACGGTCTACACACGGAAAAATTTGACAGAGCACAGAGAAAACTGTGCGACTGTGAAACTGTTGCATTCATTTGTCGCAGTTTATGTGACACACTCTTATGTTTTCATCACTTTTTTGGGACTGATTATCACATCCGCAGGAAAACCCTGAATCGGGCAAGGTAGAAGAATTTTTTTACCCATTTGCCAAGTGTGCACGTTAGGTGGGTCGACAACATATTCCTGTCATGTGACGCACATGCCGTCACCAGTGTCGTATAGAATATATCAGACGTGTTTTCCTGGATCAAATGTCTTCGGTTCCCATTGGAGAGGCACGTCATTTCACCTACTAATCGCACGGTTTTGCGGTGCGGTCGCAAAACACAGGCACTAAACTTATTACAGTGAACAGAGACGTCAATGAACGAATGGACACATCATAACTTTGCAAAAATAAAGTAAGTAAACTATTCGCTCGAGGGAAGACTTGAACCAAGGACCTGTCGCTCTGCAGCTGCTCACGCTAACCACGGGACCACGACGCTCCCGTGCTCACATTATCCTTGATGTTGCCTATGTTGCCCATGGACTACTCAGTTTGTATATTTTGCTTATTTTTTCATAGTTCAACACAACTTCTTCCTGTTATCTCGATTGGTCTGTGTTCAGTTTTTCAAGGCCTATCCACTGTGCCAATTTATAACTAAATCTCAGGGGGGTGCGATGGAGAGGTTCCCTTGTGAGAAAGGCCGCTGGCTGGAGATAACACTGATGACATAGAACGTTATGATCACTGGCCACCGCGAGAATGAAGGTGGCGTTTCGGGTGCGCGACACTCATGGAAAGTACAGGGTGATTATAATTACAGTTAAACTCTCAAAACGCTATAGAAATAACGCCGCTGGTCAGAATGACGTCAAATTGCAACGGAATATTATTGGATTAGGGGTAAGACGTATGGCAGAAGAAAAAAATAGTGTGAAAATGTATCAATAGATGGCGCTGTCTGAGTCAGGACACGTGAATGAAAACACCTGTCATGCGCCCGACCCATTGAAGTTGGTGACTAGTGCCCCTTTCAAAGGAACCATCCCCGGTATTTGCCTCAAGCGATTTAGGGAAATCACGGAAAACCTAAATCAGGATGGCTGGACGCGGGATTGAACCGTCGTCCTCCAGAATGCGAGGCCAGCGTGCTAACCACTGCGCCACCTTGCTCTGTAAAAGTGGCTGTTTCCTTCTCTGCAAGAATCAACCTGTTATCAAAGAATAGCGACATGGTTGGTTACGGGTTTGCATAGTTTTTGGATGAAAAGTTCCTTTTATCTCGTCACGCCCGAAGTGGACGCAGAAATGTATCCGAGGACAAATTGATCCAGCACAAACGAATTTAGTGATAACGTATACATAACTGTGTGAGTAAACTCTCATGTCAATAAAATAAGTTTTGAGAAAGATAACATTTTTTTATGTTTAACTAAATGCACCAATTACTTTATTCTCTGAACTAAATGACGTACCGTAAAAAAAGTTATAATGACTTTACTCAATCGTGCAACGTATTTTTAGAAGCGTTTGCTCATGTTTTGTGGTCCAAAAAATGGTTCAAATGGCTCTGAGCACTATGGGACTCAACATCTTAGGTCATAAGTCCCCTAGAACTTAGAACTACTTAAACCTAACTAACCTAAGGACATCACACACACCCATGCCCGAGGCAGGATTCGAACCTGCGACCGTAGCAGTCCCGCGGTTCCGGACTGCAGCACCAGAACCGCTAGACCACCGCGGCCGGCTTTTGTGGTCCAGAATTAACGTCCACTTTAGTGTATGGGCTCATCGAGAAGTTTACATTCAAAAGCTATGTTGTTGTTGTTGTGGTCTTCAGTCCTGAGACTGGTTTGATTCAGCTCTCCATGCTACTCTATCCTGTGCAAGCTTCTTCATCTCCCAGTACCTACTGCAACCTACATCCTTCTGAATCTGCTTCGTGTATTGATCTCTTGGTCTCCCTCTACGATTTTTACCCTCCACGCTGCCCTCCAATGCTAAATTTGTGATCCCTTGATGCCTCAAAACATGTCCTACCAACCGATTCCTTCTTCTAGTCAAGTTGTGCCACAAACTTCTCTTCTCCCCAATCCTATTCAATACCTCCTCATTAGTTACGTGATCTACCCACCTTATCTTCAGCATTCTTCTGTAGCACCACATTTCGAAAGCTTCTGTTCTCTTCCTCCTGATAACGACGTCCTCTTGAGTAGTCCCCGCCCGGAGATCCGAATGTGGAACTATTTTACCTCCGGAATATTTTACCCAAGAGGACGCCATCATCATTTAATGATACAGTAAAGCTGCATGTCCTCGGGAAAAATTACGGCCGTAGTTTCCCCTTGCTTTCAGCCGTTCGCAGTACCAGCACAGCAAGGCCGTTTTGGTTAATGTTACAAGGCCAGATCAGTCAGTCATCCAGACTGTTGCCCCTGCAACTACTGAAAAGGCTGCTGCCCCTCTTCAGGAACCACTCGTTTGTCTGGCCTCTCAACAGATACCCCTCCGTTGTGGTTGCACCTACGGTACGGCCATCTGTATCGCTGAGGCACGCAAGCCTCCCCACCAACGGCAAAGTCCATGGTTCATGGGGTGCTATAGAGTCCAGAATCGATGTGCCGAGCAGACAAAGTCACCATGAACATTAAGGCAATCATCCTGCCGTCGCACCAGGTTGAACATACCCGAGTGGTAAAATACCGTGTCCTACTGAGCGAAGAAGTCCGTAACTACCTGCTGCACATCTTCATTCGACAGGGATCGTCGGCACTTCGAGCCTTTTTTTGGGGAGAGAGGGCGAGATGATGCCGCGAGGAGAGATCAGGACTAGAGGAAAAGGGTGATCGAGTCTCTCCAACTTGAGTTGGCATAACTTCTGCATTACGACATTTGCGATACGGGGACGTCTTGAACCTGGCGCACCGTTTCGCAACGTTGGTTTTCTACAGAGATGGTGCCCCGTCCACACATTCATCATTCTCTGATAGATGCCTACCTGTGTTTGTCTTTCAACAGCCAAGAAAAGGATGACAGCCCGCTGGTTCTATTTGGACGCGTTTGGTAATAACGTTGCTGTACTTCACGTTCCCGCATTTACAGCACGCAAGTCGGAACAAAAACAAATATGGTCAAGAATAAAAACGGTGACCTACTTTTCGAATTAGAGGATGTGTGCAAAAAATGGATAGAGTATATTGAGGAACTATATCAGGGCTTAACAACTGGCCGGATTTGAGCGCGAGTACTCGCGTCTGCTCAGGCACGTGCTCGCGAGCAGGTGCAAGGTCGCGGAGTAGGGAGGGAGGGGAGGGAGGGGAAATTCGCGCGCACGTTTGAATGTGATCTCGCGTTCGTAGCAGATTTAACTAGCCATCTGAATGCTTTGAACATTTTACTACAAGGTAAAGATCTGCTAATTACTCATTTCATAGATCGAATACGAGCTTTTAAAATGAAATTGACACTTTGGGTGAGTCAGCTCGAAACAGGAAACCTAGCTCACTTTCCTAAATTATCATCCATGCAAGATGTTCACAAAGACTGTGAACGTTATTCACATAGTTTAGTTTATCAGCGCTTTCAATATCTGACAGCACTAGACAGTGTTTTTGATCTGTTCTCTCCATATTCAGCGAATATTTAAGAGATTCGTCCTGAGCTGCAGCAAGAAATTATTGACCTGCAGTGTGACAGAGAATACAGAGACAAATTTCAGAACAAGAAAAACATTTTGGAAGTCTACAGACATTTCCCTCAGGATACATTTCCTCGTTTGCACAAACTGGCGGCTACAATAATATCGCCGGCCGGTGTGGCCGTGCGGTTAAAGGCGCTTCAGTCTGGAACCGCGTGACCACTACGGTCGCAGGTTCGAATCCTGCCTCGGGCATGGATGTGTGTGATGTCCTTAGGTTAGTTAGGTTTAATTAGTTCTAAGTTCTAGGCGACTGATGACCTCAGAAGTTAAGTCGCATAGTGCTCAGAGCCATTTGAACCATTTACAATAATATCAGTGTTCGGTTCCACGTATGTCTGTGAACAACTGTTCTCTGCAGTGAAATGTAACAAGACGCGCCTGAGAAACGCATTGTCTGATCGAAATTTAAACTGCACGCTGCGCCTAAAATGCACAAGAACAATTACTCCGAACATAGACGCAATTGTAAAGGGCAAAATGTACAAGATAACCGAGAATCCCACACTTCAGTGACACCTTTTATTGTGTAACAGTTCACAAATTAATGCGAAAGTAGAGGCATACACTAAGCTAATAAAATTATGTGGCACGTGTACATTCTCATATATTTGTTTCATTTGTCGCAGTAATAATTCGTGAGTGATATCCCTGCAGGTGGCCGCGGATTTACATTGACTGGCGGCAGCTGTTGTGTGCCCCACGTGACTCTCCCCACTCTCCGCTCTGGTCCGGTAGTGGAGGTACGTGCTCGCGCTGCTCCGTGCTCGCGCCTTGCTGCTCACAGCTTGCTCCGCGAGCACGTATGTTGTGAAGCCCTGAACTATATGAAGGAGAAGATGTTGCTAATGAGGGGGAAATTCTGGAAGAAGAGAGCAGTGTGGATATTGACATGATAGGGCCATCTATAGAGGAATTCAACAGTGCCTTGGATGATCTAAGTAATGGCAAAGCGACAGGCACAGATAACATCCCAGCAGAAATACTGAAGGAAATTGGACAATCAACAAAAGACTGCTTATATAAACTTATTAAAGAGTACTATGAAGATGGAAAAGAACCACCTAGAAATTTGCTTCACAGGAAAACAGTAATAATCCCAAAAAAAGGAAATTCTCTGGACTGTGAGAACTACAGAACTATCTCCTTTCAATCCCACACTTCCAAAATAATGTTTAACATAATAAAAAATCGAATAAAAAAGAAAATTGAGGCAAACATAGGAGAAGACCAATTTGGTTTCAGATCCGGAAAAGGAACTACAGAGGCAATACTAGCTTTGAGGGTGGTATTAGATTGACGAATTAGTGTTAATAGGAAAACCTACTTGACCTTTATAGACTTACAAAAATCATTTGACATGGTTAATTGGAAATTGTTATTCCGAACAATGAAGGAAATAAATCTTGATTGGAGGGACAGAAGATTAATCTGGAACCTATATAAAAGGCAGGAAGCAGAGATAGAAGTGAATGGTGTGAAGAAGAAAGCAAAAATAAGGAGGGGAGTAGGGCAAGGACGCCCATTGTCACCATATTTGCTCAACTTATTTATTGAAAAAAAAAACCATTGAAAAATTGAAAAGAATGACCAAAGGAATTAAAACTAACGGGGAACAAATACACTGTACCCGTTTTGCAGATGATATAGTAGTACTTTCTGACTCAGTAAAGGAAATGGAGTTTATGTTGCTAAATTTGCCAAAATCCTAAGAGAAGTTAATCTAAAAATAAATAAGAAGAAAACAAAAACTATGGTAGTAGGGAAGACAAAAGAAAATGGTAAGGTTAATGTTAAACTGGAAGATGATGTTCTAGAGCAGGCTGAGAACTTCTGTTATTTGGGGAGCAAAATCACTGATGACAATAAATGCATCACAGATATTGAAACGTCCCCTTTGGAAAATTTATGAATTACTGTGCTGGTAAACCCCTTACGTTATTTGATTTTCAAACAGCTGAGCAGAACTGAACATACTCAGACATTTCTCTCTTTACTTATTCTGATCAACACTAAACTGACACACAATACTTTTAGCGCAACGCAATCTGACTTTCAATAATCCCTACAAAAGAATGGCCCTGACTAACAACTATACCTTTCATGAATCACTTACCTCACAAAAATCTTCGTTACTCAAACTACTGCAATACAGCGTGCGCCAATACTGCTAGCTGAATAAAAGAGTCTAACTACTGAAGGAACTAACTCCTGATAGGCATAGTTAGCAAATGAAACATTTTGATAGAGAAAAAACACTGTATTTACCTTAATAATGTTCAAAAGTCATCATATATATATATATATATATATATATATATACAATAGCGAATATTCCAACAATGCCAACCAGCCACAGACTGCACACAGCACAGCCAGTGATTTTCATACAGAGCGCTACGTGACGTTACCAAGATAAAAACCTAAACAGCGTACTTACAATATAAAGAGAAGAATAGCCTTGGCAAAGAAAGAGGCAGACCAAGAGCAATGTATTTTAATAACACCAAAGAAGATATGGGGATAAAATCGTATAAAGAGTTGAAGAGGATGACAATGGAAAGAGGGACTTGGCTAAATCGACAAGGCGTAGCCGTTAGTTTATGATGATAATGATGATGATGAGTCAGGAAGACAAGAATTCCATGCCAACCCGTTGCCTCCTTGTCGGTGCTTATATACCCGCAATGGAGTCGTGCTGCGATGTACTGGGTGATCAAAAAGTCAGTATAAATTTGAAAACTGAATAAATCACGGAATAATGTAGATAGAGAGGTACATATTGACACACATGCTTGGAATGACATGGGGTTTTATTAGAATCAAAAAAATACAAAGGGTTTTATTAGAACCAAAAAAATACAAACGTGCAAAAAATGTCCGACAGATGGCGCTTCATCTGATCAGAATAGCAATAATTAGCATAACAAAGTAAGACAAAGCAAAGGAAATCCTCAATATGTCCACCTTCGTTTCTCAATAATAGCTGTAGTCTAGGAATAATGTTGTGAACAGCACTGTAAAGCATGTCCGGAGTTATGGTGAGGCATTGGCGTCGGATGTTGTCTTTCGGCATTCCTAGAGATGTCGGTCGATAACGATACACTTGCGACCTCAGGTAACCCCAAAGCCAAAAATCGCACGGACTGAGGTCTGGGGACCTGGGAGGCCAAGCATGACGAAAGTGGCGGCTGAGCACACGATCATCACCAAACGACGCGCGCAATAAATCCTTCACGCGTCTAGAAATACTTTTTTTTTGTTCTAATAAAACCCCATGTCATTCCAAGCATGTGTGTCAATTTTTACCTCTCTATCTACGTTATTCCGTGGTTTATTAAGTTTTCAAATTTATACTGACTTGTTGATCACCCGGTATATACGCTGCAGCAACGCCTTCAATAGGAAACTTTTTGATCGCTCATTTATCCTAAAAGTGTCAGCAGATATTGTAGGTTAGTCTTAAATCTGAATAAATATGAACACTGAAGGGATATTTTTGCTTGTCGCAACGCCGCTTCTCGATCGCGACCAGGACAGCAAACGTAGGGGGAGCGCGAGCGGAAGGAAAAAGACGGGGAGGAGACGGTGGTTTAGGGTGGGGCAGGCAGAGCAAGCGTGTCGACCAGGAGGAACGGAGCTTCAGTGTCCACTGGGAGAGGAACAGAGCGGGGTGCGAAACACTATGGCGGGAACATCGACCCGCCGGTGGCAGAGCGATTTTCACAGACGAGCGAGTCGATTCACGGGCACACGGCCGCGCTGATGGGGAAGGGACGCGGCCGGGGGGATAACCAAGGCTAAAGTCCGAAGAGGAAGGAGCAAAAATGTGTTTCCGGGAGTTCTGCTCTTCGGATCGGTGGCTGGCTGTTTCTCTCGGCGCCTGCCGCAGCGAAGCTCTTCGATCCACTGTCGGTTAACAGAGTGAGTGGGGGAAATGACTGCTTGTTCCGTCAAGTTCTTAAGAAACAGGAAGTGTGAAACGGCGAGGAACAAATTAACTAACTGAAGACACAAGCAGCAAAGACAGGGGTGCAGATCACCGCTGAGAGAAATCTGAATTTATACAAACGTCAGGTCACCACCGGGAGTACTAATGGTATGAGGCCGGCCGGGGTGGGCGAGCGGTTCTAGGCGCTACAGTCTGGAACCGCGCGACCGCCACTAAAGGTATAAGGAAGCTGTATGAAACGGACGGAGTATGTAACTGTCCCGTATGGAGGACATAGTGATAGACATTCCTGGGGTTGTGAAGCAGTTGAATGGGTTGAAAATAAATAAATCGCCAGGTCGTGATGGGATTCCAATTCGGTTTTACAGAGAGTACTCTACTGCATTGGCTCCTTACTTAGCTTGCATTTATCGCGAATCTCTTGCCCAACGTAAAGTCCCGAGCGACTGGAAAAAAGCGCAGGTGACGCCTGTATATAAGAAGGGTAGAAGGACGGATCCTCAAAATTACAGACCACTGTCCTTAACATCGGTTTGTTGTAGGATTCTCGAACATACTCTCAGTTCGAATATAATGAATTTCCTTGAGACAGAGAAGTTGCTGTCCATGTATCAGCACGGCTTTAGAAAGCATCGCTCCTGCGAAAAGCAACTCGCTCTTTTTTCACATGATATCTTGCGAATCATGGATGAAGGGTATCAGACGGATGCCATATTTCTTGACTTCCGGAAAGCGTTTGACTCGGTGCCCCACTGCGGACTCCTAACTAAGGTACGAGCATATGGGATTGGTTCCCAAATACGTGAGTGGCTCGAAGACTTCTTAAGTAATAGAACCCAATAGGTTGTCCTCGATGGTGAGTGTTCATCGGAGGTGAGGGTATCATCTGGAGTGCCCCAGGGAAGTGTGGTAGGTCCGCTGTTGTTTTCTATCTACATAAATGATCTTTTGGATAGGGTGGATAGCAATGTGCGGCTGTTTGCTGATGATGCTGTGGTGTACGGGAAGGTGTCGTCGTTGAGTGACTGTAGGAGGATACAAGATGACTTGGACAGGATTTGTGATTGGTGTAAAGAATGGCAGCTAACTCTAAATGTAGATAAATGTAAATTAATGCAGATGAATAGGAAAAAGAATCCTGTAATGTTTGAGTATTCCATTAGTAGTGTAGCGCTTGACACAGTCACGTCGATTAAATATTTTGGTGTAACATTGCAGAGCGATATGAAGTGGGACAAGCATGTAATGGCAGTTGTGGGGAAGGTGGATAGTCGTCTTCGGTTCATTGGTAGAATTTTGGGAGGATGTGGTTCATCTGTAAAGGAGATCGCTTATTAAACACTAATACAACCTATTCTTGAGTACTGCTCGTGCGTTTGGGATCCCTATCACGTCGGATTGAGGGAGGACATAGAAGCAATTCAGAGGTGGGCTGCTAGATTTGTTACTGGTAGGTTACGGAAATGCTTCAGCAACTCGGGTGGGAGTCTCTAAAGGAAAGGAGTCGTTCTTTTCGTGAATCGCTACTGAGGAAATTTAGAGAACCAGCATTTGAGGCTGACTGCAGTACAATCTTACTGCCGGTAACTTACATTTCGCGGAAAGACCACAAAGATACGATAAGAGAGATTAGGGCTCGTACAGAGGCATATAGACAGTCATTTTTCCCTCGTTCTGTTTGGGAGTGGAACAGGGAGAGAAGATGCTAGTTGTGGTACGAGGTACCCTCCACCGTACACCGTATGGTGGATTGCGGAGTATGTATGTAGATGTAGAATAAATTTCAGGATTCAGGTGTATATAAGATGAAATGTGATGACTGCTGTAAACAATACATAGGGGAGACTGGTAGGAACTTTGAAACTAGATTCAGGTAGCACACCTTCTCTCAAAACAAAACAGCGTTTGGATCGCATATGGCTGCCTTAAAGCACTCAGTCACGAACATTGAACAAAACTTAGAAATCCTACATAGAGCTCATAAGGGACGGTTTCTTAACATTTCATAAGAAGTTGAAATATACACCCACAAAAAGAAAAAAAAAAATGGTTCAAATGGCTCTGAGCACTATGGGACTTAACTGCTGAGGTCATCAGTCCCCTAGAACTTAGAACTACTCAAACCTAATTAACCTAAGGACAATACACACATCCATGCCCGAGGCAGGATTCGAACCTGCGACAGTAGCGATCACGCGGTTCGAGACTGTAGCTCCTAGAACCGCTCGGCCACTCTGCCGGCGCAAAAAGAAAGACCCGGATTTAATCCTTGACGAGAAAAGCGAGGTCAATCGTGGCGCCTATTTTAACATTTATGGTGACCTACTGTGATGATCACTGTTGCGTACAGAAGTCCAAGCCGAAGGATGAGAGATGGTGCACGGGGAAACAGCTGGAAGACGCGTGCAGCGCCTGGCGTCGTTGACGGGGCCCTCCTGCACGGCCCTCTTACCCACGGCGATGGACATCAGACTACTGAACGGCTCGCGTCGCAACACCGAAATAGCGAGAACCACGGAAGCAGACCATGCAGGAAAGGAAGTCTACACCAGCGCCATGGATATAGAAATCGCCCTTTATTTTCGATCGTACACAAACGATAATTTTATTACGTATTTAAATTTTGACAAGTACAGATTTTAACCTTGACAACTATAGATCTTAACTAAGTATTTTTAGAGATAAAAGCAAATTAGAAATACCTACTTAATATAGTATGTACATATGTAATGTAACAAATGTACCAGACGCCAACTGTCGCCAAGAGTTTTATAATTAATATAAATGACGTGCATTCTAACAACCAATTTAATGTGACACAGCATGTGAAGGTTGCTGAGAGAGGATGGGTTACTCCTGTAAGCGAAATTGAAGGTACGTTCTGGTACATCTGATGTTGATCAGGTAAGACGAAATAGGCTTGCATTTGTGAAATAGTAAATTAGTATCATTGTCAATTCAGATCTGAAGATGGTTCTAGATGAACCGAAACCGGTCATGTCAATAAATATTTTGCAGTCAAGACGGGTAATATGTAACATTGCATAAAAAAGTGATTGCGGTATCCCTGCAGACATATCTGCTTTTGCAACGGACGGAGAAGTTTAAATACACGCTATCTGATCAGAAATATCAGAAAACGCACATGTAACGCGGAACTGAGCACTAAATGTCACGAAAGGTTAAAGGAGGCGGGGTGTATTGTATTGTCAGTCAAACATTGTAGAAGGTGGGAGTAAAAAAAAAAAAAAAAAAAAAAAAAAGGTTAAAGTCGCATGAAGTCAGAAAAAGGAATTACTGGAAGTGTTACCGGTAGTCCAGCTACCGTATTTTGTTAAAAAGAATGGAGTACAGTGCTCGAGCCCTTCCTCATAAGCTACACTTTTCCGTCGTCAATGCTAAGCGCCGTTTGAGGTGGCGTAAAATGGACACCGTGGGTGAGTGGATGACTGGAAACGAGGGGTTTGAAATGGTGGAAAAGAAAATGAGCGTAAGGCATCGTTGGCCGGGAGGCCCCTATTCGGGGAACTTCGGCCGCCGAGCGCAAGTCTTATTTCAGTTCACTCCACATTGGGCGACTTGTGCGCCGTTATGAGGATGAAATGATGATGAGGACAATACAACACACAGTCCCTGAGCGGAGAAAATCTCCAACCGAGCCGGGAATCGAACACGAGCCCGCTTTTACCAGAGGCGAGCGCGTTACCACCCAGCTAAGCATGAATCACGCTTTACCCGCTGCCAATCCGACGGGGAAGTTTGGTTTTGACGAATACCTGGACAACGATACCTACCATCATATTTAGTCCCAACAGCGAAGTACGGAGGAGGTAGTGTTACGACACCGGGAGTGTTTCTTGTGGTTATGTTAAGGTATCCTTACTGCGATTAAGGAAAAGTTAAATGCGGAAGGTTATTAGCACATGTTCAAGCACTGTGTATTGCGTGAAGCAAAGGAAGAGTTCAAGAAAGACTATTATTTCTATCATCATGACAATGTGTAAGTAGGCTGTTTATGTTTTCTTATTGGCAACGTTACGTAGCGGTCTGTGTGAGAATCACTGGTTGTGCTGTGTGCAGTCTGTGGCTGGTTTGCATTGTTGTCTGCCATTGTAGTGTTGGGCAGCGGCAGCTGGATGTGAACAGCGCGTAGCGTTGCGCAGTTGGAGGTGAGCCGCCAGCAGTGGTGGATGTGGGGAGGGAGATAGCGGAGTTTTGTAATTTGTCATGAACTGCTATATATATTAAGGTAAATACATTGTTTGTTCTCTATTAAAATCTTTCATTTCCTAACTATGCCTATCAGTAGTTAGTGCCTTCCTTAGTTTGAATCTTTTATTTAGCTGGCAGTAGTGGCGCTCGCTGTATTGCAGTAGTTCGAGTAACGAAGATTTTTGTGAGGTAAGTGATTTGTGAAACGTATAGGTTAATATTAGACAGGGCCATTCTTTTGTAGGGATTATTGAAAGTCAGATTGCGTTGTGCTAAAAAAATATTGTGTGTCAGTTAAAGCACAGTCCTGTACAATTTTTCAAAGGGGACGTTTCAAATGCATCCTGCTACAAAGCAGCATGTGTGAGGCAGTGGTTTGTGGACAGTAACATTTCCTGAAACGGACTGCTCAGAGACCGACTTGAACCCAATGGGACACGTTCGGGATGAGACAGAACGTCGACTTCGTTCCAGACTTTGCGTCCAACCACACTTCTATCTCTGGTTTCGGCTGTTGAGGAAGAATGGGTTACTGTTCCTCCACAGACGTTCAGACACCTTACTGGAAGTGTCCCCAGCAGAGATAAAGTCGTCATAAAGGTGAAGGGTGGACACTTGCTATTTCTATACTACTGGCCATTAAAATTGCTACACCAAGAAGAAACGCAGATGATAAACGGGTATTCGTTGGACACATATATTTTACTAGAACTGACACGTGATTACATTTTCACGCAGTTTGGGTGCATAGATCCTGAGAAATCAGTACCCAGAACAACTACCTCTGGCCGTAATAACGGCCTTGATACGCCTGGGCATTGAGTCAAACAGAGCTTGGATAGCGTGTACAGGTACAGCTGCCCATGCATCTTCAACACGCTACCACAGTTCATCAAGAGTAGTGATTGGCGTATTGTGACGAGCCAGTTGCTCGGCCACCTTTGACCAGACGTTTTCAGTTGGTGAGAGATCTGAAGAATGTGCTGGCCAGGGCAGCGGTCGAACATTTTCTGTATCCAGAAAGGCCCGTACAGGACCTGCAACATGCGGTCGTTCATTACCCTGCTGAAATGTAGGGTTTCGCAGGGATCGAATGAAGGGTAGAGCCACGGGTCGTAACACATCTGAAATGTAACGTCCACTGTTCAAAGTGCCGTCAGTGTGAACAAGAGGTGACTAACACGTGTAACCAATGGCACCCCATACCATCACGCCGGGTGATACGCCAGTATGGCGATGATGAATACATGCTTCCAAGGTGCGTTCACCGGGATGTCGCCAAACACGGATCCGACCATCATGATGCTGTAAACAGAACCTGGATTCATCCGAAATAATGACGTTTTGCCATTCGTGCACCCAGGTTCGTCGTTGAGTACACCATTGCAGGCGCTCCTGTCTGTGATGCAGAGTCAAGAGTAACTGCAGCCACGGTTTCCGAGCTGATAGTTCATGCTGTTGAAAACGTCGTCGAACTGTTCGTGCAGATGGTTGTTGTCTTGCAAACGTCCCCATCTGTTGACTCAGGGATCGAGACGTGGCTGCACGATCCGTTACAGCCATGCGGATAAGATGCCTGTCATCTCGACTGTTAGTGATACGAGGCCGTTGGGATCCAGCACGGCGTTCCGTATTACCCTCCTGAACCCACCGATTCCACATTCTGCTAACAGTCATTGAATGTCGACCGACGCGAACAGCAATGTCGCGGTACGATAAACCGCTATCGCGATAGGGTACAATCCGACCTTTATCAAAGTCGGAACCGTGATGGTACGTATTTCTCCTCATTACACGAGGCATCACAACAACGTTTGACCAGGCAACGCCGGTCAACTGCTGTTTGTGTATGAGAAATCGGATGGAAACTTTCCTCGTGTCAGCACGTTGTAGGGTCGCGACCGGCGCCAACCTTGTGTGAATGCTCTGAAAAGCTAATCATTTGCGTATCACAGCATGTTCTTCCTGTCGGTTAAATTTCACGTCTGTAGCACGTCATCTTCGTGGTGTAGCAATTTTAATGGCCAGTAGTGTATATTTTAGCAGTTGTAGGTGTAAAGAATGTTTTTGGCACTGTTGACTCGAATACATTCATTGAAATTCTGAGGGCAGAGGAGATAAAATACAAGAGGTGAAAGGTAATTCACAGCTTTACAGAACCCGGAATGCAGTTATAGGAGTCGAAGGACACGCAATGGAAGCAATGTTTGATAAGGGAGTGAGACTAGGTTATAGTATAGCCACGAAGTTATTCAATTCTTACGCTGAGCAAGTAGTAAAGGAAACGGAAAAGAAATTTGGAGAGGGCACCAAAGTTTAGTGAGAAGAAATGAAAAATTGGTTTGCTGATTTACTGAGCCGGCAAAGGACCTGGAAAAGCAACTGCATATAGTGGAAGGTCTTGAGAGGTCGGTATAGGATAAATATCAAGAAAAGTAAAACAAGGGTAACGCAATGTTGTAGAATTTAATCAGGTGATGGAAGGAAATTAAATTAGGAAATGAAACAATAAAAACTGTAGATGAGTTTTACCATTTGGGTAGCAATGTAATTGGTGATGACCGAAATAGAGAGGATTTACTGTAAAATTTGTTGTAGCAATGGCCAGAAAAGGGATATCTGAAGAGAAGATATTTGTTAATATCGATATAAACTGAAGTGTTAGAAAGAATTTTCTGAAGGTATTTGCGTATAATGTACGGATGTGAAACATGAACGACAAACGGTACAGGGAAGAGGAGAACAGAAGCTTTTGCAATATGGAAATAGAGAAGAATGCTAAAGATTAGCTGAGAAGATCGGATAACTAACGAAGAAGTACGGAATAAAACTGGAAAGAAAAGAGCCTTGATGCAGAACCTGACTAAAAGAAGGGAACGGTTGAGAGAACAACTCTTGTGGCACCGAGAAACCGTCATTTGGTGTCAGAGGAAAGTATGAGGTAAAAATGGCAGAGGGAGACCAAGGCCCAAATACTGAATCAGGCTCAAATGGGCGTAGGTTGCAGTGTTTTTGCAGAGATGTAGGGAGTTGCACAGGAGTGAAGACCGCAGCAACCTTGCAATACTGTTGGTACAAATACTGTAGTGCCCATATTATCTATATGTACAGCCATACTCCGCAAACCATTGTGAACGGCATTGCTCGAAGTACGTGTCATTGTACACTCCTGGAAATTGAAAAAAGAACACATTGACACCGGTGTGTCAGACCCACCATACTTGCTCCGGACACTGCGAGAGGGCTGTACAAGCAATGATCACACGCACGGCACAGCGGACACACCAGGAACCGCGGTGTTGGCCGTCGAATGGCGCTAGCTGCGCAGCATTTGTGCACCGCCGCCGTCAGTGTCAGCCAGTTTGCCGTGGCATACGGAGCTCCATCGCAGCCTTTAACACTGGTAGCATGCCGCAACAGCGTGGACGTGAACCGTATGTGCAGTTGACGGACTTTGAGCGAGGGCGTATAGTGGGCATGCGGGAGGCCGGGTGGACGTACCGCCGAATTGCTCAACACGTGGGGCGTGAGGTCTCCACAGTACGTCGATGTTGTCGCCAGTGGTCGGCGGAAGGTGCACGTGCCCGTCGACCTGGGACCGGACCGCAGCGACGCACGGATGCACGCCAAGACCGTAGGATCCTACGCAGTGCCGTAGGGGACCGCACCGCCACTTCCCAGCAAATTAGGGACACTGTTGCTCCTGGGGTATCGGCGAGGACCATTCGCAACCGTCTCCATGAAGCTGGGCTACGGTCCCGCACACCGTTAGGCCGTCTTCCGCTCACGCCCCAACATCGTGCAGCCCGCTTCCAGTGGTGTCGCGACAGGCGTGAATGGAGGGACGAATGGAGACGTGTCGTCTTCAGCGATGAGAGTCGCTTCTGCCTTGGTGCCAATGATGGTCGTATGCGTGTTTGGCGCCGTGCAGGTGAGCGCCACAATCAGGACTGCATACGACCGAGGCACACAGGGCCAACACCCGGCATCATGGTGTGGGGAGCGATCTCCTACACTGGCCGTACACCACTGGTGATCGTCGAGGGGACACTGAATAGTGCACGGTACATCCAAACCGTCATCGAACCCATCGTTCTACCATTCCTAGACCGGCAAGGGAACTTGCTGTTCCAACAGGACAATGCACGTCCGCATGTATCCCGTGCCACCCAACGTGCTCTAGAAGGTGTAAGTCAACTACCCTGGCCAGCAAGATCTCCGGATCTGTCCCCCATTGAGCATGTTTGGGACTGGATGAAGCGTCGTCTCACGCGGTCTGCACGTCCAGCACGAACACTGGTCCAACTGAGGCGCCAGGTGGAAATGGCATGGCAAGCCGTTCCACAGGACTACATCCAGCATCTCTACGATCGTCTCCATGGGAGAATAGCAGCCTGCATTGCTGCGAAAGGTGGATACACACTGTACTAGTGCCGACATTGTGCATGCTCTGTTGCCTGTGTCTATGTGCCTGTGGTTCTGTCAGTGTGATCATGTGATGTATCTGACCCCAGGAATGTGTCAATAAAGTTTCCCCTTCCTGGGACAATGAATTCACGGTGTTCTTATTTCAATTTCCAGGAGTGTATTAGTTGTTAGGGCTTTGTCCCATTCCAAACACGTATTGAGCGAGCGAAGAGTGACTTTTCAAAAGCACGCTGTGATCAATGTAATATTGTATTCACGATCCCTATGGGAGCGATAGGTTGGGAGTTGTAGTACTGATTCATCACTTAATGTTGGTTGTAGAAACTTTCGTGGGATACTTCGGATCTATCTTCAAACAGTTGTCAGTTCGGTTATTTCAGCACCTCCATGTCGTTCTCCCATGGGGCAAACAAATCTGTGACCATTCTTACTGCGCTTCTTTGTATATATTCAACATACCCTGTTAGTCGTATTTGGTGTGGTTCACATACACTTGCGCATTATACTACAATGGGTCGCATTAGTGATTTGCAAGCAATCTCCTTTCTAAACTGATTACGTGTACAGAATGAGATTTTCACTCTGTTGCGGATATGAAACTTCCTAGCGGACTAAAACCGTATTCCATACCGAGACCCGAACTGGGACCTTTGACTTTCGCAGACAAGTGCTGTACCAACTGAGCTACCCAAGCACGCCTCACGAAGCGTCCTTACAACTTTACTTCCGCCAGTACCTCGTCTTTTACCTTCTAAACTTCACAGAAGCCCTCCTGCGAAACTTGTGGAACTACCACTCCCCTAGACAGTGGCTAAGCCATTCCTCCGCATTATCCTTTCTTCCAGGAGAGCCAATCCCGCAAGTTTCGCAGGGAAACGTCTGTCAAGTTTGGAAGGTAGGAGACGAGGTAGTGGCGGAAGTAAGGCTGCGAGGACGTGTGGTGAGTCGTTTTTGTATAGCTCAGTTGGTACACCACTTGTCCGTGAAAGGCTAAAGGTTCGAATCTCGGCCTGGCACACAGTTTCATCTGCCAGGAAGTTTGATTGCATTTCCCTGTTATATTACGATCAAACCATAATCTACCACCAGCTTTACCTACCACTGATTCCATGTGATCGCTCGATTTCATATTCCTAGAAATTGTTACACCCATGTGTTGACCGGTGCCGGACCTTGTGGCTGAGCGGTTCTAGGCGCTTCAGTCCGGAACCGCGCTGCTACTACAGTTGCAGGTTCGAATGCTGCCTCGGGCATGGATGTGTGTGACGTCCTTAGCTTAGTTAGGTTTAAGTAGTTCTAAGTCTAGGGGACTGATGACGTCAGATGTTAAGTGCCATAGTGCTCAGAGCCATTTGAACCATTCTTTTCTTGACCGGCTATAACTGTGACTCATTGATTTTGTAATCATATGACACTAAAACTACATTTTTTTGATATGTGACGTGCAAAATATTACATTTCTGGACATTTAAAGCAAATTGCTAATTTTAGCATCATTCTGAAATTTTGTCGAGTTCCAACTGAATATTTGTGCACCTGTTTACAGACAGTACATTAATCTGCGAAAATCGTTTTTGTAATGCCATTTAGCCTGAAGATGAAGTTTAACCCCCGAAACATGTCGCTAAATAAATAAGTAATACAATAGTTGACAAATTTTGTGACTGGTAGCTTGAGACAGTCACGGTCGAAAAATAGTCAAAATGGCTTCAAATTCTTTTATACCAACAAGCCAAGTTGTTCGAGTAGTCAAAATGGCTTCAAATGTTAAGATTGATTGCAAAGTCGTTAATACACAGCATGGGTGGGAGAAGTCACAACACACTTTCGTGGGGCACATCCGAATTTACTACTACATCTGTCGACGACTCTCTATGCAAGATAACATGCTGTGTCCTCACTACCAAAAAATTCACAATCCAGTTACAAAATTCGCTTGACACGCCATGCGGTCCATACTTTCGTTAGTAAGCGTCTCTGTGGTATCGATGTATCGGCATAAATTTAGGTATTAGTGTCGAATCTGCTATTGGAAAATCCCCATTCAGATTTACAGACTGTGGTGTTTCTGACCCTTTTAAGGTGCCACCTGTACAGTGGCATTTGCGATCAACCAATTTTGCACCGTGGTACTTGCGACGAGAGGTTTCCCTTGGTGGTCGGAAAAGTCCAGCTAAAATACACTCCTGGAAATTGAAATAAGAACACCGTGAATTCATTGTCCCAGGAAGGGGAAACTTTATTGACACATTCCTGGGGTCAGATACATCACATGATCACACTGACAGAACCACAGGCACATAGACACAGGCAACAGAGCATGCACAATGTCGGCACTAGTACAGTTTATATCCACCTTTCGCAGCAATGCAGGCTGCTATTCTCCCACCAGCGTTCGTGCTGGACGTGCAGACCGCGTGAGACGACGCTTCATCGAGTCCCAAACATGCTCAATGGGGGACAGATCCGGAGATCTTGCTGGCCAGGGTAGTTGACTTACACCTTCTAGAGCACGTTGGGTGGCACGGGATACATGCGGACGTGAATTGTCCTGTTGGAACAGCAAGTTCCCTTGCCAGTCTAGGAATGGTAGAACGATGGGTTCGATGACGGTTTGGATGTACCGTGCACTATTCAGTGTCCCCTCGACGATCACCAGTGGTGTACGGCCAGTGTAGGAGATCGCTCCCCACACCATGATGCCGGGTGTTGGCCCTGTGTGCCTCGGTCGTATGCAGTCCTATTGTGGCGCTCACCTGCACGGCGCCAAACACGCATACGACCATCATTGGCACCAAGGCAGAAGCGACTCTCATCGCTGAAGACGACACGTCTCCATTCGTCCCTTCATTCACGCCTGTCGCGACACCACTGGAGGCGGGCTGCACGATGTTGGGGCGTGAGCGGAAGACGGCCTAACGGTGTGCGGGAACGTAGCCCAGCTTCATGGAGACGGTTGCGAATGGTCCTCGCCGATACCCCAGGAGCAACAGTGTCTCTAATTTGCTGGGAAGTGGCGGTGCGGTCCCCTACGGCACTGCGTAGGATCCTACGGTCTTGGCGTGCACCCGTGCGTCGCTGCGGTCCGGTCCCAGGTCGACGGGCACGTGCACCTTCCGCCGACCACTGGCGACAACATCGATGTACTGTGGAGACCTCACGCCCCACGTGTTGAGCAATTCGGCGGTACGTCCACCCGGCCTCCCGCAAGCCCACTATACGCCCTCGCTCAAAGTCCGTCAACTGCACATACGGTTCACCTCCACGCTGTCGCGGCATGCTACCAGTGTTAAAGACTGCGATGGAGCTCCGTATGCCACGGCAAACTGGCTGACACTGACGGCGGCGGTGCACAAATGCTGCGCAGCTAGCGCCATTCGACGGCCAACACCGCGGTTCCTGGTGTGTCCGCTGTGCCGTGCTTGTGATCATTGCTTGTACAGCCCTCTCGCAGTGTCCGGAGCAAGTATGGAGGGTCTGACACACCGGTGTCAATGTGTTCTTTTTTCCATTTCCAGGAGTGTATGTATGGTCGAAAACACCACGTTGACGTCACAGGTGGGCAAGGCCACGACACCCTCTGCGAGACGGTAGTCGAGGTCCCGCCAGTGAAGAGTCGCGGGGTCCCGTTTTGCACGCGATGTGATCTCTGGCCGTTGTAGGCCTACACCGTCGCACCGGCCTGCTCCCATTGTCCGGTCCCCCCCGACGACCGGCGCTCCTGTGTGGGCGCGGCCGCCCGCCGACTACAATCGCCGGCCTCTTCCATTGTCGACGCAGCGCCGAAAAACCGCCCACGCGCTCTCCCGCTGTCGCTCGCTCTTTTATTCCTGCTGCACGGCCGCCTCCCTTCCGGCTCGGCTTTGTGATCGTTTCTTTGATAATTAGCCGTGCCGCTCGCAGCGCTCCGCGATCGAGGAGCGCGCTAATCTCGTGTTGCCAGGCACAACGAAGCGTGAAACAATGAATCAGTTGCGGGAATCAGCTGATGCCAACACAAAGGGTTTGATAGGCGGGGTGACAAAGGTGGAGCGTACACACACACACACACACACACACACACACACACACACATGAACACATAGGCGAAGGACAGCTTTGGAGCTGAAGCTGTGGTTTTACCACTGATTCTATGGCATTCAGTTTGGTTAGGCCGTATTACACTATCATATTTCGTTGACAAAGAAATATGATAAAATATTCGTCAAATATCTTTGACAAAGATCTTTGACGTGGCGCTAAAAAGGGGTATTACACTGTCGGCATATTTTTCGTCAAATTTCAATATGGCGGACGACAACTTGTTTTTATGCGCTGCTGTTGCTAGTACGGGGTGTTCAATAAGTCTCTCCGCAGTGCCGTATGATTGTTCGCCTGCCCACGGTACTTCCCTTCAAGTGGGGACACTTTCAACATTTAATGTGAAAATTTGCAAGTAAAAATGAATATTCAATAAATTAATAACTTGTATTTCACTGAATTTCATTTCGGTATGTTCACTGCGGCATACGCCACGCGCGGCTAACAGTCATACGACATTGTGGAGAGACTTTTTGAACACTCCGTAGCACAATTGCATTGTGTGTGTATGTGGAAGAAAAGCGGCGGAAAAAAAGGAAACATACCTGGATGAAGCCCTAGGTATTACATCGAGATAGTAAAAGCATTCATCAAAATTTGTTACGAGAGCTGCAAGTGGAGGAAGTCAAGTCTTAATATACAAATTACTTACGATTGGATGAGAATGTAGTTCAGTATTTGCTCAGTAAAGTGGTTTCTCATACTACAAAACGGAATACTCAAAATGTTCAAATGTGTGTGAAATCTTATGGGAGTTAACTGCTAAGGTCATCAGTCCCTAAGCTTACACACTACTTAACCTAAATTATCCTAAAGACAAACACACACACCCATGCCCGAAGGAGAACCCGAACATCCGCCGTGACCAGCTGCACAGTCCATGACTGCAGCGCCCCAGACCGCTCGGCTAATCCCGCGCGGCGGAATACTCTCTTGAGAAATGCTATGTGTGTAGAAGACAGTGACACTGCGATTTCTTGACACATGTGAGCGCTAGTCTAATTTACAACACAGCACTTGAATATCATATTGCACATTAACCAAAATAATTCCAGAAACGAGTGAAGCGATATATAAAGCACTGAACGAGCAATATGTGAAAGTAAATAAATGTTTAGTACACTAATGGGCAATAAGAAGTATTTTCAATTTTGAATAATTTAATTAATGGAATTAGTGTTCCAACAGCTATACAATTAGTAAAAAGTACGAAACAAATGCAGCGCTTTTTAACTTGTGGCAGCCAAAGTTCGAAAATAGATAATGTAGAACGGAAAGCTCAGAAAGAATTATTATTTTTAGAGTGTGACCACATCCTCTATTCCGGCTTGCTGAAAAGCTGCCTGGATGTTTCCAGATGTAGAGGTAGATGGCCGTAGCTGTGATTGTGGGCATAACGTCGCCTGCAGGATATTCCACCTGTCCATCAACACGCAATTAATAGCACGCAGTGTGCCCCTTGCTCACCCCCCACCCTAGTCGAAGCAAATTTATTAAAAAAAGAGTCGAAGGAACAAACCACCTTGAAGCCATATTTACAAACACACTATTTACAAACACATCTACGGCGAGGCCCTAGATTTGATCATATTTATTTGACGACAGGCGAGATTTGACTAAGCTCCCCATTACACCATCAAATTTCCTTGACTTAAATATTTGACACACAACCTTTGACAAAGATATATGATAGTGTAATACTGGCCTTAGTTGTATCGTTGTCCAAACTCGATTGATCTTGGGCCGCCTACGTGTCACGTGAAGAGTTTCTCACAAGGGAACCTCCCCATCGCACCCCCCTCAGATGTAGTTATAAGTTGGCACAGTGGATAGGCCTTGAAACACTGAACACAGATCAATCAAGAAAAGAGTAAGAAGTTGTGTGGAACTATGAAAAAAATAAGCAAAATATACAAACTGAGTAGTCTAAGCGCACCATTGCATTATCATGGAGAATGCGCTGGAAGGAGCACCGTGGTCCCGTGGTTAGCGTAAGCAGCTGCGTAATGAGAGGTCCTTGGTTCAATTCTTCCCTGAGGTGAAAACTTTAATTTCTTATTTTCGCAAAGTTATGATCTGTCCGTTCGTTCATTGACGTCTCTGTTCACTGAAATAAGTTTAGTGTCTGTGTTTTGCGACCGCACCGCAAAACCGTGCGATTAGTAGACGAAAGGATGTGCCTCTCCAATGGGAACCGAAAACATTTAATCGTAAGGTCTTACGATTCCTCCACAGGAAAACCCGTCTGATATATTCTATAAGACACTGGTGACGCCATGTGCGTCACATGACGCGAATATGTTGTCGACCCGCCTAACTTGTACACTTGGCGAATGGGTAAAAAGATTCTTCTACCTTGTCCGATTTAGGTTTTCTTGTGGATGTGATAATCACTCCCAAAAAAGTGATGAAAACATAAGAGTTTGCCGCATAAACTGCAACAAATGAATGCAACAGTTTCACAGTCGCACAGTTATCCCTGTGCTCTGTCAAAACATATGTTTTTAACGTTTTCAAATTTTTCCGTGTGTAGACCGTCAAATGCTGCATATGTCCAAGCAAATCTGTACATGTCCTGAAATTTTTGAGAGCGAAGTTGATTATGTGTAAGTGCCTGAACTTTCATAATTGTCTGAAAATAAAAAATTAAAATTTTTCGCTCGAGAGAAGGCTTGAACCAGCGACCCCTCGTTCCGCAGCTGCTCACGCTAACCACGGGACCACGCTGCTCTTGCCAACGCACTGTCCATGATAATGGCATATGCTTCGCTTGGATTACTCAGTTTGTATATTTTGCTTATTTTTTTCATAGTTCTACACAACTTCTTCCTGTTTTCTCGATTGATCTGTGTTCAGTGTTTCAAGGCCTATCCACTGTGCTAACTTATAACTAAATCTGAGTGGGGTGCGATGGGGAGGTTCCCCTGTCAGTGCGTGCGCAACCTCAGTTCCTACCATTACACATTATGTAATGTCAAGATCATTGTAACACCAGATCTCATTCATCCAACACCCCTGATATCCCCATTATTAAACGGAGTCATTTTCTAACTTCTTCTCTATCTGAAGAACAGTCACATTTTAAAAACTGCGTAGAGCTGCTGTTCGGGGCTCCTTACGTAATCTACCATTCCTGACGATGACATAAACACGAAAAACGCTTCTGAACCCTAGTGGCCACTTTGTCGCAGAGAAATGCAACTGTAATCATTTACGCACCCACCAGTGGTGTGCATACGTACTAAGTTACATCTTAGAGTTGTTTCACTCTTACTGTCAAGCGTTGTAAAACCTATCTACAACCTTGCCTTGAAATAATATACAGGGTGATTCAAAAAGAATACCACAACTTTAAAAATGTGTATTTAATGAAAGAAACATAATATAACCTTCTGTTATACATCATTACAAATAGTATTTAAAAAGGTTTTTTTTTCAACCAAAAACAAGTTCAGAGATGTTCAATATGGCCCCCTCCAGACACTCGAGCAATATCAACCCGATACTCCAACTCGTTCCACACTCTCTGTAGCATATCAGGCGTAACAGTTTGGATAGCTGCTGTTATTTCTCGTTTCAAATCATCAATGGTGGCTGGGAGAGGTGGCCGAAACACCATATCCTTAACATACCCCCATAAGAAAAAATCGCAGGGGGTAAGATCAGGGCTTCTTGGAGGCCAGTGATGAAGTGCTCTGTCACGGGCTGCCTGGCGGCCGATCCATCGCCTCCGGTAGTTGACGTTCAGGTAGTTACGGACAGATAAGTGCCAATGTGGTGGCGCTCCATCCTGCTGAAATATGAATTGTTGTGCTTCTTGTTCGAGCTGAGGGAACAGCCAATTCTCTAACATCTCCAGATACTGTAGTCCAGTTACAGTAGCACCTTCGAAGAAAAAGGGACCAAAAACTTTATTGGCTGAAATGGCACAGAAAACGTTCACTGAGTTGTTTCCCGCGGATTCTCAGTGCCCCATATACAGACATTGTGACGGTTGACTTTCCCGTTAGTGTGGAAAGTTGCTTCATCACTAAACACAATCTTTGAAACGAAAGATTCATCTGTTTCCATTTGAGCAAGGATAAAATCACAGAAATCGATTCTTTTAATCTCATCAGCTGCAGACAGTGCTTGAACCAATTTCAGACGATAAGGTTTCATAACTAACCTTTTTCGTGGGACTCTCCATACAGTTGATTGTGGAATTTGCAGCTCTCTGCTAGCTCTGCGAGTCGATTTTCCTGGGCTGCGAACAAATGCTTGCTGGATGCGTGCTACATTTTCATCACTCGTTCTCGGCCGTCCAGAACTTTTCCCTTTGCACAAACACCCATTCTCTGTAAACTGTTTATACCAACGTTTAACCGAGCGAGGTGGCGCAGTGGTTAGCACACTGGACTCGCATTCGGGAGGACGACGGTTCAATCCCGTCTCCGGCCATCCTGATTTAGGTTTTCCGTGATTTCTCTAAATCGTTTCAGGCAAATGCCGGGATGGTTCCTTTGAAAGGGCACGGCCGATTTCCTTCCCAATCCTTCCCTAACCCGAGCTTGCGCTCCGTCTCTAATGACCTCGTTGTCGACGGGACGTTAAACACTAACCGCCACCACCACCACCAACGTTTAATACACCACCTATCAGGAGGTTTAACACCATACTTCGTTCGAAATGCACGCTGAACAACTGTCGTCGATTCACTTCTGCCGTACTCAATAACACAAAAAGCTTTCTGTTGAGCGGTCGCCATCTTAGCATCAACTGACGCTGACGCCTAGTCAACAGCGCCTCAAGCGAACAAATGTACAACTAAATGAAATTTTATAGCTCCCTTAATTCGCCGACAGATAGTGCTTAGCTCTGCCTTTTGTCGTTGCAGAGTTTTAAATTCCTAAAGTTGTGGTATTCTTTTTGAATCACCCTGCATTTAATATGATGAGACGTCTCATTAAGGCACATCCGATTATTATAATATCATTGAGTCACAGAGGCAGTTGGCAATTAATACGACTACCTGGGTGTAGTGATATGAAATGGAATGATCACATAGGGCCAGTCGTGGATAAAACTGGTGGTAGACTTCTGTTTGTTAGTAGAATACTGGTCAAGTGCAATCAGTCTACAAAGGAGGTTGCTTGCAATTCACCCGCGCGACCCACCCTAGAATATTGCTGAAATGAGTGGGACCCGTACCGAATAGGACTAACAGGGGATACTGAACGTAATACATAGAAGGACAGTACGAGTTGTCAGAGGTTTTTTGACCGATGGGAGAATGTCACAGAGATCGTGAAGAAACTGAACTGGAATAGTCTATCCTGCGAAAGCCTACTTAAAAAGTTACAAGAGCCGACTGTAAATGATCTCGCATAATTATTGTGAGAATAAGATGAGAATAATTACGGAACGCACAGAGGCATTTAAAGAATCATTCTTCCCGCGCTCCATACGTGATGGGACGGGAAGAAACCCTAATAATTGGTACATTGAAATGTAACCTCTGCCATGCACCTCACGGTGGTTTGCCGAGTATAGATGTAGACGTAGAAATTGATGTACATGGGTGTATTCGTATGCCCTGATGCTAATTTCGGAATTCGTGGTACATCTAAAAATGTAGTAGACAGCAGGTTAAGTAAGAGTACAACGATAGTCATCAAGACATGTCGACACCGCCTTATGCAAGAAATATACCAAAGAAAAATTAAATAGGAGAAATTAATGTTCGTAACTGACTCATTTCAGTGTTTTAATAACACTTTCTAACATCAGATTACAAGGGAACCTCCCCATCGCACCTCCCTCAGATTTAGTTATAAGTTGGCACAGTGGATAGGCCTTGAAAAACTGAACACAGATCAATCGAGAAAACAGGAAGAAGTTGTGTGGAAGAATGAAAAAAAAAACAAACAAAATATACAAACTGAGTAGTCCATGTGCAAGATAAGCAACGTCAAGGATAGTATGTGTTTAGGAGCGCCTTGGTCCCGTGGTTAGCGTGAGCAGCTGCGGAACGGAAGGTCCTTGGGTCAAGTCTTCCCTCGAGTGAAAAGTATAATTTTTTATTTTCAGACAATTATTATCTGTCCGTTCGTTCATTGACGTCTCTGTTCACTGTAATAAGTTTAGTGTCTGTGTTTTGCGACCGCACCGCTAAACCGTGCGATTAGTAGACGAAAGGACGTGCCTATCCAATGGGAACCGAAAAAGTTTGATCGCAAGGTCGTAGGTCAACCGATTCCTCCACAGGAAAACACGTCTGATATATTCTATACGACACTGGTGACGGCATATGTTGTCGACCCGCCTAACTTGTACACTTGGCGAATGGGTAAAAAGATTCTTCTACCTTGCCCGATTTAGGTTTTCTTGTGGATGTGATAATCACTCGCAAAAAAGTGATCGCATCGGACGGACGGACGGACAGACAATAGTTGTCTGAAAATAAAAAATTAAAATTTTCACTCGAGGGAAGATTTGAACCACGGACCTCTCGTACTGCAGCTGCTCACGCTAACCACGGGACTACGGCGCTCATGAGCTCATATTTTCTTTGATGTTGCTTATCTTATGCATAGACTACTCAGTTTGTATATTTTGCTTATTTTTTCATACTTCCAAACAACTTCTTCCTGTTTTCTCGATTGATCTGTGTTCAGTTTTTCAAGGCTTATCCACTGTGCCAACTTATAACTAAATCTGAGGGGGGTGCGATGGGGAGGTTTCCTTGTTAGATTTATCGAAAGATCTACACTCCTGGAAATTGAAATAAGAACACCGTGAATTCATTGTCCCAGGAAGGGGAAACTTTATTGACACATTCCTGGGGTCAGATACATCACATGATCACACTGACAGAACCACAGACACATAGACACAGGCAACAGAGCATGCACAATGTCGGCACTAGTACAGTGTATATCCACCTTTCGCAGCAATGCAGGCTGCTATTCTCCCATGGAGACGATCGTAGAGATGCTGGATGTAGTCCTGTGGAACGGCTTCCCATGCCATTTCCACCTGGCGCCTCAGTTGGACCAGCGTTCGTGCTGGACGTGCAGACCGCATGAGACTACGCTTCATCCAGTCCCAAACATGCTCAATGGGGGACAGATCCGGAGATCTTGCTGGCCAGGGTAGTTGACTTACACCTTCTAGAGCACGTTGGGTGGCACGGGATACATGCGGACGTGCATTGTCCTGTTGGAACAGCACGTTCCCTTGCCGGTCTAGGAATGGTAGAACGATGGGTTCGATGACGGTTTGGATGTACCGTGCACTATTCAGTGTCCCCTCGACGATCACCAGTGGTGTACGGCCAGTGTAGGAGATCGCTCCCCACACCATGATGCCGGGTGTTGGCCCTGTGTGCCTCGGTCGTATGCAGTCCTGATTGTGGCGCTCACCTGCACGGCGCCAAACACGCATACGACCATCATTGGCACCAAGGCAGAAGCGACTCTCATCGCTGAAGACGATACGTCTCCATTCGTCCCTCCATTCACACCTGTCGCGACACCACTGGAGGCGGGCTGCACGATGTTGGGGCGTGAGCGGAAGACGGCCTAACGGTGTGCGGGACCGTAGCCCAGCTTCATGGAGACGATTGCGAATGGTCCTCGCCGATACCCCAGGAGCAACAGTGTCCCTAATTTGCTGGGAAGTGGCGGTGCGGTCCCCTACGGCACTGCGTAGGATCCTACGGTCTTGGCGTGCATCCGTGCGTCGCTGCGGTCCGGTCCCAGGACGACGGGCACGTGCACCTTCCGCCGACCACTGGCGACAACATCGATGTACTGTGGAGACCTCACGCCCCACGTGTTGAGCAATTCGGCGGTACGTCCACCCGGCCTCCCGCATGCCCACTATACGCCCTCGCTCAAAGTCCGTCAACTGCACATACGGTTCACGTCCACGCTGTCGCGGCATGCTACCAGTGTTAAAGACTGCGATGGAGCTCCGTATGCCACGGCAAACTGGCTGACACTGACGGCGGCGGTGCACAAATGCTGCGCAGCTAGCGCCATTCGAAGGCCAACACCGCGGGTCCTGGTGTGTCCTCTGTGCCGTGCGTGTGATCATTGCTTGTACAGCCCTCTCGCAGTGTCCGGAGCAAGTATGGTGGGTCTGACACACCGGTGTGAATGTGTTCTTTTTTCCATTTCCAGGAGTGTATATGAAGAGCATGAGTCTCAGAAAAGAATCTCACAAAATCGTCAGCAGTTACTTCCTAGAAATGCGCTGATCTGTTCTGCAGCTCCGAGTGCGAAGCAGTTGCTCTCGTGTACAACCGAAATGAGGGAGGGTTATCCCATTCCGTTCTACTACGTCGTAATTTCAACCACAACTCTATCGAACGGAACCACCCTTACAAGTTAGTTCCTGCTCGTATCTTGATTCGCCAGCTTAGTACATATTTCCCGGATTAGGCTACCGTTTGTACGTCAGTAATTTTGCAGGAGCGCCGTACGTAAGGCTTAGCTTCAACTTCGCCTTGCTCTGCTCCAATTACAGAACGTAATATCCATCTGTCTCTCTCTCTCTCTCCCTCCTAGTTTCGGTTCCCACCTAGCAATAGCCATCTTAACTTTCCGGTTTCTCGTTTAATCGACGGCCTTTGTTAGGAAAGTAAAGACACAAATCCCACAAAAAGGTAAGAATTTTTTCTTGTACTAGGAAGCAGTGCCATTTCCTCGTTTCTGTTTGACGTCCAATATCCACGAGGATTCAGATGCGACACTGATATATTTGTAAAATGACTTCGAAGCAGCCGTTTCGAAAATAGGAGTGGATGTCGATGCGTTGCCATGTTTCACTGACGAACAAACTTCAGCCAGAATGTACGCGGTGTACACATATGACACAAAGTGTTACTGTAATGCATACGCTTCTCTATAAATTCCGGATCCTAGGTCATTTGCAGAATTAAGAGATTAAGAACAGTTAATGGTGTCGGTCATCGAACTGTCCCGTATACATACAACTCTTTATTAAAGTGTTTTGAAGATGATCAAGAATGGCTTGCATCACACGAAGGTGACGGGCCGTGTTAATGGTCGCCTAAGAGGCAAGAGCTTTGTACAATTATTTTGATGCTCCGTCAAGTGTCACATCGGTTAACTTTGTGGAGCAACTTCAAGAAATGCTTATCAGAAGTATATTAGAACAAATAAGCCGTCGGTCACAAATATTAAGTCAAAATTGACCAGGTTTCGACGCTACTATGAGCGTCGTCTTCAGAACTAAATTAACTGTTCTAAAACATATTAGGTATATAATACATTAATAAAATTAAAGTTTGTACTTACTGGAAAAGAGATACAGTAGTTACAAGTCAGGTTTAAAAAAAAATCTAAGCCGGAAAGGCGACGTCATGAATAGTTGTAAATAAGATGGCGAGCCGCTAAGGGCTGCTCGTACTTGAGTGAACAAGGGTTGCAACTCAAATTTTTTAGTTAATTATCTGAGTTCTTACCACAGTTTTTAATATACTTAGAAAATTCCAGAGTTTGCTTTAAGGAGTCTGTGTTTAATAAGCATACCAAGTTTGAAAGTAATAGGATATTTATTTTGAACGTTACAGAAATTTGTGTTTTGCGGAAAATTGCCGTTAAAGTTTCTGCTTGTATTCCCAAATTCGTTTCTTTTGGAACTGTCCAGCACCATAAGCAGGTTCTTTTTCATTTTCTAAATCACTTTTCTTTCTTTTCACATTCCTAAGTTGCACTCTTCTTGATTTTATCACCTACAAAACTGACTTATCTGCTTTCACTACACGCTCTCTGTCTATCGCATGCAAAGCTTTGATGCAGTTCACTCCGGGCTTAGTTCCCATTTCCACTAAAACATATTTCCTGCTTTGCACACCACCACTTAAACATGAAACTGCATCATAAACACCACTACCAAGTACATTTCTTCGCACAATAATGGTTTTTTGCAATCTTTCCCATACACATTGGTTAAAACTGGGTACCGCCATGAAGACATTTCTTCAATAAGTTTTCATTTGCAAGGTCCCTGAATATAGGTTTGACGGCTTCCTTTCCTTTACGTATGATAATCTCTGGCGCAAATATAAACATTCGATTTCTTCAGAGCGAAATACACTTATGTACGACAGAAGAATGCTGTGCAAAGGGGTGTGGCGCTGCATCTTGGTACGCTTAAGACCAAATAACGTGCTTTATAATCGCTCAAATGTATATGTTTTATACCTAAACTGTTCAGGAGGATACAAAATAGGCATATTTTTGAGAAATTGATTTTTTTTTAAATTTGTGACGTCCTACCTCCCTTAAAGATATTCGAGACGGAAGTTAAGGATATTACCGGTATAGCCCATATTTGTCGACAACATCGCAAAACAAAAAGTGTTTTTCTACTGTGATTAGTAGCACTTGTTGCTTGAAGGCAGAGTCCTGTAAAGAGCACTGGTTGCGCGAGCCGTCTCCACACGCGCCAAGGTGACGGCTATTGCCCGTGTCTCCTGGGGAGTGGGGAAGTCCTTAAGAAGGAGCCTCTGGGGAAGTGGCACAGGCTGAAGGAGCGAAAGAAGAAGTGTGCGTCTCCAGCTCGCCTGGTGGCCCCGTGCCCCTCCACGGGAAGCGGTAAACAGATTTGGGGAATTGAGGGCGTTAGGGGGCAATAAAATAGAGCGCGCCGCGGCGATCCGGTTACCGCCGCCAGCGCCACCTGGCGCTGCCTGCGCGCCGGGGGATTCCCCCACTGGCCCGGCCTGTGAAAACTCCTCCCCAGTTACTTACGGAAGGCGCTGTTAGTCGTCAGCGGGCACTTCTTTAGGCCCAACGTTTCTTGTTAAGAGCATCCGAATCTTCCCGTATTTGTAATATTAACTTTGCTCTATTACATCAGGTGCACTTCAAAGACAATTAATTTCTTGGATTCTCGTGGTGGGTATGTCTGACACCTTTTCTGTCAAATTCAAACTGTTCGTCAGATAATAACATTTTATAGATGAAAAAATTAAAACCACTTCTTCGACAATTTCTGTTGTTAGTGATCTTTTATTTACTTTTTTTGAGTTATTATGAAAAGGCAGTGATGTTGTTGTTGTGGACTTCAGTCCTGAGACTGGTTTTATGGAGCTCTCCATGCTGCTCTATCCTGTGCAAGCTTCTTCATCTCCCAGTACCTACTGCAACCTACATCCTTCTGAATCTGCATAGTGTATTCATCTCTTGGTCTACGATTTTTACCCTCCACGCTGCCCTCCAATACTAAATTGGTGATCCCTTGATGCCTCAGAACATGTTCTACCAGCCGATCCCTTCTTCTAGTCAAGTTGTACCACAAATTTCTCTTCTTTCCAATTCTATTCAATACCTCCTCATTAGTTATGTGATCTATCCACATAATCTTCAGCATTCTTCTGTAGCACCACATTTCGAAAGCTTCTATTCTCTTCTTGTCCAAACTATTTATAATTCACGTTTCACTTCCATACATGGCTACACTCCACACAAATACTTAAGAAACGACTTCCTGACACTTAAATCTACACTCGATGTTAACAAATTTCTCTTCTTCAGAAACGCTTTCCTTGCCATTGCCAGTCTACATTTTATATCCTCTCTACTTCGACCATCATTAGTTATTTTGCTCCCCAAATAGGAAAACTCCTTTACTACTTTAAGTGTCTCATTTCCTAATCTAATTCCCTCAGCATCACGCGACTTAATTCGACTACATTCCATTATCCTTGTTATGCTTTTGTTGACGTTAATCTTATATCCTCCTTTCAAGACAATGTCCATTCCGTTCAACTGCTCTTCCAAGTCTTTTGCTATCTCTGACATAATTACGTCATCGGCGAACTTCAGAGTTTTTATTTCTTCTTTTTATACCTACTCCGAATTTTTCTTTTGTTTCCTTTACTGCTTGCTCAATATACCGATTGAATAACATTGGGGATAGGCTACAACTCTGTCTCACTCCCTTCCCAACCACTGCTTCCCTTTCATGTCCCTCGACTCTTACAACTGCCATCTGTTTTCTGTACAAATTGTAAATAGCCTTTCGCTCCCTGTATTTTGCCCCTGCCACCTTCAGAATTTGGAAGAGAGTACTCCAGTCAACATTGTCAAAAGCTTTATCTAAGTCTACAGATGCTAGAAACTTAGGTTTGCTTTTCCTTAATCTTTCTTCTAAGATAAGCCGTAGGTTCAGTATTGCCTCACGTGTTCCAATATTTCTGTGTGGCATGCTATGTCCAGTCACGGAATAATCGGTGCTATATTCTTTGATGGCACGGTGACTACCGAACGGTACGTGAAGGTTTCGGGAGATGATTTCATCCCCATCATCCAAACGAATAGAATCTTTCGAAATGTGGTGCTACAGAAGAATGCTGAAGATTAGATGGGTAGATCACATAACTAATGAGGAGATATTGAATAGGATTGGGGAGAAGAGAAGTTTGTGGCACAACTTGACCAGAAGAAGGGATCGGTTGGTAGGACATGTTCTGAGGCATCAAGGGATCACCAATTTAGTATTGGAGGGCAGCGTGGAGTGTGAAAATCGTAGGGGGAGACCAAGAGATGAATACACTAAGCAGATTCAGAAGGATGTAGGTTGCAGTAGGTACTGGGAGATGAAGAAGCTTGCACAGGATAGAGTAGCATGGAGAGCTGCATCAAACCAGTCTCAGGACTGAAGACCACAACAACAACAACATCCAAACTGACCCTGATTTCCACAAGATGTGGATCATGTAAAGACGGAGCGCGATCGTATCGAAGCAGGAGAGCGTTTGATGTCCTGGAGGAGCACTTTGGTGGCCGCTTTCTGCCTCTGGGATACCCAGAGGCCACTGGCATGGGCCTAGATTAGCCACCATATTCTCCGGATCTGAACACATACGACTCCTTTTTGTGGGACTGCCTTAAAGACAAGGTGAACAGCAATACCCCCAAAACCCTTGCTGAACTGATGTCATCAACAGCATCGACGTTCCGACACTTCAGCGGGTCATGCAGAATTTCGCTATTCGTCTGCGCCACATCATCGTCAATGATGGCAAACATATCGAACATGTCATAATCGAAATTCGAATATCTGTAGTGATGCTTACACGATGAATAAAGTGTGTGCACGCCGTAGGTTGTAACTAAGTTACGCCGCGAGGGATTAGCCGAGCGGTCTCAGGCGCTGCAGTCGTGGACTGTGTGGCTGATCCCGGCGGAGGTTCGAGTCCTTTCTCGGGCATGGGCGTGTGTGTTTGTCCTTCGACTAGTTTAGGTTAAGTAGTGTGGAAGCTTAGGGACTGATGGCCTTAGCTGTTAAGTCCCATAAGATTAAAAAAAAAAAAAAAACTAACTTACGTTTTTTTCATGTAGTTCAACAATTCTCATCCTGCAGTTTCGACTGTGCAGCCATTTTCGAGTGCCTGTGGCACATATCAGATATAAAATAATTTAAACTCAAGCAACCACTAATTGTTTAGTCGACACAACAAAAAGAAAACTCGTAGGGAACAACCCGTTAATACATATATTTGGATTACGTTCATCATGCTAGTCTACGCCACACAACTTTAGAAGTGGAGCGTGGTTGGCCTGACATAAAATAAAATAAAGACGACTTAACTAAAGTTAATTACGGTTGTTGTTGTTGTTGTGGTCTTCAGTCCTGAGACTGGTTTGATGCAGCTCTCCATGTTACTCTATCCTGTGCAAGCTTCTTCATCTCCCAGTACCTACTGCAACCTACATCCTTCTGAATCTGCTTAGTGTATTGATCTCTTGGTCTCCATCTACGATTTTTACCCTCCACGCTGCCCTCCAATGCTAAATTTGTGATCCCTTGATGCCTTAAAACATGTCCTACCAACCGATCCCTTCTTCTAGTCAAGTTGTGCCACAAACTTCTCTTCTCCCCAATCCTATTCAATACCTCCTCATTAGTTATGTGATCTACCCACCTTATCTTCAGCATTCTTCTGTAGCACCACATTTCGAAAGCTTCTATTCTCTTCTTGTCCAAACTGGTTATCGTCCATGTTTCACTTCCATACATGGCTACACTCCATACAAATATTTTTAGAAACGACTTCCTGACACATAAATCTATACTCGATGTTAACAAATTTCTCTTCTTCAGAAACGATTTCCTTGCCATTGCCAGTCTACATTTTATATCCTCTCTACTTCGACCATCATCAGTTATTTTACTCCCTAAATAGCAAAACTCCTTTACTACTTTAAGTGTCTCATTTCCTAATCTAATCCCCTCAGCATCACCCGATTTAATTTGACTACATTCCATTATCCTCGTTTTGCTTTTGTTGATATTCATCTTATATCCTCCTTTCAAGACACTGTCCATTACGTTCAACTGCTCTTCCAAGTCCTTTGCTGTCTCTGACAGAATTACAATGTCATCGGCGAACCTCAAAGTTTTTACTTCTTCTCCATGAATTTTAATACCTACTCCGAATTTTTCTTTTGTTTCCTTTACTGCTTGCTCAATATACAGATTGAATAACATCGGGGAGAGGCTACAACCCTGTCTCACTCCTTTCCCAACCACTGCTTCCCTTTCATGCCCCTCGACTCTTATAACTGCCATCTGGTTTCTGTACAAATTGTAAATAGCCTTTCGCTCCCTGTATTTTACCCCTGCCACCTTCAGAATTTGAAAGAGAGTATTCCAGTTAACGTTGTCAAAAGCTTTCTCTAAGTCTACAAATTCTAGAAACGTAGGTTTGCCTTTTCTTAATCTTTCTTCCAAGATAAGTCGTAAGGTTAGTATTGCCTCTCGTGTTCCAACATTTCTACGGAATCCAAACTGATCTTCCCCGAGGTCCGCTTCTACCAGTTTTTCCATTCGTCTGTAAAGAATTCGCGTTAGTATTTTGCAGCTGTGACTTATTAAACTGATAGTTCGGTAATTTTCACATCTGTCAACACCTGCCTTCTTTGGGATTGGAATTATTATATTCTTCTTGAAGTCTGTGGGTATTTCGCCTGTCTCATACATCTTGCTCACCAGATGGTAGAGTTTTGTCATGACTGGCTCTCCCAAGGCCATCAGTAGTTCTCATGGAATGTTGTCTACTCCCGGGGCCTTGTTTCGACTCAGGTCTTTCAGTGCTCTGTCAAACTCTTCACGCAGTATCTTATCTCCCATTTCATCTTCATCTACATCCTCTTCCATTTCCATAATATTGTCCTCAAGTACATCACCCTTGTATAAACCCTCTATATACTCCTTCCACCTTTCTGCCTTCCCTTCTTTGCTTAGAACTGGGTTGCCGTCTGAGCTCTTGATATTCATACAAGTGGTTCTCTTCTCTCCAAAGGTCTCTTTAATTTTCCTGTAGGCAGTATCTATCTTACCCCTAGTGAGACAAGCCTCTACATCCTTACATTTGTCCTCTAGACATCCCTGCTTAGCCATTTTGCTCTTTCTGTCGATCTCATTTTTGAGACGTTTGTATTCCCTTTTGCCTGCTTCATTTACTGCATTTTTGTATTTTCTTCTTTCATCAATTAAATTCAATATTTCTTCTGTTACCCAAGGATTTCTATTAGCCGTCGTCTTTTTACCTACTTGATCCTCTGCTGCCTTCACTACTTCATCCCTCAGAGCTAACCATTCTTCTTCTACTGTATTTCTTTCCCCCATTCCTGTCAATTGTTCCCTTATGCTCTCCCTGAAACACTCTACAACCTCTGGTTCTTTCAGTTTATCCAGGTCCCATCTCCTTAAATTCCCACCTTTTTGCAGTTTATTCAGTTTCAATCTGCAGTTCATAACCAATAGATTGTGGTCAGAATCCACATCTGCCCCTGGAAATGTCTTACAATTTAAAACCTGGTTCCTAAATCTCTGTCTTACCATTATATAATCTATCTGATGGTAAGACGGTAGGCGTACAAAATAGAAAGGTTATCTAAAATATTCAGGTATAAAATTCTTTATTTATTAGTTTATTTTTTAATGTAGATATTTTATAGAAGATATAGATTAAAAATCCAATTATCAGACAGCTGCCTGGGACTGAGTTAATAGAGAAATAGCTTAACGGTCGTACACACAACCAGATACACACAACCTAACTGACAGTGAATGTGGCCGAGCGGTTCTAGGCGCTACAGTCTGGAACCGCGCGACCGCTACGGTCGCAGGTTCGAATCCTGCCTCGGGCATGGATGTGTGTGTTGTCCTTAGGTTAGTTAGGTTTAAGTAGTTCTAAGTTCTAGGGGACTGATGACCTCAGAAGTTAAGTCCTACAGTGCTCAGGGCCATTTGAACCATTTGAACTGACAGTGAGTAATGTAATGCTGGCCAGTATCCTGGTCAATTCATGAAGCTTTTTGCGCTGGGTGTCACAGCTGAGGGCTTTTCAGACACAACCTCTCTAGCGCTAGGAACACTGTGCACAGTAACACGACAAAACAGCATCGTTGGTTTATTTACAGACCTTCCTGTGGGTTTCTTGCTTTTAAAAACTCGATTACTGAACCATGCCCGATTTGCTTAGAACAAACAATGCAATTCACAAAACGAATTTCCTTGTTCTTGAGACTCGCCTTATCAAACGGAAGTAATTTCCAATTGTGGGACATGTTCCACGAATATACACTAAAAAAGAAAAACAAAATCCAGCAGTGCACGACGAAATAATTACCTGACTGGGGACGGAAAGCGGTAAACGTGACATACATGCCGGCCGGGGTGACCAAGAGGTCCAAGTCGCTACAGTCTGGAACCGCGTGACCGCTACGGTCGCAGGTTCGAATCCTGCCTCGGGCATGGATGTGTGTGTTGTCCTTAGGTTAGCTAGGTTTAAGTAGTTCTAATTTCTAGGGGACTGATGACCTCAGCAGTGAAGTCCCATAGTGCTCAGAGCCATTTTTTTGTGACGTACATGTACACACAAACAAATGATTACAGTTTTAGAAAAAAAACTGAGTTATCTATTCAAGAGAAAGGGCTTCACAAATTGAGCAAGGCAACAAGTCAATAAAGCGTTGGTCCACATCTGGCCTTTATGCAAGCAACTATTCGGCTTGGAGTTCATTAACAGAGTCGTTCTATGTCTTTCTGTGGCATGTCGTGCCAAATTCTGTACAAATAATGCGTTAGATCGTCAAAATACCGATCGGGTTGGAGGGAGCTGCCTGTAATGCTCCAAACGTTCTCAGATGGGGAGAGATCCGGCGACCTCGGTGGGCAAGTTAGGGCTTGGCAGGCACGAAGACACTCTTGCCATGTGCGAGCGGTCATTATCTTGCTGAAATGTAAGCCCAGGATGGCTTGTCGTGAAGAGCAATGGTGATCGCTTATATGTGTTACCTAGGCTCGCGCCATTCATCCACGAGACGCAGAGGCCCATAGACACGGGTTTCCAGGTAGATGCCGTGTTTCTTGACTTCCGCAAGGCGTTCGATACAGTTCCCCACAGTCGTTTAATGGACAAAGTAAGAGCACATGGACTATCAGACCAATTGTGTGATTGGATTGAAGAGTTGCTGGATAACAGAACGCAGCATGTCATTCTCAATGGAGAGAAGTCTTCCGAGGGAAGAGTGATTTCAGGTGTGCCGCAGGGGAGTGTCGTAGGACCGTTGCTATTCACAATATACATAAATGACCTTGTGGATGACATCGGAAGTTCACTGAGGCTTTTTGCCGATGATGCTGTAGCATATCGAGAGGTTGTAACAATGGAAATTTGTACTGAAATGCAGGAGGATCTGCAGCGAATTGACGCATGGTGCAGGGAGTGGCGATTGAATCTCAATGTAGACAAGTGTAATGTGCTGCGAATGCATAGAAAGATAGATCCCTTATCGTTTAGCTACAAAATAGCAGGTCAGCAACTGGGAGCAGTTAATTCCATAAATTATCTGGGAGTACGCATTAGGAGTGACTTAAAATGGAATGATCATATAAAGTTGACCGTCGCTAAAGCAGATGCAAGACTGCGATTCATTGGAAGAATCCTAAGGAAATGTAATCCGAAAACAAAGGAAGTAGGTTACAGTACGCTTGTTCGCCCACTGCTTGAATACTGCTCAGCAGTGTGGGATCCGTACCAGATAGGGTCGATAGAAGAGATAGAGAAGATCCAAGGGAGAGCAGCGCGCTTCGTTACGGGATAATTTAGTAATCGCGAGAGCGTTACGGAGATGATAGATAAACTCCAGTGGAAGCCTCTGCAGGAGAGACGCTCAGTAGCTCAGTACTGGCTCTTGTTGAAGTTTCGAGAACATACCTTCACCGAGGAGTCAAATGGTTCAAATGGCTCTGAGCACTATGGGACTCAACTGCTTTGGTCATCAGTCCCCTAGAACTTAGAACTACTTAAACCTAACTAACCTAAGGACATCACACACATCCATGCCCGAGGCAGGATTCGAACCTGCGACCGCAGCAGTCGCACTGTTCCGGACTGCGCGCCTAGAACCGCGAGACCACCGCGGCCGGCTCACCGAGGAGTCGAGCAGTATATTGCTGCCTCCTACGTATATCTCGGGAAGAGACCATGAGGATAAAATCAGAGAGATTAGAGCCCACACAGAGGCGTACCGACAATCTTTCATTCCACGAACAATAGACTGGAATAGAAGGGAGAACCGATAGAGGTACTCAAAGTACCCTCCGCCACACACCGTCAGGTAGCTTGCGGAGTATGGATGTAGAGGTAGATGTAGGCAAATGTATTTCCGAAATTTCATTACTCAGTGATAATCGGTGTAATCGCCAGAATGTTGAAGCAGACGTGCATGCACTGTGTTGTACAGGTGCCGGATATCAGTTCCTGCAACAGGCATAGACTTACGTGCACTTAGTCGGTCAGTACAGGGGGGGGGGGGGGGGTAATGCTGACTGCGGACAAAGCTGGTGTTGCCGTCCGATGATGTCCCATATGTGCTCGACTGGAGACAGATGCGGTGATGGAGCAAGTCAAGGCAACATGTCGATACACCGCAGAGCATATTGGGTGGGAACAGCGCTCTGTGAGCGAGTGCTCTCCTCTTGAAAAACACCCCTTCGAATGCTGTCCATGAATAGCAGCACGGCAGGTCGAATCACGAGGCTGACGTACAAATTTGCAGGCATGGTGCCTAGGATAACCAGGAGAGTGTTCCTGTTGTCATCCGAAATCGCACCCCAGACCATAACTTCAGGAGTAGGTCGTATCTCTCTCCTGGCCAGCACATGGCCGTCACTGGCAGCGAGGGAGAAGCATCTTTCATCAGACAACAGATCGGCACTCTGCCCTCCAATGAGGTGTCGCTTGACACCACCGAAGTCGAAAATGGCGGTGGTTTGGGGTCAGTGGAGTGCACGCCACAGGGCGCCTGGCTTGGTGTTGTCCTTCAAAGTAACCAACTGCTGGTCAGATTGCTGCTGCAGACGCAGTACGATGCGCCAGGAACATACTCCGAACACAATGGTCTTCTCTCTCGGTAGTGCCACGTGACCGTCCGCAGATTGGCTTCCGCGCGACCGTACTTTCTCGTGACCAATGCTGCCAGCACTGCCTACATTCCAGTCCAGTCTTTCTACAATATCATAAGAGGAACACCCACCTTCTCGTAGCCCTATTACACGACGTCGTTAAAACTCAGTGAGCTGTTGATAATGACATCTTTGTCGCTTTAATGGCAGTCATCTACATCTACATATACATCCGTACTCCGCAAGTCACCTGACGGTGTGTGGCGGAGGGTACTTTGAGTACCTCTATCGGCTCTCCCTTCTATTCCAGTCTCGTATTGTTCGTGGAAAGAAAGATTGTCGGTATGCCTCTGTGGGGGCTCTAATGTTTCTGATTTTTTATCCTCAAGGTCTCTTCGCGAGAGGGAGGGAACAATATACTGCTTGACTCCTCGATGAAGGTATGTTGTCGAAACTTCAACAAAAGCCCGTACCGAGCTACTGAGCGTCTCTCCTGCAGAGTCTTCCACTGGAGTTAATCCATCATCTCCGTAACGCTTTCGCGATTACTAAATGATCCTGTAACGAAGCGCGCTGCTCTGCGTTGTATCTTCTCTATCTCTTCTATCAACCCTAACTGGTACAGATCCCACACTGGTGAACAATATTCAAGCAGTGGGCGAACAAATGTACTGTAACCTACTTCCTTGCCGGCCGGTGTGGCCGTGCGGTTCTAGGCGCTTCAGTCTGGAACCGCGTGACCGCTACGGTCGCAGGTTCGAATCCTGCCTCGGGCATGGATGTGTGTGGTGTCCTTATGTTAGTTAGGTTTAAGTAGTTCTAAGTTCTAGCGGACTGATGACCACAGATGTTAAGTCCCATAGTGCTCAGAGCCATTTGAACCATTTGAACCTACTTCCTTTGTTTTCGGATTGCATTTCCTTAGGATTCTTCCAATGAATCTCAGTCTGGCATCTGCCTTACGGACGATCAACTTTATATGATCATTCCATTTTAAATCACTCCTAATGCCTACTCCCAGATAATTTATGCAATTAACTGCTTCCAGTTGTTGACCTGCTATATTGGATCTGAATGATAAAGGTCTTTCTTTCTATGTATTCGCTGCACATTACACTTGTCTACATTGATATGCAATTGCATTCCCTGCACCATGCGTCAATTCGTTGCAGATTCTCCTGCATTTCAGTACAATTTTCCATTGTTATAACCTTTCACTGTACTACAGCATCATCCGCAAAAAGCCTCAGTGAACTTCCGATGTTATTTTTGCCTAACATCAACTCGACACGTCCAATTTGGAAGGTAACTGACGCTCACGACCATTACAGTGTGCATTTAAAGCAGGCCTGATTTTGATCCTAAATGCGGTGCTACTAGAGGAACTCTTATGCGACTGGAACGAAATCTACAGGGTGATTCAAAAAGAATACCACAACTTTAAAAATGTGTATTTAATGAAAGAAACATAATATAACCTTCTGTTGTACATCATTACAAAGAGTATTTAAAAAGGTTTTTTTTTTTCACTCAAAAACAAGGTCAGAGATGTTCAATATGGCCCCCTCCAGACACTCGAGCAATATCAACCCGACACTCCAACTCGTTCCACACTCTCTGTAGCATATCAGGCGTAACAGTTTGGATAGCTGCTGTTATTTCTCGTTTCAAATCATCAATGGTGGCTGGGAGAGGTGGCCGAAACACCATATCCTTAACATACCCCCATAAGAAAAACTCGCAGGGGGTAAGATCAGGGCTTCTTGGAGGCCAGTGATGAAGTGCTCTGTCACGGGCTGCCTGGCGGCCGATCCATCGCCTCGGGTAGTTGACGTTCAGGTAGTTACGGACAGATAAGTGCCAATGTGGTGGCGCTCATCCTGCTGAAATATGAATTGTTGTGCTTCTTGTTCGAGCTGAGGGAACAGCCAATTCTCTAACATCTCCAGATACTGTAGTCCAGTTACAGTAGCACCTTCGAAGAAAAAGGGACCAAAAACTTTATTGGCTGAAATGGCACAGAAAACGTTCACCTTAGGCGAGTCACGTTCATACTGAGTTGTTTCCCGCGGATTCTCAGTGCCCCATATACAGACATTGTGACGGTTGACTTTTCCGTTAGTGTGGAAAGTTGCTTCATCACTAAACACAACCTTTGAAACGAAAGATTCATCTGTTTCCATTTGAGCAAGGATAAAATCACAGAAATCGATTCTTTTAATCTTATCAGCTGCAGACAGTGCTTGAACCAATTTCAGACGATAAGGTTTCATAACTAACCTTTTTCGTAGGACTCTCCATACAGTTGATTGTGGAATTTGCAGCTCTCTGCTAGCTCTGCGAGTCGATTTTCCTGGGCTGCGAACAAATGCTTGCTGCATGCGTGCTACATTTTCATCACTCGTTCTCGGCCGTCCAGAACTTTTCCCTTTGCACAAACACCCATTCTCTGTAAACTGTTTATACCAACGTTTAATACACCACCTATCAGGAGGTTTAACACCATACTTCGTTCGAAATGCACGCTGAACAACTGTCGTCGATTCACTTCTGCCGTACTCAATAACACAAAAAGCTTTCTGTTGAGCGGTCGCCATCTTAGCATCAACCGACGCTGACGCCTAGTCAACAGCGCCTCAAGCGAACAAATGTACAACTAAATGAAACTTTATAGCTCTCTTAATTCGCCGACAGATAGTGCTTAGCCCTGCTTTTTGTCGTTGCAGAGTTTTAAATTCCTAAAGTTGTGGTATTCTTTTTGAATCACCCTGTAAATAGACATTATCTTTCAGAAGTAGAAACGCGCCTGCCAACTTTCGTTTATGTAGCGCCACTGTTTCTTGGTGTTGCGATTCTTTGTTTCCCTTGAGGGCGGTTATGGTGGCGACGACAAACGCGCCCACAGTGAAGGGCAGACAGCACTGCCTTCTCGGGGTACGCTTGCGGAACGTAAAGGCCGCGGCAAGTGGGGCGAGGTAATCGCATTTGCTGGCTCTGTCTTGCTACCACCAGCATCCGACCCGCCGTCTACGTCCGCACGGTTTTTGCCGACCGGGAGGGAGCGCTGGGAAGCGGTCAACAGCGCCCGGCGCTCGCTTTTTGTGACGTCGCTGAATCTGACGGGCGGCTGCCCTGCCACGGGAGGACGCTGTCCACGTCCGCTCTGCTCTGCAGTATCGCCCGGGCTGATAGGGCCGGGGGGCTTTTAGTAAAACGTCTGTCGCGGCACTTCTAATACTTTTAGGCATCCACTCATCTTGCTGTCTTCTTTTACCTTCCTTGACAACAATCACGAAAGCTTTCATATGCAATAACCGGCTCCGACCACCCAATCGTCATCATCAGACTAAAGGCACTGCTCCAAGGATAAGTAGTGTGGCGTATTAAACCTGTACGCCGCACAGGAACTCGTACCTGGGACGTTTGCCTTTCCCGGGCATTGAAAGGTATGTGCTAAGGTCTGATCAGGGTTGTTGTTGTTGTTGTGGTCTTCAGTCCTGAGACTGGTTTGATGCAGCTCTCCATGCTACTCTATCCTGTGCAAGCTTCTTCATCTCCGAGTACCAACTGCAACCTACATCCTTCTGAATCTGCTTGGTGTACTCATCTCTTGGTCTCCCTCTACGATTTTTACCCTCCACGCTGCCCTCCAATACGAAATTGGTGATCCCTTGATGCCTCAGAACATGTCCTAACAACCGGTGCCTTCTTCTGGTCAAGTTGTGCCACAAACTTCTCTTCTCCCCAATCCTACTCAACACCTCCTCATTAGTTATCTGATCTACCCATCTAATCTTCAGCATTCTTCTGGAGCACCACATTTCGAAAGCTTCTATTCTCTTCCTGTCCAAACTATTTATTGTCCATGTTTCACTTCCATACATGGCTACACTCCATACAAATACTTTCAGAAACGACTTCCTGACATTTAAATCTATACTCGATGTTAACAAATTTCTCTTCTTCGGAAACGCTTTCCTTACCATTGCCAGTCAAAATTTTATAACCTCTCTACTTCGACCATCATCAGTTATTTTGCTCCCCAAATAGCAAAACTCCTTTGCTACTTTAAGTGTCTCATTTCCTAATCTAATACCCTCAACATCACCCGACTTAATTCAACTACATTCCATTTTTCTCGTTTTGCTTTTCTTGAATTTCATCTGATCAGGGTAGATCCAGAAAATAAAGTCGGTAGTTGCCAACCGCAAGATGGATGAGTATAATATCTTTGAGTAGGAGGATGTTTGACGGTTCAGAGAGCCGGGCGCGCGCATACTAAAACTCGGGAGTCGCAGGTAGGTGCCCGGAGGAAGCAGACGCGTGCAGGCAGCTTTAAGGTAGGAGTCACGCTCGCTGCGCATTTACCCTAAGAAAACTTTAGCACGTAAATGAGAGAAGATATATAATAATTTCAAAATAGCTTTTGTTAGATAATGTTCAGACTTAGGATTTGTATGTCCACCGTTTGACGCAGTGAGCATTTTATAAATTATTTTGTAAGAGTGATTCGTGCTACAAAGATGTTGGAAATGGTAATTTTTGTGTATGACTTAAAAGTTTACCCAACAATAAAAGAACGTAAAAAAATGAGGCCTCTATGCAATATATACGTGCAGTTCATGGTTTGAAATCGATTTTCGAATAACTAAAGTTATCAGAGCGAAGTTATCTCAAGTAACAAATTTTATGCCATTGCACAACTGGAATTATTCAAGTCAAGATATAATTTCGTTAAGTAAACATCAGGACCATGAGTTAATTTTTCAGTACCATCTTAATGCCATTGCACAAACAGCATTATTCTCTTAAACTTGATTGCTGAGTCAAATACATGTTTCATTACTGGCAAAATGGAGGAATGCAAGAAACAAGTTCGCAGACACAGTCAGATGTAGGTTTGTTGAATAATTAATTTGAAACAATTTTATCATTGATACTTTCACAAATAAAAAAGGAAAGAATTTTGGTTAGATACTTTCAACAAGAGCTCGACTTAATGAGCTGTTCATGTACATCCGTCATGCATGGTTCATGTTTGAATAGCTGAGTCGGTAGAGCAATTGTTGGTGAAAGGTAAAGGTCCCACGTGCGGATCCCGTTCCAATGCCCAGTTTTAACCTGCCAGGAAGTTTCAAATCAGTCCACACTTCGTTGTGAGATGCGATTTAAGTTGTGGCTTATCGAATACCGAGGCAAAGTGGATCGCGACACGTTGCAACAGATTCTTTGACCCTAACGTAAACTGATATTTTATAAATTCAATGTTTGCTGTATGTAAGCCATGTTTTTAACAACAGCGCGACGTTGCTGATTTGTTGCTGATTTCGTATCTGCTACGTAATCCTTGTGAAATCGTATTTGCTGATCTCTATAAGAAATCCGCATTTCGAATGTTGGAACCAGATAAATTCATTACACTTTCTTTGCTGCCGCGAACTGAGGATCTATTACAACTAAAGATCGCGACTGGATAAATTGTTTCGTGCAGGATATCCCAAAGAAAGGAGGTGTTGACAGATGTGAAAATTACCGAACTATCGGTTTGATAAGTCACGGCTGCAAAATTCTAATGCGAATTCTTTACAGACGAATGGAAAAACTGGTAGAAGCCGACCTCAGGGAAGATCAGTTTGAATTCCTTAGAAATGTTGGATCACCTGAGGCATACTGATCCTACGACTTATCTTAGAAAACACGGTAGATTAAGGAAAGGCAAACCTACGTTTCTAGCATTTCTTGACTTAGAGAAAACGTTTGACAGTGTTGACTCGAATACTCTCTTCTAAATTATGAAGGTGCAGGGGTAAAATACAGGGAGTGAAAGGTTATTTACAATTTGTACAGAAACCAGATGGCAGTTATAAGAGTCGACGGTCATGAAAGGGGAGCAGTTGTCGGAAAGGGAGTGAGAAAGGGTTGTAGCCTATCCCCGATGTTATTCAATCTGTATATTGAGCAAGCAGTAAAGGAAACAAAAGAAAAATTCGGAGTAGGAATTAAAATCCACGGAGAAGAAATAAAAACCTTGAGGTTCGCCGATGACATTGTAATTCTTTCGGAGACAGAAAAGGACCTGGAAGAGCAGTTGAACGGAATGGACAGTGTCTTGAGAGGAGCATATAAGATGAACATCAACAAAAGCAAAACGAGGATAATGAATATAGTCGAGTTGGATGATGCTGAGGGAATTAGATTAGGAAATGAGACACTTAAAGTAGTAAAGGAGTTTTGCTATTTTCGGGAGCAAAATAACTGATGATATTCGAAGTAGAGAGGATATAAAATGTGGACTGGCAATGGCAAGGAAAGCGTTTCTGAAGAAGAGAAATTTGTTGGATTTAAATGTCAGGAAGTCGTTCCTGAAAGTATTTGATGGCGTGTAGCCATGTATGGAAGTGAAACATGGACGATAAATAGTTTGGACAAGAAGAGAATAGAAGCTTTCGAAATGTGGTGCTACAGAAGAATGCTGAAGATGAGATGGATAGATCACATAACTAATGATGAGGTATTGAATAGAACTGGGGAGGAGTTTGTGGCACAACTTGACTAGAAGAAGGAATAGGTTGGTATGACGTGTTCTGAGGCATCAAGGGGTCACCAATTTAGTATTGGAGGGCAGCGTGGAGGGAGACCAAGAGATGAATACACTAAGCAGATCCAGAAGGATGTACGTTGCAGCAGGTACTGGGAGATGAAGTAGCTTGCACAGGATAGAGTAGCACGGAGAGCTGTATCAAACCAGTCTCAGGACTGAAGACCACAACAAGAACGAAAACATCAACAACATCCTCTTTTGGCTAATTCCAAAATTGTATCACGTACTGATGTAAGAATATGTTGTGCAACATTTAATTTCAGTTAATAGAAGCCTTCAAAACTAAAGGCCAGTCACATAAAGTTAGAGAAGAAAAGATAATGTTTTAAACATAAAACTGGATACGAAACGTATCAGGTGAATTATCATTAATGTAATGTTAACCACAATATTAAATTCTCCGTAACTTTTGAAATACTGCTGACTCGCAAAATATAATACTAATTTTGGAATCAGTACAAGAAATCCTTTAAACATTTCACCGTCATTCTAAAGCTCGAAAAAAATACATTTTTTATTTTGCTAAGATGGCGGAAAATGTCGTGGAAGGAATAACTGACTTAAATATTGTTTTTACCGCATTTTGTATGCATTCCCACTGATTTAATGCTCAGAGGACAATTCTTTAATGTTTAAAGCTTTAGAAATTAAAACACTTCTTGCCACGAGGCTACTTTGTTGTACTATGAAATACATATATATAGTACGTTTTTGTGATTTCACATCCCTTAAACTGGTGGGCAGGGTATAGCATATCATGTTTTATTAAGAGATACGAGTTTTATGTTCACCAGAATATTTATTGTCTGTAGAGATTTCTGCGCCCAGTGCGTATTGTCCTCGCTATCGCCAAATTTTTATTCGTTATCGATTCTTTTACAAAGAAATGAAATACTGTGAAAATGTATCACTCATGATAATAGATGTTATATGTGTTTAATATTGGCTATGAGATTGCCAGAATTATTGTTCAAATTTTACATCGCGGATTCCGGATTGCAATCGAAGACATAAATAAATGTCTACTCTGGCCTATGGTGAGACTAAACCCTGTACTACAGCGTCATCGTAGTTATTTTTAGACTGTAAGATCAACTGTTTTTCATTTCAGGATAAAAGCATTTGTGGAATGGTTCGCACTGTCAGGTAACGGTGCGGCGATGTCGGTAGCGTGCTGTCGATGACTGGTATAATCAAATTTTTCCTCCTAATTTTTTCGAAATTATGTCTACGCCAACCATTAGGTCCACCTGCACAATCGAGGGAGCATTACAACACGCTGCTCTGTATACCAGTTACCTAAAGAAACTTTGACCGTCATTTTGTCGGAAGCCATTGCGTGTTGGCAATTAAGCCAAAACAGGTGTCCCTTTATTTTCATCCTTCTATCATCCTGGGAAGTTTCGACTGCATCAGAGAGCGACCTTGTTAGTGTTGGACCAATGCGTAAATCAAAGGCCAAAAAGAGAGATACAGGCAATTCTAGTTGTACAGTGTGAGGTGGCGTACCTGAAGCCAATAACTGATGAACAAACATAAAAACACAGGTGACAATCCACTAGATACACTGAAAAGCTCGTCGTACTAGAGTAGCATTTTTACATATAAGAAGTAAACCTGCCGAAGGGATACACTTACGATTTTGATCGGCTATGAACATTTTGTAGTGTAGAGCACAATAAGAGACACACATTTTTTACACGTGCCCATACGTTCGTGAAGCGGGTGAAACACCCCCTTGAAAAAAATAAAGTTTAATATGTTTGAATCAGTACCGTTGCAATTGTTACACGTGTAAAAAAAAACTTCGATTAAAGTCGCTATGGTTTTTAAATTACGTTACAACGGTACAATCACATTTGTCGAAAATGTCATTTTTTAGAAAACCCCTACCCCCACACTATTTTGTTTTTCATTTCGATATTTGACTAACAGCAACATATAACGTATAGTATTGTTACTACCAAACTCAATCATGTACTATGAAGTGCTATTTCAAAGACGTAATTGTAAAAAAGAAGCTAGAAATATCTCTATATTGCGGTAAGTAATCCCGCATGTTGCGTTGTTTGTGTATATTCTACATCTATCGTTACATATATAACAATTGTAAATTCAGGACACAATGTAACAATAGTACGAAAGGGATGGTTGCTACCAACCATATAGCAGAGGAGCTAAGTCGCAGATAGGCACCACACAAAAACTGTCGGAAAGCGAGCTTTCAGCCAACAGGGTGTCGAAAATAGCTGCCAGAACTGTGGTAGTGTTTGTGAGTTGCGTTTGCGTGAATGTGTGTGTGTGTGTGTGTGTGTGTGTGTTGTCTATTTTCGACAAAGGCCATGTTGGCCTAAAGCTCACTTATCGACAGTCTTTTTGTTGAGCCTATCTGCGACTCAGCACCTCTGCTGTATGGTGAGTAGCAACTATATATTGAAACTTCCTGGCAGATTAAAACTGTGTGCCGGACCGAGACTCGAACGTGGGACCTTTGCCTTTCGCGGGCAAGTGCTCCACCATCTCAGCTACCCAAGCACGACTCACGTCCCGTCCCCAGAGCTTTACTTCCGCCAGTACCTCGTCTCCTACTTTCCAAACTTCACAGAAGCTCTCCTGCGAACCTTGCAGAACTAGCTAGCACTCCTGGAAGAAAGGATATTGCGTAAACATGGCTTAGCCACAGCCTGGGGGATGTTTCCAGAATGAGATTTTTACTCTGCAGTGGAGTGTGCGCTGATATGAAACTTCCTGGCAGATGCCGGACCGAGACTCGAACTCCGGACCTTTGCTTTTCGCGGGCAAGTGCTCCACCATCTGAGCTACCCAAGCACGACTCACGCCCCGTCCCCACAGCTTTACTTCCGCCAGTATCTCGTTCCCTACAGCAGGAGAGCTTCTGTGAAGTATGGAAAGTAGGAGACGATGTACTGGCGGAAGTAAAGCTGTGGGGAGGGGGCGTGAGTCGTGCTTGGGTAGCTCAGATGGTAGAGCACTTGCCCGCGAAAAGCAAAGGTCCCAAGTTCGGGTCTCGGTCCGGCACACAGTTTCAATCGGCCAGGAAGTTTCATATCAGCGCACACTCCGCTGCAGAGTGAAAATCTCTTTCTGGAACTATATATTCTTTTAAGTGTGCGAAACAGTTTTCAGCTTTTATTTAATTATGTTATATTTGAAATTTTTTGTACGTTAATGTAAATCTGCACAGTAATGAGGAATCGTAGAACTGATCGGGCAAATAAAAAATGCTGAATAGGGAGATATTTCGAAGAAATGACTTCCTGGGCAAATATGGACGCACCCTTGTATCATACATTAAAAAACACCGTACTTTTATTTGACTTTGTTTATATCCATGTCATCTGTGTTCATTCAGAGGTAATAACCTCAGTGTTTTTTCAAGGGGATGTTTCACCCCTTTAACCAACAATATGGGCATATATAAACAAGTATGTGTCTCTCGTTTTGCTATACAACATACTTAAAGCTGATCGAAATCGAAGTGTATCCCTTGGGTATGTCTACTTGTAAGTATGTATGACAGTCGCTCGAAATATGAGCAGAATCGCTACAGCTATAAGTGACGCTGCTGTGTTGAGTGCAGCAAATGACGTACTCACCGTGAACCGCCGGCACCAGACGCTCAGCCACTTGATGTCGCGGATCCGCTTGCCCCCGGGCAGCCTCAGGATCACGTCCGTGTTGTTGTAAGCCTTCAGCATTGGAGGCTCTCTGAAACAGTGAGCACACACCGCTGTACAGCGCACACAGGGTACACACCGGTCCAAAGCTGAAAGGCGTCCACTTAGGCACGAACGCCCGTCACAGAAGTGTTCGTGCGCGCTACGATAGTCTCTTGTCAGCCTCAAAGATCTGCTGTGTCTGCTAGCGCGTTGCAACTCTGGGCAGGAACTACAAGATGTACGTAGGGACGCAGCCGACGCAGGGCACGGCAGGGCAGCTCACGTTTTTGTGACTAATCGGGTGTAAATACAATACCAGAAATTGAGGTGCAGGGCAGGACAGCACAGTCCTTGCTTGTGCACCGGGCTGGGATGCAGTTTACTGCTCGAGCAACCGTAAGTGTTCCTGAAGGCTGGTGTCTCACAATGAGGACAACGAACTTAAAGTTATTGGAAATAACTTACATCTCAAACTGAGGGTCCTACAGAATTGGACATTTCCTCGCTAATCAAGTACCGATGTTATAAAGAACGACCAAAGAAAATGAAGAGACTTGATGCTTCCAAGCTTACGAGTACCCAACATTTCATTGTATAACATGAACAAAAGGCAAAGGAAAGAGCGCTTGAACGTAAAAAGATTGAACACTCAATGCGCCATTGACCCACTCTACCATTTCTTCTTGTCGATGTACCAAGCAACTAAAGATATACCACCTACAACATTTCATTCGTGGTAAAATATTTGAATTTACTTCGCAGACTGAGGCATCTCTCCCAGGAATTCACAATCCTCCAGCTAAAGAACTCGAACCACCCCAGAATTACAATGCACCAAGTGCTTCATAGCCATCGTACTCGTCGGAAGCCAGTGGTACGTCTTTGGTACTTGATCAGAACTCAGCAGACGTGCCTTCAAGTGCAGCTGCTGGATCTTGGCTCATATCGTGAATAGCAACAACAATTTCCCAGATTAATTTTCCAAAGTAAGCTATGTAGCTCTTCATTATGTCATGATTAGGGAAGACATTTCAGTAAAATTTACTTCAACAACACGGCGAGTTTTTCTTCGCTTCCAATTGGGTTTTGGGCAATACACCCTTCAAAATATATAAATTTCCGCCAAAGCTGGTGAACTTCATGCAACTGACTCTAATTTAAACGGTGATAGTTCATGAGCTGTTTATCAGAAAACTTCTGACGTCAAAGCGCGTTCGCCATGAGTATTTCGCTTATTCCTGTATCCGCTTTTACATTCTGATTTGTTCCGTTTTGATATGTTATACAGGGTGGTCCTACGATAGTGACCGGGGCAAATATCTCACGAAATAAGCATCAAACGAAAAAACTACAAAGAACGAAACTCGTCTAGCATGAAGCGGGAAATCAGATGGCGCAATATTTGGCCCGCTAGATGGCGCTGCCATAGGTCAAACGGATATCAGCTATGTTTTTTAAAATAGGAATCCCACTTTTAGTACATATTCGTGTAGTACGCAAAGAAATATGAATGTTTTAGTTGGACCACTTTTTTCGCTTTGTGATAGATGGCGCTATAATAGTCGCAAACGTATAAGTACGTGGTATTACGTAACATTCCGCCAGTGCGGACGGTATTTGCTTCGTGATAAAATGGACCGTTTATCAATTGCGGAAAAGGTCGATATCGTGTTGATATACGGCTATTATGATCAAAATGCCCAACGGGCGTGTGCTGTGTATGCTGCTCGGTATCCTGGACGACATCATCTAAGCGTCCGGACCGTTCGCCAGACAGTTACGTTATTTAAGGAAACAGGAAGTGTTCAGCCACGTGTGAAACGTCAACCACGACCTGCAACAAATGATGATGGCCAAGTAGGTGTTTTAGCTGCTGTCCCGGCTAATCCGCGCATCAGTAACAGACAAACTGCGCGAGAATCGAGAATCTCAAAAACGTCGGTGTTGAGAATGCTACATCAACATCGACTGCACCCGTACCATATTTCTATGCACCAGGAATTGCATGGCGACGACTTTGAACGTCGTGTACAGTTCTGCCACTGGGCACAAGAGAAATTACGGGACGATGACAGATTTTTTGCACGCGTTCTATTTAGCAACGAAGCGTCATTCACCAACAGCGGTAACGTAAACCAGCATAAGTTGCACTGTTGGGCAACGGAAAATCCACGATGGCTGCGACAAGTGGAACATCAGCGACCTTGGCGGATTAATGTATGGTGCGGCATTATGGGAGGAAGGATACTGGTATGCCCCCATTTTATCGATGGCAATCTAAATGGTATGCTGATTTCCTGCGTAATGTTCTACCGATGTTACTACAAGATGTTTCACTGCATGACAGAATGGCGATGTACTTCCAACATGATGGATGACCGGCACATAGCTCGCGTGCAATTGAAGCGGTATTGAATAGCGTATTTCATGACAGGTGGATTGGTCGTCGAAGCACCATACCATGGCCCGCACGTTCACCGGATCTGACGTCCCCGGCTTTCTTCCTGTGGGGAAAATTGAAGCATATTTGCTATAGTGATCCACCGACAACGCCTGACAACATGTATCAGCGCATTGTCAATGCATGTGCGAACATTACGGAAGGCGAACTACTCGCTGTTGAGAGGAATATCGTTACACGTATTGCCAAATGCATTGAGGTTGACGGACATCATTTTGAGCACTGATTGCATTATTGTGGTATTTACAGGTAATCACGCTATAACAGCATGCGTACTCAGAAAAGATAAGTTCACAAAGGTACATGTATCACATTGGAAATAAAATGTTCAAACGTACCTATGTTCTGTATTTTAATTTAAAAAGCCTACCTGTTACCAACTGTTCGTCTAAAATTGTGAGCCGTAGGTTTGTGACTATTACAGCGCCATCTATCAGAAAGGGAAAAAAGTGGTCCAACTAAAACATTCATATTTCCTTACGAACTACACGAATATGTAATAAAAAATGGGGGTTCCTATATAAGAAAACACAGTTGATATACGTTTGACCTATGGCAGCGCCGCCTAGCGGGCCAAACATAGAAACATCTGGTTTCCCCCTTGATGCTACACGAGTTTCGTTCTACGTCGTTTTTTCATTTGACGCTTATTTATTAAGATATTTGGCCCGGTCACGATCAATGGACCACCCTGTATAATAGCATCAGCATGTCCTTTTCCTGACCAGAAACCGACAATGAATTAAGGTTCGTGAGTTCGACCATACCTTCACAGGGAAAGACTGCGCCCTGGATCAGCAAGAAAAGACTGCGTGACAATAGCTTAACTGCCTCCTAATACGCGCACACTCTGTGTCCCAAAGCATTTCCTTCGCTGCGCTGCTCTGCCACGCCCTGTGCTCTCCACCCGATGCGTCCCGACTTGAGCCTGGCCTAATGAGAAGAGCGAGCTTTGACAGGCGTCGCCCCGTCAATACGCTGAGCGACGTATTTAGGTTTGGCAGAGAAGAGGGACACTGTTCTTCCGATCCTACCGCGGTGACGATCCGACGTGCCGATTTGCCTCGTAGTATAAACGCTTTGCCTTGTGATACCGAAACGGGCACATTTAACCGACTAAGTTCTGTATTCTGTTGAGATTGTTGCACATTTGCACTGCATTTACCTAAATGTACATGACGCGGATTTTCAAGTAATTGAGAATTAGTCTTCTTTTCGTAACACAGTTTGCAATAATATATGGTGTAGGGAACGTCAGGTTTCTGGTCGCACCTTCTTCTTCTTTACAATACAAGGGGATCAGTACGAGAGTTGTAAAACTATCTCAGGCTCCCGTAGACTATCATAAGTAAGGGTAGACTGGTTTTCTTGGTAGCGCTGGTCGGTTACGGTCGTACCTGCGTTACCTGTACGTTAGGCATGTTGCATACCTATTGGGCGTTACCTCAGAACGATCGATTTCTTTATGTACACGTTCAGTGCTTTCCTAGATTCCTCTAATAATCGGGAGCGGTGAACCGTCTAGAAACTGACCCAGGATATATAAATGGCCGCACAACCTGAGGAACATTTTTGTTCTACATAGTTAGCCTACTGTCACTGGCTTAGAAATAAACAGTATTTATAGTAAAATTGAACTTTTAAATATTTAATTCGGGTTTTATTCGAAAATTATTGATTTTTATCGTGAAACAGTGGGATGTTGCAGTAAAAATTAAGAAAACAATGCAGAATTATCATACAGCGCTAGAAAACAAGGTAAGAAAGGTAAAATACAAAAAACCGCAGAACAAAAATACATCAAACAATTCTTCAATACTTCGTTGAACTTATGTAAAACATCTTTCTGTTATTCATGAACAACTTCTAAATTTATCAATAATAACAGGAAACTCTCACCTTTAGTCATAATGAAGAATTTTCTACTAAGTACAAAATAACAGAAGTAGCTATGTATATCTTTTTACGTTAATGCTTGTGATTTGTACTTGCATCAAAAGTAATTGCTTCAGTTACACAAAATTGCAGAAGTTATGTGATCAACTAATTTTTATTATTTATAAAATGCAGTTTTTATTGTGTAAGGATATAAAATACAAAAAAGAATAACATTGAATGATGTGAAATTCCAATTATGTAGAAAAAAAATCGTGAGCTCCTAGTTTGCCTCTTACAGATTCGTTTATGTTTCTTTCCCTACCAACGCTACGAATATTACGTGTAATCCTACCACTTACTACATTATTTATATAGTGTACCAAAACTACCGAATCGTATTTCGATACAATGCGGCTCTAATCAGTATTTATTTTAATGTAATCATTCGAACCCCCCCATGAACCATGGACCTTGCCGTTGGTGGGGAGGCTTGCGTGCCTCAGCGATACAGATGGCCGTACCGTAGGTGCAACCACAACGGAGGGGTATCTGTTGAGAGGCCAGACAAACATGTGGTTCCTGAAGAGGGGCAGCAGCCTTTTCAGTAGTTGCAGGGGCAACAGTCTGGATGATTGACTGATCTGGCCTTGTAACATTAACCAAAACGGCCTTGCTGTGCTGGTACTGCGAACGGCTGAAAGCAAGGGGAAACTACAGCCGTAATTTTTCCCGAGGACATGCAGCTCTACTGTATGATTAAATGATGATGGCGTCCTCTTGGGTAAAATATTCCGGAGGTAAAATAGTCCCCCATTCGGATCTCCGGGCGGGGACTACTCAAGAGGACGTCGTTATCAGGAGAAAGAAAACTGGCGTTCTACGGATCGGAGCGTGGAATGTCAGATCACTTAATCGGGCAGGTAGGTTAGAAAATTTAAAAAGGGAAATGGATAGGTTAAAGTTAGATATAGTGGGAATTAGTGAAGTTCGGTGGCAGGAGGAACAAGACTTTTGGTCAGGTGATTACAGGGTTATAAATACAAAATCAAATAGGGGTAATGCAGGAGTAGGTTTAATAATGAATAAAAAAATAGGAGTGCGGGTTAGCTACTACAAACAGCATAGTGAACGCATTATTGTGGCCAAGATAGACACAAAGCCCATGCCTACTACACTAGTACAAGTTTATATGCCAACTAGCTCTGCAGATGATGAAGAAATAGATGAAATGTATGACGAGATAAAAGAAATTATTCAGGTAGTGAAGGGAGACGAAAATTTAATAGTCATGGGTGACTGGAATTCGTCAGTAGGAAAAGGGAGAGAAGGAAACATAGTAGGTGAATATGGATTGGGGGGAAGGAATGAAAGAGGAAGCCGCCTTGTAGAATTTTGCACAGAGCATAACTTAATCATAGCTAACACTTGGTTCAAGAATCATGAAAGGAGGCTGTATACATGGAAGAAGCCAGGAGATACTGACAGGTTTCAGATAGATTATATAATGGTAAGACAGAGATTTAGGAACCAGGTTTTAAATTGTAAGACATTTCCTGGGGCAGATGTGGATTCTGACCACAATCTATTGGTTATGAACTGCAGATTCAAACTGAAGAAACTGCAAAAAGGTGGGAATTTAAGGAGATGGGACCTGGATAAACTGAAAGAACCAGAGGTTGTAGAGAGTTTCAGGGAGAGCATAAGGGAACAATTGACAGGAATGGGGGAAAGAAATACAGTAGAAGAAGAATGGGTAGCTCTGAGGGAAGTGGTGAAGGCAGCAGAGGATCAAGTAGGTAAAAAGACGAGGGCTAATAGAAATCCTTGGGTAACAGAAGAAATATTGAATTTAATTGATGAAAGGAGAAAATATAAAAATGCAGTAAATGAAGCAGGCAAAAAGGAATACAAACGTCTCAAAAATGAGATGGACAGGAAGTGCAAAATGGCTAAGCAGGGATGGCTAGAGGACAAATGTAAGGATGTAGAGGCTTGTCTCACTAGGGGTAAGATAGATACTGCCTACAGGAAAATTAAAGAGACCTTTGGAGAGAAGAGAACCACTTCTATGAATATCAAGAGCTCAGATGGAAACCCAGTTCTAAGCAAAGAAGGGAAGGTAGAAAGGTGGAAGGAGTATATAGAGGGTTTATACAAGGGAGATGTACTTGAGGACAATATTATGGAAATGGAAGAGGATGTAGATGAAGATGAAATGGGAGATAAGATACTGCGTGCAGAGTTTGACAGAGCACTGAAAGACCTGAGTCGAAACAAGGCCCCGGGAGTAGACAACATTCCACTAGAACTACTGATGGCCTCGGGAGAGCCAGTCATGACAAAACTCTACCATCTGGTGAGCACGATGTATGAGACAGGCGAAATACCCTCAGACTTCAAGAAGAATATAATAATTCCAATCCCAAAGAAAGCAGGTGTTGACAGATGTGAAAATTACCGAACTATCAGTTTAATAAGTCACAGCTGCAAAATACTAACGCGAATTCTTTACAGACGAATGGAAAAACTGGTAGAAGCTGACCTCGGGGAAGATCAGTTTGGATTCCGTAGGAATGTTGGAACACGTGAGGCAATACTGACCTTACGACTTATCTTGGAAGAAAGATTAAGAAAAGGCAAACCTACGTTTCTAGCATTTGTAGACTTAGAGAAAGCTTTTGACAATGTTGACTGGAATACTCTCTTTCAAATTCTGAAGGTGGCAGGGGTAAAATACAGGGAGCGAAAGGCTATTTACAATTTGTACAGAAACCAGATGGCAGTTATAAGAGTCGAGGGGCATGAAAGGGAAGCAGTGGTTGGGAAAGGAGTGAGACAGGGTTGTAGCCTCTCCCCGATGTTATTCAATCTGTATATTGAGCAAGCAGTAAAGGAAACAAAAGAAAAATTCGGAGTAGGTATTAAAATTCATGGGGAAGAAGTAAAAACTTTGAGGTTCGCCGATGACATTGTAATTCTGTCAGAGACAGCAAAGGACTTGGAAGAGCAGTTGAACGGAATGGACAGTGTCTTGACAGGAGGATATAAGATGAACATCAACAAAAGCAAAACGAGGATAATGGAATGTAGTCAAATTAAGTCGGGTGATGCTGAGGGAATTAGATTAGGAAATGAGACACTTAAAGTAGTAAAGGAGTTTTGCTATTTAGGGAGTAAAATAACCGATGATGGTCGAAGTAGAGAGGATATAAAATGTAGACTGGCAATGGCAAGGAAAGCGTTTCTCAAGAAGAGAAATTTGTTAACATCGAGTATAGATTTAGGTGTCAGGAAGTCGTTTCTGAAAGTATTTGTATGGAGTGTAGCCATGTATGGAAGTGAGACATGGACGATAACTAGTTTGGACAAGAAGAGAATAGAAGCTTTCGAAATGTGGTGCTACAGAAGAATGCTGAAGATAAGGTGGGTAGATCACGTAACTAATGAGGAGGTATTGAATAGGATTGGAGAGAAGAGAAGTTTGTGGCACAACTTGACTAGAAGAAGGGATCGGTTGGTAGGACATGTTTTGAGGCATCAAGGGATCACAAATTTAGCATTGGAGGGCAGCGTGGAGGGTAAAAATCGTAGAGGGAGACCAAGAGATCAATACACTAAGCAGATTCAGAAGGATGTAGGTTGCAGTAGGTACTGGGAGATGAAGAAGCTTGCACAGGATAGAGTAGCATGGAGAGCTGCATCAAACCAGTCTCAGGACTGAAGACCACAACAACAACAACAATCATTCGAAGTTTCAAGATATCTCAACGCTCTTCCACTGTTAAGATTTCAGTAACTAATAACAATAACATTTCCTAATTTTTCTTTTGTCTGTTGTAGCTGGTGGGATGTACAATTATGGTCCGTTGAATTGTATCTATCCATGAAGTATGTTATCCGGCAATCCACATTAATCATAAAACTACATTTTAGTATGGTTGAGATCTTAACAATTTATTTCCTCATCCCGGTATTTGTTTAATGATTTTTTCCATGTGTTCCATACCTCAATACGTGCTCGCTGAAGAACTAGCTTCTTTATAAGTGTTCATTCATTTTTATTTGCATTTAATGCTCGTGTGAAGCGCCCTGCATTAAACGATGAACACAATTATGTTAGAATTTCAGTTAAGTGGGTAATTATATGTCGCTGTGGAATTTCGTAATACGAACTGGTGGAATCGGAGACATCAAGATAATTTCTGATGCCACGCAAGCTCAGGGTTATTCAGAATACCAGTTAGCAACTACTTGTATCTATAAGACACAATTTATTTACATGTACAGCCAGGAGATGCGTGAGGTCCACAATGTGGATTCTACACTCCTGGAAATGGAAAAAAGAACACATTGACACCGGTGTGTTAAACCCACCATACTTGCTCCGGACACTGCGAGAGGGCTGTACAAGCAATGATCACACGCACGGCACAGCGGACACACCAGGAACCGCGGTGTTGGCCGTCGAATGGCGCTAGCTGCGCAGCATTTGTGCACCGCCGCCGTCAGTGTCAGCCAGTTTGCCGTGGCAGACGGAGCTCCATCGCAGTCTTTAACACTGGTAGCATGCCGCGACAGCGTGGACGTGAACCGTATGTGCAGTTGACGGACTTTGAGCGAGGGCGTATAGTGGGCATGCGGGAGGCCGGGTGGACGTACCGCCGAATTGCTCAACACGTGGGGCGTGAGGTCTCCACAGTACATCGATGTTGTCGCCAGTGGTCGGCGGAAGGTGCACGTGCCCGTCGACCTGGGACCGGACCGCAGCGACGCACGGATGCACGCCAAGACCGTAGGATCCTACGCAGTGCCGTAGGGGACCGCACCGCCACTTCCCAGCAAATTAGGGACACTGTTGCTCCTGGGGTATCGGCGAGGACCATTCGCAACCGTCTCCATGAAGCTGGGCTACGGTCCCGCACACCGTTAGGCCGTCTTCCGCTCACGCCCCAACATCGTGCAGCCCGCCTCCAGTGGTGTCGCGACAGGCGTGAATGGAGGGACGAATGGAGACGTGTCGTCTTCAGCGATGAGAGTCGCTTCTGCCTCGGTGCCAATGATGGTCGTATGCGTGTTTGGCGCCGTGCAGGTGAGCGCCACAATCAGGACTGCATACGACCGAGGCACACAGGGCCAACACCCGGCATCATGGTGTGGGGAGCGATCTCCTACACTGGCCGTACACCACTGGTGATCGTCGAGGGGACACTGAATAGTGCACGGTACATCCAAACCGTCATCGAACCCATCGTTCTACCATTCCTAGACCGGCAAGGGAACGTGCTGTTCCAACAGGACAATGCACGTCCGCATGTATCCCGTGCCACCCAACGTGCTCTAGAAGGTGTAAGTCAACTACCCTGGCCAGCAAGATCTCCGGATCTGTCCCCCATTGAGCATGTTTGGGACTGGATGAAGCGTCGTCTCACGCGGTCTGCACGTCCAGCACGAACGCTGGTCCAACTGAGGCGCCAGGTGGAAATGGCATGGCAAGCCGTTCCACAGGACTACATCCAGCATCTCTACGATCGTCTCCATGGGAGAATAGCAGCCTGCATTGCTGCGAAAGGTGGATATACACTGTACTAGTGCCGACATTGTGCATGCTCTGTTGCCTGTGTCTATGTGCCTGTGGTTCTGTCAGTGTGATCATGTGATGTATCTGACCCCAGGAATGTGTCAATAAAGTTTCCCCTTCCTGGGACAATGAATTCACGGTGTTCTTATTTCAATTTCCAGGAGTGTATTTTCAGTTTTCTCTTGGTTAACGTCTTTTAGTTCCCATTTCTTCCGCTGCGTTCACGAAATCCTTTACTACTCCGAAAGTTTAGTCATTACAGCTATGTTCCTTTTATTTACATGTGGGTGAAATATGGTGTAAAGGTGCAACATTTGAGGGCATAAAATCAGGATCATGATGATATAAGAACCCCAAGGTTGAAGTTAAATAAAGGAGGTATGGCTTTCAAAGCAGACTCAAATGTCATCAGCTGCTTCACAACATCTGCTGGATAAAGGCTTCCAGTAAACTATTTGCAGTGTTTCCAGCTACAGAAGGTGTAGCAGGAGCGATGGCGAAGGAGTGCTACAAGTTTCCAGCAGTAAAGTCGTCTCACCTGGCTGCTAAGGTGGATACAGGCCGGCCGGCAGAGTGTTTAAGGTAATTAGACGGCAATATTTTGCAAGGGGTGTGGCGACTGGTGCATGGGTGGAGGGGAGGGGGGCAAGGTAGGGAGGGGGGGAGAGGAGGGGAGTAGGAAGGTTTGCTTTTTTCCTCGAAGGAGCTATTACAGAATTCTCACCCACCCAATTAGAGTAGGGATTTCTGAATAAGGAGAGTAACAGGGGGACGACATTCCTTCTTTCTTTCTTTCACTGGTGCCATGTCCCGCACTGACGCGGGGTCGGCATTGTTAGGAACGGATTTGGCACGGTTAGTGGAAAGGGGTGGCCGGATGCCCTTCCTGCCACCACCCCGTACCCCCCCCCCCCTCCCCCCCCCCCCCCCCCCCGGGACGGAATTAGTGTACCCCAGCTGTCTGCATCTAGTATAATTCATGGAATAGTGCGAACGTGTTCAGATGTCGGCGAGTCGTGTAACTGAGGCGGAACGTGGGGACCAGCCCAGTATTCACCTCGTGGGATGTGGAAAACCGCCTAAAAACCACATCCAGGCTGGCTAGCACACCGGCCCTCGTCGTTAACCCGCCGGGAGGATTCGATCCGAGGCCGGCGCGCCTATCCGAGTCCAGGAAGCAGCGGGTTAGCGCTCTCGGCTATCCTGGCGGGTTAACAGGGGGACGACATTATGGGGCGAAATAACTAGTTCTAAATTAGGAATTAGAAGCGCTGCGAATAATCTGAAGTAATAAGGCGTTTCAAAAATGAAAGGAAGACTCCTGTTAAAGTGGCAAGTCTCTTGTTTGGATATTACGTGATAAGCCAGTATTCTCCAAGAAGGAGAGGTGGTTTGCCTACTGGTGGGGTACCTACCGAGTGCCGATTGGCACAGTTGAAGGTCGTGCAGTTGAACGTGATGCGGTCACCCAGCTCGCTATGGCCACTGGACAGGACCTCACTCTTGGCTGTGAGCTGACAGAGCAATCACGTCCCGCTGGTGGTATGCGAGACTGGATAAGTACGGCCGGGATGAGAAAACATTTTGTGGAAATGCTGTAGCACACATGGATTAGATGCGTGGATATTTTTTATCTGTTTATCTGCCATTTGTTTATCTGTCTTAAAATTTCTGAGATTTTTCTTCCGTATGTCATAATAAATGTATTTAATTAATGGTGAATAAACGTTTGCTATACTGGATGGTATGAAAGTATCATTGCAGCCCGTGAGTAAGAACCTGCAGTTGATGATACATTCTATTAGGAAAGCTGATTCGCTGCTCTGGCTTAGAAATGAAATACATCAGGACTTTCTCCTTGCTTTTCTAGGTATTAAAGCCAGGCGGAGACCCTGTTGTAGAATATGTGATTTTCTTTTGTTATGTATCAGCGTCACCAGTCGACTGTCAACAGGGCCTTAGTTAAACCGCAATATAACAAGCTGTGGAAGAGAGTGGATAGGTAGTAAAAGTACTAAGGAAATAGAGCAGGTACTGTGAAAGGCAATACATAACCAACCGCCCAAATTCAAATAACCCTGCAAGCGTATCGAAAAGACCCTGCTTTGTTTTTGGATTGTCTGGTTTTCGCTCTTAGTAAACGTTCCGTAGGCAGATAAGGATTGTTGCTCCGTTTACGAATTTTCGCTTTCGTATCGAGAGTGTATCCATAACGATTTCTGTTTTACGGGCATTAGGCCGTGATCCAAGGTGTGATTCTGTGCTTAACGTTTCGTCCTTTAATGCTGAAAACGACGTCAGAAGCTCTAAAAACTCAAGCGAGTTTCAAATACAGAGCCTTTCTAGCCTCTGATGATTTCTCCAGCATTAAAGGACGAAACTTTAAGCACAGAGTCACGAATTAAACCACGGCCTAACGCTCGTAAGACAAAAAAGTCCAAGACTGCAGCCTGGATTATACGAGGGTCACTCCAAAAGAAATGCACACTACTTTTTTTTTTAAATCCATCTTTTATTCTAGATGTTTGAAAGTTTTGCAGTGTGTAGATAAATTCTTTAGGAACAATATTTTCATTTCTGCACATAATTTACATACCTCTCAACTGCCTTACGCCATCTTGGAACCAGCGCCTGTATACCCGCACGGTAAAATTCTGGACCAACCTGTTGGAGCCACTGTTTGGCAGCGTGCACAAGGGAGTCATCACCTTCAAACCTTGTTCCACGAAGAGAGTCTTTCACTTTCCCAAAGAGATGATAGTCACATGGAGCCAGGTCAGGACTGTAAGGCGGGTGTTTCAGTGTTGTCCATCCGAGTTTGGTGATCTCTTCCATGGTTTTTTGACTGACATGTAGCCGTGCATTGTCGTGCAACAGCAAAACATCCTGCTTTTGGCGATGTGGCCGAACGAGCTTGAAGTTTCTTCAGTGTCGTCACATATGCATCAGAATTTAAAGTGGTTCCACTTGGCATGATGTCTACAAGCAAGAGTCCTTCGCAATCGAAAAACACCGTAGCCATAACTTTTCCAGCAGAAGGTGTGGTTTTGAATGTTTTTTTTCTTTGGTGAATTTGCATGATGCCACTCCATTGATTGCCTCTTCGTCTCTGGTGAAAAATGGAGCCATGTTCCATCACCTGTCACAATTCTTCCAAGAAATTCATCTCCACCATTCTCGTACTGTTCCAAAAGTTCGCTGCATACCGTTTTCTTGTTTCTTTGTGGGCCACTGTCAACATCCTGGGAACCCACCTGGCACAAACCTTTTCTAGCTCCAACACTTTCAGTATTCTGGAAACACTTCCTTCCCCTATCCCAACGTAGCGTGACAATTCGTTCACTGTGATGCGTCTGTCAATAGTCACCAATTCGCTAACTCTCTGCACATTGTCTGGAGTGCCCGCTTTCATCACGTAACCTGCTTGCCCACCGACTAACTGTACTGCGATCGACAGCAGCATCTCCGTACACCTTTTTCAACCTCCTGTGGATGTTTCCCACTGTATCGTTTTCACAGCGCAGGAATTCTATGACAGCACATTGCTTCTGACGAACGTCAAGTGTAGCAGCTATCTTGAAGACATGCTGTGACGGCGCCACTCACGGGAACAGGTTGAACTAAGTTTGAAAACAAGCGGGAAGGATGTATCTACACACTGTAAAATTTCCACACATGCAGAATGAAAACTGGATTTTGACAAAAATAGGGTGCATATCTTTTGGAGTATATTCTAAGAGTTTCCACTTATTCAGTTCGACGCTCTCAATGTATTCCCGAGGGTCGCATTAATCTGCCCACCGTGGGAAGTTTAATTTGTTGAAACACATTGGATTTTCAGTTCAATATTTATTTTACATCACTAACCAGTTTCTACGTTTGGCCATTTTCAAAGGCAGCTGTACAATGATGAAGCTTGTGTCATATTTATAAACCAATTCATTTTATGTGGGAACCGGAATTTGTTCCCACACATACGCCAAACTTTTAATCTTGCTGTTTACATGATGATGGAGGCGATGGGGACGCCAGGTGTTAACATTTTCACAGCGGAAAATAAAGTTGTTTTGATCATTTCATACATTTCAGTCGCTAGTTAGGGCGTGCTGTTGTAGCAACTCCCCACTTTATGGATTGGGACTTTTCAGCCAAGCAGCAGGCGAGTTGGTAAGGGTGCGGAGGGGGTGGAGGGTGCCCCTATTGGGAATATATGGGAGCGGATTAGCAGTTCCGTTATTTGCCTTAAATCCAAGGGAAGCCTCTTGAAATGGGTATGTGATAATAATAAATATTGGTTGGGAGAAAATAAAGCCACATTTCCCCTCTCTACAAATAAGGTAACTACCAGAACGTTTCAGGCACACATTTTTCTCGTGCTAACTGCTCGTGCTGCTTCTGGTGGCTATCATACTCATATAGATAGAGGAAATTTTTGTTGCCACTTAACACGAATTGCTTTGAAACATGATGACACGCACGACATCGATGTACATCTGCGTTTGAAATGGCCACGTGCCGGAACTGCCTTGTAATGCAAAATACACTCCTGGAAATTGAAATAAGAAAACCGTGAATACATTGTCCCAGGAAGGGGAAACTTTATTGACACATTCCTGGAGTCAGATACATCACATGATCACACTGACAGAACCACAGGCACATAGACACAGGCAACAGAGCATGCACAATGTCGGCACTAGTACAGTGTACATCCACCTTTCGCAGCAATGCAGGCTGCTATTCTCCCATGGAGACGATCGTAGAGATGCTGGATGTAGTCCTGTGGAACGGCTTGCCATGCCATTTCCACCTGGCGCCTCAGTTGGACCAGCGTTCGTGCTGGACGTGCAGACCGCGTGAGACGACGCTTCATCCAGTCCCAAACATGCTCAATGGGGGACAGATCCGGAGATCTTGCTGGCCAGGGTAGTTGACTTACACCTTCTAGAGCACGTTGGGTGGCACGGGATACATGCGGACGTGCATTGTCCTGTTGGAACAGCAAGTTCCCTTGCCGGTCTAGGAATGGTAGAACGATGGGTTCGATGACGGTTTGGATGTACCGTGCACTATTCAGTGTCCCCTCGACGATCACCAGTGGTGTACGGCCAGTGTAGGAGATCGCTCCCCACACCATGATGCCGGGTGTTGGCCCTGTGTGCCTCGGTCGTATGCAGTCCTGATTGTGGCGCTCACCTGCACGGCGCCAAACACGCATACGACCATCATTGGCACCAAGGCAGAAGCGACTCTCATCGCTGAAGACGACACGTCTCCATTCGTCCCTCCATTCACGCCTGTCGCGACACCACTGGAGGCGGGCTGCACGATGTTGGGGCGTGAGCGGAAGACGGCCTAACGGTGTGCGGGACCGTAGCCCAGCTTCATGGAGACGGTTGCGAATGGTCCTCGCCGATACCCCAGGAGCAACAGTGTCCCTAATTTGCTGGGAAGTGGCGGTGCGGTCCCCTACGGCACTGCGTAGGATCCTACGGTCTTGGCGTGCATCCGTGCGTCGCTGCGGTCCGGTCCCAGGTCGACGGGCACGTGCACCTTCCGCCGACCACTGGCGACAACATCGATGTACAGTGGAGACCTCACGCCCCACGTGTTGTCAATTCGGCGGTACGTCCACCCGGCCTCCCGCATGCCCACTATACGCCCTCGCTCAAAGTCCGTCAACTGCACATACGGTTCACGTCCACGCTGTCGCGGCATGCTACCAGTGTTAAAGACTGCGATGGAGCTCCGTATGCCACGGCAAACTGGCTGACACTGACGGCGGCGGTGCACAAATGCTGCGCAGCTAGCGCCATTCGACGGCCAACACCGCGGTTCTTGGTGTGTCCGCTGTGCCGTGCGTGTGATCATTGCTTGTACAGCCCTCTCGCAGTGTCCGGAGCAAGTATGGTGGGTCTGACACACCGGTGTCAATGTGTTCTTTTTTCCATTTCCAGGAGTGTACATTGCCTGGCAGAAAGACTGAGCACCAAGAAGGGGAGAAGGAAAGAATATGAAACTTCACCGGTTGACGAGGTGGGGGATGTTATTTAGGTGTGTTTGATCCCAGTTATCGGAACGACGTTACATCCCGTATTGCCTTGGATGCAGGCTCTCAGTCGTTTGGGAAGCCTGTAACAAAACCGCTGTATCCTCTCCTGAGGCGAGCTGACCCCAAAATTGTTGTAACTGTTTCTAGATAGCCTGGATATTGGTCTTCGTCACAGTTTTACTTTACCATACCAGAAGTACTTCAGGCCATTTTTTTAACTTTTGTATTTATTCTCAGTGCTTTTCATGCAGATGTTTTCATCTACATTTACATCTACATTTACACTCCGCAAGCCACCAAACGGTGTGTGGCGGAGGGCACTTTACGTGCCACTGTCATTACCTCCCTTTTCTGTTCCAGTCGCGTATGGTTCGCGGGAAGAACGACTGTCTGAAAGCCTCCGTGCGCGCTCGAATCTCTATAATTTTACATTCGTGATCTCCTCGGGAGGTATAAGTAGGGGGAAGCAATATATTCGATACCTCATCCAGAAACGCACCCTCTCGAAACCTGGCGAGCAAGCTACACAGCGATGCAGAGCGCCTCTCTTCCAGAGTCTGCCACTTGAGTTTGTTAAACATCTCCGTAACGCTATCACGGTTACCAAATAACCCTGTGACGAAACGCGCCGCTCTTCTTTGGATCTTCTCTATCTCCTCCGTCAACCCGATCTGGTACGGATCCCACACTGATGAGCAATACTCAAGTATAGGTCGAACGAGTGTTTTGTAAGCCACCTCCTTTGTTGATGGACTACATTTTCTAAGGACTCTCCCAATGAATCTCAACCTGGTACCCACTTACCAACAATTAATTTTATATGATCATTCCACTTCAAATCGTTCCGCACGCCTACTCCCAGATATTATACGGAAGTAACTGCTACCAGTGTTTGTTTCGCTATCATAAAATCATACAATAAAGGATCCTTCTTTCTATGTATTCGCAATACATTACATTTATCTATGTTAAGGGTCAGTTTCCACTCCATGCACCAAGTGCCTATCCGCTGCAGATCTTCCTGCATTTCGCTACAATTTTCTAATGCTGCAACTTCTCTGCATACTACAGCATCATCCGTGAAAAGCCGCATGGAACTTCCGACACTATCTACTAGGTCATTTATATATATTGTGAAAAGCAATGGTCCCATAACACTCCCCTGTGGCACGCCAGAGGTTACTTTAACGTCTGTAGACGTCTCTCCATTGATAACAACATGCTGTGTCCTGTTTGCTAAAAGCTCTTCAATCCAGCCACACAGCTGGTCTGATATTCCGTAGGCTCTTACTGATCAGGCGACAGTGCGGAACTGTATCGAATGCCTTCCGGAAGTCAAGGAAAATAGCATCTACCTGGGAGCTTGTATCTAATATTTTCTGGGTCTCATGAACAAATAAAGCGAGTTAGGTCTCACACGATCGCTGTTTCCGGAATCCATGTTGATTCCTACAGAGTAGATTCTGGGTTTCCAAAAACGACATGATACGAGAGCAAAAAACATGTTCTAAAATTCTACAACAGATTGACGTCGGAGATATAGGTCTACAGTTTTGCGCATCTGCTCGACGACCCTTCTTGAAGACTGGGACTACCTGTACTCTTTTCCAATCATTTGGAACCTTCCGTTCCTCTAGAGACTTGCGGTACACGGCTGTTAGAAGGGGGGCAAGTTCTTTTCTTCATATACCCAGCATACATAAAGCATGATCCCAACGTGACGTTACAAACTTTCAGAGACGACGGAGAAGGGTAAATGTATGTCTGAGATTAGGGAGCTAGATCCAAAAACGCCGAATCAAAAATTATAAGCCAAAAATGTTCTGATACCCTTGACAGTGGAATAAATGTACTGGTACTGTTCTCACCCAGATTCTTGGACAATATCCCCCATCCTTGAGGGATGTGATTTCAACACGATGCTGCTCCACCTCATTATGGACTCACGGTTCGTAAACAACTAGTTTAGACATTCCCTGAATAGTGGATAGGCAGAGAGGAGCCTTTATCGTGGCTGGCACGTTCACATGATCTCACTACACTAGACTTTTTACTCTTATTGTGGGGCTACGCGAAAATTCCTGTGCTCAAGATGCCTGTCGAGACTGGAAAGGATCTCGTGGCAGTAATTCTCGCCGTCTCTGACTGTGTACAGACGACACCGCGGATATTAGAACGAGTGCGACACAACTTGTGCAACTACGCCGTGCCTGCACTGAGTTGGGAGACGCAATTGTCCAACTGAGAAACCTGTATGGTAAGCGGAATTCGTCATTACTGTACCTTAGGATTCCCGGGCCGTGCGCCGTTACTAGTCCATCAACAGGGGAAATTATCGGAGTGTATAGTGAGTATTCAGCGGGACTTCTGTAAGTCATAAATTCTGTACGTCATGGTTCAGAAGTTAGGGCCCTCAGTTTGAGCAATGCGCGAACCTAAGGCGGAGCTTGAGTAACCTTTTGCACATACCCTTCGACTTGCCGTTTCCGCGCTAGGAACCTTTACTTCAGGCTGATACATTTACCATTCTCCAGCATCCCTGAAAGTTTCTGACATCATAACATAATCACCCTACATAAAGTTGTCATTTGCTTGCAAGCCTTCATTTTAAATTTGTACTGTTTTCTTCTCGACGTGTTGAATATAAACTGTTTTAGTTTTCTTGTAATTGTTCTGTAGGCTTGCATCTAAACTAGCGCCGGCCGCGGTGGTCTCGCGGTTCTAGGCGCGCAGTCCGGAACCGTGCGACTGCTACGGTCGCAGGTTCGAATCCTGCCTCGGGCATGGATGTGTGTGATGTCCTTAGGTTAGTTAGGTTTAAGTAGTTCTAAGTTCTAGGGGACTAATGACCACAGCAGTTGAGTCCCATAGTGCTCAGAGCCATTTGAACCATTTTCTAAACTAGCCCTATTAATTTCTTCCGTTCAAGGCTGAAGTTATCTACGCAATAAGTAAACAGTATAACGTCGTCAGTAGCGCTAAGGAGGTTCAGATACGATTCAATAATGTGTTTTCCTTCTTCGCTTTCCCATTTTACGAATCCAAAGACTTTCCGTGGGTCTGCAGAAAATAATTTTGATCATGGAGAATTTTCTTTTTTGACTTTTCACTATTCTTATAAATTCTAATGGAAGCTGTGACATTAACATATCTAGACCTATTGTATTCTTAAGTATACCTTTATAGGGCGTATCAGTTCTTCTTTTTCAATTGATGTTAATACAGATTTATATGGAACCGCGTCAAAGGATTTCTCAGAATTTACGAATTACCGACAAAGTGTTAATTTATAATCATTGACTGATTTAAGTTGATCAGATTTGGTCGCCATATCATCTCATACATCAGGCCATAGTTTTGCCGTATTATAAATAATAATAATGATAATAATAATGGACCAAAATACGTCATAACACAAATAGCCAAAACAGATAGAGTTAGTAATATTAAACACACCACTGGCCATTAAAATTGCTACACCAAGACGAAATGCAGATGATAAACGGGTATTCATTGGACAAATACATTATACTAGAACTGACATGTGATTACATTAGGCAGTTTGGGTGAATAGATCCTGAGAAATCAGTACCCAGAACAACTACCTCTGGCCGTAATAACGGCCTTGATACGCCTGGGCATTTAGTCAAACAGAGCTTGGATGGCGTGTACAGGTACAGCTGCCCGTGCAGCCTCAACAAGATACCACAGTTCATCAAGAGTAGTGACAGGCGTATTGTGACGAGCCAGTTGCTCGGCCACCATTGACCACACGTTTTGATTTGGTGAGAGATCTGGAGAATGTGCTGACCATGGCAGCAGTCGAACATTTTCTGTATCCAGAAAGGCCCGTACAGGACCTGGAACATGCGGTCGTGCATTATCCTGCTGAAATGAAGGGTTTCGCAGGGATCGAATGAAGGGTAAGGCCACGGGTCGTAACACATCTGAAATGTAACGTCCACTGTTCAAAGTGCCGTCAATGCGAAAAGAGGTGACCGAGATGTGTAACCAATGGCACCCCATACCATCACGCCTTGTGATACGCCAGTATGGCGATGACGAATACACGCTTTCAATGTGAGTTCACCGCGATGTCGCCAGAAACGGATACGACCATGATGATGGTGGAAACAAAACCTGGATTCATCCGAAAATATGACGTTTTGCAATTCCTGCACAAAGGTCCGTCGTTGAGTACACCATCGCATGCGCTCCTGTCTGTGATGCAGCGTCCAGGGTAACCGAAGACGTGGTCTCCGAGCTGATAGTCCATGCTGCTGGAAACGTCGTCGAACTGTTCGTGCAGTTGGTTGTTGTCTTGTAAACGTCCCCATCTGTTGACTCAGCGATCGAGACGTGGCTGCACGATCAGTTACAGCGATGCGGATAAGATGCCTGTCATCTCGACTGCTAGTGATACGAGGCCGTTGGGATCCAGCACGGCGTTCCGTATTACCCTCTTGAACCCACCGATTCCATATATGCTAACAGTCATTGGATCTCGACCAACGCGAGCAGCAGTGTCGCGATACGATGAAGCGCAATCGCGATAGGCTACAATCCGACCTTTATCAAAGTCGGAAACGTGATGGTACGCATTTCTCCTCCTTACACGAGGCATCAGAACAACGCGTCACCAGGCAACGCCGGTCAACTGCTGTTTTTGTATGAGATATCGGTTGGAAACATTCCTCATGTCAGCACGTTGTAGGTGTCGCCACCGGCACCATCCTTGTGTGAGTGCTCTGAAAAGCTAATCATTTGCATATCACAGCATCTTCTTCCTGTCGGTTAAATTTCGCGTCTGTAGCGCATCATCTTCGTGGTGTAGCAATTTCAGTGGCCAGTAGTATATCTTTAACCAACCTTAAAGCAGAAGCGGCTATAAAAATTTGCAAAAATGTAAAAGTTAATGAAATGGAAAAAGCAAGTGGTGTGATACAAATATTTACAAGAAATACATATCTAAAAATACAAAACTAAAATTCTATACCAAAGTTGTAAGACCAGAATGTGTGTGCTTAACGAACCCTCTGCCAGGAACTTAAACTGTGAATTACAGAGTAATCACGTAGATGATCGTTTGCAGGCATATATGTAGTCGTTTTGCCTCGCTCTATTTTCGAGTGTAACAGGGAAGGGAATGACTGCTACTGGTACATGGTACCCTCCACCACGCACCGTGCGGTGGCTTACGGAGTGTCTATATAGATGTAGATGTACATCTAGATGTACTATAAACTATAGACTATAAACTAGTGAGAACAGAAACAATGGAAGACGGATTATTGGAAAAATAAAGGCTGCGACACAAACTACAGATGGTGGGAAAATAAGAAGTAATCAAGAGATCTACGAAAATGCGGGGAAAATATCAGGCATAATGATAAAGCGAAGGTTAATCTTCTTTGGACACCTCTACCGTAAGAATGAGAAGAGCCCAATGAAACAAGTATTCCTGCAGGCTAAGTCCGGGAGAGTTGGACCACTGTGTGCGACGGACCAGTGGCGTACTTCACAGACGTGCCGCTTGAGAGCATCTCCCGCTGCTTGCGAGCAAGCTCTTTTGTTAACAAACGTGGTGTAGAAATGTTGCTATCATTTTCGTGTTAGTTCTGGAGAAAAATCACATTCTCTGTTCTGGTAAGCCGAAAAGCTTTATCGTGTAGTTATATCACTTAAATATTAAGGCTTAGTTTGCACAATGTTGAAGCAGCTTTTTTACAGCGAGTTAGACAAATGTGTAGGCATGAAGCTAACCTGAAATAACCACCAAGGTTTCTGCCTAGAGACAGAAGTCGGGGTGGTTCATCTCGTCCAGACAATCGGAAGAGATGGACCTGTGGTATTTGGGAGAGATGAACCACTTGTTTTAATCTGAGAGACATAGAGCACAATTAAATTTTACCTTCAATGTGCAATATTTCCAATGAAGGCGGTCGCAGTCTCATAATATACTTATTTTTCCAAAGATATGTCTGTGCCAAGAAATGGAAGAGCAAGACCTCACACACAGGGCAACTAACCACCAATTCAAAGGTCAAAAAAAGACCTACTGACCCCAAGCACATCAAAAGAGCCGAGTTATCTGCACAAGTTGAATTCCTTCACTGACACAACTTCAGACTCCACTCCTACTAAACCTAAGGATTTCAAGATTACAGCCTCAAAACCGACTGCTCCCAAGGCAACACAAAATTTATGGAAGAAATACCACTTATTCCTTCTATTGATAAAACCGTGAATATTAAGAGGATGGCAGCAACTGTGTCAAAAAGGCTTAACTCTGCTGAAAATATTGAAACTATGAGAGAAAAGAGGGATAAGAAAAGAAAGGAAATAGAAAAAACACAGAAAACGATCACCGACGGGAAGTGCTAGTGAAGACAAAAACAGACCGAAGAAGACCAATAAGAAAAATAGTGCAAATAGCTCACTGTGTTCATCAGGTGCAGACGTTGTAGAACATTACGAAAATAATGTTGATGAATGTCATGAGGATGAATGTAATGGGTGTGGTGAAATCTATTACGATTGGATTCTGTGTGGTGCCTCTCACGATGGTCAACATTTGGTAAAAAGTGTAACTGCTGCAGAGAGAAAAAGACAGGATAATCCCTGAACGAAACCAACAACTGATTAGAAACGCCAATGTGAAATGAAGATTTATATTAAACTGATGAAATTGTTTTGGACTAAAATATTTAATAGTATGATCCTGTATTCTTAACAACACATTATAAACAAAAATATAGAATTTTAATTGACTCTTTTCATGTACAGCCATTTTCGCATGGCCCATCTCTCCCAGTACACTGGCACGTCTCGCCCATACACCTATGGGTGATATGGACCACTCAAGTATGTTTTCATTTTATTATCTCCTGTATTTTAAGCGGCAGTGCTTCAGAAATGTATTCCACTTAAGTTTATGTGACAATCTCAAAAAACAGAAATTTTATTCTGAAAAAAGTGTTTCAACTCTCCAGGACTTATCCTATTTATGGAGATAGAAGTCAACAGTGGTATGGGTTAAGGAAACATGAAAAGGATTAGAAAAAAATGAAAGAATAAGAGAAAGGAATAGTTTCAAGAATAAAATTCTAAGTCTGGAATGCTTTCAAGAAAGAAGAAATAAGAAATTGGGAACAACATTTTAAGAAGAAAGAAAAGAACAATGTGGGGGAAAAGATACCGCTGTACTGGAAAAACGAAAAGGAACTGAACGCGTTACGTGATCCTAGTTGGTAAATAAGAAGACAAAAATAATAATAACGGAAATGTAAATGAAAATATGGTTTTAAATATCATTATGCATTCTTCCACGGTCGTGTGGATTAAGAATACGGACTAGTGACTATTAATAACAAAACTAATCATTAACTACCATTGATAATAATAATAATAATAATAATAATAATAATAATAATAATGAGAGCAAATGAGCACAAATAGGGAGGAGAGGATGTGCTTCCTAAGTTCAAAAGCGTTCATCACTTGGACGCAACTAATGAAAGAAAGCATATGGTGAATAAAAAACGTTAATAAAACCATGAATAAGAGGACAAAAGTGAGATATTATGGTACAGTGAGATCTAAAAGCAGGAATTAGTTACTAGTTATGCTAACAAATCCTGAGTAAGGGTACAGAAGTGAGATATCTCGGCATAGTGATGTCTAAAAGCAGCAGGTAGTTATTAGTTACGAGGGTCATTCCATAAGTCATGGCAACAACATGAGATTTCTACAAGTGTATAGGGTTCCACTTCAGGAGGTCACGGTAAAGGCTGAAATGAAACACGGACAGAGCGCCGGTGTACTTTGCCCCAACGGAATATATACACTCCTGGAAATTGAAATAAGAACACCGTGAATTCATTGTCCCAGGAAGGGGAAACTTTATTGACACATTCCTGGGGTCAGATACATCACATGATCACACTGACAGAACCACAGGCACATAGTGACAGGCAACCGAGCATGCACAATGTCGGCACTAGTACAGTGTATATCCACCTTTCGCAGCAATGCAGGCTGCTATTCTCCCATGGAGACGATCGTAGAGATGCTGGATGTAGTCCTGTGGAACGGCTTGCCATGCCATTTCCACCTGGCGCCTCAGTTGGACCAGCGTTCGTGCTGGACGTGCAGACCGCGTGAGACGACGCTTCATCCAGTCCCAAACATGCTCAATGGGGGACAGATCCGGAGATCTTGCTGGCCAGGGTAGTTGACTTACACCTTCTAGAGCACGTTGGGTGGCACGGGATACATGCGGACGTGCATTGTCCTGTTGGAACAGCAAGTTCCCTTGCCGGTCTAGGAATGGTAGAACGATGGGTTCGATGACGGTTTGGATGTACCGTGCACTATTCAGTGTCCCCTCGACGATCACCAGTGGTGTACGGCCAGTGTAGGAGATCGCTCCCCACACCATGATGCCGGGTGTTGGCCCTGTGTGCCTCGGTCGTATGCAGTCCTGATTGTGGCGCTCACCTGCACGGCGCCAAACACGCATACGACCATCATTGCATCATTGGCACCAAGGCAGAAGCGACTCTCATCGCTGAAGACGACACGTCTCCATTCGTCCCTCCATTCACGCCTGTCGCGACACCACTGGAGGCGGGCTGCACGATGTTGGCGCGTGAGCGGAAGACGGCCTAACGGTGTGCGGGACAGAGGCCCAGCTTCATGGAGACGGTTGCGAATGGTCCTCGCCGATACCCCAGGAGCAACAGTGTCCCTAATTTGCTGGGAAGTGGCGGTGCGGTCCCCTACGGCACTGCGTAGGATCCTACGGTCTTGGCGTGCATCCGTGCGTCGCTGCGGTCCGGTCCCAGGTCGACGGGCACGTGCACCTTCCGCCGACCACTGGCGACAACATCGATGTACTGTGGAGACGTCACGCCCCACGTGTTGAGCAATTCGGCGGTACGTCCACCCGGCCTCCCGCATGCCCACTATACGCCCTCGCTCAAAGTCCGTCAACTGCACATACGGTTCACGTCCACGCTGTCGCGGCATGCTACCAGTGTTAAAGACTGCGATGGAGCTCCGTACGCCACGGCAAACTGGCTGACACTGACGGCGGCGGTGCACAAATTCTGCGCAGCTAGCGCCATTCGACGGCCAACACCGCGGTTCCTGGTGTGTCCGCTGTGCCGTGCGTGTGATCATTGCTTGTACAGCCCTCTCGCAGTGTCCGGAGCAAGTATGGTGGGTCTGACACACCGGTGTCAATGTGTTCTTTTTTCCATTTCCAGGAGTGTAGTTTCCCTCACATTTGTAGTTTCTTTATTTCAAGCGGTGAAACAAAATACAAACGAACTCCCCAGTACAAGATTTTAGAGAAATATCGCCGTCTGATTCAGGCCGTGAAGGGGCTATCGCTACAGTCAATAACAGCAGTGTTTTATTGTAATCAAGGAGCATACTTGTACGCCGGTGACAGCACTCACCTGCCTTTGTAGTCATCTGGGTATGGTACGATGTAGCCGTCTGGCGAAGGTCTGGACGTGTTGCCGACCCAGAAGAACGCGTCTGAAACACAATGCATCATCAACAAACTTACACTATGTTGTTAACTTTGCGCTGCTGAATTCTGAGACGTAAGGTTGACATGAGCAGAGATAAAACAACACATTTCTTATCCTTTAAGAAGAGTCAAATCTAATGCCTGTAATGCCTGATCCTAATCCTATCACTAGCTCAAGTTTCGCACTCGGCGTATCAAATGAATTTAAAGTTTATTTATTGAAAATAAGGAGCTTAAAAGGTTGTAATGTATGATGAATTTTAAGTCACAATAGACAGTTTGATAATGCATTTTTACAGTTATGACAAAAGATAAGTTTACTGCATTCAGGGGCCTGAAGACACCAAAACAGACTAGAAATAAAATACAGCTGAAGGTGTCATCTCCCTATTAATCCTAGATCATTGTTCACCCAATCAATTGCTCCATCTCATATGACTTCGTGTTGAGGGGTTGTTAAAGCCTGATCTTCCGTCTTTAGTGTCTCGCACGGACATTTGAACCACATTATTCCCGAGTCCAGTCGAAACTATAGAAGGAAAATACAAACAGTTTTTATTTATAGTAGACGCTACCACTTGAAATTTCCGGTACTAAACCTAAGGAAACGAAAAAAAAAATTGATGAATTCTGGCGTTTATGGAAATTTATATGACTGAAAGAGATCAAAGAAGGGCAAGGAAAATACTTGTAAACAAATACTTTCACACAGCCTCTAAGTAACGAAACTTCGATCATTAGATGAGTTATATCAATAGAAGGCATATAATTCAAGGTCTAACAAATCTTTTTCTAGATATTCATTCAGTCTAAAATGAAGTATAGAATGAGGGTTAGTGGTGGTAGGTGAAATACAGTTAAAAGACAATGCTCATGAATGAGCACAGGTATCGGGGAAAATAGGGAATGTCAGTAAACGAATTACATGGAAAAGAGAAAACGTCAATAAACGAATTGCATTCTTTGTAGAAGAAAATTCGTAAATAAATGTACGACAGTACAGACGTAATTGAAATAAAGAGAGTGATGAATGCTGTATTAACAACAATAATTTTCGAATCAATAACTTTGAAATCAGAAACTTTATAGACCCAGAAAAAACTGATATGAATCAACTCTAAGAAAAAGAAAATAAAACAGAAATCAGAAAGATTCTAGTTAACCAATGACACATTATTTCATAACGTGTTATCTTTACTACTATTTAAGCTGCAGCTAGACACGGCAGCAGGAAATTAAACAATTGTCAATACAGACAAAAAAGGTAGACACAGTAATACTGACTCTCCTCGTCCTTCTAGACGACGTTGGCTTCATCAATGAAAATGAAAAAAACCTCATTTACAAAGATAGCATACGCATAAACATCATATTAAAAACAGATTACACGTTAGTGAGGAAGGTAAAACGACATGTGGGTATCAGTAATGCGAGCAATGGAGCGTGCCTCTAAGAGTCAACGATCTGACTTCCAGACGGAAAGAAAACTTCACACATTTGGGGAAACACCTTTTATGAATGCAACAGAAGTGAAATAAGACGAAACGCAGTGCAATTATCTGCTTGTAGACCATTTTTATAATCTTGCTGGCATACTGAGAAAGACGTAATTTGGACAAAACCACAAAACATGAGTCTTAGTCTTTCAGTCTTCTTCAACACAAATAAGTAGTCAAATAAGTATGCATAAGTCCAGATGAACAAAATTCAGCAGCGTTCTAAGGGGAGCTCCTGAAAAAGATCTTTGATCGTACCAAGTGAAAAATCAGTTCTCCAATGCTGCACTGCGAATGACATAAGACAGAACAAAAATATTTGGGCTGAAAATGTAATGAGAATGTAAGAAGGCCAGAAGTGCCTGGAAAGAACCTTTGGAACAGTAGAAAGTGAAGTTCTCTGGTAAAAAGCAATAACAATATTCACAAAGACAAAAAAATAATAGTGTTAACGAAAAACGATTGAATAATGGAACACATTCATTAAAAAGCACTGGCGAGAAACTTATGGCTGCCATATATAGCCCAGTCAACGAAGACCAAAAAAAGATCGAATAGGGGAAAAACTCGTATACCCGCAAATTTTTGTATAGTGGAAGGAGGGAGAGTAATGAACAACATACAAAAAGTCCTAATGGGTTCGGTATGAGCGTTGGGAGAAAGGGCGCTTAAAGATCACTTTTTATGTTTTTCTTGAATATCTCGAAAATCGCGGCCCCTAGCGAAAACGTTTCCCAGTAAAACATTCAGTTTCCTGTAAAAAAGGCCCCCATTCATTTTTCTTAGCTACGGCTAAGAGATGAAAAAATGGCACATTATTAAAAATACTGTTTTAATGGTATAAAAATAACGTTTGTTAACTGAAGTGGGTTAAAAGCAAATAGTAAATTTGAATACCACGTCTAACTGCAGTAGAGCCGCATTAAGGGATGAATTGCGTTCTGAGAATGTAACAGGATGGAAGGGGGAGAGGGTTGAGAGTAGAAGCGTGAGGGAAGGTAGGTCTGCCTCCCCAGAATTTCCTGTGCAGTTCTTTTCATGAGTGGGTCAAAATAACTTCACTGAGTTGGTGTTTATACACTGGAGTTATTTTCTGTTTATTAAATGAGTGCTTATTTGCTGGTGTTAAGTGAGCGTTTATGTAAAATGTGTTCCTTCCCCTTTCCCCTTATTACTCTCCCCAGAACGCAGTTTATACAGTAATACGACTCTACTGCTGTTAGGCGTAATATACATCTTTAACGTTTGTTCTTAACCTACTTCATTTAAGAGTAAACCTTAATTTGTATACCATTGAAAGACTATTTTTAATAACGTGCGAATTTTCTATCATCTGAAAAGCGGAAACTGTTAATCCTAGTTAAAAATGAATGGGATCGTTTTCAAAGGAAATGTAATGTAGTTAAATTTTCAACTGGTAAACATTTTCGCCAGAAGCCTCGATTTTCGAGATATTCAAGAAAAACATAAAAAAGTGACCTTTTAACGCCCCCATCCCATCGCTCACATCTATCAGGATTTTTAGTATATTGTTCATGACTCTCCTTCCTATCATTGTATAAAAATTTGTGACTACACGATTTATTCCCCTCCATTTTCCTTCGTTGATGGGACTAATAGTTCAATGGACGAAAGAAGAACCGCGGAAAAATGACTTAGCCATAGCCTTGGGATTGTTTCAAGAATTGTTCTGTCGTCTTGCAGCAGAGAGTGTGCGTTTGCGAAACTACCTGACAGTTCAAAATTGTGTGGCGAAACTTGCCTTCAAATGTATTCTAGAAACAAAGGTCAGCCTGTGACTAAGTCATTTGGGATATCCAGTCCTAAGAGATACTAGTCCAGCGAGGCGTGGAGGAGATCTTACGTGAAGTTTGATAAATATCAGAGAAGTGCTGGCAGAATCGGAATTGAAACTAAGGAGGGGGGGGGGGGGGGGCGGCGGGGAGTCGTGAGTCGTATCTGAGCCGCACTTGATTAAAAACAGTAGCTTAACACGGATTAGAGGATAATACGTACATCACACAATGGACAACGACAAGCTTTCCCTGATAGTTTTATGCAGACGGGAATGGGAGAAGACCCCAAGGTCGTTTCACACCGAAAATATGTATCTATGGATGCAGAAGTTTCTTGCTTTGATTTTGAGCGATATGTGAAATAAGACCACTTTCAGTTCAGCATCGGGCGCATTCCGATTTAACTGTATGTCTCCCAGTGTTAAGTTTTGAATACCTCAAGATCTTTGTTTGGTAAACTTTTTAAACACTTCACTATAGCACGATCATAGCTGAGGAGTTCCCTGGAAGACATGAACTGGATCCTTTACTTTCCCTTATGAAAAACGACTATGTGAGTGAATGTTAATTTCATAGTATATGCGTATCTATACCCAGTATATTAGGATACTGCAAGAAGAATTTGACAGAGCACTGAAAGAAACATGGCAGTACAGACAAGAAGAGAATGGGCGTCTTGGAAATGAGGTGCTTCAGGAGAATGCTGAAGAGAAGGTGGGTAGATTGAATAACTGCTATATTCGCACTAAACAGAAGTGGGCAAAAGACTTTCACTGCAGAACTTGACTAAAAAAGATGTAGGTTAATGAGAGATTGCCTGAGGCTTTAAGAAATAACTAATTTCGTTATGGAGGGAAGTATGGGGGTGAAAATTCTGGAGTGACACCATGGCTTGATTACACTTAGCAGGCTCAAATAAATGTTGGTCATAGTTATTATGCAGAGATGAATAGACTTGCAAAGGATAATTTTCTATGGACATGTGTGTCAAGTAGTCTTCAGGCTGAAAGCCATTGTAGCCACAATAGAAATAATCGATACTGTTAGCGAGGAGTGTCCCTTACATAACAAAAAATTTAAATCATGTCATGTGTATGCACAAAAATGGATATATGTATCTTTGTATTTGTTCCACATCTCCTCCTAAACTACTGAATTTATTTCAATCAAATTTTGTAGACATACTACTTATTATCTGGGATGAACTAGTGCAGGGGTAACAATCACCTAGTTCCCATAAGAGTGGGGATGGGGATGAAAAGGTTTGGTAACCCCTGACATCTAGGCTGACGTGCACAACAAGCATGTTTCAGGTAGTATCAGATTGAATCTCAGGTCGTATATGAAGGACATGCCTCAGCAGAGAGAGAGAGAGAGGAGAGGAGTAGATAGTGAGAGAAGAGAGTCTGGGATGGACAGAAAAAGGGGTAGGAGGAGATAGAAAGATAAAGATGAGAGTAGGAACTGGTCAGAAGGAGAGTGGGGTGGGGGAGAGATAGGAGACGGAACACAGAGAGGGGTAGTGGCCAGGTGAAAAAGAAACGGGGGGAGGAGGAGATGTACACAGAGAGAGAGAGAGCAGAGGACGAGATCGTTAGAGAGATGGGGGAGAAAAGAAGCTGGACAGAAAGAGGTGGAAGGAGAAGATGGACAGTGAGAGGGAGAGGAGGAGATGGACAGAGTGAGAGGAAAGAGGAGAGAGGGAGGAAGAGGAAATGGTCAGAGAGAGCTGGAAGGAGGTGCAGGAGGCAGGTGGAAGATGGAGAGGGGCAATGTGTTGGTGGAAAAGGAAAAGAGGGAAGAGGAGTTGGAGAAAAACAAAAGAGACGAGGATATTGACAGAAAGAGGGGGAGAAGGATAATATTCTACATGGAGGAAACACAGGAATGTACAATATTATCTACAAGCATTGAGTACAACTGTAGTGGTTCAATAATTGCAATGCCTTTTATTGGTTCGTCCTTTGTATATACTTACTGTAAATAGTCCCAGTTCTTATAACAAATCCTCCCCCCCCTTTTTTACTTCACCTGACATATGATCATGGTACTGTTTTACATATGATTTGTCGGTAACTCTTACCAGTCTTTTACCTTTTGGCAACCAAGTGTTTGCCACATATAGTCATACGTTTTGAAGGCAACAGATATGCTGGACAGATGGTTACATTATATAACACTTCTGTTTTATTAATACGTCTATGACAATACTGACGATTTTACAATATGTGTGAATAACTAATTAAATATGATAGTATATATTATGGTGTATTATGGAGTTTTATTAAGACTAAGTTCTTTTAATTAAGTAAATTTACATGTAACACTTTCAGCTTTTAAGCAAGACGCTCTGTATTTTAATGTGATTTATTGCTCTGACATTCACTGTATAATTCTCATTACGTAAAGTAATATGCAACTCTTGATTCTTTTAGTCAATATGCTCTTATTTCAATATGTAATTATTGCTGTGTTATAGCCTCCACAGTTTTGGCCTGAAAATGACGTAGCTTAACGTCGAAACTGGCTGCCTAGAAATAAACCTATATAATGGCGATTGGTATTGTTTTTATTGAAGATTGAACAGCCGTAGTTCCATACTCCACCAGAAGATGGAGTTACATTCATGGTTCACAACTGGCTACAATGAATCAATTTACTAGATAATATTAAAAAATAGTTGTGTTGCATGTTCTCATTCAATTAGCTAGTTAGTTTTATGTTCCATGGATCATTTCGCAATGATATGGAACGAGTAATTTTAAATTCCTATTGCAAACTAAGTTGTACATATGGTTATGTACTGAACATTCTTTTTATATGAAGGAAAAAATATACAGATGCAAGTTAGTGATTCCTTCCCAACACCTTTTATAGGTTACAATAACAGAATTTCTTCTACGAAGTAGGAGTTGTCAAAGAGAAACTTTCTCAGTTTGTTTTCAAATATTACTGTCCTGGCTGTCAGACATTTTATATCACTGGGTAAGTGATCGAAAATTTTTGATGCAGCATTGTGCACCCCTTTTTGTATTAAAGACAGTCTTAATGTGGAGTAATGAATGTCATTTTTCCTTCTGTCATGGCGATTTTGTACATTATTGTTCGTTTTGAACTTTATTGGATTATTTACAATAAACTTCATGAAGAAATAAATATACTGTTAAGCAATGGTTAGAATGTCCAACTGCTTAGAAAGATGTCCACAAGAAGATGGTGGGTGAACATTACATATCATTCTTACAGCATGTTTCTGAGCAACGAAGACCATCTTTCTTAAAAATAAGTTACCCCAGAACATTATTCCATACGACATTACTGAAACAAAATATTTTCACTGATTTGCCTCTCCCGAAGATTTGTAATGATTCTAAGTGTATATCTGGTTGAACTAAGGTATTTTAGGAGTTTCAAAGTGTGCTTTGTCCAGTTTAAATTTTCATCGATATGGACACCCAATAATTTTGGTTTCCAGGCTATTTATTATTTGCTGACCATGGGTTATACTTATCATTAGTATAGTACCCGTAGATGTGCAGAGCTAAATACGCTGTATTTTTTTTAAAAAAAATTGAGAAAGAAACCATGCGCAGAAACCCAGTCTGTGAGACTTTTAAGAACTTTGTTTCCATTTCTTCTGTTTCTGTATGTATTATTGGACTGCGTACGATACTAGTATCACCTGCAGAAGGAACTAATTCTGCTTGTTGTTCATTAGACGGAAGATCATTTATATATATGCTGTAACACCTCGGTTCAGTTTACAGTGATAAAAGCCATAGAAAGAATAATTTAAAATCAAGAATAAAATTTTTAGAGGGGAAAATAGTGTAGAATCAGAGTTCGGTAATTGCAGGTCAAAATTATAGTATATCAGCAAGTAGTTTAACGCCTAAGTACAGAAAAGCCACGAAAGCTCCGTCATGGAGAAGATAGTGACGTTAAACTCTTGTGATAAAAAACCTGTAAAAAGGCTTGATCGTCATTATTCCCGCCTTTTTTCCTTGATTGTTTCGTTGAAGGGCGGGGAACCCGTGTCAGTCAGCGAGACAATAATTAGATTGGACTTTATCGTGTTAAGATTCACCATAAACTGTTAGAATATCACGGAGATTAAAAGTGATGTAGTGTACGATCCCTGACTGTTGGTAGAACGGAGTATTAAGGGGATTTTAGGACTTTAGTGCTAGATTCGCACTTAAGGACATATAGACGACAGAAACTCAAATTATCTGCTGATACGAGTGAATTCTGAGGTACCGGTATTCAGATATTAACGTGTGGACTTTTGAAAGTGTCGTGTGCCGTCAGTTGCGAATCTGGACGTAGAGCGCGTGCATATCGGCATCTGCGGACTATTTAGATTCCTACAGCCTAGGAATCTTTTAAATAGACCATCATCCATCACCATCTTAATCCTTGAATATAGAGTGAAAGTGAAATACAAGAGTATTGTACTTATTTCATTTACCTGGTACTAATCAGTGAAGGTTTTACGGAATCAAAGCTATTCAGCAGTAAGTCAGCAACATCTAGCGGAAAGCGTAGGCATTAACTAACACGCTAAATGAAGTGAACGTTTACGTGTTTTACGGACTGCTTAATATGAACTTTTGTGACTCTTTGACGTCCCCACTTCCTCCGAAAGGTGGCGTAGGCTGTCTTAATAATAAGAGGGGAGAGTTTTAGCCGGGTAAATTACTAAATAAAAGCGATATTTACAAGACTCGCAGTAATAGCAAAACACAAGGCTCGGACCTCAGCTGAGAGTCGTCGCTGTCACGTCGGGAAGTAAAGCCGGAAAACCTCTCGACGATACCTATCTACGAGCAGACGTCGACGTGGAGTACCTAAAAAGGGAACCACGAGAGAGTTGGGGATCCCTCCAAAACCCAGGCGATCATTGTAGGCAAAACCACCCCTTCCTTCCGCCTCCTTGATTTCTACATCACCGTCTATTGCCGTCCTATCACCCTTAAGTACCTTGGCGTCACCCTCGACCGTCGCCTCTCCTGGACTCCCCACCTCCGGACAATCCAAGCCAAGGCACGCTCCCGACTCAGTCTCCTCAAGCTCCTCTCCGGCCGTACGTGGGGTCTGGACCCCTCCACCATCCTCCACACCTATAAATCCCTCATCCGCCCTATCCTTTGTTATGCCCATCCGGCTTGGATCTCCGCCCCCCCTCCCTTTTATAAATCCCTCCAAATCCTTGAAGGCCATGCTCTCCGCCTCGCCTATTGCATCCGTCTCCCCTCCCCCACGCGGATCCTGTATGATCTCATCCCCTTCCCCCACCTCCTCCTTTTCCTTGAAAGGATACGGATCCTGTACACCTCCCGTAAACTCGACCTTCCTCACCCGCTCGTCTCCCCGATCCTCTCCCACCCCCGCCCGCTGCCGCGCCTGTATTCCCACGTCCCACCCGGTTTCCATCTCTCAACCCTCCTTACCCTCTCCCAAGGTGGCTTCCGCCAGCTCCCCCTCCCTGATGATGTCCTCCTCCCCTGCATCTACCCCTCCTATCAACTTTGATCCTCCCCCCCACCTCCTGTGTCCTTTCCTTTAGGCACCCTCCCTCCCTCCCTTCTCTTTCCTTTCCCCCCTCCCTCCTCCCCTCTCCCCCGGGCTTCCCCTGCCCCTTCCTCCCTCCCCCTCTCTCCTTTGCCCATGGCATCTCTGCTCTCCCCTCTCCCATTCCCCTTCCCCTTCCTCCTCCTCCACCTCCTCTCTTGACAGTTCCTCGGACTCGTACACGCTCAGTGAACATTCGCGCGCCGGAGATCATCGCCTTCGTTTGTGTGTAGTGTTGTTCGCCGTCACGCCACCACCGTTCACATGCCGTCGCCATCATCCATGTTCTGTGCACCGTGTCGCCCAGTGTCAGTGATGTTTCTCGTCCAGCGTGAACGGCTCCATGTTTTTTCGATTTTTAGTGTCTACATTTTTTGCCCACCGTTTTTACTGTCTACTCTGTGCCACCTTTATGTACTACTTGTTGTCAAACTCAAGGCTGAAGAGCGGCGTATTGTGCTGCTGACAGCCCGCCTTTGTATAAGGTGTTTACAATCACAATACAGAAAAAAAAGAGTTGGGGATGCTTCAGTGAGAAACGATAGAGGGCCTAAGACTGAGCCTTGGTAAATCCCAACCGTGATTTCTCTCCAGTCAGAATCACTTGCATGGACTATATTTTTTTAATGACCAGGTACAGCTTTCTGCGTTCTTTTCGATAGATATGACATTATGCATTGGTTGGCTATGCCATCAATCGTATAAAACTTCAATTTTTCTAGGAGAACACTGTAACTCACACAATTAAATGCCGTAGAAAGATCGCAGAAAATAGGGAACATGTAAATAGCACTCTTTGTAGAGTAACTCTTGTGAAACCTAAACTGTGATTTGCTGAGGATATTATTACAAGGTGGGATACTATTCTAGAATGCATCACCTAATCAGAAGTTTTGGAAAATGATTTAGAGACAACTGTTAATTTCTCGTGGTTAGACGAGAATGTTTAGCTTACAAGGGACACTGGAGAGGAGACTCACCTGGGCCGGTGCCGTCGTAGGAGAAGCCCTTGATGAAGATCGTGGACTCGTCGACGGCGTACGCGGTGCCTCGGATGCCGTGTGCGTACTCGGTCAGGGGGCCGATGAGTTTGCCGTAGTAGTTGCTGCTGCCACGGGACGCCGCGGGCACTCCTGCACAGCAAACACAGGGGACCGAGCGTCAGTAAAGCCTGCAGGCGCGCGCCAACTTGCCCTCTCTCCTCTCGCACAGTGGCAACCGCCCTCTACCACCGCTCGCAGCAGTCGACGCCTCAATCTCGTCTTCTCTCTGCAAGCATACCATTTTTTATGGTTCTCAAAGAAAAAAAACCTGCGAAGAATAAATTAGCGGCTGTTCCTTGGGCGATCCAGTCCGACAATTGTTGTTGTTGTGGTCTTCAGCCCAGATACTGGTTTGATGCAGCTCTCCATGCTAATCTATCCTGTGCAATCTTCATCTCCTAGTACCTACTGCAACCTACATCCTTCTGAATCTATTTAGTGTACTCATCTCTTGGTCTCCGTCTACTATTTTTTCCCTCCACGCTGCCCTCCAATACGAAATTGGTGATCCCTTGATGCCTCAGAATATGCCATACCAACCGATCCCTTCTTCTAGTCAAGTTGTGCCACAAATTTATCTTCTCCACAATTCTATTCAATACCTCCTCATTAGTTATGTGATCTACTCATCTAATCTGCAGCATTCTTCCTTAGCACCACATTTCGAAAGCTTCTATTCTCTTCTTGTCTAAACTATTTATCGTCCACGTTTTAGTTCCATACATGGCTACACTCCATACAAATACTTTCAGTAACGACTTCCTGACACTTAAATCTATAATCGAAGTTAACAAATTTCTCTTCTTCAGAAACGCTTTCCTTGTCATCGCCAGTGTACATTTTATATCCTCTCTACTTCGACCATCATCAGTTATTTTGCTCCCCAAATAGCAAAACTCCTTTACTACTTTAAGTGTCTCATTTCCTAATCTAATTCCCGCAGAATGACCCGACTTAATTCGACTACATTCCATTATCCTCGTTTTGCTTTTGTTGATTTTCATGTTATACACCCTAAGAAGAACGGGAAAGAAAGAGAGAAAAACGATGCACCACGAAGGAACTATCCGAACAGGATGGAAATCGGTACAGTGTGATGTTCGTGTACAGACAAACAAACGATCGCTATTTCAGAAAACTCAGATGATTTATTCGAGGAGAAGAGCTTCAAAAATTGAGCAAGTCAATAACGAGTTGGTCCACATCGTGCCCTTTTCGGAAGCAGTTTTTTCCCTTGGCATTGATTGATACAGATATCGTATGTCCTCCTGGGGGGAAGTCGCGCCAAATTCTGTCCAATTGGTGTGTCAGATCGTGTACATCCCGAGCTAGTTGGAGGATCCTACCCATGATTCTCCAGTTTTGGAAAGGTCCAGTGATCTTGCTAGCCAAGGTAAGGTTTGGTGAGCATGAAGACAAGCAGTAGAAACTCTAGCAGTGTACGGGCTGCATTATCACGCTGAAATTTTAAGACCAGGATGGCTTGCCACGAAGGGCGACAAAGCGGGACGTTGAACGTCGTCGACAAAGGCTACCGCTGTTCTGTGATGCTGTAATGGTGCCGCGGATAACAACCAAAGGGGTTCTACTACAAAAAGAAATGGTGCTCCGGACCATCATTCGTTGTTGTCGGGCCGTGTTGCGGGCGACAATCAAATTCGTTTCCCACTACTCTCTGGGACGTCTCCAGACACATCTTCGGCCTGGAATTTCATTGACTGGAGTAGGTTGTACTCAATGATGAGTCCCGCTTCGAAATGAGCCCTCAGAAAGACATCCAACAATCCTGTCGGTCAATATGAAGTTGAATAATTGCTTGCATAAGGACCAAAGGTGGACCAACGCGTTACTGACTTGCTCAATTTCTGAAGCTCGTTCTCTTGAATAAATCATCAAATATTCCTCACACTGTAGTCATTTGTTTGTCTGGAAATGTACATCACATCCAACGATATCGGTCCAATTCGAGTAATTCCTTTGTGATGCGTCGCTTTCTTTATCTTAGGGCGTTTTTTAAAATTCCTTTCATGAGTGGCGGCTTGGATACAGACAGTCCGTCGAAAAAATTCCAGGACTGATTTTATTTCTGACGTATAAGCTGCGTCAGTGCAGTAACTACAGTGGCAGCTTAAACTAACAACTGAAAAAAAAAAAAACCAGATGTGCATTAGGGCAGACAATTTTGAGCGGGCGGTTTTAAGCAGTGGACGTGAGGCCGTTGTGTGTCAGCGATGACGTGTCATAAATTGCAATCGAGCAGTATCTCAAAAGCAAGCGTCAACCTTGTCATTGTTAACCAATCACACATGAGCTGGGGCCCACGGAAAGATTGTCATTCCTGTTAGTTTATGTTTCAACTATTATAATTTGCAGTATTCAGTATATTCATTTTACAGTTCTGGTTTGGGGTTTCATTGGAATACAGTGCGCTGTTCGAGTATGATATTATCTGAAGGTTGTGAGCTCCGCAAAAAGAACAAATCTGAGAGCTTCTGGAATCGCTATCGCTTCTGCGGTAAAAACTGAACAGTATGGGGAGAGACGAGGTTGCTTGGAATGTTTGTGCTTTGCGACAGGGAATGCGCATCCTGCTGATGCAGTCTCTTGATATCCCGGCCCGCTCTAACACACAGCATTTGAGCACATCGGGCAGAAGCGTACAGAAAGGAGCCGAGCTAATCCACGGTGTCCGGGACGCGGCCTGGCAGTCGTACCGGCTATGGGGTAGCGGGTAGAGGGTAGCGGGTAGCGGCAGCTGGGAGCTGTGAGCTGGGCGGATCGATAGCAGCGCGAGTCGACCGCGGAGCCGCTGCTACTGTGGCTGCGACAGCCAACTGCCGCCTCCAAGCCCGCTCGCTGCCCTCTCCTCGCTTCTGTGCTCCGTCCTTGTAACGCTACTGGCGGCGACTGTGTCTCACAAGGAACCTCTTGAGTGCGAGGTCGCTAGTTCAATCTCTAGTAAGGCTCATTTGGAGGTGCTGTGTACAGAATTACGACAGGTAAAATATTAGCTGCTACTGACTCACCATGTGCGTCAGGAGGGAGACAGAAAATGAGTGTCCGGGAGGTGCAGAGATTAAAATTCTGTAGGATGTATCTGTTACACATCAGAACATGGACGTCGTCGACATTCAAGAAATGTTCTAAACAAACCATTACCTTGCACCAAGAACACCGAATGAAAATGGCGCGCCATAGGGATCACTCAGTTTCGCAAGGTCAAGATCGAAGACGAACTCCTTGGGAGTTACAAACCGAGCAGGACGTTCGGATAGGTATGCACTCTTAATGAAAGCATATACGAGGGTGAGTCAATTATTATCCGTAATTTAGTTATATTTTTGTTTATTTTGGTAGTATGGTCGTTTTATGTTGATGACGCATGCTTCGTTTATTTGTTATATCTTTGCAATTTTCAAGCTGCTAGGTTAGTTTCGTTATCGCTGCCGTGCTGTCAATCATGGCTGCTCCGCTGTCTATTTGCACCAAAGAAGAGCAACATTCAGTGATCCGTTTTTTGTGGTCGGAAGGCGTATCAGGGGCCCAAATTCATCGAAGACTTCCGGTACAGTACGGGAACAGTGTTTTGTCACAACGGAGTGTCTACGAATGGATTGAAAAATTCCGAAATGGTTGCACAAGTGTTACGCGCGATGAAGGAGCTGGACGACCTTTCACCGCCATAAATGAAGTAACCATTGAGAGTTAATCTGAAATGATTCTCTAAGAGAGACGATGAACTGTGGCACATCGTCTCCAAATTAGTCACGATTCTGACTACTAAATCATCCACAACACACTTGGGTTTCATAAAGTTTGTGCAAGATGGGTCCTAAAATAACTCACACAGTTGCATAAACAAACACGCTTGGACATCTGCAAAAAACATTTGGATCGCTATGGTAACGAAGGGCATACTTGTTAGATAGGATCATTCATTACTGGTGACGAAACATGGATCCATCATTACGAGGCGGACAGTAAACAGCAGAGTATGGAATGGAAACATCTAAATTTGCCGTCCAAGAAAAAGTTCAAGATCCAACCGTCAACAGGAAAACTGATGCTTACGGTTTTTTTGGGACGCACGAGGTCCAGTACTGGAACATTACGGGGACAGAGGCACAACAATAAACAATGTACGTTACAGTGAGATACTTACTGCCAGGCTAAAGCAAAGGCTGTGGATTGCTGTCAAAAGGTATTGTGTTGTTGTACGACAATGCCTCATACTACTGCCCACTCTGCTTAAACGCTCCAAAAACTCAAATTTGAGTTACCGGATCATCCTCCATATAGTCCCGATATTGCCCCTTCTGACTATCAGTTGTTTTGTCTACTCAAACCGGCATTAAGGGGCCGTCGATTTGCCTCGGGCGAAGCAGTGAAAGAAGCGGTGCATTCTTGGCTCGCAGTTCAACCGATAACCTTCTTTTATGAGGGCATCAGGAAGCTTGTACAACGATGGACTAAGTGCGGATAATAACTGACTTACCCTCGTAGTACCATATTGGTGTAACGGGATGAGGAGAACTGATGGAATGTGATGGCATGGAACCGAATACGAAACACTCTGTCGTGTAGCTTATAGTGAAAGTGTCTATTCCTTAAGGCGTAGCTGCACATAGAGCGATGGTATGTTTTATAGGCACGGAAAAAACAAACATTCAGAGGTTGAATTTGTCCAGTGGTTCCAGGTGTTGTGAATAGCAAAGTCATACACTTTTCAAGAGGGATAGTTTGCTCTAAAGGAGTATGATTTTTATACACAGACCAGCAATTAATCGAAGGCAAGTTATTCCGACCAGCAATTGTACAATGGCAATGCTAATACTATAGTTATAGGTCTTCTACGCCCATTTTCCCATTCTGTCTAGATGTGACGTAAATATTCCCCACTGCCCTTGTAAGATCACGCACACAAGAAAGAACTGTAGAACGCAGAGCACCACCAACTTCTAGCAGCACAATAAATAACTTTGCAGCCAATTTACCATGCAGATTAACAGTTGATATAATTACACTCCTGGAAATTGAAATAAGAACACCGTGAATTCATTGCCCCAGGAAGGGGAAACTTTATTGAGACATTCCTGGGGTCAGATACATCACATGATCACACTGACAGAACCACAGGCACATAGACACAGGCAACAGAGCATGCACAATGTCGGCACTAGTACAGTGTATATCCACCTTTCGCAGCAATGCAGGCTGCTATTCTCCCATGGAGACGATCGTAGAGATGCTGGATGTAGTCCTGTGGAACGGCTTGCCATGCCATTTCCACCTGGCGCCTCAGTTGGACCAGCGTTCGTGCTGGACGTGCAGACCGCGTGAGACGACGCTTCATCCAGTCCCAAACATGCTCAATGGGGGACAGATCCGGAGATCTTGCTGGCCAGGGTAGTTGACTTACACCTTCTAGAGCACGTTGGGTGGCACGGGATACATGCGGACGTGCATTGTCCTGTTGGAACAGCAAGTTCCCTTGCCGGTCTAGGAATGGTAGAACGATGGGTTCGATGACGGTTTGGATGTACCGTGCACTATGCAGTGTCCCCTCGACGATCACCAGTGGTGTACGGCCAGTGTAGGAGATCGCTCCCCACACCATGATGCCGGGTGTTGGCCCTGTGTGCCTCGGTCGTATGCAGTCCTGATTGTGGCGCTCACCTGCACGGCGCGAAACACGCATACGACCATCATTGGCACCAAGGCAGAAGCGACTCTCATCGCTGAAGACGGCACGTCTCCATTCGTCCCTCCATTCACGCCTGTCGCGACACCACTGGAGGCGGGCTGCACGATGTTGGGGCGTGAGCGGAAGACGGCCTAACGGTGTGCGGGACCGTAGCCCAGCTTCATGGAGACGGTTGCGAATGGTCCTCGCCGATACCCCAGGAGCAACAGTGTCCCTAATTTGCTGGGAAGTGGCGGTGCGGTCCCCTACGGCACTGCGTAGGATCCTACGGTCTTGGCGTGCATCCGTGCGTCGCTGCGGTCCGGTCCCAGGTCGACGGGCACGTGCACCTTCCGCCGACCACTGGCGACAACATCGATGTACTGTGGAGACCTCACGCCCCACGTGTTGAGCAATTCGGCGGTACGTCCACCCGGCCTCCCGCATGCCCACTATACGCCCTCGCTCAAAGTCCGTCAACTGCACATACGGTTCACGTCCACGCTGTCGCGGCATGCTACCAGTGTTAAAGACTGCGATGGAGCTCCGTATGCCACGGCAAACTGGCTGACACTGACGGCGGCGGTGCACAAATGCTGCGCAGCTAGCGCCATTCGACGGCCAACACCGCGGTTCCTGGTGTGTCCGCTGTGCCGTGCGTGTGATCATTGCTTGTACAGCCCTCTCGCAGTGTCCGGAGCAAGTATGGTGGGTCTGACACACCGGTGTCAATGTGTTCTTTTTTCCATTTCCAGGAGTGTATATACGAACGCGTTAAGGCATTGTTGTTAATTAATCTTCATACAACTCTCTTGGTACCTCTAATTTCCAGGGTTCCTGTCGTAAGCATTTGCTCTTCAAATCTCAATTGGTCGGAGTTGAAAACAAATTCCTCACTGAACGAAGAGGTAAGTTTACTTATCCCATCTACAAATTTGCGGGCCAATTCCGTAGTTTTCTGTGTGTGCATCATCAAGTTGACGTTTTGTTTGACATTTCGTTATCTTACGCCTTCCAGTTCTGTAGCACCATCCACTGCTTCCTTTGAAATCGCTGTAACGTAGGTCGCGCGCGCGCAATGTGCGTAACGCAATAGTTCAGTATTTGGCACGTCCTGTAATTTGTACCGAGAATCCTTGAAATGCGCCACCACCACTTTTTTTTGACAAGTTCGGCTTGTCCTTCGTAGTTTTTGTTATGTACTACATGGTCATATTGCTGCGTGTTCATAGTTCTTTTTTTACTATGCTGCGGATCATCTTCCACGTAAGTAATTATGTTTAGCACCGGCTCCTTGGAAAACGATTGTCTTCTACTGCATTTCAGTGGAGACGGGATTTGTGGCTCCGTGTCCGACAAAGATTACGAGTTACGTGGCTAGACACCTGTTTCAGTATCACTTGTTAAGCGCGTATCGTCATCGTTGTACTCTTCATGTACACTATTCGCACTGTCGACGGTATAGGACACCACACATTCCACTGACTCGCCTTGCAGAAACGCTAATGTCTCATCTACCATCTCTTTCTCACTCTGCGAAATTCCTTGGGTTCCCTTCTGACGAAATGCCAATTTCGGCAACTGTTGTTGTAGATATAATGAAATGTTTGCTTTGTTTATCGTTGCCATTGCTCTGCTTTGTATCAACACGATTTATACCGTAGCGCTGTTGTGACTTACTCGTCGATTAAGAAGTTCGCCTTTGCTCCGTAGCCTCATGCTTGTGCTCACCATTGGTTACCTCCAGTCCCGTCTCCTGTTGCCATTAGCAGACAATATCGTGGTTATATGGCAGACGTATGTGGGGCATTGAACGCCGTAGACACACTGGCCTTTTGCGACATCGCACTCAAGGCTTCCTTGTCAGCAGAGCAGCGCCGAACTCTTAAGTTGGCAAACCGGTCAAGAAACTGGTCAGCCCCAAGGAACATCACGCTCATACCAAGTGGCGGCTCCTTTTTCTAATAAATTGAAAGAGGATTCTAACCCGAGCTAAAGTTTGGAAATTGAAGTCTCTATATACTCTGAGTCGGATGAGCCGATTCTATTATGGGTCTAAAATTTAAAAAAAAAAAAAGATCTGCTGGGCATAATAATTAACCAGCATAAAAATAACGACTGGGCCGCTGTCACACGCATCTATGTGAATAATGTGCCACGGTTCCAGACGTGGTTGAACTCCAAAGAATTCCGAAAAAAATATGGAATAAATGATCAACGTAGCACAAAAAACTACATGCTCCACAACTAATTGTAAATAAAATAATTTCGCTTGATTTTAGTTCAGTTTGTAAGAGAAAACTACGAACAAAAAAATCATATATTCTTTAAAGAAAAATATTGACACTGCACCTCGAAGTAATTGACTACCAAGTGTCTCTACAAAGAAGTCAGTTAATATCAATTGTAGTAGCCCTAGCTTGGCGGAACCATCAATAAGGCAAGCTCAGTGTTCTGACGCAAAAGGACCAAACGATACCGACCGACCACCGTGTCATCTTGTGTAAATGGCGTCATTCGAATGTGGTGAGAGAAGGGGCATGGGGTAAGACACACCACTCTCCCGGACGTTGTCTACTTTCGTGGCCTGGGAGCCGCTACTTCTGTCTCAAGCACCTCCTCAGTTCGCATCACGAGCCTGAATGCACCACGTTTCAGTCAGTGCAGTCCAGTTTTCCCCAGCCCTCTAAATGTTATATTCTGATGGGTTCACAGTAGAAAACGCGTTTTAATTCTGATAGCTTATAGGATACGATGTTTTTCCAACAATCAGAAGACAGAACATTCGCCCGTATTTTTGTCTAGAGAATTGCTCTGTGGAGTCTAAAAGATTTTTGGGACTCATCCACTATGATGATATGACGCGTTTACTAGGAGCTCTGAATAGATGTAGTAGTTTTGCGGAACTATGACTTAAAACTGATCACGTAGTGCTGGGCAGTGTTTAAGGGCAAATGAAGAAGACGAACGCGGGAAATTCCGTATTTTCTGTGCGAACTGTGACTTTTGAATAATTGAAATCCGCGTGGCGTGTTGTGCAACTCGGGACCGAAAACAGAACGGTCAAAGTGATTGAGCTGCGAAACATTTGAGTGAACATTCTGTTTCTCTACGCCAGAAATGCTTGTTTCTATCTTGTCCATGCGGGTATCTGTCCGATGGTCAAATGACGATATGTTTGCAGGTGTACAGGGTAGCAGCGAGCCAAAGACTATTTTAGAGAATTGATTTAACAAATTTATTTCAAAGGCCTAGTCAAGCTTTTACAAGTTTTCTTCCAGAGAAACTTCTGCTGGCTGTGTGACACAAGTTGTCTGCCTTTCAGAAGCGAGGCAGTTCTGTCCAGTTAAAGCTGCTGACAAGAGACGCCTTGAGCCCTGCGCTGAAATTGCTAGTGAATTAACGCCATCGGTGTTAGCCAGTAATGTGCGTGGGATACAGGTCACGTGGACACTGGATGATTCTACAGTGCAGAACACAGTTGCTTCTCTCTCTTGTGATCCAGATCTCGAGTTGTCTTTGATAGGAGGCAGAGCCTCTGGCTCGGCGTTCCATGACCGGACACCAACATAAGTTAACATGAACCGCCTCCCCGTCCATTCCTCCTTATTTAGTTGTTCGTCGTCCTAGACTAGTCTACACCTGGTAACTTCCGACCCTAGGGGTGCCCTTTGTGTTCCGTACATTGAAATACAATCTCTTTATTTTACCTAATTTTCTGTTTTCTCCTAGATGCCCGCCCACAAGTCTAAGTGAGATGGTAACAACGATTTATCTGCTCTATCCAGCAGAAACACTCTCGGCACCACAAAGATGCTCCCTGCTATTGGAGCATCGCTTGGCCACACCAACGAAATTGGAGTAGCAAGACATGCCCACAGAAATTCTCCGTGCCACCGTCGGCGGCCTGTCTTGAAGCAGACCGACACATGAACACGAGGTCAGATCCACCCAAGGCTACGTTCCAGTGAACGCCCAGTCCACAGCAAGGAGCGAGAAGAGTACGGTGTCAGGCGGAAACAGAGACCACCAGTTAGATTCTTGAAATTGATTTGCAAGTCTTTGCGCATGTTTGTGAACAGTGCTACGAGAAAGAGTTTCTATTGAACAGTGCTTCGAATGGATTACCACCGACAGCTTCTTTCAGCACAAGTGTTAGACTGGTTATGTCTGTGTACGTAAATGTCCCACTATCAGCAAAGTGTTCATTTTGACTTAAATACGAGGGTTGCCCAGAGAGTAAGTTTCAATCTGTCGCGAAATGGACACCACAATGAAAACCCGATGACGCTGTGCACGGATGTGTTGGGTAGTGTCTCTAGTATCACTGTCGATCGCAGCAAGACGCTCTTTTCAGTTGTGAGCGCACTGTGAGCGAGTAAAGGTGCGTAGAACAACGATGTCTCCCGCCAAGTAGGAGGGCCCGCTGAGAGGCTTCGCCTTAATGAATGCAGCCCGCCTAACACAACTGCCACGCACTTCCTTCTCCACGGCAATTCTCAGCCGCACTTTGCAGGGGCAGTGAAGACGCTCCTGCAGCCTTTTTGATGAGAAGTGTTCGACCACCCACAACACAGCCCTAATTGTCTCGTCCTGAGTATCATCTCTGTTCACATGAAACGCTGGTTGCGAAGACAACACTTGGGCGCAGGCTAAGAGCTATAGACCAGTGAAGAGAATTATCAGAAAGCACAGGCGGCTGCCTTCTTTGACAATGGTGTTGGAAATTTGGTATAACGCTCCGACAAATCTCTAAGTCGGAGGGGCGACTATGTAGAGAAGTATCTGGAAAGTGCAACTAACTCTTGCAAATAAAATGTTTCTGATTTTCACAGTGATTTCCATTTAACGACCAATCGGAACATACTTTCTGGACAATCCTCGTATATTACAATTCTTACATTTTATATGTGCAATAATCATGTAATTTATCATCTGTTTAAGAGCCGGTTCATTTGTGAAAACCCGTCACAACAATTATACTCTGAACGGAATAGATAGCGACTTGAAAAGAGATTTTAAGTGGAACTGCAATGCAAGTGAAATAAAGTAGAGTGTGTTTTTCTCTTGGGACAGGAAAATAACTGACTATGGCCAAAGTAGAGCGGATATAAAATGAAAACTGGTAATATAAAGAAACAAATTTCCGTAAAATAGAAATTTGTTAATATCGAAAATAAGTTTAACTGTAGAAAGTCTTTTCTGAAAGTATTTTTCTGGATTGTAGCGTTGTATTGAAGGTAAACGTGGACGGAAAACAATTCAGACAAGAAGAGAACACAATCTTTTGAAACGAAGTGGGACAGAATAATGCTGAAAGTTAGATGAATGGAGCGGGTAATTGTTGGAAAGGTACTGAATCGAAATGGGAAAAAGCAAATTTGTGGCGAAACTGAAGAGACACATGCTGGTGGATGGAAGAAGGACTCATCAATTTGGTAATGAAATGTGGGGAGTAAAATTTGTAAAGGGAGCCTGAGGCTCGAATACAGTAAACAGGCTGAAACGGCTGTATGTGCAGTACTTATACGGAGCCGAATAGGCTTGCACAGGATAAACTAACGCGGAGTGCTGCATCAGACTGGTCTTCGCACAACAAGAGCAACTATAGGACGGCCAGCTGCAGAATTATTGCACTACAACAGTACCGGCAAGAACGGCTTTCCTTGGCGGACAGCCAGGTGCGGTGCAAAATGGCGCAGCACGACGTTTTGCTGCGACCGCTAGCAGTGAGTAGGCGTTTCCTCGAACGTAATGGAACGCGACGCAAAAACAAGAGCCGCGCGAGACAAGAAGTGACCCGGTGTCGTGGCTTAGTCGTTATCCTGCTCTGTAGTCCGTACTGCGGTGCATTAGAAAGAAAAAAGAGAAGACCCGGACCTGGTGAAAGAACTCCAGGAAGTCAGAGAGTTTCATCACTGCACAAGCATATTTCCAGAGGAAAGACATTTCTTTTCATAGAGTATAACGTGATAAACACACGGTCAAGTCACATTGATGTGACCACCACCTTTGTTCGACGGCAACCAGTGCAAGAACCACTCACAGAAAGCAGGTGGCAGCACTAGCAGTGTAGGGTATACACGGTGTTACAAAAAGGAACGGCCATACTTTCAGGAAACATTCCTCACACACAAATAAAGAAAATATGTTATGTGGACATGTGTCCGGAAACACTTAATCTCCATGTTAGAGCTCATTTTATTACTTCTCTTCAAATCACATTAATCATAGAATGAAAACACACAGCAACAGAACGTACCAGCGTGACTTCAAACACTTTGTTACAGGAAATGTTCAAAATGTCCTCCGTTAGCGAGGATACATGCATCCACCTCCGTCACATGGAATCCCTGATGCGCTGATGCAGCCCTGGAGAATGGCGTATTGTATCACAGCCGTCCACAATACGAGCACGAAGAGTCTCTACATTTGGTACCGGGGTTGCGTAGACAAGAGCTTTCAAATGCCCCCATGAATCAAAGTCGAGAGGGTTGAGGTCAGGAGAGCGTGGAGGCCATGGAATTGGTCCGCCTCTACCAATCCATCGGTCACCGAATCTGTTGTTGAGAAGCGCACGAACACTTCGACTGAAATGTGCAGGAGCTCCATCGTGAATGAACCACATGTTGTGTCGTACTTGTAAAGGCACATGTTCTAGCTGCACGGGTAGAGTATCCCGTATGAAATCATGATAATGTGCTCCATTGAGCGTAGGTGGAAGAACAAACTAAAATGATCTCTAACATGGAAATTAAGCGTTTCGGGACAGATGTCCACATAACATCTTTTCTTTATTTGTGTGTGAGGAATGTTTCCTGAAAGTTTGGCCGTACCTTTTTGTAACGCCCTGTATAAAGCGTGTCGGAAAGGGGGGACGTGGGGGGACGTGGGGGGACGTGGGGGGACGTGGGTGGGGGGTTACAGTCAGTGTCGTAATGCGGAAACGGGGCGATTTGTTTGACGTCCAAAACGGCATGAACATTGGCTTTCGGATGAAGGAGGGAAACGGCTAAGTATGTAAAGTGTTCACCTGTTAAAGTACACCACGTATGACAAAATGACGCTATCCAAAACTGGCGCCGCGGAAACTGTGGTGCACCATGGATCACAGGTGACAGGTGTGAAATGCGGCTGCGGAGATGTGTGTGGGCGAACAGGCGTGAAACTTCTGAGCAACTGACAGTCCAAATGAACCAACAGTGCCCCTTCAAGATTGATCTTCAACAGAATAAAGAAGATCGTTGACTCGAGGTTTATTCCACACCAGGCAGGTTTTAGACCTGGAAAGTCCCGTATCAATCAAACTCTGGCATTAACGGAACATATCGAGGATGGGTTTGAGAATAAACTAATCACCGGGCTGGCATTAGTCGACCTAAGTTCCGCACATGATACAGTAGAATCACCGGACACTACTGCATAAAACCTACGAGACCCTGAAAGACTATCACCTAGTCAAGATAATCGAATCCCTGCTCCAAAATAGACAGTTCTTCGTAATGCTTGAGGGGAAAAAGAGTCGATGGCGGAATCAGAAAAATGGGCTCGCCGAAGGGAGCGTGTTGGTGTCAACCCCATTCAACATATATACAAATGACCAACCAACTCCAGACAAAACCAAATCTTTTGTATATGCAGACGACCTGGCAATAACAGTTCAAGGCAACAGGTTTGAAGCCATCGAGGAGAAACTAGAAACCGCCCTTTCTACAATGTCAACCTACTACAAAAATAATTCTCTAAAACCCAATCCCTCCAAGACTCAAGTGAGTGCATTCCATCTGAACTCGAGGCAGGCAAAGTACAGGCTCAATGTTACCTGGGATGGGACATTACTAGAACACACAGATACTCCCACCTACCTTGGCGTCGCGCTGGGCAGAACATTGACATACAAATATCGTTGCGAAAAAACACGCAAAAAAGTAGAAGCACGAAATTCCCTAATAAGAAAGCTGTCCAACAGCAAATGGGGTGCCAAACCTACCGTTGTCAGAACTTCAGCCCAAGCTTTGTGCTTCTCAACTGCCGAATATGCCTGCCCGGTATGGTGCAGATCCACCCACGCAGAAAAGGTAGATATTAGCTTGAATGAAACATGCAGGATAGTGACGGACTGCATGAAACCTACCCCCATAGAAAATCTTCACAGGGCCGCAGATTTCACAAACCCTGACTCACGTAGGAAACCCCGTGAACATACCGAGAAGCTAAAACAAACCTTTGATGCCCGTCACACAATATTTGGCCTAGAGTGTGGCCCCAGCAGACTCAAATCGAGACACCGTTTCCTCAGTTGCGCCTTACATGAGCCTCCCATCTACTATCCACTAAGAGAGACCCACCAAGCGGCGTTTCTGGTGATTGGAAAACCTGGACAATGCCTAACCGCATCAGAACTGGGGTGGCTCCTGTGAAATCAAATCTGATCAAATGGGGTTTGTTGGACGAAAATGACGAGAAATGCGACTGCGGCACTCGACAGGACATGGAACATCTCCTAAAATGCCCAGCCTGCCCCCACAGATGCACCCTCGACGATCTATGGCCGGCTAAAGAAGAAGCATTGGACACTGCCCAATACTGGGCAAACAAATTGTAGTTTCCGGACACGAAAAATTAAAGTAATTCAACTACCGTTCAGCGAACTTTGCTGCAAGGGCCTAGTTCGTGCACCCTTGCTAATAGCTGTTTATCGGTCACGAAGGTTGAAATCTGCACGCTAACACATCAACTGTACGTCCACTGAGTGGCGACAAGTAGCCTTTCCAGATGCATCGCATCTTGGGCTCCATCGGACAGATGGCCTTTAGCGTGTACGACACGAAACGTCTGTAAAAGCAATCACCTTGCAATAATCATTGGAAGGGTGCAGGCCGGACGGCATTCCATGTGCGATCTCGTCGTTCTGGAAGGCACAATGGAGTAACACAAGCATGAGTATCCTAGGGAACCATTTCCACTCCTACGTGCACTTTGTTTTCCCTCTGCACGGTGACATCTACCAGGAGGGCAATGGCTCTGAGCACTATGGGACTCAACTGCTGTGGTCATCAGTCCCCTAGAACTTAGAACTACTTAAACCTAACTAACCTAAGGACATCACACACATCCATGCCCGAGGCAGGATTCGAACCTGCGACCGTAGCAGTCGCACGGTTCCTGACTGCGCGCCTAGAACCGCGAGACCACCGCGGCCGGCCAGGAGGGCAATGCAACGTGTCACACGGCTTGCAGCGCACGTGAGTGGTTCGAAGAGCACCAGACTGACTTTGCTCTACTCCCCTGGCCACCGAACTCTCCTGATTTAAACACAATTGCCGGTCGAGGTGGCCGAGCGGTTCTAGGCGCTACAGTCCGGAACCGCGCGACCACTAAAGTCGCAGGTTCGAATCCTGCCTTGGATATGGATGTGTGTGATGTCCTTAGGTTAGTTAGGTTTAAGTAGTTCTAAGTTCTAGGGGACTGATGACCTCAGACGTTAAGTCGCATAGTGCTCAGAGCCATTTGAACCATTTTTTAAACTCAATTGAGAATCTGTACGACCACCTCGATTGTGTTGTCCGCGCCATGGATCGTCAACCGAGAAATCCAGCGCAGTTGGCCATCGCAATGAAGTCTGCATGGCTCCACATACTTGTCAGTACCTCTCAGAACATCACTGACTCTCCTCCTGCATGTGTAGCAGCGGTCTGCACTGCAAAAAATGGTCATTCAGGCTTTTGACAGAGGGTCACATTAATGTAACCGGACAGTGTAGTTTCATACGTCAGTACATGCCACCTGATACTGTTCACTCATAGTTCATTCTTGCATTATTCTACATTTCCCTTCATAGGCCTTTCTCAAGTAAACTATAAAAATTTTTAGGGAAAAATATTCAGTACAACGCTTTTAGTTAAAATTAAAAGCAAGTCACTAAACAGAACACAAATTACTCTGTATGTGACAGCTTACGAGAATTACATAGAGGCAGTTCTTTGACCATCAAAATTCTCTTATGGTAAATGCTGTCACACCACTCTGTTGTGTTTGTCGCACTTTAAACAGAACAACTGGTCTAGTATTTCTGAGTGCAGACGTCACTTGTATGAGTAAAGTGTTGCAACTATGAGGTCTGCACTGATAAGTACTACGGTAAGTGATACGACCCATGAACAACACATACAACAGACCAGTACGATAATATTTACCATTACAAAAATTTTGATGACCAAACAACGAAAAAATACATGACAGTTTTTTTTTTGTTAATTTTTCCTTTTACTTTCAAGACGCGTATTTCCATTGTACAGCGTCCTTTTAAATCTCTGTTGGGTTGCCATTTTTTTTTCTAGATTTCTGCATTGCAACCTTGTCAGGATATATTGGCTTCCTGCTCTTCCGTGTTCGGAAACGTTATCTGATTGTGACTGCACTCCTGAAAAGAGTAACTTGAGTCTTGTAGGTTGTGGTGCTGCCAATGGTTCAAATGGTTCAAATGGCGCTAAGCACTATGGGACTTAGCATCTAAGGTCATCAGTCCCCCTAGACTTAGAACTACGTAAACCTGACTAACCTAAGGACATCACAGACATCCATGCCCGAGGCAGGGTTCGAACCTGCGACCGTAGCAGCCGCGTGGTTCTGGACTGAAGCGCTTAGAACCGCTCGGCCACAGCGCCGGCCGCTACTAGATGTCTATAGCGATACATGGAATTTATTTCATTAACACACCTGAAAAGAAACTGAGCGAAAGAACAGCAGAAGCGTAGTGGTAGGAGTGAGTGGTGGGGAATTGAAGAAACGATTCTAGAATCTCAGGCATTTATGTATAAGATGAATTTATTCACGCCCCTGTGTAGCACATTATGTGAGTAACCATATGCCGCAATACGCCATGGGGTTGCATAAGGACATTTTGACAGTCAAAAACTGATTTTGTTGCATGACATAGAACTAAAAAAAAAAGTGCCCGTATAATGGTAGCCAATTTGTGATAATGACATTGAAAAATGATCCTGTAAGAATGGAAAAAAACATTTAAAGATCATTACTAGTACCCTGGGGTCCTGGAAAAAGGTGTGTGTGCCTCAGTAGCATTTCCGCGAACTTATGGTGCCCCGAGTCCTCAGCATCATAAAGCAAAGATATATCTTCGATTATTTGGCGTCAGCAGTATTACTGAAAAACTCTGCTTCGTGACACAGTTGTCACATCATGCGTCTTAACATTATTTGACATATTATTTTTCAGCCCAACACATGTAAGTCCACATATAAGTAGTTTATATTTTTATAGGTTACTAATTCTTAAATACCAGTTGGTCTATGAAATAAATTTTAGTTACTTTTAAAACTTGCTTTGGTACATGTAAGACGTATTAAGTTATTGGGCAAATGATCAAAAATTTTAGTTGAAGCGTATTGAACTCCTTTCTAAACCGCTAACAGCATGAATAACGGGTAATACAGATAATCTTTTTTTCTGGTATTGTACGTAAGGACATCTATGTTCATATGAAATTATGATGGATTATTTACGAGGCATTTCATTGGCGAATATATATTTTTTCAAGATGGAGTTAAAATGTGAGTGAACACATATTAATCATGCTGCTCTGTCTTGTGGAATAAATACACTCCTGGAAATGGAAAAAAGAACACATTGACACCGGTGTGTCAGACCCACCATACTTGCTCCGGACACTGCGAGAGGGCTGTACAAGCAATGATCACACGCACGGCACAGCGGACACACCAGGAACCGCGGTGTTGGCCGTCGAATGGCACTAGCTGCGCATCATTTGTGCACCGCCGCCGTCAGTGTCAGCCAGTTTGCCGTGGCATACGGAGCTCCATCGCAGTCTTTAACACTGGTAGCATGCCGCGACAGCGTGGACGTGAACCGTATGTGCAGTTGACGGACTTTGAGCGAGGGCGTATAGTGGGCATGCGGGAGGCCGGGTGGACGTACCGCCGAATTGCTCAACACGTGGGGCGTGAGGTCTCCACAGTACATCGATGTTGTCGCCAGTGGTCGGCGGAAGGTGCACGTGCCCGTCGACCTGGGACCGGACCGCAGCGACGCACGGATGCACGCCAAGACCGTAGGATCCTACGCAGTGCCGTAGGGGACCGCACCGCCACTTACCAGCAAATTAGGGACACTGTTGCTCCTGGGGTATCGGCGAGGACCATTCGCAACCGTCTCCATGAAGCTGGGCTACGGTCCCGCACACCGTTAGGCCGTCTTCCGCTCACGCCCCAACATCGTGCAGCCCGCCTCCAGTGGTGTCGCGACAGGCGTGAATGGAGGGACGAATGGAGACGTGTCGTCTTCAGCGATGAGAGTCGCTTCTGCCTTGGTGCCAATGATGGTCGTATGCGTGTTTGGCGCCGTGCAGGTGAGCGCCACAATGAGGACTGCATACGACCGAGGCACACAGGGCCAACACCCGGCATCATGGGAGCGATCTCCTACACTGGCCGTACACCACTGGTGATCGTCGAGGGGACACTGAATAGTGCACGGTACATCCAAACCGTCATCGAACCCATCGTTCTACCATTCCTAGACCGGCAAGGGAACTTGCTGTTCCAACAGGACAATGCACGTCCGCATGTATCCCGTGCCACCCAACGTGCTCTAGAAGGTGTAAGTCAACTACCCTGGCCAGCAAGATCTCCGGATCTGTCCCCCATTGAGCATGTTTGGGACTGGATGAAGCGTCGTCTCACGCGGTCTGCACGTCCAGCACGAACGCTGGTCCAACTGAGGCGCCAGGTGGAAATGGCATGGCAAGCCGTTCCACAGGACTACATCCAGCATCTCTACGATCGTCTCCATGGGAGAATAGCAGCCTGCATTGCTGCGAAAGGTGGATATACACTATACTAGTGCCGAAATTGTGCATGCTCTGTTGCCTGTGTCTATGTGCCTGTGGTTCTGTCAGTGTGATCATGTGATGTATCTGACCCCAGGAATGTGTCAATAAAGTTTCCCCTTCCTGGGACAATGAATTCACGGTGTTCTTATTTCAATTTCCAGGAGTGTATATTATTTCTAAGTTGTGAGCTAGCTGTATATGTTAGACATTGATTCGTTTGTTTACAAGATTAGCAATTATGAGAAGGGAAAAGCAATCGAACTTAATTGTTTGAGCAGCTCAGTTATATGCTTCTCGAAGCTCAAGTTTTAATTAATATTTACAACCGAAAATTGGAACATTCTACCTTGTTCACTAATTCCTGTTCATATGCCACACCAATTGCAATTTTGACTTTGTTGTGCAGAACTGAATATATTGTGTTTTTAAATGAATATATGGAGTCTGTTCTTTCAAAATTGTACGAAAGAATGGACATCATGTGGAATTCATAGCTGTGATACATACTGACATAATATATATCACAACTGCGAATTGTACGTGGGGGGAGAAGAAAGGAAGGAAAGAGAAGCAGCTGATGATATATAAGTTGCATTGGGACTTTATGCAGAATCAGCGGCGACGAGTGAAAATGTGTGAGAGACTGGAAGTCGAACCCGGGATGTCCAGCTTACGAGACAGTTACGTTTAGCACTGCGCCACCCGGACGTAGTGTTCTTCGTAAATGCGCGGATTTTCTCGGCACGTTCCCTGGTTGACACACAATCCTTCCTAGCGTCACCTATCGGCAGTCGCCGTCCATATCGTCCAAGCTCGCTAATTTTAGATTCTCGCTGGAGGTCGAACATAAATGTGCATCTGCACTGAATGTTGTGGATCCATTGCCCATTATTCGACCTCCAGCAGGAATCTAAAATTAGTGAGCGTGGAGGACATGGATGCGGATTGTAGACATGTGGCGCTAGGTGAGAATGTGAGTCAGTCTGGGAGTGTGCCACTCTAATCCGCGCATTTGCAAAAAGCACTGTGTCTCGGTGGGACTGTGGATAACGCATTTTCCTAATAAGCAGGAGATCCTCGCTTCGAATCCTGGTATGGCACACGTTTTCACTCACTGCTGCTGCTTCGGCATCAAGTCCCGATGCAGCTGATATCATTAGTCCCTTCCCTTCCCTTTCCTTTCTCCCTCCTCCAACTTCAATTTACATAATATTATATTTTCTCAAAATTTAGTTAGAGCCCACTTTCAGGGGATTTCTTGGTAATTAACATAACTATATATCGAGCAAGCAGTAAAGGAAACAAAAGAAAAAATAGCAATAGGAATTAAAATCAATGGAGAAGAAATAAAAACTTTGAGGTTGGCCGACGACATTCAGATTCTGTCAGAGACAACAAAAAGGACCTGGACGATAAGTTGAACAGAGTGGACAGTGTCGTGAGAGGAGGATTTGAGATGACCTCAACAAAAGCAAAACGAGGATAATGGAATGTAGTCGAATTAAATCAGGTGATGCTGAGGGAATTAGATTAGGATTGAGGCACTTAAAGTAGTAGATGAGTTTTGCTATTTGGAGAGCAAAATAACTGATAATGGTCGGAGTAGAGAGGATACAAAATGTAGACTGGCAATGGCAAGGAAAGCTTTTCTAAGGAAGAGAAATTTGTTAACATCGAGTATAAATTTAAGTTTCAGGAAGTCTTTTCTGAAAGTATTTGTATGGAGTGTAGTCATGTGTGGAAGTGAAACGTGGACGATAAATAGTTTAGACAATAGAAACTTTGGAAATGTGATACTACAGAAGAATGCTGAAGATTAGATGGGCAGATCACGTGACTAATGAGGAGGTACTGAATAGAATTGGAGAGAAGAGAAATTTGTGGCACAACTTATTGTAACACTAGTATCGTCTGTGAAAGAACCAATTCTGCCTCATGAAACTGAGGTGGATAGTCATTCATTTATAGAGGCTGATTTTGATAAATGGGGCAAACTGTAGGAAATGATCCCTGGGAGAATAAGAAGCAGAAAGGGCCATACGGACACATGGCTGGGTGTGCTACTAAGGAAGGTATACCCACTTGAAGGTGGAGGCAAAAGACCGTTAGGATGATACCCGTATCAACACTGGATTTGGTTGTATACATCCAACTCAGGTGTGGTCAGCTTTAGGAGTATTGTCAACCTTCACAATACCCTCTTGCGAGCTATGGGGAATCTGCATGGTACGCTGGTAACAAACTGTTGTTACCCGTCCAGCCTCAGTGTACGGGTGGGGATTATTAGTGACCGTGTCATGGCACCAGTAATTTTTCCACAACGCCTCTTAAGTGAGGCATTTTTCGACGGACGCTTCCAGGTACTTCGCATATGTCTATATCTTTTTAGCAATATTGTGATTGTAAAAGACTGTATGCGAAAACGTACATGCGGCAATCGGCAGTCGGTTATGGTTTATAGAGCGGAGTTTTTTTGCGGTTCTAAGAATACTTATTTGAGTATCTATCATCGTAGTACGTGACGCTGTTATTGACGTAGTTGCGTTTTCTGTCAGCAAGCTGTGAAGTTAAGAAATACCGAAGGGAAAAGGCACAAACATATTTGTGGGAAATGCTATTATCTGCATCACAGGCTCGCATATTCAGAGTGATAGATATGTAGATTGCTGACGAGTACATGTGTCTTGATTTGTCGTATGTACCGAAGCCGGTATGAATTTAGAGGAAATCTTCAAGTCAAGTTGTTGAGAATTTTAATTGTTGCTGATTGGGGTCCACAGTTCGGCCATACGAATTTCGTGAGTCAAACCACTACGTAGTAAACTTTCGTCTGTTACTCTGCATGATAATTTTCCATTACAGGTTTAAGTTTCTTTTCTTCCTATCCTTTCTTAGAATAGTTTAAACAATCTGTTTGGTTTAATGACAGTCAAATTAAAGTTGAATCAACGCTAAATTCTTCAGTTGCTGGTCTTAACAAAAACAGCATTTATTATCAGGGTAGCTATTTGTGTTACATTAAATACATATTTGGCTATCTCTTTTGATTAATTGGTTATTCTATTTCTACTTCATTGAGTCTACCAATTGAGACAGATAAAGTTTTTCGTTGAATTAAAACATATCATTACACTTCTATAATATTTACTCAAAATTGTGCTACGATATCAATTTTACGTGTCCAGAATCATATGGCAATAGCTAGCAATTAAGAAGCATAGCAGTATTGCCTATGAATGTGTCTTCTCTTGTACGATGCCAATTTTACTTGTTCAGAATCATATGGAAATAGCCACTCATTAAGAACCCACAATCCAGAAACATAAATCGGAGCTGATTTATTGCATGATTCATCAACCTAGTTCTGACGCTGACGTTAATGTGAGTAAATTCCTGTCCACGACTACCAGGGCTAAGGTATGTTGTTCTTGTTGTTGTGTTGTTGTTGGGGTCTTCAGTCCTGAGACTGGTTTGATGCAGCTCTCCACGCTACTCTATCATGCGCAAGCTGCTTCATCTCCCAGTACGTACTGCAGCCTACATCCTTCTGAATCTGCTTAGTGTATTCGTCTCTTGGTCTCCCTCTACGATTTTTACCCTCCACGCTGCCCTCCAGTACTAAACTTGTGATCCTTTGATGCCTCAGAACATGTTCTACCAACCGATCCCATCTTCTAGTCAAGTTGTGTCACAAACCCCTCTTCTCCCCAATTCTATTCAACACCTCCTCATTAGTTATGTGCTCTACCCATCTAATCTTCAGCATTCTTCTGTAGCACCACATTTCGAAAGCTTCTATTCTCTTCTTGTCCAAACTACTTATCGTCCATGTTTCACTTCCATACTTAGCTACACTCCATACAAATACTTTCAGAAACGACTTCCTGACACTTAAATCTATAACGTATATATTGGTGTAAATGCCATGTGTATTTACAGTGATTAAAAATGGTTCAAATGGCTCTGAGCACTATGGGACTTAACATCTCAGGTCATCAGTCCCCTAGAACTTAGAACTACTTAAACCTAACTAACCTAAGGGCATCACACACATCCATGCCCGAGGCAGGATTCGAACCTGCGACCGTAGCGGTCCAGACTGAAGCGCCTAGAACCGCTCTGCCACCAGCGGCCGGCAACAGTGATTAGAAATACGGACTGAGACATAACTAAATACACCATTTAATGCTATTTCATTCTTATTCCTACCAAAGATACGAATAAAACAGTACCCATACAATGAATAATATTATTTTTTATTTATCTGGCACTTCCAGTTTCTGTGCATCCTGCAGCTGCCTCATTCTGCCCCTCTGGAAGACCTTGCTATGGTGGTACGAAGGATAAAGTGGCTGCTATATGATACTGCTCCTGTTCACTGGCCTCCTGAATGTGAAGCTTAAACACTAGTACAGAAAGGGAATTCCCACGTGCCTGGTGCGCCTCATGTGTGCTGTCAATCATTGAAACGCATACTGCCAACACTTCTTCACCTTCAAATGTGTGTACCTCACTTGGAACCCAATTCCGATCGTACTCTATATGACTTTTTTTTCATTATCCTCTCAGAAATAGTTTCCTGCAGTTTGTCCGCATTTAGCGAAATCATCCCGTATAAGAAATATTTGTGGGCCCAAAACTGAACCCTGTGGGACATCCTCTTTTTTTTTTTTTTTTATTTCAATTTTGTGGCTTTCGGATCTCTCCCATTCAGGCTTCTCTGCACTGTAATAACACAAAATCAAGTACCCAACCGCAGAAAATCTTCAACCCAGCCAGGAATCGAGTATGGGACCCTTCGCTTAGCAATCCGCCTCGGTGACAGTGCAGCTACCAAGGCGGACACCCTGTAGAACTTACTTCGTGCTTTTTCGCGCTCACTGAAAGATTATACGAAACATAAATGGCGGCAAGAATGTCGACATGGGTGCAACTTGGACGCCCTTCAATGTGAAGACGTGCAGTAGGAGGCAGGGGCGATCGGCCGCCCGTGAAACCCGAGCCACCCCGCGTCTCATTACGGCGTCCGAGCGCCGGCCTAACGAGGCGCCGGGCGGCGGGTGCTTGGTCCGCTAATGGAGCCGTCTCCTCTCGTCCCAGCAACAGGTACCGGCGGCGGCGGCGGCGTGACTCAGTGGGGCTAATCTGGCCTCGCCTCCCACACACGCGCCGGCCGCCCCCGCGGCTATAATGAACTGGCGGCCAGGGGGAGCCCGCGATGAATGGCCGCGGGGGGCGCGCGATCGATAAATCAGGAAACGTTTTCTGCCGATACGGCCGGCGGCTTTAACAGGTCCTGGGCCCGCCGCATTTGCATTTAGCCTGCGTGCTGCGGGGAGGGGGAGAGAGGCGGCCCCTAAACGCTTCGACACGCTCACACCACAGGGGGAGCCGCGCAGTAGATCTGTCAGCCCGCTTCCAGGATCTCCAGCGCCCGTCACGGTTACGGCTGCCTCTCTCTGCGCGAATTAACTCTCTCTTTTACGAGGATTTTAAGTATCGTATCAATTTTCTGCCGCTGTCAAACGCTCCTGCAAACTGCCGACAATTCCGCAGTAGTCCCACAGGCTTCAGTTTTGGGTCCACAGCTATTCATTCTACAGGGCTACTTGGTTAAGTAGTGACAAACTGCTGAAACGATCCCTTAGATAAAAAAAGTGATATAGGACACTATTCAGCACGCACCGTACGGTAGAATGAAGTCTAAGTATGTTGATGTAGACAACTTGTGTTGAAAGAAGATCGGACCCGAGGAGGTGAATCTCCTGCCACCAACATACATATTATGTAAGAACCAAGAAGATAAGACACGAGAACCTACGGGTCATATGGAGGCATATACGCTACTGGCCATTAAAATTGCTACACCACGGAGATGACGTGCTACAGACGCGAAATTTAACCGACAAGGAAGAAGAGGCTGTGATATGCAAATGATTAGCTTTTCAGAGCATTCACACAAGGTTGGCGCCGGTGGCGACACAGACAACGTGCTGGCATGAGGAAAGTTTCCAACCGATTTCTCATACACAAACAGCAGTTGACCGGCGTTGCCTGGTCAAATGTTGTTGTGATGCCTCGTGTAAGGAGGAGAAATGCGTACCATCACGTTTTCGACTTTCATAAAAGTTGGATTGTAGCCTATCGCGATTGCGGTTTATCGTATCGCGACATTGCTGCTCGTGTTGATCGAGATCCAATGACTGTTAGCAGAATATGGAATAGGTGGGTCCAGGAGGGCAATACGGAACGCCGTGCTGGATCCCAACGGCCTCGTATCACCAGCAGTCGAGATGCAGCCATCTTATCCGCATGGCTGTAAGGGATCGTGCAGCCACATCTCGATCCCTGAGTCAACAGATGGGGACGTTTGCAAGACAACAACCATCTGCACGAACAGTTCGACGACGTTTGCAGCATCCTGGACTATCAGCTCAGAGGCCATGGTTGCGGTTACCCTTGAGGCTGCATCACAGACAAGAGCGCCTGCGATACTAAACGACGAACCTGGGTGCACGAATTGCAAAACGTCATTTTTTCGGATGAATCCATGTTCTGTTTACAGCATCATGATGGTCGCATCCGTGTTTGGCGACATCGCGGTGAACGCACATTGCAAGCGTGTATTCGTCATCGTCATTCTGGCGTATCACCTGGCGCGATGGTATGGGGTGCCATTGGTTACACGTCTCGGTCACCTCTTGTTCGCATTGACGGCACTCTGAACAGCGGACGCTACATTTCAGATGTGTTACGACGCGTGGCTCTACCCTTCATTCGATCCCTGCGAAACCCTACGTTTCAGCAGGATAATGCACGACCGCATGTTGCAGGGCCTTTCTGGATACAGAAAATGTTCGACTGCTGCCCTGGCCAGCACATTCCCCAGATCTCTCACCAATTGAAAACGTCTGGTCAATGGTGGCTGCGCAACTGGCTCGTCACAATACGCCAGTCACTTGTCTTGATGAACTGTCGTATCGTGTTGAAGCTGCATGGGCAGCTCTACCTGTATACGCCATCCAAGCTCTGTTTGACTGAATGACCAGGCGTATCAGGGCCGTTAAATCGGCTAGAGGTGGTTGTTCTGGGTACTGATTTCTCAGGATCTATGCACCCAAATTGCGTGAAAATGTAATCACATGTCAGTTCTAGCATATCATATTTGTCCAATGGATACCCGTTTATCATCTGCATTTCTTCTTGGTGTAGCAATTTTAATGGCCGGTAGTGTAGGCAGTTGTTTTCCCTCTCTCTGTTTGCGAGACGAACAAGAAAGGAAATGGCTAATAGTGGTGCGTACCCACTAGAACAGTTCATATTGGGACAGCTTATGCTTAACTGGGTGGTAACGGGTTGGAGATATTTGAATGGCTTTACAAATGACCATTGGTATGGCGAAACGAAAAACTTCTTGCTCCAAGGTCAAATAGAAATCGAGCCCAAAGAAAGTTACAGCACTTCGCCGCTGTAACGATTTGTGCAGATCTCATCGAAACAAACAAATGCGACACTCATTTCAGTACAACACAGAATAAGACTCATTGTCCAAGTTGATGCTGGTTCCACTCCCTGCAAATCCAGTAATCTGTACACAACGGTTTGTGGTGACACTTGGCCTGTAACCTCTAGGCATTTCAGCTGTTGCCATTTTTCTATCCGTCAGAGCCAGTGTGATACAGTCCTTCTCGAAGAACCGGTGCCTTCTCTTTTAGTCACAATATTTTCCTGAATCCATTTCGTTATCATTCGTTCTGTAGTAATTAGCTACAGCCAACTTTCTTTCGAGTCTGTTAGTACCGGGTGATTATCACGGAGGTCCAGTGTTTGCTGTATCGCAGCGAATTCCGGTAGACGTGCTAATGCGTTGATGCGGAACGGATTTACTCTGGAAAAGAATTAGTTGCAGGTTTGGCCACTAGGTGCAAATCCGGCACTTTACAGTGTTTATATGACGGTATGACACCCAGGCCGTAATTTGAGAAGCCATAACATGAGTGAACAGTATGACTATAGAGGAGAGAGACCGTACACTGTTACTGAAACTGTTTTTTTGTTTTTTTTGTTTTTTTTTTTGTGAATGGCGGTGAATACAGTGCTGCACTCAAAGAGTGTTGTCGACTGAAAAGTCTGAGGTCCAATGCCATTAAATGATTTAAAGAAGATGATAAAGGAATTCGTAAACACAGATGAGCTTGGTGTGGCCCCTGGGAGAGGAAGACGTTCTATCCCGGTGGGACCATTGCTTTTCACAGTATATATAAATGACCTAGTAGATAGTGTCGGAAGTCCCATGCGGCTTTTCGCGGATGATGCTGTAGTATACAGAGAAGTTGCAGCATTAGAAAATTGTAGCGAAATGCAGGCAGATCTGCAGCGGATAGGCACTTGGTGCAGGGAGTGGCAACTGACCCTTAACGTAGACAAATGTAATGTATTGCGAATACATAGAAAGAAGGATCCTTTATTGTATGATTATATGATAGCGGAACAAAGACTGGTAGCAGTTACTTCTGTAAAATATCTGGGAGTATGCGTGCGGAACGATTTGAAGTGGAATGATCATATAAAATTAATTGTTGGTAAGGCGAGTGCCAGGTTGAAATTCATTGGGAGAGTCCTTAGAAAATGTAGTCCATCAACAAAGGAGGTGGCTTACAAAACACTCGTTCGACCTATACTTGAATATTGCTCATCAGTGTGGGATCCGTACCAGGTCGGGTTGACAGAGAAGATACAGAAGATCCAAAGAAGAGCGGCGCGTTTCGTCACAGGGTTATTTGGTAAGCGTGATGGCGTTACGGAGATGTTTAGCAAACTCAAGTGGCAGACTCTGCAAGAGAGGCGCTCTGAATCGCGGTGTAGCTTGCTCGCCAGGTTTCGAGAGGGTGCGTTTCTGGATGAGGTATCGAATATATTGCTTCCTCCTACTTATACCTCCCGAGGAGATCACGAATGTAAAATTAGAGAGGTTAGAGCGCGCACGGAGGCTTTCAGACAGTCGTTCTTCCCGCGAACCATACGCGACTGGAACAGGAAAGGGAGGTAATGACAGTGGCACGTTGGGTGGCTTGCGGAGTATAAATGTAGATGTAGATGTTATTAATGAGGTTGTTGCTCTACTGTAACTGACCATGAAACACGTGCCCCAGGTAATACTTGTGTTCGTACAACGTCACGAGAATTGTCCATCCCATGGTCAACAGTACGGATAGTTTCTTGGTCTGTATTACATTGGCACCAGTACAAGATCCGGACTGTTCAGCAACTGAAACTTAATGAGCCGCAGCAACTTTCGGAATTTGCTCTTCGTTTTCTGGCATCAATCGACATTGATGACATGTAGCCAGGCAGTATTCTATGGAGTGAGGAGCCACATTTCACACTACTGAGTGCTGTGAACGCACAAACTGCCCAATTTGGCGTCCTTCTAAAACGCGTGTTGTTCACGAAGAGCCATTGCACTCGCCGTATGTGTGGTGTGGTTTTGTAAGCACCTTTAGTCTCGATCCTTTCTTCTTTGAAGAGAATACATCCGGCGGGCCTGTCAGTTGTACCGTGACGTCGGCAGCTTATCGAGACCTCCTTGTACAGCATGTGATTCCTGCTTTGGAAGAGCGCAGCTGTGTGTAAATCAATGTTTGCATGTAAGATGGTTCATAATAAAATCAACATTAAGTCCTTCTCACATGTGATTCTTGAGTTTCTCCCGGCGTATTTGATAATCAAAATATCCACGGGTGTGCTGCCGGTCTATAGTGTCCAACGGCACAATATTTCGGCGATCATACATGTCGCCATCATCAGGTGAACTGACGGACTGAGCTCCTGTGAACGTGCCGGCACGGAGATCCGTACGCTACTGCTGCTCAGAGGGAACTGCGTTCGGTCGCGGCGGCGGCCGATTTAAATACCCTCCGCCCGCGGCGCGCTCACTCCGCCGTCCGCGCCCCGCGCCACGGTCGCGCGGTGGAACAGATTGCGACGGCGTCTGAAATGACGTCGGTGTGATGGCTCTGTCCGCCGTGGTCGTCACAACTATACGTTTGCTCGATTTACTCTTGATTAACCCGATCGCTGGTTCCCAAGCCTTGCTAAGATTATAGCCACAGTCACGGTTTATGAGGTCGTCATTGGTGCGAATTTCGATGGCCTCTCTAACAACGCTGTCCCAGTATCTCGACGTCTGTACCAGAATCCTCGTGCGTTCATACTCCATAGAGTGATTTTCCGACAAACAATGTTCAGCGACCGCCGACTTGCTCGGATACATCAGTCGAGTGTCCCTCTGGTGTTCACGGCATCGATCCTCGACGGTACGCATCGTCTGACCAATATACGACTTGCCACATTGACACGGAATCTGGTACACGCCGGCCTTCCTCAAACCGAGGTCATCTTTGGCACTCCCCACCAGTGCACGAGTTTTATTTGGAGGACAAAACACAGTTCCGACCCGGTGTTTCTTCAGAATGCGGGCGATTTTCCCCGAGAGAGCGCATGTGTATGGAATAAATGCAGTGCCTATCTCCTTCCTCGTGACTTCATCCATCTCAGCAGGTTGCGCTGCAGTGGTTGGGCGGAGAGCACGTTGAATCTGCCACTCTGAGTACCCATTTTTTCGAAATACAGTTCTCAGATATTCCAATTCCTGCGGTAGACTCTCTGCGTCAGAGATAGTGCGCGCTCTATGTACTAGAGTTTTAAGTACCCCATTCCTCTGTGAAGGGTGGTGGCAGCTGTCTGCGTGCAAATACAGATCAGTGTGCGTAGTCTTCCGATACACCCCATGCCCGTTGGACACTATAGACCGGCAGCACACCCGTGGATATTTTGATTATCCTTCTCACATGTTTGACCTTTTCTGCCCACATGCCATTCCTAATCCTTTACACATGGAAGCATTTACGTACATCTTCCTTGCATTCACAGCGCCGGATTTGCACCTGGTTGCCATAATTGGAACTAATTTTTTCCAGCATAAATCGGTTCCGCGTTAACATATTAGCATATGTACCAAGTTTCGCTTTCATACGATTATTACAGTCGACACTGGACCTTCATGAGTAGCAGCCCAGTTAAACTACCCGGTATAATGTCCTCAACGATTCGAGCTTTCTCAAAGAACGAAAGCGGGCGATAAGATGCACGTACTCTTCCTTTCGCCTTGGTGTGCAGCTGTCTCCATCTGAGAAGTTCTGGTAACGTTAGACACACGCAAAGACCATTACATACTCATACCATTCTTCATCTGAAGTAACATTTTTTTATTTTCATTGCGATAGGGTCTGCAGTTACGATGAATTTTTTAAATGGTTTTTTGATACTTTCAGCTGCCATTCTTACTTCATGTACGATTGTTCAATTTCGGCCTTTGACCATTTTCAAGTATTTTATGGATGATTTTTAGTAGTAAATTATGCTATGTATGTCGTTTCTCCTACGACTCCAACTTACGCTCATAAAATGAATTAGAGAGGTTTTACGCTGACAGTTATAAGAGTCGAGGGGCATGAAAAGGAAGCAGTGGTTGGGAAAGGAGTGAGACAGGGTTGTAGCCTCTCCCCGATGTTATTCAATCTGTATATTGAGCAAGTAGTAAAGGAAACAAAAGAAAAATTCGGAGTAAGTATTAAAATTCATGGAGAAGAAGTAAAAACTTTGAGGTTCGCCGATGACATTGTAATTCTGTCAGAGACAGCAAACGGCTTGGAAGAGCAGTTGAACGGTATGGATAGTATCTTGAAAGGAGGATGTAAGATGAACATCAACAAAAGCAAAACGAGGATAATGGAATGTAGTCGAATTAAGTCGGGTGATGCTGAGGGAATTAGATTATGAAATGAGACACTTAAAGTAGTAAAGGAGTTTTGCTATTTGGGGAGCAAAATAACTGATGATGGTCGAAGTAGAGAGGATATAAAATGTAGACTGGCAATGGCAAGGAAAGCGTTTCTGAAGAAGAGAAATTTGTTAACGTCGAGTATAGACTTAAGTGTCAGGAAGTCGTTTCTGAAAGTATTTGTATGGAGTGTAGCCATGTATGGAAGTGAAACATGGACGATAACCAGTTTGGACAAGAAGAGAACAGAAGCTTTCGAAATGTGGTGCTACAGAAGAATGCTGAAGATAAGGTGGGTAGATCACGTAACTAATGAGGAGGTATTGAATAGGATTGGGGAGAAGAGAAGTTTGTGGCACAACTTGACTAGAAGAAGGGATCGGTTGGTAGGACATGTTTTGAGGCATCAAGGGATCACAAATTTAGCATTGGAGGGCAGCGTGGAGGGTAAAAATCGTAGAGGGAGATCAAGAGATGAATACACTAAGCAGATTCAGAAGGATGTAGGTACTGGGAGATGAAGAAGCTTGCACAGGATAGAGTAGCATGGAGAGCTGCATCAAACCAGTCTCAGGACTGAAAACCACAACAACAACATACGCTATTTTAGGTGCACGTTACATTCGAGCAATTGTTGCAACAAAAAGTTTTTTATTTATTCATTAATTTTTTGCTGCACAGAATGTAATGAATAATCTTGATGAAAATTTAATCACTATATCTGACAGGCATAGAAACATGGTGAAGGTGCACAACTATGCATAAAAAATACACTTTGTTGCAGGCGGTTTAAGTGTTCTGGCGGAAGAGTTACTGAGACGAATGAATTGCCTACTTAAGCAAGGTATACGGCTTGAAGTAAAGATAGTGGTATCCTCAACCAGAACGCAGCACTCCTTTATTAGACATTCTCGTGTCGAATGTTATATGCTCTTGCCTTCGTTAAACATTTGAACCATTTACCCATCCAGTTGCTGAGAGATCCACACTTTAACGTGGACTCCAAAACACTGTACACATTGACATTTCGCACACTGACAACTGCTTTCCGCGGGTGAATGAAACTGTAAGTCACAGAAAAAAGTTATTTATCTCACTGGGCATCAAATCTCGAGCCTTCGTCCTATTAGTCTGACACTGGCAGACTGGTCTGTCAAGACACCCGGTGCAACTGCTGGAAAAAACACCTTGGGTCTACGGAAGTCAAATACACGTATTTACTGAGATCATAGTTTTTGACAGCGACAATCTTGCAGTAATGCTTCTCGGATATTTTGCCACATCAGACTTCTCACATGCAGCTTTCGATAACTTTATCTGTGGCCAACGGCAGAAGTTATCTGTAGACCATGTGGTACTTTATTTAGTTGACCGATGTACACTCTAAGACAAAAAACAAGAAGCACCACAAAGAAATTATCTGAGTGAAGTGGAAATCGCTAGTTAAGATGTTCATGTAGAGACAAACAAATAATTCCAGTTTCAGGAAAACTGGATGATTTATTCAAGAGAAAGAGCTTCACAAATTGAGCAAGTCAGTAACGTGTTGGTCCACCTCTGGTCCTTACGCACGCAGTTATTCGGTTTGACGTTGATTGATAAACCAGACGTTGAAAATACCGCTACAGTTATAAGGTTCTTTTATTTAACATACGACCGGTTTCGGGCTCTTATACGCCCATCTTCAGGTGTCGTAACTTGATGTTGTGACCCCGAGCGCCACGGTGGACGTGTACAGGACGCGGTGTACTACCAACGACCGCAGAGCATGGAGACTCCATGCTCTGCGCTCATTGATAGCACACAGCGTCTTGTACACGTCCACCGCGGCGCTCGGGGTCACAACATCAAGTTACGACACCTGAAGATGGGCGTATAATAGCCCGAAACCGGTCGTGTGTTAAATAAAAGAATTTACAACTGTAGGGGTAGTTTCAACCTCTGGTATAATGCTCAGTTCAAATGTTCAAATGGCTGTGAGCACTATGGGACTTAACTTTTGAGATCATCAGTCCCCTAGAACTTAGAACTACTTAAACCTAACTAACCTAAGGACATCACACACATCCATGCCCGAGGAAAGATTCGAACCTGCGACCGTAGCGGTCGCGCGGTTCCAGACTGTAGCTCCTAGAACCGCTCGGCCAAACCGGCCGGCAATGCTCAGTTGCGGATGTTCCTCCGACAGGATTGATAAACTTGTTGGATGTCCTACTCATGGATATTCTGTCTACCTGGCGAGTTAGATTCTCAAAATCCCGAATTGGTTGAAGGGTCCTGTCCGTAATGCTCCAAATATTCTCAATTGGAGGGAAATCCGGAGAACGTATTGTGCAAATCAGGATTTGCCAAACACAAAGACAAGCAGTAGAAAATCTCCCCGTGTGCGGGCTTTCATTATCTTGCCGAAATGTAAGGCCAGGATGGCTTGTCATGAAGGGTAACAAAACGGAGCATAGAATATTGTCGAAGTACCGCTGTGCTGTAAGGTTGCCATGGATGATAACCAAGTGGGTCCTGCTATGAAATTAAGTGGTACTCCAGAGCATCAATCCTAGTTGTCGGGTCGTAAGGCGGGCAACAGTCACGAAGGTATCGCCCTGTTCTCTAGTGAATCTCCAGACACGTATCCACTGGTTATTAGAGCTCAGTGGTGGGACTCATCACTGCAGGTAATTCTACTACAGTCAGTGAGATTGCAGGCCGACTGTACCCTGACACCACTGCAAATGGGCTTGTTAGTGTACAGAAGTCAATGGCAGTCGGCGCAAGGGGCTTCGTGAGCTCAGCCTCCTTTCTTTTAGCCGCCTATTGATGGTCCTCGTTGTCACTGAGCACCAATTGCACATCGGATCGACGACAGCGATGAGTACGCTGCTCTGAGTGTCTCTCTGACGATTGCTTGGTCCTCTCTTTCTGTCCTCTCTCCAGGTCGACCGCTTCCTTATTGACGCTGCGTCCGGCCATTGTGCACCCATTCCTCCCAATGTTGTCGAATAGTTGCGTCGATCGTATTCAAATGTCGAGCGATTCGTCGATTATTCAAATCGGCTTCCCTGAGCCAGACTACAAGTCCTCTATCAAACGCTGACATCTGCGTATATTGTTTACGCGTCTGTCTTGGAGGCGTGGTTAGTGTCCAACTGACAAGGGAACCTCCCCATCGCAACCCCCTCAGAATTAGTTATAAGTTGGTACAGTGGGCAGGCCTTGAAAAACTGAACACAGAACAATCGAGAAAACAGGAAGAAGTTGTATGGAACTATGAAAAAAATAAGCAAAATATACAAACTGAGTAGTCCATCTATAAGATAGGCAACATCCAGGAGGGTGAAAACCCATGAGCGCCGTGGTCCCGTGGTTAGCGTGTGCAGCTGCGAAACGATAGGTCATTGGTTCAAGTCTTCCCTCGGGAGGAAATTTTAATTTTTATTTTCACACAATTATCAAAGTTCAGGCACTCACATATAATCAACTTCGCTCTCCAAAATTCCAGGACATGTTCAGATTTGCTTGGACATATGCAGGATTTGATGGTCTACACACGGAAAAATTTGAAAACGTTAAAAACATATGTTTTGACAGAGCACAGACAAAACTGTGCGACTGTGAAACTGTTGCATTCATTTGTTGCAGTTTATGTGACAAACTCTTATGTTTTCACACTTTTTTGGGAGTGATTATCACATCCACAAGAAAACCTAAATTGGGCAAGGTAGAAGAATCTTTTTACCCATTCACCAAGTGTACAAGTTAGGTGGGTCGACAACATATTCCTGTCATGTGACGCACATGCCGTCACCAGTGTCCTATATAATATATCAGACGTGTTTTCCTGTGAAGGAATCGGTTGACCTATGACCTTGCAATCAAATGTTTTCGGTTTCCATTGGACAGGCACGTCCTTTCGGCTACTAATCGCACGGTTTTGCGGTGCGGTCGCAAAACACAGACACTAAACTTATTACAGTGAACAGAGACGTCAATGAACGAACGGACAGATCATAACTTTGCACAAATAAAGAAAGTAAACTTTTCACTCTAGGGAAGATTTGAACCAAGAACCTCTCGTTCCGCAGTTACTCACGCTAACCACGGGACCACGGCGCCTCTGAACTCAGAGTCTCCTAGATGTTGCCTATCTTGCACATAGACCACTCAGTTTGTATATTTTGCTTAGTTTTTTCATAGTTCCACACAACTTCTTCCTGTTGCCTCGATTGATCTGTGTTCAGTTTTTCAAGGCCTATCCACTGTGCCAACTTATAAGTAAATCTGAGGGGGGTGCGATGGGGAGGTTCCCTTGTGAGAACACGGAATGAGATTCGAAAAGACTTTATTCACTGCTATCGACATGTCCCCTGTTTACTATTCTTGCCAGCTGTACGGTGAAAATGCGCTGCCGTATCACACATTCATCAATCGACAGCAAGAGTTTACAATTTTGCGTTTTCCATCGATACCTGTATGAATATCAGTTTGTGAGCGATATGCATAACTCCTTCGTGGTGCATCGTTTTTTTGTCTTAGAGTGTACATATCAAGTAGCAAAATTCATTCACTTGCATTAGTATTGTACTAATAACCCCCAACCATCGATTCTTTAATGAATCGAACTCTGATGTGTAAAACAGCTCCAGAGTCTGGATATTTTTCAAATTAGTTAATGTGTCACGTATTTGGCGTTAAGCATGTAAGTGACGAAAAGCTTAGGAAACGTTTGAAATTATGTGTTAATTTTGTTGGAACTCGCTAAGTGCTCTCATTCTGAAATACTGCATGAATAAAGGATGGGTAACCCGCACGCCGTCATCTGGGCAGCCTCGAGACATACACAATTTCTAACGTTAATGCTTAACTTATTGTGTTAAATCTTTAACTTAAGATTGTACGAAGGTTATCCCAAAAGTAAGCCCGCATCTCGTGGTCGTGCGATAGCGTTCTCGCTTCACACGCCCGGGTTCCCGGGTTCGATTCCCGGCGGGGTCAGGGATTTTCTCTGCCTCGTGATGGCTGGGTGTTGTGTGCTGTCCTTAGGTTAGTTAGGTTTAAGTAGTTCTAAGTTCTAGGGGACTTATCACCACAGCAGTTGAGTCCCATAGTGCTCAGAGCCATTTGAGCCATTATCCCAAAAGTAGGGTCTCCTATTTTTTATAAGTACATAGATTTGTTTATTTCTACAATGGTTTTCATCAGTTTACAGCTTAACATTTAGCTATTTTTCGACATAATCACAATTTCTGTCGATGCATTTTTGTAGACGCTGTGGCAGTTTTTGTATGCCCATGTCATACCAGCTCGCCGCCATGCTGTTCAGAAAGTTATGAACCTATTCTTTCACCTCGTCGTCGGGGCTGAATCGTTTTCCGGCCAAAAGTTCTTTTAACCTAGGGGACAGGCGATAGTCACTGGGCGCCAAGTCAGGACTATAGCGTGGGTGGATGGGTGATTATGTTCCACTGAAACAGTTGCAGGAGAGCAATGGTTTGCCGAGCGATGTGTGGACGAGCGTTGTGATGGAGAATGTGTATGCCATAGCTCAACATTCCTCTTCTCCGGTTCTGCATTGCCCGTTTGAGTTTTTTCAGAATCTCACAGTACCTGTCAGCGTTAATTGTGGTCCCAGCGATTCAGCTTCGACGACGAGGTGAAAGAAGAGGTTCATAAGTTTCTGAACATCATGGCGGCGAGCTGGTATGATATGGGCATACAAAAACTGCCACAGCGTCTACAGAAATGCATCGACAGAATGGTGATTATGTCGAAAAATAGCTAAATGTTCAAGCTGTAAACTGATGTAAACCATTGTAGAAATAAACAGGTCTATGTACCGGGTGATCAAAAAGTCAGTATAAATTTGAAAACTGAATAAATCACGGAATAATATAGATAGAGAGGTACAAATTGACACACATGTTTGGAATGACATGGGGTTTTATTAGAACCAAAAAAAATACAAACGTTCAAAAAATGTCCGACAGATGGCGCTTCATCTGATCAGAATAGCAATAATTAGCATAACAAAGTAAGACAAAGCAAAGATGATGTTCTTTACAGGAAATGCTCAATATGTCCACCATCATTCATCAAAAATAGCTGTAGTCGAGGAATAATGTTGTGAAGAGCACTGTAAAGCATGTGCTGAGTTATGGTGAGGCATTGGCGTCGGATGTTGTCTTTCACCATCCCTAGAGATGTCGGTCGATCACGATACACTTGCGACTTCAGGTAACCCCAAAGCCAATAATCGCACGGACTGAGGTCTGGGGACCTGGGAGGCCAAGCATGACGAAAGTGGCGGCTGAGCACACTATCATCACCAAACGACGCGCGCAAGAGATCTTTCACGCGTCTAGCAATATGGGGTGGAGCGCCATCCTGCATAAACATCGTACGTTCCAGCAGGTGTTTATCAGCCAGGTTGGGGATGATGCGATTCTGTAACATATCCGCCTACCTCTCACCCGTCACGGTAGCAGTTTTGCTGTTCAGCGCCATCCGTCGGACATTTTGTGAACTTTGCTTTTTTTTATTCTATTAAAACCCCATGTCATTCCAAGCATGTGTGTCAATTTTTACCTCTCTATCTTCATTATTCCGTGGTTTATTGGGTTTTCAAATTTATACTGACTTTTTGATCACCCTGTACTTATAAAAAAAATAGGAGACCTTACGTTTGGGATTACCCTCGTAGCTCTCAATGAGTAATTAAAACATTTTTTTAATTCGGTCAAGTACTGTGTGAAATACTAAAAATCAAATGTTTGTTGCATATAGAAGTCGTCAGATAAGTTGTTTGGAACTTGGACTCAGTAGCCGGGTTCCAGTCCAGTTTTGACAGTTTGGTCATTACGTGATCCTCAAAAATGTTCAGTTGACCTCCATCAGGTTTGAGAAGCTCTGCTTCAGACGGTGGCGCTGCCGCACTGCTTCGCTGTCGGGCCGCTGCCGGACTGTTTACGGGGACTGCGCGTATCGGCAGTGTTGGGGAATGCCTCGCCCGGTTGCCTGCTTGCCAGGGGCGCGGCGCCGTCCGACCACTTTGCGCCGGCAGCTGACTGCCTGTACCGAAGCAGCTCGGCCGCTGCAGCGCTAAACCGCTTACGCCATCCGGCGAGCGCCAGCCGAGCGTTCAAACCGAGCCGCGCTAAGCCGGCCGGTTTGTTTCGCAGTCCGCATTTGCGCCGCGGATGAGCGCGGCCGGGGCTAGCTGGCTGACTGCCTCATCGCCGGCCGTATCCGATCAAGTGGCTGGCTGGCTGGCCACGCCGGAGGCGTCTCCACTCTGCCAGCCATCGCCTTCTGTTTCAGCCACGGCCGGTTCACTGTAGCAGGCGCGGCACACGATCTCTTCGTGAGGCGCAGACCGCTCGGCGGAAGAAACACGGTGGCGAGTTTCCAATTACACCCACTATTATAAGAAATCATCTGAATAATTTTAACTTTTAATATAACACCTTTTTTAGATCTAACTGAAAGGTGTAAAATAATTTCTGCATTTACATCTACATCTACATCTAGATGGTTACTCTGCAATTCACACTTAAGTGCCTGGCCGAGGGTTCATCGAACCATTTTCATACCACTTCTCTACCATTCTGCTCTTGAATGGCACGTGGAAAAAAATGAACACCTAAATATTTCCGTTCGAGCTCTGACTTCTCTTATTTTATTATGATGTTCATTTCTCCCTACGTAGGTGGGTGTCAACAAAATTTTTTCGCATTCAGAAGAGAAAGTTGGTGATTGAAATTTCTTAAATAGATCTCGCCGCAAAGAAAACTGCCTTTGTTTCAATGACTGCCACCCGAACTCGCATATCATCAGTGACACTCTCACGCCTATTGCGCGATAACACGAAACGAGCTGCCCTTCTTTGGACTTTTTCGATGTCCTCCGTCAATCCTACTTGGTAAGGATCCCACACTGCAAAGCAATATTCCAGCAGAGGACGGACAAGTGTAATGTAGGTTGTCTCTTTAGTGGGTTTGTCGCATCTTCTAAGTGTTCTGACAACAAAGCGCAGTCTTTGTTTCGCCTTCCCCACAATAGTATCTATGTGGTCTTTCCAATTTAAGTTGCTCATAATTGTAATCCCTAGGTATTTAGTCGAATATACAGCCCTTAGATTTGTGTGATTTATCCTATAACCAAAATTTATCGCATTTTTTTTAGTACCCATGTGGATGACCTCGCACTTTTCTTTGTTTAGTGCTAATTGCCACTTTTCGCACCATACACAAATTCTCTGTAGATCATTTTGTAATTGGAATTGATCGCCTGATGATTTTACTAGACGGTAAATTACAGCGTCATCTGCAAACAATCTAAGGGGGCTGCTCAGATTATCACTTAGGTCATTTATATAAATCAGGAACAGCAGAGGGCCTATGACACTACCTTGCAGAACGCCAGATATCACTTCTGTTCTATTCGATGATTTACTGTCTATCACAACGAACTGCGACCTCTCTGAGAGGAAATCACGAATCCAGTCACACAACTGGGACGATACTCCATATGCACGCAATTTGATTAATAGTCGCTTGTGAAAAACGGTATCAAAAGCCTTCTGGAAATCTAGGAATACGGAATTGATCCGAGATCCCTTGTCGACAGCACTTATTACTTCATGGGAATAAAGAGAACAAGAACGATATTTTTTGAGTCCGTGTTGATTATCTATCAATAAGTTATTTTCTTCGAGGTGATTCATAGTGTTCGAGCACAGTATATGCTCCAAAATCCTACTGCAAATTGAGGTCAGTGATATGGGTCGGTAGGTAATTCAATGGGTTACTCCTATTTCCTTCCTTGAATATTGGTGTGACCTGTGCTACTTTCAAGTCTTTTGGAATAGACCTTCTAGTCTCATACAGATAATTCTGAAAAATCTGTGATTCTGAATCTCTCTGTCTACTCCTCCTCCATCACTCTGTATCCATCTGCACCTCCCTCTTTGTCCTCTGCCTGTTCCTTCTCTTTCTCAGTTCATTTCCGCCGCCTCACACCTCGATCTGTCCAACTTCTCCCCCTGTCTACATCTATTCTCCTCCTCCTTCCGTCCTGACTTCGTCCATCTCATCCCCCCACACTCACTACCCATTTCGTACTCCCCCTTTATCCATCTCCTACTCACCCTTTCCCTGCTCAGCCTTGCCTGTCTGTGCATTCAGATACTACCAGCATTGACTGCATATAGCAACCTAGTTGTGTAGTATTATAAACATTTTCCACCTCTACTGAACAAACCGACAGGAAACAAATATTGCATTCTCATTCACTTTTGTGATATGTTTCAAATTTCAAATCTCAAATCATAATTTTTTTTCTGCTGCTCTTGGTTTGGTCGTTTTTGCAGGTAAAAATTATTGGATATAAGGTCCACCTGTTACGAAAAACATTGTTTTTTCGTATAAATCCACAGCTTTGAGCATTTTTGTGCCATTTTTATTGTGTTTTCTTTATTTGAATGTGTAAAATTAACCTTTTATCGTGAGATCCCTCCGCCTGCACTGTTTGATGTGGTCACACATTTTCATTAATGAAAATGAAGTCTACATCTACATCTACATCTACAGTTATACTCCGCAAGCTACCAAACGGTTTGTGGCGCAGGGCACTTTGCGTGCCACTGTCATTACCTCCCTTTTCTGTTCAGTCGCGTATGGTTCGCGGGAAGAACGACTGCCGGAAAGCCTCCGTGCGCGCTCGAATGTCTCTAATTTTACATTCGTGATCTCCTCCCGAGGTATAAGCAGGGGGAAGCAATATATTCGATACCTCATCCAGAAACGGACCCTCTCGAAACCTGGACAGCAAGCTACACCGCGATGCAGAGCGCCTCTCTTGCAGAGTCTGCCACTCGAGTTTGCTAAACATCTCCGTAACGCTATCACGCTATCACGCTTACCAAATAACCCTGTGGCGAAACGCGCCGCTCTTCTTTGGATCTTCTCTATCTCCTCTGTCAACCCGACCTGGTACGGATCCCACACTGATGAGCAGTTCTCAAGTATATGTAGAACGAGTGTTTTGTAAGCCACCTCCTTTGTTGATGGACTACATAAGGACTCTCCCAATGAATCTCAACCTGGCACCCACCTTACCAACAATTAATTTTATATGATCATTCCACTTCAAATCGTTTCGTACGCACACTCCCAGATATTTTACAGAAGTAACTGCTACCAGTGTTTGTTCCGCTATCATATAATCATACAATAAAGGATCCGCCTTTCTATGTATCCGCAATACATTACATTTGCCTAAGTTAAGGGTCGGTTGCGACTTCCTGCACCAAGTGCCTATCCGTTGCTGATCTTCCTGCATTTCGCTGCAATTTTCTAATGCTGCAACTTCTCTGTATACTACAGCACCATCCGCGAAAAGCCGCATGGAACTTTCGACACTATCTAGCAGGTCATTTACATATACCGTGAAAAGCAATGGTCCCATAACATTCCCCTGTGGCACGCCAGAGGTTACTTTAACGTCTGTAGACGTCTCTCCATTGAGAACAACATGCTGTGTTCTGTTTGCTAAAAACTCTTCAATCCAGCCACACAGCTGGTCTCATATTCCGTAGGCTCTTACTTTGTCAGGGCTGAATGCACCCCTGAAGACGCGCACATGGACTAGTACAATCACAACGTAGACCCGTTAGTGTACTGTGTTCAAAGATTTTGATATGACTATGTGTCTGCATCACTATGCTTCATAGTACAATCACAACGTTGACCCATTAGTGTACTGTGTTCAAAGATTTTGATATGACTATGTCTCTGCATCACTATGCTTCACCTTACCGTAACACCTGAACCACCAAACTGATCATGTTCGAAAATGTCCCTGTGCACATTAAGTGTTTCCGCCTCGTCCATATCAGGCTAAATCCAGCATTGTCTCGTGGTCCAGGTGTCACGGTGTGTGGAAAGATAATCATGAATGGACGTACTGAGCTCCAAGTCATTGAACACAGCTTCACCAGTCAACGTTATTGTGACGCTGTACTCCTTCCCCATGTGCCTTTTTCCAGAGGTATATTCTGCTCCGTCTTCATTTTTATGGGTGACAGTGTACGACCACATCGAACTGTGCATGTGCAAGACCTATTGGCGCTAACAGGTATTCGGCGAATGGGCTCGTCTGCCCGTTCCCCCGACTTAAATCGCATCCAGCACTTATGGAATGCGTTGGGGAGACATACTTGTATTGCAGCACGTCCACACACACACACACACCAGTGACCGTCTGGCAGTTATGAACAGCGCTGATGTAGGAATGCAACGCTCTAACACAAGAACGCCTTACCACTCTTTTGGCCAGATTGGAGTACGATGCAGAGCATGCAGTGCTGTCCGTGGTGGTCACACACCCTGTTGAGAACCATGTCCGGCCGGTTTTAATGTCCACGGCACCATAATGGATCGCGATGACTTCAGTGTAAACATTATCTTTCAATAAAAGAGTCAGTTATGTTCGTCTAATTGCGTATTTCTTTGACTTACCTTTTTTACTACAACGCAGCAGCTCTTTCTACGTGTGATCGCAGTTTCATGGAGCTATGTGACTCAACATGCGAAAATACTTACGTCCTTAAGTTTTGCACATGACTGTAGGTGGAAAGGGGTTTAAACTATCCTTCACTCAACCTTATTGTGAGATGGAAAAGAGTGAGGTATCCTACTGTAAAAATCTGCGACCCTCTACATAGTGACGAAAATAATGGATAATAACATTAACTTCAAACACAAGTTTGCCAACGCCTTCTACTCTATAGAAGAATAACAACTACAGGGCTATTACAAATGATTGAAGCGATTTCATAAATTCACTGTAGCTCCATTCATTGACATATGGTCACGACTCCCTACAGATACGTACAAAAACTCATAAAGTTTTGTTCGGCTGAAGCCGCACTTCAGGTTTCTGCCGCCAGAGCGCTCGAGAGCGCAGTGAGACAAAATGGCGACAGGAGCCGAGAAAGCGTATGTCGTGCTTGAAATGCACTCACATCAGTCAGTCACAACAGTGCAACGACACTTCAGGACGAAGTTCAACAAAGATCCACCAGCTGCTAACTCCATTCGGCGATGGTATGCGTAGTTTAAAGCTTCTGGATGCCTCTGTAAGGGGAAATCAACGGGTCGGCCTGCAGTGAGCGAAGAAACGGTTGAACGCGTGCGGGCAAGTTTCACGCGTAGCCCGCGGAAGTCGACGAATAAAGCAAGCAGGGAGCTAAACGTACCACAGCCGACGATTTGGAAAATCTTACGGAAAAGGCTAAAGCAGAAGCCTTACCGTTTACAATTGCTACAAGCCCTGACACCCGATGACAAAGTCAAACGCTTTGAATTTTCGGCGCTGTTGCAACAGCTCATGGAAGAAGATGCGTTCAGTGCGAAACTTGTTTTCAGTGATGAAGCAACATTTTTTCTTAATGGTGAAGTGAACAGACACAATGTGCGAATCTGGGCGGTAGAGAATCCTCACGCATTCGTGCAGCAAATTCGCAATTCACCAAAAGTTAACGTGTTTTGTGCAATCTCACGGTTTAAAGTTTACGGCCCCTTTTTCTTCTGCGAAAAAAATGTTACAGGACACGTATATCTGGACATGCTAGAAAATTGGCTCATGCCACAACTGGAGACCGACAGCGCCAACTTCATCTTTCAACAGGATGGTGCTCCACCGCACTTCCATCATGATGTTCCGCATTTCTTAAACAGGAGATTGGAAAACCGATCGGTCGGTCGTGGTGGAGATCATGATCAGCAATTCATGTCATGGCATCCACGCTCTCCCGACTTAACCCTATGCGATTTCTTTCTGTGGGGTTATGTGAAAGATTCAGTGTTTAAACGTCCTCTACCAAGAAACGTGCCAGAACTGCGAGCTCGCATCAACGATGCTTTCGAACTCGTCGATGGGGCGATGCTGCGAGGAGTGTGGGAGGAACTTGATTATCGGCTTGATGTCTGCCGAATCACTAAAGGGGCACATATCGAACATTTGTGAAAATATCTCAAATAATAAAGTTGTTGTAGAGCTGTGAAATCGCTTCAATCATTTGTAATAACCCTGTATATGCGTAATAATATGGTGAGTGTAAGAGAGAGAGAGAGAGAGAGAGAGAGAGAGAGAGACGTACTCCAGAAAGGCATAAATGCCTGTATGTAAAGAAAAAGAAAACATAAGACAGCCATGTAAGTGGTCAGTATGTTGTAATATTTTTGGTTGAGAAAGTTTATTGAAATTGCAAAACTGACTCATTTCACAACACAACGACATGTCGAAATTACAGCGCATCGAAAATTCAGATAACTAACTATTATATGGAATTCGGAGGAATACCTGTAGCAAAGCTGTAACACGCAGTTGGGGAACAACTACTCCATTCTGTTAACAGATCCAACAGATTCCAAGCACGTGATGTCTCACGGTACAATAGAGCACTGGAACCTTTTATTTCAACATTTACTCAATGTTTTATTACAATTTTGTACCTATAATATATGATAGCAGAGGCGTTTGTGGTACGTCAGATACACTGTCCTGTGATCCACTGATGGAAGCAGACCGAGCAGGCAACACGTTGACTTACGTGCTCGGGATGCTGTAGGGCCGTATTGGATGATATTTGCATTAAATTTGACAAAATCCACCCCAGACGTATTTCAGGTACATTTATGACACCACAACCGGTTTCATTCTAAATGAACATCTGCAAGTTACATCATCCACATCATTTTCTTTTTTTTGTTGTATTCACCTAAAAATACAATATTGGTGCGTTATCTCAAACTACAATGAACAGATCAGTACTGAACTAAATATTTCTACCTGTTATTTTCAGCGATTAGTTGGTTTAGTGTACAGTGATTCTGCAACAATCTATCCCTTTACAATTTTTCATTCCCATATCGTAGCAAGGTCTTACGGGTCAATACCTGTCCCTAACATCAGGTAGGTGGGCGGAGTTTACCTCCACTAAATCCGACTGCCAAACATAGAACTGTTAATTGATTATCTCTTTCAGAGATTCAGAATTTTAAATACATTCTGCTACTAAAAGCTGTAACTGTTACTTCTACCAGTAAAAAGAGGTTTGGACGTCTGACAGGCAACCATCTTCAATGTATTTTTCTTTAGACTTTTCCCTACTCCATCTTTCGCTAAGTGGGGAAGTGTCCTTCTCTAAAGTACCATCCCTCTTTCGCCTTCATGGAATATGATGACTTTTGGGCGGTCGGCCTTGAGCAAAGATCGGCCAGAACACCGGGGAGGCAACACTCAAGCTGTCTACGTGTGGCTGAGGTTTCCTGACAATGTGTGTTTCACAGCACACATGGTTTTCCTCACCTAAAATTCACATGCTGCAGCTGTTCAAATGGTTCAAGTGGCTCTGTGCACTATGGGACATAACATCTGAGGTCATCAGTTCCCTAGAACTTAGAACTACTTAAACCTAACTAACCTAAGGACCTCACACACATTCATGCCCAAGGCAGGATTCGAAACTGCGACCGTAACAGACGCGCGGTTCCGGACTGAAGCGTCTAGAAACGTTCGGCCACCGCGGTCGGCGGCTGCAGCTGTTGTCTCTGGTAAACACGCAGAGTTGGGGGTGATACTTCGTCAACTAAATTTGTCTGATGTCTCAGATGATCTGCATCACGCAATATCTGGTATAAATCCTGACTGACAATGGCTTTCCTCTCACCTGAGGCAGCTCCTGCGTATAGTAGACATGAGAAGAAAACACGCTCTGGTCTTCCAATCTCTTCTCCACATTCACAGAGTGGAGCTGGCAGTGAAATGCATCGGATATAGCCTATGACGTGTCATAAACTTGACCTCTAGTCAGTGTTATATGTTTAGACATCACTCTTTCCCATACAGTAGTTGACAGAATATGTACTCTCCTTGCAGTCTCAGAACGATCCCACCCATGTTGCCAGACTTCGAACACGAGTTATTTAACACCACACTGGTGATTAAAGCAACAAAGTGCTGTTTCCTCGTCCTGTGCCTAATTCACGCTATAATCATACGAACTATCAACCAGATGTCCGTACTATCGTGTTGTGCACGGAAGATGGCAATCCAGCCAACGGACGACAACGAAAACGATGACGTTAGGGCGCCTACGAAACGAGGTAGTGTTTGCCGGGTAGTCCCACATCTACAATCGCTGTGTGCACAGTCACAGACGGTCCAGTACGGCACAGAGATGATGTCTACGAGACTCTCTGCAGTGGAGGGCAACAGAAAGGAAGGAAGCAGGACAGTCACAAACTGATTTGGTCTAATGGCATTAATATGAATCGTTCTGTTGTTTCTCGGATGTGGCGACAGTTTATAGAGACCGAAACTGTATCCTGAAGACCAGGGCAGGGCCGACCATGTGTGACTTCAGAAGAAAGCACCGTTACTTTGCTGTAAGGTTACGACAGCACCGCCTTGGTGCTGCACCGCAGTTGGGATGTGAGCTCACAGTAGAGTGACCTTTATTGTCAGAGACTTGGTGTATGACGCATCTTCACGGAATCCCATAGAGCACGTCTGGAATTCGATAGGGAGACGGCATGCATGACGTCAGAATCCACCAACCACTCTTCAAGACTGCGAACAGCTCTGCAGGAAGAGTGGGCGTTATTGCCTCAACGTGGGACTGATGACATAATTCACAGCATATATATGACGGTAGTATCTGTTCCCGAAAGAACAGTTACCGTTGATGACCATGCAACTTTGTTAGAATGAAATGATAATTAAATGGACACCCTAGCTGCAAACAGGCGTTGATATACTTCACTGGGGACATGTTGAAAGTGTGTGCCCCGACCGGGACTCGAACCTGGATTCCGTGCTTACATGGCAGACGCTCTATCCATCTGAGGCACCAAGGGCACAGAGGATAGCGCGCCTGCAGTGACTTATTCCTTGCACGCTCCCCGTGAGACCCACATTCCCAACATTTCCACACCACTACACTCGTAGTGCACCTAATAGATGTTTGCCCATCATACTCATTACTCGCGGCAGATTAATCTACCAAGTCCCGTACGAGTTCGGGCATAGCGTGTGCGTTCGCACAAGAAGGTCAATGGCCGGGAAGCCATATTTTAACTATATATGACGGTAGTATCTGTTCCCGAAAGAACAATTACCATTGATGACCATGCAGCTTTGCTAGAATGAATTGATAATTAAATGGACACCCTATCTGCAAGGGTGTGCAGGTGCAGGTAGGGTGTCCATTTAATTGTCATTTCATTCACAGCGTATCCCGTCGTCGTCAGGCCTGTACTGCTGCCAGAGTTGGTCACACCCCATACTAAGCACATTAACCAGTTGTCGGAAGGTGTGTGCAAGTCAATTAAGGTGGAAAAAACGAAGAAAATTTTCCTCCTGCGTTGTTCATGTTTCAGTTGTTTACGTTGTTTATTCTTTACATTGTTTCTACTTTACCGTCATCCGTTTAAACCGTTTCGTGGCAAAATAAACGCAACCTTACAAAATTTTCGTTTGTTGCTTTAATTTTGGACACCAGTGCATTTATGTTCTCTCATATATAACCCATGATTTGTTTACTCCTACGATCTCATGTCTTTTGAGCCAGTATGTGGCCAGCTGTAGCAGTGGTTCCAAAAGCCCTGATAGATCTTATGGCAATGTTCCTCTGTACCTTTCCCAAGACCATGGATGCTTTTCAGACGGAGCTTGTGAGACCAGACACTCGCTCCATAGCCTGCTACCCGCGCAAGTAAGCTTGATTACTTTCGATGGGAGATGAATGCTTATTATTTATACGTATAAAATTAAAGTCTTAATGCTCACCAGCTCAATATGCCAGTCAAAGTTATCGCCTACATTCTGGCGTTTGACATTCTAGCCATCTATTTCCAGGCTAGGATTGCGCAGAACATGGGCATAAAGTTGGATTTCTCTGGCGCAATTGATAACCTGGTCTGAATGCGTCAATTTTTAAGGCACTCTATGACCACCACGGCCCTATCTTGCATTTGTCTCCTCGAGTTGGACTGCACCAATACGAGCAATTCGTCTGCATAATCGACGGCTGTCAGGACGGCTGAATATTGCAGGTTGGACAGCAACGGTTCCATGTTGATGTCCCAAAACACTGATCCTCAGAGAGTCTTTTGGGAAAAATTTAGTCACCCTGTTTGTGACAGAACGCCCTGGCGACGCCGGCTCCCCGCATCTGTCCTCGAAGTATGGCCTCAGACACCCGATGAGTGGCTGAGGGCATTACATCTCGCGCAGACGAGAGAAAAGCGACTGCCACCGTGAATTGACTATTGAAGGCTTCCGCGGTGTCGACCGCTATCCCGGTTACACACTTACACCCTGATGAGTGGAAAGGCTGTTCGACTGACTGACAACGTCCTCAGTGGACCTTCCTTTGGGAACGTGAATTGCAACTCATTCATATGTACATTCCTCAGCCGGTCATACAATAGCTTTCCTGAAGTATTTCCTAGCATTTATAAAAGGCAAAGAGGTCAGTAAGAGACTTAAAGGGCCTATATCAGGCCTTTCTTCAGTGTGACTGCTTTGGCTTTTTTAGAATTCTTAGGGAATTTTTGCTGCTCCATGCAAGGATTGTGCAATGAAATGAGCATCGGGGCCAGTTTCGGTGCTGCAGGTTGTAGCACCTAAAAAAGAGTTTCATCTCGTCCAATTTCCCTGCTGCTTCATTAATTGATAAATTTGTTATAATATGGGTCCTGGAGAATTTCTGTAATCGGCACCAGTTCTGTTGTATCACTTGCTTGATGATCGTCCGGAAGACCGACGTCTAGTTATACACTCCTGGAAATTGAAATAAGAACACCGTGAATTCATTGTCCCAGGAAGGGGAAACTTTATTGACACATTCCTGGGGTCAGATACATCACATGATCACACTGACAGAACCACAGGCACATAGACACAGGCAACAGAGCATGCACAATGTCGGCACTAGTACAGTGTATATCCACCTTTCGCAGCAATGCAGGCTGCTATTCTCCCATGGAGACGATCGTAGAGATGTTGGATGTAGTCCTGTGGAACGGCTTGCCATGCCATTTCCACCTGGCGCCTCAGTTGGACCAGCGTTCGTGCTGGACGTGCAGACCGCGTGAGACGACGCTTCATCCAGTCCCAAACATGCTCAATGGGGGACAGATCCGGAGATCTTGCTGGCCAGGGTAGTTGACTTACACCTTCTAGAGCACGTTGGGTGGCACGGGATACATGCGGACGTGCATTGTCCTGTTGGAACAGCAAGTTCCCTTGCCGGTCTAGGAATGATAGAACGATGGGTTCGATGACGGTTTGGATGTACCGTGCACTATTCAGTGTCCCCTCGACGATCACCAGTGGTGTACAGCCAGTGTAGGAGATCGCTCCCCACACCATGATGCCGGGTGTTGGCCCAGTGTGCCTCGGTCGTATGCAGTCCTCATTGTGGCGCTCACCTGCATGGCGCCAAACACGCATACGACCATCATTGGCACCAAGGCAGAAGCGACTCTCATCGCTGAAGACGACACGTCTCCATTCGTCCCTCCATTCACGCCTGTCGCGACACCACTGGAGGCGGGCTGCACGATGTTGGGGCGTGAGCGGAAGACGGCCTAACGGTGTGCGGGACCGTAGCCCAGCTTCATGGAGACGGTTGCGAATGGTCCTCGCCGATACCCCAGGAGCAACAGTGTCCCTAATTTGCTGGGAAGTGGCGGTGCGGTCCCCTACGGCACTGCGTAGGATCCTACGGTCTTGGCGTGCATCCGTGCGTCGCTGCGGTCCGGTCCCAGGTCGACGGGCACGTGCACCTTCCGCCGACCACTGGCGACAACATCGATGTACTGTGGAGACCTCACGCCCCACGTGTTGAGCAATTCGGCGGTACGTCCACCCGGCCTCCCGCATGCCCACTATACGCCCTCGCTCAAAGTCCGTCAACTGCACATACGGTTCACGTCCACGCTGTCGCGGCATGCTACCAGTGTTAAAGACTGCGATGGAGCTCCGTATGCCACGGCAAACTGGCTGACACTGACGGCGGCGGTGCACAAATGCTGCGCAGCTAGCGCCATTCGACGGCCAACACCGCGGTTCCTGGTGTGTCCGCTGTGCCGTGCGTGTGATCATTGCTTGCACAGCCCTCTCGCAGTGTCCGGAGCAAGTATGGTGGGTCTGACACACCGGTGTCAATGTGTTCTTTTTTCCATTTCCAGGAGTGTATGTTTGCGGTTCTTCATCAGTCTTTGGTCTGATGTCCTTGGTTCACTTCACTTAAAGTGGAAAGAACAGTTGGGGGCTCTTATTTTTTCCCTAACCATTCCGTACGGGATCCTGCACGGTTAAAGACAAAAATTCACTTTTAGAAACGTGTCCCAGCTTCCTTGTCTTTTCTCGTTGATCTTTTTATTTGTTGCCTTATGCTTTCTATAGACTTCCAAAAGATATCGTCATTATTCTGGCAGAAAGCTCAGCTGATACTGGAAGTTTACCAGGAGTCTTTGTAACTAATTCTCACAAAGTGACAAAGATGTGGCGTTGCCATGACTAAAATATGCCTAATCGCCCAATATAAAGTTAAAAGGCACATTCTGGAGCACGAAGAGTGCACTCAAACACTTCGTTTAACGCCTGAAACAAGGAGACTCATCATTACGATCGTAACAGCATGCTGCGTTATACTGGTACATTTCTACCACTTTGTATGAATTGGTTACGAGAACTGCTGGTGAACCCGAAGCTCTTCATTGAGAAAGAAACCAGCTGTGGCGTTCTAGGCGTACTAAAACACGTTTGTGGTGCTCTTTGTTAACATTTACGTCATTCAGCTGTGGAGCACAAAATGTCAAAGTTACAAGTTTCGTATTTATACTTGCATGCTACGAATATGTGCAGTTCAAGAGATGCACCACTTAAAATATCTCTCCAAAACGAGTCGTTTTTGTTACGTTTGCTTGAAAACAAGTATCGAGGAAGATGACGTCAACAGATAAAACTGTTACTAGCGGGTGCAGATCAGAACGTTGTCTAAAAATTCCAATGAGGCTTGCGCCGGTCTTAACGACTTCAGTGGTCTGTTATTCGCAATTAAAGCACATAAAATTACTCTCCAGATACAATATTCTCCCCTTCATCAACCTAACTTTATTGGCATGGGTAAGATATTTCGCAAGATGAAAAGATTAGTGTAAGATAAAAATGGATGGAGAGGGACAGCTACGCATTCGAATTACTGATGAGGTGATTAAAGAAGATGGAGAAGTGTGTGCGTGAATGCATAGGCTTAATAAAATATGCTCGACGAAAGAGTATGCTTATATACCTTTGATCTAATAAGAAAACAGGACGACGTAGGATTGAAACGGCGACGGTTGATGCGCATGTCGAGCCAAGTATTTTGTGTATTCAGAATGGAAAAAGTAGATCGTGGAACGCCACGCAGTAGAAGGCTTGATCTCGGCAGCCAGAACGGGGGAAATCCGCTTATCGTTAGAGGCAGAAGACGATAACGACGATGATTTATTCAGTTAGGCCGGTAGCAGTAGGAGTAGGGCGTAGGGCTTCCTAGACAGGGCCGCAGGTCCCCGCAGGGCGCGGAAGTTCCGCAAAGGGCCGGGCGGACCATTGTATGGGGAGGGGGGATGAAGGGACACGGGGGAGGGGCGGAGGAGGGGAGGTTTGGGGGGGGGGGCGGTGGCAGCCCCAGCCATCCACTTTGCGCGCTCCCTCCGCTTTCCTTTGTCGCGTCTCCGTCGTCATAATGTCTCGCCGTGCTCCGCTGCCTCGCAGCCTACAGAGAGGTTTATTAAAGCTCCGAACGCATCTCCGCGCGGGCTTCGCACAGAGACTCGGCCGACACACAGCAGGACGGATCGATAGCTCGAAAGTTGGACGAAAGTGGGAAACCTGTTCTGCATTGGACTGTGTGCTCACTACCTCACACTCTCTTACACACATTACTGTCTATAATTTTGGAAAGAGTCTTGACTGTAGAAAAAAGTGTCAGTTGGGTTTACCTAATGTTAATGTTGTTAGCGCTAGGCCTCTGTTTAGTGTGTGACTAATACCTTGCTGTATATCTCATTGCTCATATCACTTCTGCCGTGATGTTGTCTGATACTGATTTACAAATGCTAACAACTTTAATTTTAAATAAACGCCATTCAGATTCCATTTTTTTTTTTCAGTCAACAACGTGGAGTGTCACACAATGTTAGGGTACAATGCTGGGATAAGTGAATTATGTGCACCAGTCCAGTAAAGTGTTAACCAAGCAAATCAAATTTGCAGCCAACAACTCCCCTGGTACTGTAGTACCCAATATCACGAACAATTCGTATCTCGAATGTGTTCAACTTTCGTATAGGACCCATCAGAGCAGCATTCGGTGTTCCTCATGCTATTCATCAAACAATTTTTCTACATTCAGAATGAGATTTTCACTCCGCAGCGGAGTGTGCACTGATATGAAACTTCCTGGCGGATTAAAACTGTGTGCCAGACCGAGACTCGAACTCTTGAGCACTTGCCCGCGAAAGGCAGAGGTCCCGAGTTGGAGTCTTGGACTGGCACACAGTTTTAATCTGCCAGGAAGTTTCATATCAGCGCACACTCCGCTGCAGAGTGAAAATCCCATTCTGGAAACATCCACCAGGCTTTGGCTAAGCCATGTATCCGCAATATCCTTTCTTTCAGGAGTGCTAGTTCTGCTAGGTTCGCAGGAGCTTCTGTAAAGTTTCGAAGGTAGAAGACGAGGTACTGGCAGAAGTAAGCCAGTGAGGACGGAACGTGAGTCGTGCTTGGGTAGCTCAGTTGGTAGAGCACTTGCCCACAAAAGGCAAAGGTCCTGGTTCGAGTCTCAGTCCGGCACACAGTTTTAATCTGCCAGGAAGTTTCAACTTTTCTATACTGTTTGACCCATAATAGAGTGGTGCACTAGCCTGCTGGAATGTCTCAACTATCTGAAGTTATGTTAGTGACTTCAAGAGGCTTGAACAGACTCAAATTTACATTCTGTTGGGTTTATCTGTGCAGGTTGTAATACACTCACTCATTGTCACATTACAATATACTGAGCATCATTGTTACATAGATACCGAACTGAAATGAGAACATGACTGCACAAACAACAATCCATCTATAATGGCTGTAGGTATATGTGTCTGTGTGCATGTCCAGCATCTCCTCCTAAACCACTAGATCAATTTCGGTCAAATTTGGTATACAAACTACTTACCATCTGGGTATCGGCACTGTGGGGTTTAGAACCTATTAGCTCTCATAGGAGCGAAGCGATTGGCGAAAACGATTTTCATCACCTGCAAAGGCCAGCCTACATGACAAGCATGTTGTATGGGAGGTATCAGTGTGGATTTAAGGGGCTACACATGTTGCTGGGCGTGGAAAAGGAGAGAGAAGGGGAGGAGGAGATGGAAAGAGGGAGAGGGGAGTATGAGATAGACAGAGAAAGGGAGAGGAGGAGATGGGCAGATAGGTGGGAGTAGGAGATGGATATGGAGAGAGAGAGAGGAGAAGATGGAGAGACAGAGTGAGTGGGGTGGAGGAGGTGAGAGGATGAGGTGGACAGAGAGATGGGGGAGGAGGAGATTGACAGACAGAGAGGGGGCATGAGAAGATGGAAAGAAAGAGAGGGGGAAAGAGATAACAGCAGACCTAGAGAGGGGTGAGGAGGAGGTGTGTTCAATACATGTGCCAAAGTATGCAGGTAAAGCCATTTACTAGTTAAAGACTAAATTGTGAGTGGATGTACAGTCTATAAGGAATGATGATATATAACAGACCAAACACAAAGCAAACATCATGAAGGTAAAATGAGAGAGATTGGAGCTCACACACAGGCGTACGAGCCATCCTTAATCGCATAAACCATTCATGACTGCAAAAGGAAGGAGGGTAGAAGTGACAATGGTGCACAAAGCACCCTCCGTCACACACCATTAAGTGGTTTGTGGAGTATAGATGTTGACAGGCTATCGTAATATTTATTGTGTATTTGGGGCATTATTTTATAGTTATCGAACTAAACAGATGCTAACATAACACACCTCCCCATGTCCCCCCCCCCCCCCTCCCAGAACAAAGGTCAGCATCATCTTCAGAATTGTACTTTATCAATTGCTGATATTTTTATTGGGGTGTAAAACTGTACCGTTTAGGGAGAAAGGAGAGGGAAAACTATTAATGTTCAAAAGGAAAATATTAATTAAAAATGGTTGGCGTATAATCAATGTTTATAAAAGAGAATGGAGAATTAGTAGAAAAAAAATGAAGAACTAAGGTAGTACAAACACAATGAAGTCGTCACAGTGTTGAAGAAGAAAATATTGAGCTGTGCTAGTCATATGATAAGAACGCTGAACAGTCTACATTGTATTGCACTCTCTAGAAAAATAGATGGAATGTAAGAGAGAGGAAGGAATAGACGTATAGGATGGGTTAACATCCAGGATACTGGAGGATGAGTGTCCTGTCCCCCCACTCCGGCCCCCGCCCCATGCATTATACAAGAAGAATTGGACGAAAGGTGAGGCCCTTCCATATAAGATAAGATTTCCATGCATCACAGTCTTTGGACATACACATCCATGTAGTTCTTGCACATTTTCTAATATCATCTAACAATCTCTCATTAGGTCGCTATCTCAATCTCTTCTTATATTTAAGAATCTAGAAAAGTAGTTCCTTCGTCCACCTACTACCCTTTTACCTGGCTACTTGTTCAGTCTAACTCCATTTCATTTCCATTACAATTGTAAGTACCACTACCGCTGTTGCTTGGTCCGCTAATTTGTTTCCAGTCACTCCCAGTAATTTCCAATATGCGGCACTTCATTACTCTCTGAACATCCTCAATTTTTTTTAAACTTTCTTAAAAGTTGTTCATTGTTTTCATATTTATGACCGATCAGCGTCGTACTAAGTGTCTACCACCAGACAGGTTGTTTGGCGTAGCAGGATCATTCCATGGATATAAACGTAACATTTTTTCAGTTGACATTGAAGTATTAATATGAAAATAAAAATAAAAAAGTTGGACCTGAATATGAACAACACACAAAGAATGTTTGATGATTTGAGTTGTGTTGATCTGTGACTAAATAATGGAACAGGAAGTGTTACAGGCGTAACAAAACCTTCACTTTTCATGGAATGACCTAGCGATAATTTGTTTTATGAGCTACTGTTCAGAATTATGATGGAAAATGGAAATGATCGTATGGCATTATTGGCCGGGAGGCCCCATTCGGTGGAGTTCGGCCGCCGTATTGCAATTCCGTTTTAGGTGACGCCACATCGGCGACTTGCGAGTCAATGATGATGAAAATGATGATGGACAGATGAAGGTGAGAGGATGAGGTGGACAGAGAGATGGGGGAGGAGGAGATTGACAGACAGAGAGGGGGCATGAGAAGATGGAAAGAAAGAGAGGGGGAAAGAGATAACAGCAGACCTAGAGAGGGGTGAGGAGGAGGTGTGTTCAATACATGTGCCAAAGTATGCAGGTAAAGCCATTTACTAGTTAAAGACTAAATTGTGAGTGGATGTACAGTCCATAAGGAATGATGATATATAACAGACCAAACACAAAGCAAACATCATGAAGGTAAAATGAGAGAGATTGGAGCTCACACACAGGCGTACGAGCCCTGCCGGGAATCGAACCCAGGCCCCCTGAGTGTTAGGCGGTAACGCTACCGCTACGCTACGGAGGCGGACATAATTATGATTAAAATTCAGCTAACAGCATTAGGTAACTGAATATCACTTTCCTGTAACTTAAACGAGTTAAGCAGCGCACCCCAGGGAAGTTCTGAGGAGTCCTGAATGTACTAGTTCCATGTCTAACTGGCGTCTAGAGTGACATTTCGTGACAATGGTGGGAACTGTGAGCTACCAGGCTGCCCGGTCTTTCTGCACCTCCCGCTTGGAGAGAGCTATGGCCACTTCCCAGCCGCCTACCTCCACCGCCAGTCCCGAGTGAATTACATTTCCTGTGGGACTTTTTCCCACGTTTCTCAACGTGACATTGTTACGAAGCGCCCTCTGCCATACATCATCGATGGGCTGCCTTCTCTGCCACGAACATCATTACAAAGTTCCTTTGCCACGTAAAATTGTCACAAAGCGTCTCTGAAACGCAGTATTAGTATGAAACACCCTCTGCAACGCCACACACCTGTGAAGCACTTTCTGCCATCCAACTTCGGTAGGATGAACGCTTTGCCGCGCAACATTGGTATTAAGCACCTTCTGGTACATAATATCGTACGAAACATTCTCTGCTACACACAGTATCATTTTTTTTTAATTGTTCCTTGGGACCAAATTAAGGTCATGGAACGGGTCAATACATGAAATTATAACACGATAGTAAAAACAGATAAAATGAAATACAAGAAACATATTCAGGCGACAAGTCGTAAGTTTAAATAAAGAAAATCAACAATGTAACACTGGAATTTGCTTAATTTTTCAGCTCTTCCAGGAGCTCCTCGACAGAATAGAAGGAGTGAGCCATGAGGAAACTCTTCAGTTTAGACTTAAAAGCGTTTGGGCTACTGCTACGATTTTTGAGTTCTTGTGGTAGCTTATTGAAAATGGATGCAGCAGAATACTGCACTCCTTTCTTCACAAAAGTCAAGGAAGTGCATTCCACATGCAGATTTGATTTCTGCCTAGTATTAACTGAGTGAAAGCTGGTAACTCTTGGGAATAAGCTAATATTGCTAACAACAAACGACATTAAAGAAAATATATACTGTGAGGGCAATGACAGAATTCCCAGACTATTGAATAGGGGTCGACAAGAGGTTCTCGAACTTGCACCACATATAGCTCGAACAGCCCGTTTTTGAGCCAAAAATACACTTTTTGAATCAGAAGAATTACCCCAAAAAATAATACCATACGACATAACCGTATGAAAATATGCGAAGTAGACTACTTTTCGTGTTCAACTGTCACTTATTTCAGATACTGTTCTAATGGTAAATAAAGCAGCATTTAGTTTCTGAACAAGATCCTGAACATGGGCTTTCCACAACAGCTTACTATCGATCGGAACGACTAGGAACTTGAACTGTTCCGTCTCGCTTACAATATGCCCATTCTGTCTGATCAAAATACCGGTTCTTGTTGAACTGTGTGTTCGAAACTGTAAAATCTCAGTCTTACTGTGATTTAGCATCAAATTATTTTCCACAAGCCACGAAGCACTCACCTGAAACTCAATATAGGTACGAAGCACCCACTGACACGCAACGCTGTTAAGAACACCGTCTGCGTCACACAATCGGTACGGAGCACCCTCCAACTCGCAACGTCAGTACAAAGCCACCTCCGCTGCACAACGCTTGTATGAAACACTCTCTGCTTCGTAACATTGGTACGAAGCACTCTCTACTACACAAAATTTGTACAGAAGATCCTAACGCACCATCCTCTGCCACGCAACTTGGGTGCAAAGCAACCTCTACTATACAACGTCAGTAAGAAGCACCCTCTGCCACATAACAATGATAAGAGGCACTTCATGACACACAATATCGTTGCATTTCGACAAGATAAGTACGCTGACAGTGGTAGGGCGCCATAAGGGTAATCTACAGGAGATACGGGTCACCTATTTATTAGTGAAAATCGTATCAAAATTCCTATAATAGTTCCTGAGATTAGCCCGAACGTACAGAGAGCACTTCAATTCACGTATGTATGAAATATTCATAGAAGACATATAGAAGAAATATAAAGAGATAGACATTGCAGCTTAAATAGCTAAAATAAGAAGTACAGTATTTTAAACATAACTGCACAACAGCAACGGTTCCACGTAATAGAATTATGAACAGCCGACCAGTTGCAATGGGTAAAGAAATCTTTACCTAGGTTTCAACAAATTTAAATTTGTCTTCTTCAGAAGGTGGCAATTTTACTTTAGTATGGAGTGATGTATCATCGCCGTTTTTACAAATGTCTGCATAGATCCATTTGTCCAAATTAAAATATAGCCCTAAAAATAGGGTTTGTCATGTAAATATAAATTAGTACATGGATGTTGCAGAGCTCTGCAACATCCATGTACTAATTTATATAGGGTTTGTCATGTAAATATAAATTAGTACATGGATGTTGCAGAGCTCTTCAACATCCATGTACTAATTTATATAGGGTTTGTCATGTAAATATAAATTAGTACATGGATGTTGAAGAGCTCTGCAACATCCATGTACTAATTTATATTTACATGACAAACCCTATTTTTAGGGCTATATTTTAATTTGGACAAATGGATCTATGCAGACATTTGTAAAAACGGCGATGATACATCAGTCCCTACTAACGTAAAATTGCCACCTTCTGAAGAAGACAAATTTAATTTTGTTGAAACCTAGGTAAAGATTTCTTTACCCATTCTATTAAAATAAGAAGCTTTTTCAACTGGCATATTAAGAAGCTTTTTCAACTGGCATATTATTAATAATTATTTTTTGACTACATAGACGTTTTCCTATGATCGCCATTACTTTCGACCTGTTTTTCAGATCGGTAAATTGCAATCACAGCAGATCTGTCTCAGTTCATGAAAGGAAATTTTCAGCCTGACTCCTAGTTCCCCTGTAGCCAAGCAGAAATAAGAGGATGTAAAGCGCTGCTACTGTCAATTCTTACTACACTGGCTTAGAACTGCCGTATGGTCTCCTCTTGGTTCTCGGAGTTGTGTGCCAATAGCGGTTCTCACGCATTCTTAGAATGGAACTACAAGCCTCGACCAACAACCACTATAGTTTTATGAAATACATTCCCCAGGCATTTAATGAAGTCACGAAACTTTTAGCGTGATGAAACTAAAGTGTCCTGCCTATCGCCAGTCGTGACAAGGGGCTGACCAATTTAGCATATGAATGGAAGAAGACAAGCCAGACGCTTTGTAACCTTTCAAGCTGGCCCCACTTTGTAGATAACATGGATTCAGTGATAAAAACTTGAGGTTGTTTTGAGGTAACCCACTCATGGAGACAGTTTTCGATGTCGTTAGAAAATGTGAAGAGCTCTTCAGAGAGGTTACGCTGCGTGGACCGAAACAAATGTTAAACGGAAGGGGCGATGGCCAATGAATATGGCGGGTAGGGTACAACATCGCATTGAAGTCCGCGTCATTCGGAACATATGGTTTAACACTGACATGAAGCAGAATGCCTTTGTCGTGTCTCTGAGCATATTGCGGGCGTCTGTCTTTAAATGGACCATTAAAATTGAGTAATTATACTACGTATCGTTCAGCACTCACCGTATGACCCAGTTGCAGCAGCTCATGGTATACCACACTCACCTTAAAACCATTGTCTTAGAATCATCGAAATCAATCTCTGCATGTTGTTTCCGAAAGAGCATGTTCTCCACACGCGTCCGCAACATAACGATGACATTCCGCAGCAGGTTTCTTGAGATGAATCCGGAAGAATGACACTTGCCGAAAATGCTGTATTGTAGGTACAGAAACTACATGTTGAAGGCACTAAATAGGTGTGTACAGGGGTTAAGCGAAAATATGGAAGCACCAAAAGTACAGCAGATTACCATGCATAATAGTGTGTAGGAAAACCATTGGCATTCAAAGCAGCTTTCGGCCGTCTCAGATTGGATAAATATACGAGTATATCCTGTATGGTTTTCACGGGAATCTTGTACTAGTTTCCCGTAAAATAGTGACGAGTTCAAGTAACGAAGAAGGAGATGGGTAGTGGTCACGCATCCTTCTCTCCAAAGTAGACCATTTATGTCCAATAATATTGAGAACTGGTGACTGTGGTGACCGAGGGAGTTTCGACAATTCATCGTCGTCCCCAAAAAGCAGTCTTGGACGATGCGAGCTGTGTGAACCAGGGACCCTGTCGTCATGGAACTCAGCATCACCATTGGGGAACGAACACTGTACCATGGGATGAACCTGATCAGACAAAATGGTCACTTAATCGTTTGCAGTACTGCGACAATGAGTTGAAACTAGAGCGAGAGACGAGGCATCCGACCAAATGACATTCTTCTACTGTTCCACAGTGCAGGTTTTATGGCTGTAGCACTATGTTTTCCTGTAATGAGCATTTGCAGAACTGAGGTTTGGCTTTGGAATTTCAGCCCACCCTTTCATTGCCTGCTTATGGAGCTCCATTAGCGTTTGTTTTGGTGCTGACAGGGTTCACGAGTGACCCATTCCGTTGTGCAGTGACTTCTGCTGCTGTCGTCCTCTTGTTTATCGTCACAGGCTTCTTCAGTGACCATCCATCACGATCGCTCAACACAAACTTTCATCTGCATTGTGACTTAGCGGATGACGTTAACCGATTTCCATGAATGCAGTACATATCTTCAATACAACGCCTCTTGAAACACTAAACACTTTGCCTCCATTAGTTGCTGTAGCGGCAAACACACGAGCACCAACAATTTGCCCATTTTCGAATTCGCTTGGTTCCCACATAATGCACTCACAACTACACAGTACACTGTTCTGACCAGTGCTGACATATTGAGGACATTCAACAAGTGAGGCTAGTGTTGAAATACAACAGCGTATCCTGCAGGTTTGGCCAGCAACTACACTTACGTTCAAATATACATTTCTTGCTTGGATACATATTTTTATCCAACCCTGTAGGTCTCGCGTCAGTGTCTGCTACCCTACACTAGTTCAACTACCGACCACTCTTCTCCAACAGAGTGAATTATTTGAAATTTGTGATAAGTTCCTTTGGGACCAAACTGCTGCGGTCATCGGTCCATAGGCTTACACACGACTTCATCTAAATTAAACTAACTTGAGAGGTGGCATGAGCCCCCTCTCATATTTCTATCTTACGATTCTCCTCTCTAGTTGCATGCGGTGGAGGGTTGCTTTTCCTTAACACGCGTACTTCCCACGCAGCGTCTCTCGTCACCCGGGTGGGCCGGTGACAGGCGGGCTCTGTGGAACTGGAGAGAGTTAAGCTGACGTGTGTGAGGCAGTCGAGTGAATGCTTTTCAGACGCCGACATTGTCAAGAGACACGCCCGCTGGGGTGTGAAGTAGCGGCTGGGCTAGAGGTTCCGTTACTTCAGAGAAACTTTGCGAAAACACTTTCTGGCGGGCTACCAGCGAGGCGTGGGAATGACTTGTGTACCCACGCAGTTGTGGCGGGAAAATTCCCGCACTTTCTGCAAAATCAGCACAGAAATTGGCGCCAAGAATCTCCATTGGTGGAATGGTAGTGCTCCGGCAATGGAGTGGAATTTCCGCCGGTTTTCGAGTTGCTGATTGGAACGTAACCACGGCCACTGTCGTGGGGGCGGGAATGTTCGGTGTTCGGCCTGTGCGGGTGCTCTAGGCAGTCGGCAGTCGCCTTTCGGTCGAGGACGTCGGAGCAGCCAGCCCTCGCCTGTGGTACGCTAGATCGTGTTCTGGGAGATAAGAAGACTGTTGGTAATGTACGTCCGCAGCACCGGCAGATAGGGATTTTCCTAGGTGATAATCAGAGCTCAGCAGAGCGCGCCTGTTCATCCTTTTCTAACTTTGTTCAGTTTCGAGTAGCAGCAATTACTATTGGGTTAGCTGTGTGTCTCTCTTGAGATTTGAGTGGAAAGGAATTGGCTCCACATACCACTTCGTCTTAAACCTCACGATCTAAGTTAGGGACAACTTCACCTTTACTGTGTTTGTATGAATCTCCAATTTTAGCCACTTTGATGTTTTATATTTCCTGTGTCTCTTTTACTATTCTGCGTTTAATCTTAATAAATCATATTGTTATTTTGGACAGAACTTTCTTTCTGTTAATCAATAGAGCAACCCTATCATTCCTCACTATGCTAATGAAACCTTTGTTTATTTAACTTATTTATCAAATTAAATTATTGCAGGTGCCAAACTCTCTTCTACTCCACTAGCAGGGTTGATTAGAGTCAGTTCGCGTATTTGTTTTATCCTTGTGCAACAGCAAAAGTCGGAGTTAGAATAGGGGGGGCTTAGAGCATGATTTACACATGTGGATTCTAGTAGAATTTAGTGATAAATACACTACTAGCCCCGGCACCTCGCATAATATGGCGACCCTTGGCCTCGGATCTTTCCTGTGAATCTCTGATAAACAAACAGGATTCTTAGTAGGAACATTCAATTTTTTTTCTCTCTATTTTTTTTAATGATTAATACCCAAGTTTTTTTTGGTAGTTCCGCGTTTAGTTTTAAGTAGCGGCGCATGACTACAGTTTTTGTTTTCAGTGTATATATTTTTTGTTCATTGTTTTTTTTGTGTTTCGCTGATGTGGTGCCGTACCACTTCACACTTTGTCGAATTTGTGTGCGGTTTCTGTACCACAACAAATCGTGCGTATAATTACAGCGTTGGAGCGGCGTTGTTGAAATTTTATGTTTATGTGTAAAAATATATGGAGTAGATTAATTTTATTGTGCATTTTAGATAAATTTGTTTTTCATGAATGATAACGAGAAGTAAGGCACGACTATTATCGAGCGCAGCTAAAACAAAAGAGGATAGCATAATGGATAAGGGGCAGCTTACTGACGGGAATAGGTTCGGAGATGAGATGGGCACATTTTTAGCAGGGCAGGACGCCAGGGTCATTGATGAGAAAGGTGATTTGGACGCGATCTCAGAGCAGCGTTGCGGCCGTGATTATGATAGTGAAGTAGAGGATGAAACAGAGACAGGCACACAGGTCGAGACGGTAGCAGAAATTTATAATCAAACGAACGAGAGCAGACAGGGGCTAGCTCGGCCACGTCAGAGCTCTAGCGCCCAGGTGTCCAGAGTTACATCTCCCACGTTTGAAGAGGATCAAAAAGATGACGTAAACCCAATACTGAGCTTCCTACGATCCATGAAAGAAGAAGATGAGAAACAGCGTAAGAAGGACACTCAGACTATAATTTCGCATATAGGGGAAATTCGTGGGGAATTATTAACAATAAAGAAAGAATGTGGAGAAGCAAAACAAATGTCAATGGTAGCACAAAAAGTAGCAGGCCTAGCCAAAACTGCAGCAACAGGGGCAATGAAAATCGCAAGAGTAACTCTTAAACTCGCAGGGCGCTTGCGACGTGCGACACAAGTCCACTCGAAATCCCTAGCGGCCTTAAAGACTCAAGGTAATATTGCGGTTACGAACATCACGAAACGAATGAAAGAAGTAGAGAGTCGGATAGCAAAACTAGAGCGAAATGGGCACACGAGCACTGCGCGTTCGGATACCAATGATGGAGCACACAGGATTGTGTCTCCGAGGAAAAGCCCGCCGTGCTCTAGCCCGGTGACAGCGTGCGGAACAAACAATGCACACGCAGAAACAGCGAGTAATAGCTCCAATAATTGCAGCCCACTTAGAAGAGTGAATGCTGAATGCCACTTCCACTGTGATACAGACGTAGCACATCACAGTTATCAGCAAGATAGATCAGGACACTCCGCAGACGTGCAAGTATCGGAAACGTCTGACAACACCAGTGCGAGGATCGGACAGAATTTTGATCACAATCACTTCCTGTCGATACTCAAATTCCAGAAGTTCAAAGATAATGGAGGGTCGATGCATCCGAAGAGCTGGGTGATGCAATTTACTAATTCATTACCGTCGTCATGGCCAACCCAGGCCAAATTAGAATTCATGTGTGGACACATCGAAGGCCAAGCCGCGGAAAAGATGCGGGGCGTGGCAGCGACGTGTCGGACTTATCAGGAATTTGTTGGTGCATTCCTGCGGACCTACTGGTCAAAGGAAACGCAAGACAGGATTAAAGAGGAAATAATATTTTGTCCTGAACTGGAAGTGTCCGGGCATAAGAGCGCAACCAAATTTTTTGATGATTTACTCAAGAAGAATCAGTTTTTAGATAGTCCATACAGCAACGGAGAAATTATTAAATTTTGCTTTTCGAAATTGCCAGTTAGGTATCAACAGACACTTGTCGGGAAGTGTGGATCTGACATAGATGCATTCAAGAGTCTACTGCGCGAACTCGAAGTAGTCTTCGATAAACAAGACGCAAAGGACAGGAAGAAGGCGCAAAATAACAAATACCACGGGCCAGCAAGGGAAGACGACAACAGATCGCATAATCGCACTGGTCAGTTAGGAAACCAGGGTTACCGAGATCAAGGTTACGCTATTCAAGGTTATGGAAACCAGAGACACGGAAACCAGAACGTCAGGGAACAGGGTCAATCCAGACAAGCAATCTGGGACAGGAGGAATGAAGAACGGCAAAGCGACCGTAATTGGAGGGAGCGAAATCAAGGACAACAGGAGAACCAGGAGATTGAAATTAGACCTCCAAATCCTAATGCACGTCAGGGGAGGGGGAGTCTAAGAAGGGATTGACGCTAGTCCATAGGACTCCACCACTTCTCTCACATAAAGGTGTTCGTAGAATAGTAGTAGTGTAAGAAATGTACATAGTAGAATAGGCAAAGATATGAACCTTTTTTCGGGGAACAATAATCGTTACATTAATAGATTAAGATTGTTAAAGTATTAACACGCTGCGTTGTCTTGCATAAGAATTTACTGCTGCTATCCTCTTTTTGTTTATGTTCGCGATCTCCAATGTCGATGGAGTAGGAGACACTACCTTTTCATGAGCAATGTTTTTGTCCCTTCCTATCTGGTGTCCATGTTGAGGGATAATGATGAGTGACGAGATGTCGCACAAACGGGCGCATACAAGAACGTGCTCTTAGAAGCGTTCTGAGAAGTCGTGATACGCTCCATAGCGGCCACAACCAGTTCGTGAGTCGTTCATACCAATGCTTGCAGGCACGCGTCAGTGCACTGCAAGATTGTGGTATATTGCGTGATTTCGAGGGTGAATATGGGCAGTATAGTTTTTGCAGAGCTGCGCCGGTATCGTTGTCTTGCAAGTCGGGGTGAACCTGTGAGCATTTGACTCTAATGGTGCCCTAGACGAGAGAAATGAGGGCATAAAAGCCTACCATGCTAATGTGCTGGTTGGGGATTTAGCGTGCTGCTCGTTTTTGTCACAGATGAATCACCAAGGAATTGTACTTGGATATTCGTGACATACTGTGTAGCTGGCGTGTGTTGGGTGTCTGAATCCTCAACAGGAACCAGTCCTGGCTTGGTCATATTACATTGCTTCTGGAAAGGTGTGCTTTGATCGCAAAAACCGCATCACATAGAGAAGGAAGTTGCAACTATAAATTTATTGTCGTGTATAGCCATGGCTAACCCAGTCTCTGGAGTTTCAGTGAGGCGTAATGAAAACTCGGAGGTCATGTCGTACGGCGCGCACATCACTGTCGTCAATAGCGGCGAGCAGCAAGACATCTCAGCGTAACAGGAACTATGTAAGGGTATTGTATAAGGTAAATAAAAAAAAAAAAATAAATAAATAAATAAATAAAATAAAATAAATAAATAAATAAATAAAAGGGAAAGTACGATACTAGGATAAGTTAAACTGTAGGATTTAACAATAACTAGATTAATATTGTGGGGGTTTTCTACCACAAGTGTGGCGCGCGCCTGTTGAGTTGCTATTTTTCAGGTCACCAAACCACAGACCCGAGATGGAGGGACGACGGGCGAGCGAAAGTAGCGTAGTTGCATGTTCTTTATAGCACAGTAAAACTTAGACCTGCATAACAACATAATTTAATTAAAAGACGTAGAATGTAGATCGTTGGGATATGGTAGTTAATTCTTGAAGCATGTCTACTGTCGATCTATATAATTAATAGTAATATTAGTGCGGGCCCGCACATTTAGTTGTTCATCCATTACAAAGCATCAGTTATCACACACCATGTACATACTGAGATCGGTCTCTACACATATATCAAAATAAATTATTTCCATGTCTAGATTAGATGTTATAATGATTGCCATAGATTAATAACTATAAAAGTAAAATAAGAGTGTCTGAAATGACAGACCATCAATGTTTCATTATGTAAATTTATTATAACATAGAAGGTCATGGGAAAAAGTTAGGCATAAGACTTTTGTAAGAATTGTACAGATGACGAGGAACGTGGCAATGCAGAGGCCAGCCAGCGCAAAAACAAGAGGTCTTCGGCTACCTGCTAGAGGGCGAGCGTCCCGTCCTACACGCTGACAGTCACCCGGCTGCCTACCTGAGGGATTACACGGGACCCTCGCCCCACCACAAGCGAAAGTGGGGCTGGCCGTTGACCCTGACACGCGACAGCCTGCTAGCTCTCCGGACGCGGCAGCCGCTTGGAGGGATTCCCTGCGGCAGACCACGTTGTCGTGAGTACACGAAGAACATCACATATCGTGTCAGAACCTGCGCCTCATGTGCCTCAGGACAGAAAGGGACGCTCTATACTCACCTGTTTGGGTTTTTACAACTCACTAGCATTGGCCGATCTGCATACACAAAGCAGTATCGTGCCACACTAACAAATGTATGGTCTCATGTCTTACTTCTCCTCTCTATTAGAGAGCAGTTTTTAACAATAGTCGCTCCTAGTTCGACCCTGTATGGATGACCTCACACACTTGTGGAGTCACTCCACGTGCCATCATCCCTCGTCGAACTGCAATATTGGGAAACATAAAGTTCTGTCCAGCGAGAGAAGAGACCTAGACTAGTGATGTATCCCAACGAGTAGACCTCAGAGACAATTAATCGACGTGAGGAGAGCCTATCACTGTGTCTTCCTACCGTACTGCCGTGATCATATGCGTGGGTCTGACTACAATCTCAACAGCGTACTGCAGACACTCCAGAACTCCCTATTGCTGTTGCCACAACGTAGCAACAACACCCGACGTTTAGCCTTATGTGATGTCAGTACTGTAGAATTTGTGAAGTGCTACGGATATTTCAAACAATGTAATTTAGTGCCTCATTCTCAGCACAGTCGTGAACTTTGTGCAATGTGCACGCACAATTTGATGCCCCATGAACCTTGTTTTTTTTCTTAAATTTCTTTTTCTTATGTTGTTTTTGTAATGTATGTTATACCTTGTATGCGTTTGTGTTTTACACTGTAATTCTTATTACAGATTACTGTATTGTTCTCCACACCATGTTTTTTTTGTATTTTGTGTTTATTGTTGTGTGTATGCAAACAGTGTGCCTGAAGTCCCCATAAACTGAAGCAGATACCACCACTGTCATTGTGAATGGACCATCAGTTCAGGGAACATTTTGTAAAGGTTATTCTTGCTGCAGGGAGACAGAATGAATCGGAGGTTGTAATTAGATTCTGAAAGCTCACAAAGAGATTGTTAACTTAAATATTATCATGTGTGAGTGAGGTCAGGTTAGTTTAATGATTAAAATTGTTGTAACATCTTGGGCATTTAATTGCGGAGCACTCCAACTCTGATTGTAAAGAATAAACTGCTCCATATTTGGCTCAGATGCCCGGGCCATGTTTAGAGCGTGAATGTCTGCGTGAATCGGTGTTTGGAAGGGGCTCCCTGGGTATGGATGTGTGATGTGAGTGTTAGTGTTCCATATTAAGAAGGTGAAGTTGGCTACATCATAAATAATCCTCCCTCTATGAGCTGCATTTTTCAGTTGCAATGATCTTTCTTATAGAGTGCGGTATGTGGAGTCACTTTGTAAGATTGTTCTTGGGCGATTGACTCACTACCTTGCTCCTAAGTGAGCCAACCGCTCACCAATTACAATCTAAAATGGCGTAGGGGCAATGAGAGGTGGCATGAGCCCCCTCTCATATTTCTATCTTACGATTCTCCTCTCTAGTTGCATGCGGTGGAGGGTTGCTTTTCCTTAACACGCGTACTTCCCACGCAGCGTCTCTCGTCACCCGGGTGGGCCAGTGACAGGCGGGCTCTGTGGAACTGGAGAGAGTTAAGCTGACGTGTGTGAGGCAGTCGAGTGAATGCTTTTCAGACGCCGACATTGTCAAGAGACACGCCCGCTGGGGTGTGAAGTAGCGGCTGGGCTAGAGGTTCCGTTACTTCAGAGAAACTTTGCGAAAACACTTTCTGGCGGGCTACCAGCGAGGCGTGGGAATGACTTGTGTACCCACGCAGTTGTGGCGGGAAAATTCCCGCACTTTCTGCAAAATCAGCACAGAAATTGGCGCCAAGAATCTCCATTGGTGGAATGGTAGTGCTCCGGCAATGGAGTGGAATTTCCGCCGGTTTTCGAGTTGCTGATTGGAACGTAACCACGGCCACTGTCGTGGGGGCGGGAATGTTCGGTGTTCGGCCTGTGCGGGTGCTCTAGGCAGTCGGCAGTCGCCTTTCGGTCGAGGACGTCGGAGCAGCCAGCCCTCGCCTGCGGTACGCTAGATCGTGTTCTGGGAGATAAGAAGACTGTTGGTAATGTACGTCCGCAGCACCGGCAGATAGGGATTTTCCTAGGTGATAATCAGAGCTCAGCAGAGCGCGCCTGTTCATCCTTTTCTAACTTTGTTCAGTTTCGAGTAGCAGCAATTACTATTGGGTTAGCTGTGTGTCTCTCTTGAGATTTGAGTGGAAAGGAATTGGCTCCACATACCACTTCGTCTTAAACCTCACGATCTAAGTTAGGGACAACTTCACCTTTACTGTGTTTGTATGAATCTCCAATTTTAGCCAATTTGATGTTTTATATTTCCTGTGTCTCTTTTACTATTCTGCGTTTAATCTTAATAAATCATATTGTTATTTTGGACAGAACTTTCTTTCTGTTAATCAATAGAGCAACCCTATCATTCCTCACTATGCTAATGAAACCTTTGTTTATTTAACTTATTTATCAAATTAAATTATTGCAGGTGCCAAACTCTCTTCTACTCCACTAGCAGGGTTGATTAGAGTCAGTTCGCGTATTTGTTTTATCCTTGTGCAACAGCAAAAGTCGGAGTTAGAATAGGGGGGGCTTAGAGCATGATTTACACATGTGGATTCTAGTAGAATTTAGTGATAAATACACTACTAGCCCCGGCACCTCGCAAACTTACGCTAAAGACAACACACACCCATGCCCAAGGGAAGACTCGAACTTCCGATGGGGGGAGCAGCGCGAACCGTGCCAAGGTGCCACGGACCGTGCGGCTATCCCACGCGGCTAGAGTGAATTAATCCAAGCGCCCAATAGTAACACAGTAGCAACTGATCTGGAACTACAACACACCTCGCATATAGTTATTAAGTGCTACGGTGTCCTTTCTTCAAGCTTTTGATGTAGCTTGATAATCTGCCTGCTGATGGTAGGTCCTCTCGGTCTTGGAGATTTTTCCGTCCCGTGCTGATAACCTGCGTGATCGCTGACAGGCGCGTCGGCGCGGCATGCAGCGGTTCCAGCTCTCCCTCGCCTCCTGGGGGGATTCCCCCGCTTCGCCGCAGGGCGGGGAAGTACCGCGCAGGCCGGCCGTGGTTTGCAGCGGCGTCCCGAGGGGGCGGCCGGCGTATCGCGGGCCCTAATCCGGCGCAGTCCCTATCGGCGATCGGCACAACACGCCGGCTTCCACGGCCGTAATCCCGCTCAAACGAATACAGGAGCGCGGGTGCCGCCACCGCCCCACAGACGTATATATATATATATGTGTAGGGCGGCGGCGGCCGAGGGGAGAATTGAAAAGGAGACGCGCCCGCCAGTACCGCCCCGCCCCGGCCATTATTGCAAATAAGATTGCCTAATAGTGGATTAAACCGAGCCGGCCCGCTGTTGCGCAGAGCTCACGAAACAATCTCGCTAATGAATGTGCCGACAGGAGCGGCGCGCGGCAGGTCTGCCAACGGCGGCAGGGGCGCCAACTTGTTGAAAGCCTACCGCTCGTTGCCAGCCCGGTCCCAAGTTTGTTCGAGCTCTGGGGAGTAGATGGGCTGGAAGCTCTTCCCTCGGATTTAGCTCGTTCAGTGCGCGGAAGTTGTGGCCTCGGATTTGGCTCGTGCAGTGCACCGGAGAGAAATACTGCTTTTGTGTATCGGGCTCTTGTACCAGAGCCTATAGTGAGGACACGACCACTAGCAGAGATGGTGCGCATGGAGAACGCTTCCTCCTGTCGTGAGTGGAATGACTGTAACGCAGTGGAGCGCATAGTGGTGGATGCGTAACTGATTGGCTTTATGATTGCCACTTCGAGGGTATAGCTTCAATGCCTGGTAATGTCAAAGATTAGTCATTGGTTGGAAATCTAGTCTGAGGTACACTGAGAACTACAATATCATGCACGCCTACATGTATACTCCACAATCCACTTCATGATGTGCAGCAGGCCGGCCGCTGTGGCCGAGCGGTTCTAGGCGCTTCAGTCCAGAACCGCGCTGCTGCTGCGGTCGCAGGTTCGAATCCTGCATCGGGCATGGATGTGTGTGATGTCCTTAGGTTAGCTAGGTTAAAGTAGTTCTAAGTCTAGGGGAATGATGACCTCAGATGTTAAGTCCCATACTTTCCAGAATGAGATTTTCACTCTGCAGCGGAGTATGGGCTGATATGAAACTTCCTGAGAGAGTAAAACTGTGTGCCGGACCGAGACTCGAACTCGGTATCATTCCCTTTCGCGGGAAAGTGTTCTACCAAGTGAGTTACTCAAGCACGACTCATGCCCCGTCCTCACAGCTTTACTTCTGCCAATATATCGTCTCCTACCTTCCAAACTTTACACAAGGTCTCCTGCAAAACTTACAGAACCAGCACTCCTGTAAGAAAGGATACTGCGGAGACATGGCTTAGCCACAGCCTGGGGGATGTTTCCAGTGTGAGATTTTCACTCTGCAGCGGAGGTCCAGAATTCGAGTCTCGGTCAGGCACACAGTTTTAATCTACCAGGAAATTTCATATCAGCGCACACTCCGCTGCACAGTGAAAATCTCATTCTGGAAACATCCCCCAGGCTGTGGCTAAGCTAGTTCTGCAAGGTTTGCAGGAGAGCTTCTGTAAAGTTTGGAAGGTAGGAGACGAGATACTGGCAGAAGTAAAGCTGTGAGGACGGGGCGTGAGTCGTGCTTGGGTAGCTCAGTTGGTGGAGCACTTGCCCGCGTAAGGCAAAGGTCCCGAGTTCGAGTCTCGGTCGGGCACAGAGTTTTAATCTGCCAGGAAGTCTCAAGTCCCATAGTGCCTAGAGCCATTGTAGCAGAGTGGATTTCGGCTACCATAATTTCTCATCTTCCCTGTGTCACTTGTGAATGGTACGTGGGAACAACTACCGTCGATAAACCATAGTATGGGCTCTAATTTATCTGATTTTCTCGTTGTGGTCATTTCGTGGTATACGTGTATGGGAGGAAGTACTATGGTGCCGGAGTCTTTTTGCAAAGTACGCTGCCGCAACTTCAACAGCAGACCTCTTCGTCACTCACAACCCCTCTCTTCCATGTCTAGAGGGACTTACTGGCGTTTTTGAAGTATCTCCACATCACTCCCCACGCTTATTATACACTACTGGCCATTAAAATTGCTACACCGCTAAGATGACGTGCTACAGACGCGTAATTTAACCGACAGGTAAAAGACGCTGTGATATGCAAACGATTAGCTTTTCAGAGCATTCACACAAGGTTGGCGCCGGTGGCGACACCTACAACGTGCTCACATTAGGAAAGTTTCCAACCGATTTCTCATACACAAACAGCAGTTGACCGGCGTTGCCTGGTGAAACGTTGTTGTAATGCCTCGTGTAAGGAGGGGAAATGCGTATCATCACGTTTCCGACTTTGATAAAGGTCGGATTGTAGCCTATCGCGACATTGCTCCTCGCGTTGGTCGAGATCCAATGACTGTTAGCAGAATATGGAATCGGTGGGTTCAGGAGGGTAATACGGAACGCCGTACTGGATCCCAACGGCCTCGTATCACTAGCAGTCGAAGTGACAGGCATCTTATCCGCATGGCTGTAAAGGATCGTGCAGATACGTCTCGATGCCTGAGTCAACAGATGGGGACGTTTGCAAGTCGACAACCGTCTGCACGAACAGTTCGACGACGTTTACAGCAGCTTCGACTATCAGCTCGGAGTCCATGGTTGCGGTTACCCTTGACGCTGCATCACAGACAGGAGCGCCTGCGATGGTGTACTCAACGGCGAACCTGGATGCACGAATGGCAAAACGTCATTTTTCGGGTGAATCCAGGTTCTGTTTACAGCATCATGCTGGTCGCATCCGTGTTTGGCGACATTGCGGTGAACGCTCATTGGAATCGTGTATTCGTCATCGCCATACTGGCGTATGACCCGGCGTGATGGTATGGGGTGCTATTGGTTACACGTCTCGGTCACCTCTTGTTCGCGCTGACGGCACATTGAACAGTGGACATTACATTTCAGATGTGCTACGAACCGTGGCTCCACCCTTCATTCGATCCCTGCGAAACCCTACATTTCAGCAGGATAATACACGACCGCATGTTGCAGGTCCTGTACGGTCCTTTCTGGATACAGAAAGTGTTCGACAGCTGCCCGGGTCAGCACATTCTCAAGATCTGTCAGCAATTTAAAACGTCTGGTCAATGGTGGGCGAGCAACTGGCTCGTCACAATACGCCAGTCAGTACTCTTGATGAACTGTGGTATCGTGTTGAAGCTGCATGGGCAGCTGTACCTGCACATGCCACCCAAGCTCTATTTGACTCAATGCCCAGGCGTATCAAGGCCGTTATTACGGCCAGAGGTGGATGTTCTCGGCATTGATTTCTCAGGATCTATGCACCCAAACTGTGTGAAAATGTAATCACATGTCAGTTGCAGTGTAATGTACACTCCTGGAAATGGAAAAAAGAACACATTGACACCGGTGTGTCAGACCCACCATACTTGCTCCGGACACTGCGAGAGGGCTGTACAAGCAATGATCACACGCACGGCACAGCGGACACACCAGGACCCGCGGTGTTGGCCGTCGAATGGCGCTAGCTGCGCAGCATTTGTGCACCGCCGCCGTCAGTGTCAGCCAGTTTGCCGTGGCATACGGAGCTCCATCGCAGTCTTTAACACTGGTAGCATGCCGCGACAGCGTGGACGTGAACCGTATGTGCAGTTGACGGACTTTGAGCGAGGGCGTATAGTGGGCATGCGGGAGGCCGGGTGGACGTACCGCCGAATTGCTCAACACGTGGGGCGTGAGGTCTCCACAGTACATCGATGTTGTCGCCAGTGGTCGGCGGAAGGTGCACGTGCCCGTCGACCTGGGACCGGACCGCAGCGACGCACGGATGCACGCCAAGACCGTAGGATCCTACGCAGTGCCGTAGGGGACCGCACCGCCACTTCCCAGCAAATTAGGGACACTGTTGCTCCTGGGGTATCGGCGAGGACCATTCGCAACCGTCTCCATGAAGCTGGGCTACGGTCCCGCACACCGTTAGGCCGTCTTCCGCTCACGCCCCAACATCGTGCAGCCCGCCTCCAGTGGTGTCGCGACAGGCGTGAATGGAGGGACGAATGGAGACGTGTCGTCTTCAGCGATGAGAGTCGCTTCTGCCTCGGTGCCAATAATGGTCGTATGCGTGTTTGGCGCCGTGCAGGTGAGCGCCACAATCAGGACTGCATACGACCGAGGCACACAGGGCCAACACCCGGCATCATGGTGTGTGGAGCGATCTTCTACACTGGCCGTACACCACTGGTGATCGTCGAGGGGACACTGAATAGTGCACGGTACATCCAAACCGTCATCGAACCCATCGTTCTACCATTCCTAGACCGGCAAGGGAACTTGCTGTTCCAACAGGACAATGCACGTCCGCATGTATCCCGTGCCACCCAACGTGCTCTAGAAGGTGTAAGTCAACTACCCTGGCCAGCAAGATCTCCGGATCTGTCCCCCATTGAGCATGTTTGGGACTGGATGAAGCGTCGTCTCACGCGGTCTGCACGTCCAGCACGAACGCTGGTCCAACTGAGGCGCCAGGTGGAAATGGCATGGCAAGCCGTTCCACAGGACTACATCCAGCATCTCTACGATCGTCTCCATGGGAGAATAGCAGCCTGCATTGCTGCGAAAGGTGGATATACACTGTACTAGTGCCGACATTGTGCATGCTCTGTTGCCTGTGTCTATGTGCCTGTGGTTCTGTCAGTGTGATCATGTATCTGACCCCAGGAATGTGTCAATAAAGTTTCCCCTTCCTGGGACAATGAATTCACGGTGTTCTTATTTCAATTTCCAGGAGTGTATTTGTCCAATGAATACCCGTTTTATCATCTGCATTTCGTCTTGGTGTAGCAATTTTAATGGGCAGTAGTGTACAATCCCTTGACGGAACGTGCCGCTCTTCATTGGGATCTGTGATATCACAAATCGATAGTTCAGCACGACATATCAAGGTTGGTAACGGATTGGCAAGTTTTCATCTGGCAGACCGAATGGCGCGCACCCACTGCGTCAGTGCCCCGGCTGTATTACAAGCGCCCTCTGCTGCCGCCATATAGGACGGCCGGCGACATCCGCTTAACACACTCGCGCTTGGGGCCACTTCACTACGCGAGGCTGAGCGGACGCCGGGTGGTAGCCTCTTCCATGTTGTTATTGATAGCTGGACTCTGTTTCTTGGTACCTTATTTACACTACTCGCTATTAAAATTGCTACACCAAGAAGAAATGCAGATGATAAACGGGTTTTCATTGGACAAATACATGATACAAGAACTGACATGTGATTACATTTTCACGCAATTTGGGTGAATAGATCCTGAGAAATCAGTACCCAGAACAACCACCTCTGGCCGTAATAACGGCCTTGATACGCCTGGGCATTGAGTCAGACAGAGCTTGGATGGCGTGTACAGGTACAGCTGACCATGCAGCTTCAACACGATACCACAGTTCATCAAGAGTAGTGACTGGGGAACTGTGACGAGCCAGTTGCTCGGCCACCATTGACCAGACGTTTTCAATTGGTGAGAGATCTGGAGAATGTGCTGGCCAGGGTAGCAGTCGAACTTTTTATGGGTCCAGAAAGGCCGGTACAGAACCTCCAACATGCGGTCGTGTATTATCCTGCTGAAATGTAGGGTTTCACAGAGATTGAGTGAAGGGTAGAGCCACGGGTCGTAACACATCTGAAATGTAACGTCCACGCTCAAAGTACAGTCAATGCGAACAATAGGTGACCGAGACGTGTAACCAATAGCACCCCATACCATCATGCCGGGTGATACGCCAGTATGGCGATGACGATCACACGCTTCCAATGTACGTTCACCGCGATATCGCCAAATATAGATGCGACCATCATGATGCTGTAAACAGAACCTGGATTCATCCGAAAAAATGACGCTTTGCCATTCGTGCACCCAGGTTCGTCGTTGAGTACACCATCGCAGGCGCTCCTGTCCGTGATGCAGCGTCAAGGGTAACCGCAGCCACGGTCTCCGAGCTGATAGTCCGTGCTGCTGCAAACGTCGTCGAACTGTTCGCGCAGATGGTTGTTGTCTTGCAAACGTCCCCATCTTTTGACTCAGGGGTCGAGACGTGGCTGCACGATCCGTTACAGCCATGCGGATAAGATGCCTGTCATCTCGACTGCTAGTGATACGAGGCCGTTGGGATCCAGCACGGCGTTCCGTATTAGCCTCCTGAACCCACCGATTCCATATTCTGCTAACAGTCATTGGATCTCGACCAACGCGAGCAGCAATGTCGCAATACGACAAACCACAATCGCGATAGGCTACAATCCAACCCGTATCAATTTCGGAAACGTGATGGTAGGCATTTCTCCTCCTTAAACGAGGCACCACAACAACGTTTCACCAGGCAACGCCGGTCAACTGCTGTTTGTGTATGAGAAATCGGTTGGAAACTTTCCTCATGTCAGCACGTTGTAGGTGTCTTCACCGGCGCCAACCTTGTGTGAATGCTCTGATAAGCTAATCATTTGCATATCACAGTATCTTCTTCCTATCGGTTAAATTACGCATCTGTAGCACGTCATCTTCGTGGTGTAGCAATTTTAATGGCCAGTAGTGTATTATCAGTCTTCGTATGCTTGGAGAAATACTAGTTAAGTAAATCTTCTGTCCGCTGTGCTACATTGTTCGCTAATTGTTTCTGTTCCTGTCCAGCTTTCGTGTGACGACAGTGTCACACTAGTCTGTAACCTCCTTACCGCTGTTTACAGAGTTGAATACAACAGGATCTTCTCTCACTAGTGTTAATTCCACTTAGCGATGTTCGCAGACTGGTGAACAAGAATCGGTCAAACGAGTGTTTTGTAAGCCACAACTTTCTTTGGATGAAATGTTCCTTTACTCTTGCACTGCATCTCAGCCTGGTTTTTCTCACTATTTGTTTGATGTGGTCATTCCACTTACAGGGTGTTTCAAAAATGACCGGTATATTTGAAACGGCAATAAAAACTAAACGAGCAGCGATAGAAATACACCGTTTGTTGCAATATGCTTGGGACAACAGTACATTTTCAGGCGGCCAAACTTTCGAAATTACAGTAGTTACAATTTTCAACAACAGATGGCGCTGCAAGTGATGTGAAAGATATAGAAGACAACGCAGTCTGTGGGTGCGCCATTCTGTACGTCGTCTTTCTGCTGTAAGCGTGTGCTGTTCACAGCGTGCAAGTGTGCTGTAGACAACATGGTTTATTCCTTAGAACAGAGGATTTTTCTGGTGTTGGAATTCCACCGCCTAGAACACAGTGTTGTTGCAACAAGACGAAGTTTTCAACGGAGGTTTAATGTAACCAAAGGACCGAAAAGCGATACAATAAAGGATCTGTTTGAAAAATTTAAACGGACTGGGAACGTGACGGATGAACGTGCTCGAAAGGTAGGGCGACCGCGTACGGCAACCACAGAGGGCAACGCGCAGCTAGTGCAGGAGGTGATCCGACAGCGGCCTCGGGTTTCCGTTCGCCGTGTTGCAGCTGCGGTCCAAATGACGCCAACGTCCACGTATCGTCTCATGCGCCAGAGTTTACACCTCTATCCATACAAAATTCAAACGCGACAACCCCTCAGCGCCGCTACCATTGCTGCACGAGAGACATTCGCTAACGATATAGTGCACAGGATTGATGACGGCGATATGCATGTGGGCAGCATTTGGTTTACTGACGAAGCTTATTTTTACCTGGACGGCTTCGTCAATAAACAGAACTGGCGCATATGGGGAACCGAAAAGCCCCATGTTGCAGTCCCATCGTCCCTGCATCCTCAAAAAGTACTGGTCTGGGCCGCCATTTCTTCCAAAGGAATCATTGGCCCATTTTTCAGATCCGAAACGATTACTGCATCACGCTATCTGGACATTCTTCGTTAATTTGTGGCGGTACAAACTGCCTTAGACGACACTGCGAACACCTCGTGGTTTATGCAAGATGGTGCCCGGCCACATCGCACGGCCGACGTCTTTAATTTCCTGAATGAATATTTCGATGATCGTGTGATTGCTTTGGGCTATCCGAAACATACAGGAGGCTGCGTGGATTGGCCTCCCTATTCGCCGGACATGAACCCCTGTGACTTCTTTCCGTGGGGACACTTGAAAGACCAGATGTACCGCCAGAATCCAGAAACAATTGAACAGCTGAAGCAGTACATCTCATCTGCATGTGAAGCCATTCCGCCAGACACGTTGTCAAAGGTTTCGGGTAATTTCATTCAGAGACTACGCCATATTATTGCTACGCATGGTGGATATGTGGAAAATATCGTACTATAGAGTTTCCCAGACCGCAGCGCCATCTGTTGTTGAAAATTGTAACTGCTGTAATTTCGAAAGTTTGTCTGCCTGAAAATGTACTGTTGTCCCAAGCATATTGCAACAAACGGTGTATTTCTATCGCTGCTCGTTTAGTTTTTATTGCCGTTTCAAATATACCGGTCATTTTTGAAACACCCTGTAGGTGCTGTAAAGAGGATTTGATAGATAAAGTTTTGATGAGGAACCCTACGTCCGGAAATGAACCATTCGAACATATTGTAAGGTGGCTATAATTTCGCACCTTAAAAGCACTCGCGCACATACTTTCCCATGAACTGCAACCACAATTTGATATCATTTGATAGGATGTACATCGTACATATGAATATTTAAAGGATACTGACATTGTCACGTACGCCTTGTAAATAATTGTCAATCCTTATTGCATGAAAGGTGAAGGAGTGTGTTTGTTATAAAAACGGCATAATGAATGATTGCCTATACTAGTAGAGGTTGGAACGCCAGAGGAAATGAAACTGCAGCCGGAACTCAAGGACTGGGTCGAAGGCCCACACAGGTGTGATGGTCCTGCTTAAACACAGGAAGTAGCAACACGGACATTGAGACACCTGAGCGCTGGGGCACAATAGAGTCGCGACCAGCCGCTAATGTAGTAGGACCGGAAGGATAACCGGATAATACACTCCTGGAAATGGAAAAAAGAACACATTGACACCGGTGTGTCAGACCCACCATACTTGCTCCGGACACTGCGAGAGGGCTGTACAAGCAATGATCACACGCACGGCACAGCGGACACACCAGGAACCGCGGTGTTGGCCGTCGAATGGCGCTAGCTGCGCAGCATTTGTGCACCGCCGCCGTCAGTGTCAGCCAGTTTGCCGTGGCATACGGAGCTCCATCGCAGTCTTTAACACTGGTAGCATGCCGCGACAGCGTGGACGTGAACCGTATGTGCAGTTGACGGACTTTGAGCGAGGGCGTATAGTGGGCATGCGGGAGGCCGGGTGGACGTACCGCCGAATTGCTCAACACGTGGGGCGTGAGGTCTCCACAGTACATCGATGTTGTCGCCAGTGGTCGGCGGAAGGTGCACGTGCCCGTCGACCTGGGACCGGACCGCAGCGACGCACGGATGCACGCCAAGACCGTAGGATCCTACGCAGTGCCGTAGGGGACCGCACCGCCACTTCCCAGCAAATTAGGGACACTGTTGCTCCTGGGGTATCGGCGAGGACCATTCGCAACCGTCTCCATGAAGCTGGGCTACGGTCCCGCACACCGTTAGGCCGTCTTCCGCTCACGCCCCAACATCGTGCAGCCCGCCTCCAGTGGTGTCGCGACAGGCGTGAATGGAGGGACGAATGGAGACGTGTCGTCTTCAGCGATGAGAGTCGCTTCTGCGTTGGTGCCAATGATGGTCGTATGCGTGTTTGGCGCCGTGCAGGTGAGCGCCACAATCAGGACTGCATACGACCGAGGCACACAGGGCCAACACCCGGCATCATGGTGTGGGGAGCGATCTCCTACACTGGCCGTACACCACTGGTGATCGTCGAGGGGACACTGAATAGTGCACGGTACATCCAAACCGTCATCGAACCCATCGTTCTACCATTCCTAGACCGGCAAGGGAACTTGCTGTTCCAACAGGACAATGCACGTCCGCATGTATCCCGTGCCACCCAACGTGCTCTAGAAGGTGTAAGTCAACTACCCTGGCCAGCAAGATCTCCGGATCTGTCCCCCATTGAGCATGTTTGGGACTGGATGAAGCGTCGTCTCACGCGGTCTGCACGTCCGGCACGAACGCTGGTCCAACTGAGGCGCCAGGTGGAAATGGCATGGCAAGCCGTTCCACAGGACTACATCCAGCATCTCTACGATCGTCTCCATGGGAGAATAGCAGCCTGCATTGCTGCGAAAGGTGGATATACACTGTACTAGTGCCGACATTGTGCATGCTCTGTTGCCTGTGTTTATGTGCCTGTGGTTCTGTCAGTGTGATCATGTGATGTATCTGACCCCAGGAATGTGTCAATAAAGTTTCCCCTTCCTGGGACAATGAATTCACGGTGTTCTTATTTCAATTTCCAGGAGTGTACTTCTTAACTTTGCAAATCTTGGACGCAGGTGAGAGGAACGAAGAAGCGGCACCTCGGAAACGACGCAGTCTGGGTTATTTCCAAGGCTTCTTACTCAGAAGCGTACCATTGTATGAGTATAGGTATTTCCTCGCAAACTTTCCGCGCCGGACGACAAAAGGCTAAAATATGGTTGGTCGGCGTTCGGAAGAGTCTATAGAGAGGGAGAATATTCTGTGGTTTCGGGAATATGATTCGTTTTCGGAATTATGATGGTGACGAGCTGAGCCTTGCTGGGAGGCCAGCAGTGGAGAGACGAGGTCTTGCCTTCTGAGCGTCCATGTGTGATGGTCGCTCGATATCAGCTTTGTTGGTATAGACGGACTTGCTGTCTTTGCTCTCAGAAGAGTTTATAGTTAGAACAGTTAGGCACTGTACTGTCGCGAACCTATACGATTCTGGGCTTCACCTCCTGGTTGGAAGTCGTCGTTGAGTACGCAGCGGTCAATAATTGAGAGCACTTCCTCTGCCTATACTTACGTTGAGACGTTATCTGAACAACGTCCTTGTGGCTGGGAGTTCGCGTATCTCGTCTGTAGAACACAGAGAGGAGAAGACAGAATTAGTGTATATTAGTCAGAGGACCGCCTTCTGCCGTCCTAGTGTTTGAAACAGTTTATTTGTAGCTGTTCTTCCATCGTCGCAGACGAGTACGAGAACCATCAGTTTGACGCACCAGACGCAGTACATATGATGATATCGCAAATTGCTTCGGCTTATTAGGGCTATAAAAGCTAAACAGATGTGATCACGTTAGTTTATTTTCACTGAGGTTCCACACCACCGTAGATCATCTTTGAAAGTAGTGTCTTCTAGTATTTGGTATGTAGATGATGTGTCATTTCGCGTTATTGATATTAGACCGCGCAGTCATAATAAGGGGCAGAATTTGGCAAGTGATTAGTAATTTTGCTTAAGAAATGTAAACTTTGTAATCTAAAGGTTTTGTTTTAAATGTACAATAAATATATAAGCAGCAACAACGTTTATCATTTAGTAGCATTAGTTGTCTTCATTATTCATTTATATTTAGATTGTAATTTATAGAATGAAGAGATCCTAATATCTGCTTCAGGGGGTAGGCAGACAGGGCCAAATCTTCATTTAGCGTTTCGTTACGCACATTCATTTTACACCCGCCTGGAGCATCTTGGAATATAATAATTTTGTAAATTTGATCCCTTTCAAATTTCCTGCTTCACGATACAGTACGTAATGACCTAGGTGCACAACGCATGTATCGAGACAATTTTCAGAATTGTCCCAGCCCTTAACATACCGTTTTCGTCCGACTACAACAACGGCGGCGAGAAAGTGGTACGTTCGCAACTTGGAGGGTGATTGTGGCGCTTCACGAATGCTCGCTAACTTTGTGGACCGTATATATGGAAACATGCGTCGCAGATACATCTTGTGCAACGAACAGCAGTTTTCTCACGTGGATCAGCTGCTGTAGAGCGCACGCGTGTGTGAATCGGGAGATCTGAAAGTGATCCCATCTTCAAACTTACTTATACATGCAAACTATACAATGCCGGACATGAGTTCTTTACCAAGTCACCTCTACAATCCCTAGAAGTCTGTATCAGCAGCTGTTAGACACCTTCTACGTTAAGTTCCACCTCGTAATGCTCTGGAAACCTGAACCATGTTCAAGGCGATTTTGTAAAAATGTGCGACGAGTAATGAACTTAGTTTCTCTGAACCACATGGTTTAACAAAGACGCACTGGTGCATAGTAGGCATCCGAACGTGACTCGAAGTCTGGATTCTATCTTTCGCTGACGATTAAGTAAATGGAGCAGGGCTTCGAAAATAAAGGCTTAAATATGATTTTGTGGCTCACAGCCGATGCTACGACTTGACGGTCATACGCGGCTGCAGTCGCTCGTGTGCCGCTTAGAACGCGCTGTTTTACAACAACGCGACTTATTTTATGAGACGTTGTCACGCTTAAAAGTCACTTTCACAACAAGCGAGTCTTATGTCAAGGTCATCCTAGCGCCAGGTTCCTTTCTCTCCCCGTACAGATTCTCGCATTACGTCTTTCACCGACAAGGTCTGGCGATGTTCCAGGCTTGGTAACCTCGCCTGTTCAAACACCGGGATTTCTTACCTGTGACGGTGCAGGAGCGTTAAGAATAACGTGCTTTACAGAATAACAAAGGCAACAAATACTCGAGCGTTCCTGAACCTAGTGCACAATATAATGGAATTAGACGATGTATAGAATCATGAGCTACTTTGAACAAGGTATGCCTCGGGCATGGATGTCTGTGATGTCCTTAGGTTAGTTAGGTTTAACTAGTTCTAAGTTCTAGGGGACTAATGATCTCAGCAGTTGAGTCCCATAGTGCTCAGAGCCATTTGAACCATTTGAACAAGGTATACAACATAATGCACCAGGGTAACGAAGACAAGCTTTGATTGTAGAGACTTAGGCGTCAATATTTATTCCTCCGAATATTATTAAAGCTTTAGTTCGTTAAATTACCAATACAATTTTAGTGGACGTAATTTTGCTAACAGTGGTGCCGATGAATGTTCCATGATACTGTGCGTATGCTTAGCAGAGATTTGACCGATATACTTGTTGACCAAACACAACGTTTGTAACAACTTTTTCGTTGCTTTGCAATGACAGCGATGAATAAGGATTTAATTTCATTGCTGGAGACGATTGACTGGTTAACTCCTGAAAATAGCCGCGGTCGATTTCCTGTTATGCAATTTAAACTTTTGCTCCACCTCCAAAGACGTCGACCTTGACGGGAGGTAAAAATCTAATCTTCTTCTTCTTTCCATTTTTGTTTAACATTCTCTCCGCAAGCAGCTGCAAACGTGTCCTCCTCTGGTCGTAAGATGAGTTTTTGTTTTACAGATTTACCTTAGGGTTTGATAACAATCATTTCTGGTGCTCCTGCTCTTGCTGTTTAAAAACTTTTTTTAACTAACACTACGGACGTTTGAACTGAATTCTGTGATAGTTATACGAGGGTTGTACAGAAAATAAGTTCCGATCGGTCGCTAAATGGAAATCACAGTGAAAATCAGAAACATTTTATTTGCAAGACTTAGCTGCACTTTCCAGATACTTCTCTACATAGTCACCGCTCCGGCTTAGACATTTGTCGGAGCCTTATACCAAATTTCCAACACCATCGTCATAGAAGGCAGCCGCCTGTGCTTTCCAATAATTCTCTACGCTGGTCTATAGCTCGTAGCCTGCGTCCAAGAATTGTCTTCGTATCCAGCGTTTCATGTGAACAGAGATGATACTCAAGATGAGCCAATAAGGGCTGTGTTGTGGGTGATCGAACGCTTCCCATCGAAAAGACTGCAGGAGGATCTTCACTGCCCCTGCAGGGTGCGGCTGAGAATTGCCATGGAGAAGGAAGTGCGTGGCAGTTGTGTTAGGTGGGTTGCATTCATTAAGGCGAAGCCCCTCAGCGGGCCCTCCTACTTGGCCTGAGACATTGTTGTCCTAGGCACCTTTACTCGCTCACAGTGCGCTCGCAACTGAAAAGAACCTCTTGATGCGATCGACAGTCATAGTAGAGACACTGCCCAACACATCTGTGCAAAGCTTCTTCGGGTTTTCACTGTGGTGTCCATTTCACGACCGATCGGAACTTACTTTCTGGACAACCCTCGTAACAGAGTAAAAAAAATCATGATGTGCAAGATTAAAAAAGTAGCTTTGTCCGGAACTATAAACAGAGATTGATTTAAGGTGACATATTTATATTTCCCAATTTTAAATACTTCAAGTTACACAAAAAACTAAGTGCTTATGATAGGTTTTGAAGCATCAGTATAAGCTTGACCTTTTCTTTGTAAGCAAATTGTAGTACAAAAACTGTCGAAGATGGAATTTTAGTTTGGGAATGATAAAATCTAGCATGGCATAAAAATAAACTGGGGGTTGACAGCCACAGCGCCACAGGTGCTGAAGCAATGAAATTTGAAGCAGTAGTGGGACAAGAAGTGTTTGAGCAGCGCAAACACCAAACACAGTGTTCATACGTCATCGTAGCTGCGCATTCACAGTAACGCCTGTTTTGCGCCAATTGAAAGCTGCTCTCTGGCAGCTGTTTAAACGAACCTAGAGATGTTCCGTTGCTTGGAACCAGTATGACCTGAAGTTGGCAAGATAGGTAACGGTTCTATCTATCCCCTCCTTCTGGTGAAAGAGGTCCACTAAAATTTATGAACACACCAGTACTTTTCTGGTGGTCGTCTTGTTAGTATGACACATTTTTTCATTAATCTTATGTTACGGTCTGGAGTTAGGCTTCGAGTCATTATTTAATTATGTGGCGCTTTCAATCGGTTTTCACTTTAGTGCTACGATTACGTAGCTATTTTTGTTGTTGCTTTTAATCTGTTTTCACATGTAGAAATCGTCTTAGTGAGACGAAAGGAAACTTTTAAAAAGCTTTATGTCAGAGTTGTTGTGACTTTCATGTGCATGGTCGTGTCTTAATCTGCATCCTTTATTGGTGAGCACATCACGTGGCACAGTAGCCGATCAAAGGTCAACCGGAAGTGTTGAAATGAATGCATCACGATTTAAGTGACTGCAGCTAGTCATTTGGAGGTCATCTTTCTGAGAATGTTTTACCCAAACTTCAATTTTTTACACCTCCGAGGGACCATAGGCCATAATATGTGACATAACTGTCAACTTGATACGTCCATTCGTTTATGATAAAAAGGGTTTTAAAAGTCGGACACAGACAGACGGACAAAAAAGTGATACTGTATGGGTTTCATTTTTACCGATTGAGGTACGGAGTCCTGAAAAAAAAAGCAGAAAATTGTATAAAAAAGGTAGAAGATCTTAAAATGAAGCAAAGAAAATTCACTAAAAATGGGAAGGAACTGAACTTGGAAAAGATAGAAATACGAGACTGTGGTTTTAGAGATAGGAGACAAAGGTTTAGAGCCGGCCGCGGTGGTCTCGCGGTTAAGGCGCTCAGTCCGGAACCGCGCGACTGCTACGGTCGCAGGTTCGAATCCTGCCTCGGGCATGGATGTGTGTGATGTCCTTAGGTTAGTTAGGTTTAAGTAGTTCTAAGTTCTAGGGGACTGATGACCTCAGAAGTTAAGTCCTATAGTGCTCAGAGCCATTTGAACCATTTGAACAAAGGTTTAGAGCTTCTGGTATAAACAAAGGGGTTGGGTTGTAATGGTGAGGGAGGTAGATGGGCGGGTGGCTGGTAGGATACAGAAACGGAGTAAGGACTGGAAACTGGTAAAAAAAGGAAGTAATAGTGGAAAATAGAGAGAGACAGAGGGAGCCCACGTGTGGGGTAACACAGAGAGGGAAGAGTTAGAGTTACTAGGATAAAAGAATATTGGGTCGGATCTCATTGCTGGTAGAATGAGTCGGTTAAAGCTTCCCTGATGGAGGGTATGGAGTGTGTATAGGTGTAAGTTTAGTGGAATGTGTATATACGCGGCAGTGTACCAGGATTGGAAATTATGGGTGGGGTGGTGGCGGTGGGGGGGGGGGGGGGGAGGGAACAGAGGTGTTGTTTGAATTGAATTTGTGGATATTGTAGAACAAACGGAGCTCAGAATGGGGGAGAAGGAGTATGAAGTGATGAGTTGTACTTTCGTTAAGTTTTCTGATCGCTACATCCGCTTGCACCTTACATTAAACGCATGTCTGCAAGTTCCTACAAAGAGTATTGTTACATTTTCGATAGCCAGTCATGGACAGTAAACAGTGGTAAACTCCACTGTGCATCCATGACAGACGATTTTTACGATTTTTGACGGTTATGTCACCAACACCGGTGTGGCAGTTGTTATGAAACAGAGGTTTAGCTGTTTACAAACACTTCTTCAGAACGCTTTGCTCATTCAGAACCTCGTACCACCTGCAATACCCATTCCGACCATCAGTTCCTGCCCTCGAAATACTGAGCTTCGGGCCGGCCGGGGTGGCCGAGCGGTTCTAGGCGCTAAGGACTGGAACCGCGAGACTGCTACGGTCGCAGGTTCGAATCCTGCCTCGGGCATGGATGTGTGTGATGTTCTTAGGTTAGTTAGGTTTAAGTAGTTCTAAGTTCTAGGGGACTGATGACCTCAGAAGTTAAGTCCAATAGTACTCGGAGCCATTTTTGAACTGAGCTCTGGAAGCTCTACAGTTGCACAGTTTTGTCCCTAATGAGTTGGGCCACCTTGTATTCAGTGTTGATCACGCCGTCGCCTTGTGAGGTTATCCATTAACCTGTGATATCAAAACGTTCCCTCCTCCCGGCCTTGGAGCTCCTGCAGTCAGAATACTCGCCCCTTCAGCGCTGTGAGACACGCGACGTACTGCTCCGCTCGAAATGGGAGGCGTGCGTATGGCACATCTGGGTGGGAATCCGCCGGCTGGTGCAAGTATTTTTATTTAACGCCACTTTGGTGACTTGCGCATCAATGGCGGGGTAATGATGATGAGGACAACACAAATATCCAGTCTAGAGCGGAGAAAATCCCCGTCTCGGTCGGGATCGAACCCCGGGATCCTTGGTCCAGGGAAAGCAACTCTAACCACAAGACTATGAGCCGGTGACACTGCTCTGCAGATTTACTCGCAAACGTTTGTTGGCGGTCTCGGATAGATTCTCTGCATTGACGCGCTATTGAATTAGCTTAAATAATGGCAGCCTCGCTTTGACTGAAGAGACGTGTTTTAAATTGTCAGTATTCTTCTACTTCTGTTGTTGTTGTTGTGGTCTTCAGTCCTGAGACTGGTTTGATGCACTTCTCCATGCTACTCTATCCTGTGCAAGTTTCTTCATCTCCCAGTACCTACTGCAACCTACATCCTTCTGAATCTGCTTAGTGTATTCATCTCTTGGTCTCCCTCTACGATTTTTACCCTACACGCTGCCCTCCAATACTAAATTGGTGATCCCTTGATGCCTCAGAACATGTCCTACCAACCAATCCCTTCTTCTGGTCAAGTTGTGCCACAAACTTCTCTTCTCCCCAATCCTATTCAGTACCTCCTCATTAGTTATGTGATCTACCCATCTAATCTTCAGCATTCTTCTGTAGCACCACATTTCGAAAGCTTCTATTCTCTTCTTGTCCAAACTATTTATCGCCCATGTTTCACTTCCATACATGGCTACACTCCATACAAATACTTTCAGAAAAGACTTCCTGACACTTAAATCTATACTCGATGTTAACAAATTTCTCTTCTTCAGAAACGCTTTCCTTGCCATGGCCAGTCTACATTTTATATCCTCTCTACTTCGACCATCATCAGTTATTTTGCTCCCCAAATAGCAAAACTCCTTTACTACTTTAAGTGTCTCATTTCCTAATCTAATACCCTCAACATCACCCGATTTAATTCGACTACATTCCATTATCCTCATTTTGCTTTTGTTGATGTTCATCTTATATACTCCTCTCAAGATACTGTCCATTCCATTCAACTACTCTTCCAAGTCCTTTGCTGTCTCTGAGAGAATTACAATGTCATCGGCGAACCTCAAAGTTTTTATTTCTTCTCCATGGATTTTAGTACCTACTCCGAATTTTTCTTTTGTTTCCTTTACTGCTTGCTCAATATACATACTGAATAACATCGGGGAGAGGCTACAACCCTGTCTTACTCGCTTCCCAACCACTGCTTCCCTTTCATGTCCCTCGACTCGTATAACTGCCATCTGGTTTTTGTACAAATTGTAAATAGCCTTCCGCTCACTGTATTTTACCCCTGCCACCTTTAGAATTTGAAAGAGAGTATTCCAGTCAACATTGTCAAAAGCTTTCTCTAAGTCTACAAATGCTAGAAACGTAGGTTTGCCTTTCCTTAATCTTTCTTCTAAGATAAGTCGTAAGGTCAGTATTGCCTCACGTGTTCCAGTATTTCTACGGAATCCAAACTGATCTTCCCCGAGGTCGGCTTCTACTAGTTTTTCCATTCATTTTTCCATTCTACTTCTAACTGTCGTAAATCGAACCACTTTCGGGAAATTATTTATTTCTCCTTTGTGATGACTCTGGTCTGTCACATGGACGGATTCCTACCTGGAAATGGAGCAAAAAAGTTCTCGTGGATATGTGTCCGGGAATGCATCGTTGCCGGCCGCGGTGGTCTAGAGGTTCTGGTGCTGCAGTCCGGAACCGCGGGACTGCTACGGTCGCAGGTTCGAATCCTGCCCCGGGCATGGGTGTGTGTGATGTCTTTAGGTTAGTTAGGTTTAAGTAGTTCTAAGTTCTAGGGGACTTATGACCTAAGATGTTGAATCCCATAGTGCTTAGAGCCATTTGAACCATTTTTTGAATGCATCTTGGCTACGGTAGATTGCACCGACGAATGACAGTTCCTCTGTCCATGGCCCTTGTGTGTTGCAGGCTGTGTGACTGACGCAGCGTACTGTAAGCATCTGAATGGTCCGGCATTCATGTCGGAAACAAGCCGAGATGGTGTTTGCGTACGGCCAAGAAGATGGAAACGTTTGAGAGGCAGCACGGCTATACTAAACGAGTATCTTCACAGACGCCAACACATCACACAAACATTTACACCCATTTTGGGCGTTTATGTGATCATGGATCCTTTCAGGTAGACGAAAGGCAGGGAGGCGGCGGACTGTGCGTACACCACATTTGGATTATTGTATAAGCAATTTATGTTGTATTATCGTAAACTTTCTGAATGGAAACGCAAAGTCTGTCAATTCTGCCATATTAGCTCGTGTTTTCCTCAGTTCGTGACACCTTCAAATCTTCGGCAGTGCGTTGAAGTAGCGGAACTGCGAGAGGTTTCCCAATAGAAGTTCTCGCGTACAGAAGTCGCGCGAGTAAGCTGCTTTGCGTGTCTCTTAAGCCGGAGTGCTACAAAAGCACCTTTAAAAGCCGTGTTTGCCACGAGAGGTCCCGAGAGATTTGAATACAGCCCGTAGGTGGTCTGGAATCGGGGCCACCGCTACGTTTCCGTTAAGTGTGTAAAGCAAGCTACATTTATTCAGCCCTATATCTTTCCTTATCTTAATTGATGGAAGGAGAAAATATAAAAATGCAGTAAATGAAGCAGGCAAAAAGGAATACAAACGTCTCAAAAATGAGATCGACAGGAAGTGCAAAATGGCTAAGCAGGGATGGTTAGAGGACAAATGTAAGGATGTAGAGGCACGTAAGATAGATACTGCCTACAGGAAATTTAAAGCGACCTTTAGAGAAAGAGAACCACTTGCATGAATATCAAGAGCTCAGATGGAAACCCAGTTCTAAGCAAAGAAGGGAAAGCAGAAAGGTAGAAGGAGAATATAGAGGGTCTATACAAGGGCGATGTTCTTGAGGACAATGTTATAGAAATGGAAGAGAATGTAGATGAAGATGAAATAGGACATATGATACTGCGTGAAGAGTTTGACAGAGCACTGAAAGACCTAAGTCGAAACAAGGCCCCGGGAGTAGACAACATTCCATTAGAACTAGTGACAGCCTTGGGAGAGCCAGGCCTAACACAACTCTACGATCTGGTGAGCAAGATGTATGAGACAGGCGAAATACCCCAGACTTCAAATTCCAATCCCAAAGAAAGCAGGTGATGACAGATGTGAAAATTATCGAACTATCAGTTTAATAAGCCATGGCTGCAAAATACTAACACGTATTCTTTACAGACGATCGGAAAAACTGGTAGAAGCCGACTTCGGGGAAGATCAGTTTGGATTCCGTAGAAATGTTGGAACGCGTAGGGCAATACTGAACCTACGACTTATCTTAGAAAATAGATTAAGGAAAGGCAAACCTACGTTCCTAGCATTTGTAGACTTAGAGAAAGCTTTTGACAATATTGACTGGAATACTCTCTTTCAAATTCTTAAAGTGGCAGGCATAAAATACACGGAGCGAAAGCCTATTTACAATTTGTACAGAAACCAGATGGCAGTTATAAGAGTCGAGGGACATGAAACGGAAGTAGTGGCTGGAAAGGGAGTGAGACTGGGTTGTAGCCGATCCCCGATGTTATTCAATCTGTATATTGAGCAAGCAGTAAACGAAATAAAAGAAAAATTTTGAGTAGGTATTAAAATCCATGGAGAAGAAATAAAAACTTTGAGGTTCGCCGACGACACTGTAGTTCTGTCAGAGACAGCGAAGGACTTGGAAGAACAGCTGAACGGAATGGACAGTGTCTTGAAAGGAGGATATAAGATGAACATCAACAAAAGCAAAACGAGGATAATGGAATGTAGTCGAATTAAATCGGGTGATGCTGAGGGAAATAGATTAGGAAATGAGACACTTAAAGTAGTAAAGGAGTTTTGCTATTTGGGGAGCAAAATAACTCATGATGGTCGAAGTAGAGAGGACATAAAATGTAGACTGGCAATGGCAAGGAAAGCGTTTCTGAAGAAGAGAAATGTATTGATATCGAGTATAGATTTGTCAGGAATCGTTTCTGAAAGTATTTGTATGGAGTGTAGCCATGTATGGAAGTGAAACATTGACGATAAATAGTTTAGACAAGAAGAGAAAAGAAGCTTTCGAAATGTGGTGCTACAGAAGAATGCTGAAGATTAGATGGGTGGATCACATAAATAATGAGGAAGTATTGAATAGAATTGGAGAGAAGAGAAATTTGTGGCCCAACTTGACTAGACGAAGGGATCGGTTGGTAGGGCATATTCTGAGGCAACAAGGGATCACCAATTTAGCATTGGAGGGCAGCGTGGAGGGTAAAAATCGTAGAGAGAGACCAAGAGATGAATACACTAAGGAGATTGAGAAGGACGTAGGTTGCAGTAGGTACTGGGAGATGAAGAACGTTGCACAGGATAGAGTAGCATGGAGAGCTGCTTCAAACCAGTCTCTGGACTGAAGGTGACAACAACATATCTTTCCTCCAACGACAGGGCAAGGGCCGGTATTCTACCAGCTTCAGTTTGTTACCAGGGAAACAATTGATGCTGGATAAAAAAGTTCTGCAGACTTTTCCTTCACGCAGGAAGAGAGGGGGAGGTTATCGTTGTCAGTGTGGCGAACCTTGCAATTTCCTCCTATCCTATGGTAATTTTGAGAAGTGTGAGGGACAGTTTCGTCGGGGTTCGCTTGGAGTGTGGAGGTGTTGATTTCTGAGCGGGCACACGGCGGCTGGTCGTACCTGGTTTGTTGGAGAATTCCACTTTTGGAGACGGCTGCAGCTCGGCCGACCTTTATCGGGTTTCGAGTAAGTGTCGCGTTTAGAATTTGCGTTTGTCTTTGTACTGCACAGCTCAAAATTTGCGAGTCTTTTTCGTAACTTGTGACTGCATTTTATTGTTATTTCTTTACTGTACTGTCAAGGGGAGGCCGCCAATTGTGAAATTCAGATTCGATTCATACTGTGCATAATAAAAGCTCATGGCCAGAGGTGTAATGTGGCAAAGCAGCAAGATGCACTTCTCAGCCGTTGTCGAGAAAATCGACAGTTAAAAGAAACCGTTGCGGTGAAATACTCTCTACGATTATTAATTTTCTGCAGCGTCGTGGTGCAGCGGTAAGCGCTTGGGTTCGTAATCCGAAGGTCGCCGGATCGAATCTCGCGCCATGCAATTTTTTTTTATTATTTGTTTTTTGTAATTAATATATATATAATTCCCGGCAATCAGTAGCAACAATTATGCATATAATAAGTTGTTGAAAGTCGTTTGTCGTGGAAAAATAAAACTTGAAATAAAAAACAATATCACAAATAGTATTCAAGTGGATACAATTTATTGAAAAGTTCGGTATACACTCGCACATAATTAACAATTAGTGACCAGAAGTAGCTGGAGTATCGCACGAACCAGAGTGATAGTTATCATAGAAACATGGAAAGCAGAAAACAGCACGACATCGAGCACATCTGATAAACGATGCGTTTTTACAAGAACAATTGTTTTTTAAATTATCTGTTGGGAAACACACCTGATTGACATTCTGAAAAATTGTTCTATCGTTCGTCAGGTTAGATGCATACCACGCGTATCGTATCATATCGGCAAAAATCGGAGAAGACAATTGGTGGTGGACGATATATATATATATATATATATATATATATATATATATATATATATATATATATATATGTGTGTGTGTGTGTGTGTGTGTGTTTGTATACATTTGAATTACAAAAAACAAAAACAAAAAAGTTGCATAGCGCGAGATTCGATCCGGTGACCTTCGGATTACGAACCCGAGCGCTTACCGCTGCGCCACGACGCTGCAGAAAATTAATAATCCTAGAGAGTATTCACCGCAACGGTTTCTTTTAACTGTCGATTTTCTCGACAACGGCTGAGAAGTGCATCTTGGTGCTTTGGCACATTACACCTCTGGCCATGAGCTTTTATTATGCACAGTATGAATCGAATCTGAATTTCACAATTGGCGGCCTCCCCTTGTGAGATCTAGAGTTGATGCTATACAGTATATGCAAGTTTTATCAGTCGCCTAGACTTTGGAATGTGATTTGCATATCAATCTACAGCCTTCCACAGTGCGTTCAGGTGATTTCTACACAGATAGGGTTTCCATTAATCTGAATATTATCACGTTGGTGACCCAGAGAACACTAGAAATTGTCGTAATATTGTTACTTACGGTTTTTGACGGAAGTAATTGCGAATAAACACAACCTCAGTTTAAATCAGTGACTGAGATCAAATAAATTAGTATATTTGGATATAACTTTTCCCACTGCATCAGCACCTTCACCGAGCGAGGTGGCGCAGTGGTTAGCACACTGGACTCGCATTCGGGAGGACGACGGTTCAATCCCGTCTCCAGCCATCCCGATTTAGGTTTTCCGTGATTTCCCTAAATCGTTTCAGGCAAATGCCGGGATGGTTCCTTTGAAAGGGCACGGCCGATTTCCTTCCCCATCCTTCCCTAACCCGAGCTTGCGCTCCGTCTCTAATGACCTCGTTGTCGACGAGACGTTAAAACAACATTAACCTAACCATCAGCACCTTCCACAACATTCTGATGAAGGGACCCTTATAAAATAAATATTGTCAATGGATCCTTGTTCACTGAATTGCGTATCACTGTCACGGTGTTTCCAATGTTATACGGGCGTCATAACAAGAAACATATTGCTCTCTTTTAATCTTGAAAGTTAGCAAGGCCAGGTTTTTATTATATGAATTTAATTAAATTTTTATTTCGTTTATAATGAAATTTCAGATGCATTAGTACGTAGCGCTGTGTATAACTATCAACTCAACAGTTGTACGGTTGTGTTGGCTTCTATCTGAGCACAGAAACGGTTGTTTGGGCTTTTGTGTATTGAGTTCACGAGTGTCCAGCCAGCTTGCACTAACAACTGCTGAACCCCTGTTGCCTCGCACACGTACTTACAACAGCAGTGACAGCCGCAACTTCAAATGTTGTGCAAGACATCAAACAAAAAGAACAATCAAATTATTGAGTGAAATTGTAATTTTCAGTATTAAAACAAACTTAGCTAACATAATTAAGTCAACACATCAGAAACATACACTAGTGTGCAAACCTTAACCACGAAAGTAACTTTCACATGTCGTGTCACTGCCGAGTAACAAAGCTAGATAAAACTTGGCTGCCGTAGAAGGAACTGCTACAGTATAGTGCAGAATATAACATAAGAAAGAAATATGTAATGAGACTAACAGAAATGACGATTTTATTCAAAGGCAGTAATTACACTTACGTCGCAGTGATTCATGACGGTCGCCCTCGATGTGTTACGGCAGTGAAAGGAGCATGTGACCACTGGAGACGGTGCCAGAAGTTCCTCCATAAACTCGTAACACATCACACACACATGTCATGCTAACCAACGTAAATCCACCTGGGGTTCAAACCTCTGAAACGCGTCGTGGAGATAAATAAACAGTGACTGGTAATAGTAAACTTGTTGTTTCATTTCATGTCAATAACAGTCACGATGAAGCCTAATCTAAAATGTTCGCATTTATAGGTCCTTCGGGAATTACAGATAGTTCGTCCATCCCGGGAATCTACACTCCTGGAAATTGAAATAAGAACACCGTGAATTCATTGTCCCAGGAAGGGGAAACTTTATTGACACATTCCTGGGGTCAGGTACATCACATGATCACACTGACAGAACCACAGGCACATAGACACAGGCAACAGAGCATGCACAATGTCGGCACTAGTACAGTGTATATCCACCTTTCGCAGCAATGCAGGCTGCTATTCTCCCATGGAGACGATCGTAGAGATGCTGGATGTAGTCCTGTGGAACGGCTTGCCATGCCATTTCCACCTGGCGCCTCAGTTGGACCAGCGTTCGTGCTGGACGTGCAGACCGCGTGAGACGACGCTTCATCCAGTCCCAAACATGCTCAATGGGGGACAGATCCGGAGATCTTGCTGGCCAGGGTAGTTGACTTACACCTTCTAGAGCACGTTGGGTGGCACGGGATACATGCGGACGTGCATTGTCCTGTTGGAACAGCAAGTTCCCTTGCCGGTCTAGGAATGGTAGAACGATGGGTTCGATGACGGTTTGGATGTACCGTGCACTATTCAGTGTCCCCTCGACGATCACCAGTGGTGTACGGCCAGTGTAGGAGATTGCTCCCCACACCATGATGCCGGGTGTTGGCCCTGTGTACCTCGGTCGTATGCAGTCCTGATTGTGGCGCTCACCTGCACGGCGCCAAACACGCATACGACCATCATTGGCACCAAGGCAGAAGCGACTCTCATCGCTGAAGACGACAGGTCTCCATTTGTCCCTCCATTCACGCCTGTCGCGACACCACTGGAGGCGGGCTGCACGATGTTGGGGCGTGAGCGGAAGACGGCCTAACGGTGTGCGGGACCGTAGCCCAGCTTCATGGAGACGGTTGCGAATGGTCCTCGCCGATACCCCAGGAGCAACAGTGTCCCTAATTTGCTGGGAAGTGGCGGTGCGGTCCCCTACGGCACTGCGTAGGATCCTACGGTCTTGGCGTGCATCCGTGCGTCGCTGCGGTCCGGTCCCAGGTCAACGGGCACGTGCACCTTCCGCCGACCACTGGCGACAACATCGATGTACTGTGGAGACCTCACGCCCCACGTGTTGAGCAATTCGGCGGTACGTCCACCCGGTCTCCCGCATGCCCACTATACGCCCTCGCTCAAAGTCCGTCAACTGCACATACGGTTCACGTCCACGCTGTCGCGGCATGCTACCAGTGTTAAAGACTGCGATGGAGCTCCGTATGCCACGGCAAACTGGCTGACACTGACGGCGGCGGTGCACAAATGCTGCGCAGCTAGCGCCATTCGACGGCCAACACCGCGGTTCCTGGTGTGTCCGCTGTGCCGTGCGTGTGATCATTGCTTGTACAGCCCTCTCGCAGTGTCCGGAGCAAGTATGGTGGGTCTGACACACCGGTGTCAATGTGTTCTTTTTTCCATTTCCAGGAGTGTATAATAGCGACACTATTTGCCTGTTATAGATACCGATAGTGACAAGATATTGGTCCTGGATGTTCCAAGACTTTCGAAAATGACGAAACAACATTATTTTCGAGTGATACAGTTACAAATTAAAAATTTTCGGATGTTTTCCTTTGCTTGTCTAATTTCATGATTCTACGTCAACGGGAAGTATCTTATAGGTTTTGATGTGTGAGTTTATGGGTATCAAAATATGCCGCATAAATAGCCGTATCTTTTTATTGCACTGACTTAGAAGTTTAACTTTTTTACACCGCCGAGGAACAGTAGATCTTGGAACGTGATATAAATTTCTCTTTATACAGCCATTCTTGAGAAAAATAGGTTTCAACAGACGGACGGACAGACAGACAGTCAGACAACAAGTGACAATTTTTTTAATATGATATAATTACAAATTGCTATCTTCGGAGTTTTTTCTTTGATTGTAATGCGAAACCTTTGTTCTTGCCTAATTTGATGGTCCTAGGTCAACGGAAAATACTCTACAGGCTCTGATCACCGAGTTATCGAGTACCTAAGTATGTGGCATAAAGGACCGTATCTTTTGACTGCATTGACGTAGAAGCTTCAGTTTTTCACACCGCCAGGAGACAATAGACCTTAGTATGTGAAGTAAATTTCAACTCGATACCTTTACCTGTATCCGTTTTTAACGGTCGGACAGACAGACAAAGTGATCCTATAAGGGTTCCGTTTTAATTGACTGATGTAGGGACCGCAAAAAATGAAGTCAGGGCCGAATGCACCCATAAAAAAGGCACTTTGGCAAGGAGTACAGTGTCACTACACGTTAACTGGAGAGTGGAAAGTGTTCAAAGGTTAGTACTATAAAATGACTTTTATCTTAATTAAGTCGTAACTGGTACCTGAATTTTGGTTGCTGCCTCGTTGAATGATCAACTTCTGCACCAGTTGGTGACGTATTGCAATATGGCGGAAGTTATTGTTCTTTTAAGATTTAAAGTGCGACTCTGTTGGTTACTTGGCTGTACTGCGGATAGCTTTGAGCCCAAGTTCTCGTAGCTTTTCATACCTAGGGACCACTGTCGTAAGTGAATAAGATCGAACAGCAATGTGCTTGGCAGACAAACTTCCTTCAAACTACACGTCCTGCTACATGAAAATTGGTCAATGGAGTTCAGCACCGTACTGTTGTACAAGAACATAATCCCATTACTGTGATTAAGAAATTATTAGAGGTTGTTACTTATTGAACTTAACAATTCTGTCGATTCATAGACGGGGACGACAATGAAGATCACCTCCTTTTTCAAAAACAAGGTATTTCTATTCTTCACTTCCAGAAAATTTGTATAGATAAATGTTTGGCAACTCTTACACATACTTTACTCGGTTTTATCACTAAAATATCAATTTTCATTAAATGTATCAACGCGTTCTGAGCGACGGCCTAGCAACACGTCCTCTTTCCAGAAGATACAGATTAACAGTCCTCTTTTGTTTTTAATAAATATTTTTTTTTAAGAGTCCATACTCAAAGATTCACAACTACAATCGTTGCGGGGATTGTGCGCTAAGGAGTTTTTTGCTGTCCAGCTGCGCTTCACTTCACTTCAAGTACTTTTTGAATCACATTTACATTTACGGTATTTACATACATTACTGAGCTCCTCAGAATAAAATCAGGCACAAATTAGTTAAAAAAGAAAAGCAGTGAGGCACACATAACGTTACAGTACCCCTGTAAACAATGTGCCTCCCCACGCCGTATCACCGGACTACCAAAACGATCATGCTCGATAATGCTAGACGTACCCTAATATTCGGAGAGCTGGCAACACGTAATGCCTTTGCCTTTCAGAGAGACAAACCGGCGGTCATCTAACAGGTACTCAATTTTCTTTTTCAGCCTTCCGTACACTGTTTATTTCAGCAACTACGATACAGTTCACCAGTTTATAGCGTCCCCAGTGAAATAATACGAAAAGACTTAAAAAACAATATTTATAAAGAAGAGACATTTCGCCCACTATTAACGTAATATTCATTTTTCTCCACAGTCGCCCGACGTTGCAGAAAGTACGTCGAGTTTTAAGATTCTTATTTTCAGTACCACAGCCGAGAGCCAGAGCCAGGACTCCGACTACAATGCAATGGTTAACGGAGGTAAGAAGAAATACTCTCGCGCGTGTGTGGGCCGCAATTGTAACTAATAACTAAAGATTTTTTGCTTTAAAGTGAACTGACTAGCCGAGGAAATTAACACAAAAAGTTTACTCCATTGTTTAACTTATATGCTCATGTTTTAAGATTCAGCGAGTCTGACATTCATTAACGTAACAAATAATTTAAGATTAATATTGTTAAAAAGGAGAACTTCACAAAAGCATTTACTTGTAAATCAAAACTGGATGAAATATTTTGATTAAGGCCCACCACGTAAGTCGGCAACAATTAACGTTACCAATAAATAATACATAAAATAACGACGGCCGACGGACGCCAGAAGTTGTAGATGGTTGTGCAATAATTCCCGCACTTATATGCCTTTGATACCTTGAAGATGGTGTGGACAAATTTCTTTTGAAAGTCGGCTGGTAAAGTTCCAAGTCTCACAGATGTTACACGCTAACTTGAATGATGACGATCGTTGGTAATTTTGAACCTAACGACTTGAGCCACCATGTACTATCTGCGAATCACTGTACAGCCTCATGAAACTATCCATTACTTTGTAAATCCCAGTCTCATTCAATTTACTGAACCCGTCTGCTGAGAGGTAGCAAAATTTGAAAAAGCCGCGGCAGGTCGGCGATCGCTCGGCCCTTTCCCAGCTGTCTACATCTACATTTACATGATTACTCTGCAATTCACATTTAAGTGCTTGGCAGAGGGTCCATCGAACCACAATCATACTATCTCTCTACCATTCCACTCCCGAACAGCGCGCGGGAAAAACGAACACCTAAACAAAATATTTTCGCACTCGGAAGAGAACGTTGGTGACTGAAATTTCGTAAATAGAACTCACGGCGACGAAAAACCTCTTTGCTTTAATGACTTCCATCCCAACTTGCGTATCATATCTGCCACACTCTCTCCCCTATTACGTGATAATACAAAACGAGCTGCCCTTTTTTGCACCCTTTCAATGTCCTCCGTCAATCCCACCTTGTAAGGATCCCACGCCGCGCAGCAATATTCTAACAGAGGACGAACGAGTTTAGTGTAAGCTGTCTCTTTAGTGGACTTGTTGCATCTTCTAAGTGTCTTGCCAATGAAACGCAACCTTTGCTCGCCTTCCCCACAATATTATCTATGTGGTCTTTCCAACTGAAGTTGTTCGTAATTTTAACACCCGGGTACTTAGTTGAATTGACAGCCTTGAGAATTGTACTATTTATCGAGTAATCGAATCCCAACGGATTTCTTTTGGAACTCATGTGGATAACCTCACACTTTACGTTACTTAGCGTCAACTGCCACCTGCCGCACCATACAGCAATCTTTTCTAAATCGCTTTGCAACTGATACTGGCCTTCGGATGATCTTACTAGACGGTAATTTACAGCATCATCTGCGAACAACCTAAGAGAACTGCTCAGATTGTCATCCGGGTCATTTGTATAGATCAGGAACAGCGAAGGTCCCAGGACGCTTCCCTGGGGAACACCTGATATCACTTCAGTTTTACTCGACGATTTACCGTCTATTACTACGAACTGCGACCTTCCTGACAGGAAATCACGAATCCAGTAGCACAACTGAGACGATACCCCATAGGCCCGCAGCTTGATTAGAAGTCGCTTGTGAGGAACGGTGCCAAAAGCTTTCCGGAAATCTAGAAATACGGAATTAACTTGAGATCCCCTGTCGATAGCGGCCATTACTTCGTGCGAATAAAGAGCTAGCTGCGTTGCACAAGAACGATGTTTTCTGAAACCATGCTGATTACGTATGAATAGATCGTTCCCTTCGAGGTGATTCATAATGTTTGAATACAGTATATGCTCCAAAACCCTACTGCAAACAGACGTCAATGATATAGGTCTGTAGTTAGATGGATTACTCCTACTACCCTTCTTAAACACTGGTGCGACCTGCGCAATTTTCCAATCTGTAGGTACAGATCTATCGGTGAGCGAGCGGTTGTATATGATTACTAAGTAGGGAGCTATTGTATCAGCGTAATCTGAAAGGAACCTAATCCGTATACAATCTGGACCTGAAGACTTGCCCGTATCAAGCAATTTGAGTTGCTTCGCAACCCCTAAGGTTTCTAAAGGAACTCATGCTAGCAGCTGTTCGTGTTTCAAATTCTGGAATATTCCATTCGTCTCCCCTGGTGAGGTTCATCAGTTGTAGATGGTTCTGCAATAGTTCCCGCACTTATATGCCTTTGATACCTTGAAGATGGTGTGGACAAATTTCTTTTGAAAGTCGGCTGGTAAAGTTCCAAGTCTCACAGATGTTACACGCTAACTTGAATGATGACGATCGTTGGTAATTTTGAACCTAACGACTTGAGCCACCCTGTACTATCTGCGAATCACTGTACAGCCTCATGAAACTATCCATTACTTTGTAAATCCCAGTCTCATTCATTTTATTGGACCCGTCTGCTGAGGGATAGCAACATTTGAAAAAAGCCGGGGCAGGTCGGCGACAGCTCGACTCTTTCCCAGCTGTCCGCGAGACACCTGTGAAGTGGAGGAGCAGGCGGCGGGTCGCTTTCGCGCCGCCCTGCCGCTGTGGCGTATCGACCGCGGCGGCGCGGGGCGGCCCGAGAAATCACCAGAAAACAATCGGCCGTGGCGGGCGGCCACAAATTGCTGAGTAATCCCCACCTCCAGCTCCAGCTCCAGCTCCGGGCTCCAGCTCCGGGCCCTCCCCTCCCATCCCCAGGGAGCCCACGCGGCTCCTCGTAAGCCCCATATCGCTGATTGAGCGGCCGCGGCCAGCTGCCTCCCCCGCCGCAGCCCACAGACTCTGACACGCGGCGGGGGCCGCCCCAGACTCAAAGGATAAGTAAGGGCCGCGCCGGCTCCGTCCAGGCCCACTGGGAAGCGAGCGCCACTACCGGTGTTGTCAGAAGCTGCGTTCCTGAGTACATGCCCAATATTTGTCACTTGGTAGTCGCCCATCACCGTAATGTATACATCGAGGTGACAAAGGTCATGGGATGGAGATATACACGTATTCGAGGTGTGGCTAGAAAAAAACCGTACTAGTACTGGTGAAACAATAAAACGAATGCAATAAGGCTGAAAGTCGCGTGGCCTGTCACGTGACTCTCGATCCGCCTACTGCTCGAGTTTCATCTGCCTCCTGCACTCAGTCTGCCCGTGGCGTCTGTTTTAAGTAGTTGACGTTTTGTCTGTGCGTCGGAAGATGTTGAGTGTACAGAAAGAACAGCGTGTTAACATCAAATTTTGTTTCAAACTAGGAAAATCTGCAAGTGAAACGTTTGTAATGTTACAACAAGTGTACGGCGATGATTGTTTATCGCGAACACAAGTGTTTGAGTGGTTTAAACGATTTAAAGATGGCCGCGAAGACACCAGTGATGACACTCGCACTGGCAGACCATTGTCAGCAAAAACTGATGCAAACATTGAAAAAATCGGTAAAATTGTTCGACGAGATCGCCGTTTAACAATCAGAGCAATGTCTGAGTTAACAGGAGTTGACAAGGAAAGTGTTAGGCAGATTCTTCATGAAAGTTTCAACATGAACAAAGTGTGTTCAAAAATGGTTCCAAAGTGTCTCACAATTGAACAGAAGGAACGCCGAAGAATGATTTGTTCTGACATCCTGGAAAACATTGAAAGTGATCCCACCTTCTTACAAAATATTATTACTTGCGATGAATCGTGGTTTTTTACTTACGATCCCGAAACTAAACGCCAATCGATGCACGACAAAAAAAAGCACGAATGTCAAAATCGAAATTCAAGGCAATGATGATTGTTCATTTTTGACATCAAAGGGATTGTGCACATTGATTGGGTACCAGAGGGACAAACAGTGAATCAGCATTACTACATTAGCGTCCTGGCTACCCTACGTGAGCGAGTACGGAGAAAACGGAACGATTTGTGGAGAAAAAAGTCATGGATCCTTCACCAAGACAATGCCCCAGCTCACAGTGCGTTGTCAGTGAAGACATTTTTGGCAAAACACAACATTCCCATCTTAGATCATCCACCCTACTCACCTGATTTGGCCCCCTGTGACTTTTTTCTTTTCCCTAAAGTCAAGTCAGCTTTGAAAGGAACTAGATTTGAGACTGTTGAAGCAGTAAAAGAAAAAGCGACGGAAGTAATGTATGGACTTACCGAAAATGATCTGCAGCATTGCTATGAACAGTGGAAAATTCGTATGGAGCGGTGTAGAGACCGAGGAGGAGAGTACATTGAAGGAGATAACATGAAATTGTAAATAATTGTAAATAAATGTTTTTTCCAGCATCAGTCCGGTTTTTTTCTAGCCGCACCTCGTACAGACGGCGGTAGTATCGCTTGCACAAGGTATAAAAGGGCAGTGCATTGGCGGAGCCGTTCTTTGTACTCAGCTCATTACGTGATAACGTTTTCGACGTGATTATCGCCGCATGACGGGAATTAATAGTCGCATGGGACATTCAATTTCGGAAATCGTTAGGGACTTCAATATTCTGAGGTCCACTGTGTCAATAGTGTGCTGGGAACACCTAATTACAGCCATTACTTCTCACCAGTAACCGACGACCCTCATTTAACGACCGAGAGCAGCGGCGTTTGCGTATAGTTGTCAGTGATAACAGACAAGCAATATTGCGTGACGTAACCGCAGATATCAACTGAGATGTCGACGAAAATATCCGTTAGGACAGCCCCGGGACATTTGGCGTTAATGGGCTCTATGAGTAGACGACCGACGCGAGTGCCTTTGCTAGCAGCACGATATCGCGTGGGATAGTGACCATATCGGTTGGATCATAGATACTTGGAAAATCGTGGCCTGGTCAGACTACTCAGACGCATACACATCATCAAATATATTTTCAAGAACTGTCATAGGAATCATCAAATTTATTGTAACTATATGAGAGAGAATGACAACGGCCTTCCCGCAGTGGCTACACCGGTTCCCGTCGGATCACTGAAGTTAAGCGATGTCGTGCTTGGGTGCACTCAGCCTCGTGATGCCAATTGAGGAGCTACTCGACCGAATAGTAGCGGCTCCGGTCAAAGAAAACCATCGTAACGACCGGGAGAGCGGTGTGCTGACCACACGCACCTCCTATATGCATTCTCATCTGATGATGACACGGCGGTCGGTGGTCCCGATGGGCCACTTGTGGCCTGAAGACGGAGTGCTTTATATGACAAAAAATGGCGCTATATATATATATATATAAGAATACCACAACTTTAAAAATGTGTATTTAATGAAAGAAACATAATATAACCTTCTGTTATACATCATTACAAAGAGTATTTAAGAAGGTTTTTTTTTCACTCAAAAACAAGTTCAGAGATGTTCAATATGGCCCCCTCCAACTCGTTCCACACTCTCTGTAGCATATCAGGCGTAACAGTTTGGATAGCTGCAGTTATTTCTCGTTTCAAATCATCAATGGTGGCTGGGAGAGGTGGCCGAAACACCATATCCTTAACATACCCCCATAAGAAAAAATCTCAGGGGGTAAGATCAGGGCTTCTTGGAGGCCAGTGATGAAGTGCTCTGTCACGGGCTGCCTGGCGGCCGATCCATCGCCTCGGGTAGTTGACATTCAGGTAGTTACGGACAGATAAGTGCCAATGTGGTGGCGCTCCATCCTGCTGAAATATGAATTGTTGTGCTTCTTGTTCTGTTCGAGCTGAGGGAACAGCCAATTCTCTAACATCTCCAGATACTGTAGTCCAGTTACAGTAGCACCTTCGAAGAAAAAGGGACCAAAAACTTTATTGGCTGAAATGGCACAGAAAACGTTCACCTTAGGCGAGTCACGTTCATACTGAGTTATTTCCCGCGGATTCTCAGTGCCCCATATACAGACATTGTGACGGATGACTTTCCCGTTAGTGTGGAAAGTTGCTTCATCACTAAACACAATCTTTGAAACGAAAGATTCATCTGTTTCCATTTGAGCAAGGATAAAATCACAGAAATCGATTCTTTTAATCTTATCAGCTGCAGACAGTGCTTGAACCAATTTCAGACGATAAGGTTTCATAACTAACCTTTTTCGTAGGACTCTCCATACAGTTGATTGTGGAATTTGCAGCTCTCTGCTAGCTCTGCGAGTCGATTTTCCTGGGCTGCGAACAAATGCTTGCTGGATGCGTGCTCAAGCGAACAAATGTACAACTAAATGAAACTTTATAGCTCCCTTAATTCGCCGACAGATAGTGCTTAGCTCTGCCTTTTGTCGTTGCAGAGTTTTAAATTCCTACAGTTGTGGTATTCTTTTTGAATCACCCTGTATATCACTTGTTAGCTCAAGTGTAGCTAAAAAGTGTTTTAACAAACTCGTGACAGACGCTACGAGACAGATTGTGCATCACGGAGGGGTTTACTGTTGGAATTTTGTGTGCGTACGTTACAAGAAACTCCCAACGCATTATTTCTCCTACATACGCCTCACTAAACGACCATGACGAGGAAATCAGAGAAATTAAAATTCATACACGAGTCAATCGACAGTCATCTCTATTCCTCGCAACTCGCGAATCTAACAGTGGAAGAGGGAAAACATGTGATATCGAAAGTGCCCTCCACCACACACCGTAAGATGTAAATTCCACGCGTCGGACCTTACGTCACTTACAGCCTTGATCACGTCGCCTCTGTGTGGCTATCAGATCAAACTTGACAGGAAATAAAATCCACGCACCAATTAACTCTCGCCCCGACAAGGCTCGGGAAACTGTACGCTCCGCTTCCGTGGAGTAAAACGGTAGATATCTATCCCCCTGGTCCCCGCGCAGTGCGAAAACGGCCTCCCGGATAGGCATGTAAACCACTCGCCGAATGAACTGCTGACGGCTATAAAAATACGGCACAGTAGCAGCTCCCTCCTGGCGGACTGAGACCCCCTGCCGGGGGCGGATACGGCCGCCATTACCGGCGGCCCGCCCCCTTCACGCCCCCGCGTGTATCACGGCGAGGCAGGCCTGCCGGACGGGGGGCAGAAAGCGAAAGCGGCGGAAGCGAAAGGTGATTAGGAAGCGCGCACGTGGCTGAACCGCGCCGCGCCGCGCCGCGCGCAGGCGGCCCGAACTTCCGGCGCAGCGCCCAACAAGTGCCGCGCTCTGCACTGAGTCACACCAGCCGGCGCTGAACGCCGTGCTCCCATCCAGAGTGGCGGACGGACGACTAGAGACACAAACCTCCCACTAAGACCTCTGTTTCTTTACAAGCCGTAATCTGATATGAATACTAAATGTCACGTGGTGTAGGCGTGCTGTTGTTGTTGTGGTCTTGAGTCCTGAGACTGGTTTGATGCAGCTCTCCATGCTACTCTATCCTGTGCAAGCTTCTTCATCTCCCAGTACCTACTTCAACCTACATCCTTCTGAATCTGCTTAGTGTATTCATCTCTTGGTCTCCCCCTACGATTTTTACCCTCCACGCTGCCCTCCAATACTAAGTTGTGATCCCTTGATGCCTCAGAACATGTCCTACCAGCCGATCCCTTCTTCTAGTCAAGTTGTGCCACAAATTTCTCTTCTCCCCAATTCTATTCAATACTTCCTCATTAGTTATGTGATCTACCCATCTAATCTTCAGCATTCTTCTGTAGCACCAAATTTCGAAAGATTCTATTCTCTTCTTGTCCAAACTATTTATCGCCCATGTTTCACTTCCATACATGGCTACACTCCATACAAATACTTTCAGAAACGACTTCCTGACATTTAAATCTATACACGATGTTAACAAATTCCTCTTCTTCAGAAACGCTTTCCTTGCCACTGCCAGTCTCCATTTTATATCCTCTCTACTTCGACCATCATGAGTTATTTTGCTCCCCAAATAGCAAAACTCCTTTACTACTTTAAGTGTCTCATTTCCTAATCTAATTACCTCAGTATCACCCGACTTAATTCGACTACAGTCCATTATCCTAGTTTTGCTTTTGTTAATGTTCCTCCTTTCAGGGCACTGTCCATTCCGTTCAACTGCTCTTCCAGGTCCTTTGCTGTCTCTGACAGAATTACAATGTCTTCTCCATGGATTTTAATACCTACTCCGAATTTTTCTTTTGTTTCCTTTACTGCTTGCTCAGTATACAGATTGAATAATATCGGGGAGAGGCTACAATCCTGTCTCACTCCCTTCCCAACCACTACTTCCCTTTCGTGCCCCTCAACTCTTATAACTGCCAACTGGTTGCTGTATAAATTGTAAATAGCCCTTCACTCCCTGTATTTTACACCTGCCACCTTCAGAATTTGAAAGAGAGTATTCCAGTTAACATTGTCAAAAGCTTTCTCTAGGTCTACAAATGCTAGAAACGTAGGTTTGCCTTTTATTAATCTTTCTTCTAAGATAAGTCGTAAGGTTAGTATTGCCTCACGTGTTCCAACATTTCTACGGAATCCAAACTGATCTTCCCCGAGGTCGGTTTCTACCAGTTTTCCCATTCGCCTGTAAAGAATTCTTGTTAGTATTTTGCAGCCGTGACTTATTAAACTGATAGTTCGGTAACTATCAAATCTGTCAACACCTGCTTTGTTTGGATGTAGGGGTAACATAGGGAAAATACGTACTATAGGAAGGGTCAGCATGACATGACACATGTTGACATTAAGGAATAAATTCCATGGTACTAGAGGGAGCTGAGGAGCATAAATGCTGTAGGGAAAGACAAGATATTGAAATATACCCAACAAATAATTTAGGACGCTGGGTAGAAATGTTACTCTGAGGGGTAGAAAGAGGTCAGCAAAGGAGAGGAATTCGTGGCGGGAAGTATCAAAACAGCAAATCAGTCAGAACATTGATGGATATATAAGCTGGTGAGAGCCACCTACACGTGGAAAATTTCTCTCTTGGCGTACAGATGGGTGGTTTGGGTAGAGGAAGGACTGAAAGTAACCCACAGGTGCCAGGAAACTGTATTTTCCAGCCGACTGAGTCAACGATGATACTAATTCAGCATGAACACTTTGCGTAGCCCAGAACCCAACTTTATTGAATGTCGCCGGTTCTTTGGGAAGCGCAGCACAGGCATGTTTTTGGATCTTTCTAAGGCGTTTGATACGGTAGACCACAAGATTCTATTAAATAAATTAGAAGAATTAGGAATAAGAGGGGTAGCTAACGACTGATTTCGATCATACCTAACAGACAGGGTACAGAGAGTAGAGATAACACATACTTCCAATAGATCTAAACATTTCAGAACCAAAATACGTTAATATAGGGGTTCCGCAAGGTATGATATTAGGACCAATACTGTTCCTGATATACATCAACGACTTTCCCAGTAGTGTTACTCATGGTGAAAAAATCCTCATCGCTGATGACAGCAATATTATAGTCACTGAGAAAACAAGAGAACTCCTTTCCGAGAAAGCAAATGAAACTCTCAAGGAAGTTTATGATAGGGCAATAAGCAATAAAGTGACAACGAACACAAAGAAAACTAATGCTATTAATTTCAGTTTGAAGAGGAAAAATGACAATGTTAAATTAAACGTAGATGGCACCTCTATAGACTGTGTAACAAATGCAAAATTTCTAGGAATGAATGTTGATTCTCAGTTGAAGTGGTGTGAACACAAAAAGTTACTTGCAAACAGAATGTCATCAGCATGTTATGCCCTTAGAGTCCTATCATCAGTGTGTAACATGCAGTGTCTTTTAGTTACATATTATTCATATGTACACTCAGTTTTTAGCTATGGCATTCTTTTTGGAGGAACAAATGCACAAACTATGAACACAATTTTCAAACTCCAGAAAAGAACCATAAGAATAATAACCAAAAATACTAGTCGAGCTCATTGTATAGATATGTTCAGAATACTGGGGCTTTTAACTGCTCCATGTGAATACGTTTCCCAGTCAATTGTACACATCAAAAATAACATTGGTAATTACTGCACAAACAGCTCTGTCCATGACCATGCAACAAGAGATAGACTCAACTTATATTAACCAAGAAAAAATAAACATAAAACTCAAAACAGAATTTTCTACCAAGGAATAAACGTGTACAATAAATTACCAAAAGAGATTAAAGAAATTGCTAAAATGCCCTTATTTAAAAAGGCAGCTAAAAAGTACCTATTATGCAATACATTTTATACATTGAAGGATTATTTAGATAAAGCAGAGTAGGGGTTTGATAGAAAAATGTTATACAAATAAATAATAATAATGATGATTTATAAAACATCCAACATTCACATAACACCTTCACTTTACGTTTTTTTCCTTCTTTTTTTTCCTTTCTAGAAATACTTACCAACAAGGTATGCATGGCACAATACTACCAACTCTTCGTCTTTCTGAGCTCAACATCTCACTCATTATGGAGGGTAGCAGACTCAGTTTTGCTGGATAGCAAATGGGAAGTTGCGGTACAGAAAATGGCCCGGAGATCACCAGTGTGTGTGTGTGTGTGTGTGTGTGTGTGTGTGTGTGTGGTGAGTGAAGTGCTATGAAACAATGTGTGTATAGTGTGTGCAGTGACTGATAGTGAGATATGAGTGAACAATGTGGCATTACATTATTTATTATGTTATTAGTAAAAAACGTATTGTATACCAGGAGTAAATTTAATGATTGTCTCTAGCTCGAAGCCTGTAAATATATGTGTATACGAATTATCTTATTTTAAATTGATCTAAACTTGTAAATACTTTGACATGTCCTATATCCTCGTAAAAAGAGATCTACAGATGAATAAAGCTACTACTACTACTACTACTACTAGTACCACTACTAAAAGCTGGAATATATCTAACTCCACTTTTATAATCTGTAAACGGCGTTACGTTGTGTGGAGGAGTGCAGTTTCGAGTTGCCCTTCTTTGAACTTTTTGATGTCCAGTGTGGTAAAGGTCCCTTGCTACACAGCCGTACACAAGAAAAGGACGCACAAGTGTAGTGTAGGCAGATTCTATAGTAGACCTGTTGCTTCCTCTAAGTGACCGCCAATAAAACGCAGTTTTTTCCTTGTCTTCCCTACAGCATTGCCTATGCGATGGTTCCAATTTAAGTTGTATGTAGTTGTAATTCCTAGGTGTTTATCTGAAGTGACAGCCATGATATTTGTGTGATTTATCATGTAGCCGAAATTTAATTGATTCGTTTTAGTATTCAGGTAGAGAAATTCACACTTTTCACTGTTATGAATCAATCGCCGCTATTGGCACCGTATAGATATCTTCTCTAAACTATTTTTCAATTGGTTTTTATTCCCTGATGACTTTAAGAGGGGATAAATGACAACATCATTTGCAAACAGTCTAAGAGGACTGCTCAGATTGTCTCGTAAATCGTTTATAGAGATCAGGAACAGCGGAGGGTCTATAACACTTCCTTGGGGAAAGCACAGATATCACTTCTGTTTTTCACCATGACTTTCTTTCCATTACAACAAACTTTGATCTTTCGGACAGGAAGTCACGAATCCAGTGGGACAACTGAGACAATACACCACACGCAAACAACTTTTTTTGCCTTTCTTGAAGCACTCTGTACTGTTAACTAGCTGGAGCTTATACCGATGAACACTGAAACAATAAGGCAACTCTTTTTTTTTGCATAATATTTCCGAGTACAACGAATATTAATCTTCATAGCGGAATTTAACTTTACGATGAAGCGGGAATCTAAATAAAACTATAATTCCTAATACAAACAATTTACTTATGTGACGTTATCATTATACACTCCTGGAAATGGAAAAAAGAACACATTGACACCGGTGTGTCAGACCCACCATACTTGCTCCGGACACTGCGAGAGGGCTGTACAAGCAATGATCACACGCACGGCACAGCGGACACACCAGGAACCGCGGTGTTGGCCGTCGAATGGCGCTAGCTGCGCAGCATTTGTGCACCGCCGCCGTCAGTGTCAGCCAGTTTGCCGTGGCATACGGAGCTCCATCGCAGTCTTTAACACTGGTAGCATGCCGCGACAGCGTGGACGTGAACCGTATGTGCAGTTGACGGACTTTGAGCGAGGGCGTATAGTGGGTATGCGGGAGGCCGGGTGGATGTACCGCCGAATTGCTCAACACGTGGGGCGTGAGGTCTCCACAGTACATCGATGTTGTCGCCAGTGGTCGGCGGAAGGTGCACGTGCCCGTCGGCCTGGGACCGGACCGCAGCGACGCACGGATGCACGCCAAGACCGTAGGATCCTACGCAGTGCCGTAGGGGACCGCACCGCCACTTCCCAGCAAATTAGGGACACTGTTGCTCCTGGGGTATCGGCGAGGACCATTCGCAACCGTCTCCATGAAGCTGGGCTACGGTCCCGCACACCGTTAGGCCGTCTTCCGCTCACGCCCCAACATCGTGCAGCCCGCCTCCAGTGGTGTCGCGACAGGCGTGAATGGAGGGACGAATGGAGACGTGTCGTCTTCAGCGATGAGAGTCGCTTCTGCCTTGGTGCCAATGATGGTCGTATGCGTGTTTGGCGCCGTGCAGGTGAGCGCCACAATCAGGACTGCATACGACCGAGGCACACAGGGCCAACACCCGGCATCATTGTGTGGGGAGCGATCTCCTACACTGGCCGTACACCACTGGTGATCGTCGAGGGGACACTGAATAGTGCACGGTACATCCAAACCGTCATCGAACCCATCGTTCTACCATTCCTAGACCGGCAAGGGAACTTGTTGTTCCAACAGGTCAATGCACGTCCGCATGTATCCCGTGCCACCCAACGTGCTCTAGAAGGTGTAAGTCGACTACCCTGGCCAGCAAGATCTCCGGATCTGTCCCCCATTGAGCATGTTTGGGACTGGATGAAGCGTCGTCTCACGCGGTCTGCACGTCCAGCACGAACGCTGGTCCAACTGAGACGCCAGGTGGAAATGGCATGGCAAGCCGTTCCACAGGACTACATCCAGCATCTCTACGATCGTCTCCATGGGAGAATAGCAGCCTGCATTGCTGCGAAAGGTGGATATACACTGTACTAGTGCCGACATTGTGCATGCTCTGTTGCCTGTGTCTATGTGCCTGTGGTTCTGTCAGTGTGATCATGTGATGTATCTGACCCCAGGAATGTGTCAATAAAGTTTCCTCTTCCTGGGACAATGAATTCACAATGATTTCACGGTGTTCTTATTTCAATTTCCAGGAGTGTAGTACAGTACATATTCTCAGTTCGAGTATAATACATCTCCTTGAGACCGAGAATCTTACGTCCACGAATCGGAACGGTTTTACAAAGCATCGCTCGTGTGAAAATCAGCTTGCGATTTTCTCACATGATATACTGCGATCTATGGATGATGGACAACAGGTAGATTCCATAAGTCTAGATTTCCGAAAAGCATTTGACCAAGTGCCCTACGGGGAACTGTTAACGAATGTGCGAGCTTATGGAATAGATTCCAGATATGTGAGTGGTTCTAAGACTTCTTAAGTAATAGAACCTAGCATGTTGTCCTCGACGGCGAGTGTTCGTCAGAAACAAGGGTACCGTCCGAAATGCCCCATGGAAGTGCGATAAGATCGCTATTATTTTTTTGTATACGTAAGTGATTTGCAGGATAGGGTGGGCAACAATCTGCGGTTGTTTGCTGATGATGCCGTGCTTTTCGGTAAGGTGTCGAAATTGAGTGCCTATAATAGGATGCAAGATGACTTAGACCACTTTCTAGTTGGTGTAGTGATTAGCACATTGGACTCAATCGGTAGGTCGACGGTACAAAGCCGCGTCCGGCCATCCTGATTTAGGTTTTCTGTGATTTCCCTAAATAGCTTCAGGCAAATTCCGGGATGGTTCCTTTGAAAAGGCACGGCCGAATTCCTTCTCCATCCTTCCCTAATCCGACGGGACATATGACCTGGTCCCCTTCCCCGAATTAACTGTTTGGTGTGATGGATAGCAGCTAGCTCTAAATGTAGGAAAATGTAAGTTCATGCGGATAATTAGGAAAGACCAACCCGTTTTATGTTCTGATACAACATTATTAGTGTCCTGATTGCCATAGTCACTTTGTTTAAGTATCTGGGCGTAACATTTACAAAGAGTCATGAAATGGATACGGGCAGTGGTAGGAAAAGCGAATGGTCGACATTGTTTTATAGGGGGGAATTTTGTGAAATTGTGGTTTATTTGTCAAGGAGATCGCATCTGGGACGCTAGTGCGACCCATTCTTGACTGCCGCTCGAATGTTTGGGATCCATATCAGGTCGGATTGAAGGAAGACATAGATGTTGTTCAGAGGCGGGCTGCTAGACTGATGAGTTCGAATAACACGCAAGTGTTACGGAGATGCTTCACTAACTCAAATGGGAATCCCTGGAGCGAAAACGACATTCTTTTCGAAGAAAAGTATTGAGAAAATTTAGAGAAACGGCATTTGAAGGTGACTGCAGAACGATTCTTCTACCGCTAACATACATTTCGCACAAGGACCACGAAGATGAGAGAAATTAGGGCTCGTACGGGGCATAATATATACTGGGTGGTCCACCGATAGTGACCGGGCCAAATATCTCACGAAATAAGCATGAAACAAAAAAACCACAAAGAACGAAACTCGTCTAGCTTGAAGGGAGAAACCAGACGGCGCTGTGGTTAGCCCGCTAGATGGCGCTGCCCTAGGTCAAACGGATATCAACTGCGTTTTTTTTAAAATAGGAGTCCCATTTACTATCACATATTCGTGTAGTACGTAAAGAAATATGAATGTTTTAGTTGGACCACTTTTTCGCTTTATGATAGATGGCGCTGTAATAGTCACAAAAGTATAAGTACGTGGTATCCCGTAACATTCCGCCAGTTCGGACAGTATTTGCTTCGTGATACATTACCGAGCGGTTCTAGGCGCTACAGTCTGGAACCGCGCGACCGCTACGGTCGCAGGTTCGAATCCTGCCTCGGGCATGGATGTCTGTGATGTCCTTAGGTTAGTTAGGTTTAAGTAGTTCTAGGTTCTAGGGGACTGATAACCTTAGAAGTTAGGTCCCATAGTGCTCAGAGCCATTTTTTTGATGCATTACCCGCGTTAAAATGGACCATTTACCAAGTGCGAAAAAGGTCGATATCGTGTTGATGTATGGCTATTGTGATCAAAATGCCCAACGGGCGTGTGCTATGTATGCTGCTCGGTATCCTGGACGACATCATCCAAGTGTCCGGACCGTTCGCCGAATAGTTACGTTATTTAAGGAAACAGGAAGTGTTCAGCCACATGTGAAACGTCAACCACGACCTGCAACAAATGATGACGCCCAAGCAGGTGTTTTAGCTGCCGTCGCGGCTAATCCGCACATCAGTAGCAGACACCTGTGCGAGAATCGGGAATCTCAAAAACGTCGGTGTTGAGAATGCTACATCAACATCGATTGCACCCGTACCATATGTCTATGTACCAGGAATTGCATGGTGACGACTTTGAACGTCGTGTACGGTTCTTCCATTGGGAACAAGAGAAATTACGGGACGGTGACAGATTTTTTGGACGCGTTATATTTAGCGACGGAGCGTCACTCACCAACAGCGGTCACATAAACCGACATAATATGCACTATTGGGCAACGGAAAATGCACGATGGCTGCGACAAGTGGAACATCAGCGACCTTGGCGGGTTAATGTATGGTGCGGCATTATGGGAGGAAGGATAATTGCCCCCATTTTATCGATGGCAATCTAAATGGTGCAATGTAAGCTGATTTCCTACGCAATGTCCTATCGATGTTACTACAAGATGTTTCACTGCATGACAGAATGGCGATGTACTTCCAACATGATGGATGTCCGGCACATAGCTCGCGTGTGGTTGAAGCGGTATTGAATAGCATATTCATGGATTGGTCGTCGAAGCACCATACCATGACCAGCACGTTCACCGGATATGACGTCTCCGGATTTCTTTCTGTCGGGAAAGTTGAAGCATATTTGCTGTAGTGATCCACCTGCAACACCTGACAACATGCGTCAGCACATTGTCAATGAATGTGCGAACATTACGGAAGGCGAACTACTCACTGTTGAGAGGAATGTCGTTACACATATTGCCAAATCCAATGAGGTTGACGGACATCATTTTGAGCATTTATTGCATTAATGTGGTATTTACAGGTAATTACGCTGTAAGAGCATGCGTTCTCAGAAATGATAAGTTCACAGAGGTACATGTATCACATTGGAACAACCGAAATAAAATGTTCAAATGTACCTACGTTCTGTATTTTAATTTAAAAAACCGTACCTGTTACCAACTGTTCGTCTAAAATTGTGAGCCATATATTTGTAACTATTACAGCGCTATCTATCACAAAATGAATCAGAAAGCGCTAGCAACAATGGAGCAGCTAATCAGGTAAAGCAGAGCAAGCCAGTGGTTTGACACGTGCTACTGCCGTGTTGAAGTTAACACACGCCAGTACCCGATTCTGAAGCTTGCTCGGTCGCTGCTTAAATTTGTCGACGTGCGATAAATCCGGACCTTTCTCTTTCTTACACCCTCGTGTACTGGCCTGATATACGCTTAAATCAGGGGGGCGGCAATAAATTAGGCCTGCCGTGGGCGGCGCCGGTGCACCCAGGTGCTCAGCTCGCCGTCGCAGCGGTCGTGATTGGGCTGCGCTCCGCGTCCACAAATCACTTCGTTTCCACCTGCAGCGGAGCCGCTTTTTACCTCGAAAACGTTAAAACGGTCCACGCCATCCCCGTGGAAAAGTATAAGTCACCCTGCCCTCTCCAGCATCGACAAAAATGTGCTGCTCTCTGCTATCCTGACATCGGAGCTGTGCGTGGAGACATTATCTGGCTAGATAAGAGTGACGGACTTGGCTACCATTACCTGATATCGATAAATTTAATTTGTGTCCGTGCAAATTTGAGCGTAGTGTTTTTGGGTGATCTTTGTCTTATTGACTTTAAACTATATTCCGGTTTCCTTGTTGTGGTTATTACCAGCATGAGTTGCTAGTAGCCAGTTGGAGGCGGTGTGATGAACTGTTGGCGGTGAAAGTATTCCAGTCCACTGGTCGGATTTCGGAGTCTATCCAGAAGGTAGTTATGTAGGTATAGTGCGTGTAAATGAAACTATGTGTAAAACTTACACTATTTCATTATGGCTGGGTGCTACAGCAATCTGCTTGCAGTTATTCGGAATAAAAATAGTCTTGGTGGCGAAATTTTTTAGTATCAATGACGCGTTTCACTCTTTTGGGGCATCATCAGACTGTGTAAAAGTAGCTTGATATATAACAAATCCATCATAAAGCCACACAAAAAAGAAAATGGACGTCCATTTTCCATGGCTTTCGGACCGATGGGTTACATATCAGGCTATTTTCACACAGCAGTACGGGAAGCCAGGATCCGTTTACCTTAAGGCTTTCCTCTTTCTTGTTGAAACTGTTCGCGTGTTTTTGGATTTCTACAGATTCTCTGAACAAGCGCGTGTGATAGTGCTTCTCTACAGCCAGAACTTCCGTGTCGGCGAATTTTATTACGTGGTCGGTCTCATTCAGTGCATGCTCTGCCACGGCCGATTTCTCCACCTGCCCCAACCTGCAATGTCGCTTATGCTCTTTGATCCTGGTGTTAATGGATCGTCCAGTCATTCCGACATAAACTTTTCCGCATGTGCAAGGTATACGGTATATTCCCGACATTGCAAGTGGGTCTCTTTTCTCCTTCGCCGATCTAAGACACTCTTTGATCTTCCTTGTCGGTTTGAAAATCGTCTTTACGCCGTGTTTGCGCAATATACGGCCGATTCTGTCCGTCACTCTGGGAATGTATGGCAGAAAGGCCGTACCCGACATTTCTTTTTCTGGTTCCTTACTTCGCCGAGTGTTTAGCTCTGTTACACTCCTAATGTAATTTGTGGAGTACCCATTGCTCCTCAGAACAGTTTCCAGGTGTTGCATTTCTCGTTTGAGGTGTTGAGGCTCACATATTCGTCCTGCTCTCGTTACGAGCGTACTAATCATGCCTCTTTTCTGGCTCGGGTGGTGGTTTGACAGTTTGTGCAGGTATCGGTCCGTGTGTGTCGGTTTTCGATACACGCTGTGTCCCAGGTTTTCGCCGTCCCTTGTGACCAGCACATCTAGAAATGGCAGTTTCCTGTCCTTTTCTACCTCCATGGTAAATGTTATGTTGGCATGGAGGCTGTTCAAGTGTCTCAGGAATTCACCGAGCTGTTCTTCACCATGGCTCCACACCACGAAAGTATCATCGACGTACCTGTACCACACCTTAGGTTAGCAAGTCGCCGAGTCCAGTGCCTGTGCTTCGAATTGTTCCATGAAGAAGTTGGCCACCACTGGACTGAGAGGACTACCCATGGCGACGCCTTCCAGCTGTTCGTAGAAATCGTCATTCCACGTGAAATAGCTCGTGGTGAGACATGCATGGAAGAGCTTTTTGATGTCTTGCGGGAACATGGAACCGATGTGCTCCAGAGCGTCGCTGACTGGCACTTTCGTAAATAACGAAACAACATCAAAACTGACCAGGATGTCGTTTGGCGCAAGTTTCAGTTTCTTCAGCTTCTCAATGAAATGTCCTGAGTCCTTAATGTATGTGTCGGTCTTTCCCACTTGTGGCTGGAGCAGAGAGGCCAAGTGTTTCGCCAGTTTATACGTTGGTGAGCCAGGTCCCGCAAGACATCAGAAAGCTCTTCCATGCATGTCTCACCACGAGCTATTTCACGTGGAATGGCGATTTATACGAACAGCTGGAAGGCGTCGCCATGGGTAGTCCTCTCAGTGCAGTGGTGGCCAACTTCTTCATGGAACAATTCGAAGCACAGGCACTGGACTCGGTGACTTGCTAACCTAAGGTGTGGTACAGGTACGTCGATGATACTTTCGTGGTGTGGAGCCATGGTGAAGAACAGCTCGGTGAATTCCTGAGACACTTGAACAGCCTCCATGCCAACATAACATTTACCATGGAGGTAGAAAAGGACAGGAAACTGCCATTTCTAGATGTGCTGGTCACAAGGGACGGCGAAAACCTGGGACACAGCGTGTATCGAAAACCGACACACACGGACCGATACCTGCACAAACTGTCAAACCACCACCCGAGCCAGAAAAGAGGCATGATTAGTACGCTCGTAACGAGAGCAGGACGAATATGTGAGCCTCAACACCTCAAACGAGAAATGCAACACCTGGAAACTGTTCTGAGGAGCAATGGGTACTCCACAAATTACATTAGGAGTGTAACAGAGCTAAACACTCGGCGAAGTAAGGAACCAGAAAAAGAAATGTCGGGTACGGCCTTTCTGCCATACATTCCCAGAGTGACGGACAGAATCGGCCGTATATTGCGCAAACACGGCGTAAAGACGATTTTCAAACCGACAAGGAAGATCAAAGAGTGTCTTAGATCGGCGAAGGAGAAAAGAGACCCACTTGCAATGTCGGGAATATACCGTATACCTTGCACATGCGGAAAAGTTTATGTCGGAATGACTGGACGATCCATTAACACCAGGATCAAAGAGCATAAGCGACATTGCAGGTTGGGGCAGGTGGAGAAATCGGCCGTGGCAGAGCACGCACTGAATGAGACCGACCACCTAATAAAATTCGCCGACACGGAAGTTCTGGCTGTAGAGAAGCACTATCACATGCGCTTGTTCAGAGAAACTGTAGAAATCCAAAAACACGCGAACAGTTTCAACAAGAAAGAGGAAAGCCTTAAGATAAACGGATCCTGGCTTCCCGTACTGCAGCGAACGACCGTCGCAGGTAGCAAGAGGAGAACCGCACCGGAAATGACCGCGGAGAAGCCCTCGGACGTTGGCGCGCCAGGTACATATAGTCTGCGGCCGCGAGCTCGCCTCCAGTTCACCACCGGCAATGGAGGGTGAAGCTTTGACAATGCCAGCCACTCGTGCTGGCGAAACGTCAGAAAAATCATTAGATGAACGTCGGCGGAAGAACCCGAGACAGAAGCCAATAGGCAGTTTGTCAACAAGTGGCCACGAAAGCCTTAACAATTTTGTATTTTCACACAATCTGATGATGCCCCAAAAGGGTGAAACGCGTCATAGATACTAAATAATTTCGTACCCAAGACTGTTTCTGTTATGAAATGAAATATATGGTTCCAGAGATATTTCCAAGTCTCAGACATGTATGATGTGTGTATGCAGAGTGATGCGGTGAATGAAAATTAGTATTAAATAGGATTCGAACCCGGATCTCCTGCTCTACTAAGTCGTTGTGCCAACCACAGCGCCGATTACACTAGCACCCCTCTCTCCTAAATTCAAATTCCCATTCACTCCTCCATGTCGGCTAGGGCGTAATGAGAAGTTGAACGCTTAGTGATTAGCGGATCTGCCTAGTGAGGGGGATACTTCGGTTCGAATCCCGACTTATCGTTCGTCGCTTCACTCTGCAGACATGTATCATAGGGCATTTAATTATTGACTTTTGAGACGGTGCTGATATTTGTATTATAGGCATTTGGCTGTGGTCCACGGTGTAATTTCCTGCCTAACGTTTCGTCTTCCAATGCTTGAGAAGTCATAAGGAGCTCTAACGACTTGGAAAGCAGACTAAAACAAGCACAGCAAGTTGAAGTGTTTTATGTATCCACTCAACGGTCAGTTCGCGACGTCATCAGGTATTGCCTGAGCTCGCGGAACCGCTCCAACGCTTCCCAAGGAGCCTGTTGTAGGGCCGAGTTGGCGTTGTTTGTTTTGTTTGGCACTAAGGCCTACAACTTGTCTAATTTAAATCCTTCTTCTTTTCTGTTGAAATTATTTATGTGGTTTTGTAATTCTATGACCTCTCTGTACATGCTACCATTGTAGTTATGAGCTCGTATTAAAAATACAGCGTCAGAGAAACAAGTTTGGTGGTTTCACTTCCCTAGTGCAGGATCTGCTACTGCTGATTTATCCATCTTGCCCAGGCGACAAGTGTTCCTTAAGGCAGGTGTTAACGCTTCTCTTTGTAGTTCTGGCCGCGAGTGCAGGGGATTTTATATACACTCCTGGAAATTGAAATAAGAACACCGTGAATTCATTGTCCCGGGAAGGGGAAACTTTATTGACACATTCCTGGGGTCAGATACATTACATGATCACACTGACAGAACCACAGGCACATAGACACAGGCAACAGAGCATGCACAATGTCGGCACTAGTACAGTGTATATCCACCTTTCGCAGCAATGCAGGCTGCTATTCTCCCATGGAGACGATCGTAGAGGTGCTGGATGTAGTCCTGTGGAACGGCTTGCCATGCCATTTCCACCTGGCGCCTCAGTTGGACCAGCGTCCGTGCTGGACGTGCAGACCGCGTGAGACGACGCTTCATCCAGTCCCAAACATGCTCAATGGGGGACAGATCCGGAGATCTTGCTGGCCAGGGTAGTTGACTTACACCTTCTACAGCACGTTGGGTGGCACGGGATACATGCGGACGTGCATTGTCCTGTTGGAACAGCAAGTTCCCTTGCCGGTCTAGGAATGGTAGAACGATGGGTTCGATGACGGTTTGGATGTACCGTGCACTATTCAGTGTCCCCTCGACGATCACCAGTGGTGTACGGCCAGTGTAGGAGATCGCTCCCCACACCATGATGCCGGGTGTTGGCCCTGTGTGCCTCGGTCGTATGCAGTCCTGATTGTGGCGCTCACCTGCACGGCGCCAAACACGCATACGACCATCATTGGCACCAAGGCAGAAGCGACTCTCATCGCTGAAGACGACACGTCTCCATTCGTCCCTACATTCACGCCTGTCGCGACACCACTGGAGGCGGGCTGCACGATGTTGGGGCGTGAGCGGAAGACGGCCTAACGGTGTGCGGGACCGTAGCCCAGCTTCATGGAGACGGTTGCGAATGGTCCTCGCCGATACCCCAGGAGCAACAGTGTCCCTAATTTGCTGGGAAGTGGCGGTGCGGTCCCCTACGGCACTGCGTAGGATCCTACGGTCTTGGCGTGCATCCGTGCGTCGCTGCGGTCCGGTCCCAGGTCGACGGGCACGTGCACCTTCCGCCGACCACTGGCGACAACATCGATGTACTGTGGAGACCTCACGCCCCACGTGTTGAGCAATTCGGCGGTACGTCCACCCGGCCTCCCGCATGCCCACTATACGCCCTCGCTCAAAGTCCGTCAACTGCACATACGGTTCACGTCCACGCTGTCGCGGCATGCTACCAGTGTTAAAGACTGCGATGGAGCTCCGTATGCCACGGAAAACTGGCTGACACTGACGGCGGCGGTGCACAAATGCTGTGCAGCTAGCGCCATTCGACGGCCAATACCGCGGTTCCTGGTGTGTCCGCTGTGCCGTGCGTGTGATCATTGCTTGTACAGCCCTCTCGCAGTGTCCGGAGCAAGTATGGTGGGTCTGACACACCGGTGTCAATGTGTTCTTTTTTCCATTTCCAGGAGTGTACTTCCGCTGTTGCAAGTGACGGGCGTAGATCCCTTGTAGCGTTTAAATACTCGCGCACCTTTCTTGTTGGTTTAAACACTGTATCAGCACAGTGATACTTTGCTCATGCGATCCGTGACAGTTTTTTATAAATGGAAGGAAAACTTTGCCTTTACTTCATTCTTTTTTCATTAGAAGCAAAAAAAAAAAATGGTTCAAATGGCTCTGAGCACTATGGGACTCAACTGCTGTGGTCATCAGTCCCCTAGAACTTAGAACTACTTAAACCTAACTAACCTAAGGACATCACACACATCCATGCCCGAGGCAGGATTCGAACCTGCGACCGTAGCAGCAGCGCGGCTCCGGACTGGAGCGCCTAGAACCGCACGACCACCGCGGCCGGCTTCATTAGGAGCTCTAGACCTTTTAGGACGTAGTGTCCTATTTAAATCCGCCAAGGAGACTTATTAAACTGACAGTTCGGTAATACACCAGACAGTAGCTACCTTCTTTGGAGTAAGGACTTTTAAATTCTTCTGTGGGTTTTCCCTCCTCTCGGATACGAGGTGTAATAGTTTTGTTAATGCTGTCTCTCCCAAGAATCTGAAAAACTCTGAGATGTCTTCTTCTGGAGGGAACTTATTCGTCTTAGGACTTTGAGGGACCTGTCAATTTCTTATTGTAATATCATATCTCCTACCTCATCTCCTTTTACTTCCTTTTCACTTTTTGTAATATTGTCTACATGTCAATTTACTGAACTCCTGGTATTCATATTGGTGCTTCTCTTTCCTCAAAAGGCTTTTTTAATTTTCCCATGGGCGGCATGTATCTTTATTAGATACTAGCTGAGAAACTCGGCGTTTCCCGGGAGTTTATTTATTCTAATCTTCTATGAGTTCATCTCCTCCTCTGTCCTTTCTATCTCCATCTTCTTCTCTCTCATTTCTCTGTCCATTTCACCCTTCACTATCTTTGTCCATCTCCTCTTCCTCTCATCTGCGCCAGTCTTCTACTTTACCGTCGCTGTCTGTCCATCTCCAAGTCCTTCCTTCTTCTCACTCACCGTCATCCCAATAGAAGGCTGGTGGTTCTTAGCCACATAGTATTTCTTTCGAGATTCTAACTAATATGTGTCCCAAATATGACTGAAATCGTTCCAGGGGGTTAGGTAAGTTTTTTTACTCGTTTGCTCGCATACGCACATGTCAAATATCTCACATGTATTTAACACATTTCGCGCCTATTTGTGCATTTATTTCACCCGCATGTCTAGCGAATTTCGCCCTGCAGTTTCATTTTCATGCAGCCTAACGTTTATGATGTCGTATCCACTGAAATATGTGCTGTACAACCATATGTACGTATTTCTAGGTACGTTCAGCAGTATACGTGGATATAATATTGTGAAATATGCTGCAAATACAGTTAGTAATAAAGAAGTAATAAATTAAAACGGCTTGAATGATGTGGCAGTTTTTCACGCATTCAGGGTTTTTATAAATCCGTATATCCTTAATTTTTTCTGGTACATTCAGTGGTATATGTGAATACTGTCTGCAAAATGTCTCACAATACAGATACTAGTAACGAAGTAACAGATTAAAACTTCATGCTTGTGTGGCAGTTCTACTGCACGAACAGCGAAAATGTAATAATCGTCAAACTTATTTTCCTTTCATCATTTTGTGGGGTGGTCATCGAGAAAGAGTTTTGTTAAGGTTTGAAATTATGTGCAAAGTTGTTTGAAGGTCTCTAATTGTTCTCAGTATCAAATACTGGATGATTAAATTATGGGTATTATCGCGGCGCGGGTTGCGCTGCTTTCTGCCCCCGCCCTCCCCCAAAACCCTTTGATACTTCGGTGGTTCTTACCCCCATATCGTTTGTTTCCAGACGGTAAATGATATGTGTACCCAAAGAACTGTATGTGGTTTCCTAAGAGACCAAACTGCTTAGGTCATCGGTCCCTAGACTTACACACAACTTAACCTAACTTACGCTAAAAACAACACACACATCCATGCCCGAGGGAGGACCCGAACCTCCGACGGGAGCGGCCGCGCAATCCGCGACATGGCGCCTCAAACCACGCGGCCATTCCGCGTGGCGGTATGTATATCGAGTTTGGTTGAAATCTGTCCAGTGGTTAAGGAGAAAATGTGGACCACACATACATACATACATGCGTACATCTATTTTTATAATTTATGTCGATACCAACACCTTTCTGGACATTTACTTTCAGTAAGTACATGAAAAGACAGTGATATCGAACAGACCAAAGCAGAAATTACACCTCGAAAAGTAGGAGAAAATGCTGGTGTTTTCCACAACACACACCAGGGAGCAGCACTGCTGTGACGCCATCGAAAACTGGATGTTCGCACATGTAACGACCGTGCCACTGCAGTATGTTACGAGATCTGGCGTCATTTTATTTGTAAGAACGAGGTTTTAGAAAAGAATTAGATGCCGCAATTAGCAGTATAATTTGTTTCTGCACGCTTCCTTGAATTACGAGGGCCGTTCAGAAAGTAACCTCCGGTTGATTTAAAAAAATACACCAAGTTAAATAAAAATATTTTAATATATACATCTTACAACTACATCTTTGCACTATTTTTCTACATAGTCTCCGTAGCGATTGAGGCACTTATCGTATCTCTTCACAAGCTTTGAAATTCCTTCTGCATAAAAATCACCCGCTTGTGCCTGGAGCCAGGCTGTGACCGCATCTTTGAGCTCTTCGTCGTCATCAAACCGCTGTGACCCGAGCAATTTCTTCAAATGCATGAAGAGGTGATAATCACTTGGCGCCAGGTCTGGGCTGTAAGGTGGATGGTTGATAACGTCCCACTTGAAGGACTCAAGAAGGGCCGTTGTTCTGCGAGCAGAGTGAGGACGGGCGTTATCGTGCAAAAAAACGATACCGGAAGTCAGCATACCACGGCGTTTGTTCTGTATAGCCCGTCGTAACTTTTTCATTGTTTCACAGTACACGTCTTGATTAATGGTCGTACCACGTTCCATGAATTCAACCAACAACACCCCTTTGGCATCCCAAAAGACCGTTGCCATCAGTTTTCTGGCAGAAAAATCTTGCGAGGCTTTTCTCGGTTTGGTAGGCGAATTTGAATGTGCCCACATCTTTGATTGTTCTTTTGTCTCAGGGTTCACGTACTTAATCCAGGTTTCGTCACCGGTCACGATTCTGTTTAACAATGGTTCTCCTTCGTCCTCATAACGTGACAGAAAGTCTAATGCAGAGGCCATTCTTTGAGTTTTGTGGTGGTCGGTAAGAATTTTGGGCACCCATCGTGCACAGAACTTACGGTAACCCAATCTTGCTGTCACTATCTCGTACAAGAGAGTCTTAGAAATCAGTGGAAAACCAGTAGACAACTCCGACATTGAGAAACGTCGATTTTCACGAACTTTTGCATCAACTGTCTGAACGAGTTCGTCAGTCACCAATGATGGTCCACCACTCCTCTGTTCATCACGAACGTTTTCTCGTCCACTTTTAAATAAACGTACCCATTCACGGACAACTCCTTCACTCATAACTCTTGGTCCGTACACGGCACAAAGCTCACGATGAATAGCTGCTGCAGAATATCCTTTGGCTGTAAAATACCTTATGACAGCACGCACTTCACATTTGGCGGGGTTTTCTATTGCAGCACACATTTCAAACTGCCACAAAAACTAAACTAGCGCAGGTACGACGTTCACTCGACCACGGCTTGATGCCGACTGACCTGTTGAGTGCGTGAACGCACAGATGGCGTCGCTACTCCCCCCACAACCCGCACTGTGACCAATCGGAGGTTACTTTCTGAACCGCCCTCGTAGATTAGGTAATCTGAGTAACTGATCTTAGCGTAACCCTAACTTCAGCAATGGACAGCGCAGTCTCACAATCCACAGCAACCTTCGAGCATTGTTATATACTGGTCATTAAAATTGCTACACCACGAAGATGACGTGCTACAGACGCGAAATTTAACCAACAGGAAGAAGATGCTGTGATATGCAAATGATTAGCTTTCCAGAGCATTGACACAAGGTTGGCGCCGGTGGCGACACCTGCAACGTGCTGACATGAGGAAAGTTTCCAACCGATTTCTCATACACAAACAGCAGCTGGCCGGCGTTATCTGGTGAAACATTGTTGTGATGCCTCGTGTAAGGAGGAGAAATGCGTACCATCACGTTTCCGACTTTGATAAAGGTCGGATTGTAGACTATCACAATTGCGGTTTATCGTATCGCGACATTGCTGCTCGCGTTGGTTACTAACCACCTTCCACACGGAGCACGTCCGTTTCTCACCACTGACTTCTAGTATCAGCCGCCCGCAGTTGACGTCAACAAGTGTATGGGCCTGAAGATGACGTTGTTACACCGTTGAAACTAGTTGCCAAAATAAAATAGACACCTTAAATACAGCTGGACGATCTTCTTCATTCTTAATATATACATACAGTAAATAGTTGCCGTGGACTGTTAGTCGTTAGGAGTGCATACCCAGAACATGTAGTCACGACTGTTATTGTATGGGTCCTGTGGTACATAAGCCAAAGAATGGAAGTATTTATTTGTTTAAGAGCAGGACTAACCACTTTCCACACGGAGCAAGTCCGTATCTCACCACTGACTTGTAGTATTGGCCGCATGCAGTTAACGTCAACAAGTGTATGGGCCTGAAGATGAAGTTGTTACAACGTTGAAACTAGTTGGCAAAATAAAATCGACACCTTAAATACAGCTGGAGGAATTTCTTCATTTTTAATATAAATTTATACCAGCTGACGTCCCACTGTCCTCCATTTCAACTAAGGATGTACGAAGGAAACTAAACCATTTGTTGTAATTCGGACATCACTAGCCATTGACGCCCCTAAAATAATTACATTATTTCATTGAAAAGATCTGTCGTTTGTCGTATATTGTGGTGGATAAGGAAGATTCTCATGTTAATTGTATGAACAAATACTGTCCAATTTGTGTGCTACATTTGCAAAACTCTCATTTCTGTATCATGGACTATTTACGAAATATGAGGGATGTTATGAATACGTCACATTCACTCTATCGTTAGTGCATGCGAGGGAAACTGAGTCCACTACATACAATTCATTTTCTCAACGCTGGAGACAAATACAGATCTTATCTCAAGTTATGGTCCCGGCGAATTTTCGAGTCCTCCCTCTGGCATGTGTGTGTGTGTGTGTGTTTGTCCTTAGGATAATTTAAGTTAATTAGTGTGTAAGCTTAGGGACTGATGACCTTAGCAGTTAAGTCCCATAACATTTCACACACATTTGAACATTTTATCTCAAGTTCAAAGAAAAGTTCAGTAAGTTAGCTACAATTAATATGCAGCAGTGTATCACCTAAAACGCACTGACCGCGAACTCATAGTGATTCCTTTTCCTTCAGAATGTGTCCAGCACACAGTTTTAATTTGCCAGGAGGTTTCATTCCTTTTTTTTCATTGCAAACTATTCGAATTTATTGCTTAGCTTATTTAAAACCCAAATACACTCCTGGAAATGGAAAAAAGAACACATTGACACCGGTGTGTCAGACCCACCATACTTGCTCCGGACACTGCGAGAGGGCTGTACAAGCAATGATCACACGCACGGCACAGCGGACACACCAGGAACCGCGGTGTTGGCCGTCGAATGGCGCTAGCTGCGCAGCATTTGTGCACCGCCGCCGTCAGTGTCAGCCAGTTTGCCGTGGCATACGGAGCTCCATCGCAGTCTTCAACACTGGTAGCATGCCGCGACAGCGTGGACGTGAACCGTATGTGCAGTTGACGGACTTTGAGCGAGGGCGTGTAGTGGGCATGCGGGAGGCCTGGTGGACGTACCGCCGAATTGCTCAACACGTGGGGCGTGAGGTCTCCACAGTACATCGATGTTGTCGCCAGTGGTCGGCGGAAGGTGCACGTGCCCGTCGACCTGGGACCGGACCGCAGCGACGCACGGATGCACGCCAAGACCGTAGGATCCTACGCAGTGCCGTAGGGGACCGCACCGCCACTTGCCAGCAAATTAGGGACACTGTTGCTCCTGGGGTATCGGCGAGGACCATTCGCAACCGTCTCCATGAAGCTGGGCTACGGTCCCGCATACCGTTAGGCCGTCTTACGCTCACGCCCCAACATCGTGCAGCCCGCCTCCAGTGGTGTCACGACAGGCGTGAATGGAGGGACGAATGGAGACGTGTCGTCTTCAGCGATGAGAGTCGCTTCTGCCTTGGTGCCAATGATGGTCGTATGCGTGTTTGGCACCGTGCAGGTGAGCGCCACAATCAGGACTGCATACGACCGAGGCACACAGGGCCAACACCCGGCATCATGGTGTGGGGAGCGATCTCCTACACTGGCCGTACACCACTGGTGATCGTCGAGGGGACACTGAATAGTGCACGGTACATCCAAACCGTCATCGAACCCATCGTTCTACCATTCCTAGACCGGCAAGGGAACTTGCTGTTCCAACAGGACAATGCACGTCCGCATGTATCCCGTGCCACCCAACGTGCTCTAGAAGGTGTAAGTCAACTACCCTGGCCAGCAAGATCTCCGGATCTGTCCCCCATTGAGCATGTTTGGGACTGGATGAAGCGTCGTCTCACGCGGTCTGCACGTCCAGCACGAACGCTGGTCCAACTGAGGCGCCAGGTGGAAATGGCATGGCAAGCCGTTCCACAGGACTACATCCAGCATCTCTACGATCGTCTCCATGGGAGAATAGCAGCCTGCATTGCTGCGAAAGGTGGATATACACTGTACTAGTGCCGACATTGTGCATGCTCTGTTGCCTGTGTCTATGTGCCTGTGGTTCTGTCAGTGTGATCATGTGATGTATCTGACCCCAGGAATGTGTCAATAAAGTTTCCCCTTCCTGGGACAATGAATTCACGGTGTTCTTATTTCAATTTCCAGGAGTGTATCATAATAATTAAGAACTTTAGAGAAATGATAGGTATTTCATCATAAAGCTGGCGAATAAGGCTACGAGACTTGATAGAATTGATTTTATACCAAATAGTTTTTTTAAAATCGTTTGAGAAATATTGCAAAGCAGCCAGTAACTGCACCCCTCCATTCCCACAACGTACTGAGTTGGCTACCTGCCACACGGGAGAGGACAGAGAATTCATAGTAGGCCACAGCAAACTAAGTTCCCAAGGGTTTCAAAGAGGTAGACCCGCCCAGTGCTGAGTCCGCAGCTCGTGGTCGTGCGGTAGCGTTCTCGCTTCCCGCGCCCGGGTTCGATTCCCGGCGGGGTCAGGGATTTACTCTGCCTCGTGATGACTGGGTGTTGTGTGATGTCCTTAGGTTAGTTAGGTTTAAGTAGTTCTAAGTCCTAGGGAACTGATGACCATAGATGTTAAGTCCCATAGTGCTCAGAGCCATTTGAACCATTTTTGAACCGCCCAGTGCTGAGAACGAGAATGGGTTTGTGCACAGGGGCATGTTATCTTGTGTGAGCTCCAAGACTGGCTGCTGTGAACGCCAGAGCCAATTTACATCTGGAGGGTGAAAACATTTTGTTTTGACTGGAGATAAAGGAGCTTAGCTTTCCGTGCTCTTTCTAAATGAATTATGGCGTGTGTCTACTATGGTAACATAAATGGTAAGCGGTTTTCTCATGATGGCCAGTGTTTTGCAGCATCTGTTACTGAAATAATGCTAGATTGTGTACAGGCAGCATTTCTTTTCTAGAACTTTGCCTTAGCGTGAATTCTGTTCCTGATACTCATTATACGAGAGGGTTAAATGTTAAAGATAGTTTCGTGGGACTGCTTGGAACTTGTGCAATCAGGAGTCAGCCTGCAACCCCCGTTGGGGTGTATGGAAGCGCCCTATGGGGTGGAAGTGTTGTCTTAAGAGTGAGCAACTTTATGAAGCTGGGACTTAATGATACTTCGGCCGGCCGGTGTGGCCGAGCGGTTCTAGGCACTTCAGTCTGGACGCGCGAGACCGCTACGGTCGCAGGTTGGAACCCTGCCTCGAGCATGGATGTGTGTGATGTCCTTAGGTTAGTTAGGTTTAAGCAGTTCTAAATTCTAGGGGACTGATGACCTCAGCTGTTAAGTCCCATAGTGCTCAGAGCCATTTGAACCATGTGAACTTAATGATACTTCGTGATCAACAAAGCTATTTTTCAAATGAGGAAGGACAATAAGGAAATGCATTTCCGTGTATGGGTATGGAATTCTGTTTTGTCTTTTTCCAGTTTCCTAGGCCAGCGTTGTAGAATAGTGACCGTACATTCGATCGGTATTAAGAGCTTCTTACAGGCTTCAGCAAGTAAGAGATGGTGTTAAACGAACAAGACGAAATTGGAAAGGTCTAACTTCAGCTAATAAACTGTGCTTGTCTCTGTGGAAGCTTGAAATAGAGCGTATAATTTTTTTCCTGTTGACAGTTCAAAGGCACATTGAACTGTCATCCTTCTTTTCGGTGAAATTAGGAGTTACTAGGAGGCAGCGGGAGGCAGGGTATGAAACTCCTAGAAGTGTAAATATACCACTTCAGTGGTCGGATCACGGAATATTTACGACAGTAATTAGATAACCGAGGGACATTAATAATTGGTTCCGGAGCAGTGAGAAGTTTCAGTTTTCCCTCGGGTCAAATGTAGACTGCGACCTCTATTTTAGACCGGTTTTAATACCGTGGAAGTGCAGAGAATTAATTTGGGTCTGATTATATCTACGGAGGAGCACGTCACTTAATTTGTTTCACGGGGCTACACAGCACTAAAGGTGCGTGTGGATTCTGACAAGGACCGTGGACCAAGAATGGGACCTCGCGCGACCACATAACAAATCTCCGAAGGTGAAAGAAAGGAAAGTTTCAGTCGACCTATTATTAGCGGGTGCCGCCTATCAGATTCTGGTTTCCCATGACTTCCCTAAACCACTTAAGACATATGCGAGGCCTAGATTCAGGTTTCCCGTGATTTCCGTATATCACTTAAGGCATATGCCGGGATGGTTCCTTTGAAAGAGCACAGTCGATTTCCTTCCCCACCCTTCTGCAAACCGAGCTTGTACTGTGTCTTCAATGACCTTGTCGGCGCCGCGGCGCTAAACCCTTACATTCCTTCCGAATATACGTTAGGTGCTAATATAACATCAAAGAGAAACAAATTGGCAATTTAAAAGAGTATCCACCGAAAGTGTGTTCCAGAAAGAAATATATGGAGCAGATTTTTAATCATTACACTTTCATTGAGCTACAGTAGTACAAGGTTGTAGTTATTCCAGTATGGAACGAAACTGTTCTTGCTGTTGTGGCCTTATGGCGAAATAATACTGACAGGGTGCAGCTGTAGTTGAAGTCACTAACTGTTTCAAAAACTGGTCAATCCTTGTAAACTGCTGAAAACAAGTGTCAATGAATGTTCTTCACAACTAACATCCTTGTGTCATGTGTATTCTCTCCTCTGAGTTACCACAGACCACACACGCCTGGCCACATTTGTACTTTTAATGCGTAGCTACGAGGGAACATAGTTGTATCTTACCACGTCAGTGTGAAACACACTGAATTTCTATTAGTCCACCAACCTGCTTGATGATGATGATGCCCCAGCACAGAAACAACATGCAGGTCGTAGACTTCGGCTCTATTGATGTGAGGCTGTAGTAAAAGTTACTAGCGAGTGGGATAAGGCTCTCTCAGTAGTGAATGAGATGTTCAGTTTAAAATTAAGGCATGCCAACGGCTATCATTAAGCGTAATAGCTTTGTGGACAAAGGTGTAAACCGCTTATCTGTACCATTAATGTTCGATTACTGAGTCACACGTTATACTGTTACTATTTACAATGTTAAGACAGTACACAAAAATTTATATACAGCACATAATAAAGTAACTCCTTTATACACAATCTGCTCTGCATTGAACGCAGAGTGCCAGTGCATTGATATTTATATTCTTGCTAAGTAAAAAAAGTTCTTGTCCGTGCGGCATTGTCTCCACTGAAACATATAACCACTTAATTCCAACTATCACAGCCCGGAACACTTTATTCGGCTCTCATTATTGGAGCACGAAGTGCTCCGTCAGCGCTTCATCATGTTAACGTTATGAAAATAACGTAATGAAAAGAAATTGAATGTTGTGATTGATCTCTTGCTATCGGGGGTATCTGCTACGAATGTTGTCAATCAGATCAGAATTTAGATACACTATGTATCGAAATACACTCCTGGAAATTGAAATAAGAACACCGTGAATTCATTGTCCCAGGAAGGGGAAACTTTATTGACACATTCATGGGGTCAGATACATCACATGATCACAGGCACATAGACACAGGCAACAGAGCATGCACAATGTCGGCACTAGTACAGTGTATATCCACCTTTCGCAGCAATGCAGGCTGCTATTATCCCATGGAGACGATCGTAGAGATGCTGGATGTAGTCCTGTGGAACGGCTTGCCATGCCATTTCCACCTGGCGCCTCAGTTGGACCAGCGTTCGTGCTGGACGTGCAGACCGCGTGAGACGACGCTTCATCCAGTCCCAAACATGCTCAATAGGGGACAGATCCGGAGATCTTGCTGGCCAGGGTAGTTGACTTACACCTTCTAGAGCACGTTGGGTGGCACGGGATACATGCGGACGTGCATTGTCCTGTTGGAACAGCAAGTTCCCTTGCCGATCTAGGAATGGTAGAACGATGGGTTCGATGACGGTTTGGATGTACCGTGCACTATTCAGTGTCCCCTCGACGATCACCAGTGGTGTACGGCCAGTGTAGGAGATCGCTCCCCAAACCATGATGCCGGGTGTTGGCCCTGTGTGCCTCGGTCGTATGCAGTCCTGATTGTGGCGCTCACCTGCACGGCGCCAAACACGCATACGACCATCATTGGCACCAAGGCAGAAGCGACTCTCATCGCTGAAGACGACACGTCTCCATTCGTCCCTCCATTCACGCCTGTCGCGACACCACTGGAGGCGGGCTGCACGATGTTGGGGCGTGAGCGGAAGACGGCCTAACGGTGTGCGGGACCGTAGCCCAGCTTCATGGAGACGGTTGCGAATGGTCCTCGCCGATACCCCAGGAGCAACAGTGTCCCTAATTTGCTGGCAAGTGGCGGTGCGGTCCCCTACGGCACTGCGTAGGATCCTACGGTCTTGGCGTGCATCCGTGCGTCGCTGCGGTCCGGTCCCAGGTCGACGGGCACGTGCACCTTCCGGCGACCACTGGCGACAACATCGATGTACTGTGGAGACCTCACGCCCCACGTGTTGAGCAATTCGGCGGTACGTCCACCCGGCCTCCCGCATGCCCACTATACGCCCTCGCTCAAAGTCCGTCAACTGCACATACGGTTCACGTCCACGCTGTCGCGGCATGCTACCAGTGTTAAAGACTGCGATGGAGCTCCGTATGCCACGGCAAACTGGCTGACACTGACGGCGGCGGTGCACAAATGCTGCGCAGCTAGTGCCATTCGACGGCCAACACCGCGGTTCCTGGTGTGTCCGCTGTGCCGTGCGTGTGATCATTGCTTGTACAGCCCTCTCGCAGTGTCCGGAGCAAGTATGGTGGGTCTGACACACCGGTGTCAATGTGTTCTTTTTTCCATTTCCAGGAGTGTACCTATACTATAAGTATCGAAATAGAAGTGTCGGTACTTAATTATAACGGTAGTATCGGAACCTTCCTGGTCCACGGACGGACGTTTGTTTTACAGTATCGGAGGTGACGCAAGAGGTTTAGGGAGAGCTCACTTGGCAAATGCAGCTAGGCTGATTTCCTTCTGCCCATACACGCGATGTTCCACCCTTTTTCTATTCAGACAGGATGTCGAGTGTTTGCCACATCGCTTCTCCTGTTTCCCAAATTGTTTTATGTAACAAAAGTGAGCGTTTTAACTGGAAATGCCCGCTTTCAAATAATTAAACACTCCACTTGATAATTAACCCTTTCAGACCTGAATATTTTATGGAGGATGGAAAAAATTTTTTTTCATGTGGTGATGGTCTCAGGTGATTTTTTAAATGAGTTTAGATGCAAGATTTATACAAAAATATGTAGCCGTTTTCAAAACATACTTCGTACACTAGGGTCCATTTTATGAACTAAAATAACTAATTACGAAATATTTATTTATTTATTTATTTATTTATGCATATATTTTACCTGGCAAGATTAGGGCCTTCAGGCCCTCTCTTACACCTAACCAGGCATACTCAGATTCTACAAATTTCAGTTTCTACAGAACATTAAGGACATATTACATGTTATACAGGATTAATGTTAAGAAAAAAATAGAGATTATAAACAAAGTACAATGATAATTATAACAATCAAAAATTAATTATAACAATCAAGAATAATAATAATAGTAATAATAATAATAATAATGACTATGTTTATGAAAGTAAACATATTTTTCTTTTATGAATGTCAGTCCTATTGCTAGTTGGGAATTTTCTCGTTATATTCTTGCAGCTTGTGAGTTATTCTCATCAAGCAGAGACATAAGACGATAGAATGGGGTGAAGGAGATATAGAATAGATAGGTTAGAGGAAGAGAAATAGAATGGTAAAATTCGAAGCTATGATGGAGAGGAGAAAGAAAGAGATGAGAGGGGCCCAACAATGGTGGCTATACCGTCCCTAATATGTAAGTCTTGAGTTCCCTCTTGAATGTTGAGTGGTTCTGGATAAGACGCAGATCACAGGGGAGCGCGTTCCATAGTCGTATGGCTGAGATGGAGAATGACATGGAGAAAGATTTTGTGTTATGTAAAGGTACAGCCAAGATGCTAGACGTATCCGATCTGGTATTGCGGTTGTGGAATGAAAATATTCTCTACTGTAATAAAGTAAAATGATTAGTCAATAATTACCAAGCAAAATAACAACAGTATTCGATTATATTGTGGAGTGTAGCGAACCTAGCCACATCCGTGTATTCCGGTGGTCACAAGCTGCTGCGGACTGCTACATTGACTTGCTGATATTCTTGCAGTGATGTCCAACGGTTAGCAGCACTTGCTCACGATGAAAAGGTTGATATGCGGGAGAAGACCAGACAATGAGGCCATCGGTACAAGCGGATTAGGGAAGAATGGAGAAGGAAATTGGCCGTGCTCTTTCAAAGGACCATCCCGGCATTTTCGTGAAGCAATTTAGGTAAATCATAGAACACCTAAAGCAGGATGGCCGGACGCGGGTTTGAACCGGCGTTCTCCTGAATGCGAGTCCAGTGTACTAACCACTGCGCCAACTCGCTCGGTGAAAAGGCTGAACATTCACAAACGTGGACCTCAGATTTGCGTTCGGATAAAATGCTTCTGTTGCAGCTAAGACACAGTAAAAGTTAATGTATGCAATTGTAGCGAAATGGTCTGAAAGAGTTAAGAAGCAAAGCAGTGAAAATATTTCACTGGCGATACCGTTCGTTTAGCCACTCCGTTTGTAGGATAGCTGCAACGTACGTCACAAGTTAACATCTGACCTTACCTTGATCTGAAGCTTCCTGGAATCCCTTGAAAACGTGAACAAACTCATCTGATTGTGAGAAATGAATGCCCCGTGCGACACTTACCTGAAACAGAAAAAAATGAAGTATAAGTTAGAAACAGCGCAAAATCGATGTTTTATAACAAAACGTTAATTTTACATCACAGTTTCCACGCTGTTATCAGAGCAGTGTGCACTCAGTGTAGCGAAAGCTGACTCATTGACTGTGAAGTAAACTCCGTATCCTTTACGTTAGTGCAAGCCGCAGATATTGTTCCGTTGTCGCTGAATGTTAGATCGAAGGTCATACGAGGGCAGGGAGAAAGGGTGCCTGGCAATAAAAAAAAAGCACTCAATGAAGTCGCCGGTTTGTTCAAAGTTCTTTCAGTGGCTGAAGTACCATTGCAAAAGGTCTGCGAAACATCCATCTACGGCTACGATGACTCTTTTCTTGGACTCAGATCTCGTACGAGAGGCAAACTATTGTCACACTGGCACCGAAAATAGTAGCCAGAATTGACCCGATGACGTAAACTGATAATTTGGTCACGGTACGTCGCATCTCATTCGCCAGCATTTCGCCGGATGAATGCTACGACTGCATTACTGACTTTGCTGTTAAAACTACGGCGACGGCGTGTGAATGAGTTATATATTTCTCGAAAATAACGTGTCAAATACGCGCACTGTTCCCTCTTTTACTGGACTAACCATACATGTTCAAAGAATATACAGGGTGTTTCAAAAATGACCGGTATATTTGAAACGGCAATAAAAACTAAACGAGCAGCGATAGAAATACACCGTTTGTTGCAATATGCTTGGGACAACAGTACATTTTCAGGCAGACAAACTTTCGAAATTACAGTAGTTACACTTTTCAACAACAGATGGCGCTGCGGTCTGGGAAACTCTATAGTACGATATTTTCCACATATCCACCATGCGTAGCAATAATATGGCGTAGTCTCTGAATGAAATTACCCGAAACCTTTGACAACGTGTCTGGCGGAATGGCTTCACATGCAGATGAGATGTACTGCTTCAGCTGTTCAATTGTTTCTGGATTCTGGCGGTACACCTGGTCCTTCAAGTGTCCCCACAGAAAGAAGTCACAGGGGTTCATGTCTGGCGAATAGGGAGGCCAATCCACGCCGCCTCCTGTATGTTTCGGATAGCCCAAAGCAATCACACGATCATCGAAATAGTCATTCAGGAAAGTAAAGACGTCGGCCGTACGATGTGGCCGGGCACCATCTTGCATAAACCACGAGGTGTTCGCAGTGTCGCCTAAGGCAGTGTGTACCGCCACAAATTCACGAAGAATGTCCAGATAGCGTGATGCAGTAATCGTTTCGGATCTGAAAAATGGGCCAATGATTCCTTTGGAAGAAATGGCGGCCCAGACCAGTACTTTTTGAGGATGCAGGAACGATGGGACTGCAACATGGGGCTTTTCGGTTCCCCATATGCGCCAGTTCTGTTTATTGACGAAGCCGTCCAGGTAAAAATAAGCTTCGTCAGTAAACCAAATGCTGCCCACATGCATATCGCCGTCATCAATCCTGTGCACTATATCGTTAGCGAATGTCTCTCGTGCAGCAATGGTAGCGGCGCTGAGGGGTTGCCGCGTTTGAATTTTGTATGGATAGAGGTGTAAACTCTGGCGCATGAGACGATACGTGGACGTTGGCGTCATTTGGACCGCAGCTGCAACACGGCGAACGGAAACCCGAGGCCGCTGTTGGATCACCTGCTGCACTAGCTGCGCGTTGCCCTCTGTGGTTGCCGTACGCGGTCGCCCTACCTTTCCAGCACGTTCATCCGTCACGTTCCCAGTCCGTTGAAATTTTGCGAACAGATCCTTTATTGTATAGCTTTTCAGTCCTTTGGTTACATTAAACCTCCGTTGAAAACTTCGTCTTGTTGCAACAACACTGTGTTCTAGGCGGTGGAATTCCAACACCAGAAAAATCCTCTGGTCTAAGGAATAAACCATGTTGTCTACAGCACACTTGCACGTTGTGAACAGCACACGCTTACAGCAGAAAGACGACGTACAGAATGGCGCACCCACAGACTGCGTTGTCTTCTATATCTTTCACATCACTTGCAGCGCCATCTGTTGTTGAAAATTGTAACTACTGTAATTTCGAAAGTTTGTCCGCCTGAAAATGTACTGTTGTCCCAAGCATATTGCAACAAACGGTGTATTTCTATCGCTGCTCGTTTAGTTTTTATTGCCGTTTCAAATATACCGGTCATTTTTGAAACACCCTGTATGAACTGAAGAGAGAAATGTTCTGTTACATACTGGAGATGACTCGTGGCGACATTGAAAACAAGATTACAAATACGTCGCACAGCTGCAAATAAATTTAGCAAAACAGACATAACTGTATATTCGTCTGTCCAACTTCTGTGACTGCCCTTTTTGCAGATGTCCGTTCCTCTTCACCCGAACTGCCTACTGTGAAATTCGCTACCGCATTATCAACAGCGGCAGAGAAATTAGAAGGGCCTCATCCTTGCTCGCTACTGCAGGTCACTTCTTCCCAGATTCATTCTTTCGGACGATTCTATTAAAATTAAGTCTACTCACCATCGTTACTAAATTGTGATCCGCGTCTGTATGTACTCCTGGGTACGCCTTACAATCTATTATCTGACTTCAGAATCTCTCTCTGACAATTATGTTATCCAGCTGGAATCTTCGCGTGTCTGCAGGCCACCTTCCCTTCAAATTTTTGAACCGTGTATTCGCCAGTAGTAGCTAACATTTATTTCAGAACTCAATCTTTCTGTTCCCTCATTCCTACTATCGAGCCCATATTTGTCCGTAACTCGGTCGTCTTATTCCTCTTCTGCTACAGCATTCCAATCACCCATGGATATCAAATTTTGATCCCCATTAATATACGGAATTACACATTTAAAATCCTTGTATATTTTCTCCTCATCTTCACGTTGTCGCTTAGGCATGTATATCTGAACTATTGTTATTGGTGTTGGTTTTCTGTCGATTCTAATGGGAATAATCCTATCACTGAACTGTTCCTAATAAATTATTGTCTGCCCCACTTTCCTTACAGCCGGCCGCTGTGGCAGAGTGGTTCTAGGCGCTTCAGTCCGGAAACGCGCTGCTGCTATGTTCGCAGGTTCGAATCCTGCCTCGGGCATGGATGTGTGATGTCCTTAGGTTAGTTAGGTTTAAGTAGTTGTAAGTTCTAGGGGACTGATGACCTCAGATGTTAAGTCCCATAGTGCTCAGAGCCATTTGAACCATCTGAATCTACTTTCCTATTCAGGACGAATCCTACATCATATTCTGCCCTTGTTGCTATTAACCTACATTCGTTTCTTCAGATATCCTTATCTTTCTTCGATTCCACTTTACTACGACTCACTATATCTACACTGAGCTTTTGCATTTCCCTACAACATTCTAGTTTCCCCACAACATTCATGCTTCTGATATTACTCGTTTTGACACATTGACTGTTATCCTGTCGTTGGTTATTCCATCTTTTTTTCATTGTCACGTCCCTCTAGGCAGTCCCCTCTCAGATATCATAACAGGTGACTAAGCTGGAATCTTTTGCTGATGAAGAGGTCATCATGACAGTTTTCCCATTACAGGCCACATGTTGTGAGAATATAAATTGTTTACCTTTAATGTAGAGGTTTCCGTACCTTTCTGCATCTTCGTGCTGTTGATCATTGTTGATTCTTCCGCTTTTCAGGTGCAGGGTCTCATACCGTGGGGAAGACGGTTGCTCAAACCTCTGTCCGCTCCTGCGCTCTTTGTGAAGGCCGTTGGCAGAATGAGGGTGATTCGTTGTAGTGGAAATCTTTGGCTTCCATTCCTGACGGTTTTGTCAAAATTTAAACAGTAACTGGCTTGGAACGTGGGACATTTTGATTACAAATTAAAAAAAAAAATGGTTCAAATGGCTCTGAGCACTATGGGACTTAACTTCTGTGGTCATCAGTCCCCTAGAACTTAGAACTACTTAAACCTAACTAACCTAAGGACATCACACACATCCATGCCCGAAGCAGGATTCGAACCTGCGACCGTAGCGGTCACGCGGTTCCAGACTGAAGCGCCTTTAACCGCACGGCCACACCGGCCGGCAATTAAAAAAAAAAAAAAAGTTATCCTTCAACCATGGTGTCTTTTTGTCGTATAAAACCAATGTTTTTAATAAATCCTTTGCAAAAGCCTTTCGTAAATGTTTCAGATCGACGGTGAACGAGTTCCCGTCGTGACATACACTACTGGAAAAAAAAATTAGTATACATGGAAAGACGGAAGTCCATTTTGCGTCGTTTATGGCATATGCCACCTGGGAGACAGTGTGAATACTGAAAATGGTTTCAACGTCGTCCGCCAACAGATAGCGGAGTGGCATAGATTGAAGCTTCTTAATAAAAAAATAATTTTTATTTACTTGGACAGAAATAACCAAGAAGTTTAAACTTCTTTATTAAGTGTTTAGTTAAACTGCTGAGTGAAATTGAATGCAAGTGTCACTTTGCTGATCTTAATCATTTCAACATTGACCTACAGAATTTGCCATGACAAACAGAACTCAAACTTTTCCTATTCATTAATTACTCACAATATACAAGGATAACGCGATCTGAATGCATTAAAATTCTACTCTAAAGAATGGATCCTGAATTAGTAGAAATCCTAATAGAAACCTATACATTTTATAACCTCACAAGAATCTTCATTGCACGAACTATTGCAATACAGCAAGCGCCAATGCAGCCAGCCAAATAAGACTCTAAATACTGAAGGCTCTAACTACTAATAGGCATGTGGTTAGCAAAGGAAAGATTTTGTTGCAGAACAAACAATGTACTTGAAACTTCCTGGCAGATTAAAACTGTTTGCGCCGACCGAGACTCGAACTCGGGACCTTTGCCTTTCGCGGGCAAGTGCTCTACCATCTGAGCTACCGAAGCAAGGTTCGCAGGAGAGCTTCTGTAAAGTTTGGAAGGTAGGAGACGAGATACTGGCAGAAGTAAAGCTGTGAGGACCGGGCGTGGGTCGTGCTTCGGTAGCTCAGATGGTAGAGCACTTGCCCGCGAAAGTCAAACGTCCCGAGTTCGAGTCTCGGTCGGGCACACAGTTTTAATCTGCCAGGAAGTTTCGTATCAGCGCACACTCCGCTGCAGAGTGAAAATCTCTTTCTGGAAACATCCCCCAGGCTGTGGCTAAGCCATGTATCCGCAGTATCCTTTTTTTCAGGAGTGCTAGTTCTGCAAGGTTCGCAGGAGAGCTTCTGTAAAGATTGGAAGGTAGGAGACGAGATACTGGCAGCTGTAAAGCTGTGAGACCGGGTGTGAGTCGTGCTTCGGTAGCTCAGATGGTAGAGCACTTGCCCGCGAAAGGCAAAGGTCCCGAGTTCGAGTCTCGGTCGGGCACACAGTTTTAATCTGCCAGGAAGTTTCGTATCAGCGCACACTCCGCTGCAGAGTGAAAATCTATTTCTGGAAACATCCCCCAGGCTGTGGCTAAGCCATGTATCCGCAGTATCCTTTTTTTCAGGAGTGCTAGTTCTGCAAGGTTCGCAGGAGAGCTTCTGTAAAGTCTGGAACGTAGGAGACGAGATACTGGCAGCTGTAAAGCTGTGAGGACCGGGCGTGGGTCGTGCTTCGGTAGCTCAGATGGTAGAGCACTTGCCCGCGAAAGTCAAACGTCCCGAGTTCGAGTCTCGGTCGGCGCACACAGTTTTAATCTCCCAAGAAGTTTCGTATCATCGCACACTCCGCTGCAGAGTGAAAATCTCATTCTGGAAACAATATACTTACCTTAAGAATGTCACAACCAGTTCAAAAATTATAAAATCATCAGTAACAAATGTCAATGATGGATATACATTCAGACCGTGAGCTCGCGGTAATACTGAAAACCTCCAACACTGCTAATTGTTAACCTCTAACCTCCATCGCTGCTGACTACTCACTCCCAACTTCCATCACTGCTGGCTGTTCACCTCCAACTGCACAGTCCGACCAGCCACAGAGTCTCTTACAGAGTGCCCACACCGATGTCAGAGTTATTAATGCAGAGCGCTACATAACGCTGCCAACATACAAACACATAAACAGCCTACTTACAAGCTACCAGAGCGCCATCTGTGTCTACCTTTTGATAGGGAATGCTCACAGTCAGAAGGTCCAGTGTGGTGCAAACTTGTGAACCAAGCGGTCAGTGATGCCAGGGGCATGCACTCATGCGTTCTACAGCCAACTGGGCGTGTTTCAGATGGGCAAATTGTGCCCGTCCGAATGGCGAGATGGTCCTTTCAGAGAACTGCCACACAAGCTGTATGTGCAGCGATGCTGGTGCCAGTGATCACATGAACGATATCACCTCTGTGGACGAGTTCTGGACGTCCACGCAGCAAAAGCGTCAGCCAGTGTCGTCGTAAAGTAAGGGCAGCGGTGGCAGCTGCCAGAGCACAGGTAAGGGGGCTTGTGAGCCCAGGCGTGTCAACACAAAGAGTGCGAACCGGTTATTAGCACTGCGACTACGGGCACGCCCCTCTAGCCCGTCTTTCACCTCCCTCGAGATGACTGGGTGTTTGTGTTGTCCTCATCATTTCATCATCATTGATGAAAGTGGCGAGTGAGCCGTAGTAAAAAAAAATTGCTGTTTTGAAGAGCACGCCGCAGCGCTTAGTACGAGGTGCATTCAAGTTCTAAGGACTCCGATTTTTTTTTCTCCGTACTGGAAAGAGATAGAAACATGCGCATTGTTTTAAAATGAGGCCGCGTTCATTGTCAATACGTCCCAGAGATGGCAGCACCGTACGGCACATGGAATTTTACCGCCAGCGGCGAGAATGAGAACTGTTTTAAATACTTAAAATGGCGACGTTTTCCTTACTTGAACAGCGTGCAATCACTCGTTTCCTGAATTTGCGTGGTGTGAAACCAATTGACATTCATCGACAGTTGAAGGAGACATGCGGTGATGGAGTTATGGATGTGTCGAAAGTGCGTTCATGCGTGTGACAGTTGACTGAAGGCAGAACATCGTGTGACAACAAACCGAAACAACCTCGGGCTCGCACAAGCCGGTCTGACGACATGATCGAGAAAGTGGAGAAAATTGTTTTGGGGGATCGCCGAATGACTGTTGAACAGATGACTGTTGAACAGATCGCCTCCAGAGGTGGCATTTCTGTGGGTTCTGTGCACACAATCCTGCATGACGACCTAAAACTGCGAAAAGTGTCATCTAGGTGGGTGCCACGAATGCTGACGGACGACCACACGGCTGCCTGTTTGGCATGTTGCCAAGCAATGTTGACACGCAACGACAGCACGAATGGGACTTTCTTTTCGTCGGTTGTGACAATGGATGAGACGTGGATGCCATTTTTCAATCCAGAAACAAAGCGCCAGTCAGCTCAATGGAAGCACACAGATTCACCGCCACCATAAAAATTTCGGGTAACCGCCAGTGCTGAAATAATGATGGTGTCCATGTTCTGGGACAGCGAGGGCGTAATCCTTACCCATTGCGTTCCAAAGGGCACTACGGTAACAGGTGCATCCTACGAAAATGTTTTGAAGAACAAATTCCTTTCTGCACTGCAACAAAAACGTCCGGGAAGGGCTGCGCGTGTGCTGTTTCACCAAGACAACGCACCTGCACATCGAGCTAACGTTACGCAACAGGTTCTTCGTGATAACAACTTTGAAGTGATTCCTCATGCTCCTTACTCACCTGACCTAGCTCCTAGTGGCTTTTGGCTTTTTCCAACAATGAAAGACACTCTCCGTGGCCGCACATTCACCAGCCGTGCTGCTATTGCCTCAGCGATTTTGCAGTGGTCAAAACAGACTCCTAAAGAAGCCTTCGCCGCTGCCATGGAATCATGGCGTCAGCGTTGTGAAAAATGTGTACGTCTGCAGGGCGATTACGTCGAGAAGTAACGCCAGTTTCATCGATTTCGGGTGAGTAGTTAATTAGAAAAAAAATCGGAGGGCTTAGAACTTGAATGCACCTCGTATGAAGCAGTCGCCCTCCATTTCTGGCGGTGGCGCCGCTGTGGCAATCGCAGCTTTGGTGTTTCCCTCTGGTGGGAAAGGGGAAAGGTTGCCTGTTCACGTGCATTTAAGGGGCGCTATGAGCTCGCCAGTGAGTCAGTGTGGGTCAGTCTATCGTCCCCAGCTTGCTAGTCTGTCTCTCGTCCGCATTTGTTAGGCCGTTAGTGTCTGTCTGTCGTCGGAGTGCTAGTATGGCTGTCGTTCGGGTCAACCTTTAAAGCCAGCAAAATGAGAGTCTTTCCACTCCGCCAGTAAGCGAACTCAGCGAGTGGTCGCCCGGTCGGGTCTTAGTTCCTCCATCTAAGTCTGCGCTTTAGGCCGCCAGTCTGCTCGACTTTGCTCAGGCAATGGTCATCTACATCTACATCTACATCAACATGACTACTCTGCAATTCACATTTAAGTGCTTGGCAGAGGGTTCGTCGAACCACAATCATTCTATCTCTCTACCATTCCACTCCCGAACAGCGCGCGCGAAAAACGAACACCTAAACCTTTCTGTTCGAGCTCTGATTTCTCTTATTTTATTTTAATGATCATTCCTATCTATGTAGGTTGGACTCAACAAAATATTTTCGCATTCGGAAGAGAAAGTTGGTGACTGAAATTTCGTAAATAGATCTCGCCGCGACGAAAAACGTTTTTGCTTTAATGACTTCTATCCCAACTCGCGTATCATATCTGCCACACTCTCTCCCCTATTACGTGATAATACAAAACGAGCTGCCATTTTTTGCACCCTTTCGATGTCCTCTGTCAATCCCACCTGGTAAGGATCACACACCGCGCAGCATTATTCTAACAGAGGACGAACGAGTGTAGTGTAAGCTGTCTCTTTAGTGGACTTGTTGCATCTTCTAAGTGTCCTGCCAATGAAACGCAACCTTTGGCTCGCCTTCCCCACAATATTATCTATGTGGTGTTTCCACTGAAGTTGTTCGTAATTTTAACACCCACGTACTTAGTTGAATTGACAGCCTTGAGAATTGTGCTATTTATCGAGTAATCGAATTCCAACGGATTTCTTTTGGAACTCGTGTGGATCACCTCACACTTTTCGTTATTTAGCGTCAACTGCCACTTGCCACACCATACAGAAATCTTTTCTAAATCGCTTTGCAACGGATACTGGTCTTCGGATGACCTTACTAGACGGTAAATTACAGCATCATCTGCGAACAACCTAAGAGAACTGCTCAGATTATCACCCAGGTCATTTACATAGATCAGGAACAGCAGAGGTCCCAGGACGCTTCCCTGGGGAACACCTGATATCACTTCAGTTTTACTAGATGATTTGCCGTCTACTACTACGAACTGCGACCTTCCTGACAGGAAATCACGAATCCAGTCGCACAACTGAGACGATACCCCATAGGCCCGCAGCTTGATTAGAAGTCACTGGGGGTTGGATCGATCGGTTGGTCGGTCGCGCACTCAGAGACAAGATGACTCGTCCGTCTTGAGCGTCGGCGCATGTGAGCTCGCCACGTGAGTCCAGTGGGTCGGGGCGTATGGCGAGGGGTAGTGACTTCGCGGTCGACACGAGAGCAACAGGAGTCAACCCACGACATCAGTCTGGCCGGTGCGAGCTGCGACGCCGTGAGACGGGAGATCGGCGCGCCTTCCTGCGTCCGTTGAAGCGGCTGGCAGCGGACGGTTCGGGAGAGCGATTTGGGGGTGCTGCGCCAGGTCTTGTAGAGAAATAGCAGTTTATTAGAAGTTAAGTGATTGGTGATATGTTGTTTGATTTACTCTTGTTTTGTTGGTGAGGTCACCAGCCGTTTTGCTTTGGGGTCGTCCCATCATTCTTCTCTGTTTGCCCACCCGCGGGAAGGTGGATGTTTATAAATTGCGTGGTCCGTTTTTCCCTTGTCGAGTAGGGGGGGGGGGGGGGGTTAGAGCAACCTGCGGTTCGGGTTGTTCGGTAATCTCCCTACCAATCTACCGTACGTTAGTAGCTGCCTCTGTCATGTTTGTCGGATTTGGTGTGTTAACGAATTAATTGCTTGGAGTGTAACGGCCTAGTACCTGAAATATGTTTTGATCTTTGGAAACTTTGTTATTATTGGTTATGATCTTGAGAGGCGGTATCTGTGTATTGTAGAGCATCTTAATTATTGTTTGGCCAACCTTGCAGAATTTCATATAAGATTGCATTTCATGGGCTTTTATTTAAATGATCATTTTAGTATATAAAGTTGCCTCCCTTTCACCGTAAGACTTTTCTGAGAAGTTAAAATCAAGTTACACCTTCGGTGGAAAGGTTAATATTTTAATTGTTAGTGTTTTGTACCATTTCGATCCCTCCTACGGGGGGTGCATAGTTTGAGTGCTTGTGTAAATTGTTAAAACTCTTAGTTTAAAGTTATCTGGTGTGTTGCAGATTTGCACCAGCGTAGTCTTTCAGAGGCTGTTGTGAGCGGTCGTAACTACGGCCGTGTCAAAAGGAAGCGGCAAGGTTGTCTGCCCGAAAGCTCATACAGTCAAAACTTGTTTCTTTCTGCCTCTGAATAAACTGTAACATTGATATTTAGAAGGTGCTTTCTCATTATAATTTTAAATCTGTTTCTTTTAAAAATGTTTTTAGGCACTATTAAAGTGAATAAAATTCCCCTTTGTTAAAAGGAATTTGGTTATGATTTCATCAGTTACTCCCTGGCAACTACTTGCATGCTTACATAGAGTGATTAAATGTGTTAATGTTCTTGATGAATCGCTAGTAAATAAAATAAATTGTTAAGAACATTCTTTGAAAATAAATCACGGTTCAGCGAGTTTGGACTGAGCAAAGGTTGGGAATTTGTACAGGCGCTGATAACCGAGCAGTTGAGCGCCACACAAACCAGACATCATCATAATCATCATCATCATCTAGCCCGTCTTCCACTCACGCCACAGCAGCGACGTGCAAGGTTCGACTCATACCGTCCGAGGATCACTTGGAAGATGGAATGGGGCGTCATAGTCTTCAACGATGACAGCAGACTCTGCCTGCACGCAACTGACGGTCGTTTGTGCATATGACGTAGACCTGGTGAGTGCTGTCTTGTAGAAGGCATTGGTCCAAGATATACTGGCCTCATCCCAGGCCTTAAGGCATGAGGTGGGATATGCTACAACTCTCGTTCACCTTTGCTGTTTCTGGTAGGGACGCGGTCCAGCCTTCGGTACATGCAGAATGTTGTTAGACCCATTCTCTTGCCGTCCTTGCATCAGGAAGGTGATGTGGTGTTCCAACGAGGATCATGATCGTCCACACAATGGCCTTAAAACTCAAAATGCTCCGCAAGACGTGCAGCAATTTTCCTGGACAGCACACTCTCCAGAATTGTCTCTATTCGAGCACGTGTGGGATATGATAGGACGAGAAGTCACCCGTGTGACACGTCAGTCAACAACTCTTACAGGACTACGTGAACAAGTCTAGGAGACGTGCAATAACGTATCTCTGGGCAGTATTCGCCATCTGTACGATCGACTGGATGCCACAGTCAGTGCCTGCATTACCACCCGTTAAGGGGCTCCGGAAAGGCTCAAAATCATGAAAAGTTCAATTTTTACTTTTTTGCATTTTCTGAATCTGCAGACTATTACCTTTTAATAGATATATAATTTATTCAATTCCGAAGACTACAACTATTTTTAATTTTTTTTTGAAATGTGTTCTACATGGGCGTGACCCACTGTGGCGCTGTTAAACTGCTGTCAAATGGTGTTATTATTAACGTCCGTGTTCATCAGGTACATTTTAGTGATGTGAGATAAAGTATGTGTTGTGGCTAACCTGTGATGGTTCAATATATATCGCTGGTGTGATTGTCGATTGTTTCATGTTTATTTACTCTGTCGTTATCTCGAAAATATTCGTAATTAATTCTGTTTCTTGAATCTCTGTTTTGTTGAAGTATAATAATGAGTAAAAGTAAAGTTATTAGAAATCCTCTGAAGGCTTTTAAGAAAAGGAGAAATGTTGGAAAGCCAAAGGTATGTGTTATTACTGTAAACAATAAAGACGATGAAAATCCCCAACATAGCTTGTGTCCCAAAGAAGAAGACAGTTGGTGTAAATATAACAAATGATTGCTAACTGGTGAAGTGTACACTCATAAGCATAGTCTGCCTCATGCAATAATGGAGGTGATAAAACCTATTTTCAGAGACTTAGCAGCACCTGAACTGTTGAAAAAGTGTATTCACGGAAAAACTCAAAACCCCAATGAAAGTGTAAATAGTGTTATATGGTCGAGAATCCCCAAGACTGTATTTGTTGGAATAGAAACACTTCACTTTGGTGTGTATGATGCTGTTGCGACTTTCAATGATGGCAACATTGTAAGGTGCAAGGTATTTAGAAATATGGGAATAAAGATAGGTTCTAACATGGTACGAGCGATGCTTGCTTTAAACAAGGAACGCCTTCGGGCTGCAGACAGGGCTGTAAAGAGTCTAGAAATACAAGCAAGAGTAAACAGCAGGAGGAACAAGAGGAAGCTGGAGGAGGAGTTTGCAGAGGATGAAGATAATCCATCCTACGGACCTGGAATGCACTAAAAAGTTAATCCAATCTTTGTCGCTCGATTCCCAAAACTTTTATTTTCTCATACTAATTACATGTTTTCTAAGGATCTTCCAAACATATTTGTTTCAAACTTTCAGTAAATGTTACACAGTACCTTCTGCATAATTTAACACAGCCTTTTTCCAAAAAACTGTATATTTTTGAATATATAAATAAAAAATTGCAAAAAAAATGTTGTGAATTTTCATTACAATTGAAAAAAAAATCATCTTTAATAACTGAACTAAAATTTTGTAAAATCCCTGTGTTAAGTTGTAGCCCATATTCCAATAAATAACCTGTAAAAAGTTCAACTTCCTACCTCAAATACTTTGTGAGGAAAGATGTAATTTATAAGCGTTATTTTAACATTGCAAGTATAGGGCGTTCCGGAGCCCCTTAAGGTTATACCAGTTACTACACTCATGCTCATAAATTAAGGATAATTTCAGAATGTGGTGCCACATTCGTGGAACTACACAAAACTGGCGCTAATAGCATAGGCACATAGGGAACGCACATGACACAGATCTGTAAGTCCACAGTACTGGTGGTAAGTTGAGAAAACCGTCCCGAAAGACATGTGCTACAAAACGCCACTGTTTCCTGCGCATATACCTCGACATCAATGTGGGGTATGACCACCAAGCACACGTACACAGGCCGCACATCGGGTTGCCATACTCTGGATCAGGTGGTCGAGCAGCTGCTTGGGAATAGCCTCCCATTCTTGCACCAGTGCCTGTCGGAGCTCCTGAAGTGTCGTAGGGATTTGAAGAAGTGAAGCTATACGTCGACCGAGAGCATCCCAGACGTGCTCGATGGGGTTTAGGTCTGAAGAACAGGCAGACCACTCCATTCGCCTGATATCTTCTGTTCCAAAATACACATCCACGATGGCTGCTCGGTGGGACCGTGCGTTATCATCCATCAGGAAGGTGAGACCTACTGCACCCCTGAAAAGGCGGACATACTGGTGCAAAATGACGTCCCGATACACCTGACCTGTTACAGTTCCTCTGTCAAAGACAAGCAGGGGTGCATGTGCACCAATCATAATCCCACCCCAAACCATCAAACCACGACCTCCATACAGGTCCCTTTCAAGGACATTAAGGAGTTGGTATTTGGTTCCTAGTTCACGCCAGATGAAAACCCGGGAGAATTACCGTTCAGACTATACCTGGACTCGTCCGTGAACATAACCTGGGACCACTGCTCCAATGACCATATACTGTGTTCCTGACGTCAGGCTTTACGGGCTCTCCCGTACCAGAGGTCAGTGGAATGCACCTTGCAGGGCTCCGGGCGAATAAACCATGTCTGTTCAGGCGTCTGTAGACTGTGTGTCTGGAGACAAGTGTTCCAGTGGCTGCGGTAAGGTCCCGAGCAAGGCTACTTGCAGTACTCCATGGCCATCTGCGGGCACTGATGGTGAGACATAGGTCTTCTTGTGGTGTTGTACTCTGTGGACGTCCCGTACTGTAGCGCCTGGACACGTTTCCTGTCTGCTGGAATCGTTGCCATAATCTTGAAATCACACTTTGTGGCACACGGAGGGCCCGTGCTGCGTACTGCTGCGTTTGACCAGCCTCCAGTCGCCCTAGTATTCTACCCCTCATAATGCCATCGATATGTGTTCTCTGAGCCATTTTCAACACACAGTCACTATTAGGACGTCTGAAAACGTCTGCACACTTACTCGCTCCACCGTACTCTGACATGCACCAATACACCTCTGCGTATGTGGACTGCTGCCAGCGCCACCGTGCGACGACCGCAGCTGATTTAAACCCGCAAACCGCCCACCACAGCGTTGTTTCACCAGCATTATCCTTAATTTATGAGCATGAGTGTATTATGGGTGTTTCAGCATGGGTCGATACCTGGTACTTCAAAACCGCTTGTGCTATTGATCTGTAAATGTAATAATTTCATCTACTCCGTATGTACAGTTGCAATAATAAATCTTTACTGAATTGGAAACCTCTGAAAGGGTGCACTAATTTTTTTCCCGGCAGTGTATTATCCTCCCAAGCAATAACTACACTCCTGGAAATGGAAAAAAGAACACATTGACACCGGTGTGTCAGACCCACCATACTTGCTCCGGACACTGCGAGAGGGCTGTACAAGCAATGATCACACGCACGGCACAGCGGACACACCAGGAACCGCGGTGTTGGCCGTCGAATGGCGCTAGCTGCGCAGCATTTGTGCACCGCCGCCGTCAGTGTCAGCCAGTTTGCCGTGGCATACGGAGCTCCATCGCAGTCTTTAACACTGGTAGCATGCCGCGACAGCGTGGACGTGAACCGTATGTGCAGTTGACGGACTTTGAGCGAGGGCGTATAGTGGGCATGCGGGAGGCCGGGTGGACGTACCGCCGAATTGCTCAACACGTGGGGCGTGAGGTCTCCACAGTACATCGATGTTGTCGCCAGTGGTCGGCGGAAGGTGCACGTGCCCGTCGACCTGGGACCGGACCGCAGCGACGCACGGATGCACGCCAAGACCGTAGGATCCTACGCAGTGCCGTAGGGGACCGCACCACCACTTCCCAGCAAATTAGGGACACTGTTGCTCCTGGGGTATCGGCGAGGACCATTCGCAACCGTCTCCATGAAGCTGGGCTACGGTCCCGCACACCGTTAGGCCGTCTTCCGCTCACGCCCCAACATCGTGCAGCCCGCCTCCAGTGGTGTCGCGACAGGCGTGAATGGAGGGACGAATGGAGACGTGTCGTCTTCAGCGATGAGAGTCGCTTCTGCCTCGGTGCCAATGATGGTCGTATGCGTGTTTGGCGCCGTGCAGGTGAGCGCCACAATCAGGACTGCATACGACCGAGGCACACAGGGCCAACACCCGGCTTCATGGTGTGGGGAGCGATCTCCTACACTGGCCGTACACCACTGGTGATCGTCGAGGGGACACTGAATAGTGCACGGTACATCCAAACCGTCATCAAACCCATCGTTCTACCATTCCTAGACCGGCAAGGGAACTTACTGTTCCAACAGGACAATGCACGTCCGCATGTATCCCGTGCCACCCAACGTGCTCTAGAAGGTGTAAGTCAACTACCCTGGCCAGCAAGATCTCCGGATCTGTCCCCCATTGAGCATGTTTGGGACTGGATGAAGCGTCGTCTCACGCGGTCTGCACGTCCAGCACGGACGCTGGTCCAACTGAGGCGCCAGGTGGAAATGGCATGGCAAGCCGTTCCACAGGACTACATCCAGCATCTCTACGATCGTCTCCATGGGAGAATAGCAGCCTGCATTGCTGCGAAAGGTGGATATACACTGTACTAGTGCCGACATTGTGCATGCTCTGTTGCCTGTGTCTATGTGCCTGTGGTTCTGTCAGTGTGATCATGTGATGTATCTGACACCAGGAATGTGTCAATAAAGTTTCCCCTTCCTGGGACAATGAATTCACGGTGTTCTTATTTCAGTTTCCAGGAGTGTATAATGAAGTAGTAGACGTAATATGATGTAAGAGACAATCTAAACACCAAACATATCTCCACCCTGAAAATTTTTGAATTTTAAGGTTAATTAACTGAAGTTGTTTAGCTTTCCAGTCTTTTCTCTTACAAGTATCTTTAATCGACTTGCTGCAGCTGGCCGGTCTGGCCGAGCGGTTCTAGGCTCTTCAGTCCGGAACCGCGCTGCTGCTACGGTCGCAGGTTCGAATCCTGGCTCGGTCATGGATGTGTGTGATGTCCTTAGGTTAGTTAGGTTTGAGTAGTTCTAAGTCTAGGGAAACCCGCCAGGGTAACCCAGAGCGCGCTGCTTCCTGGATTCGGGTAGGCGCGCAGGCCCCGGATCGAATCCGCCCGGCGGTTTAACGACGGCGGCCGGTGCGTCGGCCAGCCTGGAAGTGGTTTTTAGGCGGTTTTCCACATCCTACTAGGTGAATACCGGGATGGTCCACACGTCCCGCCTTAATTACACGACTGGCAGAAATTTGACACGCATTCACACTATTTCACGATTTCCACTAGACACAGACAGCTGGGATACAGTAATTCTGTCCCAGGGTGATGGGGTGGCGGCAGGAAGGGCATCCGGCCACCCCTTACAATTAACCATGCCAAATCCGTACCTAACCCTGCCGACCCTGCGCACAGTGCGGGATAAAGGCGATAGTTCTAAGTCTAGGGGACTGATGACCTCAGATGTTAAGTCCCATAGTGCTTAGAGCCATTTGACCCATTTGACGTGCAGCACTTTAACTCTAAGCCCTTCATATAAGACTAGTCTGGTAGTGAATTTCGAATTGTGATCAGCGAATTCACATCTCCTTTTGCGAAAACGGCATCGCGTTAGCGGAAGGTGTAGCACCAGATTACCGACTTGGCACTTTTCGGTAATTTTTGTATAAAACAGCAGAATGGTTGGGCACACTTTGGAGTTGGGAAGCCTCACTGGTTACGATAAGGCGTTGAAAGCCGTGAGCTGTTGAGAGTTGGAGCCCGTGATTGGCTGGAAGGTTGGTGGGCGACCGAGCGGAGCCTTTAGCACCAAGAGGGGAGGCAGAAGCCGATAAGCCATCGCCGCGCCATAAACGCGGAAACAACAGGTCCTCGTCGGCTTTGTCCAGGGCGGCGGCGGCGGCGGAGGCCGTAATTCAATATTTACGCCCGCGTTTCTATCGCGCTGGTGGTAACAAGGTGCGCGGCCGAGGGTACATATCATTTGGCTCGCTATCCGCTCCAGTCGGGCAGGGCGGTTCGCCCGCGCGTCAACAGGCTCGCGTTACAAACCGGCTATTGCCGCTTCCCTCGCCGCGCCGGCCGTATCTAGATTCACCTCGTATTAGCTGCGAGTGTCAAGTGCCTGCGACAATAATTGTGGCACTGTCCGCAGCTTCGATAGTGCTTTCAGCACTCGCCCTGGGGCGCTCTAGGGCAATGTACTCCACAGCGTGAAAGTGCCACCTGCATGAAACTCCAGTTTCTTCCGGCGTATATAATGTTCACACAATTTACGGGTGTGCAGCTGGGAGACGTCTTCTAGAACCGTTATTCACAAACTGGGGAACAATCAAGAATGGGGTGCCGCAAGGTTCGATCTTCGGTCCTCTGCTGTTCTTAATACATATTAATGCCTTGCCATTCTATATTCAGGAAGATGCAAAGCTGGTACTTTTTTCCGATGATACAAGTATAGCTATCACACCCAACAGACAAGAATTAACTGGTGAAATTGTAAACGATGTTTTTTAGAAAACCGTTAAGTGGTTCTCTGCAAATGGGCTCTCATTAAACTTTGACAAAACACAGTATATACAGTAAACACTTCCGGGCTAAGTTGCCGTGGTCGATCTGTAGAAATTCTTCTCCCTGACGTTTCGTTCTCAACTACGGAGAACATCTTCCGAGGTGAGTCGAATCACCTCGGAAGATGTTCTCCGTAGTTGAGAACGAAACGTCAGGGAGAAGAATTTCTACAGATCGACCACGGCAACTTAGCCTGGAAGTGTTTACTGATAAAGACGCCGGCCGCAAAAGCCTACATGGGATGACAGTATATACAGTTCCACACAGTAAATGGAATGACACCATTAATAAATATAGACTTCGATCAGAAATCGGTAGCTATGGTAGAATATTCAAAATTTCTAGGTGTATGCATTGATGAGGGGTTGAACTGGGAAAAACACACTGAGGATCTGCTGAAACGTTTGAGTTCAGCTACTTATGCTATTAGGGTCATTGCAAATTTTGGCAATATACATCAGAGTAAATTAGCTTACCACGCCTATTTTCATTCTCTGCTTTCGTTTGGCATCATATTCTGGGGTAACTCATCATTGAGTAAAAGAGTGTTCATTGCACAAAAGCGTGTAATCAGAATAATTGCTGAAGCTCATCCAAGATCATCCTGCAGACACTTATGTAAAGAACTAGAGATCTTCACTGTTGCCTCACAATATATATATTCACTTATGAAATTTGTTACTAACAATCCGAACGAATTCAAAAGTAATAGCAGTATACATGGCTACTGTGCTGGTACTGCGAACGGCTGAAAGCAAGGGGAAACTACGGCCGTAATTTTTCCAGAGGGCATGCAGCTTTACTGTATGATTAAATGATGATGGCGTCCTCTTGGGTGAAATACTCCGGAGGTAAAATAGTCCCCCATTCGGATCTCCGGGCGGGGACTACTCAAGAGGATGTCGTTATCAGGAGAAAGAAAACTGGCGTTCTACGGATCGCAGCGTGGAATGTCAGATCCCTTAATCGGGCAGGTAGGTTAGAAAATTTAAAAAGGGAAATGGATAGGTTAAAGTTAGATATAGTGGGAATTAATGAAGTTCGTGGCAGGAGGAACAAGACTTCTGGTCAGGTGACTACAGGGTTATAAACACAAAATCAAATAGGGGTAATGCAGGAGTAGGTTTAATAATGAATAGAAAAGTAGGAATGCGGGTAAGCTACTACAAACAGCATAGTGAACGCATTATTGTGGCCAAGATAGATACGAAGCCCACACCTACTACAGTAGTACAAGATTATATGCCAACTAGCTCTGCAGATGACGAAGAAATTGAAGAAATGTATGATGAAATAAAAGAAATTATTCAGATAGTGAAGGGAGATGAAAATTTAATAGTCATGGGTCACTGGAATTCGAGTGTAGGAAAAGGGAGAGAAGGAAACGTAGTAGGTGGATACGGATTGGGGCTAAGAAATGAAAGAGGAAGCCGCCTGGTAGAATTTTGCACAGAGCACAACTTAATCATAGCTAACACTTGGTTTAAGAATCATGAAAGAAGGTTGTATACATGGAAGAACCCTGGAGATACTAAAAGGTATCAGATAGATAATATAATGGTAAGACAGAGATTTAGGAACCAGGTTTTAAATTGTAAGACATTTCCAGGGGCAGATGTGGACTCTGATCACAATCTATTGGTTATGACCTGTAGATTAAAACTGAAGAAACTGCGAAAAGGTGGGAATTTAAGGAGATGGGACCTGGATAAACTGAAAGAACCAGAGGTTGTACAGAGTTTCAGGGAGAGCATAAGGGAACAATTGACAGGAATGGGGGAAAGAAATACAGTAGAAGAAGAATGGATAGCTTTGAGGGATGAACTAGTGAAGGTAGCAGAGGATCAAGTAGGTAAAAAGACGAGGGCTAGTAGAAATCCTTGGGTAACACAAGAAATATTGAATTTAATTGATGAAAGGAGAAAATATAAAAATGCAGTAAATGAAGTGGGCAAAAAGGAATACAAACGTCTCAAAAATTAGATCGACAGGAAGTGCAAAATGGCTAAGCAGGGATGGCTAGAGGACAAATGTAAGGATGTAGAGGCTTATCTCACTAGGGGTACGATAGATACTGCCTACAGGAAAATTAAAGAGACCTTTGGAGATAAGAGAACCACTTGTATGAACACCAAGAGCTCAGATGGAAACCCAGTTCTAAGCAAAGAAGGGAAAGCGGAAAGGTGGAAGGAGTATATAGAGGGTCTATACAAGGGCGATGTACTTGAGAACAATATTATGGAAATGGAAGAGGATGTAGATGAAGATGAAATGGGAGATACGATACTGCGTGAAGAGTTTGACAGAGCACTGAAAGACCTGAGTCGAAACAAGGCCCCCGGAGTAGACAACATTCCATTGGAACTACTGACGGCCTTGGGAGAGCCAGTCCTGACAAAACTCTACCATCTGATGAGCAAGATGTATGAGACAGGCGAAACACCCTCAGACTTCAAGAAGAATATAATAATTCCAATCCCAAAGAAAGCAGGTGTTGACAGATGTGAAAATTACCGAACAATCAGTTTAATAAGCCACAGCTGCAAAATACTAACACAAATTCTTTACAGACGAATGGAAAAACTAGAAGCCGAACTCGGGGAAGATCAGTTTGGATTCCGTTGAAATACTGGAACACGTGAGGCAATACTGACCTTACGACTTATCTTAGAAGAAAGATTAAGGAAAGGCAGACCTACGTTTCTAGCATTTGTAGACTTAGAGAAAGCTTTTGACAATGTTGATTGGAATACTCTCTTTCAAATTCTCAAGGTGGCAGTCGTAAAATACAGGGAGCGAAAGGCTATTTACAATTTGTACAGAAAACAGATGGCAGTTATAAGAGTCGAGAGGTATAAAAGGGAAGCAGTGGTTGGGAGGGAGTGAGACAGGGTTGTAGCCTATCCTCGATGTTATTCAATCTGTATATTGAGCAAGCAGTAAAGGAAACAAAAGAAAAGTTCGGAGTAGGTATTAAAATCCATGGAGGAGAAATAAAAACTTTGAGGTTCGCCGATGACACTGTAATTCTGTCAGAGACAGCAAAGGACTTGGAAGAGCAGTTGAATGGAATGGACAGTGTCTTGAGAGGAGTATATAAGATGAACATCAACAAAAGCAAAATGAGGATAATTGAATGTAGTCGAATTAAGTAGGGTTATGCTGAGGGAATTAGATTAGGAAATGAGACACTTAAAGTAGTAAAGGAGTTTTGCTATTTGGGGAGCAAAATAACTGATGATGGTCGAAGTAGAGAGGATATAAAATGTAGACTGGCAATGGAAAGGAAAGCGTTTCTGAAGAAGAGAAATTTGTTAACATCGAGTATAGATTTAAGTGTCAGGAAGTCTTGTATGGAGTGTAACCATGTATGGAAGTGAAACATGGACGATAAATAGTTTGGACAAGAAGAGAATAGAAGCTTTCGAAATGTGGTGCTACAGAAGAATGCTGAAGAATCTGGCTACAACATTGGGAGAAAGGATGATCTTCACTACTCAAGGTTAAATCTGACTTTGACTCAGAAGGGGGTAAATTGTGCTGCCACAAAAGTCTTTGGTCACGTACCTAATAGCATCAAAAGTCTGACAGATAGCCATATAGCATTGAAAAGGAAATTAAAAGAATTTCTTAATGGCAACTGCTTCTACTCATTAGGTGAATTTTTGGATACAGTAAGTGGGAAATTTCCCAACCCCCACCGAAAAAAAAAGAAAAAGAAGAAAATTGAGTGTCATGTAATATTTTGTGTAATGTAATATCTTGAATAGACACCTTTTATTAACCTGACACGTTCCACATCATTACGAAGTGTCGTATTCATGATCTATGGAACAAGTACTAATCTAATCTAATCTAATCTAGACACGTCATTCGATGAACGTGAAGTGCCTGGGCTAGCAGGACAAAGCGGATTAGGTTGTGGAAAGGGGCCAAAATCAGTTCCTGTCAGATGCACTCAACATACAAACTTTATTTATCAACACACAATATTACAACAAGGATGCAAAACAGTCAAAACTTTAACCGACCTCCTTTGATTAACTTCAGACCAGCTGACGGCCACATTCAACATGCAAGACACAAGGATTAAACAAAATTGAAATACGAGGTTCTTCTGGAGATTTCACCCAAGAACATTTTCTAAATCTTCTATCCAATCGGCTGAAGGCGTTAGCAATTTAATGGCTCTAAGCACTATGGGACTTAACATCTTAGTTCGTCAGTCCCCTAGAACTTAGAACTACTTAAACGTAACTAACCTAAGAACATCACACACATCCATGTCCGAGGCAGGATTCGAACCTGCGACCGTAACAGTCCCGCCGTTCCGAACTGCAGCGCCTAGAACCGCACGGCCACCGCGGCCGGCAGCAATTTAATTTTAATGGAGCTATGATGGAGATTGCGTATTGAGCAATAAGAGGAGTTTCAATCAAAAGGTAGAAGGCCTTATCTTAAAAAAAAAAAAAAAAAAAAAAAAAAATTCATGCAGATTGGGCTGAAGGCCCCATTGAGAAGCATAACAGTCTTAGGCCTGACGATTAATTTAAGAGATATTAAAGCTTGGCTGAAGGCTGTAACGTTCCTTGGCAAACTCACGCTATTAATGAACAAGAATTATTTGTACCATATACGCCGCTCTGAGCAAGTTGTATATACCGTAATTATTGAACAAAAAATATTACTGAATTTTGTGTAAAAGACATTTGTTATTATCGTAATATTTTTTGTAGTAATATTCTTTCTGTATTTAGGATAGTAATTTTTCTATATTTATTATGTGATTGTGAAATGTGTCAGTATCTCCGATAACAGAGATGTGAAATTTAGCCAGAGGAGAATAATATTGTCAAATTACAAAGAAATGTTAATAGTCAGCAGTAGTATAAAAGAACCATGTACACCGTATTCTTTGGTCTTCTCTGTGTAGAGCTAAATGCGAGAGGAAGCTGTGTCGAACTGATTTATGAATGGGTAGGCTTCTTTTGTCTCTGTCTAGACTTAGCCGCCATTAGAGGAGGCGTTACAAATTAATGTGAGTTGAATTATTGTTGGATCTAAATATATCAGAATTTATCTAAAGTGTGTACTATTAATGTAAATTAGCTTGCCCATGTCATCTATAAAATTTCTTTAAAGAATTTTCAGCATTTTTTAGCGGTGTTGCTGGGCTGTGCCGCGACCGATCGATTTGCAGCGGCGGCACATTTAAAAAATTGTTCCGCTAAAGGAAAAATCAACCAAACCCGTAAATCGGGAACAGATAGATAAAAATTAACAGTGAATTAAGAAAATGTTCTTCTTTTACAGTGATCCTGAGACTGATGAATTTTTAAACTAATTATACGTTTGTGCATTCGTAGGCGGATAGTTAATGTTAGTTAACATTGAAATTTAACAATTTTGGTTCTTTCAAATAACTTAAATGTATAGCGAAGTAGGTTTGATCAGCGATAATTAAATGTCGGCTTGGCAATAATTAACCATTTTATGCTAATAGAGATAATCTTGTGTTCTATAGCTAATGCCGGGATAGAATTCAGTAAATATTTAAATATATATATAAAAAAAACCACTGCATTTAGAAAATGTGTGCCAAGGCCGGATTATGTAAAGGATTTAATTCTCAACTAAATATGCTTAATCAGTTAATATGAGTTCACGTAATTCTTAAATGTACGTAATTCTTTTGAAAGTGAATTTTTTTTATTACCACACGTAAATAAGAGAGAGGTTCTACAACAAAGTTCGTACTTACAGAAGACAGTTAAAGAGAGGCAAATTAATTTTCTAAAAGCAATAATAATAATTAATAATTAATCTTTAACGAAAAGTACAGAAGATTTCGTTAAAAGGCCGCTCACCAACAAATAATTTAACGGCTTAAGCCCTAGAAAGAATTTCAATTTTAAAGGGCAGAGGGCCATACCTAAAAACATTTCATATAAAATAAAGAATAACAATCTCATGCCTTAAGGGCAAGACAAGGACATCAATTTAAGAGATATTAATACTCGGCTGAATGCCACATGTCAACAAAATATGTCTAACGGCTTAAGGCCTAGAAAGAGTTTCAATCTTAAAGGCAGAACGCCATATCTTGAAAACTTTCCAATAAAATTCGGCTGAAGGCCCCGTATAAAAATGTCACAATTTCATGCCTTAAGAGCGAGACAAGGACATTAATTTAAGAGATACTGATACTCGGCTGAAAGCCACACATCAACCAAATAACTAAAATCCAAACAGGGAAATTACTACGTGACACACAAGGAACCGCGCTCAGAAGTTTTCAAGGGTCGGCCTGGGATGTAACACGAACGCCCGTTTAGGTGAGACAGGCAGCCTGTCCAACGACTTCTTAATCTGGAGGCCACCCAACCGACAAACAGCCGACTGTCCAATCAGGCAAACTATTTCCGCAACACGCAACCAGCAAAACGACCACAGGATTTCAATACATGACACACAGAATACTGGCTCTCACAAGGAACAACACCACCTCACCTGTCGAACTACTCGCCGCGCTGGACAGCAACAGCACGATGAGGAAAATTCACTGCCTAAAATTACGTCAACGACCACGGCAGGTAACCGGAACGTCAACGACCACAAGGCAGAAGATACCGCTGGTGAACTTCCGTAACAGGGAATAAATTAAGTTACATTTCACACGAAGACGGCTGGAATCTTAGCCGACTTACAGACACATACGTTGTTGCTCGCGGGAATGTCACAAAAGTGACAATTAGGTTCAAACGAAGAAATGTAAACAGTTGAGGCTCGATTGTAAGTTAAGTGTGGACTCAACTTTCTTGTCCAAGATCGGTGGGCGACGAACTTCGCAGCATTCGCAAGCAGCACCTCACACTCCAACCACGAGTGCACACCGCCATTGGCTCCAGCCCAACTCCGCTCGACGGGGGCTTGCTTGCTGCTCCACGCCAACCGACCGACTGGACTGCTGGTCGTTCCATGACTGCTGCTCCGTCGCGACTGGACTGTTGGTCATCTCCCACTCCCTCACTACCCGACACGCGACGACCCGGAAATACTATCGGTCGCTCCAGAGATGGTACGACAGTGCGCTTATCGATACGCGCTGCTGCTGCCACTCACGGGCAAATAAGTCAGGAAGTTAGTGACTCCAGTAAATGGAATAAGAAAACGAGGCGGCACTACCTTAATAGAAGATGACAAACAATTAATGAGATGATCACAAGTCGTGCACGGCTCAATGAAACTTCAGTTTCTTCCGGCGTATAAAATGTTCAAACAATTTACGGGTGTGCAGCTGAGTGACGTCTTCGTCAACCGATGTTATTTAGACCGGTGATTCGATGAACGTAACCAGGTGGCAACAAAGTCTACGGCCTTGTTGCCTTACGCAGGTTGAATTTTAGACAGGATCGGCAACATGATGTGAAATATATTATAACTGTTTTAGGATTTATAAAGAATGGTCTACCGTATCCTTGCAGTTGTGACAGTGGTCCGACCATCAGGACTGTGGAGGATTGGTGCATAGAGCATCAGAATCACACAAAGCTTACAACAGACGAGGAAATCTGTTGTTGCAGAACATTTCTTGGCACCGGTCATTCTACGGAATACAACAAAACGGAGATTCTAGTATGCACTTCCAGCTATTGGGATAGCTGTCCCTCCCTCTCTCTCTCTCTCTCTCTCTCTCTCTCTCTCTCACCCCCCCCCCCTCTCTCACTGTGTCTGCCCATCTCTCCACCTTTTCTCTCCATCTTCTCCTCATCCCGCCCATCGCCCCGTCATCCACTCTGTCTACATCGCCTCCTCTCCCCTCTCTCTACCCAACTCCTCTTTCCCCCTGTCTGTCTGACTCTTCCTCTTCTCTTCTTCTTCCCATCTCCTCCTCTTCGCTCTATCCGTCCATATCCTCCTCCCCCTATCTGTCTTTATATCCACTTCCTACCTTTCTCTGTTCATCTCTTCCTCACCCTCTCTCTGTCCACTTCCTCCTCACCCTCTCATTATCTTCTTCTCCCCCACTCCTCTCCGTCCATGACCGCCATTTCAGCACGGGGATGGTGGTTCTTACCCCCCGCCCCCCCCCCCCCCCCCCCACTATTGGTTTCCAGATAGTAGGTAAAATGTGTACAAATTTTAGTTGAAATCGATCTAGGGTGTTAGGGAGAGAATTTTACCTGCTGGCTCACCCGTGTAAACGCATGTCACATGTACTTTACATACACGTAATATACTTCGCACATATTTGTACACATATTTCACCTGTGTCTCTAGCGAATTACGATCTGCAATTAGTTTTCACATAGCCCAATGTTTATGGCGTCGTATATCCTCAACTTTTGAAGATACATTCAGTGGTGTAAGTGAATACTATCTGCAAAATGTGTCAAGAATAGAATTGGCAGTGAAGAAGTAATAAATTAAAAGGTCATGCCTGATGCAGCAGTTTTACTACATCAACAGCGAAAACGTAATAAGTGATAAACTTTATTCGATTCATCATTTTATGAGGGGTTGTCAGCCAGTAAAAGTTTCGTGAAGGTTTGAAATTATATTTAAAGTCTGTTTGAAGTGACTAAGTGCTCTCATTCACAAATACAGGACGGATAAAGTCTGGGTATTCGCCTGCTGTGGGATAAACGTCTTTTTCACTCCCACAGGGGTTCTTTCCAGACAGTTAGCGATATGTTACCACGTCTGGTTCAAATCGATCCAGTAGCTTAGGAGGAAATGTGGAACGAAACACTTCTGTTCATAACGTCGAACTCTACCGGGCGTCTTCAGAGGAGTTAGATACAAAAGAGTTGCATGGACGACGATCGTACACCAAAATGGCTCTGAGCACTATGCGACTTAACTTCTGAGGTCATCAGTCGCCTAGAACATAGAACTAATTAAACCTAACTAACCTAAGGACATCACACACATCCATGCCCGAGGCAGGATTCGAACCTGCGACCGTAGCGGTCGAGCGGTTCCAGACTGAAGCGTCTAGAACCGCTCGGCCACACCGGCCGGCGGGCAGAGTGTCGTGTGGAACATGTGTCACAGAAGTGTATTATTGTAACGTCATGCAAAACTTGCACAGAAAAATCCACAAAATCCGACCTCAGTTGCTCGAGGCTGGTTCGCTCACTCTCCACGAGAATGCTCGCCCGCGGATGTAACCCAAAAACTGCGCGAGTACGAATGGAAAGTATTGCCGCATCCTCCCTACAGCCTGGACATGAGTCAGATAGACCTCGACGTATTCTCAAAGTAGAAGAAAAACCTGTGCGTGGGCGTCGTTATCTTTCCGAGGAAACGAGCGAGGTGGCGCAGTGGTTAGCATACCAGACTCGCATTCGGGAGGACGACGGTGAAAACCCGCATCCGGTCATCCCGATTTAAGTTTTCCGTGATTTCCCTAAATCGCTTCAAGCAAATGCCGGCATGGTTCCTATGAAAGGCCGATTTCCTTCCCCATCCTTCTCTCTTCCGATGGGGTTGATGACCTCGCTGTTTGATCCCCTCACCCAAAGCAACCAACAACAACCTGTTTCTCTGCAAGAGCTTTCTACCCGAGTCATTCAACATATCAACAGAAGAGCTTTCCCGGATGGAATAGTAGAACTTTCGAGACGTTGGGATATTGAAAAAAATGTGTGTACTATTTATGAAATTGCAACTTCACTTGGGCTTGTGCACAACCTTTTATCGTGACTCGTCTGCAAAAAGGGGTTCGGTTGTGCACACTTGCATTTTCGCCCTATATTGAGTATAGCCAGCCTAAGTACAGCAGTGAATGAATTCAAGTATTTGTCTAAATCACGATCGTTGACAAATGATTTACACCGACAACAGTTTAGAATGAAAACGTTTTTATTTTACTAAATCGCACCCACAAAACAAACTGATGGCCACGTGATACTACGTCGTCAGCTCTTAGCCGCACGGACCTAACCGCACCGACGGATCACGATCAAAAGACCTCGTCCTTTGTCCCCTATCCTCTGTCCTGTGTCCGGTCACGTGACACATTAGTCAAATATATTATTTCTAAACATGGCCATGATGCATTTACAATGTTACAATATTAAAATACGTAAAACTAAATACCTTATATTATCTTGTAGACAATGATCAGATTATTTACATATTTAAGGGCGCTCCACTGTTTGGCAGTTTCACCCCTCTTCTTTTGTTTAATCACGTCTTTGCCTAAAAGGTGTGACATAGGAAACACTCATTTTGCTCTACATAGATCGAAAACTGAACAGTACCTTCACAATAAAAGACAATAACTTATTATGCAGAGGTTCTCAAACATCCTTACAACTTAATTTTTATATAAAACATATTCTTTAATGTCCAAAATATTATCCCTCCTACTATGCTTCAAATTTGAGTTTTGAACTATTTTGAAGAGCTGTTATGTTTATGGAGTACTCCTATTTCAGTGATCAGATACCCAGCAAATCCAATGATTAGCAGGACAAGCGCACCTTACATTATTAACATATGTACCAAGTTATGCACTGAGACATAGGCAATTATGTAACTAACAGGGGAACCTCCCCATCGCAACCCCCTCAGATTTAGTTATAAGTTAGCGCAGTGGATAGGCCTTGAAAAACTGAACAGAGATGAATCGAGAAAACAGGAAGAAGTTGTGTGGAACTATGAAAAAAATAAGCAAAGTATACAAACTGAGTAGTCCATGTGCAAGATAGGCAACATCAAGGAGAATGCGAACTCAGGAGCGCCGTGGTCCCGTGGTTAGCGTGAGCAGCTGCGGAACGAGAAGTCCTTGGTTCAAGTATTCCCTCGAGTGAAAAGTTTAATTTTTTTATTTTCAGACAATTATTATCTGTCCGTCCGTCCGTCCGTCCGATGCGAGGTAACTGCGTCGTAGTATGGGGACGCTACACCTAAACAAACATCGAAACACGCGACGTCAGTCGACTACAGCGCACGGAAGAGAGAGTATTCCTGCTAACGAGGCTCCCTGGCTGGCAGTTGACTGTTCGCTACTTTGGACGGACAGACAATAATTTTCTGAAAATAAAAGATTAAACTTTTCACTCGAGGGAAGACTTGAACTTAGGACCTCTCGTTCCGCAGCTGCTCACGCTAACCACGGGACCACGGCGATCCTGAGCTCACAGTGTACTTGATGTTGCCTATCTTCCGCATGGACTACTCAGTTTGTATATTTTGCTTATTTTTTTCACAGTTCGACTCAACTTCTTCCTGTTTTCTCGATTGATCTGTGTTCAGTTTTTCAAGGCCTATCCACTGTGCCAACTTATAACTAAATCTGAGGGGGGTGCGATGGGGAGGTTCCCTTGTAAGTAATTCAATGTGAAACTGTTATATGCTGCCTCCTCTCTTTATCAAGAAGGTGACTCCATAAATATATTGACTTGTGCTTGCTACACCCCAACTGTTCTTCCACAGTAAACATTACCACATCCAGCAAATTAGTTATACTGCTACAGTATCCCTAGTAACGTCTCAAAATGTATCTCGTACGTACATAAACCACCACTGAGTTCTGAGTACGAGTGCGAAAAGGAGATTGAAAACTGCGCCGAATCTGTCTCTATCGAACCGAAAGCTCCTCCAGAGCTTACAGAGAACTCAGCTCTGCAAAAGCCAGCAGTATTCGGTTCACACTCTTCGGGCCTCGCAGTAAGGTCCCTCCAGAACTTCCGCTACGCATGAAGAATGTCTGTCCCGCAGCGAGGCCTGGAACTTCGAAGAGCACCCGCGCGATGCTGACTGCGGAAGAACGTGCCGGGCCGCGGAGCGGCGGCTATGGGGCGCTGGGGGCGTTTACAGGAAACAGTCGGCGGCGGAGCGTATTAGAGATGCAGAAAGGGGGCCGGGCCGCTGTTCTCGGCAGCATTCGATTAAGGCACTCGTGGAGGGCCATCCATCCCCGTCAGCCGGGCCGAGCATTTTATCTCGCCCCTGCAGCAGCGGCAGCGACACACTCCCTCGCCCTCGGCGTCTCGCGTCGGTGCGGCGTCGGCGTCGCGCCGCGGATAATGAGCGCTGACTGCTGCCCGGGGCTGGGGACGCTAATGGCCGCGACAAACCCGGGGGCGGCAGCTCGGCGCAGCCCACCCGCGGCCACCAGCTCTGGGCGCAGGTCCAGCGAGCACAGCTGCCGCGCGTCGTACTGAAACGACGTTTTCAGCCCGAGCCTCGGAGCTTACGTGGCGTCGCGCACTCTCTCGGCTCCGGCTTGAATGCACCTGCTTTTGGCGGTGTGCGGTTTTTTTTTTCTGTATTCTTAATTTCACACCTGATACAGGTAGGCCAGCAGCGGCATACTACGCCGCTACATCTACATCTACATCCATACTTCGCAAGCCACCTGACGGTGTGTGGCGGAGGGTACCTTCAGTACCTCTATCGGTTCTCCCTTCTATTCCAGTCTCGTATTGTTCGTGGAAAGGAGGATTGTCGGTATGCTTCTGTGTGGGCTCTAATGTCCCTGATTTTATCCTCATGGTCTCTTCGCGTGATATACGTAGGAGGGAGCAATATACTGCTTGACTCCTCCGTGAAGGTATATTCTCGAAACTTCAACAAAAGCCCGTACCGAGCTACTGAGCGTCTCTCCTGCAGAGTCTTCCACTGGAGTTTGTCTATCATCTCGGTAACGCTTTCGCGTTTACTAAATGATCCTGTAACGAAGCGCGCTGCTCTCCGTTGGATCTTCTCTATCTCTTCTATCAACCCTATCTGGTACAGATCCCACACTGCTGAGCAGTATTCAAGCAGTGGGCGAACAAGCGTACTGTAACCTACTTCCTTTGTTTTCCGATTGCATTTCCTTAGGATTCTTCCAACGAATCTCAGTCTGGCATTTGCTTTACCGACGATCAACTTTATATGATCATTCCATTTTATATCACTCCTAATGCGTACTCCCAGATAATTTATGGAATTAACTGCTTCCAGTTGCTGACCTGCTATTTTGTAGCTAAACGATAAGGGATCTATCTTTCTATGTATTCGCAGGACATTACACTTGTCTACATTGAGATTCAATTGCCATTCCCTGCACTATGCGTCAATTCGCTGCAGATCCTCCTGCATTTCAGTACAATTTTCCGTTGTTACAACCTCTCGATATACCGCAGCATCATCCGCAAAAAGCCTCAGTGAACTTCCCATGTGATCCACAAGGTCATTTATGTATATTGTGAATAGCAACGGTCCTACGACACTCCCCTGCGGCACACCTGAAATCACTCTTACTTCGGAAGACTTCTCTCCATTGAGAATGACATGCTGCGTTCTGTTATCTAGGAACTCTTCAATCCAATCACACAATTGGTCTGATAGTCCATATGCTCTTACTTTGTTCATTAAACGACTGTGTGGCTCTTCGGCCACAGATAAAAATAATGATACAAAAGAACACACTCGCAGAAAACACATGGTGGATATACAAACGTAGACATACAAGACGGAGCCGTTCACGGGCGCAGAGTCGGAAATAAAAATGTTCAGACACGTGGACACGCACAGAGATGACAGATGGCACACGCGAACGTTGGAGCACAAACGACTATGGAACACTTGAGCACGAACACGACGGCACACACAAACACTAGGCGATGACCTCCGGCGCGCGAAAGTTCACTATACGTGTACGAGTCCGGGGACCTGCCGAAAGGGGAAAAAGACGGATCGGGGAGTGTGTAGATGCCAGTGGCAGAGGAGATGGGAGGGGGAGGAAAGAAGGTAGGGTGGTAGGGGGAGCTCGGGGGGAGGAGGGAGGGAGTAAGGGAGGGGCGAGAGAAGGGAGAGTGTGTGTCCTCGGGAGAAAACACAGGGTGCGGTAGAGGAGGGTCAAAGTTGGTAGGGGGGGTAGATGGAGGGGATGAGGGCATCATCAGCGAGGGGGAGTTGGTGGAAGCCACCTTGGGAGAGGGTATGGAGAGTGGAGAGATGGAAAGCAGGTGGGATGTGGGAATGCAGGTGCGGCAGCAGACGGTGGTGGGAGAGGATGGGAGAGACAAGCGGGTGAGGGGGATCAAGTTCGTGGGAGGTGTAGAGGATCCATATCCGTTCGAGGAAAAGAAGGAGGTGCGGGAACGGAATAAGGTCATACAGGATCAGCGCGGGGAGGGGCGACGAATGCGATAGGCGAGGTGGGGCGCATGGCGTTCTAGTATTTGAAGGGATTTGTAAAAGGTAGGAGGGGCGGAGATCCAGGCGGGATGAGCATAGCAAAGGATAGGGCAGATGAGGGATTTATAGGTGTGGAGGATGGTGGAGGGGTCCAGACCCCATGTACGGCCGGAAAGGAGCTTGAAGGGACGGAGTCAGGAGCGTGCCTTGGCTTGGATTGTCTGGAGATGGGGGGTCCAGGAGAAGCGACGGTCAACAGTGACGCAAGGTACTTAAGGGTCGGGGTGAGGGCGATAGGACGGCCATAAATGGTGAGATAGAAGTCGAGCAGACGGAAGGAAGGGGTGGTTTTGAGTACAATGATCACCTGGGTCTTGGAAGGATTGACCCTGAGCAACCACTGGTTTCACCAAGCGGTGAACCGGTCAAGATGGGATTGGAGAGGGTGTTGGGAGCGTTGCAGGGTGGGGGCGAGGACAAGGAAGGCGGCGTCATTGGCGTACTGGAGAAGGTGGAGGGGGGGGGGGTTAAGGCGGCGGCATGTCCGCCGTATACAGAAGGTAGAGAAGAGGGGAGAGGATGGAACCTTGGGGCACACTGGCTGAGGGGTAGAAGGTGTAGGAATCCGTGTTATGGGTAGTGACATAGGAGGGACGTTGGGAAAGAAAGGACCCGATCAGACGGACGTAGTTGATAGGAAGGGCGAAGGTTTGGAGCTTGAAGAGGAGACCGGAATGCCATATACGGTCGTAGGCGCGTTCAAGGTCGAGGGAAAGGAAGATGGCGGAGCGACGGGAGTTGAGCTGTTCGGAGAGGAGATGAGTGAGGTGAAGGAGAAGGTCGTCGGTAGAGAAGGACGGTCGAAACCCACAACTGGGTAACGGGAAGGAGGCGGTGCTGGCGGAGATGCTGGTGGATGCGTTGGCTAAGGATGGATTTGTGGCGGTGTGCGGCGCGCGAGACTAATTACACGGCACACTGCTCTGCTGATTTGATTGGAAAACTCTGATGTCGGACCCCGAACCCGTCAGGATAGCAGAAGGAGTTAACCAGCCGCTTCCAGGATTCGAGGTGGCGAACCTGCTGAGCCGTGTGTGGTTCGTGTTCGTGCCATCTCTCATCTGACATCCCGTTTTGCTGTACTGCCACCTCGGTTTGTTACTTCAATTACTGATGTTACTGAGTTGCTGCCTTGTCTGCCCGTGAGCGGCAGCGGCAGCGCTTATCGATATATGCCCCGCCGTATTACACTACTGGCCATTAAAATTGCTACACCACGAAGATGACGTGCAACAGACGCGAAATTTAACCGACAGGAAGAAGATGCTGTGATATGCAAATGATTAGCTGTTCAGAGCGTTCACACATGGTTGGTGCCGGTGGCGACACCTACAATCTGCTGACATGAGGAAAGTTTCGAACCGATTTCTCATACACAAACAGCAATTGACCGGCGTTGCCTGGTGAAACGTTGTTGTGATGCCTCGTGTAAGGAGGAGAAATGCGTACCGTCACGTTTCCGACTTTGAAAAAGGTCGGTTTTTAGCCTATCGCGATTGCGGTTTATCGTATCGCGACATTGCTACTCGTGTTGGTCGACATCCACTGACTGTTAGCAGAATATGGAATCGGTGGGTTCAGGACGGTAATACGGAACGCCGTGCTGGATCCCAACGGCCTCGTATAACTACCAGCCGAGATGACAAGCATCTTATCCGCATGGCCGTAAAAGATCGTGCAGTGGCTGCACGATCCATCTCGATCCCCGAGTCAACAGATGGGGACGTTTGCAAGACAACAACCATCTGCACGAACAGTTCGACGACGTTTGCAGCAGCAGGGTCAATCAGCTCGGACACCATGGCTGCGGTTACCCCTGACGCTGCATCACAGACAGGAGCGCCTGCGATGCTGTACTCAACGACGAACCTGGGTGCACGAATGGCAGAGAGTCATTTTTCGGATGAATCCAGGTTCTGTTTACAGCATCGTGATGGTCGCATCCGGGTTTGGTGACATCGCGGTAAACGCACATTGGAAGCGTGTATCCGTCATCGCCATACTGGCGTATCACCCGGCGTGATGGTATGGGGTGCCATTGGTTACACGTCTCGGTCAGCTCTTGTTCGCATTGACGCCACTTTGAACAGTGGACGTTACATTTCAGATGTGTTACGACTCGTGGCTCTACCCTTCATTCGATCCCTGCGAAACCCTACATTTCAGCAGGATAATACACGACCGCATGTTTCAGGTCCTGTACGGGCCTTTCTGGATACAGAAAATGTTAAACTGCTGCCCTGGCCAGCACATTATCCTGATCTCTCACCAACTGAAAACGTTTGGTCAATGATGGCCGAGCAACTGGCTCGTCACAATACGCCAGTCACTACTATTGATGAACTGTGGTATCGTGTTGAAGCTGCATGGGCAGCTGTACCTGTAACGCCATCCAAGCTCTGTTTGACTCAGTGCCCAGGCGTATCAAGGCCGTTATTACGGCTGGAGGTGGTTGTTCTGGGTACTGATTTCTCAGGATCTACGTACCCAAATTGCTTGAAAATGTAATCGCATGTCAGTTGTTGTATATTTGTCCAATGAATACCCGTTTATCATCTGCATTTCTTCTTCGTGTAGCAATTTTAATGGCCAGTAGTGTATCTTTGCTGGACCGCTATTACTTACCGGTTGTCGTGTGTTGGAGGAGGGAGTTCGTATCTGGCAGTGAGTTGCAACGCGACAGCAGTAGAGTTCGGACTTGGCAGTTGGACGGTTGGGACGCGGCAGGAGTCGGTCGGGTTGGTGTTGCATTGAGGTTCGGATAGCCATGACTCGCCCGACCGTTGCCGGCACACATGGTTTTAATAGGGACGGTCTTGGTTGATCGCCGGTAGTCGTCTTACCGGACTACGTGATTGGTCGCATATCGATTATGGGTTGGCGATGTGTGTGCCTCAACTCGTGCTTCGTCCTCGTCACTGCATAGTCACTATTTTTACCATTGGTCGCGTTCTTCGCTCAAGTGTTTGTGATATTGTGTGTAGCTTGTGATGTCGACTGTACAAGTTATTTTACTGCTGTGTCCGTGATGATGAGTAGTAGTTGGTCGGTTGGCGGACTCGTGCCGTAGCACCAGTGGGGCATGCAGCGTCAGGAAGGTGCGGATAGCCATCGCTTGCCCGAAGATTGCCGACACACATTGGTTGACCGTCGGTCGGTCGTCTTGTTAGACGACGTGTATTTGGCCAGCGATGGCTTATTGGTTGGCTATGTGCGCCATCTAAAATCATTGGGGGAAGTGGCAACAAAACGACTATTCACGTTGGTGTGTAGAATATATGAGTCTGGCGACATACCATCTGACTTTCGGGAAAGCATCATCCACACAATTCCGAAGACGGCAAGAGCTGACAAGTGCGAGAATTATCGCACAATCAGTTTAACAGCTCATGCATCGAAGCTGCTTACAAGAATAATATACAGAAGAATGGAAAAGAAAACTGAGAATGCTCTAGGTGACGATCAGTTTGGCTTTAGGAAAAGTAAAGGGACGAGAGAGGCAATTCTGACGTTACGGCTAATAATGGAAGCAAGGCTAAAGAAAAATCAAGACACTTTCATAGGATTTGTAGACCTGGAAAAAGCGTTCGGCAATATAAAATGGTGCAAGCTGTTCGAGATTATGAAAAAAGTAGGGGTAAGCTATAGGGAGAGACGGGTCATATACAATATGTACAACAACCAAGAGAGAATAATAAGAGTGGACGATCAAGAACGAAGTGTTCGTATTAAAAAGGGTGTAAGACAAGGCTGTAGCCTTTGGCCCCTACTCTTCAATCAGTACATCGAGGAAGCAATGATGGAAATAAAAGAAAGGTTCAGGTGTGGAATCAAAATACAAGGTGAAAGGATATCAATGATACGATTCGCTGATGACATTGCTATCCTGAGTGAAAGTGAAGAAGAATTAAATGATCTGCTGAACGGAATGGTCTAATGAGTACACAGCATGGTTTGAGAGTAAATCGGAGAAAAAGACGAAGGTAATGAGAAGTAGTAGAAATGAGAACAGCGAGAAGTTAAGGAATTCTGCTACCTAGGCAGTAAAATAACCAATGACGGACGGAGCAAGGAGGACATTAAAAGCAGACTCGCTATGACAAAAAAGGCATTTCTGGCCAAGAGAAGTCTACTAATATCAAATATCGGCCTTAATTTGAGGAAGAAGTGTCTGAGGATGTACGTCTGGAGTACAGCATTGTATGGTAGTGAAACATGGACTGTGGGAAAACCGGAACAGAAGAGAATCGAAGCATTTGAGATGTGGTGCTATAGACGAATGTTGAAAATTAGGTGGACTGATACGGTAAGGAATGAGGAGGTTCTACGCAGAATCGGAGAGGAAAGGAATATGTGGAAAAGACTGATAAGTAGAAGGGACTAGATGATAGGACATCTGCTAAGACATGAGGGAATGACTTCCATGGTACTAGAGGGAGCTGTAGAGGGCAAAAACTGTAGAGGAAGACAGAGATTGGAATAGGTCAGGCAAATAATTGAGGACGTAGGGTGCAAGTTCTACTCTGAGATGAAGAGGTTAGCACAGGAAAGTAATTCGTGGCGGGCCGCATCAAACCAGTCAGTAGACTGATGACAAAAAAAAAAAAAAAAAATGTGCGCCGACTCGCGGTTCGTCGTCGTTGTTGCACACTCACTGCCGTGAGCATCGTCTAGTTCTCGTGCAGATGTTCGTGGGGCTCTGTGTCGTTTCTGTAATTTTCAAGGACAAGTTTATCTAAGTGTTGTCGGCGTACTGCTTCTCAGTTAGTCGGTCGTTTGATTAAACGACGTGCGTTTTCGGGTCGTCCACCCGTTAGAAGTTGTTTGGGATCCGTTCTTGTTTGGTTCCACAGTCTCCGCTGTCAGCATCGCTGGAATTTTGGTGCAAGTGCGGAGCGGAACCTTCGTGCAAGTGTGAAGCGCAAATCACTTTGAACATTGGCCTGTTGACGGTCTTTTCGTTGGGTAGCGGTCGGATTGAGGATGGTTGGACCGGCTGCCTGTCTCCCCTAAGCGAACGTTAGTATTTCAAGTGCAGACAGACCCCCGGAAACTTCTGAGCGCCGCTGGCTGTACTACCTTTTCTTATTGGTGTTTGATTGTGTATTTTAATGGCTCATAGCCAATGGTTAATGTGCTGCGAATACATAGAAAGATAGATCCCTTATTATTTAGCTACAAAATAGCAGGTCAGCAACTGGAAGCAGTTAATTCCATAAATTATCTGAGAATACGCATTAGGAGTGATTTAAAATGGAATGATCATATAAAGCTAATCGTCGGTAAAGCAGATGCCAGACTGAGATTCATTGGAAGAATCCTAAGGAAATGCAATCCGAAAACAAAGGAAGTAGGTTACAGTACGCTTGTTCGACCACTGCTTGAATACTGCTCAGTAGTGTGGGATCCGTACCAGATAGGGTTGATAGAAAGAGAAGATCCAACGGAGAGCAGCGCGCTTCGTTACAAGATCATTTAGTAATCGCGAAAGCGTTACGGAGATGATAAACTCCAGTGGAAGACTCTGCAGGAGAGACGCTCAGTAGCTCGGTACGGGCTTTTGTTGAAGTTTCGAGAACATACCTTCAGCGAGGAGATAAGCAGTATATTGCTCCCTCCTACGTATATCTCGCGAAGAGACCATGAGGATAAAATCACAGAGATTAGAGCCCACACAGAAGCATACCGACAATCCTTCTTTCCACGAACAATACGAGACTGGAATAGAAGGGAGAACCGATAGAGGTACTCAGGGTACCCTCCGCCACACACCGTCAGGTGGCTTGCGGAGTATGGATGTAGATGTAGATGTAGATGGTTTGAATTTCTATTCTATTAGTTGGGTTTTAAATAATGGGCCTTCAGCCGTTTTAAAATTGAAAGTTCCTTACTTGTCAAGTCTTGCACTGTTTTGGCCTTCAGCCTCATTTAAAATATATATATATATATATATATATATATATATATATATATATATATATATATATATATATATATATATATATATATATATATTTTAAATAAAGCTTTGGGCCTTCTGCCTTTTGAAAATTTATTGTAGTCGTGTTTTTCAATCATACGCCTTCAGCCGTCTTAAAATTTAAATTCCTTACTTGTTGAATCTTACATTCATGGGTTTTCAGCCTCATTTGAAATATTATTTAAGGATAAAACTGTGCGCTTTCTGTCTATGAAAATTTATTGTAGTTGTGTTTTAAAATCATGGGCCTTCAGCCGCTTTAAAAATTAAAATGGTTGTGTCCTTAAGCTATAAGATTGTGTGACATATTCGGTCGATAGTTAAGCTCGGAAATTTGCACTGTAATATTTGGCAACTAAATAAAGTTATATGTGTTCGAGTGTAACTGACAACCGCTCAGGTTTGGCCCCTTTCCACAATTCCAACTCCCTCTCCTGCGGATTTAACCAGGCGTTTCACCTGCCCCAGAACCAAACTTACTCGACACTTACTTGATTGGAAAGATTTTTGTCTGACTCTGAAGCCACCCTGACAGCCAAGACAGTTAACCGGCCACTTATGGGTTTCGTGGTGGCGAGCCTGTCCTGGATCGAACACGGCTGAAGAATTAATGAGGAGGTCCGGTGAGCTCGCAAATCTGTATGAGGTTTTTAGGCGGTTTCTCACATCCAGTTAGGTAAATGCCGGGCTGGCATCCGCTTCGCGCTTCAGATACACGCCATGCAAACATTTATAAATAATGTTCTCCTCACGAACGAACGAGATGGGGCACACAGAATCCTTGCAGGGGTGGGGGGGGGGGGTGAGGGGGGAATTGGGTGCCGTCAGGAATGGTAAGTGGCAAGCAACTGTCGCTAAACTGCCAAAACCCATAAACAATGGTTACCCCATAGCAAAACGGAGAAAGGCAAAGGAGAAAAAGATTAATCGTCGGGCCTACCAAAGTTAGCGTCCAGTCACCGAGAAGTAAGATAGTAATTGAAATTGAGAGTTACAAAGCAGAAGCAGAAATGTTTAACTTTGTTCTCAAATGTTCTTTTACAAAGGAAAACCCATGAGTATTGCCCCAATTCAGTTCTCGTACCAGTGAAAAGATGAGTGAAACACACTAATGTGACAAAAGTCTTGGGATACCTAATAATTCCGTGTCGGACCTCCTTTTTCCCTGTGTAGTGGAGCAAATCGCCACAGCACGGAATCAAAAAATGGCTGGAAGTCCCCTGCAGAAATACTGACCGACGCAGCTTTCATAGCCGTCCATTACTGCGAAAGTGTTGCCGGTGACGATTTTGTCTACGGAGTGACCTCTCTATTAAACCCCATAAATTTTCCGTGTAATTCACGTCGGTCGATCTGGGCGGCCAAAGCATAGTCGAAGTGTCCAGAATCGGTCGACCTGGGTGGCGAAAGCATAGTCGAACTGTCCAGAGTCGGTCGATCTGGGCGGCCAAAGCTTAGTCGAACTGTCCAGAATCGGTCGACCTGGGTGGCCAAAGCATAGTCGAACTGTCCAGAGTCGGTCGATCTGGGCGGCCAAAGCATAGTCGAACTGTCCAGAATCGGTCGATCTGGGTGGCCAAAGCATAGTCGAACAGTCCAGAGTCGGTCGATCTGGGTGGCCATAGCAAAGTCGAACTGTCTAGAATTTTTTCGAAGTACTCAAGAACAATTGTGGCCCAGTGACATGACATCGTTGTTTGAGAACATGAAGCCCATTAATATCTTAAAGTGGTCTGCAACTAGCCGAACATAACCATTCCCTGTCAATGATCGGTTCAGTGGGGTCAGAGTATCCAGTCCATTCCACGTAAACACAGCCCACATCATTATCGAGCCACCACCAGCTTGCGCAGTGTCTTGTTCGCAATATGGTTCCATGACTTCGTGGGGTCTGCGCCACTCCTCTAACCCTACCAGTACCATTTGATACATCCCCTTAGAAAAATTAAGAATGACAGTGCTGGTAAACCTCTTACGTTATTTGATTTTCAAACAGCTGAGAAAAACTGAACGTACTAAGACATTTCTCTCTTTACTTATTCTGATGAACACTAAACTGACACAATATATTTTTTTTAGCGCAACGCAATCTGACTTTCAATAATCCCTAAAAAAGAATGGTCCTGACTAACAATAACCTATACCTCTCATGAATCACATACCTCACAAAAATCTTCGTTACTCGAACTACTGCAATACAGCGAGCGCCAATACTGTCAGCTAAATAAAAGATTCTAACTACTGAAGGCACTAACTACTGATAGGCATAGTTAGCAAATGAAAGATTTTGATGGAGAACAAACAATGTATTTACCTTAATAGTGTTGCCCAACGCTACGCGCTGTTCACATCCAAACTGGCCAACACTACAATAGCGAATATTCCAACAATGCCAACCATTCACAGACTGCACACAGCACAGTCAGTGATTTTCAAACAGAGCGCTACGTGGCGTTGCCAACATAAAAACCTAAACAGCTTACTTACACATTTACCAACTGAAGTCGGGGTAACGTTTTTCCACTCGTCCACAGTCCAGCCGGTATGGCGGTATGCTCACGACCCCGGAACAGCCGCTGCAAGCGACGTCACGCTGTTATCAAAGGCGCTCGCATTGGTCGTCTGCTACCGTAGCCCATTAACGCCAGATTTCGCCGCACTGTCCTAACGGATACGCTCGTCGTACGTCCCACATTGATTTGGTGGTTACTTCGCGCAGTCTCGCTTGTCTCTTAGCACTTACAACTCTACGCGAGCACCACTCCTGTCTGTCGTTACGTGACGGACGTCGGCCATTGTGTCGTCTATGGAGAGAGCTAATGCCTGAAATTTGGCATTCTCGTCACGCTCTTGACACTGTGCACCTCGGAATAGTGAATTCACTAATGATTTTCGAAATGGAATGTCCCCTGCTGTAGTGGTTAATAAAAAAAAAAAAAAGAAAAATAAGAGAGAAGAAAAGAAAAAGGTTGAAAATGTGGGAAGAAATGATGAATAAAAAAGGGGTTTTATAATCGTAAATGACCGTGAAAAAAGGGAAAGAAAGAAAGAAATGCAGATCGGACTTCGTATTACAGAAAAGCTATCGGACTTCCTGATTCTGAAGAGCTATTGTCGGGGTGGTCCTTGTGGCGTTTTTGAGCAAATGTTAAACCAATTTCCACTACAAAAATTATTGAAAAGAAACAGAGAATAACAAAATGTAACTGACAGGGGGAAATGGCGTAGCTTAGAGTTAATTCTTTACCATGTTAACATGTCTTCTTGTTTCATGCGGCGTCCAGGTCTTCAAAAATCTCTTACTTCATTTCTGCGTGAAAAGTCTGCTCCGAAATCTTGCAATAAGTTTCATTGTCCAGGAATCACTAATTTATACCAATTAAAATCGTCTTGATACTGTATGCAATTTAATTTACTTTGGTACTTCCATCCTCCGAATTTCTTAACAACTTCCACAATATGTCTACACATTAAAATCAGATAAAGACTAGCTAATAAGTTTTTTTTTTTTTACGTCTTCATCAGATCACGCCTGCCTTAAGCTTCGGCTATCAAGAGACAATCCAGAAACGGATAGAAAACAAAAAAAGAGTTACAATTTTAGTATTTTCTCTACCGTCGAGCGCTCATACCGCTGCGACGGGACATTTTTATCTGAGGGAACGAGTGTAGCGCGGCGAAATTCAAAGTCCCGCTACACTGCGTCTAGTTACGACTACCATTCCATGTTCAAAGTCTGTTAATTCGCGCCGTGCGGCCATAATCACGGCTGAAGCATTTTAACATGTATCCCCTGAAAACAAATGACACTTTCACCAAGGGACTGCCCTTTTGCACCTTGTCTACTGGACACTACCGCCATCTGTAGATGTGCACACAGGTATTCCTTGACTTTCGTCATCTCAGTGCAGATAAAGCATCAATGTGGTTGAGAAACAGTTGAAATCGTTAAATCTGAACAAAGCTCCAATGGCCCAATGGGACCCCTATTAGTTTCTGTACCTAGTTTGCGGCTGAGTTAGTCCATCTGTTAACTATAATCTGTCGTAGATATCTCGAACAAAAAACCGTGCCCAGTACCTGGAACAAAGCGCAGGTCACAATTGTCTACAAGAAGGATAGCAGAAGTGATCTACAAAATCCAATATCTTTGACATCCATTTGTTGTAGAATTTTAAAAGATATTCTGAGGTCAAACATAACGAGGTGTCTCCAACGCAACGACATCGTCCATGCCAACCATCAAGGATTTCGACAACTTTGATCATCTGAAACCCAGTTCACCCTTTTCTCACATGACAGTCTGACAGCCATGGATCCAGAGAGTCCTGTAGATGCAGTATAGCTCGATTTCCGAAAAGCATTTGAGTAAGTGCCACATGTACTGTTAATATCAAAACTACGGTAGTATGGGGTACAAGACAAAATTTGTGACTGGTTCGAAGATTTCCAGCTAGGCAGGAAGGAGAGTCATCGACAGATGTAAGAGTAATTTTGGGTGTACCACAGGGTAGCGTGTTGAGTCCCTTGCTCTCCATGTTGTATATTAATCACCTTGCGGACAATATTAAGAGCAACCTTAGATTTTTAGCAGATGATCCATTTGTTTGTAATGAAGTACAGTCTGAAAGAAGCGGCACCAATATTCCGTAAGATGTTGATAACATTTCAAAGTAGTGCAAAGGCTGGCAGCATGCTTTAAATGTTCAGAAATATAAAATTGTGCACTTTTCAAAACAAAACAAAAAAAAACAAACAAAAAACATAGTATCCTATGAATTTAATATCAGTGAGTCGCAGTTGGAATTGGTAATCTCATACAAACAACTGGGTGTAACAGTTAATAGGGACACGCTGATTCAGACGTGGGTAAAGCAGGTAACAGACTTCGGCTTATTGGTAGAATACTATGAAAATGCAGCCCAAAAAGGAGATTGCTACCCTAGAATATTGCTCAAGTTTGCGCTACCCATACCAAAGACGACTAGCAGGGATATAGAACGCATACAGAGAAGGGCAGCGCGAATGATTTGCGAGAGAGCGTTACTACAACGCCACTACATTTTATTCTGTTAGGGATCGTGAGGACAGGTTTATACTAATTATAGTTCATACAAGAGCATTTAGACAACCTGGGTTTTAGACAACCTGGGTCCTAGTTAGGCATAGCATGTAACATACCTTTAACCAACTCACTAGATTCACTTTCACCTGCGAGATAAATTTATCATTAGTCCAAAATCAATAATTTTTGTACCAATCATTCAGTTCTTCGACAAACCGCACCTTGTTCACGGGGCCATTCGAGAACCTTGTGTGAATATTCTCATCGTCGAAAAATCTATTTACCATAAGATGTTCTTTCAACTTGCCGAAGAGATGGAAGTTGTATGGTTCAATATCTGGGTTGTTGAAAGCAAGTTTATAGTTGAAACTTCCTGGCAGATTAAAACTGTGTGCCGGACCGAGACTCGAACTCGCGACCTTTGCCTTTCGCGGGCAAGTGCTCTACCATTTGCCCGTGAAAGGCAAAGGTCCCGAGTTCGAGTCTCGGTCGGGCACACAGTTTTAATCTGCCAGGAAGTTTCATATCAGCGCACACTCCGCTGCAGAGTGGAAATCTCATTCAAGTTTATAGTTTAATGTCACATCGACGACAAGAACTTTAGTTTGATTGATTTTGATAAGTAGAGGAAGGTGTGTCACAGCAAAACGTAGCCAGTCAGACAAAAACAGATTTCATTTTTGAATACAGGGACCACAACGTTTGGAGCCGGCCCGGGTGGTCGAGCGGTTCTAGGCGCTACAGTCTGGAATCGCGCGACCGCTACGGTCGCAGGTTCGAATCCTGCCTCGGGCATGGATGTGCGTGATGTCCTTAGGTTAGTTAGGTTTAAGTAGTTCTAAGTTCTAGGGGACCGATGAGATGTTAAGTCCCATATTGCTCAGAGCCATTTTGAACCACAACGTTTGGAAGAACGTCATTTACATCATTTGTGGCCAACAGTGCGCTTGAAGAGTCTGGTCTTCGTCAGATGACGTCAAGATTGGGACTGATGACAGTATATGTTTCCACTACGATGAGCACGAGTGCTGAAAGTCTGCTGCCACCGCGGCATTTCGCTCTAGTGTTACCACAGCGCCGCAGCGGTACATTTCCGCCAAGCAACTCAAAACTTATCTCTAAATGTGACAGACTTGTCATCATTTACAGACCAAAATTTAGGCCGTTCTTGGAAGGGGTCTTCATCATTGTGGCGGACTCACAGTGGCCCAGACCTTTATTAAGAGGAAAACACCGTGATTTACGAAAAGGCTTTAACGGCGAATGTTTTAGTACTCTTAGAAATGAAGTACCCTCCCATAAATGTCTCATTTAATTGCGTAACTGTGTTGTCTGTAAAAGCCGCATACTTGAGGTAGGTGGTGAAGAGCTAGATGCTTCCATCTGCTCTCGTGACACAGGGAAGGCGGAAACAATGGTGTCTGTGGTCTGGCGGTGCAGCGATCGGTAGCTGCAGCGTCAGCAAAAAAGTCGAGCTTCTGCCTTGTGTTGAAGCAGGGGAGCGGCCTGCACGGGACAGCGCGGTGTTCTGTTGTCGGCGCTAATTGCATGTTTTATTCATGGCGAGGGAAAGAACGGACCGAGGCTCGTACAAGGAGCTGCGAGGTCGCGGGGTCGCCGGATGGCCTGATTTCTGCGCGAGCCACGCTGCACGCCGCAAACACCACGGTCAGTAGCCGGGCACATTCGGTGCGTTTGACCTGGCGTCGAGTCTCGTAGTATAGGTTTCCAATAACCACCTTTAAAAATAACACCTTTGAAAAATAAAATTATTCACAAACACTGATTTCCTAATTTTTTCATGGGCATGTTAATTTCTGAGCCTTTGTTTTAAAAATGTGAAAACATTCATTTATTGAAGTAGGTTAATTCTTACAAGAAGAAGATAGCAACCAACCACTATTAATAGTGCTATTTATTTAGGTAAATAGCGCTGTTACCGGTTTCGAACTGGCAAGTTCATCATCAGACTGCTGTTCACATGATTTCCAAGATACACTTTACATTGTCGTCCGTTTTCGATTTTTATTCTTCCACTGTGGCGAAGTATTTTTGGTGTGTTGTTGCCGTCGAAAATTCCGCGCGATTTTGTTGCGAAATTGCAGGATTGTATTTTCCGAATATTCCAAAATATACCCAGCACTTGTGTAATTTGTACGTCACCATATTGTGCAAAGCACCACACACACACACACACACACACACACACACACACACACACCAAAAACAATGTGCCACATGTGAAGTTATCACAAAGATTGCAGATTTACAAATACAACAGTGTCAGAGTACCGAAAACGGACGATAATGTAAAGTGTATCTTGGAAATCATGTGAACAGCAGTCTGATGATGAACTTGCCAGTTCGAAACCGGTAACGGCACTGTTTATCTAAATAAATAGCAGTATTAATAGTGGCTGGTTGCTGTTTTCTTCTTTGTAAGAATTAACCTACATTAATTGTAAACAGCCACGGTCTCACCCGTCTACATGACGGCATATAGTTTCCTGCCGTTATGTAGACAGCAGTGACACCACCAGCAGTCGACCAATGGTGTAAACGCCCAGAAGATGATCCCTACGTCGGGTTGAAACCGGTTGGCGGTATAATAATAATAAATGCGATTAAGACTGTTTTTGAATAATTGATTACTTGTACTCTGCCCAGCATTAAAGTCTGATGTTAGTTATGTCACATTTCGCCGCCTGTCCTGTTTTGCCAGTCTGCCGTCTACGACGTCCGGCATTTGTAATGAGGAGTGGCCGCCCAATCCCACGACGTCTGTACGTGGATTCACCTTGATTTCGCCCCTTGTTGAAGGCACCCACCACAGCGTTCCTCGAACACCCGGCATGTCGTGCAGTTTCCACAATGGTCGTGCCGAAACTCCGGGCTATCACAGTCTGCCCTCCGGCAAACTCAGATATGTCGCGCGCCTTCCCCACTCTACGCACGTACAACGCGCTCACCTATACTACATACACGTGTGTCTGACTAGAGGTCATTCCTCGCCAGGTGACGCTGCTGTCACCCAGAAGGGCAATATCGATTGTAGGACGGTGGTCCTAATGTTCTGGCTTATCAGTGTATACTATGCGCATCATTGTGAAGCGCATGGCAGAGGGTACGTCCCACTGTACCAGTTATTAAGGTTTTTCCCCGTTCCATTCAAGTACGGAGCTCGGGAAAAATGGTTGTTTAAATCCCCCTGTGGGAGCTGCAATTAATCTGAGGTTGTCCTGTACCATAACTATCATAATAGTCTGCCTTAACACAGTCCACATAAAGGTGCTGTGGCTTGGCACAATTACAGAACAGTACCGGTTACAGTAACTATGTCAAGGCACAGTACGTTTATATGGACTGTGTTAAGACAGACTATTATGATAGTTAAGTATGTTCTACATTTGGTTGGGTCATCTTTGGCGAAAATATATTTTTGACCCATTGATGTACTTTTTTCTACTTGAAGATGAATGTAATAGGGTGTAGAAAAATATCCTCTACCAGTCACAGTGAAAGGTTATTTATTTGTCACACGACCGGTTTCGGGCTTGCGCCCATCCTCAGGTGTTTATACATAAATGTACATGTTTATACTGTTGGAGATCAACAAAAAATAAACAGTATAAACATGTACCTCAACACCTGAGGATGAGCGCAAGCACGAAACCGATCGTGTGACAAATAAATAACCTTTTATTGTGACCGGTAGCGGATATTTTTCTACACCCTATAAAGGAAGAGTCACGGAGTTCAACAGCATCCATTATGGATAAAATTCATTCATTGAATGTAATATTCTAAGCCGAGAGAATAAACATAAAATTGTACAGCTCATGGCACAAATACGCATTTTCAAAATATCTAACAGCTGTAGATGGTCTACGAAATGTTCTGAAAAAAATCGTGCAGGGTTGCCAGAATGCCATTCTCTGCCGTTCACTTTCTACCGAAATAACCACAGGGTGACAGTTTGAAACAGATTTCTTTGTATTGCTAGATTGAGAAGGAACGACTTGGATGCCGCAGTTTGTTAATATTTCTTCAGCCTGCATTTTCAAAATCTGTATTTACCTTAATATTAACAATTCAATCAAAATTCTGTGAACTTTACAGTATAAAATTAACAATGTCTTTTTAAAATGGCTAGTTTTTTTGAAACTAGTAAAAATAATAATCCTTCTTATCTTATATTGAGAAGCTACATTCCAAACATTAATAACTATAACAAGTTTGCTGGGATGGTCATTTTCTCCATCGGCAATACAAATGTTCAGTTAGAAAAAGCCACTTGTTTCAAACTTATAGCATATTTAAAAACCAAACTTTTACTGTATCAGAACACCCACTGAAGTTTTAGTTTAGAGGGGAAGTACGTCATAATAAATGTCAACAATCCATCATGATAATTTAATGATTTAAGTTAATGTATTATTGTAATTATAATAGTAATAGATATTATTATTATTCAGTAATTTGGTCAATTGTAGACCGCTATTTATATAATAAATAATTTAAAATATAATTAGAATACTATTTAAGCAGAATAAAGTTTTAGATTATTGCATAAGTAGAATTAGCACTGCAAAACACTAACGTGATTTCATTTTCCTGTCTTGTACTTAAATTAAATTAAATATACATCATAGACTTCTTGCCACAATTCATAGACACTCTCTGTGCGATCCATAGAATACCACACACGCAATGTAAAAGAAATAGTTTATGAACAAATATCATGTCTATGATTTATAACATTCAGATGGATTTACTTTGCATCTGTAAGGTGTAGAGCATAATCAGAATAGCCCGAAACTCTATAAAATTATTTAAGGTACCACACAAAATAGCAGAAAAGTAATGTTCTGTACAGATGGAATAGAGAGCTGACGCCTCAGGCGTCTAACCTTAGGTATCAAAATCCATTTTGTTTTATGACAATACAGAACAGCTCATTTCTCGAACTAGATTTGTATCTGTCCTGAAAATCTTCACTCACTCAGTGATTTCATGCAATGCGTTTGGGCACTTGATACGTAAATGTGAACATAAATGGTTAAATTGTTGGTATACTTCATTTTTTTCCTCGATGCTGGGGTTAAAGATGCGTCGCGTCGATGTGTAAGTGACACAGTTATTATTTCCGCAATATGAGTTTTCCTCAGGTTTGTTTGTATGTAGAATTCATGTAAATGTTTCCACTTTGTGTGTGTGTGTGTGTGTGTGTGTGTGTGCGCGAGAGAGAGAGAACTGTTGCGTGTGGGGCGTGTCGGATGCCGTCTCCCCAGGCGACGGTAATATGTTTATAGGACGATCGGCTGGGGATTCTCCACGGAAATTCTATTCGCGCCGAGTTTGTAAAGATTTTTCGAGGCTGAGCGCCACATTTGGTATTCAGGGCTTCGCCCCAGCAGAAGGGTGAATACATTCTGCCGTCTGGCACTCCTTCCAGCTCGGGCGGTCGGCAACTTGCTGGAGCTGACGCCGCTCCAGTGCTGTGTGTCGCTGCCTCTCCCCTCCCTCCTGCCTCTCCCCAACCCCGCTAACACCCACCACAGCACAGTAACAACCCATTGAAGCTCGCCGAGAGCGCTTCAGGAAATACCGACAAGCCGAACGTTATGCTGCCAATTAGAATAGCACGATGTTACTGCGGCGTCTCTCGACCCCTTTAAGCTGTACAAATGAGGTAGAAATGGAAGCGATCAGTGAAAGGTGGCAAAGATCCTCTGACGGTTATTGCTTTAAATACTTGCTATGTTGTATTTTATCCATTAGAAATCTTTAGCGAAGGCCTGAGGTTGTAAAAACAATGAGTCTGTTTTAACGTTTTCTCCTTGGGGGTGGCGGGTGGAAAATAAAGAATTATTTCTATTATTTGTTTTGTATGTTGCCGTTCTCAACACAGGCTCTCTAACTACAATGTTGGCAACCAGAAAGTGATTGGCAAAAACGTGATGCCTGCAATTAGACTTCACTGTGCCCACTCTGATGGAGAATTTAAGTCATTGATTATTGAAGTTCACTACTCTGAGGATTCAGGATGATGTCTGGGATTCATAGAAAACGCATTTTACTATAACAATTTTCACTATATTCTGAAAACTATAAAGCGTTAAATTCCATACAAATGATTACCCATATCAGCTGTTGTACTATCAGAGCTGTTCAGAGTCTATTGCGCGGATCCTATTATACCTAGATAACGAAACTGTTCAATAATCATTATCGATGTAAACGTTCAAAGTGAATGCTCGCCAAAATTTGATGTTAATACTCATCAAACGCCACGCTAGTAATGGTAGAAAGTCTGCCCTGAGGCGACAACGTGAAAATACGACATACGCAAACTGAGACAAAATCACTGGAGTCGTTCCGTAATTAACACTTTACCACAATGCGAACTCATTGTTACTTGCATACCGAGTTACGTAATACGGCATCCGAGGCTGTTCCTGGCAACTGCACAAACGCGACGCGGCTTCCAACACAGAGAGCGCTCTGATACGAATCTAGAAGTGGGGCCTTACTCTAGCGCGCACGCTCTTATTCATATAGCCGCGGTGCGGACCGCCGAAGGAGCAGCCGACAACATTTGCCTTCCTAACTAGCCGCTCAGGCTAGTAAAGCACCACTTCAAGTTACTAAATAATTAATTGCTTCATTCGCTGAAGTCCAATAAAGCTCTCGATTTAATTGTGCAATCAGCACACAGCTAAGTACCTATACTAAAATTCTAATGTGACTAATGTTAAATACTTTTGGGGAGAGAATGATTTTAGTTGTACTGCACGCAATAGATGAGCTCTCAACTTGCCCTTTGGAGAGACGCTGCACCTACAGTTTTATAGCTACCTTTTGTAAACGTCTCACATCTTTCTTATTGTAGCGTATCTCCATTCTACCTAAATCTAAACATCCTAGCTTTATCTAATCACTTACTTTATCTATCTTGCTTCCGAACTTTTAGGACACAAAAACAGAAAATCACGAATTTCAACCAAAATATTACTTTGTGAGATCCAGCATGCTGCTTCCATTAAATTACAATGGAAAAGGAATCTGAATATAAATTTTGAAGTTTCTAGCTCCTTCCTGTTCCGCCGATGATTTTTACGTAAAACATCCAAATTTCGAAAACAGTTGAAGTTACTAAACTGAAACTTAACACATTATTATCTTAGCATCACTCCTGACATGCTACCAACTTTTCTGATTATTTGCTTTATTTTTAAGGTATTGCACAACACTCGTGACGTCATAGCTAGTTACAGTGGACTAGGCTGGCACACAATGGAAAGCATATGAATTTTATATGGCGTGAGTAGGCTGCTTCCCCACATGCTGTCAGTCACGAAGTTCTTCTATTTATTTCTTGCAGAACGCATTTCGGGAAATGATTCTCATTTTGGAGTGCGTTTTTTCGCGTATTATGTTATTTCCGTATGTTTGTGATGTGTAAGGCGCTGCATTACTCTGTTCCTCTACTGTAAAGTATAAACACACTCAATCTTGCTATCAATAATGGTTCTTTATTTGTGTATGACAAATGGCCAATTTGGGGAAAAATCTTTTACTTGCTGTTGTCTTGTAGTCCACTTGTACAGAAAGTCATTCTTATTAAACACCACTCACACAGTTTACAGTCTACAGTACAAGTTAAAAACAGCAGACGTACAATGACAAACGATCACACATAATTTACATAGAGTCAAGAGAGATAACGTTATGGATAGTCTACAGAGTATGTACACTAGTCTTCGTGCATAGGATATTTTAATGTGTAATCTGAATCCAGAAGGAGATTTTCACTCTGCAGCGGAGTGTGCGCTGATATGAAACTTCCTGGCGGATTAAAACTGTGTGCCGGACATAGACTCGAACTCGGGTCCTTTGCCAGAAGTAAAGCTGTGAGGAGGGGGCGTGAGTCGTGCTTGGGTAGCACAGTTGGTAGAGCACTTGCCTGCGAAAGGCAAAGGTCCCGAGTTCGAGTCTCAGTCCGGCATACAGTTTTAATCTGCCAGGAATTTTGTAACCTGAATCATTATTTGCTTACGAAAAGGTAACGAAGGCTAGCAAATGCGACTTGACACTCCAGAAATAATAAAAGAAGTAATAAAAAATAACTAAAGGATGTCGTTACATATACCATCAAATATCAAATCTTGTCACTCCATTAAAAATTATGCAAACAAATTTCACTACACGAAAAAGTATCGGCCGTGCCCCCTTACACCCTCCCCCAGACACTCTCCTACCCAGATAGAAAACAGGAGCTTAATTTGCAAACAAATATAGATTTTATCGACAACTGGACAGCTGTCTGTCGGGGCAGCCGACATATTTTATGGAGTATTTTGGTGAGACCAAGGTACCTCATATACCGTACTTATTAAAAGCTGTTAAAAAGAATGAAAGATCTTAGTACAAACGGTTAGAAATAAGACTGGAACCGTAACATTTAACAGAGGTATGAGATCAAGATTACCCACCATTTTTATACCTATACTGACAACGTTATTTGACAAGGGAAAATCAAGGTCAAATAAGGCAGTAAAGTGGGTCCAGATAACTGGACAAATACTATGACGTTTACTGACGACCAAATAATTTTACAACAGAGGGAGGAAGCTCTGCAAAGGACGATCATTACCTAGACCAGATATGCGAGAACTACAATATTAATATTTCTCACAGAGCGACTAAGATTATTGTTTTCAAAGGAAAGGACACTGTACGTTCCAAAATAGTTCTAAATGATCAAGTTTCACAAAAATTATCACATCTGAACTTCTTAGGTTGTGACGTAACTACTAGCTTGAAAATAACATAAAGAGTAAATTAAATAAACGTCAGACGGTACGTAGTAGGGTGTACAGAAAAATAGGCAACAAAGTGTGGGAAGCAACCAAAATAGAATTACATTACGTGAGGGCTGCACCTGATTTGCTATACTCCTGAGAGTCGTGGACAGTAATAAAAAAGACAAAATACGTATACATGACATTGTGTTGAAAGTTATAAGACGCACGGAAGGCTGAAGTCTGATGGCTTTCATAAGAATTGAAGAAAGCAGAACTGTGTTTGTTAATTTGTTCAGCTAACGAGCTAACAGAACAAAAGAGACCATAGAGAACATATCGACAGCACGCCAGAAGGAATACCAACAAAACAAGGTACCACAAGGTGAAATGGAATCCAAAAGACCACAGAAGAGGTGACTAGTGAGATTGTAGTGCTTGAAGTGAAGAGGAAGAAGAAGGAAGAAGAAGACGAAAACGGAAAGGAATTTACATCCAACGCAATTGAAATCATTCCATAGTGTAGTTTTCAGTCAGACAGAACTCGTCATCACGGCGTTCTTATTTGCGTCTTTAGGCTTTCGATTTACTGGGTACGAATAATAGTACCTCCCCATTGCTTTCTCGCTTTTGCCTGATGGGACTTCTCTGCTTTCCTTTCTAACGAAATCATTCATTGCAACCACTTTTTAATAAAGTACCCTTGTTGGTAAATTCCTAGTTGAGTCATACCAGTATTTGCAGATGACGAGGACGGATTTTGGTGTTTTATCATTAGTGAAACTATTTAATGATCCACCAGCTCAACGGCAGAGCTTTACGCAAAAAATTGGTTCGTCCATTCGACAGTGCTTGCATTCACCGAAACTAATGCAGAAGAATCCGGATAGATTTGATCTTTTCTATTCCTCAAAATAATTCGAATGTTTTATTTGTGCCGCATACTGATCGTTCAGTAGATTAATGACAACCACGAGAAACATGAATCAGAGATGAAGAAACACATAATGGCAATGGCCTGTTCACCATAGTGGAAATGCGCCGGCCGTATTTGTAAGCCATATTTAATATATTCTTGGTGCAGTGATGTTTATGTAAATTTGGACAAATGTGAAAACAGAAAATTATCTAGATTATTTGAAAAAGTTAACAGTATTTTCCATGACGACCAATCACATTTACAAGCAATTGAGAGCCATACCCAAGCCTCGTGGTATGTCGGCCAAAGTAATTCAGCGGGAATCAGAATTGCAGTTAACTGAAAGCAAGACTCAATAATGAAACCAAAACGCAAAAAGATAGAAACATCTTATTAACATATCTCAAAGTCTCGAAAACCACGACTCGGTTGTCTCAGATGGCGCTGAGATCCGTACGTTTCCTGTCCACGGCTTCACACAGCTCCCACCTAATTGATGGGCCTCACAACAAAATTTGTTGCCATCGCTGTTCTCCACTCTTTTCAAGCATAAATATGTCGATTGTTAGAGTTGACACTAATTCAGCATTCGTCGGCGTACAAATTATAGCGTCATTCGCGTAAGATGTATCACTGTCCAAATACTTGTGGTTACTTTTGACTCATGAAGTTAAGGAGGGCAGACAATTTTTATTAACATACATGGTTACTACAAATGATTGAAGCGATTTCACAGCTCTACAATAACTTTATTATTTGAGATATTTTCACAATGCTTTGCACACACATACAAAAACTCAAAAAGTTTTTTTACGAATTCACAAATGTTCGATATGTGCCCCTTTAGTGATTCGGCAGACATCAAGCCGATAATCAAGTTCCTCCCACACTCGGCGCAGCATGTCCCCATCAATGAGTTCGAAAGCATCGTTGATGCGAGTTCGCAGTTCTGGCACGTTTCTTGGTAGAGGAGGTTTAAACACTGAATCTTTCACATAACCCCACAGAAAGAAATCGCATGGGGTTAAGTCGGGAGGGCGTGGAGGCCATGACATTAATTGGGGATCATGATCTCCACCACGGCCGATCCATCGGTTTTCCAATCTCCTGTTTAAGAAATGCCGAACATCGTGATGGAAGAGCGGTGGAGCACTATCCTGTTGAAAGATGAAGTCGGCGCTGTCGGTCTCCAGTTGCGGCATGAGCCAATTTTCCAGCATGTCCAGATACACGTGTCCTGTAACGCTTTTTTCGCAGAAGAAAAAGGGGCCGTAAACTTTAAACCGTGAGATTGCACAAAACACGTTCACTTTTGGTGAATTGCGAATTTGCTGCACGAATGCGTGAGGATTCTCTACCGCCCAGATTCGCACATTGTGTCTGTTCACTTCACCATTAAGAAAAACTGTTGCTTCATCACTGTAAACAAGTTTCGCACTGAACGCATCCTCTTCCATGAGCTGCTGCAACCACGCCGAAAATTCAAAGCGTTTGACTTTGTCGTCGGGTGTCAGGGCTTGTAGCAATTGTAAACGGTAAGGCTTCTGCTTTAGCCGTTTCCGTAAGATTTTCCAAACCGTCGGTTGTGGTACGTTTAGCTCCCTGCTAGCTTTATTCGTCGACTTCCGCGGGCTACGCGTGAAACTTGCCCGCACGCGTTCAACCGTTTCTTCGCTCACTGCAGGCCGACCCGTTGATTTCCCCTTACAGAGGCATCCAGAAGCTTTAAACTGCGCATACCATCGCCGACTGGAGTTAGCAGTTGGTGGATCTTTGTCGAGCTTCGTCCTGAAGTGTCGTTGCACTGTTATGACTGACTGATGTGAGTGCATTTCAAGCACGACATACGTTTTCTCGGCTCCTGTCGCCATTTTGTCTCACTGCGCTCTCGAGCGCTCTGGCGGCAGAAACCTGAAGTGCGGCTTCAGCCGAACAAAACTTTATGAGTTTTTCTACGTATCCGTAGTGTCGTGACCATATGTCAATGAATGGTGCTACAGTGAATTTATGAAATCGCTTCAATCATTTGTAATAGCCCTGTACATGGAAGCTCCATTTTTCTAGCCTGCTGAAATTTGCAGGGATAAAATACAGGGAGTGAAAGCTTACCTACAATCTGAATAGAAACGAGATTGCGGTTCTTCCAGGTGTAGAAGCATGAAACCGGAATTTCACTATAGATGGTGCTGGCTGTCAGTATAGGGCCCGTGAGGCCGGGCCTGCAGCGCCGTCTGCCTCCTGTAACGGCTGACGACGAATGTCAACACTCAGTGACCCAAGGTCCATGCATCAGTGTTTGTTTCAAACACATAAACGTGTCGAGTTTTGCGACTTGCAGACAGCGTTGGTTTTCTGTTATCATTTGAAGAAAAGTATTTCAGAAACGCATCGAACGCTTGTCGAAGCTTTCGGCGAATATGTTCTTGGGAAAACGCAGTGTTTCGAGTGGTTCAAAAAACTCAAAAGTGGTGATTTTGACATGAGAAACGACCAGCGCGGGAAACCATAGAAAAAGTTCGAAGACATAGAATTGCAGGCGTTTTTGGACGAAGATGATACTCAAACTCGACAGGAACTCGCGGAACAATTGAATGTGACGACACAGAAAGCCGTTTCTCTTCGATTGAAAGCTATGGGAAAGGTGCAGAAAGTGGGAAAATGGGTCCCACATGAACTGAATGAAAGACAGCAAGCAAATCGAAAGACCACTTGTGAAATGCTGCACGCCAGATACAAAAGAAAGTCGTTTCTCCATCGAATAGTGACAGGTGATGAAATATGGGTATATTTTGAGAATCCTAAGCGTCGTAAATCATGGGTGAATCCGAGCAAACCATCGATAACCACTGCAAGACGAAATCGCTTTGGAAAGAAGAGAATGCTCTGTGTTTGGTGGGATGACAAGGGTGCCATCTATTATGAGCTGCTAAAACTTGGTGAAACCATTAACAATGATCGCCACCAACAGCAAATGATGGATTTAAATCGGGCATTGCGTGAAAAACGACCGAAATATGGAAAGAGGCAACACAAAGTCATTTTGCTCCTTGATAACGCTCCATGGCACATAGCAAAATTTGTCAGGGAAACGATCGAAGCGTTCAGTTGGGAAGTACTAAGGCATGCGGCTTATTCTCCAGACTTGGATCTGTCCAATTATCATCTATTTGCGTCACTGGGACGCTCTCTCGCTGAACGACGCTTCAATTAGTATGAAAATGTACGATAATAGTTCGCTGACTGGTTCACTTTAAAAGAAGAACTGTTTTACTGGAGTGGCATTCATAGCTTGCCAGAGATGTGGGAGAAATGTATAAATAGCAATGAAGAGAAGTCGTTTCTCCATCGAATAGTGACAGGTGACGAAAAATGGATATATTTTCAGAATCCTAAGCGTCGTAAATCATGGGTGAATATAATATTGAATATAATATTGTTTATCAGTTTCAAACAACAGACGTGCAATAAATACAACCAGATTGCGGTTTCGTACTTCTACACCTGGTAAAAGTGGAAGGACATGAAAGGACGATAGTAAGTTAGAAGGGTATGACACAGGTTTGCAACTTCTCCCAAACGTTATTCAATCCGTACATTTTTCAGTCAGTAAAGGGCACCAAGAAGAAATTCGGAAAAAGAATTGAAGTTCAGGTGCAAGGCCGACATTATCCTCCAATTTGCATTTGTATTACTGAATTGAGTATTACCATAGTAACCAGCAAAGCGCACATAAACTTGAGAGTTCCGCACCCATAATTATAGCTATCACAGGTCTAATGAAACGTACAATGAGCACAAGCTGCATTACTGTGAAAATTCCCTCATCCCAGTCACTCTTTTGGCAGATTATTTTTGTGTTTTTATTAAATTGATTCTTATCACTTGTGCAGTGTGCGTTCGCACCTGGCACGATTCTTCAACAGGGACAAGGGATTAAATGTCAGATATTGCTTACAGGAGTCATGTCAGGAGCATCAGTTGTAGATTTCTGAGTTAGCATAATGCACCATCTGCATACCTCCTCACGGTGAGATGTACATGGAGAACGCCTCCCACAGAGAAGAGAAATAAAAATGTTATATTTCGCCAATGACATTGTAATTCCGTGAGGGACGGAAAAGCACATGCAAGATCAGCTGAACTGATTGGATAGTTCCTCGAAAAGCATTTATGGGCTTGAATAACAAGAAAAGTGAGTCAAGAATAATGGACAGCAATCTAATGAAATGAGACGATGCTGCGGGGAATTAGATTGGAAAATGAGAGACTAAAATTAGTAGATGATTTTTGCTATTTGGGGTGCAAAATGACTGAGGACGGGATATAAAATGGAGAGTGGCAACAGAAAGAAAAACCTTTATGGAAAAGATTAATTTCTTAACATTGAAAATAAATTAAAATGTTAGCAAGTGTTTTCTGAAAGTATTTATCTGGAGTGTAGCCTTGTGCAGATCAAAAGTATGTACGATAAACCGTTAATATAAGAAGACACTCGAATCATTTGAAATGTGGTGGTACTCAAGAGTGCTGGAAATTAAATGACTAGTTCGAATGAGTACTGAGGAGTTACAGAATCGAATAGGGGAGAAGAGAAATTTAAGGCACAATTTGAAGGAACGATCCGTTAACAGGGCAAATCCTAAGGCATGAAGTAACCGTCAGTTTTGTGTGGTGGTAGTGGGAGGATAAACATTTTAGAAATAGACCAAAGTTTGCCTACAGTATGCAGATTCAAATGGTGTAGTTATGCTGAGATTAATAGGCTTGCAAATGACAGAGCAACTTGGAGAGCTGCATCACACCAGTCTTCGGACTGAAGACCATAACAACAACAAACAGTGTCGTGGAATAACTTGTCTGCAGAAACGACAGCAGCTATTGTGGGCGACCTCAAGTGTATCTGGCAGTCAGTGCTCTCGGGACGGGAGATAAAACGACAGCTCCTGTGACTGATCTGCTTCTATACGCACGAGACGCACCGCTGTTTGTACGCCCGCGACGGAGACAGGCGCGAAAATAGAACTCGGGTCGCTCTACAGAGGTTTCTGTCGCAGGGAGCGAGCTGTCAGTGAAAGCACGGCCAGGAGGCAACCGGCGCTGAATTGGCTGCTTAAAACCGAGAGGGCGAGGCAGCGGGAGGAGACAGCTGCCTGCGCCGCGTACCAGGGAGGGTCTGTAGTGGGCCCGACAAATTGGATAACCGCCGCGCCGAGTTGCGTCCGCCTGAAGCCTCGTCTCGCCCGCTCCACGCGGAGGTATTGCGGCTGGCATGGGGATCGCCCCTGGCGCCTGGGCTACCAACAGCCGTGGCGCCCCTACTCTATCATAACATTAATACGCCAACACGAAAACTGAAGTACCGACTTTTAATATTAATTATACAAAGAAGTCGCCGAAAATTATATAATTCGAAGGGTCCTTAGCCGTAAATGTTGGTTCAAATGGCTCTGAGCACTGTTGTTCTTGTGGTCTTCAGTCCTGAGACTGGTTTGATGCAGCTCTCCATGCTACTCTATCCTGGGCAAGCTTCTTCATCTCCCACTACTTACTGCAACCTACATCCTTCTGCATTTGCTTAGTGTATTCATCCCTTCGTCTCCCTCTACGATTTTTACCCTCCACGCTGCCCCCCAATGCTAAATTTGTGATCCCTTGATGCCTCAGAACATGTCCTGCCAACCGGTCCCTTCTTCTAGTCAAGTTGTGCCACAAATTTCTCTTCTCCCCAATCCTATTCAATACCTCCTCATTAGTTATGTGATCTACCCATCTAATCTTCAGCATTCTTCTGTAGCACCACATTTCGAAAGCTTCTATTCCCTTCTTGTCCAACCTATTTATCGTCCATGTTTCACTTCCATACATGGCTACACTCCATACAAAAGCTTTCAGAAACGACTTCCCGACACTTAAATCTATACTCGATGTTAACAAATTTCTCTTCTTCAGAAACGCTTTCCTTGCCATTGCAGTCTACGTTTTATATCCTCTCTACTTTGACCATCATCAGTTATTTTGCCCCCCAAATACAAAAACTCCTTTACTACATTAAGGGTCTCATTTCCTAATCTAATTCCCCCAGCATCACCCGATTTAATTTGACTACAATGCATTATCCTCGTTTTGCTTTTGTTGATGTTCATCTTATATCCTCCTTTCAAGACACTGTCCATTCCGTTCAGCTGCTCTTCCAAGTCCTTTGCTCTCTCTGACAGAATCACAGTGTCATCGGCGAACCTCAAAGTTTTTATTTCTTCTCCCTGGATTTTAATAGCTACTCCGAATTTTTCTCTGGTTTCCTTTACTGCTCTCTCAATATTGAATAACATCGGGGAGAGGCTACAACCCTGTCTCACTCCCTTCCCAACCACTGCTTCCGTTTCATGTCCCTCGACTCTTATAACTGCCATCTGTTTTCTGTACAAATTGTAAATAGCCTTCCGATCCCTGCATTTTACCCCTGCCACCTTTAGAATTTGAAAGAGAGTATTCCAGTGAACATTGTCAAAAGCTTTCTCTAAGCCTACAAATGCTAGAAACGTAGGTTTGCCTTTCCTAAATCTTTCTTCTAAGATAAGTCGTAAGGTCAGTATTGCCTCACGTGTTCCAACATTCCTACAGAATCCAAACTGATCTTCCCCGATGTCGGCTTCTACCAGTTTTTCCATTAGTCTGTAAAGAATTCGCGTTAGTATTTTGCAGCTGTGACTTATTGATCTGATAGTTCGTAATTTTCACATCTGTCAACACCTGCTTTCTTTGGGATTGAAATTATTATATTCTTCTTGAAGTCTGAGGGTATTTCGCCTGTGTCATACGTCTTGCTCACCACTATGGGACTTAAAACATCTGAGAATATCAGCCCCCTAGACTTAGAACTACTTAAACCTAACTAATCTAAGGACATCATACACATCCATGCTCGATGCAGGATTCGAACCTGCGACCGTAGCAGCAGCGCGGTTCCGGACTGAAGAGCCTAGAACCGCTCGGCCACAGCGACCGGCGCCATAAATGTGCTCAAAGAAAATACTACGAGTGTACATAGCTGTGAAGAGTGGTAAAAGGAATGTGAGTGTGTGGGTTTTATTTTGTCAAGTGGCGTAATGGATTGATCCAACAAGTACCCTTTGGTTCCTGCAAGAAACAATTTCCAAAAAATGTTCAAATGTGTGTGAAATCATATGCGACTTAACTGCTAAGGTCATCAGTCCCTAAGCTTAGACACTACCACTCGGCTAATCCCGCGCGGCAATAATATCCACCTCACACTACTACACAAGTCAGACAGACGCTCCTAATGTACCAACAAGAACTGCTTGAAAAACATTCAGCAACAAATATTTTCTGAAGTCGTCCTCTGTAAGGAAAAGACACAAAAATATTCTTTATTCTTACGTAATTAGTGGAATACTTGGGTACTGGAGTATTGCTAGTTAGTGTAAGTAAAACATTAAACGAAAGGAAATATTATTTATTGCAAAAAATTCTCAGAAATCAAGTAAAACTTTTTCTTATAAAATAATAAATTTCTTGGTTCTTTTCGGAACAGTAGAGTGCCTCTTATGGATGGGAATGCTAATATTTTACGAAGTATGGAAAGGTTCTTTTCTCCATTTTTTTAAAGAATGTTATTTACTCAGCATTTGGCTGAGAGCCGCACCTACACAACTTGAATAACTTTTCTAGGTACTGTCAAGCTGTCACATGAGAAATGTAATGGAGTGTACTGTTATGGAGGACAGATGGGGTTCACATACGCTGTAGTGCACAATACCGTCAGCTGCGACGACTGCTGCCTGCGTCGCTCGCTGCTGACAAAAAACACAACTATCTCTTTCTATCTGGACTGACCTTCGTCAATCCAACTCTCCCTATGCCTAGATGAAGTCAAGAACTACTATCTTCCCCTAGTCTAACTAATGGCGTGGTTCACCAGTCAGATAACCAGTCCACCACGATGCCACTCAATACTAGGTCGCAGGCGTTTAACTAGTACTCTGTCCATGTTGACACCGCACAATAAGTGTGGCGGCCAACACAGTGAACAATGCTTAATTGCGAGCGACTCAATATAGAGTGTCACTCTGATTTGCTAACGATGACAGAGGTGCTCTACCAGTGAAGTACTGAGGAGAGGCTTCGTTCCTCACTCTTTGCGTACAAGTACGAAAGAACTCGCTCTCGTTATGTGTTCCCACTCCAAGAGCGACAACGGAATGGCCCATTTTTCTGAAGAAATTGCAAGGGTATAACATTCATACAATGTAGCGGAATTTGCTTTTAAGTCGAACACGGGGGTCGTTATCCCTTCGCTCTGGTAAAAGCTGTCCTCTCTCTGGACGGTCGCTTCGGCCGAAGTAGGTGTGTGCCGACCCACCCCTCTGAAGCGACAGGCCTCCCAGCAGGCTGGTTGCCTTTTTAGAACGAAAATTGCTGTGACCGTCATTTGTGTATGCTTATACGTGAGCGACTCAATATAGACTGTCACTCCGATTTTCTAACGACAGAGGTGCTCTCCCAGTGAAGTACTGAGGAGAGACTTTGTTCCTCGCTCTTTGCGTGCACGTACGAGTTCACTCGCTCTGGTCACGTGTTCCTGTTCCAAGAGCGACTTTTTCAACCTCGGTGCACACTTGCGATTTACTTATTAGATTTGCATTTTACTTGCATGAATTCATACAAAATTGACTCTAATCTATTGAGTTTGGGTTCGAATGAAGTGTCTAGACGTGCAGAATACGATTGTGAGGACTGAATATGTACGAAATGAAGGTCAGGAGACCACATCACCTTACAAGCGTCAAGATAACGGATTCACGACCGATGTTGTGTTTTCTGTGCAGGGGACAACAACTCTAGAAGATTGCAGGTTGGAGAATATTTATTGGGACTTATGCATTCCACTCGGGGCGGTGGAAGAAAATGAGCATCTCGTGTGTACGGCAATCTTAGTACAAATTAGATCAGTGACACACCATCTGTGGCAACACAGAGGAGGTATGAACGAGAGAATTTTTTTCGAGAGAAAAGGTTTACGCTCGTATATATCATACCCTCTATCGTTCTCTCTCCTCCTCTCTTTTTCAACTTGCCGTACCTTCTCAACCACTGCTTCCCTTTCATGCTCTTCGACTCTCAAAACTACAATCTGGTTTCTGTAAAAATTGTAAATACCTTTTCGCTCGCTGCATTTTACCCCTACTGCTCCAAAATTGCTAAGTATGTTATCCAGTCAGTACTCATTTGTTGCGAAAATCATTAGTTTTGATTTCTGCTGAACAGATTTCTTGCTTCTGGTTACTGTCGTCAAAGTGTCACCTCGCTCCATTTCAGGGAAGTACCGCCCAGCATCAACAGCTGGACGGCGCGCGCGGCTCGGTTCATTCTTCTCTGAGGTCCGCCGGCACTAGCAGGAATTGGAGGTCTACGTCGCTACAAGAAGCCGCTGGGAATCTGATGCGGACGAAGATCTGGGATACCGCGAGTGGCGCCTTTGACGAGCGCGTAGCAGGCGTGGCGCGAGACAAAAGGAGACATCGGCGGCGCGCCGCGCCCGGCCTGATGCGATGAATAATGCATGGCGGCGGGCTCGGAGCGCGCCGTGACGTCAGCGGGACGCGCACCTCCTCGTGCTCGCGCGGCTGCAGATTTATTCAGCAGCCGCGGCCACAAAGGCCGCCGCGGGACAACCAACTACACCGTCACCGGCGCCGCCGTCGAAATCGGCTGCAGCGTGGTACCCGCACGTCCCACGAGCCAGAGGAATGATTGCTCGGGCGGCGCGACTAGAATGCACTATAACATACCTTTGTACCCATTTCTGAGGACACAGTTGAAGGCATCTCTGTTGTGGGTAAATATTAAGTAAGAGAGAATTTAGTGCTACAGCCAGTCGCGATGCTCAGTCGCCGGCTGGGAACAATGGTCGCGTGCCACTGAGGCCGACAAACGGGAGGGACGTGTTCTCTACTGTATGTCAGAACAGGTAGAGCCCCGCGCAGAATAATGTGGCTGGTACATGCGCAATCAACAGGGCACGCGGGGGGAAGAGGGGTAGTGGTGGGGGTTACAAGTAGGCGCTGCAGTGAAAACGCCGGGCGCGTTCAAAACTGGAGCTTACACCCACATTTTTTCTAAGTATTGGATGGAGCCCCTCCACGCTCACACTTACACAGTGACCATTAAAAAGAGTCTGTCACCTCTGTCTTGATCAGTACCTAAAAAGAATTCAGCTGAAAATGGAACAAAAACAACGATTTATTTTGAGTAAAGCCTGTACATTTCTAACCGGTTCCCGTCAGATCACCGAAGTTAAGCGCTGTCGGACGTGGCCAGCACTTGAATGAGTGACCATCCGGGCCACCATGCACTATTGCCATTTTGCGAGGTGCACTTAGGCTCGTGTTACCAATTGAAGAGCTACTCGACCGAATAGTAGCATCTCCGGTCAAAGTAAATCATCATTACGACCGGGACAGTGGTGTGCTGACCACACGCCCCTCCTATCCGCCTCCAATTCTGAGGATGACACGGCGGTCGGATGGTCCCGATGGCCCACTTGTGGCCTGAAAATAGTGTGCTGTACATTTCTTCTGTTCTCATGTTAAAATTTGCTTCTTTTGCCAACACATAGTGGACATTACAATATGTCTTCTCACCAACAAGTGCAGACGCAGCTGCGAGAGAATTCAGAAATAGTGGATTATTACGTTAATTAAGTGAGGAACTGAAGAACAGTAAGGTGAATAGTTTATGAAAAAGCTTATCGTTCGCACAAACAAAAGGGTGCAATGTCTGCACTTGCGTTGTTCCAAAACTCTTTGCATTTCTCGGTTCACCGGCTTTCGACGTCCCTTAAAAATTACATTCCTTCATCGAAGAAGTCTGTAGTTAGTGGAATCACACGCTAGGTAAAGAATTTTTCCATAGTAACCATACTGCAAATTAGTGTCTTCTTTGCATCCTATCATTTGTAAAAATCTCATTTCGATATCACAACCCATGTACGAGTGACTTTTTCACTCTGGCTATATCACTGACGCACTTGATCGCAAATGGGTGTGCTACATCACATCGGTTTTGTCGAGATTGGTGACAGATAAAGACTTCCAATCAAGTCTAAAGAAAAATGCAATATGTTAGCTGAGTCTCGGTCGGGCACACAGTTTTAATCTGCCAGGAAGTTTCATATCAGCGCACACTCCGCTGCAGAGTGAAAATCTCATTCTGGAAACATCCCCCAGGCTGTGGCTAAGCCATGTCTCCGCAATATCCTTTCTTTCAGGAGTGCTAGTTCTGCTAGGTTCGCAGGAGAGCTTCTGTAAAGTTTGGAAGGTAGGAGACGAGGTACTGGCAGAAGTAAAGCTGTGAGTACCGGGCGTGAGTCGTGCTTCGGTAGCTCAGTTGGTAGAGCACTTGCCCGCGAAAGGCAAAGGTCCCGAGTTCGAGTCTCGGTCGGGCACACAGTTTTAATCTGCCAGGAAGTTTCATATCAGCGCACACTCCGCTGCAGAGTGAAAATCTCATTCTGGATGATAGATAATCTCCAGTGGAGGACTCTGCAGGAGAGACGCTCAGTAGCTCGGTACGGGCTATTGTTGAAGTTTGGAGAACATACCTTCACCGAGGAGTCAAGCAGTATATTGCTCCCTTCAACGCATATCTCACGAAGAGACCATGAGTATAAAATCAGAGAGATTAGAGCCCACACAGAGGCATACCGACAATCTTTTTTCCCACGAACAATACGAGACTGGAATAGAAGGGAGATCCGATAGAGGTACTCAAAGTACCCTCCGCCACACACCGTCAAGTGGCTTGCCGACTATGGATGTAGATGTAGATTACTACAAAAAATTATTCGCATAAAAATTACAATCCTATATAGTAAGTTTCGTCCCCTCCAAATCTGGCAAAAAAGTTAAATAATAAAGACATAGCATTTTATCAGGACATCGAAGTGTGTGCAAAGAAAAAAGTAAACATTTTTATGGAGTACCGAATTAATCATAGAGTAATTACAGAAGCTTAACGATGGAATGTTCAACAAAACAGAAAGCAAAATGAATCAACAAAAGGTATGTAGTGTCTAAGCTACATTACATACTTAATAGTGAATTGCAGAATCATCGTATAGAATAATCACGTAGAGTAGATGTAGACAATCAGATCATACGCAACACCGATGGCAACTCGTAATTACCATAGAATCCGGACCACCGATGCCTGTACGCCACCGTTAAGGTAAGAAGCCACGTTCTGTTGCCTTTTGCAATCATTGTTCGGTATCTGTCTCGCTCGCCCACGTTTACATGCTGTATATCTTTATCTTGTGCGTATTGTTTGATTACTTACATGTGTCTTTTTTCCTGATTGAGTGTCTCTGGCCAGTAATAACTATCCCATATACAGGGCTTCAATATTCACATTGTAATGATGTTGCTTTATTTGTGGTGTAAACTGCAGGAGTATCCAGGGCAAGGTTCCTGAATTAGTATCTCTTATTGAAGGAAATAGTGCGCATATAGTATTAGGAACGGAAAGTTGGTTAAAACCGGAAGTGAACAGTAACGAAATCCTAGACACAGAATGGAATATATACCGCAAGGATAGGATAAACGCCAATGGTGGAGGAGTATTTATAGCAGTAAAGAATTCAATAATATCCAGTGAAGTTATTAGCGAATGCGAATGTGAAATAATCTGGGTTAAGTTAAGTATCAAAGGTGGGTCAGATATGATAGTCGGATGCTTCTATAGGCCACCTGCATCAGCAACCGTAGTAGTTGAGCGCCTCAGAGAGAACCTGCAGAACGTCGTGAAGAAGTTTCGTGATCATACTATTGTAATAGGGGGAGACTTCAATCTACCAGGTATAGAATGGGATAGTCACACAATCAGAAATGGAGCCAGGGACAGAGACTCTTGTGACATTATCCTGACTGCCTTGTCCGAGAATTACTTCGAGCAGATAGTTAGAGAACCAACTCGTGAAGCTAACGTTTTAGACCTCATAGCAACAAATAGACCGGAACTTTTCGACTCCGTGAATGTAGAAGAGGGTATCAGTGATCATAAGTCAGTGGCTGCATCAATGACTACAAGTGTAATAAGAAATGCCAAGAAAGGAAGGAAAATCTATTTGCTTAACAAGAGTGATAGGGCACAAATCGCAGAATATCTGAGTGACCACCATCAAACGTTCATTTCTGAGGAAGAGGATGTGGAACAAAAATGGAAAAAATTCAGAAACATCGTCCAGTACGCCTTAGATAAGTTCGTACCGACCAAGGTCCAAAGCGAGGGGAAAGATCCACCGTGGTATAACAATCATGTACGAAAGGTACTACGGAAACAAAGAAAGCTTCACCATAGGTTTAAGAGTAGTCGAATCATAGCTGATAAGGAAAAGCTGAACGAAGCGAAAAAGAGCGTAAAGAGAGCAATGAGAGAAGCATTCAACGAATTCGAACATAAAACATTGGCAAACAATCTAAACAAGAACCCTAAAAAGTTTTGGTCATATGTAAAATCGGTAAGCGGATCTAAATCCCCTATTCAGTCACTCGTTGACCACGATGGCACCGAAACAGAGGACGACCGAAGAAAGGCAGAAATACTGAATTCAGTGTTCCGAAACTGTTTCACTGCGGAAAATCGTAACACGGTCCCTGACTTCAGCCGTCGCACGGACGCCAAAATGGAAAATATTGAAATAAACGATATCGGAATTGAAAAACAACTGCTATCACTTAGTAGCGGAAAAGCATCCGGACCAGACGAGATACCCTTAAGATTCTACAGTGATTATGCTAAAGAACTTGCCCCCTTTCTATCAGCAATTTATCGTAGATCTCTGGAAGAACGTAAAGTACCTAGCGACTGGAAGAAAGCACAGGTCGTTCCCATTTTCAAGAAGGGTCATAAATCAGATGCGAATAATTATAGGCCTATTTCACTTACGTCAATCTGTTGTAGAATAATGGAACATGTTTTGTGTTCTCGTATTATGACGTTCTTAGATAATACAAATCTCCTTCATCATAACCAACATGGATTCCGCAAACAGAGATCATGTGAAACTCAGCTCGCCCTATTTGTCCAAGAAATTCACAGTGCCGTAGACACTGGCGAGCAGATTGATGCCGTATTCCTGGACTTCAGGAAGGCATTTGATACGGTTCCGCACTTACGTTTAGTGAAAAAAATACGTGCTTACGGAATATCGGACCAGGTTTGTGATTGGATTCAGGATTTCCTAGAAGAAAGAACACAACATGTCATTCTTAACGGTTCAAAATCTGCAGATGTAGAGGTAATTTCGGGAGTACCGCAAGGAAGCGTGATAGGACCTTTATTGTTTACAATATACATAAATGACTTAGTTGACAACATCGGTAGCTCCGTGAGGCTATTTGCAGATGACACGGTTGTCTACAAGAAAGTAGCAACATCAGAAGACTCGTACGTACTCCAGGAAGACCTGCAGAGGATTAATGAATGGTGCGACAGCTGGCAGCTTTCCCTAAACGTAGATAAATGTAATATAATGCGCATACATAGGGGCAGAAATCCATTCCAGTACGATTATGCCATAGGTGGTAAATCATTGGAAGCGGTAACGACCGTAAAATACTTAGGAGTTACTATCCGGAGCGATCTGAAGTGGAATGATCACATAAAACAAATAGTGGGAAAAGCAGGCGCCAGGTTGAGATTCATAGGAAGAATTCTAAGAAAATGTGACTCATCGACGAAAGAAGTAGCTTACAAAACGCTTGTTCGTCCGATTCTTGAGTATTGCTCATCAGTATGGGACCCTTACCAGGTTGGATTAATAGAAGAGATAGACATGATCCAGCGAAAAGCAGCGCGATTCGTCATGGGGACATTTAGTCAGCGCGAGAGCGTTACGGAGATGCTGAACAAGCTCCAGTGGCGGACACTTCAAGAAAGGCGTTACACAATACGGAGAGGTTTATTATCGAAATTACGAGAGAGCACATTCCGGGAAGAGATGGGCAACATATTACTACCGCCCACATATATCTCGCGTAATGATCACAACGAAAAGATCCGAGAAATTAGAGCAAATACGGAGACTTACAAGCAGTCGTTCTTCCCACGCACAATTCGTGAATGGAACAGGGAAGGGGGGATCAGATAGTGGTACAATAAGTACCCTCCGCCACACACCGTAAGGTGGCTCGCGGAGTATAGATGTAGATGTAGATGTAAGCGGTGGTGATAGCCAATATAAAAGCGGGTTAAAAGGTGTGAGCTGTCTGGGGAAGTTAACCTTGCATTACTGCGCAACTGTTTCACCAGGTATCCAGTCTAGTTTACCAAATTCCCAACCAGACTAACATTAATTATCATCTTTTAATAGTCATACGGCAACTGGTGATATATATATATATATATATATATATATATATATATATATATATATATATATATATATAAGAGAATTTAAATAAAAAGAAATAAATCAATTTATATTTGGAAATTTATTATAACATTGATCATTGAAATTTCAGCATATTAAACTAAACTGGTGCCTTATTTAGGGTTGTGAAAATGTGAGTTTGTAATCTTACGGAACACATCAAATATGGAGCCAAGATTAGGAGACTGCATACAACACTGCATTCATAAAATAACACACGAAGAACGTTGAAACATATGCAAGAGGATATTAACCACAACCAACCGATTCAATTTTCACCCAAAGAAGCTACATTCGTAGCACAATCCTCTCCGTCATGTAATTACCACACACTGGTATACTAAATTCATACTAACTCTCTGTGAAATCTTCCCAAAAAGAATAGCTGAGGGCTACTTTGATGATTACACCACATGCTTCACGTGGTCAACTTGGTTTACACAAAGCGTGTAACTCCACAATAATTTTGATAATTAAAATAAATTAGATCGAAAAGCAATTTACAAAAGAAAAACCTCTAACTGGTTACTAACGTCTTACTATTAACCTGATGGGTCAAACAATTGTATAAGCACGTGGCACTGGTTTCACAAAGTACACCCCACGTGGGTTGAACATAAAGAAAAGTTGCTATATTGCAAAATATTGTCAAGACGAGACGTTATAATCTCACGCACATTCGCATTTAAGATTGATGATGCTAGTTAGAGTTACTGATCAACACGTGGTTCCACTTTACTCACAAAGTAGTGACAAAGCAACTACCGGAAAATAATCTGAACTTCACACGAGAATTACACTGTGCTGCAATTTAAGATAACATTAGATATTTTAGAGCTAAACCTGAAATAAAGGTGAAACTTCCTGGCAGATTAAAACTGTGTGCCCGACCGAGACTCGAACTCGGGACCTTTGCCTTTCGCGGGCAAGTGCTCTACCATCTGAGCTACCGAAGCACGACTCACGCCCGCTACTCACAGCTTTACTTCTGCCGCGAAAGGCAAAGGTCCCGAGTTCGAGTCTCGGTCGGGCACACAGTTTTAATCTGCCAGGAAGTTTCATATCAGCGCACACTCCGCTGCAGAGTGAAAATCTCATTCTGAAATAAAGGTGATTAAATTTTCAGATAGGCTGAACTTAAGAAATCCATTGTCCTACGGACTTAGCAGACACGCGCTTAGCCGGAGATCTTACCACTTCAGACGCTCGCCATGGACAGACTGACCTGGGCTCCTACCTGAGGGGTGCCTCACAAATACAAACGGAAGTGACCAGAGGGGCAGCTTCCTATACCAACATGACAAGGGACAGACAGGACCATACTAAGAATGGAAACCTCTCTGCTTTTAGAAAGCGTAGCTACCTGTTCCGACGTTTGTCCTACTGTTCTCTAGCAGACAGGCTTGTCTGCTACCCTCAAGCATGCAACTAGAAACACATTTGCTCATTCATCCTCTCACGCAGAAGGGGGATCACAGTATCTTATCATATACAGTATATAAAAGAAAGCGGATGTAGGTTCCGTATGAGACTGTGTGACATGAATTACATATAAACTGTGTTTTAAAGTGTAGTAGTGTGACAGATCGTTCTTGTTTATGTGTAAAAGTAACACGTTTCACTGCTCAGTCTCCTCCCAGATAGTCAGAAATACCACAGTACATTTAGAAGAGGAATTTATGCCGTAAATGACAACAGATTTAAGAAATTAACATGCCCAGAGTCGATCGCAGTCCTCTGGTTTGGAGCCGTGTGGAGGGTCTAAACCAGAGGCTCAGACGACTCTGCGACTATAATGGTTGCAAATTCATCGACCTCCGTTATTGGGTGGAGAACTGTAGGGCCCCCCTAGACAGGTCAGGCGTGCACTACACACCGGAAGCAGCTACTAGGGTAGCAGAGTACGTGTGGCGTGCACACGGGGTTTTTTTTTTTAGGTTAGAGGGACCCCCCCTTGGGCGAAACGATAAAATACCTGACGGCTTACCAGAGAGAACATCATCATCGTTGATAAGAACGTCCGTCCTCAGAGACCAAAAACAGGAAAAGTTAACGTAATATTGGTAAACTGCAGGAGTATCGAGGGCAAGGTTCCTGAATTAGTATCGCTTATTGAAGGAAATAGTGCGCATATAGTATTAGGAACGGAAAGTTGGTTAAAACCGGAAGTGAACAGTAACGAAATCCTAGACACAGAATGGAATATATACCGCAAGGATAGGATAAACGCCAATGGTGGAGGAGTATTTATAGCAGTAAAGAATTCAATAATATCCAGTGAAGTTATTAGCGAATGCGAATGTGAAATAATCTGGGTTAAGTTAAGTATCAAAGGTGGGTCAGATATGATAGTCGGATGCTTCTATAGACCACCTGCATCAGCAACCGTAGTAGTTGAGCGCCTCAGAGAGAACCTGCAGAACGTCGTGAAGAAGTTTCGTGATCATACTATTTTAATGGGGGGAGACTTCAATCTACCAGGTATAGAATGGGATAGTCACACAATCAGAACTGGAGCCAGGGACAGAGACTCTTGTGACATTATCCTGACTGCCTTGTCCGAGAATTACTTCGAGCAGATAGTTAGACAACCAACTCGTGAAGCTAACGTTTTAGACCTCATAGCAACAAATAGACCGGAACTTTTCGACTCCGTGAATGTAGAAGAGGGTATCAGTGATCATAAGTCAGTGGTTGCAACAATGACTACAAGTGTAATAAGAAATGCCAAGAAAGGAAGGAAAATCTATTTGCTTAACAAGAGTGATAGGGCACAAATCGCAGAATATCTGAGTGACCACCATCAAACGTTCATTTCTGAGGAAGAGGATGTGGAACAAAAATGGAAAAAATTCAGAAACATCGTCCAGTACGCCTTAGATAAGTTCGTACCGACTAAGGTCCAAAGCGAGGGGAAAGATCCACCGTGGTATAACAATCATGTACGAAAGGTACTACGGAAACAAAGAAAGCTTCATCATAGGTTTAAGAGTAGTCGAATCATAGCTGATAAGGAAAAGCTGAACGAAGCGAAAAAGAGCGTAAAGAGAGCAATGAGAGAAGCATTCAACGAATTCGAACATAAAACATTGGCAAACAATCTAAACAAGAACCCTAAAAAGTTTTGGTCATATGTAAAATCGGTAAGCGGATCTAAATCCCCTATTCAGTCACTCGTTGACCACGATGGCACCGAAACAGAGGACGACCGAAGAAAGGCAGAAATACTGAATTCAGTGTTCCGAAACTGTTTCACTGCGGAAAATCGTAACACGGTCCCTGACTTCAGCCGTCGCACGGACGCCAAAATGGAAAATATTGAAATAAACGATATCGGAATTGAAAAACAACTGCTATCACTTAGTAGCGGAAAAGCATCCGGACCAGACGAGATACCCGTAAGATTCTACAGTGATTATGCTAAAGAACTTGCCCCCTTTCTATCAGCAATTTATCGTAGATCTCTGGAAGAACGTAAAGTACCTAGCGACTGGAAGAAAGCGCAGGTCGTTCCCATTTTCAAGAAGGGTCATAAATCAGATGCGAATAATTATAGGCCTATTTCGCTTACGTCAATCTGTTGTAGAATAATGGAACATGTTTTATGTTCTCGTATTATGACGTTCTTAGATAATACAAATCTCCTTCATCATAACCAACATGGATTCCGCAAACAGAGATCATGTGAAACTCAGCTCGCCCTATTTGTCCAAGAAATTCACAGTGCCGTAGACACTGGCGAGCAGATTGATGCCGCATTCCTGGACTTCAGGAAGGCATTTGATACGGTTCCGCACTTACGTTTAGTGAAAAAAATACGAGCTTACGGAATATCGGACCAGGTTTGTGATTGGATTCAGGATTTCCTAGAAGAAAGAACACAACATGTCATTCTTAACGGTTCAAAATCTGCAGATGTAGAGGTAATTTCGGGAGTACCGCAAGGAAGCGTGATAGGACCTTTATTGTTTACAATATACATAAATGACTTAGTTGACAACATCGGTAGCTCCGTGAGGCTATTTGCAGATGACACGGTTGTCTACAAGAAAGTAGCAACATCAGAAGACTCGTACGTACTCCAGGAAGACCTGCAGAGGATTAATGAATGGTGCGACAGCTGGCAGCTTTCCCTAAACGTAGATAAATGTAATATAATGCGCATACATAGGGGCAGAAATCCATTCCAGTACGATTATGCCATAGGTGGTAAATCATTGGAAGCGGTAACGACCGTAAAATACTTAGGAGTTACTATCCGGAGCGATCTGAAGTGGAATGATCACATAAAACAAATAGTGGGAAAAGCAGGCGCCAGGTTGAGATTCATAGGAAGAATTCTAAGAAAATGTGACTCATCGACGAAAGAAGTAGCTTACAAAACGCTTGTTCGTCCGATTCTTGAGTATTGCTCATCAGTATGGGACCCTTACCAGGTTGGATTAATAGAAGAGATAGACATGATCCAGCGAAAAGCAGCGCGATTCGTCATGGGGACATTTAGTCAGCGCGAGAGCGTTACGGAGATGCTGAACAAGCTCCAGTGGCGGACACTTCAAGAAAGGCGTTACGCAATACGGAGAGGTTTATTATCAAAATTACGAGAGAGCACATTCCGGGAAGAGATGGGCAACATATTACTACCGCCCACATATATCTCGCGTAATGATCACAACGAAAAGATCCGAGAAATTAGAGCAAATACGGAGACTTACAAGCAGTCGTTCTTCCCACGCACAATTCGTGAATGGAACAGGGAAGGGGGGATCAGATAGTGGTACAATAAGTACCCTCCGCCACACACCGTAAGGTGGCTCGCGGAGTATAGATGTAGATGTAGATGTAGATGTAGAAAGGAATCCCACAGAGACCTTTCAACATCTTTGTGAAATGTACATATTTTTCTGAGTCTGTAGTCGACTCTCATTTAAACAGAGTTGCGCTAACCCTTTCCTTCCTTAATCTATAAATATGTTATCACACCTGGTCTACTCCATTGTAATGACAAGGCCGAATAACACCTATAGTAGGAGATGAATTCGGTGCATTAGGCACGGTCAGGGTGGGGAGTAGGATACTTGGCGCTAGTTTGTAAGTTACGGAGCTGGGATCGAGTATCCATCTTTCCACTACCAGTGCTGACTTTTCGTCTTCAAGCCTAACCTCCAGGTACTCTTCAACTACTGAATTTGATAGTTTACTAAAATACCAGGTGTACTGGTATGAAATGAGCGTTAAGATTCAAATGTGTCGATAGGGAACATTGGTTGTGAACGAGCTTTAATTTTTTTTTTTTTTGTTTGGTTAGTATGACATCTGTAAAAGATATTTAGTATGCGTCAAGTCATGGAACAAACAACATCATATGTTTTCATCGTGTTAACAATGTCGAATTTTGTACCAGAAAGTGATGATTTGCGGAAAGCATTAATTTTTTGTTTTCATTTGAAAAAAAGTGCTGCAGAGTCGCATCGAATGCTTGTCGAGCCATATGGTGATCATGCTCTATCAGACGCAACATGCAAAAGATGGTTCCAACGGTTCAGAAATAATGATTTTGATGTAAGAAATGATGAACGTGGAAGACCACAAAAAAAGTTCGAAGACGCCGAATTGCAAGCAATATTGGATGAAGATGGTACTTTGAGTCAGAAGCAAATGGCAGCAATGCTAAATGTTGCACAACAAACAATTTCTGTCCGTTTGAAAGCTATGGGAAAGAACCAAAAGTGTGGAAAATAGGTGCCACACGAATTGAATGAAAGGCAGATGGAAAACCGAAAAACCATTCGTCAAATTTTGTTTCAGAGACGTCAAAGAAAATCGGTTTTGCATCGAATTGTTACTGGCGATGAAAAATGGATTTATTTTAAGAATCGTAAACAGGATAAATCATGGGTTAATCCGGGACAACCATCAACATCGACTGCAAAACCAGATCGATTGGGCAAGAAGACAATGTTCTGTGTTTGGTGGGATCAGAAAGGTGTGGTGTATCATGAGTTTCTAAAACCCTTGAATACTAATCGGTACAGACTACAAATGATCAATTTAAACTATGCATTGATCGAAAAAAGACCAGAATGGTCCAGAAGACATGGCAAAGTAATTTTTTTACACGACAGTGCACCTGCACACAACGCAAAACTAGTTCAGGATACAATCAAAACACTTGGCTGGGAGCTGCTACCCCACCCGCCGTATTCACCAGACTTGGCCCCTTCCGACTACCATTTGTTTTCATCAATGGGCTTGGTTCAAATGGCTCTGAGCACTATGCGACTTAACTTCTGAGGTCATCAGTCGCCTAGAACTTAGAACTAATTAAACCTAACTAACCTAAGGACATCACACACATCCATGCCCGAGGCAGGATTCGAACCTGCGACCGTAGCGGTCGCTCGGTTCCAGACTGTAGCGCCCAGAACCGCACGGCCACTCCGGCCGGCCTTCATCAATGGGACACGCATTGGCTGAGGAAAACTTCGATTCCTACGAAAAAGTCGAAAATTGGGTGTCTGATTGGTTTGCTTCAAAAGACGAACATTTCTATTGGTGTGGTGTCCAGAAATTGCCAGAAAGCTGGTCAAAATGTATAGAAATCAATGGTCAGTACTTTGAATAAAATGTTTTTACTTTTCAATTCAAAATTAGTGTTTCATTTTCGCAAAAAAAAACTGCTCATTTCATACCGGTACACGTGGTAATTGTCGCCGTGCTGCTAGTTCTGTTCAGTGTAGAACCACAAGCAGCACGCCGGCAACACGTTAACGACCACGACCACGACCACGCACGGCAGCAGGCGAGGGGCGGGACGGGGCTCGGAAGTCGCCGTCCAAACTGCCGCCTCATCAGATCGGATTACGGTGCGGGGGTGGAGGGGGAGGGAGGTGGGGAGGCTGAGGGAGGGTGGCGCCCCCGCGCACCTCTTTGTTTGGTCGGCGGCAGGTAGCCCGGGGCTCCGTGACTCACATCAGTTTCTCAAACACAGTCAACAGCCCACCGCAAACAGTCCCGAAGGTCAATATTATGCCGTAGAGCAATAGCCCTCCTTACCCTGATTTCCTTTACATTATCGCTTCGATGTTATCCATCTCTGTTTAAGATTTTAATTCACTTTAGGATCTTGTAAGCTTACATCTCTACTCCTATCAATATTTAGATAGACATTAATGGTCTCAAGTTTAATTAAAGTAATAGGAATCTATTATGTTCGGGGGGTAGAAGTCACATACAAATAAATACAGCTAGATTACCATTCGTTTCAGTTCATGTAAATAACAGTACTCCCATGATTTACGTTGTCAAATTTAGAACGAACAAAATACTTAAGTTTAGTGGCTGTTTATTTGCATTTCAACCTCTTCCAGTTCGCATTCTCATGACTCATTGTTGTCACAGTACTATTTTCGTTATCGTCTGTGTGATCCTGGGTTGTTCCGGAAGAAAACCAAGGCGAACCAATTACGAACTCGGATGCAACTGTCCCGTTCCTTCCATACTGATACTAAGAGAAGTATCTGTCATAAAATTTGAACTGGGGCATATCTTCGGTAGAAAATCGACGTAAAAGAGTGCAGAGTGAAAATCTCATTCTGGAAACCTTCCCCAGGCTGTGGCTAAGCCATGTCTCCGCAATATCCCTTCTTTCAGGAGTGCTAGTTCTGCAAGGTTCGCAGGAGAGCTTCTGTAAAGTTTGGAAGGTAGGAGACGAGGTACTGGCAGAAATAAAGCTGTGAGGACGCGCTGTGAGTCGTGCTTGGGTAGCTCAGTTGGTAGAGCACATGCCCGCAAAGGCAAAGGTCCCGAGTTCGAGTCTCGGTCCGTCACACAGTTTTGATCTGCCAGGAAGTTTCATATCAGCGATCACTCCGCTGCAGAGTGAAAATCTCATTCCGGATCTCTGCTTTAGTGGCACTGTCATCAGTGACTTCACCTTCGTCACTAACGTAATCACTAACGTCGATTTGCAGTAGGCTTTTGGAACATATACTCTGCTCGAACATTATGAATCACCTCGAAGAACACGATTTACTGGAAAATAGCCAATACGGATTCAGAAAACATCGTTCTTGTGAAACAGAGCTAGCCGTTTTTCACTATGAATTGAGTGTTACCGGCAGGGGGCGTCAAACTGATTCCTTATTTTTAGGTTTCCAGAAGGTTCTGACACCGTTCCTCACAAGAGACTTCTAATTAAATTGCGTGCTTACGGATTATCGCGTCAGCTGTGTGACTATATTCGTGATTTCCTATCAGATGACGAAGTGCTGAGAAGAAGCGGTCCACGCAGCTTGCACAGAACAGTTGCTGAAAGAAGACTGACGTTTGCTGGACATGTTTAAGAATGAAAGGGGGAAGACATCCAAATCAGCACTGTACATGAAAAACCAACAGCTGGATTCAGAAGTAGTGGAAGACCTCCTAACGGCTGGAAGAGATCTTATAATTAAATGTTTCCCTGAGACATTTAAGTCTATTTTTATTGTCTACGATAATGATCGAAGCAGACGAATTGAACTAAAATTTGTGCTGCAGCCGATTTTTTTTTTTTTTTTTTTTGCATTTTGTTCGTTGTTGATCGTTCTGTTTGGTCGTTGCGCACGTCACATGATATCGTTCAGTTTTTTATTTTAGAGCCCAACCAGCTCTCTGACCGAACACGCTGAGCTACCGTGCCCGCAAAGTCTCGAACCCGGGTCTTCTTGCTTGCTAGACAGAAATGCTAACCGTTACACCACCACAGTATGATGGTCAACATTCCTGCACGAACTACCTAAGCTGAGTGGCCTCCCCAACACAAACTTCAGTTCACTTTTCCCTTACATACTTTCACTACTGCCAGGGCTCTCCGATATTGGCAAGCACCGCAGCATTGGACGTAATGCTTCAAATGGCTCTGAGCACTATGGGACTCAACTGCTGTGGTCATAAGTCCCCTAGAACTTAGAACTACTTAAACCTAACTAACCTAAGGACAGCACACAACACCCAGCCATCACGAGGCAGAGAAAATCCCTGACCCCGCCGGGAATCGAACCCGGGAACCCGGGCGTGGGAAGCGAGAACGCTACCGCACGACCACGAGATGCGGGCTGGACGTAATGGGGCGTCCTTGTATCATTGGTGATCTTATAGATCTTGTAATTAAATGTTTCCCTGAGATCACCAATGGTACATGGACGTCCCATTACGTCCAATGCTGGGGTGCTTGCCAATATCGGAGAGCCCTGGCAGTAGTGACAATATGTAAGGAAAGAATGAATTGAGTTTGTGTTGGAGAGAGCACTCAGCTTAGGTAGTTCGTACTGTTGTGGTGTAATGGTTAGCATTTCTGCTTAGCAAGCAAGAAGACCCGGGTTTGAGTCCCGACCACAGCACAAATTTTAATTCATTTCGGCTGGAAAAGAATTTTGCTGAGGTTGTGCAATGCCTGGACATGGACCAGGATGGAGCTGAAAAACTGACAGCTGATAGAGTTCTATAAACGATATACTACTTAGCGTTGGGGGGACGAAGTAAATTTTCTTTTCTTTCTGTCTTTTGGCTGTCAGAGGGTCCTGGATCATTTCCCCGGTTACTCCAGTTTGCTTACGCTCAAGGCATTTTTCATTTATCTAATGAAACCCTTAGAAGGAACGCTCTCTGTAATCTTAAGCTATTTATTATACTGTCGTGTGACTAGGGCCTCCCGTCGGGTAGACCGTTCGCCGGGCGCAAGTCTTTCGATGTGACGCCATTTCGGCGACCCGCGCGTCGATGGGGATGAAATGATTGTGATTAGGAAAACACAACACCCAGTCCCTGAGCGGAGAAAATCTCCGACTCAGCCGGGAATCGAACCCGGGCCCTTATGATTGACATTCTGTCGCGCTGACCACGCAGCTACTGGGAGCGGACACCTTAAGCCAGTAAATACAGTGTCAGCTGCTGTTTGCATGCCTCTCTGTCTATTAGTTTCCTCTGCCAGTTGAAGCCTGTGACTGCCTTCAGTTCCTTATGCAGCAGTCGGATGATCTGCGTTGTATTCTCCGTATTTCTCTGCGAATCCACTGCAGTTGCAGTACTGTCTGTTCATCTTCGTGCGATATGTGCTGCCCATTACCATTTTACTACATTTACCATTTCCGCAACTTCTGAATTACTGTTATTGTTCTCATGTCTTCACTTCTTTCCCGATCTTTCTTAGTGAGGCTTAAGAGTGATCTTTCCACAGCTCTCCGAGATCTTCGTAGTTTTCCTTTGAAAAACTCCAGGTTTCACATGAATAATTATGTGGTGAGCGTACTGTAAGACCTTCGGTACACACACCATCAGATTATTTGACTTGTCGCTCTAACGAAGTAGGCGAGTGTCAGCAATATGTCTCGTGGTCTTATCGTGGCGTGTTTATCTTCTGGCGTTAGGTCAGACGATAGCAATGCCACTTGTACGCTTAGAGTAGCAGATTGACAGTGACCAACTTTAAACAGAACTTGATTAATTTTCACACACATTTATTAAAGTAATAACAAGCATAAAAATTACTTAACTTGGTTCGGGATGCTATTTACAATTGACAATCTGAAGTTCCTTTAGTATTGGTACGTTAATCTTATTTTCACATACATCTCTGATACTTGACAAAAGTGTCTATACATTTATCTTCATGGCTATGTACAGGAATATGGTAACCTTATTAGGCGCAGACTGAAACTTCACTATAGACTGGTACAGACAAATGTAGAACTCGTACAGACTGGTACAGACTAATGCAGACTGGCACAGACTGGTGCAGACAAATGTAGACTGACTAATCGGAGGTCTGTACACTCATTATAATACCTCGCACGTTCATGTATCACTGCGCAAGTGTGATCCGGGAGGAGAAAAGGTTCTACATTAGCAGCAATCTCATTGGCTGCGTTACATGTTAATACGCGGATCGGCGGAAGCAGAATTTGGTCCGTCTCTAAGGCAGCGCCATCTCGTAGTGCGGAGACGACGAGCGCTGCGCCCGCGCTGTTGTGCTTAGCGGGGCGCGCTCTAGTGGGAAAGTTATGTACGCGCTGACTACGCGGAACTATGTACACAACAAATTATTTCAGTACATGAAGAACACTATGTTCGAAAAAAAGTCTTTTTTACGTATACTGGCACATTGGATTTAAGAACAGTTACGTTTGTGCAATAAGCCCTCCAACCAGTCGGACTTGCCGTAAAAACTAAGGTTTAAAGTCAAATAGATATTCATTAACTGTTCCAAAGAAACGTATTCGTTAACATGTTTTACAGAGTCGTTGTTGAGTCTTATTTGTCTTGCTATTACCCAATTGTTGTGCATAGCATTTGTTTTGGACAGTGTAGCGACAATGTGATTCATCAGAAGAGCCGACACGTTTCCACTGATCGACGGTCGAATCCCCGACAGTCCCATTCCCACTGCAATCGCAATAGACGATGCCGTTGGGTGAGCATGTGGACACGTGGGGGTGGTCATCTACGGAGATCCAAGTTCAACAATGTACGATGTGCTCCGAAACACTTGTGAGTGAACCAGCATGTGTTCTTTCGGCAGAGATCACCATCTATCCTACTTTGCAGAACAGACAAGCCTCAGAACCTCACTTTCTGTGAAGAGTCATGGACGTCCAACCGTTTAGCGCCTAGTAAAATTCTATGTACCGACTTGACAGAAAATCCTAGGAAGTTCTGGTTTTACGTTAAATCAGTAAGTGGCTCGAAACAGCATCTGGGATGGTGATGGCATTGAAACAGAGGATGACACGCGTAAAGCTGAAATACTAAACACATATTTCCAAAGCTGATTCACAGAGGAACACCGCACTGCAGTTCCTTCTCTAAGTCCTCGCACAAACGAAAAAATAGCTGACATCGAAATAAGTGTCCAAGGAATAGAAAAGCAACTGAAATCACTCAGCAGGGGAAAGTCCACTGGACCTGACGGGATACCAATTCGATTCTACACAGAGTACGCGAAAGAACTTGCCCCCCTTCTAACAGCCGTGTACCGCAAGTCTCTAGAGGAACGGAAGGTTCCAAATGATTGGAAAAGAGTACAGGTAGTCCCAGTCTTCAAGAAGGGTCGTCGAGCAGATGCGCAAAACTATAGACTTATATCTCTGACATCGATCTGTTGTAGAATTTTAGAACATGTTTTTTGCTCCCGTGCCATGTCATTTCTGAAAAACCCAGAATCTACTCTGTAGGAATCAACATAGATTCCGGAAACCGCGATCGTGTAAGACCCAACTCGCTTTATTTGTTCATGAGCCCCAGAAAATATTAGATACAGGCTCCCAGGCAGATGCCATTTTCCTTGACTTCCGGAAGGCATTCCATACAGTTCCGCACTGTCGCCTGATAAACAAAAAAATGGTTCAAATGGCTCTGAGCACTATGGGACTCAACTGCTGTGGTCATAAGTACCCGAGAACTTAGAACTACTTAAACCTAACTAACCTAAGGACAGCACACAACACCCAGCCATCACGAGGCAGAGAAAATCCCTGACCCCGCCGGGAATCGAACCCGGGAACCCGGGCGTGGGAAGCGAGAACGCTACCGCACGACCACGAGATGCGGGCCTGACAAACAAAGTAAGAGCCTACGGAATATCAGACCAGCTGTGTGGCTGGATTGTAGAGTTTTTAGCAAAAAGAACACAGCATGTTGTTTTCAATGGAGAGACGTCTACAGACGTTAAAGTAACCTCTGGCATGCCACAGGGGAGTGTTATGGGTCCATTGCTTTTCACAATATATATAAATGACCTAGTAGAAAGTGTCGGAAGTTCCATGCGGCTATTCGCGGATGATGCTGTAGTACACAGAGAAGTTGGGGCATTAGAAAATTGCAGCGAAATGGAGGAAGATCTGCAGCAGATAGGCACTTGGTGCAGGGAGTGGCAACTGACCCTTAACATAGACAAATGTAATGTATTGCAAATACATAGAAAGAAGGATCTTTTATTGTAGGATTATATGATAACGGAACAAACACTGGTAGCAATTACTTCTTTAAAATATCTGGTAGTATGCGTGCGGAACGATTTGAAGTGGAATGATCATATAAAATTAATTGTTGGTAAGGCGGGTGCCAGATTGAGATTCATTGGGAGACTCCTTAGAAAATGTAGTCCATCATCGAAGGAGGTAGCTTACGAAAGACTCGTTCGACCTGTACTTGAGTATTGCTCATCAGTGTGGGATCCATACCAGGGCGGGTTGACAGAGGAGATAGAGAAGATCCAAAGAAGAGCGGCGCGTTTCGTCGCAGGGTTATTTGGTATCCGTGATAGCGTTACAGAGATGTTTAGCAAACTCAAGTGGCAGACTCTGCAAGAGAGGCGCTCTGCATCGCTGTGTAGCTTGCTGTCCAGGTTTCGAGAAGGTGCGTTTCTGGATGAGGTATCGAATATATTGCTTCCCCCTACTTATACCTCCCGAGGAGATCACGAATGTAAAATTAGAGAGATTCGAGCGCGCACGGAGGCTTTCCGGCAGTCGTTCTTCCCACGAACCATACGCGACTGGAACAGGAAAGGGAGGTAATGACAGTGGCACGTAAAGTGCCCTCCGCCACACACCGTTGGGTGGCTTGCGGAGTATAAACGTAGATGTAGATGTAGAAGTAGTGGTAGTTTCACTGTCCTACCTCTTTCCATAGGTGCTCACGACAGTAGCACGTGAACATTCGACCAGCTTCACCGTTTTTGAGGTACACGTTCACACGCTCTGCGTAGTAATAATCTGCCCTTTGTCAAACTCGCTTATCTCAGTGGATTTCCTCATCTTCGCTAGGTTGATCCCCGTCCGTGTCTGCTCCGCTAACACACTTTTGTTACCCCATAACACGCCGACAGTGCCACCAGGCGGCATCCAAATTCGCGGTCGGCAGTGGTCATAATGTTTTGGTTTATTAGTGTGTGTGGTCTACTGTGCTGTAACCACTGCTCCAAGCATTCACCGCGGGACACAAAGATATTGAGCACCTTTGGTGGGAATTTAAAGGTATTGTCCACCATGTGGTAGAGAATTATGTGCCTAGCAAAAGTATTGGGGAGGGACTGGATCCACCTTGGTACAACGAACATATTAGGAAGTTGCTGAGAAAGCAGAGAATTTTGCACAGTCGTTTTAAAGGTAGTCACTGCCCCGCTGACAAACAGAAATTGTGCGAAATGAAAGCAGCTGTCAGAAGGACAGTGAGAGACTCTTTTAACGAATTTGAAAGCAATATTTTGTCTGCAGATTCTAAAAATAACCCCCAAAAAATTTTGATCGTACGTAAAATCTATGAACGCTACAAATAATTCAATACCTTCTCTTGCTGACAGTACGGGTAATGTAACTGATGATGATAAACAGAAGGCCGAAATTCTAAACCTAGCTTTCATAAACTCGTTTACGATAGATGACTGCAGCACCATTCCCCCTTTCAATTATCGAACAATCGCAAGGACGGCTGACATAGTGTTTAGTGTATCTGGGATTCTAAAACAGTTAAGATCCTTAGACGCGAGAAAGGCGTCTGGCCCAGACGGTATCCCAGCAAGATTTTATGTTGACTATGGTACAAATATAGCACCATTCTTATCCGTCATCTATCAGAGATCGTTGGAACGGTGGAAAGTTCCAAGGGACTGGAAGAAGGCGCAGATCATAGCAATCTATATAAAGGGTAGAAAATCGGATGCAGATAATTACCGGCCAATTTCACTGACATCGATTTGTTGTAGAATCATGGAACATATTTTGTGTTCAGACATTATGACCTTTGTAGACTCTGAGAAGCTCATCTGCAGAAACCAGCACGCTTTTAGGAAACAACGGTCGTGCGAGACACAGCTGGCCATCTTTGTGCATGATATACAGCAGGCTCTAGATACCGGCTCCCAGGTTGATGCCATATTTCTCGACTTTCAAAAGTTCCGCACTGTCGCTTGCTATATAAAGTGCGCGCTTACGGTCTATCCGATGACATATGCGGTTGGATAGAAAGTTTTCTAACAGACAGGGAGCAGTATGTCGTCCTGAACGGGGTAACTTCAACAGAAACAAGAGTAACTTCAGGTGAGCCCCAGGGCAGCGTGATAGGTCCTCTGCTTTTTACGATGTACGTAAACGATCTGGTTGATGGTACTGACAGCGGCCTTAGACTGTTTTCCGCTGATGCTGTAGTCTACAGGAAAGTAGTACGACACGAAAGTTGTGAACAAATCAATGAGGATTTGCAGAAAATAAATGCGTGGTGTAATGACTAGCAGTTATCTCTCAATATTAGTAAGTGTAACCTACTGCGTATAACAAGGTGAAAATCCCCATTAATGTACGAGTACAAAATAAATGATCAGTCTTTGGAAGCGGCAACATCAGTTAAGTATCTGGGTGTGACTATTCGAAATAATCTCAAATGGTATGATCAGATTACACAAGTAACGGGTAAGGCGAACTCTAGATTGTGGTTTATTGGTAGAATCCTGAAGCGATGCAGTCCTTCAGCAAAGGAAATAGGTTACAATACGTTAGTTCGTCCAGTCTTAGAGTATTGCTCGTCTGTATGGGACCCTTACCAGTTGGGTCTGATTCAACAAATTGAGAAGGTCCAAAGAAGAGCGGCAAGATTCGTGACTGGGACATTTAGCCATCGCGACAGCGTTACAAATCTCATAGAAAGTTTGAAGTGGGACAGTCTTGCAGACAGACGGCGCTCTAAATGGATGGGGCTACTCACTAAATTCCGAAATCCAACCTTCACCGAGGATGTAAAGCATATATTATTACCACGCCGGCCGAAGTGGTCGTGCGGTTAAAGGCGCTGCAGTCTGGAACCGCAAGACCGCTACGGTCGCAGGTTCGAATCCTGCCTCGGGCATGGATGTTTGTGATGTCCTTAGGTTAGTTAGGTTTACCTAGTTCTAAGTTCTAGGGGACTAATGACCTCAGCAGTTGAGTCCCATAGTGCTCAGAGCCATTTGAACCATTATTACCACCAACTTTCAAATCGTGTAATGATCATCATTCAAAGATAAGGGAAATAAGAGCTCGTACTGAGGCGTTCAGACAGTCGTTTTCCTCTCCCGCGATCCGTGAGTGGAACAGAGGGGGAGAAATATGACTTTGGCACGAATTGTGCCCTCCGCCACACACAGCTTGGTGGCTAGCGTAATATACAGGGTGTTACAAAAAGGTTCGGCCAAACTTTCAGGAAACATTCCTCACACACAAAGAAAGAAAAGATGTTATGTGGACATGTATCCGGAAACGCTTAGTTTCCACGTTAGAGCTCATTTTAGTTTCGTCAATATGTACTGTAGTTCCTCGATTCACTCCAGTTGGCCCAATTGAAGGAAGATGATGTTGACTTCGGTGCTTGTGTTGACATGCGACTCATTGCTCTACAGTACTAGCATCAAACACGTCAGTACGTAGAATCAACAGGTTAGTGTTCATCACGAACGTGGTTTTGCAGTCAGTGCAATGTTTACAAATGCGGAGTTGGCAGATGCCCATTTGATGTATGGATTAGCATGGGGCAATAGCCGTTGCGCGGTACGTTTGTATCGAGAAAGATTTCCAGAACGAGGGTGTCTCGACAGGAAGACGTTCGAAGCAATTGATCGGCGTCTTAGGGAGCACGGCAAATTCCAGCCTATGACTCGCGGCTGGGGAAGACCTAGAACGACGAGGACACCTGTAATGGACGAGGCAATTCTTCGTGCAGTTGACGATAACCCTAATGTCTGCGTCAGAGAAGTTGCTGCTGTACAAGGTAACGTTGACCACGTCACTGTATGGAGAGTGCTACGGGAGAACCAGTTGTTTCCGTACCATGTACAGCGTGTGCAGGCACTATCAGCAGCTGTTTGGCCTCCACGGGTACACTTCTGCGAATGGTTCATCCAACAATGTGTCAGTCATCATTTCAGTGCAAATGTTCTCTTTACGGATGAGGCTTCATTCCAACGTGATTAAATTGTAAAATTTCACGATCAACATGTGTGGGCTGACGAGAATCCGCACGCAATTGTGCAATCACGTCATCAACACAGATTTTCTGTGAATGTTTGGGCAAGCATTGTTGGTGATGTCTTGATTGGGCCCCATGTTCTTCCACCTACGCTCAATGGAGCACGTTATCATGATTTCATACGGGATACTCTACCTGTGCTGCTAGAACATGTGCCTTTACAAGTACGACACAACATGTGGTTCATGCACGATGGAGTTCCTGCACATTTCAGTCGAAGTGTTCGTACGCTTCCCGACAACTGATTCGGTGACCGATGGATTGGTAGAGGCGGACTAATTCCATGGCTTCCACGCTCTCCTGACCTCAACCCTCTTAACTTTCATTTATGGGGGCATTTGAAAGCTCTTGTCTACGCAACCCCGGTACCAAATGTAGAGACTCTTCGTGCACGTATTGTGGACGGCTGTGATACAATACGCCATTCTCCAGGGCTGCATCAGCGCATCAGGGATTTCATGCGACGGAGGGTGGATGCATGTATCCTCGCTAACGGAGGACATTTTGAACATTTCCTGTAACAAAGTGTTTGAAGTCACGCTGGTACGTTCTGTTCCTGTGTGTTTCCATTCCATGATTAATGTGATTTGAAGAGAAGTAATAAAATGAGCTCTAACATGGAAAGTAAGCGTTTCCGGACACATGTCCACATAACATCTTTTCTTTCTTTGTGTGTGAGGAATGTTTCCTGAAAGTTTGGCCGTACCTTTTTGTAACACCCTGTATATGTAGATGTAGATCCTGGTATCATCGTGATGTGTCCTGGGGGTGACTGGTTTGCCGAGTATCATTAAAACTCTTCTGCTACGGACGTCACAGCAATTTGTAGTGCGCAGTTGACGAGTGTTGGCGACAGCTTTTGGGCGGCGACTTGCTCGCGGCTGCGTGAGTAGTACGGTACGGGTATCGAGCCGGAGCGTGCCCTAGGACGGAGCGGAACGGCGGCAGCAGCAGCCATTTTGTGGCGGCGCGGCGAGGGATCGATGGCTGCCCCTGGAGCCGGCGGCCGGCAGCCCGCGCCGCACCGCCCACGCGACAGCCAGCCAATCTGCGAGCGCCTCCGCCCCCGCCACCCCTGTACCCTGTACTGTACTCTACTGTACTCAGCAGCGGCCCGAAGCGAAGCGGCGGAATGTGGCGACAGCCCCTGCCGCGGCGCCTGCATTCTTTCGCTAAGTGCGCCGACCTTTCCACCGTCAGCGCTGATCCGATACCACCAGGTCTCGCTTCCCCTTTCCTTTTACGGGTGTTTCACGACATTTATCGGCTTCTGCATCCAATGCGCCAGAAGTACCTATTTACGTACCTCCTCGTCCTACTAATGTCCACTGTTGAAAAGAATTCCCGCGGTTGCTGAGCACCAGCGACTTTGATGCTCATTCTTATTTCTCGTAAAGCAGCAGAGTACGCGCCGTTCTAAAAACATTTTCGTGAATATACTTACGTCAAGGGTGTAACTGTGTCTCTGCTGACGAAGTTTGACATGCTGGACACTAATTATTCGACCCCATAAAGCAAGCGTGATTCAAACGCCAAATATGTCAGTGTTGAGACAGGGATAGTGATCATGATGTTGTCATTACGATTATGGTTACGAAAGTTAAAAAGTCCGTCAAGAAGGTTAGGAGAGTATGTTGTGTTGGGTGAAGAACCAACACCGTGTTATGAATGGAGGCCGAAATGCACGCTTTTTAGCTCACGCTGGCTGGCGTGAGGAGGGAAAAACTATACTGACGTGAGGTCTGGAACATGACAAGGAATTAGAATTCAGAAAGCGGACGTAATTAGTTTCATACTTAACTTTAATCCATTAATGATGAACGTCGCTCTTGACGGTACATGAGTCACAATATTATCTGTTCAGAATAGTAACTGAATATGGCGCCTTGCTAGGTTGTAGCAAATGACGTAGCTGAAGGCTATGCTAAACTGTCGTCTCGGCAAATGACAGCGTATGTAGTCAGTGAACCATCGCTAGCAAAGTCGGCTGTACAACTGGGGCGAGTGCTAGGGAGTCTACACTAGACGTGCCGTGTGGCGGCGCTCGGTCTGCAATCACTGACAGTGGCGACACGCGGGTCCGACGTATACTAACGGACTGCGGCCGATTTAAAGGCTACCACCTAGCAAGTGTGGTGTCTGGCGGTGGCACCACAGAGTATTCTTACTAGAAAGAGCAGATAAGCAGTTGTTAGCATCCCAATTAGTAAATTAATCGACTTCATTTACTTCCGGTACGATGGACGTGGAAGAATTTTGGGCAAATTTTAAACACGTTGTAAATCACGCATTGGACAAGTATGTGCAGAAAAAGTGTGTTACGGACGGAAAAGACCCACCGTGGTTTAACAGCGCAATTCGGAGAATGCTCAGGAAGCAAAGGCAGTTGCACTCGCGGTACAAGAAAGATCGGGAGAATGAGGACAGACAAAAGTTAGAAGAGATTGGTGCTGCTGTAAAAAGAGCGATGTGCGAAGCATTCGACCACTACCGCCGTCATACCCTAGCAAAAGATCTTGCTGAAAACCCAAGGAAATTATGGTCTTACGCAAAATCGGTAAGCGGGTCGAATGCTTCCATCCAGTCACTCACTGATCAGTCTGGCCTGGTAACGGAAGACAGCAAAACAAAAGCTGAAATTTTAAATTTAGCATTTGAGAAATCTTTCACGCAGGAGGATCGTACAAACATACCGCCGTTTGAGTCTCGTACAGATTCCCGTATGGAGGACATAGTGATAGACATCCCTGGGGTTGTGAAGCAGCTGAATAGATTGAAAATAAATAAATCGCCAGTTCCTGATGGGATTCCAATTCGGTTTCACAGAGAGTACTCTACTGCATTGGCTCCTTACTTAGCTTGCATTTATCGCGAAAATTCTTGAGTACTGTTCGAGCGTTTGTGATCCCCATCAGGTCGGATTGAGGGAGGACATAGAAGCAGTTCAGAGGCGGGCTGCTATATTTGTTACTGGTAGGTTTGATTATCACGCGAGTATTACGGAAATGCTTCAGGAACTCGGGTGGGAGTCTCTAGAGGAAAGGAGGCGTACTTTTTGTGAATCGCTACCGAGGAAATTTAGAGAACCAGCATTTGAGGCTGACTGCAGTACAATTTTACTGCCGCCAACTTACATTTTGCGGAAAGACCACAAAAGATAAGAGAGATTAAGGCTCGTACAGAGGTATATAGGCAGTCATTTTTCCCTCATTCTGTTTGGGAGTGGAACAAGGAGAGAAGATGCTAGTTGTGGTACGAGGTACCCTCCGCCACGCACCGTATGGTGGATTGCAGAGTATGTATGTAGATGTAGGTGTGTGAAATGTACCACACTGCCTGGCAAGGAAATTAAAGCATCCTGAGGCAAAATGGACCACAACTGTTGTAACTGGTCCTTGAGATCATGTATACTGTGAAACCTTCCCGTCTCCTCTATATCTCTTTTGTTACGCAACCTTCCCTTCTACAATAACCTATGAAACCTTCCATTAGGATTTCTATATCGTGCTTAATAATAACAAATTAAAGCATCCCTTTGAAATTAATTCCTTTTCGCAATAATAATAATAAGTGCAATCTTCGCATACAAATTTAAATTCTGCTTATTAAAAATGATTTGCTGATTATTTCGACGAAACATAGAATGTGTCGTCGTCGTGGCCCTCAGTCGTTACCTGCAATAACCCAAAACTGTTCCTTACCTTTTTTACTATTACTGGATCGCCATCTGACTGCTACTTCGAACTGCGACATGACTATACTTACTCTGTTTTACTATACTTTATTAGCTGCTGGTGGGCTGTCATAGTAAGTGGCTGTATATATTAGGAAAGCTGACGTTATTCTTTAATTAATTTGACTGAAGTTACGTAATTCATAGTTAAACTTTTTCCTGACAAAAATTTTTTTGCAAAGTCTTGCGTTGATGGTTTTTGGGATGGATTATAAGCAGTAATGCAATATTGCTGGCAAAAATTAATTATATTCTGAAAACGAATCTTGAAATATTTACTGTTGCTAATGAAATGATTTTACAAACGTTCAAATGGGTCTTACATTTTACAATAATCTTACAACTAGCATTGCGCAAAGAAAATAAATAAATAAATAAATAAATAAATAAATAAATAAAAATTACAATAATATTAGTTCCTCTTATGACAATAGTTAGCTGATGTCTCTGTATATGCGTTTATAATCTCTTGTAAATCATAGCTAGTGGCTGGCAGGCACACCGCTCCTCTCAACCTCTCGCTACAGACCTGCTACCGACTCGCTTCACATCTCGCTTACTATTGACGTCCCACGTTAGTTAGTTAGTTAGTTACCTGTTCCATTGATCAATAGCACGAAAAAACCGTTATGATGTGGAACGTGTCAAAACGCTAAAGTGCGGTCTCTCCCGCCAACAATGCTTTCTGGTGCAGACAATCCCTGCTACCATTACAAAATGTATCAATGTGCGGCCTTTCCAGCTGTTTTCTTAAAATGTATCCATAAGCGGTGTCTCCCGCCCTTTTTAAAATTATATCAATGTGCGATCTCTCCCTCCAACAATACTTTGGTGCAGACGTTCCCTGCTACCAAAATTATTTCCAAAATGACAAATATTAATTATTCGTACTTCATCCTATTAATAAAATATAAACATCTTTCATAAACTGTGTTTGCCAATAGACAATAGAAATATACACGTCTTACAACTGGTACTGCGGTGGTTCAAAATGGTTTTGAGCACTATGGGACTTAACTGCTGCGGTCATCACTCCCCTAGAACTTAGAACTAATTAAACCTAACTAACCTAAGGACATCACAAACATTCATGCCCGAGACAGGATTCGAACCTGCGACTGTAGCGCCTAGAACCGCTCTGCCACTCCGGCCGGCGTACTGGGGTGGAATTGTCGTCCGAGATAGTCCAACAGAGTTCTTTTGGGGAGATTGCTGGCCACGGGAACACCACAACATCACGCGGACAATACACTCACGAATGTACCAAGTGTGGATGATCATTGATCTACTGAAAAAGAGCACCACGATTGTGGTGTCACCGCCAGACACCACACTTGCTAGGTGGTAGCTTAAATCGGCCGCGGTCCATTAGTACATGTCGGACCCGCGTGTCGCCACTGTGTGATCGCAGACCGAGCGCCACCACACGGCAGGTCTCGAGCAACGTACGAGAACTCGCCCCAGTTGTACGACGACGTTGCTAGCGACTATACGGACAAAGCCTTTGCTCTCATTTGCCGAGAGACAGAATAGCCTTCAGCTAAGTTCATGTCTACGACCTAGCAAGGCACCATTAGCCTTAGATAGCTTGTATCAAAAGAGTCTCACTTGTATCGCCACACTCTCCAGATGTCTCATCTAGAATGCTGTATTCACAACAAAGGATGGATTAAAAGATAAGTACCAAAGGAGCTGCATACTTTTCTTATTAGAATTCACTACTTATCCTGTTCCAGAATTCACGTCCGTCTGCGATAGATAGCGTGCATTTCGGCCTCCTCTATCTACAAGGTGTTGGCACATTCACCAACATATCAACGATACTATCGCGTGGAGGGTAGCATACGAGATCACAGCATCTCCGCACGTACTGTTGTGCAGGCAGAAGTCCCTCAGTCACTTCCAGCCGTGACATCGTGAAACCCAATGCCTCTCCACATCATGATGTCAGGAGTAATATCGTCGTGCCTCTGCAAAACATTGGATGAATGGGATCTCTCACCAGGTCGCCGCCATTCTCGCCAGTGTAGTGCAGAAGCGATTCATCGCTGAACACCCAACGAGGTGGCGCAGTGGTTAGCACACTGGACTCGCATTCTGGAGGACGACGGTTCAAACCCGTATCCGGCCATCCTGATTTAGGTTTCCCGTGATTTCCCTAAATCGCTTCAGGCGAGTACTGGGATGGTTTCTTTGAAAGGGCACGGCCGACCTGCTTCCCCAGCCATCCCTAACCGGATGGGATCGATGACCTCGAGGGTTCCTCTTCGTCAAATGAACCAACTAACCAACCAACCAATCCATTCATCAGCAGTCCATGGTATGCGGTCACGATATCACTCCAAACTCGGCGTTGTAGTGTTAACAGCAGTCTACTCGTGGGAAGTTAATTACCTCGCCCGGATGCTAATACGAGGGTTGGAACTTAAATAGTGGCAACTATTTATTCACAACCGATACAAAAGAGTTACATGTTTGCACCTGTTACTGTCCAGCGTTGTGTAGAACCCGTTGCTAGCGATTTGGAAGGCGTTGTATACGGTTATCAGAGCCTGTTCTGTTGATGGTGCGAATGGAGCGGTCTAAAGTTGTAGTGATTCTCGTGTACGACTGTGATGGTGTTATCCTAACACATTACGTTCCTCCACGGCAGACCGTCAATGAACAGTATTACTTTCTGCGCAACCCACCCATCATTTTGCACGGCAATGGGCGGGCGCATACAGCGCAAGCTGTGGCTACTCTGTTCGGTCGATGGGACTGGGAAGTACTGTACCATCCACCATACTCCCCGGACTTAATCCCTGTGACTTTGATTTGGTTCCGAAGATGAGGAAACCACTTCATGGCATTCGCTTCAGAACTGTTACATACACTCCTGGAAATGGAAAAAAGAACACATTGGCACCGCTGTGTCAGACCCACCATACTTGCTCCGGACACTGCGAGAGGGCTGTACAAGCAATGATCACACGCACGGCACAGCGGACACACCAGGAACCGCGGTGTTGGCCGTCGAATGGCGCTAGCTGCGCAGCATTTGTGCACCGCCGCCGTCAGTGTCAGCCAGTTTGCCGTGGCATACGGAGCTCCATCGCAGTCTTTAACACTGGTAGCATGCCGCGACAGCGTGGACGTGAACCGTATGTGCAGTTGACGGACTTTGAGCGAGGGCGTATAGTGGGCATGCGGGAGGCCGGGTGGACGTACCGCCGAATTGCTCAACACGTGGGGCGTGAGGTCTCCACAGTAGATCGATGTTGTCGCCAGTGGTCGGCGGAAGGTGCACGTGCCCGTCGACCTGGAACCGGACCGCAGTGACGCACGGATGCACGCCAAGACCGTAGGATCCTACGCAGTGCCGTAGGGGACCGCACCGCCACTTCCCAGCAAATTAGGGACACTGTTGCTCCTGGGGTATCGGCGAGGACCATTCGCAACCGTCTCCATGAAGCTGGGCTACGGTCCCGCACACCGTTACGCCGTCTTCCGCTCACGCCCCAACATAGTCCAGCCCGCCTCCAGTGGTGTCGCGACAGGCGTGAATGGAGGGACGAATGGAGACGAGTCGTCTTCAGCGATGAGAGTCGCTTCTGCCTTGGTGCCAATGATGGTCGTATGCGTGTTTGGCGCCGTGCAGGTGAGCGCCACAATCAGGACTGCATACGACCGAGGCACACAGGGCCAACACCCGGCATCATGGTGTGGGGAGCGATCTCCTACACTGGCCGTACACCACCGGTGATCGTCGAGGGGACACTGAATAGTGCACGGTACATCCAAACCGTCATCGAACCCATCGTTCTACCATTCCTATACCGGCAAGGGAACTTGCTGTTCCAACAGGACAATGCACGTCCGCATGTATCCCGTGCCACCCAACGTGCTCTAGAAGGTGTAAGTCAACTACCCTGGCCAGCAAGATCTCCGGATCTGTCCCCCATTGAGCATGTTTGGGACTGGATGAAGCGTCGTCTCACGCGGTCTGCACGTCCGGCACGAACGCTGGTCCAACTGAGGCGCCAGGTGGAAATGGCATGGCAAGCCGTTCCACAGGACTACATCCAGCATCTCTACGATCGTCTCCATGGGAGAATAGCAGCCTGCATTGCTGCGAAAGGTGGATATACACTGTACTAGTGCCGACATTGTGCATGCTCTGTTGCCTGTGTCTATGTGCGTGTGGTTCTGTCAGTGTGATCATGTGATGTATCTGACCCCAGGAATGTGTCAATAAAGTTTCCCCTTCCTGGGACAATGAATTCACGGTGTTCTTATTTCAATTTCCAGGAGTGTAAAATCGACAAGCTGTAGACCGCTCCATTCGCACCATCAACAGCATAAGCTCTGCTAACGGTATACTACGCCTTCCACATCGCTGGCAACGTATTCTACACAACGCTGGTGACTACTTTGAAGGACAGTAACAGGTGCAAACATGTAACTCTTTTGTATCGGTTGTGAATAAATAGTTGTCACTATTTAAGTTCCAACCCTCGTATTTTCCTATCAGCGGTGCGGCATGACACAGACTCTTGGAGGATGTTCAGTATTGGCTGTGAGGTGGCAGGGGAAGATGTAAAGGACTTCTGATATGCTTCGTGCTCGATGCGACTATCCTTCGTATAATCGACCGCAACCTTGATGAGGACTGTATTTACCCTTGCGTTCCCATACAGTCCAACATCTGGCTACTGTGATATCCGAAAGCCTAAAAAATCTGAAAATTGCCCGATTCGACCAGCAGGACTAATACTAATGGAAACTCACAGTGAGGCCCCGTTTCAAAGTCTTTCGGGTGCTGATAATGCTGTATCACGCAAGTGGGTGGGACACTCTGTCTTTCACAACGATCACTCATCATCCGACACCGTCCACGTCCCTTGTGTACCCTATCAAGCCTGGTAACAACACCAATGACGAAGAACACTGATGAATTCTAGTGGCCGTTCTACATGTAACAGGGAATTGCAACTGAGATCATATGCTCTTCCATTATGTGCATGAAGCTACACTGACATCGCACGTTGTCTTCTAGGTACTTCAGTCTCTTTTCTTTTCTCTCTGTCAGAGTATTTGCCAGGATCAGCACTTATCACAAGCGCTAGAAGTAGGCAGCATTACTGTCATTAACATTTTGCATAAAAGGAAAAATTATACAGCCGGATTCTTATTCAGAAGTAGCGTATAAATGTTGGCTGTTTGTGAGATCGTGTTGTACTCGCGACAAATCACTAGAAAGAATGACTACCGTACAATACTTAGGAGTGACCATCAGGAACGAACTATAATGGAATGATCGTTGTTGTTGTTGTGGTCTTCAGTCCTGAGACCGGTTTGATGCAGCTCTCCATGCTACTCTATCCCGTGCAAGCTTCTTCATCTCCCAGTACCTACTGCAACCTACATCCTTCTGAATCTGCTTAGTGTATTCATCTCTTGGTCTCCCTCTACGATTTTTACCCACCACACTGCACTCCAATGCTAAATTTGTGATCCCTTGATGCCTCAGAACATGTCCTACCAACCGGTCCCTTCTTCTTGTCAAGGGGTGCCACAAACTCCTCTTCCCCCCAATTCTATTCAATACCTCCTCATTATTTATGTGTTCTACCCATCTAATCTTCAGTATTATTCTGTAGCACCACATTTCGAAAGCTTCTATCCTCTTCTTGTCCAAACTATTTATCGTCCATGTTTCACTTCCATACTTGGCTACACTCCATACAAACACTTTCAGAAACGACTTCCTGACACTTAAATCCATACTCGATGTTAACAAATTTCTCTTCTTCAAAAACGCTTTCCTTGCCATTGCCAGTCTACATTTTATATCCTCTCTACTTCGACCATCATCAGTTATTTTGCTCCCCAAATAACAAAACTCCTTTACTACTGGAAGTCTCTCATTTCCTAGTCTAATTCCCTCAGCATCACCCGCGTTAATTCGACTACATTCCATTATCCTCGTTTTGCTTTAGTTGATGTTCATCTTATATCCTCCTTTCAAGACACTGTCCATTCCGTTCAACTGCTCTTCCAGGTCCTTTGCTGTCTCTGACAGAATTACAATGTCATCGGCGAACCTCAAAGTTTTTATTTCTTCTCCATGGATTTTAATACCTACTCCGAATTTTTGTTTCCTTTACTGCTTGCTCAATATACAGATAGAATAACATCGGGGATAGGCTACAACCCTGTCTCACTCCCTTCCCAACCACTGCTTCCCTTTCATGCCCCTCGACTCTTATAACTGCCATCTGGTTTCTGTACAAATTGTAAACAGCGTGGTTCTAGCGATTATTGAGTACCAAATAGTATTAATACAAGAGATAGAGAAGATCGAGTGATGAGGGGCGCGTTTTGTTATTGGATCGTACAGTCCGCACGATAACGTTAGATAAATGTCCAACAAATCCCAGTGGCAAAAGCTACAAGAGAGACGTTGCGGATCGCGGAGAGGGTTACTAGTGAAATTCCGAGAGCGAGCGTTGGACGACGAGCGGGGTAAAGTATTACTTTCTCCCACGTACACTGTCTCATCAGAGCCTAGTGTAAAAGCAATAACAGCTCAGTGATTTCGAACTTTGCTTAATCACTGGATGCCACCCGAGTAACAAGTCGATCCTGAAGCTGCCCATTTCGGCTATTGGTGGTACGACTGTGAAGTGGAAACGATAAGGAACAACCACATCTGCCGGCCGCGGTGGTCTAGCGGTTCCAGGCGCGCAGTCCGGAACCGCGCGACTGCTACGGTCGCAGGTTCGAATCCTGCCTCGGGCATGGAAGTGTGTGACGTCCTTAGGTTAGTTAGGTTTAAGTAGTTCTAAGTTCTAGGGGACTGATGACCACAGTAGTTAAGTCCCATAGTGCTCAGAGCCATTTGAACCATTTGAACAACCACATCTGAACCGAGACCAGAAGGCGCTCGTGAACTGCACCGTCGAGCATTACGGAGACGGTCTGTAAAAATACGAATGATGGACTTTGGCGCAAGGAGTCACTCGTACTTTAAAAAGTGCAACCAGCAGCGCTGCCAGCACTCTGACTGTGCTTATGGAGCTAAAATAAATAGGGTGCAACTGGTCGAGGAGCTTCTCGTAAGCCACACATTTCTGAATAGATTGAAAAATCAGCCATCCAGTTACAAGTAAGGTTTGTTATCCCTTGTAAAAACGCCTTTTTCAGAAGTATACTACCGGCCATTAAAATTGCCACACCAAGAAAAAATGCAGATGATAAACGGGTATTCATTGGACAAATATATTATGCTAAAACTGACATGTGTTTACATTTTCACGCAATTTGGGTGCATAGATCCTGAGAAATCAGTACCCAGAACAACCACCTCTGGCCGTAATAACGGCCTTGATACGCCTGAGCATTGAGTCAAACAGAGCTTGGATGGCGTGTACAGGCACAGCTGCCCATGCAGCTTCAACACGATACCACAGTTCATCAAGAGTAGTGACTGGCGTATTGTGACGAGCCAGTTGCTCGGCCACCATTGACCAGACGTTTTCAATTGGTGAGAGATCTGGAGAATGTTCTGGCCAGGGCAGCAGTCGAACATTTTCTGTACCCGGAAAAGCCCGTACAGGAAGTGCAACATGCGGTCGGGCATTATCCTGCTGAAATGTACGGTTTCACAGGAATCGAATCAAGTGTAGAGCCACGGGTCGTAACACATCTGAAATGTAACGTCCACTGTTCAAAGTGCCGTCAATGTGAACAAGAGGTGACCGAGACGTGTAACCAATGGCACCCCATACCATCACACCAGGTGATACGCCAGTAAGGCGATGACGAATACACGCTACCAATGTGCGGTCACCGCGATGTCGCCAAACACGGATGCGACCATCATGATGCTGTAAACAGAACCTGGATTCATGTTCTGTCATTCCTGCACCCAGGTTCGTCGTTGAGTGCACCATCGCAGACGCTCCTGTCTGTGATGCAGCTTCAAGGGTAACCGCAGCCGTGGTCTCCGAGCTGATAGTCCATGCTGCTGCAAACTTCGTCGAACTGTTCGTGCAGATGGTTGTTGTCTTGCAAACGTCCCCATCTGTTGACTCATTGATCGAGACGTGGCTGCACGATCCGTCACAGCCATGAAGATAAGTTGCCTGTCATTTCGACTGCTAGTGAAACGAGGCCGTTGGGATCCAGCACGGCGTTCCGTATTACCCTTCTGAACCCATCGATTCCATATTCTGTTAACAGTCGTTGGATCTCGATCAACGCGAGCAGCAATGTCGCGATACGATAAACCGCAATCGCGATAGGCTTTAATGCGACCTTTATCAAAGTCGGATGGTACGCATTTCTCCTCCTTACACGAGGCATCACAACAACGTTCCACCAGGCAACGCCGGTCAACTGCTGTTTGTGTATGAGAAATCGGTTGGAAATTTTCCTCATGCCTTTACGTTGTAGGTGTCGCCACCGGCTCCAACCTTGTGTGAATGCTCTGAAAAGCTAATCATTTGCATATCACAGCATCTTCTTCCTGTCGGTTAAATTTCGCGTCTGTAGCCCGTCATCTTCGTGGTGTAGCAATTTTAATGGGCGGTAGTGTATTAGCCTCACTTATTACATCACATGATGCCGACATAGGCTGCATGAAGCTGAGCAGCTCGTGTCATAAACGAAACTAATGAAACAAGAGTTACTGCAAGCCATTGTTTTAGATAGCGCCAGATTACATACATCGTACTTCAGAAAGACTGCTGATTAGCAAATTATATTTACAAATATCGAAACCATGGTCAAGGGATACTAAATCTTTATTTGCAACTGGTTCCCTGATTTTTCAATTTATTCAGAACCACGCAGTTGCTGTTTCGCAGCCATGTTTAAGATTTTGCCACTCACTTCTGTAGTCGATACTAAGCGACGTTTGGCGTGTTGTAAAGGTCGATGTCACTGGTTGACGATGCATGGCCGGAAGTGATATGAAATGGCAAATCACGCTGTGTGCTGTGGCAGAACGATGGAAGTGTTCGGGTTTAGCAAATGGCTAGAGAACGTTACCTGACACCGTGTGCAGTACCAGCAGTGAAGTACAAAGCAGGTAGCTTTACTGTATGGGTGGTTTTCGGGTTTTAAGGTGCGCTCCTCATAGTGCAGTTAAGATAATGCTGAATGCGGATGGATATGAAAACATTTTGCAGCATTGTGCAATGTGTACAAAAGAGCAACAGTTAGGAGAGGATGTGATTGATTGCATCAGCGTGATAATGTACCCTGTCGTGAAGCAGCATATACACTGAAGAGCCAAAGAGACTGGTACACCTGCCCAACATCGTGTAGCGCCCCCGCGAACACGCAGAAATGTTGCAAGAGACTTGGCATGGATCCTGCATGGCTGCCCATAAATCCGTAGGAGTACGAGGGGTGGAGATCTCTTCTGAACAGCACGTTGCAAGGCACACCAGATATGCTCAATAATGTTCATATCTGGGGAGTTTGGGGCCCAGCGGAAGTGTTTAAACTCAGGAGAGTTCAGATGGTTCAAATGGCTCTGAGCACTATGGGACTTAACTACTGAGGTCATCAGTCCCCTAGAACTTAGAACTACTTAAACCTAACTAACCTAAGGACATCACACACATCCGTGCCCGAGGCAGGATTCGAACCTGCGACCGTAGCGGTCACGCGGTTCCAAACTGACGCGCTTAGAACCGCACGGCCGCACTGGCCGGCCTCAGGAGAGTGTTTCTGGAGCCACTATGTAGCAATTCTGGACTTGTAGGGTGTCGCATTGCCCTGCTGGAATCCGCCAAGTCCGTCGGAATGTACAATGGACATGAATGGATGGAGGTGATCAGACAGGATGCTTACGTACATGTCACCTGTCAGAGTCGTATCTAGAAGCATCAGGGGTCCTATACCTCTACAACTGCACACGTCCCACTCCATTACATTGCCTCCATTAGCTTAAACAGTCCCCTGCTGACGTTTAGGGTCCGTGGGTTCATTATGTTTTATCCATACCCGTACACGACCATCCACTCGGTACAATTTGAAACGAGACTCGTCAGACCAGGCTACATGTTTCCAGTCATCAACAGTCCAATGTCAGTGTTGAACGGCCCAGACGAGGCGTAAAGCTTTGTCTCGTGCAGTCATCAAGGTTGCACGAATGGGCCTTCGGCTCCGAAAGTCCATATGGAGGATATTTCGTTGAGTGGATCGCACGCTGACACTTCTTGATCGCCCAGCACTGAAATCTGCAGCAATTTGCTGAAGGGTTGCACATCTGTCACGTTGAAAAATTCTCTTCAGTCGTCATTGGTCCCTTTCTTGCAGGATCTTTTTCCGACCAAGCGATGTCGGCGATTTGATGTTTTACCTGATTTCTGGTTCAAATGGCTCTGAGCACTATGGGACTTAACTTCTGAGGTCATCAGTCGCCTAGAACTTAGAACTACTTAAACCTAACTAACCTAAGGCCATCACACACATCCATGCCCCAGGCAGGATTCGAACCTGTGACCGTAGCGGTCGCGTGGTTCCAGACTGAAGCGCCTAGAACCGCTCGGGCACCCAGGCTGGCACCTGATTCCTGATATTCACGGTATACTCGTGAAATGGCGTACGGGAAAATCCACACTTCATCGCTACTTCGGAGATACTGTGTTCCCATCGCTCGTGCGTCGACTATAACATCACGTTCAAAGTCTCTTAAATCTTGATAACTTGTTCTTGTAGCAGCAGTAACGGATCTAACTACTGCGCTAGACACCTGTTGTCTTACGAGCCATTGCTAACCGCAGCGCCGTATTCTGGCTGTTTACGTATGCACGCCTATAGCAGTTCCCTTGGTGCTTCAGTGTATGAGGCAATGGTTTGTGGGCAATAATATACTTTAAGTGGAATGACCGGTCAAGAAACGCAACCTGAGTAGCTTCGCTCCAAACCCCAGCGTTCGATATCAGTACCTTCTCTGGTTTTGGCTCTTGCGGAAGAACGGCTGTCATTCCTCCACATTCCGACAGCTCTTTGATAGCGTCCACAGCAGAGTGTAAGCCGTAGTGAAGCCAAAGCGTGGACAGATCCCACATTAGTGTCCACTAATATCTGTCCGGATACTTTTGAGCAGATAGTGTCTGTCATACGAAGTAGTCACGATCCGATAATTAGAGAAATCAAAGCTCTTACTTAAGTTTATAAGCAGTCGTTTTCACTACGCACTCTTCGGATATGGAGCAGAGAAGCAGGAAAATATACTGGTATGAGAGTTACTGTCCTTCACACACCATAAGACAACTTGCTTAGTACAGACGTAGACGTAGATACCTCATGTATGAAGAAAAAACATCTGCTAGCATGTGTCAGGGTTTTAACAGCGCGATGATCAGGGCCTATCGACACTGCTGTTTATCATTTGGTTCAAATGGTTCAAATGGCTCTGAGCACTATGGGACTTAACATCTGAGGTCATCAGTCCCCTAGAACTTAGAACTAACCTAAGCACATCACATACATCCATGCCCGAGGCAGGATTCGAACCTGCGACCGTAGCGGTTATAATTTGGGATACTGCTGCTTGCGTTGGTCGGGATCCTGGGACAGTAACGCGAATACGACGCCGATGGCTTCAGGAGAGCCATGCTCAACGCCATTCAGGATCTCAGTGGCCTCACGCGATTAGCGCCCGAGATGAAAGACAAATTGTTCGCTCAGCCATACTGGATCATCCAGCCATATAAGGTACATAAAGTTAGAAATGACCTTGTTTGCAACGAGCAAAGTGCGATGACGTTACAAGGACCTCGAACAGTTAGCACGGCAACCATTATTAAGGGGGCTGTTGACGCAGCAATTACACTCCTGGAAATGGAAAAAAGAACACATTGACACCGGTGTGTCAGACCCACCATACTTGCTCCGGACACTGCGAGAGGGCTGTACAAGCAATGATCACACGCACGGCACAGCGGACACACCAGGAACCGCGGTGTTGGCCGTCGAATGGCGCTAGCTGCGCAGCATTTGTGCAGCGCCGCCGTCAGTGTCAGCCAGTTTGCCGTGGCATACGGAGCTCCATCGCAGTCTTTAACACTGGTAGCATGCCGCGACAGCGTGGACGTGAACCGTATGTGCAGTTGACGGACTTTGAGCGAGGGCGTATAGTGGGCATGCGGGAGGCCGGGTGGACGTACCGCCGAATTGCTCAACACGTGGGGCGTGAGGTCTACACAGTACATCGATGTTGTCGCCAGTGGTCGGCGGAAGGTGCACGTGCCCGTCGACCTGGGACCGGACCGCAGCGACGCACGGATGCACGCCAAGACCGTAGGATCCTACGCAGTGCCGTAGGGGACCGCACCGCCACTTCCCAGCAAATTAGGGACACTGTTGCTCCTGGGGTATCGGCGAGGACCATTCGCAACCGTCTCCATGAAGCTGGGCTATGGTCCCGCACACCGTTAGGCCGTCTTCCGCTCACGCCCCAACATCGTGCAGCCCGCCTCCAGTGGTGTCGCGACAGGCGTGAATGGAGGGACGAATGGAGACGTGTCGTCTTCAGCGATGAGAGTCGCTTCTGCCTTGGTGCCAATGATGGTCGTATGCGTGTTTGGCGCCGTGCAGGTGAGCGCCACAATCAGGACTGCATACGACCGAGGCACACAGGGCCAACACCCGGCATCATTGTGTGGGGAGCGATCTCCTACACTGGCTGTACACCACTGGTGATCGTCGAGGGGACACTGAATAGTGCACGGTACATCCAAACCGTCATCGAACCCATCGTTCTACCATTCCTAGACCGGCAAGGGAACTTGCTGTTCCAACAGGACAATGCACATCCGCATGTATCCCGTGCCACCCAACGTGCTCTAGAAGGTGTAAGTCAACTACCCTGGCCAGCAAAATCTCCGGATCTGTCCCCCATTGAGCATGTTTGGGACTAGATGAAGCGTCGTCTCACGCGGTCTGCACGTCCAGCACGAACGCTGGTCCAACTGAGGCGCCAGGTGGAAATGGCATGGCAAGCCGTTCCACAGGACTACATCCAGCATCTCTACGATCGTCTCCATGGGAGAATAGCAGCCTGCATTGCTGCGAAAGGTGGATATACACTGTACTAGTGCCGACATTGTGCATGCTCTGTTGCCTGTGTCTATGTGCGTGTGGTTCTGTCAGTGTGATCATGTGATGTATCTGACCCCAGGAATGTGTCAATAAAGTTTCCCCTTCCTGGGACAATGAATTCACGGTGTTCTTATTTCAATTTCCAGGAGTATATGACCTCCAACAGACACTGCACTCGATATGCATCGTCTTTTCAGACAAGTCTCGGTTTTAAAGCAACGTACAGGATTTAAAAAAAAATTAAGTGTTGCAGAGGATGTCCCTAGAAACAAACTGAGGATAGGAACAAATGTCTGGAATCATCTGATGACGCTACAGATCGCCAAATATACAGTGCCTGCTAGACTACCCCTTACGCAGCAAACGTGAGTTTGAGCGCTGACGAGCAAAGTTTGGGGTTATCGCCCTGGTAGAAGTCATGCACATCTCTAGTCGTTCCGTTTGAGTTCTATTAGCGTACAAACTCGTACATCTGTGGTGGCGAGGGGTGGCTCAGAGGCGGTGGTTAACCCTTGTAACTTAGGAATTCTGTAACGTTATTAGCTGAGGATTCTCGACATGAATTGTTAGGTGAAGCGCAGTATGAAACGAATACAAGTGATAAGAGAGAGGGACACGAAAGAAATAATGCCATTACAGAGGAAACAGAAGGAGAAGATTTTGCGATATTGGATGTATAGATAGCTGTGTTAGAAATGAAAACTGCAAAGCTCCTAGAGTAGATGACATAACAGTGGAAATGATCGAAGCCGCAAGACCTGTAGGATCTCAGTGGTTGTGTAGAATAATGAGGACAGTTTGGACTTAGGAGAAGATGCCCGTTGATTGGAGGCAGGCAATTATTGCACTTGCCTTTAAGAATTTTAGCAAAGGGCTCTGCGAGAATTACGAAGGAATAGCACTACTGTGCCACTGCATGAAGATTTATGAAAAGATTATTTTTGTATAAAATCAGGCATAAGATACAACCGCAACTAAGAGGGCAACAAGGATTTCGACCTGGATGGTCAACTATAGAAACGCATATGCAGCCAGACAGATGGTAGAAAAAAAAAAATGAGAATTTCGGAAAGACAACGTAGCTGCATTCGTAGACATAAAAACGACTTATGACTCTCTTGGAAGGGAAGGTATATGGTAATGTCTGTATACACTGGAATTGTCAGTACGAATGTAACTGAGAATAAAAAAAAATGTACAAAAAATGCCTGAGTTGTGTTATAATAGACGGTAAAAATCCCGAATGTTTAAGAATTGTTAGAGGGGTTTGGTAAGGGCGTATGCCTGCACCAGTGCTTTTTAACATAGTCATGGACAATATCGTGACGAAAGTTCGCCAAGCGTCGGCAGCAGATGATATGAAAATCGTAACATATGCAGACGATGTGATGATTTGGACACAAAAAGAGCAGAAATTGGAAGAACAATTACATACCTGGCGGAGAGTAATTGAATAAGCAGATATGGAAATAAGCTTAAGAAACAGTGAAGTAATGGAAATCAGCAGGAAAAATGAAAAATGGATGATGTAAACTGTAATGCAAAAAATATTAAAGACGTAGATGTTTTCAAGTATTTGGAAAGTGGATTAATGCAGAAAGGAAACAACATAGAAGAAATTTCTGATAGAATAAAAAAATTGTACAGAATTTTATTATTGTGTATCTGACGTAATTAAAAATTGGAAAACACCTCCAAAGCGAAGATCCTAATGTACAAGTCAAATTAGCTGCCAGTTCTAAGGATCAGAATATTAGACTTGGACAAAGAAAGATCTGAGCACATTACAAACAACAGAGATGTACTTTCTACTGGGGATCTTGGATGAGACGAGAAGGAACAAGATGCGGAATAAAACGATACGAAACACACAGCACATCAAGCTCCTAAAAGAAACTATGAAGAGAAATAGACTATGATTGTTTGGCTACATTAAAAGAATGTTACCAGAAAGACTTCCTAGGAGATTCCTAGAAAGGACGGAATTTGGACGCAGACCATTTGGAAAACCGTGAACAATATGTAGATACCAAGTGAATTATTGGAGCAGAGAGAGATGCTGAATGATAGACTGTGGGAAAAAAACAGAAGCATGGATCATGGATGAAGCCGCGTGAACGACCTAAATGAGCAGAAACGATTCAGGAAGAAGAACAAGAAGAAGAAGAAGAAGAAGAAGAAGAAGAGCGCCTCGGAGTCTGTCGGTATTGATGTGTCCCGCGTGGATCCCAGTGCAGAACAACTTGATAACAATCAACATGGATTAGTAATAATTAAATTAATTCTCCGGTCTTTGTACTGAAGCATTAATTAAAACGAACACAAATAGTTTATCACTCAAGTAAGTAACTCAGTTTAACACTTCGTACAGGATAAACAAAGACTAAATACACTACTGGCCATTAAAATTACTACACCACGAAGATGACGTGCTACAGACGCGAAATTTAACCGACAGGAAGAAGATGCTGTGATATGCAAAAGATTAGCTTTTCAGGGCATTCACACAAGATTGGCGACGGTGGCGACACCTACAACGTGCTGACATGAGGGAAGTTTCCAACAGATTTCTCATACACAAACAGCAGTTGACCGGCGTTGCTTGGTGAAACGTTGTTGTGATGCCTCGTGTAAGGAGGAGAAATGCGTACCATCACGTTTCCGACTTTGATAAAGGTCGGATTGTAGCCTATTGCGATTGCGGTTTATCGTATCGCGACATTGCTGTTCGCGTTGGTCGAGATCCAATGACTGTTAGCAGAATATGGAATCCGTGGGTTCAGGAGGGTAATACGGAACGCCGTGCTGGATCCCGACGGCCTCGTATCACTAGCAGTCGAGAAGATAGGCATCTTACCCACATGGCTGTAACGGATCGTGCAGCCACGTCTCGATCCCTGAGTCAACAGATGGGAATTTTTGCAAGACAATAACCATCTGCACGAACAGTTCGACGACGTTCTGCATCACAGAAAGGAGCGCCTGCGATGGTGTACTCAACGACGAACCTGAGTGCGCGAATGGCAAAGCGTCATTTTTTCGGATGAATCCAGGTGCTGTTTACAGCATCATGATGGTCGCATCCGTGTTTGGCGACATCGCGGTGAACGCACATTGGAAGCGTGTATTCGTCATCGGCACACTGGCGTATCACCCTGCGTAATGCTATGGGGTGCCATTGGTTACACGTCTCGGTCACATTCTCCAGATATCTCATCAATTGAAAACGTCTGGTCAACGGTGACCGAGCAGGTGACTCGTCACAAAACACCAGTCTCTACTCTTGATGAACTATGGAATTGTGTTGAAGCTGCATGGGCAGCTATACATGTACACGCTATCGAAGCTCTGTTTGACTCAATGCCCAGGCGTATCAAGGCCGTTGTTACGGTCAGAGGTGGTTGTTATGGGTACTGATTTCTCAGGATCTATGCACCGAAATTGCGTGAAAATGTAATCACATATCAGTTCTAGTACAATATATTTGTCCAATGAATACCCGTTTATCATTTGCATTTCATCTTGGTGTAGCAATTTTAATGGCCAGTAGTGCAGTTTCGACTACAATGTACAGTTTGGTGACTATCTGATGGCGTCTATGTCTTATCGTCCACTAAATGAGGCGACAGTCTCTGAACACAACCACAGTAACAAACCGACCTATCAAGGTCCAAGGTCTTGCGTGCCCAAATGTCGGGAAGCCAAGTCTGACGGTGGCAAAGACTAAGACTGCTGGCAGCTCCACGTAGCTCCGGTAGTGAAGTTCCCTGGTTGGTGTGCTGGCTTTCGTGCGATGGACTAAGCTCTGGATGACGGGCGGCTGGACTTAACCAGAGTGAAAGTCCAGACTGAGAATGTTCGAATGTTGAGCGTGAGTTCCACCAGACGAGTCGCAGTCTTTGAGCGGCGTCCTAAATAGGCAGACGAAAGGATATCCACGTGGATCACGTGACTTTCAGACGCAGCTTAGTGCCTTGTTTGTAACGCCACAGTCGTCGATGGACGCGCTGTTGGCGGAAAGGCTGGCATCTCTTATGGTGACTGCAAGGAGATACCGTGGGCAACAAGTCAGTGTCTTTTGGTCGTTGTTCAGACAGTCTACTTACACGTCGGTATACGCCGGCCGGCAGGTACAGTACCTGCCGGCGCCTGGGCTGGTTTTGTTGAACGACTGAAGTGTGGCAACCCGCCGATCATGGTTGTATTTGTAGTAGCTGCGCGAGTAGGTGCGTAGTGGGCACATATCAGGCATATTGTGCCAAACCCTTACCATATACGGTGGTCGGGAACAAAAACTAAAAGAGTGTCGCAGGGTAGATTACGAGGTGTGGCTAGAAAAAAACTGGACTAGTACTGGTGAAACAATAAAACGAATGCAATAAGGCTGAAAGTCGCGTGGCCTGTCACGTGACTCTCGCTCCGCCTACTGCTCGAGTTTCATCTGCCTCCTGCACTCAGTCTGCCCGTGGCGTCTGTTTTAAGTAGTTGACGTTTTGTCTGTGCGTCGGAAAATGTTGAGTGTACAGAAAGAACAGCGTGTTAACATCAAATTTTGTTTCAAACTAGGAAAATCTGCAAGTGAAACGTTTGTAATGTTACAACAAGTGTACGGCGATGATTGTTTATCGCGAACACAAGTGTTTGAGTGGTTTAAACGATTTAAAGATGGCCGCGAAGACACCAGTGATGACACTCGCACTGGCAGACCATTGTCAGCAAAAACTGATGCAAACATTGAAAAAATCGGGAAACTTGTTCGACAAGATCGCCGTTTAACAATCAGAGCAGTGTCTGAGTTAACAGGAATTGACAAGGAAAGTGTTAGGCAGATTCTTCATGAAAGTTTCAACATGAACAAAGTGTGTTCAAAAATGGTTCCAAAGTGTCTCACAATTGAACAGAAGGAACGCCGAAGAATGATTTGTTCTGACATCCTGGAAAACATTGAAAGTGATCCCACCTTCTTACAAAATGTTATTACTTGCGATGAATCGTGGATTTTTACTTACGATCCCGAAACTAAACGCCAATCGATGCATTGGAAAACTCCTGGTTCTCCACGACAAAAAAAAAAAAAAAAAAGCACGAATGTCAAAATCGAAATTCAAGGCAATGATGATTGTTTTTTTTTTTTTGACATCAAAGGGATTGTGCACATATATTGGGTACCAGAGGGACAAACAATGAATCAGCATTACTACATTAGCGTCCTGGCTACCCTACGTGAGCGAGTACGGAGAAAACGGAACGATTTGTGGAGAAAAAAGTCATGGATCCTTCACCAAGACAATGCCCCAGCTCACAGTGCGTTGTCAGTGAAGACGTTTTTGGCAAAACACAACATTCCCATCTTAGATCATCCACCCTACTCACCTGATTTGGCCCCCTGTGACTTTTTTCTTTTCCCTAAAGTCAAGTCAGCTTTGAAAGGAACTAGATTTGAGACTGTTGAAGCAGTAAAAGAAAAAGCGACGGAAGTAATGTATTGACTTACCGAAAATGATCTGCAGCATTGCTATGAACAGTGGAAAATTCGTATAGAGCGGTGTAGAGACCGAGGAGGAGAGTACATTGGAGATAACATGAAATTGTAAATAATTGTAAATAAATGTTTTTTCCAGCATCAGTCCGGTTTTTTTCTAGCCGCACCTCGTACAGCAGCAGACCGAAGCAGAAAATACTACCCTGCTTTCATTGTTACGAAAAGTTCCGGGATGTGCTGACGCCACAGACATAAATGAATGGATTGTCCAAGATGAAGAATTTGAAGTGACAGATGAAGAAATAGCCAACATGGCAAACGAAAAAGAAGAAGAAGCGGATGTAGTGGAGGAAAGTGCCCCCAAGATTTCTGACAACGAAGGTCACAAGGCCTTAGAATCTGCTTTAAAATATGTAGAGCAACTGGAGGAAACATCGTCTACCGAGGGTTTTACTTCTTAAGAGACTACGAGATTTAGCTGAAAAAAAAGTCAAACACCAGGCAAACAAAAGACAACTACCGACTTCTTCACACAGTAAATATCTATTCAGTCTAATTTGATTTGTATTGTATTAAATGCTTAACTCATTTGGCCTACTTTAGTTTAATTTTTGTGTTTTTTGTATTATTTTCCGTGTTGTCCGACCTTCCCGCTTATCCGACCTTGCCGCGGCCGGTTTAGGTCGGGTAATCGAGACTCTACTGTAGTAGTACGAGGAGTGTGCTTTTGGACGGCGAGCGAGTGTTTACCAGGGCCAGAGCTCAGTAGTGGAAGCGGCCGTTGGATTTAACTGCACGCCACGGCTACCGCGGTGGACGGCAACAACAAGTGAGAGGGTGTTGCCCGGAGACTTACGATATGGCGAGACGGGGTGAAGTTTGCTTCAGGGCTACCTGGCTGGCTAATACCGAAGCAGAACCTGGAGACAGCGGAGTACTCTGTGTGTGTGTGTGTGTGTGTATTACTAGACAGGGCTGTTTTCTCATGTTGGACGTATGCAGATATTAGGTGGTGTCCGCTGCTGCGTATATTGAGTGAATTCAGCCTGATACGAAGCACACACTATAAAACCAGTATTTTCCTTCTAACCGTGCAACACATACGAGGGCAGTTCAATAAGTAATGCAACACATTTTTTTTCTGAAACAGGGGTTGTTTTATTCAGCATTGAAATACACCAGGTTATTCCCCAATCTTTTAGCTACACAACACTATTTTTCAACGTAATCTCCATTCAATGCTACGGCCTTACGCCACCTTGAAATGAGGGCCTGTATGCCTGCACGGTACCATTACACTGGTCGATGTCGGAGCCAACGTCGTACTGCATCAATAACTTCTTCATCATCCAAGTAGTGCGTCCCACGGATTGCGTCCTTCATTGGGCCAAACATATGGAAATCCGACGGTGCGAGATCGGGGCTGTAGGGTGCATGAGGAAGAACAGTCCACTGAAGTTTTGTGAGCTCCTCTCGGGTGCGAAGACTTGTGTGAGGTCTTGCGTTGTCATGAAGAAGGAGAAGTTCGTTCTGATTTTTGTGCCTACGAACACGCTGAAGTCGTTTCTTCAATTTCTGAAGAGTAGCACAATACACTTCAGAGTTGATCGTTTGACCATGGGGAAGGACATCGAACAGAATAACCCCTTCAGCGTCCCAGAAGACTGTAACCGTGACTTTACCGGCTGAGGGTATGGCTTTAAACTTTTTCTTTGTAGGGGAGTGGGTGTGGCACCACTCCATTGATTGCCGTTTTGTTTCAGGTTCGAAGTGATGAACCCATGTTTCATCGCCTGTAACAATCTTTGACAAGAAATTGTCACCCTCAGCCACATGACGAGCAAGCAATTCCGCACAGATGGTTCTCCTTTGCTCTTTATGGTGTTCGGTTAGACAACGAGGGACCCAGCGGGAACAAACCTTTGAATATCCCAACTGGTGAACAATTGTGACAGCACTAGCAACAGAGATGTCAAGTTGAGCACTGAGTTGTTTGATGGTGATCCGTCGATCATCTCGAACGAGTGTGTTCGCACGCTCCGCCATTGTAGGAGTCACAGCTGTGCACGGCCGGCCCGCACGCGGGAGATCAGACAGTCTTGCTTGACCTTGCGGCGATGATGACACACGCTTTGCCCAACGACTCACCGTGCTTTTGTCCACTGCCAGATCACCGTAGACATTCTGCAAGCACCTCTGAATATCTGAGATGCCCTGGTTTTCCGCCAAAAGAAACTCGATCACTGCCCGTTGTTTGCAACGCACATCCGTTACAGACGCCATTTTAACAGCTCCGTACAGGGCTGCCACCTGTCGGAGGTCAATGAAACTATACGGGACGAAGCGGGAATGTTTGAAAATATTGCACAAGAAATTTCCGGTTTTTTCAACCAAAATTGGCCGAGAAAAAAAATGTGTTGTATTACTTATTGAACTGCCCTCGTATGTCAATTCTCGATTCCCTAAGTTTTTCGGAAGCGAATTCTTTTGACCATTGCATTTGATGTCATCTGATTTTTCTATATGTTCCATGCAATCAATCTGATGCTTTGTAGATGTTGCTTATTTTGGCTTACTATTATTATAAAATTCTCTCAGAGATTTTAAGTAGAATTTTCACCTTGGGCAATGGTTTTGTGTATAACTTTTAATATGTAGGTATTGTAAATCAATTTTTTTTATTACGAAGCAGCATTGAGACCTCATGTGTTTTCACTGTAGTTGAATTTCGTACTGCTACGTGAGCACTTTGGTGTTGAGTATATTCTTCTTGTTCAGTAGCTACAAAGCTGATTGGTTTGACCATACTGCAACAGTTTTGGTCTGGAAAAAGTCACTGTCTTTTAAATTTCTGAATTGTGCTATTTTTATGAAAAAGTAAATATTCAAAATTTGTTTAAATAAAATAAAACTTGTTTTGCAGCAAGCAAGAGCCACTCACAGCTCAACCCAGCCCTACCGCTCCCTCCAGTGGCATAATATGTGATCGTTGCGCCCTGTAATTTTGTTTGTTGTCACTCTTACTGTTGTAGGAGCATTAATTGTAGTGATTTGTTGTGTGGTACTGGACAATGTCAGACAGAAATACGTACGAAATTATGAATAGGGACTGCCATACGATGTCAGTCGAGATAAATGGTTAGCGCGTTACGTGCCTACTTCGTGGCTGAAAAACTTAATGGTGACCCACTGCTCTCCGTTAAAAACGTAATCGGCAGAACGCTGCAAAAAAATGGTTCAAATGGCTCTGAGCACTATGGGACTTAACTTATGAGGTCATCAGTCCCCTACAACTTAGAAATACTTAAACCTAACTAACCCAAGGATATCACACACATCCATGCCCGAGGCAGGATCCGAACCTGCGACCGTAGCGGTCGCTCGGTTCCAGACTGTAGCGCCTAGAACCGCTTGGCCACTCCGGCCGGCAGAACTGCTGCAACTCTGAAAACGAACAACAATATTCTTCTGAAGATCGGCAAGGAAATGTTCGATAATTGAACGGAAGCTGTAAAAACATCGTGGCTTGAAACTCTTGGGGGAAAAATATGTTGTATGGATAAGCGGATTACGAATATAGGTTCATTTTCTGAGGATGTGATTCGTCGTCATATTTATGGTTATTACCTCAGAAAGGAAAATTCGTCACTGAGCGAGTTACTGGCCACCGCTAAGGAATCAGGTCTTTCTCAAGACAGACACACAGAATATTACACGATCTGGGATGTAACTATGGACATTTCTGAGGCTGTGAGCAGTTGATGAAGAAGGAGCCTGTAGCTCCATGGCGATGCCGTATTTTCAGGCCTATCCGTGGCATGAGTATCGACGAAGTGGTGTGGCTTGATGAGAGGTGCATCAATTCTAGTCACGTTATCAAGCAGGGCTGGACACTTGACATGTAAAGAAAAAGAAGTGTCAATCCATTCTGTCAAGTGGGGGGGGGGGGGGTTGGGTTGTTTGAGGAAGGAGACCAGGCAGCGAGGTCATCGGTCTCATCGGATTAGGGAAGGAAGTCGGCCGTGCCCTTTCAGAGGAACCATCCCGGCATTTGCCTGGAGTGATTTAGGGAAATCATGTCAAGTGGGGTAGACCTACTTTTTATCATGTAGTCTCCTCGGAAGGGTTTCTCTCGGACAGTTCTCTGCATTTTGACATCTACATATATACTCCAGCCACAAAGCGGTGTGTGGCTGAGGGCACAATTCGCGCCGAAGTCATATTTCCCCCCGTCTGTTCCACTCGCGGATCGCGCGAGGGAAAAACGACTGTCTGAACGCCTCAGTACGAGCTCTAATTTCCCTTATGTTTGAATAGTGATCATTGCGCTATCTGAAAGTTGGTGGTAATTAATATATCCTCTACATCCTCTGCGAAGATAGGATTTCGGAATTTAGTGAGCAGCCCCTTCTGTTTAGCGCGCCGTCTATCTGCAAGTGTGTCCCACTTCAAACGTACTATGAGATTTGTAACGCTCTCGGGATGGCTAAATGTACCAGTCAAGAATCTTGCCGTTCTTCTTTGGACCTTCTCAATCTCTTGAATCAGACCCAACTGATAAGAGTCCCATACAGAGGAAAAATACTCTAAGACTGGACGAAGTAACGTATTGTAAGCTATTTCCTTTGTTGAAGGACTGCATCGCTTCAGGATTCTAACAATAAACCGCAATCTAGAGTTAAAAGAAAAGAGAGAGCATATTAACCTGCCGCTATGGCCGAGCGGTTCTAGGCGCTTCAATCCGGAACCGCGCTGATGCTACGGTCGCAGATTCGAATCTTGCCTCGGATATGGATGTGTGTGATGTCCTTAGGTTAGTTAGGTTTAAGTAATTCTAAGTCTAGAGTACTGATGACCTCAGATGTTAAGTCCCATAGTGCTTACAGCCATTTAAACCATTTAGACAGCGTATTATCGTGAAGAAATGTGGCATGTTAATTTTACATAGTGGTTCGTAGAATCGCTAATTCAAAATTTGAGGAAATCGCCAACAACTGTTGCAGAATATGTTCCTTACCACCATTTGTTGCTGACAAGGGATATAACATGGCAAAGTGAAAGGGGGAAATGATATACTGGCACCATCGCCATGCAGTTGATAGCTAAGCGTAGAAAAAAAAGGAGCCTATGCACCTAATCTCTCCATAAAACATAGTTCCTCATGTACAAAATCTACGAGCTGACAAAACCATATGAGCGTATAATCATTAAGCTACCAACTTGCAGCTGCCATTTCAACCTAACCGATTAATATGGGGACAATTTAAAAGGTTAGGTTGCTACGAATAATAATAAATTTAACCTTTCTGCAGTTCAAGTACTCACAGAAAAAGCTATGACGAACGTCACATCTAAAGACTGGAACATGTCCGACAAACATAAGTAGAGCTTCAGTGAAGGAGGTGATCGTTTCATTAAATAACAACAGTGACGGGTTATAGTGCTACCTGAAGCATCTCTCATAGTGACGAGAAGGGTGTTATCGGAGTTTTTCCATTATCACAAGAGAAATGAAGTACAGGCGGATCCAGCTGTATGTTTGAAGTGCGCTATTTTCAATTGTAAGTAGCCACACAACAAAATTATAGTGTCTCGTACGTTTGAATATATTAATGAGAAAGCCTCCAAATGACATTCGTCTGAGCAGTCTAGCCTATAACACACAAATTAAATATTACTGTTTACAGTATAATTGCTGCAATACTGAACTAATGTTTTTTGTATCGCTTTTGTTCTTTCTTCCAATACTGGTTGGTCTATATAAGATATTGTTTTCAACGCGATAAACGCGGGTAAATATTATATTTTGTTAAGTCAGAAATAAGGAGGTAGCTCAGACAAATTAATTACAGGTTACTTATAAACCTAGCGATTTTTTCTCGTAACGAAACTGTACGACCGATCGCTTAATACCTGACGCTTGAGAGGACTATTATATGTCATATTTGACTGAAATTATTGCGTGTTAGAAAACTCCGACAATGTTTCGGTTTAAAGTAGATGAAAATTTGATGTATTTTTAAGATTTAATTAGCTTAATATGTTCACCTATCTACAATACCAAAAACGTTCCCTTATGTCGAAAACTAGGTAACCCGTCATAAAATACAATTTCATAAGCTATCCGCTTATCATCTTAATAATTTGATGCGCAAATAAAACTGTAATGACAACTTAGTGGATCTCTTTCAGAACACACTGATGCAAGTTCCACATTTATAAAGTGAGTACATATAAGATTTTGAGCGAGATGAATGAAACGTAAGCTTATGCAAGAGTTCCGTGCGGGATATGGTTGCTATGCTCCGCATTTTCGAGTACTTCTGCCGAACTCTCAATTCTAAATTAATTCTGAACAGACTGTAATATCAAACATTGGCCTTATTTTGACGAAGAAATTTCTGGGTATTTGCGTTTGGAGCACAGTATTGTATGATTTTGAATCATGGGCGAAGGGAAACCGGAAAAGACACTCGAAGAGTTTGAGATATGGTGCTACAGAAAGTTGTTCAAAATTAAGAGGCTGATTAGATAAGAAATGAGGAAGATCTCTTCAGAATGACCGAGGAAAGAAATAAGTGGAAATACCGATCAAGAGACAGGACAGGGTGATGGGACATTTTTTAAGACATCAGGGATTAAGTTCCAAGGTAGTAGAGGGAGCTGTAGGTGGTAAAGGCGGTAGGGAAAGACAGGAATTGGGATTCATTAAAAAATAATTGAGGACGTAGGGAGCGAGCGTTACTACGAGTTAAAGAGGCTTTCACAAGAATGTCAGAAGGGTCATGACTAAAAAAAAAAGTTCCAGTCCCAGACCATGTCCTGTCATAACGGTGCCGCAATTATTTGTGTGTATGTGAAATCTTATGGGACTTAACGGCTAAGGTCGTCAGTCCCTAAGCTTACACACTACTTAACCTTAATCATCCTAAGGACAAACACACACACCCATGCATCAGGGAGGACTTGAACCTCCTCCGGGACCAGCCACACAGTCCATGACTGCAGCGCAATTATTTCATAGTGAAGATAGTCAGGAGTGGACTCTTGCAGAGCGATGTACTAACATAGCAAGCACATCGATAACTGTTGGTAGATCGACGCTCACAATCTTTACTGCCGCGCTTTAGTTCATTTAACAGAATACCGTGGAAATGCAGTCGCGTGACTAATTCTCCGTGCGTGACGCAGCCGTGTGCTGCCGTGTCACGTGCGCGCCCAGTCACGGAGGCCGCAGCACTGTGCTGCGCGTGCCAGTAAATTGGTATCTGTCATTAACTGGCGTTTGCGTCTGTGACCGACAAACGAACAGTTTACAGTTCGCAATAAACAACAGCGAGGGCTCTTGCAGACATAGAGAAATGTAAAGGGGCAGGAGAAGTAACGGAAAGAGCTGAATAACTTTTCGGGTACGTAATTCAGACAGAAGAAAAAATCACGTAATGGGTTCCTCAAGGTTCAGTCTTAGGTCCACTATTGTTCCTCATAAGTGTAAACGCTCTTCCTTGGCATATACAACAAGCAGAATTCGTTCTTTTTGCAGACGACGCTAGTATTGTAATCAGTACACAGAAACTGAAGAAATTGTAAACAATCTTCTTAAAAGTATCATTGACTTGATTTCTGTGAATGGTCTCACTCTCAGTTTTATAAGGACACAACATATTCAGTTCTGCACATCTATGGGTTCTACACTAATGATAAGTGTAACTAATGATGATGAAATAATAAATATGGTGAAAACTTCAAAATTCTTAGGTCATATTCATGAGAATTTAAACTAGAAAAAGCAGATTTTGGAACTTTATTCAGTTACATTTACGCTTAGAATCACTGAAAATCTTTGAGTTGACATATTTTCATCAAATAACGTCATATGAAATAATGTTCTCGGATAACTCATTTTACTCAAAAACGTGATGTAAGAATAATATGTGGTGCTCGTCCATGATCATCTTGTAGATATCTGTTTAAGGAGTTGGGCATTCTGACTACTGCTTCACATTCTATTTATTTCCCCATGAAGTTTGTTGTAAATATTCCACCACAGTTCAAAATGAACAATGATGTACGTAATTACAATACCAGAATGAAAATGGCGTTCATTACTCCACTTTAAGATTCTCTTTAGCACAAAAAGGAGTGCACAATTCTGCAACAAAAATTTATAAAATGTCTGACAAACAGCAAATAAAAATTTGAAAACAAACTTAGAAAGTTTCTCCTCGACAACTTCTTCTATACTGTATAAGAATTTCTATTACTGTAATACGTAGAATGTGCTGAGTAGGAATTACTAACTCGCATCTGTGTAAATTAAAAAAAAAAAGACTTCTAAATTTTCAGCATGTAGCCACATTTAGAATTTAGTTTGCGACGTTTTGAAATGACTTGTTCCAAATCATTACGATTTATTGTGCAAAATGATCCATAGAACATGCAACTAATGAACCAACTAACTATCTAAATACAAATTGTTGAGGCTTTCGTGGCCACTTGTTGACAAATTTGTCTATTGGTTTCTGTCTGGGGTTCTTCGGCCGACGTTCGTCTGATGATTTTACTGACGTTTCGCCAGCACGAGTGGCTGGCATTGTCAAAGCTTCACTCTCCAGTTCACCGTCGGCAATGGAGGGTGAAGCTTTGACAATGACAGCCACTCGTGCTGGCGAAACGTCAGTAAAATCACGAGATGAACTTCGGCCGAAGAACCCGAGACGGAAGCCAATAGGCTGTTTGTTAACTATCTAGAACCTGTTTCCAAAGGAAACTGGAGTAAAACTGACAGCTTGACGGTCACCAATTTATCATCAGTTTTTACCGTGGGCTGACTTGATAGTAAACGGAGTAGTGTAGCGTGTTACGCATTTAGTACTTCTTCAAAGTTAGCAGAGTCGCTCGTAGGACATCTGAGGCCTCCTTGGAATTAAACTGTGTGATTGGTAGGGGAGGGGGTGGGGCAGAAAACTGGTTTAGAAATATACATCTGTGCTGCGTCAGCCACCTCACGAAGTGAGACGAGAATACTTGAGGTATCAATATCATATCTCCCTTAGATGTTGCATCTACAAATTTCTCCGCATCATACCCCGCAGAACAATGGCTCGACTGATTAACAGCATGCTAAGTGTTCGGAAGTTCCAGGTAATCACTGGAAGCAACATAAGTAAGGTGAGGAAGCTGAACAACGGATTGCCTCAAGGATCAGTTCTCTCACCCTTACTGTTCAACCTATATCTATCTGATCTACCTGACACTTCGTCCAGAAAATACTGCTATGCCGATGACCTGGCTCTAGCCGTCAAACACCAGGAAATGAAGACAACAGAAGAGATTTTAGCCAATGACCTGTCTGCATTAGACAATTACTTCAAAATCTGGAGACTCCAACCCAGTGTGAGTAAAACAGAAGTGTGTTGCTTCCATCTAAATAACCAGTTGGCGAACGTAAAACTGGAGGTAAGTTTCAGAGGCAGAATTCTTCGTCACAACTGGAACACAAAATATCTTGGTGTCATCCTGGATCGTACACTATGCTTCAAACAACACCTTCTTAACTTAGCTCAAAAGCTGAGGACTCGAAACAACATCCTCCATAAGCTATGCGGAACTACCTGGGGATCTTCAGCAACCACCCTGCGAACTTCAGCTCTGGGCTTGGTATACTCAAGTGCTATTGTGCACCTGTCTGGATGAATAGTCATAATACAAGGCTTGTTGATACCCAGCTGAATACGACAATGCGCATAATATCTGGCACAATCAGATCTACTCCAGTTTATTGGCTTCCACTGTTAACCGGTATAATGCCTCCTGATCTACGCAGATGTACTGCCCTTATGAGAGAATTCCACAAGATCTCCAGGAATTCTAACCTACCCGTGCATAGCGACCTGCCACTTTTAAATCGCAAGAGACTGAAATCACGTCATCCAGCTCTGTGCGATGCTGCTGACATGGTTGCTAAGAATTTCTAACCTCTTGAAGAATGGAAAGGTCGGTGGGAAGTAGTGACAGATGTGCACCTGCGTAACATCTTCTCATGTGCTAAACTTCCAAGTGGATTCGACTTACCACGCAAGACCTGGTCTACTCTCAACAGATGCAGGGATGCTCTCTGTAAGTGGAAGAAGCTGCCTGGTCCAGCCTGTGACTGCGGGGCTCCATACCAGACTGTTCACCGCATTGTCAGTGAATGCAGGATTCGAGCCTATCACGGCGCCAAAGAGGACTTCCTGCTAGCAACTCCAGATGCAGTGCGCTGGATTGAAGGACTGGATATTCAGTTGTAAAGACAAACTTAAGTTTATTGTGTGTCAATATGTACATATGTATATGTAATTTCATGATATGTCTGTATTAGCCATACGCTAAATAAATAGTTGCATTCGTGGATGCCATCTTTTGTCCCAATCCATCACCTTCGCTTTAGAACTGTTTCTTTTCAAGTGACATTCTTTTCCTCTAACTTTATTCACGTTATTTAGCAAGGCGTTAAGTTCCTTTTCGCTTTCACCTAAAACAGCTGCCTCATCAGCATACCTCAACATATTTATTCACTTTTCATTTATTACTGCACATATCGTTAATGTACTGACTCTTTCAAGTGCTTCACCTACGTACAGGTTAAACATAATTGGTGATCGTGACATTCTTGCCGTATTATTTCCAGAATCTGTACTTGTTCCTGTGCTGAGTGCTCTTAAATAAAAGCCGACTCCTTTTTGTAAAAGTTTCATATCATCTTTTGGTCTCTGCACTCTGTTCTAAATTTCCTCAAACATTTCTCCAAGTTTTTTATTACCACTCACTTTCTACACATCTACAAAAGCCTTATATATTGTTCATGTACTTTCCATCTGTTTTTCTATAACCGTCGCCAGAATTCCTTCTCTGGTTCCTCGGCTTTTTGGAAGCCAGAAAAAAATCCAGCGCAGCAAAGCAGGCGAACGTGTAGGCGAACTGAACCTGTGCAGCCACCAGGAAAGAGGTGAGTGTGTGCTTCACTTGCCGCAAGCAGTTAGTGAGCTGGTCATCCTATGTGCTAGTGCCACATTATAATATCTACGTCGTTCAAGTAGTACTTTGTCTAGGCGAGAGGGTAGCAGTTGGGTAATAAATTTTGCGTATCTGTTAGACTGAGTTTTCTTCTAGGAAGTGAGGAATAATTAACTCTACGTAATTTCTGATAATGGTACATTAAATTTTCAAGCACCACTGACTCCGATAAACGACCTGCTTCACCCAGTATGGATTCTCAGCAGCTGAGATATGTATGTTTCCTACATAGAGCTTTCCACGATTTTATAGATTGCTTCATAGATAAATAGAATACTTCGAAGAAAGGACCTATTGTCGTTATACTGAACCGTAATCCCATTTGTCTTCTACATACCCGCTGGTTAAACTGTTTGTGAAATACACCGGGTACCGTGGTGGAGCAACACTCATTCTGGTTTTTCGACTATCGTACATTTCTATTATTTGGGGAAATCACGAATTTTGTTGTAAGAAAGCTATGTTCATAATAGAAATGTTAAGTTCTGGGTACTGTCATTCTCTGAAACTACTTATCAGAGTTCGGAAACTGAAAGGCGGTTGATCTCAAATAGATACACGTCGCTAACAGTAGAAACTACTGCAGTTTCATTTGAAAAAGCGATGTTCATGCCGATATCTCTGTAATTAATATAGCTGTGAGAAGATACTATACGATGGATAGTGAAGACTTTCTTATAATTCATTTTTGTGTATACAGAAGTATAATATCTCAGATGCTTCCGGAAACACCTGAGCTTGGCTGAATCAACTTGTTCGTTAACGAAACCAATGGATAAAGAACAGAACCATAGGAAAAGCTGAACTCTATAACACCACAGAACCTACTTTGTTGCCTGTTTGTCGATACTTGATTACATCTTTCTGGTTCCTGCGAGCTAAATACTCAACTTAACCATTCCTGAGGTGTTCTCTTAGTTTCGCTGTTTTATCCCAACTAAGTAGGAGTGTAACGTGGTTCGTAAGGTAAAATATTTTCGTAAAATTGAAGTTGGAAGCTAAAATTGTCAAATGAGTTTTTATTCATGCAAATGTAGTGCTAATTTGGCCTGACAAGAAACATAGCCAGTTATGTAATTGACCTATAATTATCTACATTATCTTTTTTTGGTAAAAGTTGTTTCTGTAACTAGTATTTAATTTATCTGAAAAAGTAACTGGCTCTTTTCTGCATTGGGGACATTGTAGCTACAGCACGTCTACTTGCTGAGAAAATGTTTATCGCCTGCAAACTGCAGAACAATGGTAACAACGGCAGATACACGGTGTACAACCTTGGTTATAAAATGACACTTTTTTTTATAAATATAGTTAATGGAATCGCAATATAGCCGTCAGGAAAACATAAATACAGGGTGGGCAAATTAAAAATGCACCTAGAGACAGGCAACCCGTCCAACCCAGGGCAGGTGTTGTAAAGTGGGTCATTTTTAATTTGTCCTCCCTATAATTCAATCCTAATCATAATGCGTGCCTTGACATAAACTCTGTGCTATTCACACATACCATTATATTTGTTCATCATTACTGGCTTTTCTTTAAGAGAAAGAAATCATCTATCATACTTTTCAGATAGATAAAGGCACTCATCCGGAACCAACTCCAGTATAATTTCAATACATGTATCGCTTTTCCAAGGCAGTGGGTACATATGCAACATTACTACTCTAAGTTCCTTCATTCTTAAATGTTTATTGTACATATTTCATGGTGTCAGATTGTTGTTGTTGTTGTTGTGGTCTTCAGTCCTGAGACTGGTTTGATGCAGCTCTCCATGCTACTCTATCCTGTCCAAGCTTCTTCATCTCCCAGTACCTACTGCAACCTACATCCTTCTGAATCTGCTTAGTGTATTCATCTCTTGGTCTCCCCCTACGATTTTTACCCTCCACGCTGCCCTCCAATACTAAATTGGTGATCCCTTGATACCTCAGAACATGTCTTACCAACCGATCCCTTCTTCCGGTCAAGTTGTGCCACAAACTCCTCTTCTCCCCAATCCTATTCAGTACCTCCTCATTAGTTACGTGATCTACCCATCTAATCTTCAGCATTCTTCTGTAGCACCACATTTCGAAAGCTTCTATTCTCTTCTTGTCCAAACTATTTACTGTCCATGTTTCACTTCCATACCTGGCTACACTCCATACAAATACTTTCAGAAAAGACTTCCTGACACTTAAATCTATACTCGATGTTAACAAATTTCTCTTCTTCAGAAACGCTTTCCTTGCCATTGCCAGTCTACATTTTATATCCTCTCTACTTCGACCATCATCAGTTATTTTGCTCCCCAAATAGCAAAACTCCTTTACTACTTTAAGTGTCTCATTTCCTAATCTAATACCCTCAACATCACCCGACTTAATTCGACTACATTCCATTATCCTCGTTTTGCTTTTGTTGATGTTCATCTTATATCCTCCCTTCAAGACACCATCCATTCCGTTCAACTGCTCTTCCAAGTCCTTTGCTGTCTCTGATAGAATTACAATGTCATCGGCGAACCTCAAAGTTTTTATTTCTTCTCCATGGATTTTAATACCTACTCCGAATTTTTCTTTTGTTTCCTTTACTGCTTGCTCAATATACAGATTGAATAACATCGGGGAGAGGCTACAACCCTGTCTCACTCCCTTCCCAACCACTGCTTCCCTTTCATGTCCCTCGACTCTTATAACTGCCATCTGGTTTCTGTACAAATTGTAAATAGCCTTTCGCTCCCTGTATTTTACCCCTGCCACTTTTAGAATTTGAAAGAGAGTATTCCAGTCAACATTGTCAAAAGCTTTCTCTAAGTCTACAAATTCTAGAAACGTAGGTTTGCCTTTTTTTAATCTTTCTTCTAAGATAAGTCGTAAGGTCAGTATTGCCTCACGTGTTCCAGTATTTCTACGGAATCCAAACTGATCTTCCCCGAGGTCGGCTTCTACAAGTTTTTCCATTCGTCTGTAAAGAATTCGTGTTAGTATTTTGCAGCCGTGACTTATTAAACTGATTGTTCGGTAATTTTCACAACACCTGCTTTCTTTGGGATTGGGATTATTATATTCTTCTTGAAGTCTGAGGGTATTTCGCCTGTGTCAGATTATAAATGTCATTATCATTCTCACTTTGCAGCCATCATGTATCTAAAGTTTAATTGCGTCACGTAGGCGCGAAATTACCGCTAAGAGCCTACTCAGGAGAGTGGCTTTTTTAGGTTACGCATTTGTTTCCTATATATTACATAGACAGTTCTCTTGTTCTCTTAAACACTCATTAAATTAATATCAGCATCATTCGACACTTTCAGTACCAATGCTTACGTACTTGTTACGATACTCTGAAAGTCTCGAATAGCGGTCAATGGCTTTACCCCATGTATCGAAACAATGGTATCGACGCTTACTCATGCCGGTAACATTAGAACGTTCCTACTCGATACGTGGTTTACAATAACAGAAGATACGCAAGAGATTTATGCACAGCTCATTTGAAAAACACAGCTGGACTGATCTCTTTCCGAGCTTGCATACTGGTCGCTCTTCCAATGTTCCTCCCTTCGCCAGTCTGTTCAGAGAGGACATATAATTCATGCTTGCTACTTGGCTTTTCCTGTTTTGTGAATTGTACTGTGTAACAAATGTAGGCGTTATAACTGGACGTGCCCTCTTTTTAAAAAAATAACTCGCCTTGCTAGCTAAAGAGTAATGCCGTAAAAATATTTCATCTGCGAAATCTGTACGTTTACTTACTTTGTTTCTAAGACACCTTCGATGTATTTGTCATTTGACATTACCTTGATCTAAGATTTTCTTGCATCCTCTGGTGACTTACTCAAAACTCAGCTGACAAATGAATGCCGCCGTGCGACACTTACCTGAAACAGAAAAACGAGGTAGAAGTTAGAAACAATGCAAAATCAATATACGATATCAAAACGTTAATTTAACATTATAGTTTCCGTGCCATAATCAGAATAGTGCAATTCAAACTAGTGACAAACAATTGACTGCGAAGTCAACTTTGTGACGTTTACATTTCGATAAAACACACTTCCTCAGAGTTACCGACCGTTGTGGCCGAGCGGTTCTAGGCGCTTCAGGCTGGAACCTCGCGACCGCTACGGTCGCAGGTTCGAATCCTGCCTTGGGCATGGATGTGTGTGCTGCCCTTAGGTTAGTTAGGTTTAAGTAGTTCTAAGTTCTAGGGGACTGATGTCCTCAGATGTTAAGTCCCATAGTGGTTCAAATGGCTCTGAGCACTATGGGACTTAACATCTTAGGTCATCAGTCCCCTAGAACTTAGAACTACTTAAACCTAACTAACCTAAGGACATCACACACATCCATGCCCGAGGCAGGATTCGAACCTGCGACCGTAGCAGTCCCGCGGCTCCGAACTGCAGCGCCTAGAACCGCTAGACCACCGCGGCCGGCAAGTCCCATAGTGGTCAGAGCCATTTGAACCATTTGAACCTCCAAAGTTCTTCCAGCGGTTGAAGTATAATTTTAAAAGATCTGATAAACATCTAAATGCATACGGCCTTGAGGCAATAGTGGCACCGTTTCCCGTCAGGTCACCGAAGTTAAGTGCTATCGAGCTTGACTATCACTTGGAGGGGTTACCGTCCATGTCTACCGAGCGCTGATGGCAAGCTGGGTGCATTTAGCCCCTGTGAGACCAACTGAGAAGCTACTTGACAGAAAAGTAGCAGCTCCGGTCACGAAAATTGACAACGGCTGGTAGAGCAATGTGATGAACACATGCCCCTCCATCCGCATCCAGTGACACCTGACAGTGAGGACGACATGGCGGTCGGTCAGTACCGTTGGGCCTTCCAAAGCCTGTTAGGACGCATTTTGGGTTAGATAAATGTCCGTCTATGGCTTTGATGACGTATTTATTAGACTCAGAACGTATAGCAGAGACAAACTTAAACTGCAGTCTGAGGGGCACCAACAACGGTCGCCATACGCCAGCTCTCATGTCGTCTGCAGACAGCTTGGTCAGAATGCGCTGTCTACTTCGTCAGTTTTTGGCGAGATGACTGCAGGTACTGCACTGCGAGTTACCCTTCGTTCTTTTCTTATTTACTGGAATAACGAAACACGTTTTACGAATATACGAGATGAAGAGGGGAACGATCAATCGCATACTCGAGATTATTAGTGCTGACATTGAAAAACAAGGCTAGAGACACTCTGCACAACTTCAGATAAATTCAGCAAAACAGACATACGTCAGTTAAATTTCAATAACCGTCATTCATGTGACGGACAAATATAAAGATACTGTGAACACCTAAAGCCCTGTAAAGTGAAAACACATTCATTATATTTTCAAATCAACTCAAATAATGTAATCAACACCCCACAAGCGTAGAAACCCTAGTAAGCGATAATAATTCGTAGACACCAACGCTCACTTGCCATAATCAAAAGAGGTCCACTACAGTAAATTTAAGCATCAAAATTAACATACGCCATCTTTCTCACTTGAACATATAATTTTTTAAGTTTGTAACATAGGCCCAATATGTCCAATAGACATGTTCCCTGTGCTGCATATGACATGCTGTCTTAGGTATAGACATAGTACTGAAGTGGCAGAACAGGTACAGACCACGCATAATGTAATGCGAGGTAAAACTGAAATTAATATTATTAAATTGTTACAGTGTTTGAAAGTTGTGGTTTTCAGTGAAGTAAGTGTATTAGATCGTACGTTCAGGGACATATCCCTATTATGATATTTCTCATCTCAGTATGCCGCAAACTCCTGCTTTTCTTATACTAAACTTGCAACTTTCTCGCAATTCTTCTTTTGCCTGTGGAAACTGTGACCCCCCCCCCCCCAAAAAAAAAAAATGACTGATTTGAATTCTAAATTCTACCGACTGCCGGCCAAAGTTAGTGCCTCCGTGTGTTGAAATTGGTTGCACTAAATTCACACATGTTCTGGCATACTAATTTGAAAAGACTTGGACTGATGTTTGTTGTTGGAGGAAGTGATCACAGCATTAAGATAGGGTTACACAAGTCACAAAATTGCATATTCCCGACAATATATCCCGACAATGTTGTCCAGCAACATTGTGGCCACAGGACTTGCAGCCACATGTACTGCAACATCAATGGCGACTGTTGACCTGCAATCTTTGCGGCTTCAGAAAATTTAGCTATTGGACTGAAGCTGGATACTGGTTTCCAGGATTTTACCACTAAAACCGTTACAAATATGAGAGTGTATACACATTGCAACCGAATTGCCGACCACCTTTAGGTGTTTAGCTGCTAATCATTTGTACATAAGTTTATTTATTTATTTGTTTATTCGGACCACTCTAGCCAACTTTATACAAAGAATTTTCCAGTTTTCTGTCAGCCCAGTACTTCTTCATTCTCTCGAATTTTATCCTTCTTTCTTCATCGGAAATCACCCTTCCTATTGTCTGTTTGTTAATTCTCGTTTGCAGTCTGGTTTGTTTGTCTGTGAGTTTCCTGGTTTTGTCAGTTTTGTTCCTTAGGTCTTCCAATGTAGCCTGTAGTTCATCCATATCTTCTTTGGTTTCTGTAATCCACTTAATGTTGTACTTACTATTCCACAATTTTTCTGTTATTCACCTGATGATCCTGTTCTCTGGATTTCTGATTAGATGTCCGAAAAATGAAATGCGTTTCTTCCTGATTGTACTCATTACCGGTTCTATTTACTTGTAGACCGTTTCATTTGTAGCTACTCTCCAGTGTCCATCTTTCTGGTACCATTTCCTGATGCACGTTCTGATGTTTCTTCTCTCTATTTTGAGTATTTTGTCTATTTGTGCAATGTTAGTTGTTTTGAAAGTGGTTTCACTTGCGTATGTTATTTCTGGTTGAGTGACTGTTTTGTAGCGTTTTAATTTTATTGCTATTGACAGGCTCTTTTTGTTGTAGGTGTTCTTGGCAATATATTGTCCTCCAGTCAACTTGTTTATTCTGTTACGCCATGTTGGCTTTTCATTCAGGTTATATGTTATGATTTCTCCCAGATACTTAAATTTATCTACAATTTTGATTTCTTGGTTTCCTATGGCAATTTTGTTTATGAGTGGCGGGTCAGTTAACATGATGACTGTTTTTTCAAAGAATATTCCAACACCAATTTTCTCTGCTATTTCCTCCAGTGAGATAATTTGTTGTTTGGTTTCCTGAATACTGTTGGACAAGAGAGCAAGGTCATCAGAAGTTTAATATACCACTTTTAAATTCATTATTCATTAATAACCATAGTGGCACCAAAAGTATGTAATGCTTTGGTAGAAGTACTGAATGATTTTATTCAGAGAAGTCTGAAACCAGAACACAATTTTTATTTTGAGTTTGGCCGCCATCACACGCCAGTGTTTGCACTATCGCTTCCTGCTTCGGTTATGTCTCAAGATTGTACGAAACTTGTGGTGTCAAACGCAAACCACGTGGATGAAGAGCCACCTGTATTCCCAACTTTCCTATGCAACTAGCATAGGACTGGAGACTTCAGAGTATTTTGTATGCCTCATCAAGCGAGATTGTGCTTGGCAACAGCTTGTCAACCGCTTCTTTTTCAGATTGCAATGATTGTATACGTTATTTACTACGTTCCATAGTTCCGGGTACTGATCAACCGCATTTATAAAATTCATAGTTATCTCGTTTGTCCATTTCTTCATTGCAGAGACACGACGAGAAACAACTACAAAATGTTCAAATAAGTGTGAATTCGTAAGGGACCAAACTGCTGAGGTCATCGGTCCCCAGACTTACACACTACTTAAAAAATGGCTCTGAGCACTATGGTACTTAACAGCTGAGGTCATCAGTCCCCTACTACTTAAACTTAACTAACCTAAGGACGTCACACACATCCATGCCCGAGGCAGGATTCAAACATGTGTTCGTAGCAGTCGCGCGGTTCCAGACTGAAGCGCCTAGAACCTTAAATTAACTTAACGCTAAGGACAACACTCACACCTATGCCCGAGGGAGGACTCGAACCTCCAGCGGGAGGAGCCGCACGATTAGTGACATGGCGGCTCTAACCGCGCGGCCACTACGCGCGGCTGAAACAACTACAGAACAAATTAGAATTATATTAATACCTTCAGCTGTTGGCGGGCGTTGATATACGAGGGCAGTTCAATAAGTAATGCAACACATTTTTTTTCTGAAACAGGGGTTGTTTTATTCAGCATTGAAATACACCAGGTTATTCCCCAATCTTTTAGCTACACAACACTATTTTTCAACGTAATCTCCATTCAATGCTACGGCCTTACGCCACCTTGAAATGAGGGCCTGTATGCCTGCGCGGTACCATTCCACTGGTCGATGTCGGAGCCAACGTCGTACTGCATCAATAACTTCTTCATCATCTGCGTAGTGCGTCCCACGGATTGCGTCCTTCATTGGGCCAAACATATGGAAATCCGACGGTGCGAGATCGGGGCTGTAGGGTGCATGAGGAAGAACAGTCCACTGAAGTTTTGTGAGCTCCTCTCGGGTGCGAAGACTTGTGTGAGGTCTTGCGTTGTCATGAAGAAGGAGAAGTTCGTTCTGATTTTTGTGCCTACGAACACGCTGAAGTCGTTTCTTCAATTTCTGAAGAGTAGCACAATACACTTCAAAGTTGATCGTTTGACCATGGGGAAGGACATCGAACAGAATAACCCCTTCAGCGTCCCAGAAGACTGTAACCGTGACTTTACCGGCTGAGGGTATGGCTTTAAACTTTTTCTTGGTAGGGGAGTGGGTGTGGCGCCACTCCATTGATTGCCGTTTTGTTTCAGGTTCGAAGTGATGAACCCATGTTTCATCGCCTGTAACAATCTTTGACAAGAAATTGTCACCCTCAGCCACATGACGAGCAAGCAATTCCGCACAGATGGTTCTCCTTTGCTCTTTATGGTGTTTCGTTAGACAACGAGGGACCCAGTGGGAACAAACCTTTGAATATCCCAATTGGTGAACAATTGTGACAGCACTACCAACAGAGATGTCAAGTTGAGCACTGAGTTGTTTGATGGTGATCCGTCGATCATCTCGAACGAGTGTGTTCGCACGCTCCGCCATTGCAGGAGTCACAGCTGTGCACGGCCGGCCCGCACGCGGGAGATCAGACAGTCTTGCTTGACCTTGCGGCGATGATGACACACGCTTTGCCCAACAACTCACCGTGCTTTTGTCCACTGCCAGATCACCGTAGACATTCTGCAAGCGCCTATGAATATCTGAGATGCCCTGGTTTTCCGCCAAAAGAAACTCGATCACTGCCTGTTGTTTGCAACGCACATCCGTTACAGACGCCATTTTAACAGCTTCGTACAGCGCTGCCACCTGACGGAAGTCAATGAAACTATACGAGACGAAGCGGGAATGTTTGAAAATATTCCACAAGAAATTTCCGGTTTTTTCAACCGAAATTGGCCGAGAAAAAAAAAAGATGTGTTGCATTACTTATTGAACTGCCCTCGTATATCAACAGGACAGGTGAAAATATGTTCCCCGCCCGAGACTCTAACCCGGGATCTCCTGCTTACATGGCAGACGCTCTGTCCATCTGAGTCACCGAGGGCACAGAGGATAGTGTGACTGCAGGGACTATCTCGCGCACGCCTCCCGCGAGACCGACATTCTGACCATGTATGTCCACACACTACATTCGTAGTGTCCCACGCCAACACACTCATTACTCGTGAAACTGGCGATGACCTTCTTCCTCCGTGCGGAAGTACACATATTCCCCGAACTCTTACGGGACATAGTAAGAATGTCTTCCACGAGTAATGAGTGTGTTGGGGTGAGACACTACGAATGTAGTGTGTGGACATACATGGTCAGAATGTCGGTCTTGCGGGAGGCGTGCGCGAGATAGTCTCTGCAGTCACATTATCCTCTGTGCCGTCGGTGACTCAGATGGACAGAGCGTCTGCCATGTAAGCAGGAGATCCTGGGTTCGAGTCCCGGGCGAGGCACTCATTTTCACCTGTCCTGTTGATATATATCAACGCCCGTCAGCAGCTGACGGTATTAATATAATTCTAATTCCATTCTAGACGGCTGCAGGTCATCATTGATGTCTGTTCTTTCGGACATGTCCAAAAGAACAGACACCATATCCATACAAGTAACTACAGAACATGTGACTATATGTATATTTATGCGCAGACTTTGGAACAAAGGCGAAACAATACTGTTTTCGCTCAGGCACATGACTGCAGCGCTACCTGTGAGAGAAGCAGGAAACAAAGGTGAGAACGAGATGGATGCATTTGCGGTACAGACACGTGCAGAGGTTTATACTCTCCTACAATACGAAATATTTTCCAGCCTTGGTGGCGGCAATATATCGGGAACTACATGCAACAGCCTGCTTCATCACCAGTGAAGCAAAGCGAACATATTCTGTCAGAACTTACAGCAGAACGAGTCGCACGTGAGTGGGGAAGTCTTGCCTCACAAAACACAAAACAGTCATCGTACTTTGGGAGGCAAGCCAGCCAAACGAGGTGTGGAAATACTTGACACACCAGTAACCACAGAAGAGTTTCGTATAAGTGATGCAAGGAATAGCAAACCCGAAGCAAGTGCAGCCAAAAATGGTTCAAATGGCTCTGAGCACTATGGGACTTAACTGCTGAGGTCATTAGTCCCCTACAACTTAGAACTACTTAAACCTAACTAACCTAATAACATCACACACATCCATGCCCGAGGCAGGATTCGAACCTGCGACCGTAGCGGTCTCGCGGTTCCAGACTGTAGCGCCTAGAACCGCACGGCCACTCCGGCCGGCCAAGTGCAGCCCGTGAGCGTATCCACTGAAGTGACAAAAGTCGTGCGTTAGCGATATGCACATTTACCGATGATGGTAGCATCGCGTATACAGGAACAAAAGGGCAGTGATGGTGGAGCTGACATTTGCACTCAGATGATTCGTGTAAAAACATTTCCGACGCGATTATGGTCGCACGACGTCAAATAAGAGATTCTGAAAGCGAAATGTTAGTTGGAGCTAGACGCAGGGGACATTCCTTTTCGGAAACCGTTCTGTAATTGAGTATTCCGAGATCCGTAGTGTCGGGAGCGTACTCAGAATACCAAACTTTAGGCATTACCTCTTATCACAAACAACACAGTGGCCGAAGCCGTTCGCTTAACGACCGAGAGCAGCGCCGTTTGCGTAGAGTTGTCAGTGCTAACAGACAAGCAACACTGTGAAAATAACCGCAGACATAAATGTGAGCCGTACGCCGAACGTATCCATGTGGACAGTACGACGAAAACTGGCTGTAATCGGCTACGGCAGCAGACAACCGACGCGAGTGTTCATGCTAACAGCACGACAGCGGCTGCAGCTCACATCCTGGGCTCGTGAACATATTATTTGGACCCTAGACAACTGCGAAATCATGGCCTGGTCAGATGAGCCAATTGGTAGGAGCTGATGTTAGGGTTCGAGTGTGGTGCCGACTCCACGAAGCCATGGACCCAAACTATGGACACGGCTCTGTGGAACCTGCTGGTGGCTCCGTAATGGTGTGGGCTGTGTTTACATGGAATGCACTGGGTCCTCTGGCCCAAATGAACTGATCATTGACTGGAAATGGCCATGTTTGGCTACTTGTAGGTCATTTTCAGCCGTTCATGGACTTGCATGTTCCCGAACAACGATGAAATTGTTATGGATAACAATGTGCCATGTCACCGGGCCTCGAGTGTCAATTCTAAGGGCCCGGGTTCGAGTCCCGGCTGGGTCTGAGATTTTCTCCGCTCACGAATTGGGTGTTGTGTTGTCCTAATCATCATCATTTCATCCCTATCGACGCACAAGTCGCCGAAGTGGCGTCAAATCGAAATACAGCTGCGAAATCATGGCCTGGTCAGATGAGCCAATTGGTAGGAGCTGATGTTAGGGTTCGAGTGTGGTGCAGACTCCACGAAGCCATGGACCCAAGCTATGAACACGGCTCTGTGGAACCTGTTGGTGGCTCCATAATGGTGTGGGCTGTGTTTACATGGAATGGACTGGGTCCTATGGCCCAAATGAACTGATCATTGACTGGAAATGGCCCTGTTTGGCTACTTGGAGATCATTTTCAGCCGTTCATGGACTTGCATGTTCCCGAACAACGATGAAATTGTTATGGATAACAATGTGCCATGTCACCGGGCCTCGAGTGTCAATTCTAAGGGCCCGGGTTCGAGTCCCGGCTGGGTCTGAGATTTTCTCCGCTCACGAATTGGGTGTTGTGTTGTCCTAATCATCATCATTTCATCCCTATCGACGCACAAGTCGCCGAAGTGGCGTCAAATCGAAAGACAGCTGCGAAATCATGGCCTGGTCAGATGAGCCAATTGGTAGGAGCTGATGTTAGGGTTCGAGTGTGGTGCAGACTCCACGAAGCCATGGACCCAAGCTATGAACACGGCTCTGTGGAACCTGTTGGTGGCTCCATAATGGTGTGGGCTGTGTTTACATGGAATGGACTGGGTCCTATGGCCCAAATGAACTGATCATTGACTGGAAATGGCCCTGTTTGGCTACTTGGAGATCATTTTCAGCCGTTCATGGACTTGCATGTTCCCGAAAAACGATGAAATTGTTATGGATAACAATGTGCCATGTCACCGGGCCTCGAGTGTCAATTCTAAGGGCCCGGGTTCGAGTCCCGGCTGGGTCTGAGATTTTCTCCGCTCACGAATTGGGTGTTGTGTTGTCCTAATCATCATCATTTCATCCCTATCGACGCACAAGTCGCCGAAGTGGCGTCAAATCGAAAGACAACTGCGAAATCATGGCCTGGTCAGATGAGCCAATTGGTAGGAGCTGATGTTAGGGTTCGAGTGTGGTGCAGACTCCACGAAGCCATGGACCCAAGCTATGAACACGGCTCTGTGGAACCTGTTGGTGGCTCCATAATGGTGTGGGCTGTGTTTACATGGAATGGACTGGGTCCTATGGCCCAAATGAACTGATCATTGACTGGAAATGGCCCTGTTTGGCTACTTGGAGATCATTTTCAGCCGTTCATGGACTTGCATGTTCCCGAACAACGATGAAATTGTTATGGATAACAATGTGCCATGTCACCGGGCCACGAGTGTCAATTCTAAGGGCCCGGGTTCGAGTCCCGGCTGGGTCTGAGATTTTCTCCGCTCACGAATTGGGTGTTGTGTTGTCCTAATCATCATCATTTCATCCCTATCGACGCACAAGTCGCCGAAGTGGCGTCAATTCGAAAGACAACTGCGAAATCATGGCCTGGTCAGATGAGCCAATTGGTAGGAGCTGATGTTAGGGTTCGAGTGTGGTGCAGACTCCACGAAGCCATGGACCCAAGCTATGAACACGGCTCTGTGGAACCTGTTGGTGGCTCCATAATGGTGTGGGCTGTGTTTACATGGAATGGACTGGGTCCTATGGCCCAAATGAACTGATCATTGACTGGAAATGGCCCTGTTTGGCTACTTGGAGATCATTTTCAGCCGTTCATGGACTTGCATGTTCCCGAACAACGATGAAATTGTTATGGATAACAATGTGCCATGTCACCGGGCCTCGAGTGTCAATTCTAAGGGCCCGGGTTCGAGTCCCGGCTGGGTCTGAGATTTTCTCCGCTCACGAATTGGGTGTTGTGTTGTCCTAATCATCATCATTTCATCCCTATCGACGCACAAGTCGCCGAAGTGGCGTCAAATCGAAAGACAGCTGCGAAATCATGGCCTGGTCAGATGAGCCAATTGGTAGGAGCTGATGTTAGGGTTCGAGTGTGGTGCAGACTCCACGAAGCAATGGACCCAAGCTATGAACACGGCTCTGTGGAACCTGTTGGTGGCTCCATAATGGTGTGGGCTGTGTTTACATGGAATGGACTGGGTCCTATGGCCCAAATGAACTGATCATTGACTGGAAATGGCCCTGTTTGGCTACTTGGAGATCATTTTCAGCCGTTCATGGACTTGCATGTTCCCGAACAACGATGAAATTGTTATGGATAACAATGTGCCATGTCACCGGGCCTCGAGTGTCAATTCTAAGGGCCCGGGTTCGAGTCCCGGCTGGGTCTGAGATTTTCTCCACTCACGAATTGGGTGTTGTGTTGTCCTAATCATCATCATTTCATCCCTATCGACGCACAAGTCGCCGAAGTGGCGTCAAATCGAAAGACAGCTGCGAAATCATGGCCTGGTCAGATGAGCCAATTGGTAGGAGCTGATGTTAGGGTTCGAGTGTGGTGCAGACTCCACGAAGCCATGGACCCAAGCTATGAACACGGCTCTGTGGAACCTGTTGGTGGCTCCATAATGGTGTGGGCTGTGTTTACATGGAATGGACTGGGTCCTATGGCCCAAATGAACTGATCATTGACTGGAAATGGCCCTGTTTGGCTACTTGGAGATCATTTTCAGCCGTTCATGGACTTGCATGTTCCCGAAAAACGATGAAATTGTTATGGATAACAATGTGCCATGTCACCGGGCCTCGAGTGTCAATTCTAAGGGCCCGGGTTCGAGTCCCGGCTGGGTCTGAGATTTTCTCAGCTCACGAATTGGGTGTTGTGTTGTCCTAATCATCATCATTTCATCCCTATCGACGCACAAGTCGCCGAAGTGGCGTCAAATCGAAAGACAACTGCGAAATCATGGCCTGGTCAGATGAGCCAATTGGTAGGAGCTGATGTTAGGGTTCGAGTGTGGTGCAGACTCCACGAAGCCATGGACCCAAGCTATGAACACGGCTCTGTGGAACCTGTTGGTGGCTCCATAATGGTGTGGGCTGTGTTTACATGGAATGGACTGGGTCCTATGGCCCAAATGAACTGATCATTGACTGGAAATGGCCCTGTTTGGCTACTTGGAGATCATTTTCAGCCGTTCATGGACTTGCATGTTCCCGAACAACGATGAAATTGTTATGGATAACAATGTGCCATGTCACCGGGCCTCGAGTGTCAATTCTAAGGGCCCGGGTTCGAGTCCCGGCTGGGTCTGAGATTTTCTCCGCTCACGAATTGGGTGTTGTGTTGTCCTAATCATCATCATTTCATCCCTATCGACGCACAAGTCGCCGAAGTGGCGTCAAATCGAAAGACAACTGCGAAATCATGGCCTGGTCAGATGAGCCAATTGGTAGGAGCTGATGTTAGGGTTCGAGTGTGGTGCAGACTCCACGAAGCCATGGACCCAAGCTATGAACACGGCTCTGTGGAACCTGTTGGTGGCTCCATAATGGTGTGGGCTGTGTTTACATGGAATGGACTGGGTCTTATGGCCCAAATGAACTGATCATTGACTGGAAATGGCCCTGTTTGGCTACTTGGAGATCATTTTCAGCCGTTCATGGACTTGCATGTTCCCGAACAACGATGAAATTGTTATGGATAACAATGTGCCATGTCACCGGGCCTCGAGTGTCAATTCTAAGGGCCCGGGTTCGAGTCCCGGCTGGGTCTGAGATTTTCTCCGCTCACGAATTGGGTGTTGTGTTGTCCTAATCATCATCATTTCATCCCTATCGACGCACAAGTCGCCGAAGTGGCGTCAAATCGAAAGACAACTGCGAAATCATGGCCTGGTCAGATGAGCCAATTGGTAGGAGCTGATGTTAGGGTTCGAGTGTGGTGCAGACTCCACGAAGCCATGGACCCAAGCTATGAACACGGCTCTGTGGAACCTGTTGGTGGCTCCATAATGGTGTGGGCTGTGTTTACATGGAATGGACTGGGTCCTATGGCCCAAATGAACTGATCATTGACTGGAAATGGCCCTGTTTGGCTACTTGGAGATCATTTTCAGCCGTTCATGGACTTGCATGTTCCCGAACAACGATGAAATTGTTATGGATAACAATGTGCCATGTCACCGGGCCTCGAGTGTCAATTCTAAGGGCCCGGGTTCGAGTCCGGCTGGGTCTGAGATTTTCTCCGCTCACGAATTGGGTGTTGTGTTGTCCTAATCATCATCATTTCATCCCTATCGACGCACAAGTCGCCGAAGTGGCGTCAAATCGAAAGACAGCTGCGAAATCATGGCCTGGTCAGATGAGCCAATTGGTAGGAGCTGATGTTAGGGTTCGAGTGTGGTGCAGACTCCACGAAGCCATGGACCCAAGCTATGAACACGGCTCTGTGGAACCTGTTGGTGGCTCCATAATGGTGTGGGCTGTGTTTACATGGAATGGACTGGGTCCTATGGCCCAAATGAACTGATCATTGACTGGAAATGGCCCTGTTTGGCTACTTGGAGATCATTTTCAGCCGTTCATGGACTTGCATGTTCCCGAACAACGATGAAATTGTTATGGATAACAATGTGCCATGTCACCGGGCCTCGAGTGTCAATTCTAAGGGCCCGGGTTCGAGTCCCGGCTGGGTCTGAGATTTTCTCCGCTCACGAATTGGGTGTTGTGTTGTCCTAATCATCATCATTTCATCCCTATCGACGCACAAGTCGCCGAAGTGGCGTCAAATCGAAAGACAGCTGCGAAATCATGGCCTGGTCAGATGAGCCAATTGGTAGGAGCTGATGTTAGGGTTCGAGTGTGGTGCAGACTCCACGAAGCAATGGACCCAAGCTATGAACACGGCTCTGTGGAACCTGTTGGTGGCTCCATAATGGTGTGGGCTGTGTTTACATGGAATGGACTGGGTCCTATGGCCCAAATGAACTGATCATTGACTGGAAATGGCCCTGTTTGGCTACTTGGAGATCATTTTCAGCCGTTCATGGACTTGCATGTTCCCGAACAACGATGAAATTGTTATGGATAACAATGTGCCATGTCACCGGGCCTCGAGTGTCAATTCTAAGGGCCCGGGTTCGAGTCCCGGCTGGGTCTGAGATTTTCTCCGCTCACGAATTGGGTGTTGTGTTGTCCTAATCATCATCATTTCATCCCTATCGACGCACAAGTCGCGGAAGTGGCGTCAAATCGAAAGACAGCTGCGAAATCATGGCCTGGTCAGATGAGCCAATTGGTAGGAGCTGATGTTAGGGTTCGAGTGTGGTGCAGACTCCACGAAGCCATGGACCCAAGCTATGAACACGGCTCTGTGGAACCTGTTGGTGGCTCCGTAATGGTGTGGGCTGTGTTTACATGGAATGCACTGGGTCCTATGGCCCAAATGAACTGATCATTGACTGGAAATGGCCCTGTTTGGCTACTTGGAGATCATTTTCAGCCGTTCATGGACTTGCATGTTCCCGAACAACGATGAAATTGTTATGGATAACAATGTGCCATGTCACCGGGCCTCGAGTGTCAATTCTAAGGGCCCGGGTTCGAGTCCCGGCTGGGTCTGAGATTTTCTCCGCTCACGAATTGGGTGTTGTGTTGTCCTAATCATCATCATTTCATCCCTATCGACGCACAAGTCGCCGAAGTGGCGTCAAATCGAAAGACAGCTGCGAAATCATGGCCTGGTCAGATGAGCCAATTGGTAGGAGCTGATGTTAGGGTTCGAGTGTGGTGCAGACTCCACGAAGCCATGGACCCAAGCTATGAACACGGCTCTGTGGAACCTGTTGGTGGCTCCATAATGGTGTGGGCTGTGTTTACATGGAATGGACTGGGTCCTATGGCCCAAATGAACTGATCATTGACTGGAAATGGCCCTGTTTGGCTACTTGGAGATCATTTTCAGCCGTTCATGGACTTGCATGTTCCCGAACAACGATGAAATTGTTATGGATAACAATGTGCCATGTCACCGGGCCTCGAGTGTCAATTCTAAGGTCCCGGGTTCGAGTCCCGGCTGGGTCTGAGATTTTCTCCGCTCACGAATTGGGTGTTGTGTTGTCCTAATCATCATCATTTCATCCCTATCGACGCACAAGTCGCCGAAATGGCGTCAAATCGAAAGACAACTGCGAAATCATGGCCTGGTCAGATGAGCCAATTGGTAGGAGCTGATGTTAGGGTTCGAGTGTGGTGCAGACTCCACGAAGCCATGGACCCAAGCTATGAACACGGCTCTGTGGAACCTGTTGGTGGCTCCATAATGGTGTGGGCTGTGTTTACATGGAATGGACTGGGTCCTATGGCCCAAATGAACTGATCATTGACTGGAAATGGCCCTGTTTGGCTACTTGGAGATCATTTTCAGCCGTTCATGGACTTGCATGTTCCCGAACAACGATGAAATTGTTATGGATAGCAATGCGCCATGTCACCGGGCCTCGAGTGTCAATTCTAAGGACCCGGGTTCGATTCCCGGCTTGGTCGGAAATTTTCTCCGCTCACGAATTGGATGTTGTGTTGTCCTAATCATCATCATTTCATCCCCATCGACGCACAAGTCGCCGAAGTGGCGTCAAATCGAAAGACTTGCACCCGGCGAACGATCTACCCGACGGGAAGCCCTAGTCACACGACATTTACATTTACAGGGCTTCAATTGTTCGCGCTTGGTTTGAAGAAAATTCTGGACAATTCTAGCGAATTATTTGGCCACCCAGATCGTCCGACATGGATCCCATCGGACATTTATGGGAAATAATAGAGATGTCATTTCGTGCACAAAATCCTGCACCAGCAACACTTTCGCAATTATGGACGGCTATATAGGCAACGTGGCTCAACATGTCTGCGGCGGAGTCCCAGCGGCTTGTAGGATCCATGCCACGTCGAGTCAGCGGAGTACTCCCACATGATATGAGGAGGTATCCCATAACTTTTGTCACCTTAGTGTAAATACCCAGTCAGTGCTGTAATGAAATATCTGGTTTTAGTGTTGGAACGTTACCACTACTGGGCTGCGACGCCTGGGGCGCCTTCTGGAGTGCTGTATGGAGTTTGCAGCTGAACCTCACATCTGGGCCGGCCGGTGTGACCGAGCGATTCTAGGCGCTTCAGCCAGGAACCGTGCGACCGCTATGGTCGCAGGTTCGAATCCAGCCTCGGGCATGGATGTGTGTGATGTCCTTGGGATGGTTAGGTTTAAGTAGTTCTTCTAGGGGACTGATGAATTCATATGTTAAGTCCCATAGTGATCAGAGCCATTAGCCTCACATCTGGGCACTCTGTCCTGAGACACAAGAGGCAGAGTCGACACTGGGTTCAGGGCTCCTGGGACATAGTGCGCCGCCCAAAGCGGAACTACACTGTGTCGCAACTGCTGCAGCGCTGGAGACATCACCCGTGCCTTAGCTGACGAGTCCAGAGGACTTCGCTGACAGAAGTAGCGGCGTTGCATCATCGTCGCACCCTGTCAGCAGTGTAGGACGTCACGCACACACACGCGATAAGCAACTGGAGGCCACAACCACACTGCCGCTGCTTGTAATGAAGCACTGCAGAGGCCCACAATAAAGGAATATGAAAAGCGCAAAGCAAGTCTTCTGACTCCAGTCCTATTCCAGCAATAATGCCCAGCCACACAGCACAGTTTATTGCAGCCACTTTGCAGGAATACTGATACTAAATATTGCTGTAAAATACTCCCCATCTGAATCCTTCTTTGCATTGTATTGTATTGTATGGAACTGGGGACCTAGAAACGACGACACCGAGCGGGGTGGCGCAGTGGTTAGACACTGGACTCGCATTCGGGAGGACGACGGTTCAATCCCGCGTCCGGCCATCCTGATTTAGGTTTTCCGTGATTTCCCTAAATCACTCCAGGCAAATGCCGGGATGGTTCCTCTGAAAGGGCACGGCCGCCTTCCTTCCCAATCCTTCCCTAATCCGATGAGACCGATGACCACGCTGTCTGGTCTCCTTCCCCAAACCAACCAACCAACCAACCTAGAAACGACGGAGAGGCTTGGTCCCTGCCTTAGCCCTCAGTAGTTCACAACCCCACAACAGGCTACAACAGTCCACTTACCCCTCCGCCCCCCCCCCCCACACCGAACCCAGGGTTATTGTGCGGTTCGACCCCCAGTGGACCCCCCGGAACGTCTCACACAAGACGAGTGTAACCCCTATGTTTGCGTGGTAGAGTAATGGTGGTGTACGCGTACGTGCAGAAAGTGTTAGCGCAGCAATCGCCGACATAGTGTAACTGAGGCGGAGAAGGGGAGCGAGCACGCAGTCGCCGAGGCAGATGGAAAACCGCCTAAAAACCATCCAGAGACTGGTCGGCTCACCGGACTTTGACACTAATCCGTCGGGCGGATTCGTGCCGGGGACCGGCACGCCTTCCCGCCCGGAAAGCAGTGCGTTAGACCACACGGCTAACCGGGCGCGCTGAATCCACATTTAGTTAAATTTTGGGAGAGGAGGATCTCAGGAATTAACGAAATAGGTGAACTGAGTGGGATGCGGAGGCGGATAAACTACACTATTGGCCATTAAAATTGTTACACCAAGAAGAAATGCAGATGATAAACGGTTATTCATTGGAAATTATACTTGAACTGACATGTGATTACATTTCCACGGAATTTGGGTGCATAGATCCTGAGAAATCAGTACCCAGAACAACCACCTCTGGCCGTAATAACGGCCTTGATACGCCTGGGCATTGAGTCAAATAGAGCTTGGATGGCGTGCGTAGGTACAGCTGCCCATGCAGCTTCAACACGATAGCAGAGTTCACCAAAAGTAGTGACTGGCGTATTGTGGCGAGCCAGTTGCTCGGCCACCATTGACCAGACGTTTTCAATTGGTGAGAGATCTGGAGAATGTGCTGGCCAGGGCAGCAGTCGAACATTTTCTGTATCCAGAAAGGCCCGTACAGGACCTGCATTATTATGCTGAAATATAGGGTTTCGCAGGGATCGAATGAAGGGTAGAGCCACGGGTCGCAACGCATCTGAAATGTAACGTCCACTGATCAAAGTGTCGTCAATGCGAACAAGAGGTGACCGAGACGTCTAACCAATGGCACCCCATACCATCACGCCGGGTGATACGCAAGTATGGCGATGACGAATACACGCTACCAATGTGCGTTCACCGCGATATCTCCAAACACGGATGCGACCATCACGATGCTGTGAACAGAACCTGGATTCATCCGAAAAAATTACGTTTTGCCATTCGTGCACCCATGTTCGTCGTTGAGTACACCATCGCAGGCGCTGCTGTCTGTGATGCAGCGTCAATGGTAACCGCAGCCACGGTTGCCGAGCTGATGGTCCATGCTGCTGCAAACGTCGTCGAACTGTTCGTGCAGATGGTTTTTCTCTTGCAAATGTCCCCATCTGTTGACTCTGGGATCGAGACGTGGCTGCACGATCCGTTACAGCCATGCGGATAAGCCGCCTGTCATCTCGACTGCTAGTGATACGAGGCCGTTGGGATCAAACACGGCGTTTCGTATTACCCTCCTGAACTCAGCGATTCCATATTCTGCTAACAGTCATTGGATCACGACCAACGCGAGCAGCAATGTACGCGGTACGATAAACCGCAATCGCGATAGGTTACAATCCGAGCTTTATCAAAGTCGGAAACGTGATGGTACGCATTTCTCCTCCTTACACGAGGCATCACAACAACGTTTCACCAGGCAACGCCGGTCAACTGCTGTTTGTGTATGAGAAATCGGTTGGAAACTTTCCTCATGTCAGCACGTTGTAGGTGTCGCCACCGGCGCCAACGTTGTGTGAATGCTCTGAAAAGCTAATCATTTGCATATCACAGCATCTTCTTCCTGTCGGTTAAATGTCGGGACTGTGGCATGTTATCTTCGTAGTGTAGCAATTTTAATGGCCAGTAGTGTACTTGAGAGTACGAATAGCGTTTTCTTTGGTCCTCTGACAATAGCACAGAGTGAGCCCACGGGCGCGCCTAGGAAGTGGTATGTTTCAAGGTAACGAAAGTCCGTGCCCGAGGTGACGGCTTGCCGCAGCCGCTCGGCGCCGCCAGTGCGACTAATTGAGCGGCCCAGGCTAGCCTAGCTGCTCGGGCCACGGAGGGAGGCGGCTCGCCGTGAAACAAGAGCCGGCGCTCCCCCGCGATTACGGCGACAAAACGGGCTGACGCGGGCGCTAATGCACTGGGCAGGCGGTGGTGGGGCGTCCCGCTAGCCGGCTGCCCGCCTGGGCGTTAGTCACGCCACGGCACGCCACGTCCCGAGCCGGTGCGCCCCTCGGGGATACGGCTGGCCCTGCCCTGCCACCAGCTGAGCCTCCACCAGCTCCAAACCGCACCGAGCTCTTCGTTTCGGTAGCTGGGGAGTTCATCTTGGGCGCCCTTTGCACTAGTACATCGAGGGTCTCCAGGGGTGTAAGTACGAGCGTCGTGAGGAACCCCTCCTTGCAGTAGAGATGGGTAGTTGGCGAACGAACGGGTGCAAAGGAACGGTTCACCAAGATGAACGTAAGGACCGAGGAACGAATTCCAAGGAACGATCGGTTCATAGTTCACTTCGGTCGCGGCGGTCTACTTATAGTTCCCGGGAACGAGGAACGATCGGTTCATAGTTCTCTGGTTCACTTCGGTCGCGGCGGTCACTTCGGCAGTTCTCGTTCCAGCCTCGGTCGCGTGCTCGTCTCAGTCTCGGTCTCCCTTGACCGCACTCGTCATTCTTCGCTAGACCACCTGTCTCAATTCCACTGCCGACTGCTCCTAGTTAGTTCAGTATCCAGTTGTTCGTTTCGTTTACTGCGCTCGCCCATTTCACATGCCTTCCAAACTGTTCTTGCACTTGGTTCTGGCTATTCAGCGCCCACGACCGGTAATCAAAAAGTATTTTATAGTTACGTGAATTACATAAAAATTACTTTGTATGTAATAGGTAGGTCTTTTGAGGTAACAAAAGGGCATATCAGCTCACTTCATTATATCGATGAACGGCAGAATACATACTTATAACAAGGCAAGTTTTCTTTGTTGTTATTCATATATATTGTTTGGTTTCATCGACCTGATTTAGCAGCAAACATTCAACAATTTGCTTAATTTTTAGTGTAACAAAATTCATATAAAACGATTTTCGTGTATCTTTCATATACAAAAACTACATTTTAGAAGGCTCTAATTATTTTTAAGTTTGGTTGTTTCCAATTTGTACTACCTGCTAGTTTGGATTCTTTGAAAAAAATAAAAATAAAAAGTGGGTTGTGGGTCATTTTGGCTCAGTAGTAAAAGCGGTGCCTCTCCATTTGAAAAGACATAGATTGCCATAAAATCGTATTTACTTATTATCTCAAAAACATTTGTCCAGATGGAGCTTGCAAACCAAAAACTTTATTACTGCAAACTTCATTATTATTATTATTGCTGCATCAACTTTAATAATGCAACATAAAAACCGAATTTTTGCTAAGCGTGTGACGCAAGTATGATGAGAAAACCACATTTTATTTTGTGCTTCCATAAGCTCTCTACTTCTCCTACGAACTCAGAGACAACGTGAAGTATATATAGGGTGTAAACGATTATTGGTTACAACGTAGCATTGCTATGTAGTGGAAGTCGAAAAGAAGAATTTTATACAAGACACTTGTGGTCTATTAATTCGGGAAACAGCCACCAACAGATTTACAAGACTACATAAGGTATATAGCCCATGCGCGTCGCGTGAGATTTTCATGTTCTCTTCTCCAACTCTCTACACACCGTCATCGATTGTTTCGCAATTGTGCTAGTATTACCTTGTTATTTCTTCACTGCCTAATTATTACATGTTTATCTGTTTGTTGTATCTGCTCGTAATGGGCAACACATCGTCCGTAGTTGGCGAGCAGTCTGTACTCGGGGCCGGTTTTCAGTGCGCCACCCTATATTATTTCCCTGCGATCAGCCACACAAGGCTACAGTTGGCTAAACGAGAGATTCTGCAGAATCACAGAAATTACTTCTAAAGGTGTGTAAGAATTCTGTAATGAATAAAAATTCTATACTCCAGGGCGGAGGCAGTTTTTCATAAGAACCATATACCAAGCACAAATGAACTGTGAACGAATAAAAACTTCCCTGCGATCAGCCACACAAGGCTACAGTTGGCTAAACGAGAGGTTCTGCAGAATCACAGAAACTACTTCTAAAGGTGTGTAAGAATTCTGTAATGAATAAAAATTCTATACTCCAGGGCGGAGGCAGTTTTTCATAAGAACCATATACCAAGCACAAATGAACTGTGAACGAATAAAAACGAACGGTTCCCAAAAAAGAACGATCAGCAGTGAACTAGTTCCCAAGGATGAACGGGTTTGCCCATCTCTACCTTGCAGTTGCATCTCCGGCAATGTATTACGAAGGATACCACACCTGCATCTACGTCTACATGGTTACTGTGCAACTTACACTTAAGTGCCTGGCATTGGCTTCATCGAACCATTTTCATACTACTTCTCTACCACTCCACTCTCGAAAGGGGCGTGGGAAAAAGGAACACCTAAATCTTTCCGTTCGAGCTCTGATTTATTTTATTATGATGATCATTTCTCCCTACATAGCTGGGTGTCAACAAAATATTTTCGCATTCGGAAGAGAAAGTTGGTGATTGAATTCAAGTAAATAGATCTCGCCGCAAAGAAAACCACCTTTGTTTCAGTCACTGCCACCCCAACTCTCGTATCATATCAGTGATACTCTCACCCCTATTGTGCGATAACTCGAAACGAGCTGCCCTTCTTTGCACTTTTTCGATGTCCTCCGTCAATCCTACCTGGTAAGGATATCATACCGCGGAGCAATATTCCATCAGAGGACGGACAAGTGTAAAGTAGGCTGTCTCTTTAGTGGGTTTGTCGCATCTTCTAAGTGCGGTGCCAACAAAGCGCAGCCTTCGTTTCTCCTTCCCCGCAATATTATCTATGTGATCTGTCCAATTTAAGGTGCTCTTAATTGTAATTCCTAGGTATTTAGTCGAATTGACAACCCTTAGGTTTGTGCGATGTATACCCAAAATTTACCCGATTTCTTTTAGTACCCATGTGGATGACCTAGCACTTTTTTTGTTTTTTTTTTTTTTGTTTAGAGCCAATTGCCGCTTTTCGCACCATACAGAAATTCTCTCTAGATCATTTTGTAATTGGAACTGATCGTCTGATGATTTTACTAGACGGTAAATTACAGCGTCATCTGCAAACAATCTAAGGGGGCTGCTCAGATTATCACCTAGATCATTTATGTACATCAGGAACAGCAGAGGACCTAAGAAGCTACCTTGCGGAACGCCAGATATTACTTCTGTTCTACTCGATGATTTATCGTCCTTCACTACGAACTGTGACCTCTCTGAGAGAAAATCACGAATCCAGTCACACAATTGAGACGATACTTCATATGCACGCAATTTGATTAATTGTCGCTTGTGAGGAACGATATCAAACGCCTTCTGGAAATCTAGGAATATGGAAGCGATCTGAGATCCCTTGTCGACAGCACTCATTACTTCATGGGAATAAAGAGCTAGCTGTGTTGCTCAAGAACTTTTAGATTTCACCTTCAAAAATATACTTATGACACCAAATGTTTTTCGTTTGCAGTTACATTCACTATCTGATCGAACGTATCCGTACACCCATTACTGGACAGTAACGTAGGGTGTGCCCACATTTCTCATTTATCAGAACTTGGAATCTGCAGGGGTCACTTTCAGTGAGCTGCTGAGGAGTGGCAGCCCATTAGTCCAAACCAGAGAAGGTATTGACGGACGCTGGGGTCTGGAGTGAAATCGATGTTCTAACTCAACAGATTGGTCCACCGGGTTCAGGATGGGACTCTGGGCAGGACAGTCCATTTCAGGAATATTACTGTGCACAAATAAATGCCTCATAGCTGCTCCTTTATGACAGAGTCCATTCTCATGTACAGACCAATTATCGTATCCATACTGTTCCTCCACAGCACACAGTACATAGCACTGTAAAATGTATTCGTACCTCATCACTTAGCGTTTTGCTAAGCACAATAATGGGACACGACGAAAAACAACGCCACTTCCGTCATTCACAATTTCATTATAAGATCTCAAGGACTGTATGATCAGTTTGTCATGGTCACTGACGATCACATGGCGCTCAGGAGACGTGTCTGTGCTCCCTCTGTTTTGACTCTGCAGGCAGCAACTGTGCTGATTTTGGAGGTGAACAGTGTTTGCAAAATTCGCTTTAAAGTACAACCACGCCCCAACGGCGAGGATGTACTTCTAATGAACTGTTTCAGCCACTTGAATGGGTTCGCATTGTGGACCTATAGGAAGGTAGATGTACGTTTCGACGGACTGCTGTACACGCTGAACACGGTGTGTCGCTGTTTTCAGCAGTGGTCTGTGGGACACTCCCACACCCATAGAGCAGGTTCTGGTCGTCCGCATAGTACAGACGCACGCCAAGATTAAGCATTGCACCATCGGTGATGGCCGACCGAACATCATCCAGTGATGAAATCCGGGAACACGTTGCACCTGCCGTCTCTTCAGGGACGATTGGGTTAAGATGACGAGTGGCTCTGGCCAGGCTTCCACTGATACCACAACACCGCCAAACTAGCTATTGAAAGGAGATGAAATGTCTTTTGTCTAGGGCCTCCCGGCGGGTAGACCTGATAGCCTGGTGCAAGTCCTTTCAGGTGACGCCGCTTCGGCGACTTGCGCGTTGATGAGGTTGAAATGATGATGATGAAGATAACACAAACACCCAGTCTCTGAGCGGAGAAAATCTTCGACTCAGCTGGGAATCGAAGCCGGACCCCCAGCATGACAGGCTGGCGCGCTGTTCACTCAGCTACGATGGCGGTAGTGGTGTCATGAAAGTGCCAATTGGAGAGTGCAATGGTGCTCTGTTTCCTTCAGTGATGTGAGTAGCTTCTGCCTGTACGCGAGTGATGGACGTACACGTGTGTGCCGAAAGCTAATTATCGCACATCGCATTCGCCCACGATACAAACATCCCATCCCAGGATTCATAGTGTGTGTGGGGGGGGGGGGCGTGAGGGGGCGGAGGAGCAGAGGGCGAAATCAGCTACGACTTGCTGTCAAATTTGGTGTTTCACCAGGGTAAAGTAACTAGGGCAAACTATATGGCACATGCTGTTGTCCCCCCTGCTACTACCACTTCGACAGGAAGTTGATGTGCTTTTTCAGCAGGACAACGCACGTCCTCATACGGTTGCTCCTTGTGGTGTACAACAATTGCCCTGGCCAACAAAAACCACCAGATCTCTCTCTCACTCAAAGTGTATGGGACATGACGAAGCGGAATCTTACTCGGTCTCCACGGCCTGCAAGAACCAATGCCGAGTTGAAACAAAAGGTGCAAGATGCTTGGAACCGTCTTTGCAGGATGGCATTCAGCACCTGTATTATCGTTTGCAAGCGAGAATACACTCGTGCATTACCGGCGGAGGGGAGGAGACTGTGTGTTGATGCGACTATTTTGTACACCCGTTATCGTGACATGTGTGTTTCACTTGGTATCAATTCCTGCAATGATGAGCTACCTGTCGCCCCACTTGTCAAGAAAATGATTTTGTCCTTGAGGGAGTTGCATCTTTTTTCCATAAGCCATGCGATTCGGAGTGTCATACCCCAAACAAGTATCATGATTAGTGGCTAAGACACTGATTGAACGAACCACTCCCAGACTTGGGCACAGTGATTTTTTCCCGTGAGTTTAAGAATATACCAGACTTTATTCTCGCTTTTGTAAGTTCTTGCCTTCAGTGTAGCCATTCGTTTATGCACGTCCTTGGGTCGTCCTTGAGTCGTCCTTGGGTGGCTCAGGTGGTAGAGCACTGATCCGCGAAAGCAAAAGGCCCCGAGTTCGAGTCTCAGTCCGGCACACAGTTTTAATCTACCAGGAGATTTCACATCAGCGCACACTCCGCTGCAGAGTGAAAATCTCATTCTGGAAACATCCGCCAGGCTGTGGCTATGCCATGTCTCTGCAATGTCCTTTCTTCCGGGAGTGTTAGTTCTGCCAGGTCTGCAGGACAGCTTCTGTGAGGTTTGGAAGGAGGAGACGAGGCACTGTCGAACCTGAAGGAGGACGGGTCGTGACTCGTGCTTGGGTGGCTTAGATGGTAGAGCATTTGCCTGCGAGAGGCATAAGTTCCAGCCTGGCACACAGTTTTAATTTGCCAGGAACTTTCATTTTATTTTCAGTATTTCATATAATTATTGACAGAACGTAAAAATTTAAGATGCTGTGGTAAATGGACGAATTACGAAGCGTAATCTTACGCTGAAGCTTTAACAATACGTGAAGTATCTCACCCGCGTACAGTGATATGAATTCCTTACATAACAGTCACGCTCTAGGACGTTTAATGGCTTAGCGGCAGCTGCCTTCAAAAGGAGAAAACAGCATTCACTGCAAAAGCGTGGAGCAGGGGCTTTTCGCAACCGCTTCTGCGAACTGCAGTCCCCTGACGTCCACTTTCCCTTCTCTACAGCTTCCATGAGTGACCTATTGACAAGCCAGAACACGGGACTAATACCTGGACCTATTCGATTCTTAACAAGATAATCTGAAGTATTCTGCCTACGCTAGCAAGACTTGTACTCCCCTCAAAAATAGCCAAGAAAAGAGCAGAAAAATAATAAAATGTCTCTCAGCGATAGGTAACAGTCACGTCATAAGATCATTTGTTCTCTTCCATTGCTGTCAACGTTATCAAATGGTTGAAATGGCTCCGAGCACTATGGGACTTAACTGCTGTGGTCATCAGTGCCCTAGAACTTAGAACTACTTAAACCTAACTAACCTAACGACATCACACACATACATGACCGAGGCAGGATTCGAACCTGCGACCGTAGCGGTCGCGTGGTTCCAGACTGTATGTCAACGTTATCGAATGCGCCTCTTGCTTCAAAACCGATGTACTTCTCCGACCTGGGACGACGATCTATGGAGCATGCTTCTTGCGACCGTCGTCGCGCCTCGAAAACATGCGTTGTCTCCGAAATGACTCGCCGCACGTAAGATACGAGGGATGAGCAATAAGTAATCCAAGACATTTTTATTTCCCGGCCGATTTCGGTTGAAAAGGTGCGAAATTTATTGTGGGGCATCGTGGAATACTCCAGCTTCAGCCCCTATATTTTCATGAAATTCCGATAGGTGCGGCACTGTACGTAGCGTTCAAAATGGCCTCAGTAACGGAGATGCGTTCAAAGCTGAGAGCTGTCATTCAGTTTCTTTTGGTGGAAACCAGAGCATCACAGATATTCGTAGGCGTTTCCAGATTGCCTGCGGAGACTTGGCTGTGAACAAAAGCACGGCGAGCCGTTGGGCATGGTGTCCAGCAAACGTATCCCATCTCCAACGTGCCGGCCTGCCGCAAACAGCTGTGAGTCTTGCAGTGTTGGAACTGGCGGATAGTCTCATTCCAGTTGATCGATGGATCACAATAATCAAGCATCTCGCTGCTCAGTTTCTCCTTATTCGTGACAAAGCAAGGCCTCGCAAAACTTCATTAGATTGTTCTTCCTCGTCCCGCCCTGATCCCGCACTTTCAGACTTGCATCTGTTTCGACCAATGAAGGACGCGCTCCGCAAGAAGAAGCACTTGGATATGGGAAGATTAATTGATCCTGCTAGACGTTGGCTCCGACGTCGGCCGGTAGAGTGGTATCATAAGGTGGCTTAAGACAATCGTAATGAAAGATTATGCTGGAAAAAAAAAACCTTTGTGTTCCTCCTTACGGCTCCGTCTTGTCATGGGGGAAGCCTCGTCAGAGGGGTCCACCGCATGAGCGGCTAGGGAAGTAGTGGTTTCCCGTCGCCTTTCACTGATGATGATGAAATGATAATGAGGACAACATAACACCCAGTCCCTGAGCGGAGAAAATCTCCGACCCAGTCGGGAATCGAACCCGGGCCCCTTAGCGTGACACACCACCGCGGTGACCACTCAGCTACCTATTTTTCTTTTTTCATTTTGTTCGTTATTGATTGTTGAGTTTGTAATGGTTCTTTATTCACGTGACCATTACGGCACTCCAACCCCAGTTCTCGATAGCAGTAATATCGTACTACTTTTCTGCGAAGTAACAGACATATTTTTGTGACAATATTCACATTTGGTTTTATTAATGTATAGGTACTCCGATGTATCGATATATTACAATGATATGATTCTTGTGTGTATTGATTTCTGTGAGACTGTCATAATCTTTGACTTACTTGTAACCGTTTTGGCGCGAATGCGCAAACAGCAGTCTTTGTTTCACTTTGCAGAAGTTAAGTTCTAAAAGTGCACTCAAGTCTTGTGTTTGGTTAAAGTGGACATTAAATACAGGAAGATTGATACAAAACTGTTTTCTTGATGATGTGATAATTAGGAAGAAGTATATGTGAATTTACAAGAAGTTTAATAAAAATGTTGATCGTGAACATCAAGTCAAAAATTATTTCTACCATACCATTGTTCTGATATGGGATTGTTTGATCATTAAGAATTTCCTGAAAAACGCATTTGTTAGGTCTTCAAATATTGCTAAAATACAGATCTGGACCTTCTAGCAGTCAAAGTGGAATCACCCTAGAATCAACAAGATGAGCCATAACAACTTCCACGAAATCTACGTGGGAATCCATTCAAGATAAGTGTCAAAATTAATGACTTTTTTAGAGTGACTTCATTATTACCATTCTGACGATACCATAAACAGTCAATAACTTTGTTGTTGCCCGATAAAGCGAAGATATGCTGTGTGAGCAACATTATTAATCTGATTTCTAACCTACTTTGCAAGTGGTGGTATTGTTAGAAGTTTGGTCGTTCGGACGTCACATGATATCCGTTCAAGTTCGTTTGTTGATCTCTCCACTTAGTTGATTTATTACAGAGGCCAACCAGCTCTCTGACCGAGCAAGCTGAGCTACCGAGCCGGCGACTATCGGGGAGAACTATGCTGAAAAATAAGGTTTTGTAGGCAAAGGAATTGGGAATAATATTGTGTACTGGAACTCTGAATAAAACCAACCTGCTTTCAGAAAAAGGAACTGTTGCTTTACTTAGGGTGAACGCCCCTCGGAGGCGATAAAGTACATCATTGTGCAACACATAGTTCAGGAGAAGTGACAACATAAACATTGAGATATGTGAAAAACTAGCTTTTCCTGAAACATAACGCAAATTATCCAGGCTATATTAATCCAGTGTTCGTTAATGACAGCATTAGTTTTGTTTCTCACTTTTTCGTCTATTATTGAGCAAGCAGTAAAGGAAACAAAAGAAAAATTCGGAGTAGGTATTAAAATCCATGGAGAAGAAATAAAAACTTTAAGGTTCGCCGATGACATTGTAATTCTGTCAGAGACAGCAAAGAACTTGGAAGAGCAGTTGAACGGAATGGACATTGTCTTGAAACGAGGATATAAGATGAAAATCAACAAAAGACAAACGAGGATAATGGAATGAAGTCGAATTAAGTCGGGTGGTGCTGAGGGAATTAGTTTAGGAAATGAGAGACTTACAGTAGTAAAGGAGTTTTGTTATTTGGGGAGCAAAATAACTGATGATGGTCGAAGTAGAGAGGATATAAAATGTAGACTGGCAATGGCAAGGAAAGCGTTTTTGAAGAAGAGAAATTTGTTAAAATCGAGTATAGATTTAAGTGTCAGGAAGTCGTTTCTGAAAGAATTTGTATGGAGTGTAGCCATGTATGGAAGTGAAACATGTACGATAAATAGTTTGGACAAAAAGAGAATAGAAGCTTTCGAAATGTGGTGCTACAGAAGAATGCTGAATATTAGATGGGTAGATCACATAACTAATGAGGAGGTATTGAGTAGAATTGGGGAAACGTTTGTGGCACAGCTTGACAAGAAGAAGGGACCGGTTGGTAGGACATGTTCGGAGGCATCAAGGGATCACAAATTTAGCATTGGAGGGCAGCGTGGAGGGTAAATATTGTAGAGGGAGACCAAGAGATGAATACACTAAGCAGATTCAGAAGGATGTAGGTTGCAGTAAGTACTGGGAGGTGAAGAGCTTGCACAGGATAGAGTAGCATGGAGAGCTGCATCAAACCAGTCTCAGGACTGAAGACCACAACAACAACAACAATGAGTGAGTAATCCGAAAATCTTCACCCACAAGGGTTCTACGTAGTTAATGTCAGAAAGTTAACACATTAACTTTAATCAGATGTTTAAACCTTTTTTACCTTTGAGATTTCGATTCTTTTAAGAACTGGTGGGTATCGGGTTACGTCGTAACCAGAACTGAGGGAAAACAAGTGCCTGCCTTTCGGAGCAACGAAGACGCGGTAGCCCTACCGGAGACAGCTGATCAGACGCTGTTTGTGGCGGTAGCGTCTCCATGGCAACCGTCCCCCGAGGGACGGCGCGTCGCCGGCTTATTGGGCGTCGGCTGCGGCGCTACAAACAGGCGCGGCCGGCTAACGAGCAGAGCGTAGAAGGCGAGACGACCGGCTGCAGCCCGCGGCTGTCTGCCGGGCGCTCCCTCTCGGCGGAATTGAGGCACTACCGGCTGTCCGGGTCGCGTTACGCCATCTCGCCACTGTAGCACGGTGGGTAGCGGGCTCAGATGACACTCCCTCCCTGTGGTCTCTGACACGTTCAGTGGCTTCAGCGGAAAAGCGAAGGAGGTGCAGTAGCTCTGCTTGCAGTTTAACGTGAAAACATTTTTATCGCGAAAACGTAAGGTGCAATATTGGTCTTTAAAACTGGAACACCAGGAAGTGAGTAAATAATGTAATTTTATTCATTGTGTGTATACGAGGTGCGGCTAGAAAAAGCCGGACTGATGCTGGAAAAATCATTTATTTACAATTATTTACAATTTCATGTTATCTCCTTCAATGTACTCTCCTCCTCGGTCTCTACACCGCTCCATACGAATTTTCCACTGTTCATAGCAATGCTGCAGATCATTTTCGGTAAGTCCATACATTACTTCCGTCGCTTTTTCTTTTACTGCTTCAACAGTCTCAAATCTAGTTCCTTTCAAAGCTGACTTGACTTTAGGGAAAAGAAAAAAGTCACAGGGGGCCAAATCAGGTGAGTAGGGTGGATGATCTAAGATGGGAATGTTGTGTTTTGCCTTAAACGTCTTCACTGACAACGCACTGTGAGCTGGGGCATTGTCTTGGTGAAGGATCCATGACTTTTTTCTCCACAAATCGTTCCGTTTTCTCCGTACTCGCTCACGTAGGGTAGCCAGGACGCTAATGTAGTAATGCTGATTCACTGTTTGTCCCTCTGGTACCCAATCAATGTGCACAATCCCTTTGATGTCAAAAAAAAAAAAAAAACAATCATCATTGCCTTGAATTTCGATTTTGACATTCGTGCTTTTTTTTTGTCGTGGAGAACCAGGAGTTTTCCAATGCATCGATTGGCGTTTAGTTTCGGGATCGTAAGTAAAAAACCACGATTCATCGCAAGTAATAACATTTTGTGAGAAGGTGGGATCACTTTCAATGTTTTCCAGGATGTCAGAACAAATCATTCTTCGGCGTTCCTTCTGTTCAATTGTGAGACACTTTGGAACCATTTTTGAACACACTTTGTTCATGTTGAAACTTTCATGAAGAATCTGCCTAACACTTTCCTTGTCAACTCCTGTTAACTCAGACACTGCTCTGATTGTTAAACGGCGATCTTGTCGAACAAGTTTACCGATTTTTTCAATGTTTGCATCAGTTTTTGCTGACAATGGTCTGCCAGTGCGTGTGTCATCACTGGTGTCTTCGCGGCCATCTTTAAATCGTTTAAACCACTCAAACACTTGTGTTCGCGATAAACAATCATCGCCGTACACTTGTTGTAACATTACAAACGTTTCACTTGCAGATTTTCCTAGTTTGAAACAAAATTTGATGTTAACACGCTGTTCTTTCTGTACACTCAACATTTTCCGACGCTCAGACAAAACGTCAACTACTTAAAACAGACGCCACGGGCAGACTGAGTGCAGGAGGCAGATGAAACTCGAGCAGTAGGCGGAGCGAGAGTCAAGTGACAGGCCACGCGACTTTCAGCCTTATGGCATTCGTTTTATTGTTTCACCAGTACTAGTCCGGTTTTTTTCTAGCCACACCTCGTACAATAGAGATCTCCCAATTTATCATAACCAACAAAAATAACTTTTCGTCGAGAACCAAAATAATTGTATCAAAGCAAATGTTGATTAGCTATCAGGGGGACATCGACCAACATGCTTTGGTAGCTCAGATGGTAGAGCACTTGCCCGCGAAAGGCAAAGGTCCCGAGTTCGAGTCTCGGTCGGGCACACAGTTTTAATCTGCCAGGAAGTTTCATGTTATAGGTTCTCTAACTAACTGTTATGATCAACAAGTGAATGTGGTGGCAGCTAGGTACGAATTCTTTCATTGCAAGAAAAGGCCAGAACTAACTTATCGTGACTGGGTAACAGATTTGCTGGGTATGACAAATAAATGCAAATTCAAATGTGCTTGTGGTGCTTTAAATTCAGATTTTATGTTGCATGATGCGATCGTGTACAATGTAACTGATGCCAAACGGAAGGAATAGATTTTGAAACAGTCAGATTCATCATTTCAGAACGTAGTGCAAGATCTAGATCAGTATGATTCAGGTCGCAATCACCTCTGTGCTGACTTTAAGTCTACAGTCAATCCGCAAACTGTGATTGATACGTATCCATTGACAGGCCCAAAGGAACTGATGGACAGATAAGGCGCTAAGACTGCTGAGATGCAAAAGCGTGAGATGGCTGCAAGTTGTGAAGTATTAGCCGTCTGGGGTGAACTTACAATTTCACGAGGGCTGCACTAGATCACAGCGGTGGACTGCTACGGGAGATGTCGTGGAGCGGCGCTTCTCGTGCGATGTCAGCAAGAACAGTCTTTCTCGTCGGCTGCACCAAGAGTCATTTCTGAAGTTGTGAGATTTATGCTTTCAGTTCGGTTTATGAGAGCTAGCTGCCTCTCAGTTTAGGTGGAGTAGACTTTAGCGAACCAATTGTTGTTACGTCCGCAGCTCGTGGTCGTGCGGTAGCGCTCTCGCTTCCCACGCCCGGATTCCCGGCTTCGATTCCCGGCGGGGTCAGGGATTTTTTCTGCCTCGTGATGACTGGGTGTTGTGTGATGTCCTTAGGTTAGTTAGGTTTAAGTAGTTCTAAGTTCTAGGGGACTGATGACCATAGATGTTAAGTCCCATTGTTGTTACTTTTATAAACTTCTCATTCCTATACTTTAGTTTATTGTAGTTAACCACAGTTTTTCAGGAGGCGGAAATGTCTTCTCCTCTCCCACTTCACTATTTCCAGCCAGCTAAGGGATTCGATTCAAGTTCTAACATCTAGTTTCCTCCATACTACTATTCCTCTCGGTGGCGACTGTTTATCGTCTCCCTGTGACTGTCTGCTTCGCTGTCTACTCGAGAGTTTGTTGCTGTTAAGGAATGGGAAACTTGCGTTTTAAGTAGAAGATAATCTCTGGTTTCCTTTTCACGTGACTAAAGTGAAAATATGCTATGATTCGGGAGCAACTTGCTCTCCCAAGGGACAAAAGTGTATACGCCTGGCAGTCTTCCAGCTCATGTATTTTCTTACAGTAAACTGTCTCTTTAATTCAGACCAGAGCGGTTCTGCTAACCTTTCCGGGCGCTCATTGTGACCGAAGGCGCTGGGATGGACTGGCCGGTCTCGCGCTCCCCACTTGATCCCAGGGAATGCAAGCGTCCACAGCCGAGCAGAGAAGCCCACAGACTACTGCTAACTGAACCTACAAGTGAAATAAATGATCCGTAATACTCTGTATTGTAACTCCAACTGACAGTATTACACATGGTTCATCTCAATTGCGTATAACCTCATAGTACTGGAACAGAATAACACTCGATTGAAATGTTCCGTGGACTTACTATTAAGAATAATCGTGACTCCATAGCGGTTTCTGAAAGTATCGACTCCGTTGATACACTTTCTTCCGTTATTAGTTACAATGTTATTCAGTCTATACACTGAGCAAGCATAAAACGAAACCAAGGAGAAATTCGCGATGGGGAATTATAATTGAAGCAGAAGAAATAAGAACTTCGAGGTTCGCTGATGACATTGTAATTCTGTTAGGAAAGTAGTTGATGAGATAATGTCGACATGCAAATAACTTTGTGGGTGAAACAGAGAGGATATATTCGTAAAGTGCAGACTGGTTGTAGCGAGAAAAGCTTTTCTGAAGAAGAGGAATGTGTTAACATCTAATATAAACGTAAGTGCTAAGAACGTTTTTCCGAACGTATTTGTCTGTAGTGTAGCCTTGTGTGGAAGCATACGTGGACGATAAACAGCTCAGACAAGAAAGGAATAAAAGATTTTGAAAAGTGGTGCTATAGAAGAATTCTGAAGATCAGGTTGTAAGATATAGTAACTAATGAGGAGGTACTGAATCGAATTTGAGAAAAGGAAATTTATGGTACGATTTGAGTAAAAGAAAGAATAGGTCCATGGGACGCATGCTGAGGCATCAAGACATGGTCAGATTGGTGATGAAGGTAAGTATGAATTCTGGAGCCAGAGAGTGAGCCGTGCTGTGGCTCGCGTTGGTGCTGTTTGTAGGTTTCCGCCCTCTATTAGAGACCACACGGTATCGTTTAGTTGGCAGGGTTGCGGTTCTTTGTCTTCTTCTCGTGTTGACTGGCGCCACTCGGTTTCGCAGGCGTGTCCTGTCCGTTAATGGCAGCAGCGGCGGTTATCGGTATATAGTAACCGTTGCACTGTCTTTGGGGCGACGTCGTTGCTTTTCCGGGTCGTGTGAGTGGGCCAGATCGGTTGGGGACTCAGGAAGAGCCAGGTCTGCGCAGCGCCAGAAGACACTGGGACCTCTGGCGGCACGCATGGAGTGCCGGATGGAAGGCCTGTGGTCACGAGGGTGCACGACCTCGGCTAAACCGGATCCAGCAGGCTTTCAGATGAGTGCGTTTCAATCCAAGCAGAGAAACCTCCACCATTGTGATATCTCGCGATTTTCCAGCGACTTGGGTTCGTGTTGCTGCTCAGAGTGTCGCCGAGGCGAAGAGCAGCGAGTGGATCTAATTAGCTTTCCTCGACTTCTTATTACTATTTACTGCGTTCAAATTGTTAAAATTTGTTAAGTTCAACCAGCGGTAATTTTTCTTGCCTGGTGACCGCTAACGCCCCAGTTACCTGCCCTGGGGGTTAGTGTACGAGGTGCGGCTAGAAAAAAACCGGACTGATGCTGGAAAAAACATTTATTTACAATTATTTACAATTTCATGTTATCTCCTTCAATGTACTCTCCTCCTCGGTCTCTACACCGCTCCATACGAATTTTCCACTGTTCATAGCAATGCTGCAGATCATTTTCGTTAAGTCCATACATTACTTCCGTCGCTTTTTCTTTTACTGCTTCAACAGTCTCAAATCTAGTTCCTTTCAAAGCTGACTTGACTTTAGGGAAAAGAAAAAAGTCACAGGGGGCCAAATCAGGTGAGTAGGGTGGATGATCTAAGATGGGAATGTTGTGTTTTGCCAAAAACGTCTTCACTGACAACGCACTGTGAGCTGGGGCATTGTCTTGGTGAAGGATCCATGACTTTTTTCTCCACAAATCGTTCCGTTTTCTCCGTACTCGCTCACGTAGGGTAGCCAGGACGCTAATGTAGTAATGCTGATTCACTGTTTGTCCCTCTGGTACCCAATCAATGTGCACAATCCCTTTGATGTCAAAAAAAAAAAAAAAAACAATCATCATTGCCTTGAATTTCGATTTTGACATTCGTGCTTTTTTTTGTCGTGGAGAACCAGGAGTTTTCCAATGCATCGATTGGCGTTTTAGTTTCGGGATCGTAAGTAAAAAACCACGATTCATCGCAAGTAATAACATTTTGTAAGAAGGTGGGATCACTTTCAATGTTTTCCAGGATGTCAGAACAAATCATTCTTCGGCGTTCCTTCTGTTCAATTGTGAGACACTTTGGAACCATTTTTGAACACACTTTGTTCGTGTTGAAACTTTCATGAAGAATCTGCCTAACACTTTCCTTGTCAACTCCTGTTAACTCAGACACTGCTCTGATTGTTAAACGGCGATCTTGTCGAACAAGTTTACCGATTTTTTCAATGTTTGCATCAGTTTTTGCTGACAATGGTCTGCCAGTGCGAGTGTCATCACTGGTGTCTTCGCGGCCATCTTTAAATCGTTTAAACCACTCAAACACTTGTGTTCGCGATAAACAATCATCGCCGTACACTTGTTGTAACATTACAAACGTTTCACTTGCAGATTTTCCTAGTTTGAAACAAAATTTGATGTTAACACGCTGTTCTTTCTGTACACTCAACATTTTCCGACGCACAGACAAAACGTCAACTACTTAAAACAGACGCCACGGGCAGACTGAGTGCAGGAGGCAGATGAAACTCGAGCAGTAGGCGGAGCGAGAGTCACGTGACAGGCCACGCGACTTTCAGCCTTATTGCATTCGTTTTATTGTTTCACCAGTACTAGTCCGGTTTTTTTCTAGCCACACCTCGTATGTAACGGCAGTGTACGTTTCCTCGCCTTGCCGCTGCTGTCCGGTAAGGCGTATAGTTTTGACATCATTCTTGATTGTAGGCCGGTTGGTGATTCTTCTAGTCTGGTGGTAGTGATTCCTTTCTCGTTCCTGACGCTCTAAACACAATATTCTGGGGACCTAGTGCAGACCGCCGGTTCCGGCTTTGGCGTATTGTTCCATCGTTGCATGTGGTTTATCGGACGTCAGGTAGCTTCAGCAAGATTATCACTAGTCATTCGTTAGACTGCCACTAGTCTGAGTTACCATCTTGTGAAGTGAATGCAACTCTTGGCTGCCTGTCTCATCGCTCGCAAAAGTGTTTGTTGCTGGACCTTCTCAGAGGTCCTGGAGCAACGTCTGTGGTCCCTTGGTTCTTGCAAGACATGTGTGTTCTAAAAGGAGGTCTGTTGGCCATTAGTTCAGTGTAACGCTCCTTCAATCCACGCCTTGTGCGTGTATAATCTCCCTCTGTACCCTTCAGGGAACTTATGTACTGCTCCTTATGTTTTATTGTTGTATTATTTATTACAATACTTTGTAATGCCTTGTATATGTCTAGTTAATAGTTATGATCGCGTTCTGGAATAAATCTAGCAGTGTAGTGTTCAGTGGATGTTAAGGGTTGTGTTCAAAGTTTACCATCATCTTATTTCACCCGTTTGGTGATGAGTTGCTCGTTTTTTTTTTTTTTTTTTTTGTTTGTTTGTTTAATTAACCTTTGCTATTGTATCTGCTGTTTTACAGCAGGTTTTCAGACGTGATTGTGGTCACTTGCCTTAAAATTGTAATTTGGTATTTGTATTTACGCAGTAGGCCTTAAAACCTTGTTTACTGCCATTCCTGGCGCCTGATGCATTCTGCTGTGTTTATGGCGACTTACCTTTAATATCACAATACCTGTAACTTGTAAGTCACAGCGAGTTTTAAACAATTCTTAATTTATTGCCATTCCTGGCGTGTAAGGACTTCTGCCCAGAGCACAGTGGCTTGCTTTTAAAACATTATCTGCTGTATCTGTATTTAATGGTGATTTGCTAAATTGTAACTCACAGAAAACACTATTATTTACACGGCTGTTTATTCCTTCATTAATAACGTGTGGTATTTTTTTATTTATTGCTGAGTCTGGAATTGATAATTTAAAATACGAGGGCTGTCCAGAAAGTAAGTTCCGATTGATCGCGAAATGGAAACCACAGTGAAAATCAGTAATGTTTTATTTGTAACAGTTAGCTACACCTTCCAGCTAGTTCTCCACGTAGTCGCCGTTCTGACTTAGACATTTGCCGTAGCGTTGTACCAACTTTCCAATACCCTCATCATAGAAGACAGCCGCCAGTGCTTTCCGCCAATTCTCTACTCTGGCCTACAGCTCGTTTTCTGGGCCAAAATGTCGTCTTCATAGCCAGCTGTTCATGTGAGCAGAGATGAAACCCAGAGGGAGTCAATTACGAGCTGTATTGTGGGTAATCAAACATTTCTAATTGAAAACGATGCAGGAGCATCTTCATTGCCCCTGAAGAATGCGGCTGAGAATTGTCCTGAAGAAGAAACCGCACGACAGTTATGTAATGTCGGCTGCATAGCTTCAGGCGAAATTTCTCACCAGGCCCTCGTACTTGGCGGCAGACACTAATTTCTAGACATCCTTACGCGCCCACTGTGAGCTCAGAAATGAAAAGAGCGACATGATGCTATCTAGGGTCATACTAGAGACACTACCCAACACATCTGCGCAAAACTTTATCGGATTTTCATAGTCGTTTCCATTTCGTGACCGATCGGAAGTTACTTTCTGGACACCCCTCGTATATTGTGTGTAACTGTAAAAGGCAACCAATAGTAACTGGTTACCGGGCCGTCCACAATCGTAACCGAATCCTGCCTTCCCTTGACTACCAGGTTTCAGAAAGAGATCTGAACACAGTAAGCAGGTTCAAACGGATGTAGGTTGCAGTAGTTACTCAGAAATGAAGGTTGCACACTGGCGTGGGCAGCTGTGTGATGCCAGTCTTCGGACTGAAGACCAGAACTCCAACAACAGTTACAAAGGGCACGGATTCCTTGTTTCCCGCGGATTCATTCGCAATGCAGGATTTTCTGTTGCGGGCGCTGTATCTCAGGGTTCTCCAACACCTGTCGGCGGGGCCGAAGTGACGTGTATTGAGCGCACCGCTGTGACATTTATATTGGCGGTTATTGGAGAAGCAGTCCCCACGCATCTCGCTGCGGACTGCCGGGAGAAGAGCCGCGAGGGCTGGGAGAGGGGTAGGGGTAGGGGGGGAGGGGGGAGACGGAGGGCTGTGAGGGTGATGTAGGCTGCCGGGGAGCCGCGCAAAGAGGCAGCAGCCGGGGGGAGCGCAGGGCGGCTTTGTGAGCAGATCTCGATCACGCGGCCGACACATCTGATCGATAGCTGCTGGGCGCCCTGCTCTGGCGGCCACATTCTCGCCGTGTAACCGGGATCTGCCGGCCCCGCAAAACAGCCCGCCGGGCGGCGTCACCTAGCCGCCAGGGAGCGAAGAGCAGCGGCGCGCCTCAGCTGACAGCCACGGCGGGCCGGCGGAGGCAGTCGCCACATCCTCTCCGTGATACCGTGCTCTGAGGCTTCCGGCCTGCCACGAGTACTACTTGTGCTAGCTGACGGCTCCTGATGAGGCGATGCACGCCGGCCGCTGTGGCCGAGCGGTTCTAGGCGCTTCGGCATGGAACTGCGCGACCGCTACGTTCCCATGTTCGAATGCTGCCTCGGGCATGGATGTGTGTGATGTCCTAACGTTAGTTAGGTTTAAGTAGTTCTAAGTTCTAGGCGACTGATGAACTGTGATGTTAAGTCCCATAGTGTCCAGAGCCATTTGATTTGAGGCGATGCGCCAATCTGAAGGTGTAGAGCTTTAAGTGTCATACAAGCAATATTTTCCCCATGGCGTAGTAGTCTCATGTTACATCTACACTACTGGTCATTAAAATTGCTACACCACAAAGATGATGTGCTACAGACGGGAAATTTAACAGACAGGAAGAAGATGCTGTGATATGCAAATAATTAGCTTTTCAGAGCATTCACACAAGGTTGGCGCCGGTGGCGACACTTACTACGTGCTGACATGAGGAAAGTTTCCAACCGATTTCTCATACACAAACAGCAGTTGACCGTCGTTGCCTGGTGAAACGTTGTTGTGATGCCTCGTGTAAGTAGGAGAAATGCGTACCATCACGTTTCCAACTTTGATAAAGTTGGGATTGTAGCCTATCGCGATTGCGGTTTATGGTATCGCGACATTGCTGCTCGCGTTGCCCGAGATCCAATGACTGTTAGCAGAATATGGAATCGGTGGGTTCAGGAGGGTAATACGGAACGCCGTGATGGATCCCAAAGGCCTCGTATCACTAGCAGTCGAGATGACAGGCATCTTATCCGCATGGCTGTAACGGATCGTGCAGCCACGTCTCGATCCCTGAGTCGACAGGTGGGGACGTGTCCAAGACAACAACCATCTGCACGAACAGTTTGACGACGTTTGCAGCAGCATGGAATATCAGCTCGGAGTCCATGGCTGCGGTTACCCTTGACGCTGCATCACCGGCAGGAGCGCCTGCGATGGTGTACTCAACGACGAACCTGGTTGCACGAATGGCAAAACGTCATTTTTCCGGATGAATCCAGGTTCTGTTTACAGCATCATGATGGTCACATCCGTGTTCGGCGTCATCGCGGTGAATGCACATTGGAAGCGTGTATTCGTCATCGTCATACTGGCGTATCACCTCGCGTGATGGTATGGGGTGCCATTGGTTACACGTCTCGGTCACCTCTTGTTCGCACTGACGGCAATTTGAACAGCGGACGCTACATTTCAGATGTGTTACGACCCGTGGCTCTACCCTTCATTCGATCCCTGCGAAACCCTATATTTCAGCAGGATATTGCACCACCGCATGTTGCAGGTCCTGTACGGGCCTTTCTGGTTACAAAAAATGTTCGACTGCTGCCCTGGCCAGCACATTCTCCAGATCTATCACCAATTGCAAACGTCTGGTCAATGGTGCCCGAGCAACTGGGTCCTCACAATACGCCAGTCACTACTCTTGAACTGTGGTATCGTGTTGAAGCTGCGTGGGCTGCTGTACCTGTACACGGCATCCAAGCTCTGTTTGACTCAATGCCCAGGCGTATCAAGGCCGTTATTACGGCAAGAGGTGGTTGTTCTGGGTACTGATTTCTCAGGATCCATGCGCCCAAATTGCGTTAAAATGTAATTATATGTCAGTTCTAGTATAATATATTTGTCCAATGAATACCCGTTAGTAATCTGCATTTCTTCTTGGTGTAGCAATTTTAATGGCTAGTAGTGTACATCTGAATCGCTTATATGTGGTAGGCTATAAGTCAGAAAATTGAAGTGAGCTAGACTTTACATTCATTTTTGTATTTGTCCGTATATGTAGGGTGGTTCAACGGGAAGGTTTCGTACATGAAAAGTTCAGCGTAATTACAAAATTTACATAAATAACTGCACACACTTTAGAAAAAAAGGTATTGAATAATATTAGATACCCATTAATAATCACTTATTTTCACTCCTTTTAGAATGAACAAATGGCATTAGGTATACGTTATATCACTTTATGAATTCCGGTAAGTCATAAAACATAATTACCCAGAAGAATTATTTGTGGACACCTGGAGGAAATATATGCAAAAGTATTAAGTTTCCTTTACTTTACGTCTATGGTCACAAACTTTTTGTTAACAGATTACCGGTTTCGGTCTTTAATGACCATCATCAGATCTGTTTCATAAAAACAGTGTCCTAATGTACTGCAGTCATAGTGGCATCGTCAGATGTTAAATGCGGATCAGCAGAAGCATCGTCAAATCCATATAAACAACATCACAGGCATGTGTAATGTTTACTTCACGCAACGGTTTTATTTGCTTTAGTGGCGCGCGGATAAGCGGAAATGAGACTCATTGATGTCCGATAAATAGACTGTAGCAATAAATCCGTAGTCGCCAGATCGAAATCACTTCCAGGAAATTTACAACAACACCATAACATGGGGAGAACGATTAACTGCAGCGTTTGACGTCTCAGTACGACCAAGGCTACTGATCTGCAATGAATAAGCATCACTCCTTCTGAGAAGAACGTTCTTATCTTACAAAGTATTGTAACTGCTACGATGAACTTATTACCTGTTTTAAATGAGCTCTTGAACACTTTCACTTCACCTTTCTACTATTGTGAGCTACTATGTGGAAATGAGACTCATTGGTGTCCGATAAATAGACTGTACCAATAAATCCGTAGTCGCCAGATCGAAATCACTTCCAGGAAATTTACAACAACACCATAACAAGGCTACTGATCTGCAATGAATAAGCATCACTCCTTCTGAGAAGAACGTTCTTATCTTACAAAGTATTGTAACTGCTACGATGAACTTATTACCTGTTTTAAATGAGCTCTTCAACACTTTCACTTCACCTTTCTACTATTGTGAGCTACTATGTGGATTTAATATAGTTTGAAAAGTGATTAACATTGTAGATCAGAGCGAGATCATTTCGGGTAGACTGTGGCAAACAATTTAAAAAGGGCGATGGGATGGAACCTTATGGGTGTGTTTAATGACTGATGCATGTATACTAATGCAGAAATTGAAGGAAAGCTTGTCATCCTAACTGTGGATGATCAAAGATGCAGTTAAAGCCGTTTTTAATACTGGACCTATTTTACTGATGTGCTATTGCAAATACGTAGTCTGTAGAACAACATAAAATCGGTACGGTCGCAGGTTCGAATCCTGCCTCGGGCATGGATGTGTGTGATGTCCTTAGGTTAGTTAGGTTTAAGTAGTTCTAAGTTCTAGGGGACTGATGACCACAGCAGTTGAGTGCTGCTGCCTGCAGTCGACTGACGCAGAAACAGGAAGCGCGCCCAGACCCCAGCGCTGGCCTTATCAGCCGCCGGAAGTTGCGCAACCCATTCACAGCAACTTGATTTTAGCCCGCCGCGGGCCTAGTAATACTAGGGCCCGCGGCTCCGAGCAGCCTCGCTCAGCGGCTAAGTCCCGTTCAAGGACACCCGCCTCTAAGGCGGCGCACACAGATTTAGATTTAAATCCATTGCGTCATCAGCAATGTTTCATACGTTTAGGTGTAATTATGATACATGTTATCCTTCGAAGGCTATTGTTAAATGTTATGGGTTTAATTGTCATTACATTATGTATCCACATGGTGAGCATGTTAAGAGTTCTGATGATGCATCTCGTTCTAGAAAGTTAAATGCTTGTTTGGATGCATTAAGTAAGTGCAGATTAACTGGTTCTGTAGATCCATGTATACTAATGCAGAAATTGAAGGAAAGCTTGTCATCCTAACTGTGGATGATCAAAGATGCAGTTAAAGCCGTTTTTAATACTGGACCTATTTTACTGATGTGCTATTGCAAATACGTAGTCTGTAGAACAACATAAAATCGGTACGGTCGCAGGTTCGAATCCTGCCTCGGGCATGGATGTGTGTGATGTCCTTAGGTTCGTTAGGTTTAAGTAGTTCTAAGTTCTAGGGGACTGATGACCACAGCAGTTAAGTCCCATAGTGCTCAGAGCCATTTTTTAAAATCGGTTGATGAGTGTTGTCCTGGCAGCAAGTGGGTTAAGGAAATTACGTTCGAGTGAAGATATTCCCCAAAGTCCCACACAAGGCACGATAGCCGCTACGCACAAGAACCCTTGTGCAACCAGTCGAGGAGCAGATAAGAGCGGGGTGGGTACGTAATATGCGCGTCTCAGAGAAGGCAGAAAAAGTACAAAAGCAGCTGCTCGCCCCTTACTGCGGCCATTATGTGCCCGGAGAGCGCGTGTGGAGTTCTGGCCGTGTCAATAACGCTGGGCTATCAAGCCAGAACGCGGCATCGAATTATTGGAAAAGCTCTGGTCATAAATTTGCGATGATGAAGTGCGAGCACTTTGCTGCGCGCTATATTTCATATAGCAGATGAAGAGGAGTCTTATGGTAATGGATCGCCTACGTGCAAGGGAATAATTCTTCGTTTACTGTGACAGTCATCAAAAGTGCGTAAATGTATTGTTCTGCTGTGCTACACTTCTTGTAAATCGCATGTGCGGATTTTACAATGTCGTTTTGTTAGTTGTGTTGAATGCGTATTCTGTGTAGCAAAATAGCCTTGGAATACCAATATTAAAAGCCGCGGAACAGCACTGCTCTGTGACTAGGTCCCACACATATATAAAATGTGTGTGTGTGTGTGTGTGTGTGTGTGTGTGTGTGTGCGCGTGTACGTGTGCACGTGCGTGATTCGCGACTTCCAGGATACATCTGGAACGCCTAGGGCAATTTCCACCAAACTCATTATTTGCACGACTTGATAGCTTTCTAAAAAATTCGTTGTTGCGATGTATTCGAAACCGACTTTCAATCATAAAAATAATCGTGCAATAATCCATTTCCCATTGCTCAATATTTTGACAAAGCGAGGTAAATAACTGGGTAATGCCAAGGTTTTGAGCTATTGAACAACGAAACCCAACATTTCAGTGGTCAACCACCAGGCTGACTACTCGTAGTGTGCCATTGCGGCCATACTGTGTAAACCCAGACTACATCGAAAACAGTGCAAGCCAGCAAAACCATTCCGCTGTGAGCTCCATCTGCAACAGCATTGAAGCACTATGCCCCGTCGACGTGTGTATCGTCAAAGCCGCCACCGCATCCCTGTCTACAAACATATTATTAGCCTCGAGAATAAACTTGGAGGCAGCTCAAGCAGTAATCTTAAATGGACCTATATTTTTCCGTGGCTGCAGAGTTAATTTCACCCTGGACGCCGCTACTGGAAATTCTGTTAGTAATTGGTTCACGATAGCCATTGTTCGTTGTGAGAACGCCTCACTTCCTGGACTTGAGTCATTCGCCGACCGAGATGTCATTGCCTACAAGACCAGGCATTGTGGAATCGACCCTAAGACTCAAAGTAGACTTAGTTATGTTTATAGTGATATGTCTTTTACATTGTATACCCGCTCCTGTAGAAAAGTTAGTAATGATGACAAAATACATGCATGGATGACTAGAAGGCTGTTTCGGTATATTTTCTGACTATTTTGGTGTAATGGGCCCACAGTCTCCGATAGATCGATACCTAGTAATAATTTAACTATGGTTTAGTCTGTTGATTACTACAACTACCTTTGTTATATGAGAATACGCTTCACAACAGTTAAAAGGCATGTAATATTGTATCACCGTTATGAGTGGATGACCATCACTTCTTTGGGATATAATACTCTAATATTTGTGAGTTACCTATAAAATTGCACTATTTTGTAGTTAACGCAACCACAGCTTGGACTATACATTATCATTATAAAGAAATTTCCAAAAATCTTAAAACATCATATTTTTTCGCTTCATAAGTCGAAATAAGCAATGAGTAGCTAAAATATAACGATCGCCGCTCATCTGGTAAAATGAAAAGTCATTATCACCTGAATATGCACCTTTAATGTTGTGAAACCGGTTGTGTTGCCTAATAAAGGAATCTCTACACTGCTAATGGGACCCTGAAGAATTTTCATCCATTTAGAAAAAAAAATTGTAAAGGATTTTTAAGTTTTTTTTGGAGAATTTTTCGAAATTTTTTACCGTAATGGTCAATAAAATTTAGTGCTTATGCCAAGACCCCTCCCGAAACTGATCAACACATTTTTATCAGAAAATGGAAATGTAAACCCTAGTCCCTCAAATAAACTACTGCGGACGCCCATGAGAACGGTTTTCTCACAATGTGATCAGTCTGTTGCATCAGTGTACAGTACAGTACGTAATAAATGAAGAACTGTTGCCTTATAGGTAGTGTTCGCTTGTATGCCTACAGCATAAGAAATGAAGACAGAAGCTAAGAATCTGCATATAATTAAAATACTAAAGAAGCAAAATTAAAGCGGCGATAAGATAGACTGTCGCTCTCAACCTTTCTGAGTAAAAATAATATTAACATTTCGTAAAAATAATGATTGCCTGGGTTTTGATTTTGCAGTTGGCATCAGATTTCGACCGCTGTGCGTTGGCTTGAGTGGTCAGTGTGTAATGGTTCTTTATTTACTTGACCATTACGGCACTCCAACCCGAGTTCTCGATACCAGTAATATCGTAGTACTTTTCTACGAAGTAACAGACATATTTTTGTGACAATATTTACATTTGGTTTTATTAATGTATGTACTCCGATGTATCGATATATTACAGTGATATGGTTCTGGTGTGTATTCATTTCTGTGAGACTGTCATAATCTTGTAACCGTTTTGGCGCGAATGCGCACAGAGCAGTCTTTGTTTCACTTTGCAGAAGTCAAGTTGTTATTTCGCTTTGTAAAAGAACAGTCGAGTCGTGTGTTTGGTTAAAGTGGAAATTAAATATATGAAGATTGATACAAAACTGTTTTCTTGATGATGTGACAATTAAGAAGAAGTATATGTGAATTTACAAGAAGTTTAATAAAAATGTGGATCCTGAATACCAAGTCAAAAATTATTTCTGCCATACCATTGATCTGATCTGGGATTGTCTGATCATTAACAATTTCCTGAAAAACGCGTTTGTTAGGTCATCAAATATTGCTAAAATACAGATCCGGACCTTCTAGCAGCCAAAGTGGAAGAATCACCCTAGAATCAACAAGATGAGCCATAACAACTTCGACGAAATCTACGTGGGAATCCATTCAGAATAAGTGCCAAAATTAATGACTTTTTTGCAGTGACTTTATTATTTCCATTCTGACGATACCATCCACAGTCAATAACTTTGTTGTTGCGCGATAAAGCGAAAATATGCTGCGTGAGCAACACTGTTAATCTGATTTCTGACCTACTTTGCAAGTGGTGGTATTGTTAGAAGTGCAGCTGGCTGCCACACTGAGGACCTGGGTTCGATTCCCGGTACTGCCAGCGATTCTTCTGTGGCGGGAGGACTGGAACAGCCCCTTGAGGCAACTGAGGTGCTAATTGACCGAGGAGTGGACGATTCCAAGGTTAAGAAACCTGACAACTTCATACTGCATCCAATTACGCCATTGGCAGTGGGCGACGCGGCGGTCGGTCGGGCATGACTGACCAGTCTAGGACCAGAGCGCGCAGTTTTACCCCACCTTTAACCTCCTCTCATCATTATACACTACAAACATGGCCCCACACTGTACACACGTGCACTGCAGTCACCTACAATCAGCAAATGAAATTAAGATACAACTCTCCCACATCGAAAGCGAAGTACCATTCTGCGCGCAACCAGAAAACCGTACATCACCGTACGGCCGTTTCTATGGTATAAGTCCTGTTACCCTACATTCAAGTCGTATCTCGTATTTGGAAGTCACGGACAGGAAATAAAGGGGAATCGTCTTTGACAGCCACCCGACCCGTCCCGTCCCGCCGCCTAAACATCGCGTTTAATGACTCAGGCGCGCGCCGCCGACTCGCACTTAACGCGCTGTGATCGAGCGTGCGCCGCGCCAAGACCGCACGGAGACTCGGCGGGCTTGCGCTCCGCCCCCCCCCCCCCCCCCCACGGCCGCTTTTGATCGCGCGACGGATGATGTGGCGCCGCCGTAGTGAAGTGAAGTGAAGTGAGGCGAGAGAGCCCGTTACGGCGCTGATGGATGGACGCAGGGGGAAGCCCCGCCCTGGCTTATCGACTCTCGCCGGTCGACCGGTGCGGCGCGGAGCTAAGCCGGCCGCCCGCCGCTGGACGCTTCGGCCGGTCACAATCGATTCTCCTGTCACTAAACAGTGGCTGCTGTTTTTGCAGAAGCCGAGCTATGTGCACTGAAAGCCTCCATAACCGAGATCACTAACGCACGACAATACTACGGCGATCGACCCTGGCGGTCTAGGGCGCTGCAATCATGGACTGTGCGGCTGGTCCCGGCGGAGGTTCGAGTCCTCCCTCGGGCATGGGTGTGTGTGTTTGTCCTTAGGATAATTTAGGTTAAGTAGTGTGTAAGCTTAGGGAATGATGACCATGGCATTTAAGTCCCATAAGAATTTAAAAAAAGAAAAACAGAAGATCGACCCTGAGGTGGCCAGTTCGAATCCAGATGTTGAGTGAAATTTTCTCCGACTGGTTGGATCCCGAGCCTTATAGGATATTCTCGTGGGACAAGCCCGTGTGACACTTGTAACACAACGCCCCTAACCAGGTTCGTCACACACCTAGACGCGTTCATGTGCGTTCGTAAGAGACCACTAAGAAAGAACGAATTACAGATAATTTATAATCAATATATACCACTGCAAATTCCGGACTGACTGACTGGTGAACTTGTTATTGGATTATCAATTTTCATTCAAGGTCCTCCAGACATGAAATGCAAATTAAATCATGATAAAATATTCAGAAAGAAAAGAGATTGTAACAAACAGATCCCTGTCGTAATGAAGAACAGCATTCCTGAATATGCTTTCGGATGCGATTATTCTGAGAGGATATAATTATTTGCTCAAGATGGCGGCAACCGTTAAATTCAGATAAAGGTACGAATGGCTTTGCCGCGAGGGATTAGCGGAGCGGTCTAAGGCGCTGCATTCATAGACTGTGCGGCTGGTCCCGGCGGAGGTTCGAGTCCTCCCTAGGGCATGGGTGTGTGTGTTTGTCCTTAGGATAATTTAGGTTAAGTAGTGTGTAAACTTAGGGACTGATGACCTTAGCAGTTAAGTCCCATAAGATTTCACAGACATTTGGACTTTTTTTTTCTTTTTTACTAATGACTTTCCTTATTCCTCGAGAATGCGCAGCAGTAGAAAGACAACAGTTGAAGGCAAGAGAGGATGTGAAACGCCTGTGGATAGAAGACATTGTCGGTTCTCTAAATCCCAGCAGGCAGCCCTTGTCTATTTCGCCTTCCAGCTGTTGGTGCTAACCCTGTCTTGTGACGGGAAGCCCAATGGAATATGGGTATCCCAAACTTCTAAAATAATGAATAAAAAATAATGGTTCAAATGGCTCTGAGCTCTATGGGACTTAACAGCTGAGGTCATCAGCCTCCTAGAACTTAGAACTAAATGGTTCAAATGGCTCTGAGCACTATGGGACTCAACTGCTAAGGTCATTAGTCCCCTAGAACTTAGAACTACTTAAACCTAACTAACCTAAGGACATCACAAACATCCATGCCCGAGGCAGGATTCGAACCTGCGACTTTAGCTGTCGCGCGGTTCCAGACCGAAGCGCCTAGAACCGCTCGGCCACTACGGCCGGCAAACTTCTAAAAGCTCGAAAAGCAACCGCCCCAGTTTGCCAGGTTCTCTTAAGACCAACGGTAGCAGCAATGCTCAGTTGGCACTTGCGCGTTCAGTCAGAGAACGGTTTGTCTGTTCATTAGTCAGAGCAGAAGACAGTAATGTTGCTCGCATATAGGGGTTACTGTATTCAATCGGCGCACGACAACAACCCCGGCCTTATGATAAGTAGTCAGCCAATCACCTGCGTTTGTCGCATGGGTTTGTGTCTCATGGGTTCTGCCTTGTCTGTATAGCACGTTAGGATTCCTACAAGAATTCAGCTCTCTCCAGCGCCTCAATAATCCAGCTGCTGTTGAAGTCCTTTTGAGAATCATATATGTTGATTTTAGATACATTGAGAATCATGTATGTTGGTCCTAGCTACATTGATTCCCGTCTCTGTATCTAAGTAGTATTAACTCATCAATGAAAGCTGCTATCGGGTATAAGTTTATGAATTCTAGTAACAATATTTCTTATTGTCAAATTTTAATCTATTTTTATTAGTGTTGAATACCTTGTCCGCCTTCAGTCTCTTCATTAACTGGAATCCATTGAAAATAGAAACGATGTTGTATGCTCGAGACTGAATTGGATCTCAGTAAATTCCTGGCTGATAAAGGCTGGCCGGAGTTTAGGACACGGAAAGCGAGATTACACACTGTTTGCTCCGAACACTCTATCAGATGGGACATAGAGCCCTATAGCCCCTCTGGTACATTGTTATGGATCATGTAGTTGGACTTTAAAATCATGCTATGTTCATTTAGTACACATCTTTCTTTTGGTTATGCCTCGATGGCATCACAGTTAGATATCTTTCAGCAAAACTTTGGTTGCGACGACACAGTTTAGATAAAGTGCAAAGAAGTACAAGTAATTACAGGTTAGAGAATAAATAAATTAATTAGCTCCCAGAAACTCCTCACTCGACAAATGGTAGCGTGACTGGGATACTGAAAATTTAGGACGCCGTGTTTACAGTGTCCTCCTGGAGATCAGGAAGATGATGATGATGATGTGTGGTTTGTGGGGCGCTCAACTGCGTGGACATCTACACCCGTACAAAGTTCAAATTTCTATACAGTCCAATTTTTACGCAACCCAGTCAAACTACTTTCACGAATGATGATGATGTTGAAATGATGAGGACAACACAAAAACTCAGTTCCCAGGCAGAGAAAATCCCCAACCCGGCAATGAATCGAACCCGGGACCCCGTGATCCAGAGGTAGCAACGCTAGCCACTGGGCCACGAGCTGCGGACACATCAGGAAGACGCTAAAAATCAGCCTCAGCATCCCCAAGGGGAGGTATGCTTTATTTTATGACAGTAAACGGTTCATAACCCCAATACTAACGTAGAATGTGAGAGAGATCGTCAGCATTGTGTGATTGTCGTGGTTTATGGTCCCCTGAACATGTAGCGTTCACATGTCGTCTCCAAGTGGAAGCTAGGGGGCGTTAACTCCCCTAAGACGAAACGCAGTTAAGTATCCACAATGCGTTCCCAGAGTTCATCGTCACTGTCAACAAGGCTTCTAAAAATCACCAAGCTAAAAGTATTATGGTTTAAAATCAGGAGACATGTGAGGCCATGGTGTTCGTGAGCCACGGCTGATACAATTTTTGTCAAAGATTCCTGCTACGCATTCACGAACACCCACGTGAAAGTGTGCCGGTGTACCATCATGCATGTACCTCATAGATACTGTTTCACCATCAGGAGAATCATCAAAATAGGGGATCACAAGCGACACCTGCCCCAAACGTTAACGGACATCTTCCGTTGATGTGCCGTCTCAACGGTAGCAATTGCTGTCATGAACCCAAACGTGTCTGTATCTCTGGTAAAGCATCCTTCGTCTGCAAATAATGCTTGTACGATGAATTGTGGATCATACGAGGAACTGTGGATCATATCCACTTTGTGTAAAGATCCATTGGCAGAAGGCAAAGCGGACTGGAAAGGCCTTGCACACGTTGTACATGATATGGATACATAGCACATGGTGGAAGGTGAAACGTATTCTGCTGCAGAAATCATATTTACGCCTGGCATCCTCTTTCTCTAGTACTCGCTCCTCCATTTGTGGTGTGGGCGCTGTTCTTCGTCTACCTGCATATCGCCTGTTGTATCTAAATGAACTGGTCTGTGTGTGGAGCCAACGTAATCGCCTCAAGTGCTACTCGTGCTCACTGAGTTTGCTGTTCACTGTGGGAACTGGTGCGCGGAGCACACGGCCGTTTTTATGCTTCAGTCCCGCTGCTCAGATATCGCCGTCTTGGCCCGCAGCTTGAGCTGTGATGGGTTGCTTCAAGGTCACTATTCGCTTCTCACCAACGAAAGTAAAATAATTAACTGACCAAAAATGACGTGCCGCACTGAAGTTAAAGCATAAACGTAGCCTTAGACATCAACAGTGGTATAATATTGGTACGACTGTACTTATGCGTAATTCGTATCAGGATTTGCGTTTATTAGGATTAATTGCTTATTTCATTTTTCCTCGACTCGCACCTTCAGTTTGTACCTGTAACAGTCAAACATTATGTAGAAAACGAATAGTCTATATAGAAATAACATTTGCAGGAAGTACATTGATAGTAGTTAGTGTAGGCATTTTTCCAGACGGTGTAGGCAGAAGCCGAAGTCATACCGATGTAGCGGCAAGTCGAAAGATAGCAGGAGAAATCCACGTTAGAAGCAGCATGGAACACACATTTCTCTGGTTTCTTTCAGTACTTATATTACTTTTAGGGTTCCGTAGCTCAGTCGGAAAAACAGAACTCTTACAGGATCACTTTATTGTCCGACGATCTCTCTGTCTGTCTGTCACACTGTCTGACTGTTAAGACCGCTTTTCCTTGGAACGGGTAGAGGTATCAAACTGAATGTCACATACCGAGGTCTACGGTTTCTTGGTGGCATGAAAAATTTCATGTTCTAAGTCAATAAATCAATGCAATAAAAAGATACGGTCACTTTTGTCACATGTTTTGACACTCGCAGATTCACTCATCAACTTCCCGTTGATATTGAATCATAAAATTTGGCAAGCAGCAAGATTTCAGAGTACAAATAAATGACAAACCCGAAAATTTTTAATTAGCCACTTTTTGTCTGTCTGCCCCCTCTTTCTCAGGAAGGGGCAAAGGTATCAAGTTGAAACTGATGTCGGATACGGGTCTACGCTTCCTTGGCGACATAAAAACTGTAAGGTGTTCAGTCAACGCAGTCAAAAGACATGGCTGTATATGTCACACATGTTTATATTCGTAAACTCATTGTTCGAAATCTGCAGATGAATTATAGCATACATGTCGGTCCTGGTTATCTAGTGGAGCTGACACGGTAGCTCAGCGTGTTCGGTCAGAAGACTAGTAACAGTCTGTAATAAAAAAAACCGAAGTTTTCTTTTTTAAACAAGGAGGGAGAGAGAGAGAGAGAGAGAGAGAGAGAGAGAGAGAGAGAGAGAAGAGAGGTGAAATGCGCGGATGGAAACCGAGAGGTTGAGAGATCGAATCTCGGTTAGACCACGAATTTTTCAGTCTTCATTTTAACCTAGCCTTCACCTCTCAACCATATTTCAAAATGGTTCAAATGGCTCGAAGCACTATGGGACTTAACATCTGAGGTCATCAGTCCCCTAAACTTAGAACTACTTAAACCTTACTAACCTAAGCACATCACGCACATCCATGTCCGAGGCAGGATTCGAACCTGCGGCCGCAGCAGCAGCGCGGTTCCGGACTAAAGCGCCTAGAACCGCACGGCCACAGCAGCCGGCTCAACCATGTTTTGGATCCCACGTTAACGTCTAGGCCCCTTTTTCACCTTTGGATAATTGTGTTAGGTTAGGGACACGCACCACGCGATTTAGCCCACGAAATTATTATTATCTAAATACATAATAAAGTTAACTAAGTTTGTGTGGAAATCTCAGAGCGCAGGTCGTACTCGCATATTTCCGGTTTTTTGTTGGAGTCACCGACCGTCCCTGCCGGATACATCCCTTCTCACATCACTGTGTTCTGGGTTGCCTGCACCGCAGGCGAGGCACTGGGGTAACGCAAGTGTCGGTGATTGTTCAACAGAGGTCACCTTTGACGGAGGAACTGCTTCGCCGACCTATGACGGACACCAACCAGGAACGACGATGACGTCAACCATCCAGGAAAGTCAACGGGCGACAGACCTATCATCTTAGACAGCGACCGTCAGTCTCGCGGATCCAATGTGCTCGTCCGTGCGGTGGTATAACTCGTGGCCCGAGAGCTGCAGATGCAATTACATTCTGGAGTCTAGAGTATCGCTCTACCAAGTGGAGAGACTTCGAGAGCTTTCGGTGCCTCTGGAGGTCGGTAATACCCGGCGACAGCCGTGAAACACTGAGAAGCGGGGGCCGATTTCCGGCCGGGCTGTCCCCCGCCGATAAGCCGCGACCACCGGCAGTCGGCCGCCAGCAGCGCACCCAATCGATTGCCGGCCGAAGCTCGCTGGCCGGAGCGGCCACTGCGGTGACAGTGTGGGATGTATGTAGTGTAGTGTAGTGTAGTCTAGTTTACTCAGTATGTTTCGGTCGCTAATGGCATCGATAAGGTAGTTATTTAGTTTTCAACGAGCATTCAAATTAGCATCAGAGAGGTGTGACTCCTGTGCCGTCTGCATGTCTACTCTGCATTTCACAGTTGTTTGACAAAGTTTCCCAGAAACACTTTCAGACTGTTTCACGACAACTGCACTTACGAATAGCATGTGGGGAGAAAAGAACATCTAAATATTTCCGAGCGATCTCTATTTCTCTTATTTTATTATGATGGTAATTTCTCCCTTTGTAGGCAGGGATCAAGAAAATCTTCTCGCATTCTTAGGAGAGTGTCGATGTCTTAAATTTTGAGGAAAGATTTCACCGAAACCAGATACGGCTATAAAAATGGCTCTGAGCACTATGGGACTTAACATCTGAGGTCATCAGTCCCCTAGAACTTAGAACTACTTAAACCTAACTAACCTAAGGACATCACACACATCCATGCCCAATGCAGGATTCGAACCTGCGACCGTAGCAGTCGCACGGTTCCAGACTGAAGCGCCTAGAATCGCTCGGCCACCGTGGCCGGCAGATATGGCTATAGTTTAGCGATTATCATCCAAACCGGATTATCATAACCGTGACATTCTCTCCCTTATTTCACGACAGCACAAAACGACATGCCCTTCTTTCAACTTTTTCGTTGTTCTCCGTCAGTCCGACCCGGTAAAGATCCTCAAAGCGCTGTATGGGCAGTCTCTTTAGTACATTTATTGCATCATCTAAGTGTTCAGCCAATTACACATAGTTTTTGGTTCTCTCTATATGTTCGTTCTAATTTAAGTTGTTCCTAATTTTATTATATAGGTATTTAGTTGAATCGACAACGCTTCAAGTTGTGTGGCTTATTGTGTTAGCGAAATTTAATGGATTTGTTTTGTATCTATGTGCATATCTGGTATTTTTTATTGGTTAGGATGAATTAACACTTTTTGTACCATGCGTATATCTTATCTGAATCATTTTATAATCTTTTTGATACTTTGATTACTTTACTAAACAGTACACGAGAGCATCATCTGCAAGCAGTCTAAAAGGGCTCCTCAGAGTGTTTCTCAAATCATTTATATAGATCAAAAACAGCAGAGGGCTACAACACTTCCTTGGGGAACGCCATATATCACTTGCGTTTCAGTTGATGACTTTCCTCCAGTTACTACGAACTGTGCCCTTCTGACATGAAATTAGGAATCCACTCGCATCGGTGAGATTATACTTCGCAGGCACGCAATTTTTACTAGAAGGCGCTTGTGAGCAATGGTGTCGAAAGCCTTGTGGAAATCTGGAAATACGAGGCTATCTTGAGGTCTGATTACTTTTTGTGAATAAAGACGTATGTTTACCAAAATCGCTATTTTCTGACTCCATGCTTGTTATGTCTCAGTAGATCGTTCTCTTCAACGCATTGCATAAAGTTCGAAAACCACATACGTTTCAAAATCCTAGTTATTCAGCGTTTCAGCAAGTCTGTGAGGCGCCTTATAGACGGCACTGCTTTTAACACCCGAAATGTGGTAATACGATATTGCAGTGTCTATATTATTCTAAATTACGATGCAATGTTACTTTGGACATGCATGCATGTATAAAGGAACAGGCACTGTGGTGACTACAGCTGTTATGAAGTACATTACATGTATTTGCAATTGCGAATGTGGACAACTATGAGCTATAGTGTGGAATGACGACAGTGAAAATTTGTGCCGGAAGGGGATTCGAACCCGGATTTCCCACTTATCGCGAGAGGTCGCCTTATCATTTGGCTATCCGTGCACTATTGACGGCCAGATCGAAACTTCCATATGTCTCAAGCATGCGTCTAAAACCTGAACTGGTGTATTTTAAAATTGCGTAAAAGGGCTGTGATGATCTTGTGAGTTGTATTCACTGATGCTACAACAGCGGTCGTATTAGTTATGCATTAGTTTTCCCAAATGATTAATCTCTTACTGATATCAACTTGCTGATTACGAACCGCCCACCTGAAGAGATTAGCTTATTTATGTTACCTTCTGATGTTGAGTTGAATAAACGTGTGGAGGCTCCTTGACGCTCACCCGGTAGAAGTGATGATAAAGCATCGACATGTACCGCCTGTCGCGTGTAAAACCCATGAAGCACAATCTCCTGTCCGCGCGATGTACGTCCCCACTTTACGTTGACGCTTTACGGGTATTAGGAAGTGCATTTTGCACTTTATGATGAAGTTATACCTCATACTTTCTTGGTGCTGCTATTTATGAGGAGTAGTGTAGATGACATTTCCACGGTACTCCTTGCACCAGAAACACAATGGTCTGCGTAACCCGTTAATAAACGGGGTTAGTAACTACGAGCCGGACACATCTTGAATCCTATCCTTTTTTGAGCAGGCACCAATGTAGTGCAGGATATCATTAGTCGTTTCTGCTTCTGAACAAGTTTGAACGTGAATTGTGTCCATTGGCCGGTTGGAAAGCGTACGAAACGCATTTTTTTTATTGGCACCCAATTATTAGCAGCTGTGGTGCCATGTTGAACCCCACAGTTCTGAACAAATCGACAAAAGAGCTGTAACTTTATTTGACTGGTCCATTCGTAAGACGGCTGAGGCGTATGCTGCCAAAATATCAGCGTAAATATTTCAGTCACTAAGGCTACACGTCCAAACTCAGGCGCACATTTCTGGAGTGGCTTTGTTAAGGGGCTCCGGAAAGGTTCAAAATCATGAAAAGTTCAATTTTTTACTTTTTTGCGTTTTCTCAATCTGCAGACTATTACCTTTTAATAGATATATAATTTATTCAATTCCGAAGACTACAACTATTTTTAAATTTTTTTTGAAATGTGTTCTACATGGGCGTGACCCACTGTGGCGCTGTTAAACTGCTGTCAAATGGTGTTATTATTAACGTCCGTGTTCATCAGGTACATTTTAGTGATGTGAGATAAAGTATGTGTTGTGGCTAACCTGTTATGGTTCAATATATATCGCTGGTGTGATTGTCGATTGTTTCATGTTTATTTACTCTGTCGTTATCTCGAAAATATTCGTAATTAATTCTGTTTCTTGAGTCTCTGTTTTGTTGAAGTATAATAATGAGTAAAAGTAAAGTTATTAGAAATCCTCTGAAGGCTTTTAAGAAAAGGAGAAATGTTGGAAAGCCAAAGGTATGTGTTATTACTGTAAACAATAAAGACGATGAAAATCCCCAACATAGCTTGTGTCCCAAAGAAGAAGACAGTTGGTGTAAATATAACAAAGGATTGCTAACTGGTGAAGTGTACACTCATAAGCATAGTCTGCCTCATGCAATAATGGAGGTGATAAAACCTATTTTCAGAGACTTAGCAGCACCTGAACTGTTGAAAAAGTGTATTCACGGAAAAACTCAAAACCCCAATGAAAGTGTAAATAGTGTTATATGGTCGAGAATCCCCAAGACTGTATTTGTTGGAATAGAAACACTTCACTTTGATGTGTATGATGCTGTTGCGACTTTCAATGATGGCAACATTGTAAGGTGCAAGGTATTTAGAAATATGGGAATGAAGATAGGTTCTAACATGGTACGAGCGATGCTTGCTTTAGACAAGGAACGCCTTCGGGCTGCAGACAGGGCTGTAAAGAGTCTAGAAATACAAGCAAGAGTAAACAGGAGGAGGAACAAGAGGAAGCTGGAGGAGGAGTTTGCAGAGGATGAAGATAATCCATCCTATGGACCTGGAATGCACTAAAAAGTTAATCCAATCTTTGTCGCTCGATTCCCAAAACTTTTATTTTCTCATACTAATTAGATGTTTTCTAAGGATCTTCCAAACATATTTGTTTCAAACTTTCAGTAAATGTTACACAGTACCTTCTGCATAATTTAACACAGCCTTTTTCCAAAAAATTGTATATTTTTGAATATATAAATAAAAAATTGCAAAAAAATGTTGTGAATTTTCATTACAATTGAAAAAAAATCATCTTTAATAACTGAACTAGAATTTTGTAAAATCCCTGTGTTAAGTTGTAGCCCATATTCCAATAAATAATCTGTAAAAAGTTCAACTTCCTACCTCAAATACTTTGTGAGGAAAGATGTAATTTATAAGCGTTATTTTAACATTGCAAGTATAGGGCGTTCCGGAGCCCCTTAACTGTTCTTTTCATCATATTCGAAAGTTCAGGTGCATTTTTATTTTATTTTATTCTCTGTTCAGAGGAGCAGTATAGGCTGTTTCAGATCCAGCCCATTACAGAGCCATAGTCGTCATCGGTCGGATACCATGCCCGTTGGTAGTAAGAAAGAGAGCTTCCCAATTGGGAATAAGCAAGAAGAGATTGCCAGTATCGGCATTTACCCTATAACGAACAGAACCCCCACCCCCGGAAGCCACGGTCGGAACCAGAGCGCTGAAACTATTTTTTTTTATTTATGTCTGGGACAGTAATCTATTTTTCTTACTGAAATAAGCAACTGGGAGAGATTTGTTGTCAAAATCTTCTGTTTATTTCTTCTTTATTCTTTCTCTGTAAGGATAGGACGTGGAAGGTAAATGGAAACGGCGATATAGATCGGTACTGTACAACAGAACAGAGTTACGGTGCAAAAACTTGCTCTGGAAAAATTTCACCTCTTGCGCTGCTCGCTACAAAAATCGGGTGCAGTGGGAGAGAAAGCCATTAGTCAGGCAAATGGATTGCCCCAAGGCAGCGCTGCGGAAATGTAATACATGGTGCGAGGTACGTCACAGCCGTTCTGGTGGCTGGCCTGGATTCTAGAAACACGTAATGGCTCAAGGCTGGTGCCTGCAGCTTGCGTTTCGCAAGTTTCGACTGTGGAGCGCAGGTAACACGTTAACTCAAACTCTCGCTGCAGGGAGCAGTTGCTCAAGATTCCAGGGATCAGGAACCGAATCATTACTGAGGCAGCAGAGATACTCCGCCCGTTTGCGAGAACAGAGTTCCAAGTATCAAAGAGTGAGATCAGAAACCACAAAGTGCTAAGTGACTGCACGACACAGACACAGACACACACAGACACAGACACACACACACACATACATACAGAGAGAGAGAGAGAGGGGGGGGGGCGGCAGGGAGAGAGAGAGAGAGAGAGAGAGAGAGAGAGAGAGAGAGAGAGAGAGAGAGAGAAGCTAGATCCTTATCTTATAGATCTGTGTTTACGTCCTATATGACAAATATGATACTGCGTGAAGAGTTTGACAGAGCACTGAAAGACCTGAGTCGAAACAACGAAACAAGGCCCTGGGAGTAGAAAACATTCCACTAGAACTACTGACAGCCTTGGGAGAGCCAGTCCTGACAAAACTCTACCATCTGGTGAGCAAAATGTATGAGACAGGCGAAATACCCTCAGACTTCAAGAAGAATACAATAATTGCAATCCCAAAGAAAGCAGGTGTTGACAGATGTGAAAATTACCGAACTATCAGTTTAATAAGTCATGGCTGCAAAATACTAACACGAATTCCTTACAGGCGAATGGAAAAACTGGTAGAAGCCGATCTCGCGGAGGGTCAGTTTGGATTCCGTAGGAGTATTGGAACACGTGAGGCAATACTGACCCTACGACTTATCTTAGAAGCTAGATTAAGGAAAGGCAAACCTACGTTTCTAGCATTTGTAGACTTAGAGAAAGCTTTTGACAATGTTGACTGGAATACTCTCTTTCAAATTCTGAAAGTGGGAGGGATAAAATACAGGGAGTGAAAGGCTATTTACAATTTGTACAGAAACCAGATGGCAGTTATAAGAGTCGAGGGACATGAAAGGGAAGCAGTGGTTGGGAAGGGAGTGAGACAGGGTTGCAGCCTCTCTCCGATGTTATTCAATCTGTATATTGAGCAAGCAGTAAAGGAAACAAAATAAAAATTCGGAGTAGGTATTAAAATCCATGGAGAAGAAATAAAAACTTTGAGGTTCGCCGATGACATTGTAATTCTGTCAGAGACAACAAAGGACCTGGAAGAGCAGTTGAACGGAATGGACAGTGTCTTGAAAGGAGGATATAAGATGAACATCAACAAAAGCAAAACGAGGATAATGAAATGTAGTCGAATTAAGTCGGGTGATGCTGAGACACTTAAGGTAGTAAAGGAGTTTTGCTATTTGGGGAGCAAAATAACTGATGATGGTCGAAGGAGAGAGGATATAAAATGTAGACTGGCAATGGCAGGGAAAGCGTTTCTGAAGAAGAGAAATTTGTTAACATCGAGTATAGATTTAAGCGTCAGGAAATCGTTTCTAAAAGTATTTGTATGGAAGTGAAACATGGACGATAAACAGTTTGGACAAGAAGAGAATAGAAGCTTTCGAAATGTGGTGCTACAGAAGAATGCTGAAGATTAGATAGGTAGATAGATCACGTAACTAATGAGGAGGTATTCAATAGAATTGGGGAGAAGAGGAGTTTGCGGCACAACTTGATTATAAGAGGGGATCTGTTGGTAGGACGTGTTCTAAGGCATCAAGAGATCACCAATTTAGTATTGGAGGGCAGCGTGGAGGGTAAAAATCGCAGAGGAAGACCAAGAGATGAATACAATAAGCAGGTTCAGAAGTATGTAGGTTGCACTAGGTACTGGGAGATGAAGAAGCTTGCACAGGATAGAGTAGCATGGAGAGCTGCATCAAACCAGTCTCAGAACTGTAGACCACAACAACGACAAAGAAAAATTTGTCACTGTTTTCTTTTGTCGTACTTTCTGAATCCGTAAGACTGTGGTGAAGTACCATCCTGGCTCTAAGCCAAGTCGTTGCCCGAAAGTGCCCTTCTGCCCCCCCCCCCCCCACCATCTGTTAGTGGCTGGAGAAACTTGATTATTTCGAGCTGTTTACAAATACAAAGTTTGGATAAAAATTTGGAAACTTCAAAAACACAACACTTAACCGTGTAAGAAAACCGTTTGCATCCAAAACAGTTTCTAGTCGCCTTGGAATGAGGTCTGTATGGTTTTCAAGATAAAAGTGTTTAACTCGCCCTGAAAATAGTGGCAAGTTCAGGTAACAACGATGAATGTGGCTAATGATCACGATTCTTTCCCTCCAAATTAGACCACAAAGGCTTAATAATATTGACGTCTGGTGGTTGTGGCTGCCAGTGCAAATGCAACAACCCATCCCCATGCTCACGTAACTAGTACTGGACTATGTGAGCTGTGTCAGCAGGGGCCCTTACTTCTTGGAACATAGCATCACCACTGGGGAAAAAACATTGCACACTGGGATGGGCCTGAGCAGCTAAAATGGTCACATAATCTTTGGCAGTAATATGACTTTGCAGAGTATACGGGAGGCCCATGGAATACGACGATATTGCTGCCCATATGATCACTAAGCGCACACAAAGTTTCACTCTTGGAACGCAGACTCGATCACAGGTTGGCAACAGTGTGAAACGAGACACATCCGGCCAAATTACTATCTCCCATTGCTCCATAGTCCATGTTTTATGGCACCGGCACCATTTGTTTCAATGATGAGTGGTTTTGGAAATTAACCTCGCCCTTGCGATTCACAACCTATGGAGCTCCTTTCGTGTTGTCTTGGTGCTGACAGGGTTCGCGAGTGCAACATCCAGTTCTGCAGTGTCTTAAAGTTGTCGTCCTTTTTTCTCATCACAATCCAGTCACCGTCTGTCACGACTACTCAACACACACATGCGTCAGCGTTGTGACTTAGCGGATGTTTTTCCATTTCCATTGGTGCCTTTTGAAACACCAAACACTTCGAGTATCTTCGTTACAAAAACCTTCACCACACGAGTAGCTATAATTCGTCCACGTTGGAAATCACTTAGCTCCGACATAATGCACCCTCAACTAGACAGAATAGCGTCATTACCATGACGCTGACGGTTACCATGTATTGGGGACATTGCAGAAGTGCCGTTAGTGGACAAATGCAAAAGCGTAACCTGCAGGTTGGCTATCATCTTCACTTATGTTCAAGCAAGCATTTCTCCCGGTGTTTTCACGTATTTTTCCAACGCCTGTACATCCCCACTGCCTGTTGGTCACAATAATAATTATTGTAATATCTTTATTTTTTCACTATTTGTTTTACCGAACTATCAGTTTAATAAGTCACAGCTGCAAAATACTAACGCGAATTCTTTACAGACGAATGGAAAACTGGTAGAAGCGGACCTCGGGGAAGATCAGTTTGGATTCCGTAGAAATGTTGGAACACGTGAGGCAATACTAACCTTACGACTTATCTTAGAAGAAAGATTAAGAAAAGGCAAACCTACGTTTCTAGCATTTGTAGACTTAGAGAAAGCTTTTGACAACGTTAACTGGAATACACTCTTCCAAATTCTGAAGGTGGCAGGGGTAAAATACAGGGAGCGAAAGGCTATTTACAATTTGTACAGAAACCAGATGGCAGTTATAAGAGTCGAGGGGCATAAAAGGGAAGCAGTGGTTGGGAAAGGAGTGAGACAGGGTTGTAGCCTCTCCCCGATGTTATTCAATCTGTATATTGAGCAAGCAGTAAAGGAAACAAAAGAAAAATTCGGAGTAGGTATTAAAATTCGTGGAGAAGAAGTAAAAACTTTGAGGTTCACCGATGACATTGTAATTCTGTCAGAGACAGCAAAAGACTTGGAAGAGCAGTTGAACGGAATGGACAGTGTCTTGAAAGGAGGATATAAGATGAACATCAACAAAAGCAAAACGAGGATAATGGAATGTAGTCAAATTAAATCGGGTGATGCTGAGGGGATTAGATTAGGAAATGAGACACTTAAAGTAGTAAAGGAGTTTTGCTATTTGGGGAGCAAAATAACTGATGATGGTCGAAGTAGAGAGGATATAAAATGTAGACTGGCAATGGCAAGGAAATCGTTTCTGAAGAAGAGAAATTTGTTAACATCGAGTATAGATTTAAGTGTCAGGAAGTCGTTTCTGAAAGTATTTGTATGGTGTGTAGCCATGTATGGATGTGAAACATGGACGATAACCAGTTTGGACAAGAAGAGAATAGAAGCTTTCGAAATGTGGTGCTACACAAGAATGCTGAAGATAAGGTGGGTAGATCACGTAACTAATGAGGTGGTATTGAATAGGATTAAGGAGAAGAGAAGTTTGTGGCACAACTTGACTAGAAGAAGGGATCGGTTGGTAGGACATGTTTTGAGGCATCAAGGGATCACAAATTTAGCATTGGAGGGCAGCGTGGAGGGTAAAAATCGCAGAGGGAGACCAAGAGATGAATACACTAAGCAGATTCAGAAGGATGTAGGTAGCAGTAGGTACTGGGAGATGAAGAAGCTTGCACAGGATAGAGTAGCATGGAGAGTTGCATCAAATCAGTCTCAGGACTGAAGACCACAACAACACAACAACATTTGTTTTACAAGCATATAAGATTAAAAACAATTGATTTTGGATATATAACATCTAAAGCTTTTGTATTTAGTTTCTGTAAATATTTTTGAAAGGTAGCTGCTGAAAATAAATTGAAAATTTGTGGTAAGGTGTTATGGGACCAAACTGCTGAGGTCATCGGTCCCTAAGCTTACGCACTACTTAATCTAACTTTAACTTACACTAAGGGCAACACACACACACACACACACACACACACACACACACACACACACACACACACACATGCCCGAGGGAGGACTCGAACCTCAGACGTGGGCAGCCACGCGGGTTGTGACAAGGCGCCTGCTGAAAATAATTTTGCCGTCAATACTACTATAGTAGTAATAACGGTGTTTAAAAGCAGAGTAGAACGAGAAGCTCGTGATTTTTGGACTCTTGTAATTCATAGGAATACACAAATACAAGTAACTTGGGAATCAAATAAATAGGAAGTGCAGGGAAGCTAAGGCAAAATGGCTGAAGGAAAAATGTCAAGAAATCAAAAAAGAAATGACTGTCGGGAGGACGGACTCAGCATACTGAAAAGTCAAAACGACCTTTGGTAAAATTAAAAGTAAGGGCGGGAACATTGATAGTGCAATGGGAATGCCACTGTTAAATACTGAAAAGAGAGCGCATGTGTGGAAAGAGCACATTCAAGGACTCTACGAGGGGGAAGACTTGTCTAATGACGTGATAGGAGGAGAAACAGGAGTCGACAGGAAAGAGGTAGGGGATCCAGTTTTAGAGCAGAATTTAGAAGAGTTTGGGACGACTTAAGATCAAATAAGATAGAAGGGACAGATAACATTCCATCGGAATTTCTAAAATCATTGGGGGGAAGTGGAAACAAAAAGACTATTCACGTTGGTGTGTAGAATGTGTGACAGTGAAGATATACCATCAGACTCTGGGAAAACATCATCCACACAATTTCGAAGATATCAGGAGCCGCCAAGTTTGAGAATTATAACGCAATCAGCTCAACGTCTCATGCAGACAAGTTGCTAACAAGAATAGTGTACAGAAGAATGGAAAAAAACTGAAGATCTTTTATATGACACTCAGTTTGGCTTTAGGAACGTTAAAGGCACCAGACAGGGAGTTCTCACGTTACCGTTGATAATGAAAGCAGGACTAAAGAAAAATCAAGATACCTTCCTAGGATCTGTCGACCTGGATAAAGCGTTCGACAATGCCGAATTGTGCAAGATGTTCGAAATTCTGAGCGAAATAGGGGTAAGCTATATGGAAAGCCGGATAATAAGCAATACATACAAGAACCAAGAATGACTAATAAGGCCAGGAACGAAGTACTACAATTAAAATGTGTGTAAGACAGGGATGTAGTCTTTCACCCCTAAAGTTCAATCTATAAGTCGAAGAAGCAGTGACGGAAATAGGGGAATGTTGGAGCGCTGGCTTAAAATTCTGGGTGAAAAGATATCAATGATAAGATTCGCTGGCGACGTTGCTATCCTCAGTGAAAGTGAAAATAGATTGCAGGATCTGTTGAACGGAATGAACAGTCTAATGAGTACAGAATACAGAGTGACAGTAAATCGAAGTAAGACGAAAGGAATGGGAAGTAACAGAAATGAGAACATATAGAAACTACCATCAGAATTGAAGATCGCTAAATAGACGAAGTTAGGGAATTCTGATATCGAAGCAGCAAAAAAGCCCATGCCGGAAGTAGTGAAGAGCACATAAGAAAGGAGAAAAGCTCTCACAAGAAGAGCATTCCTGGCCAAGAGACAAGACATTCCTGAGAACGTACGTTTGGAGCATAGCACTGTATGATAGTGAGACATGGACTGTGGGAAAAACTGAAAGAAGAGAATCGAAGCATTGAGACGTGGTGCTACAGAGGAATGTAGAAAATTAAATGGACTGATAAGGTAAGGAATGAGGACGTTCTCCTCAGAATCGGCGAGGAAAAGATTGTATGGACAACACTGACAAGAAGATGGGGCAGGGTGATAGGACAAATGATAGGACATCTTTTAATTCATCAGGGAGTAACTTCCATTGCAGTAGAGGGAGCTATGGAGGGTAAGAACTGTAGAGGATGACAGGGATTGGAAGGCTTCCAGCAAATAATTGAGGACATTGGTTAGAATTACTATAGTGAGATGAAAAGATTGGCACAGGACAGGAGCTCGTGGTGGGCTGCATCAAACCATTGAGAAGACTGATGCCTCAAAAAAAAAAAAAAAGTGTCTTGCGTTTATGATTCGCCTGAAGAATGGGGTATTCGAGGTACAGACCGAAATTATGGTACAAAAGTATGCAAATGTTGTGCGAACAGATTAGCAGCTGCACTGTAAAGGAGAACAGATGTGAGAACGCAAGGAATTCACTGTGAATACTTCCGCATGTTAGTCCGCAGCTCGTGGTCGTGCGCTAGCGTTCTCGCTTCCCGTGCCCGGGTTCCCGGGTTCGATTCCCGGCGGGGTCAGGGATTTTCTCTGCCTCGTGATGACTGGGTGTTGTGTGATGTCCTTAGGTCAGTTAGGTTTAAGTAGTTCTACGTTCTAGGGGACTGATGACCATAGATGTTAAGTCCCATAGTGCTCAGAGCCATTTTGAACTTTCGTATGTTAGTGGCTCGTGTGAAGGATTGACGCACTTGAAATACGAGCCAGTACAGCTCAGTGAAGTCTCTGTATATACCAACGAAGATGAGGTGGAAATGGTACTCATCTACTGAGAATATAAGTTAGCCGAACAGCAGTTGCAGAAGTTTTTTCTTATTTACAATACGGGTACGTGTATTACCCTTTCCCATAGTACCTCAGTGACACTTTTCCCACTTGTACTTCATTCGGTACTGTGGGGATTTACGCGGTTTAATAGATATCTCATTTTCAGGGCCTTCCTTTGTGTCCCATATTTCTGTACAGGCCCTGAGATATTGACTCTGTTGCTACCACTGTTCCATAGTCGTCATTAATCATATTTGCCTCAGTATTCTGAAAACCTGAAGCCGTCCCATGCAGGAAAATCGCGAAAACTATGAACTTGTTGTCTGAAGCTTCCTGGCAGTAAAACTGTGTACTGGACCGAGACTCGAACTCGGGACCTTTGCCGTTCGCGGGCAAGTGCTCTACCAACTGAGCTACCCAAGCACGACTCACGCCCCGTCCTCACAGCTTTACTTCCGCCAGTACCTCGTCTCCTACCTTCCAAACTTTACAGAAGGCAAAGTTCCCGAGTTCGACTCTCGGTCCGGCACACGGTCATAATCTGCCAGGAAGTTTCATATCAGCGCCCACTCCGCTGCAGAGTGAAAATCTCATTCTGGAAACATCCCCCAGGCTGTGGCTAAGCTATGTCTCCGCAGTATCCTTTCTTTCAGGAGTGCTAGTCCTGCAAGGTTCGTAGGAGAGGTTCTGTAAAGTTTGGAAGGTAGGAGACGAGGTACTGGCGGAAGTAAAGCTGTGAGGACGGGCCGTGAGTCGTGCTTGGGTAGCTCAGTTGGTAGAGCACTTGCCCGCGAAAGGCAAAGGTCCCGAGTTCGAGTCTCGGTCCGGCACACAGTTTTAATCTGCCAGGAAGTTTCATATCAGCGCACACTCCGCTGCAGAGTGAAAATCTCATTCTGGAAACATCCCCCAGGAGTGCTAGTCCTGCAAGGTTCGCAGGAGAGGTTCTGTAAAGTTTGGAAGGTAGGAGACGAGGTACTGGCGGAAGTAAAGCTGTGAGGACGGGCCATGAGTCATGCTTGGGTAGCTCAGTTGGTAGAGCACTTGCCCGCGAAAGGCGAAGGTCCTCAGTTCGAGTCTCGGTCCGGCACACAGTTTTAATCTGCCAGGAAGTTTCATATCAGCGCACACTCCGCTGCAGAGTGAAAATCTCATTCTGGAAACATCCCCCAGGCTGTGGCTAAGCCATGTCTCCGCAATATCCTTTCTTCGAGGAGTGCTAGTCCTGCAAGGTTCGCAGGAGAGGTTCTGTAAAGTTTGGAAGGTAGGAGACGAGGTACTGGCGGAAGTAAAGCTGTGAGGACGGCGCGTGAGTCGTGCTTGGGTAGCTCAGTTGGTAGAGCACTTGCCCGCGAAAGGCAAAGGTCCCGAGTTCGAGTCTCGGTCCGGCGCACGGTTTTAACCTGCCAGGAAGTTTCATATCAGCGCACACTCCGCTGCAGAGTGAAAATCTCATTCTGGAAATTGCTGTCTGTTCGTCCTTAGTTATGTCATGAACGCGAATGCCGATCAGTGGAGGGGGATCTGGCACATCGGGCGTTACATACTACTGTGACGGAGGGCAGGCAGTATATCTTCTTGGAGGCACGCTAAGTAAAGCGAGCCAAGGCCGGCGGCGAGGTGCAGTTCCGTCGCCTCGCCCACTACCGCGGCCGCCGCCGTCGCCGTTGAGTCACACTCACCGAGCGCCGGTGCTGCAACCAGCCAAGGCCGTACTTGCGAAGGCGCGTTGCGAAAGCGGAGCGCGCGCCGCCCCCGCACGGCACGCCGGCACCGAAGCCGCGAGCCGAGCACCGGGCCCACGGAGGAGCCAGAGCGCAGTGCGAGCGTCAGCAAGTCTTTCCTCGAGGTATTTCTCTGCAGTTTCTCCTCGTAATGGAGTGAAACGTCGCGCGGGATTAGCCGAGCGGTCTAGGCGCTGCGGTCATGGACTGTCCTGCTGGTCCCGGCGGAGGTCGGTCGTTCGAGTCCTCCCTCGTGCATGGGTGTGTGTTTGTCCTTAGGATAATTTAGGTTAAGTCGTGTGTCAAATTAAATCGGGTGATGCTGAGGGGATTAGATTAGGAAATGAGACACTTAAAGTAGTAAAGGAGTTTTGCTATTTAGGCAGTAAAATAACTGATGATGGTCGAAGTAGAGACGATATAAAATGTAGACTGGCAATGGCAAGGAAATCGTTTCTGAAGAAGAGAAATTTGTTAACATCGAGTATAGATTTAAGTGTCAGGAAGTCGTTTCTGAAAGTATTTGTATGGAGTGTAGCCATGTATGGAAGTGAAACATGGACGATAACCAGTTTGGACAAGAAGAGAATAGAAGCTTTCGAAATGTGGTGCTACAGAAGAATGCTGAAGATAAGGTGGGTAGATCACATAACTAATGAGGAGGTACTGAATAGGATTGGGGAGAAGAGGAGTTTGTGGCACAACTTGACCAGAAGAAGGGATCGGTTGGTAGGACATGTTTTGAGGCATCAAGGGATCACAAATTTAGCATTGGAGGGCAGCGTGGAGGGTAAAAATCGTAGAGGGAGACCAAGAGATCAATACACTAAGCAGATTCAGAAGGATGTAGGTTGCGGTAGGTACTGGGAGATGAAGAAGCTTGCACAGGATAGAGTAGCATGGAGAGCTGCATCAAACCAGTCACAGGACTGAAGACCACAACAACAACAACAACAAGTCGTGTGTAAGCTTAGGGACTGATGACCTTAGCAGTTTAGTCCCATAAAATTTCAGACACATTTGAACATTTTTTTTGAAGTGAAACGTGAACCATTAACAGTTCAGGCAAGAAAAGAATAACAACTTTTAAAATATGATGCTTTACAAGAACACTGAAGATTAGATGGTTACATCGCGTAACTAATGAGGAGGAACTTCTCAGCACAAGGGAGGAAAGAAACTTGTGGGACAACGTCACTAAAAGAAGGGATTGGTTGATAGGATGCACTATGAGGCATCAAGGAGTTGTTAATTTGGTGTTTGAGGCAAGAGTGAGGGGGGGGGGGAGGATTGTAGAGGGAGACCATGAGGTGAATGCAGCAAGCATGTTCAAATGGATGTAGGTTACAGTAGTTATTCGGAGATGAAAAGGCTTGCACAGGATAGACAAGCATGCACAGCTGCACCAAACCAGTCTTCAGATTGAAAAACCTCCACACGACACTCCGTATCATTCATTGAGTTGTTTCGGGGAAGAGACCAAACAGCGAGGTCATCGCTCTCATCGGATTAGGGAAGGATGGGAAAGGAAGACGGCCGTGCCCTTTCAAAGGTACCAGCCCGGCATTTGCCTGGAGCGATATAGGGAAATCACGGAAAACCTAAATCGGGATGGCCGGACGCGGGATTGAACCGTCGTCCTCCCGAATGCGAGTCCAGTGTGCTAACCACTGCGCCACCTCGCTCCGTCCGTATCATTCATAACAATTAAACTCGGCGATCGAACAAAGTACTAACCATAAATTTAGTACAGGTTAGACTGGTCACATGTTGTGCTTCCCAAGAAACACGTTCTGGTAACTCGTATTTTCACATGTACCACTAGAGTGCACCCTCGACGATGTAAATAAGTTTGTATTCTTGTATTTATTGTCTTGTCTTTGACTTTAGCTATGTGGGTTAGCACTTTCTTCCGACGCCCCCTCAAATTTCGACGCTCACTAAGAGTTGTCCAAATTCACTTAGACCTGGAGGACGTTTACAATTGTGTGCAAGTAACACGTAAGAAACACTCATTTATTTCAACTGACTCAACAGTGATTCTTGGGACTACGTTGCATATTGTACAAACGAAATGAAACACTTTTTTCACTTCTTTCAGAAAATTTTATTTTTGTACGATCTGAGTCCCCCCCATGAACCATGGACCTTGCCGTTGGTGGGGAGGCTTGCGTGCCTCGGCGATACAGATGGCCGTACCGTAGGTGCAACCACGACGGAGGGGTATCTGTTGAGAGGCCAGACAAACATGTGGTTCCTGAAGAGGGGCAGCAGCCTTTTCAGTAGTTGCAGGGGCAACAGTCTGGATGATTGACTGATCTGGCCTTGTAACATTAACCAAAACGGCCTTGCTGTGCTGGTACTGCGAACGGCTGAAAGCAAGGGAAAACTACAGCCGTAATTTTTCCCGAGGACATGCAGCTTCACTGTATGAGAGCTGCATCAAACCAGTCTCAGGACTAAAGACCACAACAACAACAACGATCTGAGTCTCGTGTCATCAGCCCAGTTCCTATACACATGTGATTCCAAAGATGTCAACAAATCAAAGATAACTACATATCAGCTTCTTAATATATCACTTCAGTGGATAATTTCAATTATCAAACTATTACATATCTTTTTTACAACCTTAAGACGTCTATTAGGACAATATATACTCTGTTACTAAGCTCCACTGGAATGAACGACGTACACGGGTACGAGTAATTACTTATTTATGAATGAAATCTCTTAGATTATCAGCTTGACCCGTATGCAGAAGTTACTGCATTATCTAACAGTGGTGAATAATTTAGTTGAGTCTGCTCGTTCAGAAGTAAAGATCTATTTGATTTAAATTTCTAATAGAGTCAATTTGCACCCTTTGCCTCGGTGTATAGGACTTCTACATCTATTGCAAATTTGCACATGACCTACAAACATTAGATAGAAGTTTCTTCAATTTCAAGGATAAAAAACCTGCCACAGTGAAAAGTAGGGTTTATAAGGCATTATGCCAAGAATGTCAGTCCTCGTAAAGACTGGGCGGTCAGACGTCTTGGCTCAAAGAACACCACAAGTTCTGGATACTGAAGAAGTCAGATCCATCCTTTACGGAACATTGTCTGGACCAGAAGCACAATTGTTTAATAGATATTGAAGTTCTACACTTACTTATGGCGGCAATACTGACAACAATGGACAGATATAAGAAAGAAGTAAGTATTCTTGAGCTATTTTATTTGTGATGGATATTCTGAACTTGACAGTTGCTGAGGACCGCTGTTGATGAATACAACCAACCATTTTTTTTTTAACATTTCCACTACCAGTTACTGTCTAAAACTGTCTCCTTAAAACGAATTTGTCCTATAGCCCTTAAATAATAAGTTCACTCTTCGAGTAAAATCATTCTTCTGTTATTAACAAATTGCACCGTTTTACGCATTCCTTAACTTAATTTATATCTTTCCTTAATAGGAAATGAATTGGCTCTGAGCACTATGGGACTTAACATCCAGAACTTAGAACTACTTAAACCTAACTAGCCTAAGGACATCACACACATCCATGCCCGAGGCAGGATTCGAACCTGCGATCGTAGCGATCGCGCGGTTCCAGACTGTAGTGCCTAGAACCGCTCGGCCACTCCGGCCGGCTAGGAAATGAATTAAAGTTTGCTTAGTGGCTGGTGTTTGCATTTTAAACAAAAACATCGAATGTAAAGGACAAGTGTCAAGCTGAAACTGACATGAAATCTTTATGTACCACAGTAATTTGTTTAGAATATGTAAGCCTTTTGTTCTGTAACAGTTGGTGCATAGTGAAGAATAAGCATAAGTATCAAAGTCAGACGACACGCCATTCGTTGGACCAGATGTAAGCGTATGAAATTGTTCCACTTTGTATCTAATCAAATGCGGACACATTTGCATGTTTTTCGTGCGCGCATAACATACAAAATGGCGCTTTACACGCTAAGTCTTGCACAGTGCAGGATTGAATGGCGTGCTGCTGACGAATACAATGCTGTTCAAATGGTTCAAATGGCTCTGAGCACTATGCGACTTAACTTCTGAGGTCATTAGTCGCCTAGAACTTAGAACTAATTAAACCTAACTAACCTAAGGACATCACACACATCCATGCCCGAGACAGGATTCGAACCTGCGACCGTAGCGGTCGCTCGGTTCCAGACTGTAGCGCCTAGAACCGCACGGCCACTCCGGCCGGCTACATTTCTGTAAAGGCGGGTACATACTAGGCCAACGAAGGCCAACGAACGACAGCCAACCGCTTCGCTGGCCGATATCTGCTTAGTGCGTATGGGCGGCAAATCGGAGTCAACGAAGCGGTTGGCCTTGGTTGCGGTTCGGTCAGCTGGCGGTTGGTTGGTTCAGACCCCTCTCCTAGTGTTGACGGCGGATAGAATATTTGTTGGTTCAGAAGCGAATTGCTGTGTCTCTAGAACATGTGTGTACTTAAGGGGCTCCGGAAAGGCTCAAAATCATGAAAAGTTCAATTTTTACTTTTTTGCGTTTTCTGGATCTGCAGACTATTACCTTTTAATAGATATATAATTTATTCAATTCCGAAGACTACAACCATTTTTAAATTTTTTTTGAAATGTGTTCTACATGGGCGTGACCCACTGTGGCGCTGTTAAACTGCTGTCAAATGGTGTTATTATTAACGTCCGTGTTCATCAGGTACATTTTAGTGATGTGAGATAAAGTATGTGTTGTGGCTAACCTGTGATGGTTCAATATATATCGCTGGTGTGATTGTCGATTGTTTCATGTTTATTTACTCTGTCGTTATCTCGAAAATATTCGTAATTAATTCTGTTTCTTGAGTCTCTGTTTTGTTGAAGTATAATAATGAGTAAAAGTAAAGTTATTAGAAATCCTCTGAAGGCTTTTAAGAAAAGGAGAAATGTTGGAAAGCTAAAGGTATTTGGAAATATGGGAATGAAGATAGGTTCTAACATGGTACGAGCGATGCTTGCTTTAGACAAGGAACGCCTTCGGGCTGCAGACAGGGCTGTAAAGAGTCTAGAAATACAAGCAAGAGTAAACAGGAGGAGGAACAAGAGGAAGCTGGAGGAGGAGTTTGCAGAGGATGAAGATAATCCATCCTATGGACCTGGAATGCACTAAAAAGTTAATCCAATCTTTGTCGCTCGATTCCCAAAACTTTTATTTTCTCATACTAATTACATGTTTTCTAAGGATCTTCCAAACATATTTGTTTCAGACTTTCAGTAAATGTTACACAGTACCTTCTGCATAATTTAACACAGCCTTTTTCCAAAAAACTGTATATTTTTGAATATATAAATAAAAAATTGCAAAAAAAATGTTGTGAATTTTCATTACAATTGAAAAAAAATCATCTTTAATAACTGAACTAAAATTTTGTAAAATCCCTGTGTTAAGTTGTAGCCCATATTCCAATAAATAATCTGTAAAAATTTCAACTTCCTACCTCAAATACTTTGTGAGGAAAGATGTAATTTATAAGCGTTATTTTAACATTGCAAGTATAGGGCGTTCCGGAGCCCCTCAACTTTTTCAGGAGAGCGAGAAGTCGCACTTGGTGTATTTTATTGACCGATTCCGCTCTTCAATTTAACAAGAGAATCATCAGAAACTCTGAAATTTACGGTTTAAAATACAGAAGTTTGTTCTTAAATTAAATAACACAGCCGGTCAATTAAACATACTGAGTACAACTTGTGGCTGCATTGAAAAACTTAATTTCAACAGTTGCTCTTTGTCCAGTAGGCGATGCCTGCTCTCGCAAGTTTGTGTATTTATTGTGCTTAAAAATATTGGGCTATGAAGTGGAATATGGAGAGAACATTAAAGCTGATAGAGTTTTATTGTGAAAGGAAATGTTTATGAGCCCTTACGTACTGCGATTATAGAAACAAATTGAAAAGATTAGACCCTTGGAGGGAAAGTGATCCGTTAGAAAGAAAAGTGTGCGCTGTGACAAAGAAAACTGAATCCTTATTGACATCCATTCGCCGTGAATAACAAAGAGAAACAAACAAAACTGTGAGTGATCATTAATCTTTCTGCTGTACGTACAGCTCTCCTACAAGATGTGTCATCTTTCGAAATTTTAGGGCCTACACAGTCAATAAAAATTCGAAATCGCTAGCTTTCATCCGGAAAAAAATTATGAAGTAGCCCATATTCCAATCCAGTTTTAAGTTAGACGTTAATTCTGTCCCATCATGCTGCTGCTTACATTTTAAAAGAGAGGTCACCCACCAGCGTATTTCTTGTTCTTCTTTTCCTGATGTTAAGGTTATTACAAGAAAATGAACACTGCACTTCAAATCCTCTTCTTTTCTCGCAAAATCTGCCCGTGAAATTGCAGTTCCAACGCAACTTTACAGCAATAGCAAAACGGGAGCAATGTCGGCAAATTATCAGAGCCAACTGCGTATCCAAATGGGCGAATCGCTTGGCGCTTCGTTTGGTGAGGATGAGAAATCGAACGTCAATGAATTGGTGACCAATGTTCGGCCGAATCCAATGTCTGCCGTTCGTTGACCTCCGTTGCGCCTCAATCGAAAGTTAACCATCTGAAGTGAGGCATTATAGCCTGAAATCGGAAATAGCACAAAATAAAGACTTTTTAAAAGTATTTTTCGCTTGTTGCATACTTCACCAACAATCTATAAACGGCTGCAGTGTCAAAGGAGTAAAGGAATGAAGCACATGTACAAGGAGACACCAAGTTTAATGGTTGGTGCAGTGGTTACACTCAAATATCACGTGAAGGCGGCAACAGGCTTTATTGAGACTGAAAAGCTTATGCCCACGAATCAGCATGGTTTTAGAAAGCATCGTTCGCCTGAAACTGAACTTGCCCTTTTCTCGTATGATACAATGCGAACTAAGGATGAAGGGCAACAGGCAGATTCAATATCTCTAGATATCCGGAAAGCATTTTGAGCCGAGGTGCCATTGTATTAGTAGACTGTTCTGTTTGGCGCCACTGGCTCACGTGTAGTATCGACTATACATCTTGCGGCCCCATTGCCAATATCTATGAGGAAGAGTTGGTGTCCTTAGAAGGTCTTTGCTTGCCGATATACAGGGTGATTCAAAAAGAATACCACAACTTTAAAAATGTGTATTTAATGAAAGAAACATAATATAACCTTCTGTTATACATCATTACAAAGAGTATTTAAAAAGGTTTTTTTTTCACTAAAAAACAAGTTCAGAGATGTTCAATATGGCCCCCTCCAGACACTCGAGCAATATCAACCCGATACTCCAACTCGTTCCACACTCTCTGTAGCATATCAGGCGTAACAGTTTGGATACCTGCTGTTATTTCTCGTTTCAAATCATCAATGGTGGCTGGGAGAGGTGGCCGAAACACCATATCCTTAACATACCCCCATAAGAAAAAATCGCAGGGGGTAAGATCAGGGCTTCTTGGAGGCCAGTGATGAAGTGCTCTGTCACGGGCTGCCTGGCGGCCGATCCATCGCCTCGGGTAGTTGACGTTCAGGTAGTTACGGACAGATAAGTGCCAATGTGGTGGCGCTCCATCCTGCTGAAATATGAATTGTTGTGCTTCTTGTTCGAGCTGAGGGAACAGCCAATTCTCTAACATCTCCAGATACTGTAGTCCAGTTACAGTAGCACCTTCGAAGAAAAAGGGACGAAAAACGTTATTGGCTGAAATGGCACAGAAAACTTTCACCTTAGGCGAGTCACGTTCATACTGAGTTGTTTCCCGCGGATTCTCAGTGCCCCATATACAGACATTGTGACGGTTGACTTTCCCGTTAGTGTGGAAAGCTTTCTGTTGAGCGGTCGCCATCTTAGCATCAATTGACGCTGACGCCTAGTCAACAGCGCCTCAAGCGAACAAATGTACAACTAAATGAAACTTTATAGCTTCCTTAATTCGCCGACAGATAGTGCTTAGCTCTGCCTTTTGTCGTTGCAGAGTTTTAAATTCCTAAAGTTGTGGTATTCTTTTTGAATCACCCTGCATATACGGGGTTCGCTGGCCCGAGGAGGGAGGCACCAAATTTGGGGATTGGGGGTAGTGTTGCGACAAGAATCAGTGAAAAGGTCCGAGCGGCCGAAGCCACGAGCTGCGCAATGAGGGCCTGCGCAGAGTAAAGATACCGGAGTACTTCACCGGGGTCAGCGGTGACTACAAGCAGCAGGCCGACATGCCGTCGGTTGGTTGGCAACATTCGTGTCCGACGACCGCTCGTGGCCTGGATGCCCTCTTCTACCTGGCGTTCATCGGCGCCACTCAGTAACCGCCGAGACGCTCCGTGGGTCCACGGAGCTGCTTGCTGATAAAGGGGAGTAACATTCTGTAATCCTCGTGTTGATTGGTGTCATTGTCTACCCGACATCCTAATTATTTTCTGCTTTGTATCCGACCCTCAGTTTTACTCGGTCGGCTCTTTGGTCGTAAATATAGACCGTAGTATTGTACTAGGCACTAGTTGTCGTTTGAAAATGTGTTCTGATATTGTATTTCCCTTCCTTTCTTGTTCATACCCCAACATTAATGTTTTAATGAATCAGCTCCTGGTCGGAAGTACTGTCGGGACAATTGTACCAAGGCACAGGTTGCCGTTAAATAACAGGGGTGTTGCGGTTAGATTTAGATGTTAACCGGTTCAATTCTTTGATTGTAATCGTATTTGAGATAATCTGAACTACCTGTTGTACTAAGCTGTGCGTTCCTGTCTTTGAAAGACCAGGTCATTATTGGTGTATTTTTAATTGGATCTTTTGGTTCTGCCGAGTCAGTTCTCTTGTAATAAGTGCTCATACGTAATGTTTTAAAACATTCCTTCAAAGTGTCCTTCATAACTGACAAGCGGTTTGACTTTTGACATACTAACAGCCAACTGTCACAAGGGCTGTAGTCAGAATAAGATTGTCAAAAGGGACGGGTTGGGACCCAGTCACACCTTGGTTGCTGATTGTAATGAAAAGGTTACTCGCTTTGAACCAAGCCTTATCATTGTCATAATTGCTTCCTAATTTGCTAAACGTTTAAGCAGAGGTGCGCATCGTAACCCTGAACCTTTTGACGTACAGGTCCCAAATTAAAAAGAGAAAAAAATTTATAACTATATATATGACGGTAGAATCTGTTCCCGAAAGAACAGTTACGGTGGCCGACCATGCAGCTTTGCTAGAAATGAAATGATAATTAATTGGACACCCTAGCTGCAAGCAGGCGTTGATACACTTCATTGGGGACATGTTGAAAATGTGTGCCCCGACCGGGACTCGAACCCGGGATCTCCTGAGTATGATGGGCAAACATCTATTAGGCGCACTACGAATGTAGTGGTGTGGACATGTTGGGAATGTGGATGTCACGGGGAGCGTGCAAGGGATCAGTCCCTGCAGACGCACTATCCTCTGTGCCCTCAGTGACTCAGATGGATAGAGCGTCGGCCATGTAAGCAGGAGATCCCGGGTTCGAGTCCCGGTCGGGGCACACATTTTCAACATGTCCCCAATGAAGTGTATCAACGCCTGCTTGCAGCTAGGGTGTCCAATTAATTATCATTTCAAAAAAATTTATGTTTGAGTAATTCAAACACTCTTGTCATCAATATTACTTATATGTTTTCATGTGATGCAGAAGGGCGTTAAATAAGAGAAACTGTGTCCAGCGCGGTAGTAAACACAGCTGTTTCACCCGATAACGGTCGGGCTGAAGGTCCAGGCCCTTGCAACTATTGTCATGTTGTTCCTGCTTTGCTTTCTCTTGTAAAAGCTTATCCATTTCACAAACTTGTTTAACTGCAAAGAAAACAAATTTATCATTACATATTGTTAAATAAACAGGTTGTGTGAAAAGAAAGTTACATTGGTGGGTTCTCTCTTCCACGTTTTCCTTAATACCAGTAAATATCACGTTCCATATTTGCCATGGTGCTCCCTTGCAGTGTTTTAACGAAGGTACGAGTACATAGAATACGTTCAAAGATACGTGAGTGGTTTGAAGACTTCTTAACTAACAGAACCCAGTACCTTGTCCTCGACGGCGAGTGTTCGTCAGAGACAAGGGTATCACCAGGAATGTTCATCAGGAGTGCCCCAGGGAAGTGTGATAGGACCCCTGTTGTTCTCTATGCACGTAAATGATTTAGCGGACGGGGTGGGCAGCAATCTGCGGATGTTTTCTCATATGCTGTGGTGTACGGTAAGGTGTCGAAGCTGAGCTACTGTAGGAAGATACAAGGGGACTTAGACAATAATTATAATTACTGTGATGAATGGCAGCTAGCTCAAAATGTAGAAAATGTAAGTTAATACGGATGAGTAGGAAGAACAAATCTGTAATGTTCGGTTACAGTATTACTAGTGCCCTGCTTGACACAGTCGTTTAAATATCTGGGCGTAACATTGCAAAGCAACATGAAATGGAACAAGCATGTGCGAACTGTGGAAATGGTCGACTTCGGTTCCTTGGGAGAATTTTAAGAGTGGTTTACCTGTAAAGGAGGCCGTATACAGAACGCTGGTGCGACCTGTTCTTGAGTACTGCGCCAGTGTTTGGGATCCGTACCAGGTCGGACTGAAGACAGACATTGAAGTAATTCAGAGGTGATAGGTTGGAACAATATGTAAGTGTTACGAAGATTCTTCGGGAAATCAAATGTTAATGTTTGGAGGGGAGGCGTCGTTGTTTTCGAGGAACACCGTTGTGGAAATTTAGATGGCTCTAAGCACTATGGGACTCAACATCTCAGGTCATAAGTCCCCTAGAACTTAGAACTACTTAAACCTAACTAACCTAAGGACATCACACACACCCATGCCCGAGGCAGGATTCGAACCTGCGACCGTAGCAGCCCCGCGGTTCCGGACTGCAGCGCCAGAACCGCACGGCCACCGCGGCCGGCCGGAAATTTAGAGAACCGACATTTGAAGCTGACTGCAGAACGATACTACTGCTGCCAATATACATTGCGCCTAAGGCCCACGAACATAAGATTCGAGAAATTTAAGTTCGTACGGAGGCATGTAGACAATCTTTTCTCCATCGCTCTATTTGCGAGTGGAACAGGAAACTACACTACTGGCCATTAAAATTGCTACACCAAGAAGAAATGCAGATGATAAACGGGTATTCATTGGACAAATAATTACACTAGAACTGATATGTGATTACATTTTCACGCAATTTGGGTGCACAGATCTTGAGAAATCATTACCCAGAACAACCACCTATGGCCGTAATAACGGCCTTGATACGCCTGGGCATTGAGTCAAACAGAGCATCCTCAGTCCGGAACCGCGTGACCGCTACGGTCGCAGGTTCGAATCCTGCCTCGGGCATGGATGTGTGTGATGTCCTTAGGTTAGTTAGGTTTAAGTAGTTCTAAGATCTAGGGGACTGATGACCACAGCTGTTAAGTCCCATAGTGCTCAGAGCCATTTTGAGCCAAACAGAGCTTCGATGGCGTGTACAGGTACAGCTGCCCATGCAGATTCACCACGATACTACAGTTCATCAGGAGTAGTGACTGGCGTATTGTGACGAGCCAGTTGCTCGGCCACCATTGACCAGACGTTTTCAGTTGGTGAGAGATCTGGAGAATTTGCTGCCAGGGAAGCAGTCGAACATTTTCCGTATCCAGAAAGGCCCGTACAGGACCTGCAATATGCGGTCGTGCATTATCCCGCTGAGATGTAGATTTTCGCAGGGATCGAATGAAGGGTAGAGCCACGGGTCGTAAAACATCTGAAATGTAACGTCCAATGTTCCAAGTGCCGTCAATGCAAACAAGAGGTGACCGAGACGTGTAACCGATGGCACCCCACACCATCACGCCGAGTGATATGTCAGTATGGCGATGACGAATACACGCATCCAATGTACGTTAACCGCGATGTCGCCAAACACGGATGCGACCATCATGATGCTGTAAACAAAAACTGGATTCTTGCGAAAAAATGACATTTTGCCATTCGTGCACCCAGGTTCGTCGTCGAGTACACCATCGCAGGCGCTCCTGTCTGTGATGCAGCGTCAAGGGTAACCGCAGCCACGGTCTCCGAGCTGATAGTCCATGCTGATGCAAACGTCGTCGAACTGTTCGTGCAGATAGTTGTTGTCTTGCAAACGTCTCCATTTGTTGACTCAGGGATCGAGACGTGGCTGCACGATCCGTTACAGCCATGCGGATAAGATGCCTGTCATCTCGACTGCTAGTGATACGAGGCCTTTGGGATTCAGCATGGCGTTCCGTATTACCCTCCTGAACCCACCGATTCCATATTCTGCTTACAGTCATTGGATCTCGACCAACGCAACGTCCAGATACGATAAACCGCAGTAGGCTGCAATGCGACCTTTATCAAAGTGATGGTACGCATTCCTCCTCCTTACACGAGGCATGATAACAACGTTTTACCAGGCAACCCCGCTCAATTGCTGTTTGTGTATGAGAAATCGGTTGGAAACTTTCCTAATGTGAGCACGTTGTAGGTGTCGCCACCGGCGCCAACCTTGTGTGAATGCTCTGAAAAGCTAACCATTTGCATATCACAGCATCTTCTTCCTGTCGGTTACATTTCGCGTCTGTAGCACGTCATCTTCGTGGTGTAGCAATTTTAATGGCCAGTAGTGTAAATTACTGGTAGTGATACAGGATACCCTCCGCCACTCACCGTACGGTGGCTTGCGGATTGTGTATGGAGATGTAGATCTTGAAGTTAAAAATTATTCTTTCGCGTCGCTGTGCTGCATGACGAATGTTTGTGCAAATGTAGCGTTGGGCGCTATGGGGCCCGAGGCAGGTGGGAAGGCCGAGGGGCACCGGTTGTGTTCGTGGGCGTTGGCGCGAGTACCGTCCGCTGTGCCAGGCTGCCGGCGGCCGCCGGCTAGCGACCTCGTCACACACCGCCTAACGGGAGCCCTAACGGGCCGCAGCGCGCAGCCCGTAGCGCCTGCGTACGTTAGTGTAGGCAGCCCGCGACACAACCACTTGGAGAGGCGGGCAAAGCGGCCGGTCCCTTGCTGCACACCGCACCTGGCACACGCCTAGCTAGCGGCGAGTGCTCTCGGAGCGACGCAGTCGGTTACGTCGGAGCCTGGAAGGCCGGTTCACACTAGACGCCAACGGAACGGAGCGGCAGGCGACGTCAGCGTCAAATGCTGAAGTGTTTACTGCAGGCGGAACGGCAGTGCAACGTCACTTCATTTTGTACTGTGCCAGACAGCTTTAATTGTTCATGAGACCCAGAAAATAGTAGATACAGGCTCCCAGGTAGATGCTATTTTCCTTGACTTCCGGAAGGCGTTCGATACAGTCCCGCACTGTCGCCTGATAAAGTAAGAGCCTACGGAATATCAGACCAGCTGTGTGGCTGGATTGAAGAGTTTTTAGCAAACAGAACACAGCATGTTGTTCTCAATGGAGAGACGTCTACAGACAAAGTAACCTCTGGCGTGCCACAGGAGAGTGTTATGGGACCATTGCTTTTCACAATATATAAAAATGTCCTAGTAGATAGTGTTGGAAGTTCCGTGCGGCTTTTCGCGGATGAAGCAGTAGTATACAGAGAAGTTGCAGCATTAGAAAATTGTAGCGAAATGCAGGAAGATCTGCAGCGGATAGGCACTTGGCATAGGGAGTGGCAACTGACCCTTAACATAGACAAATGTATTGTATTGCGAATACATAGAAAGAAGGATCCTTTATTGTATGATTATATGATAGCGGAACAAATACTGGTAGCAGTTGCTTCTGTAAAATATCTGGGAGTATGCGTGCGGAAGGATTTGAAGTGGAATAATCATATAAAATTAATTGTTGGTAAGGCGGGTACCAGGTTGAAGAAATGGCTCTGAGCACTATGCGACTTAACTTCGGAGGTCATCAGTCGCCTAGAACTTGGAAGTAATTAAACCTAACTAACCTAAGGACATCACACACATCCATGCCCGAGGCAGGATTCGAACTGTAGCGCCTACTGTCCCACTCCGTGGGAGAGTCCTTAGAAAAAGTAGTCCATCAACAAAGGAGGTGGCTTACAAAAGACTCATTCGACCTATACTTGAGTATTGTTCATCAGTGTGGGATCCGTAGCAGATCGGGTTGGCTGAGGAGATAGAGAAGATCCAAAGAAGAGCGGCGCGTTTCGTCACAGGGTTGTTTGGTAAGCGTGATAGCATTACGGAGATGTTTAGCAAACTCAAGTGGCAGACTCTGCAAGACAGGCGCTCTGTATCGTGGTGTAGCTTGCTGTCCAGGTTTCGAGAGGGTGCGTTTCTGGATGAGGTATCGAATATATTGCTTCCCCCTACTTATACATCCCGAGGAGATCACGAATGTAAAATTAGAGAGATTCGAGTTCGCACGAAGGCTTTGCGGCAGTCGTTCTTCCCACGAACCCTATGCGACTACAACAGGAAGGGAGGCAACGACAGTGGCACGTAAAGTGCCCTTCGCCACACACCGTTGGGTGGCTTGCGGAGTATAAATGTAGATGTAGGTAGATGTAGAGGTCACGCGATGCCGTCCATGATGCAAAATGTCGGAATATTGCATCAGAATTAAGAAACTGGAAATGATAAAATATATTAATAGCCAAACCAAACTTTGTAACGGATATTCCTGATAAAGATTGCATGGTTAACTGCTGAGAAGTTGAACAGCAGAAGAGTATCGTTGAAATATTCAAAACCTAGACATTTATTCTCTAGCGAAAGTATATGCATACAGACATATGAGACAATATTTATACGGAAATTCAATGAGCCCGTTTGTCTAATTCATCGTGTCTCATTTCCTTCCTGAGTGCCACACACCGCCAAAAGGAACCGTATTTTTCTCCTTCAATACAGCCAACTTTTTCACCATTAGAAAGAAGTTATCTAATGATTGCTTCATCAGTTTATGTTCTTATTTATAAACACTATAGATTTTTTTTTCTATCTACCTACCTAAATCATTTTTCGCTTTCAGATACCTGGCCTCTCTTTTTTCTGGAAGAATACTAAAAGGAAACAAGTAACCAAGTCGTCATGGAACATCATTTGTATCATAGAACCAGGCAAAACCATAAAATAAGGAATAACAAGACAGAAAATGGTAAAACCCACTAACGTCACGTGAGTGAGGACGTCGAAAACACGTTAAAGTCCGATGCTAATAAAAGCCCTCATCTCGCTCTCCATCCCTCCCCCTCCCGCACTCCCCCACCCCCTCCCCCCTCTGCCCTATCCTGCAGAAACTACACCAAAACTTCATTCCATGCAACCTTGACTTTCACTTTCCGTCTGGTTTTTTCCGCAACATGATGTGTGTATGCTGCCATATGAACTGCATTGTGCAATGATTAGACTTTCCGTTCCGTTCCGTTCCGTCGAGTCTGAACCTACCTTAATGGCTGGAGATAAACATAGCGTGGTGGTTCTCTCTGTATTCTCGCTACCAAGCTGTGCGTTTCGATCACGCCATCATCCGCTCCAGTAACTTCTTGTAATGTCGGCCCGCAGCCTGCATCAGTTATGAGAATTTTCGGTCCGTCTTCTGTTTCACAAACGAACTACGAGGGCTATTCGGAAAGTAAGCAACGATAGGTCGCCAAATGGAAACCGCAGTGAAAATCAAAACTGTTTTATTTGCAACAGTTAGCTACAACTCCCAGCTACTTATCTCCATAGTCTCCGATCCGACTTAGACGTTTCTCGTAGCGTCGTGCCAAATTTCCAATACCCTCTTCACAGAAGGCAGCCGCCAGCGCTTTCCGCCAATTCTCTACGCTGGCGTAAAGCTCGTTGTCCATGCCAAAATGTTGTCTTCAGAGCCAGTGGTTCATGTGAGCTGAGATGAAACTCAGAGGCAGACAATTACGGGCTGTATTGTGGGTAATCAAACATTTACAATTGAAAAGGATGCAGGAGCATCTCCATTGCCCCTGCAGAATGCGGCTGAGAATTGTCTTGAAGAAGAAAACGCAAGACGGTTATGTAATGTTGGCTGCATAGCTTCAGGCGAAATTTCTCACCAGGCCCTCGTACTTGGCGGAAGACACTATTGTTCTAGGTATTTTTATGTGCTCCCTGTGTGCTCAGAACTAAAAAGAACGACGTAACACGATCGAAGCGCATACTAGAGACACTGCCCAACACAACTGTACAAAACTTCATCGGATTTTTACTGTGGTTTCCATTTCGCGACCGATCGTTCCTTACTTTCCGAATAACCCTCGTGTATAAGATAATCTTGTCCATTGGTAGGTGTCGTACACCACTCTGGAGACGAGGTATACCTACAACAAGGCAAAGTACTATCAGACTGTTCCATAATTGAGTCAGAAATGTTTGAAGGAAGGGAGATTAGAATTCAACGACTCTTTTACTGTCGGGTTGTTAGTGACGGAACACAAGAACGAATTACGTAATAATGAAGGAGCACATCGGCTGTGCCTTTATCAAACGAGCCATCGCGGCATTTTCCTGAACCAATTGAGGGAAATAATGGAAAACCTGAATGGGACGGTCGGACGGCAATTTGAGCTACCGAATGCAAGAAGGGTTTGAGTAACGCTTACTTGGTCCCATGTAAAGTGTTCTGAATCCCACTGCGCACGCAATGAGGTTCAAGGAATGAGTTGTGTGCGCCTTGGCCTAACCTGCGGGAACTGTAGCCGGTAACAGTGACTGAGCGATGACTCTAGTATGTTGTTTGTGTCGCGTGGAATCCGTACCGTGACTTATAGCTGCGTTTACCAGTGTGGAAGAGATTACAACATGTTACTTTGTATAAGTTTCTAACTCACTGAGAAATGTTTGTGTATATACATTCTCAACTTTTCTGTCAGAGACAGCAAAGGACTTGGAAGAGCAGTTGAACGGAATGGACAGTGTCTTGAAAGGAGGATATAAGATGAACATCAACAAAAGCAAAACGAGGATAATGGAATGTAGTCAAATTAAATCGGGTGATGCTGAGGGTATTAGATCAGGAAATGAGACACTTAAAGTAGTAAAGGAGTTTTGCTATTTAGGGAGTAAAATAACTGATGATGGTCGAAGTAGAGAGGATATAAAATGTAGACTGGCAATGCCAAGGAAATCGTTTCTGAAGAAGAGAAATTTGTTAACATCGAGTATAGATTTAAGTTCAGGAAGTCGTTTCTGAAAGTATTTGTATGGAGTGTAGCCATGTATGGAAGTGAAACATGGACGATAAATAGTTTGGACAAGAAGGGAATAGAAGCTTTCGAAATGTGGTGCTACAGAAGAATGCTGAAGATAAGGTGGGTAGATCACGTAACTAATGAGGAGGTATTGAATAGGATTGGGGAGAAGAGAAGTTTGTGGCATAACTTGACTAGAAGAAGGGATCGGTTGGTAGGACATGTTTTGAGGCATCAAGGGATCACAAATTTAGCATTGGAGGGCAGCGTGGAGGGTAAAAATCGTAGAGGGAGACCAAGAGATGAATACACTAAGCAGATTCAGAAGGATGTAGGTTGCAGTAGGTACTGGGAGATGAAGAAGCTTGTACAGGATAGAGTAGCATGGAGAGCTGCATCAAACCAGTCTCAGGACTGAAGACCACAACAACAACAATAGATTCTCAGATACGTAGTATGTCATCACATAGAGCATCCGCAAGAAATGGCATGGGTGGATGCTAGGATATTTTTCACGTTCTGAGCTTGTGAAATATACATTAGAAAATTCGCTGGGTAGCCCTGGTTAAGTGTAAAGTCAAAAACAGTTCGAAACCTTCCATTCAATATCTCGCAGGTCCGCCTGACACTAAAACTGAAAATAGCAGGAACAATAAATTTTGCTTTTAAAAATGTATTCTCGAAACAGAATATTACTGTATGAATGTCTGGCCACCTCAAAGTTTCCACAAATGACCGGTATCGATGTGAACATCACCAGCATTGAAAAACAATTAAACTATTAAAAGGGATCGAGGCATCGGACCGTGGCGAAAATCCAGTTAGATTTTACATTTCATTATGCCACGGAATCAGCTCATCTCCTGTCTCATATCTGTCGACAGTCACTAGCGAATAGTCCCTTGTGACTGTAAAAGAGTGGAGGTCACTATTTTTTACAAAAAGCATAGAAGAACGTATGCACAGAATCACAGACACCGTCTTTTTTAGGACCATAGAGCATAGTCTGACTTCAAACATTATAACGTTAGTAGAGCAACTAATTTTCTGTTAAATGTTAGCAGGAGTTCAGAAAAATTACTTGAATGACAGATTTCTCTGTTCGTGCATGATATCTAGCAAATAGCAGGTACAAGTTAACAAGTAGATTTCGTCTTCCTAAATTTCCGAAAGTCGTAAGACATCGTATCACATCATCGACTGCTACGGAGATTCGTTCATATGGAGTATCTTTCCAAAGTTGCGACTGGATCGATGAATAATTCACTAATACACCTCACTGGTCGGGGAATGTTTTACGAAAAACAATGTTCCATTGGGTGTGCCTCAGGCAAGCGCAGTAGGACCTCTAAAGTTTCAGTGTGTATAAACGATTTACCAGACAGGATCAACAGAAATACCAGATTGTTATCTGACGATGCTGTTGTCTACAGATGCGAGTAAGGGTTGGAGACCAGCGCCGCGTAAGGCAACTTCTTACTGGTTGGCACTAACAATATTTAACATTCAGCCATTCAAAATTACTCGACACCAGAAAAATTCAGAGACTAGAGCTTTCCCTATCGGATGCGCACTGCAGGAAGATACTACGTGTTCTCATACAGATGCCTTCTCTACACGGTTCTCCATTTGGGACGACTTCTTCAGGCTTGTGTGTGACAAAAGTCACTCAATGGATGTTAGGCACATGTTTCTGGTACAGTCAATGACTGATTTTGCAGCCACTCAATAACCATTTGCAGATTTTGAGTATGGTGACATCCAGCCACAACAGAAAGGTGAATTGTAGGCAGAGTCAATCATTTTCAACAGTGTTCATAAATTTCAGTCTTCATTCTAAAGATTTTTTTTACAGTTAGAGGTTGAACATGCTTTCAACTCCGACAATAGATGCACCGCTCATCTATAATATTTTCTCTCTTTGTTCACTAACCTTCGACAGGCACAGTATGGCTTCCGCGAATGTAAATGTTTTATTCAGATACGTACTCATTCGAATCACATTCTGGATCCCTTGCCCTTGTTTATCAGAGCATTAGCTTATTATTTTCAATGAATGTCATCCATTTCTTTTGTACTGACTTTAAGAAACTGAGTTAATTGACATTGATGTCTAATTTCGTAGTCATATGAATGCTTTTATCACTGTTTTATTAGGTATTCTTTCCTTTATGTGAGATATATGGGACAGTATTAAAATATTCAGTTAAAGATTCAATAAGATATTCCATCAACATATCACAACACACACACACACCGACAACTGAGAGACTCAAGAACAAGTTGGTTAAATGCTTAAGTTCAAATGTTTTTCCGTTTAGCTTAAGCTGGACACTGAAGCAGAGAGAAAAAGATAAAAGTGAAGTACTCAAGACGTAGGTTTGGCAGTGAGTGGAGAAAATGCAATAGTTGAATAAAGTGAAGAAGAGTGAAGTGCTGGAAAGGATAAAGGAACAAAGAACTCTCCTAAACTGTCTTAAGAAAAGGAACGCAGACTGACTGAGACATAAGCTGCAGAAAAGGAAGCTATAGAAGACACATTGGAAGAACAGAATAAAATAGAAATCAGAAGACTAAAAAGGCCGAACGAAGTGAAAAGCGGAAGATACTGGACAACAAAGCAGTTAGCGTGGGACATGGTCAGATATAGATGGCAATGGTGACAGGAACATGCCAGCATGCAGTACACCTTATGATGATCATAACAGCACATCATCTAATATGCAGATTCTTGCGGAGGATACGGGGTGATCCAAGAAAACACCGGCAACGCTTAGTACGTTGTGCGGGAAGGCAAAGTGATCGGGTTTCAGGAAGGAACCCATATCCAGAAACGCACAGCTTGGGAGCTGAAGAGCGTCTAAGTCTGAGAATGGACAGTTGTGACAGTTTGTTCCGATTCGTTTTTGTGTCTGATTACGGAAACTATGCAAGCTTTTAGTGATATGTGTACTGCGGATGGACGACCTGAGCCTAATAACACACTGCACATGTGCTACATTCCTCCACACAGGCCTCGTGCACTTCCTACTGCGGGCCATGTGTGGTCTGCCAGCGCAGTAACGTTGTCGACAGCAGTGCGACATGTACCAGCACACAGCTATGGAAATTACCGACATGGAGCTTGTATACTGCAAAGTGGACTGCAACGGGAGAGCTACTGCAATATTGTATGCAGAACGTTTTCCAAACAGTTGTGCCCCACATCATTCCACGTTAGCTGACATTGAGAGACCCCTCAGAAAATCCAGAAAGCTATACATAGGTACTTTATGCCTAAGGTGTGTCCACTGCAGAGTAAATTATTAGCACTTCGTACTTGGTACTTGCGAATGCTATCTCCGGTGTACTATTTGCCCTCTCGTAGGTGTCGAAACGTGAAGCAGGCAGTCCACGCTCGGCTTGAGCACTACAGTCGGAGAAGAACTTGCTGACATTGTTCGGAAAACCAGCCACTCGCACTCGGAAGATGGCATAGGCGCAGCACACGGATGAAAGTGCCATGTGGTATGTTGTCCGTGAACACCGGATCCATCCATACCATCTGCAGAAAGTCCAGGCATTACGGGAGGAGGACTACCTACTACGCGTACAGTTTGCACAGTGGTATTTACAACAATGCATTCCCCACCAACAATTCTGGACCCTGGTACTATTCACGGATAAATGCACGTTTACTAGAGACGGAATGTTAAACTTGCACAACATGCATAAATAGGCGAACGAAAAATTCGCATGCGTGGCTATTAAATATCACCAACACCGGGACGGTAGTAACATCTGGGCCTTGATAAGGGGCTACCATATCACTGAGCCACATCTACTACCAAACAGACCAACAGGACCGTTGTACCTCAGAAATATTTGAGGTTTTCGTCTTCTCTATTGGATGTAATGCCACTAAAGGTTTGGATAGACATGTGGCTGCTAAAAATCGGAACTGCAGCACTCTTTGATGTCGATGTGGGGAATCACAGCAATATCGCGTATTCCATTGATGAATTGGTACAGCCAGACTACTTCCATGACCAGTATGATCACCAGATCTGACATGTCTCGACTATTTTCTGTGGGGTGTTATGAGCAGTGTGGTGTATTGCACACCTGCAACGTCAGCAGATGACCTTCCTGCTCGAGTTATAAAAATGACTTTTTTAAAAATATTATCAATATTTATATATGTGTTTGGGGAGAGAGAGAGAGAGATTGATTTTTGACTGAGATTTTTACTTTAAGTCGTAACTCGTACCTGAATTTTGGTTGCTGCCTCCCTGAAAGATCAGCTTCTGCACCAGTTGTTGACGTATTGCAATTTGGAGGAAGTTATTGTTCATTAAGGTTTAAAATACGACTCTGTTAGTTAGTTGGCCGTATTGCGGATAGCTTTGAGCCCAACTTTTCGTAGCTTTTCGTACCTAAGTAAGAAAGATTAAACAGCAATCTGCTTTTCGTGAGAAAAGGAGATTGCTTGGCGCACAAACTTCCTTCAAACTACACGTCCTGCTACATCAAAATTGGTCAGTGGAGTTCAAAATGGTTCAAATGGCTCTGAGCACTATGCGACTTAACTTCTGAGGTCATCAGTCGAATATAACTTAGAACTAATTAAACCTAACTAACCTAAGAACATCACACACATCCATGCCCGAGGCAGGATTCGAACCAGCGACCGTAGCGGTCGCTCGGCTCCAGACTGTAGCGCCTAGAACCGCACGGCCACTCGGGCCGGCTCAGTGGAGTTCAGCACCATACTATTGTACAAGAACATAATCCAATTACTGTAATTAAGAAATTATGAGAGGTTGTTACTTACTGAATGAAAACTATAGAGAATGCATTTCTTTTCCTGTATTTTAGTGAACTTTGTACGCTGACAGTTCTGTCGATTGATAGACGGCAACGACAATGAAGTTCACCTCCTTTTCCAAAAACAAGATATTTCTATTCTTCACTTCCAGAAAATTTGTATACATAAATATTTGGCAACTCTTACACATACTTTACTCGGTTTCATCACTAAAATATCAATTTTCATTAAATGTAACAATACCTTCTGAGCGACGGCGCAGCAACACGTCCTCTTTCCAGAAGATACGGATTAACAGTCCTCTTTTTTTTTTGCTTTTAATAAATCAATTGTCTTTTTTTTATTTATTCACAACTGCTATCGTTACGGGGATTGTGCGCTAAAGAGTTTCTTGTTGTCCAGCTGAGCTTCACTTCACTTCAAGTACTTTTTGAATCACATTTACATTTATGGTATTTACATGCATTACTGAGCTTCTCATAATAAAATCAGGCACTAATTAGTTAAAGAAAAAAAGCAGTGAGGCACACATAACATTACAGGGTCCGCCGGGAGAATGAAACATTTCAAAGACTGTCGCACGTATCGAATCATGAGCGTGAGGCTCAGCACAACAGATGTAGGCACTGCATTGGCGTAGGGGGTACCCAGTTCGTAGCCAGTTTGTAATAAAGACCGCGCGATTTCCTACTCTTGCTGGGTTTATTGACGTAATGTGGGACACACAGTCACCGCAGACTTCTGCGTTCTCCAGTGCCCAAGCCGTAAGTTTCCGGATGTGGATTCTCCCATGAAAGCCGGCCAGTCTGCCTTCCCTCACAACATAACAAGCGTTGTCGACAATGGATATGTACACTCATGCTCATAAATTAAGGATAATACTGATACATGGTGAAACAACGCTCTGGTGGGCGGTTTGCAGGTTTAAATCACCTCGGGCTATCACCATGCGGTGCATTTGAGTTGCGGTCGTCGCACGGTGGTGCTGACAGCAGTCCACATACACAGAGGTGGGTTGGTGCATGTCAGAGTACAGTGCAGCGAGTAAGTGTTCAGGAGTTTTCAGATGTGGTAATCACGACTGTGCGTTGAAAACGGCTCAGAGAACACATATTGAAGACGTTATGATGGGTAGAATAATAGGGCGACAAGAGGCTGGTCAAACACAGAAGGTCGTAGCACGGGCACTCCGTGTGCCACAAAGTGTGATCTCAAGATTATGGCAACGATTCCAGCAGACAGGAAACGTGTCCTGGCGCTACAGTACGGGACGTCCACAGGGTACAGCACCATAGGAAGACTGATATCTCACCATCAGTGCCCGCAGACGGTCACGGAGTATTGCAGACAGCCTTGCTCGGGAACGTATTGCAGCGACTGGAACAGTTGTCTCCAGACACTCAGCCTCAGACGACTGAATAGACATGGGTTATTCGCCCAAAGACCTGCAAGGTGCATTCGACTGACCCCTGGTCACAGGAGAGCCTCTAAAGCCTGGTGTCAAGAACACAGTACATGGTCTTTAGAACAGTGGTCCCAGGTTATGGTCACGGACGAGTCCGGGTATAGTCTGAACAGTGATTCTCGCCGGGTTTTCATCTGGCGTGAACCAGGAACCAGATACCAACCCCTTAATGTCCTTGAAAGGGACTTGTATGAAGGTCGTGGTTTGATGGTGTAAGGTGGGATTATGATTGGTGCACGTACACCACTGCATGTCTTTGACAGAAGAGGTGTAACAGGTCAGGTTTATCGGGACGTCATTTTGCACCAGTATGTCCATCTTTTCAAGGTTGCAGTGGGTCCTGCCTTCCTCCTGATGGATGATAACGCACGGCCCCACCGAGCTGCCATCGTGAAGGAGTACCTTGAAAGAGAAGGAATCAGGCGAATGGCCTGCCTGTTCTCCAGACCTAAAGCCCATCGAGTCGACGTATCGCTGCACGTCTTGAAACCCCTACGACACTTCAGGAGCTCCGAGAGGCACTGGAGCAAGAATGGGAGGCTATATCCCAGCAGCTGCTCGACCACCTCATCCATATGCTAACCCGTTGAGCGGCCTGTGTACGTGTTCGATACAGTTCCCCACAGTCGTTTAATGAACAAAGTAAGAGCATATGGACTATCAGACCAATTGTGTGATTGGATTGAAGAGTTCCTAGATAACAGAACGCAGCATGTTATTCTCAATGGAGAGAAGTCTTCCTAAGTAAGAGTGATAGGTGTGCCGCAGGGGAGTGTCATAGGACCGTTGCTATTCACAATATACATAAATGACCTTGTGGATGACATCGGAAGTTCACTGAGGCGTTTTGCAGATGATGCTGTAGTGTATCGAGAGGTTGTAACAATGGAAAATTGTACTGAAACGCAGGAGGATCTGCAGCGAATTGACGCATGGCGCAGGGAATGGCAATTGAATCTCCACGTAGACAAGTGTAATGTGCTGCGAATACATAGAAAAATAGATCCCTCATCATAATAAATGAAAAGCACTAGTTTGCTTGTGTTCTACAATATTGTAGAACAAAAGCAAAATGGTGCTTTTCATTTATTATTATAATGTTGTTCTAGCAAGAACCGACGGAAGATTCTGTTAATAAGATCCCTTATCATTTAGCTACAAAATAGCAGATCAGCAAATGGAAGCAGTTGATTCGATAAATTATCTGGGAGTACGTATTAGGAGTGATTTAAAATGGATTGATCATATAAAGTTGATCGTCGGCAAAGCAGATTCCAGACTGAGATTCATTGGAAGAATCCTAAGGAAAAGCAATCCGAAAACAAAGGAAGTAGGTTACAGTACGCTTGTTCGCCCACTGCTTGAATACTGCTCAGCAGTGTGGGATCCGTACCAGGTAGGGTTGATAGAAGAGATAGAGAAGATCCAACGGAGAGCAGCGCGGCTCGTTACAGGATTATTTAGTAATCGCGAAAGCGTTACGGAGATGATAGATAAACTCCAGTGTAACACTCTGCAAGAGAGACGCGCAATAGCTCGGTACGGGCCTTTGTTAAAGTTTGGAGAACATACCTTCACCGAGGAGTCAAGCAGTATATTGCTCCCTCATACGTATATCTCGCGAAGAGACCATGAGGATAAAATCAGAGAGGTTAGAGCCCACACAGAAGCATACCGACAATCCTTCTTTCCACGAACAATACGAGACTGGAATAGAAGGGAGAACCGATAGAGGTACTCAGGGTACCCTCCGCCACACACCGTCAGGTGGCTTGCGGAGTATGGATGTAGATGTAGATGTAGATGTATGGTGATCATATCCCATATTGATGTCGGAGCAGATGCGCAGGTAACAGTGGCGTTTTGTAGCACATGTGTTTCGGGACGGTTCTCTCAACTTATCACCAATACCGTGGGCTTACAGATATGTGTCGGGTGTGTTCCCTGTGTGCCTATGCTATCTGCCAGTATTGTGTAGTACCACGTTGTATGGCACCACATTCTGCAATTATCCTTATGAGCATGAGTGTAGATGTAGAGACAGATGTGAAGCATGTTGTGTGGGTGTAATTGTAGAGCCCAGTGGTAGGTGTCAGGAGGGTTTTGATCGCTCGAAGAGGTGGCGCAGTAAGTGAGTCGCTAATACGAGGCCGGCGGACGCGACCTGGGCACCTGCGCCGGCTCCAGCGGGAGGGAGCAGAGGCAGATGCAGATGTGTGGGGGTGGCTCCGGCGCCCACTCACAATTTCACGGTAGACGGCGGCTGGTGGCGAGGCGCCGGCCGCGTTATTAGCTGTGACGTCAGGCAATATCTGGAGGTGGTCGCCCGTCTGCAAACAGGGGGTCCGCCACCCGCGCAGGGGTCGCCCGCGGGCGCGGGGGTGTCGTGTCGTGGGCGGGTGGCGCGCGCTGCGTAGGCGGCCGGGCTCGCTACTGCTGCTGCTGCCGCACGCCTGCCGTGACGTCACTGCAATCACTGCCGCCGCTCCCACACTAGCTGTCACGCCGCGGCCACCGCCTCGCCCCCTCACACCCACCGTTCTATAAGGTAGTGGGTGGCAGGCTGCTCATTATACGTCTTTGGCCCCATCTGATACACTGTCTGATAGAAACTACCGGGACATATCGTAATGTCCACTAGTCGCCTTCAAATCGTCTCGAACTCTGTTGGAAACACTTTCAATAAAGTGTCTGAATGTCCGTGGAGAATGACAGGTTATACTTTATCCAAGAACCGAAACCAGATGTATTCAATTATTCAAAAACAGTCTTAATCGCATTTATTATTATTATACCGCCAACCGGTTTCAACCCGACGTAGGGGTCATCTTCTGTCCGTTTATACCATTGGTCGACTGCCGGTGGTGTCACTCCTGTCTACATAACGGCAGGAAACTATGCGACACCACCAGCAGTCGACCAATGGTATAAACGGCCAGAAGATGACCCCTACGTCGGGTTGAAACCGGTTGGCGGTATAATAATAATAAGTGCGATTAAGACTGTTTTTCAATAATTGATTAATCGTACTAATAGCTGCTTCATCTCCACAACCATGTTGTCCGAAACCAGATGGTTCAAATGGCTCTAAGAACTATGGGACTTAACATCTGAGGTCAGCAGTCCCCTAGACTTAGAACTACTTGAACCTAACTACCCTAAGGACATCACACACATCCTTGCCCGAGGCAGGATTCGAACCTGCGACCGTAGCAGTCGCGCGGTTCCGGACTGAAGCGCCCAGAACCGCTCGGCCACAGCGGCCGGCCCGAAACCAGACATGGTAGTGACGTTGGACTCTGTGGTCTGGAGAAAAGTAGACGTTATAACTCATTCCAAAGATTTTCAGTTGAGATCAGGCCGGGACTCAAGGAGGCCAGTCCGTTTGAGGAATGCTGCATCCACAAACCATTACCTCAAACACGCTGCTTTATGACAGAGAGGCCTATTACGGTGATGCAAGGAACTGGTCTCTGAGATGTTCCTACACTGTACGAAGCACGCAATAATGTAAAATGTGATCATATCCTTCCTCATTTACCGTTAACTCAAGCTCACTACGGAGCCACACCTTAACCATGAAAAGTACCCCCACACCAGAACACCACGTTCTTCATTCTTCAGTGTTGGCACTAAACTTGATGCCAGGTCACATTCTGCAGGGACTCATATCCCTCCATCTGATTACTACAAGGTATGGCGTGATTCATCACACCAGATCACTCGTTGGCCGTAGTCTCCTGTCTATTATGATCGCCTCTTACGCCACTTCAAGCATCCATTATTATCAGTTACAGAAATGTGTGGCTTATAAGAAACTGGTTGAACAATGAACCCCATCCTTTTCAACTCCCGACGCACATACATCGTGTTATATGGACTCTCGTAGTACTTTGGAATTCAAGATTGATTTCTTCCACAGATTTCTACATCTACATCCATACTCCGCAAGAAACCAGTGTGTGGCGGAGGGTACCTTCAGTATCTCTATCGGTTCTCCCTTCTATTCAAGTCTCGTATTGCTCGTGGAAAGAAAGATTGTCGGGATGCCTCTGTCTGGGTTTTGATCTCTCCGATTCTATCCTCATTTTCTCTTCGCGAGATATACGTATGAGGGAGCAATATACTGCTTGACTCCTCGGTGAAAGTATGTTCTCCAAACTTCAACAAAAGCCCCGTGCCGAGCTACTGAGCGTCTCTCTTGCAGAGTCTTCCACTGGAGATTATCTATCATCTCCGTAAGGCTTTCGCGATTACTAAATGATTCTATAACGAAGAGCGCTGCTATCCGTTGGATCGTCTCTATCTCTTCTATCAACCCTACCTCGTACGGATCCCACACTGCTGAGCAGTATTCAATCAGTGGGCGAACAGCCGGCCGCGGTGGTCTCGCGGTTCTAGGCGTGCAGTCTGGAACCGCGCGACTGCTACGGTCGCAGGTTCGAATCCTGCCTCGGGCATGGATGTGTGTGATGTCCTTAGGTTAGTTAGGTTTAACTAGTTCTAAGTTCTAGGGGACTGATGACCTAATATGTTAAGTCCCATAGTGCTCAGAGCCATTTGAACCAGTGGGCGAACATGCGTACTGTAACCCACTTCCTTTGTTTTCGGACTGCATTTACTTAGGATTCTTCCGATGAATCTCAGTCTGGCATCTGCTTCACCGACGATTAATTTTATATTGTCATTCCATTTTACATCACTCCTAATGCCTACTCCCAGCTAATTTATGGAATTAACTGCTTCCAGTTGCTGACCTGCTATATTCTAGGTAAGTGATAAAGGAGCTTTCTTTCTATGTATTCCCAGCACATTACAATTGTCTACATTGAGATTCAATTGCCATTCCCTGCACCATTCGTCAATTCGTTGCAGATCCTTCTGCATTTCAGTACAATTTACCATTGTTAAAACCTCTCGATATACTACAGCATCATCCGCAAAAAGCCTCAGTGAACTTCCGATGTTATCCACAAGGTAATTTATCTATATTGTGAATAGCAACGGTCCTACGACACTCCCCTGCGGCACACCTGAAATCACTCTTACTTCGGAAGACTTATCTCCATTGACAATGACATGCTGCGTCCTGTTATCTAGGAACTCTTCAATCCAATCACACAATTGATCTGATAGTCCATATGCTCTTACTTTGTTCATTAAACGACTGTGGGGAAATGTATCAAACGCCTTGCGGAAGTCAAGAAACACGGCATCTACCTGGGAACCCGTGTCTATGGCCCTCTGAGTCTCGTGGACGAATAGCGCGAGCTGGGTTTCACACGATCGTCTTCTTCGAAACCCATGCTGATTACTACAGAGTAGATTTCTAGTCTCCAGAAAAGTCATTATACTCAAACGTAATACATGTTCCAAAATTCTACAACCGATCGACGTCAGAAGTATAGGTCTATAGTTCTGCACATCTGTTCGACGTCCCTTCTTGAAAACGGGGATGACCTGTGCCCTTTTCCAATCCTTTGGAACGCTACGCTCTTCTAGAGACCTACGGTACACGGCTGCAAGAAGGGGGGCAAGTTCCTTCGCGTACTCTGTGTAAAATCGAACTGGTATCCCATAAGGTCCAGCGGCCTTTCCTCTTTTGAGCGATTTTAATTGTTTTTCTATCCCTCTGTCATCTATTTCGATACCTCCATTCTGTCATCCATGCGACAATCTAGAGAAGGAATTAGAGTGCAGTCTTCCTCTGTGAAACAGCTTTGGAAAAAGACATTTAGTATTTCGGCCTTTAGCCTGTCATCCTCTGTTTCAGTACCATTTTGGACACAGAGTGTCTGGATTTCACGTGATTTTTTCACTCACTCACCGCAGTGATCGACTGTCCCTCTTCTTTAGTACCTGAGGTCTGCCAGATCTCGGTTTATATGAGATTGTTCCTTGGCATTCCGGCTTCACAGTCACACAGTCGAGTTTCAACATTTTCCATAGCTAGAGTTATATAGATCTAGATGTAGAATATGGTGATAAAGAAACGTAAATGTCGCATTTCAAGATTCTTTTCACGTTTTTCACTTCTCGGCAAAGTATATTCTCTTAAAAAGACCAATAGTATTGCACAAAATTGATGCCACACGGTATGATTACTGAAACGAGGGTGATCCTGGAAGTAAGTTACATGTGTTTTACAAATGGAAGAAAAATGTTTTCGTTAACTGATACTTCTAAAAGTTTAAAGTAGTTTTGTTCTAATCACCATTCTGGTGTTCTCAGTTTAGTATGCCCAGAGGTAGTTTTTGTATGCAAGTGTCGTCACCATGCTGTCAAGGTGGTGTTCTTCTTTCATCCCGTCTTCCTTGCTGGAGTGTCTTTTGCCCAAATGTCCTTTCCATTTGGGATTGTTTAATACTGGACTATAGACTGGAGGCGGGGCGAAAGATTTATAATGTTCTATCCAAGATACTGTAGGAGAGACACTCTGTATCGATGTCTTTTAGGTGAGTGTTGTTGTGGAGAGATCTTACGCCCTTGTCAAAAATGCCGATTATAGATCGACACTATCGGTTGTCTGTGTTCCCAGTAGACAGGAACGAAGTCAGTGTCTCAGCTAGGTGGAGAAGGGTCGAAGGAGGATGTCCAACGCATGGTAGTTTCATGGTGAATGACGAAAAAGTTTCGAAATTTCGCCTCAAGTGGCTCCGGGTGCACTTGCTACTAATAAATATTGAAACGTCCCCTTAGAACAATTATACATGACTGTGCTTAAACTGACACACAATATTTTTAGCGCAACGCAATCTGACTTTCAATAATCCCTACAAAAGAATGGCCCTGACTAACATTAACCTATACGTTTCACAAATCCCTTACCTCACAAAAATCTTGGTTACTCGAACTACTGCAATACAGCGAGCGCCACTATTGCCAGCTAAATAAAAGATTCAAACTACGGAAGGCACTAACTACTGATAGGCATAGTTAGCACATGAAAGATTTTGATAGAGAACAAACAATGTGTTTACCTTAATAGTGTCGAAAAGTCACAATGTATATAGCAGTTCATGACAACCAGTCTTACAAATTTCAAAACTCCGCCATTTGTCTCCCCACATCCACCACTGCTGGCGGCTCACCTCCAACTGCGCAACGCTACGCACTGTCACATCCATCTGCCCAACACTACAATGGCAGACAACAATGCAAACTAGCCACAGACTGCACACAGCACAGTCAGTGATTTTTCATACAGAGCGCTACGTGGCGTTAACAATAAGAAAACCATAAACAGCCTTCTTACAATATCTGTTACATGTCTGGCTTTTTTCAAACAAATACTGAACTGATACATCTGTTTGGAGGGGCGGGATGTGAGTTCGGTTTGCGAAGACGATTTTCCTCACTTAGAAACGGCGAAAAAGAGAAAATCAACACCGAAAGCATTGCATGCGCCAACATACGTATATTGTTTCTAGCAAATGTGTAGCTTCCTGCCAGATAATAACCTGTTGTGAATTTGCTGGTCGTAACTGTCAGTTACTTGATGTTGTTTCATCTGTGAGTCGTGGTACTGTAGTTTTTAGGTTTGTTAGGTTTCAAATGTTGATTGAACACAAATGCAGAGTTCTGCGGGTGAATGACTTTTGTGGGTTGTGGAGCGGGTATATGCCTATTTTAATATAGTTTTTATTTTGATTTAGCTGTTAGATCTGGGGTACTGCCTCTGTAATTTTCACAGACGTTACTCTAGCTTCCTGATATTATCATGACCGTTCTGCTTTGTTGTTCGGTTCCACTCTGACTTCCGCTGCTCGCTATTGGATGTAGAGTTGACGTCGTAAAGAACAATAACAGAATATACTCTAATAACTGAAAAAATAATGGAAGCGTAACCGTTCTACAGTAATAGACTGCTGTTCCAATACAAAGAAATGATACAGCAAATCAAGAAATAAAGTATCGTACAAAAATAAATGTTGTGTGGAGAGTCCACAGTAAGACGCTAGGGAATAACAACAACGACATGGGAATGCTTTATTTCAATAAGAACGTGAAAAATTTAAATTTATCAGCCAAATGGGAGTCTTTTAATTGGCTGAAACTTTTCGGTCTTTCGATACCGAAAGCCAAAATCAATCTAGAGCAGATCCTTTTTTCTCATAATGGCCACCAACTGTCCACAGCGAATGTAGCTATTAACATATAAATGCTCATTGTCATTAGTTATGCAGGAGTAATAATTTACTTCCACGTTTCTCACAGAAGATAGCGCACGTTCATTAGCGCTGGATAATACTAATCTTTTTCTGCTAATTGGCAACATAATTAACAATTGTATACTTAATTAGGGCTCGCAGGTTACAGGTTGCCTTCGCGGACGAAAACGCGTTGTATAGTGAGTCTGACAGTACGAAAGAGGAGTCCAAACCCCGCCGGAATAATTATAACAACGAATCTGGCTCCAGAAACATCACTACATCCTTACAACAATTGATATACCATTTCGCTGATGTTTCGTACAGCATCCAGCGCCTCAGATACGACACATCTGCATTTAGAACTACATGATTGCTATTTCACAGTAATGTGCCTGGCAGAGTGTACAATGAGACACCTTGAAGCTGTCTCTCTACTGTTGCACTCTCGAACGGCGAGAGGAATAAAAGAGCACTTACATTTTTCTGTGCTAGCCCTGATTTCTCTCATTTTATCGTGATGATTATTTCTCTGTATGTAGGTGGGTGCCAACAGAATGTTTTCGCAATCGGAGGAGAAAACTGGTGATTGAAATTTTATGAGAAGATCCCGTCGCAACGAAATAGGCCACTCCAATTCACATATCAAGTCTGTGCCACTATCTCCCCTATTTCGCGATAATACAAAACGAGCTGCCCTTCTTTGAACTTTTATTTAACGGCAACTGCTGTTTGTGTATGAGAAATCGGTTGGAAAATTTCCTCATGTCAGCACGTTGTAGGTGTCGCCACCGGCGTCAACCTTGTGTGAATGCTCTGAAAAGCTATTCATTTGCATATCACAGCATCTTGTTCCTGTCGGTTAAATTTCGCGTCTGTAGCACGTCATCTTCATGGTGTAGCAATTATGATGGCCAGTAGTGTAAATTACTAGTAGTGATACAGGATACTCTCCGCCACTCACCGTACGGTGGCTTGCGGATTATGCATGGCGATGTAGATGTTGTTGTTGTTGTGGTCTTCGGTTCTGAGACTGGTTTGGTGCAGCTCTCCATGCTACTCTATCCTGTGCAAGCTTTTTCATCTCCCAGTACCTACTGCAGCCTACATCCTTCTGAATCTGCTTAGTGTATTCATCTCTTGGTCTCCCTCTACGGTTTTTACCCTCCACGCTGCCCTCCAATACTAAATTGGTGATCCCTGGATGTCTCAGAACATGTCCTACCAAGCGACCCCTTCTTCTAGTCAAGTTATGCCACAAACTCCTCTTCTCCCCAATTCTATTCAATACTTCCTCATTAGTTATGTGATCTACCCATCTAATCTTCAGCATTCCTCTGTAGCACCACATTTCGAAAGATTCTATTCTCTCCTTGTCCAAACTATTTATCGTCCATGTTTCACTTCCATACATGGCTACACTCCATACAAATACTTTCAGGAACGATTTCCTGACACTTAAATCTATACTCGATGTTAACAAATTTCTCTTCTTCACAAACGCTTTCCTTGCCATTGCCAGTCTACATTTTATATCCTCTCTACTTCGACCATCATCAGTTATTTTCCTCCCCAAATAGCAAAACTCCTTTACTACTTTAAGTGTCTCGTTTCCTAATCTAATTCTCTCAGCATCAACCGACTTAATTGGACTACATTCCACTATCCTCGTCTTGATTTTGTTGATGTTAATCTTATCTCCACCTTTCAAGACACTGTCCATTCCGTTCAACTGCTCTTCTTACACCCTTGAAATGGCTCTGAGCACTATGGTCATCAGTCCCCTAGAACTTAGAACTACTTAAACCTAACTAACCTAAGGACATCACACAACACCCAGCCATCACGAGGCAGAGAAAATCCCTGACCCCGCCGGGAATCGAACCCGGGAACCCGGGCGTGGGAAGCGAGAACGCTACCGCACGACCACGAGATGCGGGCTTCTTACACCCTACTGTAAAATAAAGGAAAGTGTCACTGAATGAAGTCGACATTGCGGCCAGGGTTGCAGAGGTGTTCTTCACCTGGCTCCGCTGGTCAAATTAGAGTTTGAGGAAGGCCCCTACAAAAGTGGCCGAAACGTCGGTTTCATTCAGTGACAGGCGTTTTTTTAATGTTAATCCGTCTCATCATTCGTCATATGGGTTTCAGGCAAACCACGTAAAATCTAATACGTATTGGCCGGATACAGAGTTGGATGTAATCGCTTGGAACCTGCATCACCTTGCTCGCCACTTGCGGTAGGCAAACGAGCGACACGGAGGAGAACAAAGAGCTGGCGGCAAGCGCCCGGCGTCGAGTTGCGGGCCGTGCCGGCCGGTCGTAAGCGGAGAGCGCACTGGCCGGGGGTAGGCCACGTGTTGCAGTGCGACTGCAACAGACACGTGCGACTTCCGCTGGATAGCATCGCCGGCGCTTCCGCTCCCACCGCCGTATCGACGTCCGCATCTCCCTAGGGCACGCCTCTTTCGTGTTGCGAAGCTCCCGTGGGCACGGCAGACGGCGGCGCACTGCAGGCGGGGGCTGAATCTCGCGTGGGGCACTCGATCTGCTGACTCGTCATCTTTTTCCCAGCGTGCCAACGCAGACCAGCGGAATCATTCCACTGTGAGCTATATCGGCAACAGCACTGAATCACTATGCCTCGTCGACGTGTGTATCGTCAACGTCGTCATCGCATGCCAGTCTACAAACACATTATAAGCCTGGAGAATAAACTTGGTACAAATGTTGTGCGAAAATGGCGCGCAAACTACGTTTTCCTCAGACACAGGTCTTCTACCGTGTCTGATGGAGGATAAGCTGGCGCCCCGCACGGGCATAGGTTTCATTGAAACTGACGCTGAATGTTGTAATCTGACGATGGCAGTAGCTGAAACGACGTTTAAATTGATCGCTCTCGATCTTCCATCATAATCGAGTCACCTCGTGGTCGTGCGGTAGCGTTCTCGCTTCCCACGCCCGGGTTCCCGGGTTCGATTCCCAGCGGGGTCAGGGATTTTCTCTGCCTCGTGATGGCTGGGTCTTGTGTGCTGTCCTTAGGTTAGTTAGGTTTAAGTAGTTCTAAGTTCTAGGGGACTGATGACCATAGATGTTAAGTCCCATAGTGCTCAGAGCCATTTGAACCATTTGCCATAATCGAGTCCATCAACATGAGGTGGCAAATATGACGCAGCCAATGAGGTGGAAACGTGGGTTCTACTATGCCAAGACTGCTTGGTAGCCGGCCGGGGTGGCCAAGCGGTTCTAGGCGCTACAGTCTGGAACAGCGCGACCGCTACGGTCGCAGGTTCGAATCCTGCCTCGGGCATGGATCTGTGTGATGTCCTTAAGTTATTTAGGTTTAAGTAGAACTTCCTGGCAGATTAAAACTGTGTGCCAGGTCGAGACTCGAACTCGGGACTTTGCCTTTCGCGGGCAAGTGCTCTACCAACTGAGCTAGCCAAGCACGACTCACGCCCCGTCCTCACAGCTTTACTTCTGCCAGTACCTCGTCTGCTACCTTCCAAACTTTACAGAGGCTCTCCTGCCCGCGAAAGGCAAAGTCCCGAGTTCGAGTCTCGGCCTGGCACACAGTTTTAATCTGCCAGGAAGTTTCACATCAGCGCACACTCCGCTACAGAGTGAAAATCTCATTCTAGGTTTAAGTAGTTCTAAGTTCTAGTGAATTGATGACCTTAGAAGTTAAGTCCCATAGTGCTCAGAGCCATATGAACCAGTTTTGAACTGCTTGGTAGCTACAACAAGAAAACACAATTAATTAGCAGGAGTCCAAAATAAGAAAGTATTTATTACTTAACTTTGCTGTAGTCCATGATCAGTTGGTTGACAATTACAGAAGACGCGACTAGACTAAGCGTCTGTAGAATGACGTAATTTACAAGTCACAAATCTTGCAGTGACAGATTAATTTCTCGTAATCTTGAATGTCGAATCCGTTGAATTTGAAGACTAACTTGGAACGCAGCTACAGAGACTTTATGGCAGCAATGACTGATCTGCAGAGGATGACTAACATTGGCGCTGGCTGACCACTGAGCACGGCTACGAACTGCAGACTGGCACAACTGCACTACTCGCCTGCTGCACATGAAATGGCCTAGCGGCGAGCGTAAGTACTGCGACTGGCTGTGTACTCTTTGGCTAACACAGCCGTTCTTCTGTTCCGTTCATCGAGAGAATCACATCCGGCGGATCGATGTCTCAGGCGGTGGTGTGGTCGGATAACTGACGACATCACATAAATAAATACCTATTTTATACGATTTTTTTTAGCACTATGGGACTTAACTTCTGAGGTCATCAATTGCCTAGAACTTAGAACTACTTAAGGGGCTCCGGAAAGGCTCAAAATCATGAAAAGTTCAATTTTTACTTTTTTGCGTTTTCTGAATCTGCAGACTGTTACCTTTTAATAGATATATAATTTATTCAATTCCGAAGACTACAACTATTTTTAAATTTTTTTTGAAATGTGTTCTACATGGGCGTGACCCACTGTGGCGCTGTTAAACTGCTGTCAAATGGTGTTATTATTAACGTCCGTGTTCATCAGGTACATTTTAGTCATGTGAGATAAAGTATGTGTTGTGGCTAACCTGTGATGGTTCAATATATATATCGCTGGTGTGATTGTCGATTGTTTCATGTTTATTTACTCTGTCGTTATCTCGAAAATATTCGTAATTAATTCTGTTTCTTGAGTCTCTGTTTTGTTGAAGTATAATAATGAGTAAAAGTAAAGTTATTAGAAATCCTCTGAAGGCTTTTAAGAAAAGGAGAAATGTTGGAAAGCCAAAGGTATGTGTTATTACTGTAAACAATAAAGACGATGAAAATCCCCAACATAGCTTGTGTCCCAAAGAAGAAGACAGTTGGTGTAAATATAACAAAGGATTGCTAACTGGTGAAGTGTACACTCATAAGCATAGTCTGCCTCATGCAATAATGGAGGTGATAATACCTATTTTCAGAGACTTAGCAGCACCTGAACTGTTGAAAAAGTGTATTCACGGAAAAACTCAAAACCCCAATGAAAGTGTAAATAGTGTTATATGGTCGAGAATCCCCAAGACTGTATTTGTTGGAATAGAAACACTTCACTTTGGTGTGTATGATGCTGTTGCGACTTTCAATGATGGCAACATTGTAAGGTGCAAGGTATTTAGAAATATGGGAATGAAGATAGGTTCTAACATGGTACGAGCGATGCTTGCTTTAGACAAGGAACGCCTTCGGGCTGCAGACAGGGCTGTAAAGAGTCTAGAAATACAAGCAAGAGTAAACAGGAGGAGGAACAAGAGGAAGCTGGAGGAGGAGTTTGCAGACGATGAAGATAAGCCATCCTATGGACCTGGAATGCACTAAAAAGTTAATCCAATCTTTGTCGCTCGATTCCCAAAACTTTTATTTTCTCATACTAATTACATGTTTTCTAAGGATCTTCCAAACATATTTGTTTCAAACTTTCAGTAAATGTTACACAGTACCTTCTGCATAATTTAACACAGCCTTTTTCCAAAAAACTGTATATTTTTGAATATATAAATAAAAATTGCAAAAAAATGTTGTGAATTTTCATTACAATTGAAAAAAAATCATCTTTAATAACTGAAATAAAATTTTGTAAAATCCCTGTGTTAAGTTGTGGCCCATATTCCAATAAATAATCTGTAAAAAGTTCAACTTCCTACCTCAAATACTTTGTGAGGAAAGATGTAATTTATAAGCGTTATTTTAACATTGCAAGTATAGGGCGTTCCGGAGCCCCTTAAACCTAACTAACCTAAGGACATCACACACATCCATGCCCGAGGCAGGATTCGAACCTGCGACCGTAGCGGTCGCGCAGTTCCAGACTGTAGTGCCTAGAACCGCTCGGCCACTTCGGCCGGCTTATACGATCTAGACGGCGTTGTTTCAAAATACACAGAATGATCGCAGATTCGTTCAGAAAATTTACACTGCAGGAAAAAATTTGTATATATGGAAAGGAGGATTCGACTTTGATCCGACGATAGCACGTCCCAACTTGTGGAAGGCAGATCTACTGATAAAGGTTTCAACGACGTTCGCCAACAGACAGCGTAGTGGCATAGTTACTAGAGCGCCGATTGTGTCTCACAGTTAGAAAGCTCAGTGTTGTGCAGAGGTATGAAGCAAGCAAGCTACGGAGACGCACTCGTGCTTCCTACAGCCAAGTGAGCGAGTTTGGAAGGGGTAAAACTGTGACCTTCCGAGTGGCGGTATGGTTCTTACGGAGAATTGCGATACAACCTGGACGTGCTGCGCCTGTTGTGCACCGATGCTGGTATCAGAGGTCACATCAGCATTCTCACACACGTGGATGAAGTTCTGGACGTCAACGCAGCAGAGACACCCGCCAGGATCGTCGTATTGTAAGGGCAGCAGTGACAGATCGTACATCAACCACAGCATAGGAAAGTTGACTGGTTGTTGTTGTTGTTGTTGTAGTCTTCAGTCCTGAGACTGGTTTGATGCAGCTCTCCATGCTACTCTATCCTGTGCAAGCTTCTTTATCTCCCAGTACCTACTGCAGGCTACATTCTTCTGAATCTGCTCAGTGTATTCATCTCTTGGTCTCCCTCTACGATTTTTACCCTCCACGCTGCCCTCCAATACCAAATTTCTGATCTCTTGATGCCTCAGAACATGTCCTACCAACCTATCGCTTCATCTTGTCAAGTTGTGCCACAAACTCCTCTTCTCCCCAATCCTATTCAATACCTCCTCATTAGTTATGGTATCTACCCATCAATCTTCACCATTCTTCTGTACCACTACATTTCGAAAGCTTGTATTCTCTTCTTGTCCAAACTATTTATAGTCCATGTTTCACTTCCAGGCCGGCCGGTGTAGCCGTGCGGTTCTAAGCGCTTCAGTCTGGAACCGCGTGGCCGCTACGGTCGCAGGTTCGAATCCTGACTCGGGCATGGATGTGTGTGATGTCCTTAGGTTAGTTAGGTTTAAGTAGTTCTAAGTTCTAGGGGACTGATGACCACAGATGTTAAGTTCCGTAGTGTTCAGAGCCATTTGAACCAGCCATTTTTCACTTCCATACATGGCTACATACAAATACTTTCAGAAACGACTTCCTGACTCTTAAATCAATACTTGATGTTAACAAACTTCTCTTTTCAGAAACGCTTTCCTTGCCATTGCCAGTCTACGTTTTATATCCTCTCTACTTCGACCATCATCAGTTATTTTGCTCCCCAAATAGCAAAACTCCTTTACTACTTTAAGTGTGTCATTTCCTAATCCAATTCCCTCAACATCACCCGACTTAATTCGACTACATTCCATGATCCTCGTTTTGCTTTTGTTAATGTTCATCTTATACCCTCCTTTCAAGACACTGTCCATTCCGTTCAACTGCTCTTGCAAGTCCTTTGCTGTGTCTGACAGAATTACCATGTCATCGGCGAACCTTAACGTTTTTATTTGACGGGCATCAACACGAAATGATCCGAACCAGTTATTAACAGTGGGACTACGGGCACGCACACGCCACAGGCCACAGTATCTACGGGTACGGCTTGACTGGTCCAGTCCGAGGATCACTTGGAAGATAGAATGGCGCGCCTCAGTTTTCAGCGATGAAAGCAGATTCGCTGGCAAGCGGGTGATGGTCGTTCGTGCGTACGACATAGACCTGGTGAGCGCTGCCTCGTAGAGCGCTTGTGGTCTGGGGTGCTATAAGCTGCGAGTCTCGCTCCCCTTTGGTGTTTCTGGAAGAGGTGCTAACCAGTGCTCGGTATGTGCAGAACGTTGTTGGAACATTACTTTCGTTGTTACTGCAACAAGAAGGTGATGTGTTGTTCCAACAGGATGGTGGATGGATGGATAGGGTGTTATGGGCGCTCGACAGTGTAGTCTTTAGCGCCCGAACGGAAACAACAACGGACGAGTGTCACTAAAATGCAGCAAGTGCAGAAATAGGATTAAAATTATAGGTGAAAGTCTACAGAGGCAGTTTGCACGTCAACAGTAGCAAAGAGGAAAGCAGCACATAATGAGGAGAACTGCAAGAGAATGGAGGGGAAGGGGTAAAATGAAAGACATAGCGCATGTTTGGAACTGGCCTATCACAAGCATAAAAAAGGAGTGGTAAGCCACTCGGCAACACACTAAAAATTCCAACCTAAAATTCTACGCTGAAGCCCAGAAACATCACAGTGCCTTAAAACTTTCTTGACACTCGCCTCGTCATCGGCTAAAATCGAGGGCACATCCCCACTAATATTAACTTCCGCCCTCACAAAACGATATAAATCACACTCAACTAAAATGTGGCGTACAGTGAGTCGTACGCCACAGGCATCACACAGAGGGGGTTCCTCTCGCCGTAGTAAGAAGGCATGCGTAAGAAGACAGTGCCCTATGCGAAGACGTGTAAGGGTCACTTCGTCACGCCTAGGTGACCGGCAGGAGGAACACCACGGCTGGATGGTGGGTTTCACCAACCGCAGCTTATTTTCCCTCACCGCCAGCCATTCCTCCTCCCACAATTGCAGATACTTCCGCCGCAGCACAGAAACGACACCTTGCAAAGGAATAGAACATTGTGTCACATCCGGTAACCTGCAGGCGTCCTTGGCAGCTCTGTCATCCTGTTCATTTCCCCGTATGCCCACATGCCCTGGCACCCAGCAAAAGGACACTTGCTTGCCCTGTCGTTGGAGGATGTACAGTTGGTCGTAAATCAGCTGTTCCAACAGGATAATGCTCGCCCACATACTGCCTGTGAAACTGGAAGTGCCCTACAAGACGTGCAGCACGATCAACGGACTTGTCTCCAATCGAGAGAGAAGTGACTCGTGCGGCACTTCAGCCAACAACTCTTAAACAACTACGTGAACAGGTCGAGTAGACGTGACATAACGTATCGCAGGACAGTATTCGCCATCTGTAGGATCCACTGGATACCAGAGTCAAAGCCTGCACTTCCGCCAGTGGAGGCTAAACCACTTACTAATTTGGATATTGTACCTCAGAAGCGCCTGTGCAACTGTAATCCATATGCACTATTGCAACATTAGATCCTGAGTGAATTGGAAACCTCTAAACGAGTGTACTCATTTTTTCCGGCCGTGCATTTCTTTTTTAATAAATTAACGGATCAAATTTTCCACATTTTGGTGGAGATGAGTTTGGACAAAATATGCAAAAAAATGGTTCAAATGGCTCTGAGCACTATGGGACTTAACATCTATGGTCATCACTCCCCTAGAACTTAGAACTACTTAAACCTAACTAACCTAAGGACAGCACACAACACCCAGCCATCACGAGGCAGAGAAAATCCCTGACCCCGCCGGGAATCGAACCCGGGAACCCGGGCGTGGGAAGCGAGAACGCTACCGCACGACCACGAGATGCGGGCCAAAATATGCAGTTAACTGATAAATAGACTTTGAGCAGTGCGACACCGAGAGTCAAATCCAGAGCAAAGCTTCAAGATAACTATATATGACAATAATATCTGTTCCCGAAAGAACAGTTACCGTGGATCACCATGCAGCTTTGCTAGAAATGAAATGATAATCAAATAGACACCCTAGCTGCAAACAAGCGTTGATGTACTTCATTGGGGACATGTTGAAAAAATGTGCCCCGATCGGGACTCGAACCCGAGATCTCCTGCTTACATGGCAGACGCTCTATCCATCTGAGCCACCGCGGGCACAGAGGATAGTGCGTCTGCAGGGACTTATCCCTTGCACGCTCCCCGTGAGATCCACATTCCCAACATGTCCACACCACATGATGGGCAAACATCTATTAGGCGCACTACGAATGTAGTGGTGTGGACATGTTGGCAATGTGGATCTCACGGGGAGCGTGCAAGGGATAAGTCCCTGCAGACGCACTATCCTCTGTGCCCGCGGTGGCTCAGATGAATAGAGCGTGTTCTATGTAACCAGGAGATCCCGGGTTCGAGTCCCGGTCGGAGTATACATTTTCAACATGTCCCCAATGAAGTACATCAACGCCTGTTTGCAGCTAGGGTGTCTATTTAATTATCATTTCAAAGTTTTAAGAGTCTTTCAAAATCAAAATCAGTGTCGGATGAGAGAAGGACTGTCCCCTTTGCTCCTTAACTGTGTCCTTGATAAGGTCATCAGGGAATGGTGACGAGAAATGGCAGGAAATGGTGAAACATGCCTTGGATGCACACAGAAAGGAATGGGGGTAGATATTGATCATTAGAGATGGCTAGTGAGTCTACTCGACTACAGAGACAAAGCGGCTATGGCAGGTCTACAAGGCTTTATCGAGGAGACACATTATATGACGAAAGGGTCCTAGGTGGATGACAATAGAAGGTGGGAAAACTCATAGACGGGAGGAATTTAAATACCTTGGAGACTGGATAGAAATTGGTCTGGCAGAAAAAGAATCAACGAGAGCACGAACAAACAAGATCAATTTAGCATACAAATTTGATGCGCTGGTTGCGCGGCTAGAGGACGCTCGAGGTCGCGAGGACGGGGTTTTAACGAAGAGTGCGGCGCGCGATGGGGAGAGGAGAAAGCACAGTGGACAGCGGACGGAGCGGGGGGAGGTTAGTGTTTAACGTCCCGTCGACAACGAGGTCATTAGAGACGGAGCGCAAGCTCGGGTTAGAGAAGGATGGGAAAGGAAATCGGCCGTGCCCTTTCAAAGGAACCATCCCGGCATTTGCCTGAAACGATTTAGGGAAATCACGGAAAACCTAAATCAGGATGGCTGGAGACGGGATTGAACCGTCGTCCTCCCGAATGCGAGTCCAGTGTGCTAACCATTGCGCCACCTCGCTCGGTGGACAGCGGACGCCACAGTATACAACGCATAGCACGCCGCAGCGGAACCGCGGAGGACGTGAGTAAACCAACCAACATCGAGAGCAGCAGGGCCTGGAGCTGTGCTGTTTAGTGAGCACGAGACAAGCCAACCCAGCTGGCGTCCCGAATGTTTGGGGGTGTGGAGTTGGAACTACTGCTCCTGGATTCATACACTCCTGGAAATGGAAAAAAGAACACATTGACACCGGTGTGTCAGACCCACCATACTTGCTCCGGACACTGCGAGAGGGCTGTACAAGCAATTATCACACGCACGGCACAGCGGACACACCAGGAGCCGCGGTATTGGCCGTCGAATGGCGCTAGCTGCGCAGCATTTGTGCACCGCCGCCGTCAGTGTCAGCCAGTTTGCCGTGGCATACGGAGCTCCATCGCAGTCGTTAACACTGGTAGCATGCCGCGACAGCGTGGACGTGAACCGTATGTGCAGTTGACGGACTTTGAGCGAGGGCGTATAGTGGGCATGCGGGAGGCCGGGTGGACGTACCGCCGAATTGCTCAACACGTGGGGCGTGAGGTCTCCACAGTACATCGATGTTGTCGCCAGTGGTCGGCGGAAGGTGCACGTGCCCGTTGACCTGGGACCGGACCGCAGCGACGCACGGATGCACGCCAAGACCGTAGGATCCTACGCAGTGCCGTAGGGGACCGCACCGCCACTTCCCAGCAAATTAGGGACACTGTTGCTCCTGGGGTATATGGCGAGGACCATTCGCAACCGTCTCCATGAAGCTGGGCTACGGTCCCGCACACCGTTAGGCGGTCTTCCGCTCACGCCCCAACATCGTGCAGCCCGCCTCCAGTGGTGTCGCGACAGGCGTGAATGGAGGGACGAATGGAGACGTGTCGTCTTCAGCGATGAGACACTGGTAGCATGCCGCGACAGCGTGGACGTGAACCGTATGTGCAGCTGACGGACTTCGAGCGAGGGCGTATAGTGGGCATGCGGGAGGCCGGGTGGACGTACCGCCGAATTGCTCAACACTTGGGGCGTGAGGTCTCCACAGTACATCGATGTTGTGGCCAGTGGTCGGCGGAAGGTGCACGTGCCCATCGACCTGGGACCGGACCGCAGCGACGCACGGATGCACGCCAAGACCGTAGGATCCTACGCAGTGCCGTAGGGGACCGCACCGCCACTTCCCAGCAAATTAGGGACACTGTTGCTCCTGGGGTATCGGCGAGGACTATTCGCAACCGTCTCCATGAAGCTGGGCTACGGTCCCGCACACCGTTAGGCCGTCTTCCGCTCACGCCCCAACATCGTGCAGCCCGCCTCCAGTGGTGTCGCGACAGGCGTGAATGGAGGGACGAATGGAGACGTGTCGTCTTCAGCGATGAGAGTCGCTTCTGCCTTGGTGCCAATGATGGTCGTATGCGTGTTTGGCGCCGTGCAGGTGAGCGCCACAATCAGGACTGCATACGACCGAGGCACACAGGGCCAACACCCGGCATCATGGTGTGGGGAGCGATCTCCTACACTGGCCGTACACCACTGGTGATCGTCGAGGGGACACTGAATAGTGCACGGTACATCCAAACCGTCATCGAACCCATCGTTCTACCATTCCTAGACCGGCAAGGGAACGTGCTGTTCCAACAGGACAATGCACGTCCGCATGTATCCCGTGCCACCCAACGTGCTCTAGAAGGTGTAAGTCAACTACCCTGGCCAGCAAGATCTCCGGATCTGTCCCCCATTGAGCATGTTTGGGACTGGATGAAGCGTCGTCTCACGCGGTCTGCACGTCCAGCACGAACGCTGGTCCAACTGAGGCGCCAGGTGGAAATGGCATGGCAAGCCGTTCCACAGGACTAATCCAGCATCTCTACGATCGTCTCCATGGGAGAATAGCAGCCTGCATTGCTGCGAAAGGTGGATATACACTGTACTAGTGCCGACATTGTGCATGCTCTGTTGCCTGTGTGTATGTGCCTGTGGTTCTGTCAGTGTGATCATGTGATGTATCTGACCCCAGGAATGTGTCAATAAAGTTTCCCCTTCCTGGGACAATGAATTCACGGTGTTCTGATTTCAATTTCCAGGAGTGTAGTAACATCATCGTCAAGTATCGTTCCTGGAAAAATTTATCAGCTATTTGGCATAAAAACCACGTTGTCATGTGCTGAATGGTTCAGGTTGTGCGGAACCTTCCACGCCTTTGGCTAGAAATGTGGCAGTCTCGGGGTATGCTCCTGAGCTGGGCTGATGTAAAACATTGCGACTAAAATTAACGAGCGTTCACATCTGGGCGAATACTGTTTTGTAACGAGTAGCCATTTCATACTTACTTAAACTTATTGTGTGCTTAACATCTAGCAGCCGGCCGGAGTGGCCGAGCGGTTCTAGGCGCTATAATCTGGAACCAGGCGACCGCTACGGTCGCAGGTTCGAATCCTGCCTCGGGCATCGATGTGTGTGATGTCCTTACTTTAGTCAGGTTTAAGTAGTTCTAAGTTCTAAGGGACTGATGACCTCAGAAGTTAATCCCATAGTGCTCCGAGCCATTTGAACCATTAACATCTAGTAGTGTGGCTAAAGGCCCGTTTAACTGCCTGTTGTATTTTTTAAGTTAAATATTTGGGACCGGCATACACTGATGAGCCACATTACGGCCCCCGACCTACTATGGATATAAAACTGACTAGTAGATAGCAGCGTTGTCTGGCGATGAATGACTGCTAGTCGTACAGACTCACGGTGCATGTAGTATTAGTGAGTGTGTTGTCCGTGTGCAGAACGGGGAAGATGCGTGATCTATATGAGTTCAGCCGATGGCAGACAGTGAAGACCCGGAGGCTCAGCACGAGCATATGTGGAACTGTACGAGTTGTCGGGTGTTCGAGGAGTGCTGCGGTGAGTGTCTTCAACATGTGGTGGATCAAAGGGGTTGTGCGGCCACCACACATTACAGATGTCGGACGTCGTAGGCTGGGCGGACTGATAAAACAGGACATACGACCAACCGCGCCGGAACAAACATCAGACTTTAATGTTGGACAGAGAGCAGTTGTCTTTGAACACACAGCGCACCAAACACTCCTAACAATGGGTCTACGCAGCTAACGGCACGACACCTGCAACTACGACTGAAATGGAGACGTGACCATCGGCTCTGGACGTTGGCGCATTGACAGGGCGTTGGACAGACTGAAGATTCCCAATACCATCCTCATCATGCCAATAGGGGGTGGGGGGTGGCATCTGTCATCTTTCAGGGGAACATCTCCTTGACACCTGCACTTCAGGATGGAGCCAAGCTGGCGGCGGGTCAACTATGCTTTGGAGAACATTCATGTGGTCATCCATGGGTCCAGCAGAACTCCTGCTAGGCATCATGACGGCCAGGAAGTATGGTAAACTTGTTGCAGACCACGTACACCTCTTCAAGACCATCATGTTTCCCGGCCGGCCGGGGTGGCCGAGCGGTTCTAGGCGCTCCAGTCTGGAACCGCGCGACCGCTAAGGTCGCAGGTTCGAATCCTGCCTTGGGCATGGATGTGTGTGATGTCCTTAGGTTAGTTAGGTTTAATTAGTTCTAAGTTCTAGGGAATTAATGTCCTTAGAAGTTAAGTCCCATAGTGCTCAGAGCCATTTCAACCATGTTTCCCGACAGCAGTGGAATTTTTCAACAAGATAATGTGCCATGTCGGAGTGACTTGAAGAATTCCAGTTGATGTGCTCGCCTCCCAACTGGTCAGATCTGAACCCGATCTAACACATCTGGTATGTGACTGAACGTGACGTCAGATCTCATCGCCCCCTCCTAGGAATTCACGGAAATTACGTACTTGTGTGATCAGCTGTGGTTCCAACTCCCTTCAGCGACCTACCAAGGGCACATCGCTTCCTTGTCGAGACGTGTCTCCACTGTTATGAATGCCAGATTTGGATGTACCGGGTATTAGGTAAGTGTCATAATGTTCTAGCTGATCAGTGTAGGTCGGAGAACTGCTTTAGCAAAGGAAATTTTGCGTGTGAGCTGTTGCTTGATATGTGAGTGGCTAGAGCCGCCTAGTTGAAATATTCTCTATTATTATTCTTACAGACATCTTTAACGTCTTCTGATAGTACTGCCTAATGCGTTGTTTTAAATTTGTGACAGGAAAATGTTATATGTCTACCCTCCAGTCGCACCTTTATGTTTAAAGTGCTATTGTTGAATACTTTTAAGAACTTCCGCCTGTTATGTTAGAGAATTCACTGTCAAGTCGTAACTTATATCTGATTATGTACCAAGCAGCTAGGGCCCATATCGTTTCATGTGACTGGCTGGACTCACGTGTAACGAGGTATGTCGTCAGCGCTGAAGGTACTGGTAACTGCAAGTATTGTTTAATGTGCTGTGTCGATCGAGGCATATGGTAAATGCATTGGTAAATGCGTGGGAGAATTTAAAGCCGGCTAATCCTCGAGTTAAACTTACAATTTCGTCTGTTTGTATATGCTGCCTGTGTAGTTTGAAAATTCAAACTGTTAGTACAGATCCAAACTGGGAATTCAAAGGTGGCTAAGCGCCGAGTTAAACTTCATGTTTTGTCTGTTTCCACAATCTTTAGAGCATTGGTAAATTTATCTAATTTTATATTGTATGTAGTCTGTTATTTAAGTGGCTACTGACGATACAAAAAGGGAAGTCGAGTTAAATGTTGTAAGGCGGCTGTACGCCGATTAAAGGTTTAGTATTTAGAGTGTTGTGTAACCATACGTCGACGGTTAGACCCCTTGCTGATTTTAATTATTCTAGGGTTTACTTGGTTACTCCTACAGAGCGACTAGTGCTAATTGCAACCGAGAATCATAAACAATTTTTTAGACGAGACAGCTGAGAAACGTTATGACTATGGAGGTCTTATTGTCTTGTAATTAGTTAGTAACGAAAGGCCAGTTGAACTGAGCGGTTCTACGCGCTACAGACTGGAACCGCGCGACCGCTACGGTCGCATGTTCGAATCCTGCCTCGGTCATGGATGTGTGTGATGTCCTTAGGTTAGTTAGGTTTAAGTAGTTCTAAGTTCTAGCGGACTGATGACCTCAGACGTCAAGTCCCATAGTGCTCAGAGCCATTTGAACGAGTTGAATTTGGATTACTTGTTAGCCTGTGGCATTTCTTTCAAAGCTTGCTTGGGCCGTTTGAAACTTAAGAACCCTGATTACTAGGGTATTGTTGAATTAAACTGGAATGTGTTATTACACAATCTCGCTAATGCCAATTGTATGTTGTTTTCTTAATAACAGAGCGCGTTGCTTAATTGCCGAAGTACGATTTTGTCAACAAAGTAAATTTCATTTTCTGTGCCTAGAACCTTTCACTGCATGAGCCTTGTATCCTAGCTATACCTGCTCCAAAGGGCATTGCCAAGCGTGGTTCCCATGGTAGGACAAAAGGAGAGGGGGGGGGGGAGGTTTCAAAATTAATTATGAAATGAAATGATCGTATGGCATTGTTGGCCGGGAAGCCCCATCCGGGGGAGTTAGGCCGCCGTATTGCAAGTCTTTTTTAGGTGACGTCACATTGGCGACTTGCGAGTCACTGATGATGAAAATGATGATGGACACACAACACCCAGTCCCCTGCCGGGAATCGAATCCGACCACCTGCGTGGTAGGCGGTAGCGCTACGGATGCGGACATTAATTATGAACATCTATAACAAAACTGAGACATTACCAGACAGTGATCCGCACTGAAACCTTACACGAAGCAAAAAGTCAGTGCCTTGTAAGAATAGAACTTGTGCAACAAATCCGTATCTAATGACCTCGCCGCCGAGGGAACGTTAAAAACTCTAATCTTCCTTCCTTGCTTCTGGAACGAAGGATTCTCACGAGGATACTGGGACTTCGAGGATCAGGAGACAATCAATGCAGAAGACGATATAACCGTGAATACCTACACTACTGGCCATTAAAATTGCTACACCACGAAGATGACGTGCTACTGAAGCGAAATTTAACCGACAGGAAAAAGATGCTGTGATATGCAAATGATTAGCTTTTCAGAGCATTCACACAAGGTTGGCGGCGGTGGCGACACCTAGAACGTACTGACATGAGGAAAGTTTTCAATCGATTTCTCATACACAAACACCAGTTGACCGGCGTTGTCTGGCGAAACGTTGTTGTGATGCCTCGTGTAAGGAGGAGGAATGCGTACCATCGCGTTTCCGACTTTGATAAAGGTCGGATTGTAGCCTATCGCGATTGCGGTTTATCGTATCGCGACATTGCTGCTCGCGTTGGTCGAGATCCAATGACTGTTAGCAGAATATCGAATCGGTGGATACAGGAGGGTAATACGGAACGCCGTGCTGGATCCCAACGGCCTCGTATCACTAGCAGTCAAGATGGCAGGCATCTTATCCGCATGGCTTTAACGGATCGTTCAGCCACGTCTCGATCTCTGAGTCAACAGATGAGGACGTTTGCAAGACAACAACCATCTGCACGAACAGTTCGACGACATTTGCAGCAGCATGGACTATCAGCTCGGAGACCATGGCTGCGGTTAGCCTTGACGCTGCATCACAGACAGGAGCGGCAGCGATGGTGTACTCAACGACGAACCTGGTTGCACGAATGGCAAAACGTCATTTTTCCGGATGAATCCAGGTTCTGTTTACAGCATCATGATAGTCGCATCCGTGTTTGGCGACATCGCGGTGAACGTACATTGGAAGCGTGTATTCCTCATCCCCATACTGGCGTATCACCCGGCGTTATGGTATAGGGTGCCATTGGTTACACGTCTCTGTCACCTCTTGTTCGCACTGGCGGCACTTTGAACAGTGGACGTTACATTTTAGATGTGTTACGACCCGTGGCTCTACCATTCATTCGATCCCTGCGAAACCCTACATTTCAGCAGGATAATACACGACCTCATGTTGCAGGTACTGTACGGGCGTTTCTGGATACAGATAATGTTCGACTGCTGTCCTGGCCAGCACATTCTCTAGATCTCTCACCAATTGAAAACGTCTGCTCAATGGTGGCCGAGCAACTGGCTCGTCACAATACACCAGTCACTACTCTTGATGAACTGTGGTATCGCGTTAAAGCTGCATGGGGAGCTCTACCTGTAGGCGCCTTCCAAACTCTGTTTGACTCAATGCCCATGCGTATCAAGGCCGTTATTACGGCCAAAGGTGGTTGTTCTGGGTACTGATTTCTCAGGATCTATGCACCCAAATTGCGTGAAAATGTAATCACATGTCAATTACAGTATAATATATTTGTCCAATGAATACCCGTTTAACATCTGCATTTCTTCTTGGTGTAGCAATTTCAATGGCCAGTAGTGTAGATAGAAAGAGGAGGGCACATCCTTTGAATGGACGATGGGAGGTTAAGAAATCAGCTAATATTGTTTCTTGTTAACATGAGAACCAATGTACGTTGCATCCAAGAGGTGCAAAGGTGTTGGGAAGGAATGGAAGTACAGGAAATACGAGGGCAGTTCAATAAGTAATGCAACACATTTTTTTCTGAAACAGGGGTTGCTTTATTCAGCATTGAAATACACCAGGTTATTCCCCAATCTTTTAGCTACACAACAATATTTTTCAACGTAATCTCCATTCAATGCTACGGCCTTACGCCACCTTGAGATGAGGGCCTGTATGCCTGCACGGTACCATTCCACTGGTCGATGTCGGAGCCAACGTCGTACTGCATCAATAACTTCTTCATCATCCGCGTAGTGCCTCCCACGGATTGCGTCCTTCATTGGGCCAAACATATGGAAATCCGACGGTGCGAGAACGGGGCTGTGGGGTGCATGAGGAAGAACAGTCCACTGAAGTTTTGTGAGCTCCTCTCGGGTGCGAAGACTTGTGTGAGGTCTTGCGTTGTCATGAAGAAGGAGAAGTTCGTTCAGATTTTTGTGCCTACGAACACGCTGAAGTCGTTTCTTCAATTTCTGAAGAGTAGCACAATACACTTCAGAGTTGATCGTTTGACCATGGGGAAGGACATCGAACAGAATAACCCCTTCAGCGTCCCAGAAGACTGTAACCATGACTTTACAGGCTGAGGGTATGGCTTTAAACTTTTTCTCGGTAGGGGAGTGGGTGTGGCGCCACTCCATTGATTGCCGTTTTGTTTCAGGTTCGAAGTGATGAACCCATGTTTCATCGCCTGTAACAATCTTTGACAAGAAATTGTCACCCTCAGCCACATGACGAGCAAGCAATTCCGCACAGATGGTTCTCCTTTGCTCTTTATGGTGTTCGGTTAGACAATGAGGGACCCAGCGGGAACAAACCTTTGAATATCCCAACTGGTGAACAATTGTGACAGCACTACCAACAGAGATGTCAAGTTGAGCACTGAGTTGTTTGATGGTGATCCGTCGATCATCTCGAACGAGTGTGTTCGCACGCTCCGCCATTGCAGGAGTCACAGCTGTGCACGGCCGGCCCGCACGCGGGAGATCAGACAGTCTTGCTTGACCTTGCGGCGATGATGACACACGCTTTGCCCAACGACTCACCGTGCTTTTTTCGACTGCCAGATCACCGTAGACATTCTGCAAGCGCCTATGAATATCTGAGATGCCCTGGTTTTCCGCCAAAAGAAACTCGATCACTGTCCGTTGTTTGCAACGCACATCCGTTACAGACGCCATTTTAACAGCTCCGTACAGCGCTGCCACCTGTCGGAAGTCAATGAAACTATACGAGACGAAGCGGGAATGTTTGAAAATATTCCACAAGAAATTTACGGTTTTTTCAACCAAAATTGGCCAAGAAAAAAAAATGTGTTGCATTACTTATTGAACTGCCCTCGTAGAGTTTTGCAATAGGGTGACGTTCTGGTCAGAATTCAGGCTGTCGTCGGTTTCCAAGACGGAATTATACCCAGGGCAAAATTATCACAATATTATCAAAGTGTGCATGCAGTGGTAGATGTGTTTCAGCTGCGTGATTATGTACTGGGAGGAACTCGCGGGAGTGCAGTCTTGCCGGGCCGCGCACGCTGCCAGCCTCCTTGGGTCCACCGGCTCTCCGAACCCGGAGAGATCGCCCCTCGCGAGCCGTAAGCAAATCAACCCCTGCGGCCCTCGGCGGGAACAATAAACGGCCCGAGCAGGAGCGGCCGTGTGCCGAGAGGTCCGCCAATCGATCTCTTAATGTATTGCCTCAATCCCCCAGATGAGGGGGAGGCTGCGCGCAAACAAAGCCCGGGAAAAAAGCCGTTTACCCTGAAACGAAAGTCCGCCGTCCCTCGCCTCCGAGACTCCGCCAGGGCGCGCTCCGGCGACGGAGCTGCTCTCTCATTATTTAACGGCTCTGCAGGCGCCGATGGATCGCTTTTAAAACGGCCGCTACGGCCTCTTTTTTACGGTTGTCGTCGTCGTCGGCGGATTCAGTTAAGAGACACCCTAAACAGTGAGCAATATGTTCTGATGCGCTCCAGAAGACGGCGTGTTCCTTTCGTCTCCTGTCCGCTCGCTTTTACTTTAATGCTCTTGTCCAGGCAAGGCGCAGGGTGGTAACGACTGCTGTTAAGGGGCTCCGGAACGCCCTATACTTGCAATGTTAAAATAACGCTTATAAATTACATCTTTCCTCACAAAGTATTTGAGGTAGGAAGTTGAACTTTTTACAGATTATTTATTGGAATAGGGGCTACAACTTAACACAGGGATTTTACAAAATTTTAGTTCAGTTATTAAAGATGATTTTTTTCAATTGTAATGAAAATTCACAACATTTTTTTGCAATTTTTTATTTATATATTCAAAAATATACAGTTTTTTGGAAAAAGGCTGTGTTAAATTATGCAGAAGGTACTGTGTAACATTTACTGAAAGTTTGAAACAAATATGTTTGGAAGATCCTTAGAAAACATGTAATTAGTATGAGAAAATATAAGTTTTGGGAATCGAGCGACAAACATTGGATTAACTTTTTAGTGCATTCCAGGTCCATAGGATGGATTATCTTCATCCTCTGCAAACTCCTCCTCCAGCTTCCTCTTGTTCCTCCTCCTGTTTACTCTTGCTTGTATTTCTAGACTCTTTACAGCCCTGTCTGCAGCCCGAAGGTGTTCCTTGTCTAAAGCAAGCATCGCTCGTACCATGTTAGAACCTATCTTCATTCCCATATTTCTAAATACCTTGCACCTTACAATGTTGCCATCATTGAAAGTCGCAACAGCATCATACACACCAAAGTGAAGTGTTTCTATTCCAACAAATACAGTCTTGGGGATTCTCGACCACATAACACTATTTACACTTTCATTGGGGTTTTGAGTTTTTTCCGTGAATACACTTTTTCAACAGTTCAGGTGCTACTAAGTCTCTGAAAATAGGTTTTATAACCTCCATTATTGCATGAGGCAGACTATGCTTATGAGTGTACACTTCACCAGTTAGCAATCCTTTGTTATATTTACACCAACTGTCTTCTTCTTTGGGACACAAGCTATGTTGGGGATTTTCATCGTCTTTATTGTTGACAGTAATAACACATACCTTTGGCTTTCCAACATTTCTCCTTTTCTTAAAAGCCTTCAGAGGATTTCTAATAACTTTACTTTTACTCATTATTATACTTCAACAAAACAGAGACTCAAGAAACAGAATTAATTACGAATATTTTCGAGATAACGACAGAGTAAATAAACATGAAACAATCGACAATCACACCAGCAATATATATTGAACCATCACAGGTTAGCCACAACACATACTTTATCTCACATCACTAAAATGTACCTGATGAACACGGACGTTAATAATAACACCATTTGACAGCAGTTTAACGGCGCCACAGTGGGTCACGCCCATGTAGAACACATTTCAAAAAAAAATTAAAAATAGTTGTAGTCTTCGGAATTGAATAAATTATATATCTATTAAAAGGTAATAGTCTGCAGATTCAGAAAACGCAAAAAAGTAAAAATTGAACTTTTCATGATTTTGAGCCTTTCCGGAGCCCCTTAACAGCACTCGTCGTAACCGAACGCCCTGCGGACGGCCATACCGCGAGACTTCTCTGCCACACACTGTAGAGGGACACGTACACGCCTTGGCATACATTCTCATCATCATCTCCATTTCTTTAACTCGGTCACTACATTCCGAGTTTTTGCATCACGGTTAGTATCTAATTATACACTGTCCAGTCACATTAATGAGGCAGAAAAGTTGCTGTCCATGCATCTGCACGGCTTTAGAAAACATCGCTCCTCCGAAACGCAACTCGCCCTTTTTTCACGTGATATCTTGCGAACCATGGATAAAGGGTATCAGACGGATGCCATAAAAATGGTTCAAATGGCTCTGAGCACTATGGGACATAACATCTGTGTTCATCAGTCCCCTAGAACTTAGAACTACTTAAACCTAACTAACCTAAGGACATCACACACATCCATGCCCGAGGCAGGATTCGAACCTGCGACCGTAGCAGTCGCGCGGTTCCGGACTGCGCGCCTAGAACCGCTAGACCACCGCGGCCACGGAGGCCATGTTCCTTGACTTCCGGAAAGCGTTTGACTCGGTGCCCCACTGCGGACTCCTAATTAAGGTACGAGCGTATGGGATTGGTTCCCAAGTATGTGAGTGCCTCGAAGACTTCTGAAGTAATAGAACCCGGTACGTTGTCCTTGATGGTGAGTTTTCATCGGAGGTGAGGGTATCATCTGCAGTGGCCCAGGGAAGTGTGGTAGGTCCGCTGTTGTCTAGATAAATGATCTTTTGGATAGGGTGGATAGCAATGTGCGGCTGTTTGCTGCTGATGCTGTGGTGTACGGGAAGGTGTCGTCGTTGAGTGACTGTAGGAGGATACAAGATGACTTGGACAAGATTTGTGATTGGTGTAAAGAATGGCAGCTAACTCTAAATATAGATAAATGTAAATTAATGCTGATGAATATCAAAAAGAATCCCGTAATGTTTGAATACTCCATTAGCAGTGTAGCGCTTGACATAGTCACGTCGATTAAATATTTGGGCGTAACATTGCAGAGCGATATGAAGTGGGACAAGCATGTAATGGCAGTTGTGGGGAAGGCAGATAGTCGTCTTCGGTTCATTGGTAGAATTTTGGGAAGATGTGGATCATCTGTAAAGGAGATCGCTTGTTAAACACTAATACGACCTATTCTTGAGTACTGCTCGAGTGTTTGGGATCCCTATCAGGTCGGATTGAGGGAGGACATCACGCGAGTGTTACGGAAATGCTTCAGGAACTCGGGTGGGAGTCTCTGGAGGAAAGGAGGCGTTCTTTTCGTGAATCGCTGCTGAGGAAATTTAGAGAACCAGCATTTGAGGCTGACTGCAGTACAATTTTACTGCCGCCAACTTACATTTCGCTGAAAGAGCACAAAGATAAGATAAGAGAGATTAGGGCTCGTACAGAGGCATATAGGCGGTCGTTTTTCCCTCGTTCTGTTTGGGAGTGGAACAGGGAGAGAAGATGCTAGTTGCGGTACGAGGTACCCTCCGCCACGCACCGTATGGTGGATTGCGGAGTATGTATGTAGATGTAGATGTAGATGAATGTGACAACCTGTCAAAATCCTCAATAAACACCTGATGCGCTGATCACTGCGAGACCTTCGAAAGGAGAGTCGGCGAGATTGTGGAAAGCAGCGGCGGGGATGTGGTGCCATGCTGACTCCAGCGTCGTGACCAGCTGCGCTAGGTTTCTCGGTTGAGAATCCATGGGGCGAACAGCTTTACCGGGGTGGCCCCACAGATTCTCGATTGTGTTCAGGTACAGGGAGTTTGGTGCCCAAATGGTTCAAATGGCTCTAACAAGGGAACCTCCCCATCGCACCCCCTTCAGATTTGGTTACAAGTTGGCACAGTGGATAGGCCTTGAAAAACTGAACACAGATCAATCGAGAAAACAGGAAGAAGTTGTGTGGAACTATGAAAAAAATAAGTAAAATATGCAAACTGAGTAGTCCATGCCAAAGATATGCAACATCAAGGATAGTATGAGCTCAGGAGCGCCGTGGTCTCGTGTTTAGCAGCTGTGGAATGAGAGGTCCTCGGTTCAACTCTTCCCTCAAGTGAGAAGTTTACTTTCTTTTTTTTCGCAAAGGTATGATCTGTCGAGTGAAAAGTTTACTTTCTTTATTTTCGCAAAGTTATGATCTGTCCGTTCGTTCATTGACGTCTCTGTTCACTGTAATAAGTTTAGTGTCTATGTTTTGCGACCATACCGCAAAACCGTGCGATTAGTAGACGAAAGGACGTGCCTCTCCAATGGGAACCGAAAACATGTGATCGCAAGGTCATAGGTCAACCGATTCCTCCGCAGGAAAAGACGTGTGATATATTCTATACGACACATGACAGGAATATGTTGTCGACCCACCTAACTTGTAAACTTGGCGAATGGGTAAAAAGATTCTTCTACCTTGCCCGATTTAGGTTTTCTTGTGGATGTGATAATCACTCCCAAAAAAGTGATGAAATCACAAGAGTTTGTCTCAAAACTGCAACAAATGAATGCAACAGTTTCACAGTCGCCCAGTTTTCCCTGTGCTCTGTCAAAACATATGTTTTTAACGTTTTCGCCGGCCGAAGTGGCCGTGCGGTTAAAGGCGCTGCAGTCAGGAACCGCAGGACCGCTACGGTCGCAGGTTCGAATCCTGCCTCGGGCATGGATGTTTGTGATGTCCTTAGGTTAGTTAGGTTTAACTAGTTCTAAGTTCTAGGGGACTAATGACCTCAGCAGTTGAGTCCCATAGTGCTCAGAGCCATTTGAACCATTTTTTTTAACGTTTTAAAATTTTTCCGTGTGTATACCGTCAAATCCTGCATGTGTACAAGCAAATCTGAACATGTCCTGGAACTTTGGAGAGCGAAGTTGATTGTGTGTGTGTTCCTGAACTTTGATAATTGTCTGAAAATAAAAAATTAAAATTTTCAGCCAAGGGAAGACTTGAACCAAGGACCTCTCGTTCCGCAGCTGCTCACGCTAACCACGAGACCACAGCGCTACTTAGCTGCTTTGCTCCTTAATGCTGCCTATCTTGAGCATGGACTACTCATTTTGTATATTTTGCTTGTTTTTTTCATAGTTCCACACAATTTCTTCCTGTTTTCTCGATTGATCTGTGTTCAGTTTCTCAAGGCCTATCCACTGTGCCAACTTATAACTAAATCTGAGGGGGGTGCGATGGGGAGGTTCCCTTGTAAGCACTATGGGACTTAACATCTGAGGTCATGAGTCCCCTGGACTTAGAATTACTTAAACCTAACTAACCTAAGGACATTACACACATCCATGCCCGAGGCGGGATTCGAACCTGCGACAGTAGCAGCAGCGCGGTTCCGGACTGAAGCGCCTATAACCGCTCGACCACAGCGGCTGGCAGTAACAGCTAGCCCAACTAACATTCAAACATCAGAAATAGTTAAAAATCGATGTCCAAGATTAACCCTGAGAGCTCCAAGATGAGCACGAATCCGCTACTTACACGAGGAACTTAATACGGAAGTAATCATGGATAATATTAAGAACAATACACGGAAGCTGTTGCGAAAAATTGACTGCTCAGACCAACCACAAGAGAACTGTGAATCCAGAAAGGCGGCACAGAATATGAGTACCAAAACCGATCAAGGAAGACCCAATGTAGAGCTAAATGCAAGCAGTAAACGCCACGTGAGCAGGACATCAAGTCGTGAGACGAAATGTGCTGCTAAAGTTTCAGTAGTGTTAAAAGTGTAACACAGCACAAAATGTAGAAAGTCCAGTCTTTGACGAAGGCAGCACTTACAAATACCACCACAAAAAAGGTATCGACACGTGTTCGATATAACATTCCTGTTCGCTTGTTGCTGGTTGTGCATTTACTAAATTCACTGATCGGCCAGAACATTATGACCACGTGCCTAATAGCCAGCATGTCCACCTGTGGCACGAATAAGAGATGCGACGCATCGTGGCCTGGAAGCAATGATGCCTAGGCAGTTCGCTGGAGGGAGGTGGGACCACGTCTGCAAGCGCAAGTCAGCTTATTCCCGTAAAACCCTGAGAGGGGGCGATGAGCGCTTCCGTCATGTTCAATCATATACCAGATGTGTTCGATCGAGTTCAGATTTGGTGAACTGGGACTCGTCGCTGTGTTCCTCCAACCACGCCATCACACTTCTGCCCTTGCGACAAGGCGCACTATATTGACAAGTAAGCTCATTCCCGTAAAACCTTGGGAGGGGGTGATCAGCTCTGACGCCATATTCAATAATATACCAGATGTGTTCGATAGAGTTCAGATTTGGTGAGTTGGGACTCGTCACTGTGTTGCTCGAACCATTCCATCACATTTCTGGCCTTGCGACATGGCGCATTATCATACTGAAAATTGCCACTGCAGTCAGGCAGAATGGTCGTCATGAAGGGCTGTACGTAATCTGCAACCAGTTTACGATACTCGTTGCCCGTTATGGTGCCTTGCAACAGCTCCACTGGGGCCATGGGTGCCCACATCAATGTTCCCCAGAGCATAACGAGCCGCCGCCAGCTTGTGTCCATCCGCAGTAGGGGTGTCAAGAAGCTGTTCCCTGGAAGACGACGGATTCGCACCTTCCCATCGGTATGACGAAGAAGGTTGTAACGCCGGAAATGCATATCCTCCTATTTCCATCTATTGTACTATAAATTTGTTTTGCTTATTTTTGTTAACTGAATATATGACATTTCTGTGTCTTTACATATTGTACTTGTTTTACTATTTGTATATATATATATATATATATATATATATATATATATATGCATTTATGTCGATGTATAATAGGTTTGTTTCGTAAATATTATTTGTATTCTTACGCTGGGTCTTGCCTAGGGAAAACTGCTATCGAACGATTACATCGATAGGTCGTGTGAAGAATCAAAGTGTGTAGGATCTTTGGTAGTGTTAACTCTGCCGCGTGGAGCGCGGGCAGCGAAGGAGAGTCTGGTTGGAGTAGTGCGATTGAGCAGGTGTGTTGTGTGACGCTCCCGCAAGTTGCCGCGCTTTCGGGGTTTGGCAGCATGTAATTGCGGTCGACTTGCGATGATAGTTTCTGACACGGTGTCGCGGACGGGAAGCATTAGCTGGCACACATCAAGAACCCGTTTCGCCTGGTGACCGTGTCGAGAAGAAGGCGCGCCAGCATCCAGCTTCTGCAACAGCGACGGCCGACAATGAGTGACTGTCGCCACCTCCTCGATCGGCGACTTCAAACCTTCAATCAACCAACAAGGAAGACTGGAAGCACGTAAAGTTTCAGAACTGTATGGCAGACCTCAGCTTTTCAAACTGTTCAAATCACAAAATTAGAGCAACGTAGCATGAACCTTTGTTGCTCATTGTCCCAATTGCATTGCCAAGCAGGGCCCCTTCCTTTTCCGAAATGAACCTGAGTGTCGTTGAAATTCAAACGCCAGCATTAAAATAATATAATTCAATTTCACTGCTATAATTTCAAAGTTCAGTTAAAGTATTCATAGCCGGCTACAATATTTAGATTACACGAGCACAAATTAAGAGTGCGAGTTTTGTTAGCATATTTTAGCTTACCTGTGACTGCAGCTCAGCTTGGTACGAACTAAATTTTACTATTGTTAATTGTTCAGAATCATTTAATTCAAGTTCGAAGTTAAATCTCTTATTTCTAAATTGCGTAGAGTCAAGTTGCTTTTGAAATGATTGTTTAGGTAGTCCAAGACTAACCGTATTTTACTGAATTTCGATGTGCTTCAGAAAGAGAGCTCACTATTAACTTCAGTCACTAAATTAACTTTCGATTTTCCGGTTTTATTAATTCTTTTGCTAAATTAAGTCAGAGTGTAGCGAAATTTATTACTTCTGACAAACTTTCAGTTTTTCATACTACACGTGTCAACCTTCAGTTGTAGTGCTAATTATATGTGTAATAACCTTTCTTTTTCAGTTACTATAGTAATTGTCCTTAGGACTGGCGACCGTAATTTCCCCCAAATCTAAAATATCTAATTACCGCTAGTTAATTGTTAACGTAACGGCCACACATTTACTTTCTTTATTAACTTTACCCCTTTTCAAAATTAATTTCCACCAGTTTCATTTGCATTTTTCCTTTCATTTAGATGTCACCCTTTCCTCCCTCTTTACCGACAGATTAACTTCGGTGACGATTGCTTTCCCAAATTTCCATTAGGTACACGTGGTTTAACTTTTCACTGTCATTAAGGTCGATAAGTGAGGGGGAGGTTACAAGGTATCGGTATTCATCAGACCATGGAACGCTCTGACACTGCGCCAACTTCCAGTGCCAATCGTCACGTGCCCATTTCATTCGTAGTTGCCAACGTCGTGGTGTTGACATTGGCACATGAATGGGTCGTTAGCAGCGGGGGTCCATCGTTGGGAGTGTTCTGTGCACTGTGTGTTCAGACACACTTGAGCTATGTCCAGCATTAAAGTCTGATGTTGGTTCCCCCACATTTCGCCGCCTATCTTGCCTAGCCCACGACATCCGACATCGGTAATGAGGAGTAGCGGCCCAATCCCCACGACGTCTGGACGCGGTTTCACCTTGGTTTCGCCACATATTGAAGATACTCACAACAATACTCCTCGAACATTCGAAAACTCGTGCAGTTTCCGAAATGATCATGTCGAGCCTCCAGGCCATCACAGTCTGTCCTCGGACAGACTCAGATAGATCGCGTGCCTTCCCCCATCTACACACGGACAGCACGATCACTGATACTACAGTTCTGAGAGTACAACTGATATGCGGTGTATTGTAAACAGTGTGCGATTTGTGCTTTTACCAGTGGGGGGGGGGGGGATGTATAATTATACAGTATAATTATACAGGGCTATTACAAATGATTGAACCGATTTCATAAATTCACTGTAGCTCTACAGATACGTAGAAAAACTCGTAAAGTTTTGTTCGGCTGAAGCTGCACTTCATGTTTCTGCCGCCAGAGCGCTCGAGAACGCAGTGGGACAAAATGGCGACAGGAGCCGAGAAAGCGTATATCGTGCTTGAAATGCACTCACGTCAGTCAGACATAACAGTGCAACGACACTTCAGGACGAAGTTCAACAAAGATCCACCAACTGCTAACTCCATTCGGCGATGGTATGCGCAGTTTAAAGCTTCTGGATGCCTCTGTAAGGGGAAATCAACGGGTCGGCCTGCAGTGAGCGAAGAAACGGTTGAACGCGTGCGGGCAAGTTTCACGCGTAGCCCGCGGAAGTCGACGAATAAAGCAAGCAGGGAGCTAAACGTACCACAACCGACGGCTTGGAAAATCTTACGGAAAAGGCTAAAGCAGAAGCCTTACCGTTTACAATTGCTACAAGCCCTCACACCCGATGACAAAGTCAAACGCTTTGAATTTTCGGTGCGGTTGCAACAGCTCGTGGAAGAGGATGCGTTCAGTGCGAAACTTGTTTTCAGTGATGAAGCAACATTTTTTCTTAATGGTGAAGTGAACAGACACAATGTGCGAATCTGGGCGGTAGAGAATCCTCACGCATTCGTGCAGCAAATTCGCAATTCACCAAAAGTTAACGTGTTTTGTGCAATCTCACGGTTTAAAGTTTACGGCCCCTTTTTCTTCTGCGAAAAAAACGTTACAGGACACGTGTATCTGGACATGCTGGAAAATTGGCTCATGCCACAACTGGAGACCGACAGCGCCGACTTCATCTTTCAACAGGATGGTGCTCCACCGCACTTCCATCATGATGTTCGGCATTTCTTAAACAGGAGATTGGAAAACCGATGGATCGGTCGTGGTGGTGATCATGATCAGCAATTCATGTCATGGCCTCCACGCTCTCCCGACTTAACCCCATGCGATTTCTTTCTGTGGGGTTATGTGAAAGATTCAGTGTTTAAACCTCCTCTACCAAGAAACGTGCCAGAACTGCGAGCTCGCATCAACGATGCTTTCGAACTCACTGAAGGGGACATGCTGCGCCGAGTGTGGGAGGGACTTGATTATCGGCTTGATGTCTGCCGAATCACTAAAGGGGCACATATCGAACATTTGTGAATGCCTAAAAAAACTTTTTGAGTTTTTGTATGTGTGTGCAAAGTATTGTGAAAATATCTCAAGTAATAAAGTTATTGTAGAGCTGTGAAATCGCTTCAATAATTTGTAATAACCCTGTATATGTTACTAGTTTGGACCGTGGCGTTACCCATGGTTAAACAGTTATTTATAAATAGATGTTAATGTCGAAACTCATTATTCACGCGTATGAACTATCAGAAAAGCCATCCCTTGTTATATCTTTAAAAGTACATTATAGGTAAAGCTTATTTACAAAATCATCTACATACAGGTATACGATGGGAATTCAAAAAGTAAAGGCACATTTGTGAAAAGCTGTACTTATTCTGATGATAGAAAACTGAAACATGCGTTATTTTTCTACGTAACCTCCCTGGACTTCAATGCAGTTTTCCCGACGTTTTACGAGTTTTTTTTTTACTTCATCAGAAAATACGTTTATCGGTTGCATCTGTAACCAATTTTGCACCGCAGCAATGACGTCTTCATCACTTTCAAATCGTCTTCCCTGTAGTGCTTCCGTTAAGGGTCCAAACATGTGAAAATCGCTTAGAGCCAGGTCTGGACTGTATGGTGGATGTTCCAGCACCTCGAATCTCAACTCCTTTATTGCGTCCGCTGTCCGTTTGGCAGAATGTGGGCGAGCGTTATCTTGCTGCAGGATGACACCTCTTCACAGTTTTCCACGACGTTTGGTTCTGATTGCAGGTTTTAGTTTCGTACGCAACACGTCACACCCATCATACAATACAGACCTGGCTCTAAAGCCTCGTTTACGCTGGGGCGACGTCTTGCAACATTGTGGCATACTACGGAAATGTGGCGTACGTCGTCTTGTCATTTAGTTCTAAATGTTTTGAAATGCTTAACTACTACATAACACTTTTTCAAAATTAATAAGCAAACATATTAATAGTATTAATAGTAAACTTTCAGTGTTTGGCTCCACAAATTTAAATTATATGTAAAGTTTTGCTCCAGTGGTTGGTAAATAAACATCCCAGGTTGGGATGCATAAACTAAAACCAGAGGAGGGGATGGTCTGATGCAGAGGGGGAAATCCCCCCCCATCCCCCCCTGCAAATCGCACACTGATCGTAAATGACTTAATATCCGGCTGCAAACATACACTGATCAGCCAGAACATTACGACCACCGACCTTCTACCGCTATAAACCTGTCCAGGCGATAGCAGCGTCACCTGGCGAGGAATGTCTGCTACTCAGACAGACGTACACTCTTTGACATAAAACTTGACCGGCGGCCGGCCGCTTCAGGGGCTAAGTCCGCGCCGAACGCGACATGGGACAAAAAAACTGGCCAACTCGCTAATTCTCTAAGTCCGGTTATCTGCACAATCTGGCAACACTGTAGACTGCGGCACTTCCTGGAGGAAAACTTGTCCCATGATAGAGAAACTCTAGGCTGATTACGCCTGTGGTCTAGCGGTAGCGTGCGTTGTTTCTGTTCATAATGTCAGTGGATCGAGAGCAGCTGGCATAAAATATTTTTATAGGCTCTTCTGTCTGAATGCTGAAGACGTGAATGTAATGGTAGCGCAGATTCAATCTATTTCGCTTTGTGACACACCGATATCAAAATTTTATCCAGTAACGATTTTGCGGCAGATTTCCTGCAGACTGTCCTCCTCTGGACGCCGTATGCGGCAAAGCTCCGGGATCCATTTGCTGGCTACTGGCAGCGGCCGTGGCGACAGCAGCGGCGCTGCACTCCCCCGTTCTTTATCGAAAGCGCCTGCTACCGCTCATCGCTTTTGATGATTTAAAACGCTTTATTATTAAATGTTGCTCCACAGAAAATTTCTACAATTTCCATTCACGCTCAAAAGCAACGGAGACAGACGCCCTGATTAGTAGGCGGGTATTATATTACATTAATCGGCAAGAGCTGAGTATGGCCCGAAATTAATTTTATAGACTGGGACGAAATTAAACCACCTCACTACATTCGATGAATTTATAAATGCTTCATACCTCGTTTCTTTTCCTTTCAAACTCAATTATTTGTGCAACTTTTGGTCAATGTTTGGATGTTTTCGTCAAGCCAGAGTGAGCGTCTGTGGTGTAAAGTGTATTACTGTTCTTGTTTCATTCCTTATGGTAAGTCTATGCGACAAACTGTGTGAATACCTTGCAATGCATGCTCTGTAGCAGTGCAGGAACACTGCACATTTGGAGTTCCATGTATGGATTCATGAAGTATTTATTGTTGATCGGAAGTGATAGTTAAGGTCATCAGATTTAAACCAGAAAAATTTGTCGTTTTGAAGGTTTCAGAGAACGGAAAGGAATTGCTAACGCCGGTGTTAGAAAACGTCTACAGTTAAATGCTATTGCAAAAATTTAGAAGAAGGGAACTATATTAATGAACATGTGCACTTCATAAACAACCTTCTGACATGTTAGACCTATATGACTAACAAAGCTCAGATTTATATCGTTGACAGTCGGTTTGAATCTTTTCAGGGTCTATTTTACAGTGAAGCACCTTGGAATTTGCAAAGCAGAAATCCATGATATTAACTTAATTTACTAAGTCGAAATCGGACGAAGATTGATGTTTAAAGGCATTCTTCAGATTTCGCATAAGAAATTTTTACTAGCAGTTTGCAACTCTATTAATTAAAATGGAAAATAAAAGGTTGCAGTCAGCGGCTTCTACCGTGATTCGAACTGCTATGTCTTATAGTACAAGCACTGCAACGCACAAGGGAACCTCTGAGCTAACGACACACGGGCGGCCAGGGGCGGAATATAGTCACTGCCATGTTGCCTGAGCCTCAAAACGCAACCTTAAACACACGAACAGAGGAGGTGGAGATTACTGTTTTAACGTCCCGTCGCGAACGATGTCATTAGAGACGGAGCACAAGCTCGGATTAGGGAAGGATGGGGAAGGAAATCGGCCGTGCCCTTCCTAAGGAACCATCCCGGCATTTGCCTGAAGCGATTTAGGGAAATCATTGAAAACCTAAATCAGGATGGCCGGGTGCGGGATTGCACCGTCGTCCTCCCGAATGCACACACAAACAGGTGTTACTTATGTGAAGAACGCCGTTCTTGGAGTCCAGAAATTAAATATACTTTCTAATTGTGTCATCTTGCAGTGGATTATATCGTACGAGTCTTCGATGTGGAAAACGAATGTCAAGTGAATTTAGCGAGGTAACGCCGACCTACACCCGGAAGTAAATGCACTATCAGAGTGTTGACAAATACTTGCTACGACGCTGCCATTTCTAGGCTCTCTGACGAGGCAGCTCTTCAGCGAAATGCTTGCCGTGATTCTCCGATACGGTTCTTCAGAGTGGAGACGCGCGCGCACGTTTGGTTTTTATGCGGCGTTCTCCCCTGATGGTTTCTGACGTCGCCTTGTGGGCTATGTATACATATGAGACATTCAATTATCATTAATCCAGAATGATACAAGTTTCAGCTTCCGGCGTGGAAGAAGGCTGTTGACGCCGACATTATATCATTTCAACGTAGGGAAAGCAAAACGGATCATTCAATGTTTCTCATTCAACATAAAGCATGTGAGATAATTTTCCGTAACGTTCATAATCATCTAAAAATACAAACGAAGTAAAAATACACCGGAAGCTTATTCGAATTGAATATAACGCTTTGCACCTCGATGTCGAATTTGTCCACTTGCAATCTTTTGCAGCATACACATAGAATGTCATGATTACCACGAGAATGAAGAAATATGTTGGTAAGGATGGAAGCAAGAAGAGACGCAGTCAACAAATATTCTATTCCTCATGGCATTCATTTCATTTGACACGTAAGAAGAGGTAAAGCGGGAATTTACTTTCGTTAACACGAAAGATATGCCGCACATATTGATAACGAGGAAGTCTGCGTCTTCATACGTTTCCTCCTTGAAATCTGTATGCTCTATTATATACTAAGTAGCCCGATCATTGTTTCAGTAATGTTACCCTCTTGTTTGACCCCGTAACGATGAACAGATTCCAAATGCATGTCTCCCTTCCTGGGTTGTTTTTTGTGTTTTATTGCTTGGAATTCCTGAAGCAGACCACTGGGCCTTCCCCCCTCGTGGGTTAGGTCTCAAAACTAAACCGCTTTGTATCCAGTGGCATAATTTATTCAGACAGCATCAGCATAAGACTATCAAACAAAGCCTTCCATTTACAGTTGCAGCACTCTAACCAGCACTGACCAAAGTGTAATCCACGGTCATGGTCCTAAATTACCAGCTGTCTGCTACTGTGGCAAAGTCCGTACTACACTTTCGATTCCGCAGCACCATTTTATCTGGTAACACTGTGTAGTTGCACAGTTGTGCTACAAGGTCTGTCCTCACACTGTCAACTTTATGTATCTCACTTCTCCTGTAGCGTAGATCACGAGGAGCCGAAGTAAATGAGTGTATTCTGCATGACGTAACATTCAGTATTCCCTTCTTTCATAGCCACTCTTCATGTGCATCGATCCCAAATAGGAATGCGAAAACTCTTGCGAGTGAGAGAATGACAATAACAATCGTAACAAGAACAAGCAAATAATGAATGATGTTTATTCCAACGCAGAACGAGAATGGCTTTAAATATAAAAATCTGTATCTATATCTATATCCATATCTATTGATCTTTGAGTTGGCACAATGCAAATATATTCTTAGCATTTAGTTACTGAATTTAGTTCTGGATGTTTGCAGAGAAAAGGAAAAGTCGGTACTTCTCGCTAGTGTAATATAATGTGAACCAGCAACTACCCTTTCCTTAGAACACGACTCAAGCAGGTCCTCAAGTAGGTAGCAAGGCACTGCTGCATTCTGTTCCCTGGCATTGCTCTGATGACGGTTAATGCAGATAGTTCCGATTATGAAATACAAAACGTATTGCAGGTTAGTTCCTAGGATAGTAACATTAAATTTGCGTTTTAGACGGCACATGAACGTGACGACTATCCATATTACTCATCAATATAAAAAGACAATATTTTGGGAATTTAGCAGGATTACTCGAATTCTGAAATTGAGTGACTGACTGCACAGGTGCTAAACGTCGTCAAGAGTATACGATGTCCTAATCGCATTAGGAATATGAAGATCGTCTTCGACAGCTCGCAACTTTCACATTGCTATCTCCACCCTACTCCAGACAGCCCTCGGTGGAGTTGCACTACGTTGCCGATGTTATGGAAGGCCTTCAAACCGACAACAGACCACATATTGAAAAATACAAGCGAATTCTCTTGCAGCGTAAGCTTATTGTAACTAATCTAAAAATTATTGGAGAGGAACATTGTCCTATTCAAAAAAAGTAAAATGTTACACACTGTTGACGTCAAACGGACATTATCTATGTCCTGTCTTGTGTCCTACTCATCTATAATATCAAGTGTACTATGAATGATTATATATAATGGATGATAGGGTAATGCGTTGATACCAGATGGTGGGGGCCGGCCGGTGTGGCCGTGCGGTTCTAGGCGCTTCAGTCTGGAACCGCGTGACCGCTACGGTCGCAGGTTCGAATCCTGCCTCGGGCATGGATGTGAGTGATGTCCTTAGGTTAGTTAGGTTTAAGTAGTTCTAAGTTCTAGGGGACTGATGACCTTAGAAGTTAAGTCCCATAGTGCTCAGAGCCATTTGAACCATTTGAACTATTTAACACAAAATGACATTAAAAATTAAAGTTATTCACGAGCAGCTAGTTGAGAATATGTATGAACATTAAATGACACGACAAACTGAAATAATATGACGAAGAGTTCAGCGCTCACTGGGAATAGAGCCCCACACATATCGTTGTTGACTACACACAAAGAGACGTCAGCTACCGAATTTTTCTCCACCAGCTGCTCAGAATAGCATCTTGAACTTACAGTCATCTCGCAAATAGTTCTGTGTCTCACTGGGAGTTAGAAACGTCAGATATCGTTAGTGTTGACAACGAATGAAAATACATTAAAAATCAAAATTATTATCCACCAGCAGATAGGTGTTCTCATGATAGAGCTTGATAATACATAATTAAATCTTTAGTGCCGGGCCAAGATTCGATCCCATTCACGCGTAATATGTGAAGGTGTTGAGGAATCTGCAGTTTTGAACAAACAACAAATTGTAGCCGAGCTGTATTGCCACGAAGGGATCAAATTCCGCGTTAAGGGCGGTCTGAGTTGCATTCCCAGTTTAGAACCAATTTTATCGACATACAGAAGCTCAAATAAAAGATGGAATAAGTGTCCTGTGACCATACATAGCGTTTGTGTCGTCACTTGAAATAAATAACTAGTATAAGAAAGGTTACTGGTGATAGAGTTTCTACATGTCGCCACTCCAGACTTTATTGTGGTTCAACCTACCGTCTACTTGGTAAAGAAGGAATATCATCTTTAATGTGAATTTTCAGACCACGCAGCCATTATATCTCCTTCACTTGGTGTAGCCAGGAGAGAATGGAATCTGTCTCTCCCTATCTAAAATCATTGACGGAAGTGGGAATCGAACCCAGACCATAGGTACAACAACCTACCATCCGTCCAACAGACCACGAAATCCTCTTCTCTGCGAGTCATTTTTCTATCGTAACGCAGTTGCGCCACACTGGATGAGAATTCTGACACACAGGCTCCCTGTAGTAATTTGCAGCATGTTCAGTAAATTTATTTACTTGGTTGACCGAATCACCATGAACTAGCTGCCTCGGCTACCCAGTGCATACATTCGACTATTTTGTAATCACAGAAATAAAATCACGTAACTGCCACCTACACACAACTGCCAACAGTGTAGGATGCAGAAGTTTAAATAGGAAGTGTTCCTTTCCACTTGAGCTATTCTATTGCGCTATCTGTTACTAGAAAACGTCGTTCAGTCCAAAAGAAAAGCTGTAACTGTTTGTCTCTCAGAAGTCAAGACCTGGCCATATGCATAATCTCACAGTGCTGTGGAATCCAAAAGTTCTGGAGGAATAGTTGCCGAGCTCTGGAGCTGCTGTAACTACGTGTCAGCTTGTAGCATAGATAAGATGTCGCGAGTTCGAATACATTCAGTGCTACATTTTGTAAAACGCAATTCTGCTCTCTGCTGAAGGTATCAATCTAATGGAACTTTGAACATAATTCCCTTCACTTTTCAACCGAAAGTAGTCGCATGTGGAAAAAGGGCTAACTACTGTGACATTTTGTTCTATTCAGGTTTAATAGACATCAGGCAGCAGATGCATCTCGAAGATGTGCAGGGAGAGCGCATCGTGCCATAATATGTCAGAAAAGTATTTTCTACATTAGCCGTCGTGTGGTAGTGATATTTTATTCTTCTTCAAACTTTGTTTGACAGCTTTAACTCAGAACAAGTTTTCTACATGCATGTAATCAATAAACTGCATGTGCATTGTCAGACTGTCATAGGTAACATCAGAGAATTCGCATATATCGTTGATGATTAATTTCTCTCTCATGTTTACTATTGTTTTAACAACACTAAAGGAAACCTTACGAAAATTGTGCACTGTATTATAAGAAATGAAATAAAACTAACCATGATAACCTTACGACGAAAGTATCTGTACACAAGCATGCCTCTATCGACACGAATTAGTAAAATACTACTCACTTAGATTTTGATTGGGTCTGTGTTTAATTGGTATGCTGTGTCATACTCAAGAGGTATGCAAATATGGCATTTCATAAATATAGTTACGTATTCCTAGAAACCCAAAATTCGCTTGTCAGCAGCGGAAAGAGGCCTTACCTGTTGTGCAGCATTGTATGTTTTTCAACATTGCACTATGAGCTGAAAGCATTTTCTTGCGATTTCCTTATTGATGTTTGATCTGACTGCTTGTAGCTCTTTCACAGAAGGGATAAAAACGTTACAGTCAGTGATACTGGAACTGCGAACCGTAACAGACGCTTTTTCACAGGTCAGCACGTTACCACAGAGCTGGCGAGGAGGTATGGGTCTTAGCTTCCTATTACGAGGGCAATAGTAACTAGAACTCGTAAACCGCTATTTGAAGGTCGAGATTAGTTGCGGTTTCCACCTGCAACGACTTTCCTGGGCTGAAAACCGTAAATTTTCAATCTTTTGTTACCCTTCAAGCGATAATAACTCAGATTATTCAATGGAAATGACAGGTAAAATCAAGTGAACTTTGAGGCTTAATTCCGTGCACACCAGGAAGTAACTCGTCGATCACAGAGTTGCCAAACATACGTTGCCTTGTTGCCAAATCTCAGTTACAGTACCAGCAGGAAGAAGACGAACCGATGTGATCCTACAGCGGTCTGGGAAGTGACCATAGCTGGTGTCTCCAAGTCGCGGCTGCTACGGCCTGGAATACGTAATGCGTCTGATTCGCTTTCTGTAACTAGGTTTAGGGACTGGAGCGTAGTTACTAATAATACTCAGAACTGACTGCAAACTGAGCATCATAAATCAGTAACTCTCATTGTTGTTTTTATATTTCTTTCGTAAGTGTACTCAAAACTAAGAAAGTCATTCACAGGCGTTTTCGTGCCTCGCCGATAGTCGAGCACAACATACAAATAAAAATAAAAAAGAATGTGTGTGTGTGTGTGTGTGTGTGTGTGTGTGTTTGTGTGTGAGAGAGAGAGAGATAAATAAAAAGCAATGAGAGAGAGTGTACAAAATTGTTGTAAAGAAATTGAATCATGATATTTAAAGGAATCTTTCATTAAAATGACACGTTCCACATCATTACGAAATGTCGTATTCATGATCTATGGAACAAGAGTTAGTCTAATCTAATCTAATCTAATCTAATCACATCATATTGATGATTAGCCATGAAGAGTCATGAATTACCGAAATTTTGGCCAATACCAGTAACCAAATCTAAACTTGAAAATAAAAGACGACAATTTTTGTAATAAACCGTGACTCCTATCAAGATCCTTTCGTCCCTGTTATCTAACCACGAAAGATGTCTGATATACCTCCATTCTGAAGTAACAAAGTGTGCATGCATTTAAAGATGAAGTGCATGATGTGAAGTTCTGTGATGGAGATACGAACCCAACACGTAATCCGATTGTTAACTAAGAAAAATCAAATGTTACGTATCGGTTTTTCTTACGAGCCGCTAGGTGTCTGAATCTAAAATAAGGATACAAACTTTTGTGCCTAAGCTACAATCAAACTGCACACCTACCGTGCATCCACGAATATAGCTTAAGTATCAGTTGCTTACTCATGAACAGTAAGATGTGTGCGTGTTTGACCAGAAATAACGACACCTGTTGCGATTGTTGGAAACACATGAACAGACATTGAAATTGCGCGTTAATTTTCACTAGCAGGTGGGTGTGCACTTGATAAAGCTAGAAATGAAATTATGAATATTTTTGTACTGGATCAGGTTTCAGACCCACATACTTACCTTTGGAGGAGACCTAGAGAAGATTGCAGTCTTGGGAAAAGGAACGAAATGACTGAACTATACTGTTCTGAGAGATTCAGATCCTCGAAAGAGGAGATCGAATTCGAATCACAGTCCAGCACCAAATTTTTAAACGTCTCTAGTTCAATCAAGTACAAGTAAAATAAGAGCCCTGTCCCTTTAAATGGCTATCGGTTCATCAAATAAAATAAAATTTTCTAATGTAAGTAAGCTTACTGTCGACTGTATTTCTGTTTACCATGACTTCCGCTGTGTCATTTCCCAACGTAAACCGGCTCTGCCCAGTTGGTAATGAAGGAACGTGATGTTTAATGCGAATTCTGGATTATAACGTCTTTCTCTTGAGGTTACCAGAGGTAAAATAAATCTGTTTGTGCCTCTTAAAAGTAAATGCCTGAACCCACGCATTGCACCTGTGATAGCTCGTTCCACCATACCATTGTGGCCACATTACCCAGCCCCAAGAGTGTGCTGTAACGGATGATGTGCTTAGCTTACAAAATTAGACACGGTGGAAAAAATGCGAGTCTATTAAATGGTCAAGTTTAAGCAAGCTTCTGACGCAGAGATTACGCTATTCTCATGTCAGCAGGATGTAAAGACTCTTCTAGGCATCATAGGCTGGATGTGAAGCCATTTTGATTTTTCACAAATTCAGCAAATTTCTTAGTTCGAGAAAATCCACTGTGAAGTGTGAAGTTGCCGGATAATTCGATTATTACTGTTATTATTAATATCATTTTATTCATACCGCTGCTGTAACACAAGTGCTTGAACATCATTGAATGCCTTTTGGTCACTATAGATGTAGTTTCCCAAGAACAGGTTCTTTCCCCGTCTACGGAATCCTTTTCATGTTAATATCAAACACCAGCAATTACTCGTTGATTACTTTAAAACTAAAGTAATTGACTAAGACGTTACTTGGTAACAAAAACGCACTGCCTTTCTTCATTTACTTTCGCCTAGAAATGGCTATCGAGTACTGACAAACCAAAAAGCAAGAGATCTTACTGCCTTCCGATATACGTTGCTGTTAGTTCTTCCACATGATTTGGTCGACATGACCTGTTTCAAGTTGTGTATGACAGACAGTGTTTTAGAAAATCTATTGTTTCCCTTTGAAATAAACAGAAGTATTTTCATTCTAAGCTGTCCAAGTACAAAATTTTCGCAATATTAGTTCAAATTTAATATTCGCTTCTATAATGTAGGAAAGTATTTCACAGTCGCAAAACTCGCATCCGAAACGTTGACCTCACACTTAGTCGCTGACCATAAATTCTAGCTCAGAGTGACACCAGTTTAAATAACCTAATGTAGCGAAGACTGTTTGCCAGTGCTCTTTCTCACCGGAAAATACGAAATTCACTCATTTGGCTCCATAAGTACACTGTAACAGTAATTTCTGTGTGAAATTTGTCAGTAAGCTTTTGCCTTCCAACCGGCAAAATACGGCAGAGTACGGCCGGTAAACAATTCACAAACCACGATTTAGTGCCAATAAGACGATTTCTTTAAACATTGTCGAAGCTGAGGGAATTTAGTTTCTGCTTAAATCGTCTTAAGCAGCAACGTTCACAGATAACTCAAATAGGAAAAAGCTGAATATTCAGGTACGAAGGTTGTAAAACAAACTTCCCACAGTTTGTGTCAGGTTGATCTTTTCGTCTGATAACACTGCTTAAGTATTTTGTCTAAGAGGTATCACAAGTAGTATCCCTGTAGCTGTGGGAATCATTGGTTGAAAACGAGTTTGACACCAATGAGTACAGTGCTGCTAAATTTTCACAATTATTATCAACCTAAGTCTGAGTTCATCCACAAACTGAGGCGTATTTATAATATTGGAGCTAGACTGTGTATCCTTGTCTTTCTTGAGTGGTCATTGGAAGGCGTTTACACACACGTATACAATACTATGAATACTTCGAACGCTATGGTTAACGTTGCTCTCATAAACTACTTTTTTTTTTTAATTCTTCTGGGTCTTCAGCGTGCAATATGTGTTGTAGATACAGTCTCAGACCAAAAAATTGAGCGCCGAGTCGTTCACGTAAGGTGGACAATACAGTCGTGCTCCTCTCAGAATTCTATGTCTGGCAATATGCTCGATCTAGCAACATGTAGACTGCGGAACTTCCCAGAGGAAGTCTTGACTCCAGTCTTAGTACATTACTCTTGACTACGACCGTAGTCTTGAGGTAAAACGCGAGACCAGCTAATATGATATTGTAGATTCGCTTGAATTACACTCATAGCTTCAGCACCGAGAGGAAAGGGGCGATAAAAATTTTGTCGATATGTGCTTTCGGTCGCCAGACGTCATATTAACTGGTCTCGCGTTTTACCTGAAGACTACGGTCGTGTTCCAGCAGCGGTATGAATAAAATGATATTAATAATAACAGTAATGATCGAATTATCCGGCAACTTCACACTTCACAGTGGATTTTCTCGAACTAAGTAATTTGCTGAATTTGTGAAAAATCAAAATGGCTTCACATCCAGCCTATGATGCCTAGAAGAGTCTTTACATCCTGCTGACATGACAATAGCATAATCTCTGCGTCAGAAGCTTGCTTCTACTTGACCATTTAATAGACTCGCATTTTTTCCACCGTGACTAATTTTTTAAGCTAAGCACATCATTCGTTACAGCACACTCTTGGGGCTGGGTAATGTGGCCACAATGGTATGGTGGAACGAGCTATCACAGGTGCAATGCGTGGGTTCAGGCATTTACTTTTAAGAGGCACAAACAGATTTATTTTACCTCTGGTAACCTCAAGAGAAAGACGTTATAATCCAGAATCCGCATTAAACATCACGTTCCTTCATTACCAACTGGGCAGAGCCGGTTTACGTTGGGAAATGACACAGCGGAAGTCATGGTAAACAGAAATACAGTCGCCAGTAAGCTTACTTACATTAGAAAATTTTATTTTATTTGGTGAACCGATAGCCATTTAAAGGGCTAGGGCTCTTATTTTACTTGTACTTGATTGAACTAGAGACGTTTAAAAATTTGGTGCTGGACTGTGATTCGAATTCGTATCTCCTCTTTCGAGGATCTGAATCTCTCGGAACAGTATAGTTCAGTCATTTCGTTCCTTTTCCCAAGACTGCAATCTTCTCTAGGTCTCCTCCAAAGGTAAGTATGTGGGTCTGAAACCTGATCCAGTACAAAAATATTCATAATTTCATTTCTAGCTTTATCAAGTGCACACCCACCTGCTAGTGAAAATTAACGCGCAATTTCAATGTCTGTTCATGTGTTTCCAACAATCGCAACAGGTGTCGTTATTTCTGGTCAAACACGCACACATCTTACTGTTCATGAGTAAGCAACTGATACTTAAGCTATATTCGTGGATGCACGGTAGGTGTGCAGTTTGATTGTAGCTTAGGCATAAAAGTTTGTATCCTTATTTTAGATTCAGACACCTAGCGGCTCGTAAGAAAAACCGATACGTAACATTTGATTTTTCTTAGTTAACAATCGGATTACGTGTTGGGTTCGTATCTCCGTCACAGAACTTCACATCATGCACTTCATCTTTAAATGCATGCACACTTTGTTACTTCAGAATGGAGGTATATCAGACATCTTTCGTGGTTAGATAACAGGGACGAAAGGGTCTTCATAGGAGTCACGGTTTATTACAAAAATTGTCGTCTTTTATTTTCAAGTTTAGATTTGGTTACTGGTATTGGCCAAAATTTCGGTAATTCATGACTCTTCATGGCTAATCATCAATATGATGTGATTAGATTAGATTAGATTAGATTAGACTAACTCTTGTTCCATAGATCATGAATACGACATTTCGTAATGATGTGGAACGTGTCATTTTAATGAAAGATTCCTTTAAATATCATGATTCAATTTCTTTACAACAATTTTGTACACTCTCTCTCATTGCTTTTTATTTATCTCTCTCTCTCTCTCTCACAAACACACACACACACACACACACACACACACACACACACACACACAGACATTCTTTTTTTATTTTTATTTCTGTGTTGTGCTCGACTATCGGCGAGGCACGAAAACGCCTGTGAATGACTTTCTTAGTTTTGAGTACACTTACGAAAGAAATATAAAAACAACAATGAGAGTTACTGATTTATGATGCTCAGTTTGCAGTCAGTTCTGAGTATTATTAGTAACTACGCTCCAGTCCCTAAACCTAGTTACAGAAAGCGAATCAGACGCATTACGTATTCCAGGCCGTAGCAGCCGCGACTTGGAGACACCAGCTATGGTCACTTCCCAGACCGCTGTAGGATCACATCGGTTCGTCTTCTTCCTGCTGGTACTGTAACTGAGATTTGGCAACAAGGCAACGTATGTTTGGCAACTCTGTGATCGACGAGTTACTTCCTGGTGTGCACGGAATTAAGCCTCAAAGTTCACTTGATTTTACCTGTCATTTCCATTGAATAATCTGAGTTATTATCGCTTGAAGGGTAACAAAAGATTGAAAATTTACGGTTTTCAGCCCAGGAAAGTCGTTGCAGGTGGAAACCGCAACTAATCTCGACCTTCAAATAGCGGTTTACGAGTTCTAGTTACTATTGCCCTCGTAATAGGAAGCTAAGACCCATACCTCCTCGCCAGCTCTGTGGTAACGTGCTGACCTGTGAAAAAGCGTCTGTTACGGTTCGCAGTTCCAGTATCACTGACTGTAACGTTTTTATCCCTTCTGTGAAAGAGCTACAAGCAGTCAGATCAAACATCAATAAGGAAATCGCAAGAAAATGCTTTCAGCTCATAGTGCAATGTTGAAAAACATACAATGCTGCACAACAGGTAAGGCCTCTTTCCGCTGCTGACAAGCGAATTTTGGGTTTCTAGGAATACGTAACTATATTTATGAAATGCCATATTTGCATACCTCTTGAGTATGACACAGCATACCAATTAAACACAGACCCAATCAAAATCTAAGTGAGTAGTATTTTACTAATTCGTGTCGATAGAGGCATGCTTGTGTACAGATACTTTCGTCGTAAGGTTATCATGGTTAGTTTTATTTCATTTCTTATAATACAGTGCACAATTTTCGTAAGGTTTCCTTTAGTGTTGTTAAAACAATAGTAAACATGAGAGAGAAATTAATCATCAACGATATATGCGAATTCTCTGATGTTACCTATGACAGTCTGACAATGCACATGCAGTTTATTGATTACATGCATGTAGAAAACTTGTTCTGAGTTAAAGCTGTCAAACAAAGTTTGAAGAAGAATAAAATATCACTACCACACGACGGCTAATGTAGAAAATACTTTTCTGACATATTATGGCACGATGCGCTCTCCCTGCACATCTTCGAGATGCATCTGCTGCCTGATGTCTATTAAACCTGAATAGAACAAAATGTCACAGTAGTTAGCCCTTTTTCCACATGCGACTACTTTCGGTTGAAAAGTGAAGGGAATTATGTTCAAAGTTCCATTAGATTGATACCTTCAGCAGAGAGCAGAATTGCGTTTTACAAAATGTAGCACTGAATGTATTCGAACTCGCGACATCTTATCTATGCTACAAGCTGACACGTAGTTACAGCAGCTCCAGAGCTCGGCAACTATTCCTCCAGAACTTTTGGATTCCACAGCACTGTGAGATTATGCATATGGCCAGGTCTTGACTTCTGAGAGACAAACAGTTACAGCTTTTCTTTTGGACTGAACGACGTTTTCTAGTAACAGATAGCGCAATAGAATAGCTCAAGTGGAAAGGAACACTTCCTATTTAAACTTCTGCATCCTACACTGTTGGCAGTTGTGTGTAGGTGGCAGTTACGTGATTTTATTTCTGTGATTACAAAATAGTCGAATGTATGCACTGGGTAGCCGAGGCAGCTAGTTCATGGTGATTCGGTCAACCAAGTAAATAAATTTACTGAACATGCTGCAAATTACTACAGGGAGCCTGTGTGTCAGAATTCTCATCCAGTGTGGCGCAACTGCGTTACGATAGAAAAATGACTCGCAGAGAAGAGGATTTCGTGGTCTGTTGGACGGATGGTAGGTTGTTGTACCTATGGTCTGGGTTCGATTCCCACTTCCGTCAATGATTTTAGATAGGGAGAGACAGATTCCATTCTCTCCTGGCTACACCAAGTGAAGGAGATATAATGGCTGCGTGGTCTGAAAATTCACATTAAAGATGATATTCCTTCTTTACCAAGTAGACGGTAGGTTGAACCACAATAAAGTCTGGAGTGGCGACATGTAGAAACTCTATCACCAGTAACCTTTCTTATACTAGTTATTTATTTCAAGTGACGACACAAACGCTATGTATGGTCACAGGACACTTATTCCATCTTTTATTTGAGCTTCTGTATGTCGATAAAATTGGTTCTAAACTGGGAATGCAACTCAGACCGCCCTTAACGCGGAATTTGATCCCTTCGTGGCAATACAGCTCGGCTACAATTTGTTGTTTGTTCAAAACTGCAGATTCCTCAACACCTTCACATATTACGCGTGAATGGGATCGAATCTTGGCCCGGCACTAAAGATTTAATTATGTATTATCAAGCTCTATCATGAGAACACCTATCTGCTGGTGGATAATAATTTTGATTTTTAATGTATTTTCATTCGTTGTCAACACTAACGATATCTGACGTTTCTAACTCCCAGTGAGACACAGAACTATTTGCGAGATGACTGTAAGTTCAAGATGCTATTCTGAGCAGCTGGTGGAGAAAAATTCGGTAGCTGACGTCTCTTTGTGTGTAGTCAACAACGATATGTGTGGGGCTCTATTCCCAGTGAGCGCTGAACTCTTCGTCATATTATTTCAGTTTGTCGTGTCATTTAATGTTCATACATATTCTCAACTAGCTGCTCGTGAATAACTTTAATTTTTAATGTCATTTTGTGTTAAATAGTTCAAATGGTTCAAATGGCTCTGAGCACTATGGGACTTAACTTCTAAGGTCATCAGTCCCCTAGAACTTAGAACTACTTAAACCTAACTAACCTAAGGACATCACTCACATCCATGCCCGAGGCAGGATTCGAACCTGCGACCGTAGCGGTCACGCGGTTCCAGACTGAAGCGCCTAGAACCGCACGGCCACACCGGCCGGCCCCCACCATCTGGTATCAACGCATTACCCTATCATCCATTATATATAATCATTCATAGTACACTTGATATTATAGATGAGTAGGACACAAGACAGGACATAGATAATGTCCGTTTGACGTCAACAGTGTGTAACATTTTACTTTTTTTGAATAGGACAATGTTCCTCTCCAATAATTTTTAGATTAGTTACAATAAGCTTACGCTGCAAGAGAATTCGCTTGTATTTTTCAATATGTGGTCTGTTGTCGGTTTGAAGGCCTTCCATAACATCGGCAACGTAGTGCAACTCCACCGAGGGCTGTCTGGAGTAGGGTGGAGATAGCAATGTGAAAGTTGCGAGCTGTCGAAGACGATCTTCATATTCCTAATGCGATTAGGACATCGTATACTCTTGACGACGTTTAGCACCTGTGCAGTCAGTCACTCAATTTCAGAATTCGAGTAATCCTGCTAAATTCCCAAAATATTGTCTTTTTATATTGATGAGTAATATGGATAGTCGTCACGTTCATGTGCCGTCTAAAACGCAAATTTAATGTTACTATCCTAGGAACTAACCTGCAATACGTTTTGTATTTCATAATCGGAACTATCTGCATTAACCGTCATCAGAGCAATGCCAGGGAACAGAATGCAGCAGTGCCTTGCTACCTACTTGAGGACCTGCTTGAGTCGTGTTCTAAGGAAAGGGTAGTTGCTGGTTCACATTATATTACACTAGCGAGAAGTACCGACTTTTCCTTTTCTCTGCAAACATCCAGAACTAAATTCAGTAACTAAATGCTAAGAATATATTTGCATTGTGCCAACTCAAAGATCAATAGATATGGATATAGATATAGATACAGATTTTTATATTTAAAGCCATTCTCGTTCTGCGTTGGAATAAACATCATTCATTATTTGCTTGTTCTTGTTACGATTGTTATTGTCATTCTCTCACTCGCAAGAGTTTTCGCATTCCTATTTGGGATCGATGCACATGAAGAGTGGCTATGAAAGAAGGGAATACTGAATGTTACGTCATGCAGAATACACTCATTTACTTCGGCTCCTCGTGATCTACGCTACAGGAGAAGTGAGATACATAAAGTTGACAGTGTGAGGACAGACCTTGTAGCACAACTGTGCAACTACACAGTGTTACCAGATAAAATGGTGCTGCGGAATCGAAAGTGTAGTACGGACTTTGCCACAGTAGCAGACAGCTGGTAATTTAGGACCATGACCGTGGATTACACTTTGGTCAGTGCTGGTTAGAGTGCTGCAACTGTAAATGGAAGGCTTTGTTTGATAGTCTTATGCTGATGCTGTCTGAATAAATTATGCCACTGGATACAAAGCGGTTTAGTTTTGAGACCTAACCCACGAGGGGGGAAGGCCCAGTGGTCTGCTTCAGGAATTCCAAGCAATAAAACACAAAAAACAACCCAGGAAGGGAGACATGCATTTGGAATCTGTTCATCGTTACGGGGTCAAACAAGAGGGTAACATTACTGAAACAATGATCGGGCTACTTAGTATATAATAGAGCATACAGATTTCAAGGAGGAAACGTATGAAGACGCAGACTTCCTCGTTATCAATATGTGCGGCATATCTTTCGTGTTAACGAAAGTAAATTCCCGCTTTACCTCTTCTTACGTGTCAAATGAAATGAATGCCATGAGGAATAGAATATTTGTTGACTGCGTCTCTTCTTGCTTCCATCCTTACCAACATATTTCTTCATTCTCGTGGTAATCATGACATTCTATGTGTATGCTGCAAAAGATTGCAAGTGGACAAATTCGACATCGAGGTGCAAAGCGGTATATTCAGTTCGAATAAGCTTCCGGTGTATTTTTACTTCGTTTGTATTTTTAGATGATTATGAACGTTACGGAAAATTATCTCACATGCTTTATGTTGAATGAGAAACATTGAATGATCCGTTTTGCTTTCCCTACGTTGAAATGATATAATGTCGGCGTCAACAGCCTTCTTCCACGCCGGAAGCTGAAACTTGTATCATTCTGGATTAATGATAATTGAATGTCTCATATGTATACATAGCCCACAAGGCGACGTCAGAAACCATCAGGGGAGAACGCCGCATAAAAACCAAACGTGCGCGCGCGTCTCCACTCTGAAGAACCGTATCGGAGAATCACGGCAAGCATTTCGCTGAAGAGCTGCCTCGTCAGAGAGCCTAGAAATGGCAGCGTCGTAGCAAGTATTTATCAACACTCTGATAGTGCATTTACTTCCGGGTGTAGGTCGGCGTTACCTCGCTAAATTCACTTGACATTCGTTTTCCACATCGAAGACTCGTACGATATAATCCACTGCAAGATGACACAATTAGAAAGTATATTTAATTTCTGGACTCCAAGAACGGCGTTCTTCACATAAGTAACAACTGTTTGTGTGTGCATTCGGGAGGACGACGGTGCAATCCCGCGCCCGGCCATCCTGATTTAGGTTTTCAATGATTTCCCTAAATCGCTTCAGGCAAATGCCGGGATGGTTCCTTAGGAAGGGCACGGCCGATTTCCTTCCCCATCCTTCCCTAATCCGAGCTTGTGCTCCGTCTCTAATGACATCGTTGGCGACGGGACGTTAAAACAGTAATCTCCACCTCCTCTGTTCGTGTGTTTAAGGTTGCGTTTTGAGGCTCAGGCAACATGGCAGTGACTATATTCCGCCTCTGGCCGCCCGTGTGTCGTTAGCTCAGAGGTTCCCTTGTGCGTTGCAGTGCTTGTACTATAAGACATAGCAGTTCGAATGGCGGTAGAAGCCGCTGACTGCAACCTTTTATTTTCCATTTTAATTAATAGAGTTGCAAACTGCTAGTAAAAATTTCTTATGCGAAATCTGAAGAATGCCTTTAAACTTCAATCTTCGTCCGATTTCGACTTAGTAAATTAAGTTAATATCATGGATTTCTGCTTTGCAAATTCCAAGGTGCTTCACTGTAAAATAGACCCTGAAAAGATTCAAACCGACTGTCAACGATATAAATTTGAGCTTTGTTCGTCATATAGGTCTAACATGTCAGAAGGTTGTTTATGAAGTGCACATGTTCATTAATATAGTTCCCTTCTTCTAAATTTTTGCAATAACATTTAACTGTAGACGTTTTCTAACACCGGCGTTAGCAATTCCTTTCCGTTCTCTGAAACCTTCAAAACGACAAATTTTTCTGGTTTAAATCTGATGACCTTAACTATCACTTCCGATCAACAATAAATACTTCATGAACCCATACATGGAACTCCAAATGTGCAATGTTCCTGCACTGCTACAGAGCATGCATTGCAAGGTATTAACACAGTTTATCGCATAGACTTACCATAAGGAATGAAACAAGAACTGTAATACACTTTACACCACAGACGCTCACTCTGGCTTGACGAAAACATCCAAACATTGACCAAAAGTTGCACAAATAATTGAGTTTGAAAGGAAAAGAAACGAGGTATGAAGCATTTATAAATTCATCGAATGTAGTGAGGTGGTTTAATTTCGTCCCAGTCTATAAAATTAATTTCGGGCCATACTCAGCTCTTGCCGATTAATGTAATATAATACCCGCCTACTAATCAGGGCGTCTGTCTCCGTTGCTTTTGAGCGTGAATGGAAATTGTAGAAATTTTCTGTGGAGCAACATTTAATAATAAAGCGTTTTAAATCATCAAAAGCGATGAGCGGTAGCAGGCGCTTTCGATAAAGAACGGGGGAGTGCAGCGCCGCTGCTGTCGCCACGGCCGCTGCCAGTAGCCAGCAAATGGATCCCGGAGCTTTGCCGCATACGGCGTCCAGAGGAGGACAGTCTGCAGGAAATCTGCCGCAAAATCGTTACTGGATAAAATTTTGATATCGGTGTGTCACAAAGCGAAATAGATTGAATCTGCGCTACCATTACATTCACGTCTTCAGCATTCAGACAGAAGAGCCTATAAAAATATTTTATGCCAGCTGCTCTCGATCCACTGACATTATGAACAGAAACAACGCACGCTACCGCTAGACCACAGGCGTAATCAGCCGAGAGTTTCTCTATCATGGGACAAGTTTTCCTCCAGGAAGTGCCGCAGTCTACAGTGTTGCCAGATTGTGCAGATAACCGGACTTAGAGAATTAGCGAGTTGGCCAGTTTTTTTGTCCCATGTCGCGATCGGCGCGGACTTAGCCCCTGAAGCGGCCGGCCGCCGGTCAAGTTTTATGTCAAAGAGTGTACGATACTCCACGCACCGTGCATGTGTCGGACTAGCAATCATTCCTCGCCACGTAACGCCACTATCGCTTGGACGGGTTTATATCGGTAGTAAGTCGGTTGCCTTAATGTTCTGGCTGATCAGCGAATGTTTGCAGCCAGATATTAAGTCATTTACAATACACAGCAAATCAGATCTACTAGCATAACGGTCTAACATTACGAAAAGTCCACTGGTGTCGGTGTTGTGCATCTGAGTGTATCTATTTTGAATACATTGTTGCCGCCGAAGTAAGGGTATGGGGGGTAAGACGTGAAACGGGCCCACTTGGAGCAGGAGAGGCACTATAGGACATTTTAATTTGCACTGTCTATACTTTTACAAATGAACTCATAAAGCTTTGTCAGCATGACCAGGAAGGATTCAGGATTCACACTCATAGCAGAGGAAGTTCAAATACATAACAAAACAAATTTTTTAACATGTTAAATTTCGTCATTTTTTCTCTTGGTATTGGCTGCATTTGTTGCTGTAGGTATACTTTTCTTCATAAGTAAGAGAGATTCTTCGATGAATTTTGCACAGCATACAAACCATACTTACAGGTGTATGAAACTCTAGAATTTCGCAAATCTGTTAAAAACTGTGGTAAAAATTGAGATAATTAACTATAAAATTCGAATTTTCTCTAAACACGAAGTTTAAAACGTAACAGCCGATTCATTTTTTCATAGATTAAATAAATTCTAGAGTTTCATATAATTGTAAGTATGGTTTGTAAGTTGTGCTAAATTCATCGAAGAATCTCTCTTACTTATGAAGAAAAGTGTACCTATAGCAACAAATTCAGCCAACAGTGAGTGAAAAAAATCATGAAATTTCACATTTAAAAAATATTATTTTTTCGTGTTTCTGAACTTCCACTGCTATGGGTGTGAATCCTGAATTCTTTCTGGTCATGCTGACAAAGTTTTATGAATTTATTTGTAAAAGTATAGACAGTGCAAATTAAAATGTCCTGTGGTGCCTCTCCTTCTCGAAGTCGGCCCGTTTGACGCCCCACCTCCCTTAAGTGCCGGGGAAATTCTACGAGTAGTCGGTAAGTAAAACAAAGACAAAAGAATTCCGAAAACAGTTACACACGGAGAGCATTCCAGTAGACGGAATGGCTCGCGTGGTCTCACGCGAGCAATGAAATCAAGAGTTGGCGCACACCTCTGGACGCGTCGGGCGCCTTACATCCAGATGAGGCCCCAGCGCCGAGCCGGGCCGGGCCGCGTTATTGTGCTGGCAGGGGGTCATTGTCCTGGGCGCGCGCTTTTCTGTAGCGGCAGGTAGCAGGTAGCAGGTACAGCGGCGTACATCGCACGTGCAACCGCAGCCGTTCCTCAGCCGTTCTTCAGCCCTGCGCGCTGCGGGCGGTTTCAGAAGAAAGGGTGGCGACACAGCAGGGCAGTACTGTGCCGACGGACACAACAACGAACAGTCTTCAGCTCTGCTGCACGACACATCACCCACAGATTATTGCTTACCTGCTAATGTGATAACATTTATTCGTAAAATTAGGTGTATCTCTGTTACATGGATCAGGGTCCGGGCTGCCACTCACCTGCTATGTGCAAACCAGCAAGCATCTCGAAAACGTAGGTAAAGTCAAACCCAGCTCTCACGTGGCATACCGAAAGCCATGATGAAGGCAGTCAGGCAGATCCAGTATTTCTCTGTTTCCGGAAAACATTTGACTCAGTATCACATCTACGCTTACTAACAAAAAAATTACGGTCATATGGAGTATCAAGTGAAATTTGTGACTGTACTGAGGATTTCATAGTAGGAAGGGCGTAACATGTTATGGGTCATCGACAGTTATACAAGTAACTCCCTGTGTGCCTGAGGTTAATGTCTTGGGACCCTTCCTGTTCGTGATGTGTATAGGTTACCTTGCAGATATTAGTTACCTCAGACTTTTCGCAGATGAAGTAATTGTCCATGATGAACTATTATCTGAAAGGAAACGTCACGAATATTCGGTCGTATACTGGTAACATTTCAAAGCAGTGCAGAAATTGGCAACTTACTTTAAATATTCAGAAATGTAAAACTGTGAACTTCACAAAACTAAAAATGGTAGTATCCTCCGACTGTGATAGCAGTGAGTAACAGAATCTGTCAACGGATACAAGTGCTTGGATGCAATAATTTGTAGAGGTATGAAACGTGTAAGTACGCTGTTTAGGTTTTTATGTTGCTAACGCCACGTAGCGCTCTGTATGAAAATCACTGACTGTGCTGTGTGCAGTCTGAGGCTGGTCAGCATTGTTGCAATATTTGCTATTTTAGTGTTGGGCGTAGCGTTGCGCAGTTGGAGGTGAGCCGCCAGCAGTGGTGGACGTGGGGAGAGAGATGGCGGAGTTTTGAGAGCGGATGATCTGGACGTGTGTCCATCAGAGAGAGTAAATTTGTAATACTGGATATCATGAACTGATATGTATGTTATGACTTTTGAACACTGTTAAGGTAAATACATTGTTTGTTCTCTATCGAAATCTTTCATTTGCTAACTATGCCTATCAGTAGTTAGTGCCTTCAGTAGTTAGAATCTTTTATTTAGCTGGTAGTAGTGGCGCTCGCTGTATTGCAGTAGTTCGAGTAACGAAGGTTTTTGTGAGGTAAGTGATTCGTGAAAGGTATAGGTTATTGTTAGTCAGGGCCATTCTTTTGTAGGGATTTTTGAAAGTCAGATTGCGATGCGCTAAAAATAGTGTGTGTCAGTTTAAGCACAGTCATTACAAATTTTTCTAAGGGGACGCTTCAAACGGAACGATGACATGGTCTCAGTGATAGGTAAACCAGGTGGTAGGTTGTGGTTCACTGGTAGATTACTAGGGAAATGGAATCCGTTCACAAAGGAGATTGCTTACAGAACACTCATCCGACCAATCCTAGAATATTGCCCAAGTGTGTGGGATACGTACTGAATAAGACTAACAAGGATTGTTGGACGTATACAAGAGGGCAACACGGACGGTCACGGGCTTGTCTGACCCACGATGGAGATGCTTGAAATCTTAACTGGCAAACGCTTGAAGTCAGATGCAAAATATCCCGTGAAAGCCCGCTTAGTCAGTTTCAAGAACGAATTTTAAGTAATGACACAAGAACATACGACAACCTCCCGCGTATCGCGAAAACAGGATGATACTAATCCCACCGCACAATGAGGTCTTAAGTCATTTCTCCTTCCTGATCTCCATACGTGAATGGAGTGGGCGAAAGGCCTAATAACTCATAGAATGAGAAGTACCTTCTCGTATGGACTCCACAGTGGTGTGGAGAGTATGTATGTAGACGTAGACGAAAACGAAAGTACCAGGATAGAAATAAAAACCTTCACGGTCGATCTCTGATCGTCCTGGAATTTTAGGTGTCACTTATTGCTTCTTTCAGCAGTGACTGTGATTTGTGAATGTCACAACTGCAAAGCTGCGTTCTTGTTCGAATTCGATGGTAAACTGGAGCGTCCCACATAACTGCTTCGGTAATCCAGTTCACAGGTCAGGAGAATGCAACAGCGTACCACCTCCACTAACTAATGGAGCGAATATACGAGGGCAGTTCAATAAGTAATGCAACACATTTTTTTCTCGGCCAATTTTGGTTGAAAAAACCGGAAATTTCTTGTGGAATATTTTCAAACATTCCCGCTTCGTCTCGTATAGTTTCATTGACTTCCGACAGGTGGCAGCGCTGTACAGAGCTGTTAAAATGGCGTCTGTAACGGATGTGCGTTGCAAAGAACGGGCAGTGATCGAGTTTCTTTTGGCGGAAAACCAGGGCATCTCAGATATTCGTAGGCGCTTGCAGAATGTCTACGGTGATCTGGCAGTGGACAAAAGCACGGTGAGTCGTTGGGCAAAGCGTGTGTCCTCATCGCCGCAAGGTCAAGCAAGACTGTCTGATCTCCCGCGTGCGGGCCGGCCGTGCACAGCTGTGACTCCTGCAATGGCGGAGCGTGCGAACACACTCGTTCGAGATGATCGACGGATCACCATCAAACAACTCAGTGCTCAACTTGACATCTCTGTTGGTAGTGCTGTCACAATTGTTTACCAGTTGGGATATTCAAAGGTTTGTTCCCGCCGGGTCCCTCGTTGTCTAACCGAACACCATAAAGAGCAAAGGAGAACCATCTGTGCAGAATTGCTTGCTCGTCATGTGGCTGAGGGTGACAATTTCTTGTCAAAGATTGTTACAGGCGATGAAACATGGGTTCATCACTTCGAACCTGAAACAAAACGGCAATCAATGGAGTGGCGCCACACCCACTCCCCTACCGAGAAAAAGTTTAAAGCCATACCATCAGCCGGTAAAGTCATGGTTACAGTCTTCTGGGACGCTGAAGGGGTTATTCTATTCGATGTCCTTCCCCATGGTCAAACGATCAACTCTGAAGTGTATTGTGCTACTCTTCAGAAATTGAAGAAACGACTTCAGCGTGTTCGTAGGCACAAAAATCTGAACGAACTTCTCCTTCTTCATGACAACGCAAGACCTCACACAAGTCTTCGCACCCGAGAGGAGCTCACAAAACTTCAGTGGACTGTTCTTCCTCAGGCACCCTACAGCCCCGATCTCGCACCGTCGGATTTCCATATGTTTGGCCCAATGAAGGACGCAATCCATGGGAGGCACTACGCGGATGATGAAGAAGTTATTGATGCAGTACGACGTTGGCTCCGACATCGACCAGTGGAATGGTACCGTGCAGGCATACAGGCCCTCATTTCAAGGTGGCGTAAGGCCGTAGCATTGAATGGAGATTACGTTGAAAAATAGTGTTGTGTAGCTAAAAGATTGGGGAATAACCTGGTGTATTTCAATGCTGAATAAAACAACCCCTGTTTCAGAAAAAAAATGTGTTGCATTACTTATTGAACTGCCCTCGTACATTCCGATTTCCGGCACAGAGATCACAAAAAATATAATAACACCTTTGTAATTCCACATAGCTATGTTTATAACAATAAAAAATGATGGCACTGGTAAGAAATTTAATTCGACTGATTATAACTGCACACTTGGCGATGATACGTCAATAAGTTTTATGTTTTGTAAAATCTCAATAGATGAAAACATTGCAACATAGGTGTAATATTGTGTTTAGGTTTAGCTACGACACTCATACGGACGTCCAAATTTCTTTGAAGCGATAGCTGTATGGTTGGAGGTACAAGATATTACAAGAGAGCGCTGAAAAACAGTGTCACCGAATTGTGTATGTGAAAAATCTTAAGCCCATTTAAATAAAACAAACGTTATTCACCGTTACATCTTTACTCTTCACGTGTACATATTTGTAGCCATCTGCCACTAGGGGGCTCTCAATTATAGCATGTACAGGGTGTTTCAAAAATGACCGGTATATTTGAAACGGTAATAAAAACTAAACGAGCAGCGATAGAAATACACCGTTTGTTGCAATATGCTTGGGACAACAGTACATTTTCAGGCGGACAAACTTTCGAAATTACAGTAGTTACAATTTTCAACAACAGATCGCGCTGCAAGTGATGTGAAAGATATAGAAGACAACGCAGTCTGTGGGTGCGCCATTCTGTACGTCGTCTTTCTGCTGTTGGCGTGTGCTGTTCACAACGTGCAAGTGTGCTGTAGACAACATGGTTTATTCCTTAGAACATAGGATTTTTCTGGTGTTGGAATTCCACCGCCTAGAACACAGTGTTGTTGCAACAAGACGAAGTTTTCAACGGAGGTTTAATGTAACCAAAGGACCGAAAAGCGATACAATAAAGGATCTGTTTGAAAAATTTCAACGGACTGGGAACGTGACGGATGAACGTGCTGGAAAGGTAGGGCGACCGCGTACGGCAACCACAGAGGGCAACGCGCAGCTAGTGCAGCAGGTGATCCAACAGCGGCCTCGGGTTTCCGTTCGCCGTGTTGTAGCTGCGGTCCAAATGACGCCAACGTCCACGTATCGTCTCATGCGCCAGAGTTTACACCTCTATCCATACAAAATTCAAATGCGGCAACCCCTCAGCGCCGCTACCATTGCTGCACGAGAGACATTCGCTAACGATATAGTGCACAGGATTGATGACGGCGATGTGCATGTGGGCAGCATTTGGTTTACTGACGAAGCTTATTTTTACCTGGACGGCTTCGTCAATAAACAGAACTGGCGCATATGGGGAACCGAAAAGCCCCATGTTGCAGTCCCATCGTCCCTGCATCCTCAAAAAGTACTGGTCTGGGCCGCCATTTCTTCCAAAGGAATCATTGGCCCATTTTTCAGATCCGAAACGATTACTGCATCACGCTATCTGGACATTCTTCGTGAATTTTTGGCGGTACAAACTGCCTTAGACGACACTGCGAACACCTCGTGGTTTATGCAAGATGGTGCCCGGCCACATCACACGGCCGACGTCTTTAATTTCCTGAATGAATATTTCGATGATCGTGTGATTGCTTTGGGCTATCCGAAACATACAGGAGGCGGCGTGGATTGGCCTCCCTATTCGTCAGACATGAACCCCTGTGACTTCTTTCTGTGGGGACACTTGAAAGACCAGGTGTACCGCCAGAATCCAGAAACAATTGAACAGCTGAAGCAGTACATCTCGTCTGCATGTGAAGCCATTCCGCCAGACACGTTGTCAAAGGTTTCGGGTAATTTCAGTCAGAGACTACGCCATATTATTGCTACGCATGGTGGATATGTGGAAAATATCGTACTATAGAGTTTCCCAGACCGCAGCGCCATCTGTTGTTGCAAATTGTAACTACTGTAATTTCGAAAGTTTGTCTGCCTGAAAATGCACTGTTGTCCCAAGCATATTGCAACAAACGGTGTATTTCTATCGCTGCTCGTTTAGTTTTTATTGCCGTTTCAAATATACCGGTCATTTTTGAAACACCCTGTATCTTGGCTGTGTGTAACGTATTTATGTCGGAGCGCGAGAAACAGCGTGGTGTAATGGAGTTTCGTACTCGAAGAGTTCGTCCACACATGCAGCACCCTCTCCTTCACCACGACAGTGCCAGACAGCACACGAGCGCTGCGACTTCTACAACAGCCCGACGCCTCGGGCTTACTGTCATCGATCATCCTCAATATAGCTCCGACTTGGTGTCATCCGATTTTCACCTGTTTCCAAAACTTAAGGAACACCTTCGAGGAGATGATGCATGGCCCCGTCAACAAATTGGTCTCTCCTTGGGAGAAATGTGTTCGCCGCTAGAGTGACTATGTTGAGAAATATTCTACTGGCCATTAAAATTGCTAAACCAAGAAGAAATGCAGATGATAAACGGGTATTCATTAGACAAATATATTATACTAGAACTGACATGTGATTATATTCTCACGCAATTTGGGTGCATAGATCCTGAGAAATCAGTACCCAGAACAACCACCTCTGGCCGTAATAACGGCCTTGATACGCCTGGGCATTGAGTCAAACAGAGCTTAGATGGTGTCTATAGGTACAGCTGCCCATGCAGCTTCAACACGATACCACACAGTTCATCAAGAGTAGTGACTGGCGTATTGTGACGAGCCAGTTGCTCGGCCACCATTGAGCAGACGTTTTCAATTGGTAATAGATCTGGAGAATGTGCTGGCCAGGGCAGTAGTCGAACATTTTCTGTATCTAGAAAGGCTCGTAAAGGACCTGCAACATGCGCTCGTGCATTATCCTGCTGAAATGTACCGTTTCGCAGGGATCGAATGAAGGGTAGAGCCACGGGTCGTAACACATCTGAAATGTAACGTCCACTGTTCAAAGTGCCGTCAATGCGAACAAGAGGTGACCGAGACGTGTAACCAATGGCACCCCATACCATGACGAATACACACTTCCAATGTGCGTTCACCGCGATGTCGCCAAACACGGATGCGTCCATCATGATGCTGTAAACAGAACCTGGATTCATCCGAAAAAATGACGTTTTGCCATTCGTGCACCCAGGTTCGTCGTTGAGTACACCATCGCTGGCACTCCTGTCTGTGATGCAGCGTCAAGGGTTACCGCAGCCATGATCTCCGAGCTGATAGTTGTCTTGCAAACGTCCCCATCTGTTGACTCAGGGATCAAGACGTGGCTGCACGATCCGTTACAGCCATGCGAATAAGATGCCTGTCATCTCGACTGCTAGTGATACGAGGCCGTTGGGATCCAGCACGGCGTTCCGTATTACCCTCCCGAACCCACCGATTTCATATTCTGGTAACAGTCATTTTATCTCGACCAACGCGAGCAGCAATGTCGCCATACGATAAACCGCAATCGCGATAGGCTACAATCCGATCTTTATCAAAGTCGGAAACGTGGTGGTACGCATTTCTTCTCCTTACACGAGGCATCACAACAACGTTTCACCAGGCAATGCCGGTCAACTGCTATTTGTATATGACTAATCTGTTGGAAATTTTTCTCATGTCAGCACGTTGTAGGTGTCGCCATCGGCACGAACCTTGTGTGAATGCTCTGAAAAGCTAATCATTTGCATATCACAGCATCTTCTTTCTGTCGGTTAAATTTCGCGTCTGTAGCACGTGATCTTTGTGGTGTAACAATTTTAATGGCCAGTAGTGTAAATATGTAGACATGAACAATGAAGATGTAGGACGTTAATAACGTTTGTTTGATTTAAAAAGTAAAAGTTTTCAAATAAAAAATTCAGAAACATTATTTTGGGTCACGCTCTCGTGTACTCATTAATAGGTGCCTGGGAGTGGACTTTGGTTAATAAACAGAGCTCTTCGAGAGTGTTAAACGTTACCATGAAACGTATAATGAAACGTTTTACATATTTGCAATCCTTTTTATCTGGTTGCCTGTCTTTGACTGTGCGTAATGGCATAATACATTTAAGGTATGTAACACTACATAGACAACACAGACAAATTACCATTACATGTGTGTCAGTAAGTGAAATAATGCGAATTTATTATTTGTGTTTTCCTTGTTTATAGAACTTGGCAGTGGGATCATGTCTTCCCAAAAAATGTGTTTTCAAATTAAATAAATTAGATATCACGGCAAGATTAGATGGGTAGATCACGTAACTAATGAGGAGGTATTGAATAGAATTGGGGAGAAGAGGAGTTCGTTGCACAACTTGACTAGAAGAAGGGACCGGTTGGTAGGACATGTTCTGAGGCATCATGGGATCACAAATTTAGCATTGGAGGGCAGCGTGGAGGGTAAAAATCGTAGAGGGAGACCAAGAGATGACTACAGTAAGCAGATTCAGAAGGATGTAGGTTGCAGTAAGTAGTGGGTGATGAAGAGGCTTGCACAGGATAGAGTAGCAGCAAACCAGTATCAGGACTGAAGACCACAATAACAACATCACGGCAACTGTTACTTCATTGTCACAGTGTTGGTATCATGATACAGTAGTGCTATGGCTTCACAACAGATAATTCATTCACTTCGGTAGTGGTCTAAAACACACTTCCACGACCGATTATTGAGTACTGATGAATAGTCTCGGATCCTCATCAAGTTGGATTAATAGGAAAGAGATGGATGGTGATGTTTGGTTTTAGGGTGCTCAACTCCGCGGTTATCAGCGCCCGTACAAATCCCCAGCCTTCGCTCAGACAAATCTCCCCACTTTCATGAATAATGATGAAAACAACACAAACACCCAGTTATCTCGAGGCAGGCGAAAATCCCTGGCCCCGCCGGAATCGAACACGGGACCCCGTGCTCGTGAAGCGAGAACGCGACTGCAAGACCACGAGCTGCGGACGCAAAGAGATGCTGAAGGACCAACAAAGAGTGGCGCATTTGGTCACGGGATCGTTTAGTAGGAATGGAAGCGTCACGCAGATGTTCTTCCATCTCCTGTGGCACACACTATAAGAGAGGCGTTGTGCATCACGTCGTGATTTGCTGTTAAAATTCCGAGAGCGGACGTTCTTATACATTGCTTTCTCCTATGGGCGTCTCACGAAATGAGCACGACAAGAAAATCAGTGAAATGAGAGCTGATATGGAGGCTTACCGCCAATCATTCTCCTCACAATCCAACGGCGTTGCCGTAGTAGTAACACAGGTTCCCATCAGATCACCGAAATAAAAGCGCTGTTGGGATTGGCCGGCAGTTGGATGGGTGACCATACGGTCTGCCGAGCGCTGTTGGCAAGCGGGGTGCACTCAGCACTTGTGAGGCCAATAGAGGATCTACTAGACAGAGGAGTGGCGGCTCCAGTGACAGAAACTGACAATGGCCAGGTGAGCGGTGTGCTGACCACATGCCTCTGCACACGCCCATTCAGTGTCACCTATCGGATGAGGGTGGCACGGCGGTCGGTCGGTACCGTTGGGTCTTCCGAGGCCTGTTTGGATGGAGAGTTTATTGTTCTAACGCAACGTCCGAGAAAGGAATGGGGAAGTGAGAGAGAAGTCTTCCGAAGTAAGAGTGATTTCGGGTGTGCCGCAGAGGAGTGTCGTAGGACCGTTGCTATTCACAATATACATAAATGACCTCGTGGATAACATCGGAAGTTCACTGAGGCTTTTTGCGGATGATGCTGTAGTATATCGAGAGGTTGTAACAATGGAAAATTGTACTGAAATGCAGGAAGTTCTGCAACGAATTGACGCATGGTGCAGGGAATGGCAATTGAATCTCAATGTAGACAAGTGTAATGTGCTGCGAACACATAGAAAGAAAGATCCCTTATCATTTAGCTACAATATAGCAGTTCAGCAACTGGAAGCAGTTAACTGCATAAATTATCTAGGAGTACGCATTAGGAGTGATTTAAAATGGAATGACCATATAAAGTTAATTGTCGGTAAAGCAGATGCCAAACTGAGATTCATTGGAAGAATCCTAAGGAAATGCAGTCCGAAAACAAAGGAAGTAGGTTACAGTACACTTGTTCGCCCATTGCTTGAATATTGCTCACCAGTTTGGGATCCGTACGAGATTGGGTTGGTAGAAGAGACAGAGAAGATTCAACGGAGAGCAGCGCGCTTCGTTACATGATCATTTAGTAATCGCGAAAGCGTTACGGAAATGATAGATAAACTCCAGTGGAAGACTCTGCAGGAGAGACGCTCAGTAGCTCAGTTTCTTGAAGCTTCATGAACATACTTTCACTGAGGAGTCAAGCAATATATTCCTCCCTCCTACGTATATCTCGCGAAGAGACGATGAGGATAAAATCAGAGAGATTAGAGCCCATACAGAGGCATACCAACAATCTTTCTTTCCGAGAACAATACGTGACTGGAATAGAAGGGAGAACCGATAGAGGTACTCAAAGTACGCTCCGCCACACACCGTCGGGTGGCTTGCGGATTATGGATGTAGATGTAGATGTAGATAGCTGTACCAGAAATACTCCCCGCCATACACCGTAAAGTGACTTGCGCAGCATAGATGCAGACGTTAAACCGAGAAATGGTTACCATTTGTGGTTAATGAAGGGATGTTAACTTCATTTCCTGTGATGGGAATTGGACCTAAGCTTTCTCCAGAGACGAACCATTTGCCTAGGTACCATTACTCTACGCCTGGGTGCAATTTCACGGGAGGCTGCCGCATTCTTCCTCCACTGTCACAGAACGTGTCGCACAGATTAGCGAGTCCTTGAGATGTCACGCTAGTATTTCCCTTGTACGAGTGTAGCGGCAGCGTTGTGGGAGACAGAGCCTCCTTGCGGTGGCCGTGGGCTCGGGAGCGGCCGCAAGTGGGTTAACTGCTCTGTGTCTCGGCAAGTGGGACGCGCGCCGACCCCGATGCTGCTGCAGCAGCAGCTAGCTCCACCCTAGCCTAGGCTAGTGCACCGCGCAGCACCGGCAGAAACATCCATCTGGGTATTTTATTACGCGCTTCTATATACTCTCGTACCTGAGCAGACAAACCCCTCATAGCCGGCCTCTGTGACCGAGCGCTTCTAGGCGCTTCAGACCGGAGCCGCGCTGCTGCTACGGTCGCAGGTTCGAATCCTTCCTCGGGCATGGATGTGTGTGATGTCTTTAGGTTAGTTAGGTTTAAGTAGTTCTAAGGCTAGGGGACCTAAGCCGAAAGAAGGCCCCGGGAGTAGACAACATTCCATTAGAACTACTGACAGCCTTGGGAGAGCCAGCCCTGACAAAACCCTACCATCTGGTGAGCAATATGTATGAGACAGGCCAAATTCCCTCAGACTTCAAGAAGAATATAATAATTCCAATCCCAAAGAAAGCAGGTGTTGACAGATGTAAAAATTACCGAACTATCAGTTTAATAAGTCACTGCTGCAAAATACTAACGCGAATTCTTTACAGACGAATGGAAAAACTGGTAGAAGTCGACCTCGGGGAAGATCAGTTTGGATTCCGTAGAAATGTTGGAACACGTGAGGCAATACTGACCCTACGGTTCATCTTAGAAGAAAGATTAAGGAAAGGTAAACCTACGTTTCTAACATTTGTAGACTTAGAGAAAGCTTTTGACAATGTTGATTGGAATACTCTCTTTCAAATTCTGAAGGTGGCAGGTGTAAAATACAGGGAGCGAAAGGCTATTTACAATTTGTACAGGAGCCAGATGGCAGTTATAAGAGTCTGTCAGTACGTACTGGGAGATGACGAAGCTAGCACAGGGTAGAGTAGCATGGAGAGCTGCATCAAACCAGTCTCAGGGCTGAAGACCACAGCACAGCAAGGCTAGGGGACTGATGACCTCAGATGTTAAGCCCCATAGTGCATAGAGCCATTTAAAGCTCCTCACAGGCTCTCAGTATTTTGCAAAATTAGGTTACTACCATACTTTTTTTTAATTGGTTGGCTGTGACAAAATACTACCAACTTACTTGCTGGATTCATTTATGGATGGCCAAGGCGTAACTTTTTTATCTGTATTGCAATCTTGACAAGGACTCTGGGCTTGGTGCCCTTTGGCCTGTGGTCCTTAAACACACATCAAAAAAAGTTTTGAATCACCCCAGTTCCCAGAACTCCTGAAAATAGTAGTTGACTGTGGATATTGTATCACAGACACAGTCCCTCTGACTATTTAGATATGTCACTAAACGCAACCAAAGATGTAAACAGCCATACATGAGCAGCGCCTATTAGACGGAGGGGGTCCGACAGCCGATCATTTCCAGTCATTCCACCAGGAAGGAGGTACACGGCTCGTGTTGTCTGTTGTTCAACCATGCCTAGGCCGTCAATACCGCGGTTCTATCCCGTCCGCTTTGTTACTTTGTACCAGGAAGGGCTCTCAACAAAGAAAGTGTCCAGGCGCCTCGGAGTGAATCAAAGCGATGTTGTTCGAGCATGGAGGAGATATAGAGAGACAGGAACTGTCGATGACATGCCTCGTTCATGCCGTCCAAAGGCTAATACTGCAGTGGATAACCGCTACCTACGGACTATGGCTCGGAGGACTCCTACATGCCAGCAACGACACCATGTTGAATAATGCTTTTCGTGCAGCCACAGGACGTCGTGTTACGACTCAAACTGAGCGCAATAGGCTGCATGATGCGCAACTTCACTCCCGACGTCCATGGTGAGGCCCATCTTTGCAACCACGGTACCATGCAGCGGGGTAGAGATGAGCCCGACAACATGTCGAATGGACCCCTCAGGACTGGCATCATGTTCTTTTCACCGATGAGTGACGCGTGTCTTCAACCAGACAATCGTCGGAGACGTGTTTGGAGGCAATCCTGTTCAGAGAGTGCAGCAAGGTGTAGGTTCCCTGCTGTTTTGTGGTGGCATTATGTGGGGTCGAAATACGCCGCTGGTGGTCATGGATGGCGCCGTAACGGCTGTACGATACGTTAATGCCGTCCTCCGACCGACAGTGCAAAAATATCGGCAGCCTATTGGCGAGGCATCCGTCTTCATGGACGACAATTCGCGCCCCCATCATACACATCTCGTGAATTACTTCCTTCAGGATAACGACATCGCTCGACTAGAGTGGCCAGCATGTTCTCCAGACATGAACCCTATCGAACATGGTTAGGGATAGATTGAAAAGGGCTGTTTATGGATGACGTGACCCAGCAACCACTTTGAGAGATCTACGCCGAATCGGCGTTGAGGAGTGGGACAATTTGGACCAACAGTGCCTTGATGAACTTTTGGATAGTATGCCACGACGAGTACAGGCATACATCAGTGTAGAGGACGTGCAGCTTCGTATTAGAGGTACCGGTGTGTACAAAAATATGGGAAACCACCCCTGAAGGTCTCGCTGTATGGTGGTACAACATGCAATGTGTGGTTTTCATGAGCAATAAAAAGGGCGGAAATGATGGTTATGCTGATCTCTATTCCAAGTTTCTGTACAGGTTGGGGAACTCCTTGAACCAAGGTGAAGCGAAACTTTTTTGATGTGTGAAGTATACATGTTGAAGTTGACGTGGATAGTTACTGTCGGACTTCGCTAATCGCTCGAGGCATCTCGATCTGGCGCCAGCGCTCAGGAGTTACTGAGCCAACATATTCTAGGTGACGTGACAAGGGTCCTAGAGACTCTACGAGCTTCCGTGTGTGTTGGATGATGGTTTCCTGGATGAATGGTTAGTTAACCTGTTCATGTAGGTCGCTGATTCTTGCCCAACTGTATGCCCCGGGGCCGGCCGCGGTGGTCTCGCGGTTCTAGGCTCGCAGTCCGGAACCGTGCGACTGCTACGGTCGCAGGTTCGAATCCTGCCTCGGGCATGGATGTGTGTGATGTCCTTAGGTTAGTTAGGTTTAAGTAGTTCTAAGTTCTAGGGGACTTACGACCACAGCAGTTGAGTCCCATAGTGCTCAGAGCCATTTGAACCATTTTTTTATGCCCCAGGAATGACTCGAAGACCGGGGGGGGGGGGGGGGGGGTATGGAGGATCCATTATAAGATATTATTCAGCTCATCCTGTACATGCAGTTTAAAACGTAAGTTATTGTGGAATGTGACCGGTAAGTACTTTACTTGATTGCTCCACGGGATTTCCTGATGCCGAAGAATCAGCCTGTCTCTCCGGGCGGCGACGAGTAAGCATCATTAGTCTCGTCTTGTCTGCATTGATAGTAACTGTATTCTCCCTGGCCCAGGCTTCTAGCATCGTGAGCTGACGTTGTAGGCGGCCGGTGATCGCGTTGATCCTCTGGCTATTGGTCAGCAAGGCCGTGTCGCATGCGAATTGTGTGAGCACGACGCGAGGCCATAGAGGAATATCATTGACATACATGGGGATGCCGTCTGTGAGCAGCCTGAGGCTAGAACGCCGTCTCTCAGTCGTCATTGGTATACGCCCATTGTGCAAAAAGCTATCGATGATCTTGAGCGTGCAGCCCGGGAGCAACTGCAGGTTTGCCGTTTGAGTAGTAATTTGTCCCTCCAAACCCGATAGTACGCCTCGTCGACGTCCAAAAAATTGCCGCCCTGTGGTTCGACACATTAAAGTTGTATGCAATAAATTCGGAGACCCAGATGAGTTGAAGCTCTGGCCACATCCCACCTCCTTACATATGGACCAGCGGTAGGCATTTAAATTTCGCCACGGCCACTCCATAAGAGTGGCCCGACCAGTTGTTTACGTAGCTGGGAATACGCGCCCTCCGTCATCCGCTGTCCAACGGGATGCAGACTGCTGCCTCTCCGGTCTTATTGCTTCAAACAATGTCTGCCAAGCTGCGCTGAGGGCAACAGCTTTATCTTGATTAACATGATTAGTTGGTACTCGTATCTCGATGCTTCCTTAATGTTGCTGTCACAGGAAGCATTAGCCTCCAGATGACAGTCGCCGTTTAGAAATAGATCTTGTGCTTTGCTGTTAAGCAGATTTATTTTCCTCCTCGAACTTTACGTTGCGTCTATGTACAGTGTGATGTAGGGAGACACAGCGCTGCATTCGACCGCTGTAAAATTTTCCACATCGTGAAGAAAAGAAAATAGTGGACGGGAGACTAGATACACTATGTGATCAAAAGTATCCGGACACTTGGCTGAAAATGACTTACAAGTTCGTGGCGCCATCCATCGGTAATGCTGGAATTCAATATGATGTTGGCCCACCCTTAGCCTTGATGACAGCTTCCACTCTCGCAGGCATACGTTCAATCAGGTGCTGGAAGGTTTCTTGCGGAACGGCAGCCCATTCTTCACGGGTTGCTGCACTGAGGAGAGGTATCGATGTCGGTCGGTGACGCCTGCCACGAAGTCGGCGTTGCAAAACAGTCCCACACGTGTTCTATAGGATTCAGGTCAGGACTCTGTGCAGGCCAGTCCACTACAGAGATGTTATTGTCGTGTAACCACTCCTCCACAGGCCGTGCATTATGAACAGGTGCTCGGTCATGCTGAAAGATGCAATCGCCATCCCCGAAGTGCTCTTCAGTAAGAAGGTGCTTAAAAGATCAATGAAGGCCTGTGCTCTGATAGTGTGACGCAAAACAACAAGGGGTGCAAGCCCTCTCCACGCAAAACACGACCACACCAATACTCCACGCTCCGTCTCCAGGCCACAAGTGACCCATCGAGACCATCCGACCGCCGTGTCATCCTCAGTTGAAGATGCGGATAGGAGGGGCGTGTGGTCAGCGCACCGCTCTCCCGGTCGTTATGATGGTTTTCTTTGACCGGAGCCGCTACTATTCGGTCGAGTAGCTCCTCAATTGGCATCACGAGGCTGAGTGCACCCCGAACACCAATACTCCACCGCCTCCGAATTTTACTGTTGGCACCACACACGCTGGCAGATGACGTCCACCGGGCATTTGCCATACCTACACCCTGCCATCGGATCGCCAAATTGTGTACCGTGATTCGTCACTCCACACAACGATTTTCCCCTGTTCAATCGTGCAACGTTTACGCTCCTTTCAGCAAGCGAGGCGTCGTTTGGCATTTACCAGCGCGATATGTGGCTTATGAGCAGCCGCTCGACCATGAAATCCAAGTTTTCCCACCTCCCGCCTAACTGTCGTAGCACTTTCAGAATTCCTGTGTGATGGTCTTGATAGATTCTGCCTATTACACATTACGACCCTCTTCAATTGTCGCCGGTCTGTGTCAGTCAACAGACGAGGTCGGCCTGTACGCTTTTGTGCTGTACGTGTCCCTTCACGTTTCCACTTCACAGTCACATCGGAAACAGTGGATGTAGGGATGTTTAGGAGGGTGGAAATCTCGCGTACAGACGTATGACACAAGTGACACCCGATCACATGACGACGTTCGAAGTCCGTGAGTTCCACGGTGCGCCCCATTACGCTCTCTCACGATGTCTAATGACTGCTGAGGTCGCTGATATGGAGTACCTGGCGGTAGGTGGCAGCACAATGCACCTAATATGAAAAAGTATGTATTTGGGGGGTGTCCGGGTACTTTTCATCACACAGTGTAAGTTAAGAAAAAATCACGTACGGGAAAAGCCGGAGGTAGGGAAAAGTGATACGGACAAGAAAAGAGGAAGCTAAAGAATCTCAAGAGTTGCGGTGTGCTTTTCAGAACTCCACGCATTAGCGGACGAAAGACTGCGTCTGTTGGCGACAGACACGTTAGCACCTATCTCTGACCGCAGTGCGAGTTGTCAACGGCGGGCGTCGCTACGTCAGTGAGCGGTGACGGCGAGGTCCTAAGTGGCAGGGACGCCGGTAGCCGTGCCGGCCTGTGGTGGGCCTCGCTTCCTCCGGGAACGCACGGGTCAGCGAACCGCGCCGAGCGCGCAGTTAGGATTACCAAACCCGTGGGAGCGGCGGCGCTCTGCAGGCAGCCGTGACGTAAGCGGCTCTAATTACCTGCGTGTCCGTAGCGAACCTCGGCGGAATACGCCAGCATCTGACTCCAAAAGGCTCCTCCACAAGCTGGATGAAGAACAAGAAGAAGAAGTTGTTTTGCTGCTGTATCGCAATGGTAGAATGAGTCTTTTCGGACCCAGGCAGTGGTCCCCTGCGAGTAGTTGAAGTGGAAAATTTTTGCTTTTCGCGAGTGTGTTTTGGGGCAAGAAAACAGAAAAGAGAAATTAAAGGGTTCAAAAGGCTTTATTTGAATCCTTGGCATTATACACAGATGGAAAAAAATCGCAACACCAAAAAATAATTAATGTAGAGCAATTATACAGGGTGAGTCACCTAACATTACCGCTGGATATATTTCGTAAACCACATCAAATACTGACGAATCGATTCCACAGACCGAACGTGAGGAGAGGGGCTAGTGTAATTCGTTAATACAAACCATAAAAAAATGCACGGAAGTATGTTTTTTAACACAAACCTACGTTTTTTTAAATGGAACCCCGTTAGTTCTGTTAGCACATCTGAAAATATAAACAAATACGTAATCAGTGCCGTTTGTTGCATTGTAAAATGTTAATTACATCCGGAGATATTGTAACCTAAAGTTGACGCTTGAGTACCACTCCTCCGCTGTTCGATCGTGTGTATCGGAGAGCAGCGAATTACGTAGGGATCCAAAGGGAACGGTTATGGACCTTAGGTACAGAAGAGACTGGAACAGCACATTACGTCCACATGCTAACACCTTTTTATTGGTCTTTTTCACTGGCGCACATGTACATTACCATGAGGGGTGAGGTACACGTTCGACGGGCGTTTCATAGGACGTGGAGGACGCATAAATTGGCCAGCCCGTTCTCCTGATCTTACACCTTTGGACTTCTTTCTGTGGGCTACGTTAAAGGAGAATGTGTACCGTGATGTGCCTACAACCCCAGAGGATGTGAAACAACGTATTGTGGCAGCCTGCGGAGGTATTACACCAGATGTATTGCGGCGTGTACGACATTCATTACGCCAGAGATTGCAATTATGTGCAGCAAATGATGGCCACCTCATTGAACATCTATTGGCCTGACATGTCGGGACACACTCTATTCCACTTCGTAATCGAAAACGGAAACCACGTGTGTACATGTACCTCACCCCTCATGGTAATGTACATGTGCGTCAGTGAAAAAGACCAATAAAAAGGTGGTAGCATGTGGACGTAATGTGCTGTTCCAGTCTCTTCTGTACCTAAGGTCCATCACCGTTCCCTATGGATCCCTACGTAATTCGGTGCTCTCCGATACACACGATCGAACAGCGGAGGAGTGGTACTCAAGCGTCAACTTTAGGTTACAATATCTCCGGATGTAATTAACATTTTACGATGCAACAACCGGCACTGATTACGTATTTGTTTATATGTTCAAATGTGCTAACAAAACTAACGGGGTTCCATTTAAAAAAAATTTAGGTTTGTGTTAAAAAACATACTTCCGTGCATTTTTTTATGGTTTGTATTAACGAATTACACTAGCCCCTCTCCTCACGTTCGGTCTGTGGAATCGATTCGTCAGTATTTGATGTGGTTTACGAAATATATCCAGCGATAACGTTAGGTGACTCACCCTGTATTTCGGGAATACGTTTGTCTAGGTAACATATATATCACAGTGTAAGTGTATTGTCATATCGCTGGTTTAATTGTGGAGTATCTTTGCGGGCAGCCGCGTCTAGAGAGTCGAGCGCGGGACACGAAACATGTTGCGTAGTGTGTAGCTGTGCATGTGGGAGGCATTGTTAGTATGGAAGTTGAAGTGTTGCTACAAGTGCTATTACAGTAAAGTGATACAATAAGTAAATGATTCAGACGAAAGTGCGTCAACAAGTAATTTAAAAAAGTGCAGTGGTGCTGATAACGTATTTGTGTATCCTCTCGCTGCGTGTCGTACCGTACTGTATTAATTATTAATCATCCGCGCCGTGTTCGATCTCCAAGAATGAACTAATGTGAATCAGTAATACTATTTGCCACAAAAAGAGTGCAGTCAAGTGCCAGTGTCTCGTAGCGAGCGTGAGAACGTGCGTTCGATCATCGCGTTCCGCATTTGTCAACAACCAGCCGCGCCACGACCGTTACGCGCATGCTCGTACAAGTGAGAACTGCGAACTGAAAATTAACTTTACGAACAGTGTTATGTGATTACTAGTCTCAAGGAGGACTATTACCATATATTTCAGCAGTAAATAGAAATATTAAAAAAGGCAGGAAGATTTTTCTGTTTAGCAAAAGTGACAAAAAGCAGATTTCAGAGTACTTGATGGCTCAACACAAAAGTTTTGTCTCAAGTACAGATAGTGTTGAGGATCAGTGGACAAAGTTCAAAACCATCGTACAATATGCGTTAGATGAGTATGTGCCAAGCAAGATCGTAAGAAACTTCCTGGCAGATTAAAACTGTGTGCCCGACCGAGACTCGAACTCGGGACCTTTGCCTTTCGCGGACAAGTGCTCTACCATCTGAGCTACCGAAGCACGACTCACGCCCGGTACTCACAGCTTTACTTCTGCCAGTACCTCGCCTCCTACCTTCCAAACTTTGCAGAAGCTCTCCTGCAAACCTTGCAGAACTAGCACTCCTGAAAGAAAGGATACTGCGGAGACATGGCTTAGCCACAGCCTGGGGGATGTTTCCAGAATGAGATTTTCACTCTGCAGCGGAGTGTGCGCTGATATGAAACTTCCTGGCCAGGACATACGTATTACTTTAGCGGGACATACGTATCCCATCAACCGGGAAATGGTTAAACAGTTAATACGGTCTGCTGACCCATATTACAAGAAGAAAAGAAAGTGGTTGGTTAGAAATCTCTCAGGGCATTATATCGTGTCAAGTTGTAGCTCTGTTCTAGCTCTGATACTAGTACAGTTACAACTTTACACGATGCTTTGTATCAGGTTTGTTTCTGATATTCTGATCAGAGGCAGTGCCCTAAAACAAGCGACTTGCTGTCATTTAGCAGCCTGAAACGAAGCAGTGTTACGACTGTGCTCTAGCAGTCGCTATAGATGGTTCCCGCCACCACTGCCTCAATATCGTTCTTTACTTTCGCTGAGCCTTTTGGCCGTGTTTGTGCTTGCTAAATTGCTCTAGAGAATTCACTGCCCTAACATTGTTGTTGTTGTGGTCTTCAGTGCTGAGACTGGTTTGATGCAGCTCTCCATGGTACTCTATCCTGAGCAAGCTTCTTCATCTCCCAGTACCTACTGCAGCCTACATCCTTCTGAATCTGCTTAGTGTATTCATCTCTTGGTCTCCCTCTACGATTTTTACCCTCCACGCTGCCCTCCAATACTAAATTGGTGATCCCTTAATGCCTCAGAATATGCCCTACCAACCGATCCCTTCTTCTAGTCAAGTTGTGCCACAAATTTCTCTTCTCTCGAATTCTATTCAGTACCTCCTCATTAGTTATGTGATCCACCCATCTAATCTTGAGCATTCTTCTGTAGCACCACATTTTGAAAGCTTCTATTCTCTTCTTGTCCAAACTATTTATATTTTCGTTTCACTTCCATAGGTGGCTGCATTCCATACAAATACTTTCAAAAACGACTTCCTGACACTTAAATCTATACTCGATGTTAACAAATTTCTCCTCCTCAGAAACGCTCTCCTTGCCATTGCCAGTCTACATTTTATATCGTCTCTACTTCGACCATCATCAGTTATTTTGCTCCCCAAATAGCAAAACTCCTTTACTACTTTAAGTGTCTCATTTCCTAATCTAATTCCCTCAGCATCACCCGATTAATTCGACTACATTCCATTATCTTCGCTTTGCTTTTGTTGATGTTAATCTTATCTCCTCCTTTCAAGACACTGTCCATTCCGTTCAACTGCTCTTCCAAGCCCTTTGCTGTCTGTGACAGAATTACAATGTCATCGGCGAACCTCAAAGTTTTTATTTCTTCTCCATGAATTTTAATACCTACACCGAATTTTTCTTTTGTTTCCTTCACTGCTTGCTCAATATACAGATTGAATAACATGGGGGATAGGCTACAACCCTGTCTCACTCCTTTCCCAACCACTGCTTCCGTTTCATGCCTCTCGACTCTTATAGCTGCCATCTGGTTTCTGCACAAATTGTAAATAGCCTTTCGCTCCCTGTATTTTACCCCTGCCACCTTCAGAATTTGAAAGAGAGTATTCCAGTTGACGTTGTCAAAAGCTTTCTCTAAGTCTACAAATGCTAGAAACGTAGGTTTACCGTTCCTTAATCTATTTTCTAAGATAAGTCGTAGGGTCAGTATTGCCTCAAGTGTTCCAAGATTTCTACGGAATCCAAACTGATCTTCCCCGAGGTCGGCCTCTACCAGTTAACAGTACTCAGTATAAAATCTTGTCTTGCTCGACCGAACAGCAAAGTGCGTTTATGGTCTGATTGCATCGCATTCACTGTCTTCTTTTAGTGCATATTTTTAAAAAAATTTTCTCTGGTTGTCATCAACGTTTGCCCGTTAAATGTGCTATTATTGCAAGTGCTATTGTTGCAAGTGCACCCGTCAGTCTTGTTCCCCTCATTCGGCGAGAGGAGCACAGCCAGACGCCCACCAGTGGGAGATGGCATAGTGCGACTCATCTTGACCGCGCCGCCGCGGAAGTCGCCGATTTTGATTAATAGGATAAATTTCGCGCGGACCAGTGCGCGGCTGGCAGTGGAGGCGTTTGGTACCGAGAACCATCACTCGCTGTTCGCGAATCAGCTTCTGTTTCGCGCGAGTGATTCTTATGGTGGGCAACTGTAGATTATTTTTAGAATCGCCAAGGACGCCTCATGAAATAAATCTTCATTAATTATTGGTTCCATCTGATTAGCTTCAAGTATTATAAAATTATTTACATCAGCCTGTATGCCAATGTTCTTACTGTGACGTCAAATAAAATGAAAACAAAGTTGCATAACTGCCGTCAATAGCCAAACGCAAGATACAGTTAATAATAATATCTATCTGACGCCACTGTAAGAAAGGCTGTTTTAAATAATTTTATGACGCCTGAGGATGATCGGGTGATTGGAAGTGGCATTCAGTGAGCAGAAGGCGGCATTTTTGAAATGGCTTGGTTCAAGTAATTACGAGCTGAGAGGCATCACGCCGGCCGGTGTGGTGGAGCGGTTCTAGGCGCTTCAGCCTTGAATCGCCCAACCGCTACGGTCGCAGGTTCGAATCCTGCCTCGGGCGTGGATGTGTGCGATTAAAAGTTGATGAAAAGTTGATTTTCTACCTAATAACGTATGTAGTAGCTCAGTGCCTACACAGAATCTTGTAACACGAATCACATTCGTTCCATCGTCTTCTAAAATACAGGGCATACCAGCTGGTACGCTGGTTTTAACCCTCATGTCTTGATGTATACAACACATTCTGTCGAAATGTGGCGTACAGGTTTCAGTACATCACTAGCAATCCCCAATTGTGCCCATTCGCCAAGTGCCTGGTATGCAACAGATTGATTTCTCCTAGTCCTACCGCCGTTGATGAAAAAAGAGAGTCGCGCATCGCCTGGATACATTTTTCTCTGATGGACATATGTGAAGGGTAGTCTGAAGGGGAGAATGAAGATGAAGAATTTAGCACCATGTTTGCATCTCATCTACACTACTGGCCATTAAAATTGCTACTGCAAGAAGTAATGCAGATGATAAACGGGTATTCATTGGACAAATATATTATACTAGAACTGACATGTGATTACATTTTCACGCAATTTGGGTCCATAGATCATGAGACATCAGTACCCAGAACAACCAGCTCTGGCCATAATAACGGCCTTGGTACGCCTAGGCTTTGAGTCAAACAGAGCTTGGATGGCGTGTACAGGTACAGCTGCCCATGAAGCTTCAACACGATACCACAGTTCATCAAGAGTAGTGACTGGCGTATTGTGACGAGCCAGTTGCTCGGCCACCATTAACCAGACGTTTTCAGTTGGTGAGAGATGTGGAGAATGCGCTGACCAGGGCAGCAGTCGAACATTTTCTGTATCCAGAAAGACCCGTACAGGATCTGGAACATGGGGTCGTGCATTATCCTGCTGAAATGTAGGGTTTCGCAGGGATCGAAAGGAGGGTAAAGCCACGAGTCGTAACTCATCTTAAATGTAACGTCCACTGTTGAAAGTGCCGTCAATGCGAACAAGAGGTGACCGAGACGTATAAGCAATTGCACCCCATACCATTACGCCGGGTGATACGCCAGTATGGCGTTGACGAATACACGCTTCCAATGTGCGTTCACCGCTATGTCGCCAAACACGGATGCGACCATCATGATGCTGTAAACAGAACCTGGATTCATCCGAAAAAATGACGTTCTGCCATTCGTGCACCCAGGGTCGTCGTTGAGTACACCATCGCAGGCGCTCCTGTCTGTGATGCAGCGCCAAGGGTAACCGCAGCCACGGTCTCCGAGTTGATAGTCCATGCTGCTGCAAACGTCGTCGAACTATTCGTGCAGATGCTTGTTGTCTTGCAAACGTCCCCATCTGTTAACTCAGGGATCGAGACGTGGCTGCACGATGCGTTACAGCCATGCGGATAAGATGCCTGCCATCTCGTCTGCTAGTGATAACGAGGCCGTTGGGATCCAGCACGGCGTTCCGTATTACCCTCCTGAACCCACCGATTCCATATTCTGCCAACCGTCATTGGGTCTCGACCAACGCGAGCAGCAATGTTGCGATACGATAAACCGCAATCGCGATAGGCTACAATCTGAGCTTTATCAAAGTCGGAACCGTGATGGTACGCATTTCTCCTCCTTACACGAGGCATCACAACAACGTTTCATCAGGCAACGCCGGTCAACTGCTGTTTGTGTATGAGAAATCGGTTGGAAACTTTCCTCATGTCAGCACGTTGTAGGTGTCGCGACCGGCGCCAACCTTGTGTGAATGCTCTGAAAAGCTAATCATTTGCGTATCACAGCATCTTCTTCCTGTCGGTTAAATTTCGCGTCTGTAGCACGTCATGTTCGTGGTGTAGCAATTTTAAAGGGCAGTAGTGTACTGCAGAGCTCTGAAGATGGAATGTAATTCAGCGTTATACACTGTGAATTCATTAGGTAATTGCGTCTCGACGGCATACTCACGAGATAAGACAAATTAGCTCTGTTTAGACATTCAGGAGTAAGCTACAATGTAGTTGCAGTGCTCATTTAGAACTCTATGAAACGTCGTCCAGGTACAGTTCTCTGTGTACAGTCACAAATCTAAAATAATTCTGGGTCTCTCACTCTCAGACGGCCTGCCTGCTGTTTCTGTGTAAGTGCGCTGTGTGTCGGCCGCGCTGGCCGCCCACGCCCGTGTGAAAGCGAGCCGGCAGCCATTGTTTCGCCAGACAGCCTACAGCTGTGGTGCAGAGATGCGGGTGCGCCGTTGCTGCAATACGCACCCCGGAAACTTTTTGTCCGGAAAAGCCAACGACACACAAATTCGTAACAGCTCACTGGCACGAGGGCGTGACCATGAGCACACCACGGTTGCAGTCCCGGTTATTTCTCAACAGGCTTCAGAGGCGCCCTTCCGCAGATATGACCAGATATTTATTATTTTAATTTTTTCTGTGGTCATCAGTCTTTTGGCTGGTTTGATGCGCCCGCCACGACTTCCTCCCCCGTGCCAACCTCTTGGTCTCAGAATAACAGCTACACCCAACGTCCTCAAGTATTTGTTGGATATATTCCAGTCTCTGTCCTCCCTTCTCTGTCTTTCACTCCAGTTTTTTCCCTCTACATCTCTCTCTAGTACCGTGGAAGTTATTTCCTGATATCTTAAAACAGGTGGCCTAGCTATTGGAGAAGAATACACCGTTACAAAGGCAGGTAGACACTTTAACGCGCAATAATGAACATAGACTGTGTGAATTACTGTGACGCTAGAGGCATTCATTCAGTGTACCTGTGATGCCATTGCGACTAGTCACGTGGGTCATTTCTGGAGTGAACCAACTGAGGATGTGTCAGCGTTTATCGAAAATCTAGAAGCTGTTGCTATTCTGGGAAACTGCTCGTAGGAAGTACGTTCGCACCTGACCAAGTTACGGTTAGTAGGCGAGGGAAAGACGTATGGCACGTGTCTTGAGTTGTCGAATAAGGTGCGCACATTTGAATAACTTGAGAAGGGAAGCTATCAGCGTTACCAAAAGCAGAATAGAGCTAGATTCATCAGGGAACGACTTAATGGGATGCCCCGAAAACGAAAAAATTTGACTGAGGCATATTTAGACTGGATCATGAAAATCAATATGGAAACCTATGAGTTAAAACAGAATGAGGTGGCGGATGAAATTGTTCTAGAAGAGGCAGATAACAAAATGTTCCATGTATTTTTTAGAGGACATCTACTCAACGTGTCGAGAAGAGTACAGATGGAGAGTCCAGGGGATTTGGCTGCTGCAGTTAAGGTTGCTATGCAATGAGAGGGAGCAGACATAACGATTCGGATGCAGGATAAACTTAGTGTTTTATCTCAGTGGTATAAAGGAGGGATGTTTGGACATCGGGTGCGAGGTTCTCTAGTCACTATTTTCAACTTATATGTTTCCTCAACGGTCCTGTGAAGGACCTCCTCTTTCTCGCCGGCCCCTTATTTCGGTATCCTTCTCTAACACCACATATCAAACGCATCCTTCATCTTTGTTTTCTGTTTTTCCATTGCCTGTTATCCACTTCCATACAGTGCTGTGCTTGAAATGTACATTCTCAGAAATGTCCTGCTCAGAGTAATGCCGATATTTGATAGCAATAGACTTCATTTAGCTAGGGGTGCCCACCCTTGCCTGTGCCAGCCTGTTTTTTATGTCCTCCTTTTGCTTCCGAAATAGCGGAACTCCTTAATTTCATCTGTCACGTGGTACTCAAATTTCGAATTAACTTTATCGTTAATCTGATTTCTGCTATTCCTACTCCTACTGTTACGAAAATCAGTTACCTACGAGCAAATTTTCTCTGGTAAAAGTTGCGATAATTTCCAATCAGAATTCGAGAAAATGCCAGCCTGGTGAAGAGACTAACTTTTACTGTAGATAAATGTTATGTTGCGAATTTCACGAAACGTAAAACCTGCTTTCGTTTGTTTGCAGAATTAACGATCGCAACTAGAGTCAGTCATGTTATATCAGAATTTGAAGTCATTTTGACTATTTTTTCGACCGTGCCTATTTCCTTTACATGTTATATCAATGTCTGGGAGTAATAATATGTAGAGACACAAAGTGGAACGATCATAAAGACCCAGTTCCGAAAGGATTCATTGCACTTTACCTTCAAATGAGGTTACATGTACTATAAATAGTCATCCAGTTATTTGTGCAAAATGCATTATTAAAAGGAAATACACAAATAAAGAAGAACTAAATGTTTAAGATTCTTGTGCGCTACGGTCATGTCGGGTGTTTACTCTCTATACGGTAGAAGCGGCACGGGAGAAATCGTGTAAAGCGCGCTAGTTGCTGTTGACTTTGAGCTTACAGAGCCGACTGCGTTCTAATTTCCTTTGAAAGTGCCGGAACAGATTTAGTTTTTCTCTAAACCTATTAAGTTTTATTTCTTTCCATTCGGAACTACCATTTGCAGTATTTTATGTATCTTTCAAGTACAGAAGCTTCGGCAAAATAAACAGAAATCACGGTAAGATGGGACGGACTATTGAGAGCGCAGTTCGCACGCAGAGGACGGGGTGCGGCGGGAGAGGAGGAAATTAGCTGGGAGCCCGGCGGCGCCAGTTTCGCTTTGCTTTTCTTTGCTGCGCTGTGCTGCTCTGTGCTCCGGTAGCCTACTTTTGCGGGCGGCGGGCGTCTGCTCTTTCTCCGAGTGTGAGTGCACAGCTTTCGCTCGCCTGCGCTCCTCAGACGCCGAACGTGAACTGCGTGGGGTACAGGAGCACTCAGCCGCCTGCAAAGTAACTGTGACGGCCCAACAAGGGTGGCCTATTTAAATATCGCTCCTGATATCCCGTCTGTACGTCTGTTTGTGCCACGCCCTCCACTATCCCTCCGCTCTCTCTCTTTCTCTCTATTCACCTCCCTCTCCATTCTCCAGCAACCTCCTAGATTAGATAAGTTTTCCGTTCCATGGATCCGTGCTGAGGAGAGTTCAAGTGTCTCTGAGCACTATGGGACTTAACATCTGAGGTCATCAGTCCCCTAGCACTTAGAACTACTTAAACCGAACTAACCTAAGGACAGCACACACATCCATGCCCGAGGCAGGACTCGAACCTGCAACCTTAGCGGTCGCGCGGTTCCAGACTGAAGCGCCTAGAACCGTTCGGCCACACCAACCGGCCTGCTGAGGAGATCCTCCTGGATGTGGAACATGTCAATATATTTTTTTTAAGCTGAAATAACAACACTAATAGTATGAGTATATACAATACATCATTTGTTTCTATTAAAAAATTCGTCAATGGAGTAGTAGGAGTTGGCCACTTGTAAGTCTTTCAGGCTCCTTTTAAACTGATCTTTATTTGCTGGCAAATTATTGAAGATGAGTGTTCCTGAATAGTGGACCCCTTTTTGAACTAAAGTAAGTGCCTTTAAGTCCCTGTGCAGATCATTTTTGTTGCTGGCATTGTATGTATGAACTGAGCTGTTTGTTGGAGAAATAGATATATTATTTAGGACAAATTTCATTAAGGAGTAAATATACTGAAAGGCAGCAGTTAGTATACCCAGTTCTTTGAAGAGGTATGGTGCTTCGACGACCAATCCACCTGTCATGAAATACGCTATTCAATACCGCTTCAACCGCACTCGAGCTATGTGCCGGACATGTTGGAAGTACATCGCCATTCTGTCATGCAGTGAAGGATCTTGTAGTAACACCGGTAGAACATTACGTAGGAAATCAGCATACATTGTGTGGTGTCACCGCCAGACACCACACTTGCTAGGTGGTAGCCTTTAAATCGGCCGCGGTCCGGCAGTATACGTCGGACCCGCGTGTCGCCACTATCAGTGATTGCAGACCGAGCGCCGCCACACGGCAGGTCTAGAGAGACTTCCTAGCACTGCCCAGTTGTACAACCGACTTTGCTAGCGATGGTTCACTGACAAAATACGCTCTCATTTGCCGAGACGATAGTTTAGCATAGCCTTTAGCTACGTCATTTGCTACGACCTAGCAAGGCGCCATATTCAGTTACTATTGATATTGTGAATCATGTACCGTCAAGAGCGACGTTCATCATTAATGGATTAAACTTAAGTGTTCCACCAGCTACGTCCGTTTTTCTTAACTCTAATTTCCTTGTCCTGTTCCAGACCTCACGCCAGCCTGCGTGAGCTAAAACGCGTGCATTTCGGCCTCCTCTAGTAACACGGTGTTGGCTCTCCTGCCAACCACAACACATTGCACCATTTAGATTGCCATCGATAAAATGGGGGCCAATTATCCTTCCTCCCATAATGCCGCACCATACATTAACCCGCCAAGGTCGCTGATGGTCGCTGATGTTCTGTCATCGTCCCGTAATTTCTCTTGTGCCCAGTGGCAACTCTGCACACGACGTTCAAAGTCGTCGCCGTGCAATTCCTGGTGCATAGAAATATGGTACGGGTGCAATCGATGTTGATGTAGCATTCTCAACACCGACGTTTTTTAGATTCACGATCCTCGCGCAATTTGTCTGCTACTGATGTGCGGATTAGCCGCGACAGCAGTTAATACACCTACTTGGGCATCATCATTTGTTTCAGATCGTGGCTGACATTTCACATGTGGCTGAACACTTCCTGTTTCCTTAAATAACGTAACTAACGGGCGAACGGTCCGGACACTTGGATGATGTCGTCCAGGATACCTAGCAGCATATATAACTTTCGCCCGTTGGGCATTTTGATCACAATAGCCATACATGAACACGATATCGACCTTTACCGCAATTGCTAATCTGTCAATTTTAACACGGGTAATGTATCACGAAGCAAATACCGCCCGCACTGGCGGAATGTTACGTGATACCACGTACATATACGTTTGGGACTATTACAGCGCCATGTATCACAAAGCGAAAAAAGTGGTCCAACTAAAACATTCATATTTCTTTACGTACTACACGAATAAGTAATAAAAATTGGGGTTCCTATTTTTAAAAAAAAACGCAGTTGATATCCGTTTGAGCTATGGCAGCGCCATCTAGCGGGCCAACCGTAGCGCCATCTGGTTTCCCCCTTCAAGCTAGACGAGTTTCGTTCTTTGTAGTTTTTTCGTTTGACGCTTATTTCGTAAGATATTTGGCCCGGTCACGATCAGTGGAGCACCCAGTAGATGTACGAGGGCTATTCGGAAAGTAAGGTCCGATCGGTCGCGAAATGGAAACGACTATGAAAATCCGATAAAGCTTTGCACAGATGTGTTGGGTAGTGTCTCTAGTATAACCCCAGTTAGCATCACGTCGCTCTTCTCATTTCTGAGCTCGCAGTGAGTGCGTAAAGATGTCTAGAAAATAGTGTCTGCCGCCAAGTACGAGGGCCTGGTGAGAAATTTCGCCTGAAGCTATGCAGCTAACATTACATAACTGTCGTGCTGTTTCTTCTTCAAGACAATTCTCAGCCTCATTCTGCAGGGGCAATGAAGATGCTCCTGCATCGTTTCAATTGGAAATGTTTGGTTACCCACAATACAGCCCGTAATTGTCTCCCTCTGAGTTTCATCTCTGCTCACACGAACCGCTGGCTATGAAGACAAGATTTTGGCACAAGACAACGAGCCGTAGGCCAGCGTAGAGAATTGGCGGAAAGCACTGGCGGCTGCCTTCTATAGCGAGGGTATTGGAAAGTTGGTACAACGCTACGATACACGTCTAAGTCGGATCGGCGACTATGGAGATAAGTAGCTGCAAGGTGTATCTAACTGTTGCAAATAAAACATTTTTGATTTTTACCGTGGTTTCCATTTCGCAACCTATCGGACCGTACTTTCCGAATAGCCCTCGTAGATGTAGACAGTGCCTGCTGCGTTGTGCAGGAAGCACCACTCGCCGAGCCGATAGGTCCTTCGCGCTTCACTCCTGGGCAGCTAAGCTGCGGATCAGCCTGCTGGCGCAGCTGAGACTGGAGAAGGGCCGTCGTAACGTAACGGGTCCAGGTGCGGGCTGGCCTTGGCCGCTGCAGCCTCCTCGGGCGGACGCGTGCACCTCCTGGACCGCTGGCCGGGATTTCCTGACCGCAGAACACGGTACCGGCTCACCGTTCAGCAGGTCTCATTCGCCGAACGGAATGACGGCAGCCGTATTTTGATATCTAGTGAACGTTCGTTTCGTTTTCCTTCTTTTTACCTCCTTTACTGGCCATCTTACGATGTTTTTATTTGGTACAATTGGTTTCTTCATCCTCCACGATCAGCGCCACGCTGAACTTCATCATACGAAATTTGAAAACCCTGCTGATCGGCTGACTGTAAAATGAGCTAGGCCTAAGTGGTGCAACCACAAGTCCTTAGTGATTACCACTTGATCGTCTCTGAGGTAGAAAATCTGAAGCGCAGAGCTGGATGAAATTACCATCCCTGCATTAACGTTCACCCAGCGTCTCGCGGTGTGAGACATGTGGCATATTCTACTCTGGTCAGTGCATCGTATTAAGATGCTAACTTCAGTGACTGCACATTATGTTCGAGGGTATTAGGCTATGTACCTCCCCATCTTTTCCCTGACCACTGCCCGCATCTCTTGGTCATGCGGTAGCGTTCTCGCTTCCCACGCCCGGGTTCCCGGGTTCAGTTCCCGGCGGGGTCAGGGATTTTCTCTGCCTCGTGATGGCTGGGTGTTGTGTGATGTCCTTAGGTTAGTTAGGTTTAAGTAGTTCTAAGTTCTAGGGGACTGATGACCATCGATGTTAAGTCCCATAGTGCTCAGAGCCATTTGAACCATTTAAACCCTGACCACTCGTATAAAAACATACACTACTGGGTATTAAAACTGCTATACCAAGAATAAATGCGGATGATAAACGGGTAATCATTGGACGAATATATTATACTAGAACTGACATCTGAATACATTATCACGCAATTTGGGTGCATAGATCCTGAAAAATCAGTACCCATAAAAACCACCTCTGGCCGTAATAACGGCCTTGGTACGCCTGGGCATTGAGTCAAACAGAGCTTGGATGGCGTGTACAGGTACAGCTGCCCATGCAGCCTCAACACGATACCACAGTTCATCAAGAGTAGTGACTGGCGTATTGTTACGAGCCAGTTGCTCGGCCACCATTGATCAGGCGTTTTCAATTGGTGAAAGAACTGGAGGATGTGCTGGCCAGGGCAGCAGTCGAACGTTTTCTGTACCCAGAAAGGCCCAAACAGGACCTGCAACATGCGGTCGTGCAGTATCCTGCTGAAATGTAGGGTTTCGCAGGGATCGAATGAAGGGTAGAGCCAGGGTCGTAACACATCTGAAATGTAACCTCTACTGTGCAAAGTGTCGTCAATGCGAACAAGAGGTGACCGAGACGTGTAACCAATGGCACGGATGCGACCATCATGATGCTGTAAACAGAACCTGGATTCATCCGAAGAAATGGCGTTTTGCCATTCGTGCACCCAGGTTCGTCGTTGAGAACACCATCGCAGGTGCTCCTGTCTGTGATGCACCGTCAAGGGTAGCCGCAACCATGATCTCCGAGCTGATAGTCCATGCTGCTGCAAACGTCGTTGAACTGTTCGTGCTGATGGTTGTTGTCTTGCAAACGTCCCCATCTCTTGACTCAGGGATCGAGACGTGGCTGCACGATCCGTTACAGCCATGGGGATAAGATGCGTGTCATCTCGACTGATAGTGATACGAGGCCGTTGGGATCCAGCACGGCGTTCCGTATTACCCTCCTGAACCCACCAATTCCATATTCTGCTAACAGTCATTGGATCTCGACCAACGCGAGCAGCAATGTCGCGATACGATAAACCGCAATCGCGATAGTCTACAGTCCTACCTTTGTCAAAGTCGGAAACGTGATGGTACGCATTTCTCCTCGTTACACGAGGCATCACAACAACGTTCCACCAGTCAACGCCGGTCAACTGCTGTTTGTCTATGAGAAATCGGTTGGAAGCTTTCCTCATGTCAGCACGTTGTAGGTGTAGCCACCGGCGCCAACCTTGTGTAAATGCTCTGAAAAGCTAATCATTTGCATATCACAGCGTCTTCTTCCTGTCGGTTAAATTTCGCGTCTGTAGCATCTCATCTTCGCGGTGTAGCAATTTTAATGGCCAGTAGTGTACCATCCCTGCATTAACGTTCACCCAGCGTCTCATGGTGTGAGACGTGCGATATATTCTACTTTGGTCAGTGCGTCGTATGAAGATGCTAACTTTAGTGACTGCACTTGATATTCGAGCGAATTAGGCTTTGGGCCTCCCCATCTCTTCCTTGACCACTCGTATTAACATATATAAAACCTTGTGCTGCGTAACTAACAAAACAATACATACCAGACGTCCGCAACTAACACACGACTCTGAGCAATGAAAAGGTACTCTGCCCTTATATTTTATTCTCAGAAAAACCGTTAAAAAAGGGGCCATAGCGTTTTTCATTCTAAATAAAATCAAGGCATAGGATGCCTTAGTCTGCCTCCGTAGCTGCGTGGTCAGCGTAGACGGCTGCCAGCGGAGGATCCGGGTTCGATTCCCGGTACTGTCAAGGATTTTTCCTTGGTGGAAGGACTGTTACGTGGTGCTTTCAGACTCGTGAAGCCCAGGAGAAGCTCCTTCACCGACTCTTCAACGTCTGGGAAATCTACAAAATGGCCAGGAGAGCGGTCTGTAAACCGCGTCCCACTCCACAGCGCATCCGCATGAGGCAGCAAGGCAGGGGATGACACAGTGTCCTTCACTGTCTAGTTCAAAATGGTTCAAATGGCTCTGAGCACTATGGGACTCAACATCTTAGGTCATAAGTCCCCTAGAACTTAGAACTACTTAAACCTAACTAACCTAAGGACATCACACACACCCATGCCCGAGGCAGGATTCGAACCTGCGACCGTAGCAGTCCCGCGGTTCCGGACTGCAGCGCCAGAACCGCTAGACCACCGCGGCCGGCTCACTGTCTAGTGATGCAGCTGGTTATAAGAACGCTTAACATATACAGGGTGTTTCAAAAATGACAGGTATATTTGAAACGGCAATAAAAACTAAACGAGCAACGATAGAAATACACCGTTTGTTGCAATATGCTTGGGACAACAGTACATTTTCAGGCGGACAAACTTTCGAAATTACAGTAGTTACAATTTTCAACAACAGATGGCGCTGCAAGTGATGTGAAAGATATAGAAGACAACGCAGTCTGTGGGTGCGCCATTCTGTACGTCGTCTTTCTGCTGTAAGCGTGTGCTGTTCACAACGTGCAAGTGTTGGAATTCCACCGCCTAGAACACAGTGTTGTTGCAACAAGACGAAGTTTTCAACGGAGGTTTAATGTAACCAAAGGACCGAAAAGCGATACAATAAAGGATATGTTTGAAAAATTTCAACGGACTGGGAACGTGACGGATGAACGTGCTGGAAAGGTAGGGCGACCGCGTACGGCAACCACAGAGGGCAACGCGCAGCTAGTGCAGCAGGTGATCCGACAGCGGCCTCGGGTTTCCGTTCGCCGTGTTGCAGCTGCGGTCCAAATGACGCCAACGTCCACGTACGTCTCATGCGCCAGAGTTTACACCTCTATCCATACAAAATTCAAACGCGGCAACCCCTCAGCGCCGCTACCATTGCTGCACGAGAGACATTCGCTAACGATATAGTGCACAGGATTGATGACGGCGATATGCATGTGGGCAGCATTTGGTTTACTGACGAAGCTTATTTTTACCTGGACGGCTTCGTCAATAAACAGAACTGGCGCATATGGGGAACCGAAAAGCCCCATGTTGCAGTCCCATCGTCCCTGCATCCTCAAAAAGTACTGGTCTGGGCCGCCATTTCTTCCAAAGGAATCATTGGCCCATTTTTCAGATCCGAAACGATTACTGCATCACGCTATCTGGACATTCTTCGTGAATTTGTGGCGGTACAAACTGCCTTAGACGACACTGCGAACACCTCGTGGTTTATGCAAGATGGTGCCCGGCCACATCGCACGGCCGACGTCTTTAATTTCCTGAATGAATATTTCGATGATCGTGTGATTGCTTTGGGCTATCCGAAACATACAGGAGGCGGCGTGGATTGGCCTCCCTATTCGCCAGACATGAACCCCTGTGACTTCTTTCTGTGGGGACACTTGAAAGACCAGGTGTACCGCCAGAATCCAGAAACAATGAACAGCTGAAGCAGTACATCTCATCTGCATGCGAAGCCATTCCGCCAGACACGTTGTCAAAGGTTTCGGGTAATTTCATTTAGAGACTACGCCATATTATTCCTACGCATGGTGGATATGTGGAAAATATCGTAGTATATTTCCCAGACCGCAGCGCCATCTGTTGTTGAAAATTGTAACTACTGTAATTTCGAACGTTTTTCCGCCTGAAAATGTACTGCTGTCCCAAGCATATTGCAACAAACGGTGTATTTCTATCGCTGCTAGTTTAGTTTTTATTGCCGTTTCAAATATACCGGTCATTTTTGAAACACCCTGTACATGTTGGAATAGTTGCCTGTAGTGCCATATCTAATAACTTTTTCGGACGAGAGTTGGTCTTCTATACTTCTTCTCGTAGCAACGGATGTGCTGCAGAGACGTTTCCTCCGCCGTCATCCTTAAAACATTTCGGACATCATTAGCGACGTTCATTGCCAACATACACATCATCACATGTCCATCTGCTCCTTATCACTTTCCCCTATCTTCGTTTCGCTTTGTACCAATTCTACATGTAATTATGTTTCAAATGGCTCTGAGCACTATGGGACTGAACTTCTAAGGTCATCAGTCCCCTAGAACTTAGAACTACTTAAACCTAACTAACCTAAGGACATCACACACATCCATGCCGGAGGCAGGACGGTAGCGGTCGCGCGGTTCCAGACTGTAGCACCTAGAACCGCTCGGCCACCCCGGCCGGCTATATGTAATTGCCTTATTCGTATGTAATCTAATAAAAGTACGAGGTGTGGCTAGAAAAAAACCGGACTAGTACTGGTGAAACAATAAAACGAATGCAATAAGGCTGAAAGTCGCGTGGCCTGTCACGTGACTCTCGCTCCGCCTACTGCTCGAGTTTCATCTGCCTCCTGCACTCAGTCTGCCCGTGGCGTCTGTTTTAAGTAGTTGACGTTTTGTCTGTGCGTCGGAAAATGTTGAGTGTACAGAAAGAACAGCGTGTTAACATCAAATTCTGTTTCAAACTAGGAAAATCTGCAAGTGAAACGTTTGTAATGTTACAACAAGTGTACGGCGATGATTGTTTATCGCGAACACAAGTGTTTGAGTGGTTTAAACGATTTAAAGATGGCCGCGAAGACACCAGTGATGACACTCGCACTGGCAGACCATTGTCAGCAAAAACTGATGCAAATATTGAAAAAATCGGTAAACTTGTTCGACAAGATCGCCGTTTGACAATCAGAGCAGTGTCTGAGTTAACAGGAGTTGACAAGGAAAGTGTCGAACAAGTTTCCCGATTTTTTCAATGTTTGCATCAGTTTTTGCTGACAATGGTCTGCCAGTGCGAGTGTCATCACTGGTGTCTTCGCGGCCATCTTTAAATCGTTTAAACCACTCAAACACTTGTGTTCGCGATAAACAATCATCGCCGTACACTTGTTGTAACATTACAAACGTTTCACTTGCAGATTTTCCTAGTTTGAAACAAAATTTGATGTTAACACGCTGTTCTTTCTGTACACTCAACATTTTCCGACGCACAGACAAAACGTCAACTACTTAAAACAGACGCCACGGGCAGACTGAGTGCAGGAGGCAGATGAAACTCGAGCAGTAGGCGGAGCGAGAGTCACGTGACAGGCCACGCGACTTTCAGCCTTATTGCATTCGTTTTATTGTTTCACCAGTACTAGTCCGGTTTTTTTCTAGCCACACCTCGTATACATAATTTTCAGTGTTCAATGTGTGGTACTATAATAGCCGTTGATACAAGTATGAGACATATTTAACTGGTACAGTCACGAATTTTAGTTGGTAAAATAATTGATTTATTTAAAATTTATTTATTAACAAAAGTGATCCAACACGGTAGGACAAGCCTAGTAAACAAAGGTCTGGGATGGCGAGTTGGCAGCAAACTTATCATCCTGGCACCTTTCTTGGAACCCCCCCAGGATTGAAAGGTACAAACTGGAGTGAAAGGTACTGCGAAGAGCATATGTTAAGTGACTAAACCACCTCTGAATGTTACAGCATGCAAACTTAACGAGGATACACTACATCATTGTCGGTATTTCCGTATGCAGTAGTCTAATATCAATATACAGGTTCTTGCAGCGTACAGTTCCACGCCGCTCTGTTATGACTTCGCTGAAACTCCAAATTTGCATTTTTATGACGAGTAAGTGAATGAAGTACGAAAACACAGCATATTCTGTGAAAAATTATTGTGTAAGTATTGCATGTGTTAACATACTATTTAACACGTTATACCACGGAAACTAGTTACCGCACGAGTACCAAACGTAGTAGCATTAATGTCAAGGATGTGGCATTTTTCTACTACTCATGTAGAGGGTCTCACTTTTTGTTCATTAGGGTCCATTACCACTTTTCTCGCCACGTAGACGTCCTGTCAAAATCATTCTGATTACTAGACAGGAAATGACGGTAACATCCACAAACAAACTAAAATGGCTACTCAGATTGTTTCTCAAACCTTTTATGATTTAGTTTTAGTTATGTCATGTTCCGTAGACCATTTTCCCGATCATTTTATCGATATGATGTGGAACAGGACAGATTACAAGATATATATATATATATATATATATATATATATATATATATATATATATATACAAACATGAATAGCGCTAATATTATTATTACTGAAATTTTTAGTTCTACACGTGCTACTGCATTTAGAGGTACAATCTTTTTTTTTACCATTTCTGAAACAGAAACTCGTCCATGGAGTAGAAGGAGTTGTCCAAAAGAAATGATTTTAAGCTAGATTTAAAACCTGATCTGCTACCCGCCAGACACACTATGTTGTTGGGCAAATGATCAAAGATTTTTGTTGCTGAATAGTGTACTTCTTTTTAAGCAACTGACAGCTTCAATAACGGATAGGAAAGGTCATTTTTCCCTCTAGTGTTGTACGAATGAACATCACTGTTCCTCGCCAATTGAGATGATTATTTGTAACGAATTTCATTAGCGTATATATGTACTCTGATGGTGCAGTTAAAATACCTAACTACTTGAAAAGGTGCCTATATGACGTCTTTGGGTGAACACCACTAATTATTCTCACTGCTCTCTATTGTGCAATCAGTATTTTATGTCTAAGTGGTGAGTTACCCCAGAAAACTATTCCATAAGACATTATTGAGTGGAAATATGCAAAGTACGTTAGGAGACTGATCTGTTTATTACCAAGACTAGCGACTGTACGAAGAGTGAAAGAAGCTGAACTTAGTTGTTTGAGAAGCTCAGTAATATGCTTCTTCCAGTTCAAGTTGTCATCAATGTGAACACCCAAAAATTTGGAGAAATGTACCCTGTTAACTGAGCCTTGTCCATATGCTATATCAATTGTCGGTATGACTATTCGGTGTACAGAACTGGATATAGTGAGTCCATTTTCTGAGAACCACTTGATAATTCTTTGAGAGACATCCTTAACAATATCTTCAGCTGCTTTTTCTGGAATGGGATTTATTATAACACTCGTGTCACCTACAAAAAGCACTAGTTCCGCTTGCTGAACGTTAAATGGGAGGTCATTCACATGAATCAGAAACAGCAGAGAACCTAAAATTGAACTCTGTGGGACTCCCTTTGTGATAACGCCACATTCACTAGCATTTACCACCCTCCCAACATTATTTGTGCTATTCAGCACAACTTGTTGCTTTCTGTTCATTAAGTATGATTCAAACGAGCTGTGTGTACTGCCTTCAGTTCCATAAAACCTGAGTTTTTCTAAGAGTGTGTTATGATCCACATAGTCAAATGCCTTGGAGAGACCACAAAAAATACCAAATGGCGATAATTTGTTATTTAGGGCTTGTACTATTTGACGGGTAAATGTGTAGATAGCATTCTCAGTCGAGTAACTTTTCCGGAATCCGAACTGTGACATGGTAAATTATTTTCACTTAAATGTGAGACTACTCTTGAATACATAACATTTTCGAATATTTTAAAAAATGAGGTCAGCAATGAGATTGGTCTATAATTATTTGAGTCACTCTCGTCCCCTTTCTTATGAAGAGATTCGACAATTGCGTATTTCAATTTGTCCTCAAAAATTCCCTGTGCCAGCGAAGCATTACATATATCGCTTAGGACTCCACTTATTAAATTACAACAACGCTTCAGAATTCTGTTAGAGACTCCATCAACAGCACATGAGCTCTTGTTTTTCAATATATTTATAATTCCCTTAATTTCAGTCGGGGATGTTGGTGCTATTTCTAAAGGCCTAAAGTCCTGGGGAATGACATTTGCAACATATTTTGTTTTGCTTCTTCAACTGAACCCTTTAACCCTATTTTTGCTGCTACATTCAGAAAGTGATTATTAAAAATACTTGCAACTTGTGAATTATCACTCACAACATCATCATTTAGCACAGTCAGGCTGCCCCGTCTCCCGTTTGCCAATATTCCATATAATTTTAATCTTGTTATCCGCATTATTAATTTCTGTCAGAACACATAAGCTTCTCGACTTCTTAGTGACTTTCCTTAAAATATTACAGTATCTTTTGTAGTGAGCAAGTAACGTCGGATCCTGATTTATTCTGACCTGTCCATATATTTCCCTCTTCCTCTTACACGATATCTTCATTCCCTTAGTAATCCAGGGCTTACTTGACTTTGTAATGGTTTTTTTTAATAATGTTTCAGGAAAGCAACTCGCAAATACTGAGACAAATTTACGGGGGAATAACTGAATTTGGCATCAGCATCATTTTCTGTGTCTGCTTCATCCCATTCTACCTCTTCTAGGCTGCACTTAAAGCTCTCTATCCTGTTCGCATTAATAAACCTCCTTGCTTTGTATGAACGCCTGAATCCTGTAAGGTGCTATATGTTTTATTTCCATTAACTGTGCATCATGATCAGATAGCCCATTAACAACTGGGTACACGTTAATTGTTTCTACCTGAGCACTGTCTATGAAAACGTTATCGATAAAAGACCTACTATCCTGCTGCACACGAGTTGGAAAATTTGCAACAGATGCCTGATTGTAACAACCAAACAAAGATTCTAGCTCATTTTTCCTATCCGTATCTATTAAGAAAAGCAAAACATAGGTACAAAGAAGGTAGCTGCGAAGAAACCATGGGTAACAGAAGAAATACTTCAGTTGATTGATGAAAGGAGGAAGTACAAACATGTTCCGGGAAAATCAGGAATACAGAAATACAAGTCGCTGAGGAATGAAATAAATAGGAAGTGCAGGGAAGCTAAGACGAAATGGCTGCGGGAAAAATGTTAAGACATCGAAAAAGATATGATTGTCGGAAGGACAGACTCAGCATACATGAAAGTCAAAACAACCTTTGGTGACATTAAAAGCAACGGTGGTAACATTAAGAGTGCAACGGGAATTCCACTGTTAAATGCAGAGGAGAGAGCAGATAGGTGGAAAGAATACATTGAAAGCCTCTATGAGGGTGAAGGTTTGTCTGATGTGATAGAAGAAGAAACAGGAGTCGATTTAGAAGAGATAGGGGATCCAGTATTGGAATTTAAAAGAGCTTTGGAGGACTTACGGTCAAATAAGGCAGAAGGGATAGATAACATTCCATCAGAATTTCTAAAATCATTGGGGTAAGTGGCAACAAAACGACTATTCACGTTGGTGTGTAGAATATATGAGTCTGGCGATATACCATCTGACTTTCGGAAAAGCATCATCCACACAATTCCGAAGACGGCAAGAGCTGATAAGTGCGAGAATTATAGCACAATAAGCTTAACAGCTCATGCATCGAAGTTGCTTACAAGAAAAATATACAGAAGAATGGAAAAGAAAATTGAGAATGCGCTAGGTGACAAGCAGTTTGGCTTTAGGAAAAGTAAAGGGACGAGAGAGGCAATTCTGACGTTACGGCTAATAATGGAAGCAAGGCTAAAGAAAAATGAAGACATTTTCATAAGATTTGTCGACCTGGAAAAAGCGTTCGACAATATAAAATGGTGCAAGCTGTTCGAGATTCTGAAAAACGTAGGGGTAAGCTATAGGGAGAGACGGGTCATACACAATATGTACAACAACCAAGAGGGAATAATAAGAGTGGACGATCAAGAACGAAGTGCTCGTATTAAGAAGCGTGTAAGACAAGGCTGTAGCCTTTCACCCCTACTCTTCAATCTGTACATCGAGGAAGCAATGACGGAAATAAAAGAAAGGTTCAGGAGTGGAATTGAAATACAAGGTGAAAGGATATCAATGATACGATTCGCTGATGACATTGCTATCCTGATTGAAAGTGAAGAAGAATTAAATGATCTGCTGAACGGAATGAACAGTCTAATGAGTACACAGTATGGTTTGAGAGTAAATCGGAGAAAGACGAAGGTAATGAGAAGTAGTATAAATGAGAACAGCGAGAAACTTGACATCAGGATTGATGGTCACAAAGTCAATGAAGTTAAGGAATTCTGCAACCTAGGCAGTAAAATAACCAATGACGGACGGAGCAAGGAGGACATCAAAAGCATACTCGCTATGGCAAAAAAGGCATTTCTGGCCAAGATAAGTCTACTAATATCAAATACCGGCCTTAATTTGAGGACGAAATTTCTGAGGATGTACGTCTGGAGTACAGCATTGTATGGTAGTGAAACATGGACTGTGGGAAAACCGGAACAGGAGAGAATCGAAGCATTTGAGATGTGGTGCTATAGACGAATGGTGAAACTTAGGTGGACTGATAAGGTAAGGAATGAGGAGGTTCTACACAGAATCGGAGAGGAAAGGAATATGTGGAAAACACTGATAAGGAGAAGGGACAGGATGATAGGACATCTGCTAAGACATGAGGGAATGACTTCCATGGTACTAGAGGGAGCTGTAGAGGGCAAAACTGTAGAGGAAGACAGAGATTGGAATACGTCAAGAAAATAACTGAGGACGTAGGTTGCAAGTGCTACTCTGTGATGAAGGGGTTAGGACAGGAAAGGAATTCGTGGCGGGCCGCATCAAACCAGTCAGTAGACTGATGACCAAAAAAAAATCTATTAAGAAATCTACATTAAAATCACCACAAACCACAAACTGCTTCTTTCTGTCTGACAGGTAGCTCAAACTAGGACCAGCAGAGGAGCTATAACACTTCCTTGAGAAACCTCAGGTCGGTGCCACTACGTAGCTTCCCCTCGTTACTACGTGCTGTGGCCTTTTTGACAGGAAATCATGTATACAGTCACATAGCTGAGACGGTACTTTATAGACCTGCAATTTGGCTACAAGTCGCTTGAGAGGAAGGCCATCAAGAATGCCTTCCGGAAACCTGAAAGAGTGGGCTCTGCTGAACAATGGTTTGGTTACAGGAAAGGATGGCGTTCGCCTCTGTCGTGCACAGCGCCTTGTGCCGAGATCTAGACGTGACGCGTGTCCAGTGAGGGCGTGGCCCCACGTGCTGGAGAAAGGCAACATTGACCTTGATGCGGCCTGGAGAGAGCCGCTCGCCGGCTAGGTCACTGGAACGCTGGCCTCTCCGCAGCTCACTCCAGATGGTTCTGCTTCAAGGCATAGCCCCGTGTGCACAAACAGTAACAACAGGCTCTTCACAGTGTTCAGTTCAGTGACGTTTGTCTTTATCAAATTGGATCTGTTTCCTATGATACATTTTTATCCCCTACACTCGATCTCGCCCCCCCCCCCCCCCCCCCGGGTCTCCTGGTCCCAAGGTCGCCATGGCGCCTGTGGCTGTGGCGCTGAGATAGTTGGCTTTTCAAGCCGGCTATCTGGGTAAGCACCCACGCCAGCAAAAGGTTGGCGACAGAAAGAAATCGCGCGTCATCGGTCACAGCCATTTGCGCTATGCAGTGACAGATGTTGCTGTTTCGTGTATAAATGCGGAAACTAGTAACATTTATTTAGTCAGCACAATGTCTTGGTTAAATGAGTATTTAAGCACGGGACAACATGGTTCAATACAGTACGATGGAGGAACTTTATATCCAGGACCGGTGGACGATATTGAAATGGCGGAACGGGGAAACGTTTTTAATGTTAATGGGAGTAATAGTATAAGGACAATGTTTCGCAAAGATGCTGCACATGAAATTAGGTATGGAGAAAATCCAGCATACGATGGTTTAGACGAAGAAGTTGTTGAATTTGAAATGGAGCCAAGGCCAACAGAAGACGTAAATACTGGATTGCGCCAGCGTCGTCAATATCAGCACGGTGAAGAAGGTCACACAGCAATAGAAACAGATGCATCTGAAAATACGCCAATTTTATCTCGGGCAGCGGAAACAGCAGTTGATGGCGCGACCTTAAGCACCTCGTTATCTACAGGTCAAATAGCTGGAGCTGCTGGTGTAACAGCTTTAGCAGGTGCAAGAGTAGCGTACGGCGGTACAAAATTAGTTGAAAGAGTAAAAAATAAAGGATTAACATTACCTGGTAGTGATTACGTGGGACCTGGAAATCCTATAAATATAGATGCACCACGAAGTGGAGCTGATGCCATTGCTAAAGAACACGACGTTGGGTACGAAGGAAGCTCGAGAACGTGTCTTTACGGAAGAAGAATTTAGACAACGAGTGCAGCAGTTGGATGCTAAAGCCATTGTTGACTTTGCTATTGATTGGAGTCATACACGCAATTGGCATTCTTTTGCAGGAAAGTACGGATTGAAACTGAAAACATTTGTGGAAAAGAAACCTGACAAAGTGTTATACCCGAAAAAACCTGATGCCAAACAACAAGGTATGTACATTTATTTATGTTTTACATACACTCCTGGAAATGGAAAAAAGAACACATTGACACCGGTGTGTCAGACCCACCATACTTGCTCCGGACACTGCGAGAGGGCTGTACAAGCAATGATCACACGCACGGCACAGCGGACACACCAGGAACCGCGGTGTTGGCCGTCGAATGGCGCTAGTTGCGCAGCATTTGTGCACCGCCGCCGTCAGTGTCAGCCAGTTTGCCGTGGCATACGGAGCTCCATCGCAGTCTTTAACACTGGTAGCATGCCGCGACAGCGTGGACGTGAACCGTATGTGCAGTTGACGGACTTTGAGCGAGGGCGTATAGTGGGCATGCGGGAGGCCGGGTGGACGTACCGCCGAATTGCTCAACACGTGGGGCGTGAGGTCTCCACAGTACATCGATGTTGTCGCCAGTGGTCGGCGGAAGGTGCACGTGCCCGTCGACCTGGGACCGGACCGCAGCGACGCACGGATGCACGCCAAGACCGTAGGATCCTACGCAGTGCCGTAGGGGACCGCACCGCCACTTCCCAGCAAATTAGGGACACTGTTGCTCCTGGGGTATCGGCGAGGACCATTCGCAACCGTCTCCATGAAGCTGGGCTACGGTCCCGCACACCGTTAGGCCGTCTTCCGCTCACGCCCCAACATCGTGCAGCCCGCCTCCAGTGGTGTCGCGACAGGCGTGAATGGAGGGACGAATGGAGACGTGTCGTCTTCAGCGATGAGAGTCGCTTCTGCCTTGGTGCCAATGATGGTCGTATGCGTGTTTGGCGCCGTGCAGGTGAGCGCCACAATCAGGACTGCATACGACCGAGGCACACAGGGCCAACACCCGGCATCATGGTGTGGGGAGCGATCTCCTACACTGGCCGTACACCACTGGTGATCGTCGAGGGGACACTGAATAGTGCACGGTACGTCCAAACCGTCATCGAACCCATCGTTCCACCATTCCTAGACCGGCAAGGGAACTTGCTGTTCCAACAGGACAATGCACGTCCGCATGTATCCCGTGCCACCCAACGTGCTCTAGAAGGTGTAAGTCAACTACCCTGGCCAGCAAGATCTCCGGATCTGTCCCCCATTGAGCATGTTTGGGACTGGATGAAGCGTCGTCTCACGCGGTCTGCACGTCCAGCACGAACGCTGGTCCAACTGAGGCGCCAGGTGGAAATGGCATGGCAAGCCGTTCCACAGGACTACATCCAGCATCTCTACGATCGTCTCCATGGGAGAATAGCAGCCTGCATTGCTGCGAAAGGTGGATATACACTGTACTAGTGCCGACATTGTGCATGCTCTGTTGCCTGTGTCTATGTGCCTGTGGTTCTGTCAGTGTGATCATGTGATGTATCTGACCCCAGGAATGTGTCAATAAAGTTTCCCGTTCCTGGGACAATGAATTCACGGTGTTCTTATTTCAATTTCCAGGAGTGTATATAATGTATATATAATATTCAGATAATAGTAATAATAACGTTTCTTGCCTTCGCCAGAATTACGATTGGCCTCCTTGGGAACGTACAAATTGGAATGAAATGCATGCAGCCCAGAAACGTTATGCTTATGAACAGTGGATAATGTCGTGTGTACGTCGTGGTTTGCCTGTAGATCACGAGCGGCCATCAACGTCAATAGCATCAACGAGCGACCGTGGGACGGATCACGACGAGATCGAATATTCCGAAGACGAACCAGAAGATCACAATCCAGGTGTTCCATTAGTTCCATATTCCGACTCTGATACAAATATGAGTGCTATGGATGTAGATTCAGGAAAACGTGCAGGACAATCGCAAAAGGGAAACAGTGCAAAGAAAAGTAAAAAGACGCTTCCGGGTACTGCAGCGCCATCAGCGAATGGAATGGGTTATTCGGCTAACACACGTGATGTACCGTTACCTGCGACATCAATATTAGATACGGGAAATATTACTACGCATAGAAAAGTGCACAGATTTTTTACATATGGCTTAGCATATAAAGTTATTACTCATTCTGATGCTGTATTTATAGTTACTCCTTTGGCTGAAATTCCTGTTGATAGACCATTTCTGTACATGACTCCGCCTGAATTCGATTTATTGCCAAACGGTAGTAGAATTGTTCACTGCTCAGCAAAAGTAATTGCTCGAAATCCTAGGATTGCTTTTCCTACCCTTTCCAGTGAAACAGAACTTGCAACTTTAAATCAAAATAAAAATATGATTACTAGTTTGGGTATTAATTTAAAAATACCTGGTGTTAACGTAAAGCCTACTGCATTTGGTAACTCAGCTTCTATGGAAACAACTAGTATAGACCATAAACGTGATTTTTCGCCTATTTGGAAATCATGGTATGAGTATAAAAATGATGAGGGCGACTTTTTAACTACAGTTCCTGCACATCAATTTGGGCAACCCATTAACTTAAAATACTATTATGCGTGTGTAACAAGTACAAAAGAAAAAGGTCTACAGAATTGGGGTTGGAAATGTGTACAATCATGTGTTTCAGAGGTAGATGCAGATGCTCGTACTGGCAGTATTATTGTTAATTACGAATAAAAACCTACTTTAGGTTTTCTTAAAATCCCAAACCCAGCTAGTATTGATATTTTCCCAATAACATCTACTGCCCAGGGTGCACCTCAACGGAACACAATCAATGGTGATACGCACTCCACTCCATTCGTAACATGTGATAATTTTTCTACAACACCATTTGAACCAGCACAACGATCGCACGGTCTTACAACAGTTTACTAGTCTCGATTCTTATGAATCGTCATCACTGTTACGAAAGTAACTCGTCCAACAGTCACCGATACAGGTCACTTCACAACATGAGTTTCTGTCAAATGACCAAGGTAGGCGTTACGTGACTGTTGGACGTACTAGTTTCGTGCCAGGCTTTCTGTGTAAGATATAGTTCGGCCTAATGGAATTATAGCTCCTCTCTGTTGCGAAACTCGTCATGATATCTTTTCTTATCTGCCCACCCCTTTCCATTCTAGTGCCCTAGTAACCAGTCCTCCTCCTTCTTTCCTTCCTTCCTTCCTTGTTCTTCCTCTCCTAGTTCGTCATCTCTCTTCCATTTTCTTTTGCCCTTCCTAATATGATAACGAGATGAAAGGATATCAGTGATAACACTACGGTCCTCAGCGAAAGTGAGGAAGAATTTCACGATGTGTGAAATACAATGATCAACTTAATGAGCACATTCCACGAATTGAGAAGAAACCTAAGAAAGAAGAAAATAATTAGGAGTAGTAGAAATGAAATTGACAATGAAATTAACGTAAAAAATGGACGATGGGAAGACCGGAAAAGGAGATGAAGCTTTTGAAATGTGGACTACAGAAGTAGTGCGAAAATTAGGTGGTCTGATACCATAAGAAAGAGGAGATTCTTTGCAGAGTCAATGAGGAAAGTAACATCTGGAAAACAATGACAAGATGAAGCGACGGGATGATAGGGCATGTGTTAGGATATCAGTGAATACCTTCCATTGTGCTAAAAGAAACAGCAGACGGTAAAAATTGCAGAGGAAGACATAGGTTGCAAAATATAAATAATTGAGGACGTAGGTTGCGAGTACTAATCTGAGACGAAGACGTTCGTGGCGGGGCCGCATCAAATCAGTCTGAAGACATGACCCAACATGCAGGGTGTATAAAAGTCTTTGCATAAAATGTCTGTGGATGACAGATCACGTCGTGGCGGACAACTTTTGTTAGAGAAAAGTAGTTTCCTGCTGATTCTAGGTGAAACTAGACGTCTTTTCGCATTCTCTGGCCCTTAGAGGAGAAGATTTCAACCGAACTAGCAGTTGCTACAAATCAGGTGTTTTCCTCACTACCTACCCCAGTAAACTGATAGGATGATTTTCAGCAAGAAAACAGTATGAATCATTGCCTGTAAATGGAGAAAGGTATTTTAGAAGCGAATCGGGAAAATCAAGTTTGCTCAGTCGACGCTCTTTGACGAGGAGCTGATGAATGGGTTATGGCAGTGCCTACCCTCCGCCGCTTCTCAGGGGCATAACCGGCACGGAAGGACGCCGAGCATCGATGGGAAGCGTCAGTGAACATTGTGTCTCTAACACCCTCCGCCAGGCACTTAAAATGTGATTTGCAGAGTATCCGTATAGATGTAGAACAAAAGTTGTTCCTCCCAGCGTAATCTATTACCCCTGCCACCCATGAGAACTGGACTCCCGCTGCCACATTCGTGTTACGCCATTCAGATGGTCTAACGAAATAATAAAATCTGTGCAGACAGGTCTGAAAGCAGGCACTGGTTATTCTGGGAGGGTCATCTCATTTTGCCGAATCCCCGTAGGTTGCCTAATTGCTACGTGATACATCTGCAACAATTTCAACACTTCACTGCTTCCTTCAGTGTCGAATTTTTATTCTAGATGTCACGCAGATAGGGTTGTCAGGTCCAAAAATAGAAAAGCCAGACTCGCCATTATATTTGCTCTGAAAGCCAGACAAACTATTTTAAATAGAAATCGTCATTTGGGTACCTCCAATCCTTCATTAGTAATCAATTACAGCCAGTTTTTTGCTACATCAATCTTAAAGCAATCAGTAAACAGACTATAATTTGGCAGTTATGCTTTTTACTGCTTCTAAGAGAATCTTAAGTCAAAATAAAGTAAAAGTTCTTTATTACTCAAAATAAACAGTTACCTACTCTTTTGGGACGGGAAACGACACGATATTCAGTAACTTTGGGATTTTAATCGGATTTTTTTTTTGTCGCATGAGTTTCATTAAAATTGGCCACTGATCAAAGAGTTTGTCATTCAACTTTGCTCCTTTTTTCACAAAAATATCTACAGTTTCTGCTACTTGTTGTCAGATAGTACTACATTCACATATCTAGAATTTTAAGTAGCCTTTGGAATTAAGTAGCCTATATATACAGATAACCAGATGGCAGTTATAACAGTCGAGGGACATGAAAGGCAATCAGTGGTTGGGAAGGGAGTGAGACATGGTTGTAACCTATTCCCGATGTTATTCAATCTGTATACTGAGCAAGCAGTAAAGGAAACAAAAGAAAAATTCCGAGTAGGTATTAAAGACCATGGAGAATAAATAAAAACGTTGAGGCTCGCCGATGACATTGTAATTCTGTCAGACACAGCAAAGGACTTGCAAGAGCAGTTGAACGGAATGGACAGTGTCTTGAAAGGAGGATATAGATGAACATCAACAAAAGCAAAACGAGGATAATGGATTGTGGTCGAATTAAATCGGGTGATGCTGAGGGAATTAGATTAGGAAATGAGACACTTAAAGTAGTATAGGAGTTTTGCTATTTAGGGAGTAAAATAACTGATGATGGTCGAAGTAGAGAGGATATAAAATGTAGACTGGCAATGGCAAGGAAATCGTTTCTGAAGAAGAGAAATTTGTTAACATCGAGTATAGATTTAAGTGTCAGGAAGTCGTTTCTGAAAGTATTTGTATGGAGTGTAGCCATGTATGGAAGTGAAACGTGGACGATAAATAGTTTAGACAAGAAGAGAATAGAAGCTTTCGAAATGTGGTGCTACAGAAGAATGCTGAAGATTAGATAGGGAAGATCACATAACCAACGAAAAAGATATTGAATAGGATTGGAGAGAAGAGAAATTTGAGGCACAACTTGACTAGAAGAAGGAATCGGTTGGTAGGGCATGTTCTGAGGCACTAAGGGATCACCAATTTAGTTTTGGAGGGCAGCGTGGAGGGTAAAAATCGTAGAGGGAGACCAAGAGATGAATACACTAAGCAGATTCAGAAGGATGTAGGTTGCAGTAGGTACTGGGAGATGAGGAAACTTGCACAGGACAGAGTAGCATGGAGAGCTTCATCAAACCAGTCTCTGGACTGAAGACCACAACAGCACAAGGCCAGATCAGTCAATCATCCAGACTGTTGGCCCCGCAACTGATGAAAAGGCTGCTGCCCCTCTTCAGCAATCACACGTTTGTCTGGCGTCTCAACAGATACCCCTCCGTTGTGGTTGAACCTACAGTACGGCTATCTGTATCGCTGAGGCACGCAAGCCTTCCCACCAACGGCAAGGTCCATGGTTCATGGGGGTGGGGAGATTATTATAATTGTATTTTGAATTTGTATAGCTATTTGGCTTCGATAAAATTATTATTAAAAATCTATCAAAAGGCGAACAGGCCGGTCTTTTATACACTACTGGCCATTAAAATTGCTACACCACGAAGATGACGTGCTACAGACGTGAAATTTAGCCGACAGGAAGAAGATGCTGTGATATGCAAATGGTTAGCTTTCCAGAGCATTGACACAAGGTTGGCGCCGGTGGCAACACCTACAACGAGCTGACACGAGGAAAGTTTCCATCCGATTTCTCAAACACAAACAGAAGTTGACCAGCGTTGCCTGGTGAAACGTTGCTGTGATGCCTCGTGTAAGGCGGAGAAATGCGTACCATTGCAGGCCGAAGTGGCCGCGCGGTTCTGGCGCTGCAGTCTGGAACCGCGAGACCGCTACGGTCGCAGGTTCGAATCCTGCCTCGGGCATGGATGTGTTTGATGTCATTAGGTTGGTTAGGTTTAACTAGTTCTAAGTTCTAGGGGACTAATGACCTCAGCAGTTGAGTCCCATAGTGCTCAGAGCCATTTGAACCATTTTTGAACGTACCATCACGTTTCCGACGATGATAAAGGTCGGATTGTAGCGTATCGCGATTGCGGTTTATCGTGTCGCGACATTGCTGCTTGCGTTGGTCGAGATCCAATGACTGTTAGCAGAATATGGAATCGGTGGGTTCAGGAGGGTAATACGGAACGCCGTGCTGGATCCCATCGGCCTCGTATCACTAGCAGTCGAGATGACAGGCATCTTATCCGCATGGCTGTAACGGGTCGTGCAGCCACGTCTCGATCGCTGAGTCAAGAGATGGGGACGTTTGCAAGACGACAACAATCTGCACGAACAGTTCGACGACGTTTGCAGCGGCATGTACTATCAGCTCGGAGACCATGGCTGCGGATACACTTGACGCTGCATCACAGACAGGAGCGCCGGCGATGGAGAACTCAACGACGAAGCTGGGTGCACGAATGGCAAAACGTCAATTTTTCGGATGAATCCAGGTTAGGTTATGTTTAGAGCATCATGATGGTCGCATCCGTGTTTGGCAACATCGCGGTGAACTCACATTGGAAGCGTGTATTCGTCATCGCCATACTGGCGTATCACCCGACGTGATGGTATGGGGTGCCATTGGTTACACGTCCCGGTCACCTCTTGTTCGCATTGACGGCACTTTGAACAGTGGACGCTACATTTCAAATGTGTTACGACCCCTGGATCTACCCTTCATTCGACCCCTGTGAAACCCTACATTCCAGCAGGAAAATGCACGACCGCGTGTTGCAGGTAGTATACGGGCCTTTCTGGATACAGAAAACGTTCGACTCCTGCCCTGGCCAGCACATTCTCCAGATCTCTCACCAATTGAATACGACTGGTCAATGGTGGCCGAGCAACTGGCTCGTCACAATACGCCACTCATTACTCCTGATGAACTGTGGTATCGTGTTGAAGCTGCATGGGCAGCTGTACCTGTACACGCCATCCAAGCTCTGTTTGACTCAATGCCGAGGCGTATCAAGGCCGTTATTACGGGCAGAGGTGGTTGTTCTGGGTACTGATTTCTCAGGATCTAAGCCCCCAAATTGCGTGATAATGTAATAGCATGTCAGTTCTCGTATAATACAGGCTGATTCAAAAACAATACCACAACTTTAGGAATTTAAAAATCTGCAACGACAAAAGGCAGAGCTAAGCACTATCTGTCGGGAATTAAGTGAGCTATAAAGTTTAATTTAGTTGTACATTTGTTCGCTTGAGGCGCTGTTGACTAGGCGTCAGCGTCAGTTGATGCTAAGATGGCGACCGCTCAACAGAAAGCTTTTTGTGTTATTGAGTACGGCAGAAGTGACTCGACGACAGTTGTTCAGCGTGCATTTCGAACGAAGTACGGTGTTAAACCTCCTGATAGGTGGTGTATTAAACGTTGGTATAAACAGTTTACAGAGAATGGGTGTTTGTGCAAAGGGAAAAGTTCTGGACGGCCGAGAACGAGTGATGAAAATGTAGCACGCATCCAACAAGCATTTGTTCGCAGCCCAGGAAAATCGACTCGCAGAGCTAGCAGAGAGCTGCAAATTCCACAATCAACTGTATGGAGAGTCCTACAAAAGAGGTTAGTTATGAAACCTGAACGTCAACTACCCGAGGCGATGGATCGGCCGCGAGGCATCCCGTGACAGAGCACTTCATCACTGGCCTCCAAGAAGCCCTGATCTTACCTCCTGCGATTTTTTGTTATGGGGGTATGTTAAGGATATGGTGTTTCGGCCACCTCTCCCAGCCACCATTGATGATTTGAAACGAGAAATAACAGCAGTTATCCAAACTGTTACGCCTGATATGCTACAGAGAGTGTGGAACGCGTTGGAGTATCGGGTTGATATTGCTCGTGTGTTTGGAGGGAGCCATATTGAACATCTATGAACTTGTTTTTGTGTGAAAAAAAACCTTTTTAAATACTCTTTGTAATGATGTACAACAGAAGGTTATATTATGTTTCTTTCATTAAATACACATTTTTAAAGTTGTGGTATTCTTTTTGAATCACCCTGTATATTTGTCCAATGAATACCCGTTTATCGTCTGTATTTCTTCATGGTGTAGCAATTTTAATGGCCAGTAGTGTACATTTGGCCGGACATGACTGTAAAAAGCTGGACATGTCCGGATAAGGTGGACATCTGGCAATCCTACACACACAACGTGTTGTTACTGTCATCACGGAAGCCTTACTCCGATTACATCCGGTTCTCGTCTCACAGCGCTACAGCGTTCCTCAGCATTCGCGCGAAGAGGCGGATGGGAAGCGCCGGAAAGAGAAGGGACGACGGTCGGCGGCGTCTCTTTAAAGAGCAGGAGGATGCCGGGAAACAAACGCCGAGGCACGAGAGCGGTGGCCGGCCGCGATAGGGGTTGTCCGTTGTTGATGGGGGAGGGGGGGGGGGCAACGGTGTGGTGGAGCGGGGAGAGCGGCGGGAGGGGAGGGTGTGTGTAGCGGTGGCTGGCAGCTTTCCAGCCGCAAGTGGACCGCTATACGCCGGCCCGACAAGCGAGCCGGCCGGTCGATGGATCGATAATACCAGCGCTAATCCGCGCTGTGACAGCGGTACGCAGAGCGTGCGGTACAACAAACAGCGGCGCGGGCGTGTACTGGCTGCTGCATCTCCGATCGAGCTAGCGCGCTGGTTTATGTGCTGCAGGAGCACGTTTCAAGTCACCAAACAGCCATCCTACGTCTATTCTTCTTCTCCTTCACCGAAGAGGACTAACAGGAGATACTGAAGGGTAGCACAAATGGTGACACAATAGTGTAACCGACGGGAGAGCGTCACAGAGATGCTGCTAAACGAGAGGTGGTGGGACGCTTGAATATAGACAGATGCAAAAGTTGTCTCGCGAAAGCCTGCTTTTCAATGATCAGTATTACGAATACGAGTTGTGGCTAGAAAAAAACCGGACTAGTACTGGTGAAACAATAAAACGAATGCAATAAGGCTGAAAGTCGCGTGGCCTGTCACGTGACTCTCGCTCCGCCTACTGCTCGAGTTTCATCTGCCTCCTGCACTCAGTCTGCCCGTGGCGTCTGTTTTAAGTAGTTGACGTTTTGTCTGTGCGTCGGAAAATGTTGAGTGTACAGAACGAACAGCGTGTTAACATCAAATTTTCTTTCAAACTAGGAAAATCTGCAAGTGAAACGTTTGTAATGTTACAACAAGTGTACGACGATGATTGTTTATCGCGAACACAAGTGTTTGATTGGTTTAAACGATTTAAAGATGGTCGCGAAGGCACCAGTGATGACACTCGCACTGGCAGACCATTGTCAGCAAAAACTGATGGAAACATTGAAAAAATCGGTAAACTTGTTCGACACTTTCCTTGTCAACTCCTGTTAACTCAGACACTGCTCTGATTGTTAAACGGCGATCTTGTCGAACAAGTTTACCGATTTTTTCAATGTTTGCATCAGTTTTTGCTGACAACGGTCTGCCAGTGCGAGTGTCATCACTGGTGTCTTCGCGGCCATCTTTAAATCGTTTAAACCACTCAAACACTTGTGTTCGCGATAAACAATCATCGCCGTACACTTGTTGTAACATTACAAACGTTTCACTTGCAGATTTTCCTAGTTTGAAACAAAATTTGATGTTAACACGCTGTTCTTTCTGTACACTCAACATTTTCCGACGCACAGACAAAACGTCAACTATTTAAAACAGACGCCACGGGCAGACTGAGTGCAGGAGGCAGATGAAACTCGAGCAGTAGGCGGAGAGAGAGTCACGTGACAGGCCACGCGACTTTCAGCCTTATTGCATTCGTTTTATTGTTTCACCAGTACTAGTCCGGTTTTTTTCTAGCCACACCTCGTAGAGTTTAGAAACAAGCTACTAACACCAAAGCCGGATGGATTGACCGAGCGCTTCAAGAGCGCATCAGAATTATTGTCACTTAACTATTTCTTTTTTAACACTGTAACTTTAGTAGTGTTTTTAATTTATTGCATTTTATTACTGTAATAGCTTGTACACCTGGGAAGTCCACTACAGACTCCGCCTTTGTAGTCAGTTTGTATGCATTCACCTTTGTATTTCATATCATAGAATTACAGAATTATGTAACTGACGAAAATGTTTACGCCTATAGTACCGATATCTAACGACGTTACCACACAAACATTTTGTGGCTTCTGTAGAACAGTTTGTTATGAACAATGCCGCTGTTAAGACAGAGTGCGCGAAACAACTCCCCCCCCCCCCCTTCTAACAGCCGTGTACCGCAAGTCTCTAGAGGAACGGAGGGTTCCAAATGATTGGAAAAGAGCACAGGTAGTCCCAGTCTTCAAGAAGGGTCGTCGAGCTCATGCGCAAAACTATAGACCTATATCTCTGACATCGATCTGTTGTAGAATTTTAGAACATGTTTTATGCTCACGTATCATGTCGTTTCTGGAAACCCAGAACCCAATCTGTAGGAATCAACATGGATTCCGGAAACAGCGATCGTGTGAGACCCAACTCGCTTTATTTGTTCATGAGACCCAGAAAATATTAGATACAGGCTCCCAGGTAGATGCTATTTTCCTTGACTTCCGGAAGGCGTTCGATACAGTTCCGCACCGTCGCCTGATAAACAAAGTAAGAGCTTACGGAATATCAGACCAGCTGTGTGGCTGGATTGAAGAGTTTTTAGCAAACAGAACACAGCATGTTGTTATCAATGGAGAGACGTCTACAGACGTTAAAGTAATCTCTGGCGTGCCACAGGGGAGTGTTATGGGACCATTGCTTTTCACAATATATATAAATGACCTAGTAGATAGTGTCGGAAGTTCCATGCGGCTTTTCGCGGATGATGCTGTAGTATACAGAGAAGTTGCAGCATTAGAAAATTGTAGCGAAATGCAGGAAGATCTGCAGTGGATAGGCACTTGGTGCAGGGAGTGGCAACTGTCCCTTAACATAGACAAATGTAATGTATTGCGAATACATAGAAAGAAGGATCCTTTATTGTATGATTATATGATAGCGGAACAAACACTGGTAGCAGTTACTTCTGTAAAATATCTGGGAGTATGCGTGCGGAACGATTTGAAGTGGAATGACCATATAAAATTAATTGTTGGTAAGGCGGGCACCAGGTTGAGAATCATAGGGAGAGTCCTTAGAAAATGTAGTCCATCAACAAAGGAGGTGGCTTACAAAACACTCGTTAGACCTATACTTGAGTATTGCTCATCAGTGTGGGATCCGTACCAGATCGGGTTGACGGAGGAGATAGAGAAGATGCAAAGAAGAGCGGCGCGTTTCGTCACAGGGTTATTTGGTAAGCGTGATAGCGTTACGGAGATGTTTAGCAAACTCAAGTGGTAGTCTGCAAGAGAGGCGCTCTGCATCGCGGTGTAGCTTGCTGTCCAGGTTTCGAGAGGGTGCGTTTCTGGATGAGGTACCGAATATATTGCTTCCCCCTACTTATACCTCCCGAGCAGATGACGAATGTAAAATTAGAGAGATTAGAGCGCGCACGGAGGCTTTCCGGCAGTCGTTCTTTCCGCGAACCATACGCGACTGGAACCGGAAAGGGAGGCAATGACAGTGGCACGTAAAGTGCCCTCCGCCACACACCGCTGGGTGGCTTGCGGAGTATACATGTAGATGTAGATGTAGATGACTCCAGCGTTACTGTGGCCTAATATACACTATACTATAAATATGTGCGAAGATGCTACGCTGTCTTTTGACAATGCCAGTATGGATACATTACATTAGGACATGTTTTTAAAACAGGTACACCTCGTCGAATTTAAAGCGCATGTTTTCCACATGTGTGTCAGTAATACTTTTCATTATGGCCTGTATTATTACGATGTGGACGATCGACTAGTCTTTCTGTTTTTTTCCCGTGTTGTGCTGCACATCTGAAGATGGTCATTGCTGACCGAAGGACATAAAAAACTTGTGATCATAGACAGAAATAAAGAAATTAATTCAGTCTGGCTGTGATTCGATCGCTCGTGCTCTGCCTCTACATCGACGCTGTGTCGCTCATGTCCCCTTCACCTCACAGTCCCACGCTATCTATCAGCTGTGGAATTACACCATTAAAGATATAAACGACAGTGTGAGCACAACCAGCATGCAAGCAAAGTACTTACCTTGCGAATGGAAGTGAAGCATGTGCAGAATCCACGACCTAGGAGAACGTTTATCTCAAATATATTACTTAAATAATTACGCTAAATGATACTTTGAGGATTAGCCTAATCAAATTATAAGGGTCCTTATATGGATAAAATTAAACGGACTTGGTATCACATCTGAAGCGATTGTTTACAGATCCCCCTTTATAAACGTGATTTAAAAATCATTCTCGTACCTGTCACGCGATTTCTTCTGTCTGTTGCAAGACGGCCTCCCTTCGAGAACACACTTTCACCCAAAACTGGATTTTTGGAAATTCAAAAGTCCGAAGAGTAATGGGTGTACTGTCCGCCGTTCGGATCACTATTGAAGTGGATTGCCTTGTCCCCGTACTAGGGGTTCTCGCGAATATTTGTTCTCTTCCACCATTGCAGCAGTTCTCGGGTGTGGATTTCACTGCAGGCTGGTAAACATTCATCAAATTCAACCCAGAGACAAGAACCAGTTTCGATGAATGAACCTGGGATTTTGCAATAAGCACGAACGCGACCCACACGTATTTCTCACAATGCTTAATCAGGTTTTAATTTATTTTCTCACTAGAACTTTTATCAGAAAATTCACGTAATTTGAACCGGACATCCAATAAAGTCACTTCTGCGAAAGTTGAATTTCCGTCTGTACTGCGAAATCGCCGGTTAGCTCTTCAGTTAATTTCTTGGAAATCTGCTGCACATCACCACAAATCTCAATGTTACTGACAAACCTGAAACACCATATTTTCAACGCTCGCCTAGGAAGTATGGCTTTCGATGCAATTATCACCCTTTCGCTGTTCATTTCCTCAATAAAGTCCTTGAAAACTTTCAACATCGCACAGTGTCGTCCGTATTGCTTGGAAGGTCAGGATAACTGACAGTTATAGAGACATCAGGGAATTCCTGACGTCAGGTATTCTTTGCTCCATATCAAAGGTTGAATTCCACTCCGTGATGCTATCCTGTTTTAGTGTCAAGACTAATTCTTTCAACTATTACTGCATCTATTTGAGTTTCGTACTAGTCTGCGAAATTATTATAAAGAATTCAACCTTTTTTTTTCACTTTATTCAGGATGAGTTGATTGGCACTGACTGCTGTGCTGTTCTGTCAATTGCTGATGTTGGTTGGATTATTCCGGGTTATCTTCCCAAGGAATGTCGAAAGGTGCGGGAGCAGGAGGTTCTAAACGCCTGACAAAAACACTACTGGTTGCATCATGTGAACATGATTAAACGTAGTTCCATTGTTAGATGATGTCGGCTTCTCTTTTTATCTTTTGCTTGTCGCTTTTAACCACGGTCTATTCAGATTAGATCATACGCTGTAAGTGCGCAAACCACTCAGTACTACTAATTACATAGTCCTACCATCTTTTAGTAATATTACTCAGTATTAACAGATTTTTCGAATGAGAGGCTTGGCGAATGAGGTCGTTGCCGAACAACAAACTGCGCGGCTTCGTCATGCTTCAACACTACATGAACGAACTACTTCATTTGACCACTTCACAGAAAGGCATATCAAAAATATTAGAAAAAGGACAGATTGCTATTCGCCGTAAGGAGGACACGAGGTGTTGCACACAGGGACAATGAAAAGACTGTTACACACATTAGGCTTCAGAAAAGAAAACACACACGTTCAAAAACTCGTACATTCACACAAGCAAGCACATATCACGCATACCTTGGGTCGGATTGTGCTACCCTGTGACTAGAGCTGTTATTTTCAAATATGTGAATGGTCAAAGCGTAGTAGAGGTGATGTACAAAGCCGAGTATGTTGAAATAGCATTTGTCCACCTGGAAAATGCGTTCGACAATGTAAAATGGTGCAAGATGTTCGAAATTCCGAGGAAAATAGGGGTAAGCAGTAGGGAGGGACCGGTAATATACAACATTTCCAAGAGCCAAGAGGGAATAACAAGAATGGAGGACCAAGGACGAATTGCTATGATTAAACAGGGTGTAAGACAGGGATGTAGTCTTTCACCCCTACTGTTCCATCTGTACATCGAAGAAGCAGTGATGGAAGTAAAAGAGAGGTTCAAAAATGGAATTAAAATTCAAGGTGAAAATATATAAATAACATGAGTCGCTTATGACATTCCTATCCTCAGTGAAAGCGTAGAAGACTTAGATGATCTGCTAAATGGAATGAATTTGGACTCTCAGTAAATCGAACAAGACTCAACTTCAAATCTCCATCGGATGCTTCTCCCTTCTTTCGGAGATTGGTTGAGATTGACCTCACAACAGAAATTTCTATCGAATTTGATTCCGATTGTCACTAAAAGGACGTGAGACTCGTCCACGGCACTTACTGATTAGGATCTTTTTAGGACCACCTTGCGCCGCGATAAATGGCAGCAAGTGGTCCACCAATCATTGTACACGCGTTGAACAGTTCAACACCGTCAAATCGAGCAACTTCATTCACGGTGTGGTCGCGGACACGTATAAACACGTTTGTGCATTTTGGCCATTCTGTCACATCTCCACTTCGACTGCGCTGGTTCCATACAGTAGACTGGTACTTTATTCTCGCGACTTAACGTCAGCTGTGGAGGTTCACACAGTTCCACAGGATTTTACAACAAACGAGTTGATTTACACAGCATACTTTAAGAAACATTTAGACTGTCTTCCTAGCCGAATTCCTTTACTAGAAGGAGGGGTACCGAAGTGTGACACGCTTTGAGGCATCGAGTAAAAGCTGTTTTAGCACCGGAAGGTGCGTTAAAGGGAAAATAAGATAAATACTAGTTTGAGTCCATTAGACAGACCAGTCACTTCGGGCGCAGAGAAAAAATTCTGACCCATTAAAGGACGTGAAATAAAAATGTCTGGGACCGCTGCTCTGTCCAATGGCTGTACTGGCCGATACTGCTCCAGATGGCACCGCTAGACTGGCGGCAGCCCCCTGGTGGCGAACGGAGGAACTGTGGTCCGCAATGGTCGTATGCGGGAATGGGGTGCCTGCACAGTCACTGACAGTCCGGAGGTGAAGGAAGTTAGTATTTACAGTACAAAAAACATTTAACACTGTCTAATAATGCAACATTGCGTCTACCTAACAGCTTTCATACTTTACGAGCATGCATAAATACAACATGTAATATAAATACTGGGCTAACCCTCCCGCAGGATTCCTCACGATAGAATTCCGCCTTATTAGCTCTTATGCCTTTCTCATCTGTCTGACTCCTCTCTCTCTATAATCTGTGTGTGTGCTACACCATACGCTACCTAACATGTTCCAGATTCCGCGCGTAAGATCTGGGCTCTTCCGGAACTCATACCTCGGATACTATTGGTGATAAAAAGGATTGGTCGACTGTTTTAGTAGTCCTTTGGCTAGGCATCATTTATATACCCAACAGAAGGATCTTCTTAGTGTTACCATGCTACAGTACAGGGTCAAAGAAGGAATGTTACTCACTTTCTCCTGCTTAGGCAAATGGAGCAGAGTAGCTGGTACTTTTTCCATTCGATGTGGACTCCGATGGACATTAAGGGGTTATGGAGGCACCATTAGTTCATGGGCGGTACCTTAGAAAACCCCAAAAAAGGCATTTTCACCGATTTTTCGTACCAAAACCTTGCTGCGGATTCCAAGACGACTATTCAAAGGAAATGCCTAAAATTTTAACGATAAATCCCTAAGATCCCGATCTCGAACAAACTTGAAAGTTTTCTTGGCATCTTCACATGTTTCCAAGACACAGAGGTTCAAAGTAACCTTACACATACAAACAATAAATAACCGCAGAAAATTGCTCAGATTTTAAGTGTGTTCTACAGGTATTTATCTAGAAATACCACCATATCCTTTCCATAAATCATTATCCCTTATCGAGAAACACTCCAAAAACATAGCTGTTGGGTACTAAACCAAGCGGCAGATACCAAGACGACTATGCATAGCAAATGCCCGTAATTTTTAATATACACTCCTGGAAATTGAAATAAGAACACCGTGAATTCATTGTCCCAGGAAGGGGAAACTTTATTGACACATTCCTGGGGTCAGATACATCACATGATCACACTGACAGAACCACAGGCACATAGACACAGGCAACAGAGCATGCACAATGTCGGCACTAGTACAGTGTATATCCACCTTTCGCAGCAATGCAGGCTGCTATTCTCCCATGGAGACGATCGTAGAGATGCTGGATGTAGTCCTGTGGAACGGCTTGCCATGCCATTTCCACCTGGCGCCTCAGTTGGACCAGCGTTCGCGCTGGACGTGCAGACCGCGTGAGACGACGCTTCATCCAGTCCCCAAACATGCTCAATGGGGGACAGATCCGGAGATCTTGCTGGCCAGGGTAGTTGACTTACACCTTCTAGAGCACGTTGGGTGGCACGGGATACATGCGGACGTGCACTGTCCTGTTGGAACAGCAAGTTCCCTTGCCGGTCTAGGAATGGTAGAACGATGGATTCGATGACAGGTTTGGATGTACCGTGCACTATTCAGTGTCCCCTCGACGATCACCAGTGGTGTACGGCCAGTCTAGGAGATCGCTCCCCAAACCATGATGCCGGGTGTTGGCCCTGTGTGCCTCGGTCGTATGCAGTCCTGATTGTGGCGCTCACCTGCACGGCGCCAAACACGCATACGACCATCATTGGCACCAAGGCAGAAGCGACTCTCATCGCTGAAGACGACACGTCTCCATTCGTCCCTCCATTCACGCCTGTCGCGACACCACTGGAGGCGGGCTGCACGATGTTGGGGCGTGAGCGGAAGACGGCCTAACGGTGTGCGGGACCGTAGCCCAGCTTCATGGAGACGGATGCGAATGGTCCTCGCCGATACCCCAGGAGCAACAGTGTCCCTAATTTGCTGGGAAGTGGCGGTGCGGTCCCCTACGGCACTGCGTAGGATCCTACGGTCTTGGCGTGCATCCGTGCGTCGCTGCGGTCCGGTCCCAGGTCGACGGGCACGTGCACCTTCCGCCGACCACTGGCGACAACATCGATGTACTGTGGAGACCTCACGCCCCACGTGTTGAGCAATTCGGCGGTACGTCCACCCGGCCTCCCGCATGCCCACTATACGCCCTCGCTCAAAGTCCGTCAACTGCACATACGGTTCACGTCCACGCTGTCGCGGCATGCTACCAGTGTTAAAGACTGCGATGGAGCTCCGTATGCCACGGCATACTGGCTGACACTGACGGCGGCGGTGCACAAATGCTGCGCAGCTGGAGCCATTCGACGGCCAACACCGCGGTTCCTGGTGTGTCCGCTGTGCCGTGCGTGTGATCATTGCTTGTACAGCCCTCTCGCAGTGTCCGGAGCAAGTATGGTGGGTCTGACACACCGGTGTCAATGTGTTCTTTTTTCCATTTCCAGGAGTGTATATTGGTAAGACCCAGATTTTGAGGAAATTTTAAAATTTCCGTTATATCTTAACCCGTTTCAGAGATACAGAAGTTACCTACTCGTACATCTAAAATACGCATGTAAAATCCGGTGTGAGACGAAAACTTAGTTTATAAAGTGACGTAACATAGATAAATACGCTGTAAAGCACCTCCATTACCATCGAAAAGATTTTGTGAACCCCATGTTGTAGTCCTGAAGCACATGCAAAACTTTTGTGCGCGTTAAGTCCGGTCTGAGTCGTAAAGTTATTTCAATTTCACATAAGTTAGCTATGAGTGACATTCCCTGCTGTGGCGGGGAAACGAAAAGAAACAGTGGAAAAATGCTCCTATCGGAGCACAAAAAAGCCGAATATATTCCTGCTTGAAAGAATCTGACTGAAAAGTGGGGCACCAGCTGCCTCAGTCTACCTTTCTCAGCGGCTTTAATATTTGCCCAAAACTTTTAGCATGCTACCATATTCGGGCTTTTTATACTGAGGAGAGAAGACACCAGAAGTAGCAAAGAGACTGAAAAATAATAAATACTGTAAGATACTAGTGGCTATGATACAGAAAGAGCCGGCCGTGGTAGCCGAGCGGTTCTAGGCGCTTCAGTCTGGAACCACGCGGCTGCTACGGTCGCAGGTTCGAATCCTGCCTCGGACATGGATGTGTGTGATGTCCTTAGATTTAAGTAGTTCTAAGAACTGATGACCTCCGATGTTAAGTCCCATATTGCCTAGAGCCATTTGAACCACTTGATAGAGTGAAGGAGACAATGACAGAGTGAGAGAAAGACAGAGACGCGGTGGTTTGTAGAAAGTGGTAGAAAGTGACAGAATAGTGCTAGGAAAACAGTGAAAGAGTGCCAGGGCGAGGGGGAGGGGGGCGGATAAAGAGAAAGTGGAAGTCCAATGAGAGCCAGTGATAATGAAAGAGACAGTCTGTGACAATGACGGCCAGGAATAGGAGAGATGGAGTGGGAAGAGACAGCAGCAATGGGAAGGAATTAAGCAGACAGTACAAGCAAGAGGAGACGGAGTAGTAGGGCAAAACAAAGGAGACCGTGGCTGTAGACAGCAGACAGTGACAGAGTGACACAAAAAGATGATGAGTTGGGCTGAAAGAGTGAGTGAGGGTAGACAAGTGGGAGTGGATGGTTAAGAGCAATTTACAGCTATGGAATAGTGGGTGTGAGCGAGTTACAGTTAGGGCAGCTTGTGGAAGTAAGAGAAGAGTTCCATGTTAAAAAGAGCGAGAATTGGTTTTGGGAAAATTTTTAAAAGTGCTGAGGAAGGCAGAATGAGGCAGCTGGTACCCCACTTTTCAGTTTGAGTCTTTTAATAAAGAGGAGTATAATCGCCTTTTTTTGTGCTCGTATAGGAGCATTTTTCCGTGGTCAGCATTTGACCAAAGTTACACGGACATCACATATAACTACGTCTAACGTTGTCTTCTACAGTAACGCTACAAAAGGGTCCTTTTTGGTGTCATAAATATACGTGACTCGATTTGTTTGTGCTACAGTTAACAACATGATATCGTGTGAACCGCATGATATGAAATGACGTATTCCCTTGATACGAATAAAGCTTAGAACGTTCTGCGAACAGTCGCTCAGACTAGAACAAAAAGCGGACCAGCAGAGAGGAAAAAATTTTCAGAAATTCTATGGAAAGGATGTTTTGATCCGAGAACGGGAAATGACACTAAAACGAGGAAGAAGGACAGAAAAAAGAAGGCATCTTCGCAGCAGTTGTGTACGTAAGAGGAATCTTCAAGAACAAGATGTACGATAAGAGGTTCGAACAACTGAGACAGATGAGGGTGAAGTACAGAAACAATAGCTACGTAGAAGAAGTATGTTCATTTATGGAGGTAGAAGGACCGGGAACAAACATTTGTGTTAATAGAGGAGAAAGCAAATGTGATTAACACCGATTTTGAGCTTATAATTGTTCCGTGTCACTAATACATCGAAATAACTATGAAGAAAGTGAAAAAAATATTGAATTCCAAAAAATGGTTCAAATGGCTCTGAGCACTATAGAACTTAACACCTGAGGTCATAAGTCCCCTAGAACTTAGAACTACTTAAAACTAACTAACCTAAGGCCGACACACACATCCATGCCCGAGGCAGGACACGAACCTGCGACCGTAGCGGTAGCGCGGTTCCAAACTGAAGCGCCTAGAACCGCTCGGGCAATCCGGCCGGCTATTGAATTCCAAATAAAATTACAAGTAGAATGGTTATGAAAAGTTCTATAGGCTGCTTGTAAGGAAGGAAGACAGAACAAACTGGAATTATATTAAACACGTAATATGCTTGATCAGGAAGTAGACTCCCATGTGTTTTGCTTTTTGCTTAAAACCTGGAAGCTGGACATCTTGCCACCTCTTGATAGACCAATCTGAAACCAGAATTTGCTATCAAGGTTCCTCCCGTACCTGTGTCAGGAAAGTTTTAAGGGTTGGGTCATTGCCGTTGCAAGTCTGCAGTCACTTAATTTACCTACATATTCTAAAGTTTCCTGTCAGGATTGTATCTCTGAACGCTATGGATGTTCTACAGTCTTGTTGGATAGTCTTATTAATTTTGTAATATTACATTGTGAACAGTAGATACCACTGCCTATGACTGTATACACCATCGTATGTGTGTGTGTGTCTGTGTCTGTGTGTGTGTGTGTGTGTGTGTGTGTGTGTGTTTTTATGCGGGGACTGAATATGGGAGGCAGAGGGAGGGAAGAAAGTGGATGAGCTTTCATTAATTGGTTTTTGGCTGATAGTAGCGTTTGTGTACGTGAATGTCGTTGTTTTAACCACATTTATCCCTAAATATAAACGTATGGATACGACGAATTGCGTTAAAAGAGCAACCTCCTTTTTTGCAACATTTAATCTGACTCCCTATTCCAAGCTAACAGTGCCTTAGCTTACCACCAATAACTGTGAAAAAGTAATAGTATTACATACAAAAGCTAATTTCATTCCGAGAGGGAAAATTGCCCTTAAATTTGGAAATTTGAGGTAATGGGAATTATTGGCAGACAGGAGGTGTACTGACTCTTTTACAGAATCTAAATTGGACCTTACAATGCAGTTATAGGATTTCGATAACGTAAGCTGCATGTGAAATTTTAAAAAGAAATGTTTTTGCACTTAAGAAACAGGTGTTTGCTCACTGCTTTCATCTACTGGCCAGCTGTGTCTTGGAAGTACAATAGTCCTAGTGTGACAGAAGGGGTTCGTCGGAATAGTTATTTTCTTGTACGTACTACTGTACTAGCGCAGTTTCAGAATGTCAGAGTACCTCAAACTCCCTCTAAGCCTTTCATTCGAACCACAAACGTCGATTAACGCACAAAAATCTCTCAATATTCAAACCATTTCACATCTACGTGAACACTTGAATTTTCGAAGACTGACACCGTCTTAGTAGTCTGGGAATAATTGGCTGCTGAATCCATATTTCCTATTCAAAACTGAAGTGACCTGAATGTAGAGTTAATACTATGCTGTAAATACAGACAACGTCGAGGTCACGTATTACTATGTTTACTTCTACAATACGAAAACCAAAGGCTGGAAACCGATTTTTAATTGATAGTTTATATGTTAAGGCCTGATTAGAATTTGATAGCGCGGTCAAATAGTGGCCTCCCTATCGTAAATTGTTTTACGCGAATAGCTTCTGGAAATCAGCCGCTCCAGTTTCCTATTTTGTCAGCACGGTGTGCGTTTCTCTTTAGTTAAATCTAGGAGGTTGGTAACTTCTTGCTGAATCTGAAGATTTTTCTACATCTACATGGATAGTCGGCAAATCATACTTGAGTGCCTGGTAGAGGGTTCATCGAACCACCTTCATAATAATTCTCTATTACTCCGATCTTGAACAGCGCGCGGAAAAAACGAACGCATATCTTTCTGCACGAGCTCTGATTTCCCTTTTTTTGTGATGATCGTTTCTCCGTATGTTGGTCGGCATCAATAAAATGTTTTCGCATTCGGAGTAGAATGTTGGTGATTGAAACTTCGTGAGAAGATTCCGCCGCAACGAAAAACACCTTTGCTTTAATGATGACCGCCCCAAGCCCTGTATCGTGTTAGTGACACTCTCACCCTTATTTCGCGATAATACAAAACGTGCTGCTCTTCTTTGAACTTTCTCGATGTACTCCATTAATTCGATCTGCTAAGAATCCGAGACCGCGCAGCAGTACTGCAAAAGAGGACGGACAAGCGTAGTATAGACAGTTTGTTTAGTAGATCTGTTACATTTTCTAAGTGCTTTGCAAATAAAACGCACTCTTTGGTTTACCTTCTCCACATTATTTTCTACTTCCCCACAACAGTTTATATGTGTTTTTTTCCAATTTAAGCTGTTCGTAATTTAGTTGAATTTACGGCCTTCAGATTTGACTGATTCATCGTATAACCGAATTTTAACGGATTCCTTTTAGCACTCATGTGGATGACTTCAAACTTTTCGTTATTTGGGGTTAACTGTCAATTTTCGCTGCATACGTATACTTTTTCTAAATCTTTAAGCAATTGGTTTTGATATGCTGATGACTTTACTTCGCGATAAACGACAGCGTCTTCTGCAAACAACCTAAGACGGCTGCTCAGATTGTCTCCTAAATCGTTTATTTAGATAAGGAACAGCAGAGAGCTGGGGAACGCCAGAAATGACTTCTGTTTTACTCGATAACTTTCCGCCAATTACTACGAACAGTGACCTCTCAGACAGGAAATCAGGAATCCAGTCACATAACTGAGACGATATTCTATAAGCACCGTCTCACTGTGTATGTTACGGTGTCAAAAGCCTTCTGGAAGTCTAAAATACGGAATAAATTTGAAACTCCTTGTCAATAACACTCAAAATTTCGTGTGAGTAAAGAGCTACTTGTGTTTCACAAGAAAGATATTTCCTAAATCCTTGTTGACTGTGTGTCAATAGATCGTCCCCTTCCAGGTAATTCATAATGTTCGAACACAGTATGTGTTCCAGAATCCTGCTGCATATGGACGTTAATGATATGGGCCTGTAATTTAGTGGATTACTCCTACTACTTTTCTTGAACATTGGTGTGACTTGTGCAACATCCCAGTCTTCAGGTACGGATCTTTCATCGAGCGAGCGGTTGTTTTTCTTCTCCTTCGCAACACAGAATGTCATTCCATACGGATTGAGCGAATTTTTTAAGACAAGTAGGAACTTGACAATTTAATAATTGGGAAATCGGTTCATGAATACCGGATTTGGTTGTACCCCTTGAGGGGTAGCGCCGTATACCGATCCTGCCTTGGAGGCGGTTAAGTGGGAGATGTGTCTCAGAGCTGGATAGTGACAGATGGTGACGCCAGACTGGACGCGCACGTAGTTTATGTATCAGGTGATCGAGAACAATATTGGATGGGGGGACTGATTTTAGTTTCGATTGTGCCCACTAGAGTGCACTAAAGTAATAGAATGTTTTTCATAAACTGTTCTAGCTTTGTTATTATGTCTTTTTGTGTATGTAAAATGTTATAAATGCGTTTTAGCAGTATGAATGATGCGTGAGTGTGGTTTAAGGTTAATATGAAGATAATTGATTAACGAGTTATGTAGTGGGATTTAGTGTGGGAACATTTCGAAGAAGTATGGATGTGGACAAAGGGGATTATTTGTAGAATAGATTTGTAAAGTAAGTTTATGGTAAAGAAAAAGTTAATTCAGGTATAAATAACAATAGTAAATAACTTAATGCATAAGCAAAACTTCAGCATATTAGATAATTACGTCGGTAAAAAGTGCAGTCGTTAGGTTTACTATTTTGCGATTGGTTATTGATGAAAAGAGCGGATTGACGCGGGAGAGTGTTCTTTTGCTATTGGCTGTTGAGTAAACTGACCAATGGTAAAGCATTATTCTTCGCGCACCTTTCTCTGCTGCTGGAGAAGACTTAAAGTATTCTAGAGAATAGTGGGAGCCTAACCATGAAACAGTTCGGACATGTGTAGTAGTAGTTCCGATGGAAACGATAAGTTGCCCGATCTAGCAGTGTTCCATACATCAAAAGTGTGGTAAAGTGACAGCAAAATTATTCCGATGGGGGTGTAGAAATTTCGGAATTTTTAAGTCAATTTTGTGACGAGAAAAGTCATATATTCCGCGTGGCGTATTGAGCAGGTCGGTGGCTAAAAACTGTGACTGCCTTTGGTACCGACAGACTTAATGATTGGCGAGCATTACCAATCAAAAACAATCAGTATTTTTGTAGCTATTACGTTTTCGGGAAGTTCAACACCATAAACTTGCTAACGTGAGTGAAAGGGATTGTGAGTGACTGTGTTAAGACTAACACAGACTTGGCAGTGATACTTGTTCACCTAAGTTTCAGAATATATTAATTGAGGACAAAACTTCTAACCTTTCATGTAGTGTGAAAACTTTCTCCCGAAACGTAGTTTAGTGACTTTAATTGCAGCCTGGTTCACGTCGAAGTACAGTAGGTTTCGCTCGGCTTCCCTACTGATGATCTGCTGAGACAATGTCCATAGGTAGGTGCAGGTTTGTCGTAAAGGGACGGAAAGAAACGTACCGCCGCACCGTAAGTAAATGTAGTGACAGCCAGACTGAGACCATCGGCGCATCTCTTCCCGCAGCGATCCTCTACCTATAACAGCATGACGTAAGCAGTGAGTCTTGCGTCACCGGGATAAAAATTTTTATCTCTGGTAGCCTCGACGTCAGTCCCTTTGCAGACGAATCTCGGCAGTGGCGAGAAAATCGACTTGTTATCGCGCGCCGCGGACAGCTCTCTCTCCCAGAGGGCCACGTGCTGGAATCGCCACCGCAAAGAAAGGGCCCCGCCACGTGCCACGTGCCCAGACGCGACGTCATACCTCCGCGCGCTGGAGTGTCGTGTATGGCTCTTCGATTTCCGATCATGGGGGCCCTGCCGCCAAACCGTCGCCCAAGGAGCGACTCGCCGCCGCCCACATCAAAGCGGAGCCTCTTGCCGATAAGAAGGCTGTTTTCGACATCGGTAAATTTTTTTAGGGTCCGCAAGTGACGGAACAGACACAGCGGCAATGCATTCTCACTGGGTTTCAGACAAAATCTCCTTCCATTTCTCAGATTAGAAAAAACTGGGTTTCTCCTACACGCTTCCTTCTACAGGGTGTTACAAAAAGGTACGGCCAAACTTTCAGGAAACATTCCTCACACACAAAGAAAGAAAATATGTTATGTGGACATGTGTCCGGAAACGCTTACTTTCCATGTTAGAGCTCATTTTATTACTTCTCTTCAAATCACATTAATCACGGAATGGAAACACACAGCAACAGAACGTACCAGCGTGACTTTAAACACTTTGTTACAGGAAATGTTCAAAATGTCCTCCGTTAGCGAGGATACATGCTTCCACCCTCCGTCGCATGGAATTCCTGATGCGCTGATGCAGCCCTGGAGAATGGCGTATTGTATCACAGACGTCCACATTACGAGCACGAAGAGTCTCTACATTTGGTACCGGGGTTGCGTAGACAAGAGCTTTCAATTGCCCCCATAAATGAAAGTCAAGAGGGTTGAGGTCAGGAGAGCGTGGAGGCCATAGAATTGGTCCGCCTCTTCCAATCCATCGGTCACCGAATGAGTTGTCGGGAAGCGTACGAACACTTCGACTGAAATGTGCAGGAGCTCCATCGTGGATGAACCACATGTTGTGTCGTACTTGTAAAGGCACATGTTCTAGCAGCACAGGTAGAGTATCCCGTACGAAATCATGATAACGTGCTCCATTGAACGTAGGTGGAAGAACATGGGGCTCAATCAAAACATCACCAACAATGCCTGCCCAAACGTTCACAGAAAATCTGTGTTGATGACGTGATTACACAACTGCGTGCGGATTCTCGTCAGTCCACACATGTTGCTTGTGAAAATTTACAATTTGATCACGTTGGAATGAAGCCTCATCCGTAAAGAGAACATTTGCACTGAAATGGATGAACCATTCGCAGAAGTGTACCCGTGGAGGCCAATCAGCTGCTGATAGTGCCTGCACACGCTGTACATGGTACGGAAACAACTGGTTCTCCCGTAGCACTCTCCATACACTGACGTGGTCAACGTTACCTTCTACAGCAGCAACTTCTCTGACGCTGACATTAGGGTTATCGTCAACTGCACGAAGAATTGCCTCGTCCATTGCAGGTGTCCTCGTCGTTCTAGGTCTTCCCCAGTCGCGAGTCATAGTCTGGAATGTTCCGTGCTCCCTAAGACGCCGATCAATTGCTTCTAATGTCTTCCTGTCGGGACACCTTCGTTCTGGAAATCTGTGTCGATACAAACCTACCGCGCCACGGCTATTGCCCCGTGCTAATCCATACATCAAATGGGCATCTGCCAACTCCCCATTTGTAAACATTGCACTGACTGCAAAACCACGCCCGTGATGAACACTAACCTGTTGATGCTACGTACTGATGTGAATGAGGCTAGTACTGTAGAACAATGAGTCGCATGTCAACACAAGCACCAAAGTGAACATTACCTTCCTTCAATTGGGCCAACTGGCAGTGAATCGAGGAAGTACAGTACATACTGACGAAACTAAAATGAGCTCTGACATGGAAATTAAGCGTTTCTGGACACATGTCCACATAACATCTTTTCTTTATTTGTGTGTGAGGAATGTTTCCTGAAAGTTTGGCCGTACCTTTTTGTAACACCCTGTATATCTTACCTCTCTTCTTCATGAAACGACCCGTTCTTCTAGTTAGTTAGTTACGAGGCGTAAAGAATCTAAGTAATATATGTTAACTTATAAGCTTGAAACGTCCTCTTAGAAAAATGATGAATGACTGTGCTAGTAAACTTGTACGTTATTTGATGCAAAGACAGCTGAGTAAAACTCAAGGTACTCAAACAGTTTTCTCTCTACTTATTCTGATCATCACTAAACTGACAAACAATATCTTTAGCGCAACGCAATCTGACTTTCAACAATCCCTACAAAATGGCCCTGACTAACAATAGCCTATACCTTTCATGAATCACTTACCTCACAAAAAACTTCGTTACTCGTACTGCAATACAGCGAACGCCAATACTGAGAGCTAAATAATAGATTCTGACTACTGATGGCACTAACTACTGATAGGCACAGTTATCAAATGAAAGATTTTGATAGAGAACAAACAATGTATTTACCTTAATAGCGTTCAAATTGTTTTGAGCGGTCGATCTGGACGTCACAAATATACACTCCTGGAAATGGAAAAAAGAACACATTGACACCGGTGTGTCAGACCCACCATACTTGCTCCGGACACTGCGAGAGGGCTGTACAAGCAATGATCACACGCACGGCACAGCGGACACACCAGGAACCGCGGTGTTGGCCGTCGAATGGCGCTAGCTGCGCAGCATTTGTGCACCGCCGCCGTCAGTGTCAGCCAGTTTGCCGTGGCATACGGAGCTCCATCGCAGTCTTGAACACTGGTAGCATGCCGCGACAGCGTGGACGTGAACCGTATGTACAGTTGACGGACTTTGAGCGAGGGCGTATAGTGGGCATGCGGGAGGCCGGGTGGACGTACCGCCAAATTGCTCAACACGTGGGGCGTGAGGTCTCCACAGTACATCGATGTTGTCGCCAGTGGTCGGCGGAAGGTGCACGTGCCCGTCGACCTGGGACCGGACCGCAGCGACGCACGGATGCACGCCAAGACCGTAGGATCCTAGGCAGTGCCGTAGGGGACCGCACCGCCACTTCCCAGCAAATTAGGGACACTGTTGCTCCTGGGGTATCGGCGAGGACCATTCGCAACCGTCTCCATGAAGCTGGGCTACGGTCCCGCACACCGTTAGGCCGTCTTCCGCTCACGCCCCAACATCGTGCAGCCCGCCTCCAGTGGTGTCGCGACAGGCGTGAATGGAGGGACGAATGGAGACGTGTCGTCTTCAGCGATGAGAGTCGCTTCTGCCTTGGTGCCAATGATGGTCGTATGCGTGTTTGGCGCCGTGCAGGTGAGCGCCACAATCAGGACTGCATACGACCGAGGCACACAGGGCCAACACCCGGCATCATGGTGTGGGGAGCGATCTCCTACACTGGCCGTACACCACTGGTGATCGTCGAGGGGACACTGAATAGTGCACGGTACATCCAAACCGTCATCGAACCCATCGTTCTACCATTCCTAGACCGGCAAGGGAACTTGCTGTTCCAACAGGACAATGCACGTCCGCATGTATCCCGTGCCACCCAACGTGCTCTAGAAGGTGTAAGTCAACTACCCTGGCCAGCAAGATCTCCGGATCTGTCCCCCATTGAGCATGTTTGGGACTGGATGAAGCGTCGTCTCACGCAGTCTGCACGTCCAGCACGAACGCTGGTCCAACTGAGGCGCCAGGTGGAAATGGCATGGCAAGCCGTTCCACAGGACTACATGCAGCATCTCTACGATCGTCTCCATGGGAGAATAGCAGCCTGCATTGCTGCGAAAGGTGGATATACACTGTACTAGTGCCGACATTGTGCATGCTCTGTTGCCTGTGTCTATGTGCCTGTGGTTCTGTCAGTGTGATCATGTGATGTATCTGACCCCAGGAATGTGTCAATAAAATTTCCCCTTCCTGGTACAATGAATTCACGGTGTTCTTATTTCAATTTCCAGGAGTGTATACTGTAAACAGTAACGGCTCTACAAACGTCCTTAGGTACTCCGGAAATTACCTTTATATCTTTCGATTTTGTTCAGTTAAGAGCGACATGTTGAGTTCATTCTGCAAGAAAGTCTTGAATCCAATCACAAATCTGCTCCTATACTCGATGAGCACGCATCGTTTTCACCAACGACAGTACGGGACGGTCTCAAAAGACTTCCTGTAATCAACGAACACGGATATCAACCAGAGCACCGTTGTCTACAGCTCTATGGATGTGGTGGAGGAACAGAGCGAGGTGAATTTCGAAGTATCGCTGTCTACGGAATCCACGTAGATTCTTACAGGGGAGATTTTTGTTCTCTTAAAGCTTCATAGTTCTTTAGCATAAAACATGTTCCATAATTCTATGACAGACTGAAGTCAACTTGAGAATTTCTCGTCGGTCTGGGATGCTTATGAGCTTGTAGTAAGAGAAGAGACAGATACGTTCGAATCAGTAATGGTGTGTTTTGTTACGGGATTGTTTAGTGAGCTGGTGCGATGTGGAAGAAGAACCGGACGAAATGCACGCCATGTGACAGGTGCATATTTTGTTTTTTTGGCACTGGAGGTTATAGCAAAGGTTAGTTTATCATAGTAACAATCATCTTAAACAGAGTAAATTACTCTCTTTCACAATGGAGATGCGAGAAAGAACGAATGTTAATTTACCATTTTATTAGTTTATATCGGAAACGGGACGTTTGTGGGCGTATGCTTCTGTCCAGAATTTTATGACGTGCGCCAAACAGCACTTCTCGAACGGTTATTATTTCCCCCTTTCCTGTTCTCTTCACGAATGATGCGAGGGACGGACGATTGCCGCTAAACCACCGTCTGAGCTCTAGTTAATCTCATTGTCTCGTCGTAGTCATTGCGCGAGACGTATGTGGGAGAAAGTAAGGAGTTGTACGACTCTTCTCGAAATTTCAGGAGAAAATCTCTCCATAATTCATCGCGTCTCTTTTGCGACGTCTGCCATTGTAGTTGACTGAACATCTGCGTAGCGCTCTCACGCTTACTGAACTATCCCGTAACAAAAGCGCCATTCTTGTTTGAATATTTTCTCTTTCTTCTGTTAATACAACCTAATAAACGTCCCACGCCGAGGAACAAAACTAGAATCGATCGCGTGAGTGTTTTGCTAGCCATTTCGTTCGTGGATGTAATAGTTTTTCTGGCATCTGTTTTTCCTGAAACCTGTTTTATGTCATCATTCCACTTTATGTTAGTCCGGACAGTTACTCCTAATTACGGTATTTTACGAGCGTTACTTTCTCCAGTAATAACGACAGCGTAACTGAACGGCAACATATCTGCTAGCTTACTATTGTGCAACACGTTACATTCGTGTTCAGAGTCAATTGCGATTGTTTTGCAAGAATCGATTTTCCTGCATTCAGCTGCTCTCGTTCCGCGAACACCATCGTTAAAATGGTAATTACTGCATTTCCTTAATCGTTCATTTCGGATTTGCAGCTGGAAATTGCTCCTTTTTATGATACAAAAGACAAGCGAAAACAAATTACCTGTACCAGTAATTTTTATTTTCCTCCACCTATAAACTATGTGGTGAAAAGTATCCGGACACCCCCAAAAACAAACTTTTTGTTATTAGGTGCACTGTGCTGCCACCTGCTGCCAGGAAGTTCCATGCGGCTTTTCGCGGATGATGCTGTAGTATACAGAGAAGTTGCAGCATTAGAAAATTGTTGCGAAATGCAGGAAGATCTGCAGCGGATAGGCACTTGGTGCAGAGAGTGGCAACTGTCCCTTAACATAGACAAATGTAATGTATTGCGAATACATAGAAAGAAGGATCCTTTATTATATGATTATATGATAGCAGAACAAACACTGGTAGCAGTTACTTCTGTAAAATATCTGGGAGTATGTGTGCGGAACGATTTGAAGTGGAATGATCATATAAAATTAATTGTCGGTAAGGCGGGTACCAGGTTGAGATTCATTAGGAGAGTCCTTAGAAAATGTAGTCCATCAACAAAGGAGGTGGCTTACAAAACACTCGTTCGACCTGTACTTGAGTATTGCTCTTCAGTGTGGGATCCGTACCAGATCGGGTTGACGGAGGAGATAGAGAAGATGCAAAGAAGAGCGGCGCGTTTCGTCACAGGGTTATTTGGTAACCGTGATAGCGTTACGGAGGTGTTTAGCAAACTCAAGTGGCAGACTCTGCAAGAGAGGCGCTCTGCATCGCGGTGTAGCTTGCTCGACAGGTTTCGAGAGGGTGTGTTTCTGGATGAGGTATCGAATATATTGCTTCCCCCCACTTACACCTCCAGAGGAGATCACGAATGTAAAATTAGAGAGATTAGAGCGCGCACGGAGGATTTCAGACAGTTGTTCTTCCCGCGAACCATACGCGACTGGAACAGGAAAGGGAGGTAATGACAGTGGCACGTAAAGTGCCCTCCGCCACACACCGTTGGGTGGCTTGCGGAGTATAAATGTAGATGTAGATGTAGATGTACTCAATAGCAGTGACCTCAGTAGTCATTAGACATCGTCAGAGAGCTGGATGAGGCGCTCCGCGGATCTCACGGGCTTCGAACGTGGTCAGGTGATTGAGTGTCACTTGTGTCACACCTCTGTACGCGAGATTTCCACACTCCTAAACATCCCTAGGTCCACTGTTTCCGATGTGATAGTGAAGTGAAGTGGAAACGTACAGCACAAAAGCATACAGTCCGACCTCGTCTGTTGACTGACAGAGACCGCCGACAGTTGAAGAGGGTCGTAGTGTGTAATAGGCAGATATCTATGCAGACCATCACACAGGAATTCCAAACTGCATCAGAATCCACTGAAGTACTATGACAGTTAGGCGGGAGCTGAGGAAACTTGGATTTCATGGTCGAGCGGCTGCTCATAAGCCACACATCACGTCGGTAAATGCCAAACGACGCCTCGCTAGGTGTAAGGCGCGTGAACATTGGTCGACTGAACAGTGGAAAAACGTTGTGTGGAGTGACGAATCACGTTACACAATGTGGCGAACCGATGGCAGGGTGTGGGTATGGTGAATGCCCGGTGAACGTCATCTGACAGAGCATGTAGTGCAAACAGTAAAATTCGGAGGCGGTGGTGTTATGGTGTGGTCGTGTTGCGTGGCACTATCAAAGCACAGGCGTATATTGATGTTTTAAGCACCTTCTTGCTTCCCACTGTTGAAGAGCAATTCGGGGATGGCGACTGCATCTATCAACACGATCGAGCAGCTCTTCATAATGCACGGCCTGTGGCGGAGTGGTTACATGACAATAACGTCCCTGTAATGGACTGGCCGACACAGAGCCCTGACCTGAATCCTATAGAACACCTTTGGGATGTTTTGGAACGCCGGCTTCGCGCCAGGTCTCACCGACTCACATCGATACCTCTCCTCAGCTCAGCACTCCGTGATGAATGGGCTGCCATTCCCCAAGAAACCTTCCAGCACCTGATTGAACGTATGCCTGCGAGAGTGGAAGCTGTCATCAGGGCTAAGGGTGGGCCAACACCATAGTGAATTCCAGCATTAGCGATGAATGGCGTCATTTTCAGCTACGTGTTCGGATACTTTTGATCACATAGTGTACATTAGTCAATCAAAAATATCCGGAAAGCTATTAGTGGACTTTAATATGGAGTGTGTCTACGCTTCGCGTTTATAACCACATGAACTCTGCTGGGGACACTTTCAACAAGCTATGCGGATGACTGTGAAGAAATGGTAGCCGAATCTTGCTCAAGGGCCGAAACCAGGGAAGGTAGCGATGGAGGCTGTGGTCTGTAGCGAAGTCGACTTTCTAGCTCATCCCAGAGGTGATCCACTGGTGTCAGATCGGGGCTCTCAGCATGTCAGTTCATTTCAGGAATATTATTGTGCAGGGAGCATTGTCTCACAGATTCTGCTTTGTGACAGCGTGCCTCATCGTGCTGATGCTGCCACTGCTAATGGTATTTGGCTTGTGGGGCGCTCAACTGTGTGGCTCTCAGCACCCGTACAAATTCTCAATCTTTTCACAGGCCAGTCTCGCCACTTTCCCCGAATGATGATGAAATGATGAGGACAACACAAACGCCCAGTCCCTGGGCTCATCATATTGATGCAGTCACAATCTCCGAACTGTTCCTCTGCTGTACACAGCACACACTGCTGTAAAATGTCTTCATGATCTTACGCATGCAGTATTATCTTAAGCGCGACATGGGGAAGACGCCCTAACGATGAAAAATACCTCCATACCGTTACACTGCCTCCTCCGCTCTTCGCTATTGACAACACACATGATGGCACGTATCGTAACGTTGACTGCAGGAAGTTGCGGCTTACGAGGAAGCTGTCGACCGTTGTGTCCCATTCTTTCTAACTTTGTGCCCACAATCAGTGAGCTGGTTGGATTCCTCGTACCACTCTGGAACTCACTAACGATTCATTCCGCTAATTTTATGCAACTGTTCACAACCATTCTCCTGAATGCTCGACGGTCCCTGTCAAGAGGGCTGCCTGGCCTTGGTTTAGGTGTGGTTGTTCTTCCCTATTTCCACTTCACAATGACGTCACCAAAAGTCGACATGGGCAGCTTTGGAAGAGTTGAAATGTCTCTGGGAGATCTGTTAGTCAGGTGACACCGAATGACGAGTCACGTTCGAAGTCACTCAACGCTCCTCATCCACCCATTATGCAGGAGTTTGCTTGTTTGCTTACAACACTCGTTTTATTCTTGCAGGTATGCCTCTCGAGACATTCAGTCGTCAATTCCACATTACATAGGGGTGTCCGCATACTTTTGGTCAGCTAATCTGTTATAGCCTACAGCGTGCATTTTAGTATAGTATCTTGTAAGTACGAGGGATATTCGGAAAGTAGGGTCCTAAAGGGCGCGAAATAGAAACCGCAGTGAAAATCTGATGAAGCTTCGCACAAATGTATTGGGCAGAGTCCCTAGAAGGCCTGTCGATTGCGGCACGTCGCTCTTTTCAGTCGTGAGCTCAAACTGATAACGTAAAGACGGCTAGAAACTAGTGTCTCCCCCCAAGTGTGCAAGATTCCGCCTGTAGCTATGCAACCCACATAACATACCTGTCATGTGTTTCGTTCTGCACAATGCTCGGCCACACTCTACAGTGGCAATGAAGATGCTCCTGCAGCGTTTTCTATAGGAAGTGTTTGATCACCCACAATACAGCCCATAATTGGCCTCCCCTCTCCCCCACCCCCTGAGGTTCATCCCTGCTCACATGAACGCTGGCTATGAAGACAACCTTTTAGCACATACAACGAGCTGTAAGTCAGCATAGAGAATTGGCGGAAAGCACAGGCGGCTGCCTTGTAAGACGATGGTACTGGAAAGTTGGTACAATGCTACGACAGATGTCTCAGTGGGAACGACGGCTATGTAGATAACTAGGTGGAAGTTGTAGCAAACTGTGATTTTGATTTTTACAGTGGTTTCCATTTCACGACCGATAGCACCTTACTTTCCGAATAGCCGTCGTAGCCATGTTATCAGATGTTATATGTATGAGTTCAGTGCGATACTGTGAAACAAGTAACACTCAATAACTAATCTGTTGCAAAATGAAACATAAGGCAGAAAACTGGCTACATTTAGGAAAAGAAATACAGATGTAAACCAGTGATACTTCCGAAGGTGAAGATTCAGTGTCCCTAGATCGAAAAGGAAGTATATGTGTCTGACGCAGATAACTGTTTTGTCTTTTACGCTTCACTCCTGCAACAAGTCTTCAATTTTAGAAATATCATCTATTGTTGTGAAGATTACAAGCCGGCTTCGAAAATGTATTTCTTTATACTCACCCTCTTAGGGAACTGTTGCGTTATCTTGTTAATGAGTCTCCCTAAATTCGTGTTCTTCCAGCTTCACCTTAATGCGAATGAGCGAGATTCAGCATGAGATTTTACTGCGTTTAGGAGTGCGTATTTCATCAGCAGAATATCGATCGTCCCAAAACAAGTGTTCGACTATTAGCATCTTGAGTGCTACAACCTGTCCGTATTACAGATTAGTACATTCCGAGTCCGTCGCTTTCAGCTCTGACGTAATCTGAGCTGTCCTACTCTCTGGCGGCAGGAAGCGTTGTCCGCTCATTACAAGGAGTAGTCACGCGCGCAGCGGCTGTGAAAGTCTTCCGTCGCCTGAACACTTCCCTGAACTCACTGCTGGCAGCTGTACCAGCTATCTCGTCACTTCCTTCTTCGCAGCTTTTCCTCTCTGTCTCTTATCCTACAAAAACGAAGGTAACGTCTGATGTGCCCCTAAGATGTACTATATAAGTAAACTGTTTAGGCAGGAGACGGTGATCTTATCGTAGTTCTCTAAATAAAACTTTTTAAAGTAAAAAACTTTTTATGCTTGGGTCGCATTTTTCATATTAGAATTGTAGTACGATAACTAGTTTCTGTTGCTAGGTAAAACTATGTTCAGAGCGTTCAAAATGTAAAAAGGCGGTGCACACGCATTGGAAAGCATCATTAACCATAGTCACGCAATGACACGCATTCGTAAATACAAAAACAATGACAGAGCGTAGTTTAAAGAACACCACCGTGAGCAAGCCAGGTTTAGACAGTAATCCTGCAGAATATCGGTAATAATGAAAGACAACGGCCAGTTGCATGAGTAAAAGTTACATCAAAGGCTTTTGAAGCAAGTTTTACTCGTGCAGCTGACCATGTAACAAGTACCTTATGCAGCGAGACGCGTATTTTTGTTGCATGGATGACACTCTTAACTATTGTATTAACAGAGATACTGATGCAGGTATTGCTTTAAACAATGGAACGATATACTTTTCTACATGCGTTCGAGGCTTCTGAGAAGACAAGTATAGTGATGTAACCTTTGTTAATGGCGGAGTTGAAACTTTTCTCTACAAAGCAGGCCAGTCGGAATTCTGATCTGTGGTTTAAACACCGCCAAATGTGGGTCCACCATAGTAGCAGACTTCTACACTGTTGCTGTGTTTCGGCAAAAAAGTGTTAACTTAAGCATAAGTATATAAACACATTTGAAATAGTTTTCTTAAGCCCCTTCTGGTACGCTATAAGCTAAACGACAGTTACACTGTCAACAATCGCAACTGATTTTGTGTCTATGTGATATAAAATACGTCTAAGAGGAAATACGTTTTGTTTATGTATTAGCCCTGCCCCGTGCTGCCTATAACGACGGAACCTGACACGAGAGAGAGCTATATTCCGACTTCCCTGCCTTTCAACTTAATAATCACATACAACTCCAACATTAACGAGCGTCATACCGCTGTACTCTTTTCAAAAACTTTCCAAAAATGTTAAAAAAAGGACAGTGTTCTTTAATAACTCAGTTCCCACGAAAATTAAGATTATTTTCTGCACAACAAAATTACGTGCTCCTCTGCCTCTTATTAGTCGCAGAAAACCCCGTCTCGATGTCTCGAACAGCACACGAAATAAAATTGGTGAGGTGATTCACTCTGAATATTTGGAATGAGCAACGGTGGCCTTTTTCACAGAAGCAGCAGGAAACAACAGCTCCTGATCCGAATTCATAATGTTTTCAGTTCTACGAACCCTTCCTACTTTTCCATTTTCTGTAGTCATCATATAAGGTTGTCGCTGGATTTTTACTCTATCTGCAGCTGACCCATCTGTGCAAGTTGAGCAATACAACTAAATTCTGTAATTTACTAAAATTACATCGGCTTTTCATAGTGAAACCTCTAAAATGTTAAGCTGAGGGCAGGCTTTGCACGAGGGAGCAACATGTACTAGAAGTTACGGTTCCGAGAATCAGTATATTGCTACTTCTGTACTGGATTGCTGAATAGTTGATACGTTAGGTGGATACGTGCCCAGTTGTTATAAGAGTATTTGCTCCATGTACACGGCTTGTACAACCGCTGCTGTATTTCAACCTGCAACTGAATACAAAAAGTGGAGTGACTACGTTACTTACCTCCACTGTAGCCAGTCTCTGCCTTGACACCTGTCACGTAATTTGAATCCGTAGCATCATATGTAACGCTTGTACGTATGCTTTCTTATTGCGCCACAAAGTGGGACACAATCCTACAACAGTAATGTCGCTTAAAAGCTGTACCTATGCCGTGACATGCATCGATTACTCATTATTTACGCCCATGTTAACAGATCCCTGAATTCCTTGTTCATGCAACTGTTCTCTCCCGATATATTCTATTGTATGTATGCAGATGCTTAATAACGGCGTAACGCCGAAGTTACAATGGAGACTTCTACACTAAGCTCCCAATTATCAGGTTGCGATTTATCCTCGCATAGTTCGGCGATCTTTGAAAGAATTAGAATCGAAACGTGAAGTAGTCTGTTATAATTACAAGTTATAATTACAAGTAGTATTTTGGTGTTTAGAATACACTATCACGCATGTGACACACGTTTTACCATCGAAATCAAAAGATACACCTGAAATTTTTGTCCGTTTGTCGCGTTCTATTGTTATCCGAATGCGTGGACTCAATCGTTGTTTTATGTTCCCTGCCGATGTCGTGTCTATATTTCTGGGTTTGCCCTTTCCCTAGGAACTATAGGTCGATAACTTTAAACTCATTTAAAGCCGATTGAAAAGAAAACTGTTAAGGTACCCTCCAGAATTCTTGCTCTGATACAACAGTAGCTTACTCGTGGAATAAACTTGCAGCATACTCCTCCGAAAGTGGCTTTGAATATTATGAGACAGACGAATGCGATACTGTTACTCGTCTGATCAATCTTATGAAACGAATTTCTGGTTGCGGAGACGTGAATGACAAAAACATCCGCCAGTGGTTAAACAGCGATGCCAGTGGATTAAGATTTGAGCAGCCAAGTGACAAGGATGTAGTGAACGAACTGTGTTTGGCAGAGGCTGAGATCGAAGACGAGCCGATCGAGGAAACAGAAATCACGCATTCGGAGGCACTGAAATGCGTCGGCCTGTTATTAGAGTGTGCGAGACAATATATGTACATTTCATTACAGCGAAGTTTTGAGTCTCCAGAATATGAGAGCCTTAGCTACGAAAAAAAAAAAAAAAACGAAAAGAAAACTAGGAAAAAAATCAGTTTGATGATTATTTCCGTAAAGTAACCTGAAAGAAAGCTATGCAAAGTCCAGAGTGTTTTTGGTTCCAATTTGTGAAGATGCTATCGGTTTCCTGCGAATAACACGTAAATGAATCTATGGACATTCGAATGTGTTACGTAGCATGTTCCGTTGTTGTCTTATGCCCTCGTTCTCTTCTTCACTCCGAAGACATGTTTGGTGAATCCTGCTGTACTACAACTTGTACAAGCCTGTTCATCTCTTCCTCCCCTCCATTTGCAAACTGACAACTCTTTGATGCCTCAGGTTATGTTTTCTACTGATTCCTTCTTTTAGTCATCTTGTGCCATAAATTTGTTTTCTCCCCAACTCGATTCAGTAGTTCATCATTAGTCCTTCCAAGTATCCATCTAATTTTCAGCATTCTTCTACAGCCCAACATTTCAAAACTTCCTTTCTTGTCTCAACTGTCAATCATTCGTGTTTCACTACACTCCAAACAAATACACTCAGAAAATTCTTCCTAGTGCAAAAATTTTTATTCGACCTTAACAATTTATTTTTTGGGACACTATTTTCTTTCCATCGCCAGTCTGCATTATATATCCTCTCTACTTTTACCATCGTCGCATAGTCTTCAGACCAAATAGCAAAACTCGTTCTCAACTTTTAGTGCCTCCTTTACTAATCCAATTCCTTCAACATTTTCTGATTTCATTCGACATCATTCCATTACCCCTGTTTTGCTTTTGTTTTAGTTCATTTTATTAACCGTTTTCAAGAAATTATGCATTTTGTTTAACTGATCCTCCAACTCCTTTGCCGTCTATGACAAAATTACTATGACAACGCGGAACCTCAAATGTTCTTATATCTTCTCGCTTTCTAAAGTTCTTCTTTGTTTCACTTGCTGCTCGCTCATTCTAGAAGCTGAAAATATCAGCGATAAGCTACAATCGTTTCAACCTTCTTTCTCAGCTACTGCTTCCATCTCATGCCATTGTAGTGTAGTAATTGCAGTAAGGTTTCAGTGCTTGCTGTAAATAACACTTCGCTCTCCATATTTTATCCTTATTACCTTCAAAATTTCGTATAGTTTGTTCCAATCAATATCGGCAAAGGATTTCTGTAGATCTAGAAAGGTTTTTAAATGTAGTCAGCAGCATATTTAAAATAAAATATTTATAATTCGTAGTGTCCATGTTTTCCGATTATCCTGCAGTCTCGGGTCCGCATTTACCCGAGTAATCGGGAGTTTACCGAACATTCGTAAGATGAAAAATTACAGCCTTTAGGCTCTGCAACCCGCATAACGTCGATGTATTGCGTGACATCTGCACACTAAGGGGCTCTAGTAGGTTTATTTCACAAGCGGTTCTCGGCTCGCCCACACCAAGTAGCCAGACACCCAAGATGCTCGCAGAGCGTACTCACCGTAGGGTAATGTGAGCGCCAAGATGGCGGCGGCGAAAGCAAGCGGCCGCTCCATGGCGGGCGGGCCGGCGGTTCGGTGCGTGTGTGTTTGTGAGAGAGAGTGTGTGGTTGTGGGTGGTTGTGCGCGGGCGCTAGCAGCGGCGGTGGCGGTGCCGGTGGCGGTGGTCGCGCTGCATGTGTGTCGTCGCGCACTGGAGCCCGCGGGCCGACTGAGGCGGCGGCAGCGCCGGGCCGGCGCCGCGGCGGCCCGGGCGCCGTGACGTCACGGGGGGGCGTGCCGGGGGCGGGGCCAGTCGGCGCGTGCGCACCGCGGCCGCCGGCGTCGCATCGAGCGGCGCAGGTGGACGACGTCGGAGGCCGTGGCCACCGCCGGAGGCCGGAGGCCGTCTGCGCAGTCGGACCGAGCGGCGACCGGTCGCGGAGACCGTCAAGTCTGCAAAATATATGTCGAATGCCATGTTTTACAACAGCCAGCAGCACGGAATCGGTGTCCACAGGGCTCTGTTTTAGGACCAATATTTAGAGAGATAGTCCTAGAGTCCCAGTACGTAAAACAACTGCGGCACCAGTAGCAACGGGCTCTGTGGGTAGTACAGACTCCCTGCCGTCCATGGGCAGCATCTCTGACTAGTAACAAAACGTCCTGCTTTCCATGATCATTCCCAGTCATTACACAAACTTTGATTAAAAATCGTCAGCAATGTTAGCCGAAGACCTCCGGCATTACGAGCAACTTCTGCCAAATAGGGCAGAGGGACGAACAGAGTTCCACTGCACCCTTTTGTCCTTCGGATGAGAAACTGCCACTAAACGGCGGAAGAATCAGAAACGATAAATAGCATAAAGATGGGGAAGGCAATGAAAATATCTGCATTAAGGACTCATAATGTATTTTCACTGGATATGTGATCTGTAAAAAGTGTTATGATGGTCTCTCTATTGGCAAAGTGTTCCGGATTAGTCTACCATTAAGAAAAAGAGTGCAAAGGGGAGCTAATAATTAGAAAAGACTAAATAACCAATGAAAGAGTAACATTCTTCAAGTTGGAAAGTGGAATATCAGAAGTTTGAACGCCGCAGGGAAGCTAGAAAATCGAAAAAGGAAAATGCAAAGGCTCAATCTAGACATAGTAGGTGTTAGTGAATTTAAATGGAAAGAAGATAAAGATTTCTGGTCAAACGAATAGAGTGTATTATCAACAGCGGCAGAAAATGATGTAACGGCAGTAGGGTTCGTTCAAAATAGGAAAGTACGGAACGCCCCAGGGAAGCTAGAAAATCTAAAAAGGAAAATGCAAAGGCTCAATCTAGACGTAGTAGGTGTTAGTGAATTGAAATGGAAAGAAGATAAAGATTTCTGGTCAGACGAATAGGGTTTACTATCAACAGCGGCAGAAAATGATGTAACGGGAGTAGGGTTTGTTGTAAATAGGAATGTAGGGTAGAGTGTTAGTTACTGTGAACAGTTAAATGACAGGATTATTATTATTATGATAATCGACTGCAAATCTATGCCAGCAACAGTAACTCTGGTATATATGCCGACATCACAAACAGAAGATGAAGGTATACCGAAATCATATGAAGATACTCAATGGCTTATTCACTATATAAACATTGAGGATTGGAAAGTGGTAGTAGTAGGAGGAATAGAAAACAATATTACGTGGAAATATAGACCTGCTGGTAGCAATGAGAGAGAACGATTAGTTCTGTAGTAAATACATGTTGTTGTTGTTGTTGTGGTCTTCAGTCCTGATACTGGTTTGATGCAGCTCTCCATGCTACTCTATCCTGTGAGAGCTTCTTCATCTCCCGGTACCTACTGCAACCTACATCCTTCTGAATCTGCTTAGTGTATTCGTCTCTTGGTCTCCCTCTACGATTTTTACCCTCCACGCTGCCCTCCAGTACTAAATAGGTGATCCCTTGATGCCTCAGAATACGCCCTATCAACCAATCCCTTCTTCTAGTCAAGATGCGCCACAAATTTCTCTTCTCTCCAATTTTATTCAATACCTCCTCATTAGTTATGTACTCTATCCATCTAATCTTCAGCATTCTTCTGTAGCACCACATTTCGAAAGCTTCTATTCTCTTCTTGTCCAAACTATTTATCGTCCATGTTTCACTGCCATGCATGGCTACACTCCATACAAATACTTTCAAAAACGACTTCCTGACACTTAAATCTGTACTCGATGTTAACAGATTTCTCTTCTTCAGAAACACTTTCCTTGTCATTGCCAGTCTACATTTTATATCCTCTCTACTTCGACCATCATCAGTTATTTTGCTCCCCAGATGGAAAAACTCCTTTACTACTTTAAGTGTCTCATTTCCCAATCTAATTCCCTCAGCATCACCCGACTTAATTCGACTATACTCCATTATCCTCGTTTTGCTTTTGTTGATGTTCATCTTATATCCTCCTTTCAAGACACTGTCCATTCCGTTCAACTGCTCTTCCAAGTCCTTTGCTGTCTCTGACAGAATTACAATGTAATCGGCGAACCTCAAAGTTTTAATTTCTTCTCCATGGATTTAAATACCTACTCCGAATTTTTCTTTTGTTTCCTTTACTGCTTGCTTAATATACAGATTGAATAGCATCGGAGAGAGGCTACAACTCTGTCTCACTCCCTTGTTATGATGATGTCTCCATTGGCAAAGTGTTCCGGGTTAGTGTGCCATTAGGAAAGAGACTGAAAGAGGGAGCTAATTATGAGAAAAGACTAAATAACCAACGAAAGGGTAACAATCTTCAAGTTTGAAAGTGGAATATCAGAAGTTTGAACGCCTCAGGGAAGCTATAAAATCGAAAAAGGAAATTGCAAAGGCTCAATCTAGACATAGTATGGGTTAGTGAATTTAAATGGAAAGAAGATAAAGATTTATGGTCAGACGAATAGAGTGTATTATCAACAGCGGCAGAAAATGATGTAACGGGAGTAGGGTTCGTTGTAAATAGGAAACTAGGGAAGAGCGTGAGTTACTGTGAACAGTTGAATGACATGATTATTATAATGATAATGGACTGCAAATCTATGCCAACAACAGTAGCTCTGGTATACATGCCGACATCACAAACAGAAGATAAAGGTATACAGAAATCATTTGAAGATATTCAATGGTTAATTCACTATATAAACATTGAGGATTGGAAAGGGGTAGTAGGAGGAGGAATAGAAGACAATGTTACGAGGAAATATTGACTTGGTGGTAGGAATGAGAGAGAGAACGGTTAGGTCTGTAGTAAATACACACTGATTGTAAAATGAATCCATGGGCAGATACAAGCCGCGCGGGGTTAGCCGAGCGGTCTAAGGCGCTGCAGTCATGGACTGTGCGGCCGATCCCGGTGGAGGTTCGAGTCCTCCCTCAGGCATGGGTGTGTGCGTTTGTCCTTAGGATAATTTAGGTTAAGTAGTGTGTAAGCTTAGCGACTGATGACCTTAGCAGTTAAGTGCCATAAGATTTCACACACATTTGAACATTTTTTTGGCAGATACAAACTCCGATCACAATTTAGTAATCATGAAAAGTAGACTAAAGTTTAAGAGAATTTTCCGAAAGAATCAGTATGGAAAGAAGTGTGATACTGAAGTGCTTAGGAATGATAAGATGCATTTGAAGCTCTCTAAGGATGATGCTATTGTGATAACGAATTCCACACTCCATAGTTCAGTTGCACAGGACAGCCCGAAAAAGGGCAGTTATAGAAGTTGGACAGTCAAAAATAGGTACAACTGCGAAGAAACTTTGGTTAACAGAAGACGTACTTCAATTGGTCGACGAAAGCAAGAAGTATAAAAATGTTCAGAGAAATTCTAGATTACAACAATACCAGGAAACGTAGGACTGAAACAAATAGGAAGTACAGGGCAAACAAGGCAAAATGACTGCGTGAAAAACGTGAAAAATCCGAAACAAATTATTGACAGATAGACTGTTTCCGAATAAAGAAACTTCAAAATAACCGTCGATTAAGTGCGTCAGTATTAAGAATGCAACGGAATTTCAGTGTTAAACGCAGAGAAGAGAGCGGATAGCTGGAAAGAATACATTGAAGGTCTGTGCGGGGGAAGCGAGCTGTGTGATAACGAGACAGAAGAAGAAATGGATGTCGATAGGGAAGATATATAGGATGTAGTATCAGAGTTTACCAGAGTTCTGGGAAACATGCTCTCAATTAAGGGAAAAGAGAACGGTCTTTCTGAGTTCCTAAAATAACTGGGGCAAGTAGCAGCTATACGACTACTCAAATTTGTATATATAGGACAGTGAGGTATGACCGCGTAGTAGGGTGGTTCAGATGGCTCTAAGCACTGTGGGACTTAACATCTAAGGTCATCAGTCCCCTAGATCTTAGAACTACTTAAACCTAATCAACATAAGGACATCACACACATCCATGCCCGAGGCAGGATTCGAACTTGCGACCGTAGCAGTCGCACGGTTCCGGACTGAAGCTTCTAGAACCGCTCGGCCACAGTGTCCGGCGAAGTAGGATGAAATCGGTTACTGTTTTTCTGATGTCCCTATTTATGTCCTCTATTGGCGAGATACAGAATCATACGCTACTAGTCAAGAAGAAAGTGCGACCATTTTGGCTTGTTGTTGCTGTTCAGATCATAGTATCTGTGAAGGTAGGTTTGTTTTACGGTATCAACTGACTAATGTTGTTTTGTTTTCAACCTGCGGTTATTTCTTACTTTTTACGTTTGTAAAAACTCTACTTAGTCAGGAACATGAGATAATTAGTAGTCATTTACATGCTACCAAATTATAAGGGTCTGGTTCAACAGTAGTGTGCTTTTGTTTTGTTTCTACAATCTCTGCCCTCGGGGTAAGACCGAGTACCTTGAGTGACAGGAAGACAAGGCAATGTCAAATATGCCGAGAAGTAACAGAAGACGACAAATAGACGATCATAGAACGAAGGGAGCACATAAGGAGTAACAGACGAAGTGTTGTTGGATGAATGGGTTTCTTAAAAGCTGCAAGAACCTTCGATGTTCCACAAAGTATCCACTGAACAGTATTTTTTCAGACTTCTTGTTTGACCTTTCAACCACCACAAATAGATCTGGTTCTCCAGAGCTAACTGTCATTCCAGAAGAGAGTCTGCTCCTCAAAAAAAAACCTGCGACAGAAAGGAACCCACACCCGCAGGCAAATCTCATACCACAAGAGGACCCAGCTGCAACAGAAAATCCTGCACCACAAACAAAGAATAAATTTGAAGCTCCAGTTAAACCTCGGTCTCGTTTACGAATGAGTCATGAAACTCTACAAGTTTGGAACCACAAGCTCTTGGGAGTGACACCTTGGCTATGTCGTCAGTGTTTCCGGTAGCGTCGGTGTTTTCTATATCACACAAAAATACGAGGGCTATTCCGAAAGTAAGGTCCGATAGGTCGCGAAATGGAAACCACGGTAAAAATCAAAAATGTTTTATTTGCAACAGTTAGATACACCTTGCAGCTACTTATCTCCATAGTCGCCGACCCGACTTAGACGTGTATCGTAGCGTTGTACCAACTTTCCCATAACCTCGCTATAGAAGGCAGCCGCCAGTGCTCTCCGCCAATTCTCTACGCTGGCCTACGGCTCGTTGTCTTGTGCCGAAATGTTGTCTTCATAACCAGCGGTTCATGTGACCTGAGCTGAAACTCAGAGGGAGACAATTACGGGCTGTATTGTGGGTAATCTCACATTTCCATTTGAAAACGATGCAGGAGCATCTTCATTGCCCCTGCAGAATGCGGCTGAGAATTGTCTTGAAGACGAAGCAGCACGACAGTTATGTAATGTTAGCTGCATAGCTTCAGGGGAAATTTCTCACCAGGCCCCCGTACTTGGCGGCAGACACTATTTTCTAGACATCTTTACGCACTCACTGCGAGCTCAGAAATGAGAAGAGCGACGTGATGCTAACTGGGGTTATACTAGAGACACTACCCAACACATCTGTGCAAAGCTTTATCGGATTTTCATAGTCGTTTCCATTTCGTGACCGATCGGACCTTACTTTCGGAATAGCCCTCGTATTATGCCACCATCTCGATTTACAAAAACAGAAAAAAAATGTAAAATAAGGACAGGAAAATGTCATTTTAATATCCTCATCATTTCAAACTGAACTGGAATGTCACTTCTCAAATATTCTGATGAAATAAACTAAGCCGGCAGGTGTGGCCGAACGGTTCTAGGCGCTTCAGTCTGGAACCGCGTGACCGCTACGGTCGCAGTTTCGAATCCTGCCTCGGGCATGGATGTGTGTGATATCCTTCGGTTACTTAGGTTTAAGTAGTTCTAAGTTCTAGGGGACTGATGACCTCAGATGTCAAGTTCTGTAGTGCTGAGAGCCAATTGAACCATTTTTTTAAAAAATAAACTAACTTTACTTTTCTGTAAATTCTTAAGCATTTTGTGAGACAATCTTGTTGTTTTAACTTCTCTTACAGCTAAGTTCCCGGTTCTGAATCTTATTTAAAAAAGGCATACCTCTGACACCAGCAAAAACAGGGAGCTTTTTTGTGTGATGGTGTTCTCCCCACACCCCCCCCCTCCATACATTTTCCGCAAGAAGCTCACCCAAACTATCTTTCCCCCCTCTTTTTCAGGTTTAGACCGTGTCTAGTATCTTTCCATCTCCCAATTGTAGCAACAGTCAGTACACTCGTATGAGATTTCATTTCAGTCAAGCAGTCACCAGCTCAGCTCTGTGTTCACATGTTTCACATCACTGTTAACACTGGATTGATCAAGGTGCTGCGGGACATCCAAAAAACTCACACTTGTGTGTGAACTGCTACTTCTGTTCCACAAGGTCGCCCCTAATGCTGTAATTCCTGTCTTCAACCAGACTGTATCCTCGTCCCCCCACTGCCATCACCTGAACCTCTTTATCAAAATCCTTACACAGAATCTCCATATCCTCCGTCATCTGCCTAAGGCTAGCACTTGGCTTCACAATAATTGTGACTTCATACACTGTTCCTAATTTGTCCTGTACTGTCTAGCCTATCTGCTATCTAGCAGCAAGACTCTTTTCTTCCTACTCTCGTTTGGTACTGAGCTCTTTGCTAGAAGTCCGTACGCTTTCTGCGACCTATAGACAGCTGAAGCTCTTCCCTCCTGCTTCATGTAACACGTAACACTTATTAGACACTAAAACGCGTCCCAGTAGGAATGGTCAATATTCAGGAATATGACGGGAACGATCATTCAAAGCAAAAAAGTCTAGTAAACATGGGATCAAAATACATACCTTAAGAGCTGTGAGCACCTCGTCTTCGATTCTGTGAAATAAATCTCTTCTGATCTGCTTTCTACATTATTGGAGGAGTTAGTATGGACCAAAACAAGAAAAAAATTGCCCAGTACACGTGAGTTTTAAAGTTCATACCTTAAGAGCTATGAGGTCCTCTTCAGTAGAAGAGGCTTGGCCCACAGTAGCGTAGATGAACAAGGGCTCCTAGCTCTGTACGTACTTCAGAGCCCATGTTATCGGACTTTTTTTATTTCTGTCCTATTACCTCTCAAAACATGGAAAGCAAAGAGCCTACAGTAGAACAGGTTTGTTTCACAGTATCGAAGATGAAGAAGCGTTCATAGCTCTTAAGGTATGCTTTTAACAGCCTATGTTTACTAGAATTTTTTTCCTTCGAATGATGTTTCCTGTCATGTCCCTCAAAACTGACCATTCCTCCTGGGACATCGTGTATAAGCTCAAATTAAGCTCAAGAAGCTGAAGAGCTGTTCTCCTTTCGCTCATTTCTTATTACCTTACACAATTATCACGATCTTTTTCCCCTTTCAACCTATCTCGTTCAAATTTAGCATAATCTAATTCAGCCTTAAGGGGACTACTCTTCACTTCCTGTTCAGCGATTCTCTCGTCTGTTTTGCAGAGTCTATGTACCAGGGGAGCGTCTCCTTGAGTTTCCCTTTGAATTTCCCACAACACTCGCTTAATGTAATTCCAACCCACAATCTACACATACCACTTGCCGTCTGACTACCCAACGGCAACATCCACCCTCATCACACATTGCAAGACGGATTAAACGCTTAAAAAGAGCTAAATCACTTAACGCCCTTTACACTCTACGAATTTTCGTTGTTTATGAGGTGCGAAAATTAGGTCTACAGGTTAGCACTTCAAGTATATGATATAATGTAAAAATTTACTTATTTTCGCTTCAAACAAAAATTCAGAGATTACATAACTGCATAAAATGTTAATTAAGCTATTTACAACAAAATTTAACTCTTAATTGATACTTATCACAAGTATTACTTAAAATAGACAATGTTTGCTATTGGAAAATGCGACCTACTGTGCATGATGCTATTTTATGTGACAATATAAATACAAAACCTCAGATCACGAAATCATCGGTTGCCCGTATGAAGGAGATATAAAGAACCGCAATACGTATAAACTCCAGCTACCGACGGGGGATTTGTATATGGATGTTACGCTGTGAACCGTACAATACATTTCTCCAAGCGTCTGCGTTGGAAGACAAGGTAATATTTTCCTATAACTGCGAGCTTGGCGAGCCATATTGGAAAAGGACTTTTCTTTTGTACGGAATCAACATGAATAGCGAAGTCAAACTACCGGTTCCGGTTTAATGTAGGGCAGTTATATTCTCTTCATACGGTGTATCTGGTTAGTAACAGAGTTGAGTAAACAGCGTTTTCATTCACGTAAGGTTTCTTTCATTTTGTTAGTTTCGCGAACACTCTGTAGATGTCTTTGTCTTACCACATCTGTGGGTTCCACTTGGGTTTTTGATATTAACTGTGACGTTACTTGTAAATGTATTTTTATCTTGTGGGTTTAAATAATGATGAGATATTACAGAATGTGTTGCATTATTTACACGTCATTCTCCCATCAAATTAAGTACAAACCAAAATATTTGTTTTCAAATATATGAGGCTAAATGCACTTATCTCATGCAGTAAAGGTAATTAATGACGAATTTGTGCGATCAGTACTCCCGTTCTTTCTATAAGAATTATTTTCGCAGCATGTTTCTCAAAAGCGAAAGATAACACGCAATATTCGAGTAGGTTTATTTCAGGTTCCAGATATTAAGCGCCATTTCAGTGTTCACAAATATTTTCCTTTAATTGTTATGTGATACGTTTTTCATATACAAAGGCGATGTTCTTGAAGACAATATTATGGAAATAGAAGAGAATGTAGATAAAAATGAAATGGGAGATATGATACTGCATGAAGAGTTTGACAGAGCACTGAAAGACCTAAGTCGAAACAAGGCCCCGGGAGTAGACAACATTCCATTAGAACTACTGACAGCCTTGGGAGAGCCAGCCCTGACAAAACTCTACCATCTGGTGGGCAAGATGTATGAGACAGGTGAAATACCCTCAGACTTCAAGAAGAAGATAATAATTCCAATCCCAAAGAAAACAGGTGATGACAGATGTGAAAATTACCGAACTATGAGTTTAAGAAGCCACGGCTGGAAAATACTAACACGAATTCTTTACAGACGAATAAAAAAACGGGTAGAAGGCGACCTCGAGGAAGATCAGTTTGGATTCCGTAGAAATGTTGGAAGACGTGAGGCAATACTGACCCTACGACTTATCTTAGAAAATAGATTAAGGAAAAGCAAACCTACGTTTCTAGCATTTGTAGACTTAGAGGAAGCTTTTGACAATGTTGACTGGAATACTCTCTTTCAAATTCTGAAGAAGGCAGGGGTAAAATATGGGGAGCGAAAAGCTATTTACAATTTGTACAGAAACCAGATAGCAGTTCTAAGAGTCAAGGGGCATGAAAGGGAAGCAGTGGTTGGGAAGGGAGTGAGACAGGGTTGTAGCCTATCCCCGATGTTATTCACTGTGTATATGGAGCAAGCAGTAAAGGAAACAAAAGAAAAATTCGGAATAGGAATTAAAATCCATGGAGAGGAAATAAAAACGTTGAGGTTCGCCGATGACATTGTAATTCTGTCAGGGACAGCAAAGGACCTGGAAGAGCAGCTGAACGGAACGGACAGTGTCTTGAAAGGAGGATATAAGATGAACATCAACAAAAGCAAAACGAGGATAATGGAATGTAGTCGAATTAAATCGGGTGATGCTGAGGGTATTAGATTAGGAAATGATACCAAGAGATGAATACACTAAATAGATTCAGAAGGATGTAGGTTGCAGTAGTTACTGGGAGATGAAGAAGCTTGCACAGGATAGAGTAGCACGGAGGGCTGCATCAAACCAGTCTCTGGACTGAAGACCACAACAACAACACGTTTTTCAGTTTGGCAAGTATTATATTACATATTGCCATTATTTAGACTAATAATACTAAACATTTTGCGTTAAAGCTTATTAGACTTCTTTTTCTTATCTTTCAAGCAACTTAAATGATCAGTAATCATGTGCATATCTGGTGGGATTCAGAGAAGTTTCATTACATTATTCTAGAAGTAAATGAGTTTGTGGGAGAGTAGTACAGAGGCCACAGTCCGGCTTGTGTGATATGTAAGGACGTTCTGGAGAGAAAGTTTTTGTTGAGTTGCTTCGTGCTAATTGTTCTGCTGATGTCATGTAATATGTGGAACAGGTTTTATTTGTTAACTTATTGTCTAACAGGAATACAAATTGTTAATGATTACTTACTGACACCATTCTGTGTGGTGAAACAGGAGAGTGTGGAAACTTTTTGACAAATTTTTGGAATAATAAGAATTTTCTTATTTAAGTTTAAATATGATAGATTCCACGGCTCTACTGTCCCTGAGAGTTTCTGCTTCAATTGTATTTGGATGCACAACTTGCCTAACTCTACATGATTATAAATACATTGGAAAAAAATTGTGTATTAATCTGCCTGAAATCCAGCACCAACCTAATAGCTTCTCCTCTCCTTGGCGCCACTACCGACGGATTGTTACAAGAACTAACAGCAGGTTCAATCGCCTCTTGCTGCACCATCTCAGTTTCTGTTTCTACCCTCTCTTTGTAAATCACTGGTATAGGATACAATGCGACAAAGTATCTCTTATGCTCCTTAACTTTAAACTGATGTGAAAATCCCTTAATAGCGCCAGAATACTACGAAAATATTGAAGGATAACAACGCAGTACCTCAAACAAACTTCTTTTCACTACTTCATATGCCTCTTGTTCACGACAAACCCTCCAGATATCAGTAGATCATATGCTAACAATAATAAAATCTTGATATCCTTCACAAAGGTTGAACCAATATGTCGTAGTCTCTGTTTTCTAAGAATGATAACAATAGACTCGCACTTTTATCAACTTCTGTGCCCCAACAAACGATAAAAATAAGAAGGACAATGAAAACACTGAAAATTCTCGAACACTGTTGATATCTGTGTGACGAAGAGCCCGAAACACAAAGTGAAGATCTTACTGGATGATTTTAAGGCATAAGTTCGATGAAAAACTAAATATAAGATAATTGTTGGAGGTTTCATTCCACATAAAAATACCAACTGAAAACAATATCCTGACTTACGTCAGTGTCATAATTTTCAAGTTATGCTCACGTACTTTCGACGCCTTCTCAGAAAACATGGTACATGGCGTTAACCCAACATAGCAGCAGCAGAATTCCGAGTAGACCATACTACAATATCTCGGAGGCAAAGTCCAGAAATAATGAACATTGGAGTCAAAAATGTCGCAAATACACTCCTGGAAATGGAAAAAAGAACCCATTGACACCGGTGTGTCAGACCCACCATACTTGCTCCGGACACTGCGAGAGGGCTGTACAAGCAATGATCACACGCACGGCACAGCGGACACACCAGGAACCGCGGTGTTGGCCGTCGAATGGCGCTAGCTGCGCAGCATTTGTGCACCGCCGCCGTCATTGTCAGCCAGTTTGCCGTGGCATACGGAGCTCCATCGCAGTCTTTAACACTGGTAGCATGCCGCGACAGCGTGGACGTGAACCGTATGTGCAGTTGACGGACTTTGAGCGAGGGCGTATAGTGGGCATGCGGGAGGCCGGGTGGACGTACCGCCGAATTGCTCAACACGTGGGGCGTGAGGTCTCCACAGTACATCGATGTTGTCGCCAGTGGTCGGCGGAAGGTGCACGTGCCCGTCGACCTGGGACCGGACCGCAGCGACGCACGGATGCACGCCAAGACCGTAGGATCCTACGCAGTGCCGTAGGGGACCGCACCGCCACTTCCCAGCAAATTAGGGACACTGTTGCTCCTGGGGTATCGGCGAGGACCATTCGCAACCGTCTCCATGAAGCTGGGCTACGGTCCCGCACACCGTTAGGCCGTCTTCCGCTCACGCCCCAACATCGTGCAGCCCGCCTCCAGTGGTGTCGCGACGGGCGTGAATGGAGGGACGAATGGAGACGTGTCGTCTTCAGCGATGAGAGTCGCTTCTGCCTTGGTGCCAATGATGGTCGTATGCGTGTTTGGCGCCGTGCAGGTGAGCGCCACAATCAGGACTGCATACGACCGAGGCACACAGGGCCAACACCCGGCATCATGGTGTGGGGAGCGATCTCCTACACTGGCCGTACACCACTGGTGATCGTCGAGGAGACACTGAATAGTGCACGGTACATCCAAACCGTCATCGAACCCATCGTTCTACCATTCCTAGATCGGCAAGGGAACTTGCTGTTCCAACAGGACAATGCACGTCCGCATGTATCCCGTGCCACCCAACGTGCTCTAGAAGGTGTAAGTCAACTAACCTGGCCAGCAAGATCTCTGGATCTGTCCCCCATTGAGCATGTTTGGGACTGGATGAAGCGTCGTCTCACGCGGTCTGCACGTCCAGCACGAACGCTGGTCCAACTGAGGCGCCAGGTGGAAATGGCATGGCAAGTCGTTCCACAGGACTACATCCAGCATCTCTACGATCGTCTCCATGGGAGAATAGCAGCCTGCATTGCTGCGAAAGGTGGATATACACTGTACTAGTGCCGACATTGTGCATGCTCTGTTGCCTGTGTCTATGTGCCTGTGGTTCTGTCAGTGTGATCATGTGATGTATCTGACCCCAGGAATGTGTCAATAAAGTTTCCCCTTCCTGGGACAATGAATTCACGGTGTTCTTATGTCAATTTCCAGGAGTGTATAATCACTACTTTTCAGTAATAACATTCATACTCATATCTCACAGCAGAAAGAGCAACACAACAGCCATGCTTTATTCGAAACTAAAAGAAAAAGGAAATTAATTCAAAGATATAGAGAAAGACTTCGAAAACACAAAATGGTTGCAAAAAATAGCAGGGATCAAAACAAGAAAGAAAAACGCATGGTGGAATGATTATTGTGAACGGGCACTAAAGGGTCATTTAATTGCTTAAGGAAAATTATACACATCCAAAAGGCAACAAGATTGGCACCTGCATCAAAACAAACGAGCTCAAAAAGCGAAACGAATACATACAAGTGAAATCTTGAAAAGGAAGTATTGAACGTAATAGAAGGTATTTAGCCTGTCTCATATATCTTGCACGACAGTGAAATAATTCTGCCATTGATCTGTCTCCCAACGATCTCATTAATTCTAAACGAAAGTTGCCTAATCCAGCGGCTTTGTTTCAAAATTGATGTTTCAGAGCTCTGTTACATTCTTCTGGTAATATTATACCTCTCCTCTCGTCTTCTTTTATTTCTTCTTCCCTTTCTATAAGATATCTACACACAGCATAGTGACACTGACACATGTGCATTCACGCACAAAAATCAGAAAACAGATACTACTTTAAACTGAAGTTATTGAACTGGAGAACTGATAACATATACGCAGATATCAATTAATTTAGTCCCAATTCCGGGTCAGACCACGGTTTATGAGAGGTTTTCCTTGGTTGTAAGACAAATGTCAGACTGAAAGTCTCACCCAAAACATTCTCAACTGGGATTTCTTCTGCAGCATTCCCATCCAGTTGGTTATCTGACTGAAAAGAAACGCGACTCTTTAATGGTCAGTCTCTTTGGAGTAGAGGATGAAAGGCTTGCAAAATACATTATTTAATACCGCATTTAAGTTCAGCTACCTTGTATAGTTCTTCTGTATATTCCACCGCACAGAAGTCTCTTCTTTGCTTAGTACTGGCTCACCATCTGAGCTCTTGATAATCATACAGATGCTTAATTTTTCTGTAGGCGTATCTATCTTTGCGGTAGTCACGCATACATCTACGGCTTTACATTTGTCATCCAGCCATTCCTGCTTACCCTCTTTCCATTCTCTGTCAATCGAATTTTTAGGCTTTTTTCTCTTTTTATCCGTTTCACTTGTAGCGTTTTTGTATTTTCTCCTGCTGTGGTTGCCTTTGGTATTTCTAAAAATCCAGAGCAAAGCAGTAACCTAATGATTACGCTGAGTGTTGTATAGGATCTGAGAGACTGGACACATACAATCCAGATTTCGGGTATATGATCACAGTATCGAAGATACCGTGAGCAGGTAAATACGAGAACTATTGTCAGCTTGAGAATTCATACATAGAATTCCTGACCAGACTAATATACGAAGGAACGGAAAAGAAAACTGAAGGTTTGTTAGAATTAATTTGTCTTTTGGATATCTAAAGCACTAGAAAGGTACTTTTGATATGAAACTTGATAATGGAAGCAAGACTTAAGAACAATGAAAACACCGCCATTGGACATATAGTACTAGAAAACGCATACAATAAAGCAAAATGGTGGAAGGTTTGCAAACTTCATGAAAAATACTTATATGGTGTAGGTAAAGACGAGTCACACACAACTTGTATGAGGGTGTAAGACGAAGACAGAACTGTTTGTACTGGAATGGGCGTAACGCAGCGATGCAGTATTCTCCCATGCTATTCAACCTATACACTGAAGGTGTAATGTAGGAAATAAAAGAAAGATTTGGAGGTGTGATTAGAATTTAGGCTGAATGAATGTGAATGACAAGTTTCGCTGATGCTTTTATGTTGAATGATGGTCAGTCACATAAAAACCGAACACCCTCCACAATGGGACCATGGAATGGCTCCATTCGGAAGTAATCACCACATTCGTTAAGACATTTATAGCACTGGAAGGCGAGACATTCACTTCTTGTTCTGTACAACGCGGTCGGCCGCTGAGGCATTTCCTCGTCTGACTGAAACCGAAGTCGCCACATGTCATTCTTCAGGTCGCCAAAGATTTGAAAATCACTCTGTGAAAGATCCGTGCTGTACGCAGGACATTGCAGTGTTCCTCACACAAACCCCGGGGGTGTAGAACTGCACACTATTCAGCGTCAGACCATTGTGTATTTTATGTGCATTTTGTAAGTGATAAAAATAAGTTAATAGCGTAATTTATGCGCTTTTATACAACCAAAGCAATAAAACGATTACCTTCGATGCAAGTATACTTTACGTGCACTAACATAAAAAAATCTAAACAATTACTGTTGTTATTTTTTACTTAATAGAACATTCTTCATCATGATCAAAGGCGAGAGTTTCCTGTTATTAGTGATAAATGCAGACGTTATTTATGAACAACTGTCGGTAAATACAGAATCGTTATAGGATCACTTGGTTTTCCGTCTCTGTCTCTCTGTCCGACTACTCAAAACCCTCTTCCTCAGGAACGGGTAGACGGATCAAGTTGAAAAAGTGAAACTTCTGAGTCAGTGCAATCAAAATATGTCACGTATTTAGACACTCACAACTCATGGGTACTACCTGTGGACCTCGAACCACGAAATCTGACGAGAAGGAAACTCACGGGTACTTCTTGTTGGCTTCAAATAATGCTGTTTCACAAGAAGCAAGCTTTCAGACTATAACCTAAGAAATTCTTACTTTTTAATTACTTCACACGCAAAACGTTTTTGTCTTTAGTTATCAGTTATCAGACTATCAGTCCGTCGTCTGTTGAGATCCCTTTTTCTCGGGAACGGTTAGACATATCTAACCGAAATTCGTATCACATACTGACGTCTACAGTCCCTTGGCTATACAATAACCGTTAGCGTCTAAGTCAATGCAATCAAAAGATATGGCCATTTACGTCACGTATTTTGATACTCTCAAACGCATTCATCAAAACCTGTACAGTACTTCTCTTTGGTCTAGAATCACTAAAAACAAGCAAGATTTCGCTGTTCAGGTAAAGGCAAAAATCCGAAAATCGTTAATTTGTAATTATATCACTCGAAAACATTGTTTTTTTTGCCATTTGTTATGCGACTTCGAACTTGAAATTAAAATATTCTCGAAAGTCTTGGGAAACCTGGGACCGATATCTTGCCAGTATCAACGGCGATAACAGGAAAAATCGTCGATTCCCAGACTGGATGAACTGTCGATATACGAGGGCAGTTCAATAAGTAATGCAACACATTTTTTTTCTCGGCCAATTTTGGTTGAAAAAACCGGAAATTTCTTGTGGAATATTTTCAAACATTCCCGCTTCGTCTCGTATAGTTTCATTGACTTCCGACAGGTGGCAGCGCTGTACGGAGCTGTTAAAATGGCGTCTGTAACGGATGTGCGTTGCAAACATCGGGCAGTGATCGAGTTTCTTTTGGCGGAAAAACAGGGCATCTCAGATATTCATAGGCGCTTGCAGAATGTCTACGGTGATCTGGCAGTGGACAAAAGCACGGTGAGTCGTTGGGAAAAGCGTGTGTCATCATCGCCGCAAGGTCAAGCAAGACTGTCTGATCTCCCGCGTGCGGGCCGGCCGTGCACAACTGTGACTCCTGCAATGGCGGAGCGTGCGAACACACTCGTTCGAGATGATCGACGGATCACCATCAAACAACTCAGTGCTCAACTTGACATCTCTGTTGGTAGTGCTGTCACAATTGTTCACCAGCTGGGATACTCAAAGGTTTGTTCTCACTGGGTCCCTCGTTGTCTAATCGAACACCATAAAGAGCAAAGGAGAACCATCTTTGCGGAATTGCTTGCTCGTCATGTGGCTGAGGGTGACAATTTCTTGTCAAAGATTGTTACAGGCGATGAAACATGGGTTCATCACTTCGAACCTGAAACAAAACGGCAATCAATGGAGTGGCGCCACACCCACTCCCCTACCAAGAAAAAATTTAAAGCCATACCCTCAGCTGGTAAAGTCATGGTTATAGTCTTCTGGGACGCTGAAGGGGTTATTCTGTTCGATGTCCTTCCCCATGGTCAAACGATCAACTCTGAAGTGTATTGTGCTACTCTTCATAAATTGAAGAAACGACTTCAGCGTGTTCGTAGGCACAAAAATCAGAACGAACTTCTCCTTCTTCATGACAACGCAAGACTCACACAAGTCTTCGCACCCGAGAGGAGCTCACAAAACTTCAGTGGACTGTTCTTCCTCATGCACCCTACAGCCCCGATCTCGCACCGTCGGATTTCCATATATTTGGCCCAATGAAGGACGCAATCCGTGGGACGCACTACGCGGATGATGAAGAAGTTATTGATGCAGTACGACGTTGGCTCCGACATCGACTAGTGGAATGGTACCGTGCAGGCATACAGGCCCTCATTTCAAGGTGGCGTAAGGCCGTAGCATTGAATGGAGATTACGTTGAAAAATAGTGTTGTGTAGCTAAAAGATTGGGGAATAACCTGGTGTATTTCAATGCTGAATAAAACAACCCCTGTTTCAGAAAAAAAATGTGATGCATTACTTATTGAACTGCCCTCGTACATATTCCATCTTGTACGGAATCCTCAGTGAGAAGTCTTTTTTTAAGGAAATTGCTTTTCTGTATTTTTTATTTTTACTACAGTATCCGTCTCTTTCATATTAGAAAACAACAATTTTCGAATAAAACCTGAAATAAAGATTGACGTTTTCAATTCTGCTGTAAATATCGTTTATTTTTTAGTTCAAAAAATGTTCATATATGTGTGAAATCTTATGGTACTTAACTGCTAAGGTCATCAGTCCCTAAGCTTACACACTGCTTAACCTAAATTAGCCTAAAGACTAACACACACACCCATGCCCGAGGGAGGACTCGAACCTCCGCCGGGACCAGCCGCACAGTCCATGACTGAAGCGCCTCAGAGCGCTCGGCTAACCCCGCGCGGCCTGTTTTTTAGTAACTGACAAGAGGATAACTACGTAGAACAAAAATGTTTCGATTTTTCGTATTCTGTAAGTTGGTGATATTGCAAAAGCTAGCTGATATAGATATACATTTCATCATCTGAAGTAAAATAAATGATTAAAGACTATGAAAACTTATGATAAAAGTTACTTTATTTATCTGTAAGCACTGAAAGACCTAAGTAGAATCAAGGCCCCGGGAGTGGACAACATTCCATTAGAACTACTGACAGCCTTAGGAGAGCCAGTCCTGACAAAATCTACCAACTTGTGAGCAAAATGTATGAGACAGGCGAAATACGCTCAGATTTCAAGAAGAATATAATAATTCCAATCCCGAAGAAAGCAGGCGTTGAGAGATATGAAAATTACCGAACTGTCAGTTTAATAAGTCACGGCTGCAAAATACTAACGCGAATTCTTTACAGACGAATGGGAAAACTGGTAGAGGCTGACCTCGGGGAAGATCAGTTTGGATTCCGTAGAAATATGGGAACACGTGGGGCAATACTGACCCTACGACTTATTTTAGAAGCTAGATTAAGAAGAGGCAAACCTACGTTTCTAGCATTTGTAGACTTAGAGAAAGCTTTTGACAATGTTGACTGGAATACTCTCTTTCAAATTCTGAAGGTGGCAGGTGTAAAATACAGGGAGCGAAAGGCTATTTACAATTTGTACAGAAACCAGATGGCAGTTATAAGAGTCGAGGGGCATAAAAGGGAGCAGTGGTTGGGAAGGGAGTAAGACAGGGTTGTAGCCTCTCCCCGATGTTGTTCAATCTGTATATTCAGCAAAAAGTAAAAGAAACAAAAGAAAAATTCGGAGTAGGTATTAAAATCCATGGAGAAGAAATAAAAACTTTAAGGTTCGCCGAAGACATTGTAATTCTGTCAGAGACAGCAAAGGACTTGGAAGAGCAGTTGAACGGAATGGACAGTGTCTGGAAAGGAGGATATAAAATGAACATCAACAAAAGCAAAACGAGTATGATGGAATGTAGTCGAATTAAGTCGGGTGATGCTGAGGGAATTAGATTAGGAAATGAGACACTTAAAGTAGTAAAGGAGTTTTGCTATTTGGGGAGCAAAATAACTGATGATGGTCGAAGTAGAGAGGATATAAATTGCAGACTGGCAATGGCAAGGAAAGCGTTTCTGAAGAATAGGAATTTGTTAACATCGAGCATAGATTTAAGTGTCAGGAAGTCGTTTCTGAAAGTATTTGTATGGAGTGTAGCCATGTATGGAAGTGAAACATGGACGATAAATAGTTTGGACAAGAAGAAAATAGAAGCTTTCGAAATGTGGTGCTACAGAAGAATGCTGAAGATTAGATGGGTAGATCACATAACTAATGAGGAGGTATTGAATAGGATTGGGGAGAAGAGGAGTTTGTGGCACAACTTGACTAGAAGAAGGGATCGGTTGGTAGGACATGTTCTGAAGCATCAAGGGATCACCAATTTAGTATTGGAGGGCAGAGTGGAGGGTAAAAATCTTAGAGGGAGACCAAGAGATGAATACGCTAAGCAGATTCAGAAGGATGTAGGCTGCAGTAGGTACTGGGAGATGAAGAAGCTTGCACAGGATAGGGTAGCATGGAGAGCTGCATCAAACCAGTCTCAGGACTGAAGACCACAACAACAACATTTATCTGTAAACATAACGCAATTAACGTTGTTTGCTTTCAGTCATATGCCTATAGGATTGTCAAAAATTTTATCGAGATTCATTAGGATTTGTAGAATACTTTCAACACAGAATAAAACAAATTACGAAAAGAAATGAGAAATTAAAAAACAATGATAACCAAGATCTTTTGCTTGTGGTCCTAACTGCAGTCATTGTGATCAAAATAAAAATTGTACTTTTCTGTTGAAAATACATTACTCCATATCACTATCAGTGTCTTCAATCTCAACTGTACAGGGTGTTCCAAAAAGAATGATCCGATTTTAAATATTATTATTAGGAAGAAGGGCTTAAAACCAACAAATTGCATACTAAATTAGTCAGAAAAGACAGAAGTTTATAAAAATCCATTATAAATGTTCAATATGTCTTCCATTGGCTGCACGGACGACATCTAGCCGATAGCCAAATTCATCCCAAACTGAGCGTAAGGTGTCTTCTGTCACTGAAGCTACAGCAGCTGATACTCTGGTTTTAGGTCATCAATGTTACGAGGTAAGGGAGTAACGTAAACACATTGTTTAACATATCCCCACAGGAAGAAATTACAGGGTGTTAAGTCAGAGGACCTAGGAAGCCAAGAGTGTAAAGCCTGGTCTCGCGGTCCTGTACGCCCTATCCAACGTTGAGGCACTTTGGCATTGAGGAAACTGCGCATCTAGTGGATTTTCCTGAAACTCTAGACCATGCCGATTACATCTAGCACTGTTTCAGTTACCTAGTGACATTTGTCTCAGTATTATTACAAGTTAAAATCGGGTCATTCTTTTTGGGACACCCTGTATTACACTGCTGGCCACCGTAAATGCAACACCCTGAAGGAAGCATCCGAATCAAGTGAAATTTACACCATGGGTTTGCAGCGATGAGATATGCAACTGATTAGAATTTCAGCGCAGACGCACATCACGCGCGCCTGTGGCGCCACCTCATAGCGCCACCTCATAGCGCCATTTAAGGCTTGGCGATTTCGACGAGTGTACGTTTGGCACGTGTGTTTACCTTGTGGTTGTTTCACAAGACGATCAGTTATGCCTCGTAGACAACAGCGAACATCTTTGGATAAAGTATCCGAGTTCGACAGAGGAAGGATAGTGGCTTACCGAGATTGTGGATTATCATACAGAGAAATCGCTAGTCGTGTTGGACGAAACCAAACAACTGTAATGCGGATATGTGACCGTTGGATGCAGGAGGGTACGACGGACCGACGTGGTCGATCGCATTCACCTCGGTGCACCACTGCACGTGCTGATAGGCAAATTGTGCGCATGGCAGTGACGGATCGCTCAGTGACATCCCGAATCATAGCACAGCACATTGCGTCTGTAACGCATCATCCAGTGTCTGCGCGTACCATTCGACGCCGTTTACAGCAGTGTGGTTTGTCCGCAAGACGTCCATTGCTTCGTCTACCATTGACGCAGAACCACAGACGTCTCCGTCGCCAATGGTGCGATGACAGACGGATGTGGACGGCAGAATGGAATGACATTGTCTTTACTGACGAGGCACGCTTCTGTCTGCAGCAGCACGATGGTCGGATTCGAGTGTGGAGACACCGTGAAGAGAGGATGCTGGACAGCTGCATTATGCACCGCCGCACTGGTCTTGTACCGGGTATTATGGTATGGGGCGGTATTGGATATTACTCTCGCACGCCTCTAGTACGCATTGCCGGTACTTTAAATAGCCGGCGCTACATATCCGAGGTGCTGGAGCCAGTTGTCCTTCCTTACCTTCAGGGCTCGGCCACAGCCATATTTCAACAGGATAATGCGCGACCACACGTGGCACGCATTGTCCAAAGGTTCTTGATCAATAACCAGATTGAATTGCTTCCCTGGCCGGCTCGATCTCCGGATCTTTCGCCGATAGAAAACATGTGGTCCATGGTTGCTCAACGAGTGACCCAGATTACATCCCCAGCTGCCACACCAGATGAAGTTTGGCAACGTGTGGAAGCTGCTTGGGCTGCTGTACCCCAGGAACACATCCAACGTCTCTTTGACTCAATGCCGAGACGTGTGGCAGCGGTGATCTCCAACAATGGCGGCTACTCTGGCTACTGATTCTGGCAGGAACCACATGTCACAGACGTCTGTAAACGTAATCATTTGATACTTGGTCAACATGTTATCTACAAAATAAATCTTGTTGTGCTACCTCTTGTCTTTCTTGGTGTTGCATTTACGATGGCCAGCAGTGTACATTCAGCGGGGCTTCCTAGAGGTTTTGAAGACACAGCTTCATTGTGTCTCGTAACGTAAGTTCCACTGAACGGAAGCTTACTTTAAGATTGTCGAGGAAGAAAGTTTGCTTCTGTTATTACTATGAATCATCCCACGTACCAACCAATTGCGCTCGCTTGCAACTGTTGATGTGGTACACTGCGAAGTTCGCAGGCGAGATGGCTCAGAGAGTGACTGCTAACTCATGAGCCGCAGCATGGATAAGCCTGAAGGTGGATTTTGTTCTGTTTGAAACTGCAGATGTGATACATAGCTTGTCTCCTGCAGGTAACATTGTCTGCCACAAGTTGGGTGTCGGCAGTAGACTCTGGCCTCAGTAAGCGGCACTCTTGTCCAAGTTCCTTTAACACAGCATTTTTTGTGTCATCGAAACGGACTGCAGGGCAAACAGTGGAAACTAGAGTAGCTCCCTTATCCTTTACAGGCTCTCAGATTTTAACATAGTTCCATCCCAATGAATTGGTGAACGAAGATTCAAATTTACAGCCGAATTCCTGTACTTGTATTTCTGCTTCTGTTCCAACAGAACGTGAAGTAAATGACTGAATTTTGATGCTTCGATTATTTTGTTACTGAGCTGGAGTAGATCATGGAGCACAGGTACGGCCGTGATGTCTTTGATGAGGAGATTGATGCTCTGAGCAGCACATCCTACACATGTTACATGCATGTACAGTAGTTTACATCTACATCTACATCCACATCGATACTCTGTAAATCACATTTAAGCGCCTGCCACAGGGTTCATCGAACCACCTTCACAATTCTCTATTATTCCAATCTCGTATAGCGGCGCGGGAAGAATGAACTCCTACACCTTTCTGTACGACCTCTGATTTCCCTTTTTTTTTTTATCTTGGTGATCGTTTCTCCCTATGTAAGTCTGTGTCAACAAAATATTTTCTCATTCGGAGGAGAAAGTTGGTGTTGGAATTTCGTGAGAAGGTTCCGTCGCAGCGAAAAACGCCTTTCTTTTAATGATAACCATCCCAAATCTTGTATCATTTCTGTGACACTCTCTCCCATATTTCGCGATAATACAAAACGTGCTGCCTTACTTTCAACTTTTTCGATGTACTCCGTCAGTCCTATCTGGTAAAGATCCCACACCTCGCAGCAGTGTTCTAAAAGAGGACGGACAACCGTAGTGTAGGCAGTCTCTTTAGTACGTCTGTTACATTTTCTAAGTGTCCTGCCAATGAAACGCAATCTTTGGTTAGCCTTCCCCACAACAGTTTCTATGCGTTCCTTCCATTTTAAATTGTTCGTAATTGTAATACCTAGGTATTTAGTTGACTTTACGGCTTTTGGATTTGACTGATTTATCGTGTAACCGAAGTGTAACCAGTTCCTTTTAGCACTCATGTGGATGACCTCACACTTTTCGTTATTTAGGGTCAATTGCCAATTTTCGCACCATTCCGATATTTCTTCTAAATCTTTTTGCAGTTTGTTTCGATCTTCTGATGACAGCGTCATCTGCAAACAACCGAAGATGGCTGCTCAGAGTGTCTCCCAAATCGTTTATATAGATAAGGAACAGCAACGAGTCTATGACACTACCTTGGGGAACGCCAGAAATCACTTCTGTTTTGCTCGATGACTTTCCGTCAATTACTATGAACTGTGACCTCCCTGATAGGAAATCACAGGTCCAGTCACATAACTGAGACGATATTCCATAAGCACGCAATTTTACTACGAGCCGCTTGTGTGGTACAGTGCCAAAAGCCTTCCGGAAATCCAGAAATACGGAATCGATCTGAAATCCCTTGTCAATAACACTCAAGACTTCATGTGAACAAAGAGCTAGTTGGGTTTCAGAAGAACGATGTTTTCTAAAACCATGTTGACTGTGTATCAATAGACCGTTTTCTTCGATGTAATTCATTATGTCGAACACAATATACCTTATAAAATCCTGCTGCATGTCGACGTTAACGATATGGGCCTGTAATTTAGTGGATTACTCCTACTACCTTTTTTGAATATTGGTGTGACCTGTGCAACTTTCCAGCTTTTGAGTACGGATCTTTCGTCGAGCGAACGGTTGTATGTGATTGTTAAGTATGGGGCTACTGAATCAGCATACTACGAAAGGAACCTAATTGGTATACAGTCTGGACCAAAAAACTTGCTTTTATTAAGTGATTTAAGTTGCTTCACTACTCCGAGGATATTTACTTCTACGTTACTCATGTTGGCAGCATTTCTCGATTCGAGTTCTGGAATATTTACTTCGTCTTCTTTTGTGATGGCATTTCGGAAGGCTGCGTTTAGTAACTCTGCTTTGGCAGCACTGTCTTCGATAGTATCTCCATTGCTATCACGCAGAGAAGGCATTGATTGTTTCTTGCCGCTAACATAGGTCTACTTCACCTACGACCAGAATCTCTTTGGATTTTCTGCCAGGTTTAGAGACAAAGTTTTGTTGTGGGAACTGTTATAGGCATCTCGCATTGAAGTCGTTAAATTTCGAGCTTCTGTAAAAGATCGCCAATCTTGGGGATTTTGCGTCTGTTTAAATTTGGCTTGTTTCTTTCGGTGTTTCTACAACAGGATGTATCAACTCTGTCATTTGTTAATTTATATGGTATAAATCTCTCTATTGCTGCCGATACCATTTCTTTGAATTTAAGCCACATCTGGTCTACAACTTTTTTCCAGACATTCTTGATATTTCTTCCGTTGTCGGTGATCACCACTATGACCTTTTCGTTCCCTACCTACCCCTCCAATTACTGTGATAAGACTCGAGACGATAAATTGTGATCTTCCTCCGCACTCACCAGGACGAATACTCTTGAAGAAAATTGGCTCCTGTGTCGTGACAGTGAAATTAATCACTTGACGCCTGGACACATCTCTCCATCGATCAGAAATTAAAGCGAGAGCATTTGATCGTTTAACCTCATCTGCGATAGCAGGATGAACACGTTTATATTCGGTGTTGAGCTACGTTGTACCCATAGCAGCGTGGTTAGTTGGATCGTAGCCAAGGCGAATTAAACGAAAAGCTTTCAGCCAGCATTGGGTCTCTAGCATTGATAACAAGGCCCCTGAAGCAAAAACAGCTCTAGCGACCATTTGGTCTATGTATGTCAAAAATTGATGCAGCTGTTCCCGATGTGACTGATAGTGTGGCGTCAAGAGACTAGATTGCTCATCAGGTGAGGTCGCAACATAGTAGACATCGATGTTTCATTAGTTGTTTCAGAAGTAATCCTAGAACATTTTCCTCACTCTGTAAAGCTTGTTGAGTCACACGTTTGACAGACTGTGAGCGGAGTTACGCTTTTGGAGGCGATCTCATAGATGAGTGGCCGCGGCTTTATGATTTCCTCAGTTCTTACCCTTGACATCTGTCTTGTTTTCTACAGTCCTTGCATTGTACCGTTCCCACACTTCCGAACGACCATGCATGCTGAAGAACGCTGGTTGCGTACTAACTTTATTGATATATATTCACTCAGTTTTTAGACGGTTCAACGCTTCCGGTTTCTAGGGGAATCTAGTACCGATGGAATATGTAAGGAAAGCTATCGAAATGAGATAACGCCCGATAGGTATGCAACACACGTAACTTACACGTAATGCGGGTAGTATTTATCTGCTTCAGTCTACTAGGAAAAAAATGGCTCTGCGCACTATGGGACTCAACTGCTGTGGTCATCAGTCCCCTAGAACTTAGAACTACTTAAACCTAACTAACCTAAGGACATCACACACATCCATGCCCGAGGCAGGATTCGAACCTGCGACCGTAGCAGTCGCACGGTTCCGGACTGCGCGCCTAGAACCGCGAGACCACCGCGGCCGGCAGTCTACTAGGAAAACTACTGTAGTCTACGCTTATTTATCACACTCTAGAGTAGTCTACAGTTGTTTTACAACTCTAACTACTACCGTGAGAGACGGAGTTTTCCTTCGTAGGCTCAAGGTAAAATCAATAATAAACTGAAAAACACTTATGAGTAAACAGAGTGACGTAGTTGTTACGTGAATAAGAGAATAATAATTTATGCGAGAGGAAGAACGTATCTTAATTTTGACATAAACGTTTTCTGAGTATCGTACCAAGTCATAATGTAAGAAACTAAACTGGAGGAACCAACGTTTCGGCCACAATTACAGTGGCCTTTATCTAGGTCTGCTGATCGAGACTCAGAAAGAGGCCATTGTAACCGTAGCCAACGCATTGTTCTCTCCAGAACAGTTTTCACTTTATGACACTGTACGATACTCATAAAACCATTTATGTCAACTGACTCTGGCCGCAGAAGCCTGCGCAATTATATGTCTTAGTTTTGCCTGTTTTTAAACTGTTTTTTAATTTATTTTTATTTTATTTTTTGTTTTTTTGAGGATGTCTTGGAAATTCAGGAAGAAAAAGTCCTGTGTTGATTCAGTTTGTTCGTTAAGGATTTTTCTGGCGACTTGTCTTATGTAAACCTCCAATTGTTCGAGATGATCCACTTGCAACCGTTTATCAGCAATGTGTAACACAGAAATGCTGCAACTCATATCACCAACATCGTGTTCTTGATGACCAATGTGTGATGCGAAGCAGGACTTCTTTATGCCCGAATAAAGCGGAAAGAAATATAATTTACACAGGAACTTCGCAGCGCTAATAAACGTAGTTCGTACAAAGCCAGAGATTACAGCTTCTCCTCACATTAAGTTTGGGCCAGTTTCGCCTGCAGTCGGCCATTAAGAATAAAAGCAGCGCCGATGAGTAATTGAGCTCCCTTGAAACCTAACACCAAATAACCAGTTGCGGTTATCCTTACATCAGTAGACGTACCAAATTGTCTGAAAGTGATGAGATATACATCTAAACCTATTACATCTAAATCTATTGCTAAAATTAAGCAAAACAAAGTTTCAAAATAAATGAAATTCAGCATTCGACAAACATTTTATATCACACCATGTCCTCATCTCGTGGTCTAGTATTCAGTGGTCCTGCCACTGGATGACGGGGTCTTGGGTTCGAATCCCAGCATGGTTGGAGATGTTAGGCCCTATGGGACTGAGTGTTGTGTTGTCCTCAACATTTCATCGACACCTAAGTCACTGAAGACCTGCATAAGGCAGGGAAACTACACCGTTGGAGTCTCTCGACCAGTAATGCCACACGATCATTTCATTTCATCACAGTACGTAACTTCGTAATATACAAAACCTAAGTAAATTTCCTAACACTCTTTGCAGAAAAAAATTGCCACAAGCGTCACTTTAGCTTGCGTTATAAACAAGTAAGAACATCATTTCAAGTAATACAGGGACCTCGTTAGTTACATATGTCAGACCTTCCTTTTTAAGAAACTACATTTCTTTACATCAGTCACCGTAGTAGTATGTCTGAATATCCTCAAAATGGAGTTTCCGTCCGCACTTGCCCTGTATAACAGCTTCTGTCTTCACCATGATCGTGCATTGAATGCAAACGATTTTTTATGGTTCTTTGGTTTCTATACGGGTTGGTCCGTTGATAGTAACCGGGCCAAATATCTCACGAAATAAGCGTCAAAGGAAAAGACTACAAAGAACGAAACTCGTCTAGCTTGAAGGGGGAAACCAGATATTCGAGTAGTACGTAAAGAAATATGAATGTTTTAGTTGGACCACTTTTTTCGCTTTGTGATAGATGGCGCTGTAATAGGCATAAACGTATAAGTACGTGGTATCACGTAACATTCCGCCAGTGCGGACGGTATTTGCTTCGTGATACATTACCTGTGTTAAAATGGACCGTTTACCAATTGCGGAAAAGGTCGATATCGTGTTGCTGTATAGCAATTGCGATCAAAATGCCCAACGGGCGTGTGCTATGTATGCCGCTCGGTATCCTGGACATCATCCAAGCGTCCGGACCGTTCGCCGGATAGTTACGTCATTTAAGGAAACAGGAAGTGTACAGCTACATGTGAAACGTCATCCACGACCTGCTACAAATGATGATGCCCGAGTAGGTGTTTTAGCTGCTGTCGCGGCTAATCCGCACATCCGTAAGAGACAAATTGCGTGAGAATCAGGAATCTCAAAAACGTCGATGTTGAGAATGCTACAACAACATCGATTGCACCCGTACCATATTTCTATGCACCAGGAATTGCTTGACGACGACTCTGAACGTCGTGTACAGTTCTTCCACTGGGCGCAAGAGAAATTACGGGATGATGACAGATTTTTTGCACTCGTTTTATTTAGCGACGAAGCATCGTTCACCAACAGCGGTAACGTAAGCCGGCATAGTATGCCCTATTGGGCAACGGAAAATCCACGACGGCTGCGACAAGTGGAACATCAGCTACTTTTGCGGGTTATGTATGGTGCGGCATTATGGGAGGAAGGATAACTGGCACCCATTTTATCGATGGCAGTCTAAATGGTCCAATGTATGCTGATTTCCTACGTAATGTTCTGCCGATGTTACAACAAGATGTTTCACTGCTTGACGGTATGGCGATGTACTTCCAACATGATGGATGTCCGGCACATAGCTCGCGCACTGTTGAAGCGGTACTGAACAGCATATTTCATGACAGGTTGGCTAGTCGTCGAAGCACCATACCATTGCTCGCACGTTCACCGTATCTGACGTCCCCGGATTTCTTTCTGTGGGGAAAGTTGAAGGATATTTGCTATCGTGATCCACCGACAACGCCTGACACCATGCGTCAGCGCATTGTCAATGCATGTGCGAACATTACGGAAGGCAAACTACTCGCTGTTGAGAGGAATGTCATTACACGTATTGCCAAATCCATTGAGGTTGACGGACATCATTCTGAGCATTTATTGCATTAATGTGGTATTTACAGTTAATGCTGTAACAGCATGCGTTCTCAGAAATGATAAGTTCTCAAAGGTACATGTATCACATTGGAACAACCGAAATAAAATGTTCAAACGCTCCTACGTGCTGTATTTTAATTTAAAAAACCTATCTGTTATCAACAGTTCGTCTAAAATTGTGAGCCATATGTTTGTGACTATTACAGCGCCATCTATCACAAAGCGAAAAAAGCGATCCAACTAAAACATTCATATCTCTTTACGTACTACACGAATATGTAATAAAAATTGGGGGTTCCTATTTAAAAAAAACACAGTTGATATCCGTTTGACCTATGGCAGCGCCATCTAGCGGGCCAACTATAGCGTCATCTGGTTTCCCCCTTAAAGCTAGACAAGTTTCGTTCTTTGTAGTTTTTTCGTTTTACGCTTATTTCGTGAGATATTTGGCCCGGTCACTATCAACGGACCACCCTGTATAGCAGCGCAAGCCTAGCCAAGAGACCTCGATGCCATAAAAAGGGCATTTGCAGCTGTATGATGGTTCAGGATTACGCTACGACATCTGCCAGTTGTCTTCACTCACGTGCCAGTCAGTGCCTCGATAGTTACCGAAATCAGAGACACTCCAGTATGTGGCGCACATGACATTTGCGGCAGCAACACCACAACAAAGCTGAGTTGGTGCGTTGGACTATTGGTTCTCCTGCCAGGCTCGTCTACATATCTAATTGGCGAGCCACTGAATCGGCGAGAGCTCGAGTCAGCGACTGTTATAGTGCCATCGTCCATCATAAGGTCGCAACGACTCCACAGTCTTCCTGACAGGACTGCGTATCACGTGGAACAGCTCCATCTGGATGGGCCGAGGATCGACTGTAGGTCCTTCTAGGCACTAACTGGGGTGGTCACCAGCGCCATCTTCCCGCATCCGACCGCTGGAGCCAGTTCGTGCCCAGGACATGTATGTTCTGTTACTCGCCACGGTTGGGCAGGTCTCGGTCGTCTCACCAACAGCTTAGTGGCTCAAGACCACCGCACCAGCGTCTGAAGCAGTGTCGTCAGGAGAGATTAGCATGCAAACTCACTCGGTGCTCCGCCCATGTTGAGCGTAGCAGCTACTGGGCGTCTTCACAACGAGGCTCCTCTACTGAGGTCCACAAGAATGATGCCTGACCACACCTCTACATCTACATCTACATTTATACTCCGCAAGCCACCCAACGGTGTGTGGCGGAGGGCACTTTACGTGCCACTGTCATTACCTCCCTTTCCTGTTCCAGTCGCGTATGGTTCGCGGGAAGAACGACTGTCTGAAAGCCTCCGTGCGCGCTCTAATCTCTCTAATTATACATTCGTGATCTCCTCGGGAGGTATAAGTAGGGGGAAGCAATATATTCGATACCTCATCCAGAAACGCACCCTCTCGAAACCTGGCGAGCAAGCTACACCGCGATGAAGAGCGCCTCTCTTGCAGAGTCTGCCACTTGAGTTTGTTAAACATCTCCGTAACGCTATCACGGTTACCAAATAACCCTGTGACGAAACGCGCCGCTCTTCTTTGGATCTTCTCTATCTCCTCCGTCAACCCGATCTGGTACGGATCCCACACTGATGAGCAATACTCAAGTATAGGTCGAACGAGTGTTTTGTAAGCCACCTCCTTTGTTGATGGACTACATTTTCTAAGGACTCTCCCAATGAATCTCAACCTGGTACCCGCCTTACCAACAATTAATTTTATATGATCATTCCACTTCAAATCGTTCCGCACGCATACTCCCAGATATTTTACAGAAGTAACTGCTACCAGTGTTTGTTCCGCTATCATATAATCATACAATAAAGGATCCTTCTTTCTATGTATTCGCAATACATTACTTTTGTCTATGTTAAGGGACAGTTGCCACTCCCTGCACCAAGTGCCTATCCGCTGCAGATGTTCCTGCATTTCGCTACAATTTTCTAATGCTGCAACTTCTCTGTATACTACAGCATCATCCGCGAAAAGCCGCATGGGACTTTCTACACTATCTACTAGGTCATTTATATATATTGTGAAAAGCAATGGTCCCATAACACTCCGCTGTGGCACGCCAGAGGTTACTTTAACGTCTGTAGACGTCTCTCCATTGATAACAACATGCTATGTTCTGTTTGCTAAAAACTCTTCAATCCAGCCACACAGCTGGTCTGATATTCCGTAGGCTCTTACTTTGTTTATCAGGCGACAGTGCGGAACTGTATCGAACGCCTTCCGGAAGTCAAGAAAAATAGCATCTACCTGGGAGCCTGTATCTAATATTTTCTGGGTCTCGTGAACAAATAAAGCGAGTTAGGTCTCACACGATCGCTGTTTCCGGGATCCATGGTGATTCCTACATAGTAGATTATGGGTTTCCAAAAACGACATGATACTCGAGCAAAAAACATGTTCTAAAATTCTACAACAGATCGACGTCAGAGATATAGGTCTATAGTTTTGCGCATCTGCTCGACGACCCTTCTTGAAGACTGGGACTACCTGTGCTCTTTTCCAATCATTTGGAACCTTCCGTTCCTCTAGAGACTTGCGGTACACGGCTGTTCGCGTACTCTGTGTAGAATCGAATTGGTATCCCGTCAGGTCCAGTGGACTTTCCTCTGTTGAATATTGACATCATGGTTCGACGCCGGATGAGGGCGTGCACCTGTAACTGCTCAAGCTTGTTGGAACAATAAAGAGTTTTCACATATGTCGTCTCTCTTGCTGTAACTGAGCCTTGTGCAGCTCACGTTGGTGCTGTTGGTAGGTTGCCATCGTGTAACAGGGATAATGGCGTCTCGTTTTCTTCTTGTGTTTACTGGCGCCACTACATTTGCTAGCGTTGTCTGTCCGTGAGTGGCAGTACCAGCGTTTATCGATATGTAGTACCATGGTAGTATCTTTGGAAGGACGTCAAGCGTTTTCCGGGTCGGGTGTGTCGGCAGTTCGGTTGTGACGGAGCAGCAGGGACGTCCGGCAGTGTAAATACATGCCGGGACCACTGGCGGTACTCAGGCGTTGCTGGATCGAAGAGTTGCAGTTATGAGAGTCACAACCTAGTTGTCCACCGGACCCAGGATGTTTGAGTTGAGTGAACATTAACCCAGTAGTGAAACCTACACTACTTTGAGATCACACCATTTGTTCACGCGTTGCTGCTCGCAGGGTCACTGAGATGAAGAGCAACAAATGGAGTGTTTGAACTTAGTTAGCCGTCTTCTGCTCCTTATTATTAATCACTGAATTCCTTGTGTTTATTGGTGAAGTTCAACCAGTGGCCGCTAGCGCCCCAGTTGGCTGCCCTGAAGGTTAGCGTATTTTAGCGGAGTGTACTTTTCCTCGCCTAGCCGCTGTTGTCCTGTAAGGCGTGTAGTCCGACAGCCCCCTTGATTGTGATCCAGATATTTTGTTTCTTTTGGACTACTTTGGTCGTAGTGGTTCCTTCTGCTTCTGGATGCTCTAAACACCGGACTCTGAAGACGCAGTACTGTCCGCCAGTTCCGCCTTGCCTGGGTTTTTCTGTCGTTATATTGGTTATCAGGCGTTAGGTAGATTTTGCGAGAGTGTTGGTCTGCATTTAAACCATCTCTAGTTCGAGTGGCCATCCGGTTAAGTGAATACAACTCTTGGCTGCCTGTCTCGTCGGTTACGAAGTTGAGTGAATTTCCCAGGTCGATCCTTGGAGCACTATCTGAGGTCCACTTCTCTCTTGATTTGATCAGATTATGATGATTGTCAATAAGGCCTTCAGTGTTGAATGCAATTTTGTCTTAAGAAGCTTTAATTAGATATTGTCGCTTAATATGACTGTCTTTTTAGTATAATACACTCCTGGAAATTGAAATAAGAACACCGTGAATTCATTGTCCCAGGAAGGGGAAACTTTATTGACACATTCCTGGGGTCAGATACATCACATGATCACACTGACAGAACCACAGGCACATAGACACAGGCAACAGAGCATGCACAATGTCGGCACTAGTACAGTGTATATCCACCTTTCGCAGCAATGCAGGCTGCTATTCTCCCATGGAGACGATCGTAGAGATGCTGGATGTAGTCCTGTGGAACGGCTTGCCATGCCATTTCCACCTGGCGCCTCAGTTGGACCAGCGTTCGTGCTGGACGTGCAGACCGCGTGAGACGACGCTTCATCCAGTCCCAAACATGCTCAATGGGGGACAGATCCGGAGATCTTGCTGGCCAGGGTAGTTGACTTACACCTTCTAGAGCACGTTGGGTGGCACGGGATACATGCGGACGTGCATTGTCCTGTTGGAACAGCAAGTTCCCTTGCCGGTCTAGGAATGGTAGAACGATGGGTTCGATGACGGTTTGGATGTACCGTGCACTATTCAGTGTCCCCTCGACGATCACCAGTGGTGTACGGCCAGTCTAGGAGATCGCTCCCCACACCATGATGCCGGGTGTTGGCCCTGTGTGCCTCGGTCGTATGCAGTCCTGATTGTGGCGCTCACCTGCACGGCGCCAAACACGCATACGACCATCATTGGCACCAAGGCAGAAGCGACTCTCATCGCTGAAGACGACACGTCTCCATTCGTCCTTCCATTCACGCCTGTCGCGACACCACTGGAGGCGGGCTGCACGATGTTGGGGCGTGAGCGGAAGACGGCCTAACGGTGTGCGGGACCGTAGCCCAGCTTCATGGAGACGGTTGCGAATGGTCCTCGCCGATACCCCGGGAGCAGCAGTGTCCCTAATTTGCTGGGAAGTGGCGGTGCGGTCCCCTACGGCACTGCGTAGGATCCTACGGTCTTGGCGTGCATCCGTGCGTCGCTGCGGTCCGGTCCCAGGTCGACGGGCACGTGCACCTTCCGCCGACCACTGGCGACAACATCGATGTACTGTGGAGACCTCACGCCCCACGTGTTGAGCAATTCGGCGGTACGTCCACCCGGCCTCCCGCATGCCCATTATACGCCCTCGCTCAAAGTCCGTCAACTGCACATACGGTTCACGTCCACGCTGTCGCGGCATGCTACCAGTGTTAAAGACTGCGATGGAGCTCCGTATGCCACGGCAAACTGGCTGACACTGACGGCGGCGGTGCACAAATGCTGCGCAGCTAGCGCCATTCGACGGCCAACACCGCGGTTCCTGGTGTGTCCGCTGTGCCGTGCGTGTGATCATTGCTTGTACAGCCCTCTCGCAGTGTCCGGAGCAAGTATGGTGGGTCTGACACACCGGTGTCAATGTGTTCTTTTTTCCATTTCCAGGAGTGTATATTAGTAAGAATTTTCTATCTACGACTTCAGATGTCTAATTGTTTTTGAGTAATTACTATTGGGGCCTTCAGCCGACCAATAATTTGAATTTTTGGTCAAAAGGCCTTCAGCTATGAATGCAATTTGTCTAAAGAATTTTTAATTAGATATTGTCTTAACAGTGAAATTTGATAATTGTTCCCTATTGTCAACCTTATTGGCAATTGGTTTCAGATAAAGTGTATGTGGTTAAAAAAACTGGGCAACCAACGTTAACTGAATAAGGCCCCATCGACACCTTTTCCTGCATTCCCTAAGTCCCATGTTTCAGTGGAAGCAGAGCGTGGCTACGATTGTAATATTGCCATTACAGTTACCATTGGTCCGAAACGTAACTGTGTCTGTGTTTCACTATATTTGGTTGTTTCAGGTGACCAATTCTAATGGCGGTCTGACATTGCCCCGGAATCGGCCTGTTGAGGCAGGACCACCTAATTTATGAGCAGGCGATAAGGCGCCAGGCTATTGTTGGTAGTGTCCTGGACTTAGCCGCCCATTTGCGTGCTACCGTTCTTCAGCCGGTTGACGTCACGCCGGATGTTATGGGTGAGACAGAAGTTTATTTTTTAAGGGGCTCCGGAAAGGCTCAAAATCATGAAAAGTTCAATTTTTACTTTTTTGCGTTTTCTGAATCTGCAGACTATTACCTTTTAATAGATATATAATTTATTCAATTCCGAAGACTACAACAATTTTTAAATTTTTTTTGAAATGTGTTGTACATGGGCGTGACCCACTGTGGCGCTGTTAAACTGCTGTCAAATGGTGTTATTATTAACGTCCGTGTTCATCAGGTACATTTTAGTGATGTGAGATAAAGTATGTGTTGTGGCTAACCTGTGATGGTTCAATATATATCGCTGGTGTGATTGTCGATTGTTTCATGTTTATTTACTCTGTCGTTATCTCGAAAATATTCGTAATTAATTCTGTTTCTTGAGTCTCTGTTTTGTTGAAGTATAATAATGAGTAAAAGTAAAGTTATTAGAAATCCTCTGAAGGCTTTTAAGAAAAGGAGAAATGTTGGAAAGCCAAAGGTATGTGTTATTACTGTAAACAATAAAGACGATAACCAAGTGAGTGAACCTGACCTCTCAAGTACACCTGCCCATAGCAGTCAAAGTGGGAAAGAAAATACTTCACAGAAGAAGCTTGGTTCAATGAGTGAAAACTATGAATGTTTTATGGGCGAATCGGATGTGAATGAAATATTTGATATGTCGGTTCTCAAAGGAATTTTTTCAAACTGTGTAAGATGTATTCATTGTAGTGAAGTTGGTCTGGAACTCTCCATAATAAAGCACGTAGGACTTGCTAGTGAAATACAACTGAAATGTGATAAGTGTTCATACATGACCACCTTTTGGAACAGTGTTGCAGTACCTGCAACTGAAGAAAATGGTAGCAAAATCTACGAACACAACAACGAGCGATGCTTGCTTTAGACAAGGAACGCCTTCGGGCTGCAGACAGGGCTGTAAAGAGTCTAGAAATACAAGCAAGAGTAAACAGGAGGAGGAACAAGAGGAAGCTAGAGGAGGAGTTTGCAGAGGATGAAGATAATCCATCCTATGGACCTGGAATGCACTAAAAAGTTTATCCAATCTTTGTCGCTCGATTCCCAAAACTTTTATTTTCTCATACTAATTACATGCTTTCTAAGGATCTTCCAAACATATTTGTTTCAAACTTTCAGTAAATGTTACACAGTACCTTCTGCATAATTTAACACAGCCTTTTTCCAAAAAACTGTATATTTTTGAATATATAAATAAAAAATTGCAAAAAAATGTTGTGAATTTTCATTACAATTGAAAAAAAATTATCTTTAATAACTGAACTAAAATTTTGTAAAATCCCTGTGTTAAGTTGTAGCCCGTATTCCAATAAATAATCTGTAAAAAGTTCAACTTCCTACCTCAAATACTTTGTGAGGAAAGATGTAATTTATAAGCGTTATTTTAACATTGCAAGTATAGGGCGTTCCGCAGCCCCTTAAGGCTGTTTTGGTTCTTGAGGACACCATCGGCTTTTTGGAGGGCACTCAACGTAGTGGCAGTCAGTCAGACAGGGTGCGGGCACCGTTGATAATTTAACCAACTGAATATTTGACTTAAGGGAATTGAGGCTAGAGGGTTGTGATAAGGAATCAATCGCCGAATTGGGGTCGTTGTTTAAGGAATTACAGTTTAAGGTCAGATGTTTAGATCTTGATGGGAAGAAGACGGGGGAGCAGGATCTGTTATCTTCCGGGCGGTGCGCTAGCCAGCCCGGGAATAACGCCCTTGTGTCCCAATCCTCTGGTCCATCTCTTTCGAGTTATCACAGAATTAGCTATAGACCGACTCGAACAAACTGAAATGGTGTTATGGTTGCTGGTTCGCTTTGAGCAACGCGCTGATGCGTTTGGTGTTTCGTATCAGGTAATTTTGTCTCTATTATATCGGCTAACTAGAGGCGAATTGAGGACTCTGGTATCCAGGGCCATGGCAGAAGGGTTGCCCTTGCAGCAGGTGAGGGAACTTGTGATTAGCGAAAGATTGATCACGGGAATTCGTAAACAGCTCGAGTGTCGCTATGTTTGGCAGATGCAACAAGAGAGGGAGAACTTGCATCAGTATGTGGGAAGAGTTAAGATGGCCTGTTCGGCTTTGTTAGTCGACTTTCCAGAACGCGAGTTAGTTTCAATTGTCCTGAGGGGAATGCGAGCGGCGGATAAGTTACATTTTGTTTTTCGTGGTCGACCCTCCACTTGGGAAGAACTCAGTGCCGCCGTTGTAGCGATATTCGCATTGCCGCTCTCGGACGATAGACATCGTGAAGTTAAGGTTCAGCCGGTGGGCGTCACCGAGCGTAACTCCGGATTACCAACACCAGCTGAGTCTGCTAAAGAGGAATCGCTGTGTTGTTTTAGTTGCGGTCGAACTGGCCATTTAGTTCGTACTTGTTTTCAGCTGCGGACACCCAGAGTCAATAAATCTGCTAAAGGGCAATCGCCTCGTTGTTTCAGGTGCGGTCGAACAGGGCATTTACTTCGTACTTGCGTTCAGCCGCGGACAACTAGAGTTAATAAATTACGCCCGGCTGGGCAGCGACCCCGGGATCGAGCCTTTAAACCCTGGTGTGCCCGTGTCGCTGCTCCATCATCACCCCCACTGCCCTATATTTGTTCTCGCGTAGGTGGCAAACATATTTGTGCCCTTTTGGATTCTGGTAGCTCCTTTTCACTGTCGAGCTTGGAATGGTTCCTTGAATTTGGTCATCTTGCGAGACTTAGGCCGGTCCCTTCTTCGGTGAAGAGATGTCGGGGTGCCAACGGGCAGGTGTTGCCTTTGCATGGTTGGGTCAGAGAGAGTATCTCGGTTGGTGGTTTCTCGTGGCCATTCTCTTTGGCCTTGGTTAAGAAGCTGCCGGTTGATTTGATTTGGGGAAGTGATTTTATCAGTAAAACTGATCTTGTCTTGAAACTTCCTCGCAGATTAAAACTGTTTGCCAGACCGAGACTCGAACTTGGGACCTTTGCCTTTCGCGGGCAAGTGCTCGACCATCTGAGCTACCCAAGCACGACTTACGCCCCAGGGGGTTCACAGGAGAGCTTCTGTAAAGCTTGGAAGGTAGGAGACGAGGTACTGGCAGAAGTAAAGCTGTGAGGACGAGTCGTGCTTGGGTAGCTCAGATGGTAGAGCACTTGCCCGCGAAAGGCAAAGGTCCCGAGTTCGAGTCTCGGTCTGGCACACAGTTTTAATCTGCCAGGAAGCTTCATATCAGCGGACACTCCGCTGCAGAGTGAAAATCTCATTCTGATCTTGTCTTGGATTATTCCGTGTAGACCCTCTTCTTTAAGTTCGCTTCTGCTCAGAAGTTAGGGTTCTGTAAATGTGCTTAGCGTAAGGTGCGTCGAAATGCCGGCATACTGGCTGTTGGTGGTACGGTTAATGAGTTTGATCTCACCCATCTGTCTTCACAGCAGGCCTCTGAACTAGGGGATTTGTTGCAGAGGTTTCCCGAACTTCTTTGTGACAGAATGGGGATTACTAATGTTCTTGACTAACATATTCATCTATCTGACCATATTCCCGTCAGGCAGTCCTCATATCGTCTCTCACCGCCTAAGATCAACATACTCAGAGAAAACATCTCTAAAATGCTCTAGCAAGGAGTTATTAGGCCTTCTACATCTGCTTATGCTTCCTCTATATTCCTTGTTCCTAAGGATCAGGGGCGAGTTTTTTGGCCTGTTGTTGACCACCGGCGCCTGAACACCAAGGTTGTCCTCGTATCAGTTCCCTTACCTGATCTTCATAACTCTTTTACTTGGTATGCCGGTGCTAATTGGTTCACTGTGCTCGATTTGAGTCAAGCCTATTATCAGATTCCCTTAGCCGAAAAACGTAAACTTGTTATAGCATTTTGCACTGATTGGAATCTGTTTGAGTTTAACAGGGTTCCTTTTGGTTTAGCTACTGGCGCAGCCGCTCTTACTCGTTTGCTGGATGATATTCTTGGAGACTTGAAATTATTCTGTGTTTATAATTACTTGGACGATTTGGTGATTCATAGCTGTTCTTTTCAGGAGCATCTGGAACATATCCAGCAAGTTTTTGCTAGGTTGCAGGGGGCCGGTTTGACTGTTAAACCCAGTAAGGTGACATTAGCCAGGCAGCAGGTATCTTGCGTGTGTTCACTCTTTCGTCTCACAACCAACTAAGCCTCCAGTGCACTCTCGTTTGACGTCACACTCGTGTACAGAGGAAGCGCTCCTACTCAAATCTTTACTCTCTGCCAGCGATATTGGTTTCCCTAACTTTCCTTAAGGGCGTTAATACTGAATAAATATATCAAAACACAAAAAAATGTATACAGCTTACAGCACATATGACATTTCTAATTAATACATAGTATTTAAAGATTTTCAGAATAACGCAAATACATCATATGTACAATAAACATCATGAGCAAAAATTTTAGGTTGCGTATCGGTATTATAGTGTCACAACTTGAGCTCATTAGTTAATGATTCATATAACGTGTTTTAATTAACGTAACCAAGTAAGTGATGATTCCATTTTGCAACTGGGATTTTAATTACTTGACATCATAACTGATACTATGAAATTATTGTTTGTTTTGTCATAATTTTTAGGTAACGTCGTATACTTCTGGAGGAAATAATGTGAAATCGAAACCCAGACCAAATTTAAATAAATAAACTTCTCGCAAATGACTGCCTGTTTACTTCGTTAATTGAAGGGCCGCGCGGAATTAGCCGAGCGGTCTCAGGCGCTGCAGTCATGGACTTTGCGGCTGGTCCCGGCGGAGGTTCGAGTCCTCCCTCGGGCATGGATGTGTGTTTGCCCTTAGGATAATTTAGGTTAAGTAGTATGTAAGTTTAGGGACTGATGACCTTAGCAGTTAAGTCCCATAGGATTTCACACACATTTGAACATTTTTGTTAATTGAAGCTTACTCACTGTTATTAACAGTCACAGACTTTGGAAAAGGACAGCGCTTTTTGGTAAGTCACCACTTCAATTTAGTTACTCTGACAGCCAGATAGGACCTGAACTTAGTAAATCCCCAAAGTATCGCTAGAGCTTCTCGTTCTCTGTAATCATAAACTAGTGTTCCCAGTTCAGTAATTCTTGACTTGTTGTGGTTCTTACTTCCTTAGCGTCTTTTGGCTGATAGTATTGTACACCAAGTCCATAATCCATTGAATCACATGCCATAGAATTCATTACTTAAGCCTGGATGCGACAAAATATTAAGATTACGTAACTGAACTTGATATCATCGTATCCTTGTTGACAATTTTTGTCCGAGTGCTACAGGAGGTTTAAGAAGTGAGATTTACTCACCGACTAAGACTTTATGAATCCAGTACAATCTGCGTCTTTTTTGCAGCAGGATGTAGGATTTTTTTTTTTTTTTAAGGATGTGAATTTTGTTCCTTCCAAACTCAGATTTTTCTACGTTCGCTCTCTCGGATGCAGATTAAACTGATGATAATACCTCCTCATGTGCTTCCCATGGCGATTTGACGGTTAATATTTCTTAAAAGTTGTGCGCTTACTACCTTGTGCAGTGATATAATGAAGGCTGAAGAAGACATATTCAGGCCAAATGGCAAAATGGGCTACTGATAACATTTTACTTTATATAGAAAGGCAGTTCGTGTAATGGTACCTGACAGTAACTGGATTTCAAATCAATACTGTTAACTATCTTTGCTCCATGCAGCTTCTGAGGCAACTCTTACACGTTCTGCGGTCTGTCTCTTTGTGGGAGTATTATTCTGTTTATCAGCTGGATGTCTAATATCACTCTGACATCACCAATATACTTCTCTATGACAAATAGATGATTGTTGTATAGTCTTGTTGATCTTTCCATAATTCCTACCTTCACTATACTCTTTTCTTTTTTTATATAAATAACTTACATGTTGCGTGGAGAACTGGATGGGGTTGTACAAAAATGGTTCATGCTCCTTTGCTTCTAGCTGGCATTTCACTGCAGAAAAATCACTATCTATGATGCATAATTGGATTATTAATCATTTCATTGACCGATACTGTCTAGCATCACATACTAACAATTTCTGTAATACAGCATGTCTGGGAGTTGATTAGAGCTGAGCAGTGACAGGAGCGGCAAAGTGGGCCATGCCCCTGTGATAAGTCGCTATTGGCTAAAGACGGGTGGGAAGAAACTTGCCATGTTCTGCAGGGGCGGAAAGAGAGAAGAGCGTGAAGGCGACAGTTTACAATGCTGGAGGCCGCGAAACCCCTGTAGCACGGATAGAGAGGGCCAGAGGTTGCTGTCTGCTGGCATGGAAAATATTTCAGTATAGCATACCTGAAGAAAGAGCATCAGGGGTGGAACACTGCTAAAATACGTTATTTTAATGTAAAGGAATGCACGTGGTCCCAAACGACGGTCGTGGGATTTTAACCTTCCCTTCCTAATCGGCCTACTGGATTACGATGTAACTTGTAAGGGGTCCGCAGGCCCTTACTACTAAGTTTGCGCTCACACAGGTCGACAGGGCAACTATCGAGTAGTGTGTGCAGGACGCGAGAGCTAGAGGGGATTCACCGGAGTGCCGAGTGCTGCTTGGGTAGATTCGCGCGAGGCGGGAAGAACTGGGCGGAGAGCAGTTAGTGTGGGGAGGGCGAAGTCAGGGTGTGGTAGGTTCCCGCGAGACGGGCAGAGCTGTGCAGAAGCCAGCAGTTGTATTAATGCAAATTATCGACAAAGGGAGTGGCCATCGCCGCGGTTTAACCCCTTTGTGTTAATGTTATACGGGAAAGTGAGAAAGTTTAATTACAGAGTGATTTCAGTGATATTAAGTGCCGTTATTGAACTTCCGCGTCTACCGCGCCGGCATTACTTGTATTACAGTGATTGGATGTTGCGTGTGACGATTAAGAATAACTAAAGAAACCTGTGCTGAGATTAGCCATCATTAACAGTGTATTGACGAAGGCAGTGGCTGTCTCCTTATTTTGTGCTTTTGCTAAGAATATAGATCTTGTTTGTGAAACTGTGTTGTGTCCTTCTTACCACCAAACAGTACTTATTACAGTATTTGCGAAGGACAATACGGAATGTAACATCCCCTGAGCAGTCCAATCCGATTGCCAGCCCATTAGGTACACGGTCACATTAATCAATTATCTAATTTTGGGCTGCTATTTTGATCCCGAACGAGCGGATAAAATAAAAGGGTATGTTACAAACTGACAGTGATCGCGTAAGCCTAATGAAATTTTACAATCAGTAATGTTACCGTTACCGAGGTATGTAACACAGATTAGCTGGAGCAGAGAATACAAAACACTCTTCTGAAGGAAGAATCTATTCTAGAGTTAAGCTAAATACTGATGAAAATTTTGGACTGGGTGGCATATAGTGCAATTGCTCATGAACCACACGGGGGGGGGGGGGGAGTGGGGAAGGGGTACCGCCGGCCGCTGTGACCGAGCGGTTCTAGGAGCTTCAGTCCGGAACCGCGTTGCTGCTACGGTCTCATGAGGCGTGGGACGAACTTGGTGGCAACACGATGCACTCCAAGACGCTATGTCAGGATTTCATGACATGATCCAGCTGAAATGTTACATTCTTCTGCAATATCTCCGACAGTCAGCCTTCGACTGGCACGCCCAATTTCGTCGACGTTCTTGACGGGAGCGTCGTCGGTAGACGTCGAAGGACGTCCTGAACTACGGTCATCTTCAATTTCCTCCCGGCCTTTTTAAACCGTGTGAACCATTCCCAACATAACGTACGGCTTAAGCACTCAGCACCGTATGCTTCCTGCATCATTCAGTGTGTCTCTGTAAAGGTTATCTCGAGTTTCACGCAAAATTTAATACAGACGCGTTGCTCCTCTAACTCTCCCATCTTGAAATTCCCAAACTGTGCTACTCAACGTTCTACTCAATACATACAATTACTTCAAAATCTGGAGACTCCAACCCAGTGTGAGTAAAACAGAAGTGTGTTGCTTCCATCTAAATAACCGGTTGGCGAACGTAAAACTGGAAGTAAGTTTCAGAGGCGGAATTCTTCGTCACAATTGGAACCCAAAATATCTTGGTGTCATCCTGGATCGTACACTATGCTTCAAACAACACCTTCTTAACTTAGCTCAAAAGCTGCGGACTCGAAACAACATCCTCCATAAGCTATGCGGAACTACCTGGGGATCTTCAGCAACTACCCTGCGAACTTCAGCTCTGGGCTTGGTAAACTCAAGTGCTGAGTATTGTGCACCTGTTTGGATGAATAGTCATCATACAAGGCTTGTTGATACCCAGCTGAATACGACAATGCGCATAATATCTGGCACAATCAGATCTACTCCAGTTTATTGGCTTCCACTGTTAACCGGTATAATGCCTCCTGATCTACGCAGATGTTCTGCCCTTATGAGAGAATTCCACAAGCTCTCCAGGAATTCTAACCTACCCGTGCATAGCGACCTGCCACTTTTAAATCGGAAGAGACTGAAATCACGTCATCCAACTCTGTGCGATGCTGCTGACATGGTTGCTAAGAATTTCAAACCTCTTGAAGAACGGAAAGGTCGGTGGGAAGCAGTGACAGATGTGCACCTGCATAACATCTTCTCAGGTGCTAGACTTCCAAGTGGATTCGACTTACCACGCAAGACCTGGTCTACTCTCAACAGAATCCGTACCAGCCATGGGCGATTCAGGGATGCTCTCTTTAAGTGGAAGAAGCTGCCTGATCCAGCTTGTGACTGCGGGGCTCCGTACCAGACTGTTCACCACATTGTCAGTGAATGCAGGATTCGAGCCTATCACGGCGCCAAAGAGGACTTCCTGCTAGCAACTCCAGATGCAGTGCGCTGGATTGAAGGACTGGATATTCAATTGTAAAGACAATCTCAAGTTTCTTGTGTGTCAATATGTACATATGTATATGTAATTTCATGATATGTCTGTATTAGCCATATGCTAAATAAATAAAAACTCAATACAGTAATTAACAGACACACAAAATTGAAACTTCCGGCAGTTACACACTAAACACAGGCGTGAGCAGAGACGTCAACCACACTTCGCGCCAACGCACCATTGGCACGAAATTACGAATGTTCCGGACTTTTTGTACGGACCTCGCATCAGCGGTTGATGGAAATTTCCCCCGGCTGGATTCCCTGAGTCGTTTAAATATTTTTAATGTTAAGTTAGAGCCTGGAGATCAATATTCTGGTTCTATTGCAACAGTTTTAAATAACATATGGTTCATACCTGTAAATTTTCCGATCTTTAAAGAGAATGCAGTTATCAAGTTTTAGTGTAAGCCGACAGTGTTTCATCGTTATCTCGCCGGGAACTCAAACAGTCTCGTGCTAATATTTTGCCCGGTACTTGGCACGTTTCCGTGCGTAGTTAACAAATGAAGGCTGAAGGCTGGCAGTTTCGATAAGAAAAAGAGCTTAGATATCGTGTTCGTTGCTCGGTCGAAAAGAAATTAGACTCATGGCGTACTGAGATTTTTTTGAGCTTGTAAGCCTCCAAAACCTTCTTGTTTATTATCCTAATGAATATGAGAGCTTTGAAGCTTGCTTTGCTGGCGCCAGATTCCCTATTCATTACTGAAGTGCGTACGGTATACGCCCTGTTTGCCGGCGGCGGCCTATCCAATTATTGCGTCTGATGTCGAGGGCAGACGGGTGCTGAAAAGCTTTAACAAATTATAGTAGGTCTTAATTAGGTTCATTTGCTAACCGTTCCTAAGTTTCTGACGGTCCCGACGACTCACTCGCGAATGTTCCCTTTGCTGCGCAGTTGCCTTTACTTTCCAACAAACAGCACGACGCCTGCCCCAGACGACAATATCGCCCTTAATGCCCTCTCTTACGATTTGTCAGCCAGTCACTGGACTTACTTTGTTCTCATTAGCGGCAGCCTATTATTCTCTTTGGGAGCTTATCTAGTCTGCATATTTAATTCTCTCTTGTCCGCGCTAGTAAGTAGGTCGCCTTGTTCACCAAGACAGCGTTGGCCGCACCGTGTCACGGATTGCGCGGCATCTCCCGCCGGAGGTTCGACTCCTCCCTCGGCCGCGCGCGTGTGTGTGTGCGTTGTTCTTAGCAGAAGTTAATTTAAGTAGTGTGTAAGACTAGGGACCAATGACCTCAGCAGTTGGGTCCCTTAAGAATTCACACACATTTGAACACATTTTGAACAGCCGCGATGGGCTAAAATTTTTTTAATGAACATATCTTCTGCTTCAATTTTTATTTGCTAACGCATACGAGGTGTGGCTAGAAAAAAACCGGACTAGTACTGGTGAAACAATAAAACGAATACAATAAGGCTGAAAGTCGCGTGGCCTGTCAAGTGACTCTCGCTCCGCCTACTGCTCGAGTTTCATCTGCCTCCTGCACTCAGTCTGCCCGTGGCGTCTGTTTTAAGTAGTTGACGTTTTGTCTGTGCGTCGGAAGATGTTGAGTGTACAGAAAGAACAGCGTGTTAACATTAAATTTTGTTTCAAACTAGGAAAATCTGCAAGTGAAACGTTTGTAATGTTACAACAAGTGTACGGAGACGATTGTTTATCGCGAACACAAGTGTTTGATTGGTTTAAACGATGTAAAGATGGCCGCGAAGACACCAGTGACGAAACTCGCACTGGCAGACCATTGTCAGCAAAAACTGATGCAAACATTGAAAAAATCGGTAAACTTGTTCGACACTTTTCTTGTCAACTCCTGTTAACTCAGACACTGCTCTGATTGTTAAACGGCTATCTTGTCGAACAAGTTTACCGATTTTTTCAATGTTTGCATCAGTTTTTGTTGACAATGGTCTGCCAGTGCGAGTGTCATCACTGGTGTCTTCGCGGCCATCTTTAAATCGTTTAAACCACCCAAACACTTGTGTTCGCGATAGACAATCATCGCCGTACACTTGTTGTAACATTACAAACGTTTCACTTGCAGATTTTACTAGTTTGAAACAAAATTTGATGTTAACACGCTGATCTTTCTGTACCCTCAACATTTTCCGACGCACAGACAAAACGTCAACTACTTAAAACAGACGCCACGGGCAGACTGAGTGCAGGAGGCAGATGAAACTCGAGCAGTAGGCGGAGCGAGAGTCACGTGACAGGCCACGCGACTTTCAGCCTTATTGCATTTGTTTTATTGTTTCAGCAGTACTAGTCCCGTTTGTTTCTAGCCACACCTCGTATGTGGCACTGGCATTATAAACTCAAAACACTTTTTTTGCGATTTCTCTACTTATTATGGCGTTTAATGCACACATTATGAGAACTATAAATTATTGAAATTTTTCCACGATGTTAAGCAATTATATTTGTCATATGTAAAAGAAACTCTTCTGAAAGTCAATGAATAATGCTATTTGTGGCGTCCTCTGTCATCGTCCAGCTCCGTGACATGCGCCGGCGTTTTAAAGTACAGTGCCGCAAAACTTTCCCGCTGGACGCCAGAGACGCTATACACAAGCGACATTTATTCCGTGATTTACTCTTTTATTGTTGATTTCTGTTCCACATCCTACTCCTTGGCGGAAGCGTGAATCCAAGTGTGTTAGATGTTGTGTCTAGACAAGACAGCCTAGACACAATGAGAGGAAGCCGAAAGGCACGCGCTTAAACTCACGTAGGCAGGCGTGAGGTCTGAAACAGGATACGTAATGAATGCTATAAAGAATACTTAACTTTAATCCACATTTGTAGAACATCGCTCTTGATGATACATTAATAGAATCTCAATATCAATTGAATACGGCGCCTTGCTAGGTTGTAGCCAATGTAGCTGAAGGCTATGCTAACTATCGTCTCGGCAAATGAGAGCGTGTTTGTCAGTGAACCATTGCTATGAACGTCGGCTGTACAACTGGGGCGAGTGCTAGTACGTCTCTCTAGACCTGCCGTGTGGTGGCGCTCGGTCTGCTATCACTGACAGTGGCGACACGCGGGTCCGACGTATACTAATGGGCCGCGGCCGATTTAAAGGCTACCACCTAGCAAGTGTGGTGTCTGGCGGTGACACCACATTAGATACGGAATAATTTACCGTACTGAACTTTTCTCACGGCTTCACACGAGTTATCGATAGCAGTGCATTATTGTCTGTGCCGAACGCAGGGTTTCGTTGATAATTACATCAAGGTGAGACAAGCCTACTTCTCTTATTCAGCCTACAAGCACTCGCAGATGTTAAACCGTCGATCGCGGTAATTCAAACCGGTACCGACACTGTTATAAGGAAAAACTATTATCTGTAACATAAGTATTGTTATTATCTTTGTTCTTTTTGGTATCGGCGGGAAACAAAAAGCGCCACGCTCTCTCTCGCTTTATCTTGTTCTCATAGGACGCCATTGTGCGCAATCTACATAAGAAGATGTTTACATGTTTTATTACATGAGCAGTGAGCTCCAATACATGTCTTAAGTATTGCTGTTGTTAATTCCAACAGTAACCTGCTCCACATATCCCGTTTGCTTGTCCCATCATTTTTAAAACAATTTCAGACGCTGCTCCGGCAGCTAGCTGAACATCGCTGGACAGCGACAATTGGCTGCCACTAAGCGGCAATTTCAAATTATTATCCCGTTCTTTCTACAGCCGACGCTGGAGATCGGCGATATTATTTCTTTCATTTATTATCTATAGGAAACTGATATTTTCAAAGTACTTAACGATTTATTTAGACACGAAGGTCCTTACGCGTTAAAAATGGTGAAATACTTATTTGTGTGTGTATATAGCCTATAATGATTAACTGTTTTTGGGCACCGATTCATCTAAGTAACTTTCATAATTATACGGTATCCCACGCTACATTTTTGTGTCAGTAAAATCTCCGTGCCTTCGCATATATTTGCAAGGAAACCAAAATAAAATAATATAAAATAATAAAACCCCACAGTCACATTCCGTTCAACAACACACGCATTAATAGGTTATATACGAGGGCGGTTCAGAAAGCAACCTCCGACTGGTCACAGTGCGGGTTGTGGGGGGAGTAGCGACGCCATCTGTGCGTTCACGCACTCAACAGGTCAGTCGGCATCAAGCCGTGGTCGAGTGAACGTCGTACCTGCGCTAGTTTAGTTTTTGTGGCAGTTTGAAATGTGTGCTGCAATAGAAAACCCCGCCAAATGTGAAGTGCGTGCTGTCATAAGGTTTTTTACAGCCAAAGGATATTCTGCAGCAGCTATTCATCGTGAGCTTTGTGCCGTGTACGGACCAAGAGTTATGAGTGAAGGAGTTGTCCGTGAATGGGTACGTTTATTTAAAAGTGGACGAGAAAACGTTCATGATGAAGAGAGGAGTGGTAGACCATCATTGGTGACTGACGAACTCATTCAGACAGTTGATGCAAAAGTTCGTGAAAATCGACGTTTCTCAATGTCGGAGTTGTCTACTGGTTTTCCACAGATTTATAAGACTCTCTTGTACGAGATAGTGACAGCAAGATTGGGTTACCGTAAGTTCTGTGCACGATGGGTGCCCAAAATTCTTACCGACCACCACAAAACTCAAAGAATGGCCTCTGCATTAGACTTTCTGTCACGTTATGAGGACGAATGAGAACCATTGTTAAACAGAATCGTGACCGGTGACGAAACCTGGATTAAGTACGTGAACCCTGAGACAAAAGAACAATCAAAGATGTGGGCACATTCAAATTCGCCTACCAAACCAAGAAAAGCCTCGCAAGATTTTTCTGCCAGAAAACTGATGGCAACGGTGTTTTGGGATGCCAAAAGGGTGTTGTTGGTTGAATTCATGGAACGTGGTACGACCATTAATCAAGACGTGTACTGTGAAACAATAAAAAAGTTACGACTGGCTATACAGAACAAACGCCGTGGTATGCTGACTTCCGGTATCGTTTTTTTGCACGATAACGCCCGTCCTCACTCTGCTCGCAGAACAACGGCCCTTCTTGAGTCCTTCAAGTGGGACGTTATCAACCATCCACCTTACAGCCCAGACCTGGCGCCAAGTGATTATCACCTCTTCATGCATTTGAAGAAATGGCTCGGGTCACAGCGGTTTGATGACGACGAAGAGCTCAAAGATGGGGTCACAGGCTGGCTCCAGGCACAAGCGGGTGATTTTTATGCAGAAGGAATTTCAAAGCTTGTGAAGAGATACGATAAGTGCCTCAATCGTTATGGAGACTATGTAGAAAAATAGTGCAAAGATGTAGTTGTAAGATGTATATATTAAAATATTTTTATTTAACTTGGTGTATTTTTTTTAAATCAACCGGAGGTTACTTTCTGAACGGCCCTCGTATATATATAATATTTTAGCCAACATACTATCTCTCAACAAAATAATTAAGAGGTAAGGACCTCCAGTGACATCTCCACACATAGACTTGCTTCCGTTTCGTCGCTTCATATTTACTGGTATTTAGTTATTTTTACCAGATCATAAAAGCTCCGATAAAGAAATGAGGGATCATTTCAATTTCTGATCCGTGACATACAATAAATTACAGATTCAAGTTAATTTCATTTGACTGTTGTGATACTCCAGAAGAACTTGCGTACGCCGCGTGGCTGAAATTCGCAATATCTCTCCTGTAGTAGGTGTGTCATATAAAATGAAAATAACGGAATGTTGTGTTGTGGTATTCAGTCCCAAGACTGATCTGATGCAGCTCTCAACACCAATCCAGCACCGTGCCCTTGGAAAAAATAACGGTTGTAATTTACCCATGCCTTCATCCATTCGTAATTTGTACCAACAGAGTAAGGCCACGTTGGCAAGGCTGGTTGTGGGATTTTCGGGGATTGGCTAAGTTTTCTTAGGCCCCTCGCACAAATTTTTTACTTTAAATTTCTTTTTTGAATAAAGTCAGAAAATTGTAACGCAAAAATATTAAGCAACATCTTTAAGAAACATATTTAATACTTGCAGTTTATATTAATTCAATTAAGTAAAAACGAAACTCCGTCCGAACATGCCTCGGGAGGACCAACAGTACCGACCGGCCGCCATGTCACCCTCAACGTATTGGCATCTGTGGATGCGGATATGGAGGGAGATGTGGTCAGGACACCTCTCGCCCTGCCGTTTTCAGTTTTCGCTGCCGGAGCCGCTACTTATCAGTGAAGTAGCTCCTCAATGTGGCTGACAAGGCCTAAGTGCACTCCGCTTGGCAACAGCGCTCGACAGACCCGACGGTCACCAACCCACGAGCTAGCCAAGCCCAATAGCGCTTAACTTCGGTAATCTGACGGGAACCGTATTACCACTGCGGCAATGCCGTTTACATATAAATTCAATACTTAACAAAATTATACCTTTATTCCAATGTAATTTAACATAGCCGTTCGCTTGGCCGAGCGGTTCTAGGTGCTTCAGTCCGGAACCGCGCTGCTGCTACGGTCGCAGGTTCGAATCCTGCCTCGGGCATGGATGTGTATGCTGTCCTTAGGTTAGTTAGGTTTAAGTTGTTATAAGTCTGGGGTACTGATGACCTCAGATGTTAAGTCCCATAGTGCTTTGATCCATTTAAACCATTTTTGTAATTTAACGACCAGATGAACTACGACTGCATTGCGATCATAGCTAATCCAAGAAGACGCCTTTGCCCCATTGTATTTCTCGAACGATTCTTAACTCTTGCAAGACGACTGAGCTACCCAAGCACGAATCACGACCAGCCCTCACAGTCGAACCCCCACCAGCATCTCGTGTCCTACCTTCCAAACCTTACAGAAGCTCTCCTGCGAAACTTGCAAGACATTGGTTAGTTACAGCCTGGGGGAAGTTCCCTGACTGAAATTTTCACTCTGTAGCCGAGTGTGCGCGGATATGAAACTTCCGGGTACTAGTGAGCCGTACTTGGGTGGCTCACTCGGTAGAGCACTTGCCCGAAAAAGGCAAAGGCCCCGAGTTCGAGTCTCGGTCTGGCACACGGCTTTAATCTGCCAGGAAGTTTCATATCAGCGCACACTGCCCCGCAGAGTGAAATTTTCATTCCGGATATTTTGCTCTGTTTGCGCTATATCGGGAGTCACATCCACCACAGCATAAAGGTGTTTATTACGCTTTCAAAAATGGCTCTGCGGTCATGAGTCCCTAAGACTTAGAACTACTTAAACCTAACACACATCCATGCCCGAGGCAGGATTCGAACCTGCGACCGTAGTGGTCGCGCGGTTCCGGTCCGAAGCCCCTACAACCGCTCTGCCACAACGCTTGGCCAGTGTAATGCACGCTACAAGGCGTCTGGATCGGAGTTGTCAGGGTAACTCATTTGTAACAGTTTGTTTGTTGTGTCACTGTGGTGACAACAATTGCTCATATTGCTGCTGCAGATGCCGTACGACACGCGAGAGCCATGCGCCAAACAAAACACGATGGTCCTCCATCTCGGTAGCACCACGTAGTTGTCCGGAGTCCGTCTTCTTGCTACCATTTATTCTCGTGACCATGTAAGACGTGTATATTTCTATTGTCTACTGTCGAAAACAAGGCCCCGGGAGTAGACAACATTCCATCAGAACTACTGATGGCCTTGGGAGAGCCAGTTATGACAAAACTCTACCATCTGGTGAGCAAGATGTATGAGACAGGCGAAATACCCTCAGACTTCAAGAAGACTATAATAATTCCAATCCCAAAGAAAGCAGGTGTTGACAGATGTGAAAATTACCGAACTATCAGTTTAATAGCCCGCATCTCGTGGTTGTGCGGTAGCGTCCTCGCTTCCCACGCCCGGGTTCCCGGGTTCGATTCCCGGCGGGGTCAGGGATTTTCTCTGCCTCGTGATGGCTGGGTGTTGTGTGCTGTCCTTAGGTTAGTTAGGTTTAAGTAGTTCTAAGTTCTAGGGGACTTATGACCACAGCAGTTGAGTCCCATAGTGCTCAGAGCCATTTGAACCATTCAGTTTAATAAGTCATGGCTGCAAAATACTAACGCGAATTCTTCACAGACGAATGGAAAAACTGGTAGAAGCCCACCTCGGGGAAGATCAGTTTGGATTCCGTAGAAATGTTGGAACACATGAGGCAATACTAACCTTACGACTTATCTTAGAAGAAAGATTAAGAAAAGGCAAACCTACGTTTCTAGCATTTGTAGACTTAGAGAAAGCTTTTGACAATGTTAACTGGAATACTCTCTTTCAAATTCTGAAGGTGGCAGGGGTAAAATACAGGGAGCGAAAGGCTATTTACAATTTGTACAGAAACCAGGTGGCAGTTATAAGAGTCGAGGGGCATGAAAGGGAAGCAGTGGTTGGGAAGGGAGTAAGACAGGGTTGTAGCCTCTCCCCGATGTTATTCAATCTGTATATTGAGCAAGCAGTAAAGGAAACAAAAGAGAAATTCGGAGTAGGTATTAAAATTCATGGAGAAGAAGTAAAAACTTTGAGGTTCGCCGATGACATTGTAATTCTGTCAGAGACAGCAAAGGACTTGGAAGAGCAGTTGAACGGAATGGACAGTGTCTTGAAAGGAGGATATAAGATGAACATCAACAAAAGCAAAACTAGGATAATGGAATGTAGTCAAATTAAATCGGGTGATGCTGAGCGAATTAAATTAGGAAATGAGACACTTAAAGTAGTAAAGGAGTTTTGCTATTTAGGGAGTAAAATAACTGATGATGGTCGAAGTAGAGAGGATATAAAATGTAGACTGGCAAGTATAGATTTAAGTGTCAGGAAGTCATTTCTGAAAGTATTTGTATGGAGTGTAGCCATGTATGGAAGTGAAACATGGACGATAACTAGTTTGGACAAGAAGAGAATAGAAGCTTTCGAAATGTGGTGCTACAGAAGAATGCTGAAGATAAGGTGGGTAGATCACGTAACTACTGAGGAGGTATTGAATAGGATTGGGGAGAAGAGAAGTTTGTGGCACAACTTGACTAGAAGAAGGGATCGGTTGGTAGGACATGTTTTGAGGCATCAAGGGATCACAAATTTAGCATTGGAGGCCAGCGTGGAGGGTAAAAATCGTAGAGGGAGACCAAGAGATGAATACACTAAGCAGATTCAGAAGGATGTAGGTTGCAGCAGGTACTGGGAGATGAAGAAGCTTGCACAGGATAGAGTAGCATGGAGAGCTGCATCAAACCAGTCTCAGGACTGAAGACAACAACAACAACATTGTCAAACCACAAATTATAAAAGATGTTTATATTTTGTTAAGAGGATTAAGTAGGAATAATTAATATTTGTCATGTTGGAAATAATTGTGGTAGCAGGGAATATCTGCACCAAAGTATTGTTGATATAATTTTAAAAAGGGCGGGAGCAACCGCGTACGGATACATTTTAAGAAAAGAGCGGGTAAGACCGCGCATTGATACATTTTACAATGGTAACAGTGATTGTCTGCACCAGAAAGCATTGTTGGCGGGAGAGACCGCACTTTAGCGTTCGTAGGAAGTCAGTAGTAAAAAAAAAAAAAAAAAAAAAAAGAAGCGAGATGTGAAGCGAGTTGTTAGCAGGTCTGAAGCGAGAGGTTGAGAGGAGCAGTGTGCCTGCCAGCCACCAGCTATGATATACAAGAGATTATAAACGGATGTACAGAGACATCAACTAACTATTATTATAAGAGGAACTAATATTATTGAATTATTTTCTTTGCGAAACTCAAGACTACTGAAGGTATGTTTGCGCAATGCTAGTTGTAAGATTATTGTAAAAAGTAAGTCCCATTTGAACGTTTGTAAAATCATTCCATTACCAACAGTAAATATTTGAAGCGTTTTCAGAATATAATTAATTTTTGCCAGCGATGTTGCATTACTGATTATAATCCATCACAAAAACCATCAACATAAAACTTTGCAAAAATTTTATTGTTGTCAAGGAAAAGTGTAACTATGAATTACGTAACTTCAGTCAAATTAAAGAACAACGTCAGCTTTGCTAATTAAGAATAACGTCAGCTTTGGTAATAAATACAACCACTTATTATGACAGCCCACCAGCAGTTAATAGAGTACAGTAAACCAGGGTAAGTATATTCATGTCACAGTTCGATGTAGCAGTCAGATGGCGATCCAGTAAGAGCAAAAAAAGGTAAGGAACAGTTTTAGGTTATTGCAGATAACGACTGAGGGCCACGACGACGACGACACATTCTATGTTTCGTCGAAATAATCAGAAAATCACTTTTAATAAGCAGCAATTAAATTTGTATGCGAAGATTGAGAAAGAGAATAAATTTCAAAGGGAAGATTTCATTTGTTATTATTAAGCAAGAGATAGAAATCCTAAGGGAAGGTTACATAGGTTATTGTAAAAGGGAAGGTTAGCATTGACAAAAGAGGTATAAAGGAGACGGGAAGGTTTCAGCCACCACTGTCAGCAATCCTATACAGTGGTTACATTTCTGCCAAGTCTTTCTGCAGTATCAGGGAATGGATAATCAGCTTCTTGTAGCCCTATTACACGACCTCGTTCAAACTCAGAGAGGTGTTCATGATGACGCCTTTCTCGCCTAAAAGGCATTCTTGACTAAGAGCAACTCACCAAGTCCAGTCTCAAAGCTAACTAACGCCACGACAGTTACCGTGTCTATTAAAGTAGACCTGATTTCCGTCCTCACAGTTGCGCTATTAGTGCTTCTCTTACACGACTGTCGCGAAATTTTAACACAAATCATCTTTCAGAAATAGAAACACGCCTACCAACTTTCCTTTATGTCGCACAACTCCTTCTTGGTGCTGCTTTTTTTTTCCATCAGTGTATCTCAGCATTGTTTTCAGATTGAAGATGTGTTCTACAAATGAGCACCCCAGTAGGAACATCGCTTGGTGTTTACCAAATTTATGTTCAAACTGTGCTTGCGTTCTTTGAAATAAACATGTTGAGAATATCTTGTATGCGATTTGAATTACTTACGTCTATCCTGTCTCTGTATGAAGTGGGTGGATTGTGCATATTTCCAGTATCCTGGCAGGTTTTCTGTATGCCAAATATCTGATGATTTGTGCACTTTCTTCAAGTGAGTTTGTCCACATGTGCTTCAACAATTCTGCGATGATGCCATTTTCACCAGATCTACTGTTGTTTTTGAGTCTACGGCTTTGTTTGTAGAGTCAATCTTTGTAGGTGGTTGAGATTCTGGCTGCATGTATATAGGAGCTTCCCCGGAAAACTTTCAGGAAACATTCCTCACACCCAAATAAAGAAAATATGTTATGTGGACATGTGTCCGGAAACGCTTAATTTCCATGTTAGAGATCATTTTAGTTTTGTCAGTATGTACTGCTCAATGGAGCACGTTATCATGATTTCATAGGGGATACTCTACCTGTGCTGCTGGAACATGTGCCTTTACAAGTACGACACAACATGTGGTTCATGCACGATGGAGCTCCTGCACATTTCAGTCGAAGTGTTCGTACGCCTCTCAACAACAGATTCGGCGACCGATGGATTGGTAGAGGCGGACCAATTCCATGGCCCCCACGTTCTCCTGACCTCAACCCTCTTGACTTTCATTTATGGGGGCATTTGAAAGCTCTTGTCTACGCAACCCCGGTACCAAATGTAGAGACTCTTCGTGCTCGTATTGTGGACGGCTGTGATACAATACGCCATTCTCCAGGGCTGCATCAGCGCATCAGGGATTCCATGCGACGGAGGGTGGATGCATGAACCCTCGCTAACGGAGGACATTTTGAAGATTTCCTGTAACAAAATTCTTTGAAGTCACGCTGGTACGTTCTGTTGCTGTGTGTTTCCATTCCATGATTAATGTGATTTGAAGAGAAGTAATAAAATGAGCTCTAACATGGAAAGTAAGCGTTTCCTGACACATGTCCACATAACATATTTTCTTTCTTTGTGTGTGAGGAATGTTTCCTGAAAGTTTGGCCGTACCTTTTTGTAACACCCTGTATAGTCCTTCTTGATGCAGGGATTCTGTGTTGTCTATCGACGGATGTTTCCCGGAGAACGTCCTGTAAAAGTCACGCGTTGTGTTTTCTAAAGCTGTTTTCAATAATATTGTTCTCTCATGTCTTTCCTCTATGTGTGTTTGCTTTCTGATATTGATAAAAATGTTGTTTAGTCTCGGGTGATGATTTACTGTTATATTTCTGGAAGGCCTTATTTCGTTTGTTCAAAGTGTCTTCACATGCTTAATCCAACGAAGATTTTTTTCGTGTTCTTCCTTTGGCTTTTGTTTCTGTCATGGCTCTTTTTTACTGAAATCTTTTTGTGCCAGTTTTCGGTGTACTCTTGCGACTTGGTCTTCAGGGGTAAATTTAACTTTACTACCGATTAAACAGTGATCCGAGTCGACGTTTGCAACTCTGCGGATTTGTACATCGTGAACTTTCTGTGAAAGGCAGGTAATGGCAACATGATGGGTTTGATACTCATCAAACAATTTTATAGGTTACCTCCAGGTGTTTTGCTTTCGAAAATCTATTCTCAGTGAGGCCGACATTTTCCAATTGTTTTGTTGACACAAGGTATTGAATGTGGCTTCATTCCTGTTGTGAATTAATGTGCTCATAAATTGGTAATGGTGTTTTGGTGCACTTTTTCACTGCCAGCTGTGCTGTGAAACAGCGTAGTGAAATTCTTATATCGATTCTTCATTATGCATCATATTAAAACTAGAGATGGGGGATCCGCTCTTGAACTAATTCATAGAGTTCAATCTTTCAAAGGAGTGAACAATCAGTGATTCAGAAAAAAAGAACGGTAGCTCCAAACGTTTCCCAGGCAGAGAGAGAGAGAGACGGAGCATATCAGCAGCGCCTCTGCTGGTCAGAGCACAGTGCACGCCACACAACACAGCCAGCGCCGGCCTCTGCCCTGCTTCTACCTTGGCTGCCTGCATTGTGCAGTGCCCCATTGGATTTTGTGTTTCACATATGCCGGGCCGTCTCTGTGCGTCGTCTGCCGTGTGCACTGTGCAGTGTCTGGCGCAGCTTAACTTCGCATCGCACTCTGTCGGCGATCGTTTCAGTCGCACGTCCTGCCCTCTGGGCAGTTGATGCCAGCAACAGGACAGAGAGCCACCTAGCGGATAACATAGGAACTACTTGCAAAAACCTGCTCGCAAGGGAGCGGACGATTTGTCTCGGAGCGGGTGAGCTCCCCCCACCCTCGGAACTCGCCCGCTCAACGCTCACCCCACCGTCTCGACTCTAGCCAGAGCGTCGAGCAAAGCGACTCTGGTGTCACTCTGGTCTCTGCGGTCTCAGCTCACGCAGTAATACAGCTCGCGGCTCGACCTGCTCGACTCAGCGCCTCTGCATCGGAGTTTGTCCCCACTGGATATTATTCTTCATAGTAATAACGCTATGTATATTACATTATTATGTTATGTATACATCAATTGTTTTTATTTTATTTTTATTTGTTTAAACTGATTAGATTAGGTTCCTGATGACTACTCTTACTATAGGATTTTTATTATGGACACTCGAATTTACGCTTTAATTACGAGCGAACCGATAAACGTATCGCAAAATGTGATACACCAATATTTTCCTTGTTTTATTCTGCATAAGGCTATATGCAGCACTTTCGTTTTACAGTCAAATTTATATTTTTTTTCTTATTCTGGTACGGATTTTGCGATTTTAGGCGTCTTCGAAAGGAAAAATATATGGCTTGCGATGTATTTGTATGAGGTTAATGAAATTTTAATACATTATAGCCAAATATACTGTTAATGTAAATCTCAAGTTACAACATTTTCCGATCACCCAAAAAACCACGCTAGTGCAAAATAAATCAATAATCAAAAACTTTGTCATATCGTGGAAATTTCAATAAACAATACAAAATTCTTACTCATTATCTATGTTACTTCAAAATAGGATCAAATAAGATCATAATACATGTATAGTACTGGAATAAACCAAGTTTAAAGGGCAATGTGCCTTTCATTTATTTTCTTTTGTAAATGAGTGGTGAGTCATGAAAAACAGCTAATTCATTTCAGGGAGTGAACAGTTCTGATCCAATCTCTGAAAAGAACAGTTTTGCCCATCTCTAATTAAAACCACTGCCGTACAGTAGCTCCATAAACAATACAACATCATTTTAGTTTTATTCCTTTTAGAAATTTTCTAACGCTTGTAATTCGTATGCTACAATGATATATTTAATTTACTGTGTGTCGGATATTATATAAACAGAGCAGAGTTAAGTAATATTTTTCACTATTGCTTCATTTTTATTAAACCTACTTAAAATTTGTAAAATTACCTAAACCTGTGTAGGTAAATAGGCAGAAATGTAGTTTTATTACGGAAGGGGGGCGGAGGGGTTGGTAAGGGGCGCAGATTTGGCAGTGCTGCCAAAGCCACAGATTGACCCCCTGTACGCCTCTCGCTCACAGCCATAGACATCAGGCTAAGACATCATTTTACAGACTGGCCTACACTGTCTTTTATTTCATTATTTATTGCATACCCATAACGTGGGGACCAGCCCGCTATTCACCTAGCAGGATGTGGAAAACCGCCTAAAAACTACATCCAGGCTGGCCAGCACACCGGCCCTCGTCGTTAATCCGCCGGACGGATTCGATCCGGGGCCGGCGCGCCTACCCGAGTCCATGAAGCAGCGCGTTCGCGGTCTCAGCTACCCTGGCGAGTCATATCACACACTGATGGGTAAAAAAAAAAAAAAAATACATTCAACTTATAAGCGTATAGCTTTGCATACATATTTCTTAAATACACTCCTGGAAATGGAAAAAAGAACACATTGACACCGGTGTGTCAGACCCACCATACTTGCTCCGGACACTGCGAGAGGGCTGTACAAGCAATGATCACACGCACGGCACAGCGGACACACCAGGAACCGCGGTGTTGGCCGTCGAATGGCGCTAGCTGCGCAGCATTTGTGCACCGCCGCCGTCAGTGTCAGCCAGTTTGCCGTGGCATATGGAGCTCCATCACAGTCTTTAACACTGGTAGCATGCCGCGACAGCGTGGACGTGAACCGTATGTGCAGTTGACGGACTTTGAGCGAGGGCGTATAGTGGGCATGCGGGAGGCCGGGTGGACGTACCGCCGAATTGCTCAACACGTGGGGCGTGAGGTCTCCACAGTACATCGATGTTGTCGCCAGTGGTCGGCGGAAGGTGCACGTGCCCGTCGACCTGGGACCGGACCGCAGCGACGCACGGATGCACGCCAAGACCGTAGGATCCTACGCAGTGCCGTAGGGGACCGCACCGCCACTTCCCAGCAAATTAGGGACACTGTTGCTCCTGGGGTATCGGCGAGGACCATTCGCAACCGTCTCCATGAAGCTGAGCTATGGTCCCGCACACTGTTAGGCCGTCTTCCGCTCACGCCCCAACATCGTGCAGCCCGCCTCCAGTGGTGTCGCGACAGGCGTGAATGGAGGGACGAATGGAGACGTGTCGTCTTCAGCGATGACAGTCGCTTCTGCCTTGGTGCCAATGATGGTCGTATGCGTGTTTGGCGCCGTGCAGGTGAGCGCCACAATCAGGACTGCATACGACCGAGGCACACAGGGCCAACACCCGGCATCATGGTGTGGGGAGCGATCTCCTACACTGGCCATACACCACTGGTGATCGTCGAGGGGACACTGAATAGTGTACGGTACATCCAAACCATCATCGAACCCATCGTTCTACCATTCCTAGACCGGCAAGGGAACTTGCTGTTCCAACAGGACAATGCACGTCCGCATGTATCCCGTGCCACCCAACGTGCTCTAGAAGGTGTAAGTCAACTACCCTGGCCAGCAAGATCTCCGGATCTGTCCCCCAGTGAGCATGTTTGGGACTGGATGAAGCGTCGTCTCACGCAGTCTGCACGTCCAGCACGAACGCTGGTCCAACTGAGGCGCCAGGTGGAAATGGCATGGCAAGCCGTTCCACAGGACTACATCCAGCATCTCTACGATCGTCTCCATGGGAGAATAGCAGCCTGCATTGCTGCGAAAGGTGGATATACACTGTACTAGTGCCGACATTGTGCATGCTCTGTTGCCTGTGTCTATGTGCCTGTGGTTCTGTCAGTGTGATCATGTGATGTATCTGACCCCAGGAATGTGTCAATAAAGTTTCCCCTTCCTGGGACAATGAATTCACGGTGTTCTTATTTCAATTTCCAGGAGTGTATTTTATTCTGTTATTATCTTAGGTAAATAGTATTTGATTAATTCTTTTACCCAAAGCTTAGATGTATTTTATTAACTATAAAGCATGTTCTTATTTGTTGTAAGTATGTGTACTTGTGTACCATATATAGGTACATTGCCTTTACCTTGTGGGCCTGCAAGAGCTCGCATAGCCGATTAGTCTGCTCACTACCCTGAATGAGCCATACTACTAGGAGACCCGCTAGCATTCCTCAAGATAATATGGCCCAGTTGCAGGCAACCAGTGTGACTACATTGTGTGCAAAATACAGTATATATACAAATGCGAATTGTTAAGATGGGTTTGTGCTCTGCGTATTTGTTGCGTTTTTGTATTTTATTTCGTATTGACAGTCTCTGTTTATTTCTTACGTCTTCATTACCTAATACTTTATCTGAATATTATATGCCATTATATTGTTGAGATCCGGCTCTTACTTTAGCATCCACTGCAGTGCAGCCATTGTGTCTTACTAATTTTACGAGCAGACGCTACGTGCAATTTTATAATCGGTATGTAACTGACCTTGTGTTTGTATTATTATGGTTTATGTAATCTCTTCTGGCTCTACCTTAGTGCAACTTTCTATTGTTATTGCAGATCTAAAAAGAGCTGTATGATCAGTTGAAATTAGTAGTCTTCAATGTTATTCACTTGCGATACCGCCTGTTAAGAGATTTTATTAGAATTTGTTTTTAATCTGACGTAATACTTTTAATCGCTTGTCTGCGTCCTGGCAATATTGTGAATTAACTGATCTGAGGTTGGTTGCACCCCACGTTGATGGTGTTTATAACAAATCTCTGCCACATGGGCCTCTGTTATTTATTTACGATACACATTCTGATTAACGAAATTTACGGTTCCATTCGTTATTCACTTGTTTTCTCGCAAGATTAAAATCTGATGTTTGAAAAGGGAGACTTTGGGATCGATATATTTTTTGGGAACATGAAATTTCTTTCTTTTACCATTGTTGTTGTGATTTTCAGTCCAGAGACTGGTTTGATGCTGCTCTCCATGCTACTCTCTCCTGTGCAAGCTTCTTCATCTCCCAGTACCTACTGCAACCTACATCCTTCTGAACCTGCTTAGTGTATTCATCTCTTGGTCTCCCTCTACGATTTTTACCCTCCACGCTGCCCACCAATACTAAATTGGTGATCCCTTGATGCCTCAGAATATGCCCTACCAACCTATCCCTTCTTCTAGTCAAGTTGTGCCACAAACTTCTGTTCTCCCCAATTCTATTCAATACCTCCTCGTTAGTTATGTGATCTACCCATCTTGTGTTCAGCATTCTTCTGTAGCACCACATTTCCAAAGATTCTATTCTCTTCTTGTCCAAACTTTTTACCGTCCACGTTTCACTTCCATACATGGCTACACTCCATACAAATACTTTCAGAAACGGCTTCCTGACACTTAAATCTACACTCGATGTTAACAAATTTCTCATCTTCAGAAACGCTTTCCTTGCCATTGCCAGTCTACATTTTAAATCCTCTCTACTTCGACCATCATCAGTTATTTTTCTCCCCAAATAGCAAAACTCCTTTACTACTTTAAGTGTCTCATTTCCTAATCTAATTCCCTCAGCATCACCCGATTTAATTCGACTACATTCCATTACCCTCGTTTTGCTTTAGTTGATGTTCATCTTATACCCTCCTTTCAAGACACTGTCCATTCCGCTTAACTGCTCTTCCAAGTTCTTTGCTGTCTCTGACAGAATTACAATGTCATCGTCGAACCTCTTTTACCATATTTTATGTAATATCTTGGAAATTAATTTTCTCGTTGACTTTTAACAATGTTAATTATCCTGTAAAATTCCCGACCTTTCTTTCACACATAACTGCCAGATATTTCAACGTTTTGCAGTAATTGGTCATGAAAATTCCGTTCCAAAATTTTGTTCAAAAACTTATAAATATTTTATTTCTGTAAATTTATATCCTGCATGTTGTTCTGTAGTTAAGTGTTTACTCAGGATTTCAGTGAAAACATATGAAAGTTCCACGAAAAGAAAGAGTTAAGTCCAATTTTTCATTTTGTGAGTTTCCACCAGTATATGAAAATATTTCCTGTTCAGACGTAACGTCGAGCGCCGGCACGACGGTCAAGAATGGAAGAGCAGAGAGGGCTGTGAGACGACGTCAGCCAACAGCACGCTGACAGACCGCTCTCTAGGACGGCACCAAGACGGGAGCGGCCTCTACCCTACGAGAATACAAGAGCCGCGCCGCCTGCCGCGGCCCGAGTTGAAGTCCAGCCGATCTACGAACTCTACAGCAGTGACATACGAACAGTGTTACTGGGCTGTGTTGGAGTTGCATATACTGAAGAGATTACTTATGTTTCATGATTCTGAGCGCTATGGGACTCAACATCTGAGGTCATCAGTCCCTTAGAACTTAGAAGTACTTAAACCTAACTAAGGACATCACACACGTCCATGTCCGAGGCAGGATTCGAACCTGCGTCCGCAGCGGTCGCCCGGGTCCAGACTGTACCGCCTAGAACCGCTCGGCCACTCCGGCCGGCTTATCTTTCATGTCGCCCTTCGCTTGCTCCATCTCACTGTACATTTCTCATCGTTAAGTATTGTCATTCATCTTACTGTAATAGAAACTTTATTAATACGATTAGCTTGAATTGTTGTCTAGCGCCACAACAACGCAGGTTTCCTAGCCACCCTACATTAGACGAGTGGGCAGAACAACATTTCCCACTGTAGTAAGTGGGAAAAAAATCTCGTTCATAGTGTAAATCAGCTTTGAAATGAAGCTATACAGGGAAAGAAAGAGATCATTCAATGTCAAACAAGAGAAGAAAAGGCTTACTCCATTGAGTGCCGGACTTTAATGTAAACGATGACGTGGGTTCCAGCTCTGACAAACAGTTCTTGTCGATCATTGTTGTTATTCTAAGCATTGTTGGCACATTGATCTTTTATGTGCAGGCTTCCTCATGTTGCACAGAAGTTTCTGCAATATTGTGAAAATACTAATATGGAAGGTGAGCCATTGATTGATGCCTGTAGTGAAAGTATGGAAGGAAGTCGCCAACTAACAAAGGAAAGAAAGAAACCTTGACTGCTTCTCTCAGGTAAATTAAACGATTAATTTAATGTTCATGAGATGGGAGAAAACTGCCATTTCAGGCTACGACGTTTTGACATCGTGTCTAAAGATACAAGACAATGTACTTTAAAAGAATTCAAGTTAATGAAATGTATAGATTTGTAGAATGGCTATTTACATGGTCTCATTTCTGTATTTCCAATACAGTGTATGAAACCTAGGAAGTCTGAATTTGAAGCACTATTTAATAATGCAATCTGCAAGTACAGAGTTCGAGGACAAATAGTGGATGGAGTGAAAGAGATTTTAATTTGTTGTAAGGCATTTTTGGCAATGCACAGTAAATAAAAAAATAAGGTTCAATATTTAGTGCTAGTCTTCGACCCACCTCGAGAGACCCTTGTTGATAAGAGATGGTAAGACGGGAACAGCCTTTGGAAATCAAGTGATGAAACCGTTAGCACCATTAAGGAGTATATTGTCTCCTCTATGACCAGAAATAGCCAGTATAGGTTAAAAGATACATCTAAAGTATACCTCTCTGAGGAACTTGATATAATTAAAATGTTTATTTTGCTCAAAGAGGCTTATCAAACAACTAAGGCGTCTTATGAAACGTATCTCTATATGTTTAATACGAACTTCAGTATTTCCTTTCTGTTTCCTCACACAGACACCTATAGCCTCTGAAACGAGAATTGCAGCCAAAGTGAAACCACTGGAAATGGTAAAAGAGGAGTGCAATGAACTAGCAGAAATAAGAGGTATTGAGTCCAAATTGAAGAATTTTCACAGTGTAAGCCAATACCTTTTACGTGACGAAGAAAAAATCTAAAAAGGAATGCTGAAAGAACATGAGAAAGGAAGTCATATGTATGGAATTTTGGAAGAACCGGCCTCTGCCTAACATTACAACTAACACTATATACTATAAACGTCAATTATCTGTATATGCTTCCAACATCGAAGCTGTATGTGTTGCCATAAAAGGTAGTGTTAACGTCTGTTTAATGATTCATACATTTTGTTACAGTTACCTTGACATGGCTGATAATTACGTTGATATATTTTGCAATTCACATTCCGGCCAAAATAAGAACTACACCCTAATACGGCTTTTGCACAATTTGGTCACAGAAGAGTGAATATTTCACACTGTAAAAGTAACATTTCCAATAAAAGGTCATTCTTATTTGCAATCTGATAAAAACATTGGGCTTATAAAGCAGAAAGGTAAAACAGAAGTCTCCAATGATTCGACAGAGGTTCTCATATCAGATCAGTCAAAGTCATCACCAGTTATTGTTGCTGAAGCCAGATCTGAAAATTTTCGCCAACGGACAACATTCCTGAAAGCCTTCTACAAGCAGAATTGTCCGTTTTCTATGTGGCTACTTAAATAACTCGCCGTAGTCAGTACGCATCCAAGGATTATGACATTCATGATGAGTTATACTGGAACATTGGAGATTGCTGCTTTGAAATTGGCTCGTTCAGATTAAGAATACAGTGATCGATTTGTCTGAGTTTTCTTACACCAGAAAGTGTACGGTAATTTCCAAAACTTATATAATTTTTACTATGATATATCTTCAAATTCTAAAATGTTCTGATTTCCTTTAGCACACCTACTACACGTCTCTCATAAGAAATTTCAAGATCTACAAGCTTTGAAAATTTTTGTGGTTCGAAAGCGCAACAATATTATAACAGTCTCTCTATTGCTTGAAGTTCTCAGAAAAGGCATTCTTGTACTGCTTTTTAAATACAATTTGACTTATTTCAAGTAAAAGAGGAAAAATGCTATATTTATGCTACTCTGAATTCATGGACTCCGCGCCTTCTTAGTTTGTAGCATCGGAAGTTTGAATAAATACGCAAATAATATTGTTATATTTTTACAGAACGTTACTTAAGATTTGTAATTTTGCAAAATAAGCGTAAATTTTACAGAATTATCGATCAGATTAAATGGAATCTCCTGTAAAATTTACAAAACTGGACTTAGCTCATTCTGCTTCTGGACCCTCCATACCGCTGGTGCTAAGCGTCAAAAAGTTGTAATGCCTTTGTTTAGTTTATCGAAGGAAAGTCATTGGGCAGTTATGGAAAGGGAACAATAGTGTCGAGTGTTGTAGATGTCATGGAGTGGTACTTTATTTATTGGACAGATTACTGTGAACTCTGCGTATAACGTAAATACCAATATTGCGCGATTCTGCAACTGTTAACAAAACATGGAACCGAAAGTAATGCAGTATAAACAGTTGTGAAATCAGTGTTTATTAAATGTGACTCTCTTTATAGAAGGCCTAGAAGTTTAAGAAGTGAAGTTAATTATTGATAACGTTGGAAATGGCAATGAATCACAATGTTGTTTCAATTAGAAATTAATATCTTCACTAAAACACCAGAAACACCACAAACTCGAACCTCAAGAGTAATATCTTAGAATGTATTTCGACGACGTACTGAGCCACAAAGTCTTTCAATAATCAAGATGAATATTATAATTGTTTTTAGTTAGTGCACCAACCACCATTTGAATTGCTATTCTACAGTACTGTTTTCCATATATCGTTCAGTATTTACAAAACACATGGTCCTGACAAACAAATGCGAATATTTACTTTACATCATTATTAGACAGGGCGTTTTCCCGTTACATGCTCCAAGGAGTTGCAGAGGGCAGTGAGTACATAATATTTTGAACAGGCACACATGTTCGGAAACGAACCGTTTCCGTTCTGAGACCGTTTCAATTCAGATGTTTAACTCATCCACTTCTGATTGAAGAACTGAATTAGGCGTGACGCAGTACAACTGTTAGGTAAAAGTCCGAAAGGAAACACAACGAAACATCCATTTATCGCTTACACACATTTGTTTGTATTAATACTTAGATATTACGTTCTGTATGTACAGTGTGCTAGGTTCTTTTTGGTTTTGGGAAAATTTATACACGCATTGTTTAATTGCTAATACAAACAAATGTGTTTAAGTGATAAATGTAAATGGATGTTTCATTGTGTTTCCTTTCGAATTATTTCCTAATAATTGTACTGCGTCAGGCCTAATCGAGTTCCTCAAGCAGAAGTGGTTGAGTTAAACATCTGAATTAAACCGCCGTAGACCGAAGACGGTACGTTTCTAGACGTGGGTTCCTATTGAAAATATTATGTACTCACTCCCATCTACAAGTCCTAGAAGCTTGTAACAGGAATTTGCGAACACCTTGTATATTCTTGTTGGTTTGACTATGCGGACGGGTGTATCAGATGTCGCAGTTATAATGCCGAACCGTCTGTGCTCCAGGACAAGTACCTCCAAACTAAGGTCCGAAGACCAACACCGGTCCGCTAACACCAACAATTCGGCCCGCGGTAACTGCTCCGACATTCATGGTATACGCCTGCCGTAATTTTTGTTTTGTTTTGTTTTAGTCGTACGTTACTTATCGAGCATCTCTCACAACCAGTGGTTCACACAATGAGTAGAAGAGAATGTAAGAAGCCGAGTAACTTAACGAACGATGTTTCGCATAAAGAGTCTGTTGTCAGTCTTTTTCGCAGCTCTAATAACCGTTTCAAAAACCATCTTCTAGCCTGGTTCGGTTTCTTTCACGAATATAAATGAACACTAAATCACGCGTTCTCCTATAATATACCGCTCTGTACAACAGAAGATCCGACAATACTGTATTGAAATCGACACGAAAGGGAAGTAACTGTAAATTAATAGTTTTAAGAGTAAGGATAATCAGTAAAGAATTGCAATGAATTTATTTTTAGGGCAATTTTAATAGAATTAAATACTCACTGTTAAACACACTGTACCTTCACTGGATAACTGTACTCACAAAATACAGTAGTCGCTCTATATTTTTCAGATCGCAAAATTTCCCGCCACCCACGAGATGGAGCTGCACTACTGCACTTCTCTACTTTACTGATACGTCACTACTATGCTCGTACAGCCGGCCGAGGTGGCCGAGCGGTTCTAGGCGCTACAGTCTGGAACCACGCGACCGCTACGGTCGCAGGTTCGAATCCTGCCTCGGGCATTGATGACTGTGATGTCGTTAGGTTAGTTAGGTTTAAGTAGTTCTAAGTTCTAGGGGACTGATGACCTCAGAAGTTAAGGGGCTCCGGAACGCCCTATACTTGCAATGTTAAAATAACGCTTATAAATTACATCTTTCCTCACAAAGTATTTGAGGTAGGAAGTTGAACTTTTTACAGATTATTTATTGGAATATGGGCTACAACTTAACACAGGGATTTTACAAAATTTTAGTTCAGTTATTAAAGATGATTTTTTTTCCAATTGTAATGAAAATTCACAACATTTTTTTTGCAATTTTTTATTTATATATTCAAAAATATACAGTTTTTTGGAAAGAGGCTGTGTTAAATTATGCAGAAGGTACTGTGTAACATTTACTGAAAGTTTGAAACAAATATGTTTGGAAGATCCTTAGAAAACATGTAATTAGTATGAGAAAATAAAAGTTTTGGGAATCGAGCGACAAAGATTGGATTAACTTTTTAGTGCATTCCAGGTCCATAGGAGGGATTATCTTCATCCTCTGCAAACTCCTACTCCAGCTTCCTCTTGTTCCTCCTCCTGTTTACTCTTGCTTGTATTTCTAGACTCTTTACAGCCTTGTCTGCAGCCCGAAGGCGTTCCTTGTCTAAAGCAAGCATCGCTCGTACCATGTTAGAACCTATCTTTATTCCCATATTTCTAAATACCTTGCACCTTACAATGTTGCCATCATTGAAAGTCGCAACAGCATCATACACACCAAAGTGAAGTGTTTCTATTCCAACAAATACAGTCTTGGGGATTCTCGACCATATAACACTATTTACACTTTCATTGGGGTTTTGAGTTTTTCCGTGAATACACTTTTTCAACAGTTCAGGTGCTGCTAAGTCTCTGAAAATAGGTTTTATCACCTCCATTATTGCATGAGGCAGACTATGCTTATGAGTGTACACTTCACCAGTTAGCAATCCTTTGTTATATTTACACCAACTGTCTTCTTCTTTGGGACACAAGCTATGTTGGGGATTTTCATCGTCTTTATTGTTTACAGTAATAACACATACCTTTGGATTTCCAACATTTCTCCTTTTCTTAAAAGCCTTCAGAGGATTTCTAATAACTTTACTTTTACTCATTATTATACTTCAACAAAACAGGGACTCAAGAAACAGAATTAATTACGAATATTTTCGAGATAACGACAGAGTAAATAAACATGAAACAATCGACAATCACACCAGCGATATACATTGAACCATCACAGGTTAGCCACAACACATACTTTATCTCACATCACTAAAATGTACCTGATGAACACGGACGTTAATAATAACACCACTTGACAGCAGTTTAACAGCGCCACAGTGGGTCACGCCCATGTAGAACACATTTCAAAAAAAAAAATTAAAAATAGTTGTAGTCTTCGAAATTGAATAAATTATATATCTATTAAAAGGTAATAGTCTGCAGATTCAGAAAACGCAAAAAAGTAAAAATTGAACTTTTCATGATTTTGAGCCTTTCCGGAGCCCCTTAAGTCCCATAGTGCTCAGAGCCATTTGAACCATTTTTATGCTCTTACATTTAGCATTGTAGGAAGCACGCCTGACAATAGGGAAAACGCAGCACGCGTATTGGTTATCGCCGCGGCAATAAAATGACCTAGACACTTTCCCGTAATTGCCAACAGAAATTGGTGAATGGAGTCCACCCCTTCTCTCTGCGCATAGATATCTCAATCACCCTCTAGTCCAGAAACGAAAATCAGCGCGTAGTTGAACGCTATAGTATGTCAGTACGACGAGCTATAGTCTGTCCAAGTTTTCTTGTGCCATGACAGCGGTGACCGCAGGGACGAAGAGGTAACGACTGTTATCGCCGTGTGGAGAGGTACGTTGCAATGGGAAGAAATCTCGCAATCCTGATACCATACGCAGCTCACGCCACGTCCTGACCACATTGCTGTGATGTTAATGACTTATCGAAGCAACAGAGTTCCGTGAAAGCGCGTTATAACAGCCTTCACCAGTGGTAGTCATTTGTAGCGATGTACTGGTATATGAAATGAAATTAAGGCCACAGCTCAAAGAATAATCTGCCCACTACGTAATAACTACTGCAGTATTGCCCACACCTAGACCTCCAGACGCCAGACACTCAGATCGATGCCAAAGATTGTATGTCGATAGAGTATCAAACAAAACTCCGATTTATTTCGTACTATGTGCGTAAACGTTAATTAATGGTAACGCCAGAACCACGGACATCAAAAGTATAACTGTAAGTGAAAGCATAACTGTGAGTGCCAAACAAATTTTGCTACCGTAGTGAAGTTGGTAGAACGTTACACTCACGTACCTAGTGTCCTGGGTTCAAACCCAGATGACAATTTCTATTTACTGTATTATGCTCGAAAGTGTTATAAGGGACAACATGTTTATGATATGTAAAAGGTCTCTTTAGGGTTTATGTTAAAGAGCTGTTTAGAGTTTATGTAAAAGGACTGTTTGGAGTTTAAACCAATGTTCTCTTGGCAGTCTGCTTTCGCATTGCTTCTTTGAAAGCACTAAACCTGTTGACTGCATTTGGTGTTTCACAGAATGTACAATCAGAACCGAAAAGTAATGAAACAACTGCTTCACACTTGCGGAAGTAATGGTAATAATAGTAATTAATAACAAACAAAATAATATCAATAACAATAAGGTTCAACTGACGAAGCGAAAGCAGACTGCAAAAGAACTTTGCTACAAATTCCGAAAAGTCCTTTACATTTGAGAAAAATGCTCTTTCATATAACTGTTTCACACGTAGTAAAAAGAAATTGTCCTTAGTTGAGCTTGAAAGCAGGACCTTTGGTAATTCAACCGAAAGCTCTACCTTCTCATCCACGCGAGATCTAAATGGTTCAAATGGCTCTGAGCACTATGGGACTTAACATCTGTGGTCATCAGTCCCCTAGAACTTATAACTACTTAAACCTAACTAACCTAAGGACATCACACACACCCATGCCCGAGGCAGGATTCGAACCTGCGACCGTAGCAGTCGCGCGGTTCCGGACTGAGCGCCTAGAACACTAGACCACCGCGGCCGGCACGCGAGATCTACAATATAATGAACCAAAGAGAAGTTTTTCCTGTACTCCCTAACTCTGGTGATACTTTTATTTACTGTTTACGCTGGACGACAGTACACAGCACGAACTAAATCGGTGTTTTGGTTCCTACCCTATCGACATACAACGTTTCGATATTATGAAAAAGAAAGTTGCTACTCGACATATAACGGAGACGTTGAAACGCAGATAGGCACAATTGAAAGTCTCTCACAAATAAGCTTTCGGCTAACGAGGCCTTTGTCGAAAATAGACGACATGGACACGCACACACACACACACACACACACACACACACACACACACACACACTCAAGCAAACCCAACTCACACCCAAAAGTGTGGCTGCAGCTGGCAGAGACTGTGACCGTGTGTGTGTGAGTTTCATTTGCGCAAGTTTGTGTGCGTCTGTCGTCTATTTTCGACATAGGCCCCGTTGGCCGAAAGCTTATTTGTGACAGTTTTTTTGTTGTGCCTATTTGCGACTCAGTATCTTTGCTATATGGCGAGTAGCAACTTTCCTGTTATGCAATACATTTTATACATGGAAGCATTACTTAGCTAAAACAGTAGGGGTTTGGTAAAAAATGTTATACAAATAAATAATAATAATAATTATACTATCAACTACAGGAGTCATACCACAGAATATCCAGTGCTACTATGCTCCTACATTTAGCATTGTAGGAAGTACTCGTGACGATATGGAAAGCGCAGCACGCGTATTGCTTATCGCAGCGGCAATAAAATGACCTCGACACTTTCCCGTAATTGCCAAAAGAAATTGGTGAGCACTACATTATTTAATAAGTTATTTGTAAAAATAGTATTGTATACCAGGAGTAAATCTAATGATTGTCTCTCACTAGAAGTCTGTAAATATATGTGTATACGAATTAGCTTATTTTTAAATGCAATACAGCTACATCCAAACTTATATACACAACTACAGAAATCCGTAATTATCGATACATGTTCAATTACCCGAAAGTTCCTAAATGCAATATAACATAAACCGTACAGTTAAAAGGAAATCACGCTTGATCAAGTTCCGCGTCACTTTCCATTTTTGACCAGACATAACGTCTGAGAAAAGAAAGAAATAATGATTATAAAATATCCAACATTCCACATAACACTTCACTATGTTTTTTTCTTCTTTTTCTCCTTTCTAGAAGTACTTACCTCCAAGCTATGCATAGTACAATACTAACACGTCTTCCTCTTTCTGAGCTCAACATCTCATTCATTATGGAGGGATGCTGGCACAGTTTTTCAGGATAGCAAATGGGAAGCTGCGGTACAGAAAATGGCCCAGAGATCACCTGTGTGTGTGTGTGTGTGTGTGTGTGTGTGTGTGTGTGTGTGTGTGTGTTCAGTGAGTGAAGTGTTACGAAATAATGTGTCTATAGTGTGTGCAGTGACTGATACTCAGATATGAATGAACAATGTGGCACTACATTATTTAATAAGTTAATTGTAGAAAAAGTATTGTATACCAGGAGTAAATCTAATGATTGTCTCTCACTAGAAGTCTGTAAATGTATGTGTATACGAATTAGCTTATTTTAAATTGATCTAAATTTGTAAATACTTTTACATGTCCTATATCCTTGTAAAAAGAGATTTACGGAAGAATAAAGCTACTACTACAACTACTACTACTACTAATGTTGCTTCATTCCATCCTGGATTTTCCACTGTTTGGTATGCAGGGTGTCCCATTTATCTTGACCACCCTAAATAACTGTTTGTCCAGACGCAAATTACAAAACGTTTCAAGCAAATGTTCTTTATGTGTCAGGGGGACATCAATCTACATGATTGCCTTCGTTGTAGCTTTATTTTTGACAAAGATATGAACAGCGGTATGACTTTTTTTAAATGACACCCGTATCTTTTATTCGGTACTTCATTTCCTCTCCTAAAGACCTATTCAAAAATGTATCACAGTGTACCATTCATTGAAACACAATGTCATTAATTATACAACACAAAAATGACTTTGAACCCATAATCACAACTCGTCCACTTGCTGGAGTTCTCAGAAAACTAATGAAAACCAAGTAAAACATAACACAAAATGACTTTGACTCTCCTGTAGCACTGACCAGGAGTAGAACATTCAAATGTGTCCAGAGTGCTGACCCTGGACACCGATACACTGGTACACTGTTTGAATGAAAGAATTATTTACTGCTTCCAGTGTTGCCTGCTGAAGAGAATTACAAGCAAACATGATACTTTCCTGCGTGTCCTCTGGAGTTGTTGGAATATCGCGATGGACAACGTCTTTAGTGCATCCGCAAAAAAAAGTCCGGAGGATTTAAATCAGGAGATCTAGCAGGTCAAGTAACTTTCCTTCTCGACCAATCCATCTGGCAGGATACCTTCGGTTCAGAACACAACGTGCACGCAAGGCATTATGTGCTGGACATCCATCGTTTTGATACCACATAAGCATTCTGGTTCTTAGCAACACTTCATGCAGAAGAGGAGGATGAATTCGTCTAAGGAAGCTGGCATAGGCTGTGCCCTTTAGATTGCCATTGATTAAATAAGGGCGAATAATTGTAGTACCAAGCATACCACACCAGAAATTAACTCTCCACCTGTCTAAGCCATCGTGGGTTGTCGCTGGTCCAATAATGCATACCGCGCGACCGCTACGGCCGCAGGTTCGAATCCTGCCACGGGCATGGATGTGTGTGATGTCCTTAGGTTAGTTAGGTTTAAGTAGTTCTAAGTTCTAGGGGACTGATGACCTTAGAAGTTAAGTCCCATAGTGCTCAGAGCCATCTGAACCAATAATGCATGTTCCTTGTATTTTCCTGTCCTTTGTTTGAGAAGGAACATTCAGCGGTAAATAGAACATCGGAGAACAAGTTCGGGTTGACGAGGATTTGCTGCTGTGCCCACTGACAGAACTGTACACGATTCTGGAAATCATTCCCATGCAGTTCCTAATGTTGGTGTATATGGTAAGGATGGAACCGGTCACGTGTAAGAATACGATGTATTCTGGTTTTAGGAATGCCAATCTCGTGTTCAAGCTGTCGTGTGCTCACATGTGGATTCATTGCAACGGAAGTGGGAATAGTAACTTCGGCAAATTCGCCTGTGCGAGTTCTACGACGATTGCGTTGTCGTGGGTTGAAACTTCCCGTTTCCTGAAGCGTCGCAACAGGACGAGAAAACATCCGTCGGGAAAGGTGGCTTGTGGTCAGGATATCGCTCTCTGTACAGTTCCGCTGCCTGCGTAGCACTTCGCCCACCTTCAACAACAACAACAACAACAACAACAACAATTAAAGAAACGTTATGTCGATGCAGTTTGTAGGAAAGACAGTCTTTACTGTATATCTACTCTACATAACAGGATTTAAAAGGACTAAACTACAGTACTAAATGTGCCTGTACATGAGAAAACAGTATTGCAATTACTGTTCTGCTAACTTACATTCGCCAAAGGTGAGTAGAGTTTCTACCTTCTCTGCGTTGGTGTTGTGACGGTACGTCACATAAATATTGACAATTTTATCGGTTGTAAACCACAGTTAAAGTATTTTATGAATATAATTAGTGTAAAAGATATAGTTAATGTTCTTGAAACAACTGATATGCAGCGATAATTTAAGAGTAGTATCTTTATTTAATCTCTATGAAAATAAAAAAGGATCGAAAGAGACGCGATTGTACGGCCGCGGAGGAAGGACGTATTTTATGGTATACACACTGTTTTGTTTTGCTATACGGAAGGCAGCCATTGAGCGGCTACACATATTTTATATAAGTTATTCTGTATTATTCAATAATAAACTTATTATTGTTATCAAAAATGAATTTCCTTGTAATAGTTGTCACCTCAAATGCTCGCAGTGGCTAATTATTTTTAATAAGCATTTTTTCAGTAATTTGCGCTGCGAGAAGCTCATCTTCCGATGCAGTCTCTGGTCGGCCATTACACGTCGAAGTATTAATTTATTTTTCAGTGTTAACAGTAACTGTAAATGCGAGAGGTTTCGTTGTAAGAACCTTTTTAAATTGCAACAGATGATTAATTTACGTTAAAGTTCATTTTTTTTTAAATTAGACAGATGCCATGAGTTCCGTAAGTTTTATCTTGGCCGCTCCACGGCAACAATCGAAATTCTCTCGAGCCTTGCTTTGCAATCAATAAATAGAAATTATCAAAATTACATTCAATTCAGTTAACGGCAACTATATTTTAGTCATCACGTTCAAAATCTAAAGTTGGTACATGAATAACAGCGGCCCTTCAAGAACCCGTTTCATATTTGCTCATGCACGTAAGTAAAAGTGATAAGAAAAGACAACATCCCTGAGAGAAAGAATTGTGCAGTAACAAAAGAAAAATTAATGCTGATAAATTAAAAATAAAAATATATAAAATACATACGTAATTTTTCACCTGACGATGGTTGACGGAATGACGGGTGTGCGTTCTACTTATGTTGACATTTGTCCTCTGTCAACTTCAGCACATAGATGTGTTCCATTACTCTGAGAACCTACGCTAAGCGCTGGGAGCGTCAACGTCAATGATGTGTTATATAATTAATAACGTTGTGTTTCAGTGAATGGTACACTGTGATACATTTTTGAATAGGCCCTTAGGAGAGGAAATGAATTACGGAATAAAAAATACCGGATGCCATTTAAAAATGTCGTACCGCTGTTCTCAAGTTTGTATAAAACAAAGCTACAATGAAGGCAATCATGCTGATTGATGTCCTCCTGACGGCTAAAGAACATTTGCGTGAAACATTTTGTAATTTGCATCTGGACAAACGGTTATTTAGGTGGTCAAGTTAAATGAGACACCCTGTACAACGTTTGGTACCGATCTGAGTGTCTGACAAAAAATGTTCAAATGTGTGTGAAATCTTATGAGACTTAACTGCTAAGGTCATCAGTCCCTAAGCTTACACACTACTTAACCTAAATGATCCTAAGGGCAAACACACACACCCATGCCCGAGGAAGGACTCCAACCTCCGCCGGGACCAGCCGCACAGTCCAGGACTGCAGCGCCATGAGACCGCTCGGCTAATCCCGCGCGGCGAGTGTCTGACATCTGGAGGTTTGGGTGCCTGTGTCAACTCGTAAAGATTGGCAGTAGTGGTAAGCGTCGCGAAAACTTCTGCATTGTTCCGAGGAGTACTGGGTGTGAGGGTACTGGTGTGTATTATCCGTAAGTGGTTGTTCTTTGGAGGGCGACAATGCCCAGTGGCGCAGAAGGTCGCAAGGAGAAGCAGTTGTTGCGAGGCTGTGGAAGGTGTAGGCTGCGTGAGATAAAGGCGGTTGCGTAGCGAAGGATTTGTCTCTATGTTTAACAGTAGTGGCACACAGTTTGAATAATAGTGTGTTTACGTTTGTGCAGTGTGAAATAAATTTTACCAGTTCTTAATGCGTCACTGGACCACGTGAGGCAATACTGACCTTACGACTTATCTTAGAAGAAAGATTAAGGAAAGGCAAACCTACGTTTCTAGCATTTGTAGACTTAGAGAAAGCTTTTGACAATGTTGACTGGAATACTCTCTTTCAAATTCTAAAGGTGGCAGGGGTAAAATACAGGGAGTGAAAGGCTATTTACAATTTGTACAGAAACCACATGGCAGTTATAAGAGTCGAGGGACATGAAAGGGAAGCAGTGGTTGGGAAGGGAGTAAGACAGGGTTGTAGCCTCTCCCCGATGTTATTCAATCTGTATATTGAGCAAGCAGTAAAGGAAACAAAAGAAAAATTCGGAGTAGGTATTAAAATCCATGGAGAAGAAATAATAACTTTGAGGTTCGCCGATGACATTGTAATTCTGTCAGAGAGAGCAAAGGACTTGGAAGAGCAGTTGAACGGAATGGATGGTGTCTTGAAGGGAGGATATAAGATGAACATCAACAAAAGCAAAACGAGGATAATGGAATGTAGTCGAATTAAGTCGGGTGATGTTGAGGGTATTAGATTAGGAAATGAGACACTTAAAGTAGTAAAGGAGTTTTGCTATTTGGGGAGCAAAATACCTGATGATGGTCGAAGTAGAGAGGATATAAAATGTAGACTGGGAATGGCAAGGAAAGCGTTTCTGAAGAAGAGAAATTTGTTAACATCGAGTATAGATTTAAGTGTCAGGAAGTCATTTCTGAAAGTATTTGTATGGAGTGTAGCCATGTATGGAAGTGAAACATGGACGGTAAATAGTTTGGACAAGAAGAGAATAGAAGCTTTCGAAATGTGGTGCTACAGAAGAATGCTGAAGGTTAGATGGGTAGATCACATAACTAATGATGAAGTATTGAATAGGATTGGGGAGAAGAGAAGTTTGTGGCACAACTTGACCAGAAGAGGGGATCGGTTGGTAGGACATGTTCTGAGGCATCAAGTAATCACCAATTTAGTATTGGAGGGCAGCGTGGAGGGTAAAAATCGTAGATGGAGACCAAGAGATGAATACACTAAGCAGATTCAGAAGGATGTAGGCTGCAGTAAGTACTGGGAGATGAAGAAGCTTGCACAGGATAGAGTAGCATGGAGAGCTGCATCAAACCAGTCTCGGGACTGAAGACCACAACGACAACAATGCATCTCCATCAGTTAGTACCACACCATTGCATTTAACAATGAACGAAGTCTCGATATACACGGTCAACTACAACAAGAGGATTGTAACATAATAATCATTAATTAACCCATATAATCTCCAAGGAAAAGGGAGCTTGTATAGGGTACTACAAATAAACCCGGACTGCAGCTAAGTCTCGGCCCTTGGGACTTATTGGGAGAACAAGTGTGACCCTTAGGCAAAAATGTTTGGAGACCCCTGCTCTAGGAGCCCGCAGCAAGCGACCGTGCTAGGAGGAGACTAACTGCTGGGCGACGCGGCGGAACAACTGACTGCTCAGCCGGAGGGCACGTGCCGTGGCTCCGAAGGAGATGCGGTCTCCCTCGCCGCAGTGTGGGGTGCCGTGACCGGTGAGTCGGGTCTACATCGCAGGTGTCGCGAGTGGGAGGATGCTAAGTTCACCGGACTTGGATATGATGTGACGTCATTATGACCTATACACGCTACATCGAAAACGATAGAAACCGTATATCGACTATTCGACTTTTGTGAACTTTCGAGAGATTGTGACAGGGTAGCGCTGTGCTCTGCGCCATTCGTTTAAATTTGTTTTGCATTCCTTGCGTTTAAATCGTGTATTGTACTGTGTTTGTGTCCTGTGCGTTGTTTTTCGTTTGCTCGTCTCTAATTATGGTTCAAATGGTTCAAATGGCTCTGAGCACTATGGGACTCAACTTCTGAGGTCATTAGTCCCCTAGAACTTAGAACTAGTTAAACCTAACTAACCTAAGGACATCACAAACATCCATGCCCGAGGCAGGATTCGAACCTGCGACCGTAGCGGTCTTGCGGTTCCAGACTGCAGCGCCTTTAACCGCACGGCCACTTCGGCCGGCCTCTAATTATGTGTTCAGCATTCGAGATACTACTGAGAGGAAAGCTTACCACCATGGAATGCTTTGACACTATCATACCACCATGGAATGCTTTGACACTGCATTCAATCATTTCATACGTCAATCAGTACTAGACACTAACCTTTGGTTAAGATTACATTGAGAAATTCACTTCCCCTCGTATTTCATCTCCGGTCGACGATTTTTCTTCAACAATGCCTCATATTTTTCTTTTTAATTCGAAATTCAATCATTCTACACATCAGTCGTTACTGGACACTAAGGTACCTGTCTCTGCGGTCCGAGTGTAAAATTACTTGGAATTATGGTTGATAAAAGACTATCTTGGGATGGACATATAAATTACTTAGCTAACAAACTTGCACGAGTTCTCTTTCAGCTATATACATTAAGAAAAAAAAGTCAGCAAGAGTATGCTGCAACAATCTAATATGTACTGACAAGACCAATTGTATGAAACCATACTAAAATGTTCACAATAAATAAATATTATTTTCGGCGTAAGCATTCAATACAACAATCACACAATCTAATCTGGTCGGGACATAAGAGGACTTCACTTTTTTACGTGGTGCTTTCAAGGCCACGGTCAGGAATATTTCTATTAATATCCAGCTCTGTTATTTTGGCGAAATACATATACGCTACCACACTGAGCTGTTTTCAGAATCGCACGTGTCGAAACAAACCACTAGCTGACGACAGTTTAGAATCTCGAACGTTCGTAAAAGTCGATAGGTGTGTTAATCGACTAAAGCGTATATACGTCATAATGACGTCACATCATATCCAGGTTCGGTGAACTTAGCATCCTCCTCGCGAGCGTCGCGGGAGGCTCGACTACTGTGCCCCCACAGTGGCAGCAGGTGCGGCGGCGGCTGGCGGCGGCGGCGGCGGCTTGGTCGCGCCGGGCGTGTCGGGCCGCGCATCGATCCCGCGGCCCGGCCTGGCCTAACCCAAGCTGGGCCGCGCAGAACCCCGGGACGCTTCGGCAGACTACTGCTGCTGGCCGGGTGTCTCGCAGCGACGCCGGGCGGCCGCCGCTTCCTCGTCTGTGGGTGGCTCTCCCTAACATTGCCTCGTATTTTGTAAAATGAACAAACCGCACAGCACTTGCTGAATTGACAATGTTTTATTGCATACACGACCGGTTTCGGTCCACTTTAAGTTCCAGGCCGGTCACGGTGCAGTTTGTGCAATAGGACTGTTGATATTTTTAAAAATAATGAAAGTCCGATACATCGATATTTAAAAGAATATACTTGTCGGGCATCGATACATCGAGAAAGAAAGTCTCGAAAAATCCGCGAAAAAATATCAACGTACAGGCCTAGAAAAATACTGCCAATATTAGAGCTATACAGGGTGTTACAAAAAGGTACGGCCAAACTTTCAAGAAACATTCCTCACACACAAATAAAGAAAAGATGTTATGTGGACATGTGTCCGGAAACGCTTGATTGCCATGTCAGAGTTCATTTTAGTTTCGTCCACGTGTAAATAGGCTGTTTAGGTTTTTATGTCAGTAGCGTCACCTAGCGATCTGTATGAAAATCACTGGCTGTGCTGTGTGCAGTCTGAGGTTGGTTGTATTGTTGTTCGCCATTGTAGTGTTGGGCAGTTCGATGTTAACAGCGCGTAGTGTTGCGCAGTTGGAGGTGAGCCGCCAGCAGTGGTGGATGTCGGGAGAGAGATGGCGGAGTTTTGAGAGCGGATGATCTGGACGTGTGTCCATCAGATACAGTAAATTTGTAAGACTGGATGTCATAAACTGCTATATATTATGACCCTTGAACACTATTAAGGTAAATACGTTGTTTGTTCTCTATCAAAAGCTTTCATTTGCTAACTATGCCTATCAGTAGTTAGTGCCTTTAGTAGTTTGAAGCTTTTATTTAGCTGGCAGTAGTGGCGCTCGCTGTATTGCAGTAGTTCGAGTAACGAAGATTTTTGTGACGTAAGTGATTTGTGAAACGTATAGATTAATGTTAGTCAGGGCCATTCTTTTGTAGGGATTTTTGAAAGTCAGATTGCGTGGAGCTGAAAATATTGTGTGTCAGTTTAGTGTTGATCAGAATAAGTAAAGAGCGAAATGTCTGAGTACGTTCAAATAACGTAAGGGGTTAACCAGCATAGTAATTCATAACATTTTCTAAGGGGACGTTTCACACGTACGCCCAATGGAGCGCGTTATCATGATTTCATACGGGATACTCTACCTGTGCTGCTAGAACATGTGCCTTTGCAAACACGACACAACATGTGGTTCATGCACGATAGAGCTCATGCACATTTCAGTCGAAGTGTTCGTACGCTTCTCAACAACAGATTCGGTGACCGATGGACTAGTAGAGGCGGACCAATTCCATGGCCTCCACGCTCTCCTGACCTCAACCCTCTTGACTTTCATTTATGGGGGCATTTGAAAGCTCTTGTCTACTCAACCCCGGTACCAAATGTAGAGAATCTTCGTGCTCTTATTGTGGACGGCTGTGATACAATACGCCATTCTCCAGGGCTGTATCAGCGCATCAGGGATTCCATGCGACGGAGGGTGGAAGCATGTATCCTCGCTAACGGAGGACATTTTGAACATTTCCTGTAACAAAGTGCTTGAAGTCACGCTGGTACGTTCTGTCGCTGTGTGTTTCCATTCCATGATTAATGTGATTTGAAGAGAAGTAATAAAATGAGCTCTAACATGGAAAGTAAGCGTTTCCGGACACATGTCCACATAACATATTTTCTTTGTGTGTGAGGAATGCTTCCTGAAAGTTGGCCGTACCTTTTTGTAACACCCTGTATATTTAAGTAGTGGAGATATTTATTATTAGATATGTATGAATACAGGTTATGCAGTAGGACTGTTGATATTTTTAAAAATACTGGGAGTCCGATGTATCGATATGTAAAGTAACACACTTATCTTACATCGATATATCAGAAAGGAAAGTCTCAATATATCGGTGAAAAAATATCGACGAACCGGCCTATTAAAGTACCAGCTCAACATTGTACATTTACTACCAGTTTTAGAGACATATATTTAAGTGGTAGGGGTATTTAGTTTCCTTTAATTTACTTCTATGGTCACAAACTTTTTGTTAACAGATTACCAGTTTCGGTCTTTAATGATCATCATCAGATCTGTTTCATAAAAACAAAGTCCTAATGTACTGCAGCCATAGTGGCATCGTCAAATGTCAAATACATATAAATAACATCACATGCACGAGTCATGTTGTCAGTAGTACTACTGTTTGTGACCACAGACGTAAATTAAAGGAAACTTATTACATATACGGGTCACTGTTTTTTTCGCGACGATGTCGCAGCTTGTGAAAGTAGGGGTATTTGTTTTTTATTAGATATTCACGCGCGCAGGCTGCGCAGTAGGGCTGTCGATATTTTTTTAAAATACCTGGAGTCCGATATATCGATATTTAAAAAAATATAGCCGTTCATCATCGATATATCGGAAAAGAAAGTCTCGATATATTGGTGAGAAAATATCGACGTACCAGCCTATAAAAGTATCAGCTGGACATTGTAAATATATAGCCAGTTTTAGAGCAATATATTTTGTGGTGGGGCATTCATTTATTATTAGATATTCTGTACATCAACAAGCTAGCAGCCTGCCTATCCCTCTTAGAGGAAGAATTGAAAGGAAATCGAAGCACTTTCGCGCTCGGAGATAACCACTTTGCTAACAATAGAAACTGCCTGAGGTGGTACAATAAACGGTGCCCCATGGTTCCGTATTTGGTTTCGTCACATATCGGATTTCTCCGGAACACTTCTAGTCGACTTCCCTGTTTGTTTGTTTTTTCATTTTTGCTAGCACCAGCGTTCTAGCAGTTGAAGTGTCAAAATTTCGTGATGAAGTTAAACGTTGCAGCGTCTTTTGCGTTATATTGACAATTTTTGCTTTTGGGCCGTCTAGCTACAGCTGAATGAAACACAGTTTTCGTGCCATACGCGTTTCGACTTCATTCTGTGCAAGGCATCTTCACTGGCCTGGAATACGTACATACCTTTACTATTTAGTTAACGTTTCGGAGAAATGTATCTATAGGTTATAAACAGTTCTGGTGGTTGGTATTCCTATGACGTAGTAATATTTTATTCTACTTACTTTATTCTACTTATCGAAATACCATAATATTGCACGCAACTGGGGAAGACAGGACTACAAAAGTTGAAGATGTTGCAGTTTCTGTTGGTAGTTTCGAGCTCCGATTACGTCAGCATTGTTTTTTTAACGCATCTAGCGTGCTATTTCTTCACATTGCAAAATCTTATTCCACTCACAATGTCACACCTCGCCTCCCCCCCTCCCCCCCCCCCCCCCATCCAATCAGACTACTACTTTGTGCCACCTATACTTGCTTCACACCGTCAGAGAGAAAGACTGTACGTCATGAAAGTTCAAAAGGTAGTAAGACTCTTTCACAATGTGAAGGTAAAATTACGTTTTTTTGCAATTTCAAAAGAAAAAATGTTCACCGAAAACTGCGAAAAAATATAAAATAAAAATATTGGCAGTCGGTATTACCATCTCAGTGCTTATACACTCCTGGAAATGGAAAAAAGAACACATTGACACCGGTGTGTCAGACCCACCATACTTGCTCCGGACACTGCGAGAGGGCTGTACAAGCAATGATCACACGCACGGCACAGCGGACACACCAGGAACCGCGGTGTTGGCCGTCGAATGGCGCTAGCTGCGCAGCATTTGTGCACCGCCGCCGTCAGTGTCAGCCAGTTTGCCGTGGCATACGGAGCTCCATCGCAGTCTTTAACACTGGTAGCATGCCGCGACAGCGTGGACGTGAACCGTATGTGCAGTTGACGGACTTTGAGCGAGGGCGTATAGTGGGCATGCGGGAGGCCGGGTGGACGTACCGCCGAATTGCTCAACACGTGGGGCGTGAGGTCTCCACAGTACATCGATGTTGTCGCCAGTGGTCGGCGGAAGGTGCACGTGCCCGTCGACCTGGGACCGGACCGCAGTGACGCACGGATGCACGCCAAGACCGTAGGATCCTACGCAGTGCCGTAGGGGACCGCACCGCCACTTCCCAGCAAATTAGGGACACTGTTGCTCCTGGGGTATCGGCGAGGACCATTCGCAACCGTCTCCATGAAGCTGGGCTACGGTCCCGCACACCGTTAGGCCGTCTTCCGCTCACGCCCCAACATCGTGCAGCCCGCCTCCAGTGGTGTCGCGACAGGCGTGAATGGAGGGACGAATGGAGACGTGTCGTCTTCAGCGATGAGAGTCGCTTCTGCCTTGGTGCCAATGATGGTCGTATGCGTGTTTGGCGCCGTGCAGGTGAGCGCCACAATCAGGACTGCATACGACCGAGGAACACAGGGCCAACACCCGGCATCATGGTGTGGGGAGCGATCTCCTACACTGGCCGTACACCACTGGTGATCGTCGAGGGGACACTGAATAGTGCACGGTACATCCAAACCGTCATCGAACCCATCGTACTACCATTCCTAGACCGGCAAGGGAACTTGCTGTTCCAACAGGACAATGCACGTCCGCATGTATCCCGTGCCACCCAACGTGCTCTAGAAGGTGTAAGTCAACTACCCTGGCCAGCAAGATCTCCGGATCTGTCCCCCATTGAGCATGTTTGGGACTGGATGAAGCGTCGTCTCACGCGGTCTGCACGTCCAGCACGAACGCTGGTCCAACTGAGGCGCCAGGTGGAAATGGCATGGCAAGCCGTTCCACAGGACTACATCCAGCATCTCTACGATCGTCTCCATGGGAGAACAGCAGCCTGCATTGCTGCGAAAGGTGGATATACACTGTACTAGTGCCGACATTGTGCATGCTCTGTTGCCTGTGTCTATGTGCCTGTGGTTCTGTCAGTGTGATCATGTGATGTATCTGACCCCAGGAATGTGTCAATAAAGTTTCCCCTTCCTGGGACAATGAATTCACGATGTTCTTATTTCAATTTCCAGGAGTGTATATCGATATATAGCGATAAATATATAGCCCATGTATATCGATGATCTTTGGAATAAATATAGATATATCGATATTCCTATATTTCGTAAAATCGCTGGTGTGTGGGCCGCGGGCGGACCAAGGCACGGCCTATGTCGGTTTCACTTAGGGCTGGTACCCGGAACAGCGGTACATTTCTTTTAGTACTGCGCCGCGGTATTTTTCGGCCGGCACAGCTCTCTTCAATTAGAAAGAATCGCTCTGCCAGTGCTCTCTACCCTTCGTTATTTGTTCCTGATGTCAAGGACGTTCGCAGTCCAGTGGCTACTTGTACAAAAAGAGGCAGTCTAGCGATCTATCGTCACAAACATTCGAAACAAATCGAAGTGACAAGAGAGGGATGAGATTTATCGCTACATATTATGCACTAGCATCAGCGACACGTACTCCAAATTTGCTATGAAACGACATTACAGTACTATGCAGAAAGCATTTAAAGATTTAGTTGGCAATGGAGGAGCAAAACGTAACTGATAGACAGATGGGATTAATTGTTTTTGTACATCAAAAGCACTTTGTGATAAATTTATAGGTATGGAACACGTGAAGAAATTGGTGGTAGAAATACTAAAATTTCTGAAGTTGGATGCGAGGTTTCAGTCGCAACAGTTTTCAATGAAACTGAACAAAGAGGATGGGGACATTATATATTACTGCAGAGAACATTGGTTAAGTCAAGGGACATGCCTGGAACGATTTTTCGATTTAAAACTCGCTATTGCCGAATTTATGAATAAAGGGGGTGCTTCCGGAATGGATTGCAGACCTCGTATTTTAAGTGGACTTGACTGCACATTGCTCACATCAAGACATTACAAACTGTTCTACACTGCTTTCCTCGGGTAGTTTCGAAGTCTGCATAATGAGGTTGCAAAAGTGCTACAGTATTTCGACCAATATATGAGTGTGAAATAAGTTCTTTTCGATTCTGAATCTAAATAAGTCACGATTACGTGACAACTTGAGAGAAAAAATCTTTGAAATTCTCTGCTTCTGTCCGTATTCCGACAATTTTTACTAGTTAAATAGTATACGAATGTCTTCAGTGCGCAAAAAATAATTCAGCAATACCAAAGATTTGAGCCGGCCGAAGTGGCCGTGCGGTTAAAGGCGCTGCAGTCTGGAACCGCAAGACCGCTACGGTCGCAGGTTCGAATCCTGCCTCGGGCATGGATGTTTGTGATGTCCTTAGGTTAGTTAGGTTTAACTAGTTCTAAGTTCTAGGGGACTAATGACCTCAGCAGTTGAGTCCCATAGTGCTCAGAGCCATTTGAACCAAAGATTTGTTTTGATCTATGCTGTTGAGGGATGTGAAAGACAAAACCAAGTCGTACGCAATACGACTGCATTGCCGTTTAAACGAGGGGTGTTTGTAGTTTCCCCCTCCTCATTCTGAGACAGCATGCTTGCCGCCGTGGTCCGAAAGCGCGCCGCTACTACGGTCGCAGGTTCAAATCCTGCATCGGGCGTGGATGTGTTTTAAGTCTAGGGGACTGATGACCTCAGATGTTAAGTCCCATAGTGCTCAGAACCATTTGAACCATTTCGGACAGCATGGCATGGCGGTGGGTGAAGTGCGCCAGCCAGGCTCAGCGCTATAGCACTCGTGCCAGGGCATGGCCGGCAAGAATTCTAGGCCACCCATGGTATAAACTGTAATACCAAAAATATTGTGTGGGAGGGGATCCTCAATTATTTGAACAAAGTTGTCAGTTACGAAACAATACATTGAAAATTTCTAAACTAACATAAAAGATACGATAGAACGTTAGTATGGAGTGGGTATTTAGGTTAAACGGCAAGCGTCTAGCCCACGAAAATATTTAACAAAACTGATCAGTCTCTACGTTGAGCCTTGAGAATATTTAATACACCCAGGATAAGTGAATCAGTGAGAATTTAACATTTCATAACAGGAAGAACACTCCAAATTTAATTTTACAATATGCAGTTCCAACACACAGAAAATGGATTCTCAGCTGGCCCCTTGGACACTTATGTCACGACTAAAACAGAGAGAAGGTACCTTGCAAAAGACGCAAAACATAAAATCTTAAGGCCAGCCAGAATTGGCCACAAATAACTTACACAGTCAAATTCTTAGGGATCCTTTTAACAACTGAGCAACAAAACCTTAAATAATGAAACATTTAAAATTGGCTCTAGATAATAAAAAGAATCATTAAAAACAAGGAACCCCAGAAAACTAAGCAACAAGTCAAGTTTAAAGCTTGTGATGTTAACCGTAGGTAATGAACTCTTACCAAACATTTCAATAACACTGACTTAAAGGAAAACTTCAGCTTTCTAATTAAACTAAGCTACACCTTGCAGCAAACTCAATAACTCTGTTGCTGTACCATGTTGTTGTTGTTGTGGTCTTCAGTCTCCTGTGCAAGCTTCTTCATCTCCCAGTACCTACTGCAACCTACATCCTTCTGAAACTGCTTAGTGTATTCATCTCTTGGTCTCCCCCTACGATTTTTACCCTCCACGCTGCCCTCCAATACTAAATTGGTGATCCCTTGATGCCTCAGACCATGTCCTACCAACCGATCCCTTCTTCTGGTCAAGTTGTGCCACAAACTCCTCTTCTCCCCAATCCTATTCAGTACCTCCTCATTAGTTATGTGATCTACCCATCTAATCTTCAGCATTCTCCTGTAGCACCACATTTCGAAAGCTTCTATTTTCTTCTTGTCCAAACTATTTACCGTCCATGTTTCACTTCCATACATGGCTACACTCCATACAAATACTTTCAGAAATGACTTCCTGACACTTAAATCTATACTCGATGTTAACAAATTTCTCTTCTTCAGAAACGCTTTCCTTGTCATTGCCAGTCTACATTTTATATCCTGTCTACTTTGACCATCATCAGTTATTTTGCTCCTCAAATAGCAAAACTCCTTTACTACTTTAAGTGTCTCATTTCCTAATCTAATACCCTCAACATCACCCGACTTAATTCGACTACATTCCATTATCCTCGTTTTGATTTTGTTGATGTTCATCTTATATCCTCCCTTCAAGACACCATCCGTTCCGTTCAACTGCTCTTCCAAGTCCTTTGCTATCTCTGACAGAATTACAATGTCATCGGCAAACCTCAAAGTTTTTATTTCTTCTCCATGGATTTTAATACCTACTCCGAATTTTTCTTTTGTTTCCTTTACTGCTTGCTCAATATACAGATTGAATAACATCGGGGAGAGGCTACAACCCTGTCTTACTTCCTTCCCAACCACTGCTTCCCTTTCATGTCCCTCGACTCTTATAACTGCCATCTGGTTTCTGTACAAATTGTAAATAGCCTTTCGCTCCCTGTATTTTACCCCTGCCATCTTTAGAATTTGAAAGAGAGTATTCCAGTTAACATTGTCAAAAGCTTTCTCTAAGTCTACAAATGCTAGAAACGTAGGTTTGCCTTTCCTTAATCTTTCTTCTAAGATAAGTCGTAAGGTCAGTATTGCCTCACGTGTTCCAGTATTTCTACGGAATCCAAACTGATTTTCCCCGAGGTCGGCTTCTACTAGTTTTTCCATTCGTCTGTAAAGAATTCGCGTTAGTATTTTGCAGCCGTGGCTTATTAAACTGATAGTTCGGTAATTTTCACATCTGTCAACACCTGCTTTCTTTGGGATTGGAATTATTATATTCTTCTTGACGTCTGAGGGTATTTCGCCTGTTTCATACATCTTGCTCACCAGATGGTAGAGTTTTGTCAGGACTGGCTCTCCCAAGGCCGCCAGTGGTTCCAATGGAATGTTGTCTACTCCGGGGGCCTTGTTTCGATTCGGGTCTTTCAGTGCTCTGTGAAACTCTTCACGCAGTATCGTATCTCCCATTTCAATAATTTGTAGCAAACATCTTAAATACTTGTGATAATCCTCAACGGTTCCCAATGAGACAAACAAGGAATTTGAGGTCCACAACTTAAAGTTTGTGGTCAGGTTAGTGTCCAACAACTTAGAAGTTACGCAGAGACCGGACAGGTGCCAGAGACAGATAATTAAAACCACAATCAAATATACAGATGGTATTCAAGGTGCATGCTTACGTCAATAACAAATGGCCCAGACAGCTCGTTTCCATGGGAACAGCCCATGCATCGAAACACACGCGATCACCTTTCGCAAACAGCACCGTGCCAAGCGATGCGTCCAGCGGTTTGGGTCAACATCCTCTACAAACTACCCCTCAGCTGCAGCCATCATACTGTAGACTGTAGAGTATACCAGGTCACCCCTCGTCCGAAAACAGCCGAGTCCGTTCGACATCCAACAAATGACTCAGCTCTTGCACCTAGCAGACACGGAAATCGACGTTACCACGGCTGCGCCTTCACTCCCGACTCTGCACGACTCCGCAAATTGACATCGACTGATGCCGACAACAAGTCACAGCCCTGGGGCAGAACCGTCGGTCGCGCCTCAGCTCACCGCTAGAAGAAGCCTCGCCAAAACCCACGTTGGCGCCATCAGAGCGGTCGCTGCCAACTTCAGCCGAATGACAGCACACTTAAAATCAAACCGAGCTATCGCACTGGAGATCGAGTCAGCACCAAACTGACTCAGACGTTGCTTACAAATAAACTCACTTAACCATCTCAGGTCAGCCTCATCCCAATGTTGTCATGGAACAAAGTCCAGTGTCGAAAGGATGAAAGGGGGGACAAAGAAAAATCTCAGAAACCCGCATCACGAACGACTCCGAAAGACAGCAGAATCATAAAACGTGTAAGATGCATTGAAAATGGAAAGAAAACATTAATGTGTAAAACTTCTTACATTAATTCCGTAAAAACCGTTCCTCTGTGTTTAAACCTGAAAAACGGAAAGTGACAGGACAAAGGAGACGAAACCATTGTAACAATAGGAGGAAAGACAACCTGTATATCTGAAAACAAGGAAAAATATTACGTTGCATACACACCAAAACTTGCCTTAATAACGTTGTAATTAACTGAAACATTTTTGCTATAAGAGTCAGTGCGTTCATTAACAGTATTAAGAGGATGGAAATAAAGAGTTCTTAAGGTTTTAAATTTGTGGAGCATCCGACCTTTCTCTGCAGCGTGTAAGACAGTTAAGTTATCAAAGATGACCTGGAATTGGCCTGGTCTTTGTATTCATTAATATCGTATGAAAATTCCTACGTGTATGGGCAGAACACGAGTATCAGCCTAAAAAAACCGGTTTGTATCGCACTCAATACTATACATGCCACTATAGGAGAAAGGATCCTTTTTCAAAACTTCACAGTTCCTTAACCTACTGCCCAAATTTTTACTGACAATACTTCCTTTCCAGTCCTTTCTGATCAATAGCCTTGATATGGAAGCTTATAAGTTTTCCTTTTTTTCCTTTTTCTCTGCTGGGTTAACAAGGGGAGGCCGCCAATTGTGAAATTCAGATTCGATTCATATTGCGCATAATAAAAGCTCATAGCCAGAGGTGTAATGTGGCAAAGCACCAAGATGCATTTCCCAGCCGTTGTCGAGAAAATAGACAGTTAAAAGAAACCGTTGAGGTGAAATACTCTCTACGATTTGTAACTTCCTATAGTGTCGTGGCGCAGCGGTAAGCGCTCAAGTTCGTAATCCGAAGGTCGCCGGACGAATCTCGCGCCATGCAACTTTTTTTTTAGTATTTGTTATTTGTAATTAAAATATATATATAAAATATTCCCGGCAATCAGTTGCAACAATTATGCATATAAGAAGTTGTTGAAAGTCGTTTGTCGTGGAAAAACTGGCGACTTCGAACATGATTATGTTTTCTGCAAACAAAGTTGTATTTCACAAATGTTATTAATTGTCTTCATAATGTTTACACGTGTAGTTAACGGAAGACGTAGAAACGATATTCCGAAACGAATACGTATAGTGTAAGTCAAACGTTCGAATTAGAGACCCCATGATATATATATATATATATATATATATATATATATATATATATATATATATATATATATATATATATATATTTGAATTACAAAAAACAAATACTAAAAAAAAAATTGCATGGGGCGAGATTCGATCCGGCGACCTTTGACTCACGAACCCAAGCACTTACTGCTGCGCCACGACGCTATTGGAAATTATACATCGTAGAGAGTATTTCACTGCAACGGTTTCTATTAACTGTCGATTCTCTCGACAACGGTTGAGAAGTGCATCTTGGTGCTTTGCCACATTACACCTCTGGCCATGAGCTTTTATTATGCGCAGTATGAATCGAATCTGAATTTCACAATTGGCGGCATCCCCTTGTAAGACTGATTGCGTTCTGGGTTTCCCCACCCTTCTCTCGAAAGTATTTATTCAATTTCTCAACATTATATATACTTTATTATACCGAACTCCCTTTCGTGTGCCCTTGGAGGGATATTATTTAATCCATTTGAGAGAGAACTGAAGGCAGCTGTTATATATTTAAACGGATGGTTCGATGTGATGTTACATTCAGGACTAAATCAGTAGTACATCAGTAGTAGATACATTATTATCTTAAGTGTTCCGAAACCAGCCGTGTATGCAAAAAAAAATTGTTGATTCAGCAACGGCTGTGCAGTTTCCTCGTTTTACAAAATGGACTCGTATAACTGCGTATGTCCCACAGGAAGGACCACTACTTCCCTCACATTCTGAAAGTAGAACTTAAGCTTCCGCCGGCGCATCACTAAATGTTCAGATAACTTGCTGCTGTTATGGGCTTCCGTTCTAAGACTGTTTTGATGCAGCTCTCCACGCTAGCCTACCACACACAAACTTCGTCACTGCATAACTTTAACAATTTAGACAAAGAGACTCTCAGAAGATATGCGACCATCTTTACCTAGTTTTGGTCGCCATTATATTTATTAACATCTCATCATTACGCTCTTCTGGTTATCCCTGTCATTACATCTCTGGTGCAAACACATAATATAAGACAATATATTCAAAGACATACAATGCCTGCTACTATGTTCGGAAACACCACCAGTGCCTTAAATGACACAAACAGTTCGACGTAGCACGAAGTAAACAATTTAGCCAGTAAATGGCGTTAGTGACAATATGCCTATAAGAACAGGCAAACTGTTGTACGACAGCGCTTATTAAAATGTGTATTATTTTAGTGAGATACATGTAAAAAAATGCTTCATACATGACATAATATTTTTGTTAATAAAGGAATGACACTGCAGCAAATTTGCAGCTGTTGCATTCCAAGATGGTAGATTTTCAACATAGGAGTGACAAATCGAAATAAACCGTACTGAGGTATTTCTGTTTGTCACTTCCAATATTCAGAATCTAGTAGCTTGGAATATAACAGCCGCAGATTTGTTACAATATGACAGTTTTATATTTTTAAATATTCGTATACAAATAAAGATAAATTTGTGTGTACATCAGTAACATGATACATGTTTTATTAAGTGTTGATGTACACTACTGGCCATTAAAATTGCTACACGAAGAAGAAATGCAGATGATAAACGGGTATTCGTTGGACAAAGATATTATACTAGAACTGACATCTGATTACATTTTCACGCAATAAGGTTCATAGATCCTGAGAAATCAGTACCCAGAACAACCACCTCTGGCCGTAATAACGGCCTTGATACGCCTGGGAATTGAGTCAAACAGAGCTTGGATGGCGTGTACAGGTACAGCTGTCCATGCAGCTTCAACACGATACCACAGTTAATCAAGAGTAGTGACTGGCGTATTGTGACGAGCCAGTTGCTCGGCCACCATTGACCAGACGTTTTCAATTGGTGAGAGATCTGGAGAATGTACTGGCCAGGGCAGCAGTCGAACATTTTCTGTATCCAGAAAGGCCCGTACAGGACGTGCAACATGCGGTCGTTCATTATCCTACTGAAATGTAGGGTTTCGCAGGGATCGAATGAAAGGTAGAGCCACGAATCGTAACACATCTGAAATGTAACGTCCACTGTTCAAAGTGCCGTCAATGCGAACAAGAGGTGACCGAGACGTGTAACCAATGGCATTCCATGCCATCACGCCAGGTAATACCCCAGTACGACGATGACGAATACACGCTTCCAATGTGCGTTCTCCGCGATGTCGCCAAATACGGATGCGACCATCATGATGCTGTAAACAGAACCTGGATTCATCCGAAAAAATTACGTTTTGCCATTCGTGCACGCAGGTTCGTCGTCGAGTACACCATCACAGGCGCTCCTGTCTGTGATCCAGCGTCAAGGGTAACCGCAGCCATGGTCTCCGAGCTGATAGTCCATGCTGCTGCAAACGTCGTCGAACTGTTCGTGCAGATGGTTGTTGTCTTGCAAACGTTCCCAACCCGAGCAGCATTGTCGCGATACGATAAGCCGCAATCGCGATAGGCTACAATCCGACCTTTGTCAAAGTCGGAAACGTGATGGTACGCATTTCTCCTCCTTACACGAGGCATCACAACCGCGTTTCACCAGGCAACGCCGGTCAACTGCTGTTTGTGTATGAGAAATCGGTTGGTAACTTTCCTCATGTCAGCACGTTGTAGGTGTCGCCACCGGCGCCAACCTTGTGTGAATGCTCTGAAAAGCTAATCATTTGCATATCACAGCATCTTCTATCTGTCGGTTAAATTTCGCGTCTGTAGCACGTCATATTCGTGGTGTAGCAATTTTAATGGCCAGCAGTGTATAACGTTAGATTGTTGCCATAGCCATACTGTCTCTAATGCCACCTACTGGCTAAACCGTTTAATCTATGTCATGTTGAAATGTTTGTGTCAGTTTGGGTACTGCTCTTCTTTTGGAATGTAGTACGAGGCGATAGGGCAGCGTACGAGGTGCGGCAATAAAGTAACGGGACTAGGGCTGCCACAGAGTTAAGTACGCATGCGCAAAAGATGAACGACCAATAGTTGTGACGCCTGAAGCCTTCTCAGTCGGATGTGGCATCTCTGGTGCCTGTTGGCATTTCAGTCTGGCTGTGTCCTTCGTTTGTTTTACCAGAGAAATGAGAAGCGTAAGAATAGAGCAAATTTCTTATGATACTTGGATAAAATGCTGCTGAAAGCCATCTTTTACTAAAAGAAGTGTATGGCGAAAGCTGTTTTATCACGTACGCGAGTTTTTGAGTGGTTCAAACGTGTCAAAGATGGCCGAGAATACGCTGAAGATGACTCACGCCCGGGACGTCCTTCAGCATGAAAAACGGATGAAAATATTTAAAAGGTAGGTAATCCGATTCAATCTAACCGTCGGCTGAGTATGCTGTCGATTGATGAAACTGTAGGAATTGACAAAGAATGCTTAAGGCCAATTTTACATAACCAGTTTGACATCATAAAAGTGTATACGAAAATGGTGGCGAAAATTATCGAACAAAAAGAAGCTCGTGAAAATGTTTGTACTGACGCTTTGAATGCCACTGGAAACGATCGCAGTTTCTTGTAAAGAAATATAACATGTGATGACTCTTGGTTTTCCACTTATGATCCGGAAGCGCCAATACATGCATTGCAAGGGCCTAACTTCATCTAGAGTGAAAGAAGCTCGAATGAGGAAATCAAGATTGAGAGCGATGATTTTTTTCGCTCTTCATGGAATTGTGTATCTTCATAGGTAAGGTCCAACTATGAATCAACATTACTACCTTGTGGTTCTTACTCCGATTTTTGGAAGAACAAGTCCTGGGATCCGCATCAAGGTAACGCACCAGCTCTTAGTGCATTGTCTGTTAAGAGGTTTCTAGCGAGGTATAGCATGCCATTGTTAGACCATCCACCTTATTCACCTGATGTAGCTTTATGTGACCTTTATCTATTCCCCAAGGTCAAATCTGCATCAAAAGGAACGAGACTTCAGTCCGTTGAAGTAGTGAAATGACAAAAAAGCACGCGTCGTCTAGGAGCTGTCAGAGGAAGACTTGCAACGCTGTTTCCATCAATGGAAGATTCGCAAGGAGGGTCGTACGGATACAGGAGGAGAGTATAAGGACGGTGCCAACAAATAAATATGTATGGTTGCGAAATAAAATGTTTTACAGCAGTAGCTCGTTATTTTATAGCTACAGCCTGTATTTGGTTTTTGAGAGGTGCTTCTGTCAGTTTGACAGCGTTGTCGTAATGTGTATCTTTAAGTATATTTTCGTACATCGTATACTTATACCATAGGTCCGATGATAGGGATGTCCCGAATCGCATAATAATGTGATATTAATAAAAATTGTATTTGTGACCTAGATTAGTGTATTTTCATTATTTGCATTACTACAGTAACCTACAACCACTTGAACCTGCTTACCATACTGAAGCCTTGGTCTCCCCCTAGAATTTTCACCCCCCCCCCCCCAAATATCCTTCTGTACCAAATAGAAGATTCCGTGATGCCTCAGGATTTATCCTACCAACTGGTCTTTTCTTTCAGCAAAGTTGTGCTATAATTTTTTCCCCCCTAAATTGGTTCAGTACCCCTTCTTTACTTATACGGTCTAATTTCAGCATCACATTTCAAAAACTTCTACTCTTATCTTCTATGAACTGGTTATCGTACACTTTTCACTACCTTACGAGACTGCAGTCGAGACACCTTCAGAAGAGACTTCTGAAAAGTTATATTTATATTGAAAGCTACCAAATTTCTTTTTCCCAGTAACTCTTTTCTAACTTTTGCTAATTTCCATTTTATATACCCCTATTTCGGCCATCGATAGTTATTTTATTACCCGAACAGAACTCATCCACTGCTTTTAGTGTCTCATTTCCTAATTTAAATTCCTCAGTATTGACTTATTTAATTGGATTAGATTCCATTACTCTTGTTTTTGTTTTGTTCACCTTATGACTTCTTTTTATGGCAGCATCCGTTCTCTTCAAGTGATCATCCAAGTCATTTGCCACCTCTAGGAGAATTACAGTCGTTGGCATACTCTTACTCTACCTGAACCTTATTACCAACTCCGAATTTACCCCTTGTCTCTTTTACTGCTTTATCAATGTACAGATTTAAGAACACCAGAGGCAGGCTACAGCCCCATCACTTTCGGTACCTTACACTTGTGGCTGCTTTACGCATTTCATGTTGTGCTATTATAGGTCCATGGAATTTAGTGCCCTACGCCATGTACTTGCTTGCCTGGCCCTAGTCATAACCGACGTCGAAGCGGTGTGAGGCTGGATAAATTTGTAAATACGAATACAGCGGATACTTGCAGACAATGTGAAGCGTGTTAGGTGCTTGCAGATCAGATTAGAAAATGCTGAAGCACCTAAACAAGTATGTATTTGCAGTGAGAATGATGTCAGCTGTAGGAGACACAAATATATGAAAAAACTTGCATACATTGCTTACTTTCATTGTATTATGTCATATGGGATTATATCAAACTGAGCAAAAGTTTGTAGCATTCAAAAGTTTGTATTAAGACTCATTCATGATGAAAATTCAAGAACATCATGCAGACTTGGTGTTCTAACAATTGCTTCTCAGTATATATGGTCCTTAATAAAATCTAGTAGATTAAAACTGAAGAATCTGCAAAAAGGTGGGAATTTAAGGAGATGGGACCTGGATAAACTGAAAGAACCAGAGATTGTACACAGTTTCAGGGAGAACATAAGGGAACAATTGACAGGAATGGGGGAAAGAAATACAGTAGAAGAATAATGGGTAGCTTTGAGGGATGAAATAGTGAAGGCAGCAGAGGATCAAATAGGTAAAAAGACGAGAGCTAGTAGAAACCCTTGGGTAACAGAAGAAATATTGAATTTAATTGATGAAAGGAGAAAATATAAAAACGCAGTAAATGAAGCAGGCAAAAAGGAATACAAACGTCTCAAAAATGAGATCGACAGGAAGTGCAAAATGGCTAAGCAGGGATGGCTAGAGGACAAAGGTAAGGATGTAGAGGCTTATCTCACTAGGGGTAAGATTGATACTGCCTACAGGAAAATTAAAGAGACCTTTGGAGAAAGGAGAACCACTTGCATGAATATCAAGAGCTCAGATGGAAACCCAGTTCTAAGCAAAGAAGGGAAAGCAGAAAGATGGAAGGAGTATATAGAGGGCCTATAGAAGGGCGATGTACTTGAGGACAATATTATGGAAATGGAAGAGGATGTAGATGAAGATGAAATCGAAGATATGATATTGCGTGAAGAGTTTGACAGAGCACTGAAAGACCTGAGTCGAAACAAGGCCCTCGGAGTAGACAACATTCCATTAGAACCACTGACAACCTTGGGAGAGCCAGTCCTGACAAAACTCTACCATCTGGTGAGCAAGATGTATGAGACAGGCGAAATACTCTCAGACTTCAAAAAGAATATAATAATCCCAATCCCAAAGAAAGCAGGTGTTGACAGACGTGAAAATTACCGAACCATCAGTTTAATAAGTCACAGCTGCAAAATACTAACGCGAATTCTTTACAGACGAATGGAAAAACTGATAGAAGCCGGCCTGGGGGAAGATCAGTTTGGACTCCGTAGAAATGTTGGAACACGTGAGGCAATACTGACCTTACGACTGATCTTAGAAGAAAGATTAAGGAAAGGCAAACCTACGTTTCTAGCATTTGTAGACTTAGAGAAAGCTTTTGACAATGTTGATTGGAATACTCTCTTTCAAACTCTGAAGGTGACAGGGGTAAAATACTGAGATCGAAAGGCTATTTACAATTTGTACAGAAACCAGATGGCAGTTATAAGAGTAGAGGGGTATGAAATGGAAGCAGTGGCTGGGAAGGGAGTGAGACAGGGTTGTAGCCTATCCCCGATGTTATTCAATCTGTATATTGAGCAAGCAATAAAGGAAACAAAAGAAAAGTTCGGAGTAGGTATTAAAATCCATGGAGAAGAAATAATAACTTTGAGGTTCGCCGATGACATTGTAATTCTGTCAGAGACATCAAAGGACTTGGAAGAGCAGTTGAATGGAATGGACAGTGTCTTGAAAGGAGGGTATAATATGAACATCAACAAAAGCAAAACCGGGATAATGGAATGTAGTCGAATTAAGTCGGGTGATGCTGAGGGAATTAGATTAGGAAATGAGACACTTAAAGTAGTAAAGGAGTTTTGCTGTTTGGGGAGCAAAATAACTGATGATGGTCGAAGTAGAGAGGATATAAAATGTAGACTGGCAATGGCAAGGAAAGCGTTTCTTAAGAAGAGAAATTTGTTAACATCGAGTATAGATTTAAGCGTCAGGAAGTCATTTCTGAAAGTATTTGTATGGAGTGTAGCCATGTATGGAAGTGAAACGTGGACGATAAATAGCTTAGACAAGAAGAGAATAGAAGCTTTCGAAATGTGGTGCTACAGAAGAATGCTGAAGATTAGATGGGTTGATTACATAACTAATGAGGAGGTATTGAACAGAATTGGGGAGAGGAGGAGCTTGTGGCACAACTTGACTAGAAGAAGGGATCGGTTGGTAGGACATGTTCTGAGACATCGAGGGATCACAAATTTAGTATTGGAGGGCAGCGTGGAGGGTAAAAATCGTAGAGGGAGACTAAGAGATGAATACACTAAGCAGATTGAGAAGGATGTAGGTTGGAGTAGGTACTGGGAGATGAAGAGGCTTGCACAGTATAGAGTAGCATGGAGAGCTGCATCAAACCAGTCTTAGGACTGAAGACCACAACAACAACAACAATGTAATCTACTGCAAATAATATATCTCTGCTTCCAACCAATAGCTCAAAACATAGTATCAATACTAGAAAGAAGAACATTCTACATAATGACCTAAAATCACTTACCTTTGTCCAAAAAGGGGCTCAATATTCAAGAGTCCACATTTTCAATAAATTGCCAGTATTCCTTAAAAATTTGATTTTAGATAGAGCATAGTTATTCACTTTCTGAAAGATATTATGACAGTCAACTCTCTCTACTCTATAGATGAATATTTTAACAGGAACTTTTAGGCCAGCTTCAATAAAAATTTCAGTTAGATATCAGTTTTGTCAGTACTTGGTCACGACAGTCAAGATTAGGTATTTTGTGTATGATAAAGTGATTAAAAGTGGATAACTATGTTTCATTCTGACAGTGTATTAATTCTTAAATATTAGCAGTTCCAATTTACTGTAATGTACTGTTATTTTTTGACAATCTCCTGACAAATGATCAGGGTAGTAAGTACTATATTCAAATGTTTTATGTATTTTTATGTTATCCTTTCTGACTTGTTGCACATGCACGAGAATCATCTCATTTTTGGGTGTGTGGAATGAAAACTGAATCTAATATACGTAATCTCTAATCTAACAAAAGGATGCCCTCAAAGATGAATTTGTGGTCCCAGTTTTTGGAAGCTCACAATTGAGCCATTATTACAATTGGTTAAAATGACGACTGTGGCAATGGCATTGTTGCCTATACCGACGACTTGTTGGTCGTAGTGTCGGTAAACTCAAGAGCAGAGTTAGAACTGAGAACAGGTAACATACTGGGAGAGATGAATTACAGGTGTGTGCAAAATAAACCGATTAAACTCTTAACAACAAAGTGTTCATCATATTAAAAGGACATTTCAGTAGGGACCCATCTATAAAGTTAGGAAAAATAATGTAGGTAGGAAAAAGATAACAAGATACTTGGGTATTATGATAGATGAAAAACTGTCATTCAAGGAAAATATACATACAACTTCTGATAAAACAGAAAAAAATTTACAGAAATTGGCAAGAATTAATACAATAGACTACAGACTGCCACTAGGATAAATGAGTGTGCATCAGTGGGGAGTACTTGAGTCAGTTATGTACTTTGGTGCCAGTGCATGGGCTCACGAACTCAGCCTTGAGGTAAACAGAGCTACTGTGCTTCGTAGGCGACTGGTGTCTTGTTACGATTCTTAGACTCCTTTGGAATGACATCACTTGATGCTGTCAGTGTGGTCCAGTGTGCTTGTCCAAGTGACGTAATGGTAAAATACTGTGGAGCGGCATATCGGCTCAAAAAGAGGAATATGAACAAAGTTAGAGCAATAGCAGGGGAAGATATCACTGACGAATGGCTTTTAAAGATCTGGCGAGTGGACACGTTGCAGAGAGATTGGGATATGTCTGAAAAAGGTTTAATACTTCTTCCCACATGTGAGAGAAAGAATCAGACTGAAACATATTGACCCAAGTCGTGGAACGATCAACTTCTTAACTAGTCACAGTACCTCTCCTACTCATTTACATACCCTGAACCTTAAACAGAGAAATGTACGCTCATGTGGGGACATTGGGACCCGAGAGCTCACATTACTACACTGCACACTCTGGCAGGGTGACTGGACTTTAATCATAACAATATCTACAATTCCATTAGAAATCAGAACTGATGCACAGAACTAAACGATACAGCTGCCAAAATTTCGATACAATCACAAGATCAGTACATCAAAGATAGACACAGACAGAGAGGACAAGACTGTGTAAATAATAACAGTAGCACAGAGGATACACAGAGCTTGAATACTGATAGCAACGATGCAGGGACAGACACACAAAATACAGGGTGATTCAAAAAGAATACCACAACTTTAAAAATGTGTATTTAATGAAAGAAACATAATATAACCTTCTGTTATACATCATTACAAAGAGTATTTAAAAAGGTTTTTTTTCACTCAAAAACAAGTTTAGAGATGTTCAATATGGCCCCCTCCAGACACTCGAGCAATATCAACCCAATACTCCAACTCGTTCCACACTCTCTGTAGCATATCAGGCGTAACAGTTTGGATAGCTGCTGTTATTTCTCGTTTCAAATCCTCAATGGTGGCTGGGAGAGGTGGCCGAAACACCATATTCTTAACATACCCCCATAAGAAAAAATCGCAGGGGGTAAGATCAGGGCTTCTTGGAGGCCAGTGATGAAGTGCTCTGTTACGGGCTGCCTGGCGGCCGATCCATCGCCTCGGGTAGTTGACGTTCAGGTTTATACCAACGTTTAATACACCACCTATCAGGAGTTTTAACACCATACTTCGTTCGAAATGCACGCTGAACAACTGTCGTCGATTCACTTCTGCCGTACTCAATAACACAAAAAGCTTTCTGTTGAGCGGTCGCCATCTTAGCATCAACTGACGCTGACGCCTAGTCAACAGCGCCTCAAGCGAACAAATGTACAACTAAATGAAACTTTATAGCTCCCTTAATTCGCCGACAGATAGTGCTTAGCTCTGCCTTTTGTCGTTGCAGAGTTTTAAATTCCTAAAGTTGTGGTATTCTTTTTGAATCACCCTGTACAATTGGTACAAATACATAATAAAAGTTATGAACAACAAGTCATTATGCACAATAGTGTTGAGACTTGATAATGACGCCAACTACAGGACATAAAACAATAAAACACATAAGGGATTATGATGTAACAATGATATTGCGAGAGTAATACTGTAATAAACATGCAAAGAAATGGAGAGAGCACTGTGATGTACAGCAGTAACAGTTCTTTCTATGTAATAAAATAAGAATAACAATTAATAGGAATTCTGAAATGTATTAAAATTCAGTTGTAAATAAGACTGTGTATTATGAGTTAAAGACGGAACGATGACACATGACAGAGAGGATTGAAACAATGTAAAATGTATTATGAAATATGATTTACAGAGAAAAGGATGATGTTGTAATACAGACAATTGTATTATATAGTGTGGTACTAGAAGGAAGTAAAATAAATCGTAATGTAATGGTAATTGTAGTAATATGATCAGCATGCAAATATTGTAACAATGTAGTAATGTAGAACAGAATATGTGAAATTTAATAACTACTCACTTTGTGTAACTTGAACACTGTAAACATAATTCTGTGTTAATATATTGTATGTATTTAGTAATTTAGGATACAACCATTTAATGTAAACAGCTTTTCTGAGGAGAGCTCGATGGTACTATATTGAGACATGACGCTCAGACTTGCAATGCAGGGTAAACTAATTATTTTATTAGTATATAGGAAGTGACTGGCTATTAATGCCAAGTACTGTGAATATCTACCCTAAATTAAAACTAACATTGTAAAATAAACTAACAGTGTATTTAGGAATATACCTAAAAGACTCTAAGAGTTGCCGAGGCTTTCACTTTCTGGTCTAGTGGTGACGGGATTTCCTTCATTTTTATTTATCTTACTAACTTTTATTAACAACATACACCAACGTCTAATTATTTTCTTTTTTCCTTTTAGTTAAATCACTAATTTTATTTTATATTTCATTTTCCAAATTTAAATAGCTGCTGATAATTCATGATCACCACAATTCCGCGAAAATGTTCCGCCTCCACGTGGTGGGACACAGCATAAAGGTCACTCAAGGACATATCTGGTGGAGGAGCTTGAGTATCTGCATATAGATACGGGTGTGTACCTGTATGAATGGGTGAGTGTACATACAGACACATTTGATTGACGGATTGGACGGCTCGCTCCAGTGCCATATATTGTAATAGCACCAGTGACGTCATTGAAGACAGCGCGACTATATAAGGACGGCAGTAGCAATCATTCGACAGTCACCACTTGACAATGGCAGATGGGAACTCGGCCGAAAGCTAGTGGATTTTAAACGACTGGCCGCGGGTGGAAGCCCGAGAAAATATGTATTCGTATATCACTGGGTATTAGCTTTCTGTGATTGTATTGCTAGTACATGCACATGTATTGTGGATTGTGAAGTAGCTTGTGTATCCATATCGCCTGTGTTGTTTACATCTGTTGTCCGTCCGGTATGAGGTTCAGCTGTTAGAGGTAAATGGCTGTAGATAATGTTACTCAGTCAATGCGCTTGTTGCTATATTATTTTAGTGTCTTATTTGTATGGTTAATTTGGGGGCAGAATCATTATTGTTCTATATGCGGACGTGCTGGAGACCAATATCTAAGTATTCTTTTGTAAAAAACTAAAGCATTTTAAATAAAACAAACGTTATTAACATTCTACATCTTTATTCTACTTGTCTAGATATTTATTTTTCAACATAATCACCATGACGGTGAAAGCATTTCTCCAACGAGAAACCAGTTTGTTGATACGGTCACTGTAGAATGATCGACTTTGTTGACGGAGCCACAACGGCACCTCTGCTTGTGCGGCTTCATCACTATCAAAGTCAATTATTCGAAAGTGTTCTTCAAGTTTTGGAAACAGATGTGAATCAGATAGGATCAAGTTGGGACTGTATGGAGGGTCACGCATGACAGTGAGCCCAAGGAGTCGGATTGTTGCAGGGGTCGCAGCACTGGTGTGTGGTGAAGCATTGTCATGCTGAAAGAGAGGGTGCTCCATGTTTGAACGAACTCTTCGAATTCGAAACTCGTTTATGGTATACTGTTCCTCACGCATCGACATAGATCCGCCACACGGCGCCATGTTACATGCTACAATTTGGAAATGCAGAATGTTAATAACGTTTGGTTTATTTAAAAAGCCATAAGAGCTTTCACGTAAAAAATTTGGAGGCTTTAATTTCCAATACGCCCTTGTATATATTACGTAAATATGTATCTTAGTATAAGACTCTATTTTATCGTTTAAACGGTGGAACCATTTTTGTAGGCTCATGGCCTAAGGGGGTTAAAATGGTACCATTATTTAGAGGGTAAACTGAGGTTGTGGACCTATACACGAAGAGGTTAACTTCTATTGCATGTTCTTACTTCACCTTTTGGAGATACACACATCGAAAAAAGTTGTGCATCACCTCGGCTCCGAGAGTTCCGGACCTGTACAGAAAATTGGAATAGATATCAACATAAACATCATTTCCGCCCTTTTTATTGCTCATGAAACCCACACATCGCTTGTTGTACCGCTATACAGCGAGACCTTGCTGTACACGCCGGTACCTCTAATACCCAGTAGCACATCCTCTTGCGTTGACGCGTGCCTGTATTCGTGGTGGCATACTATACACAATTTCATCAAGGCACTGTTGGTCCAGATTGTCCTACTCCTCAACAGCGTTTCGGCGTAGATCCCTCAGAGTGGTTGTTGGGTCACGTCGTCCATAAACAGCCCTTTTGAATCTACCCCAGGCATGTTCGACAGGGGTCATGTCTGGAGAACATGCTGGCTACTCTAGTCGAGCGATGTCGTTAGTCTGAAGGAAGTCATTCACAAGATGTGCACGATGGGGGCGCGAATTGTCGTCCATGAAGACGAATACCTCGCCAGTATTCTGCCGATATGATTGCACAATCGGTCGGGGGATGGCATTTACATATCATACAGCCGTTACGGCGCCTTCTGTGACCACCAGAGGCGTACGTCGGCCCCACATAATGCCACCCCAAAACATCAGGGAACCTCCACCTTGCTGCACTCGCTGGACAGTGTGTCTAAGGCGTTCAGCCTGACCGGGTTGCCTCGAAACACGCATCCGACTGTTGTCTGGTTGAAGGCATAAGCGACACTCATCGGTGAAGAGAACGTGATGCCAATCTAGAGCGGTCCATTCGGCATGTTGTTGGGACCATCTGTACCTTGCTGCATGGTGTCGTGGTTGCAAAGACGGACCTCGCCGCCGGGCGCTGTGACCGAGCGGTTCTAGGCGCTTCAGTCCGGAACCGCGCTGCTGCTACGGTCGTAGGTTCGAATCCTGCTTCGGGCATGGATGTGTGTGATGTCCATAGGTTAGTTAGGTTTAAGTAGTTCTAAGTCTAGGGGACAGATGACCTCAGAAGTTAAGTCCCATAGTGCTCAGAGCCATTTGAACCATTTTTTTGTCAAGTGGACTCACACTGCGAAGTTCTTTGTAAATTTGAATTGAGTTTCTAATCAATGAAATAGTCTCATACACAATTAAAAGTCTTCTGGGTATTGTATATCGTCATAACTGTCATCAACGTTTCGGCCAGAGTTACAGTTGCTTGCTTCAGAATCTATGTAATTACAATAACACATATCTTCTCAACCTTTGAAGTTTCATTCTTCCTCCTCATATGAATACTTATGATTTTTGTCTGGCAGTGTATATTAAAAAGAAACCGATACGTCTTGCAGATTCAAAGTACAAAAGAAAACCAAATACGTGTTTTGAAAATTGTATCGGTAGATATATTTTATGAAGCTCTCAGTTGTGTCCACGTATCAATGGTCAGTTGTGCGTTCACTCCGTATGCAATAATAGTTTTCGTTTGTCTGACACAAATAAGCGCCTATTACTTTGAAAATAAATAAAATGATTAGGTTTTTTAAGTCAATACATTGTGTTCTTTTCTGTGAACGGAGTATTTTTAAACTTTACTTACACGTTTTACATGTCAGATAACGTGTATTTGACAGAAGACTGTGTCAGTTAGAAGAATGCGGTAAATAAACTTCTGTGCTGTCTTTTCATAATGTTCGGGCATACTGGAATTTGTGAAAGCGACGCTCATAGCGGGATAACGCGGCGTGAATATGCGGATCAGCCATCTATGAGCAATAACGTGAACCAAAGGTGCTGAAAAGTCGAATCGAGACACCCGAGAGTTCGCCAGACTCCCGCAGCGGCGCGGCGCCACCGTCCACGTTACGGGGTTGAAACACAGAGATTCCTTTCGATAGCGCGAACACGAGTACAAATACGAATATACCATTTTCTCTGGATACGTACAGTCGTTGAGGTTTCTGTTGTTCTTGTTCTTTATGCATTGCTTGTAATGACTGCAAATGCTGTAGAAAGAAAAAGCAACGAAGAGCGTCACAAAAGCAAACAACGTATCATTTTTCTTACTTCTGTCACATTGTAGCCTAGAATTTCAGTCTGAAAATAATAGTAAATATATAGAGAAAGAGCCAGTGGAGTAATAATTACTGTAGTGCGCTTAATTACAAAAGCTTACCGCCTGTGTAAACTATTCTGAGGTGTTATAAAAGACTCTCAGTACAGTGAAAAGAATGGAAAAAATATCCTGAAATCTCTATCGCTCATTACCACTTTCCTAACCTCCATATCCACGGGAATCACTGCCAATAACCTCGTACCCATTTTTGTTGTAACAACTTACGACCGAAACAGAAAGGTGGGTAGATATCAGACTATAAATCGAAAAGTCCAAGGTTCAGTCTTCGGAAGGGTCTTAGGACTGTTTCTGTTACGTATCCCTCCTCGAATTGATTTCTTAATGTGCAAAACTACAAGTTGCACCGAGGTTCGGCGTTCCTATTAAACTGAATATCTCTGTACAAGTAATTGGGTAATTCAGTTCGAAGGCTGGAGAAAAAGCTGAGCATACGTTTTCCGTCTGGCTGTTTCGTTCAGCAACGCCTGTGAGCTCCCGGTCGCGCACTATTATGCCAGACAAGGGCAGTTAGCGTTCGGGTTTTGCTTTGGACGGTCGTATGCACTCGATTCGCACCTAAAGTACATGAACAGTTTGCACGTGAAATATGAGTTTAGAAGTTTCCAGTTGAATGGTAAGGCATCTTACAGCGAGTGGCAGGTCTGTTTATTATTCGTGGATGGTACGCGTAAATACACATAAAATCTTTTAGTAGGTGTCCTCGGAAAAGCCAGCGTCACTTAAGAAGCGTCTGCCAGTTCGGTTTTCAGCATTTCCGTGAAGTTCTTCCCTGAGTGAAACAAACCTGTTACGATTCATGTTGTCCATCTTTCTATATATTCAATACCCCTGTTAGTCATGTTTGGTTTGTGTCCAATACATTTGAGCAATATTCTAGGACGGGTCGCCTGAGTCTTTTCGAAACAATCTCCTTTCTACATTGGCTGCAATTTTCCAGTACCCTACCTATTAACTGATGTCTGTCACCTTTGTACCTACGATTGAGCATTTATTGTCTATATAAAACGTCAGTCCTCGTTGTTTATATGATTTGATTGATTCCAGTAGGCGGTATTGGTATTCTAGTAGTAGGAAACTCCATTTTTGCTTTTTGTGAAGTGCACAGTTTTATATTTCTGGACATTTAAAGCACGTTGCCGATATTTGCATCCCAGACTTTGCATAGCTTTGAAAACTGAGGAAGATCTGTCTAGGTAACTGCATCATCTGTAAATTGTCTGTGTTTACTTTTAATATGGTCTATCGGTCATTAACACATAAAATGAACAGTAGGGATCCCAACACACTTTCATTGCGCATTCCCGATGTGACGTATTCATCTGTTGATGATACGTAATGACAAGATTATGTGCTGTGTTTTCTGTATCAGTAAATATTCAGTAATAGATTAATAGCGTCGAGTGGTGTAAGGCGCTACAGTCATGGACTGTGCGGCTGGTCCCGGCGGAGGTTCGAGTCCTCCCTCGGGCATGGGTGTGTGTGTTTGTCGTTAGGATAATTTAGGTTAAGTAGTGTGTAAGCTTAGGGACCGATGACCTTAGCAGTTAAGTCCAATAAGATTTCACACACATTTGAACAGATTAATAGCAAATATGATCGTAATTTCCTTGATGAGAGTTCCTCTGACACTGAATCAACTACTTTTCGAAAGTCGAGAAATACTCCTGTCACCTGACTGGCTTGGTCTGACTTCCAGAATTTCAAATTAAAAGAGTGTAAGTGTCTTTTTACATGACCCCAGATAATGCACGAGCAGCTGATAAGGTCATATGTAAGAGAGAATTGCTTGTATAATAAATTTTAACAATTTTGGCAGCGTTGTGTTGTCTATTGAGGCGATCGCCTGTGGCCGTAATATGGGCTCCACTTGACCAGCTGTTCTCGGCCTTCGGGCCGACACATTTTACAAGTAATTTAGATCCTTTTTAAGCAGTTCCCCAGTCACAGACTTCTAAACCTGATCTTCTAAATTAAAAAGGCTTATTTTTATTACTACACAAAAGACTCCACTTTTTAGAAAACATGACGTGTCTTAAATCCGAAAGTGTCCTTTTTAACCGCAACCGCTTGACCACTGTTACGAGAGAAGGTCATTAGTCATTTAATTGTAAGCTGTTTTTCTGTAGATGTAATGTCCTAGGATAGAAAAGCTGTCAACCAAACTAAGTTGACCTTGCATTTTTCATGGCGCCAGGAGAAACACAACTGCACGAATTCCACGAAAATCTCTATCCACAGCACACAATTTAGGACACTTGTGTACAGGGAGCGTACCAGCAACAGCTGCTAGTGGCCAGCTACCTGTTAGCACCACAGAAAGCTGAAGAGCTCGGTAGAATCTGCTCTGGCGAAGAGAGTTCATCGAATGTGCTATGCTGACAACATGAAGTCGAAACAGCAGAGGCCCAATACCACCTTCAGACGTAAAGGCTACAGCGAAGAAACAAAATCATGTCCACAATCTACAAATCCTACAGAGACGTGCGGGTTTGAACACTCCCCTTACGTTAGCTAGACTGCTCGGCTAATCCCGCGCGGCGAGAAAATTATTCCCCGAGTGGACATTAAGTTAATCTACAGGGCAAGTCACTAACTATAGCCAATTCGAATAACTGCGAACGTATGATAGTAGCTGAAAAGTTTGTGGAACAAATGTTGCATAGGAGAGCGGGGGCCATAATACGACGTTGGTTTTTTGTTGCTAGGTGAGGTCGCTTCAGAAATATGAAGGTCAACTTTGTTTTTTTGTAAATGAGATGCTATAGTTTGGTAATTTTCTGATAGCGGCTATTGAGACGAATCAAATTATCACTTCTACAGTTTTTGGTAGATTTGTGGAGCTATGTGGCACCACGTGTCTACGCCCGTAAATAACTGGTAACTGCTTTGTGTACGTGGTGATGGCGCTCTATAGGGACCCAGATGGGAACCATCGGATTCATATCAGGCGAATTTGGTTGCCAAGATATTAACGTGATTTCACTATCTTGCGCCTTGAACCACTGTAGGACGATTCTGGCCTATACTGCTGAAAAATGACATCGCCGTCGGGGAAGACAAGTATGAAGAGATGCAGGTGGTTCGCAGCTGTCAGCGTGTCTTCGATTACTACCACGGGTCCCTCGCAAGCGCAGGAAAATGTCTCCCATAGCATAATACTGCTGTGTCCGTGGCGTGCTGCATATTTCGGGCCGCCGTTAACCTCGACGACGGCGTTTCTGGAGATGACCTTCGACCTAGTGTAGCAAAAATGTGCTTCATCCGAGGAGCTGGCACGTTTCCATTGATCGACGGTCGAATCCCCATGATCCCGTGCCCACTGCAATCGTATTTGACGACGTCTTTGGGTCAACATGTGAGCACGTAGAGATAGTCTGCTGCACAGTTCCACGTTTGAGAATGTACGATGAACGGTGTATTCCAAAACACCCATGCGTGCTTCAGCATTGTGCTCTTTCTGCAGAGATGCCACAGAGCACCACCTACCCTACTTTACAGAGCAGACAAGCCTACAAACCCCAAGTTCTGTGTAGAGTTGTGGACGTACAACCATTAAGCGCCTAGTGGTAGTTTCACCGTCCTCCTACCTCTTTCCGTAGATGTTCACGACAGTAGCACGTGTGCAATCGGGCAGCCTCGCCGTTTTCGAGGTACTCGTTCACAGTCTCTGCGTAATAACAATCTGCGGTTTGTAAACGTCGCTTTTCTCAACGGATTACTCCATTTTCAGCCGATAGCTTCGCTTGGGCGATCCCCCATCCGTGTCTGCTCCGCTTACATACTTCCCTTACTGCGTCACGTGCCCGAAACGCCACCTGGAGGTTCCAGCCTTACAGTGAGCAGTGGTCATAATGTTTTGGCTAATGAGTGGAGAAGTTCAGGAAACACAACGAAACTACACCGTCACACATGTAGCCACTTCACCTTCAGAATGAAGAGCAAAGAAGGGATCGAGAAGGTCAAGCAGCCCTCCAACATTTACCGCGATGATAGTTAGAATTTACCATCGTCTTGGTTACCAACAGGAGACACCATACAGGGAGAATGCGCTCTCGAAGTTGGTTCATAAGACGCAACTGCCAACACTTCGCAGAAAGTAAGATCATCACGTACCAACCCGCCGCAGCAATACCATCTCACAAAAGGAAGTCGTTCCTGATTCGGCAACGTCGGCTCATACAACTCTTCAGTTACAAGCGACAAAGAACATCAGCTGCCTTCCTCTCCACTCCAGATATCTTATCGAATGATGAATTTTATTTTCGATCGTTGCAAGAAACTACAACGGCATAAGTGAAGACTGAGTTAGTTGCGTTACTCCGATGATATTACATGTCCTGGTATTTTGGACAATTCGACATAATGGTTTTGCCACTCAGATAACCCGACATGAATCCCATCGAATATTTATGCGACCTAATGGAGATGTCGGTTCGTCCACAACAACTGTTGCCTGGTGGTATGCCACATTGTCATGCACCAAAAAATGAAGTCCACCACCCTACGCAATATCATTGGAACAACGCAACTAAATCAGTCTTCATTTCTGTCATTGTAGCTTCTTGCAACAACAGTCGAAACGTTGGTGAATGAGTCAGTCTATAGACACGATGGGCGTTCAATAAGTAATACACCTTTTTCGTGAAACCAGGATGGATTCATTTAGGATTCACTTACAGATGCCTTTTTGAAGGCTGCGAATAGCGCCACCGGTTATCGGAACTTCATGAAACAATAAGGGCTGAAGCGAGAATACACTACTGGCCATTAAAATTGCTACACCAAGAAGAAATGCAGATGATAACGGCTTGATACGCCTGGGCATTGGGTCAAACAGGGCTTGGATGGCGTGTACAGGTAGAGCTGCCCATGCAGCTTCAACACGATACCACGGTTCATCAAGAATAGTGACTAGCGTATTGTGACGAGCCAGTTGCTCGGCCACCATTGACCGGACGTTTTCAATTGGTGAGAGATCTGGAGAATGTGCTGGCCAGGGCATCAGTCGAACATTTTCTGTGTCCAGAAAGGCCCGTACAGGACTTGCAACATGTGGTCGTGCATTATCCTGCTGACATGTAGGGTTTCGCCGGGATCGAATGAAGGGTAGAGCCACGGGTCGTAACACACCTGAAATGTAACGTCCACTGTTCAAAGTGCTGGCAATGCGAACAAGAGGTGACCGAGAAGTGTAACCAATGGCACCCCATACCATCACGCCGGGTGATACGCCAGTATGACGATGACGAATACACGCTTACAATGTGCGTTCACCGTGATGTCGCCAAACACGGATGCGACCATCATGATGCTGTAAACAGAACCTGGATTCATCCGAAAAAATGACGTTTTGCCATTCGCGCACCCAGCTTCGTCGTTGAGTACACCATCGCAGGCGCTCCTGTCTGTGATGCAGCGTCAAAGGTAACCGTAGCCGCGGTCTCCGAGCTGATAGTCCATGCTGCTGCAAACGTCGTCGAACTGTTCGTGCAGATGGTTGTTGTCTTGCAAACGTCCCCATCTGTTGACTCAGGGATCGAGACGTGGCTGCACGATCCGTTATAGCCGTGCGGATAAGATGCCTGTCATCTCGACTGCTAGCGTTACGAGGCCGTTGGGATCCAGCACGGCGCTCCGTATTACCCTCCTGAACCCACAAATGTCGCGATACGATAAACCGCAATCGCGATAGTCTACAATCCGACACTTATCAAAGTCGGAAACGTGATGGTACGCATTTCTCCTCCTTACACGAGTCATCAAAACAACGTTTCACCAGGCAACGTCCGTCAACTGCTGTTTGTGTATGAGAAATTGGTTGGAAACTTTCCTCATGTCACCACGTTGTAGGTGTTGCCACTGGTGTCAACCTTGTGTGAATGCTCCGAAAAGCTAATCATTTGCATATCACAGCATCTTCTTCCTGTCGGTTAAATTTCGCGTCTATAGCACGTCATCTTCGTGGTGTAGCAATTTTAATGGCTAGTAGTGTATGTCACGATGTCCTACGACCAGTTCTGCATTCTTTCAGCCTAAATTGGCCGAGAAAAAAATTTATTGGATTTATTACTGAACGCTCCTCGTAAATACAAATTTACGGAAAATGTTAACCAAGCAGCTTACTTCCTTTGAAATTAAAATCCAGCCCCAACCTACATTGTGATCATCTGCCACAGAGCTTCATCTAGGGCAGAATCGTTCCTTCTGTCTCGCTCGCAGCTTCCATGGCGTCGCACGGAGTCACACACAGGGGCGCGGCTACAGTCCATGCACCGTTGAGCCCTCTTTACACCGAAGCGTCACAAGCGAACGAGCATTAGCGAACCGAGAATTCTAAATGCTAGGCTCTCGTGAGGAAATGGCATTCGGTCGTACTCAGTCCGCATCTGCTCGTGTTCTGCTGGTTGCTGGTCCTTTGCCGAACCTTTTAAACAAGTTCTCGTCCTCTCTGCTTCGGAGCTAGCTGTGTAGAAGCAGTTGTAGCCTCCCTCTTTGTTAAACAGCATAAGAGACACGGACACATAGTGCTACCAAAACATTGTCATATCACGTGCGTTCCAAGTTTACAGGAAACAAATAGTGTTATGACAGCTGGACCAACATCAACGAATTTTAATAAAGTATGATCTAACACCCCCCCATGAACCATGGACCTTGCCGTTGGTGGGGAGGCTTGCGTGCCTCAGCGATACAGATGGCCGTACCGTAGGTGCAACCACAACGGAGGGGTATCTGTTGAGAGGCCAGACAAACATGTGGTTCCTGAAGAGGGGCAGCAGCCTTTTCAGTAGTTGCAGGGGCAACAGTCTGGATGATTGACTGATCTGGCCTTGTAACATTAACCAAAACGGCCTTGCTGTGCTGGTACTGCGAACGGCTGAAAGCAAGGGGAAACTACAGCCGTAATTTTTCCCGAGGACATGCAGCTCTACTGTATGATTAAATGATGATGGCGTCCTCTTGGGTAAAATATTCCGGAGGTAAAATAGTCCCCCATTCGGATCTCCGGGCGGGGACTACTCAAGAGGACGTCGTTATCAGGAGAAAGAAAACTGGCGTTCTACGGATCGGAGCGTGGAATGTCAGATCACTTAATCGGGCAGGTAGGTTAGAAAATTTGAAAAGGGAAATGGATAGGTTAAAGTTAGATATAGTGGGAATTAGTGAAGTTCGGTGGCAGGAGGAACAAGACTTTTGGTCAGGTGATTACAGGGTTATAAATACAAAATCAAATAGGGGTAATGCAGGAGTAGGTTTAATAATGAATAAAAAAATAGGAGTGCGGGTTAGCTACTACAAACAGCATAGTGAACGCATTATTGTGGCCAAGATAGACACAAAGCCCATGCCTACTACAGTAGTACAAGTTTATATGCCAACTAGCTCTGCAGATGATGAAGAAATAGATGAAATGTATGACGAGATAAAAGAAATTATTCAGGTAGTGAAGGGAGACGAAAATTTAATAGTCATGGGTGACTGGAATTCGTCAGTAGGAAAAGGGAGAGAAGGAAACATAGTAGGTGAATATGGATTGGGGGGAAGGAATGAAAGAGGAAGCCGCCTTGTAGAATTTTGCACAGAGCATAACTTAATCATAGCTAACACTTGGTTCAAGAATCATGAAAGGAGGCTGTATACATGGAAGAAGCCAGGAGATACTGACAGGTTTCAGATAGATTATATAATGGTAAGACAGAGATTTAGGAACCAGGTTTTAAATTGTAAGACATTTCCTGGGGCAGATGTGGATTCTGACCACAATCTATTGGTTATGAACTGCAGATTGAAACTGAAGAAACTGCAAAAAGGTGGGAATTTAAGGAGATGGGACCTGGATAAACTGAAAGAACCAGAGGTTGTAGAGAGTTTCAGGGAGAGCATAAGGGGACAATTGACAGGAATGGGGGAAAGAAATACAGTAGAAGAAGAATGGGTAGCTCTGAGGGATGAAGTGGTGAAGGCAGCAGACGATCAAGTAGGTAAAAAGACGAGGGCTAATAGAAATCCTTGGGTAACAGAAGAAATATTGAATTTAATTGATGAAAGGAGAAAATATAAAAATGCAGTAAATGAAGCAGGCAAAAAGGAATACAAACGTCTCAAAAATGAAATCGACAGGAAGTGCAAAATGGCTAAGCAGGGATGGCTAGAGGACAAATGTAAGGATGTAGAGGCTTGTCTCACTAGGGGTAAGATAGATACTGCCTACAGGAAAATTAAAGAGACGTTTGGAGAGAAGAGAACCACTTGTATGAATATCAAGAGCTCAGATGGAAACCCAGTTCTAAGCAAAGAAGGGAAGGCAGAAAGGTGGAAGGAGTATATAGAGGGTTTATACAAGGGAGATGTACTCGAGGACAATATTATGGAAATGGAAGAGGATGTAGATGAAGACGAAATGGGAGATAAGATACTGCGTGAAGAGTTTGACAGAGCACTGAAAGACCTGAGTCGAAACAAGGCCCCGGGAGTAGACAACATTCCACTAGAACTACTGATGGCCTCGGGAGAGCCAGTCATGACAAAACTCTACCATCTGGTGAGCACGATGTATGAGACAGGTGAAATACCCTCAGACTTCAAGAAGAATATAATAATTCCAATCCCAAAGAAAGCAGGTGTTGACAGATGTGAAAATTACCGAACTATCAGTTTAATAAGTCACAGCTGCAAAATACTTACGCGAATTCTTTACAGACGAATGGAAAAACTGGTAGAAGCCGACCTCGGGGAAGATCAGTTTGGATTCCGTAGAAATGTTGGAACACGTGAGGCAATACTGACCTTACGACTTATCTTGGAAGAAAGATTAAGAAAAGGCAAATCTACGTTTCTAGCATTTGTAGACTTAGAGAAAGCTTTTGACAATGTTGACTGGAATACTCTCTTTCAAATTCTGAAGGTGGCAGGGGTAAAATACAGGGAGCGAAAGGCTATTTACAATTTGTACAGAAACCAGATGGCAGTTATAAGAGTCGAGGGACATGAAAGGGAAGCAGTGGTTGGGAAAGGAGTGAGACAGGGTTGTAGCCTCTCCCCGATGTTATTCAATCTGTATATTGAGCAAGCAGTAAAGGAAATAAAAGAAAAGTTCGGAGTAGGTATTAAAATTCATGGAGAAGAAGTAAAAACTTTGAGGTTCGCCGATGACATTGTAATTCTGTCAGAGACAGCAAAGGACTTGGAAGAGCAGTTGAACGGAATGGACAATGTCTTGAAAGGAGGATATAAGATGAACATCAACAAAAGCAAAACGAGGATAATGGAATGTAGTCAAATTAAGTCGGGTGATGCTGAGGGAATTAGATTAGGAAATGAGACACTTAAAGTAGTAAAGGAGTTTTGCTATTTAGGGAGTAAAATAACCGATGATGGTCGAAGTAGAGAGGATATAAAATGTAGACTGGCAATGGCAAGGAAAGCGTTTCTCAAGAAGAGAAATTTGTTAACATCGAGTATAGATTTAGGTGTCAGGAAGTCGTTTCTGAAAGTATTTGTATGGAGTGTAGCCATGTATGGAAGTGAGACATGGACGATAACTAGTTTGGACAAGAAGAGAATAGAAGCTTTCGAAATGTGGTGCTACAGAAGAATGCTGAAGATAAGGTGGGTAGACCACGTAACTAATGAGGAGGTATTGAATAGGATTGGGGAGAAGAGAAGTTTGTGGCACAACTTGACTAGAAGAAGGGATCGGTTGGTAGGACATGTTTTGAGGCATCAAGGGATCACAAATTTAGCATTGGAGGGCAGCGTGGAGGGTAAAAATCGTAGAGGGAGACCAAGAGATCAATACACTAAGCAGATTCAGAAGGATGTAGGTTGCAGTAGGTACTGGGAGATGAAGAAGCTTGCACAGGATAGAGTAGCATGGAGAGCTGCATCAAACCAGTCTCAGGACTGAAGACCACAACAACAACAACAACAACATGATCTAACAAAAAAGATTATATGATGCCTGACTGCCTAAATGACACTAGAGTATTGCCCTATCATTTTATATGTGTGGGAAGGATCGAAAACTCTCTAACATTCCAGACGCAGCATCTTTGGGAGGGACTGGAAGTGCGATCTTGACGTTGTTACGGTGTGGGAGCTCAGTAAATTCGCTCTATGCAATAAAACGATTCCTGTATAGCCGTGTCGTACATCATTCGGTAGTGGGTCCAGTACTCCTTAGTACCCTACTTCCAGAGTGTTTCACAATTCATGTTACACACATGTAGAGGTTTTAGAGGAGATTTTGTAGATCTAGTTTTACATAGGAACCCATGTACTGAAAGTCATCCAACGACGCTACAGAGCGTCGAAGTTCTAAGTGCCGGCGCCTGTAAATGTACGTATATACAGGGTGAGACGGGGATGGTGTTACAAACTTTCTAGGATGATGGAGAGGAATAAATGTATTAATTTGAGATAAGCGTTCAATAGAGGAGATGTGTTTCACAGTAGTGAAAATAAACAAGTGTTCATAGCTCCTTAGGTATGCATTTTAGAGCCCATGGTTACTGGACGTTTTTTCCGTTTTTTTGTCCGTAGTACCATCTCTGAAAGTTGCCTACCCTACAGTCTTATCTACAACGGTACCAGTACATGTAATTCTCTGTCACAGGTATCAGAACGTTTTCGCTTTTAACTTTCGACTTCTTCGTTTGCAGTACAGGGATCCTCAAATAGATACGTATATCCTTCTCCATCATACTACAAAGTTTGCAACATCATCGCGGAGTCACCTGTATATATATATATATACATTTAGCGGCACCGGTGCCTATAACTTTGACGCTCTGTAGCCTCGTTGGATGAAGTTTAAGGATATGGCTTCCTACGTAAAACTTGATCTGGTAAAGCACCTCTACAACCTCTAGAACTGTGGAACATTATTTGTGAAACACCTTGTATGTATGAAAGAATTCAAGACGGACTACCGACGGTAACTGTCAATGACTAACATTCTACATCTACGTGATTACTCTGCTATTTACAATAAAGTGCCTGGCAGAGGGTTCAATGAACCACCTTCATGCTGTCTCTCTACCGTTCCACCCTCGAACGGCACGCGGGAAAAACGAGCACTTAAATTTTTCCGTGAGAGCCCTGATTTCTCTTATTTTATCGTGATGATCATTTCTTCCTAGAATTCGCAAACGGAAGAGAAAACTGGTGATTGAAATTTCATGAGAAGATCCCGTCGCAACGAAAAAGGCCTTTGTTTTAATGATTGCCACTCCAATTCATGTATCATGTCTGTGGCACTATCTCCCCTATTTCGCGATAATACAAGACGAGCTGCCCTTCTGTGTACTTTTTCGATGTCATCCGTCAGTCCCATCTGATGCGGATCCCACACCGCACAGCAGTACTCCAGAATAGGGCGGACAAGCGTAGTGTAAGCAGTCTCTTTAGTAGACCTGTTCCACCTTCGAAGTGTTCTGCCAATGAATCGCAGTCTTTGGTTTGCTCTAACCACAACATTATCTATGTGATCGTTCCAATTTAGGTTATTTGTAATCCCTAAGTATTTAGTTGAATTTACAGCACTCAGATTTGTGTGACTTATGGCGTAATCGAAATTTAGCTGATTTCTTTTAGTACTCATGTGAATAGCTTCGCACTTTTCTTTATTCAGGGTCAATTGCCACTTTTCGCACCATACAGATATCTCATCAAAATCATTTTGCAAGTCGTTTTGATCATCTGACGACTTTGCAAGACGGTAAATGACAGCATCATCTGCAAACAATCTAAGATTGTCTCCTATGTGGTTAATACAGATCAGGAACAATAGAGGGCCTATAACACTTCCTTGGGGAACGCCGGATATTACTTCTGTTTTATTCGATGACTTTCCGTTCATTACTACGAACTGTGACCTTTCTGACAGGAAACCACGAATCCAGTCGCACAACTGAGGCGATAATCTGTAAGCACGCAGTTTGGTTAGAAGATGCTTGTGAGGAACGGTGTCGAGAGCCTTCTGGAAATCTAAAAATATGGAATCAATTTGACATCCCCTGTCGATAGCACTTATTACACTCCTGGAAATTGAAATAAGAACACCGTGAATTCATTGTCCCAGGAAGGGGAAACTTTATTGACACATTCCTGGGGTCAGATACATCACATGATCACACTGACAGAACCACAGGCACATAGACACAGGCAACAGAGCATGCACAATGTCGGCACTAGTACAGTGTATATCCACCTTTCGCAGCAATGCAGGCTGCTATTCTCCCATGGAGACGATCGTAGAGATGCTGGATGTAGTCCTGTGGAACGGCTTGCCATGCCATTTCCACCTGGCGCCTCAGTTGGACCAGCGTTCGTGCTGGACGTGCAGACCGCGTGAGACGACGCTTCATCCAGTCCCAAACATGCTCAATGGGGGACAGATCCGGAGATCTTGCTGGCCAGGGTAGTTGACTTACACCTTCTAGAGCACGTTGGGTGGCACGGGATACATGCGGACGTGCATTGTCCTGTTGGAACAGCAAGTTCCCTTGCCGGTCTAGGAATGGTAGAACGATGGGTTCGATGACGGTTTGGATGTACCGTGCACTATTCAGTGTCCCCTCGACGATCACCAGTGGTGTACGGCCAGTGTAGGAGATCGCTCCCCACACCATGATGCCGGGTGTTGGCCCTGTGTGCCTCGGTCGTATGCAGTCCTGATTGTGGCGCTCACCTGCACGGCGCCAAACACGCAGACGACCATCATTGGCACCAAGGCAGAAGCGACTCTCATCGCTGAGGACGACACGTCTCCATTCGTCCCTCCATTCAAGCCTGTCGCGACACCACTGGAGGCGGGCTGCACGATGTTGGGGCGTGAGCGGAAGACGGCCTAACGGTGTGCGGGACCGTAGCCCAGCTTCATGGAGACGGTTGCGAATGGTCCTCGCCGATACCCCAGAAGCAACAGTGTCCCTAATTTGCTGGGAAGTGGCGGTGCGGTCCCCTACGGCACTGCGTAGGATCCTACGGTCTTGGCGTGCATCCGTGCGTCGCTGCGGTCCGGTCCCAGGTCGACGGGCACGTGCACCTTCCGCCGACCACTGGCGACAACATCGATGTACTGTGGAGACCTCACGCCCCACGTGTTGAGCAATTCGGCGGTACGTCCACCCGGCCTCCCGCATGCCCACTATACGCCCTCGCTCAAAGTCCGTCAACTGCACATACGGTTCACGTCCACGCTGTCGCGGCATGCTACCAGTGTTAAAGACTGCGATGGAGCTCCGTATGCCACGGCAAACTGGCTGACACTGACGGCGGCGGTTCACAAATGCTGCGCAGCTAGCGCCATTCGACGGCCAACACCGCGGGTCCTGGTGTGTCCGCTGTGCCGTGCGTGTGATCATTGCTTGTACAGCCCTCTCGCAGTGTCCGGAGCAAGTATGGTGGGTCTGACACACCGGTGTCAATGTGTTCTTTTTTCCATTTCCAGGAGTGTACTTCATGAGTATAAAGAGCTAGTTGTGTTTCACAAGAACAATGACTATGTGTCAATAAATCGTTTTCTTAGAGGTACTTCATAATGTTCGAATACAGTATATGTTCCAAAACCCTACAGCAAATCGACGTTAGTGATATAGGCCTGTATTTCAGCGGATTACTCCTACTTCCCTTTCTGAGTATTGGTGTGACTTGAGCAATTTTCCAATCTTTAACTAGGGATCTTCCTGTGAGTGAGTGGTTGTATATAATTGCTAAATATGAAGCTATTTTTTTAGCATCCTCTGAGAGGAACCTGACTGGTATACAATCTGGACCGGAGGCCTTGCCTTTATTAAGTGATTTAAGCTGCTTTGTTACACCGAGGGTATATATTTCTATGCTTCTCATCTTGGCAGTTGTTCTTGATTGGAATTCAGGAATATTTACTTCGTCTTCTTTGGTGAAGGAGTTTCAGAAAATCGTGTTTAATAACTCTGCTTTAGTGGCACTGTCACCAGTGACTCCACCGTTGTTATCGCGCAGTGAAGGTATTGATTGCGTCTTGCCACTGGTGTGCTTTATGTATGACCAGAATCTCTTCGAGTTTTCTGCCAGATTTCGAGACAGAATTTCATTGTGGAAATTATTAAAAGCATCTCGCACTGAAGTACGTGCCGTATTTCGAACGTCTGTAAAACTTTGCCAATCTTGGGGATTTTGCGTTCTTTTAAATTTGGCATGCTTTTTTGTTGCTTCTGCAACAACGATCTGACCCGTTTTGTGTACCATGGTGGATCAGTACCATCACTTATTAATTTATGTGGTATATATTGTGGGGCGGCAGGTGGAATAATTGTTAATGTTCCTTTTATTTATTTAATGCTGTTGTTTGCCGTTCTCAACACTGGCTCTCTAACTTCAATATTGGCAACCAGAAAGTGACTAGCAAAACGTGAAGCCTGTAATTAGTATTCCTAGTGCCCACTTCATCTGAGAAATACGTTTATAGCTACAGCTTATAGCTCTGAGGAATTAGGAGATTGTCTAGGATTCATAATCAAAAACCATTCTCTCTGAAATGTTCACTATATTCTGAAAGTCACAGACCAAAAAGAATCCACCCAATCCAACTACCAGAGAAGTTCAGAGTCTAATGCGCTGATGCAACTATAACTGTTCAAATTAAATGTTTAAGTGCATGCTCGCCATAATTTGATGATAATGTTCATCAAACGCCACGCTAATAATGGTAGAATGTCTGTCCTGCGGCGGCACGTGAAAATACGACATACGCAAACTAAAGATAGATCATTAACGTCATCCCAAAATTAACACTTCACTCGAAAACGATTTCATGTTTACGCGTATCCCGAGTAACTTATTATTGCATCTGAGGCTGTTTATATCAACGATACCGACGCGACGCGACTCCCAGCACAGGTGGTGCGCTAATCAGCGTCTGGAGAGAACTGGGGCCTTCTTCTCTCGCGCAGCGTTCTTATATATACAGCCGCGGTGCGGACGGCTAAGGGAACGCCTGATCAAATCGGCTCTCCCGACTAGCTGCTGGCTAGTAATGCACCACTTTAAGTTATCGAATAAATCATTGCTTCCTTTGCTGCTGTATCAGTTCCACAACTGCAATTATGTACTTACTTCATCGAAGTGTATTTATGCTGAGCTGTAAATAATGTTTCACATCTGCCATATGTTGCTCAATTATGTTGCTAGTGTATGTACTTATTTAACACTCACTCTATTAACATTTAATGCATAGGATGGCACATTTATTTCATATCTATAGTGTATTGCAGCTGATCAGTTTGCTCACGTTGCAATCCATTTCCACTTGATTGGATGCTGAAACCACAGGTAGTCTCTCTCAACCTACCACTAAAGCGCATTAAGTAATTATGGCCGAGCGTAATGCTAAATTCCTTAAACCTGTAGGACACCATGAGCCGCTCTGTCTCATCTAACATAAGGGTACCTATGGTCGCATTCACGCCTCCAACTCAACCTCAATACGTGTAGGTGTGCCCTGTCACACACTACACCAAATAACGGCCAGCTCCAACCTTATAAATATTTCAAGGACGTGTCCTTCACGTCTCAACCACAAACACTGTTCAATTCTATTACACTGACATTCCTTGCTACACAAGAAGAGTTCATTCTTACAACTTATCTGCATATTTTTCATAACACTAAGCAATCTCTTTTACTATTAATTAGTTAGCTCTACAGCATACAATAGGTTTCACTGCCACTTCAGATCCTGCTTGTACACGAATTTGTGTATCTTTTTTAAATATTATTGTGGGACCATTTCGAATAAAACAACACTTTGTGCTTACAATATTACGAGGGTTCTATACATACTTGTTACTCAAATACATTTGTATCTTAATTACATCATACTTCTCTATTGTTTATGTCACTGTTAGGTTTGTCACATTAGGTATTTTCTTCACTAATCGGTGGATAGAATGGTTACAGAACTCATGGCTTGATAGCCATGACAGAAAATTTTAGTATTGCAAAGAAGGAGTCAAAACTTTGGTAGATAGGAAAGATGAAGATAGAGTGAGACCTGAAATGGGAAAGAAGATCTCACCCAGCTGGGACTGCACAGCTGCCACACTGTGTAGAGGTTACAGTACAACCTCCTCCCTACAGAATTCATTAGCTTAATGCTGGTTTGATAGTCATACCGGAAGATTTTAGTATTTGAGAGTAAGAGCCGAAATTTTTGCGGATAGGAAAGATGAAGAATGAGTGAGACCTGAAAAGGAAATAAGATCTCACACAGCTGGGACTGTACAGTTGCCACACTGTGTAGAGGTTACAGAACAACCTCCTCCCTACCGAATTCATTCACTACCTATGAACTTCTTTAGGTCGATCACGTTCCTGAGACCGAATAGCTTTTAACTCTTATGGTACTCTAGCTTATATGCATTGGCATGTGGTTTTCTGAAAAACACTTGGTCAGGTTTCACATTTAATTGACATTCATAACCTTTGACCGCGCCAGGTCGATTTGAAAATACCTTATGATGCCTTTTTAAAACCTGTCTCAGTTCTTCCTTCTGATTAGCTGAAATTTTATCGATTTCCTGCAATGTAGCTTCTATTTTGTCCAAAATAATTGCTTCCTTTTCTTCTGTGTTTAGCTTACTTTTACTAAGATTAACACCTTCGTCCCAATATCTCCTATTTTTCAGAACTCGTATAGGCAGCTCCCAAGTTTCAATATCTCTCAGTTGCTGTTGACACTATCTCTTTGAAAACATTCCACAACTTTTCTACATTTACATGATCAGATCGGCAGGAGTGAAGACTGTCTCTTAAAAAGGCGTTAAGAGCATTTTATCAGCTTTTTTAAATAGATATACTTTGCGTTTTTTTCTGTTGGTTGTAGGTGTTACGGTACTCAGCCTAGCGGCAACTGACTTGTGGTCGCTAATCCCTGTATATGTCCCAATACTCACTATCTGTCCAGGATTATTTGTTGCTAAAAGGTCAAGTATGCTTTCGCAACCATTTACGCTTCGAGTGGGTTCATGAATTAATTGTTCAAAATAATTTTCTGAGAAAGCATTCAGTGCAATTTCGGATGATGGTTTATACCTGCCGCCGGCTTTAAACGTATAATTTTTCCAGCATATCGAGGGTAGACTGAAGTCACCACCGACTATAATTGCATGAGCAGGGTACTTATTTGAAATGAGACTCGAGTTTTCTTTGAACCGTTCAGCAACTATGTCTTCTGAGTCGGGGGTCGGTAAAACGATCCGACTAATAGTTAAGTCCGATTGTCAGGTATAACCTCTACCCATACTATTTCACATGAACTAACTACTTCAATTTCGCTACACGGCGAACTACCTCTGATACTCCACCACCAACTGTATTTAATCTGTCCTTTCTGAAAACTGTTAGATCGTTTGAAAAAATTTCGGCTGGACTTATTTCCGGCTTTAGCCAGCTCTCTGTACCTACAACTATTTGAGCTTCAGTGCTTTCTATTAGGGCTTGGAGCTCTGGTTCTTTCCCAACACAGCTACGACAATTTACAACTACAATACCAATCGTTTCTACAACTACCTTACTGTGTTTTACCCGCCCACTTTCTGACGGACGCGCCTTCTGTGGTTCCCTGAGACTCTCTAAGCGCTAAAACCGCCCAGTCCCTTCCACACAACCACCGCTACCCGTGTAGCCACCTCCTGTGTTTAGTGGACTCCTGACCTACACTCCTGGAAATTGAAATAAGAACACCGTGAATTCATTGTCCCAGGAAGGGGAAACTTTATTGACACATTCCTGGGGTCAGATACATCACATGATCACACTGACAGAACCACAGGCACATAGACACAGGCAACAGAGCATGCACAATGTCGACACTAGTACAGTGTATATCCACCTTTCGCAGCAATGCAGGCTGCTATTCTCCCATGGAGACGATCGTAGAGGTGCTGGATGTAGTCCTGTGGAACGGCTTGCCATGCCATTTCCACCTGGCGCCTCAGTTGGACCAGCGTTCGTGCTGGACGTGCAGACCGCGTGAGACGACGCTTCGTCCAGTCCCAAACATGCTCAATGGGGGACAGATCCGGAGATCTTGCTGGCCAGGGTAGTTGACTTACACCTTCTAGAGAACGTTTTGTGGCACGGGATACATGCGGACGTGCATTGTCCTGTTGGAACAGCAAGTTCCCTTGCCGGTCTAGGAATGGTAGAACGATGGGTTCGATGACGGTTTGGATGTACCGTGCACTATTCAGTGTCCCCTCGACGATCACCAGTGGTGTACGGCCAGTGTAGGAGATCGCTCCCCACACCATGATGCCGGGTGTTGGCACTGTGTGCCTCGGTCGTATGCAGTCCTGATTGTGGCGCTCACCTGCACGGCGCCAAACACGCATACGACCATCATTGGCACCAAGGCAGAAGCGACTCTCATCGCTGAAGACGACACGTCTCCATTCGTCCCTCCATTCACGCCTGTCGCGGCACTACTGGAGGCGGGCTGCACGATGTTGGGGCGTGAGCGGAAGACGGCCTAACGGTGTGCGGGACCGTAGCCCAGCTTCATGGAGACGGTTGCGAATGGTCCTCGCCGATACCCCAGGAGCAACAGTGTCCCTAATTTGCTGGGAAGTGGCGGTGCGGTCCCCTACGGCACTGCGTAGGATCCTACGGTCTTGGCGTGCATCCGTGCGTCGCTGCGGTCCGGTCCCAGGTCGACGGGCACGTGCACCTTCCGCCGACCACTGGCGACAACATCGATGTACTGTGGAGACCTCATGCCCCACATGTTGAGCAATTCGGCGGTACGTCCACCCGGCCTCCCGCATGCCCACTATACGCCCTCGCTCAAAGTCCATCAGCTGCACATACGGTTCACGTCCACGCTGTCGCGGCATGCTACCAGTGTTATAGACTGCGATGGAGCTCCGTATGCCACGGCAAACTGGCTGACACTGACGGCGGCGGTGCACAAATGCTGCGCAGCTAGCGCCATTCGACGGCCAACACCGCGGTTCCTGGTGTGTCCGCTGTGCCGTGCGTGTGATCATTGCTTGTACAGCCCTCTCGCAGTGTCCGGAGCAAGTATGGTGGGTCTGACACACCGGTGTCAATGTGTTCTTTTTTCCATTTCCAGGAGTGTATTAAGCGGAACCCGGAAACCCACCACCCGATGGCGCAAGTCAAGGAATGTGCAGAACCGCCTGAGGCTCTGATTCAGACCCTCCACTCGGCTCTGCACCAAAGGACCACAGTCAGTTCTATCGACGATGCTGCCGATGGTGAGCTCCGCCTTAATCTCAGAAGCAAGACTGGCAGTCTTTACATTTCCGCTAGCCGCCCGAAATCAGACAGAATCTGCTCTGATCCAAAGCGACACATGTCATTGGTACCGACATGAGCCACCACCTGCAGTTGGCTGCACCCTGTACTCTTCATGGTATCCGGAGTGATTCCCCCCGGAATGCACACAGAGTGCACACTGGCTTCCTTCCCCTCCTTGGTAGCCATGTTCCTAAGGGACCCCATTATGCGCCTAACGTTGGAGCTCCCAACTACCAACAAACCCACCCTCTATGAATGCCAAGACCTTGCGGGCCGAGAAGCTTCCTCTGGAACGGGGTGGACGACTGCATCCGGCTCAGAGACGTCGTCAGCCACAGATAACGCCCGAAACCTGTTCGTCAAACGAACCGGGGAGGCTCTACGATCGACCCCACTGAAAGATTTTCGCTGCCTGCCAGACTTTGGAATGATCTCCCACTCGACCACAGGTGAGGGGTCAACCTCAGTGCAGGCAGTTCCCGGGGCGGCCACAGCAGTGGACCGATCGGAGGACATGTGGGACGTGCTCTACGTCCCTCGCATCCCCGCGTCCGACGCCCCCCCCCCCCCACACACACACAGCGACGCCCCTTGGCAGCAGCTTCAAGCTGTGTGACGGAAGCCAACGCAGCCTGAATCTGTGAGCGAAGGGTCGCCAGCTCAGCTCGCATCTGTACACAACAATCACAGTTACTATCCATTACTGCACTCCTCCTGTTTGAGGCTCGTAAAAATACAGGGCTATTACAAATGATTGAAGCGATTTCATAAATTCACTGTAGCTCCATTCATTGACATATGGTCACGACACACTACAGATACGTAGAAAAACTCATAAACTTTTGTTCGGCTGAAGCCGCACTTCAGGTTTCTGCCGCCAGAGCGCTCGTGAGCGCAGTGAGACAAAATGGCGACAGGAGCCGAGAAAGCGTATGTCGTGCTTGAAATGCACTCACATCAGTCAGTCATAACAGTGCAACGACACTTCAGGACGAAGTTCAACAAAGATCCACCAACTGCTAACTCCATTCGGCGATGGTATGCGCAGTTTAAAGCTTCTGGATGCCTCTGTAAGGGGAAATCAACGGGTCGGCCTGCAGTGAGCGAAGAAACGGTTGAGCGCGTGCGGGCAAGTTTCACGCGTAGCCCGCGGAAGTCGACGAATAAAGCAAGCTGGGAGGTAAACGTACCGCAGCCGACGGTTTGGAAAATCTTACGGAAAAGGCTAAAGCAGAAGCCTTACCGTTTACAATTGCTACAAGCCCTGACGCCCGATGACATAGTCAAACGCTTTGAATTTTCGGCGCGGTTGCAACAGCTCATGGAAGAGGATGCGTTCAGTGCGAAACTTGTTTACAGTGATGAAGCAACATTTTTTCTTAATGGTGAAGTGAACAGACACAATGTGCGAATCTGGGCGGTAGAGAATCCTCACGCATTCGTGCAGCAAATTCGCAATTCACCAAAAGTTAACGTGTTTTGTGCAATCTCACGGTTTAAAGTTTATGGCCCCTCTTTCTTCTGAGAAAAAAACGTTTAAGGACACGTGTATCTGGACATGCTGGAAAACTGGCTCATGCCACAACTGGAGACCGACAGCGCCGACTTCATCTTTCAACAGGATGGTGCTCCACTGCACTTCCATCATGATGTTCGGCATTTGTTAAATAGGAGATTGGAAAACCGATGGATCGGTCGTGGTGGAGATCATGATCAGCAATTCATGTCATGGCCTCCACGCTCTCCCGACTTAACCCCATGCGATTTCTTTCTGTGGGGTTATGTGAAAGATTCAGTGTTTAAACCTCCTCTACCAAGAAACGTGCCAGAACTGCGAGCTCGCATCAACGATGCTTTCGAACTCATTGATGGGGACATGCTGCGCCGAGTGTGGGAGGAACTTGATTATCGGCTTGATGTCTGCCGAATCACTAAAGGGGCACATATCGAACATTTGTGAATGCCTAAAAAAACTTTTTGAGTTTTTGTATGTGTGTGCAAAGCATTGTGAAAATATCTCAAATAATAAAGTTATTGTAGAGCTGTGAAATCGCTTCAGTCATTTGTAATAACCCTGTATGTAATAAACGAACGGTGTACTCGCCTTAGTAGCAACAGGAACTAGCGACCCGCTCTCTCTGATGATCTAACAGACATTGAAATCACTATCTCCTAACTAGCTACTTTCTTGCCAAAGTTGCGAGCTAACATCCCAGAGATGTTCGGGCTCACATGCGGTTCCTCTTCGTCGAAATGTCTAGGCTCAAACTCGTCTAGGGGTTGAACCACACGTGCTGCATTACACGCCCTAAATTAGACACTTGTGACCCTTTGGTTAAAGTGTCCGGCTGATGGCAAGTTTGCGAAGTACAAAGTTAATATAACATATAATAACAGTAATAATAATATCAGGAACTAAATTAACGACCCATAAATGACGTAGGACACACAGTTGCGATTTGTTTAGAATAATTTTTATTCAGAAAGCAAACTAATAGCGAAAGTGGTCGCATTTAGAATTACTATTACACTCGAGCGCATATCCATTTGAAACAGTTCGAACATTCAAAATCTCATCGCGAAACGCAAGTCCAATATTCCACATCAATATATACACGAAAAGTTAAGAATTCACACCAGGCGCGCGGCTGATCTCCGCTCAGAGTCTAACTCCCGCGATATTACACAACGCGAAATTTTCCAAGTAGTTTCACTCCCCAGCTACCTAAAGACCAACTGTCCGCTTTCGCGTCTCAATCCGAACAGTACCTTTTGGTTTCTAGACCAGAACTGTCCCTATGCCCGTCTCTCCCCGCGTTCTCCACGAGCCGAACATCTTCGCTCAAATGACTAGTGCAGTTCCCTTTCCTGAAGCTGTCCGTCTGATTGGCTACGGCTTATTCTACATTATTTTACATTTTAACATATTTAAATAATCACAGCTTGAACACTTTCGTAAAGTAACAATAACATCCATTACCTAATAAACGTTAAATTATTTTACATAAACCAATACAATTTCCTTCTTAACTTTGAATGCCATGGCTAATAGTCTTGCACCAACGTGCTTTCTGATAAATAAATAACGAACAAAAGTAACTATTATGTACTAAATTTTACAACGAATATTCTATTACCTAATGATTCAATAAGGTGCCATGCTGTCATCGTTCAATGTGTTTTGTGTGGAGGAAATGATGATTTTATGCTTAACTGAAAATACTGATAGTTTAAATTTACTCTATCTTTTAAACAAATAAAGTTACAGAGTTGGTATTTACAACGTCTGTCGTTTTAATAATGCGCTTCCATATGAAATGTCGATCGTTAAGATCGACCAAAGCGGTCAGATTTTAGCATTCAGGTCTTTGTTACAAACCTTGTTAATTTCACTTTAACAGTAATTCCTAAACTATTATAGACAAGATCAATATTCAAGTTTTATTGGGACGACCATGAAAATTTATGAAGGATAGCCCGCATCTCGTGGTCGTGCGGTAGCGTCCTCGCTTCCCACGCCCGGGTTCCCGGGTTCGATTCCCGGCGGGGTCAGGGATTTTCTCTGCCTCGTGATGGCTGGGTGTTGTGTGCTGTCCTTAGGTTACTTAGGTTTAAGTAGTTCTAAGTTGTAGGGGACTGATTACCTCAGATGTTAAGTCCCATAGTGCACAGAGCCATTTGAACCATTTTTTAGAATTTTATTAGGTAGAATTTGTTACGTCTCCGTTTAGGCGGAACTACTGTGTATTACTGTTAATAGTGCAAATTACCCTACTTAAAGATATCAGTGCTAGACTGCATATCAATTTATTAGAATCTACTGAATAATCCACAATAAACAGTAATAACTGAATTGAAGCTACACTACGAGATTCCTAGAGCAATGTTACTACTATGGCGGTCAGATCACAGACGCTGAGGTGACAGAAGTCATGGGATACCGATATTCACATGTACAGATGGCCGTAGTATCGCGTACAAAAGGCGTTGCATTGGCAGAGCTGTCATTGGCACTCAAGTGATTTATATGAAAAGGTTTCCGACATGATTATGGCCGCACAACGGGAATTAAGACTTTTTACGCTGAATAGTAGTTGGAGCTAGACGCATGGGACATTCCATTTCGGAAATCGTCAGGGATTTCAATATTCCGAGATCCACAGTGTCAAGAGTGTGGTGAGAATACCTAATTTTAGGCATTACCTCTCACTATGGACAGCGATGTAGCCGAAGACTTTCATTTAACGACCGTGAACGTTTGCTTAGAATTATCAGTGCTAACAGAAAAGCAACTCTGCGAGGGAATAACTGCAGAAATTAACGTGGGACTTTCGACGAACGTATCCGTTAGAACAGCACGGCAAAATTAGGCGTTAATGTGCTATGGCAGCAGACGGCCGACGCCATAACCTTTGCTAACAGCACCTCTCATAGGCTCGTGACCATATAGGTTGGACGCTGGACAACTGGAAAATCGTGGTCTCGACAGATGAGTCCCGATTTCAGTTGGTAAGAGCTGATGGCAAGGTGCGGTTGCGGCGCAGACCCCACGAAGCCCTGGAACCAAGCTGTCAACAAGGCACTATGCAAGCTGGTGGTGGGTCCGTAATGGCGACGGCTTTGTTTACATGGAATGGATTGAGTCCTCTGGTTCAAATGAACCGATCAGTGAGTGGAAATGGTTATGTTCGGCTACTTGGAGACCATTTGAGGCCAATCACGGCTTCAGCGTTTTGTGGACGACGATGTGACACGTCACCAGGCCACAGTTGTTCGCGATTGGTTTCAAGAACATTCTGGAAATTCCCCCCACCGAATATAATCAAATATTAATGCGATCTAATCGACAGGACGGTTCGTGCACAATATTCTGAGCCGGCAACACATCAATTATGGACGGCTTTAAGTTGTCTAGCCCATGACACATCGAGATGCGGCTCCACGCCTGGAAGGCAAGGGTCCGATACGATATAGGGGAGTATCTCATGGCTTTCGTCCCTTCAGTGTACTGTATTGTCTTCTGTTATCATACTAAGTAAATAACACAAATATGATAATCTCTAATGCAAGATTTTGTGATCATGGGAAAATCTATGGCGTTTGCTGGTCAGTGTGGCACGTTATTTCCATGTCAACAGTGTTTTTTTTTGTGATATATTACAATACAGCATCACCGGTCTATTGCGGTGTAACTGTGGTGAGGCAGTAAATTTATCCACAGGGCAGACAGTAATTGAAAAGAACTGACTGCGAGTAATATCTTGATTTCTCTCTGTTCTGAACTCAACAGAACGTATTCAGTTTTATTTAATAAGTTTTGTAATACTCTACTGGCCATTAAAATTGCTACACCACGAAGATGACGTGCTACAAACTCGAAATTTAACCGATAGGAAGAAGATGCTGTGATATGCAAATGATTAGCTTTTCAGAGCATTCACACAACGTTGGCGCCGGTGGCGACACCTACAACGTGCTGACATGAGGAAAGTTTCCAACCGATTTCTCATACACAAGCAGCAGTTGACCGGCGTTGCCTGGTGAAACGTTGATGTGATGCCTCGTGTAAGAAGGAGAAATGCGAATCATCACGTTTCCGACTTTGATCAAGGTCGGATTGTAGCCTATCGCGATTGCGGTTTATCGTATCGCAACATTGCTGCTCGCGTTGGTCGAGATCCAATGACTGTTAACAGAATATGGAATCGGTGGGTTCAGGAGGGTAATACAGAACGCCGTGCTGGATCCCAACAGCCTCGTATCACTAGCAGTCGAGATGACAGGTATCTTACCCGCATGGCTGTAATGGATCGTGCAGCCACGTCTCGATCCCTGACTCAACAGATGGGGACGTCTGCAAGACAGCTACCATCTGCACGAACAATTCGACGACGTTTGCAGCAGCATGGACTATCAGCTCGGAGACCTTGGCTGCGGTTACCCTTAACGCTGCATCACAGACTAGAGCGCTTGCGATGGTGTACTCGACGACAAACCTGGGTGCACGAATGGCAAAACGTCATTTTTTTGGATGATTCCAAGTTCAGTTTACAGCATCATGATGGTAGCAGCCGTGTTTGGCGACATCGCGGTGAACTCACATTGTAAGCGTGTATTCGTCATCGACATATTGACGTATCACCTGGTGTGATGGTATGGGGTGCCATTGGTTACACGTCTCGGTCACCTCTTGTTGGCACTGACGGCACTTTGAACAGTGGACGTTACATTTCAGATGTGCCACTACCCTTCATTGGATCCCAGCGAAAACCTACATTTCAGCAGGATAATGCACGACCACATGTTGCAGGTCCTGTACGGGCCTTTCTGGACCCAGAAAATGTTCGACTGCTGCCCTGGCCAGCAAATTCTCCATATCTCTCACCAATTGAAAACGTCTGTTCAATGGTGGCCGAGAAACTGGCTCGTCAGAATACTTCAGTCACTACTCTTGATGAACTGTGGTATCGTGTTGAAGCTGCATGGCCAGCTGTACCTGTACACGCCATCCAAGCTCTGTTTGACTCAATGCCTAGGCGTATCGAGGCCGTTATTACGTCCAGAGTTGGTTCTTTTGGGTACTGATTTCTCAGGATCTATGCACCCAAATTGCGTGAAAATGTAATCACATGTCAGTTCTAGTATAATACATTTGTCCAATGAATACCCGTTTATCATCTGCATTTCTTCTTGGTGTAGCAAATTTAATGGCCAGTAGTGCAGATATGACTTCTGATTTACTTTGCTTTGGAGTATAGTGAATTACAGTCAATGGCGTGTTCGTGAATGAACTTGTAACAGTCGTCGGCTGGCTCCTAAGATGTGCAACTTAATTTCCTCTTTCAGCTGTGGCTACAGCGCTGGGGCTATTTGAAGAAGATCGCTGATCCCCAGTTCAGTAGATGTTTTCGATGTAGCGCGAAGGCCTTAAGAGGCCGACAAATTCTCAAGGCAAAAGTTGAAAATTGTAAGAAAATAATTCTCCTTCGTGATAACTGCTCCGGAAATTATGATGACATAATAAAACACTTCAAGTTAGGAGTGGTAGAATTTTTACTGGTTGTACTATCAGGAGACAGTTTTTTCGATTTCAGCAGTGTACGCTTACATAGTAATTTATTTAACTAGCATGGCGTCAGTATATTTAAAACTTTCATCTTCAGATTAACGTGTAGGCTTACTTGGTTCTCATAATAAATAACTCTGACAATCTCTACAGAGTTTCAAGTGTGTTTCCAGTGTAAGTAGGCTGTTTAGGTTTTCTTATTGGTAACGCCACGTAGCGATCTGTGTGAAAATCACTGGCTGTGCTGTGAGCAGTCTGTGGCTGGTTTTCATTGTTGTTGGCCATTGTAGTGTTGGGCAGCTGGATGTTAACAGCGCGTAGCGTTGTGCAGTGGGAGGTGAGCCGCCAGCAGTGGTGGATGTGGGGAGAGAGATGGCAGAGTTTTGAAATTTGTAAGACTGGATGTCATGAACTGCTATATATATTATGACTATTAAGGTAAATACATTGTTTGTTCTCTATTAAAGTGTGTTTCCAGTGTAAGTAGGCTGTTTAGGTTTTCTTATTGGTAACGCCACGTAGCGATCTGTGTGAAAATCACTGGCTGTGCTGTGAGCAGTCTGTGGCTGGTTTTCATTGTTGTTGGCCATTGTAGTGTTGGGCAGCTGGATGTTAACAGCGCGTAGCGTTGTGCAGTGGGAGGTGAGCCGCCAGCAGTGGTGGATGTGGGGAGAGAGATGGCAGAGTTTTGAAATTTGTAAGACTGGATGTCATGAACTGCTATATATATTATGACTATTAAGGTAAATACATTGTTTGTTCTCTATTAAAATCTTTCATTTGCTGACTATGCTTATCAGTAGTTAGTGCCTTCCGTAGTTTGAATCTTTTATTTAGCTGGCAGTAGTGGTGCTCGCTGTATTACAGTAGTTCGAGTAACGAAGATTTTTGTGAGGTAAGTGATTTGTGAAAGGTATAGGTTAATGTTAGTCGGGGCCATTCTTTTGTAGGGATTATTGAAAGTCAGATTGCGTTGCGCTAAAAAATATTGTGTGTCAGTTTAAGCACAGTCATGTATAATTTTTCTAAGGGGACGTTTCATATGTCGACCCTTAGCCGAGGATACCTCACTGGAATCTTCTGATTTTTTCTTGTAGTTTGTGTAATTAGTGTAGCTATTGTTTATTGCTAGCGCGTAATTGTAGAGAGAATCTCCTTTGTAGTTGCAGTCTTTCATTGTTGTACAGTAAAAAAGTTGTGGCATGCATGTAGATTTGCACCAAGTATTTCGCAGCTGCGCTTGCAATTAACTAGATATATTTTCAGTGCTATGTTAATGTGTTTTCTTATTTTTGCTCTTCAAATTGTGCTTTTCTGTGTTGTCATGTGAAATATTGTGACAATAATGGCGTGTGAAAAACGTAATACTAGGCTCCAAAGTAAACTTAGAAATGACAGTGAAGACGAAAGCAGTGTGTTAGCGCCGCCGAGTAATGAATTAACTAATGTTCAAAGTAGTAATTTGGTAATTGTGCATAGGGAAATGGAGCGGGCTGCAAATAATGGCGTAGACAGTAAAACAATCAGTGAACAGGGAAGCATTATCGATCGATCCGTCGGCAACAGCTCGCCTCAGGAATCGGGAATGACAGGACACAATCTTGCAAATACTGCAGATTCAGGTTTTGGGTCCTCACCGTTTTCTCAAATAAGTCAAGACACATTTTCTGCTTGTCAAAATGTGAATGTTGCCGGTGCAAATTCACTGCCGAAAAGCACTGAGGAACATGTTTCAGACACCAGTGCATTGTTATTACAGTTAATGCAACAAATGGGACAAAGGCTACATAACTTAGACACAACGCTTCAACAAAATCAGAAACAAATGGGACAAAATCCTCAAAAGTTAGACACAATGGAACAAAATCTTCAAAAGTTAGACACAATGGAACAACACCAGAGACAAACACAGCAACAGTTAGACACAATGGAACAAAATCAGAGACAAACACAGCAAAAGCTTCAAAAGTTAGACACCACACTTGAACAAATACGTGAAGAATTAACTACTGTGTTACATAACATTGAATCGAAATGTCAAAAAGTCTGTAATGACGTAAAAACACAAATTTGTGAGCATTTCCAACCTATTTTTTCGCGGCATGAAAATGCATTACTGAATCATGAAGCAGCCATAAAAGAACTGCAAACTATTGTTCATGAAAATCATGAGATCTTGTGGGCTATAATTGACTCAGTTGCATCTACCGATTCGGTTACGCTACTTGCAAAACTCAGGAAAACTTAAAGGACACAGTAGATACAATTTCAACACAAATGGACACTCTGAAACTTGGTTCAGAAAAACACACTGAGGAAATAAGTACACTATCTGAGAAAATAGCCGAACTTTCGGATCAGTTCACTAACTTATCTGCAAAGGTAAATGATGATCTGAATGACACAAGACCTGTAGCCATCACTGACACAGAGGAGTATGAACAAATTAAGAAATTCAAACAAAATCAGAATCAAACTAATACGCAATACAAAAGAGAAATCCGGGAAGTACAGGATCAGTTGGCACAAGTAATACAAAAATTACATATTTCAGAGGACACCCGCGCTCCAACACGGGAAGAGGAAATTAGAAATACGGAAAAGCCACAAAATAATAACACAGGGCATTTCGGAAATTATGAAAGAAATTGGCAAGGTGCACCGAATTTTGAGATGGAACCGCCGACACGACGTAACAATGACCGATCTGCTACTCGCCGACACGATGATTTTGACTATAAGCTGTTCATTACTACACGTAAATTCAAAACATTTAAGAATTCTAGCAACGACATTCATCCACAAGCGTGGCTCCATCAATTCTCTCATTGTTTTCCTCCCAACTGGTCATTAGAGCACAGATTACAATTTATGTGTGGCTACTTAGAGAATGAACCAGCAGAAAGAATGCGATCGGTCATTCACGATTGCCACAGTGAAGGAGAATTATATCATACCTTCCTCTCAGCATATTGGTCTCAAGCTACACAAGACCGAGTAAAACAGCATCATAATGATGAAACATTTCGAACAATCTGAATTCTCTAGTCTTGTTAAATATTTTGAAGACATGTTGCACAAGAATCAGTACCTGTCAAACCCATACAGCCCCTCAGAACTCATCCGCATTTGCTTAATCAAATTACCTGAACATTTACGACATATTATTTTGGCAGGACGTTGCAAAGACGACATTGAAGCTTTTCAGGGACTGTTACAAGAATTGGAAATTGACACTGACAATCGCGGAACGCGAAAACAGGAGCACAACTATTACAGGTCACATCCGTCGCAATTCCGCGATGAAAGAAATAATAACTGGACACGACAAGGCTATTCTCACAACACAAATCGTGACCAAAACAGACACCACCCATATGATAGCTGTTGGCAGAGTAGTAATAATTACAGAGAAAGATTGCATTTCTGTAGTAATGAATATGACAGAGACAGTCATAGAAATAGACAATATGGCAACCAGAACTATTATTACCACAGGAGACAGAATAACTTCAGACGCAACAGTTCAGCGCGCAGTTACGATTCAGGGAGAAAGTCTCCACCACGTGACCGACAAGAAAGAAACTGTGGAATCTACCGACATGACGACAGACGATATGATCGTAACGACAGACCTGAATTGCATCAGAACTGGCGGGATTCAAACAGAGCAGGGCCCTCTTGACAAGGTGAATTTGTAGAAGTTAGGTCTCCAAATCCCAATAACGACTCGCGCCAACAAAGAAACAGACAATGACTTGCACCGCAGGCAGCCACGTGCGCTGGCTGGGCTTCAGAAAAGTAACATAAGCTAACCTTGAGATAAATTCCAGTATTCCTTACCGACGTATACCACATGATAAATGCGTTGAAACTGAAACTCTGCATACTAGGAAGAGTAGAGGTTTACACCATATTTCACGTGTAAAACAAATTACTGAGAGATAATCTGCCTTTTAACTTAGTCTTTGCCATAAAATCTTTCACTTCACGTTACTGGTACTCTTTGTCACACTTACAAACTGTTAACATGCAACTATGTTTTAAAGTTAACTATCCATTCAAGAACCTAGGGAACTTAGACAAGTAATTACGAATGCATTGTTATAGTGAACAGACGAGACAGTGTTGTTATTTGTACATTCTTCCTTGTTAGTTGCACGATTACATAACGAATATATGGCTTACATACTTAGAACATATACTGTTAATGAGATTTTAATGCAACATTTTGGTTTACTTGAAAAGACATTCTTTATTTAAAGTACTTTATGTGAGATTACCGATGACTTAGTATTTGGTTTCTTTGACAGCTACACGATTATATCACGACGCTACTAATATGTGACACGATTTACATTGTTGCTTTTGCGGTGTATCTGTTTTATATCTGCACAATTTTTCTGAGTTATTCTGGAAAGTAAAACATGTTTTAGTAGTAACTTTTGTGGTATAGCTACAATGAGACAGCCTTTTTCGTAGCACAACAATACGTTACATTATAGTACTTTCTTGATCACGGTAAGGTATGTAATAACTACGATATCTATACCCAAAGCATTTCACTTTTGCTTATCATGAGGTAAGTACATTGACTTCTGCAGAACTTAGCTTTCGGAGGACGATAACTACGACACTTCCACAGAGATTATCTTACAACAAGACGCACAGTTTAGCGCTACAGTACACGTATTTGAGTGATTAATTTTGTACTTAAAACACTTATTTTTAAAGATTTTTGAATTACAATTATATAAAGGTTTCCCGTGATACATTTCACTCCATTGTTGTAATCTGTAACACCTGAGGGTATAATTACATTAATCCTCAGGGGGGTACACGCTTACTTTGTGTACCATGTGTTTGGCAAGCACAAGGAGCCCTAGCTAATATGGTATTTGCTTATACAACTTTACACATCGGTACCATATTTCTCTAACACACAAATTACACAGCTATCTGGTCATTTAACTGAGAGATAAACATTTTTTTTACTACATCAGTGACATGTTTACGCAATTACACAGTTGGGTAACTTCACACTTATGAAATTGTATTTTGTCTGTACTTCGTGAACTGTTCATATTTTTTCGGAACCATTGTGATACTATGAGAGCTTTGAATGATATATTTCGTAAGGGAGCATGATTTTAAAGTACGTTTGAGGTAGATGACACTATTGAAATGAGCAGAGAATTTTTTTAGGTTTTGGCATTATTGCAGAAAGCTACGACGTTTTTGAGATTTGACTGAGGCATTATGATGTTATTTTTACGACGACGATGTGTATGATGCTGTTGAGGTATGTTTATGATCAATAAGATGATGCTATCGTATATGAGGAATTTGATTATGCTACGTATTTATTTTGATGAAATATTGAAGAAGTGTCGACGAATACATATATGAATAATGAGTAGTGGTTAGGGACTCTGATTTGTGGAAAAGGATGTTGGAAACCAAGAATCGTACTTTAAGAGTTATGAAATATGTGTAAATGCGTGAATGTATCACAATGCCGGCGAAAATTTTTTGGACACTGTTATAGGTATAAGTTATTGCATTTGATGCTGCTGTTTGCCAGGCATAGTGCTACTAAATTTCACTTTGTATTACTCTGTTAAGCTAGTTTTACTACTGATTTATTTTTCTTGTTGCTGCACATTGGCTCATATTAGTTGTAATGTTGCATTTGCTTGGTAATTTAGATTTACTGTAGCTTGCTTTGCCAATTTCCATTTTTTTCATTGCTGTTTGTGTTAATTGTTTTGTGCTGCTGCATTGCCTCGTCCCTTAGTTTAGCACCTGAGCTCAGTAGATTTAAGTTAGCTTAAGAGGGGTAGACTATATAAGAGAATGAGTTTCGATGAATTGCAAGAAATGCATTGAGAAGTTTTACAAAAAAAGTACAGAAAGCAGGTATAGATAGCACTTTTTGAAATAATGAAGAACGAAGGGAGATCTCCAAGAAGTAAAGCAAGTTTTGTTTGTAAGATACTGCAGTAAAACAAACCCTGTCCTTTCCCTTTCTGTTATCCCTCTATGTGTTTGTGTACCCTTATGTATTTGTCTTTTTCCTGTCTTTAAGTGTTTAGCTAATAAGATTTATGTTGTAGAATTTTTCAAACACTATGTTATTTACTTTGTAAAGATGTTTAGACATTATTTATTCTGTTTTGTTTTAATGCTCACGTGTGAAGTTGATGTTTCAAAAGGTATTCTGATCTTTTATGTATTTACTTACGTCATAATTCCTGTAACACTGATGTATATGTTATTTCGATTCTTCTGTAAAGCCTGCATTACCACAAATGTTATCTGTATTGTTATGTTCTTTAATGATGCATTTTGTACCTTTGTTATTGTATTCTTATGTTATAAAATTGTAATTGACACCAGTTCATCAAATTAAGTAACTTGTAAGTTACATTTCACTGCACACGTTTCTGTTGGTCATAGTATATGGACGATATGTGAGAAGTAGGGACAGTTAGTGTTTGCACGTGTGTTAATAATCCAGCAAGGGACTGGATAACAGCATTGCTGGTTCTAAGGATAATTCCAAAAACTTTGTGAGTGCACAAGTGGTGGTTTATGGACTTGCTATATTGTCCGCAAGACTCTTCGATGGTGATTGTGCACCTGCACAGTTGCAACAGATGGCTGCTGGCCGTCTCTACAAGGACTACACCTTTGATGATGCATCAATACCATTATTTCTACAAGGACTGCAGTGGTTCTGCATCTCTGGAGGCCCACCAGTACCGTAATCTCTACCAGGACTACAGTGGGTCTGCTCTGTGATGACCTACCAACCAGTATTCTTCAAAACTTCGAATGGCTCTGCTGTGGGTTTGCTCTGTTGTGGCCCATTACCTGTCTGCATGTCAAGAGTCAGCACTGTCTTTCCGTTGGAAGGCCAACACTACTTCTTCAAGACTGCATGGAAATCCACTACTTCCGTGTGCATTTTCTTTTGCTGCTCAGACATTGAGAAAAACACTGCTATTTTACTGTGATGAACGATCAGGACTGTCTTTATGGACTGTGAGAAAATTTTAGCTTTTGACCAACATTGTATCAATAAGTGTGTGCATTTGATATCTTTGTTATTGTAATTATGAAAAATTTCTTCAAATCTGTATTGGCCAGTGCCCAAAACAATTTGTAAATTTTTTTGTGGAGAGCATGGGGGCTATGTAAATAGGCTGTTTAGGTTTTCTTATTGGTAACGCCACGTAGCGATCTGTATGAAAATCACTGACTGTGCTATGAGCAGTCTGTGGCTGGTTTGCATTGTTGTTGGCCATTGTAGTGTTGGGCAGCTGGATGTTAACAGCGCGTAGCGTTGTGCAGTGGGAGGTGAGCCGCCAGCAGTGGTGGATGTGGGGAGAGAGATGGCAGAGTTTTGAAATTTGTAAGACTGGATGTCATGAACTACTATATATATTATGACTATTAAGGTAAATATATTGTTTGTTCTCTATTAAAATATTTCATTTGCTAACTATGCCTATCAGTAGTTAGTGCCTTCTGTAGTTTGAATCTTTTATTTAGCTGGCAGTAGTGGCGCTCGCTGTATTACAGTAGTTCGAGTAACGAAGATTTTTGTGAGGTAAGTGATTTGTGAAAGATATAGGTTAATGTTAGTCAGGGCCATTCTTTTGTAGGGATTATTGAAAGTTAGATTGCGTTGCGCTAAAAAATATTGTGTGTCAGTTTAAGCACAGTCATGTATAATTTTTCTAAGGGGACGTTTCACCAATAGTACAAAGGTATCTTAACAAAAACTCTCAATTTATACAGTTCACTTCTCTGCTGTAGCTCACTGTCTCTCCACTTATCTTAGTCAAAACAGAGGCTGATACTTGGTCCACACAGAGTCACTGCTAGTGTCCCTTACATTCGGGTTTCCTTGATGAACCCTGTACAGTTCTCACTCATTAGATGTCAGCAATTCTTCATACTTCTGTCATCTTCTGTGTCGATGTACTGGATCAGCCTTCCGTTCTTGCGCCTTCTCTTTCTTCCTCTTCCCCTCGATCATGCTCTCTTCTCTGATAGAAAGTTCCGACACGATGTTTTCTTCTTAAAATTTAATAATTAATTGCAACAGTGACACAATTATCGGTCTACGGCAAATTCTTGATCTGCTTCGTCTGCTCGTCGCTGAACTCCAAAAAAACTTTTTCCACTGCCTCAACATTCCGACTCCCCACACTATACAACCAGTACTAAGAAAGAAAACAAATTCTCTCCATAAAATAACACTCTTCTCTCCGCAAATAACATGATACGTATTCCCAGTTCTCCTTAAAAACCTAACCCTTCTCTTCAGCTGTCTTCTCCTTCTCAGTACAAATACACTCCTGGAAATTGAAATACGAACACCGTGAATTCATTGTCCCAGGAAGGGGAAACTTTATTGACACATTCCTGGGGTCAGATACATCACATGATCACACTGACAGAACCACAGGCACATAGACACAGGCAACAGAGCATGCACAATGTCGGCACTAGTACAGTGTATATCCACCTTTCGCAGCAATGCAGGCTGCTATTCTCCCATGGAGACGATCGTAGAGATGCTGGATGTAGTCCTGTGAAACGGCTTGCCATGCCATTTCCACCTGGCGCCTCAGTTGGACCAGCGTTCGTGCTGGACGTGCAGACCGCGTGAGACGACGCTTCATCCAGTCCCAAACATGCTCAATGGGGGACAGATCCGGAGATCTTGCTGGCCAGGGTAGTTGACTTACACCTTCTAGAGCACGTTGGGTGGCACGGGATACATGCGGACGTGCATTGTCCTGTTGGAACAGCAAGATCCCTTGCCGGTCTAGGAATGGTAGAACGATGGGTTCGATGACGGTTTGGATGTACCGTGCACTATTCAGTGTCCCCTCGACGATCACCAGTGGTGTACGGCCAGTGTAGGAGATCGCTCCCCACACCATGATGCCGGGTGTTGGCCCTGTGTGCCTCGGTCGTATGCAGTCCTGATTGTGGCGCTCACCTGCACGGCGCCAAACACGCATACGACCATCATTGGCACCAAGGCAGAAGCGACTCTCATCGCTGAAGACGACACGTCTCCATTCGTCCCTCCATTCACGCCTGGCGCGACACCACTGGAGGCGGGCTGCACGATGTTGGGGCGTGAGCGGAAGACGGCCTAACGGTGTGCGGGACCGTAGCCCAGCCTCATGGAGACGGTTGCGAATGGTCCTCGCCGATACCCCAGGAGCAACAGTGTCCCTAATTTGCTGGGAAGTGGCGGTGCGGTCCCCTACGGCACTGCGTAGGATCCTACGGTCTTGGCGTGCATCCGTGCGTCGCTGCGGTCCGGTCCCAGGTCGACGGGCACGTGCACCTTCCGCCGACCACTGGCGACAACATCGATATCGAAGTACTGTGGAGACCTCACGCCCCACGTGTTGAGCAATTCGGCGGTACGTCCACCCGGCCTCCCGCATGCCCACTATACGCCCTCGCTCAAAGTCCGTCAACTGCACATACGGTTCACGTCCACGCTGTCGCGGCATGCTACCAGTGTTAAAGACTGCGATGGAGCTCCGTATGCCACGGCAAACTGTCTGACACTGACGGCGGCGGTGCACAAATGCTGCGCAGCTAGCGCCATTCGACGGCCAACACCGCGGTTCCTGGTGTGTCCGCTGTGGCGTGCGTGTGATCATTGCTTGTACAGCCCTCTCGCAGTGTCCGGAGCAAGTATGGTGGGTCTGACACACCGGTGTCAATGTGTTCTTTTTTCCATTTCCAGGAGTGTATTATACATATTTTATCTGCCGGACCAAAGCCCTTTCTACAGACAAACAAAGTTAGGCAAATGTTAAGTGATGCACTACAAAACATACATAAATAGATATCAATAGCTTTGTTTACTTTGTTACAGTATTTTGATTTGTGTCGATACGCATTACACAGAAACCAAGAGGTACATGTTACATTACATCATCGTCCATGACTGGAAATATACGGATTAAGTTACAGTGAAGAAAATTATCCGTCACGCATTTTCTTCTAACATAACACATGAAAGGAAAGTACTCATCTGTAAGTATCGCAGCCGTCCGGAGTGGCCGTGCGGTTCTAGGCGCTACGGTCTGGATCCGAACGACCACTACGATCGCAGGTTCGAATCCTGCCTCGGGCATGGATGTGTGTGATGTCCTTAGCTTAGTTACGTTTAATTATTTCTAAGTTCTAGGCGACGACCTCAGAAGTTAAGTCGCATAGTGCTCAGAGCCATTTGAACCAATTTTTGTAAGTATCGCAGTCAGTAATACGAGCAACAACTCTCTTGAGACGTGTCATCTTTTACTGAAGCAAAGTGGACCTCATAAACGGATTTTCAACTTCTTTGCAATTTTGTTTTTCCCACAGCGATTTAAGGTCTTCAGAACTACCTCATTCTTTTCTATATGCCTATTATCGTAGACGAAGTGAACGAAGGTAGCCATAAGATATGAGACGATGCAGTTCTGGCGCAACAGTCACATATCGGATACACTGGAATGAAGCGATATTTATAACACATGGACATCCGTGAAATAGGTGATGGGAAGCAAACTATCGACAGTACCTAGTACATCAAGTTTCTGTCACATTGATCACACCAGATGGAGGACCAGGCACTGAGCTGCCGATAACGGTATCTTCATGGAAAGATGACGTGAAACCTATGAACAAATTTCTTCTTCGGTGCTAACATGATTTTGAGTCTATATACGAACCAAGCTACACCTAAAAGTCTTTCTCATAGTTGCACTAAGATCCAGATAATCTTTTCCTGTGTTTCCTAATCACCAAAAGTTTAACTCAAACTAAAGTCGGTTAAGCAGCATAAAATTTTCCTGGATGAAGCCGAGGACACGTCTACAGGACACACTTGATCTGCATAGCATAATCGAATCGAACGACTTGTTTCTATTCGAGATGGCTTTCATCTATCTAATCTGACACACAGGCACGTTAAACCATGTGCCCTTTGCAGCTCAAGTCTGCAGTATTTATCGACGCCACTTACCACAAAAGAGGCGTTTAACTAATACGTGCTGCACCACCACGCTTGTTCGATCGTGCTCATATCACTTATTTGTTTGCGAAACAGACACGAGAGCTCCCCCCAAGAACCCTCTGTTATCAATCGCTAGGGGCCACGTGGCTGCACAATTTTCGGATCGCCCATCATCTTAGCCAGGCGCTGGGACAACGACGGCTCCTTTGCGTGTTGGCTCGCTGGTTGTTTTCTCGAAAGTAACTGTCGTCTCCAATGGTTTTAGAACTTTAGCACTGCAAGTAACAACTAAAATATTAATTTAAATTTAAGACAACTACGGGGTGTTCAAAAAGTCTCTCTGCAGTGCCGTATGATAGCCGCACGTGCCGTATGATTCTTCTCCTGCCTGGGTTACTTCCCTTCAAGTGGACTCTCCCAACATTACACTGTATCGTTTATCTCAGCCAGCGTCAGTAGTATCGTTGGTGTGTGTCGTTTACGTGTTGACGTGAACGTTTAAGTTTAGTTCCTGTGTTCGTTTGTTTCGTTTTTGTCACTGTTAAAATGCTAACCATTGTAGAACGTGTTTTTTCAGTAGAACAAGTGTTCAATGCTGGCGGTAAATACACAGTTTCAGTTCGTCAAACATTTAATTCAGTTTTCCCGGAGACAACACTCCCACATCGCGATACTGTGCGAGATTTCATTAACAAACTTGTGTTTGGAAGCAAGGTTAGACGAATTGAATTTTCTATTAAAAAACAGGAGGGGCACTTTCAACATTTATTGTGAATGTAGGTAAAAATGAATATTCAATAAATTAATAACTTGTATTTCACTGAGTTTCATTTCGTTATATTCACTGCGGAATACGGCACGCACGGCTAACAATCATATGGCACTGTGGAGAGACAATTTGAACACCCAGTATAAGTTAGCTGTGGTATCATTAATACCAGATTCCTTTGCAGGTACATTATTAATGTAGCACACTAACCTATAGGCCATCATTTATTAATATCGAAATAATAGTTGGGACGATACCCATACAAAAATAAGCATCTGAGGTACAGGGTATCTCTGAAGATATCGTTATCGTTGGCTTATCATCTGACATGATCAGAGTGATGGAAACTTGTTGCACTAGCAACTGTCGATAGTTTTCTTCCAGTCATCTAATTCTTGGTATTCAGTCCCCTAGAACTTAGAACTACTTAAACTTAACTAACCTAAGGACATCACATACATCCATGCCCGAGTCAGGATTCGAACCTGCGACCGAAGCGGTCCCGCGGTTCCAGACTGAAGCGCCTAGAGCCGCTCGGCCACACTGGGTGGCAAATATGTCCAAATTGTTAGCATATCAAATCTTATTGTTACCTTCCATCACTGAATAGAGGATAACAGGGATATAGAAAAGAGTTGCCAGTCATAAATACCTTAAATTGCTGTGGGTAAAATGGAACTGCAAACCAGATGAAAATTCATTTCCAAGGTCTACATCATCTTAACAAAGAAAGCGGGCGTCGGAAAAAAAAGTTGTTATTGCTGGCTGCGATACTTTTAGATGACGACATTCAATCAACAGGGTGTTTCAAAAATGACCGGTATATTTGAAACGGCAATAAAAACTAAACGAGCAGCGATAGAAATACACCGTTTGTTGCAATATGCTTGGGACAACAGTACATTTTCAGGCAGACAAACTTTCGAAATTACAGTAGTTACAATTTTCAACAACAGATGGCGCTGCGGTCTGGGAAACTCTATAGTACGATATTTTCCACATATCCACCATGCGTAGCAATAATATGGCCTAGTCTCTGAATGAAATTACCCGAAACCTATGACAACGTGTCTGGCGCAATGGCTTCACATGCCGATGAGATGTACTGCTTCAGCTGTTCAATTGTTTCTGGATTCTGGCGGTACACCTGGTCTTTCAAGTGTCCCCACAGAAAGAAGTCACAGGGGTTCATGTCTGGCGAATAGGGAGGCCAATCCACGCCGCCTCCTGTATGTTTCGGATAGCCCAAAGCAATCACACGATCATCGAAATATTCATTTAGGAAATTAAAGACGTCGGCCGTGCGATGTGGCCGGGCACCATCTTACATAAACCACGAGGTGTTCGCAGTGTCGTCTAAGGCAGATTGTACCGCCACAAATTCACGAAGAATGTCCAGATAGCGTGATGCAGTAATCGTTTCGGATCTGAAAAATGGGCCAATGATTCCTTTGGAAGACATGGCGGCCCAGACCAGTACTTTTTGAGGATGCAGGGACGATGGGACTGCAACATGGGGCTTTTCGGTTCCCCATATGCACCAGTTCTGTTTATTGACGAAGCCGTCCAGGTAAAAATAAGCTTCGTCAGTAAACCAAATGCTGCCCACATGCATATCGCCGTCATCAATCCTGTGCACTATATCGTTAGCGAATGTCTCTCGTGCAGCAATGGTAGCGGCGCTGAGGGGTTGCCGCGTTTGAATTTTGTATGGATAGAGGTGTAAACTCTGGCGCATGAGACGATACGTGGACGTTGGCGTCATTTGGACCGCAGCTGCAACACGGCGAACGGAAACCCGAGGCCGCTGTTGGATCACCTGCTGCACTAGCTGCGCGTTGCCCTCTGTGGTTGCCGTACGCGGTCGCCCTACCTTTCCAGCACGTTCATCCGTCACGTTCCCAGTCCGTTGAAATTTTTCAAACAGATCCTTTATTGTATCGCTTTTCGGTCCTTTGGTTACATTAAACCTCCGTTGAAAACTTCGTCTTGTTGCAACAACACTGTGTTCTAGGCGGTGGAATTCCAACACCAGAAAAATCCTCTGTTCTAAGGAATAAACCATGTTGTCTACAGCACACTTGCGCGTTGTGAACAGCACACGCTTACAGCAGAAAGACGACGTACAGAATGGCGCACCCACAAACTGCGTTGTCTTCTATATCTTTCACATCACTTGCAGCGCCATCTGTTCTTGAAAATTGTAACTACTGTAATTTCGAAAGTTTGTCCGCCTGAAAATGTACTGTTGTCCCAAGCATATTGCAACAAACGGTGTATTTCTATCGCTGCTCGTTTAGTTTTTATTGCCGTTTCAAATATACCGGTCATTTTTGAAACACCCTGTACGTATTATGTTAGAAGGAAAAGTACTTTTTTGTTAAACTGAGTTTACTTGAAAATAATTTTTGTTGACTCCTAACGCTGGTCCAGTTGACATAACACAATTTATTTCTAGCACTGTGTCTCCTTACCTGGTATGCTGTGCAACAGACAGCAAAGCTTTGCTGTTCAGCAAAACGAAAAGGCGAGGGATATCGCGAATTCTGTTCCAAACTGTACAGCCTTATAAAAGAGGGAGAGGAAGATATATTTACGACTACATTCACAATAGAACCTTCCATGGCTCTTCAGCAAACAAGCCGGAAGTCAATGAAGCTGAAAAACATCAATGATTTCCTTGCAAAAGAAACTGAAGTTTTTGTGTATTTTCAAAACTTTGCATACGCATGCCGTTTGAAATGTCAAAATAAATAATAGTAATTAATTTTGCAGTAAGAATCAGCTTACTTATAATTTGGGTTCTTACTTTTTGGTCCCCTATACAAAGAAATACAATCATTGTGACCAAAGTACTATTTTTAAATTTGTTTTTGCAAGGGATACCTGTACTTCGACTTTTTCTTGATTCCACCCTGATCAGTCAAATCTGAGCTCTTCATTATTCGATCTTCGTCTGAGGTCCTATGAACGTCGAATTATCAAGAGTCTGTATCTACGGCCTCTTATCGGTGTTTACGGCAGCTGCGGCAAATACTGGAATTTGGTGTGTAATATTGTTGTATTCACCTGTATACTTTACCTTTCCCCTGGATCAGATATTAACCCAAGTTAATTCGTTCCTGATAATTTTTTCTGACTATTCTCATTTTCAAAATGGTTCTGAGCACTACGGGACTTACCTTCTGAGGTCATCAGTCCCCTAGAACTTAGAACTACTTAAACTTAACTAACCTAAGGACATCACATACATCCATGCCCGAGGCAGGATTCGAACCTGCGACAGTAGCGGTCGCGCAGTTCCAGACTGTAGAGCCTAGAACCGCTCGGCCATTCCAGCCGGCTCTCATTTTCACAAACAATGATTTCGAGATGGTATATTGTCTTACTGAACCTGAACGGTTTATTAAGGAAAACGCATGCTGTAAACTAAACAGTACTCACATGAAAAGGCCATTAGAAACGTATGAACAATTTGTGGTAGGGTCTTATGGGACTAAACTGCTGAGGTCATCGGTCCCTAAGCTTACGCACTACTTAATCTAACTTAAACTAACTTACAGTAAGGGCAACACACACACCCATGCCCGAGAGAGGACTCGAGCCTCCGACGGGGGAAGAACGGATGAACAACTAAAGACTTTGTCATGACTACAATTCCTGTGGCAGGATACCTGGCAAGCTCAAGAAGAACAGTCTCCATGCGAAACACTGGTGACCTTACAGACTAAAACCTGTGAGTATTTGAGTACGAGCAGTAGTATGCCAATTCTCATAAATCAGTCCTTGCTCGACAGTCGACTCCACTCTCTCAAGTGCTCCAGCCGGATCGAAAACCTTTTACAGGTCTTTGAGCTCAGCGAACCGTCAACGAAATTACCCGCCGGAGAAAGTAGAAACTTGGTCTGTACGGGGTGATAAAGAAGTTTCCTTTTGAGGGCGTTGCTGCAGCGTGATTGCAACTCTGCACGATTCCGATGCGGTAACATAAGCACCGACATGTAGGCAAGGAATTAATGTGACCTTCCATCAGAAAAGTTTTGATCCCTCTTGATGGACGCCCTGCAGGAATAGCATACTTTGAACGCGGAATAGTTGTTGGAGCTAGACGCATGGGACATTCCATTTCCTAAATTCATGGGGAAATCAATATTCCTAGTTCCGCAGAGTCAAGAATGTGGCGAGAATACAAAATTTCAGGCATTATCCCTCACCACGTGCGGAAGGGCGGGTTAAAAAAAATCGTTCGTCGTACTTCTCAAAATAAACGTCCACTTAACTCAGCAAGGCGTCCGCTCGCTGTCGCTTTTCTCTGCAGGCGTAGATAATTACTAGACGGCGAAAAAGCAGCGTTGAATTAAGACGTCGCCTAATACCTATCCTGCAAAGTCCGCGTAAACTCTAGTAGTATTTCAGGTCCTGTAATCTCTCATTTATCAGGATTTCGTGCGGTAATATGATGCATTTGACTGAAATTGACGTCCTACAATTTTCAGACTAGTAATTTTATTGTTTAATAACACACATTTATGCGCTGCCAAGTCCATATTCAGTGAAAAACTATTCTACCATTCCTAATGCTCAGTCAAACAACAAACTTCACACACAAAGCAGCCAGAATTTTACACACGTCCGACCCGATTGAAGACACGATCTCACAGTCACATGTCCGCTACTATAAATGAGGTTCACATTGGCCACACAACGTGGCACTAAACAAAACTGGCGCTAATAGAATAGGCACGTAGGGAACACATACGTCACAGAACTGTAAGCTCACGGTATTGCTGATAAGTTGAGAAAACCGTCCTGAAACACATGTGCTACAAAACGCCACTGTTTCGTGCGCATGTAAACCGACATCAGTATGGAATATGATCACCATCCACACGTACACAGGCCGCACAACGGGTTGGCATACTCTGGATCTGGCGGTCGAGCAGCTGCTGGGGTATAGCATCCCATTCTTGCACCAGTGCCTGTCGGAGCTCCTGAACTGTCCTAGGGGTTTGAAGACGTGCAGCGATACGTCGACCGAGGGCATTCCAGACGTGCTCGATGGGGTTCAGGTCTGGAGAACAGGCAAGCGACTCCATTCGCCTGATATATTCTGTTTCAAGGTACTCCTCCACGATGGGGCCTTGCTTTATTATCCATCAGGAGGAAGGTGGGACACACTGCACCCCTGAAAAGGCGGACATACTGGTGCAAAATGAGAACCCGTTACACCTGACCTGTTACAGTTCCTCTGTCAAAGACATGCAGGGGTGTACATGCACCAATCATAATCCTTCCCCACATCATCAAACCACGACCTCTACACAGGTCCCTTTCAAGGACATTAAGGGGTTGGTATCAGGTTCCTGGTTCACGCCAGACGAAAAACTGACGAGAATCACTGTTCAGACTATAACCAAACTCAAGTAAGTGTGTGACACATTTTTGGCTCTGAGCACTATGGGACTCAACTGCTGAGGTCATTAGTCCCCTAGAACTTAGAACTAGTTAAACCTAACTAACCTAAGGACATCACAAACATCCATGCCCGAGGCAGGATTCGAACCTGCGACCGTTGCGGTCTTGCGGTTCCAGACTGCAGCGCCTTTAACCGCACGGCCACTTCGGCCGGCAACACATTTTTGGTTTGGCTGCAATGAGCTATGACGTGCCACACTTGACGTGATGATTGCATGTCACACTATGTCGAGCTTTCTCATGTTGCTGCGTATACAACCCGAAGCATTCACTTGCGTGTGTGCTTTATACTGGGAAGATGACATATAGCCTGTGCATTTCTGTCGGTGCAGCATATAGTCAAGATGCCATTTACACAACAGACACTTCAATGATGATATCTTTTGTCCAGCTTGTTGAGAAAGGACCTTGTCTGTTGGATTATACTATGAAATCGGAGTTGAGGGCAGATGTGACCAACTTCGTGTGGAGGGAGATAGCAACAGAAATGAAACAGGTAAGAATTTGCTGTGGAATCTGTACTATTGTTTTTAACTCATTTTCTTCACTATTGCTGTTTCTCATTTAGATAACAAACTTATGGCTTTGGTTGGGGATTGTAAAATGTTGACCGTATGCTAAAAATTACTTCATTCGAAACTTAAATGGGAGAGTCCCTATTTAAGGTTCTGGGAATATTGACTGCAGGTATACAAACTAAGCAAGCCCCGTTTTCCGTACATTTAAATATACAGCTTAGAATAAAAGTTGCCTACAAGTTTAACCACCATCTTATTATATTGTAATTAGCTGCTTCATAGCAGGAGAAATACCAAGATGAAATGTGTCTTGCTTTGACATAGTAGCTGATACTACACTCATGCTCATAAATTAAGGATAATTGCAGAATGTGGTGCCATACAATGTGGCACTACACAAAACTGGCGCCAACAGCATAGGCACATAGGGAACACACACGACACAGATCTGTAAGTCCACGGTATTGGTGATAAATTGAGAAAACCGTCCCGAAACACATGTGCTGCTAAAAGCCACTGTTTCCTGCACATGTACCCCGTCATCAATATGCCGATATGACTACCAAGCACACATATACAGGCCACACAACGGGTTGACATATTCTGGATCAGGTGGTCGAGCAGCTGCTGGGGTACAGCCTCCCATTCTTGCACCAGTGCCTGTCAGAGCACCTAAAGTGTCCTAGGGGTTTGAACACATCGATCGAGGGTTTAGGCCTGGGGAACAGGCGGGCCACTCCATTCGCCCGAGATCTTCTGTTTCAGGGTACTCCTTCATGATGGCAGCCTGGTGAGGGAGGTGGGACGCATTGCACCCCTGAAAAGGTGGACATACTGGTGCAAAATGATATCCCGATACACCTGACCTGTTACAGTTCCTCTGTCAAAGAGAAGCAGGGGTGTACGTGCACCAATCATAATCCCACCCCACACCATCAAACCACGACCTCCATACAGGTCCCTTTCAAGGATATTAAGGGGTTGGTATCTTGTTCCTGGTTCACGCCAGATGAAAACCCGGCGAGAACCATTGTTCAGACTATATCCTGGACTCATCCATGAACATAACCTGGGACCACAGTTCCAATGTCCATGTACTGTGTTCTTGACACCAAGCTTTATGAGCTCTCCTGTGACCAGGGGTCAGTGGAATGCACCTTGAAGGTCTCTCGGTGAATAAACCATGTCAGTTCAGTCGTCTGTGGACTGTGTGTCTGGCGACAACTGTTCCAGTGGCTGCGGTAAGGTCCAGAGCAACGCTACCTGCAGTACTCCGTGACCGTCTGCGGGCACTGATGGTGAGATATCGATCTTCTTGTGGTGTTGTACACTTTGGACATACCAGTCGGCTGGAATCGTTGCCATAATCTTGAGACCACACTTTGTGCTATGATCTGCCGTGTTTGACCAGCCTCCAGTCGCCATAGTATTCTACCCCTCATAACGTCATCAATATGTGTACTTTGAGCCATTTTCAACGCACAGTCGTGATTACCACATCTGAAAACTCCTGAACACTTACTCGCTGCACTGTACTCTGACATGCACCAATCCACCTCTGCATTTGTGCACTGCTGCCAGCCCCAACGTACGACGACCGCAGGTCAAATGCACCACATGGTTATACCCACCCCGAGGTGATTTAAACCCGCAAACCGCCCACTAGAGCGTTGTTTCACCAAGTATCAGCATTATCCTTAATTTATGAGCGTGAGTGTAGTTGTGCACCGGAAGTACTTAATTCTGATTGGCTGATCAGTCTGACGGACCACTCAGAATGATCCTTCAAGATCATTCTCGCGGCAAAACTCGCCTAAGCCAACCAGTATTCAGAAACGCATTTGCACCTTCCGAAATGCAAGTACTAACACAATGTTTAATATAACAAAACGAAAATAAAATTAATCTTGAAAATAATTTAGAAAACGATTGCACTTTAAACTGATATTCTGGGTGCCTTCTTACAAAATCCTTAGACATACGTCATCAGCAACGTGGGTAAATTACATCTTTCCCATGTTCCAATTACGTACCAGTAATGTTCTACATAATATAACCTTAAATTCTTTCGTATGTCCCACATATACATTTTCACTCATTCTCATTTATCACACAACAACATAATAAACTGATACTAATTTTTTCTGACTTTTTATACTACGAAATGAAGAATAATTAAAAGTTTTGAAAATAAAAATCCAAACTAATTGATTGGCTACCTTGAGAACTCTGTTAGTGATTTGAAATGGTAACAAAAGACAAACTGTTATTGTTCATAACTGAATTTTTCACTCTGAGTGTCGGTTTGGGGGATTTTAGGTAATTTTCTGAATCTCCGAAACTATAATATATACAGCTTTGAAATTTGGAGAAGGTCTTCTTCTGAATAACAAAAAATAGTGTACCAAGTTTGAACATAATCGGTTAATGTTTAGTATGTTTTAATAAGATTCGTAGGGGGTATGAATATAGGGTAATCCTAAGTGACACAGAAGCCCGTTCTCATGCTGGCTAGTAGCGACAAATGTGCTATGAGTCATGGCTAAGACACAAGTTTGCAGCCTCCTGTACATTCACCGGACTCCATGTCTAGGTATCTTAGTGCAATAAATGTTATCCCGTAATAACTTGCGACCAGGCGTATCAAGGTCGTTACTGCGGCCAGAGGTGGTTACTGATTTCTCAGGATCTATGCACCCAAATTGCGTGAAAATGTAATCACATGTCAGTTCTAGTATAATATCTTTGTCCAATGAATACCCGTTTAACATCTGCATTTCTTCTTGGTGTAGCAATTTTAATGGGTAGTACTGTACTAAAACCTAACTAACCTAAGGACATCACACACATCCATGCCAGAGGCAGGATTCGAACCTGCGACGGTAGCTGTCGCGCGGTTGTAGACTGTAGCGCCTATAACCGCTCGACCACCCCGACCGGCTATTAGGAGGTGTCCCATGACTTTTTTCACCTCTGTGTATACTACTAAACAGCTAAAACGGTCACTCGTCTCAGTTGTGGGTTGGCCATCTAGAAATTTTCTGAAGTCACAACTATTTGATTTCACATAATTAATGATTTCACATAATTAATGACCGAATTTAAGTTACGTAAAAGGTTTTAGCACAAAATGTCAAGTGTTAAAGTTACAAACTGTGCACGTATGTGTCTTCAGGTGACAATACTGATGCGGTGCAAAATACCCAGTCTATGCTCACCAGTGTTTGATAATTAGAGCACTTAACATCTTCTGGTAAAATTTAAAAGTAATTTGAAAGCTTCTCTAAACTTTTTTCGCTTACAGGCGCACAAAATAATGAAAAAAGAAACAGTTTATCTTGCTAAGTGTAAACCTTCAGTGTCAAGTATGAAGTTTTGTACATGGAAGGAAGTCAGATTCCTTAGAGGATGCTGAGAGGCAGTGTACTAAACGATAAACAAATAAACGGCAGTTGTTTGCATCTTCACTGTGCGCAGCGTTATTTCTGTTCCTATTTATTCCTGGTATCACTGTCGGCGTCCAGCACCACTGTTGATATCTTCTTCTACACTACTGGGCATTAAAATTGCTACACCAAAAAGGAATGCAGATGATAAACGGCTATTCATCGGACTAATATATTATACCATAATTGACATGTCATTACATTTTCACCCAATTTGGGTGCATAGATCCTGAGAAGGTGAATGATTTTGAAAACTGGTGAAGTGGGAGGCATGTATCGCACAAACCTAAATGGATCCATGATTTCATGTGAGTCTAGGATTTTCAGAGTAAGTTTTTAAATTTTAGAATGATATTATCAGGGTGGAAGTTGATATCTTTTTCCAGTACCTTGTCGGAAACAACACACAAGAACTTGACTTCCGTCACGATGACGCTGCTTAGAACAGCTACTAAAGGTATCTGGTGGGAGAGGTGTTCTTTCATTAGTTTCTTCTTGATGATAATAAACGAAATCAGAAAAAAATACCTTGGTAAGTGAGATACCAGAATCATTCTGATGATAAAAAGTAATCAGATAAAATACTTTGAAAAATGATAACGAGAATTATTCAATCACAGTTTACTACTGCTGGGAATATTTTGCTAAGGCTTTCGACTGTGCGATCCGTGACACAGACACGAAAAAATTAAAATTTTATAGAATAAAAGATATAGCATGTCCATCTTTCTTATCTGATGGCCGAGCGGTTCTAGGCGCTACAGTCTGGAACCGCGCGACCGCTACGGTCGCAGGTTCGAATCCTGCCTCGGGCATGGGTGTGTGTGATGTCCTTAGGTTAGTTAGGTTTAAGTAGTTCTAAGTTCTAGGGGGCTGATGACCAAAAACATTAAGTCCCATAGTGCTCAGAGCTATTTGAACCATCTTTTTCTTATCTGAATTACAGAAAGAAAAGTGAATCTGTTCTACGTAAATTCAGCAACAGTAGGCACTAAGAAATTTAGGCAGTTAATCATAGACTATTACCTTGTTCTGTTTTTGGTCCTCGGTTGTTTCTGAAATATATAAAATATCGTTCATTCACAGTTTTGGACTTTGCAAATCTCATGCTACTTGCAGATTTGAAAATAAAGTATAATGAATTTCTTTACTGAAGTGGCAGCTAATGATTTATTCGAAAAGGCAAATCAGTTATCATTTAATTTTAGAAAGACACAGTACATAGCGTTCACTACTTCCAGTAGAACTCCGAAAACAATAAAAGTAGCTGTCTCAAATCACTGAATGGAAGAAGTAAATAGTGTTACATTTTGGTGCAATACATACATAGATCTCAATTTTTATTGAAAAACCCACTGTTTAGAATTACTGAAGCACCTTACATTAGCTACTTCTGCTATGCGCTACAGGTGTTGTGAATATGAAGAAACTAGTTTGTTCTGCATATTTACATTTACTAATGAGTAGTGGAATCACATTTGGAGAAATCAACTTACATGGTTAGTGTTTTAAAAACATAGAAACGTGATGTGTGGATTACACCTGTGTTCAAACGACACAGGGGAATTTAGTCTCCCACATACATCGATATTTCGACAGCTGCACACCCTGTCCTTTTCAAGACAGAAATGAAGCGAAAGAGGGCTCTACAAGGGAATTTAAATACGAGGAAGTATTGCATTGGTTCCTCACTTGTTTCACCATGGAGAGAATAGGTTTACAGGCAGAATTTAGCAAAAACCTCCATATCTATTTATGAGGCTAATTTTATCTCAACTGGTTCTATTTATAACACTATCCAGTAGCTGGAAGTACATTCTACAATCTCCGTGTTGTATTCCATAGCATGACCGGTGCTAAGGCAGTCTTCTACAAATAATAGCCCAAAAGTTGTAAGCGCATGCGGCACAGCGTGATACCTTAAATGAATAAATATATTTATGAATTAATTAGCCATTTTAAAAGACATCCTCATTTGTAAGTCCAGAGAATGCTCACCAAATAAAGTGTAACAACCAACATTCTCTTGCAGCACGTTTGTGTGAACAGTGACGCCGCAATCCGCATCTCGTGGTCCAGCGACTAGCTTTGCTGCCACTGAATCACGGGGCCCTGGGTTCGATTCCCGGCCGCGTTGGGGATTTCCTCTGCCCGGGGACTGGGTGTTTGTGTTGTCCTCATCGTTTCATCGTCATCATCATTCGTGGCAGTGGCTCGATTGGATTGCGTGAAAAATTAGACGGTGTGAAAATTCGGGCTTTGTAAGGACGCTGATGACCGAGCAGTTGAGCGCCCCACAAACCGAACATCATCGGCATCAGTGACGCGGCATTGCAATAGCAGTAGCATCAGCAACTCCAGACATACCCACAGAAGTGTGGAACCATCTTGAATTTAGTCTGATCTCTTGCGTCTAGAGCAGCCAAATTCAACGTTTGCGAAATTTCAATGATAATTTTGGCCTTAAACGTAGCTGTATAAAGTACTCCGAGGTTTAGGTGTATCCATGTAAAAGATATACTCTTAAAACTCAGGTGGCTTTTTAGTAAATAAAAAAATGACATCGGACGAATATTTTGTAGCACTCTGGATTCTACGAATAAAAAGCTACTCTTAGAAGGATTTCAGGGCAGAAACAATAATATGGTCGAAGAAAGGAAAAGACAGTCAGGTGAGAAGATGGAACAGTGTAATCTCTCAGATTTTACAGTTATTTCAGTGTCAGTGTCTATAGTTCGATGCAAATATCCTTCAAAAATTCATGCATATCTGAAGGAACAGATATTGCTATCTACAGGCGGAGGTAATATCGTTTTCGCAGTTTGCGGATACATTTCAAAATTTAATACGACTGTAAATTGTCAGCAGAGCCATTTCCTTCGTGCATGCTTTTGTGAAGTACATTTGCATCGAACTATGCAGACGCTGTCAAATACAGACACTGCACTAACTGCATATCACGCCAAAGCAAGGCAAACTGACGAGAAATACACTGTCTCTCTCCCTCTGCGGGAATAACACAAACGGTGTGCGAGCATCACATGACACTAGGACACAAGGAAGTGTGGATCGGTGTGCAACGCGTACAAGGATGGGGGAAGTGGTTAAGCCGACCACACACACGATAAGTGGGAAATCCGGGTTCCAGTATCCATCCGCCACGAATCCTCGTGTGTCTCTAGTAACCCATAGAGCTAAAGTAATATCGTATTCGTAATATGAAATCCGGTTTCCAGTCCCACACCAGCAAAACTTTCATATTTTTGATATTGTATGCGCGTTTTCCGAAGACATTTCACAATTCTCAAGTTTTCTCGACGTGACAGATTAATTGTGTGCTTCCAGATGTTCAAGCTCAGTCTCAGCTGTTTTTTCCGTTCTATTCACGATATTCGGCTACCGACTCTGTTCTCTTCTTCAGGTGCTGTGAGCTGTGCTGTTATGTGTCCTTGCTCCCTGGACTCCAACCATACTGTGAAATGTTCTCGGTCTCGCACCGTTAATTCTAGCTAATTGTGAGTTCGACTCCTGAGGCCCACTGCACCATTCAATGCTCTTTTGTTCTTCTGAATCCACAGCGATATTCCGTAAAACGCCAGTTCTCGCAACGGTCCTCGAAAACAGTGTGTGCATCGGATTCCACGCGAATGTGCCATGTACTACGTAGGGTAGTCTATCAGAGAAGTCGAGCAGATATGCAAGCAACACCAGCAACATACCCCACTAAAACAACGACCCAAATTAGCTGTCACCGAGCACTGCCAAAAATGTAATCCCGAAACGGTACTGTATATGAAGAGAGCAGCATCGAGGTGCAAACAGAACGTATCTGGGACAGCGCAATTAAGCAAACTATGGAAATAAAACTGTCGGAAGACCTAACAAACAAGGACAGAAGTTTCAGTTTAAAAAAAGGCTTGGGATCCCGTATCAAGATCTTGCTGCCCATCACATCCACCAGAGCTGGTAACCGTTTCATGGAATAGCAGTGATAGCTCACAAAAGAGCATTAAAAGTGCGTAACTAGAGTCGGGAGTCAAACGTAGCTATAAACAGCGACGCGAGACCAGCAGTAGGCCAGTGATTGTTTATAAGATGTAGTGGGGAGCGAGGTGACGCCTGACGCTCTAGATCAGAGTTATGTCGTGGTTCGCTTTCAGAGAGAGTTTCCAAAGAGGTGCAACAAGTCTCACGTCAAATTCTTCATTCGATTCCTGAGATCGCGTAGGCCTCAGTTTTTTAGTCGTTCTGGCGTACTGACAAATGTTTGATCGTTTTCGACGCATTACGGAACGCAATCAGAATGGAATAAGTAGGCACTCAAATGACAAAGCACACTCAATTAATTATTTTTTTCTAACCAAGAAGTCAAATACAAATAAATCCAATACAAAGAAGAAAAGCAGTTTCGTTTCGTTTTTAATACACAAAGAGAGGTCGGTAAATCCATGTATCCTAAACAATTAAATCCTATGCTAGTTTATATTCATAAAGGTAAGATTGATGCGCTTAATTCTGTTAGTGACGTAAACTTCCGGAAATACACCTATCACCGAGGTAAAAATAATAACAAAATGGCTCAAATGGCTCTGAGCACTATGGGACTTAACTTCTAAGGTCATCAGTCCCCTAGAACTTAGAACTACTTAAACCTAACTAACCTAAGGACATCACACACATCCATGCCCGAGGCAGGATTCGAACCTGCGACCGTACCGGTCGCGCGGTTCCAGGCTGTAGCGCCTAGAACCGCTCGGCCACCCCTAAAAATAATAACAGTGAAATCTGTTGGTTATTTGGTGTGTACTAAGTCGTGATGATCGTGTCACCGATGTAAACATCCTAGTGACTAAGGTGAACAGACTCCTAAAATTTAGATTAAGATAGCATTTTCCCCGTGGTCCGATTCTGATGAACATTTACTTTTTCGTGTCTGAAAACCAATCATAGCCTTTCAGCCCTGTACTGGGCCACGTCCAGGGTTCTTTCTTGTCCAGCCACAAATCATCGAGGTTGCATCTGTAGAGACAGTTTAGACATGTCAGAAGGTGTTGCATGTATTTTACAGTACCACAATTGCACTTATCGTCATCCGCGTTACCGTTACTCCACCCGACCATGTTTATTTTCACCGAGGCCACCCTTGTTCTAATGAGGTTCAAGGTCCTACACGTACTGCAGTTTGTTGTGGAACCGCCAGGCACTACCTGTGCTGGCGGATAGTCAGGTGGTGATTCTTCAGTGAAGTACCTTTTATGGAATCACAGTCGTCCAGGCTTCGCACTCAGTACCAAAGAGAAGATGTTGATGGTCGATGGTTCGAATCTCTCTGTGAATTCATGAGATGTTCTTCGGTAGCTGGGACTCCCGAGACCAGGAGTTCTGTAAATCTTTGGTAGAGGCACTAGTTTGATAAGCCCTGTTGTCATTCGACATGTTTCATTAATGCTTATGTCGACCGTCTTCGCGTAGATTCATCTGGTCTATATCGGTAGGCGAATTCAGCTGTAGAAACGCATAGTGCTTGGGCACTGGTTCTCAGGATAGTACATTCAGCTGCCTATTTGAGACAAGGAACGAGCCTCCAGAAGAACATTGAGTGGGATCCTGATGGAATAAAGCCTATAGGTTGCCCCAAGCTTCGCTCAATTTACCTGTGAACAGTGCATGGAAATTCGTCTAGTAATTTTGGAAATTACATACAAACAGTCATAACCTACTATATTCTGTTACACTGGCTAAACTCCCTGCAATCATTTTTTGGCAAATATTTATAATGTACAGACACGACGGTTTTAGTTTTATCTTTAGTCTAGATGAAGTGGTAACAACAATGCGGTACAATATCCGGAAGCACGCTATTAAGATGAAAGAGAGCTAGTTAAAGAGAAAGAAGGGGAGTCGAAGTTGTTACGTGTCCCGAATGGGGCGACACGAAAATAAATATCCGTTTACTTCTTGTGGAACTCGTGCATTGAAGGTTCCGTACCAACGTAATTACACTACTGGCCATTAAAATTGCTACACCACCAAGCTGATGTGCTACAGACCGGCAGGAAGAAGATACTGTGATATTCAAATAATTAGTTTTTCAGAGCATTCACACAAGGTTGGCGCCGGTGGCGACACCTACAACGTGCTGACATAAGGAAAGTTTCCAACCGATTTTTCACACACAAACAGCAGTTGACCGGCGTTGCCTAGTGAAACGTTGTTGTGATTCCTCGTGTAAGGAGGACAAAAGCGTACCATCACGTTTCCGACTTTGATAAAGGTCGGCCGGCCGCGGTGGTCTCGCGGTTCTAGGCGCGCAGTCCGGAACCGTGCGACTGCTACGGTCGCAGGTTCGAATCCTGCCTCGGGCATGGATGTGTGTGATGTCCTTAGGTTAGTTAGGTTTAAGTAGTTCTAAGTTCTAGGGGACTGATAACCACAGCAGTTGAGTCCCATAGTGCTCAGAGCCATTTGAACCATTTTGATAAAGGTCGGATTGTAGCCTATCGCGATTTGCACGAACAGTTCGATGACGATTGCAGCAGCATGGACTATCAGCTCACCACGGATGTGGCTACACTTTGACGCTGCATCACAGACGGGAGCGCCTGCGATGGTGTACTCAACGACGAACCTGGGTGCACGAATGGCAAAACATCATTTTTCGGAAGAATCCAGGTTCTGTTTACAGCATCATGATGGTCGCATTCGTGTTTGGCGACATCGCGGTGAACGCACATTGGAAGCGTGTATTCGTCAAAGCCATACTGGCGTATCACCCAGCGTGATGGTATGGGGTGCCATTGGTTACACGTCTGGGTCACCTCTTGTTCGCATTGACGGCACTTTGAACACTGAACGTTACAATTCAGATGTTTTACGACCTGTGGCTCTACCCTTCATTCGATCCCTGCGAAACCCTACATTTCAGCAGGATAATGCACGACCGCATGTTGCAGGTCCTGTACGGGCCTTTCTGGATAGAGAAAATGTTCGACTGCTGCCCTGGCCAGCACATTCTCCAGATCTTTCACCAATTGAAAAGGTCTGGTCAATGGTGGACGAGCAACTGGCCACTGTTTGACGGAATGCCCAGGCGTATCAAGGCCGTTATTACGGCCAGAGGTGGTTGTTCTGGATACTGATTTCTCAGGATCTATGCACCCAAATTGCGTGAAAATGTAAACACATGTCATTTCTAGTATAATATATTTGTCCAATGAATACCCGTTTATCATCTGCATTTCTTCTTGGTGTAGCACTTTTAATAGCCAGTAGTGTATATATACAGATAGTTCAGCCATTTCGGGAATCGAGAATTCAATTATTTTTGCCTGTTATCGATACCTATACTTGCAAGATATCAAAATAGATGACATAAAAGGGACGTATCTTTCTGGCTGCGTTGACGTAGAGGGTTAATTTTTTACACCGCAAAGTGATCTTGGACTTTAGTACGTAGTAAAAATTTTAACTTGGTCCTTTCACACATTCCTGAGAAGAAGGGGTCTTAAAACAAAGTAGATAGAAAGATGGATAACAACAGACAAAAAATTTTTTTCATGTGGTATAATTTAAAAACTTACAATTTTCGGATTTTTCCTTTACTTATGCTGAGAAACCTTGCTTTTTGCCATATTTCATGATTCCAGACTAACGGGATGTACCCTGCGAGTTTTCGAGAGTGAGTTTGCGAGTATCATAATATTTGACACAAATAGCCGTATCTTTAGACTTCATAAACTGGAAACCTTAAATTTTTTACATAACCAATGGACCATAGATGTTAGTATCCGGCCGGCCGGGGTGGCCGAGAGGTTCTAGGCGCTACAGTCTGGAACCGACTGACCGCTACGGTCGCAGGTTCGAATCCTATCTCGGGCATGGATGCGTGTGATGTCCTTAGGTTAGTTAGGTTTAAGTAGTTGTAAGTTCTAGGGGACTGATGACCTCAGAAGTTAAGTCCCATAGTTCTCAGAGCCATTTGAACCATTTGAATCTTAGTATCCGATCCAGTGTGGTCTCAGTTGTCTGTGACTGCAGTCGTGTGTGCGAGTTGCGTTTGCGTGAGTGTGTGTGTGTGTGTGTGTGTGAGTGAGTGTGTGTGTGTGTGTGTGTGCGCGTGCGTGTCTGTTGTTGACAAAGGCCTTAATGGCCGAAAGCTATAATTTTATGAGAATCTTTTTGCTGTGCCTATCTGCTATTCAGCATCTCTGCTATACGATGAGTAGCAACTTACCATCGCTAATATCGATATAGATTTTAACTTGATATGACTGTCCATTCCGGAAAAAATAGGGTCTTAACTAAAACTTCCTGGCAGATTAAAACTGTGTGCCGGACCGAGACTCGAACTCGGGATCGTTACCTTTCGCGGGCAAGTGCTCTACCATCTGAGCTACCCAAGCACGACTCACGCCCCGTCCGCACAGCTTTACTTCTGCCAGGACCTCGTCTCCTTCCTTCCAAACTTAACAGAAGCTCTCCTGCGAGCACTTGCCCGTGAAAGGCAAAGGTCCCGAGTTCGAGTCGCGGTCCGGCACACAGTTTTAATCTGCCAGGAAGTTTCATATCAGCGCTTACTGCGCTGCAGAGTGAAAATCTCATTCTGGAAACATCTCCCAGGCTGTGGCTGAGCCATGTCTCCGCAATATCCTTTCTTTCAGGAGTACTGGTTCTGCAGGTTCGCAGGAGAGCTTCTGTTAAGTTTGGAAGGTAGGAGACGAGATACTGGCAGAAGTAAAGCTGTGAGGACGGGGCGTGAGTCGGGCTTGGGTAGCTCAGTTGGTTTCCACCTAACCCGACTGAACAAAAGTTCCCCCAGGTTGACTGGTGTCATGTATGGCGCGCGGTGTTCGCCTGTTACCTTGACACGAATGTTCAATCTGTCTGGTACCTAACTGTCAATGGTAAGCAAATCAACCAATCTCGTCTTCATCGTATCCACCTCGCCCAATCACCTCTCTGTTCCACGTGTGGAGTGCCAGACAATGACGAACATCGGTTTGTTTGCGGACCGGCAGCGGAGGTATGGCAATTGATTCGTCGTATTGTGGCTTTTCTAACGCGGGACATTCAGGGTCGGATTACTCTCCTTTCATTATTATTTCCGGAACGTGACTATTTTCCTCTGACAAAGACCAATGCTGTGAATTGGATTCGCGGACATGCCATTCACTAGCTATTTGGACAAACTGTAGACTCTGTACTCGATTTTTGGACATATGTCAATGGCCATGATTATGTCGTTGTCCGTCACCCAATATACAGACAATTTTTCTCGAACTTCCTTGGGAGTGCTTTCCACGACCCGCCTCGCAGCTGGAATGCGTTAAGGCAAGAGAGAAGAAGGTTTCCTGTTTGAACCAATGAACATTTCTGAACAATTGAACGGAACACATCAATTTCGAGAAGACGTGACAACATATTACCAGCGGGGCGCAGAAGGCCTCTGATCAATTAGACAACAAAAATAAACAAAAAAAAAAAAATACAAATAAAAATAAAATTCAGAAAAAGGAACATTTTGTTTTGTTTGTAAGGGTAGCCCTAACCTTGAATTGCCATATTTCCCCTGGTATATAGGCAGCTCTCTGGGGTAGGTTTAGTCAGGAGCCAACACCTGAACTGGACCAGATTTTTTTGTTATAGGATGAAAAGTGGCGGTGGCACTTAGTTTCTTTTTTTTAGTTCCATTTTCCTAAGGGGCTTTAAAATAAGAGAGAAAAAATAATAAAATAAAAAAAGGGTAAGTAGACCGCTCGAGATAAGCGGGAAATCCGGATTCGAGTCCCAGTACAATAAAAAAATAAAAAAATAAAATTAAAAAGAAGTGGTAATCGTAAAAAAAAAAAAAAGTTGGTTCAGCACTTGCCCGTGAAAGGCAAAGGTCCCGAGTTCTAGTCTCGGTCTGGCACACAGTTTTAATCTGCACAGTTTTAATCTGCACACAGTTTTAATCTGCACACTCCGATGCAGAGTGAAAATCTCATTCAGGGTCTTAACTGTTGGATAGACCGGCAGATGGACAAAAAACGGTTGTACAAGGGTTCACTTTTTACCTACTGAGGTACGGAAACCTAAAAGGAACAACAGTAACAGCAACGCCTGCTGCGCGAGCTACGCGTGCGCGGCCCCTACCTTTGGGTGCACAGCACGGAGGCGGCGTCGGGACGCGCTGACGGCTCCGGCACGTCGTCGCCCGGCGGCGGCCGCTGCTCTCGCCGACTGGCGGCAACTCGCCCAGCCGCTGCCGCTGTCTCCACGTCGCGCCTACTTTTTAATTAACTGCCTGGCTGCTCGTTCGCGCTCTCGGGAAGCTCCTCTCGGCCCTGCGTTTAAAGACGACAGCGGCGCAATAAAGGGGACGAGGCGGCGACTGCTCGAGCCGGCCTGCCTTCTCCACGTACTGGCCTCCTTCACCTGAGGCAGCAGCGAAGTGCACCAGCGAGAGCTCACAGTGCGGACGTAGTTTCAACACGGGATAACTGCAAGACCTTTTAATATCAGGTACATAGAATACGTAAGGCCACTGAAGAGACAAATCGCCCACTCCATATACACCGATACGACATAAGTCATGGGATACCTCATAACATCGCGTAGGACCCCCTTTCGTCCGATGTGGTGCAGCGACTCAACGTAGCATGGACTCAAAAGACTGTTGGAAGTCCCCGGCAGAAACATTGACCCACGCTGCACCTAAAGTCATTCATAGTTGGAAGTGCCCGGCAGAAACATTGACCCATGCTGTCCCTATAGTCGTCCATAGTTGGAAGTCCCCAGCAGAATCATTGACCCATGCTGCCCCTATAGTCGGTCATAGTTGGAAGTCCCCAGCAGAATCATTGGCCTATGCTGCCCCTATAGTCGTCCATAGTTGGCAGTCCCCAGCAGAATCATTGACCCATGCTGCCCCTATAGTCGTCCATAGTTGGAAGTCCCCAGCAGAATCATTGACCTATGCTGCCCCTATAGTCGTCCATAGTTGGAAGTCCCCAGCAGAATCATTGACCCATGCTGCCCCTATAGTCGTCCATAGTTGGAAGTCCCCAGCAGAATCATTGGCCCATGCTGCCCCTATAGTCGTCCATAGTTGGAAGTCCCCAGCAGAATCATGGACCCATGCTTCCCCTATAGTCGTCCATAGTTGGAAGTCCCCGGCAGCAACTTTGACCCATGCTGCCCCTATAGTCGTCCATAGTTGGAAGTCCCCAGCAGAATCATTGACCCATGCTGCCCCTATAGTCGTCCATAGTTGGAAGTCCCCGGCAGCAACTTTGACCCATGCTGCCCCTTTAATCGTCCATAGTTGGAAGTCACCGGCAGAAATATTGACCCATGCTGCCCCTATAGTCGTCCATAGTTGGGAGTCCCTGGCAGAAACATTGACCCATGCTGCTCCTATAGTCGTCCATAGTTGGAAGTCACCGGCAGAAATATTGACCCATGCTGCCCCTATAGTCGTCCATAGTTGGGAGTCCCTGGCAGAAACATTGACCCATGCTGCTCCTATAGTCGTCCATAGTTGGAAGTCCCCGGTAGAAACATTGACCCATGCTGCCTCTATAGTTGTCCATAATTGCTTAAGTGTCGGTGGTGCAGGATATCGTGCACCAACTGACCCCTTAATTATGTCCCACAAATCTTTGATAGGATTCACGCTAGAACTGTCTAAAACTGTCTCCAAGAGGTTTAGTGCAACCAGGTGATCCTGTCAGTTCCATATAAACACAACACAGACCATTATGGTGCCACCAGCTTGCACAGTGCGTTGTCGACGACTTGAGCCCGTCGCTTCGTGGGGTCTGCGCCACACTCGAACAGTGTTGTTGTTGTTGTGGTCTTCAGTCAAGAGACTGGTTTGATGCAGCTCTCCATGCTACTCTATCCTGTGCAAGCTTCTTCATCTCCCAGTACCTACTGCAACCTGCATCCTTCTGAATCTGCTTAGTGTATTCATCTCTTGGCCTCCCTCTACGATATTTACCCTCCACGCTGCAGTCCAATGGTAAATTTGTGATCCCTTGATGCCTCAGAACATGTCCTACCAACCGTTCCCTTCTTCTTGTCAAGTTGTGCCACAAACTCCTCATCTCCCCAATTCTATTCAATACCTCCTCGCCGGCCGGTGTGGCCATGCGGTTCTAAGCGCTTCAGTCTGGAACCGCGTGACCGCTACGGTCGCAGGTTCGAATCCTGCCTCGGGCATGGATGTGTGTGATGTCCTTAGGTTAGTTAGGTTTAAGTAGTTCTAAGTTCTAGGGGACTGATGACCATCGATGTTAAATCCCATAGTGCTCAGAGCCACTTGAACCATAATATAATGGGAAACATACGTGTAATCGGATGAACTTTTATTAAATTTACAGTGTTATTTAGCTGCCTACAAATTTTTATTATCACAAATAATATAATATTCATAACTATCGACTACGCATAAAGTGATACTGAAAATGTATGCTTGTCCGTGATTTGAGAAATTTCTTATACCTGGAAGGCGCCCGAGACTACGTGTTACCTGCAAGTTTTGACCGGCACAGACGGCTTTCGAAAGATGTACAATTAACCGTCGCTTTCGACATTACGAGTACAAGTTGCAGGATGGTATTTTTCGTCAAAACATGGAGAACATAAAGTTACGAATATTATATTATTTCTGATAATAAAAATTTGTAGTCAGCCAAATAACATTGTAAATTTAATAAAAGCTCATCCGATTACACGTATTTTTCCCATTATATCAATTGTAATACAAATAGTAAAGAAAATGACTGTCTGACATCCGTTGAAATTCGTTGTTGATCCTTTCACTCAGTTTTTTTTTTTTTTTTATTGCAGAGGCCAACCAGCTCTCTGACCGAACACGCTTTTTTTTCGGTATTGCTCGTTGCGTTTGGTCTGGGCGGACGTCATAAGACATCCGTTCAAGTTGATCGTTGATTCTTTTACTCAGTTTTTTTTTTTTTATTACAGAGGGCGAGCGGCCCTCTGACCGAACACGCTGAGCTACCGTTCCGGCGTACTGCTTACACATTTGCCGGCCGGAGTGGCCGAGCGGTTCTAGCCGCTACAGTCTGGAACCGCGCGACTGCTACGGTCGCAGGTTCGAATCCTGCCTCGGGCATAGATGTGTGTGATGTCCTTAGGTTAGTTAGGTTTAAGTAGTTCTAAGTTCTAGGGGACTGATGACCTCTGAAGTTAAGTCCCATAGTGCTCAGAGCCATTTGAACCATTTTTTTGCTTACACATTTTGTTGTCCTAATGGAGTACTACGAGTGTACGAAGTTTTCAGTAAATCCGCGTTCCAAACGTGGTGGCCTCCCCTTGTCAGATCGGAACTTACCTGACCAGGTCACGGCTTTTGAGTCGTCTAGGGTCCAACCGATACGGTTACGAGCCCAGCAGTGAGGCTGCAGGCGATGTCGTGCTGTTAGCAAAAGTATTCGCGTCGGTCCCCTGCTGCCATAGCCCATTAACGCCAGTTTTAGCCACACTGTCGAAACGCATACGTTCCTCGTACGTCCCACATTGACTTCTGCGGTTATTTCAAGCAGTGTTGCTTGTCTGTTAGCACTGACTACACACAAGCCGCTGCTCTCGGTCGCTAATTTATGGCCGCCAGCCCCTGTCCTGTCCACGGTGAGAGGTAACGCCTGAAATTTCGTGTTCTCTGCACCCTCTTGACGCTGTGGATCTCGGAATATCGAATTCTCTGACGACTTCCGAAATTGAATGTCCCACGTGTCTAGCTCCAACTACCATTCCGTGTTCTAAGTCGGTTAACTCCAAGCGTGCGGTCATAATCACGTTACTGCACTGCCCTTTTGTATCTTGCGTACATGATACTATCGTCACCTCCATATGTACTTATAGCTGTCCCATGACTTTTGTCATCCCACTGTATGCAGATCATCTAATAAAAGAAAATCACCACCACACTGGGATAAAAACAGACATATCACTCTTGGACTATTGCAACAAAAGCAAGGTAATTCCCACACTACAGGAAAACTACTTCCCAGTGAAAACATGCTCAAATACCAAAACAGCAATGCCAGAAGAGCAATATTCAAACTAATCCATAGTTTACAATAAAAAACTATAGCAAATAATTGATAAAAATTTGACATACACTCGCACATGGTTCCCACCACCAACTCTCCACCCCCCCACCCCCCCCCCCCACTCCTCCAAGCCCACCCTCAATACCCCACCCCTCTCCTCTCTGCTCTCATCCTACTCCCTACAGCTCCCATGATCTATCAAGCAGCCCTAAACCACGTGAACGAGACCATGTGTAGTGTGCTACAGTATAGGTTATGTACAGTGAATTGAAATCTCGTCTGGCGAAGACCTCCCATCGCCTGGTGCAAGTCTTTTGATTTGACGCCACTTAGGCGACTTGCGTGTTGCTAAAGATGAAATGACGATGAAGACAACACAACACCTAGTCCCTGAGCGGAGATAATCTCCGTCCCAGCCGGGAATAGAATGCGGGCCCCTTTGCAGAACATTCCGCCACGCTAACCACACAGCTATCGAGGCAGACATGTGCAGTGAAATGCTTAAATGTGACCTATAAATTGAAGGAAACATTACTATTCGCATCTCGTACATACAAAACAAAACATGAGTACATGAAAATGCCTCCCCCACATGAACCATCGACCTTGCCGTTGGTGGGGAGGCTTTCGTGCCTCAACGACACAGATAGCTGTACCGTAGGTGCAACCATAACGGAGGCGTATCCGTTGAGAGGTCAGACCAACGTATGGTTCCTGAAGACGGACAGCAGCCTTTTCAGCAGTTGCAGGGGCAACGGTCTGGATGATTCACTGATCTGGCCTTGTATCACTAACCAAAAGGGCCTTGCTGTGATGGTACTGCGAACGGCTGAAAGCAAGGGGAAACCACAGCCGTAATTTTTCCCGAGGGCATGCAGCTTTACTGTATGATTAAATGATGATGGCGTCCTCTTGGGTAAAATATTCCGGAGGTAAAATAGTCCCACATTCGGATCTCCGGGCGGGGACTATTCACGAGGACGTCGTTATCAGGAGAAAGAAAACTGGCGTTCTACGGATCGGAGCGTGGAATGTCAGGTCCCTTAATCGGGCAGGTAGGTTAGAAAATTTAAAAAGGGAAATGGATAGGTTAAAGTTAGATATAGTGGGAATTAGTGAAGTTCGGTGGCAGGACGAACAAGACTTTTGGTCAGGTGAATACAGGGTTATAAATACAAAATCAAATAGGGGTAATGCAGGAGTAGGTTTAATAATGAATAAAAAAATAGTAGTTCGGGTAAGCTACTACCAACAGCATAGTGAATGCATTATTGTGGCCAAGATAGACACGAAGCCCATGACTACTACAGTAGTACAAGTTTATATGCCAACTAGCTCTGCAGATGATGAAGAAATTGATGAAATGTATGATGAGATAAAAGAAATGATTCAGATAGTGAAGGGAGACGAAAATTTAATAGTCATGGGTGACTGAAATTCAAGAGTAGGAAAAGGGAGAGAAGGAAACATAGTGGGTGAATATGGATTGGGGGAGAGAAATGAAAGAGGAAGCCATCTGGTAGAATTTTGCACAGAGAATAACTTAATCATAGCTAACACTTGGCTCAAGAACTATAAAAGGAGGTTGTATACATGGAAGAATCCTGGAGATACTAGAAGGTATCAGATAGATTATGTAATGGTAAGACAGAGATTTAGGAACCAGGTTTTAAATTGTAAGACATTTCCAGGGGCACATGTGGACTCTGACCACAATCTATTGGTTATGAACTGTAGATTAAAACCGAAGAAATTTCAAAAAGGTGGGAATTTAAGGAGATGAGACCTGGATAAACTGACTAAACCAGAGGTTGTAGAGAGTTTCAGGGAGAGCATAATGGAACAATTAACAGGAATGGGGGAAAGAAATACAGTAGAAGAAGAATGGGTAGCTCTGAGGGATGAAGTAGTGAAGGTAACAGACGACCAAGTAGGTAAAAAGACGAGGGCTTGTAGAAATCCTTGGGTAACGGAAGAAATATTGAATTTAATTGATGAAAGGAGAAAATATAAAAACGCAGTAAATGAAGCAGGCAAAAAGGAATACAAACGTCTCAAAAATGAAATCGACAGGAAGTGCAAAATGGCTAAGCAGGCATGGCTAGAGGACAAATGTAAGGATGTAGAGGCTTATCTCACTAGGGGTAACACAGATACTGCCTACAGGAAAATTAAAGAGACCTTCGGAGAAAAGACAACCACTTGTATGAATATCAAGAGCTCACATGGAAACCCAGTTCTAAGCAAAGAAGGGAAGGCAGAAAGGTGTAAGAAGTATATAGAGGGTCTATACAAGGGCGATGTACTTGAGGACAATATTATGGAAATGGAAGAGGATGTAGATGAAGATGAAATGAGAGATACAATACTGCGTGAAGAGTTTGACAGAGCACTGAAAGACCTGAGTCGAAACAAGGCCACGGGAGTAGACAACATTCCATTAGAACTACTGACGGCCTTGGGAGAGCCAGTCCTGACAAACCTCTACCATCTGGTGAGCAAGATGTTCGAGACAGGCGAAATACCCTCAGACTTCAAGAAGAATATAGTAATTCCAATCCCAAAGAAAGCAGGTGTTGACAGATGTGAAAATTACCGAACTATCGGTTTAATAAGTCACAGCTGTAAAATATTAACGCGAATTCTTTACAGACGAATGGAAAAACTGGTAGAAGCCGACCACGGGGAAGATCAGTTTGGATTTTATAGAAATGTTGGAACACGTGAGGCAATACTGACCCTACGACTTATCTTAGAAGAAAGGTTCAGGAAAGGCAAACCTACGTTTCTAGCATTTGTAGTCTTAGAGAAAGCGTTTGACAGTGTTGACAGGAATACTCTCTTTCAAATTCTAAAGGTGGCAGGGGTAAAATACAGGGAGCGAAAGGCTATTTACAATTTGTACAGAAACGAGATGGCAGTTATTAGAGTCGAGGGACATGAAAGGGAAGCAGTGGTGGGGAAGGGAGTGAGACAGGGTTGTAGCCTGTCCCCGATGTTATTCAATCTGTATATTGTACAAGCAATAAAGGAAACAAAAGAAAAGTTCGGAGTAGGCATTAAAACCAGGGACAACAAAAAAAAAACCTTGAGGTTCGCCGATGACATTGTAATTCTGTTAGCAAAGGACTTGGAAGAGCAGTTGAACGGAATGGACAGTGTCTTGAAAGGAGGGTATAAGATGAACATCAACAAAAGCAAAACGAGGATAATGGAATGTAGTCGAATTAAGTCGGGTGATGATGAGGAAATTAGATTAGTAAATGAGACACTTAAAGTAGTAAAGGAGTTTTGCTATTTGGGGAGCAAAATAACTGATGATGGTCGAAGTAGAGAGGATATAAAATGTAGACTGGCAATGGCGAGGAAAGCGTTTCTGAAGAAGAGAAATTTGTTACGATCGAGTATACATTTAAGTGTCAGGAAGTCGTTTCTGAAACTATTTGTATGGAGTGTAGCCATGTATGGAAGTGAAACATGGACGATAAATAGTTTGGACAAGAAGAGAATAGAAGCTTTCGAAATGTGGTGCTACAGAAGAATGTTGAAGATTAGGTGGATAGATCACGTAACTAATGAAGAGGTATTGAATAGGATTGGGGAGAAGAGAAATTTGTGGCACAACTTGACTAGAAGGAGGGATCGGTTGGTAGGACATGTTCTGAGGCATCAAGGGATCACGAATTTAGTATTGGAGGGCAGTGTGGAGGGTAAAAATCGTAGAGGGAGACCATGCGATGAATACACTAAGCAGATTCAGAAGGATGTAGGTTGCAGTAGGTACTGGGAGATGAAGGAGCTTGCACAGGATGGAGAGCTGCATCAATTCAGTCTCAGGACTGAAGACCACAACAACAACGACATGAAAATGGCATAAAACGAGTGTAAGTATAATAAACACTACCATTTATTTGAAAAGTAGATAACTTCAAAAAGTTGCAATGATCGCTACAGGCCTCCTATCAAAATATGTAAATTAAATTATTTTCTTTATGTTACGGAACACTCAAGATGTTTAGTATAAATAGACGAAATATGTTTGGTACACTTAAATAAAAAGAAATTTTTGTCTCATAACGGGTGTCTCTACTAAGACTCGTCAGGGCCATTTGTCCATTTTCTCTAGTGTTTCGACTGATATTTGTATTTTAGTTTTTGCAATGTGTAGCTGCTGTCAGCTCAAACAAAAACGCATCTCACACGCCTTTCATCCGACGTCCGGTGTCAATGGCAAGCGTAGGTTTGGTTCTCGTTACAAACAAAATAATTCTTAATGCGAAATTTTACGTGCCCATTCGATAGAGCTGTTCCAAACTAGTCCAGGGTGATTTTAGTTGTATTGATTTTAATTATATCGATTTGAATTAACAAAATTCAGATTGTGATTTTTTTTTGAGACACTGGATAAATGTTGTAATAGTCCGAAGTACCCTGGGTTGGTTTTTGACTCCCGGTTTTCCCATGTCCGTGAACCCGTTTGGGGGGTTAACATAAGTCGTTTTCCGGTGAGATTAGTCAACATTTTTCCAGACTGAAACTTCTGTCACCCAAATAAGGAGATTATGCTTGCTCTCCCTTACCATTTGAGAAAACACGCAGTTTAAAGGATGATATGCGCAAACTAACTTTAGAAACTAACTGAATAAACATGTATACAATCGTGTGGAAGAATTGAACAGTGCTGTGGTATGTCTGGTTCAAAGGCATCCTTTTGTCCCAGCCATACCAGGGGGCCATTGTACTGTTTCTCCTGGATGGACGGAGGGTTTAAAAAAATGTAAACTAAATATTACGATAAATAATCGACAAGTACACAGAAGAAGAGGAGATAGAACTATAATGGAGATGTTATTCCATGGACTCTTGCGCTTCTATGCATGAACTATCTTTCCTTTGTTTTTCGATTATATTATCTGCTTGGATTCGGACCAGAGGACGTTCTTGTGTAAAGCTCATCTTGCTGTACCAGCTGATAATGTAAGTTGTACTTAAAACCCTTAAAAATATAATGGTTATTTTGTCAAAAGAATTTGTGTAAGTGGTCAATTAATAGCTAGTGTGATACCTGGATTGTCTTGGTAGATATGGGCCTTAACAAAGAGTTTTCACTGTCAGGCGCCATCTTAGAAAAATCTTTAACATTTTTCTCTTAGCTCATCTACGAGACGTTCCGTCGGTTAGGACAATTAACTTTATTTCAGATCCCACAAAACTGGAGGCAGCTACTAATAATTTAACAATTTTATTTACAGATTTTCTTTATATAACAAGATAACATCCCAGGCAGAAAAGATCTGGTCACAGGATTCCGGTTCCATTATAGGATTTTATTTGTAGATGCTACTCTTGTTGTTTTATATTGGGGAATCGAGACGAAACCACGATAAGTTACGTATAACAGTAGTGTACATCGAACAGTCTTGGCAAATATTCTCTGGTGCAATAAGCACACGGCTTCTCACGAACCTGGAATAATATCCGTAGTGTTGGGAAATAAGAAAAGGACAATTAATTAACGGCGATTACGTAACTACCCTGAGAACTGAGCTAGTTTACTGAGTGCTTATAGACGTCGGGCTAAATTAAACAACATATTACACTGTTAATAATATTCCTACATTAGTTATTTCTCTTTTATGCTGAGCTATTGTATTAATGTGTGTTTATTTTTAATATAAGTCACGGCTCATATTTTATTTTATTACATTACACTAATAGTCACAAAATAATAAAAAATTTTATTTTATTACATTACAGTTCTCCAGGCTGTCCGGTCTTCTGCCATCCTCTTCAGGTCTGCATAATTTCGTCTTCCCTTTATGTCGTCTATCATCTTATATCTCCTTCTTCCTCTCAGTCTTCTCCCACAAACCAATCTGCTAGCAAGCACTCCCTTCTCAATGAATGCTCTAACCAGTTCTTTTTCCTTTCTCTTACAAAATTCAGCAGACATCTTCTCTTACCAACCCTTTCCAATACTCTCATTACTCACTCTTTCCATCCAGCTTATTCTCTCCATTCTCCTCCACATCCACATCTCAAATGCTTCTAACCTTTTTTTCATCATGTCTCAGCGTCCATGTTTCTGCCCCATATAGTGCCACACTCCAGATAAAACATTTGCCAAGCCTTTTCCTTAGTCCTTTATCTAATTTGCCACACAAGAGTCTCCTCTTTCTTTTGAATGCCTCCTTTACTATGGCAATTCGAGTTTTCACCTCCTGGTGACATCTCAAGTCTTCAGTTATTGTGCTTCGAAGATATTTAAACGCACTTACTTGGCTAATGGTAGATTGTCTTATTTTAATATTGGACAGTCTGCGTCTTGTACTGATGACCATACTCTTTGTTTTTGCTGTGTTTATTTGCATCCCATATTCCACACAAGCTTCATTCAGATCTTTCAGCATGTTATTCACTGTCCGCTCACTTTTTGCCACTAATACCATGTCATCAGCAAATCTTATACATTCTAATCTCTTACCACCAATACATATCCCTCTTTTCCCATCTAAGCTTTTCGCAATAATCTCTTCAAGGTATACGTTAGTACATACCAATAAAACTATTATCGTACTGGGCTAGTTTGGGACCACTCTACCGCATGGGCACGTAAAAATTTCGCTTTAGAAATCGTTTTGTTTGTAATGGTAAACAAACCGACGCCATCCGTTGACGCTGGACGTCGCATCAAGGATGTGACAAGCAGTATTTGTTTAAGCGGACTCCATCTACACACTGCAAAACCGGAACTGCAAATATCTGCCGAAACACCAGACAAAATGCACCTGCCGTCCCTTAGGAGAGCTACCCTGCGTATTAATACAGCATAATACACTCCTGGAAATGGAAAAAAGAACACATTGACACCGGTGTGTCAGACCCACCATACTTGCTCCGGACACTGCGAGAGGGCTGTACAAGCAATGATCACACGCACGGCACAGCGGACACACCAGGAACCGCGGTGTTGGCCGTCGAATGGCGCTAGCTGCGCAGCATTTGTGCACCGCCGCCGTCAGTGTCAGCCAGTTTGCCGTGGCATACGGAGCTCCATCACAGTCTTTAACACTGGTAGCATGCCGCGACAGCGTGGACGTGAACCGTATGCGCAGTTGACGGACGTTGAGCGAGGGCGTATAGTGGGCATGCGGGAGGCCGGGTGGACGTACCGCCGAATTGCTCAACACGTGGGGCGTGAGGTCTCCACAGTACATCGATGTTGTCGCCAGTGGTCGGCGGAAGGTGCACGTGCCCGTCGACCTGGGACCGGACCGCAGCGACGCACGGATGCACGCCAAGACCGTAGGATCCTACGCAGTGCCGTAGGGGACCGCACCGCCACTTCCCAGCAAATTAGGGACACTGTTGCTCCTGGGGTATCGGCGAGGACCATTCGCAACCGTCTCCATGAAGCTGGGCTACGGTCCCGCACACCGTTAGGCCGTCTTCCGCTCACGCCCCAACATCGTGCAGCCCGCCTCCAGTGGTGTCGCGACAGGCGTGAATGGAGGGACGAATGGAGACGTGTCGTCTTCAGCGATGAGAGTCGCTTCTGCCTTGGTGCCAATGATGGTCGTATGCGTGTTTGGCGCCGTGCAGGTGAGCGCCACAATCAGGACTGCATACGACCGAGGCACACAGGGCCAACACCCGGCGTCATGGTGTGGGGAGCGATCTCCTACACTGGCCGTACACCACTGGTGATCGTCGAGGGGACACTGAATAGTGCACGGTACATCCAAACCGTCATCGAACCCATCGTTCTACCATTCCTAGACCGGCAAGGGAACTTGCTGTTCCAACAGGACAATGCACGTCCGCATGTATCCCGTGCCACCCAACGTGCTCTAGAAGGTGTAAGTCAACTACCCTGGCCAGCAAGATCTCCGGATCTGTCCCCCATTGAGCATGTTTGGGACTGGATGAAGCGTCGTCTCACGCGGTCTGCACGTCCAGCACGAACGCTGGTCCAACTGAGGCGCCAGGTGGAAATGGCATGGCAAGCCGTTCCACAGGACTACATCCAGCATCTCCACGATCGTCTCCATGGGAGAATAGCAGCCTGCATTGCTGCGAAAGGTGGATATACACTGTACTAGTGCCGACATTGTGCATGCTCTGTTGCCTGTGTCTATGTGCCTGTGGTTCTGTCAGTGTGATCATGTGATGTATCTGACCCCAGGAATGTGTCAATAAAGTTTCCCCTTCCTGGGACAATGAATTCACGGTGTTCTTATTTCAATTTCCAGGAGTGTATGTCAGTAGTGTTTGGCGAAAAGAACGGCTCCTTTCCTCTAATGAAGGGAGAAGGAAGGAAGGTTAGGTTTTAACGTCCCACTGAGATCGAGATCCTTAGAGATGGTCGTTTCCGATTCTGATGGAGATGATGAGTTAATGTTTGATAATTCGTTTGCGGAATTCTGAAAATGGAACACACAGTGGAATTGATAACCTCGATGTGGACGATGCTGGAAGCCGAAGTGAAGAAACCATCCCTGAAGCTCCTCACATACCTGGTAAGGAGTATCCTATCATCACTGGGAGAAGGCGATGGAGCTTTGTTCACGTGCTTGAATATAACCATGAACTGTTTGACAAAATACGAACTGACTTCCTACTCATGTTCCCATGGTTTACAGGATTTATTAAATTATGTGAGGTCTCTACCAGGTGGTACTACAGTGACGTCATTGTCACAGAAAGACCGAGAGATGCTGACATCTTGCATAGCAAACTTCCTGAGTTCTCAAAGAGATATCCTGGAGAAATTCTCTTCTGGAGAGAAGACGGAGACCACTTCCACGTCATTCACGACTGTGTCTACTCCTGGAGGAGATGCAGATGTTGGTTCCGAAATGATGCATTTATTTCCTCCAGAGTTAAGAAGCTCCACAGACGGAAAAGAGAAATTGCAACAATGTCAGATATCGACTGGCTCAATGTACTGTCATACGAGGTGTGGCTAGAAAAAAACCGGACTAGTACTGGTGAAACAATACAACGAATGCAATATGGCTGAAAGTCGCGTGGCCTGTCACGTGACTCTCGCTCCGCCTACTGCTCGAGTTTCATCTGCCTCCTGCACTCAGTCTGCCCGTGGCGTCTGTTTTAAGTAGTTGACGTTTTGTCTGTGCGTCGGAAAATGTTGAGTGTACAGAAAGAACAGCGTGTTAACATCAAATTTTGTTTCAAACTAGGAAAATCTGCAAGTGAAACGTTTGTAATGTTACAACAAGTGTACGGCGATGATTGTTTATCGCGAACACAAGTGTTTGAGTGGTTTAAACGATTTAAAGATGGCCGCGAAGACACCAGTGATGACACTCGCACTGGCAGACCATTGTCAGCAAAAACTGATGCAAACATTGAAAAAATCGGTAAACTTGTTCGACAAGATCGCCGTTTAACAATCAGAGCAGTGTCTGAGTTAACAGGAGTTGACAAGGAAAGTGTTAGGCAGATTCTTCATGAAAGTTTGAACATGAACAAAGTGTGTTCAAAAATGGTTCCAAAGTGTCTCACAATTGAACAGAAGGAACGCCAAAGAATGATTTGTTCTGACATCCTGGAAAACATTGAAAGTGATCCCACCTTCTTACAAAATGTTATTACTTGCGATGAATCGTGGTTTTTTACTTACGATCCCGAAACTAAACGCCAATCGATACATTGGAAAATTCCTGGTTCTCCACGACAAAAAAAAGCACGAATGTCAAAATCGAAATTCAAGGCAATGATGATTGTTTTTTTTTGACATCAAAGGGATTGTGCACATTGATTGGGTACCAGAGGGACAAACAGTGAATCAGCATTACTACATTAGCGTCCTGGCTACCCTACGTGAGCGAGTACGGAGAAAACGGAACGATTTGTGGAGGAAAAAGTCATGGATCCTTCACCAAGACAATGCCCCAGCTCACAGTGCGTTGTCAGTGAAGACGTTTTTGGCAAAACACAACATTCCCATCTTAGATCATCCACCCTACTCACCTGATTTGGCCCCCTGTGACTTTTTTCTTTTCCCTAAAGTCAAGTCAGCTTTGAAAGGAACTAGATTTGAGACTGTTGAAGCAGTAAAAGAAAAAGCGACGGAAGTAATGTATGGACTCTGCAGCATTGCTATGAACAGTGGAAAATTCGTATGGAGCGGTGTAGAGACCGAGGAGGAGAGTACATTGAAGGATATACTTGAAAAAAGAGACAGCATTGGTCGTATATTTTTTACTATTGCAAAATCGATTTTCTGTCACTGAGTGACCATCTTCAGTGCTATATTGTATAACTTAAATTGGGATGCACTGTTGTCACTAAGCTTACGGCAATCACGGCTCAGTCTATGTGATTGCCGTAAGCTTAGTGACAACAGTGCATCCCAATTTAAGTTATACAATATAGCACTGAAGATGGTCACTCAGTGACAGAAAATCGATTTTGCAATAGTAAAAAATATACGACCAATGCTGTCTCTTTTTTCAAGTATACCTGTTATCTGGTCGTAGTGCACAAGACAACATGGAGTCGCCAATCAATACATTGAAGGAGATAACATGAAATTGTAAATAATTGTAAATAAAAGTTTTTTCCAGCATCAGTCCGGTTTTTTTCTAGCCGCACCTCGTACCTCTATGTGCAAAAGGGGTATGGCCGCGGACAAATTTGGATTAGAGGAGCCATTAAAAGACTACCTTATCCAGCTGAAATTGTACGATGGGAAAGTTGCCTTTCAGGATACCAAACAATACTGGAAGGGGAAAGTAGTCGATCTGATGGTGATAGCGAACTGAGGCACGCAAATAATGCACAATGTAAACAGTCTCATTCGAGACGCAAATAGATCATTACAGGAAAAGGGTGCAACCCGACAACAATCGCGCGCCAGGTTCTTTCCGTACTAATTCAGTACAATTGTATACCACCTGAGAACATTACAAACGTGCTTCCAATTGATCATGGTTACTTCATGAATTTTATTGATCCTAAATTTAAAAGTTTTTTCGATATGGGATTAGAGTTATACAAGAAAACCATTAACGATTTAGATCTTAGGGGAACTGAATCACTTTTATGTTCCGGTTCACAGGATAGTATATTTTATGCTACCTCTAACAATGTGTGGGAATATTATTATACTTCGGGCGATTCTTTAACCTAGTTAAACACAATTCTATTATTCCAATGTGAAGATGACAATGATAAAGCTACAGAATTTTTGTTAAATTTGGTTTCATGGTTCAATAAGAATGGATTGTATTATTGGAGTAATGATAATTATGTACAGTCAAAAAAGTTAAACACTTTGTGTATTGTGGGTCCTCCAAATAGTGGTAAAAATTGGTTCGTTGATTGCTTTGTATCTTTAGCTCTTAATGTTGGTCATATAGGTAGATGTAATAACAAAACAAATCAATTCGCAATGCAAGATGCTGTTAATAGAAGATTAATTGTTGGCAATGAAATTAGTATTGAAGAAGGAGCCTTAGCAGATTTTAAAAAAGTGTGCGAGGGAATTTCATGTGACATTACAGTGAAGTATAAAGGCTATGCTGGTCCCAAGGTCCCCATGGCGCCTGTGGCTGTGGTGCTGTGATGGTTGGCTTTTCAAGCCGGCTATCTGGGCAAGCACCCACGCCAGCAAAAGGTTGGCGACAGAAAGAAATCGCGCGTCATCGGTCACAGCCATTTGCGCTATGCAGTGACAGATGTTGCTGTTTCGTATATAAATGCAGAAACTAGTAACATTTATTTAGTCAGCACAATGTCTTGGTTAAATGAATATTTAAGCACGGGACAACATGGTGTGAGAGGTCCGAGCAGATGTAATTTAATGTAAGAGATCCAAGCAGATGTAATTTATATGTATTGCTCATGCGCTGCCTGCGATATGCAAGGTAGAAGAGAATCGCTGACCAGAGAGTAGTGTTGACTGCAGTAGGCACTGTGTAGCTGTAGTAGTAAGTTGCTAGTCTGCGCAAGTCTGCAGTCTGCTCTGGTGTATCATGTTGGCTGGGCCGGTCGCGGTGCAGCGATGCCGGAACCTGAGTGTTATTGTATAAGGTAAAAAGCAGCCTCGCGCATATCTAGTAATGTTATGTGAACTCTCATGTAAATCTTTTAAAAATGTCGTAATAATAGTCTTTGTCATACACTCCTGGAAATTGAAATAAGAACACCGTGAATTCATTGTCCCAGGAAGGGGAAACTTTATTGACACATTCCTGGGGTCAGATACATCACATGATCACACTGACAGAACCACAGGCACATAGACACAGGCAACAGAGCATGCACAATGTCGGCACTAGTACAGTGTATATCCACCTTTCGCAGCAATGCAGGCTGCTATTCTCCCATGGAGACGATCGTAGAGATGCTGGATGTAGTCCCGTGGAACGGCTTGCCATGCCATTTCCACCTGGCGCCTCAGTTGGACCAGCGTTCGTGCTGGACGTGCAGACCGCGTGAGACGACGCTTCATCCAGTCCCAAACATGCTCAATGGGGGACAGATCCGGAGATCTTGTTGGCCAGGGTAGTTGACTTACACCTTCTAGAGCACGTTGGGTGGCACGGGATACATGCGGACGTGCATTGTCCTGTTGGAACAGCAAGTTCCCTTGCCGGTCTAGGAATGGTAGAACGATGGGTTCGATGACGGTTTGGATGTACCGTGCACTATTCAGTGCCCCTCGACGATCACCAGTGGTGTACGGCCAGTGTAGGAGATCGCTCCCCACACCGTGATGTCGGGTGTTGGCCCTGTGTGCCTCGGTCGTATGCAGTCCTGATTGTGGCGCTCACCTGCACGGCGCCAAACACGCATACGACCATCATTGGCACCAAGGCAGAAGCGACTCTCATCGCTGAAGACGACACGTCTCCATTCGTCCCTCCATTCACGCCTGTCGCGACACCACTGGAGGCGGGCTGCACGATGTTGGGGCGTGAGCGGAAGACGGCCTAACGGTGTGCGGGACCGTAGCCCAGCTTCATGGAGACGGTTGCGAATGGTCCTCGCCGATACCCCAGGAGCAACAGTGTCCCTAATTTGCTGGGAAGTGGCGGTGCGGTCCCCTACGGCACTGCGTAGGATCCTACGGTCTTGGCGTGCATCCGTGCGTCGCTGCGGTCCGGTCCCAGGTCGACGGGCACGTGCACCTTCCGCCGACCACTGGCGACAACATCGATGTACTGTGGAGACCTCACGCCCCACGTGTTGAGCAATTCGGCGGTACGTCCACCCGGCCTCCCGCATGCCCACTATACGCCCTCGCTCAAAGTCCGTCAACTGCACATACGGTTCACGTCCACGCTGTCGCGGCATGCTACCAGTGTTAAAGACTGCGATGGAGCTCCGTATGCCACGGCGAACTGGCTGACACTGACGGCGGCGGTGCACAAATGCTGCGCAGCTAGCGCCATTCGACGGCCAACACCGCGGTTCCTGGTGTGTCCGCTGTGCCGTGCGTGTGATCATTGCTTGTACAGCCCTCTCGCAGTGTCCGGAGCAAGTATGGTGGGTCTGACACACCGGTGTCAATGTGTTCTTTTTTCCATTTCCAGGAGTGTATAAAGTAATTTCTAACAAGCATTCATTTCAATTTAAAGAATTTACTAATTTCTTCAATGCATGATCATTCCTATTGTTGCAAAAGAAAAATCTGTTGCTTCCTTTGATAAATGACAAATCTATCGGCCAGCATTGCACAGAGCTGTGCCGGAAAATGTTTTGGTAAGAGCAGATATATTCGCCGTTTTTATTGAGGTAAGAATTTTTTGCTTTCTTATTCAGAATGATCTTACAGGGCCATGACGCAGCACTGCTGTCGTCCAAAATTTACAAGGTTACTGAATTTATTTTTTATTACGAGGTTTAGGAATTTTTCTGTTTCGAGCTTACATTAAATGAAAAAAGTATTTTGTGGGTACATTAAATGTGAATGCATTTCTGTACGGAGATTATAAATGGAAACCAATTTTGTTCTGAGGTTACACTAAAATTAGAATCACTATCCATATTTTTTTTTTTTTTTGGGGGGGGGGGGGGAGGTTATAATGGTTCAATACAGTACGACGGAGGAACTTTATATCCAGGACCAGTGGCCCGCATCTCGTGGTCGTGCGGTAGCGTTCTCGCTTCCCACGCCCGGGTTCCCGGGTTCGATTCCCGGCGGGGTCAGGGATTTTCTCTGCCTCGTGATGGCTGGGTGTTGTGTGCTGCCCTTAGGTTAGTTAGGTTTAAGTAGTTCTAAGTTCTAGCGGTCTGATGACCATAGATGTTAAGTCCCATAGTGCTCAGAGCCATTTGAACCATTTTTTGACCAGTGGACGACATTGAAATGGCGGAACGGGGAAACGTTTTTAATATTAATAGGAGTAATAGTATAAGGACAATGTTTCGCAAAGATCCAGCATACAATGATTTAGACGAAGGAGTTGTTGAATTTGAAATGGAGCCAAGGCCAAAAGAAGACGTAAATACTGGATTGCGCCAGCATCGTCCATATCAGTACGGCGAAGAAGGTCATACAGCAATAGAAATAGATGCATCTGAAAATACGCCAGTTTTATCTGGGGCAGCTGAGACAGCAGTTGATGGCGCGACCTTAAGCACCTCGTTATCTACAGGTCAAATAGCTGGAGCTGCTGGTGTAACAGCTTTAGCAGGTGCAGGAGTAGCGTACGGCGGTACAAAATTAGTTGAAAGAGTAAAAAATAAAGGATTAACATTACCTGGTAGTGATTACGTGGGACCTGGAAATCCTATAAATATAGATGCACCACGAAGTGGAGCTGATGCCATTGCTAAAGAACACGACGTTGGGTACGAAGGAAGCTCGGGAACGTTTTTTTACGGAAGAAGAATTTAGACAACGAGTGCAGCAGTTGGATGCTAAAGCCATTGTAGACTTTGCTATTGATTGGAGTCATACGCGCAATTGGCATTCTTTTGCAGGAAAGTACAGACTGAAATTGAAAACAATTGTAGAAATGAAACTTGACAAAGTGTTATACCCGAAAAAACCTGACTTCAAGGAACATTTCCGTAACACTCACGTGTAGATCGAATCTACTGGTAATAAATCGAACAGCACGCTTGAGAATTGTTTCGATTTCTTGCCGACCGTTGTGGCCGAGCGGTTCTAGGCGCTTCAGCCTGGAACCGCGCGACCATTACGGTTGCAGGTTCGAATCCTGCCTCGGGCATGGATGTATGTGATGTCCTTAGGTTAGTTAGGCTTAAGTAGTTCTAAGTTCTAGGGGACTGATGACCTCAGATGTTAAGTCTCATACTGCCCAGAGCCATTTGAACTCTTTGTTTCGATTTCTTCCTATAAACTGACTTGGCGGGGATCCCGAACCCAAACACTCGAGCTGTATTCAAGAATGGGTCACACAGTTGTTCTTTATAGATGAGCTAGACTTTCCTAGAACTCTCCCAATAAACCGAATTCAACAGTTCGCCTTCTCTGCAACCATCGTTACGTGCTGGTTCTATTTGACGTCACCTTGGAGTGTTATTACCTTGCAACGTTATGCTTAGATATTAGTCGATGTTACGCTGTCAGACGTCACATCTGTAGTACCGCATTTGAGCGTCATACGATTATTTTTCCTACTTCTCCGTATTAATTTACATTTTTTCACGTTTAAATCAAGCTGCCATTCATCACACCATAAATTCTTTCCGTATCATTCTGCGTCCTCCTAGTCATTAAAGATGACACTATACCGTACATCGCAGCTTCATCAGCAAATAGTCTCAGATTGGTGTTCACACTATCCGTCAGATAATTTTTGTATATAGAGAACGAGAGGTCCTCACACATTTCCCTGCAGAGCTCCTGACGATACCTTTGTCTCCGATGAACACTTACTATCCACGATAAGATTCAGACGTGTAGTCAGCTACTGTAAATTTCTGTGTTGTCTGACCCATTGAAGGCGTGCCGCTTTATCTGCCATTATGAGAAATGACTTTTAGCGAGGTACCCAATGAGCCGTTCTTCTAGCGGCTTTGATTATTGATTTCAGAGACATCTCGCTAAAAGGACTGTTGTCGTCATGGAGGAAAATGGCACTAGAAACTTACACTTTGCCGCGCGGAGTGGCCGCTCGGTTTGAGGCGCCGTGTCACGGATAGCGCGCCCCCTCCCGCCAGAGGTTCGAGTCCTCCGTAGGAATGGGTGCGTGTGTTGTTCTTAGCATAAGTTAGTTTATGTAGTGTGTACGTCTATGGACTGCTGGCCTCAACAGTTGGTCCCTTCGGAATTCACACACGTTTGGACATTTGAACGTTGCTTTGTTGCCAGAGAAGCCATATTGGACGCCCCAAAACATTAGACAACTGCCGGCCGTTATGGCCGAGCGGTTCTAGGCGCTTCAGTACTGCTACGGTCGCAGGTTCGAATCCTGCCTCGGGCATGGATGTGTGTGATGTTCTTAGGTTACTTAGGTTTAAGTAGTTCTAAGTTCTACGGGACTGATGACCTCAGATGTTGAGCCCCATAGTGCTCAGAGCCGTTTGAACCATTAGACTACTGTTTACGATCGCTTCTTGTTCTTAATTTCTGTCATGTGCACGTAACTGTTGTTTTAAATAGTAAGCATTACAGCACGTTCGTGAATAACGAAGTGTCAGGAAGGCAGTTTCGCACTTTTTTTTCTGCTCTTAAATGCATATTTGATGCAGAAACACGACACATTTAGCCTCGATAATATAATTTTGTTTGTATTATACATTTCTTATAAACAAGAAGAGAAGTACGCCATGCGAAAAAGTTGCTTTCGTAATCAAGCATGTTCCTTAATATGGGCTGATAAAACCGATGTTCGGTCTATATCATCTTTTCGAAAATACTGAGAACATATTTATTTATTTTCCATCAGATCCAGATAGTTCCTTCTCACAGCGTTCACCAAGAGAACTTTTAGAGTTGGTCTGATAGGAAATCTAAATCCGAGTGACACAAATAAAACCACTACAGTAAGAGTAATCAGAGCAACCGAAATCAATTATATAAAAGAAAATATTACATGTACAAATTGCTCTGCGCCAAACAGAAGGTACGCAAGTACTTCCTCAATTTCCTCACATTTCGGTGTGTATCCAACGCATATATGTGCCTCAATGGGGAGATTTGATTCCAAATCTGAGGCAGCATTTCTAGTGGATGGCATAGCACTGGAGATCTGAAAAGCTAGTGTACATTTCTTACAACCTCAATCAACACACCATCTACTGTTTGTGATCCTACTCAGTCAACCATCGCCTATAAACCAGTTGATATATCACCGAACATCTGGCATGGCATCGAGATAGACTGCATTACAAATACTGAAGAAATATCTAGCGGCGGCGTCGTGAGTTACAAATGCCAGCTGCATACCACGTTCCTTAGCCGATTCACTTTCTAAATTCGGTAATTTTATTACGATGTTGCACCATCGGCGAGGTTTTACTGCACTGTTGGTCTGATACTATACACTCCTGCGATCCCCATCTATATTCCGTGTCACGGTATTTGTCGGGAAAAAAATCACTTCATTCAGAGGTAATGCCATACATCGGTTTATAAAGCCGGTATAGCTTTTAACATGGATACTTGTATGCACCTGTAGAACCAAGACCACTTGTGATGGTAATATGGTTGGGTTTTTTAACATCTGACGGTTTGTAAGACGATTACACCTCTCTTTCTAAGACACAGTGGTACCACTCGCAAGAAAAACTTATGAGACATGTCCACCCATCGTTGATTTTAGATCAGTATTATTTCGTATCGTCAGCAATCAGTTATTGATGAAGTATTATACTTAGTAGTAGGGGATGTGTGATAGGTTCGCTATGAGCATCAGGTTTACAAATTATGTGTTTGTGTTCCGACATGTGCAAAGGAAATGACTAGGTCCAGTCGTAAGGAAGGTATGGATTTGATGTGGAATACTGTGATAGCAAAAGGAAGAGTATGTCAAGTCGTAAGAATGGTACAGACATTTCTATTTCCAAAGACACAGCCGTCAGCAGGGTGTATTTCCGATACTTCGCTCATTGTCGAATGTCATTCAACTGAATCATAACATTTAATTGTAAGCATAGCGATCAAATATATAAGTGACCAATATCACAGGATGATTCTGTCAATGCGTGCTTGGTGTGGTGGCGGTGGTTGCCTTGGGGGGGGGGGGGGGGGGAATGATTCACGTTTCCCGCTAACAGCGTGAACCTTCCGAATGGAGAGGCCTGTTGCAATGCAGGGATGTAGTTGACTTAACCATATCATCCTCTAGATGGCCGAATAGTTGACTAATACTTAATGAGTGCTGGACAGCTTTCGTGATCGCGTGTAAATTTGAGAAAATTCAATATAGACATGTATTTGTGCTGGACCATAAGTCCCTTCCATGTGAAATGTCTGATTGACTGCTTCTTCACATTTCCCTTCTTTACTTGGTTGAGAGAAGATCGATTGTGATGTGTGTTGAGCGCATCCAGCAGGTGAAAGATGGGTGGAGGACACATTTGCTGGTTCTCTAGACATGAGAAACACCTTAGTTGACTTTGTAAATTATAAGGATGATTTGGAATCTGTTATACCACCGACATTGGTATTCGCGAGTGGAAATACGTTTCCTCTATCTTTTCCGAGTTTTCACATAAAGGTCTTTGCAAATGGGATAAGTTTCTCAGTCAAACATAAAAATCTATACCGATTTTGCTGGTAAAACTAAATGATGAAGGACTTTGTCTGTTTTCATGGCAAGAGGACATTTATTATCGTCACAAATGTTTTTTTTCATTTTTTTTTAATAGTTGCTTTATTATAGGAGTCGAGATGATGTTAAATAATACGGCGCGGAACAGCGGGCGAGCTATGAGATAGGTCCCAGCTGGAGCGTCCTGTGTGATGTTAAACAAGTGTTTTCCATCCCTAGAATGGCAGGCCTATTGGAGGCTTTAGGGACCTGTCTAGCCTGTGACAGCTCATCGCCACAACAGCGCCTCCTAACCATAATGGACAGCTGCGTCACTACACTTTAGACGACCAAGGTGCACTTGGGAAAGCCGCCCTTTTATCTCCTACCTGCTTTTGTGTTGGAGAAGGACCACCGCTTCAGGCGGACGGCAGCCAGCACGTGTTGCAAAGCTGCTGGCAGAGTAGATCCCTCCCTCGGTCTTTCCATCCTGTAGGTGGCTTTTTGGTAGTTTGTAATTGTACACGGAGGGGAACGTACATTCAACTACCACCCCCTCTACAGTCTTTTAGGAAAACGATTTTCCCCAGTACATGTGCTGCATTATGACCTGTTCAGTATGAGTGCTGGTTTCTTTCACGACAATTTCGAAGTGAATTAGAACTGTGACGCATTTTTTCCGTAAGCTGTGATAACGTGTATTGGCTTCGGTTACCTGGGCTGTAGGGTGATTTTTAGTGGGCGTGGGTAGTGAACTCGGACATCGAAAAGCGATAGATGCTATATTCTTGCAGGTAATATACTTTTTAAACTCCTCTCTGTCCAACACCAGCATCTCGTTAATTGAACGTATTTCCCACCAAAGAGAATAATGATAGTGCCTCAAATCCCAGACTATTTCCCCCGGAAGCTTGTAGGTGTAGGGTGAGTTTGAGTGTTTCTGTCGCTGGTTTCGAGTGGTATTGCAAAATTTTTTCCCAGCAGGATAACACCATTTGTATGGTATCGTTAGTTTTTGAGCTGTACTGCGATTTTAAGCCGTCCTTGTGCAGCACTGTTGATACAGTTGTGTAATTAGGACTGATATGTGTGATTAATTACATAATTAGGATGTTTAATGTTTCAGTTTCGCGACCAAAATAAATAAAGTGCACTAACCTAACCTTCCTCTCCCGCATCTGGACAGTTTCCATGTGTTAGGAGGTGCCCTTAGGCTTTCCATCCAGTAGAATTAGGGTTCGAGTTGCTAATACATTGCGTTTCTTATGTGCACTGAATGTTTGTGCACTGCATTATTTTCGAGTGTTTAAGCATTGTGAGCCTGTTTGCATCGCATGACACATGCATTATTTCGGTGATCTATGAGTAGTTGCACGTGTGTATGCTGCGTACTGGATTATTTGCGTAATTTACGAGTTATTTGCGTCTCTGCACATTAGTGTAATGCATTATTTACAAGTAGTTTCCAGGTCTTTAAACTGTATATTGTGACCCCAAGCAAGTCAGGGCGATTATTTTGTATCACCATAATAAATAAACTAGGTGAAATCCATCCCTAAATAAATTGTTCCAAAAATTAATAAAGTACACTCTTTCCTCTCTCCAGCAGCCCAGAACATACTGATCCCTTTTCCCGCCAATTTTCCCTCCACACTGTCGGAGGGATGAGTAGGCTGGGGCCCACTTGAAGCTCAGAAAAAACACGAGACATCATCATGATGCTGTGCTCCTATGGACTGAACTACACGAACACCTCACCTATCGTGACGGCCTCTAGGAATGAACTCGCCAACTAGTTCAGTTCTTTGTTCTGGTGGATCGGAGGCAGTTGTCTCTTGTGTGGTAAGAGCTTATATGACAATTCCAGACAATTCCAGCAGAGACAGATGTTTCCATGCATTGTGTAATGCATCTTTAATGCTAAGCATTTATTTGTAGGACTGTATTGTTCCTCAACATACACTCCTGGAAATTGAAATAAGAACACCGTGAATTCATTGTCCCAGGAAGGGGAAACTTTATTGACACATTCCTGGGGTCAGATACATCACATGATCACACTGACAGAACCACAGGCACATAGACACAGGCAACAGAGCATGCACAATGTCGGCACTAGTACAGTGTATATACACCTTTCGCAGCAATGCAGGCTGCTATTCTCCCATGGAGACGATCGTAGAGATGCTGGATGTAGTCCTGTGGAACGGCTTGCCATGCCATTTCCACCTGGCGCCTCAGTTGGACCAGCGTTCGTGCTGGACGTGCAGACCGCGTGAGACGACGCTTCATCCAGTCCCAAACATGCTCAATGGGGGACAGATCCGGAGATCTTGCTGGCCAGGGTAGTTGACTTACACCTTCTAGAGCACGTTGGGTGGCACGGGATACATGTCGACGTGCATTGTCCTGTTGGAACAGCAAGTTCCCTTGCCGGTCTAGGAATGGTAGATCGATGGGTTCGATGACGGTTTGGATGTACCGTGCACTATTCAGTGTCCCCTCGACGATCACCAGTGGTGTACGGCCAGTGTAGGAGATCGCTCCCCACACCATGATGCCGGGTGTTGGCCCTGTGTGCCTCGGTCGTATGCAGTCCTGATTGTGGCGCTCACCTGCACGGCGCCAAACACGCATACGACCCTCATTGGCACCAAGGCAGAAGCGACTCTCATCGCTGAAGACGACACGTCTCCATTCGTCCCTCCATTCACGCCTGTCGCGACACCACTGGAGGCGGGCTGCACGATGTTGGGGCGTGAGCGGAAGACGGCCTAACGGTGTGCGGGACCGTAGCCCAGCTTCATGGAGACGGTTGCGAATGGTCCTCGCCGATACCCCAGGAGCAACAGTGTCCCTAATTTGCTGGGAAGTGGCGGTGCGGTCCCCTACGGCACTGCGTAGGATCCTACGGTCTTGGCGTGCATCCGTGCGTCGCTGCGGTCCGGTCCCAGGTCGACGGGCACGTGCACCTTCCGCCGACCACTGGCGACAACATCGATGTACTGTGGAGACCTCACGCCCCACGTGTTGAGCAATTCGGCGGTACGTCCACCCGGCCTCCCGCATGCCCACTATACGCCCTCGCTCAAAGTCCGTCAACTGCACATACGGTTCACGTCCACGCTGTCGCGGCATGCTACCAGTGTTAAAGACTGCGATGGAGCTCCGTATGCCACGGCAAACTGGCTGGCACTGACGGCGGCGGTGCACAAATGCTGCGCAGCTAGCGCCATTCGACGGCCAACACCGCGGTTCCTGGTGTGTCCGCTGTGCCGTGCGTGTGATCATTGCTTGTACAGCCCTCTCGCAGTGTCCGGAGCAAGTATGGTGGGTCTGACACACCGGTGTCAATGTGTTCTTTTTTCCATTTCCAGGAGTGTATGTTCAAGCGTTAATGCTCTCTTTCATTCTTCATGCAATGAGCTGTGGATGCAGTCCTCAGCTGAATGACTGCGTGTAATACAGCTATTAAAACACACCCTGTCTGGCACCAACATCTCACTAATTGAATACATGCTCCTTCCACGCCGACAGCTCAACAAGCAGTGGTATCTCGGCCTCTTGTGGCGGTAACACCACACCAAGCCGCTACTGCTGTAGGTAGGTAATACATTTAAACAAATTTCAAGAAATTTAAACAAATTTAAACAAACTTATACAAATTTAAACAAATTATATTCAAATTGAATGACATCTTGAGCAGTGCCTAGTGGGGGCAACACCATACTAACTCCACTCAACAGCAGGAGTAAGCTCTTAGAGCAAAAGCCTCTCTGATAACACACACACACATGCATCACATCACTTTAGTTCTCTCCCAACAAACACACCATAATGGTTCTCATGAAACATTCAAAATTAGCACCAATGCAAACAGAAGCAAAATGATGTACAAATGGGTAGTGACAAACATTTAGCGCTCTACATGGGTGTGGATATGTGTTTGCTCAGGGATCGTTTTATGTAAAATACATGTGAAGAGAAAAGGTGACAACAGGCCAGAAAATGTAAGTACAATGACGTACACAATCCAACTTCCCATGTAACATTGGTTTTCGCAAGGGGTGAAACACAACAGCATTTTCGAAATTGTGTATCAAACTGTAATAGCTCTTGAAGACAAAAACATGGTATCAGGCTACTATGTGTCCCAAGCAAAGCATTCATTTGCATTCCTGTGCAAGCTGGAGTTTTATGAGGTGTGCAGAAGCACATTAACTGTGATGCATTCATATTTAAGCAACAAAAAACAGTTTGTCTCACTCAGAAACGTAAATTTCTCCTTCATGGAAATCGGCACAAATGTTCTACAAGGATCTGTTCTCGATCCGTTCTTCTTCATTGTAGCAATCAATGATTTGCCTAATGACATAGCACATTCTGTCATATGTTATGCAGATGATACAACGCTAATTACCACACATTGGAGTATCTCAGATCTGAATAGGATAACAAAAGAAACTCTTGATACAGCTTGGACTGGTTTGCACCTAATAAACTCCTGTGTAGTCTCGATAAAACCAAACAACTCCAAATGCGAATGTCTAATGACATAGAAAATAAGTAAGTAAAACATTTAGGTATGTACATTGACTCCAAACTCCGCTTGGAAGACCATATCAATCCTGTATGTTAAAAAAGTATCTTGGGTGTCAAACTTCATTTTGAAGTGAAGGGATTTAGTGAGCTAAGATTATCTTAGAGTGACATATTTTAGACTATTCCAGCCACATATGTCATATAGTCTGAGTGTGTGAGGACACACTCCTCACATCAAGAATATTTTAAAAATACAAAAAGTACATCTGGCTATTAGACCACCCGTTTTACCATATTAACGAATTCTTAGCGATGTCTGAGGAAGACATTAGCATTTAACAAATTTTTCCATAATCTACTGTATCATTAAGTGGTGTTTTTATGTTTTGTTTAAATATGCTTCTCAGTTTTGGATAATTACATCCCATATACTCTATCTAGTTATTATTGCACAGTATTTATACCATACCACATTGTAGTACAACTTTGGATACTAGCTCCTAGAAATCTTTCTGTAGCATATTTTATTATTGTGCTGAATAATATCAATACTATGGTTAACTTACTTAAGTTTATTTTATTATTATATACCTGTATGTATTACCACACTCTCTATTATCCAACAATGATGAAGCCCATTTCACTGTAATGATCAATACTGAATAAAGGTTCTTGATTCTCGATTGTTGATGAATAAATATTTAAAAATAATCTAATTTTATTTCAAAACTAGTACATTGCTTCACAGTTGATTTGCAGATGAAATCTTCTCAAAACGACAAAAAAGGCAAAAAAAGCTGACACATAAAAATCCATTTATACTAGAAATGAAATTGTGAGGCGAGGAGTGGAAACAAAAGAAACAGAATGTGCATGTTATAGTTTTTAGGCCTATAATAGATAAACGACCATGAACTGTGTATAATATTTTCAGAAATAAATTTAACGCATAGACAATGACATATAGGTGTTGAAACGTGTCTTGGTAAATAAAAAGAAATACGTGTTTTACTTAAGGTGGAGTGTTAAGAAACACAGATCAAAAATTCAAATGTAGCAATTTTTCCAAGACCCTTTCGGTTAAAATAGTTTTATCATTTGTATTACACGGCTGTCAGGGTGCTCCTTTCCTATCCCAGACATACTGTGAAACATAACAGGTCAGAATGGAAAGCAAATTCAATAGATCGTTACCACAGCTCTTAGAACAGAATAGAATAAAATAGAATCTTCACATGTGTTTTGGTATGTTTTGCATACAGTTGGCTTCATAAGTGTGTTGAATACCTAAAATAAAAATGGCTCTGAACACTATGGGACTTAACTTCTGAGGTCATCAGTCCCCTAGAACTTAGAAGTACTTCAACCTAACTAACCTAAGGACATCACACACATCCATGCCCAAGGCAGGATTCGAATCTGCGACCGTAGCGATCACATGGTTCCAGACTGAAGCGCCTAGAACCACACGGCCACACCGGCCGGCTCCTAAAACAATAAAATATAATTATATAAATATGCATGTGTAGGACAAGTAGATACATGTGCTAAAATAATAGTGTTAATAGAACCATACAGTGGTATTATACTGTGTTAATACAATAATAATAACAACAATAATAATAATAATAGTAATAATACATTATATTAATCACATATTATATGACAAGATGATATATCATCATGTGTTAACCTAAGTGCCATGTAGAAAATAGCGTAAATGCTTATAGATTACTGTCACTTCATAATGTAGTTATTGGCTAGTTACTGTATATCTCCTGTGTGTGACTGTTTAGAAATTCACCAGTTGATGAGTATGGCATACATTTGACTCACACTTCCATGATATGCTGAAAAATATTCATTGTTAATATCAGTCTTGAGAATGGAAGACCTAGGTTAGTATTATTTCGAGTTGGGATCTTAACTCAAAACTGCTTATTTTTTTCTTTGGTATATAATAAACAGTTGTAGATATACATACTAGACAGTTCATTATCTTATGTTCTTTAAAGTGTTTTTTGCAGCTTTATCTTGGTGCATTGTTAATTAAGGGGTAGCCACTGCCCCAATTCCAATTTTGTTATAAGAATGTAATGGATTTATATTGCATATTACCTTAGTACACTAATTGTGTCTTGTGCTGCCACTCCAAATTAGGCAAAGAATCAGATAATCATTAGCTTAGAAAGATAAAGGGTTATGAAGTACTAACATTTCAAATCCTTAAAATTCGTTCAATTGGTGTGATCATCTGAAATTGTCATGTTCTGTTTTAAATAACATATACTGAAAATGTATTATACCTAATCCCTCACTTTCGTTTATCGACCAGACATAAAACAATGTTTGGAATAATACACTCCTGGAAATGGAAAAAATAACACATTGACACCGGTGTGTCAGACCCACCATACTTGCTCCGGACACTGCGAGAGGGCTGTACAAGCAATGATCACACGCACGGCACAGCGGACACACCAGGAACCGCGGTGTTGGCCGTCGAATGGCGCTAGCTGCGCAGCATTTGTGCACCGCCGCCGTCAGTGTCAGCCAGTTTGCCGTGGCATACGGAGCTCCATCGCAGTCTTTAACACTGGTAGCATGCCGCGACAGCGTGGATGTGAACCGTATGTGCAGTTGACGGACTTTGAGCGAGGGCGGATAGTGGGCATGCGGGAGGCCGGGTGGACGTACCGCCGAATTGCTCAACACGTGGGGTGTGAGGTCTCCACAGTACATCGATGTTGTCGCCAGTGGTCGGCGGAAGGTGCACGTGCCCGTCGACCTGGGACCGGACCGCAGCGATGCACGGATGCACGCCAAGACCGTAGGATCCTACGCAGTGCCGTAGGGGACCGCACCGCCACTTCCCAGCAAATTAGGGACACTGTTGCTCCTGGGGTATCGGCGAGGACCATTCGCAACTGTCTCCATGAAGCTGGGCTCCGGTCCCGCACACCGTTAGGCCGTCTTCCGCTCACGCGCCAACATCGTGCAGCCCGCCTCCAGTGGTGTCGCGACGGGCGTGAATGGAGGGACGAATGGAGACGTGTCGTCTTCAGCGATGAGAGTCGCTTCTGCCTTGGTGCCAATGATGGTCGTATGCGTGTTTGGCGCCGTGCAGGTGAGCGTCAGAATCGGGACTGCATACGACCGAGGCACACAGGGCCAACACCCGGCATCATGGTGTGGGGAGCGATCTCCTACACTGGCCGTACACCACTGGTGATCGTCGAGGGGACACTGAATAGTGCACGGTACATCCAAACCGTCATCGAACCCATCGTTCTACCATTCCTAGACCGGCAAGGGAACTTGCTGTTCCAACAGGACAATGCACGTCGGCATGTATCCCGTACCACCCAACGTGCTCTAGAAGGTGTAAGTCAACTACCCTGGCCAGCAAGATCTCCGGATCTGTCCCCCATTGAGCATGTTTGGGACTGGATGAAGCGTCGTCTCACGCGGTCTGCACGTCCAGCACGAACGCTGGTCCAACTGAGGCGCCAGGTGGAAATGGCATGGCAAGCCGTTCCACAGGACTACATCCAGCATCTCTACGATCGTCTCCATGGGAGAATAGCAGCCTGCATTGCTGCGAAAGGTGGATATACACTGTACTAGTGCCGACATTGTGCATGCTCTGTTGCCTGTGTCTATGTGCCTGTGGTTCTGTCAGTGTGATCATGTGATGTATCTGACCCCAGGAATGTGTCAATAAAGTTTCCCCTTCCTGGGACAATGAATTCACGGTGTTCTTATTTCAATTTCCAGGAGTGTATTATGCTTATCAAATGTTAGTAATAAACTGCTGGAATTACAAGAGGGTTTGGTTACTATGGGTTTTGGTAGCAATTGTGGCAATGTATGGGGAAATGTAAATAAGAAAAATTTTCCAAGAGGCAATAAGTTAGATCCTGTTGATTTTATTTACAGTATAAACATAATTTTGTATTTGAAATGTATGATACGTTTAAAATTAGATTTTTACAAAAGTTCGTTGACGGGAAAGCATTATCTTGGGCCAGTCAAAATATTAGCACAATTACGACTTTTTATGAGTCTGAAAAAATTTTTAAACAAGTTTTGCTCAGAGAATAAGCAACCTAGACTCAAACTGTAATTCCTAAATGGGCCAAATTTCAGGGGAGATAGTGGTTGGATGAAGGATCTCTGTGAATGGAAGTTAAAATCATTGGTAAGTTTGGATAAGTCACTGGATGAGCTGATTGAGATTTATGCCTTAACGAGGAGGTTACCAAACAAACCTTCTGGATGGATCTAGTAGGCAAAATGTACCAGCAGAAGAGACATTGAATAATAATTACGTTGAATATAGAACTGTAAGATTAACAGGCTATGTAAAGTGGTGGGGAGTGGGTTGTGAAACCATAATTGTTGAAGCTGAAGGTGTTGAAACTGAGGATCATATACTGAAAGGAGAAGAAAACAAGACAGACAGTATTTGTGAGGAGAATATTGAGAGTGTTAGAGATATTTCTACTGAGGATAATGAAGAATGGAGACAGACATGTTATAGATAACAAAGTCAATAGAGAGGCATTATGCCTGTTACATACTATATTTGACATATTTGACCACCCACAGAGTGGCTCCAGGGACACTCTTCTGAGTTTAAACACTTCTGCTGGCCACCAAGCTCCCCAGACATGAAGATTATTGAGCATATCTGGGATGCCTTGCAACATTCTGTTCACAAGAGAGCTCCACCCCATCGTACTCCTATGGATTTATGGATACCACAGCAGGATTCGTGGTGTCAGTTCCCTCCAGTGCTACTTCAGAATTAGTTGAGTCCACACAATGTCATGTTACGGCACTTCTACGTGTTCACGGGGGCCCTACACGAGATTAGGCTGGTTTACCAGTTTCTTTGGCTCTCCAGTGTACTATTATTAAAACTACACTTTCATTTTGGGCATGGCGAAACAGTGATAGCATAGATTTAAAACTGTCATGTATCCACTAGAACATCTTCAGTCTGCATACCACGACAGAAACGGAAATTCATATTATGTGAACCATTTGAAAATACAGCTTAAAGTGGCTCAGTAGACTAGTACCAGAATGCAAAACATTGACAGTAAATAAACAAAGATTGCAGAACAAGTTGTACAAGTGGCACTTGTGCATAAATTGCAAATCACACATCTGGTAGCGTAAAATGCTTTAGCCAAGCAGAATCATAGAAGAGCGGGACATTGGAGAGTCCTTAAAATACTTTTGGGTCAGCAGATCATTTGGGAAAAAAACAGTGCTATACCAGGAAAAGTGGTGTTAACGGATGCTCCATAATATGTCATACTTGAGGAATGATGCTGTTCACAACACAGTGATTGTCACTACTAGTACACAATACTTGAAAAAGGAGTAGCTTATCCTGAAACTTCGGGTTGATTTGGCAGTAGTGCAAGAAGAGTTAGCAATTTTGCATGCTGCAGTCAGCAACAGTAATGTTAGGTCTAGGCCAGAAGGCTCGTCAGCCTTCCAGATCAGTGGAAAGATCCAGAAGATGTTGCAAGGCTCATTTCTTCAGTCTAGCTATGTCCAACAGTTTCAGTGCTTTGGATACTAAAAAAGAGGCCTTCACATTTCTGACTGCTACGGTCGCAGGTTCGAATCCTGCCTCGGGCATGGATGTGTGTGATGTCCTTAGGTTAGTTAGGTTTAAGTAGTTCTAAGTTCTAGGGGACTGTTGACCACAGATGTTAAGTCCCATAGTGCTCAGAGCCATTTGAACCATTTGAACCTTCACATTTCTCAATAACTTCCAAAGCATTCTGACAGTACAAGTTAAGCATGTGAAGAAAAGTTAAGCAAAGGCCAAAAATGTCTTATTGGTGGGTAGTAGTCAGGAGACAGGTATATCAGAACTCGGTAGCTCAGATGGTAGAGCACTTGCCCGCGAAAGGCAAAGGTCCCGAGTTCGAGTCTCGGTCAGGCACACAGTTTTAATCTGCCAGGAAGTTTGATATCAGCGCACACTCCACTGCAGAGTGAAAATCTCATTCTGGAAACATCCCCCAGGCTGTGGCTAAGCCATGTCTCCGCAATATCCTTTCTTTCAGGAGTGCTAGTTCTGCAAGGTTCGCAGAATAGCTTCTGTAAAGTTTGGAAGGTAGAAGACGAGATACTGGCACAAGTAAGGCTGTGAGACCGGGCGTGAGTCGTGCTTCGATAGCTCAGATGGTAGAGCACTTGCCCGCGAAAGGCAAAGGTCCCGAGTTCGAGTCTCGGTCGGGCACACAGTTTTAATCTGCCAGGAAGTTTCATATCAGTGCACACTCCGCTGCAGAGTGAAAATCTCATTCTGTATGTCAGAACTCGTTCATAACTTTTTGGGAAGTATCTTTAAGACAAGTGCAGGGACCATTGACGCTGATGTCACCTAAGGTTTAGGTTCTTTGGTGTAGGATCTTGGAAAAGAAGATCTTGTATTAATAATAGGGAGTGTGGGTAACAGCTTGGACCATAACCTTCATTATACAACAGAGGATGACGTCAGGCACATTGCTGAGAATGTTCTTCACACAAATGTGAAGATAATGTCACTCTTTGAAGAGTATAATAAGCCATGGATGAAGCATGCTTTGGACAGTCTTACAGTCTTAGTGCAGAGCTTGGAAAATAGCTCAGGGGGGAGGGACATTCACACTTGGGTGTGACTGATGCATCACCCTTACTCAGTCAGATCACACAAAGCATGGTTTGTATCTGTGTGCTTGGGAAGAGGCTACCTACATGACTAATTGCCAGAAGTATCCAGTCTGATCAAAGCAGTCTTCATGTCATAACAGTGTTCACTAGGCCTTTTTGGGGTAAATACATCTGAAAGACAGAGTTTCAGAATGAATATAGCTGTTACAGATAGTAGTAAAACTAAATTCTGCAGCTTTGACAAAGTCAAGGACATTAAAGGAAATGCATTTACAGTCTTCCATCAAAACACCAGGAACCTACCAAATAAAAAAGATTAATTTCTCATTTCCATTCATAAAAAAGTAAAGGCTGATGGAATTTCAGCATACCTGTTAAACATAACAGAATGTCAAATGGAAATCATCTTAAACGTGCTGTAGTAGCATGCATCCACAAAACTGGAGATAAACAAACCATCTATAATTACAGACCTATATATGGTAACCCCTTCCAATCTTTTCAACAGTACTTGAGAAAGTGGCCTATGATAGAAAACTACCAAATTTCACTGAGCAGAACTTGTTAACCACCTCTCAGTTTAGTTTTTGTAAAATCTCCAAAAAGAAGAAGGCAATATAAGACCTCACAAATAGAGTACTGACAGAGCTAAATGAGAAAAATTATCCTGTTGGTACATTCACCTTGCCATAGCCTTTGATTGTGCAGATCACAAAATTTCACTTAAGTCTTGTGACATTAGTGGCATCCCTCCTGAATGGATGGAATGTTACTTCGATAACAGAAAGCAGAGAGTCTTCTCAACTCCTTAACAGCCTTTACCTTGAGCATAAAAACAACTTCATAATGTAGGCACGTAACATATGGAGCACTTCATGGATCAGCTCTGTGCACACTATTATCTTCTAATGATTTTAAAAGACAATTCAAAACTGTAATGGTTGCTGAAGATGTAAGCATAGTAATCTAGGGTCCAAACTCAAACCTAACAGACACAGTTCAGATAACAGCTGAACAGACCTATGAGTTTTTCATAGTAAATACTTTAAGTCTCAATCTCACAAAGTCTCATATTACAGAATTTTAAACAAACAATAAGCCTGATTACCTGTTAACACCAGAAGTAGGTATTAGTGCTCATACACTGAGTGAAGCAGTGCGCATTATTCCTTTTGCTAGAGTTGGATAACACGTTAAAGTGGTGTCAACACATGTATAAATGAAGAAGCTCAGTTCAGTGTGTTTTACTACGAGAAACATCTCCAATTGTTCAAATGGTTCAAATGGCTCTGAGCACTATGGGACTTAACATCTGAGGTCATCAGTCCCCTAGAATTGTGTTGAGCTAAAGACAAGTGTGTTGGCGTATTTTGCATATTTTAATTCTCTGCTGACTTGTGGGATTATCTCCTGGTGCAGTGCACATAAAATAAATAGTGTACATAAATGAAATGTTTGATGGACAGAGTTTGTTATAAAATTGTACAAGTAATAATGTACTATAAATAGGCGTCTGTATCTATATGAGGAAAAAATATTTTGTTTGAGAAATACCACTGTAATCAAGTAAATATTTCAGATAACTAGCAGCTGTATAGCAAAACTAAGAATGCAGCAGCTTTTCTTTTTTGTTTTTTTGTTTTTTAAAGTAAGAGGTCTCTTACTAACTTACTTGATTAAATTTATACTGTGTAAGTGTGAATAACATTGCCAGTATGGTGATGGTGGTAGTTTATTGTTAAGACAGTATAGAGACTATGTTTTCTATGTCCTTGTCTTGAATCTATCCACATGTTTGAAGTTTCTCCTTGATGTAATCTACAAAATACAATGAACAAATGACAGCTTCTTTTATCATCTTGCCTTCAATTTCCTTTAGCTCATGTGGGATGCATCTTCACTGAATTTAAACTTCTTGGAAAATTACAAAGTTAATGAATTTAATATTTGTGTATGCAATCTAGGATCTCAAAAGGGAATTGCTGCTTCTGGAATTATCATTTATAATTGTTTAAGTTTACAGATCACCAATAGGAAACTTTGAGATGTTCTTAGAAAAATTTGAATCTTTGTTATGTCACCTAGCAGACAAAAGAAAGCACATGATAGTCTGTGGAGATTTTAATATAAAATTTTTGAAAGATTTAGAAATGAGAGGTCTTCCACTTGAATACTAAAAAAATTCAATTAAATGTCAGTTACACAATAAATCACACAAATTTAAAGATCATTGATTCAGCTACATATGTATGCATTGCAATTACAAACATCTTAAATTGAGACCATCACATAGAAAATGTTGTGTGGAAGACAAACCAGAGAATGTGTTGTATTGGCAGAACATGTAGAAGATGCAGTGAATCTACTAAGTGACTGCTTGCCCCACAGTTGTCTAGCCTCTTCTGGAATACTTCTGCATGATATGGGATCTTTACCAGATAGAGTTAACAGAGGACACTGAAAAAGTTCCAACAAAAACAGGTGAGAGTGTCATGATTATGATAAGCTAATTGAGGTGTCAGTAATTAAAACAACAGCCTTTTTCATTCTGACAAGATCTCTTCACAAAAATACAACCACCAACTCTCCTCACCAAAGGCAAAAATATTTTGTTGAGTCCCACATACACAGGGAGAAATCACAATCTTTATAAAAATAAGAGAAATCTTTGAGAAGAAGTCTGAACGTGGCTGTATGATACCTCTGCCAAGCACTTAAGTGTGAATTGCTACTAGTCATGTAGATTTAGATTTGGAACACTTATAACAAGAGTTACATTGTTCATTTCTCTACCATGATTACACAGAATGTCATAACACTAACAGACAATATTTTTGTAGGTGAATACTTACTGAGTGATATAAATGATTATTGAGTACTGAATGGCTTCTCTGACACTGATGTACTAGTAGCCATAGTAAAGAACTTACCCAACTACAAAGAAGTGTCATTGAGAAAACAGATTTTCTGAATTGCATAGATGGGAACCCTCCCTGCAACATATCTTTCATTTTAAAGTTTGCTATTAAAGTTATGTATCTACTTTTCAGTGGGTCCTCTTTGTGGTGAGTGGTAGGTGGGATAGTACACAGTGAAAAGAAAGTTACACTTTTGATCATTTTGTGAAGATTATTTCTTACAGAGCAAAAGATTTGTATTTATTTTAAAGAACAATCCTTCATTAACATTTTGGAATGAAATAATAATAATTTGGCAGCTAGTTAACAAATGAACTTACAGTGTAGAAAAAGCACTGCAAATGTTGCAAAACATACTGCATATAGCACAAAGTGACAGAATTGTCATTTTTTACATTTATTAACACTTGAAAAGCTTATATCACTCATAAAACATAAATATGTATGTTAAATACAATTACAACAAAAAGATACAGTGAACATGAAGTCTACCAAAATTGATTTGATATCTAATACAATTTGATAGTCTCTTAGCAGTCATGGGCAACATTGGCAGCAGAATCAGTGCATTGTCCTTATGTGATATACAAACAATTTCTTCTGCTTATCAGAATACAAAAGCTGTTTTTTTTTTTTTTTTTTTTTTTTTTTTTTTTTTTTTTTTTTTTTTTTTTTTTTTGCAGGTAGGAGACCTCATATTAATCATCACCGTCTACTAACTTCAACAATTCAGCTACAAAAAAGTAAATCAATTGGAAATTTTATCACCAATCACAACAGTCCAGTGTAGATTAAAAATATCTAGGTATGAACACCCACATGGTCTATTGGATGCACCTCACCTTTGTCACATTTATCATCACTTTCACTTAAAGGCCAGTGTAGATTAAAAATATCTAGGTATGAACACCCACATGGTCTATTGGATGCACCTCACCTTTGTCACATTTATCATCACTTTCACTTAAAGGCCAGTTTAGATTAAAAATATCTAGGTATGAACACCCAAATGGTCTATTGGATGCACCTCACCTTTATCACGTTTATAATCACTTTCACTTAAAGGCCTTTCTCTCAAATTTACTTAGTCTTCTGCTTGTTGGGTCTCTGCATACATTTTTTCTCTCTTTTTCCTTTTCCTTAAACTTGTTCTTCAAAACCCATTTTCTCACACACTGACATCAATATGATACTTCTCCCTTTTGAATATCTAGTTGTTTTTCTGGGAGGAGCTTTTGGAAACTACAAAACTCTTTCAGTGATGTATATGATTTGCTTCTGCTACAGTTATAACTACATAAATTATAACTAACTGCCTCAACATTTTGCTTATTATCATCTGAAGTGTTTTGAGTGGTCACACATCACAATGATTTTACTGTATTAGACAGATAATAAAAATTTAGAAAGCAGTCTGAAACCACAGACATTAGAAAATATAATTCATCAAATATGTTGATGTTGAGTGGATAAATTCCACTTTTTCTGAACCCACAACTTATTTGGGGTCACTGGCTTAAATTTCAATATAACTCAATCAAATGCAGTCAGTGACTCAATAAAGTTTATGGACTTAATAAAAAAGATTGGTTTGAATGTAAACTTCATGGGAGTCACTAGAGAAAATGATAATAAAGGAACCTGTATTGATAATATTTTAACAAATTATAAATCTGATGATGCAAGGAAGCTCTGTGTAAACTTTGGACTTTCAGACCACTTTCTCCTTTTTACTGAAATAACTAATACAGATGAACCAAGCACTAGAAAAACTTATAGCAAAGAATACTTTACTCTTGAAAATTTTAGATTGTTCTGCTATAAATTTGAAGAGGTGGAGTGGCAAGTTCCACCTGATATACCAACCTCTGCACATTTTAACATTTTTTAGAAAATTTTGTACCCGTATTTAATGAAACATTTCCAGACTGAGTGAACCACTCAAAAATTTCAAGTAAGTTAAATTGGATCACTGCTGGAATAAAAATATTGAGCGGGAAAAAATGACAGCTACACAATGAACTGAAATAGAATAAAGATCCTGTTTTCATTACTTGTGTTAAATGGTATTAAAACATTTAAAAAGTAGTGAAAGCAGCAAAAGAAATTGTAAGTAATAAATACACTTTGGCTCATGAAGGCAGATCAGAGGCAGTATGGTCTGTCATCAAATCAGAACTAGGAAATAGAACTGACAGCAAAGATATTTCCAAAATTAATGTGGGAAATAAAGTTGTAACAAATCCTGCTGAAATATTAGAATTATTCAGTAATTTTTTTACATATGTATCAAAATCAGATGTAGATGTAGATGCTTAAACAGAACAAATATCTTTAGGTCAGAAGGCAGAAGAATACTTTAACAAATGTGAGAAAATTTCAGCCAAAGATGTAGAGAAAACTATATTGCAGTTAAAACACAAAAATTATGCAGGCTGGGATGTCATACCTACCAAAGTAGTTAAAGCAGCTGCCAGGATAACAAACCACCACCATTTGCTCAATAATTAATAAATCACTTGAAGAAGACCACTTTCCACATATCCTAATGTACACAGAGGTAAAACCTTTGTTTAAAAAAGGCTCAATGGAAGACATGTGAAACTGCAGCCCACTCTATTCTTCCAATTTTTTTCAAAAATATTTAAAAATTGGTAGTAATGCAAATCAATATAACTTTCAAAAAGTTGAAAGCACAAATGAGCCATCATTAATGAAATCACAAAATATATATATATATATATATATATATATATATATATATATATATATATATATATATATATATATATATATAGGACAGGTATACACTCGCACACACACACATATCCATCCACACATACAGACACAAGCAGACATATTTAAAGACCAATATATATATATATATAAAGACCAATATATATATCTGTTCAACCTTAGATAAGTCGAGAAAGGTTGTAAGATTAGTCTGCAGCCTCAAAAAGCATTTGATTGTGTAAATCACCACTTGCTCATGTATAAAATGGATAGTTATGGAATAGATTTACAAGGTTTCATACTGGGTCCAATGTAATTTCCACTTTGTGTAAACAACTTTCCCTAAACATAAATTGACACTCAGCTTCATTCGCCAATGGTACTTCTACCCTTACTGAAGGCAGTGACTCAGAACAAATTCCCTCAACTGTCTCATTTACGTCTACATCTAAATGGATACCCTGCAAATCACATATAAGTGCCTGGCAGAGGATTCATCAAACCACCTTCACAATTCTCTATTATTACAGTCTCGTATAGCATGCTGAAAGAACGAGTACCTATATCTTTCCGTACAAGCTCTGATTTCACTTATCGTGGTGATTGTTTCTCCCTTTGCACATCAGCATCAACAAAATATTTTCACATTTGGAGGAGAAAGTTGGTGATTGGAATTTCATGAGAAGATTCCTCCGCAGCAAAAAACACCTTTGTTTTAATGATGTACCTCCCAAATCGTGTATTATTTTTAGTGACACTCCCTCCCCTATTTTGCGATAATACGAAAAGTGCTGTCCTTGTTTGAATTTTTTTAATGTACTCCATCAATCCTATCTGGTAAGGATCCCACACCATGCAGCAGTATCCTAAAAGTGGATGGACAAGCTTAGTGTATGCAGCCTCCTTAGTAGATCTGTTACATTTTCTAAGTGTCCGGCTAGTAAAATACATTCCTTTGTTACCCTTCCCAACAAAATTTTCTGTGTGTTCTTTCCAATTTAAGTTGTTCATAATTGTAATTCCTAGGTATTTAGTTGAATTTATGACCTTTAGATTTGACTGATTTATCATGGGACTGAAGTTTAACAGATTCCTTTTAGCACTCATTTGGATGATCTCACACTTTTTGTTATTTAGGGTGAACTGACAATTTTTGCACCATACAGATATCTTTTCTACATCATTTTGCAATTTGTTTTGATCTTCTGATGACTTAATTAGTTGACAAATGACAACATCATCTGCAAACAACCTAAGATGGCTGCTCAGATCATCTCCCCCAAATAAAACCTTCCAGAAATCACTTCTCTTTTGCTAAATGACTTTTTGACAATTACTATGAACTGGGACCTCTGTGATAGGAATCACAAAGCTACTGGACAGGTTAGAAAACTGGTTCCAACTAAATGGATTGAAACTGAACTGACACTGGAAAAACACATTTACTGCATTCTCAAATTAAAAACTCTAAGGTAGCCTAAATGAAACCCACATTAATTATAGAAGGCAGGAACTGGAAGAAGTGGGCTGTGTTAAATTTTTATGAATGCATCTAGACCAAAATTTATCTTGTTCTTCACACACAAAGTACTTAGCAAATAATTTAAAGATCCCTTTGCAATGAAGATTCTGTCATACTCAGCTAGCATGGAGACTAGAAAGTAGTTTGCCACAGCTTTATTGAATCAGTTACAAGGTATGGCATTACTTTTTGAAGTAACATGAGCAAAATGATTAGAATGTTAAAATTACAAAAGTCAGTTGTTAGAAATATGTATAATGCAAAACCAAAAGAATCCTGTCACCCACCATTAAGAAATTTTTAAAAAATTAAGTGCCCCCTGTACATTTATGAACTTATTTCTTCTTCTTTTGTATACAGTAACCATAAGTTATTCATAGACAATAATTTTAAACATCAATACTAGGAATAAGAGGAATTCTATGTGTCCCACAGACAAACACACACGCACACACACACACACACACACACACACACACACACATGGGTTAAAGCTATATGCACATATCTCAGTGCACCTGGGAATGAAAATGGACAACTTTCTAAAAAAGAAATAAATTCACAGCTAGGAGGTAGGACAGCTGAAATGAAAGCTATATAAGTTGTGAGTACAGAAATACTATTATTCCTTAGAAGAATTTCTGATTAATAATGTGAAAATCTGAGCAAGAAAGCAAATGGTTGACACATTTTGTTAAGTAAACTTGGCAGTTTTGTGTCAAATAAGCAACCATACCTAATAATTATGCTTTCAATGTTAATTTTTTGTTATCTGTTGTTACCATAGTATATATGAATTGTAAATGCAGTGTTGACAAGTCCCCTGTACATTAAATCTATGCTTTAACTTTGTATGTTACTGGAAAAAAAATTCTGATTCTGATTCTGAAGAAAACTTTCACCAGAATATTCTACAACTTAATAAACAGTCAAAGGCCTGAATTTCTTGGCATCCATGAGTCTATAGCGTTTCAGTGTGTACTGAATACAAGGGTTTCATTGTGTACTAGAGACACTCTAAACTAAAGAACCAGTTAAGAATCTTAACCTATTATATCCAAAACTGGTTGCTGTATGGATAAATCTGATCATAAAATTACAAATCCATCTTAGTTGTATATTATATGAAAATATTAAACTTGTTGATGCATGTTAACTGTAATTTCAGGCTATCAAAAAGTTACAATAACATAAACAAAAATACAACTTAAGAGACCTTCCACTATTACAGTCAAAGATTTATTTGCTCAAGGTTGATCTACAGGAATATCAAAATGAAGAAACATATTACTAGAAACAGTTGAAATTGGATGTTTCACTGCGTGCCATGTTTACTAACTTGTATTGCTGTCCCAAAATAAGATGCTTACTCAGTCTCAGTATGTATTTCAAAAGGGATTCTCCACAGGGAACATTATTTTTCATTCCATGCATCAGATTATACAAAATTTAAAAGACAAATTATGGCCAGATGTTATTTTCTGTGACTTCTCAACAGTGTGTGTTTGTGCAGTTCACAGTACAGTAATGTCATAAGTAAGCTTAAATATTGTGGTATCAGATATTTAGCTCATAATTGATTTTCCTCCTGTCTAACTATAAGGATGCAACTGCATTAAGAAGCTCAAAGGATGTAGGCCTACATAATGATACAGCAACTTCATAATGGGGAGTAATCATTACGGGTGTACCACAGGGATTGATATTGAGTAAGCTCTTGCTCTTATTATATACAGATAATCACATATCTAAGAAACACAAAGAGTTCTTTTTGCAGACAATTCAAGGACTATAGTTGTGCTTGATACAGTAACTCCAACACTTTTCTTCAAAGTTAATAGCAAGTTCTCTGCAAATGGATTGTCATTGAATTTAAATGAAAACCAAAAAATGCAGTTCAGAACTGTATGAGACATGACCACACCATTAGATATAAGACACAAGTATAGACTATATATTCAAAATTATAACGTGCTTATATTGATAAGAACCTAAACTAGAAATACCACATAATAGATTTATTTAAATGTCTAAGTTCTGCTACTTTTGTGTACAATCTTATAGAAAGGCTGTTAAACACCTGGGCTTACTGACAGTTGCTTCACAGTGCATTTACTCCCTTACGAAGTCTGTTGTCAAAAATCAGACACTTACAGTCTGAAACAGCTGCCACATATATAGCAATAGAAGAAGAAATTACTTGCATTATCCATTATTCAACTATAATGTGGCACAGAAATGAGAATCTGTGTGGTAGAAGGAGTTTTGTTGGAAAATATAACTGAAGAAATTATGTAAATGGTCAGCCAGTTGTGACATAGTGCACTACAATTGTGTTACTGACTCATTCCACATCATAGTGAGAGATCACAATTATGATCCACTAAACATGCAAATAACTGTTTTATGTGAGCATGAATACCAACTTGCAGTGTTTCAAGAACTGATATTAAGTGAAAATCTAGAAATATCCCCCATTTTCTATACTACTGGCCATTAAAATTGCTACACCAAGAAGAAATACAGATGATAAACGGGTATTCATTGGACAAATATATTATACTAGAACTGACATGTGATTACATTTTCACACAATTTGGGTGCATAGATCCTGAGAAATCAGTACCCAGAATAAACACCTCTGGCCATAATAACGGCCTTGATATGCCTGGGCATTGAGTCAAACAGAGCTTGGATGGCGTCTACAGGTACAGTTGCCCAAGCAGTTGCCGAAGCTGTTGACTCAGGGATCAAGACGTGGCTGCACGATCCATTACAGCCATGCGGATAAGATGCCTGTCATCTCAACTGCTAGTGATACGAGGCCATTGGGATCCAGCATGGCATAACATATTACCCTCCTGAACCCACCAATTCCATATTCTGCTAACAGTCATTGGATCTTGACCAACGTGAGCAGCAATGTCACAATACGATAAACCGCAATCGCGAAAGGCTACAATACGACCTTTATCAAAGTCAGAAATGTGATGGTAGGCATTTCTTCTCTGTACACGAGGCATCACAACAACATTTCACCAGGCAAACTGGTCAACTGCTGTTTGTGTATGAGAAATCGGTTGGAAACTTTCCTCATGTCAGCACGTTGTAGGTGTCGCCACCAACACCAACCTTGTGTGAATGCTCTGAAAAGCTAATCAATTGCATATCACAGCATCTTCTTCATGTCGATTAAATTTCGCGTCTCTAGTACATCATCTTCGTGATGTAGCAATTTTAATGGCTAGTAGTGGACGTATAGTTCCTGTAGAGAAAGACGTACAAGATGACCATACAAGGCATTAAGCAGTCATTAGTCCAATGTCAATACAAAACTGGAATGGGAGGAAACCACAGTACATAGTACAATGTAAGTTCCCTCTACCTTGTACCTGACAGTAATTTTCAAAGTATGTATATAGATATAGATTTAAAATGAACAAAAAGCTGAAAAATTTGACTGATAGGTGTGTGGTCTTATAGTGGATTAATACTATTATAATGTTCAAGTGAAATTTTCCCCAAATGTCACAATGAGTCACTTTACATTATGTGTAACATCAACAACGTTCATAAGGTGATACAGACGACACATTAAGTCTTACATTAATTTTTGTGCTCACAACTGAATCTTCTGCAGTCTTCAATTTCCTTCAAATATTTGCTACTTCAACACTGATCCGAGTTTCTCATGGCCACCTGGAGAGGACTACCTTGATAGTGCCCAATTAAGTTGTCAACTGTTACTGAGAAATTGTTCATGTACTATATTTCACCTTCATTGACTTTATATTCTTGTTTAGCACATAATGGGATCAAGGGAAGCTTCCTCCTGCCTAATGGGTTTGCTGCACAAAGCTACACAGCTTGAACTAAACTGACAACAAGTGCAACACCTGTAGATGGAAAAGTGGCATTTTGTACATGGAAAAAGTGGCCTTTCCTCCCTCATTTGTCTTACTACTGCAAATTTAAAGACAATTTTAAACAAAGTATACTGCAACATTTCTGTATATGTAGCTTTGTGTCAAAATATTTATAGCAGTTGATTTATTTCATCAGGCAGGTCATACACAAAAGTGAACTGTCAGACAAGGCAAAAGTTTTATACCCTTCGAGCAATGACTGCGAATATTTCTGATACCAGAAAATCTCTAATAATACAATTAGAAAAGTTGTATAAAAATATCAAACAAACCATGTTTCATTTCCATGAGAAGTATTCAATATTTTGAAAGTTATTGGCAGACAGTATTTTATGGTCAAATGAATAATGTAAACAAAACATTTCATATCATTCAATAAACCATAGTGCTACCATTTTTACTATATAAACTGACTGAAAAAGAAATCGAAAGAAGGGGAGTAGGCAATGAAATGACACTTCATGAGTTGAGAGGCTACATAAGCTATTACAAAATTGAGTCATTGTAACTCTGTACATGTATATATCATTGGCAGGCAAGTAAACAATTAAAGTTGCAATTCTCTGTGGCAGGTTGGTATGGTCATCAGAGTGCATTACTGTCATTGATGATTACATTGTTACCTGACCTCATAGGTTATATACGTGGCATAAACAGTGTCAGATGCTGAGTGATCTGTGTGAAGGACACAGAGATGCTGATGTGACCAAACAAATTAACACTCCTAAAAGAACTGGTTTCAGCTTAATTCTACCATAGTAGGTGTATAATACAAAACTTTGGACATAGGTCCCATTATCCTAGTTTGGCAACACTACATGATGGAGTAGGATTTATTCATTCCACATGCCATTTCAAAAGAAATGTGATTTCACCCTTTCATATATTAATCCTCAGAAAATTCAAAACAAAGTGGAAGAGTCTCACTCAACTGTTACGTCATGCTGTTCTCTGATACTTATGAAAACATTGTTGCTCAACTATCATGATACCATATATGCTGATCACTATAGGTATAACCACCACCATTTTCTCATTCATTCAGTCATTATGTTCGGTAGATCTCGTACTGCAGGAGGAGATTTACAGCATAGGACAAACCAGTCCTACATTAATAAGTAAGTGTCATGAACCATACTATTCCCCTTGCATTTGTACAGCATTAAATGAAGATTGTAGTAACAACAAACAATAGAAAATCCAGGATAGAATGTAACATCCCTGTGACATCTGGCTGTAGCTGCCAGAGACTGTGGTCATGTATGTGTGACCTTGTGTGTGTGTGTGTGTGTGTGTGTGTGTGTGTGTTTTGTCTATTTTTGAAAAAGGCCTTATGGGCCAAAGCTAACTTTCTGACAGCCTTCCTGCAATTTTCTGTGACTCAGCATCTTCGCTATTTGGTGAGTAGGAACATTTTAGTAACCATTACCTGAAACAAGCAACTGCAGTAATTCACCAGCTACATCATGTAGCTGTTGAATGTGTTCCACTGCTTTCTGAATATTTTCATGAACAGTCCATTAATTGCCAAACAACAATGCTCACCTTCATGCTTCATGAACCAAGATCTGTTAACATAGAACATTGTTACTTGTCCAGCTGCTAACATGTATTTCCAACCACTGAATCTTGATTACTTACAAAACAAATGACAAACCAATTTTTAACCCTTTTTCTGCTGTAGGCACAGTTGCTACATGCCACCTTATTTACAGAGTCTTTACTGTCTGGTATAGCTACCTGTATTGAATGCCATGTATTCAGGCTGCTAATAGGTGCCAAGCCTCACCTTGAGTTTAATATTTCTGAAGCAACTGCAGTCATTGATACTGTTGCCTGGGTTTTGTCAATGCTAGTCCCAAATAAATGCCATCCATGAAAATTAATCAGATCTTTAAATCATGAAGTCACTACATCCTCGGGTAGCTTCTTTGGCTACTGGTCTCAGTCTGAGTCACAGATTTAATCTCAGCCATTGCTTAGATTCTTAATAAAAATCACTGGCGATTGTGACAGAAGACTTCTGGCTTATGGTCTTACATCATTCTCCTAACAGCCTTGTTAAGGAAAGAAGAAGAGTGGATAAAGCTACAGGGCACTTGTCTGTACTTGGAGTAGAAAACTGCCCTGATAGGTAAAAGACTCAGTTGTGATGAACATGAAGAGCATAATGTGTATCTCTATAAAATGTGCCTTGAAACTGAAAAAGTGTCATGTTACTCTCTCCATTGCCAAAATATTCTGAATTAATTTATCATTCAGCATGTCATGTTACTCTGTCCATTGACAAAATATTCTGAATTAATTTCTCATTCAGCTTGCTGGAAGGACACTGCTTGCAGGAGTTGACTATGAGAAAAAATCAGAAAAATCAGATAATGTGTAACATTGTATGAGTTGGAGCATGGAACACGAGAAGTCAGGATATTGTAGAGAAACTAGAGTATCTGATAATGGAAATGCATTAGCTCATTCTGCATATATAAGAGTTAATGAAATGGACTGGAAAGAAGATAAGCAGTTCTGGTCAGATAAATATAGTATAATATCAACAGTGGCAGAAAATCATATCATGCATGCATGATTTGCTGTGGGTAGGAAGTTAGGGCAATGAGTAAGTTACTGAGAATGGTTCACTGACTAAATTATACTCATCAGAACTGACACCAAACTGATACCAGCAACAATATGACTCTGTGGAATTCCAGTGTCATTATGCAAAACTAGAACAATTAGAAAACCATCATCTTTGCAGTTATCCTCTTTAGGGTGACTGAAGTGCTGGGCACAGAGGTCAGTTTTTTTCTAGATATATAGCACCTCATTTCAATCATCATGTGCAACTGATATCACACTCTGGTAAGTTACTGGACAGTTCTAAGTCAGTATCATTTTGTTGGGATGGCCGCAAGGTAGGCATTGCCTGTGCTATTTTAGCAGGTGATTGGCAGGTGACAGTGGACTGACTGTTTGTACCCAGAGGCAGTGTTTTCCTGCAGCAAGACACTGATGTTACAAGGCAGTTCTCTGGTGGTCACTTGTTTACGTTGTTTGCCTGGACCTTATAGTGCTGTTGGCTGGTAAACACATGCAGCCCATTGGAATGGGATACATGATCATGACCTGTGGGCTATATGTTTTTACTAGCCAACAACACCATGAGACCTGGGTGAACAGCATAAAAAAAATGGCAACAACAGACTGTTATCCAGACCTTCGGAAGAATATCATCAACAAAATCGTGAAGATAGCAAAGGCAAACAAATGCAGGTACTATTATCCAGTCAGTTGAACACCTCAAGCTTCCTAGTTGCTGACAGGAGTGATATATAGAAGAAAGAAAAGGGAAACTGATGATCTGTTAGGCAATGATCAGTTTTGCTTTACAAATGGTAAGGCAGTTCTGATATTGTTTCCAATAATGAGGGCAAGATTTAAGAAGAAACAGCACACATTCATACAATTTTTTGACTATGAAAATGTATCTGACATTGTAAAATAGAATCAGAATCAGAATTTTTATTATTGCATAACATACAAAGTCAAATCACAGACCTGATGTACTGGGGACTTGTCAACATTACATTTAAATTACAATTACAATTTGCATATACAGTATTACGAAAACAATATATCAACACTACAGTTTACATGTATTACAAAGTGATATATAACAACAGTGTTTACACAGTGAACATATTTTTACAATCATTTATTTGACACAAAATTGCTAAGCTTAATTTACAGGTGATGTTTCCTTGTTCAGACTTCCACATCATCATTCATAAATTCTCCTATGGAGCAATAACATTTCTCCACAAATCACTTGTGCAGCTTTGGCTTCAGTTGCCCTAGCTCCATGCTGTTTATTTAGTGTAAAATATTTGTGATTCTCCCAGAAATACAAATACACTATGAGGAAAGATGGATATGTACTATCTGTATAACAACCAATAGGAAAAAAGAAGATCACCAGAGGAGACAGACATGCTCATATTAAAAAAATGGCACTCTTTTTTCCATACTGCTCAACCTGCACATCAAAGCAGCAGTACCAACAAAAAGAGAAAGGTTAATTAAAAGTGAGAAAGAATTACAGGACTTGTTGAATGGAATGTACAGTCTTATGATGACAGACTATCGACTAAGAGTAACTCAAAGAAAGATGACGTATCTGAAATGTGATTAGTGATAAACTTAACACCCGTGAACCATGGAGCTTGCCATTGGTGGGGAGGCTTGCATGCCTCAGCGATACAGATAGCAGTACCGTAGGTGCAACCACAATGGAGGGGTATCTGTTGAGAGGCCAGACAAACGCGTGGTTCCTGAAGAGGGGCAGCAGCCTTTTCAGTAGTTGCAGGGGCAACAGTCTGGATGATTGACTGATCTGGCCTTGTAACACTAACCAAAACAGCCTTGCTGTGCTGGTACTGTGAACGGCTGAAAGCAAGGGGAAACTACAGCTGTAATTTTTCCCGAGGGCATGCAGCTTTACTGTATGGTTAAATGATGATGGCTTCCTCTTGGGTAAAATATTCCGGAGGTAAAATAGTCCCCCATTCGGATCTTCAGGCGGGGACTACTCAAAAGGACATCATTATCAGGAGAAAGAAAACTGGCGTTCTACGGATCGGAGCGTGGAATGTCAGATCCCTTAATCGGGCAGGTAGATTAGAAATTTTAAAAAGGGAAATGGATAGGTTAAAGTTAGATATAGTGGGAATTTGTGAAGTTTGGTGGCAGGAGGAACAAGACTTTTGGTCAGGTGAATACAGGATCATAAATACAAAATCAAATAGGGGTAATGCAGGAGTAGCTTTAATAATGAGTAGGAAAATAGGAGTGCGGGTAAGCTACTACAAACAGCATAGTGAACGCATTATTGTGGCCAAGATTGACATGAAGCCCACGCCTACTACAGTAGTACAAGTTTATATGCCAACTAGCTCTGCAGATGACGAAGAAATTGAAGAAATGTATGACGAAATCAAAGAAATTATTCAGACAGTGAAGGGAGATGAAAATTTTATAGTGATGGGTGACTGGAATTCGGTAGCAGGAAAAGAGAGAGAAGGAAACATAGTAGGTGAATATGGATTGGGGCTAAGAAATGAAAGAGAAAGCCGCTTGGTAGAATTTTGCACAGAGCACAACTTAATCATAGCTAACACTTGGTTCAAGAATCATGAAAGAAGGCTGTATACATGGAAGAACCCTGGAAATACTGACAGGTTTCAGATAGATTATATAATGTTAAGACAGAGATTTAGGAACCAGGTTTTAAATTTTAAGACATTTCCAGGGGCAGATGTGGACTCTGACCACAATCTATTGGTTATGAACTGTAGATTAAAACTGAAGAAACTGCAAAAAGGTGGGAATTTAAGGAGATGGGACCTGGATAAACTGACTAAACCAGAGGTTATACAGAGTTTTAGGGAGAGTATAATGGAAAAATTGACAGGAATGGGGGAAAAAATACAGTAGAAGAAGAATGGGTAGCTTTGAGGGATGAAGTAGTGAAGGCAGTAGAGGATCAAGTAGGTAAAAAGACAAGGGCTAGTAGAACTCCTTGGGTAACAGAAGAAATATTGAATTTAATTGATGAAAGGGGAAAATATAAAAATGCAGTAAATGAAGCAGGCAAAAAGGAATACAAATGTCTCAAAAATGAGATTGACAGGAAGTGCAAAATGGCTAAGCAGGGATGGCTAGATGACAAATGTAAGGATGTAGGGGCTTATCTCATGAGGGGTAAGATAGATACTGCCTACGGGAAAATTAAAGAGACCTTTGGAGAAAAGAGAACCACTTGTATGAATATCAAGAGCTCAGATGAAAACCCAGTTCTAAGCAAAGGAGGGAAAGCAGAAAGGTGGAAGGAGTATATAGAGGGTCTATACAAGGGCGATGTACTTGAGGACAATATTATGGAAATGGAGGAGGATGTAGATGAAGATGAAATGGGAGATATGATACTGTGTGAAGAGTTTGACAGAGCACTGAAAGATCTGAGTCGAAACAAGGCCCCGGGAGTAGACAACATTCTATTAGAACTACTGATGGCCTTGGGAGAGCCAGTCCTGATGAAACTCTACCATCTGTTAAGCAAGATGTATGAGTCAGGTGAAATACCCTCAGACTTCAAGAAGAATTTAATAATTCCAATCCCAAAGAAAGCAGGTGTTGACAGATGTGAAAATTACTGAACAATAAGTTTAATAAGCCACAGCTGCAAAATACTAACACGAATTCTTTACAGACGAATGGAAAAACTAGTAGAAGCTGACCTCAGGGAAGATCAGTTTGGATTCTGTAGAAATATTGGAACACATGAGGCAATACTGACCCTACGACTTATCTTAGAAGCTAGATTAAGGAAAGGCAAACCTACATTTCTAGCATTTGTAGACTTAGAGAAAGCGTTTGACAATGTTGACTGGAATACTCTCTTTAAAATTCTGAAGGTGGCAGGGGTAAAATACAGGGAGTGAAAGTCTATTTACAATTTGTACAGAAACCAGATAGCAGTTATAAGAGTCGAGGGACATGGAAGGGTAGCAGTGGTTGGGAAGGCAGTGAGACAGGGTTGTAGCCTACTCCGATGTTATTCAATCTTTATATTGAGCAAGCAGTGAAGGAAACAAAAGAAAAATTCGGAGTAGGTACTAAAATCCATGGAGAAGAAATAAAAACTTTGAGGTTTGCCAATGACATTGTAATTCTGTCAGAGACAGCAAAGGACTTGGACGAGCATTTGAACGGAATGGATAGTGTTTTGAAAGGAGAATATAAGATGAACATCAACAAAAGAAAAACGAGGATAATCGAATGTAGTCGAATTAAGTCGGGTGATGCTGAGGGAATTATATTAGGAAATGAGACACTTAAAGTAGTAAAGGAGTTTTGCTATCTGGGGAGCAAATTAACTGATAATGGTCGAAGTAGAGAGGATATAAAATGTAGACTGGCAATGGCAAGGAAAGTGTTTCTGCAGAGGAGAAATTTGTTAACATCAAGTATAGATTGAAGTGTAAGGAAGTCGTTTCTGAAAGTGGTTGTATGGAGTGTAGCCATGTATGGAAGTGAAACTTGGGCGATAAATAGTTTGGACAAAAAGAGAATAGAAGCTTTCGAAGTATGGTGCTACAGAAGAATGCTGAAGATTAGATGGGTAGATCACATAACTAATGAGGAGGTATTGAATAGGATTGGGGAGAAGAGAAGTTTGTGGCATAACTTGACTAGAAGAAGGGATCAGTTGGTAGGACATGTTCTGAGGCAGCAAGGGATCACCAATTTAGTATTGGAGGGCAGTGTGGAAGGTAAAAATCGTAGAGGGAGACCAAGAGATGAGTACACTAAGCAGATTCAGAAGGATGTAGGCTGCAGTAGGTACTGGTAGATGAAGAAGCTTGCACAGGATAGAGTAGCATGGAAAGCTGCATCAAACCAGTCTCAGGACTGAAGACCACAACAACAACAACAACATAGAGGACCATATAGTAGACAAGGTGAAGTACTTTTCTATCTTGGAAACAAAAGAATGCATGACAGATCAAGCAAACTGGATATAAGAAGCATAACAGAATTTCCAGAGTGTACTCCTCACTAAAAGAAGCCTACTAGTGACACACAGAGGCCTTAATTTCAGGAAGAAATTTTTGCGAGAAGCTACGGTGAGTCCCCTCAAACCAGTCAAAAACTGAGAAGAGTGATAAGCCAGCAAATTGCTTGCTGGAAAAAGCTTCTCTATTTCTCTATAAATGAATTTCCATGCTGACAGTCTCACAGGAATGTTAAAACTGTTTTCATTTCTGGTAAGAATTACATCCTTAACAATAGTTGCTTGTAATTAATTTTCATTGTTCACAGTCATTTCTTTGCTGTCCAGTTATAATTTCTGATTTTCTGCATGTATTCCTGACTATACAACAACACTGGAAGTTGCTGGATGGAAAAACATGTAAAATAAGGGAATGGAAACCACTCACGAATAGAGGATCAATGCATGGCACACAGACACATGTAACAGAAAACATTATTCATGTTTCCTGTTACATTGGTCTGTGTACCCACACATCTACATCTACATCTACATCCATACTCCGCAAGCCACCTGACGGTGTGTGGCGGAGGGTACCTTGAGTACCTCTATCAGTTCTCCCTTCTATTCCAGTCTCGTATTGTTCGTGGAAAGAAGGATTGTTGGTATGCCTCTGTGTGGACTCTAATCTCTCTGATTTTATCCTCATGGTCTCTTCGCGAGATATACGTAGGAGGGAGCAATATACTGCTTGACTCTTCGGTGAAGGTATGTTCTCGAAACTTTGACAAAAGCCCGTACCGAGCTACTGAGCATCTCTCCTGCAGAGAGACATCCGTTTGATATAGATAAATGGTTACCTATTCCTGACTATAATTACTGGAGAAATAACTAAATCTGTCAAAAGTTATGTGGAAAAATTTCCGTCACTTCTTCTATGCTCCTGTATGGCTGGATATCAAATACCCTCTTTATTATGTTGCCTATGAAAGATACAGAGAGAGTAACTGATATACAGCCATACAGGAGCCTATAAAAATGTTGCCTATGAAAGATATATATAGATAGAATGAAATTTTCACTCTACAGCGGAGTGTGCGCTGATATGAAACTTCCTGGCAGATTCAAACTGCGTGCCGGACCGAGACTCAAACTCCGGACCTTTGCCTTTTCTGGGCAAGTGCTCTACCAACTGAGCTACCCAAGCACGACTCACGCCCCATCCTCACAGCTTTACTTCTGCCAGTAGCTCGTCTCCTACCTTCCAAACTTTATAGAAGTTCTCCTGCGAACCTTGCAGAACTAGCACTACCAACTGAGCTACCCAAGCACGACTCACGCCCCGTCCTCACAGCTTTACTTGTGCCAGTACCTCATCCCCTACCTTCCAAACTTTACAGAAGCTCTCCTGCGAACCTTGCAGAACTAGCTTGCCCGCGAAAGGCAAAGGTCCCGAGTTCAAGTCTCGGTCCGGCACGCAGTTTTAATCTGCCAGGAAGTTTCATATCAGCGCACACTCTGCTGTAGAGTGAAAATTTCATTCTAGAAACATCCCCCAGGCTGTGGCTAAGCCATGTCTCCACAATATCCTTTCTTTCAGGAGTGCTAGTTCTGCAAGGTTCGCAGGAGAGCTTCTGTAAAGTTTGGGAGGTAGGAGACGAGGTACTGGCAGAAGTAAAGCTGTGAGGACGGGGTGTGAGTCGTGCTTGGGTAGCTCAGTTGGTAGAGCACTTGCCCGCGCAAGGCAAAGGTCCCAAGTTCGCGTCTCGGTCCAGAACGCAGTTTTAATCTGCCAGGAAGTTTCATATATACAGATAGCCATATCATAGGTGCAACCATAATGGAGGGGTATCTGTTGAGAGGCAAGACCAGTGTGTGGTTCCTGAAGAGGGGCAGCAGCCTTTTCAGCACTTGCAGGGGCAACAGTCTGGATGATTGACTGATTTGTCTTTGTAACATTAACCAAAATGGCCTTGCTGTGCTGGTTCTGTGAATGGCTGAAAGCAAGGGGAGACTACAGCCATAATTTTTCCTAAGGGCATGCCTTACTGTATGCATGGAGAGCTGCATCAGACCAGTCTCTGGACTGAAGACCGCAACAGCAACATGGAAGACATGGAATATTTATGTTACGGACTGCTTTTAACATTTGGCATGGCAAAATATCTGTCATATCATGAGGTGAACAAGGTATTTTGAAGATTTCTAGCCCCTGTTCCAGAGGGTTGGATGCAGCTGGAATAACAGCAACACTCAGCACTAATGGAATGCTCATGATACGCATCCTCCTCTTTGCCGCTCCTCCGACACTGTCTCTGTCCTTTCTGGTCCAGTTTACACGTGCAGGTCAACCAGCGCATCCTCCTTACTGGATGGTGAACTATACCTTTTTGGTCCGCCTTGCATGGGGATCCCTGACCCTAAGAGAAATGGTCCATCCATGCTTTCCATTCAGATAGCCACAGCATGAGTGGTCACACTACTTTGTACTATCAGACATCACCCCTGTATTCGACCCTGCCTATGTCCCCTTCCCAGTGTTCTGCATTTGGGAGGGGGGGCTTTGTTTCAATCGTAGATTGCAATGACTGGAACAAGGAGTGCTTTATCTGTGGATTTGGTGAGCTTTGATAAACGGATGTTGGCAATTTCTATCCATGGAATGTGTCAGCATTGATAGAAAACCCTCATAGATGCATGTATACTCACAAGAAATACACATGATCCAATATTTGTCAAAGATAGTGTATATCAATACAATAGAAAAATGACTATTATAACACAAGTAAATTTATATGTCATCTCCACTCTCTAGATCACAGCACTGAAAGAGAGAGTTTTTACATGTAGAAATGCACACATCCTTAAAACTAAGTGACATAATTACTACTATGTGTAACCTTGTATGAAACTCCAACTAAGGTGTTTCAAATGTACTGTGGTAACAACCTTTTCTTTGACACCTTAATCAGAATTCTTTACATTTTCTTTGGTTACTGTTCGTTACATCTATTCCCCATGGACAAGAGTCAATTCTGCTGTGTTAAAATGTTTCTGCTTAATTTAGTATGTTTCCTAGTGCAAATGTTGCTTACAATAATTACAGTCCCATAATCAGTTTAATTTACTAAACAAACAATTTTACTTGATTTCACCTATCTTTGCTAAAATCAAGTTGACATAGTACTTCAAACTACCAGTAACTATTGATTTATGATAGAGACAATTTATTTCACTAACATTCCACCATGCTGTTATTAGTTTCATGACTATATTCATTGACACTTCAACATTCCCTTATGATTTTCATGCACATACTGCTTTCCAAGATAGTATAGAACTAACTATAATTTCATTTTCCTACTTCTTGTAATACAACATCACCCCCCATAAAAAAATCCCAAATACATCATCATTACTCACATAAATCACTTCGCCATCATAATCATTGTTGTTCATAAATAAATCTAACATAGCTTCATGATTAACTCACAATGAATTCTCATTGCTACCAAAATGATTCACTGTATTTCATCACAATTATCTCTCACTTAATCACTGTACATTAAAGTATTATGAACATAAATTACCTCATTATTTCATAAAAATAGCACAGTATTCCATTTCATTATCTAATTAGGTCTTTAAAATTCTGCACCCACATCTTGCCTGATCTTTTATACACAAAATTACTCTGTTCCTTCATACACATTATCTTTCTAGAAACTAAGGAAAATAATAGGTACAACATGTTCGTCTTAAGTGAAACATGCTTCGTGGCCAATAACATGCCTGTTTCACAAAAACACAACTAATGAATAGAAGTTACAGTTAACTGCTTGCCAGTAGAAACATTTAATTCAATCTCTCTGTTCATCCTTACATTTTCCATCAAAATTACATTTTTGTTTGAAAACAGTTTGGAGGTGAGGAGCTGGGAGTGATAAAGTGCCAGGCCACAAGAAACAGCATGCCACCCAGAAAAGATAAATTGATTTACGACTTTATTAACACATGAACTTTCACAAACTCAGCCAAATGTAATTATTTATAACAATCCAAGAAATCAGTGATAAACATTTAGTATTTCAGATTTGTTCAATATCAAATTGAGATTTCAGATTGTAGCTTTGCATAGAGCTATGCCCCATTCGGGTGACTCTGTCTTAAACAAATTCAATAAAGCACAGTATGAATTCCGGTACTAATGGAACAAACAGAAAAACATTTCAACTAATTAATGTTCCAGAATTACAGATCAAGCATCAATAAAGATATAGTTAACATGTCCTATACCAGTCCAGCAGGAACTGTTACAACAACAAATCGGTCATTACAACTGAAGAGTTAATGTGCCTCTACTGGATTAAAAAATGCTCACACAAAATTATGACATTAGAGAAAAATATTTGCTTTGGTATCCCATGCAACCTCCCAAAGTTTGTTGGTTTAAATAATTTTCACCCTGTATAATTATATCAGGCAGCACACACTCAGGTCAAGTAATTGCCCATTCCAGAGTTTGATGCTTTGAGTTCCATACAAGGTTTACATTCCAATGATTTTTCTTCTGTATTCATTGGCTGAAGCATAAAAACTTTCATTAGCATCCCAACTCCAAACACCATTTTGTAATCATCCACTTGTGAAAATTAAGTCTGAATGTGAATACTTGTGACTTCATGTTGCACTTCATTTTTGCCCATGAGATTAAATGACATAGTGGAGGATACAATTCAAGCTATATATACTTAATTTATTGTCAACCAATCATGCAGGCATTATGAATATTACTTTTATTCATAAAATGGTCTGAATTCCATTTTGATCTATGATAAATAACAGACACGTAAAATAATGTCGAAACTCATTTTTAGAGTTGCAACATCAATCTATAATGGACATTAAAAAAACTTTTTGAAATAGCAGCTAAAACACACACACTAAGTCATGGATTCAGGTGCCCTCATATTAATATATCCTGCAACAATGATGGTTCCTTACAAATGTTGCGAAATTTTGAAGTTTTAATGAAACACAACAACAAATTTTTACATGAAGCTATTTGCCTTACATACTGAATACAAATAGATTACTTACACAGAATCATGAAATATGTTATGTTTACTTAGAAAAGTCAAAAAAAAAAAAAAAATATAATTACAACAATATTTTAATATTATTTATAATTATAGATGCGATTGTTGAATGGTAGGTTTTACCAACAATTCTGTCATCTCATATCATAAGCTGATTGTTTAGTGTAAAAATTACTTTCCCAAATTATTTTTGAAACAGAAAATACAAGTACATTTTTATTACATTTGATTTTAATTCTTATAGTTTTGGCTAAACATTATCTGAATATGTAGTAATAAACTGTAACATATTCACAAGTTAACAAGGTATGTAAATTGGTAAAAACATAAAATTTTGTATTTGATGGTAAAATAAAATATAGATCATGAAGATTCCTACATAAAGTATTGATCTCTGCATTATAGGATGTTCTGGTCTGTTGTATTTTGAGGGGGACCAAGGGGTGAATACAGTAAGAAGAATGAAATGGATGTAGGCTAAATCTACATCTATACTCATGTAGGTAGTGGGGAGTGGGTGTGGTAATTATGACAATAAATAATCACTCGCACTTCCATCACTTACTATGAATATTTTTACTGTCACAGCGTATACGCAATATGTGTAGAATAATTTTTCTACTGAATTTAGCTTACATTCTGCATCTGTATGTTTTCATTAATATCCTTTTCTTAGTTTTGTAGCATGCAAAAAACTTTTTTTGTGTTCCATAAAGGTCTCATTCCACACTGGTTCCAATAATCCACTTTTATTTTGTGAATATCCAAGTTCACCCTATTACAAATGATCTTATACCCCATGTAAATATCTTGACTTTTACTGGCTTTATGTTGTAAGAATAATTTTTTCTCCTGAACAGCTAATTCTTTAACTTCTTGATCAAAGCACGGCGTTCTTTGTGTAGTACTACCTGCTATCAAATTTACTCCTTTTGGAGTAGTCCATGTAACTTTTATGTCTTGTTTGTGTAGACAAAGGTTGTTAATAATTTTTTTCTTTAATCTATTTTGATACAATGTCTTAGTACTCTCATCCTCTATGAGTTCAATTTTAATCCTTTCTTCAGTCAACTTCTATTTTTTTTTTTTTTTTTTTTTTTTTTTTTTTTTTTGTCTAAGTTTCAGGTCTAGTTACACATATTTGACTGTGATGAACAACTTTCTTGGTTATGATGTAATCAGTAACTGAGTGCTGATCTCTTGTATTACTCCAGGTGTATTTATGCTGTGAGTTAAGGTTGAAGTATGCATTATTATTATGTAGTTCATTCAATGTGCAAACAAGAATGAGGTCTTCTCCACTTTAATTTATTTCTATTTCATGAAATCTTTGTTTAATGCCTGGAATAATCATATCACCGATACATCCACTGAGATTTCCCATGAGTAAGATTGTTCCCATCTTGGGGACAGCATCAGTTGCAGGTTTAAGATTACTATAAAAAATTTGCTCTCTTGCTTAGGTCTTACCACATTAGGTGTGTATACAGAAAATATGTGTAGTATACATTCATCTACCTCTGTTGTCACATTGAGTCTCTTTTTATTGACATAGTTAAAGTCAGTGCTATTACTAAATTTCTTGTTGATTAGGATCCCCACTTCTGCATATGATTGTAGATGTTTATCAACTCAACAGTAGAATAGTGTGTAATTTCCTCTTATGATTAAATCTCTCCCTTTTCTCTTTATCTCAGTCACTGCACGTGTGCTTATTGATGCCTTTCCATTTACGTAATAATTTTTTGCTCTTTTCATGGTGCTGTATTCCATGCAGCAGTTCTTCAATACATTTATGTCTGATTCTTTGTCCTTTTCTGAGGCCTGGTCATCATCCCTGCAAATTCTTGCATCCAGATATTTGTATATGTTGACTAATATAAAATTGCTGCTCATTGATACTGTAGTCATAGGCTACTGTGTCTTTTTCATTTTGTGAAATGTGTAAATTTATATTACTTAGCATCGAAATCAAGTTGCCAGTCTTTGCACTACTTTGAAATCTTATCAAGATCTGGCAACATCTGGCAGTATCCTGCTTTGTTATAGTAACTTTATCATCTGCAAAAAAATTGTGCTTACTGTTAATATTGTCTGCAAGGTTATTAATGTTCATTGTGAACAGCAAGAGCCCCAACAAATTTTCCTGGGGCATGCTTGAAGTTTCTGCTAAACCTGTCAATGACTCTTCATCCAAGATAACATTCTGTGTCTTCTCCACCAAGGAATTGTCATTTCTGTCAGAGATCTCACTTGTTCTCCCTTATGATTTTATTTCTAATAATATGAGTACATTTAGTACTGAATCAAATGCATTTGGAAGTCAAACAACACTACATCTATTTAGATTCCTTAATCCTTGGCTTTCAGGATATCACATGAGAAAGTCATGAGCTGCATTTCACATGATCAGTATTTTTGGAATCAACGCTGAGTGGCAGAAAGTTATTCTGTTCAAGGTATCTCATTAGATTTGAGATCAGAATGTGTTCCAAGATTCTATGACAAATGTATGTCAAGAGTATATTGGATGGTAGTTTTGCAGGTTACTTCTGCTGCCCTTTCTGTAGATGGTTGTGTCCTGTACTATCTTCTAATTACTGGGCAGTTTTTTGTTTGAGGGACCTTTGGTATATTATAATTTAAAGATATTCAGATACAAATTCAATATAGAATCTGATTGATCATCTATGAGGGCTGGAGCTTTGATCAGTTTTAATGATTTCAGCTGTTTCTCAACACCACAGACGCTATTTTAGTCATCTTTTCAGTGGTAAAGAGAATCAAATTGGAGCACTGTTGGGTGCATGAAATTATTTTTGACTTAAGACCACAACAACATCTACCAGATTCTTTGCCGTTCATTACTAATACATTATGTCTATTTCAGGTATGGCTCATGGTTTCCATACTGGGGAAGACTGCAGCATTTGCTGATCAGAACTAACCTAGACCTCAGGCTACAATACTGATCAGTCTGCCACCACAACCAGGATTTCAAGAGGAGGAGGGGGATATATCACACTCAAGCCAAATGTTTATGTACTGTATCCTCTTTCCATTTCATAAACAACTACTAAATAACATCAGAAGCTAACTCCAAGATAAAATCTATAGGTAGCTTATTTATCCCCTGTCTCATTTTCTGACAATTTACAGCAACAAATCATACTGAAAGATGTGTTTTGGGGAGTTTTTAATGTGGTGTACGTTAGCTTCACTGCAACCTTAATGTTTTTGGTGTTTTCACTTCTAAACTTCAGACATTTAATGTTTTATGCATTCAAACTGTGGTGTTTATGAGTTGGCCTGATAAAAAGGTGATGTTCCCAGGATGTCACACAGATCTTGTGCTATGAGTGACTGATGTGAACAAGCCAAGCAACTTCCATTGAAATTTACACACCGTATTTGTTGTACCTGTGCATTACAAAAACATGAATTTTAAGTGATATAGCACACACAACCACTCAGCTGCATTGTACATTGCTCTGTTAAAATTCCATGTATGCCCTTGCCTGATTACACTGTTTTTGTTCTTGATTCATGTTTACATCAGGTATAGGCACACCAAGTTACTTAAGTTTCATCCTAACCACAAGTTGCACAGTTTTACCTGATTAAGTGCACACTAAATTCATATTGAGTTGTTATCAAACTTGGTATGGTGTTGTTATCTGTAAGAAAGTAAAACTCACTAAACTCATGGGCAGTACACCACTAACAGAAATTTGCTATTAACACAAGTCACCCATAGTCAGCAAGCAAGGTAACTAAAGTAACAGGACATATTTTGCACAAGGAATATACTTCATACACTTTTATCTCAAATCATTTGTGAAACTCTTGCTAGGTGGTGAGACTTACTTTGCCATACTCTAGTGCACTCTGGCGAGACATTTGCTAACTTATTCCAGGGGTAGGTAGAATAGTCAGTGGCAGAAACAAAAAAAAATCTGTCTAAAATACTATCAAAACAATAAAAGTAAATGTCAATTAAACACACATCAATTAAACACACATCAAAGCATTATATAGACATAAAGAAACAGAGATTTGATAGCAAAGATTCAGCAGTTCTGCTCATTCCCTCTTGATTCAAGCAGTGGAACATGAAAATTGTGTGCATCCGTGCATCCTTAGGCTGGAACACCAGAGCCTTCAGGACACCTGATAGATCACATCGACCACGTAAAACATGATCTTTGAACTCTAACTGCTCTGATGAGGTGCCATGTTAATGTACTAGTCAGCCTTTGTACCTTGTGCAGTGTACACATGTATTTTTCTTTGTGCTGAAATATACATACGTATAGACATTCATGGGAACAGTTTGTTGCGTATACAGTTATATATTCCTATTTCCCATAAGCTGTACTTTGAAGAAACAATGCCCCGAAACCACTGATACAAAGAGCAAAGCAGGAATTCAAGGCACTGCCTTAAGACTAGCTACTACCTGTTCAAAACACATTGCATGACATCACATATCAACAGTTAAAAATATGTTGACCGGCATTATTTAAATACATGTGGGAAATATGTGAAATGTGTTCCGATAATTTAAACTCTGTAATATTTTGTTAAGAAATTTATTTTAATATATATTTGGGGCAGCTCTGCTGCAGAGCCTTTAATTAAGAGCCATGCCTGGTCTGTTTATATATATTGTTTATAAAAATTGAATGACAGTTACTTCAGTTTTCTTATTTTTGTATGCATCACACTTGTGGGTTTACCTTTCAGTAAGTAGAAAGTTCATTTATGGAATAAAATAGATTTCTTACCAGTATTTCTATGTCAGTGCACATAAAGGTTTAAATGTTCTTTAAAACACATAGAAGATGGATATGAACGCGGGCAGATCACCGGTGTCGCCTTTGTGGATGTTACTGCTGCATATGACACCATTAATCACAGGAAAATGTTAACAAAGATCTGTGCCATCACGAAAGACTTCCACCTAACACAGTTTATAAGATACCTGTTACAAAACAGACATTTCTTTGTCACTGTACTGTTCGCTGGAACTGAATTGTCTTTAGTCTCCAATGGTTTCTTATTTAATGTTGATATACCTCCAAACTTTTCTTAAACTGACTAATATTTTTCTTAGAGCATCTATGTACACAGCCTGACAAAAAAAGTGAACCTTTGTTAGTGTAATTACCAGGTCTAGTAGGCTTGTAAGGGGTGTGAGCAGTGTCGGGTGTTGAGTGATTACTGCAAAGGGCATGGAGATGCTTCATACTGTTGTGAAACGCCATTATTAGCACCTTACAAAGTTTGAAAGGGGCCTCACTGTGGTACTCCAGTTAGCTAGACAGTCAAATTGTGCAATATCCAGATTTGTGTGACATTGGATGTGACAATAACCAGTGTTGGAATGGATGGAAACATGAGGGCAGGCATACTCATCATTAAGATTCTGCTCAGCCATGTCTTACTATTACATGGGAAGATCAACAAATGCTGCACCAAGCACCCTGTAAACCCTTCATACCTGTGCCTGGTATCCAGGGACAAGTAATGGACTTCCTGCAACATTCTGTGTCATCCCATACTATTGGCTGGAGGGTATCATCAGCCAGACAGGGGAATTACTGTCCCAGGCATAGGCTGCAGTTAACACCATAACACAGGCAGCTATGGTTGGTGTGGCAGCATTGTGGGGAAGCATTAACTGCTGATAAATGGCCCCACATTGTGTTCAGCAAAGAATTGTGGTTCTGTGTTATCATTGGTGAGTATCGGACTATCTGGAGAGAGATCACATTGTTAAAATGTTTTGGAGAGATGCAGCAGTGTTACTTGGGATGTCATGGTGTGGCAGCCACTGCGTATGACTTCAGGTCATGGCTTGTAGTGATGGAGTGAACTCTGATGACACAGTAACATGTCACTGACTTCCTGCCTCCTTATGTGCTACCTTTCATGTCACAGCATCACAGTATGCCTCTATCAACTGTCTGCATGATGGGGCTCTCCAGTGACCCATTAAGATCCCCAGAAGTTTCCCTGATAGAACATGTGTTGGACCAGCTCAGACATAAACTCTGATGCACTGCAGGTATCCATGATATCAAGGACCAATTACGATAGTTGTGAGCCATCAGCTTGCCTCAGGACAGGATGCAACTGCTTCATGATGCCTTTCCCCACTGAACCATTGCATGCAATGTCACGCTGATATGTGGACTCTACTGTCAAGTTCTTTGTAAATTTGACTTAATTTTGTAATCACTGGAATAACACTACTTACACTCTTGACCTGTAAAATTTCATTTTGTTTGCTTCTCCCCTTCTAGGTTCTTCACTACTTTATATTTTGGTCAAATATTTAACAGTCAAAATTTTGGCCCACAGCTGATTCAGATATTCTCATTGGTCATTATACATACAGCTCTTTCTAGTATGATAAGTGCCTTGTTATTTATTCAGTTTCATCATAGTTCTGTTCCACATGACATAATAGATTAGAAGTGTACAATGTGTTATAGATTAAGGATTTCAGTACTAACAGTTTTGACCAACTTCCAAAAAGCAGACTGAATTTAATTTATTGCTTATGCTACCAATGTGCTATATCCATATTAATTTCCCATCAGTGTTGATTCCCAAAAAATTTACGCATGCTAATCACTCAAATGACTTTTAGAACTAACTCAATACATAGCGGAGATGCCTAGTTGCAGATAGGCACAACAAAAACACTCTCACAATTATAGCTTTCTTTGTCAACAATAGACACACATATGCACACACACATACACTCACACAAATGAAGCTCACACACATGACTACAGTCTCAGGCAACTGAAACCACAAAAATTGTTACATTCCATCCTGTATTTTTCATTGTTTGATTAGAACTAACTCATTATGTTTGGGTCAGTTGTTTTTATACTTCGTGGTGTTTGTCTTTTTGTAATTTAGTATCGGTTCATTGTTCTGAAACCAGTTGTCTAAGTAAAACTCTTTCAGCTCTATTCATAGTTTCTTCCAGATCCAGCCTATTAATTAAAATATTGATGTCACCTACATATTGAATGGATTTCTGTTGGATATCATCAGCAATGTCATAAATGTGTACTAAGAAAAGTAGTGGCCTTATAACACATCAACGAGACATCCTGTTTTGGATCTTCCCCACGTCTGAGTAATGTTTATTAATCTTCTCACCCAATACAACTACTTTTTGATATTGTTAAGTATTCATGATTTTATCAGACTGAATGCATTGCCTCTCACCGCACACAGTTTTAGCTTTTCTAGAAGAAACAATTTTCTTTTTACATCCAGTGGGTCATGATTTCTGCATCAGACTTGACACTGTTTAGCAGGTGTGATTAGAAGTCACATAGTGTATCAGCTCTGACACGACAACTGTTTGCATTTTTATGTTCAAACCACTGTTTGCATTTTTAAGTTAACATTCTTAAGCTAATGACCCATTAATGTGCCTCCTAAATGTCATGGGTGTTCATCTTACACACTTTCTTCAGTAAAATAGTAAATTCTTACAAAAGTAAACAATGATTTAACATCACAACAAAGTCAATCTTACTTTTTATATCATTTGAATTTATTGCTTTACATGTACAGTTATCAGCTTTTAGTTAATAACTATGACAGTTAATTTCACACTGGTCAGCAAGTCATGAAGTCTGTGAGTAGTCTAACAAAATTTTACAAGTGGCAGCACAAATAACTAACATCTTGACCGCTCGGATATGGCTGACTATGAAACTAAATAATATAGTTTTGCACTGGTTGAATTTTTGCTCAAGACAGTGACTGTGCACATTAAAAAAAGGTTGTGTACCACTGCAGTGGGAACAGGAAAGGGGATATGTGGATGCAGGACACTGACTAAGGGTTGAGGCCAGGAGCGTTATAGGAACATAGAATACATTGCTGGAACAGCTCCTACCTGCACAGTTAAGAAAAGATGGTGTTGGTAGGAAGGATCAAGCTGGCACAGACTGTGAAGCATTTTTTGAAATGAAGAACATTGTTTTGGCTAGCGTATTCAGCAGCTGGGGGTCCAGCTGGTTCTTGGCCACAGTTTATCTGTGTACATACCTGTGGACAGACAGCTTATCGGTTGTCATTATGACGTGGAATGCTGCACAGTGGTAGCAGCTTAGCTTGCAAATCACATGTGTTTCACAGATAGCACTGCCTCTGATTGGTTAGGTGGTGCTTCTTAACAGACTGGAGTATGTTGTGCTGGCAAGATTTATGGGATAGGTCTTGCATCTAGATATTTTACAGAGATATGAGCCATAAGGCAAGGAGCTGGGAGTCAGGGCTTAAATAGGTATCGAGGAGACTATTGTGTAGCTTTGGTTGGTGGGAGGAGTGGGAAGGATAGTGGGTTGGTCATTCCTCATTTGAGGGCATGATGAGAGGTAGTTGAAATGCAGGCAGTAAATGTGATTCAGTAGCTCCTCTGCAGGCAGACAGTGGGACTTTGGGAAGCGGTGGGTGACTTGACAGATAGGACATAGGAGATCTGTTGCTGGAGAAAGTTGGAATGGTAGTTTTGGCCTGTGAAAGCCTCAGTGAGACCCTTGGTATATTTTGAGAGAATATGCTAGTCACTGTAGATGCATAAGCCAAGGTTGCCTAGGCTGTGTGGAAGGGACTTCTTGATATGGAATGGGTGAAGTGAAGGTATTACTAGTGGTTGATAGGTTTGATATGGAGGGAATCACTGATCTAACCCTTACTGAGGTGGAGGTCAACACTTGTTGGGTTGAGGAGGACCAGGTATAGAAAAGGGGAAGAGAGTGTTGAGTTTCTGGAGAAATGTAGATAAAATGTCCTCACCCTCAGACCAGACCAAAAAAAATGTCATCAGTGAATCTGAATCAGATGAGGGGTTTGGGATTCTGGGTGGTCAGGAAGAATTCCTCTAGATAGACCATGAAGAGTTTGGCATAGAACGGTGCCATGTGGGTGCTCATTGATATACCCCTAAATCTGTTTGTGGGTTATGCCTTCAAAGGAGAAGTAATTGTGGGTGAGGATATAGTTGAGCATGGTGTCCAGAAGGAGGTTGTAGATCTGAAATCTATCAGATGTTGGGAAAGCTATTGTTCAATAGCAGCAAGGCCATGGGCATTAGGGATGTTAGTATAAAAGGAGGCAGCATCAATAGTGAGAAACAGGGCACTTTGTGGTAAAGAACAGGAAATATGGACAATCCATGAAGGAAATGATTGGTATGTTTTATACAGGTGGATAGCTTGCAGGTAACAGGGTGAAGGTTTTGGTCCACAAGAGCAGAGAATCTCTCACTTGAAGCACATTAACTGGCCACAATAGGGTTGGGTTTGTGGAAGCATGTAGAAGGTAGGAGTGTCAGGACTGGTAGAGGTGAGGAGAGAGACTCTGGGGAGAGGTTCTGGGATGGGACTAAGGATATGCATAGAGACTGGAGAGCCTGGTGGGTTTCTGGAGTGGGGTCACTGTTGTAGGGTTTGTAGGTGGATGAATCAAGCAGCTGGTGGATACCTTCCACCTATGTCAGCAGGTAGGATTATTAGGTCAGGATCAGTTTTTAGCTAGTGGATTGCAGTTATTTCCACAGATGTAAGTTTAGCTGCATGTTAAGAGGCTTGGGGAATGGTAGTGAGGCAAGTATGGACTGAGTCAAGTAGGGTTCAACATTGGTCACTGGTTGAGTCTGATTAGTAGGGTTGGTGGTGAAAAAGTATTACACTGCATAGCAAGAAAATTTTATGAATGGAAAGAGGTATTGCAAGGAATTTTGGGTGTAATTATATGGTTTTGCAGGACTATGATGGTGAGGGTTAAGGACTTGTAGAATCTGAATACATGGATCTCTTGTGGAAGGAGGAGTTGCAGCAAGAGCTGGGTAATTTGAAGGTAGGACCATTTGGGGGGATTTCTTGAGACAGGCAACAACACAGGAACAGTATGTGGGACTGGGTTCTTGCTAAGGATAATGAAAATTTCATGTACTGGTGCAGAGGAGGAGGAGGGAGTGGGATTAATATTTGATGTCCTGCCAACAACAACAAGGTCATTATAGATGGAAAACAAGCTCAGAGTAGGGAAGGATGGAGAAGGAAATTGACTGTGCACTTTGAAAGGAACCGTAATGACATCTGCCTTAAGCCATTTAGGGAAATTGTGGAACATCTAAATCTGGATGCACAGATGCAGATTTGAACCATTATGCTACCTTGCTTGCTTATTGACACCGATGGAAGGAGCAAACATCCATGGTGGAGGATAAAAACGTGTAAAAATAAGGTGGAAATACATACAAGAAAAGTTGGAAAAATCACAAAATGGTTGTAACAGATTAAGTATGAGGAAGCAAGATGAAGCTTGAGGCAGTAGCCCTATAGTGAAAGGTGAAAGCAGACTGACATCAATGCGAAAACACAATGAGGTCAAAGACAAAAATAAATAAAAAAAATCATAATATGGGTTGTGAGCCATTGGATGGATATGTATGAAGAATTGGGACAACAGATGTGATTGTATTAGGTGAGGTTAGTATGTGCAAACTTTGAATCAGAGAGGAGAATGATTGGTGGGTGGGGTCAGTTGCTAGGATGTACAAGTTCATGTGGTGCAAGAAGGTATGGAAAATAACACACAAAAATACATAAGTGACACAGGAACACTGGTAAATTTGATGGTCTAGGATTAATGATAGCAATGAGAGTAATGTGGAACATAACATGCAGCACAATGATCAGTGTGGTCATGTAGCCATGTGCTGGCACATATGCAATGGTTGATACAGTGTGTCTTGTAAGTCAGAGTATGTAGTGTGGTTTGGAAGGTGACATGTAAAACGTGGGTAAGAAGAAAAAGAAAAGGATGGACAATGAGTGAAGTAATGTGACAGAAAATAGTAACAAAGTAGAATATCACTAGGTTGTGATTGAAGAAAAGTTGTTATGCAAAATCAAACAATGGAAAATCCAGAATGGAATAATAACAGTATTATAAAAAGGATAGATTCCTCCTGACCATACACAGGAGATGCTGTGTAACAGACAGGCACAACAAAAATACTGATAAACAAGTAAGCTTTCAGCCAAAATGCCTGAATTAGACAACATACACACATACATTCATGCTAACACAACTCACACACACTCACGCACTCACACACGCATACACACAAACACACACACACACACACACACATACACACACACACACACACACACACACACACACACAAAGGTAATGATTGTCTCTGCCTACCAAGACCAGACTGTGAGTTACAGTGCATGATGGGAGTAGCAATCGCTGTGGTCAGGGTAAGGAATAGGTTTGGGTGCAGTGGGGGAAGGATACCAGGGTAAGCATGGGGGTGGTAAAATGCTGCTTATGGGAGCATATAGGTTTGTGAGCATGCTGGTGGAATAGAAGGCTGTGTAGTATTGAAGGTGGAACAGGAAAGAAAATCTGATGGGAAAAAGGATCAAGATGGCACAGGTTGTGAAGCAGTCATTCAAATGATGAAAGCTTGTTGGAAACATGCTCAGCAAGTGGGTGGTCCAGCTCTTTCTCAGCCATAGTTTGCTGGTGTCCAATATGCAGACAGCTTGTTCATTGTCATGCCCATGTAGAAAGCAGAACAGTGGTTACAAATTAGCTTGTAGATTACATGACTGGATTCACAGGTAGCCTTGCCTTTGATCAGATAGGTAATGTTTGTGACCAGACTGGAGTATTTGGTGGTGGGAGAATGTAAGGGACAGAGTTTGCATCTAGGTCAATTACGGAGATAAGAGTCATGAGACAAGGGGTTGCGAGCAGGGTCTGAGTAGGGATGGACAAGGATATTAATATGGAATTGGAGACAGCCATCAAAGTGGGAGTAATGCTGTTACTGCTGGTGGCTGGTTGGTTTGATATGGATGGAGGTATTGATGTAGTGAACTTTGAGGTGGAGATCAACATCAGGGAAGGTGGTTTGTTGGGTAGAGGAGGACCAGGTGAACCAGGTGGCGGGTTTGGGATTCTGGTTGGTTAGGAAGGATTCCTCTGGATGTCCCATGAATAGTTCAGTGTAGGATGGATTTCAGTGTAAAGGGAGGTAGCACTGATAGTGCTAAGCAGTTTGCAGTTTATTGTGTTGTAAAGGAATAGTATCTATGGACAGTCAATGGAGAAAATGCTTGGTATCTTTTATATCGGAGGATAGGCTGAAGGTGTTTGTCTATGAGATCAGTGATTCACTCAGTGGGGGCACAGTAACCAGCCACAATGGGGTATCCTGGGTAGTTGGTTTTATTGACTTTAGAAAGCATGTAATAGGTAGTTATCTGCCCAACACAATGTTCTTCATTTCAATGACTGCTTCATAACCTGTGCCTTCTTGATCCATCCTACCAACACCAGATTTTTGAATTGTGCAGATGGGTCACTGTCCCTCACCTAACTATCTCCTTCCCTGTTGTCTTGTCATAACTACAAAGCCTTCTATTCCACCATCAGACCAATGGTCTTTTTACTTCCCCCCCACCCCCCACCCCACCCCCCTCCGTCCAGTGTCTTACATCCTGAATACAGCTAGCTGCCCTACCCTCTCCCCACGTCATTGCCATATTCCCCCATAAGCATCACTTTACCACCCATACCTCTACCCTCCTGCTATCCCTCCACCTCTCCAACCCAGCCTCTGCCTTACCTCCACCACCCAGGGTGCTTCTCCCATCATACTCTCATCATAGACTGTAGATCACAGTCAGGTCTTGGCAGCCAGAGACAGTGGCCATTTGTGTATTTGTTGTGTTTGTGTGAATGTGTGTGTGTGTATGTTTTCTAATTCAGAAGAAGAACTGTTTGTCAAAACCTTACTTTTCTTTTAGCAGTCTTTTTGTTGTGCCTGTCTGCGAATCAGCATTTCCACTATATAGTGATTAGCAATCTATCCTTTTCATAATACTTGGATTTTCTGTTGTTTGATTTTGTCTAACAGGTTTTGTTCCATCCCAACCCAGTGTTGTTTTCCTGTTTTACTCTTTTATACAGCACTAATATGCTCATTGTTTGTCCTTTTCTTTCTCTTCTTCTTTGTGTCTTACATGTCACCTTCCAAACCATACCACACTCCCTGATTTATGAGCCACACTATATCAACCGTTTCATCCATGCACAAAATACAGGTATACAAATGTGCTGGTTGTTGGTGCTGCATGTTAAATCCCTCATAAACTGTAGAACTTCAGATTGATCATTCTGCATGCATCATGCACCTGTTTTCACATTTATTTTTGCAGCTCCTTGTATGACACAAACTGGTACCTCATCCCACCAAACCTCCTCACCTACCACTCTTTTTCCTCTTTGATTTCAGTTTGCACATACTAATCTCATTAGCCTTGCAAATGGGTGCTTTGCAGACCACGACCCATTGCTTCTCAATCTCTTTAGTAAGCAACCAAATTCCACTAGTGTGCACAATATGACATGGGTAAGAAGACAAAAAGAAGAATACATTATGTCATTTATTCGTATACTAGAGGATGCAAGTTGGGACTTTGTCTATAAGTGTTCATCTGAGAAGTCTGATGTTGAAACTACCTTTGAAAACTTCCTTAAAAATTATACAGAATTATGGTATTCATGCTCACCACTAATTAAAACCAACTCTTCTGGAACATATAAAAATAAAAAGCTGGAATGGTACACAGACGAACTGGTCCAGATAAGGAAAAACATGCTCGTACTATACACAGCATATAAAAATGCATGTAAACAAAGATCAGAGCAGGAGGGCACCTTTTATGCAGCATACCAAAAATGTAAAAAATTCTACAAACTTAAGCTGATACAGACAAAAAAAGCTACTTATGAAGGGTACATAGAAGGTGCAACAAACAAGTGCAAGGCAGCATGGCAGATTGTAGCACAAGAAAATCCCACACGTCACACACATGAAACTCAGCTCACTCCAAGGGAACTAAATGACTACTTCATTAGCTCAATTAAAGAAATTGAAAGTAAGATAGAAAAAACAGATACATCTGCAAGCGATTTACTTAATGCCCTTCCACCAGTAGATCATGTCTTTAACTGGTATAGTATCACACCTGCTCAGATTAAAAGAACAGTCACAAAATTTTCAAATTCTAAAAGTATGGACTGCTACTGGCTCTCCAATTACATAGTAAAAAAAACTGTAGACTCAATCGCTAAACCATTGGCATTCATATTTAATAAATGTTTACAGTCAGGAGTGTTTCCCGACTCCCTCAAAATTTCCAAAGTTATTCCAGTGTTTAAAAAGGGTGACAAACATCTTCCTAAAAGTTATCGCCCAATCTCAATTGTGCCAATATTCTCTAAAGTATTTGAGTCACTTATGTACACTCAATTAAGTAGCTATTTTGAGACACACAACCTTTTGAGCAATAGTCAGTTCGGATTCCGACAGGGCATAAATACCACTGCGGCCATCCTGGAAATTGTTGACCAGACATTAACAGCCTTTGAAGACCGGAATATGGTGTCACTTGTCTTGTGTGATCTGAGCAAAGCTTTTGACTGCATTCCCTTTGGCACCCTGGTTGCTAAACTAGAATTTTATGGTGTATGTAACCCAGCATTAGCAGTAATAGAGTCATATCTTCATAATAGAAGACAGTTTGTCTCAGTTAAAAATAATTACTCCCCTATAGCAGCAGTTAGTACTGGTGTACCACACGGCTCGGTTCTGGGACCCTTCTTCTTCATCATAGCCATCAATGACCTACCTCATCACATAAATAGTACTACCATATGCTATGCAGATGACACAACCCTCCTCACCTCACATCAGAACATCTCAGCTTTGGACAATAACACACAGGAATCACTCAAATCAGCCATCCACTGGTTCACATCCAATAAATTACTGTGTAACTCAGAAAAAACACAACAGCTTCTCTTAGGGTTACCCAAAACCATAGAAAACAAAACTGTAAAACTATTAGGAATGCATATTGATTCCAAACTTAACTGGGAAGAACACGTAAATCAGGTTTGCAAAAAGCTTTCAAGAGTCTCCTATCTCCTTTGGAAACTTAGGGACATGATTAGCATGAACTTTCTGAGAACAATGTACTGTGGACTCTTCCAGTCACATATTACATATGGCCTTCTCATATGGGGGCACAGCTCTCACAGTAACAAAATTTTGTTGATGCAGAAAAGAATGCTGCGCATAATGTGTAAAGTCGGTCCCACGGAGCACTGTCGTCCTCTCTTTATAAGGCTAAGACTGTTGACCATTGTAAACTTGTATATTTATATCTGTGTGTTACACATTAAAAACAATGGTATGGAAGGTGTTGTCAGGGAAGAAATTCATAACTACAACACTAGAAGGAAGGCAGATTATGATATACCAAGACACAGACTAACAAAAAGTAGTAACTCACACAAAGTGAATACCTTAAAAATATTCAACAAACTACCGCAATCTGCTCGGGACATGCCCACAAAAATTCTTAAACAAAATTTGTACAATTGGTTATCTGACAATCCATTTTATTCTATGCAAGAATATTATGATCTGAGTAGCACAGAGATAAACCTGTAATTGCATAATTAACTTAATTAACTACTATATATACTGTTACAAAATATTTCATATCTAATACCTTTGTATTTCAACTGTGTTAGGTAACTACTTTATTTGCCAGTGTTATGATGTGCTACGTAACTACTGTGTTTGCTACTACAATGTAACTCATTTTTGGTACCTTTGTATGTATCTGAAACAAGAATATGTATTAAGCATTGTAGTCACCTGCTTAAGGTTTATGTTATTTGTAAGTTACTCATATGCTAATTATATCTATGCCTTGTATATAGTGTCTGGAATATTAATATTATTTTATGTACTGACGAAGCCTATTTCATCTTGCATGATCAATGGCTAATAAAGAATCTTGAATCTTGAATCTTGAATCTAGTCACACCTGCTGTCCCCATTCTTTGTACATATCCACCCACTGACTTGCAAGCCACATTATATTTATTTGTTTTTATCTTTGATCTCATTGCGTTTTCACATTGATTTCAGTTTGTTTTCGCCATTCACTCAGGTTTCATCTTGTTTTCCCATACTCCATCTGTTCCAACCATTTTGTGATTTTTCCCACCTATTTGGGTGTATTTTCCAAATTTTTTCGCGCATATTTCCGCATTATTTACGTAGTTTTCACGTTTTTATCCTCCAATTTGGATTCTTGCTCCATCCATCTGCACCAACACAGAGAAATTTTCTTGTCGCTAGCCAGAACCCAATAACACATACTGTTCCTGCAGTTTTGTTTGGCTCATGGAATCCCTCCAAGTGCCCTTACCACCAAATTATCCATCTCTGGCTGCATCCCCTCCTTGCAGAAAACCTCTATCTATTCAGATTCTGCAGTCCTTAACCCTCACCAATATAGTCCTGCAAAAAGATGTAAATCAGCCCAAACCTAATCACAATAACTCTTTTCCATCCATAAAGTTCTCCTGCTGTGCAATCACAATTTCCTGTATCCCATCTCGCACACTGAAACTCTTGCCCTCCAGGAACAAGAGCAGCATGCACTATGCCACCTCAAAAAACTCTCCAACCTGTTCACCTCCTATGCCTGCCTTTGACTACCAGTATCCACCAACTCTACAACAGCCTCCAAACCTCCTGCACATATCCTCAGAGCTGAAAAAACTCTGCCTCGCAGACCCACTACATTTAACCCACCCTCAAAAACTCCTTCCCACCACCACACAAAATCCAGGACCTAAACAGGCTCAAAACATGGTCATGTACCTTTCTTCCAAAAGCCTTAGTCCCACAGAAGTATCAGTCCTTTTCATAGGCTTCACCTTTGCCACACTCACAAATTCAATGTTGCTGGACTTGTTAAAGACTTTCTGTCCTTCATCTGGTATTTACAGTGGGAACACTTTTGCCACCAACCCTACTGAGCAGACTCAACTAAAGACCATTGCTGAACCTTGTTTGACTCAATTCACTCTTCCTCCAGCCAAGCATGATCCACCCCCAATGCCCCCAACCACCCTCTGTTAACTTTCCAGAATTTCTTGACTGCAAACCTGGCCCCACCATCTTTCTCCAAATCTCTGAACATGTAAGCTAACCTTAAATCCACAGAAACACTGCAATCCACTACCTAAAAAACTGATCCTGACCTTATAATCCTACCTGTTGACAAAGGTTCCATCACTGCAGTTTTGAACCACAGGTATCTCCTGGCAGAAGGACTCCACCAGCTGTCAAATTCATCCAGCTACAAACCCTATCACAGTGATCACCTCTCCAGAAATCCACCAGGCTCTCCAGTCTCTCCACATATCCTTAAGCCCATCCCAGAACCTCTCCCTGGAGTCCATCTCTTTCCTCACCTCCACCACTCCCCACACTCCAACCTTCTGCATGTTTCCTAAAGCCCATAAACCCAACCACCCAGGATGCTCCATTATGGCTGTTACTCCGCTCCCACTGAGATAATTTCTGCTCTCGCGCACCAACATCTTCAGCCTATTTCCTGCAACCTACCCTTCTACAGGGCTATTACAAATGATTGAAGCGATTTCATAAATTCACTGTAGCTCCATTCATTGACATATGGTCACGACACACTACAGATATGTAGAAAAACTCATAAAGTTTTGTTCGGCTGAAGCCGCACTTCAGGTTTCTACCGCCAGAGCACTCAAGAGCGCAGTGAGACAAAATGGCGACAGGAGCCGAGAAAGCGTATGTCGTGCTTGAAATGCACTCACATCAGTCAGTGCAACGACACTTCAGGATGAAGTTCAACAAAGATCCACCAACTGCTAACTCCATTCGGCGATGGTATGCGCAGTTTAAAGCTTCTGGATGCCTCTGTAAGGGGAAATCAATGGGTCGGCCTGCAGTGAGCGAAGAAACGGTTGAACGCGTGCGGGCAAGTTTCACGCGTAGCCCGCGGAAGTCGACGAATAAAGCAAGCAGGGAGCTAAGCGTACCACAGCCGACGGTTTGGAAAATCTTACGGAAGAGGCTAAAGCAGAAGCCATAATGTTTTAATTGCTACAAGCCCTGACACCCGATGACAAAGACAAACGCTTTGAATTTTGGCGCGGTTGCAACAGCTCATGGAAGAGGATGCGTTCAGTGTGAAACTTGTTTTCAGTGATGAAGCAACATTTTTTCTTAATGGTGAAGTGAACAGACACAATGTGCGAATCTGGGCGGTAGAGAATCCTCACACAATCATGCAGCAAATTCGTAATTCACCAAAAGTTAACCCGTTTTGTGCAATTCAACGGTTTAATGTTTACGGCCCCTTTTTCTTCTGCGAAAAAAACATTACAGGACACGTGTATCTGGACATGCTGGAAAATTGGCTCATGCCACAACTGGAGACCGACAGCGCCGACTTCATCTTTCAACAGGATGGTGCTCCACCGCACTTCCATCATGATGTTCGGCATTTCTTAAACAGGAGATTGCAAAACTGATGGATCGGTCGTGGTGGAGATCATGATCAGCAATTCATGTCATGGCCTCCACGCTCTCCCGACTTAACCCCATGCAATTTCTTTCTGTGGGGTTATGTGGAAGTTTCAGTGTTTAAACCTCCTCTACCAAGAAACGTGCCAGAACTGCGAGCTCGCATCATATAAACTGTCACTGATCAATTGTTTTTTCACAAACAGCATCCTGATCTCACTTTTCATTATAACTACTTCACATTTCCTCCTACATCATGCCATTCATCTGTTTGTATTCTTATTGTTGAATTGTGACTGTACATACCTCGGCGTGAGCTTTTTAGAAATGCACATTTTGTTAAACGCTATTTGCTGGATGGTGACCGCCAGCTTTATCCTGAGCTTCTTGTACCTATAAAACACAGTGTTGGCCCAGCTAGGCAAAACCTTCATCAGGTTACCCTCCATTCAGAGGCTGTTGCACGCAGCGACTGTTGTTGACTTGTAAATAATAGATTTCAGCTATCCGTTGTCCTATTGAAAATTTATTGGCAGATCTAGTTTTCAGCTAGAAACTAACCGTCCTCAATGCTGAGAATGCAACAGGTACATAGTTAGATGATGTCATAAAAAATTGTAATTAATGGCTTAACTCATATGATTTGTACATTACATACCACTATCGTAATCATGAAAATTTTATTACTTGATGATAAACATGAAATAAGTTGGACTACAATGTAAGAATTTTACTGATGTTCCATTTTATGTAATCAAATTTGAAGTGGTTTACTTTGATTGAGGTTTATATGTAGTTCACATAGATGGCCCCATGTAACCAACCGAGGTGTTCTCCTCACAGCCTGCCTTTTGCAAACATTAGTAATCAATGAACTGTGAATAAAGCCCGACCAACAGGCATTACATGCATTGATCAAAAACGATAGTGGTCTGTAGTATACAAACCATATGAGTTAAGCCATTAATCGCAACTTCTTTATGACATTATCTAACTATGTACCTGTTGTATTCTTAGCATTGACGATGGCTTGTTTCTAGCTGAAATCTATACCTGCCAATAATATTTCAGAAGGATGACTGATAGCTGAAATCTATTATTTACATATTACATGTGTTACATGTATAATAGCAAATATTAAACAAAAAAATTAAGGACTAGAATTGCAACAAGGAAAGCTAGTCCACCTTACTACATTTTATTTGTGCATAAAAGTGACCAAAACCATTTGTTTGATGAACCAGTTGCATAGCATGCTGTCGACCAATATTCTGTGCCATCTGGATTCTCTGCTCCCAACAGCAGATTCTCTTAACTGCGTGAGATTGGGGGGGGGGGGGGGGGGGGTCGATAAATTGATAAATGTCACTCAAATATGTCCTCCAACTCTGTCAGTATCATTACATTTTTCTATATTTATCTCCACTCCTGTTCCAACCATTAAATGGAAACATACAACTGTCCAGCCTTCACATTAGGTTTGGTTATAAGCTTGCTTGTGTTGTCATCTACACTGTTTTCTCTGTAGCTTCTCTCTGTTATGTTCCTCTAAACCACACTTCACTGTATGCTCATGTGTTACATATACGGATGTCATCTCATCTCACTAGAGCAAACTGCCTTTAGTCTTGTGTTCCACTTGTCTTGATGTTTCTGCAGCTCTACAACTCTCATTCGCCACTAGTTCATTGTATTTTACATTACTAAAATAATGTCAGGATTAAAAGTGAGTTGCTTATTCAGCTAATTGTTCATGCACCCATAAAAGTTCAACTTTTCTGTTTTTTGGTTCTTGGGTGTGTTTAGCAATTCTGTCATTAACAAATGGCTGGTTAAATCCTCTATGGCAATGTACTGTTTTGCTAATGAAAGGTGATGGAGAAAGTGGGTATGGTAGTGCTTGAGAATGCACTGAAGCTAGTTGTACATGTATCATTACCAATTGATAAATAGCCTTGAAATTATATACTAAAAAACGAAAGTATAGCAAAAGCTGCAGCATAGAGCTAATAATACATAAACATAATATAATATACCAGATCTCATGGAAAACTATTGGTGAAGTGTCAGATTTTTGTCATTTTGGTTTGCCGACTAGGACCAGGAGAATGTAACACTGAAGGAATGTAGTGGTGACTGACTGTGACTTGGTTAAAAAAGCTACATTCAAAGCGGTAAATGACAGTGGAAATAGCAAAAGTGTAATAGTGGGTACAAACGATTTGGAACTCTGCTTGTGATCACACAAGTGAAGCTAATAAACAAAGAATGTTATTATACAGTGGACTGGTATAAGAATGTGAAGTATTGCTGAAGTGTAGTTGCTGATTTCTTATGGTATCCTCTGAATTTGATACAATATCTGAAAAATGCTTCTACTAGAGAGTCAGATTCTGTGATCAACCTGACACACATAAAGGTATATTTTAGAACTGAGAAAACTCAGCAATAGTTGTTATATTAACTTAAAAGTTGTTATATTAACTTAAGTATGTTGTTAAATTAACCTAATTATGTCATGTATTGGAAAATTTGACTCATTCCACATCATTACGAAATATCGTATTCATGATCCATGGAACTAGTATTAATCTAATTTAATCTAATCTAATCTAATCTCACTTTCCATCTACTGAAATCTTGTCTTCAACTTCCTCTTGTGATTAAATATTTTATCATGAACAGTGTGCCCCGCTTACAAGATGGTGGATAGCATGAAAATTCAGAATGTGACTCCATGAAGAAATGTAAATTTTAGTGTTAAAAAGAGCATGCAAATTGTAAAGGTGAAATTGCAAATCTGAATAAATATGTGTCCACTTTACAGTTTATTATCAGTGCACTAAGATGGGTATCACAAAACTTCAAAAAGAAAGTTGTGAACTGAACTCTTCAAAGTCACACCATGATAGTTCAACTCTATTGGAGAAGTGGACAGAAGTAAAGTTAAAAAGATGTAAACAGAAAGGGGAAAATCTAGAAACCTGTGAAAGGAAGATAAATGTAGTGCCTGAAAATTACCTTGAGGTTCCTTCAAAATTGGAGTGTGATGGTGTTGTGACCAATTCAAGGGAACCAGGTGTAAACACTAAAATTGTAGTGAAGTGTGAGGTGAAGAATTCTGCTCAATGGGAAATGCGGACACCGGTAGAAAGTCACAATGAAATGATAAACCTACAAAAATAGCTGTTCATTCAGACAGTCATGGATGCAATCTTGCAGAAATCTTATGAAATCAGTTCAGTGTGACAGCATATGGATATGTTAAACCTGGTGCACCAATGCATGAAATTACCAAAAACATCAACCAGGACAGTTCAGATAGCAAAAACAGAAGTACTATATTGCATTGATTTGGAGTACAAATAATATTTACAGAAATGAATTGGCAACTGTAATCCACAATCAAAGGCAGTTTCTTCACTGTGCAAGTAAGGAAATTTATTGTTGCAGGAATACTACAAAGATATGTCATCATGGTTACTTCCTGCGTAAATTCTTAAATTAAAAAGGCAAACAGGCAGTTTCACAAGATCTATAAAGTGCACACAAATGCCTGTTCCCTTAATGTGGACTCTCTGCAAAGGTGCAATTATACAAAACATGCAATGCATCTGAACTGAAATTACCTAGCAAGAAAATCACTCAAATGTTTGAAAAACTCAGCTGGTAGGAAAACAATCTGCACAAACTTGCCATCCCAGTGATGTATCCAAAAAGCAGTGGCACAGAAATCCCAGATGAAGTGACCACAAAAACAGCAGAAGCAGAAAATCTAAATGAAATGGTGAAGCCTACAAAACTGCAAAACAGAAAAAACATCTGCCTCAGTCTCAACAGAAACAGCTGAGCTGTCATCAACATCAGGAACATCAGAGCAGACTCCAACATAAAGCACAAAAGCTACAGTTTCAACAACATCTACAGCAACACCAGAAAAAGGAGAGAAGACATTCAGAACTGAAGAAACAGTGTCAAACAGAGTGTGCAGGAGAAAAATAGTGCTGCCTGCCCATTTGAATGATTTTTTAGTCAGAGGCAGACAGAATGAGGGGAACACAAGATACATGGTCATGATGCCACAACAATCACAACAACAACAACAACAACAACAACAACAACAACATAGAAGCAAAACCACCACATTGTGTAACAAGTAAGTTTCAAATCCCAATGTTATTGGCAAATTTCTTGGTACTTCATTAAGATGTGCAATCACAGATGAATAAAGTGAGCGAACTTCAAATTGCCAAAAGATATACCTAAAGAAAGAGTTTTAGAGATAACTGGAGTTGAATTAGTAGTTGAAAATGTAGCTATTATTTTCTTGCAAAGGTCTCCAACAGGCAATATACCTAGGTTGTTAACCAGTTTGAAATCATACCTCCACATCTTAACAAAAAGGTCCCAAAATGCCATTGTGTGTGGGAGTTTTAATATTAACTTCCTGAAAGAATCAAAACAAAAAACTGATCTCTTGAATCTCCTTTTGACTTTAAATTAAAGCCTAAAATAGAAGCAGCAACATCAATAAAGCAGCATAAGTGTCAACCATCAAAAAATATTTACAAACATGCTGTGTAAATACAACACATATACTTTCAATACAGGCTTTGGGGAGCACAATGGACAAATAAATTCTGTAGAACTCAAAAATCATTGTCAACTTTTGAAACAGTCTGTATTAGCTGTTGTTAGGAGCTACAGTCAACCAAATATAAATTCCGTTCTGTATTTCCTAAATGGGAAAAACTGGGAAGAAGTTTACAACATTGCAGGCACAATTGAAAAGTTTAATGCGTTCAGTGACACCTTCTGCTATTACTTTGAACTGTACCTATCCGGCCCACAAAAGAAAGGAGATAATACAGAAAAATAAGAAACGTAATTGGCACACACTAGGCACATATGTATCACATAAGTGAGATTTCTATATGAAGTATCAAAACAACCAGAAAAACCACCAGATTGTGATGCGTATTTTAGGAGATATAAGCATATCCTAAACAAAGTCTTTAAAATGTCTAAGAAACTGACAAAAGAGAATTCTGTGGAAAGTAACCCAAACAAAATGAAGACTGTATGGAACATAGTAAGAAAAGAAATAGAACAACAATGTGAAGAACATCACAATATTGACTTACTGGAAAAGTCAACCAAAATATCATACCCAATAAAAGTTGCAAATAAATTTAACTCCTACTTTACAGAAGCTGCAGGAAATCTTGTCAAAATGCACCCACCAAATACTAGGACAGAACAGGTTCCAAACAGTTAAACAACTGTCTTTTTTGTATCCAATGGATGAGAAAGAAGTATCAATTGTCATTAAAGGACTAAAATCAGAATTATCATCTGCCATTGATACTGGTAACATCCTTGTATCCTTGTTGGTATCTGAAAGAAATCCAGAGCAGTAGTAGCAAAACACTTTGCAGATGTTTGTAATACCTCACTGGCTACTGGGATTTTTCCTGAAAAGTTAAAAATAGAAAAAGGAGGCCTCTGTTTAAAAAGTGTTAAAGAACAGAGGCAAAAAATTAGACCAATCTCTTTACTGTCTGGCTTTTCTGAAATATTAGAATAAATATTTTATGAGAGGATGGTTCATTTTATAGAAACAATAACCTCTTCTCAACATAACGGCATAATTTCCATAAATGTTGTTGTTGTTGTGGTCTTCAGTCCTGAGACTGGTTTGATGCAGCTCTCCATGCTACTCTATCCTGTGCAAGCTTCTTCATCTCCCAGTACCTACTGCAACCTACATCCTTCTGAATCTGCTTAGTGTATTCATCTCTTGGTCTCCCTCTACGATTTTTACCCTCCACGCTGCCCTCCAATGCTAAATTTGTGATCCCTCGATGCCTCAAAACATGTCCTACCAACCGATCCCTTCTTCTAGTCAAGTTGTGCCACAAACTTCTCTTCTCCCCAATCCTATTCAATACCTCCTCATTAGTTACGTGATCTACCCGCCTTATCTTCAGCATTCTTCTGTAGCACCACATTTTGAAAGCTTCTATTCTCTTCTTGTCCAAACTAGTTATCGTCCATGTTTCACTTCCATGCATGGCTACACTCCATACAAATACTTCCAGAAACGACTAACTGACACTTAAATCTATACTCGATGTTAACAAATTTCTCTTCTTGAGAAACGCTTTCCTTGCCATTACTAGTCTGCATTTTATATCCTCTCTACTTTGACCATCATCAGTTATTTTACTCCCTAAATAGCAAAACTCCTTTACTACTTTAAGTGTGTCGTTTCCTAATCTAATTCCCTCAGCATCACCCAACTTAATTTGACTACATTCCAATATCCTCGTTTTGCTTTTGTTGATGTTCATCTTATATCCTCCTTTCAAGACACTGTCCATTCCGTTCAACTGCTCTTCCAAGTCCTTTGCTGTCTCTGACAGAATTACAATGTCATCGGCAAACCTCAAAGTTTTTACTTCTTCTCCATGAATTTTAATACCTACTCCGAATTTTTCTTTTGTTTCCTTTACTGCTTGCTCAATATACAGATTGAATAACATCGGGGAGAGGCTACAACCCTGTCTCACTCCTTTCCCAACCACTGCTTCCCTTTCATGTCCCTCGACTCTTATAACTGCCATCTGGTTTCTGTACAAATTGTAAATAGCATTTTGCTCCCTGAATTTTACCCCTGCCACCTTCAGAATTTGAAAGAGAGTATTCCAGTTAACAATGTCAAAAGCTTTCTCTAAGTCTACAAATGCTAGAAACGTAGGTGTACCTTTTCTTAATCTTTCTTCTAAGATAAGTCGCAAGGTCAGTATTGCCTCACGTGTTCCAACATTTCTACGGAATCCAAACTGATCTTCCCCGAGGTCGGCTTCTACTAGTTTTTCCATTCGTCTGTAAAGAATTCGCGTTAGTATTTTGCAGCTGTGGCTTATTAAACTGATAGTTCGGTTATTTTCACATCTGTCAACACCTGTTTTCTTTGGGATTGGAATTATTATATTCTTCTTGAAGTCTGAGGGTATTTTGCCTGTCTCATACATCGTGCTCACCAGATGGTAGAGTTTTGTCATGACTGGCTCTCCCGAGGCCATCAGTAGTTCTAATGGAATGTTGTCTACTCCCGGAGCCTTGTTTCGACTCAGGTCTTTCAGTGCTCTGTCAAACTCTTCACGCAGTATCTTATCTCCCATTTCGTCTTCATCTACATCCTCTTCCATTTCCATAATATTGTCCTCCAGTACTTCGCCCTTGTATAAACCCTCTATATACTCCTCCACCTTTCTGCCTTCCCTTCTTTGTTTAGAACTGGGTTGCCACCTGACCTCTTGATATTCATACAAGTGGTTCTCTTCTCTCCAAAGGTCTCTTTAATTTTCCTGTAGGCAGTATCTATCTTACCCCTAGGGAGACAAGCCTCTACATCCTTACATTTGTCCTCTAGCCATCCCTGCTTAGCCATTTTGCACTTCCTGTCAATATCATTTTTGAGATGTTTGTATTCCTTTTTGCCTGCTTCATTTACTGCATTTTTATATTTTCTCCTTTCATCAATTAAATTCAATATTTCTTCTGTTACCCAAAGGGTTCTACTAGCCCTTGTCTTTTTACCTACTTGATCCTCTGCTGCCTTCACTACTTCATCCCTCAAAGCTACCCATTCTTCTTCTACTGTATTTCTTTCCCCAAAACAGAAAATTGTTCCATTATGCTCTCCCTGAAACTCTGTATAACCTCTGGTTTAGTAAGTTTATCCAGGTCCCATCTCCTTAAATTCCCACCTTTTTGCAGTTTCTTCAGTTTTAATCTACAGTTCATAACCAATAGATTGTGGTCAGAGTCCACATCTGCCCCTGGAAATGTCTTAAAATTTAAAACCTGGTTCCTAAATCTCTGTCTTACCATTATATAATCTATCTGATACCTATTAGTATCTCCAGGATTCTTCCAGGTATACAACCTTCTTTTATGATTCTTGAACCAAGTGTTAGCTATGATTAAGTTATGCTCTGTGTAAAATTCTACAAGGCGGCTTCCTCTATCATTCCTTCCCCCAATCCATATTCACCTACTATGTTTCCTTCTCTCCCTTTTCCTACTGACGAATTCCAGTTACCCATGATTATTAAATTTTCGTCTCCCTTCACTACCTGAGTAATTTCTTTTATCTTGTCATACATTTCATCTATTTCTTCATCATCTGCAGAGCTAGTTGGCATATAAACTTGTACTACTGTAGTAGGCATGGGCTTTGTGTCTATCTTGGCCACAATAATGCGTTCACTATGCTGTTTGTAGTAGCTAACCCGCACTCCTATTTTTTTATTCATTATTAAACCTACTCCTGGATTACCCCTATTTGATTTTGTATTTATAACCCTGTAATCACCTGACCAAAAGTCTTGTTCCTCCTGCCACCGAACTTCACTAATTCCCACTATATCTAACTTTAACCTATCCATTTCCCTTTTTAAATTTTCTAACCTACCTACCCGATTAAGGGATCTGACATTCCACGTTCCGATCCGTAGAACGCCAGTTTTCTTGCTCCTGATAACGACGTCCTCCTGAGTAGTCCCGGAGATCCGAATGGGGGACTATTTTACCCAAGAGAACGCCATCATCATTTAATCATACAGTAAAGCTGCATGTCCTCGGGAAAAATTACGGCTGTAGTTTCCCCTTGCTTTCAGCCGTTCGCAGTACCAGCACAGCAAGGCCGTTTTGGTTAATGTTACAAGGCCAGATCAGTCAATCAACCAGACTGTTGCCCCTGCAACTACTGAAAAGGCTGCTGCCCCTCTTCAGGAACCACATGTTTGTCTGGCCTCTCAACAGATACCCCTCCGTTGTGGTTGCACCTACGGTACGGCCATCTGTATAGCTGAGGCACGCAAGCCTCCCCACCAACAGCAAGGTCCATGGTTCATGGGGGGTCCATAAATGTAGGTCCACAGAAACTGCCATCTTTTATTTTATAGATGAAGTCCTGACCATAGTATACCATAAACAACACTTACCCATTATATTTTTTTAATTTACCTAAGCTTTTGATATCATTGGCCATTAACTACTACTGTCAAAATTTGAACATGTATTTGTCAGGGGACTGGGACACAAGTGGATACTATCATACCTGAACAACTTCTCTTTGTACTGGACATACAGCTTCTCAGGCATGTGCTGCAAACACTTGTCGGCACCGATCGACCATCACTATCGCTGTATTCTCCCGATACACATCCATCCTGCACACACAGAAACTGGCAGCGTGGTAGACAGATCTTTACTCTCTCACCCTCGTACTTAAAATATTGGGTGTTCAAGATGGTGGAAAGCTGAGTGTCTCTAGCAGTTACACCGAAATTCTCGAGGCACTACAAACTGACAACAAATACTGTAACTTAATTATCAAGAAGGAAACAAAATCCATATGTATCAGTGAGGGAAACAAAATGTTAAATATGGTGTCCCCCAAGATTACATTCTAGGTCCAGCTGTTTATAAATGACTTAGAGTCAGCAACCCCCTGCCAAAACATGTATAAAATTTGCAGACAACACCAACATTCTGATAAAAGGGAAAACTGTAGATGAACTGGAGTATGAAATCAAAGTATGCACATTACACATAACTGATTGGTTCTCCAGAAACAGTCTTACCATAAATACGGAAAAGGTAGTAACTAAACATTTACATACAACACAAAGGATACCCACCTTAAGCCCTATCATAATGTTATCTGGAAAACAATTATAAACTGTAAAAAGCATTAAATTTCCTCAAATATGGATCCAAGAAGCCTAAAGTGGGTCACACATGTAAGCTTCATCAATAAGAAACTGCATGAAAATTCTTACTGGCTACATGACCCAACAAATAATAAAAAATATATTTTGTGCAGAGGTGGAATCATTGTTGAGATGTGGCACAATTTTTTGGGGCAATTCACCTGCCAACATAAGTTGCTTTATTGTCCAAAAAAGAATTATAACAACCATAGGAAATGTAACTACTAGAAACTCATTTAAAAACCTACAAATTCTTCCACTACATTGCTTATGCATTTTGGAAGTTACATGTTTCATTAAGAAAATAACAGACACTGAAGACCAAGTAGTGCAAAAACATGAAACAATTCATAAGTACAACATATGACAGAAAATGGAGCTGCATAGCGAATATGCAAAAACAAGACTTAGATAGGATGGGTCCCTACTAGCAGGGAAAAAACTTTACAAGACGTTACCACGCCACATTAAGACACATAAAAATTTAATGAATTTTTAATGACTGTAAACACTTGTCTTTTAAATTAACTGTGTTATAGTGTTGATGAATGTATACAGTTCTAAACCAAACAGAAGCTAGTGAACCTAGCTGCTTTCTAAAATCTGGATGAGTTCCTGTAGAGTATTTCAGTCAGTAATATAATCAGTGTTAGTGTATGCCATATAAATTGTAAATATTTTCTAATCTTTAAATTTGTATCATTTGCAAAAATGCAAAAGCTGTAAACTATAGCCATGAAGTTGCCACAGAAAACTGTAAACATTACTCAGCTTCCAGAATGAGATTTTCACTCTGCAGCAGAGTGTGCACTGATATGATACTTCCTGGCAGATTAAAACTGTATGCTGGACAAAGACTCAAACTCGGGACCTTTGCCTTTTGCGGGGAAGTGCTCCACCAACTGAGACATGATGTTGGTGATCATGACATGTTTGTGGCGACAATGATTACCAAAGTAAGCGCGCGCCCACCCCCCCCCCCCCCCCCACACACACATATATATATATATATATATATATATATATATATATATATATATATATATGGAATGACTCCTTACCCTTGTGTGTGTGTTTGTGTGCCTATCGACCTGCCAGCGCTTTCGTTCGGTAAGTCACATCATCTTTGTTTTTAGATATATTTTTCCCACGTGGAATGTTTCCCTCTATATATATATATATATATATATATATATATATATATATATATATATATATATATATAGCAGTAGTGTCATATCTCAATGATGTACCTGTAACTTTCAGCACAGGACAAGGGCATGTAGAGGAAACTATGGCTCATGTTTAAAGAGCAGTTCATCATGTACTGGATAAATATGTACCCAGCAGAACAGTTCATAATGGCATAATGGGAGGGGTCCTTCATGGTGTACAATCACTGTAAGGAAACTTCTAAGGAAACAGAGACTAACACATTATAGGCATAAAACAAAGTATAAGACTACAGATACAGAGATGTGGAATGAAACATGTCTAGCTATCAATAGTGCAATGCATGAAGTCTTCAGTGACTGCTGTAGCAGAATATTATTAGATGATCTTTCACAAAACCCAAAGAAATTTTGGTCATATGTAAAGGCTATTAGTAACACCAAAGTTAGTGTGCAGTCCCTAGTGAATGAGACAGTAACTGAAATTAAGTGTAGTAAAGCAAAAGGTGATACACTTAGCTCTGTTTTCAATAATTCCTTTACAAAGGAAAACCCAGGAGAACTGAATGACCTCCTCCATCCTAACCAGCATGCATTCCAAAAATGTCAGTCATGTGAAACTCAACTCATACTTTTCTTAAATGACATACTGAAAGCTTTAGATCAAGGGGATCAGGCAGATACAGTATTTCTTGATTTCCAAAAACATTTGAGTACCACATCTGTGCTTATTGTAAAAAGTTTGCTCATATGGGGTATCAAGTATAATTTGTGACTGGATTTGGGACTTTTTGGTAGGGAGGACAGAGCACATTATTTTGGATGGAGAGTAATCATCAGATGTAGAAGTAACTTTGGATGTGCCCCGGAGAAGTGTGTTGGTCTGTTGCTGTTCATGTTGTATATTAATGACCCTCAGACAATATTAATAGTAAAATCTGGCTGTTTGATGATGATGCAGTTATCTTTAATAAAGTACTATCTGAGAGAAGCTGCAAAGTATTCAGTCAGATCTTGATAAGATTTCTACGTAGTGCAGAGATTGGCAACTTGCCCTAAATGTTCAGAAATATAAAATTTTGCGCTTCACAAAATGAAAAAGCATAGTATCCTATGATTGTAAGACTACTGGACCAGCCAACTCATACAAATACCTGGGTGTAACTCTTTGTAGGGATATGAAATGGAATTCACATAGGTTCAGTCATGTGCAAAGCAGGTAGCAGATTTCAGTTTGTTGGTAGAATACCGGGGAAGTGCAATCAGTCTACAAAAGAGATTGCTTACAAATCACTCATGTGACCCATCCTAGAATATTGCTCAAGTGTGTGGGACCTGTACCAGATAGGACTAACAGGGAATATTGAATGTATACAGGGAAGTGCAGCACGAATGGTCACAGATTTGTTTACTTTGTGGGAGAGTGTAACAGAGATACTGAAGGAACTGAACTGGCAGACTCTTGAAGACAGATATAAGCTATCCCAAATAAGTCTGTCAACAAAGCTTCAAGAACCAACTTCAAATAATTACTCTAGGGACGTACTACAAAATCCCCTATGTATTGCTCACATAGGAATTGCGAGGATTACATAGAATAATTACTGGATGCACAGAGGCTTTCAGACAGTTATTCTCCTGTACTCCATACATGAATGGAACAGGAAGAAACCCTAATAATTGGTACAATGGGACGTACCCTCTGGCATGCACTTCACAGTTGTTTGCACTGTTCTTAGTCCAACTGCGCTAGTAATAGTGATTTGGTGCAGTGGTCATTGCTGCACATTAGAGGCACTTTTAACCTGCATGGAATCTCGACATTGGTACACACAGCTGGTCTCACAGACCTTACAGTTTCTGTTGCTTTTAATTTGCATTATTATATATGTATTGGAGGGAAGTATTGGTAAATGAAGCAGTATCATTACTAATCACTTTAATACACTTATTTAAAAGAAAACATTTATATTGTAGCCACAAGCATTCACACAAAATGGAGGTAAATTAAAATGTGCTGTTATCAAAATAACACACATATTCAGTGGGATGTGTTGGCGGCATGGTTTTTGCATGCAGCAACAGAATGTTCAAGACAAGTATGTTTCTTGCAGTTTTTACAACATATCTGGTTTTTCTATTTTTCCTTTTGCAGTCCACACATCATCCTTGTGAACTAACAATTGATTCTACTGCTGAGCATTTCTCACCACAAAGCTCCCCAGGTCTCCCAATCACTTTTTTGGCAATGTTTTTGACACTGTCCTTTGCTGAAAATGGTGCAGAAGCACAAAAAACATCTTCCTCAAGACATAACTTCTCCTCAGTTGTTCTTTTTTATTTGTGTTGAAAATAATAGTGGCACATAATTCTCTCCCCTTGTGCCTCATAAGAATAAGCTATGATGCAGTTAGAATACTTACACAATACTAAAATGTTCCACACTGTTACTTGTTGGATGGTAGCTGGTGGTTCTAGTACAGTTGCAGCCCCGTTGATGTAGGAGCTGGTGGAACAACTGAGACTTGAATTACCTCCCATAATAAGATATTACAGATTGGGGTGGCCCAAAACTTGTGATCCAGTTCGTGATCAGGGCTCTGGCCACTGTGCCTGCTGCCATGTCTGTCAAGGGAGTGGCACCTGGCCAGTACGGAATATGTTTGTGATGGTCAGTAAGCAACTGTGCTGGCCACAGCTCAGTAATGCTCCTACCAGGTCCACAAACACATGCATAAAATGTGCTATAGTGTGTTGATGGTACCTAACATCACTGAGACATGTCTGACAGTCTTACCCACACTGACCTTTGACAGTATTGTGCCCATTGACTGCAATACTTCCTGATACCCAAACCAAATTACCTTCTTGGTGACCAACTTGACTTACACCAGGATGAGCTATGTTAAGGAAGGCCTCAAATACCTGATGTTGGAACTCTTGCAGTATATATGGGTGCTGCATGTTGTGGGTTGTATTGCACTGTAATGTTGCTCACAGTTCGGGCACATAAACTTGCATTATGTTGAATCCAAAATTTTGATGCTCAAGGAATTGTTGTAAGTTGCTGTGTTCCTTTTGCCTCTCTGCAGCTTGTTTCCACGGAATGATTTACACACTAATGCAGTGGCATGTATCTTCTGTCAGTGGTGAAGTGTAAGACATATTCTGCCTATCTACACTGTCTTGGTGAACCGTGGTCCATAGCTTTTGTAAAAAGTGCTGTTAACAGCATGTGATTGACGTAGACTGTGAAATGCTTTCCTTCCCTTGAGCCTGTGATGTGTTGTATCACTGCATTGATTTGGTGCAGTGGTCATTGCTGCACATTAGAGGCACTTTTAACCTGCATGGAATCTCGACATTGGTACACACAGCTGGTCTCACAGACCTTACAGTTTCTGTTGCTTTTAATTTGCATTATTATATATGTATTGGAGGGAAGTATTGGTAAATGAAGCAGTATCATTACTAATCACTTTAATACACTTATTTAAAAGAAAACATTTATATTGTAGCCACAAGCATTAACACAAAATGGAGGTAAATTAAAATGTGCTGTTATCAAAATAACACACATATTCAGTGGGATGTGTTGGCGGCATGGTTTTTGCATGCAGCAACAGAATGTTCAAGACAAGTATGTTTCTTGCAGTTTTTACAACATATCTGGTTTTTCTATTTTTCCTTTTGCAGTCCACACATCATCCTTGTGAACTAACAATTGATTCTACTGCTGAGCATTTCTCACCACAAAGCTCCCCAGGTCTCCCAATCACTTTTTTGGCAATGTTTTTGACACTGTCCTTTGCTGAAAATGGTGCAGAAGCACAAAAAACATCTTCCTCAAGACATAACTTCTCCTCAGTTGTTCTTTTTTATTTGTGTTGAAAATAATAGTGGCACATAATTCTCTCCCCTTGTGCCTCATAAGAATAAGCTATGATGCAGTTAGAATACTTACACAATACTAAAATGTTCCACACTGTTACTTGTTGGATGGTAGCTGGTGGTTCTAGTACAGTTGCAGCCCCGTTGATGTAGGAGCTGGTGGAACAACTGAGACTTGAATTACCTCCCATAATAAGATATTACAGATTGGGGTGGCCCAAAACTTGTGATCCAGTTCGTGATCAGGGCTCTGGCCACTGTGCCTGCTGCCATGTCTGTCAAGGGAGTGGCACCTGGCCAGTACGGAATATGTTTGTGATGGTCAGTAAGCAACTGTGCTGGCCACAGCTCAGTAATGCTCCTACCAGGTCCACAAACACATGCATAAAATGTGCTATAGTGTGTTGATGGTACCTAACATCACTGAGACATGTCTGACAGTCTTACCCACACTGACCTTTGACAGTATTGTGCCCATTGACTGCAATACTTCCTGATACCCAAACCAAATTACCTTCTTGGTGACCAACTTGACTTACACCAGGATGAGCTATGTTAAGGAAGGCCTCAAATACCTGATGTTGGAACTCTTGCAGTATATATGGGTGCTGCATGTTGTGGGTTGTATTGCACTGTAATGTTGCTCACAGTTCGGGCACATAAACTTGCATTATGTTGAATCCAAAATTTTGATGCTCAAGGAATTGTTGTAAGTTGCTGTGTTCCTTTTGCCTCTCTGCAGCTTGTTTCCACGGAATGATTTACACACTAATGCAGTGGCATGTATCTTCTATCAGTGGTGAAGTGTAAGACATATTCTGCCTATCTACACTGTCTTGGTGAACCGTGGTCCATAGCTTTTGTAAAAAGTGCTGTTAACAGCATGTGATTGACGTAGACTGTGAAATGCTTTCCTTCCCTTGAGCCTGTGATGTGTTGTATCACTGCATTGATTGCGTACAGTTTGCTGTCTATCATACTCCACTTTTTCTGTGCCTGGACAGTGCTTGCTATGTTCCTCTAACCTGTTACAGCAATTATGGACCAATAGCATTCTGGCTGGCATCTACCATTAATGCTGATGGTGTGTTGTGATGAGGGTTCATAAGAAACACAACATGAGCTGCATGGTCACTGAGTTTATGGAACATATCTAACTGCCTGTGTCCACTTCACTTTTTATCTTCCAGACATATATTTACCTTTTAAGATATCTGTATGTGGTGCTTGTAGTTCCAGGGCTTTGAGCATTTGCTGATGGTAGAATTTAGCACTCCTGAAAAAATCTTTGATCCTTGTAGGTTTGCAGAACTGGCATGTTTTGAATGCTTGACTCAATCTGGAGATCCCTGTTGCTGACACTTGAAACTATGAAAATCCACTTCCTCTCTGCCTAGGCAGCATTTGACTCTCTTTATAACTCTTCTACACTGCCTTAGTAATTGATATCTGAGGCATAATTTATGTTTTTGTGATGGGATGGAGAACACTAAGACATCACCCATTTAACAGAACATAAAGTATTAGAAGTGAACACATAGTGCGTAGTGGGGTGATCACTCTGTTGTAGAAATAATTCAAAAGCCAAGATCACTTAAACAATCTTGGCTTTTGAATTATTTCTACAAAGTACTAGCCTCTAATAGCTTGGTGGATGTATTGTTGCCAGATATGTGCCACATTCTTCTATCCATAAAGCATTCACCTATCTGTCTGGCATTGTTCTTGTATCCTGCAGTCACCTCACAAGCACCTTGTATTGTTTTTCTTTAAAACCACGTGGAGAGGCAAGGCTCACTGACTGACAAAGGTGCCATTATGTCAGCCTGTATTTGATGATTTAGTCTTCTTGAGTGGCTAAAATCTTTTTTGGGTGTGAGCCAGTGAGGCTTTGCTGCTTCCAGTGGGCAGTGCATTTCCTCACTGTCCTTGAGGAGGAATTGAACTCCCAGAATTCTTGTAAAATGTTGAGAACTGGACAGTTAACTTGCATTCATTGCACCTCCACTAAAGACTGAAGGCTCCTAATATAGAGATCAGCAGTGAGGTAGAAGTTGCAGAGGAAAACTGCCCCTATGAGTGGTTCCATGATGTCTGCTACATGAAAGCACCATCAGAAAATCTTGTGCATATTCCGATTCTATGCATTTCCTTCCATATATAAGAGTGGACAAGCTAGTTCACTGCTGTTAATATCCGTGTAGTATTTGTATCCTCTGTGTTGAAACTGTATTCAGATAGCATGCTGAGGTCTGATCCCAAGTCCACAAAGAATTTGGTTCCCAATGTGTTGCCTGTCACAAATAGTTGGTGTGATCTGACCCTGTGAGTTTGTGAAACCAATTATCTGTGTGTCATCTGCCGACTGCAGTTTTCTAGCCAGTGTAACAATTATTCCTTCATAACACAGTTCTTCCAAGATTTTGTTCTCATGCCTCTTCATAAAAGCGGTACAGTTGAGCTTCACGTTTATAGACCAGATATCAGAACTCATGACAGGAGTAAACTTCACTATGATAGTTCTATTATTTGTAATCAAACTGATAGACCCTGAACTGAAGAGGGTTTCTCCAGTTGATGCAGACTGTGAAAAGGACTGAGCTGTGGCTGTCCAGATTCACCCTCCTGGAGTGTCTGTTGATGATACAAAGCCATCTAATGCTGATGGTTCATTCAGACCAAATGCAAATGATAGTCAATGACAACTTGAGCAGGGATGAGGAGTCATTGTGACAAATGATTCATGGATATCTACTCGTGTGGTGCAGTCAGTTGCCCTCTATGGATATGAACATGAATGAAAGACTCTTTTAAAACTGGCACAGTAGTTGTGACTGGTGACAAAGGGGGCATCTGTCTTATTGTTTGTAATGGCCACTGTGACCTTTAGTGGCTGCCTGTGGAGTCTGAGTGCTGGCAAGTTCCTATACATCTGTGTGCCTTCCATCAGAATTGTTAATGGTACCAGCACCAGTTATTGTGATCTTCCCATTTCTTGTCATCCTGTCCTTGAGGGAAAAGTTTGTTGGGCCACTTGCATCAAGCTCTTGCAAGCTGTTTCTCACGAGTTTCAGCACTGCTAACTGTGCGCTAATCTTGTTCACATGGGCTACCAGCTAATCTGTATTGGTTATGTGTGGTCTGATTCCAGTGAGCTGCTATGCCTCTGTTCTGTCCTTTCTGGGTGTGTCAGCTCTGTTGTTGTGTGCCTCCATGAAAGAAGCACTGTTTTGCTGGCTTCTGCAATGGTTTCAGCTTTATCCATAAGAACACTTAAAAGCATCTCCGTGTTTGTCGCCAAATCTGTGTGAATGTTTGGGAGTAGCCGCTTAAGCCACAAGATGAAAATGGCATTCTCAGACAGCAAATCTGATCCTGCTAGTGCTTTAAGATCCGTCAAAAACTGTATGGGGGACTTGTCCCTTAATTGTTCATAACTGACTAATTTGTGAACTCATAGCTCAGGTATCATTGTAAATTGTCAGATTAGACAATATTTTACTTCTATATAATACTGACTTTGCAACAGTCCTTCAGCTTGCACAACCAGCATTTCATTTAAATTTTCTGCAACACAATGAAATTTGTCTATGTTATCTCTGATGGCATGCTGCACAAAAATGCTTTCAGCTTGAGTGAACCATAATTCCGGTTTTGTTGGCCAGAATGGCAGCAATTTTAAATGGTTAAGAGTCCTATGTCATGTTGCTGCATGAAGTTACCAGAGATACTCTGATTCATTTGTTGAACTTTCTTCAGTTTGCTGTATACTTCTCGCGGTTCTAGGCGCGCAGTCTGGAACCGCGCGACTGCTACGGTCGCAGGTTCAAATCCTGCCTCGGGCATGGATGTGTGTGATGTCCTTAGGTTAGTTAGGTTTAAGTAGTTCTAAGTTCTAGGGGACTGATGACCACAGCTGTTAAGTCCCATAGTGCTCAGAGCCATTTGAACCATTTTGCTGTATACTTGGCATTCTTGGTGGCCATTGCTTCTGCTTGCAGCTGTTACTTGCTGTGCAGGCTACCACTACAGAATTCTGTTTGCTGAATGATTTGGGAGTAGTTAGAACATTACACTTTTACTGTACATTCAATTTATACCTTACAAAATGTGACATGGATGGAGTTCCACACTTAGAATAACAGGACAAAGTATTGAAAGACTAAAGACATCACACACTGAATCAGATTTCACAGTTCATGACCAGTGTGTCGACTGCCAAAGTCATTAAATATTAATCCTCACAATACCAGAAGGCTATAGTGTAATATAGGAAGTCACTATATATTTTAAAATTTCCAAAAAAGTGTTTATTTTTTTTATAGAATTCTTCCCCCAGGTTCTATATATGTTTTAATCTTTTCAGTTAAACTTAACTCAAAAATTTAAGCTTAACCAGTAAATGTCACATTACTCAATGAATGTCATATTCCTTACTTCCAGGTGCAGGGCCTTACTTACACATCAGTGTCACCTTCAAAAGTATGTTGAGAGTAAAATTTAACAACAGTGAATGAAATTTCCATTGTTTAAGTTTTTATGGTCATCATACTTAGTATTACATGTTATTGAACATGCATCGATATTGTTGAGAGTGTGCTAAAAGCTATTGATTTTTTTTTATGGCCCCTACTTATGCATCAGTACCTATTAAAATATGTTGTTAATATAATTCAGCAACAATAAATGTTTTTTTTTTAATTTTAAATTTAGTGCTAGCATAAAGTACCCCACCTTGGTATTGCGTGTTATGGAAGATGCCTTGGTACTGCTAGGGTTAATGTTCACACACTGAATGAGGTACCTTGCGCAAAATTCCTTGGAGTCTGACTGGATAACATGCTAAAATGGAGTTAACATATAGATAAACTAATCAAGAAGTCCAGTTCAGCATGTGCTGCCCTTAAAAGCATCTTTAATTTCTGACCAAAATACATGTGTGTTGGCTTATTTTATATATTTTAACTCTTTATAGTGTTATGGAATCATCTTCTGTGGGAGCACAACTAATGTAAATGAAGTGTTTATTCAGCAAAAGTGAGCAGAAAGATTACCCTGCGAAGTACATAACTAATCTCAGAACTCGTATATTCAATTCCCAACATATTTTCTCCCTAAAAAGTGTTCTTGCTGACAGTAAAAAATTACTTTCAGCTGAACATGATCTACTCAATCACAAAAAAAGACATAAAAATAATTTTCATGTAGACTTTGCCTCCTTGTCTATGGTACTTTGGTGCAAATGATTTGGCAAGCAAACAAAAATCAAGAAATTGAAGAATGGAAAATCCACAATGTTGTTAAAGTATGAAACTGGGAAGTCCAGTCACTTCAAAAGAAAATCGAAAACATATCTAATGATCTACTCTTTCTATGAAGTATCTAAATATCTAGCCTCATAGCCTAAAACATTCTGTTCGCTACATTGCCGATAGCAGCGATCGCTATAAACCTATGTGACAAGTAGCAATGCAGTCACGAAGGGGAAGCAGTGTTTAAAAATGTAGATAACTATTTTCTTTGGAATGTACCAGTGCAAGTAAGTAAATATTACGCTACCAAAAATATATTTCGAATAACGGAGGATGCATCATTTTTTTCCAAAATGGCAGCTTTCTTCCTAATTCACTTTACTAAATTTAGCTAACATACACATTAGTAGCATTACACATTATAGTTATAGTTTATCGTTATTACGATATACAGATCAAGTTTCTGTGATAAGTTGAATTACAGAAATGAATGGTGGAAAATTACAGCAGGACTCTGATACCACAGGCTGGAGTCCATATAAAATGAAGAAAAAGTCTGGTTGACACAGAAAGAAAGACAAGAACTTTATGTTTTAATATCATAAATGGAACACAATAGCTCAATTTCCTTTTAAAGGACACTGTAAGCTTACCCTCCCTCAGATCACCAACTGATGTTAGCTGTTCTAAATAATTGACTCGTTTCATAAGCTTTGATGGGAGTAAGATGTATAAACAACTTTTTCACTTTTCTTCATTTTCTCCCAGTTCACTCCAGTTTGTCAAGTCTAGGGGTTGATTCCAGAGACTGAAATTTTTTGACTTTGTAGGTTCCAGATTACATGATAACTATTAAGTAGGCCTGCTGCGAAATTCATGTTTTTGTACTTTTTTTTATTCTATCACATTATTCTATGTCACACTGTCCTTAAAATTTCCACTTCCATGAATCCAAAAATTACATTGTTATTGCCAAACATAAAAGCATGTCTGATTCCATCAGAGGCATGCCCACTACTAACTCATTCTAACAATATTCCAAAGAGTTTAAACAAAAAGATTTTACAAACTGCTTTGACAAAAGAAGAATCTTCACCAAGTTGTATCATCATTTTATAAATGAATTCAGAAATAAATTTAAAAAATATCATCAGATTGCACAATTAATAATAACAATTTTAAGTGTGCCGAATATTTCGTGATTTCAAATGTTCCTAAAAGAAAAGTAATTTTAACTGTATATACAGAGTTAATAGATATCAGTTGTAATAAAGTAATAAAATAATATCTTTTTATACATTTTAGCCAGAAATATAATACATTGTACACAAAATATAACATTCTTTTAGTGAAACAGCTGAGATAATATTAACCTAGTTAACAGGTAGAAAGTAAAAACTGTAGGATGTAAGGTCTGTCAGTTTGGCAAAACACTGTTTTGGTGGACCTTACACCCTACAATTATAATTGCAAACACGGTCAACACAAGGGGCTGCAAATCCAAATGATGAATAGGTAGAAAGTATTTTTGGTATCAATAACTTCGGTAACTTCTGTTGAACTCACAAAATTTAGAAACAGTGTGCTTACAATATTTTAGGACAGACTATAAGATTTGCCATTCAGTGTACAAAGTAATGCCTAAATGTAGAATAAAGATTTATAGAAGTGTCTGATACATAACATATTGCAGAAGACATATTGATTAATTGATTTTTATTGCCCAAAAACAAAACATTTACAGGGATGTGAAGCTTGCCCCCAGTGTAAAACCTGTCCCATGCACCCTCCCACCACCACCTACTCCAGTCCTGTAACCCGGAAGGTGTACACGATCAAAGGCAGAGCCACGTGTGAAAGCACCCACGTGATTTACCAACTGACCTGCCTACACTGTGATGCATTCTATGTGGGAATGACCAGCAACAAACTGTCCATTCACATGAATGGACACAGGCAGACAGTGTTTGTTGGTAATGAGGATCACCCTGTGGCTAGACATGCCTTGGTGCACGGCCAGCACATCTTGGCACAGTGTTACACAGTCCGGGTTATCTGGATACTTCCCACCAACACCAATCTATCTGAACTCCAGAGATGGGAACTTGCCCTTCAGTATATCCTCTCTTCTTGTTACCCGCCAGGCCTCAACCTCCGCTAATTTCAAATGGCCGCCGCTCATACCTCACCTGTCATTCAACGACATCTTTGCCTCTGTACTTCCGCCTCGACTGACATCTCTGCCCAAACTCTTTGCTTTTACAGATGTCTGCTTGTGTCTGTACATGTGCGTATGGATATGTGTGTGTGTGCGAGTGTATACCTGTCCTTTTTTCCCCCTAAGGTAAGTCTTTCCGCTCCCAGGATTGGAATGACACCCTCTCCCTTAAAACCCACATCCTTTCGTCTTTCCCTCTCCTTCCCTCTTTCCTGATGAAGCAACCGTAGGTTGCGAAAGCTTGAAGTTTGTGTGTGCGTTTGTGTGTCTATCAACATGCCAATGCTTTCGCTTGGTAAGTTACATCATCTTTGTTTTTAGATATATTTTTCCCACGTGGAATGTTTCCCTCTATTATATTCATATCATTAATTTGAACCCAACAATTACGTTTGTTATTGTCACTGTTGCATTTCGAAATCTTTTCTGTCATCTTACTTTCTCTTTCTGTTTTTGCAAGTAGTTTCACTTTGTATTCAACTTCTCCTTTTTACTGTAATCTACCATACAATTTTATCTCGCCTATATATACTCAATAATACGTAACCCACTTCCAAACCATAACCAATAAAATTTTTTTCCGCTTTCAACACTACCACTGCTATAAAATCCACCGTTTCCAGTTCACAAACAGTTCCTTTCACCTATTAAACAACCATTTCGGCTAGTTCTAACAACTTTCACTTTGTTTCCGTTTTACCCACATCACTGATCATTTTTAGCCGCTTCCCACAGGTTTTAACGTCATTATTTCTCCGTCAGACAATTGTTAGCCTCAGTTTCCTAATCTGCCACCACAAAACCACTCCTTTTAATACATTTACACGCAGTTTTTTCGAAATTTTCCCAAATTTCTCCACCCTTTAACGTGTTTTGGCGGCAACACAACCACCTAACACGTTGTGCACATCGTTGTTTACCAACCCAAGTTCACCACAGGACCAACATAGCTCAACTTTAACCAACACATTTTCGACTTTTTTCACATCAAATCTCCAGTTGCTTTCTAGTTCACCTTTATCTCTCCCCATATATTTTCATTTTCATTTCAGCCTCATGTTACACTTTCCACCTTCTAATACCATGTCACCCTCACAACATCCCCACAACGACCCCATTAAGTTTTATTTACATTCCCTCTGCAAACATGCCTTCGCCCTAGCCAGATTACGTTCCCATATTTTATTTACTCAGGCTTGTCTGATATTTGGCATTACCCCCAAAGGCCTCACACTTAAAGTTCCCATCTCTGGCTGTAACCCTTCTTTCCACCAGTCCCTATACCAGTTCCAAACTGAACAATCCATTGCCCTCACCCACCTAATCCTTCACCTACACATCAACTCAGCCAATGAACACACCCGTCAACTCCTATCCTTAATAAAAGTCCTCAATCTTTCCTCTCCCATGCCCACACCGGCTGTTCAGAGCATCCTCCTACAGGCCAATCGCAAATTAGAACAGCATGCCACCCTCCACCTCAAAAAACTATCCAATCTCCTGGTTTCCCACCTCCGGAAAGGCAACTCACTCACCCTCCACAACCTTTCCAGCAAACCTCAACCTCCTCTCATTGCACACAGACACAGTCTCTCCCATCTACTCAATCTTCCACTTCCAGCTCCATTCCCCCCAAAACCTCAGAATTCTAATCAACACAATCTGGAACCACAACACCCTAATTCAGTAGTTAACCTTTCCTCCAAACCTCTCTCCCATTCCGAAACCTCTGTCCTATCCAAAGGCCTCATCATCAGCCCTACTCCCAGAATCAACCAAACAGCCCTTGTCATAGATTTACTGTCCTACACTCGTACTCTCTGCTGGAAATATCACTTTGCCACGAAGAAAAATAATCCTAATCCTACTCCTAATGATCCAACTCCCCAAGATACTATCCAAATTGAACCCTGCCTGGAACAGTTCCGTCCTCCATCACAGCAGGACCCACCTCCTCTTCCTCAAAATCACCCTCTCCAAACCTTCCAGGAATTTCTCACTTCCAGCCTTGCCTCTCAATCCTTCTTAAAAAAACCTTAATCCTACTCCCAACATCGCCACTGCTGAAGCCCAGGCTATCCGTGATCTGAAGGCTGACCAATCCATCATCATTCCTCCGGTGGACAAGTGTTCCATGACCGTGGTACTTGATCATCGGGAGTATGTGGCTGAGGGACTGCATCAGCTTTCAGACAACACCACATACAAAGTTTGCCAAGGTAATCCCATTCCTGATGTCCAGGCGGAGATTCAAGGAATCCTCAGAACCTTAGGCCCCCTACAAAACCTTTCACCTGACTCCATCAACCTCCTGACCCCACCGACACCCTGCACCCCTACCTTCTACCTACTTCCTAAAATTCACAAACCCAATCATCCCGGCCGCCCCATTGTAGCTGGTTACCAGAACCTATCTCCGCCAACGTAGATCAACACCTTCAACCCATTACATGCAGTCTCCCATCCTTCATCAAAGACACCAACCACTTTCTCGAATGCCTGGAATCCTTACCCAATCTGTTACCCCCGGAAGCCATCCTTGTAACCATTGATGCCACCTCCTTATACACAAATATTCCACATGTCCAGGGCCTCGCTGCGATGGAGCACTTCCTTTCACGCTGATCATCTGCCACCCTACCTAAAACCTCTTTCCTCATTACCTTAGCCAGCTTCATCCTGACTCACAACATCTTCACTTTCGAAGACCAGACATACCAACAATTAAAGGGAACAGCCATGGGTACCAGGATGGCCCCCTCGTACCCTCGTACGCCAACCTATTTATGGGTCGCTTAGAGGAAGCCTTCTTGGTTACCCAGGCCTGCCAACCCAAAGTTTGGTACAGATTTATTGATGACATCTTCATGATCTGGACTGACAGTGAAGAAGAACTCCAGAATTTCCTCTCCAACCTCAACTCCTTTGGTTTCATCAGATTCACCTGGTCCTACTCCAAATCCCATACCACTTTCCTTGACGTTGACCTCCATCTGTCCAATGGCCAGCTTCACACATCCGTCCACATCAAACCCACCAACAAGCAACAGTACCTCCATTATGACAGCTGTCACCCATTCCACATCAAACGGTCCCTTCCCTACAGCCTAGGTCTTTGTGGCAAATGAATCTGCTCCAGTCCGGAATCCCTGAACCATTACACCAACAACCTGAAAACAGCTTTCGCATCCCGCAACTATCCTCTCGACCTGGTACAGAAGCAAATTACCAGAGCCACTTCTTCATCCCCTCAAACCCAGAACCTCCCACAGAAGAACCCCAAACATGCCCCACTTGTGACAGGATACTTTCCGGGACTGGATCAGACTCTGAATGTGGCTCTCCAGCAGGGATACAACTTCCTCAAATCCTGCCCTGAAATGAGATCCATCCTTCATGAAATCCTCCCCACTCCACCAAGAGTGTCTTTCCGCCATCCACCTAACCTTCGTAACCTCTTGGTTCATCCCTATGAAATCCCCAAACCACCTTCCCTACCCTCTGGCTCCTACCCTTGTAACCGCCCCCGGTGTAAAATCTGTCCCATGCACCCTCCCACCACCACCTATTTCAGTCTTGTAACCCGGAAGGTGTACACGATCAAAGGCAGAGCCACGTGTGAAAGCACCCACGTGATTTACCAACTGACATGCCTACACTGTGAATCGTTCTATGTGGGAATGACCAGCAACAAACTGTCCATTTGCATGAACGGACACTGGCAGACAGTGTTTGTTGGTAATGAGGATCACCCTGTGGCTAAACATGCCAGCACATCTTGGCACAGTGTTACACCGTCCGGGTTATCTGGATACTTCCCACTGACACCAACCTATCAGAACTCCGGAGATGGGAACTTGCCCTTCAATATATTCTCTCCTCCCATTACCCACCAGTCCTCAACCTCCGCTAATTTCAAGTTGCCGCCGCTCGTATCTCACTTGTCATTCAACATCATCTTTGCCTCTGCACTTCCGCCTTGACTGACATCTCTGCCCAACCTCTTTGCATTTACGTATGTCTGCATGTGTGTGTATATGTGTGGATGGATATGTGTGTGTGTGCGAGTGTATACCCATCCTTTTTTCCCCCTAAGGTAAGTCTTTCCGCTCCCAGGACTGGAATGACTCCTTACCCTCTCCCTTAAAACCCACATCCTTTCGTCTTTCCCTCTCCTTCCCTCTTTCCTGATGAGGCAACAGTTTGTTGCGAAAGTTTGAATTTTGTGTGTATGTTTGTGTTTGTTTGTGTGTCTATCGACCTGCCAGCGCTTTCGTTTGGTAAGTCACATCATCTTTGGTTTTATATATATATATATATATATATATATATATATATATATATATATATATATATATATGCAAATGACATATATATATATAAAGTGCAAATGACACAAATCACTGTCCCTTCTTCTTCTGCAACAGACAAAACTTGATTATCAGTCAATTGATACTGGCTGACACCACCAATTGTAATATTACCCTCCCTCAGACACCCGTTGATTTTCACTCTTCTAAATAACTGGCTCATTCCATAAGCTTCGAGAGGAGCTTACTTATCTTCATTTTCTCCTGGATGGCTCCAGTTCTTCACATCTAGGTGCTAATGCCTGAGGCTGAAAGTTTTTGACTTTGTACGTTTCTGAAGAAGAGAAATTTGTTAACATCGAATATAGATTTAAGTGTCAGGAAGTCGTTTCTGAAAGTATTTGTATGGAGTGTAGCCATGTATGGAAGTGAAACATGGTCGATAACTAGTGTGGACAAGAAGAGAATAGAAGCTTTCGAAATGTGGTGCTACAGAAGAATGCTGAAGATAAGGTGGGTAGATCACGTAATTAATGAGGAGGTATTGAATTGGATTGGGGAGAAGAGAAGTTTGTGGCACAACTTGACTAGAAGAAGGGATCGGTTGGTAGGACATGTTTTGAGGCATCAAGGGATCACAAATTTAGCATTGGAGGGCAGCGTGGAGGGTAAAAATCGTAGAGGGAGACCAAGAGATGAATACACTAAGCAGATTCAGAAGGATGTAGGTTGCAGTAGGTACTGGGAGATGAAGAAGCTTGCACAGGATAGAGTAGCATGGAGAGCTGCATCAAACCAGTCTCAGGACTGAAGACAACAACAACACAACAGGTTCCATATGATATGATAACTATTAAGTAGGCCTGCTGCATCATTTCTGTTTCTGGACATCTTTTTTATTCTATCAAATTTTTATGTATCACACTATCCGTAAAATTTCCACTTCCATGAAACAAAAATTACACGGTTATTGTCAGACATAAAAACACAACCAATTCCATCATAGGCATGCCCACTACTAACTCATTCTAACAATATTCCAAAGAACTTACAAAACAAAAAGAGTTTACAAACTTTCTTGACAAAATAAGAAAAAATGGCTCTGAGCACCATGGGACTTAACTTCTGAGGTCATCAGTCCCCTAGAACTTGGAACTACTACAACCTAACTAACCCAAGGACAGCACACACATCCATGCCCGAAGCAGTATTCGAACCTGCGACCGTAGCGGTCGCGCGGTTCTCGATTGTAGTGCCTAGAACATCTACATCTACATCTACATCTATACTCCGCGAGCCACCTTACGGTGTGTGGCGGAGGGTACTTATTGTACCACTATCTGATCCCCCCTTCCCTGTTCCATTCACGAATTGTGCGTGGGAAGAACGACTGCTTGTAAGTCTCCGTATTTGCTCTAATTTCTCGGATCTTTTCGTTGTGATCATTACGCGAGATATATGTGGGCGGTAGTAATATGTTGCCCATCTCTTCCCGGAATGTGCTCTCTCGTAATTTCGATAATAAACCTCTCCGTATTGCGTAACGCCTTTCTTGAAGTGTCCGCCACTGGAGCTTGTTCAGCATCTCCGTAACGCTCTCGCGCTGACTAAATGTCCCCATGACGAATCGCGCTGCTTTTCGCTGGATCATGTCTATCTCTTCTATTAATCCAACTGCTCGGTCACCCTGGCTGGAACAAAATAAGTATCTTCACCAAGTTATATCATTACTTTATAAATGAATCCAGAAATAAATTTAATAAATATTGTTAGATTTCACAATTAATAATATGAATTTTCAGAGTGCAAAATTTTGTAATTTCAAATGTTTCAAAAAGAAAAGTAATTTTAATTATACATATGGAGTTAACGAATATCATTTGTAATAAAGTGATAAAATAACTTCTTTTTATATATTTTAGCCTGAAATGTAATACTTCATATACAAAATCATAATATTCTTTTAGTTAAACAGTTGAGATAATATTAACCTATTTAAAAGGGAGGAAGAATTTTTATTATCGATAACTTATGTTGAATAAAAGTAATGTTAGAGGAGGGTGTCCCTTTACAACACTCCCTATAAGTTGTTTTAAATGTGGATGGTCAGCCAGGGTACTGAACTGCTATTCCTCTGTATCAGTGTCTAGTGTCTTACCAGAGAATTTTCTTCAAACATTATCTTGTAATTAAAAATTCTCAAATTGAAAGTTCCTGGCTGATGAAAACTGTGTGCCTGACCGAGACTCGAACTCGGGACCTTTGCCTTTCGCAGGCAAGTGCGCTAAATCTGAGCTACCGAAGCACGACTCACGCCCGGTACTCACAGCTATTCTCAAATTGTTTTCTTAATATCAGCATTTTACACTTTAGCAAACGTTTGCGTCAGTCTTTTTCTATCACACATAAATGTGAAAAGGTTGCTTTTTTGTTATCTCTGTTATTATTTTCTGTTTTTCTATGTATTCCAATGCGAATACACTTCTGTACACTACTGCTACAAAATCCATTGTGACTAGCTACTATACACTTCCTCATAATTCTTCTAATTTATCATTTGAACACTCAAACAAAATGACCTATATGTACAAATAATTATCCTTCTTCGTCTTTGTGAATGGCATATTCAAAAACTTTTTACAAATCTCTAATGAATATTTGTTGCTATTTATAAACAAACCTACACAAATGTATACAACATTAACAAAATATTCATTTATGTTCAGAGAGAGAGAGAGAGAGAGAGAGAGAGAGAGAGAGCCTCTTTCTCCCATTCCTATGGCCACTCCATCTGCAGGATGTAATTTTTTGTGCTCTTAAACACTTAAGCTATTATGGGTTTTCAAGTGTAATGATACACTTTTTTAATGATAATGGAAAGTATTCAAAAACAAATATATCGTGACAAAAATGATTAGTATTGTTTTCAGAGCAGTTTTTCACAAAAAGAAGACCAGGAAATGTGCTAATTACAAGGATCGCCACTGGTACTGTGTAATGTCCTACGGAGCAAGCCCAATGTGTAATGTTTGCTGGCCATGGAAGTGAAACTGCACTGTGTTTTTAGACTATTCCTTAAATTTAGCACATTTCCCAGTTCATTTTGTGATATGTTTTGTTGCAAACATGTAAGACACATGTACAAGACACGACTTGTTAGGTACTGACCTGGTTAGCAATCCACCGCATGTGCCTCTGTGTAATGGTCTGCAGACAAATATATTTCTGTAGCTACATTCAATTTTATTACACAAAAGTAGTACTTTGGCTGGGAATTATTAAAACTATGAATGTCATGTTTGTGGAAGGAGTATAGAAACTCCAAGAGTTGTATAACTACAAGGTGACACAATACTGTACAGTGTGGATGATGATTTGTTTTAGAGTACTTATCATTGTTATTAGCACCCTTGCAAAATTCTTGTTAGTCAAATGAGCTTCATATTGTTTGGTTAAAATGCATTTCAGTTTTTCTGGTAGATAAAACTTCCAGTTATTGACTTATATAAAATTTATTTAAAGTATATCCTAGGTTCCCCAATCATCCAAGGTGGCTGCTTGCATCAACATTAAGTTGGTGAAAGAGGCAAGGAGGACCATAATGTGTATTACATTAATCTCTGTGTCCAGTATCAGTGACAGCTTTCTGCATCATGACCAGTGGAGGGATAGCCACTCTACGTGGAGGTGAACAGTGATTGTAAATACTGAGCAATCTCTTAACTACACTCCTGGAAATGGAAAAAAGAACACATTGACACCGGTGTGTCAGACCCACCATACTTGCTCCGGACACTGCGAGAGGGCTGTACAAGCAATGATCACACGCACGGCACAGCGGACACACCAGGAACCGCGGTGTTGGCCGTCGAATGGCGCTAGCTGCGCAGCATTTGTGCACCGCCGCCATCAGTGTCAGCCAGTTTGCCGTGGCATACGGAGCTCCATCGCAGTCTTTAACACTGGTAGCATGCCGCGACAGCGTGGACGTGAACCGTATGTGCAGTTGACGGACTTTGAGCGAGGGCGTATAGTGGGCATGCGGGAGGCCGGGTGGACGTACCGCCGAATTGCTCAACACGTGGGGCGTGAGGTCTCCACAGTACATCTATGTTGTCGCCAGTGGTCGGCGGAAGGTGCACGTGCCCGTCGACCCGGGACCGGACCGCAGCGACGCACGGATGCACGCCAAGACCGTAGGATCCTACGCAGTGCCGTAGGGGACCGCACCGCCACTTCCCAGCAAATTAGGGACACTGTTGCTCCTGGGGTATCGGCGAGGACCATTCGCAACCGTCTCCATGAAGCTGGGCTACGGTCCCGCACAACGTTAGGCCGCCTTCCGCTCACGCCCCAACATCGTGCAGCCCGCCTCCAGTGGTGTCGCGACAGGCGTGAATGGAGGGACGAATGGAGACGTGACGTCTTCAGCGATGACAGTCGCTTCTGCCTTGGTGCCAGTGATGGTCGTATGCGTGTTTGGCGCCGTGCAGGTGAGCGCCACAATCAGGACTGCATACGACCGAGGCACACAGGGCCAACACCCGGCATCATGGTGTGGGGAGCGATCTCCTACACTGGCCGTACAGCACTGGTGATCGTCGAGGGGACACTGAATAGTGCACGGTACATCCAAACCGTCATCGAACCCATCGTTCTACCATTCCTAGACCGGCAAGGGAACTTGCTGTTCCAACAGGACAATGCACGTCCGCATGTATCCCGTGCCACCCAACGTGCTCTAGAAGGTGTAAGTCAACTACCCTGGCCAGCAAGATCTCCGGATCTGTCCCCAATTGAGCATGTTTGGGACTGGATGAAGCGTCGTCTCACGCGGTCTGCACGTCCAGCACGAACGCTGGTCCAACTGAGGCGCCAGGTGGAAATGGCATGGCAAGCCGTTCCACAGGACTACATCCAGCATCTCTACGATCGTCTCCATGGGAGAATAGCAGCCTGCATTGCTGCGAAAGGTGGATATACACTGTACTAGTGCCGACATTGTGCATGCTCTGTTGCCTGTGTCTATGTGCCTGTGGTTCTGTCAGTGTGATCATGTGATGTATCTGACCCCAGGAATGTGTCAATAAAGTTTCCGCTTCCTGGGACAATGAATTCACGGTGTTCTTATTTCAATTTCCAGGAGTGTAAAACAGACCCAAAGGTGTGTCACAATGGGAGGTGACATCATTACATGGATAAAGGTAGCTCATCAGCACCAATGTAAATTAAGTTAATAGAGCTTATCTTGTAAATACACTGTTGATAGACTCATACGTACATGATGCACTGCATCCATTGTTTACAGGTGGAGGTGTGACATGATCCACAGATAGTGTACCTGCACACTAGTCAGAACAGAAAGAATACTTTGTGGCATTGCTCTACACACTTCCTGTCTCTAGTTGAAATCCTCCCATTGAGGCACTTTGTGATGTCTAGAATTTTCTTGCATTTTACTTTACGGATACACTACTGTGGCAGCCAAGCGAGATTTTCATAAAAAATGTGACCCAGAGAGTGGAGTGACTCATTTATAATGGATTTCTGGTAGTTTAAATTATAACAGCCATTATTACAATGTAAATAGTGTTTTTATATGTTGTCAATGTAAAACTTGGTATCTTTTTCTTTCCATTCACTCCTTCTATCTCTGAACGTCTCCTATAATTGACAAGTGAAGGTTGCAAGACTGGGAGGGAGGGGGAAGGGGCAGTGAATGATAAATCATGAAACCGCCTAAAAACAGAGAAAACTTCAATATATGTCTTCATCATGTCTGTAATGGTGTACACAGCAATGCCAAAGAGGGTAATACTTGATTCAGTAGTTCATGGACATTGCATGGGATAGTGTTGTGAATGAAGCTGTCATACTCATTACAACTAATGACCTGATTAATAGAGACATGGGATTTCATCTTAGAAAGGCACGGGAACCAGCATTGGCAGACATGCGAACGTAACGAGTCAACACAGACAGGGAATGGAAGTTGGGACTGGACGCCAACACTCGCTGCACTCGCGCTTTAACTGCGTAGCACATGTGAAACTGTTTCCCGTTTTTTCTGCAGGGGGCTCTGTATGTCGAAGTGCAATATTATCCGATGCAATGCCCGTTAACCTCTGAAGCAGTTATTACAAGGGAGAGTCTGAAACAGCACAGGATAATATTTAATTTGCTTCCTTGAAGGACACCATTCTCTTGTTTATATTTGCCTTAGAGTGTGTCTCCTATTTAGTACTAAGACGACTTCTCTGCAAGGAAGAATTTCAATAAAACTAGCAGCCTCCCACAGAACCCTCTGCTGCGCAGGCTCACAATGTTATGCTTCCACATATGGTCATAAGCTTCCCCATTATTCATTTTTTTAATTATATTATTATTTTTTAGCTTAAGATTGTAACACAGGTGATGTAAACAAATCGTTATTTATTTAAAAAAATCATTGAGTAAAGCACTCCATGATTCTTGTAGTTAGGTACACAGGAGCCAATACGTCATTAGTAGCTGAGTGAAATTATTATTATCCAACGAAACTGGACTTCGAAGGCTAGTTAAATAGCACAGTGGGGAAGTGAAATGAAGAATTATAACAGCACAAACTTTTGAAACGCCGCTTCCGGTAGTAAAAGTTTTTCAGATAACTGTCATCCACAACTAAATCCACTATGTCATGTTGTTAGGGCGAGTAAGGAGTAGAATGCCTATTCAGTGAACGACATATCTAATGAAACCTCCGATAGCTCGCCTGACAAATCTGCATTAAGACACAAAGGGTTAAAAAATTTCCACGGAGTTATAAAGTGGTGTACTTGCAGTGGTTCGTTACTGTGAGCAAATGTGATGTGGCCATTACATAACAGGTGATGATGGCTGGAAAGACAGTGCCCAGTACGTAACCTAGTTAAAATTACCTCTTCACGATGAGATTGGTGATAAGGAAACGCCCAAGTTGTATGGAAGTGTTTAATCTTGGTAAACTTGTTTCCATGGAGAGACAACCATCGCTGGTGCAAGAATGATAGAACGTTCCCGTGTACACAGCGGCGGCTCGAGAGTATACATTCTGGGTGTCCACAATATTTTTAGATTCAGATAAATTTGGGAGAGCGAAGTTCATAGCATCTACCGTAAAACAGTTATGCTTATCAACAAGTATATAACTACAGCCACTGCCAATAATAATATTAATATGCATAACTTATCTGAAAAAAAGAAAGAATTGTTTTTGTGGAATTTTGTTGTTTTGTACATAATGAAGGGCAGTTAAAGGCAATAACGAAATAATGTGTAGGCTGTCGCAACTCTCCGTTTTGCATTTTTGTGTAAGTAAGAGTTTTCGTACTTTTCCATTTTTTCGGACAAATGTACAAGATCCCTAACAGATGTCTTAGTTCACAAATTTACTTCCGGGCTGAAAATCAGATATTCTACGTTGCACCCACAGAACAATTTGTGCTAACTGTACACTTCCCTTGTTAGATGTTCGCTTGTAGCCATGCTTATTGATTTCGTCACTCTCTCAATCAAAGGAACTGTTCTGAGAGGGCCTAGTTCCTTTGCGGATAACTTTTCCTGATAATTTACTTGTATGTTCCCTGAATGACATTTTCACTCTGCAGCGGAGTGTGCGCTGATACGAAACTTCCTAGCTGTTTAAAGATGTTTGCTGGATCGAGACTCGAACTTGGGACCTTTGCCTTTCGTGGGCAAATGTTCTACGGACTTTGTTTTTTTTATTTTTTTATTCTCATTTTGTCCGCGTTTGTTCTTTGTATCTGCTCGGGACGGACGTCGTAAGACATCCGATTAAGTTCTTTGATGATCGATTAACTCAGTTTTTTTATTACAGAGGGTACGTAACCCTCTGTCCGAACACGCTGAGCTACTGTGCCGGCAGGACTGAGCTACCCAAGCACGACTCGGGACGCGTCCTCACAGCTTTACTTTTCTCTTAGCATTTAAAATAGATTCAACGTAGTTCATGTTTACACTGCACACGTAACAGCAAACAACCAAATCCAAACGCAAGCTGCCGTTTGCGGAATAGATTAAACTCATGTACTAGTAATGTCTACCAACATGGTCACTTTACTAACAAGGGAACCTCCCCATCGCACCCCCCTCAGATTTAGTTATAAGTTGGCACAGTGGATAGGCCTTGAAAAACTGAACACAGATCAATTGAGAAAACAGGAAGAAGTTGTGTGGAACTGTGAAAAAATAAGCAAAATATACAAACTGAGTAGTTCATGGGAAGATAAGCAACATCAAGGACATTAGGAATGCAGCAGCGCCGTGGTCTCGTGGTAACGCGAGCAGCTGCGGAACGAAAGATCCTTCGTTCAAATCTTCCATCGAGTGAAAAGTTTAATTTTTTATTTTCAGTTTATGTGACAAACTCTTATGTTTTCATCACTGTTTTGGGAGTGATTATCACATCCACAATAAAACCTAAATCGGGCAAGGTAGAAGAATCTTTTTACCCATTCGCCAAGTGTACAAGTTAGGTGGGTCGACAACATATTCCTGTCATGTGACGCACATGCCGTCACCAGTGTCGTATAGAATATATCAGATGTGTTTTCCTGTGGAGGAATCGGTTGACCTATGACCTTGCGATCAAATGTTTTCGGTTCCCATTGGAGAGGCACGTCCTTTCGTCTACTAATCGCACGGTTTTGCGATGCGGTCGCAAAACACAGACACTAAACTTATTACAGTGAACAGAGACGTCAATGAACGAACGGACAGATAATAACTATGCAAGAATAAAGAAAGTAAAATGTTCACTCGGGGGAAGAACTGAACCAAAGACCTCTCGTTTTGTAGCTGCTCACGCTAACACTAGACCACGGCGCGCCTGAACTGAAATCGTCCATTATGTGACCCATGGGCTACTCAGTTTGTATATTTTGCTTATTTTTTCACAGTTCCACACAACTTCTTTCTGTTTTCTCAATTGATCTTTGTTCAGTTTATCAAGGCCTATCCACTGTGCCAACTTATAACTAAATCTGAGGGGGGTGCGATGGGGAGGTTCCCTTGTGAGTGAAAAGGATAAAAGTCTGCCGCAATGTGCCACCACCTGGTGGCACTGACGTAAACTTCCAGTTGAGTGGCAATGGCTAGCTGTGCACTTCGTGAAACGTGCACGTTGTTTATCAAACCTGTATGTACTTGGCCCATAATGCAATTACATTACGTGAGTTGCACATGTGCAAAAGCTCCTTAAAACGTGCACAACTGAAGGTATGCTTGCGACCTTGATGCCAAGTTTCACGGAGTCTAGATGTTATGTTTAACAGCATCCAAAGAAAAATAACTAATAAATCCGCAACGTGTTGAAAGTTGGGGCGTTCACGTGGTCTTGTGTTCTTACATAGCAACTGCCACTGTGTGAACAGCAAGCAGAGAGCATCCAAAGCCTGGCTAGAAGAATTAATTGCAACCTTATCAGCAGTCTCATTCTACAATGCACTGTTGAGTCCAGGAACCAATACAGACAACACTGTACTAAAGAGTGGTACATCATACTGTGGCTAGGGAAGCATCCTGGGAAGTTCCACCGATGCTGGAAGCTATTTGAAATTTGAATCCATTCATTTCTTTTTCTGGCTCCTGAAAATAGTTGTGATAATAATAATAATTTGTTTCAGGAAATAAACTAATCGACAGAGGAATCTCGGGAATACGGTCACTATGAATGTAGTAGTGATGATTCGCAATTGGAATTATGTCTTGAAGCAGCAGTTACCTCAACTAATAAATCACCAGAAAAAATGAAGTCCCCCAGCAATGCCAGCATGGAAAATGAAAAAGAAATCTCCATCACTAATTGAGGAGTCTTTAGAGAAGTTCAGTAATACTGTCGATAAGGTTCAAAACGAAGACTTATTTGATCATTGCGAAAAATATGTAGCAGAGGAATTGAGGTAACTTTCACCCTGTTCCACATTTAAACTGAATCCTGAAGTCAGTTACAGATACCAAACTTAGCCAGTTGATTGAAAAAGAGTGGAGTGAGAATCCTTCTTTGTATATTCCATCCTCTCTCTCTGATAATGCAACTGAAGCACATTCGTCAAATGTCCACTATTTACATATGACAGCTTCGGTCCATAGTGACAACAGGGCTCTTGATATTCTGAAAGAAACCGTTACCGTTTCATTTGTAGACAAAGATGATGAGAGTGTTTTATTCAAGTAACCACAGACAGTGTTATCACAAACCTTAATTTCAATTTTTTTATTCAATTTTTTGCTGTAAAATGAAATTTGTAAAAAAAATTGTATTCTGATATTGTTCTTGAAAAACTTTTTGAATATGTTTAATAAATAAATAAATAAGAAAACTTACATGTACAGGGTGTATCATAATTAATGCCGTGAACGCATACAGTTGAAAGTACATGATACTAGAAACAAAAAAGCCTCAGTAAACATAGCGTCAAAAATACATACCTTAAGACAAACGAGCAATTTTTCATCTTCGATGCTGTGAAACAAATCTCTTCTACTGAAAGTTCTTTGCTTTCCATATTTTGGGAACTGACAGTATGGACCAAAACAATAAAAAAATTCCAGTAAACGTGTGCTCTAAAATGCATTCCTTAAGAGTTCTGAGCATTTGTTTAGCTTTGCTACTTTGAAACACAACTCTTCTAATGATAGCCTAAAGTGCTAGCAACTTTTAAGGAATGCGTTTTGGAGCACATGTTTGCTGGACATTTTTTTCTTGTTTTGGTCCATACTACCACTTCCCAAAATACGGAAAGCAAAGAACTTGCAGTAGAAGGGATTTGTTTCATAGCATCAAAGATAAAAAAATTGCTCGTAGCTCTTAAGGTATGCATTTTCGACCCTATATTAACTGAGACTTTTTCCTTCTAGTATTGTGTACTTTCAACTGTATGCATTTACGCCATTAATTATGATACACCTTGTATATATGTTTTTAAAACCTCTGCAATTGCATCCAGGCCTGGTGGATAGAACATTGCAGATAGAACATTGAGGTTCACCAAACAGATATTCAAGTGTTTCGAAGCTATCACCCATTGCCAAATGCCGCAGTGTTACTTCCAGTTTTGTCCTTGCCAAGATCGCCATCCTCATGATGGCGCTCTATTTTCTTATTTTATCCTCTCCCGTTTCCAATGTAAGGTGGCAGAATAAATGAAGGTCAATTTCGCACCTTACATAAGAGTTTTATACATCATAACAGGAAGGTGAATGTGACACCTAACTTGCTTTGGCAGTAATGAGCAGATTTGCCTACAAGTATGTAATGCAAAAGGGGGTTACACTCAATCGACGGTATTAGCACACGGCTCCTATATAAGTCATGTCAATCAGCAGAGGGTGAAACAAGCAGCGAGAGGAAACGTTTTGTGTGGAAGCCAGCACTAGCAGATGCAGAGGCCGCACCATGGAAGGCACTACAAAAACCTCTTAATTGGGGGGGGGGGGGGGGGGGCGTCTCGCGGCGGGAGTCAGCGACCTGAAAGGTGACGCATACTGGAGAGCGAGTAACGGGCCACCAGAAGTTGGGCAGAAAGGAGCTTTAGAAAACTGAGTTTCGGAATTCCAAATGGATACGAACAAAACCAGTGACGCATTTGATCATGTGAACAGCGAATGGTACACATGTGATGTACGTATGTAACTTTCAGGCGTCTGGAGCGGGCACAAAACGTCCGATTGGCGGGAACGAACTAGGAAGGAGTAAAGTGCCAAGATTTCGATGCAGTTCAGTGGTAGGGCCCTTGCGACTGGCAGAGAGAGTTTCCACGAAATAAGAGGAACGCTGCTATTGGTAAAAAAAAAAAAAAAAAAGCTGTGAGGTGGAGAACGAAAGAACCCAGGTGGGGAGACAGTTCGGCTACGAGGAAGACAAGAGCGAAATTTTCGAGGACTCTTCTCTGAACTGGCGTGAAGTGCAGAACGGAGCGCATAACGCTCTGTACGACGCAGAGGAGAAATTTGTGTGAACACTTCATTCGCTGTGGCTGACATTCAGATAGAAATTAGCTGAAGCATCGTTGAGATCCAACAGTGGAGAAACGAACCAGCCAGTTAGTTAATTGTTCTTGGGAGGACTGAGAGGGAATTTTAACATGCGCGCTGCTCCAGCCATGCGCGTGCATACCGCCATATTCCAAGACTAGGGATGAGTACATGTTTTCTCGCATCACGAGAAACATAGGGAGAATTTCTGCTGAAAAAATCAGCAGAGGCTTTATTAGTTTTTATAGGAATGTCAGAGGACGAGAGCAGCCATGCAGACGATAGATCATCGCAGCTAAGATAAATACCGCGAGCAGAGGTGTAGACTAGTTGGTTCACCAGCTTGCGTCCACTGTAAACTCGAGCGACCTTGCGTAATCTTTTGCTCAACTTGTCACAAAACTAACTACCGTCCGTAGACTTGATTGTCATCCAAAATAGTACCGAACTTTGAACCGAAATCGGGTAATTTATCGTAGCGCTGGCCAGCATTACTGCATAGTCCTAAGAATAATTTTGTAAAGAAACTTCTAGTTGAAATTTACGATTGTTGTGTTTAGAATTATTTCACTTTCTGAGGACGAGATGCGTTTGTTTGACAACTGTCGTAACATTATGACATTGTTAACTGTGTAAATGCATGTATTTCTGTGATAAGATTGCAACAGTAAACCAAAATATATACAACTTACACAGTTGTTCTGTCCTCAAAACCTTACACCAGAAACGTATCAAAGTCTTCTGTTGTCATTCTCATTATATTTCTGTGGGTAGAAGGACCTTTGCACGATAATTCCCTCAGATTTGCGGAAGCACCATATTTATCCCTTCTCTCTTGTCCATTTGCTTTCTTTCTTTCTTTCTTTCTTTCTTTTTTTTTTTGTTTCTCCACTTTGTTTTTTTGTTGATTATCTGGTCTCTTAAAATTATTGCAAGTAACACAACGCCAGCATTTATGACTTCTTTCAACATTTTACACACTCATATATATGATACAAGTCGACCAACACTAGGAGACAGAAAAAAAAGTCAGCGACCAGCGAATAAAGTAGTGCACACTCCAACTTTTGACGCGACTTTGTTCACAGTCCGTTATTACACGGAGCGAATTTAACAGCTACGTCCATTTTCTTTTCTTTTCTTTCTTTCTTTCTTTTTTTTTTTTTTTTGCTTCTCCACTTTTTTTTTTTTGTTGATTATCTGGTCTCTTAAAATTATTGCCAGTAACACAACGCCAGCATTTGTGACTTCTTTCAACATTTTACACACTCATATATATGATACAAGCCGACCAACACTAGGAGACAGAAAAAGAAGCCAGCGACCAGCGAATAAAGTAGTGCACGCATCCAACCTTTGACGCGACTTTGTTCACAGTCCGTTATTGCACGGAGCGAATTTAACAGCTACGTCCAAATACGCCAGCGAATAGCGAATAAATACGCCCTGTGTCACATAGCCTTTGGATGAGTGATGAATAAATGAAGATTGCACTACTTCTTCTGCACCTGTGATACACTAATTACTCGTCTACCGATATGACACCATAAAGAGCCATTGTTACTTTGGCGGCCATAGCTCCAAAACTTTACAGCGTCACTAGCCTGGAAATTCTTGCATCAGCGGTTCATAAATTTCAGAGACGATGTAATAGTGTACATATTAACGCCACACTACTTCATAGTTGCCAAAATCTAGTTTTTACTAGAAAATAAATTTTTACGTCACCAGCTGTTGCTCAGTTTAAAGCCTCTCTGTCTTCCTTCCTGCTTGGTACTATTAACGAAGCCTCTGCGCGTCCCAGCTGCGCAGCCAATCAAAAATGTTCAAATGTGTGTGAAATCTTATGGGACTTAACTGCTAAGGTCATCAGTCCCTAAGCTTACACACTACTTAACATAAATTATCCTAAGGACAAACAAACACACCCATGCCCAAGGGAGGACTCGAACTTCCGCCGTGCAGCCAATCACAACACCGTACTCTCGTTACTATGAATTTCAGATTTAAGTAGTTGCTTTATAAATCCTGGGAGTTGTGCGATAAAATACATTAACAAAAATAATTATTAGACCTCTGTCTCCTCATTAACAGACACATATTCAGAAACTCATTACTTTCCTAAGCTTTAAGAAATCTTTGCTTATAGGTCCGTATCGAAATTTATCAATCGATCAAAACACATCGAAAATATTTATGGCGAAAAGCTTAATGTTTTAAAATTTTGTTGTCAAGTATAGTTGTTCCGTTGCAAGACGGAGGCCGACTCTCTCCTGCTGTGGGAAGCATTCCGTCAAAGGCAACATATGGAGTTGGGAACAATGCAGGCCAATTAGCAAATGTGTGTAACGACGTCAACTCATACCGAAGAACTCCTACAATAACAGCAAGGGACACATCCTGAGATGATGTTGGTCATCCGTGTAGTACAGTCGCCGGTGAAAACGGACCAACCAAGAAGCTCAGACTGATTAAGTGGTCACTAGAGCCGATTATCTGATAAACGGACGAAGTAGACTGTGCAATTGCCGAAAGATACCAAGAAAGAGACACCACGTGGTCAAAAAGGGTGTCAACACCTGCAGTTTTAACCAGAGTTGTCAGAACTCTCCCCTGCAGCCTGTAAGCAGATAAAAATAAGAACCCACAAAGTATCACTGAGAAAATAAAGTTGCAAACAGAACAACGAAACACAAAGGCTGAAAAGGCACACAACAAGCCTTCAAACAGCACAACTTCTGTCATAAGAGGAGGATGGGAAAAAATATCGTAATCTTATGCAGCCAGTCATTTTCATGTGGTTGGGTTTTCGGTACTGTTTGTCAGGATTTGGACTTGATCTCTAGAAGGCTATCCTGAGACACCATTCCAATATTTTAAAAATTTTACAGGTTAGACCCAGACGTTGTCACGTTGCTTTCGAGTGTTTTGTGTATTCTCGACTGGAAGATTTTAAATTTGCACTAGTGATAGTTCTATTTCGCGTTGAACTTGAACGAACAGTAAGTAGCATCACGGATGAACTTTAATATTATTGCATTTTCGGGACTTGTTTTATGGTTACATCTTCACTACAGCTGATATAAATTGTGAATCTCCGAAATAGTATTCGCTTTTCATGATATCTTAACTGAACTTAGCTAGAGTCTTAATTCTTTAATTCTGATGTGGAATTCTATACGTACTAAATGGTTTTATGTAACGCCGTCATGTTTATTTTTATGTTTTGAGTGAACAATGTACAAAACTGAACTGAACTTCACCACTGCTTTGCGTGCATTCTTCACTATTTGTTTTCACTGAATTTTCATCATTTTATCTACATCTACATCTACAAATACATGGATACTCTGGAAATTATATTTAAGTGCCTGGCAGAGGGTTCATCGAACCACCTTCACAATTATTTATTATTCCAATCTCGTATATCTTACCGTACGAGCTCTGATTTCCCTTATTTTATCGTGGTGATCGTTCCTCCATATGTAGGTCGGTCTCAACAAAATATTTTCGCATTCGAAGGAGAAAGTAGGTGATTGGAATTTCGTGAGAAGATTTCGTCGCAACGAAAAACGCCTTTCTTTTAATGATTTCCAGCCCAAATCCTGTATCATTTCTGTGACACTCTCTCTCGTATTTCGCGATAATACAAAACGTGCTGCCTTTCTTTGAACTTTTTGGATGTACTCCGTCAGTCCTATCTGGTAAGGATCCCACGCCGCGCAGCAGTATTCTAAAAGAGGACGGACAAGCGTATTGTAGGCAGTCTCCTTAGTAGGTCTATTATATTTTCTAAGTGTCCTGCCAATAAAACGCGGTCTGTGGTTAGCCTTCCCCACAACATTTTCTATGTGTTCCTTCCAATTTAAGTTGTCCGTAATTGTAATACCTAAGTATTTAGTTGAATGTACGGCTTTTAGATTCGACTGATTTATCGTGTAACCGAAGTTTAACGAGTTCCTTTTAGCACTCATGTGGATGACCTCACACTTTTCGTTCTTTATGGTCAACTGCCACTTTTCGCACCGTTCAGATTTTTTTCTAAATCGTTTTGCAGTTTGTTTTGATCTTCTGATGACTTTATTAGTCGATAAATGACAGCGTCATGTGCAAACAACCGAAGACGGCTGCTCAGATTGTCTCCCAAATCGTTTATATAGATAAGGAACAGCAAAGGGCCTATAACACTACCTTGGGGAATGCCAGATATCACTTCTGTTTTACCTATATAAATTATTCGTTAATTTGAGAATGAAAACGTGATCCAAGCACACGGTATTCTTTTTGTTGTCCGTGCAGGTGGCCAGTTTCAACCGTGGGGCATTTTCAAGCACATATCTTAAGCTTCCAGCTTCATTTCACATCGTAGTACATTGCTGTGCAGGTCATGTAATGGCGTAGTGTACTGGTTAGAACACAAACCTGACGTGTAGAAGCAAGAAGGTTCGAATCTTGTCAAATGGAGATAATTTTTTTTTATTTTTCTAAATCTAATCGAAAGACTTTTAGTATAATTTTTATTCAGTTAAGTGGTTTCAATGTAATTTTTTTATTTGTAATGCTTTGCCTCGTCATTTTCGTTATCGTATTGACTTTTTTATTTGCTCTTATTTTTCTTCCTATCAGTCTTTTTTAGTCTGGAATGTGTTTGTGCCGTCTATAAAGTGCCAGCCAGGACTGCTCATCCGATGGTAACGCCGCATCCCGTGTAACCAATGTGACGATAGTTTCAAGTAACCAATGACAGCGAGAAATTACAGTTCGCTCTGCTACTGATTGATGGTGTAGTTTTTTCGGATACGTTGCACGTCACGAGGTTACAGTCAGACTAGGACATGTGTTTAAATCCACGGCTACAAAACCCGTCGTCTGTCGCAGTTCAATCACTGGATACTTAACCTCAGCTGTCGACAAAGCATCTCCGATTTCAGTCATAGCTCGCGGCGACAACTTCCAACATTGCTCCGCGTTGCAAGAAAACAGCGTTTGTGAACTGTCGTATTTGTCATGTCGGTAGAATAAGGGGAGATGGCGCTACAGACTTACGCTGTACGCTGTTCTGAAGCCAGTGGGAAAGGCTAACCGCCGGCCGAAGTGGCCGTGCGGTTAAAGGCGCTGCAGTCTGGAACCGCAAGACCGCTACGGTCGCAGGTTCGAATCCTGCCTCGGGCATGGATGTTTGTGATGTCCTTAGGTTAGTTAGGTTTAACTAGTTCTAAGTTCTAGGGGACTAATGACCTCAGCAGTTGAGTCCCATAGTGCTCAGAGCCAAAGGCTAACCGCAATCTTGGATCCCCCAAAACATTAGCAGACGAGTGCTTACAATTCCTTCTTGTTCGTTATTTCTGTCGTGTGCACGCGATATTTATTTTATATAGTAAATGTGACACTGTTTTAGTGAACAACACAGCATAAGGAACGCAACTTCAAACCTTTTTCTGATCTTAAATGCGTATTCGATACAGTAATACGACACGAAAATATGACGCTTCTGGTCTCAGTACTGTAATTCCTTTTTGTTTATACACTTCGAATAACGGAGAAGTACGTGCTATGAAAAGCATGCTTTCGTAATCCGGTTCTATTCACTTCCATTGTTTTTGTGTCGATGACTGATAAAGCCAGAACTCCAAAAGCAATGATTGATAGTTTAGAGGCACCGATTTGTATTCGTTGCCTTTTGAAGTCAAATGCAAATTTTAAATGTTCAAGTTCGCTACAAACTAGCCTTATTTCCTTTGGTGTCCCATAGATGTATGCAGGGATGATGTAAACATGCCGGCTGTCATGTCAACAAAGTGAAAGATTCGTTAAATTACGAAGGAAAAGAACGGGATTTAAGATTGTCAGGCCCACTGTAGTTTACACATCTGCTTTGTTTTTAAATTGTACCTGCCAAGTGACATTCAGTGTGGCAGATAACAGCAGTTTGCAGGGTAACACGACAGCACAGTGATCAATGTACCTACGGTCGCAGGTTCGAATCCTGCCTCGGGCATGGATGTGTGTGATGTCCTTAGGTTAGTTAGGTTTAAGTAGTTCTAAGTTCTAGGGGACTGATGACCACAGCTGTTAAGTCCGATAGCGCTCAGAACCATTTGATTAATGTACTGATCTAAATAACCTGGACATAGATCAGGAACTTTGGTTTAACAAATATGTAACCCTTTCAGTACTTACAATTTAACCACTGTAACAGGTTACTGAAGATTTAATTAACTACATGTAGTTACATAACTTTGATATTAAATTATCGCATTTTAAAACATTAGTCCCCATTTCCAGGATATTTCTTGCCAGGACTTTTCAGTTACTTGGGTATAACCAAACAATGAAAACAGAGTGTATTGCTGACCTCCAGAGACCTATGTTGTGCTGCCTCGTGTAAGGAGGAGAAATGCGTACCATCACGTTTCCGACTTTGATAAAGGTCAGATTGTAGCCTATCGCGATTGCGGTTTATCGTATCGCGACATTGCTGCTCGCGTTGGTCGAGACCCAATGACTGTTAGCAGAATAAGGAATGGGTGGGTTCAGGAGGGTAATACGGAACGCCGTGCTGGATCCCAACGGCCTCGCATCACTAGCAGCCGAGATGACAGGCATCTTATCCGCATGGCTGTAGCGGATCGTGCAACCACGTCTCGATCCCTGAGTCAACAGATGGGGACGTTTGCAAGACAACAACCATCTGCACGAACAGTTCGACGACGTTTGCAGCAGCATGGACTATCAGCTTGGGGACCGTGGCTGTGGTTACCCTTGACACTGCATCACAGACAGGAGCGCCTGCGATGGTGTACTCAACGACGAACCTGGGTGCACGGATGAATCAACGTTCTGTTTACAGCATCATGATGGTCACAACCGAGTTTGACGACTTCGCAGTGAACGAACATTGGAAGCGTGTATTCGTCATCGCCATACTGGCGTATCCCCCGGCGTGATGGTATGGGGTGCCATTGGTTACACGTCTCGGTCACCTCTTGTTCGCACTGTTTCAGCAGGATAATGCATGTTGCAGGTCCTGTATGGGCCTTTCTGGATACAGAAAATTCTCCACTACTGCCCTGGCCAGCACATTCTCCAGATCTCTCACCAATTGAAAACGTCTGGTCAATGGTGACCGAGCAAATGGCTCGTCACAATACGCCAGTCACTACTCTTGATGAACTGTGGTATCGTGTTGAAGCTGCATGGGCAGCTGTACCTGTACACACCATCCAAGCTCTGTTTGACTCAATGCCCAGGCGTATCGAGGCCGATATTGCGGCCATAGATTGTTGTTCTGGGTACTGATTTCTCAGGATCTATGGACCCAAATTGCGTGAAAATGTAATCACATGTCAGTTATAGTACAGGGTGATTCAAAAAGAATACCACAACTTTAGGAATTTAAAACTCTGCAACGACAAAAGGCAGATCTAAGCACTACCTGTCGGCGAATTAAGGGAGCTATAAAGTTTCATTTAGTTGTACATTTGTTCGCTTGAGGCGCTGTTGACCAGGCGTCAGCGTCAGTTGATGCTAAGATGGCGACCGCTCAACAGAAAGCTTTTTGTGTTATTGAGTACGGCAGAAGTGTTCAGCGTGCATTTCGAACGAAGTATGGTGTTAAACCTCCTGATAGGTGGTGTATTAAACGTTGGTATAAACAGTTTACAGAGATTGGGTGTTTGTGCAAAGGGAAAAGTTCTGGACGGCCGAGAACGAGTGATGAAAATGTAGCACGCATCCAGCAAGCATTTGTTCGCAGCCCAGGAAAATCGACTCGCAGAGCTAGCAGAGACCTGCAAATTCCACAATCAACTGTATGGAGAGTCCTACGAAAAAGGTGTTATGAAACCTGAACGTCAACTACCCGAGGCGATGGATCGGCCGCCAGGCAGCCCGTGACAGAGCACTTCATCACTGGCCTCCAAGAAGCCCTGATCTTACCCCCTGCGATTTTTTCTTATGGGGGTATGTTAAGGATATGGTGTTTCGGCCACCTCTACCAGCCACCATTGATGATTTGAAACGGGAAATAACAGCAGCTATCCAAACTGTTACGCCTGATATGCTACAGAGAGTGTGGAACGAGTTGGAGTATCGGGTTGATATTGCTCGTGTGTCTGGAGGGGGCCATATTGAACATCTCTGAACTTGTTTTTGAGTGAAAAAAAACCTTTTTAAATACTCTTTGTAATGATGTATAACAGAAGGTTATATAATGTTTCTTTCATTAAATACACATTTTTAAAGTTGTGGTATTCTTTTTGAATCACCCTGTATAATATATTTGTCCAGTGAATACTTGTTTATCATCTGCATTTCTTCTTTGTGTAGCAATTTTAATGGCCAGTAGTGTATTTAAACGACCTGACTGTGTCACATAGAACACTACTAATGTTGTATTCGAACATTACATGTTTGTTTTTCCTACTTATCCGTATTAATTTACATTTGTCTACATTCAGATACAGCTGCCATTCATCATACCAACTATTAATTTTGTCTAAGTCATTTGCATCATCCTACGGTCACTCATCGTCAACACCTTCCTGTACACCACTGCGTCATCAACAAATAACTGCAGACTGCTGCCTACCCTGTCCGCCAGATCATTTTTTGTATGTAGGAAATAACAGCAGTTCTGTCACACTTCCCTGGGGCATTCCTGACGCTACTCATGTCTCTCAGTCGAGGTCAACACACTGGATTCTATTACTCAAGAAGTTATAACGCCTACACGTACGTTGTGCCAAATATGACCTTAACATACAATAAGTGTTACCCTCTGGGAGGAATTTTGAGTTGTTTGACGGTGTGTTAACCTAATGGACAGAGGGTATCGGACATAAATTTCGTTACCATGGCAATTAGTAAAAAGCAGAAAGACTTTAATTTTGTAAGAAATGAAAGCAATAAAGTTCCCTTAAATGACACAATAAACGGTCGCCATCCTAATTAGGCATAATAATATGAAAACATTGTTTTCAGTGGATTTAAATATACTCTTCCTAAAGAGACTTTCATAAATTCTGCCTTAGTAAAGTGCAATGAACAAACACAACTACCAGGCGAAATGCTCATTGGATAGCAGTAGCTATTAATAACACAGATTAGCAATCACATAAATGTAAAAGAAACTTTACTCCTGTTAACTATAATTACTACCTCAACCATTAATTATTTCAGCACAAAATGTTCTCAAAGACCTCACGCGATTAAGTGGCACCGGACAAGACTTAGTTTGACTTACACGTACACATCACAAATGCAATAAATTAACTCTGTACTAAGACATTTCATGTTCAATCTACTGTAGAAATGTTGCAGATTTCATTAGTGACAACCATATTACAATTAACTTTCTCCTAGTAGCGAAGATCAAAGTGGGGCCCTTAAACTGTCCCTTCCTTTATAAGCAACTATGCACACATTTAAGAAACGATTTGCATCACATAAATGCTGAACCTACAACCCCACTTAAGATTATTTAGCCCTCAATACTATATAACAATTTACACTAGCAATATTCTTATTTAGCTTTGGAAATAAATTCAAGTTCAAGTTAAGTTTTCAGTAGGTTCAATATTATGTGCCTCTTTCACTACTCGTGAAGCAAGTAGTTTTAACTAACAACATTGACGCTCTTTAACACTAAACTTTGGCACAATCGAAGTAGTAGCAATTCAAAGCAAAATAAAGTTTTTTAACAAGTTTAAGATAATGTGCCTCTCTCTTTACCTGTGAAACAAATGATTTAACTAGCAACTTTTATATACTTTAAAACTGAAACTTAGGCACATTTAAATAGAAACAAATTAGCATCTCTTCATAAACAGGATACTCGGTCTTTAGCACATTTAGGATAGGACCCTGCTTGGTATTATGAAGAGAAGAGTTTCAAAGTTCAAACACAAATTTTTCAACACTTGAATTATTATTACAAAGCACACACAAGTATTCTGGTTCATACTGGTTTACATATTTCACTTCTAAAGATGGTGAAGCAGTGGTGCAGTAGTGGTGGCAAGCACGTGGTGACTATCTGGTCTCACCTCTGACGGATTTTAAGCTCTATTTAATTCTTCTTCGCTACATATTCATCATCCTGAGAGCCTTTCCAAATTCGAGAGCGCCATTTTACAGCCGGAACTACATCCGAGGCCATTCCATCATAGATTTGGTTTCAGAATGCTTCGCTTGGCACCTGAGGTGTTGACTGCACAACTGTTGGTCATTGACTGCCTAACGTGCTCTCTCTCTTGCCGCCCAGACTGATCGCCACTTCCACCTTTTATCGCACACGAAGCCCCTTCCGTAATGGAAGGGTTTCCCTACGTCTTTTCTATTTCACAATACAAGATCCTTAAGTAGGAACCAGTTTTCTACATACAATTTTGCTCTCACAGACAGACATATTTAATAAAGTTTCATTATTTTAGTACTCTGTTAAGTTAAAACAAAATTTACATCACAAATTTCAATTTCCTTCCAACAATTCAAAGGACTTAATGCGTAAAGAATAAACACTTCAGAGTTATCTGCACATAATTACACTGTACTAACTACTCATAGTCGATAGCCGCGCGGGATTAGCCGAGCGGTCTGGGGCGCTGCAGTCATGTACTGTGCGGCTGGTCCCGGCGGAGGTTCGAGTCCTCCCTCGGGCATGGGTGTGTGTGTTTGTCCTTAGGATAATTTAGGTTAAAGTAGTGTGTAAGCTTAGGGACTGATGACCTTAGCAGTTAAGTCCCATAAGATTTCACACACATTTGAACATTTTTTGAACATAGTCGATAATGGTATTACAAAGTCTTCGAGCCACTTGTATGTTTGGGAACCTATTCCATATGCTTGTACATCAACATCTACATCATATTCCGCAAGCCACGTAATGGTGTGTGGCAGCATCTACTTTCGATACCACTATCTGATCCCATCAACCCAATCCCACTCGCGAATAGTTCGTGCGAAGAATGACTGTCGGTAAGCCTCTGTATTGGCTCTAATTTCTCGAATTTTCTCCTCGTGGTCAATACGCGAGATGTGTGTGGGGAGAAGTAATATGTTGTCCGGCTCTTCCTGAAAAGTGCTGTCCCGAAATTTCAATAGTAAATCTCTTCGTGATGCGGAACGCCTCTCTTGTAAAACGATCCCCTGACGAAACGCTCCTCGTTGGACCTTCAGTATCTTCTCTATCTGTCCTACCTGGCAGGCATCCCAAACAGATGAACAATATTCAAGAATGGGGCGAACAAGCGCCTTACATGCCACTTCTTCGTGGATGAGCTACATTTCCTTCTTTAACAGTCTGCAGCGTCAAATGCTTTTCGGAAACCTAAAAATATGGAATCTGCTTGTTGCCTTCATCCATAGTTCGCAGTGTATCATGTGAAAAAAGGGCAAACTGAGTTTCATACGACCCATAGATTGTGAAGCCGGGCTGGATTCGAAGGCATAACTGATATTGTTGATTTTTGGCTGTTTCAGTATTCCATTTGTGTCTCTTATATTGGGTGTACGCATCCACGGCTGTCTAACAAGTAATCGGGAATTTCATAGGCTGCCCACTATCACTACGCTTCGCTGCCCCAATCGAACATAGTGCCCATGCTCTGCTATGCAGACGCTAACAGGCCTTCAGGCTTCTCCACTCTACTTCACAAGCAGTAGGATGCAACATAATGAGGAGGATTCGTGAGGGAACTGAGCAGTTAATTCAGTAGTTCTTCCAATCCCACGTGATTATTTGCTTTTCTTACCTCGTTTTCAAACTAAATTAGTAGCAGGGAAAGGAATAAAAGACAGAGAATGAGGACTCAGTAGAAGGAATAAGAGAGGAGAAAATCTCCTTGAAATCTGCAACGAATTTCGGCTAGTAATATCAAATACATTGTTAAAAACTTCACAAAAGGAAGAGATATAGCTGAAAAAGGCTTGGTGACACAGGAAGATAACATCTACGTTTCATTCTGAGACAGAGATTATGGATTCAGCTACTGGACTGAGCCATTCTCAGGAGCAAATGTAGACACAGATCGCGATTTATATGTGATGAAGAGAGCGACACTGAAACGGTGATGAACTATGGTGTGTATTCGGAGATTTGCGTGGCTGGAGATACTACGATAATGAACGCCACAGTACGTAGTCAACTGAAGAGGAATAACCATTCAGAAAAAAGGTAATCACAAAAGTTTAACAAGTAGATTTAGGTGAAAAAGGTAACTATTAAATGTGGGCAGCATAACGAATATTTCCATTGAATGACGAAAGAAAACAGAAATGTTGACGGAAAAAAAGTACAATAATATCTGTCAGAAAACAAATCAATAGGACGTGTTCGGAAGCTAAAACGAAACGGATATGGTCGTAGGAAAGGACTAATAGAGATGGGGCCCCTCCACGCCCGCACCAACGTGGTGACCAAACCAAAAGTTCTACTGTCACCTCCGTAAAACATGTTAGTTATCTAGTAAGTGGATCACAGGATGCTGGGCTGTGACGTTGTCCGTGCGTCTGGGTAGGACTACGCATTAACACGGTCAATCAGGTGACAGATAGTGGACGAAACGCGAGTGAGGGTAGCGATTTGAAGAGCAGAGGGAAAAAAGTGCCATGGCTCGTGCCGTGGGGAAAAAAAAACCTCTGCGACAGTGGGATGGGTAGTAAGAACAGTATTGGCTTACTAGCTGCGATAGCTCATGCAAGGTTGGATTTGTTAGTATGGGTACCGTGGCAAGCGATGGCGATGTATCCCATTTGCTGCAGCCGCTACATTCCTGGAACAATCAAGATCGTTATACAGTAGTGGGAGATCGGCCATAGATCATCTCACAGTGTGGGGGATGTGTGGAGCTTGTTTGCATGCAGTGTACGGTACGGCTTCCCTGTGTGGTGCCAGTTATTCGGCAGTGTATTTCAGCTGGATATCCAGTAATGGCGTCTGATTAACAGGGGCTCGCCTGTGCCGTTATGTTTGCGTATGCTTGGCCATAGATGTTATGTCCTTACAAGTATGTCTTTTGGTCTTTTATGTTTCCATCTATGGTTGTGGTCGTAGTTCCCCAGATTCAGAATAAACGGGTTCTGCGAATGTCTGGAGTTTCTGTATAGTCTTGTGGTGAGTTTGTGTATTACCTCCGTGAGAGTCTCAAGCCGGTATTCCCGGTGAAGGTCCGCGATGCGTGTGTATCGTGGAGCATTGCTTATGATTTTGAGTACTTTGTTTTGTATGAGCTGCAAACGGCGCAGGCGTGTAAGCGCAGCGTATCCCCAGACAGGAGCTGCGTACATCAGGGGTCGGATAAGTGTCATGTACATGGACCTCGACACCCTTCTGTTCAGTGTGCTACGCCTGTTGAGCATAGGATAGAGCTGTTTGAACCTCGCGCTAGCTCGGTTGGTCATGTATGTCGTCCCCCCAGAGTAATTTCCGGTCCAGCCAGACACCGAGGTATTTGACTTTCTCGCGGAAACGTATTGGACGTGCATGTAGAGTTATTGGTCTGCAGTAGCGGTGTTTGCGCAGTTGCTTCGGTCTTCTAGTGAACAGAATGGCTTCGCACTTGTCGACGTTTACTCTAACACGCCATTTCTCCAACCAAGGCTCGGCCACTCTGAGTGCAGTCTGTAGGCGTGACGTAACGTTTTATGGTTTCCAATCTTGCGCAAGGATGGCTGTGTCATCCGCGTAGATTGCCATCGTTGTGTTGTGTGTGGTTGGGAGATCGTTTATGTAGAGGTTAAACAGTAGGGGCTCTAGGATGCTTCCCTCGGGTACTCCCGCGTGTATACCGTGTCGTGTTGATTGTTTTCCCTGCACGTCAGTGTTGAAACTCCTGTCTGTGAGGTATGGGTGTATTAGACGCAGCAGCCCGTCGGGGAATCCCGCGTCGCTGAGTTTGCGGATGAGGCCGTTGTGCCATAGACGGTCGAAAGCCTTTTCGATGTCAAGGAACACTGAGGAAAGGACTGATTCAGCATATATTGCCTCCAAACACGATTTATATAGGAAAGGACTGATTCAGCATATATAAATCGTGTTTGGAGGCAAAGCGCGTGCCTGGAATCCAAAAAGTAGCGGATCGAATACCAGTCGGGCCATGGAATGTGTCAGTCTTCCTTTAACCCAGCCTTCAAGGAACAGACTTTCCAGGAACGACAGATGGTTCGGGTTTCACATTAAACTGTAGGTCTTGTCGAAGTGGCATTCCAGTAAAAGACCATTGAACAACATGGACTTATTATTAACGCACAGGAAAGTAAAAATACTGTACAGTACGCGAATGAGGTGAGAGACGTAGTTATTTAGAGTCGACTGGAAGTTATAAATACAGTAACAATGGTGTCTGCGTTTACCGTAGTTTACAATGGGGCCCTCCAGTACAGATTAAATTATAACCAGTGCTAGTCACGTAGGAAACAGGGGTTGGTGGTAAAATTTAAAATATATTCAAAAAGAAAAGGGACTTTTTGGGGTGGATACGAAATAATAGAAAGAGGGAGAGGCAGACGCTAATTACAAGGGACGCTGAGGCAGAAGGCTTACGGCATGTGCCCTGGAGCGAAGCTAAATTTCAAGAGAGCCAGAGGCGGACTGCTTGAAGCTATCTGCCCTGGAGGAAAGCAGAGAGAGAGAGAGTCAAGGGATTGTGTCTCTGCAGACAGACCTAGGAGGCAGTGAGGTGGCCTCCCTCTTAAGCCTCATGACTGGTTATTGAAACAATACTGGGCTGTGCTGTGCTGTAATATGGTCTTATGGGACGTAAATGTTAACAACAAGCGGAAAGATAATAAAAATGATTTGTAGGGATTCACCTAATGACCGACAACCGAGGTTGTGTAACACCTTTCGCAGAATTTATAAACAGAATTGATAACATTAAGATTGACATAAGAATTCCTCTGTTGAACGCAAATGAAAGAGCGCATATGTGAAAAGAGTACATTGGAGACCTCTATCAGGGGGAGGAACAACGTGCTAACGAAATAGGAGCAAAAAAGGGCGTCGATATGGATGGCGCATGGGATCCAGTATCTGAACCTCAAACAGCTTTGGTATACATGAACCAAAGCACAAGTGACAGACAATATTCTTTCAGAATTTCTAAGAAAATTGATGAAGGTGGCATCCAAACGATTACGCAGGACAATAAGTAGAATCTAAGATACTAAAGACATACCTTCAAACTTTCTGAAGAATAATATCAAAATATGCCACAAAAGGGTGAAGGTAGGTGATAGCGATCATAACAATCTTAATGGATAACGTACGCAAATAGCTAATCAGAATACAGTACAAAAAATGGAACAGAAAAATGACAATGCGTTAGAACCCGATCAGTTTCGCTGTTGTTGTTGTTGTTGTGGTCTTCAGTCCTGAAACTGCTTTGATGCAGCTCTCCATGCTACTCTATCCTGTGCAAGCTTCTTCATCTCCCAGTACTTACTGCAACCTACATCCTTCTGAATCTGCTTAGTGTATTCATCTCTTGGTCTCCCTCTACGATTTTTACCCTCCACACTGCCCTCCAATGCTAAATTTGTGATCCCCTGATGCCTCAGAACATGTCATACCAACCGATCCCTTCTTCTAGTTAAGATGTGCCTTAAACTCCTCTTCTCCCCAATTCTGTTCAATACCTCCTCATTAGTTATGTGATCTACCCATCTAATCTTCAACATTCTTCTGTTGCACCACATTTCGAAAGCTTCTATTCTCTTCTTGTCCAAACTATTTATTGTCCATGTTTCACTTCCATACATGGCTACACTCCATACAAATACTTTCAGAAATGACTTCCTGACACAAATCTATACTCGATGCTAACAAATTTCTCTTCTTCAGAAACGCTTTCCTTGCCATTGCCAGTCTACATTTTACATCCTCTCTACTTCGACCATCATCAGTTATTTTGCTCCCCAAATAGCAAAACTCCTTTAATACTTTAAGTGTCTCATTTCGTAATCTAAATCCATCAGCATCACCAGACTTAATTCGACTACATTCCATTATCCTCGTTTTGCTTTTGTTGATGTTCATCTTATATCCTCCTTTCAAGACACTGTCCATTCCGTTCAACTGCTCTTCCAAGACCTTTGCTGTCTCTGACAGAATTACAATGTCATCGGCGAATCTGAAAGTTTTTATTTCTTCTGCATGGATTTTAATGCGTACTCCGAACTTTTCTTTTGTTTCCTTTACTGCTTGCTAAATATACAGATTGAATAACATCGGGGAGAGGCTACAACCCTGTCTCACTCCCTTCCCAACCACTGCTTCCCTTTCATGCCCCTCGACTCTTACAACTGCCATCGGTTTCTGTACAAATTGTAAATAGCCTTTCGCTCACTGTAATTTACCCCTGCCACCTTCAGAATTTGAAAGGGAGTATTCCATTCCACATTGTCAAAAGCTTTCTCTCGTAAGGTCAGTATTGCCTCACGTGTTCCAACATTTCTACGGAATCGAACCTGATCTTCCCCGAGATCGGCTTCTACCAGTTTTTCCATTCGTCTGTAAAGAATTCGCGTTAGTATTTTGCAGCTGTGACTTATTAAACTGATAGTTCGGTAATTTTCGCATCTGTCAACACCTGCTTTCTTTGGGATTTGAATTATTATATTCTTCTTGAAGTCTGAGGGTATTTCGCCTGTCTCATACATCTTGCTCACCAGATGGTAGAGTTTTGACAGGACTGGCTCTCCCAAGGCTGTCAGTAATTCTAATGGAATGTTGTCTACTCCCGAGGCCTTGTTTCGACTCAGGTCTTTCAGTGCTCTGTCAATCTCTTCATGCAGTATCGTATCTGCCATTTCATCTTCATCTACATCCTCTTCCATTTCTATAATATTGTCCTCAAGTACATCGCCCTTGTATAGACCCTCTATATACTCCTTCCACCTTTCTGCTTTCCCTTCTTTGCTTAGAACTGCGTTTCCATCTGAGCTCTTGATATTCATCAAGTGGCTCTCTTTTCTCCAAAGATCTCTTTAATTTTCCTGTAGGCAGTATCTGTCTTATCGCTATCGATACGTGCCTCTACATCCTTACATTTATCCTCTAGCCATCCCTGCTTAGCCATTTTGCACTTCCTGTCGATCTCATTTTTGAGTCGTTTGTATTCCTTTTTGCCTGTTTCATTTACTGCATTTTTATATTTGGCTGTAGGAAACGTAAAGGCAACCAAAGATGTAGTTACGTCGTTACACTGGAAAAGGAAATTAGACTTGAGTAAAACTGAAGTACTTACATAATGTTTGTTGACGTGGATGAAGCGTTCGTCATTGTAAATCAGTGCGAGATATTCGAAACCAGTAGAGAAAGATGGATAATATACAACTAACTGGAAAATGCTCCGACATGAGTGAATTTGTCCCTCTTCAAAAGGCTCTGACAGAAAAGTGCCATTGCCCCATTCCGCCTTCATCACCAAATATTTTGGCATGCGAATGTATTCGCGCTCTTTTGACACAGAACGTTCCAAATCTTTTTAAACAGTGTCTCATTGCACTGAAACTTTCATACTCAGCATCTACCTCTCAGAGCCCACTGTCTCTCTCCCACTGTCTCCTTTTCCTATTATTCGCAGTTTTTCTTGTCTGTCTCTTCTACTATCACTGTCTTCATTCCTTTCTCTCGCCCTTCCTTACCACTGTCTCCTTTTCTGCCACTTTCACTGTCTCTCTGTCCCATTGCCACTACCTCTGTCACATTTTTTTGTGTCCCATTGCCACTGTCTCGTTCTTTCTCACATACAGTCAGCTGTCTTTCTCTTCGATAACCATTGTCCTTAGGTAGCGTCTGCTCGGGGTTTAACATGTGGGTATATGGGATGGGGAAAGTGAGTAAATTTTTTGTGTTTTCTCCCAGTTTATTTGTATACTTTGACACATTTACACACTTTGACACATATAAACAACAGACAAGTACACATAAAATAATGTTAAGACAAAATCGTTTCCCATGCTACACAAGTTCAATTTACTCTGCTTTACAAAGAAATGCACAAGATTTTTGGGCTACATATACAGTATACCAAAAAGTAAGTTGTTTGATTTGCAAACGCAAAGAATTTCGTACGACAAAGTTATGTTTTGTGACACGTTTACGCCTCTAGTTGGTACCATCGAATAATTTCCGGATCAAGACAGCCTATATCTAGTTCTGTGTGATTACTCTGCGGTTAACAATTAAGTGCCTGGCAGAGGGTTCATCGAACCACCTTTATGCTACTTCTCTACCGTTCCACTCTGTGACAGCGTGCGGAGAAACGAACACTTAGATCTTTCCGTGTGAGTTCTGATTCCTCTTATTTTATTGTGATGATCGTGGCTCCTTTTGTATGCGGGCGCCAACAAAATAGTTTCACACTATGATGAGAAAGTTGGGTCCTGAAATTTCATGAGAAAGTCGTGCCGCAGCGAAAAACGCCTTTCTTTTAATGTTGTCCAGCCTAAATCCTGTATCATTTCTGTGACACTCTCTCCCATATTTCGCGATAATACAAAACGAGCTGCCCCTCTTTGAACTTTTTCGATGTCCTCCGTCAATCCTATCTGCTGCGTATCCCACAGAGCACAGCAGTATTCCAGAAGAGGGCGGACAAGCGTAGTGTAAGCAGTCTCTCTATTAGATCTGTTACATTTTCTAAGTATTCTGCCAATAAATCGCAGTCTTTGGTTCTCTTTCCCCCACAACATTATGAATGTGTTCTTTACAATTTAAGTTTTTCGTAATTGTTAACCCTAAATATTTAATTGAGTTTAGAGCATTTAGATTTGTATGATTTATTGTGTAACTGAAATTTAGCGGATTCTTTTTAGTGCTTCTGTGGATGACTTCACGCTTTTCATGATTCAGTCAATTGCCACTTTTTGTACCATGCAGACATCTTGTTTAAATCATTTTGCAATTCGTTTTGATCGTCTGATGACTTTACGTGACGGTAAATCACCGCATCTTCTGCAAACAATCTAAGAGGACTACTCAGATCCTCTCCTAAATCGCTCCTAAATCGTTTATACAGATCAGGAACATCAGAGAGCCTATAACACTTCCACTTCCTTGGCGAACGCCAGGTATTACGTCTGTTTTACTTGATGACTTTCCGCCAGGAACTGTGACTTTTCTGCTAGGAAATCACGAATCCAGTCACACAACTGAGACGATATTCCCTAGGCAGGCTATTTGATTAGAAGTCGCTTGTGAGGAGCGGTATCAAGAGAGAAAGACGTAAGTACCAGGAGCAGGTAAAATGAGTTTTGCAACAAACATAACATGATAATTGAGTACCAGTTTCTATAGCTTGGAAGCAAAACAATCTCGGAGGACTAAGGAAAGAGGACATAAGAAGCAGACTACTGCAGAAAAGGAGAGCTGTCCTCGAAAGACAAGTCCACTGATATGACACGCAGAGAAAGAAATTTGTGAGAATCTACATAGTCCACATGTGGAACATAGCATTTTACCATAGTGAATCACACACATCAAAAAACGTTTTGCATCACCTCGGTTCCGAGAGTTCCGGAACCTGTACAGAAAATTGGAATAGAGATCAACCTAAATATCATTTCCGCCCATTTTACTGCATATGAAAACCACCATACAGCGAGACCTTCAGAGGTGGGGTCCAGATTGCTGTGCACAGCGGTACCTCTAATACCCAGTAGCAAATCCTCTTGCATTGATGCATGCCTGTATTCTTCATGGTATACTATCCACAAGTTCATCAAGGCACTGTTGGTCCAGATTGTCCCACTCCTCAACGGCGATTCAGCGTAGATCCCTCAGAGTGGTTAGTGGGTCATGTCATACATAAACAGCTCTTTTCAATCTTTACCAGGCATGTTCGACAGGGTTCATATCTGGAGAACACGCTGGCCACTCTGGTCGAGCGATGTCGTTATCTTGAAGGAAGTTCAAAAAATGGCTCTGAGCACTATGGGACTCAACTGCTGAGGTCATTAGTCCCCTAGAACTTAGAACTAGTTAAACCTAACTAACCTAAGGATATCACACACATCCATGCCCGAGGCAGGATTCGAACCTGCGACCGTAGCGGTCTCGCGGTTCCAGACTGCAGCGCCAGAACCGCGCGGCCACTTCGGCCGGCCTGAAGGAAGTCATTCACAAGATGTGCACGACGGGGGGCGCAACTTGTCGTCCATGAAAGCTAATGCCTCGCCATTATGCTGCGTATATGATTGCACTATCGGTCGGAGGATGGCATTCACGTATCGTACAGCCGTTACGGCGCCTTCCATGACCACCAGCGGCATACGTCGGCCGCCTATAATTCCACCCCAAAACAGCAGGGAACCTCCACCTTGCTGCACTCGCTGGACAGTGTGTCTAAGGCGTACATCCTGATAGGATTGCCTCCAAACACGTTTCCGATAATTGTCTGATTAAAGGCATATGCGACACTCATCCGTGAAGAGAACGTGATGCCAATTCTGAGCGGTCCATTCGGCATGTTGTTGGGCCCACCTGTACCGCGCTGTATGGTGTCGTGGTTGCAAAGATGGACTTCGCCATGGACGTCGGGAGTGAAGTTGCGCATCATGCAGCCTATTGTGCACAGTTTGAGTCGTAACACGACGTTCTGTGGCTGCACGAAAAGCATTATTCAAAATGTTGACATTGCTGTCAGGGTTCCTCCGAGCTATAATCCGTAGGTAGAGGTCATCCACCATCCACAGCTTTAGTAGCACTTGGGCGGCCTGAGCGAGGCATGACATCGACAGTTCCTGTCTCTCTGTGTCTCCTCCATGTCCGAACATCACTTTGGTTCATTCCGAGACGCCTGGACACTTCCATTGTTGAGATCTCTTCCTGGCACAAAGTAACAATGCGGACGTGACCGAACGGCGGTATTGACCGTTTAATCATGGTTGAACTATAGACAACACTAGCCGTGTACCTCGTTCCTGGTGGAATGAGTGGAACTGATCGGCTGTCGGACCTCCTCCGTCTAATAGGAGCTGCTCATGCATGGTTGTTTATATCTTTGGGCAGGTGTAGTGACATCTCTGAACAGTCAAAGGGACAGTGTCTGTGATACAATATCCACAGTCAACCTCTATCTTCAGGAGTTCTGGGAACCGGGGTGATGCAAAACTTTTTTTATGTGTTTATATACTCTGAAAAAAACGGAAAAAGTAGGATTCTGAGAGCCCCGTGGATTGATAAGAGATAAAGAGGTCTCCGCATAATATGTAAGGGAAGAACCATGTGAACGATACTTAACTGGAAGAAGGAGCAGGATGATAGAACATGTGGGGAAGACGTCAGGTAATGTCTTCCATGTTACTATAGGGAGCTGTAGATGACAAAAATTGTAGAATTGTGTAGAAACAGGAAATATCCAACAAACAATAAGGAAAGTTGATTGTAGGTGCTGCCTTGGGATGAAGAGGCTGGCACATGAGAGAAAAACGGGGCGTTCCGCATCAAATCTCTAAGAAAAATAATGACAAAAACGAATACTATAACTTTTCATATATGTCTTAGACCACTTTATCAGAATGTGATTCTGATAGTGTATAGACTTGCGTGATGAAGATGCAGTATCTTTTGTGTCTCGTATTCCTCCAACAAATCCTAAACCCGAATGTCTCCTCTGCTCTGTTACTCTGTAGTGTAATATAAGCCCTGATCCTCTCTCTATTTCTTCGTTTCATCGCTGCTTTTCTGATAACCCTGTAATATTCCATTCGATGTTATTTAACTCCTTTTCGAACTTAACTAACATATCCTCAGAGCCTACAGTCCTATAAGTTGTTGTTGTTGTTGTGGTCTTCAGTACGAATACTGGTTTGACACAGTTCTCTACTCTGGCCAGTCCAGTGCAAATCTATTAATCTCTGCATAATACTGCGATCTACAACTATTTTAAGTTGCTTACTGTGTTAGAGCCTACATATACTGTTACATGACAAATCTTCGATTACCCCTTAGGTGTTTGACAGAAGTTTCTTAAAACCACTTTTAGATTATTTCTCGACCGGTCCACTCTCGAATAGCGTATGTGATAAATGAACAGCTAAATCTAATTTATGTCTTTTTTTTTAAAACAAACGTCCATTTCTTCCAATGCAGATGGGAGCCAACAAAATAATTTCGTGTACGGAGGAAACAAATGATGACTGGAATTTCGTCGAAAGATATCGCCACAGTGAAATGGTCTTTTGTGTTGATTGGCATCTAAGTCATGCACCATATCTGTGACGGTTTATCCCCTACTTCACGGTAATACAAAAAAGAGCTGCCCTTCTTTGAACTTTTTCGATGTCCTATACACGTCCACCCTGTATAAAACCGGAAAAAACTTCAACTTTTTGGTGCGAAGACTACCGATTACCACACAATGTCATCGTTATTTCGAAACTGTCACTGGAACAAAGAAAAAGCGAGAATTTAAACTCCAGAGAAACATCTTTGTAAAGCAATTTCTTCCAGCATGACGGACAAATTACACGACTTGAGAGTTTCTTTCGTATTCAGTTCAGTGTCTCTAAATAAACTGTCATGCACGTGTGTATTACAGAAATTTCTGACATGTGAATTAAAATTAGAGAATATAATCTTTCACACCATTGGCTCACATGTCGGAAAAAACATCTTTTACATTTGACAGTGACATGCTATAATTCAAGAGGACGTTGCTGTTTTGTACACCACGGCAAATCCCGTTTTACCAGTGTGAAGCTATATCACACCTGCTTTTACGAAACAAGTTGTGGGAGCCTATTTTGTAATAGAACCCTAATAAGATTTTACCACATCTATCTCTCTCTCTTCCATTACATTGAAACCAATTACCATCTGCATGGTTACATTTGACATTTTTACGTCATAACTCCCGTCTATCAACATGTCTGTAAACTTTCTATCATACAGTAGATTATTGTCTTCTACTTCTGTAAACAATTTTGTCATCACTGCATGTTTCACACGATCTACTCACATGTCGCGAAAGATTAGATACATCCGATTTCTATTACTGTAGTTTTGAGAGAACTATCTCCATCGAAATTTTAACCAATTATACCGTTCCTTATAGTAGAACCTCCTATAAGATTTTTGTCCCGTGTCTCTCTTCTGATATATCGAAAAAGCAAGTACTGTTTGAGTGTTGACATCGAGCATATTACATATACACGTGTCCAGTGTTCGAAGTCGCTTGCACATATCTGCGTAAAGTTTTGTCGGCTGTACTGGAGGAAGACCATATCCTGCACACTATCAATCACAAGAGAGGGTTCCTGTATTGGACCTTCATAAGCAGTTTAATACATTGTTTTTTCGGCTGTAACACATCCAAGCAGGGTAAGACTACAGTTTTGTACGCTGCCTTAGACTTTTTTTTCCTACCATGACTGCGAGGCCCGTGTCAGATGCGAAAAGGTATTAACAGGTTTCAATCCTTTGGCTCTCACAGAAAGCTGAACATCGCATGGTGTAAACCATGCAGCTTCCACAACACAAAGGTCAGTGAAATAAAATACAGATGTGATGTTTCTCATTGCCAAAAATTTGGAAGATATCACAACATATAGAAACTGGAAGACAGAGAATTCTGTTGGAGGAACATCCAACAACCGCAACTGAGCATTGTACCAGAGATTGAGAATATCGCTTCGGTTGTAAAGATCTTTTATTATCACATGACCGGAAGATGGGATTATAGGAGACCGAAACCGGTCGTGTGATAATAAAAAAACTTTACAACTGAAGCGGTATTTTCTACCTCTGGAAACTGGAAGAGTTTGCGGCTTTGTAGAGCATTTCCAACAGCTATCCAAAGGTGATGACCTATACAGTTAACCTCATCTTCCACAGCGATGGGGTAGCAGATTTCTCGGTGATCCGTTTCGATGAGCATTGTTTCCTCATTTTGCCGTCATGTATATGATTACTGGTCTGGTGTTGACCATCATCACAAGGTGCCATTTGCTGTGTTGGCAGAAGGTCCAACGCAGTGTTGCTAGAGGAGGCCGAAATGCACGCGTTTAAATACACGCAGACTGGCGTGAGGTCTGGAACAGGACAATGTCTTGAGAATTGCAAATAAAGTACGAAAATCTTGTAATACTTAACTTTAATCCACAATTGGTGAACATCTCTCGTTTCTGTACATGCTTCAATATATTAATTATCAAATGCTATGGCGCCTTGCTAGGTCGTAGCAAATGACGTAGCTGAAGGCTATGCTAACTATCGTCTCGGCAAATGAGAGCGTAATTGTCAGTGATCCGTCTCTGGCAAAGTAGGCTGTACAACTGGGGCGAGTGCTAGGACGTCTCTCTAGACCTGCCGTGTGGTGGCGCTCGGTCTGCAATTACTGACAGTGGCGACACGCGGGTCCAGCGTATACTAACGGACCGCGGCCGATTTAAAGGCTACCACCTAGCAAGTGTGGTGTCTGGCGGTGACACCACACCATTCACAACACGGGCGAGGTAACAGAAATAAAAAGAGGTACTCTTATCTCATTGGTGAAAGAAACAAATAAAAATACGTGGAGGGCATCACAATATATGGAAATAGGACGAATCTACAGCACTGAGGAACGCTTCCAAACAACTGTCTGAAAGTGATGGCCTGTACCTTTAATCCCATGCTCCACGGTGACAAGTAGCAGATATCCACAGTTCCGCCAAGGCTCCCTCCATCTCAACCAAGTGGAGTCAGTCAAACATTGTGTGGTAATCAACAGTGTACTAGTGGACGGACAGGATGGGAAAGGCACTGTTGATATGGGATGATGCACTGTAATACACACCACACTTGATAGCACAAACAATTTCAGCAATTTTACCAGTTGTTCCGTAATTTCAGCTCCAGCCAACGATATAGCATAATGCATCCCAGTTTCTGTATCATCGCTAAATCACCTCTCTACTACTTTGCAAGTCGAAATACTAGATTGTGAATACAGCTAGATGAGTGAGCAATATGTCCATTCGAACATATACACCAAAGTACAGGGTTATTACAAATGATTGAAGCGATTTCACAAATTCACTGTAGCTCCATTCATTGACATATGGTCACAACACACTACAGATACGTAGAAAAACTCATAAAGTTTTGTTCGGCTGAAGCCGCACTTCAGGTTTCTGCCGCCAGAGCGCTCGAGAGCGCAGTGAGACAAAATGGCGACAGGAGCCGAGAAAGCGTATGTCGTGCTTGAAATGCACTCACATCAGTCAGTCATAACAGTGCAACGACACTTCAGGACGAAGTTCAACAAAGAGCCACAAACTGCTTACTCCATTCGGCGATGGTATGCGCAGTTTAAAGCTTCTGGATGCCTCTGTAAGGGGAAATCAACGGGTCGGCCTGCAGTGAGCGAAGAAACGGTTGAACGCGTGCGGGCAAGTTTCACGCGTAGCCCGCGGAAGTCGACGAATAAAGCAAGCAGGGAGCTAAATGTACCACAGCCGACGGTTTGGAAAATCTTACGGAAAAGGCTAAAGCAGAAGCCTTACCGTTTACAATTGCTACAAGCCCTGACACCCGATGACAAAGTCAAACGCTTTGAATTTTCGGCGCGGTTGCAACAGCTCATGGAAGAGGATGCGTTCAGTGCGAAACTTGTTTTCAGTGATGAAGCAACATTTTTTCTTAATGGTGAAGTGAACAGACACAATGTGCGAATCTGGGCGGTAGAGAATCCTCACGCATTCGTGCAGCAAATTCGCAATTCATCAAAAGTCAACGTGTTTTGTGCAATCTCACGGTTTAAAGTTTACGGCCCCTTTTTCTTATGCGAAAGAAACGTCTGGACATGCTGGAAAATTGGCTCATGCCACAACTGGAGACCGACAGCGCCGACTTCATCTTTCAACAGGATGGTGCTCCACCGCACTTCCATCATGATGTTTGGCATTTCTTAAACAGGAGATTGGAAAACCTATGGATCGGTCATGGTGGAGATCACGATCAGCAATTCATGTCACGGCCTCCACGCTCTCCCGACTTAACCCCATGCGATTTCTTTCTGTGGGGTTATGTGAAAGATTCAGTGTTTAAACCTCCTCTACCAAGAAACGTGCCAGAACTGCGAGCTCGCATCAACGATGCTTTCGAACTCATTGATGGGGACATGCTACGCCGAGTGTGGGAGGAACTTGATTATCGGCTTGATGTCTGCCGAATCACTAAAGGGGCATATATCGAACATTTGTGAATGCCTAAAAAAACTTTTTGAGTTTTTGTATGTGTGTGCAAAGCATTGTGAAAATATCTCAAATAACAAAGTTATTGTAGAGCTGTGAAATCGCTTCAATCATTTGTAATAATCCTGTATACCAGACAGCGTCCTATACCTAAGCAGTTACGTTATCTACATATTTCCAGCGCATCGATCATAGTGCAGAATATGCGATTACGACTGGCCATCTTTCCCTGTGTTGATGGGCGTCATAGAGTATTCACGCATGCGTAAGACGAAGTCAGAGATTGGCAGATCCCTCCCACATTGTCCTTGATCAATCCTCGTTGCAACACCAATCTTACGCATAACACCCATCTAAAAGCACAAGATATCTCCAGATGCGTGCGTTAGAGGAAGGTAGCACCTCTTATCGGTCTGTAGTAGAAATGGGAGTGCTTGCAGTGATATAACAGACGGTTAAGAAGAAACTTGTGGTTTATGCATGATAAAGCTGCAGAAGGATGAGTTTGAAACATTTCATGTAAATCTGAAGCATTATTCCACTGTTTAGAGTCAGTACCAGGAAGGCACCAGCATGAGAGAAATGATCATAGAACATAGATACACACTCCTATGGTCACACGGTTCTGCACATAAAAAATGCTATATTGTTAATGCCGTGGGGTTTCTGAAGTATTAGTCGTGTAAAAAGCAACGCCCTTAATACTCTAATCAGGATATATTTGTCCAATATCCGAGATACAACCACCCTGCAAGTTTCCGACTCCAATCACTACGGTGACAAACTTTAAAAAGATAAAACTACGTCCTTCTGCACTATTCTGGTGACCTAGAATAGCATCGTCAGTGTATATCCACTGCTCGAGCTGCTTATAAACTAACTAGAATGAAGTCCGGAGACTGCCTTCCTGTCTCTTAGGAATTTAATTGATTTAATACGTCTTTTTAAGTCGGAAACATAGCACCCTCAATCACACTTCGCGTATCAGTCGCGCTTATAATTAGTAGTAGTATCGGTTTTGATGGATGTGGCTAGGTCTCACTAGGAAATAGAGCGAGGAATAACCAACATGAATATTTTGGACAGCTGATACATTGTGGTACAGCCCGCACCTTGCTGCACGAAAATGCTCCTGAAGAAGCAGCACAATCAGTAAACAAAGGAGATGTAACAGTCGTATTGCTGTTTACAGTAGCATCACCACAGCTCAGGCAGCATTCCTGTTACACAAAGAAGTCCTGGTCTGGTGTTAGGTAGTTTAGCTCGTGTTTAGGATAGTATAACATTTTCTCCTAACACCACATCTATTGAGTACACCCCCGTCACACTATTTAAGGTGATACACGTGACATCTCCCACAGAACACTCTAGAGAATGTCTTTAATCTGATAAATGCGTCGTTTCTTCTCCTTAATACTAAAAGAATAACATTGTTGGTGAAAACTGGCCGTACGTCGGGGTTATCCATATTTGACTGCGCGTGTGAGAACACAGTTATGGTTTGGGTTTTTTACGTTTTTCATGTCTAAACCACACATTTCTTCTTAACTGTCTGTTATATCACTGGAGCTGTCCCATTTCTACTACAGACCGATAAGAGGTGGTTCACTCATCGACACGCACGCATCTACAGATATCTTGTGCCTTCTGATGGGTGTTATGCGTAAGATTGGTGGTGTAAGGAATATTGGTCAAGGACAATATGGGAGGGATTGACCGATCTCGGGCTTTATCTTAAGAATGCGTGAAAACTCTGTGACGCCCATCCACGTAGGGAGAGATGGCCGGTCGTAATGGTAAATTCCGCACTATGGTCGATGTGCTGGAAATATGTAGATAACGTGATTGCATTGGTATGGGACGCTGTCTGATATACTTTGGTGTATATGTTCGAATGGACGTATTGCACAGTCATCTGGCTGCATTCGCAGCCTAGTATATGGTACCTGCAAAGTAGTGGAGGGGTCATTTAGCGATGTTGCAGACACTGGGAAACATTCTACTGTATCATTGGCTGGAGTTCAAATTACGAAACAACTCAGATCGCAATATAGAAGTGATGAAGAGTAGGCTGAAGTTTGAGACATCAGTCAGGAAGAATCAATACTCAAAAAAGTGGAATACGGAAGTGCTGAGGGATGATGAGATACGCTTGAAGTTCTCTAAGGCTATAGATACAGCAATAAGGAATAGCTCAGTAGGCAGTACAGTTGAAGAGAAATGGACATCTCTAAAATGGGCCATCACAGAAGTTGGGAAGGAAAACATAGGTACAAAGATGGTAACTGCGAAGAAACCATAGCAAGCGGAAGAAATACACTCATGGAAATTGAAATAAGAACACCGTGAATTCATTGTCCCAGGAAGGGGAAACTTTATTGACACATTCCTGGGGTCAGATACATCACATGATCACACTGACAGAACCACAGGCACATAGACACAGGCAACAGAGCATGCACAATGTCGGCACTAGTACAGTGTATATCCACCTTTCGCAGCAATGCAGGCTGCTATTCTCCCATGGAGACGATCGTAGAGATGCTGGATGTAGTCCTGTGGAACGGCTTGCCATGCCATTTCCACCTGGCGCCTCAGTTGGACCAGCGTTCGTGCTGGACGTGCAGACCGCGTTAGACGACGCTTCATCCAGTCCCAAACATGCTCAATGGGGGACAGATCCGGAGATCTTGCTGGCCAGGGTAGTTGACTTACACCTTCTAGAGCACGTTGGGTGGCACGGGATACATGCGGACGTGCATTGTCCTGTTGGAACAGCAAGTTCCTTTGCTGGTCTAGGAATGGTAGAACGATGGGTTCGATGACGGTTTGGATGTACCGTGCAGTATTCAGTGTCCCCTAGACGATCACCAGTGGTGTACGGCCAGTGTAGGAGATCGCTCCCCACACCATGATGCCGGGTGTTGGCCCTGTGTGCCTCGGTCGTATGCAGTCCTGATTGTGGCGCTCACCTGCACGGCGCCAAACACGCATACGACCATCATTGGCACCAAGGCAGAAGCGACTCCCATCGCTGAAGACGACACGTCTCCATTCGTCCCTCCATTCACACCTGTCGCGACACCACTGGAGGCGGGCTGCACGATGTTGGGGCGTGAGCGGAAGACGGCATAACGGTGTGCGGGACCGTAGCCCAGATTCATGGAGACGGTTGCGAATGGTCCTCGCCGATACCCCAGGAGCAACAGTTTCCCTAATTTGCTGGGAAGTGGCGGTGCGGTCCCCTACGGCACTGCGTAGGATCCTACGGTCTTGGCGTGCATCCGTGCGTCGCTGCGGTCCGGTCCCAGGTCGACGGGCACGTGCACCTTCCGCCGACCAACATCGATGTACTGTGGAGACCTCACTCCCCACGTGTTGAGCAATTCGGCGGTACGTCCACCCGGCCTCCCGCATGCCCACTATACGCCCTCGCTCAAAGTCCGTCAACTGCACATACGGTTCACGTCCACGCTGTCGCGGCATGCTACCAGTGTTAAAAACTGCGATGGAGCTCCGTATGCCACGGCAAACTGGCTGACACTGACGGCGGCGGTGCACAAATGCTGCGCAGCTAGCGCCATTCGACGGCCAACACCGCGGTTCCTGGTGTGTCCGCTGTGCCGTGCGTGTGATCATTGCTTGTACAGCCCTCTCGCAGTGTCCGAAGCAAGTATGGTGGGTCTGACACACCGGTGTCAATGTGTTCTTTTTTCCATTTCCAGGAGTGTACTTCAGTTGATTGATGAAAGGAGGAAGTACAAAAATGTTCCGGGAAACTTAGGAATACAGAAATACAAGACGCTGAGGAGTGAAATAAACAGGAAGTGCTGGGAAACTAAGACGAAATGGCTGCAGGAAAAATGTGAAGACATGGAAAAAGAAATTATTGTCGGAAGGACAGACTCAGCATACAGGAAAGTCAAAACAACCTTCTGTGACATTTAAAGCAAGGGTGGTAACATTAAGAGAGCAACGGGAATTCCACCGTTAAATGCAGAGGAGAGAGCAGATAGGTGGAAAGAATACATTGAAAGCCTCTATGAGGGTGAAGATTTGTCTGATGTGATAGAAGAAGAAACAGGAGTCGATTTGTACAAGGTAGGGGATCCAGTATTAGAATCAGAATTTAAGAGAGCTTTGGGAAACTGAAGGTAAAATAAGGCAGAAGGGATATATAACATTCCATCAGAATTTCTAAAATCATTGGGGGAAGTGGCAACAAAACGACTATTCACGTTGGTGTGTAGAATGTAAGAGTCTGGCGACATATCATTTGACTTTAGGAAAAGCATCATCCACACAATTCCGAAGACAGCAAGAGCTGATAAGCGCGAGAATTATCGCACAATCAGATTAACAGCTCATGCATCCAAGTTACTTACAAGAATGATATACACAAGAATGGGAAAGAAAATTGAGGATGCGCTAGACGACAATCCTTTTGGCTTTAGCAAAGGTAAAGGCACGACAGAGGCAATTCTGACGTTGCGGTTAATAATGGAAGCAAGGCTAAAGAAAAATCAAGACACTTCCATAGGATTTGTCGACCTGGAAAAAAGCATTCGCCAATGTAAAATCGTGCAAGATGTTCGAAATTCTGAAAAAAGTAGGGGTAAGCGATAGAAGCTATAGGGAGAGACGGGTCATATACAATATATGCAACAACCAAGAGGGAATAATAAGAGTGGACGATCAAGAACGAAGTGCTCGTATTAAGAAGGGTGTAAGACAGGGCTGTAGCCTGTCGCCCCTACTCTTCAATCTATACATCGAGGAAGCAATGATGGAAATAAAAGAAAGGTTCGGGAGTGGAATTAAAATACAAGGTGAAAGGATATCAGTGATACGATTAGCTGATGACATTGCTATCCTGAGTGAAAGTGAAGAAGAATTAAATGATCTGCTGAACGGAATGAACAGTCTAATGAGTACACAGTATGGTTTGAGAGTAAATCGGAGAAAGACGAAGGTAATGAGAAGTAGTAGAAATGAGAACAGCGAGAAACTTAACATCAGGATTGATGGTCACGAAGTCAATGAAGTTAAGGAATTCTGCTACCTAGGCAGTAAAATAACCAATGACGGACGGAGCAAGGAGGACATCAAAAGCATACTCGCTATGGCAAAAAAGGCATTTCTGCCCAAGAGAAGTCTACTAATATCAAATACCGGCCTTAATTTGAGGAAGAAGTTTCTGAGAATGTACGTCTTGAGTACAGCATTTTATGGTAGTGAAACATGGACTGTGGGAAAACGGGGGAAGAGAATCGAAGCATTTGAGATGTGGTGCTACCGATGAATGTTGAAAATTAGGTGGACTGATAAGGTAAGGAATGAAGAGGTTCTACGCAGAATCGGAGAGGAAAGGAATGTGTGGAAAACACTGATAAGGAGAAGGGACAGGATGATAGGACATCTGTTAAGACATGAGGGAATGACTTCCGTGGTAGTAGATGGAGCTGTAGAGGGCAAAAACTGTAGAGGAAGACAGAGATAGGAATACATCCAGCAAATAATTGAGGACGTAGCTTGCAAGTGCTACTCAGAGATGAAGAGGTTAACACAGGAAAGGAATTTGTGGTGGGCAGCATCAAATTAGTCAAAAGACCGATGACAAAAATAAAAAAAAAAATAATTGCTTTTGTGTTGATGAAGGACCGACGCCTAAAGGCGGCCAGCGTCTGTGGGGATATTCTAATTTATCTACTTAGTTCGTTAACGTCAATGGGTATTGTTCCGTTTAAAAAAAGCATTTGTTTGCAAAAAAATACACTTTCTAGGTATTATCACAATCTGTTTATTGGCTAACAGTACAAACCACTGACTACCAATCCAGTCTATGAAAATCTCACAGCAGTAGAACTTTCCATTTCCGCAATATTTACGGCGCGAGTTTTAGGTGAGTCATGCTGCATATGACATAGTTAATCTCATGTCTCATAGATCATTTGAACGAGTTTTTTACCCAAATGACGTGTGACGAGTCAGTTTTTAGGATATGTACACGTGATTAGTTCCAACATGATTAGTTTGAATTCTAACGAACATCTTTTTTTTTTGTTCTACTCATACAACTACACTTAAAAGGTCTTTTATCGTTTTTTTACGAGTTATCAGTTTTTAAATAAAAGTCCATCCATGGGATAGAAGAAGCTGTCCTAAGGATATGTAATTTCTCCATTAGATTTAAAACATGGTTTGCTACCTGATGGACGTTGTACGTTATCGCACAATTGATTAAAATTTTTTATTAATGCATATTAAATTACTTTCCGATCAACTAACAGCATTAATAACGATTCACAAAGGACTCTTTTATTGAACGAACTGAGGCAATTATCAAGGATAGAGTCAGTGTTGCATGTTATGAGTATGATGTCTGCTGAGCGTGAATAAATTTCTTCAAGTGTTCTTATCTTCATTAGTGCTGAACATACTATTGGAAAAATGCTCCTTTCGAAGAACGGAAAAGGGGACTTTACACTTATCAGCCACGACATTATGACCATCGACCCACTATCTATATACACTCGTCCAGGCGATAGCAGCCTCACCTCTCGAGGAATGACTACTAGTCAGACACTTGCATCGAGCATGCAGGACCAGTGAGCGTGCTATTCGTATGTAAAATGGGGAGGGCGCGGGACGTGTCTAGTTTGATCGAGGGCAGATTGTGATGGCCCTGCGGCTTGGCAGGAGCATTTCGGAAACTACTCGATTTGTCAGGTGTTCGAGGCGAGCTGTGGTGACTGTCTTCAATACGTCTCGAAACCAAGTTGAAACCACGTGCAGACGTCGTGGGGTTGACAGCCACCCCTCGTTACAGATGTCGAACGTCGGGGGCTGAGCAGCCTGATAAAACAGGACTGGTGCCGAACTGTGGCGGAACTAACATCAGACTTTACTGCTGGGCAGAATACAAGTGTTTCTGAACACAGAGTGCACCCAACACTCCTGACTATGGACCTCTGCAGCCGAGGATCCAAGCAAATGCCGGAGTGGACAGCACCACAGTGGCAACTGTGGCTGAAATGGGCAAGTGACTGTCGGCACTGGATATTGGCGCAGTGACAGAGCGTTGCATGGTCTGATGAATCCCGGTACCTTCTTCACCACGCCGATGGGAGTGCGCGAATCTGTCGTCTTCCAGAGGATCAGCGCCTTGACACCTATACAATGGAATGGAGACAAACTTGCGGCGGCTCCAGTATGTTCTAGGGAACATTCACGAGGGCATCCACTGGTCCAGTTGAGCTTGTGCAAGGCACCGTGACGGGCAAGGAGTATCATGCAATGGTTCAGACCACGTGCACCCCTTCATGACAATCATACACTCCTGGAAATTGAAATAAGAACACCGTGAATTCATTGTCCCAGGAAGGGGAAACTTTATTGACACATTCCTGGGGTCAGATACATCACATGATCACACTGACAGAACCACAGGCACATAGACACAGGCAACAGAGCATGCACAATGTCGGCACTAGTACAGTGTATATCCACCTTTCGCAGCAATGCAGGCTGCTATTCTCCCATGGAGACGATCGTAGAGATGCTGGATGTAGTCCTGTGGAACGGCTTGCCATGCCATTTCCACCTGGCGCCTCAGTTGGACCAGCGTTCGTGTTGGACGTGCAGACCGCGTGAGACGACGCTTCATCCAGTCCCAAACATGCTCAATGGGGGACAGATCCGGAGATCTTGCTGGCCAGGGTAGTTGACTTACACCTTCTAGAGCACGTTGGGTGGCACGGGATACATGCGGACGTGCATTGTCCTGTTGGAACAGCAAGTTCCCTAGCCGGTCTAGGAATGGTAGAACGATGGGTTCGATGACGGTTTGGATGTACCGTGCACTATTCAGTGTCCCCTCGACGATAACCAGTGGTGTACGGCCAGGGTAGGAGATCGCTCCCCACACCATGATGCCGGGTGTTGGCCCTGTGTGCCTCGGTCGTATGCAGTCCTGATTGTGGCGCTCACCTGCACGGCGCCAAACAAGCATACGACCATCATTGGCACTAAGGCAGAAGCGGCTCTCATCGCTGAAGACGACACGTCTCCATTCGTCCCTCCATTCACGCCTGTCGCGACACCACTGGAGGCGGGCTGCACGATGTTGGGGCGTGAGCGGAAGACGGCCTAACGGTGTGCGGGACCGTAGCCCAGCTTCATGGAGACGGTTGCGAATGGTCCTCGCCGATACCCCAGGAGCAACAGTGTCCCTAATTTTCTGGGAAGTGGCGGTGCGGTCCCCTACGGCACTGCGTAGGATCCTACGGTCTTGGCGTGCATCCGTGCGTCGCTGCGGTCCGGTCCCAGGTCGACGGGCACGTGCACCTTCCGCCGACCACTGGCGACAACATCGATGTACTGTGGAGACCTCACGCCCCACGTGTTGAGCAATTCGGCGGTACGTCCACCCGGCCTCCCGCATGCCCACTATACGCCCTCGCTCAAAGTCCGTCAACTGCACCTACGGTTCACGTCCACGCTGTCGCGGCATGCTACCAGTGTTAAAGACTGCGATGGAGCTCCGTATGCTACGGCAAACTGGCTGACACTGACGGCGGCGGTGCACAAATGCTGCGCAGCTAGCGCCATTCGACGGCCAACACCGCGGTTCCTGGTGTGTCCGCTGTGCCGTGCATGTGATCATTGCTTGTAGAGTCCTCTCGCAGTGTCCGGAGCAAGTATGGTGGGTCTGACACACCGGTGTCAATGTGTTCTTTTTTCCATTTCCAGGAGTGTATTTTCCGAAGGCAGTGGCATTTTTCGACAAGCTAATGCATGTCACAAGGCTCTGAGTGTGATGGAGTGGTTCGAGGAACACAATGGCTTATTACTGATGTGCTGGCCCCCAACTCTCCAGATCTGAACCCCATCGAATACATCTGGGGTGTGATTGGACGTGCCGTCAGAGCTCATCTTCCCCTCCCTCCGTCCCCTCCTCTGAATTTACTGGAATTAAATGACTTGTGTGTGCAGATGTGGTACCAACTCCCTCCAGTGAATTCAAGGCCTTAGTGCTTCAATACCACGACGTGTCGCTGCTGTTATCCGCGCCAAAGGTGGAAATACCAGGTATTAAGTACGTGGTCATAATTTTCTGACTGATCAGTGTGTTCCTCTTAAAAAGCTTTGGCAGAAAAGTGGAGAACCAGCTGCTTCAATGCTCATTTCGGCTTTTTCGACAAAAAAATTTGGCATGAAAGTATTTTCATGCTCTTTTCACCCAGAATATTCGAAATCCTTCTACACAGTCTCTCTTTGTAGCGAAAACTTCATACTCAACATCTCCCTCTCATTGCCACTGTCTATAATGTCTCTTTCCCATTGTCTCCTTTTCTTCCATTGACACATTCTTCTGTCTCTGTCTCACACTGTCCCTGTATTCACCCCCTTTCTCTCGCTCTTCCTTACCATTCTTTCCTTCTCTGCCACTTTCACCACCTCTCTGTTGCTCTCCATGGCGAGGAAGGCTGAATAAGGAATGGGGCAGCTAGTTCCCCACTTTTCCGTCACAGTCTTTTAAAAAAAATGTGTTGGCCTTTCTTGTGTTCCAACAAGAGCATTTTCTCGCTTGTTCCCTCCTTTACCCTGCTATAGTTTTGACAGTTTCTTTATATACTTGAACATATTTATATACTTTGACTGATGTAAATAACAAATAAGTACACATAATACAAGGTTAACATAAAATCGCTTGCTTTACATTTTTTCTGGATACTTTCTCGCACATCGGACTTCATCAAAAACGATCGGCTTCTGATTTTATTTTTAATGAGTAGAAATGTTATTAGAAATATCTTGCTGAATTTGCAGTCTTTCCAATTTTACATAATATCTGGCTGTCGTTTTAAGGTCTTTTAAGGCCCTTTTCAGCCCTTTTTTGTTATTTTTGTACCACTTTAGGCATGTTCGAATACCTTCTATAAGTGCAATAGCAAAATATTAGCATGTCATGTAAATTTCAAGCAAGGTTCGGCTGAGCTACGTGCATTATTACGGTTGAGGGGGTATCTGAAATGCAAGTAAATTTTGCACAGACACCAGCTATAATTAGGAATGTGACCGGTATACCAGTAAAAAATGCAAACTTTTCTGTCGCACACAAAATTTACGATTTATGACGGGTATATCCGGTAAAAAACATCTTTTCCTGGCATAAGTTTCCACGTTTATGCAAGTTTTCACGGCTCAGACGTCGAGAAGCTTTTCTCTTGCGACTCATCAAACGTCCGGAAGCTTTTCCTAGAACACCGAAAAGGCATTCGTTTCGTCCAAATACAAATTGAACATGCGCTTAATAGAAAGAAAATTGAAACTGCTACCTGAAGAATAAAAACAAAAGGTTTTGAAGCGATGTTACGAATGTATGGTGTAAAGTGAGCACATCACATAATAGATGCTTCCTCTACATGAGGCCATGGCTCCCATTCAACTAAGCTCACTTTACGCTACTTTACATAAAAATGCAATACAATTTTAGACTACATCCACAGTGCACAAAAATTTCGGTGTTTGATTACAAGTACAAAAAATTTCTTATGATAAATTAATTTTTCTACGTCACTTCAAATTACATTTACTCCTCAGACCGGATATTACGTCCACATTTTACGCCCATAACTACGAAAATTCTGAACCTCTGGATCTCGGTAATGGATACTGATATTGAAAAAAGTTTCGAGGCTTCCCGAAAACATTATTTTAAAAACATATGGCAAAACTTTCGATGATTTGCCATGAATAGAAATTTCAGAAGCGGCCATCATCACAATTGGTGCTTTTGGTACGCAAAAATCATAGTTTATCGGGTGTTTCTTGATAATGGATAAAGAATTTTGAGAACGGGAAAACGGCGTTTATACACAAACGTCTATAGAATACGATGTTAAAATGTCAGCCTCTTTACTCTATATTATTATTTAGATAATTGCGGTACACTGTGCAAAAAGGGCTAAAAACCGATTTGGCGGTTTTCTCAGCTCGTGTCAATGAAAAAATGGTGGTCTTATAGGCCAACTAAGGCTCACCATAGATCACACCTAACGCAGAAGAATCAGCTGATTTGCGCAATTTGCCTGGTCTGGAGGATGTGTGTGATTTTTAAAGTTTGACCCTGTACGGTAGGATAGAAAGGGTGTGCCTGTTTTTCCGATAGGTATACAAATGGTCGCTAGGCTAATGGCTGTCCAAAACACTTAACTCCTTATCTTGGAGAGAAACTGAACTTGATATATGACCCCCTGAAAAATAGCAATTTCGCGTGCGGCTTTTTGGAACATATTGCTATCTTGCACTATCATGCACGGAGCAATAGACTTATTAAATCAGGTGGATCGTTTTGGAAACCACCTACACTGCCCAAAACAATTAGGGGATCAGGTGAGACATCATACACAGTATGCATATGGTAACGTATTTTACTCACATATCGGTTACAGTTGTAATTTGTGTGTGATAGAGTACGATATTTTTCTGTCGAAACTCTTCACTTGAGGTTTACATGGCGTTTACTTAGAGCGAAGCACCATGGGGCTAACATAATAGTGAAAGAGTCATTCTCGTTGCCCTTTAATGTGGTGTGTGATCATCTCGGACGGCCTTTACAGTACAGTTGCACACCTGCTTGGCATGGACAATATGAGGTTATCAATCAGCTCTTGAAGCATGTTTGGCTATTCTTCAACGAGTGCAATATCTAGCTCTGCAACCGTTGTGGGAGGTGCTGGCCTAGCTGCAATGCGTCTGCCAAGTGCATCCCAGACATGCTCAATAGGGTTTACGTCTGGTGAACAAGCTGGCCTCTCCATTGGTTCAATTCCCTCAGCTTCAAGCATTTTGTCCACCAGTGCAGCTCTGTGGGGACGGACGTTATCGTCCAGCAGATGTAACCCATCTCCTATGGAACCAGCGTAGGGCACAACAAAAGGTCGAAGGATCTCATACGTGTACCTCTGTGCAGTCAAAGCGCCATCCTGAACCGTATTGAGGTCCGTACGTCCGCCAATACTGACTCCTGCCCACAACATTCGTCCACCACCACGATATAGTGATGTTTCCTGCACATATGCAGAATTGTTCCGAGTTCCACGTTATTTCCGGATGAGGGAACGACGATTGTCCTCATGAACACAAAATCGTGGCTCATCTGTGAACAGTACCCGTCGCCATGCGTTACGACTCCAATCCTAATGTTCCTCCGCCCAGTTTCTGCGGGCTAAACGGTGTCGCGGCTTTGATGGGACACACACCATAGGCCTCCTTGTGTAGAGGCCACATTCCCGAAGGCGATTTTGGACTGTTTGTGCTGATGCTGCGCGTCCTGGCACTGCCTGGAGCGTGCGCTGCAGCGGAGTTGCATTCAGCCTCCTGTCTTGACGGGTTGTTAACCGGAGATAATGGTCATCTCTTGCTGATGTTACCCGTGGATGACCTCGGCCTTGCCTTCTTTTAACGGTTCCTGTTGTCTGAAATCGCGTCCGGCTCCTGGAAATTGCACTTTGGGACACTCCAATAGCTGTAGCCACCACCCTCTGTGTCTGTCCAGCTTCCAACCATCCTATGGTTCTCGATGCCATAGCTTCCGGTAAATCACGTTGTTGTTGCATTGCACTACCTGCTCACTATTCCATCTGAACCAAACTGGTTGTCTAATTCGTTCCTTAGAGTAAAGACAAGTCAACACAAATCCCTCTGCAGCAACTTTCCGTTATTAATTTTGTGACTGACAATTCGCAATTTTTCACAACACAATTTCAATGATGTAAGTTCACAAGGTTGATGACTGAACATAGATACGAAAGGTAACAATAACGAAAAGTGTCTCCTAATTGAGGCAAACAAAAGTTGATTTCTTATTTTCCACATAGGTTCGTGGTAACACACTCACACACTAGTAACAGGCCAATTCTGAGACGAAGATGTAATCTTCGACGGTTGCAGTACACGAGGTCGGCATTCGGCGTGAACTGAACTTCGGGCCTGGTTCTAGCCCCTAGAAAACTGTCTCCAGCCAATCAGATTTCGGCGTAGTGATACTTCCTGCAGGCCGTGGCTCGAGCTCCCCTTGCAGGAAGTAGTGCTCGGAATGTCTGTTTCGATTATCTTGTATGTAAATAGCCGGTGTTTACTGTGGTGCTCTTGGTACGCCTTGGGCATAGACAACCTCGTCCTCAGTGGTGTAACATGGGTTGCCGGCCATCAGGGGCTACCTTGGCTCCGATATAACAATTACCACTCGGTGACTGTAATCTTGTCGTCTCCACTCCGTAGAACCGATAGAAAGGCGTCGAGCCATTTTAGTTCATTCTGCCGATGACAGTACTTAAGAACCTAGATATCTCAACTGATCCCCTAGTTGTTTTGACCAGTATAGTATAAAATCCCACTAGTCGTCATTTGGAATTGTATAGATGTATCTCCCTAATCTCAATGGTAGTGTCATAATGTATCGCTTGTACTGTTAATAGTTTTTGTTAAGTGTTTGAATATATAGTAAAGGAAGTCTTATTGAGAGTAGCTGTTATCAGCTGTGATACTGTGGGTAACTCTTTTTCTGCGGCGTCGTCTTCCAGTCGCGCTGCGTGAATAGGAGCCGCGCGGGGGACAAGTTGGGGGCAGTAAAGCAGCGCAGCGCCTGCCGAGTGCGTCCGGAGGCGGGGGCGGCGGCGGGGGCGGCGGCGGGGGCGGGGGCGGCGTCTGCCCCACGCCGCGCGCCCTGGAGGAGCCGCTATCGCTTATCGTTAAGCGCCGTGAGCCGCCATAAACACTCCATAAATCGAGCCGTAAAGCCGGCCACCGGTAATTGCGGCCTGACGTCAGGCTGGCAGGAGGCCTGCCACGCAGTAGGGGGGGGGGGGGAGGGGGTGCCAGAGTAGTCTGGAGTACTCTGCCTGACCTTATCACGTTCTGATAAAAGCGTTACCGGCGGATACTTCATACGGCGGCCCGGAGCCCGCTGGATGCGTCCGACTGGCCATCCAAGTTGCCCTCTGATATCCCCACGAGGCAACTCAGAGGTAGCACTGGATGCCAACACGTGGGTTGCCGGAATCATTTCCTCGTAACGCTATCATTACAGAAAAGTTTACTGCGTTTTCATCGCTCTAGGTCAGTGGTTCCCACGGTGGTGGTAGTTACCCCTGAGGGTAAAATGAATTTTTCTGAGTGGTAAAAACGAAAGGGTTCATTTATATTTCAGTTATGAAACTAAATTATTTTTGAAAGCTAATTACTGCTATCACTATATCATAAGACTGTAATCTTGATTACGTAAATTATCAATAGATATTAAAAAAAATGCTAGCATTAATGCGTGACGCAAATGTACGAACATCTTCCTCACATAGTCCACCCACTACACACATACTTGGTTTTTGTACCACGCATCTATAATTTCTATTCCTGGCGAATCATCGAAATTTTTACCATATTTTTTAAAGATGTTTTCGGGGAATCTTGCAACTTTTTTCGATATCGTTATCCATTACCGAGATCCAGAGGTTCAACCTTACTGCTTACGCAACTAAAATATGGAAGTAATATCCGGTATGACGTGTAAATAGCGTTTTAAGTCACACAGAAAAATTATTTTGCCATGCGAAATTCTTTGTACTTGCAATCTTCAAATTTTATAAAACACAATAGTATTACATAATTCATGTTTATTTGTCTCTTCAAGGATTTCTGTGCAGTTAATAGGTAACAAATGAGAACTAAAAGCATGTAAAATACATTTAATCAAATTTTCTCTTTCCTCTTTGTTATCCATTCCAATTTTTATTTGTATTCCTGTTAAATTTTTTAGTATTTTTGTTACCCCAATAAACATATATTAATAAACTTTTATAAATAAGGAAACAACCATTTTGTAATGAAGCTGTTTATTTTTCTCTCGTTTTAGCTGCTGAAACCCTATAAAAGAGGGTTTTTCATAATATTTTCTATTATTTTTTTAAATTCTAAAGAGTGTGTCAATAGAACGAATTTCTATTCCTGGCGAATCATCGAAATTTTTACCATATTTTTTAAAGATGATGTTGTTGGGGAAACTTACAACTTTTTTCGATATCGTTATCCATTACCGAGATCCAGAGGTTCAACGTTACCGCTTACGCAACTAAAATGTGGAAGTAATAACGGGTATGACGTGTAAATGGCGTTTTAAGTTACACAGAAAAATTATTTTGCCATGCGAAATTTTTTGTACTTGCAATCAAGGTCAGATTTCTTGTAACGTCCCCTTTGAAAAATTAATGAATTACTGTGCTGATAAACATGTTATGTTATTTGATTTTCTAACAGATGAGCAAAACTGAACGTGCACAGACATTTCTCTCTTTACTTATTCAGATCATCAATAAACTGACACACAATATTTTTAGCACAACGCAATCTTACTTTCAATAATCCCTACAAAAGAATGGCCCTGACTGACAATAACCTATACCTTTCATGAATTCTTACCTCACAAAAATCTTCGTTACTCGAACTACTGCAATACAGTGAACGCCACTACTGCCAGCTAAATAAAGGATTCTAACTACTGAAGGCACTAACTACTGATAGGCATAGTTAGTAAATGAAAAATTTTGATAGAGAACAAACAATGTATTTACCTTAATAGTAATGAAAAGTCATAATTTATATATATATATCAGTTCATGACATCCAGTCTTACAAATTTACTGTCTCTGCCCAGATCATCCGCTCTCAAAACTCCGCCATCTCACTCCCCACATCCACCACTGCTGGCGGCTCACCTCCAACTGCGCAACGCTACGAGCTGTTCACATCCAGCTGCTCAACACTACAATAGCAAACAACAATGCAAACCAGCCACAGACTGCACACACCACAGCCAGTTATTTTCATATAGAGCGCTACGTGGTGTTACCAACATAAAAACCTAAGCAGCCTACTTACATTATTTTACTATAGGTGCAGTCTATAAATATTGTGTATTTTTCATTTATGTTTTGTAAAGTAGTGTAAACTGAACTTAAGTTGGATGGGAGTAGTGCTCACACTTTAAATCAGTGGACGCATTTATTTTGTGGTGTGCTCACTTTATATCGCCTTAAAACCTTACGTATTTATTCCTCAGGTGGCAGTTTCAGTTCCTTTTTTTTCTTTTTCTTTTTTTAATTTAAATTAAGACTCAGTTAGTATTTGGACCTAACTAACGGCGATTCCTCTTTGGACGAAAACAACGCTCCTTCAATGTTCTACGAAAAGCCTGCGGAACTTTGAGATACCTAAACTTTCATAAACATGGGAAATTATGCCAGTAAATCAAAATTTTGTATTTTTACCGTGTATACCCGTCGTAACTCACCGTAAATTTTGTCTGAGATAGAAGATTTTGCATTTTTTACTCGTAGACACGTCGCATTTTTAATTATGGCTCATGACTGTGCAAAATTTACTTAGCATTTCCGATCTGACCTCAATTGTAATGACGGACGGACATGAGTCGATCGTTGCGTGAAATTTTAAATCACATTCTATCGTATTGTATTGTATGGAACTGGGGAAGTAGAAACGACGGAGAGGCTTCGTCCCCGCCGTAGCCCTCAGTGGTTCACAACCCCACAACAGGCCACAGCAGTCCACTCATCCCACCGCCGCCCCACACCGAACCCAGGGTTATTGTGCGGTTCGGCCCCCAGTGTGGACCCTCCTCCCCCCCCCCCCCTGAACGTCTCACACCAGAGTGTAACCCCAATGTTTGCGTGGTAAAGTAATTAAAGTGTCCAATTAACGTGTCCATGTACGTGGAGGAAGTGTTTGCGCAGCAACCGCCGACATAGTGTAACTGAGGCGCAATAAGGGGAACCAGCCAGCATTCGTCGAGGCAGAGGGAAAACCGCCTAAAAAACCGTCCACAGGCTGGCCGGCACACCGGACCTCGACGCTAATCCGCCGGGCGGATTCGTGCCGGGGACCGGCACGCCTTCACGCTCGGAAAGCAGTGCGTTAGACTGCACGTCTATCGCACTTCTAGCTGGTATTCAAATAAACATGTTTCATATATGCTTAAATATCTCATGAAAATCCCTTCCCTGAATTGTAAGAAGTTCCCGCAATAGACCAAAAATTTCTTCATTATGTACTTCACAAGAATGAACGAACTAATAGACAGTACAAAACAACAGTAGTTACGCAGTGATTACTGCACTGCTGTGGGTCGTACACATTATTACTAATATTATCATTATTAGTGACAGTGGTCAGACACAAAGCATTAGCACCCTGAAGTTTTCCAGTTTTTGTCACTACAATCTGAAACATCGCCGTGAGTCAGCAACGGTACAAGAATACGGCGAGTATAAAACAACCTACGGCTGCAACAAAATTAACTTTTGCAGTTTTAGAAGCAAGGGGTCTAGCAGTCAGCTGATTTACAAACAGTAAGTAATAGAGCACACATTTTAATATTGGTCATTTTAAGTGCGGCTGCGGGCTGTGGGCGAAGCAAGCGTCTCTAGGGAGAGCAATGAGGCAGAGGAAATATGCTTTGTAAAAAAAGCGTCTGCTCCAAACGTTAGCTTTCTTTTCTGAGTAAGAGTTGGAGGTAGCACTCGAGATGCAATGAAAATTGCTTCGTCATTCTATAAAAGAAAGGGTGGTAGAAATAAGTAGTACTAATTGTCTTGTTGACTCAGTAGTTCGTAGTTTAATAAAATACCTACAAAAACTAAATATCATTTATCTTTTATGTATATATACGCTGAAGAGCCAAAGAAACTGGTCCACCTGCCTAACATCGTGTAGGGCCCCCGCGAGCACGCAGAAGTGCCGTAACACGACGTGGCATGGACTCGACTAATGTTTGAAGTAGTGCTGGACATCATGAGTCCTGCAGGGCTGTCCATAAATTCGTAAGAGTACGAGAGGCTCTTCTGAACAGCGCGTTGAAAGGCGTCCCAGATATGCTCAATAAAGTTCACGTCCTGAGAGTCTGGTGGCCAGTGGAAGAGTTGAAGCTAAGAAGAGTGCTCCTGGAGCCACTCTGTAGCAGTTCTGGACGTGTGGGATGACGCGTTCTCGTCCTGGGATTGCCCAAGTCCGTCGGAATGCACAATGCACATGAATGGATGCAGGTGATCAGACAGGATGCTTACGTACGTGTCATCTGTCAGAGTCGTATCTATACGTATCAGGGGGTCCCATATCACTCGAACTGCACACGCCCCACACAATTACAGAGCCTCCACCAGCTTGAACAGTTCCCTGCTGACATGCAGGGTCCATGGATTCTGAGGTTGTGTCCATAGCCGGACACGTCCATCCGCTCGATACGATTTGAAACGAGACTCGTCCGACCAGGCAACATGTTTCCAGTCATCAACAGTCCAATGTTGGTGTTGGACGGGCCCAGGGGTGGCGTAAAGCTTTGTGTCGTGCAGTCAGCAGGGGTACACGTATCCCCACTTCATCGCTATCTCGGAGTGCTGTGACCCATCGCTCATGCGCCGACTATAATACCAAGTTCAAACTCACTTAAATCTTGATAACCTGCCATTGTAGCATCAGTAACCGATCTACATGTCTTGTTTAGGCGTTGCCGACCGCAACGCTGTACTCTGCCTGTTTACATGTCTCTATTTGAATAAGCATGCTTATACGGGTTTCTTTGGCGCTTCGGTGTGTATTTCTTCATTTTAAAATTGATACTGTTCAAAGAAAATTCTTTCTCATTCTTCAGTTTAGTTAGGCGCTAATGTCCATTATGATGGGTGTAACGCAGGGGATCGGGGGGGGGGGGGGGGAGGAGATGGGGTACGAACTAATATCTGATGCATTCATGAGTAATGGTCTCAGAAAGGTTGGATGCCACTACTCTAGGCGAATGCTGGAATGCTTTCTTAAAGTGGACACAGAGTTTATTCATTCCCAACTGGATCAGCGCTCGATCTTTACCGACACGAGCGGCGTTGGTGATGCTGTAATAAGACAATGAACTCGTACTCAGGAGGATGGCAGCTCAAATCCTTACCCAGCCATCCAGATTTAGGTTACCCATCTTTCTCCTTAAGTGCTTAATGGTAATGCCTATTCAGTTCCATAGATAAGGACACGTCAGAGTTCCTTCCTTCCTCATCCTTCCTAAGGCCGTGATCGTCATCTGTCGTTGATGCGACGCCAAACCATAATCTTCCTTTCTTAGTGCCTTATGAAACCATCAAGATCAACTCCATTCTAAGAGTGATATCACACCAGAGGAAGCTGATGTCTGATCGACTTTAAACTAGATGGTCGATCGTGTATCACGTCCACTGTGTCCATCAACGCTGGAGTAAAAGGAATAATTACCTCCCTGAAAGAATTTTTGAAAAATTATATACGTGACTGGGCTTAAACTGACACACAATGTTTTTAGCGCAACGCAATCTGACTTTCAAAAATCCCTACAAAAAATGGCCCTGACTAACATTAACCTATGCGTTTCACAAATCGCTTACCTCACAAAAATCTTGGTTACTCGAACTACTGCAATACAGCGAGCGCCACTACTGCCAGCTAAATAAAAGATTCAAACTACGGAAGGCACTAACTACTGATAGGCATAGTTAGCAAATGAAAGATTTTGATAGAGAACAAATGATGTATTTACCTTAATAGTCATAATATATATAGCAGTTAATGACATCAAGTCTTACAAATTTCAAAACTCCGCCATTTCTCTCCCCACATCCACCACTGCTGCAGCTCACCTCCAACTGCGCAACGCTATGCGCTGTTCACATCCATCTGCCCAATACTACAATGGCAGACAACAATGCAAACTAGCCACAGACTGCACATAGCACAGCCAGTGATTTTCATACAGAGCGCTACGTAACGTTGCCAACAAGAAAACATAAACAGCCTACTTACATAGCCCCCATGCTCCCCACAAAAAATTTTACAAATTGTTTTGGGCAGTGGCCAATAATGATTTGATAAAATTTTTCATAATTACAATAACAAAGATATCAAATGCACACACTTATTGATACAATGTTGGTCAAAAGCTAAAATTTTCTCACAGTCCATAAAGACAGTCCTGATCATTCATCACAGTAAAATTGCAGTGTTTTTCTCAAAGTCTGAACAGCAAAAGAAAATGCACACGGAAGTAGTGGATTTCCATGCACTCTTGAAGAAGTAGTGTTGTCCTTCCAACGGAAAGACAGTGCTGACTCTTGAAGAATATTGGTAGGTATGTCATCACAGAGCAGACCCACTGTAGTCCTGGTAGAGATTACGGTATTGGTGGGCCAAAATAGGTGCAGACCCACTGCAGTCCTTGTAGAAATAATGGTACTGGTGAGTCAGCAAAGGTGTAGACCCACTGTAGTCCTTGTAGAAATAATGGTATAGGTGGGTCATCAAAGATGCAGACCCACTGTAGTCCTTGTAGAGATGGCCAGCAGCCATCTGTTGTGACTGTGCAGGTGCACAATCATCATTGAAGAGTCTTGCAGAGAATATAGCAAGTCCATAAACCACCACTTGTGCACTCACAAAGTTTTTGGAATTGTCCTTAGAACCAGCAATGCTGTTAACCAGTCCCTTGCTGAATTATCAACACACGTGGGAGCACTAACAGTCCTCTTTTTTCACATATTGTGCATATACTATGATCAACAGAAATGTGTGCAGTGAAATGAATGCTTACAAGTTACTTAATTTGCTGAACTGGTGTCAATTACAATATTATAACATGAGAATACAATAACTAAGGTACAAAATATATAATTAAAGAACATAACAATGCAGATAACATTTGTGGTAATACGGGCTTTACAAAAGAATTGAAATAGACATATACATCAGTGTTACAGGAATTATGACATAAGTAAATAAATAAAATAATGAGAATAGTTCTTGAAACATTAATTTCACACATGATCATTAAAACAAAACAGAATAAATAATGTCTAAACAACTTTACGAAGAAAATAAAATAGTATTTGAAAAAGTCTACAACATAAATCTTATTAGCTAAACACATAAAGACAGGAAAAACACAAATATACAAGAGTACACAAACACGTAGCAGAATAACACAGGGGGAAAGGACAGGTATTGTTTTCAGTGTAACATTTGGTACTGCAGTATTTTGCAAACAAAACCTTTTTTTTCTTGGAGTTCTCCCTTCATTCATCATTATTCCCAAAAAGTCCTATCTATACCTGCTTTCTGTACTTTTTTCATATAACTTCTCAATGCATTTCTTCCAATTCATCGCAACTCATTCTCTTATATAGTGTACCCCTCTTAAGCTACCTTAAATCTACTGAGCTCAGATGCTAAACTAAGGGACGAGGCAATGCAGCAGCATTAAACAATTAATACAAACACCAATGAAAAAAAAATGGAAATTGTCAAAGCAAGCTGCAGTAAATCTAAATTACCAAGCAATGCAACATTACAACTAATATGAGCCAATGTGCAGCAACAAGAAAAATAAATCAGTAGTAAAACTAGCTTAACAGAGTAATACAAAGTGAAATTTAGTAACACTATGCCTGGCAAACAGCCGCAGCAAATGCAATAACTTATATCTAAACATGAGAAAGCTCAAGCAGAAAAAATATTACAGTAAAAATGGCCATGTTTAATATCTATGTCACATCTTAACACTAGAGTGATGCATCACAGTAACTTGCTCTAGCAGACAAGTTACCAAGTCACTGACAAAAATTATGTATGCAATTCCTGTGAAGTGGAAATGTCTTTTTGTGCTCCCTTATTTTTTTGGAGTACATCCATCATAAAGTTATTTTTTTACTGGATCTGTAGGCATAAAATATTTATATTAGTACATCTATAAAATTTTATTTTAACCAATGCTGCAGTGCAGCTAGGAACTAGATATTAAACAAAATAGGCAAAGCAAGGCGTGAAACGTCCTTCACTAGCCATATGGCATTTCATAATGCAGTAAACAATCTTTCAACTAGCAAGACAATAGACATGAAATGTTGCTCATCATTTCATTTCAGTAAATAACATAAATTAAGAACTCTACAGTGTAATCATGTTTTCAAGTTTGAGGGTGTCGTATTTACGATGCTTTCTACAAAGGAATGTCAATAGCGAGGATAATGGCTTTTTTTTTCTCCACCTGTGCCTCTGAAAGGCACACACTAATGGCTTTTTTCCAGGCGTCTGTCGCACAGCTGGGTGCCCACGATGCATTACGTGAAGGTGGTCACTTAACTTTCTTACCGAAATATTTACGACAACAGTTTCCGCTACAGTGACAGCCTCATATCAAAATATTTCACAGGTCAAGAATTTGCGCTACAAATCTGTAGAAACAAAATCCTATTGATATAACAGAGTCCAAAAAATTTTCGTCGGCATTGTAATACATTCACGCATTTACATACATTTCATAACTCTTAAAGTACGATTCTTGGTTTCCAACAACCTTTTTCACAAACCAGAGTCCCTAACCACTACTCATTATTCCTTACCTTATTCGTCGACACTTCTTCAATATTTCATCATAACAGATACGAAGCATACTCAAATAACTCATATAGCATCAGCTTATTGATCATAAACATACCGCAACAGCATAATACACATAGTCATTGTAATAATAACATCATAACTCTCAAAATCGTCGTAGCTTCCTCCAATAATTTAGAAACCTAAAGAAAATTCTCTGCTCATTTCAATAGTGTCATCTACCTCAAACGTACTTTAAAAATCATTATCTCATACCAAATACATCATTCAAAGCTCTCATAGTATCACAATGGTTCCAAAAAAATATAAACAGTTCACAAAGTACAGACAAAATACAATTTCATAAGTGTGAAATCATCCAACTGTGTAATTGCGTAAACATGTGTCACTGATGTAGTAAAAAAAATGTTTATCTCTCAGTTAAATGATCCGATAGCTGTGTAATTTGTGTGTTAGAGAAATATGGTACCGATGTGTAAAGCTGTATAAGCAAATACCATATTAGCTAGGGCTCCTTGTGCTTGCCAAACACATGGTACACCAAGTAGACGTGTACCCCACTGAGGATTAATGTAATTATACCCTCAGGTGCTACAGATTACAACAATGGAATGAAATGTATCACGGAAAACCTTTGTATCATTGTACTTCAAATATCTTTAAAAATAAATGTTTTAAGTACAAAATTAATCACTGAAATACGTGTACTGTAGTGCTAAACTCTGCGTCTTGTTGTAAGATAAGTCTGTGGAACTATCGTAGTTATCGTCCTCTGTAAGCAAAGTTCTGCTGAAGTCAATTTACTTACCTCATGATACACAAAAGTGAAATGCTTTGCGTATAGATATCTTAGTTATTACGCTTACTGCCGTGATGAAGAAAGTACTGTGCTGTAACGTATTGTTGTGCTACAGAAAAGGCAGTCTCATTGTAGCTATACCACAAAAGTTACTACTAAATCATGTTTTACTTTACAGAATAATTCAGAAAACTGTGCAGATATAAAACAGAAACACTGCAAAAGCAACATTGTAAATTGTCACTCATTAGTAGCGTCGTGATAAAATCGTGTAGCTGTCACATAAACTAACCACTATGTCATCTGGTATCTAACTGAAAGTACTTTAAATCTAGAATGTATTTTCAAGTAAACCAAAATGTTGCATTAAAATCTCATTAGCAATACCAGTATGTGTCCTAAGTATGTAAGCCTGATAGTCGTTACGTAATCGTGCAACTAACAAGCAAGAATGTACAAATACAACACTGTGTCGTCTGTTCACTATAACAATGCATTCGTAATTTCTGTTTAAAAATGTTCCCTAGGTTCTAGACTGGATATTTAACTTCAAACATTGTTGCATGTTAACAGTTTCTTAAGTCTGACAAAACATACTAGAAATGTGAAGTGAAAAGTTTTATGGCAAAGACAAAGTTAAAAAGCAGATACCTTTCAATAAACGATTTTACATGGGAAATGTGGTGTAAACCTTTACTCTTCCTAGTACGCAGAGTTTCAACTTCAACGCAATTATCATGTGGTATATGTCGGATTCTGTAAGGTCCATTGTAAACTGGAAAGAATTTATGACTCAAGTGTTTCTTCTTATGTGACAATGAATGAGCTTTAATGAGAACTTTCTGACCAATATATAATTTCTTTGCATTTGCTTTACTGTATAGTTTTCTCCTTTTGTCTGCTGCAGATTTTATATTTATAATAGCCAAATCAATTATGTCTTTGTGTCGAAGTTTACGTGTATTCGGGAAAGGTACAAGCTCTCTGATTCTGTTCGGTGGTTCTTCATTCTTTAGTACAAGAGTAGGTGGTAAAGCATTGGAGTCGTGAGGCATTTCATTCAGCACGTTTTGAAATAAGTGTAAATATCTGTCCCAATGCCGATGCTTTCTGTGATAATAAAGTCTGCAAAGCTTATTGATTTCTTTCATAATCCTTTCAGACGGGTTACAATGTGGTCAGTACAATGAAATAAAAACAGGTTTGATTTTATGATTCCGAAGCATGCGTGATCAAATAGCAGATCTGAATTGCGGTCCGTTATCTGAAATGACTTTACTAACGTGTCCAACTTCACGTAAGAAATTTTTAACAAAGGCGTTGGATACAGACCGTCCAGTGGCTTTACGTAACGGAGTGAAAAAAACAAATTTTGAAGTAAGTTCAACAGCGACTAGAACGTACGAAAATCCATTAGATGTTCTGACAAGCGGTGCCAAGAGATCAACAGCAGCAAATTCTTTTAATTTAGAAGGAATAATAGGAAACAACGGAGCACGATGTGAGACAGTAGATGGTTTCGCCTTTTGACAAAGTTTAAAAATAGACAAGACTCTTCGAATTCTCTTTTCCATATTGTTAAAATAACAAGTCGTTCGAGGAATATGATAACATTTTCGGGGACCAAAATGTGCGTAGCTGAAATGAATGTACCAAATGAGCTTATTAACAAAATCGTCTGGAATGCAAAGTACCCATAGCTTGTCATCAACAGTGCAGCGTTTGAAGAGTATGTTGTTTCTAACCAGGTAATAGTGTCGAATCTGAGTGTGTGTCTTTTCATGCCATTTACTTTTGATGTCTTTCCAAATCGGATCTTTATCTTGTTCATGAGCAATGTCCTTTAAAGATGTGGAGATGAAGTTTTCAAAGGCGACTTTCTGAATGTAAAGAATACTGGAATTTTTCTCGAGGTTGCCTTCTGTGTTACTTTTCTCAAGCGCGTGACAGTGCGTCCGCAACAATGTTCTCCTTGCCGGGAATGTAGACTATTGTGAAGCGGAATTCTTGCAGAAACAATGCCCAACGTTTTAACCTGTCGTGATTTAATTTTGAAGACATAAGAAATTGTAATGCACGATGATCACTGTATACTTTTACGTGCTTACCAGAAAGAAAGAAACGGAATTTGTTAAATGCCCAAACGATAGCTAAAGCTTCAAATTCAGTAACGGAATAATTTTTTTTCAGAGTTTGTTAGCACTCGGCTAGCAAAAGCAATGGTTTTCTGAACAGTAGTGTCATTTTCTATGGCTTCTTGAAATAAATGGGCACCAAGACCGACTTTAGAAGAATCCGTGCTAAGGCAGAAATCTTGTGACAGATCTGGATGAGCTAGTATTGGCGCGTTAAGTAGCGATTCTTTCAAAGAATTGAATTCCAACTGTGCTTGTTCGTCCCAGTTCCAAATAGTATTTTTTCCTGTGAGAGAACAAAGTTTTGGTGTAACTAGAATTTGCATATTCAGAAAACGACGGTAAAAATTTACAGGACCTAGAAAACTGCGGACTTGTTTTTTTGTGGATGGAACTGGAATGGCTCTTACTGCTTCTAACTTTTTAGGATCCGGCTGAATACCTTCAGAAGAAATAATATGTCCAAAAAACTTCACCTTTGTCCTACCAAATTCAGACTTTTCCAAGTTAACTGTAATTCCAGATTCTGCAAAAATATGTAACACGCTGTTGAGGATGCGATTGTGTTGTTCCCATGAGGCTTCTGCTATCAGAATATCGTCCACATATAAGGTGATGTGACGTTTTAAGAACTCAGGTAATATGGAATTTAGCCCGCAAATGAATGCTGCCGAAGAAATGTTCAAACCAAAAGGAAGTTTCCGAAACTGATAACAAACGCCGAAACAAAGGAAAGCTGTGTATTTTCTACATTCTGGATGAAGTTCGATCAGATAAAAGCTGGATCTGAGATCAATAGAAGACAACACTTTTACGCCATTAAAATTTTGAAGAAGTTCTTCCATCGTTTGCGGCCTGTCTGTTTCAGGAATGATGATAGTATTGATTTGTCTCGAATCTAAGACAAGTCTGATCGATCAATTTTTCTTCTCAACAACATGTAATGGATTGTTGTATGAGGTTACTGCAGGCTCAATAATGCCCTCATTAAGCATAGATTGTATTTCTGTTCTGACACGGTCCCTATAAAGTGCTGGAATTACGTATGGTCTAACACAAAATTTAGTATGCTCACGAACACGAAATTGGTATTGAAATCCCTTGATTGTTCCTGTTTTGTGAGTAAAAACTGTGGAATGTGCTTGTAAAATCTCAAAAAGGTCTTGTCTATCAGTGTCATTTGTTCGAATTTTATTCTGAATTAACTCATTAGTATCAAATATGTCGTCGATATCATCCCTGTCAGTACTTGCAGAGTGATTGTTAGTGTCTAGTTCCGTAGAAAACTCCGAACTGTTGTCTAACAGAAGGTAAAGCCGATTAATTTCCTCGTCATGGTTTGAGAGCCAATCTTCAAATTTCAAAGCTATTGACTTACCTTCTTTCTCTAAACTTATTTCAGCATCGTGAAAGTTTAAGATTGCTTTGTATTCATTCAAAAAGTCTACTCCCAATATAATTTCCGTCGACAATAACGGAACAATGAGAAAGTTCATAGAGAAGCTGTGGCTTTGACAAAAGAATTCTAAGTTGGTTTGTTGGCGTACATCTACACTTTTCCCAAAGATTGCACCTTGTAATTTAATCTTACGTAACGGAAGTGTGGGGCAATCGTTCGATTTGTTGCATTTGCTAAAGGCTGTTTCACTAATTACTGAAATGGGACTGCCAGAGTCAAGTACTGCCGTAAATTTTGCGTCATTTACTGTAATGTGAATCACAGGATATGCAATGTTGTTATGTTTTACGTCGTGTTCCTGGAGTAAGATGTCCCTAATGTCTTCCATTTTTACGTAATTACTAGCTACGGCAGCTGCGTCGTCAGTTTCATACGTACGTTTCGTGGCTGCCAGCGGTATGAGTCATTGCCTATTGTCTCTTTGTTGGCGCGCGTCGTTATTGGGATTTGGAGACCTAACTTCCACAAATTCACCTTGTCGCGAGGGCCCTGCTCTGTTTGAATCCCGCCAGTTCTGATGCAATTCAGGTCTGTCGTTACGATCATATCGTCTGTCGTCATGTCGGTAGATTTCATAGTTTCTTTCTTGTTGGTCACGTGGTGGAGAACTTCTCCCTGAATCGTAACTGCGCGCTGGTCCGTTGCGTCTAAAGTTATTCTGTCTCCCTTGAAAATATTTATTTTGGTTCCCATATTGTCTGTTTCTCTGATTGTCTCTGTGATAGTCATTACCGCGGAGAGGTGATCTTTCCCTGTAGTTATTACTACTCTGCCAACGGTTGTCATACGGGTGGTGTCTGTTTTGGTCACGATTTGTGTTGTGAGAATAGCCTTGTCGTGTCCAGTTATTATTTCTTTCATCGCGGAACTGCGACGGATGCGACCTGTAATTGTTGTGTTCCCCTTTTCGCGTTCCGCGATTATCAGTGTCAATTTCTAATTCTTGTAAGAGTCCCTGAAAAGCTTCAATGTCGTCTTTGCAACGTCCTGCCAAAATAATATGTCGTAAATGTTCAGGTAATTTGATTAAGCAAATGCGGATGAGTTCTGAGAGGCTGTATGGGTTTGACAGGTACTGATTCTTGTGCAACATGTCTTCAAAATATTTCACAAGACTGGAAAATTCAGATTGTTCGGAATGTTTCATCATTATGATGCTATGTTTTACTCGGTCTTGTGTAGCTTGAGACCAATATGCTGAGAGGAAGGCATGGTAAAATTCTCCTTCACTGTGACAAACGTGAATGACCGATCGCATTCTTACAGCTGGTTCGTTCTCTAAGTAGCCACACATAAATTCTAATCTGTGCTCTAATGACCAGTTGGGAGGAAAACAATGAGAGAATTGATGGAGCCATGCTTGTGGATGAATGCCGTTGCCAGAATTCTTAAATGTTTTGAATTTACGTGTAGTAATGAACAGCTTATAGTCAAAATCATCATGTCGGCGAGTCGCGTATCGGCCATTGTTACGTCGTATCGGCGGTTCCATCTCAAAATTCGGTGCACCTTGCCAATTTCTTTCATAATTTCCGAAGTGTCCTGTGTTATTATTTTGTGGTTGTTCCGTATTTCTAAGTCCCTATTCCCGTGTTGGAGCGCGAGTGTCCTCTGAAACATGTAATTTTTGTATTACTTGTGTCAGCTGATCTTGTACTTCCCGGGTTTCTCTTTGGTGTTGCGTATTAATTTGATTCTGATTTTGTTTGAATTTCCTAATTTGTTCGCACTCTTCTATGTCATTAAAGACTACCGGTTTTGTGTCATTCAGATTATCATCTACCTTCGTAGATAAATTATTTAGCTGAACCGAAAGTTCAACTACTTTCTCTGATAATGAACTAATTTCCTCCATGTGTCTTTCTACTGTGTCCTTTAAGATTTCCTGAGTTTTTGCAAGTTGCGTAACCGAATCGGTAGATGCAACTGAGTCAATTTTAGCTTGCAAGGTCTCATGATTTTCATGAACAATAATTTGCAGTTCTTTTATGGCTGCTTCGTGATTCTGTAGTGCATTTTCATGCCGCGAAAAAATAGGTTGAAAATGCTCACAAATTTGTGTTTTTACGTCGTTACAGACTTTTTGACATTTCGATTCGATTTTATGTAACTCAGTAGTTAAATCTTCACGTGTTTGTTCAAGTGTGGTGTGAAGATTTTGTTCCATTGCGTCCAACTGTTGCTGTGTTTGTCTCTGGTGTTGTTCCATTGTGTCTAACTTTTGAAGATTTTGTTCCATTGTGTCTAACTTTTGAAGCTTTTGCTGTGTTTGTCTCTGATTTTGTTCCATGTTCCATTTGTTGCATTAGCTGTAATAACAATGCATTAGTGTCTGGAATCTGTTCCTCTATGCTTTTCGGCAGTGCATTTGCACAGGCAACATTCACATTTTGACAAGCAGAAAATGTGTCTTGACTTATTTGAGAAAACGGTGAGGACGCAAAACCTGAATCTACAGTATTTGCAAAATTGTGTCCTGTCATTTTGGATTCCTGAGGCGAGCTATTGCCGACCGATCGATCGATAATGCTTCCCTGTTCACTAATTGTTTCACTGCCTACGCCATTGTTTGCCGCCCGCTCCATTTCCTTATGCACAATTACCAAATTACTACGTTGAACATTGGTTAATTCATTACACGGTGGCGCTAACACACTGCTTTCGTCTTCACTGTCATTTCTCAGTTTACTTTGGAGCCTAGTATTACGTTTTTCACACGCCATTATTGTCACAATATTTCACACGACAACACAGAAAAACACAATTTGAAGAGCAAAAATAAGAGAACACATTAACATAGCACTGAAAATAATATCTAGTTAATTGCAAGCGCAGCTGCGAAATACTTGCTGCAAATCTACATGCATGCCACAACTGTTTTACTGTACAACAATGAAAAACTACAACTTAAGGAAATTCTCTCTATAATTACGCGCTAGCAATAAACAAAAGCTACACTAATTACACAAACTACAAGAAAAAATCAGAAGATTCCAGTGAGGTATTCTCGGCTAAGGGTCGACATATGAAACGTCCCATTTTGAAAAATTATATACGTGACTGGGCTTAAACTGACACACAATGTTTTTAGCGCAACGCAATCTGACTTTCAAAAATCCCTACAAAATCTTGGTTACTCGAACTACTGCATTACAGCGAGCGCCACTACTGCCAGCTAAATAAAAGATTCAAACTACGGAAGACATTAACTACTGACAGGCATAGTTAGCAAATGAAAGATTTTGATAGAGAACAAATGATGTATTTACCTTAATAGTCATAATATATATAGCAGTTCATGACATCCAGTCTTACAAATTTCAAAACTCCGCACTGCTGGCAGCTCACCTCCAACTGCGCAACGCTACGCCCTGTTCACATCCATCTGCCCAACACTACAATGGCAGACAACAATGCAAACTAGCCACAGACTGCACACAGCACAGCCAGTGATTTTCATACAGAGCGCTACGTAACGTTGCCAACAAGAAAACATAAACAGCCTACTTACAGAATGATTACTATAATTTTGTCATCACCTAGGTTTCTATGGACTACAGTATATGTGATCATCATGTCAAGTCATTCATCTATTGTTACAATTCAGTCAAGCAGTCTATAACACCTATACGTACGTTATGCCAAATACACTCCTGGAAATTGAAATAAGAACATCGTGAATTCATTGTCCCAGGAAGGGGAAACTTTATTGACACATTCCTGGGGTCAGATACATCACATGATCACACTGACAGAACCACAGGCACATAGACACAGGCAACAGAGCATGCACAATGTCGGCACTAGTACAGTGTATATCCACCTTTCGCAGCAATGCAGGCTGCTATTCTCCCATGGAGACGATCGTAGAGATGCTGGATGTAGCCCTGTGGAACGGCTTGCCATGCCATTTCCACCTGGCGCCTCAGTTGGACCAGCGTTCGTGCTGGACGTGCAGACCGCGTGAGACGACGCTTCATCCAGTCCCAAACATGCTCAATGGGGGACAGATCCGGAGATCTTGCTGGCCAGGGTAGTTGACTTACACCTTCTAGAGCACGTTGGGTGGCACGGGATACATGCGGACGTGCATTGTCCTGTTGGAACAGCAAGTTCCCTTGCCGGTCTAGGAATGGTAGAACGATGGGTTCGATGAGGGTTTGGATGTACCGTGCACTATTCAGTGTCCCCTCGACGATCACCAGTGGTGTACGGCCAGTGTAGGAGATCGCTCCCCACACCATGATGCCGGGTGTTGGCCCTGTGTGCCTCGGTCGTATGCAGTCCTGATTGTGGCGCTCACCTGCACGGCGCCAAACACGCATACGACCATCATTGGCACCAAGGCAGAAGCGACTCTCATCGCTGAAGACGACACGTCTCCATTCGTCCCTCCATTCACGCCTGTCGCGACACCACTGGAGGCGGGCTGCACGATGTTGGGGCGTGAGCGGAAGACGGCCTAACGGTGTGCGGGACCGTAGCGCAGCTTCATGGAGACGGTTGCGAATGGTCCTCGCCGATACCCCAGGAGCAACAGTGTCCCTAATTTTCTGGGAAGTGGCGGTGCGGTCCCCTACGGCACTGCGTAGGATCCTACGGTCTTGGCGTGCATCCGTGCGTCGCTGCGGTCCGGTCCCAGGTCGACGGGCACGTGCACCTTCCGCCGACCACTGCGACAACATCGATGTACTGTGGAGACCTCACGCCCCACGTGTTGAGCAATTCGGCGGTACGTCCACCCGGCCTCCCGCATGCCCACTATACGCCCTCGCTCAAAGTCCGTCAACTGCACATACGGTTCACGTCCACGCTGTCGCGGCATGCTACCAGTGTTAAAGGCTGCGATGGAGCTCCGTATGCCACGGAAAACTGGCTGACACTGACGGCGGCGGTGCACAAATGCTGCGCAGCTAGCGCCATTCGACGGCCAACACCGCGGTTCCTGGTGTGTCTGCTGTGCCGTGCGTGTGATCATTGCTTGTACAGCCCTCTCGCAGTGTCCGGAGCAAGATGGTGGGTCTGACACACCGGTGTCAATGTGTTCTTTTTTCCATTTCCAGGAGTGTGTGATTTTAACATACAATAAGTGTTACCCTCTGGGAGGAATTTTGAATTTTTTGATGGTATGTTAATCTAATGGACAAAGGGTATCGAACATGGATTTTGTGACTATGGCAGTTAGTAGGAAGCTGAAAGTCTTTTATTTTGTAAGTAATGAAAGTAGCAAAGTTCACGTAAATGAAATACTAAACGGTCGCCAGCTTAATTAGGCATAATACTTTGAAACATTATGTTTAATGAGAAATGAACATGGATTGCTGAAGAGACTTCAATTAATGCTCCTTTTATACAGCGCAGTGGATACAGGATACACACAACTAACAAACGAACTGCGTAGTGGTTAGCAGTAGAAAGCTTTTTACACAAAGCAGCAAACATAGTGAACTAAATAATTCTTCACTCATATTAATAAAAGTTACTATTCCAATGAATAATTAATTCAGTACTAATTCAACATTAAGATGTTACTAAAGACACACTGGACTGAAATTGGGCATGGAAAGAGTTCTGATTTGAGCTAAACCATACATACCACAAATGAAATTAAATAATCCTACACCTATACCTATTATGCCTTCATTATTAACAATGTCACAGATTTCTTTTAATAGCAACAAAACAAAATCCTTAGTTTGGCTTTCTCATAGTGGAAAAGAATATAGTGGGGGCCCATAAACTGTCATTTACTCTATAGGTAAATTCTGTAAGTATTTCAGAGACAATTGCATTATACTAACGTGGATTTCTAACCCCACTTGAATTTGTTTATATTTCAACACTCTATAGCAATTTACTCAATTAATATTTTCAAATAAAACTTCAGAAATTAGGTCCCAATAATAGTCAGAACAAAGTTAAGCTTCACGAAAGTTCAAATTATGTGCCTCTTTCATTACCTGTGAAGCAGGTGGCTTAACTAGCATTATTTATACACTTTAGCACTGAAACTTTGGCACATTCAGAGTACAAACAATTATTCAGAAACAGGATACTAGGTCTTTAGCACGTTTAGGATAGGACGCTGTATAGGTTTCATTATCACGGCAATTTCAAGGTTCAAACACATATTTTTATTCAGATTTTCACTCTGCAGCGGAGTGTGCGCTGATATGAAACTTCCTGGTAAATTAAAACTGTGTGCCGGACCGAGACTCGAACTCGGGACCTTTGCCTTTCGCGGGCAAGTGCTCTACCGGCTGAGCTACCAAGCACGACTCACGCCACGTCCTCACAGCTTTACTTCTGCCAGTACCGGGCGTGAGTCGTGCTTGGGTAGCTCAGTTGCTAGGGCACTTGCCCGCGAAGGGCAAAGGTGCCGACTTCGAGTGTCGGTCCGGCACACAGTTTTAATCTGCCAGGAAGTTTCACATATTTTTATTATTAAAAAAGACTCACAAATGTACTGGTCCATACTAAAATACGTACCTGATTTCCTGAAGTTAGCGGACCAGTGGCGCAATAGTGGCGGCAAGCACGTGTCGGCTATCTGGTCTCACCTACTTCAGTTTAAGGCTCTTTTCAGATTTCTTCTTGGCAACGTATTAATCATTTCAGAGCCATTCCATAATACAAGAGCACCATATTACAGCCGAAACCACATCCGAGGGCCGGCCGAAGTGGCCGTGCGGTTAAAGGCGCTGCAGTCTGGAACCGCAAGACCGCTACGGTCGCAGGTTCGAATCCTGCCTCGGGCATGGATGTTTGTGATGTCCTTAGGTTAGTTAGGTTTAACTAGTTCTAAGTTCTAGGGGACTAATGACCTCAGCAGTTGAGTCCCATAGTGCTCAGAGCCATTTGAACCACATCCGAGGCAATTTCAAAATAAATCGGTTTCCTAGTGCCTCCCTTGGCACCTACGGTGTTGACTGTACATCTGCTGGCCACTGACTGCGTAATGTGTTCCCTCCCTCTTGCCGCCCAGATTGACCGCCAAATCCACCTTTTCCCGCGCGCCAGGCCCCTTCCGTAGCGGAGGGGGTTCCCTACACCTTTTCCTTTATATGATAGAACTTCCCTAAGTATGAACCAGTATTCAAAGTGTAATTTCTCTTTTACGAGCATACATATTTTATGAAGTTTCATTAGTTTTAAACATCATTATATCTTTACAATATATACATCATAAACTTCCACTTTCCCTTTGACAATTCAAAGATCTTAACTAGCACAGAACAATCACTTCAAAGTTACATACACATAATTACACTGTATAAACTACTTACAATGGATAATGGTGTTATAAGTCGTCCATAGAGACGATACTCCCAGTGTCAGAGGTCATCTCGGGAGACAGTATCCCAGGCTATTCTCATGTGTTGTCGCTAGTGGTTGAACATTACAGCCGGTAATACAGGCGAAACCAAACACTGACCGATACAAGATCATCGGAGGATGACCTGGACAGCGTTCGGAAGAGGTGCTGCTAGAAGAAAATGCTACAGCTGTTGCTATTGGTCGGCGCCAGACGCGGCGCAGACCGCAGAGGGAACGCCTAGCACAACGGAGGCATAAATACCAGACTCGTTCCACACTGGAATCAGTGTCGGACAGCACCTGAAGAAGGCTGCGAGTCACGCAGTTCAAATATCGTGCATGAAAGAACCGCATAACCGGCAGAAACCCGATTAATCAACACGACATTACTAATACTGTATATAACAGGAATATGAAAATACAAAACTACATATAAAACGAACTAAATGTCAATATCTAGGTTCCTAATCCATATAAGAGCCCTATCATCGGCTTTCATGAGGTCGCTCCTACTCCCCTGGTTGGAACGCAAGAGACATTCACCTCTAATGTGCTTCATTGTCTGTTTCGGAGCCCCACAGCCACAAGGCCGAGACTCTGTAGCAACCCATTTGTAAAGAGAGTCTGCGCATCATCCATGTCCAGTGCGAGCTCTGTTCAATGTGCCCCACAGTTTCCTGTTGAGTTCTGTGCCAGCAGTATCACAATTACACTTTCCGAACCACTCAAACTTCAAACTCTTCAGGATTTTCAATAGGTTGACAGCTTTGGTTCTACAGGCCTCTCACACTAGTATTACTGGCATCTAACTCTTATATTTGGCGTAATGGAGGGTCTCTTAAACGGAATCTATTTCGTCGTAAACTTGGTATGTCTTCCTGCACGGGTAATTCCAGGTTCTCCTGTAGCTTGGTATTGCCTAAGCAAGGCCTCGCTTCTGCGGACTGCGGGTGGATAGACGTTGCTCAGTAGAGGAAGCGAATAAATCGGTATTGGTCGGACTGCCCCAGTTATTAACCTCTTAGTGTGGTTCAACTTGACGTCGATCAAGTTGGTGTGGCAGCTGTTTAGCCGGACTGGGATGTAATACTCGGCTGCTGAGAAGAGCAGCGAGATGGATGATGTGCGCAAGGTATCTGCTGAAGCTCTCCATGTCATTGCACATAATTTTTGGATAATATCGTTACGAGTTTTTATTTTATCCTGGCAGCAGTATTTTCAAGATGTTTTCTATATGAAAGGGTGCGGTCAAGTGTGACACCAAGGTACTTGGGTACTTGTTATGGCAAAGAGTGTTTCCGTTAAGTTTCACTCTGAGCTCAAATGGTTCAAATGGCTCTGAGCACTATGGGACTTAACTTCTGAGGTCATCAGTCCCCTAGAACTTAGAACTATTTAAACCTAACCAACCTAAGTACATCACACACATCCATGCCCGAGGCAGGATTCGAACCTGCGACCGTAGCGGTCGCGCGGTTCCAGACTAGCGCCTAGAACCGCTCGGCCACTCCGGCCGGCTCACTCTGAGCTCCGCATTAGCTTGTTTGTTTTACTTGTACTAGGTTTAGGTCGTCACTTTCTAAAATATACGCTCATAATGGCTAGATCTTCTGTGAGAATTATGTCCTCTCGTCCAAGATCCTTGGTTCTACAAGCAAGAGCGATATCGTCCGCGTAGCAGAATTTTGTTGACCTGGTATTGGCGAGATCGGAGAGCTGAATAATATGGGGACTAAGACGGAGCCCTGTGGTAGGCCATTACGTAATTTCCTCTCCTTGCTCACATTTTCTCCCAGGTAAACACGGAAATATCTGCTGTTTATCATGTAATTGATGAAAGTCACAGTTTTTCGGCATCGGATTGTTTTCAGTACTTTGTATATCATCCTTTCTCTTCAAACTGTGTCATATGCCGCGGTTATGTCTACGAACCCGACAGATGTCTTCACGTTTATTTGGAAACCAGCCTCTGTGAAAGTTGTTAGGGCCAGTACCTGGCCGCAGCAGCTTCTATGTACCTGAAACCCGCTTGCTCAGCTCGGACATGTTCTAGAATGAAGCCGATAATTCTATTATAAATGAGCCTCTCCTGGAGTTTGTAAGTACAGTTCAAAAGCGAAATTGGTCTGAAACTTTGCTGGTGGTCAGCTGGTTTACCTGGTTTCAAAATTGCCACAATTTTTGTTCTCTTTAGCTCGTTGGGCAGTATGCACTATCAGCCGCCCACGGTGGCCGAGCGGTTCTAGGTGCTTCAGTCCGGAACCGCGCGACTGCTACGGTTGCAGACTGCTACGGTCGCAGGTTCGAATCCTGCCTCGGGCATGGATGTGTGTGATGTCCTTAGGTTAGGTAATTTTAAAAGTTCTAAGTTCTAGGGGACTGATGACCTCAGATGTTAAGTCCCATAGTGCTGAGAGCCATTTGAAAAGTATCCACTATCTAGGATGTTGGAGAAGAAGCGGACTAGGCATTATTTCCACCATTATCCATGTCTGTCAGAAATTCCGGGTATATATTATCCAGACCAGATGCTTTACCATGTTTGTTTCACCGAGCGAGGTGGCGCAGTGGTTAGCACACTGGACTCGCATTCGGGAGGACGACGGTTCAATCCCGTCTCCAGCCATCCTGATTTAGGTTTTCCGTGATTTCCCTAAATCGTTTCAGGCAAATGCCGGGATGGTTCCTTTGAAAGGGCACGGCCGATTTCCTTCCCAATCCTTCCCTAACCCGAGCTTGCGCTCCGTCTCTAATGACCTCGTTGTCGACGGGACGTTAAACACTAACCACCACCACCACCATGTTTGTTTCAAGGCTTCGTCCAATTCAGTCAGAGTAAATAGTGAAGAGAAATTGGATTCGTTTGGACAGTGAGCTCTTAGAGAGGTGAGTTCTTGTTTTATTTTAGAAGTATGTTGTTTGTCACGGGATGTTCTAGGTGTTTCAGCTATATGGTTAGCAATTTGGTTACCCGAAATATCAGGTTTCTGCCTGGGTTTATTGGAGGCTCCGCCAAGCTTACGCAGAAGGCTCCATGATTTTCTACTTGACTGTCTGAAGCTTAAATTTTCTACAATCTCACACCATTGTACTCTTCTAGCAGTGTCAAGACTTTGGACGAGGTCTTCTGCAATATCGCTGCCACCAGTTTCGGTATACTGTTCATAAAGTTATGTTCATTCCAACCTGTTATATACTACTTTCTGTACCCTCGCGGGATAAACTCCTTAGCAGCAGTAAGAACAGCCACGACGTATCGAGGGTAGTTTTTAGGTTCTGATGGAATAAAACAGATGTATTTATCTAGATGGGCTGCAAACTTCCGCCAATCAGCCCTGCGGAAATTCTATTTGGGTCATGGTACAGAGCTCGCTATTGGGACAGAGAGCCTCATATCGAGGTTTACTGGCCTTTGCTGGAGGTGTCGGAAATTAGGTAAGACCTCTCTGGATATAGGCACTGGGCACATAGCAGAGATCCGAGTTGTAATCTCTTCGCCAAGCGGCCGATCTGAAAGTTCTCAAATCCTTGGCATCGTCAACCAGGTATAGATTTTCATTTGCGACCCAATCGTTGAGTGCCATACCACACTCATTGTCACATTCATAAATCCGGTGACAGTGATGACTGTTAAAATTTCCTGGCAGATTAAAACTGTGTGCCGGACCGAGACTCGAACTCGGGACCTTTGCCTTTCACGGGCAAGTGCTCTACCATCTGAGGTACCCAAGCATGGCTTACGCCCCGTCCTCACAGCTTTACTTCCGCCAGTACCTCGTCTCCTAGTGGTGACTATTAAAATCTCCAGCACAAATCGATGGGTGGTCAGTAATTGGCAGAACATCCAGTGGCCATGGCACATTTGGTGACTTGTAAATATTACTGATAATGGTCTCCTCCACTTGCCTAGATACATAATGCATCTCATTTCGTGTATTTGTCGAAATGAGAGGAGCATTCTCGATATTGCTCCTTATATAGCTGGCAACACCATACACACTGTGATGTGTAGCACCAAAAGATCGTAGCCTTGGATCCTGCCGCTTCTACGCAGGTCGTCCATACTTATAGCATGTGTTTCCTAGCCGGCCGGAGTGGCCGAGCGGTTCTAGACGCTTCAGTCTGGAACTGCGCGACCGCTACGGTCGCAGGTTCGAATGCTGCCTCGGGCATGGATGTGTGTGATGTCCTAAGGTTAGTTAGACTTCAGTAGTTCTAAGTTCTAGGGGACTGATGACTTCAGATGTTAAGTCCCATAGTGCTCAGAGCCATTTGAACCATGTGTTTCCTGGATTAGAACTATGTGAATATCATTATCTACAAGGAGTTTAGATAGGTACTTGCTTTGAGGTCGGCTAATACCTTCTATGTTCAAATGGCATACTCGGATTGAAGGGTCAAGTCTTTTAATCAGTTGGTAGTGAAAAGGTCCATTTTTTCAAGTCTTTGAATTTGATTTGTCTGCATGTCCGTAGCCAGGAAATCCGATACCTGGTCTAGCTGCCTATTCGTTCTAGGTTACCAGTGGTGCATGAGTAGTGTTCCACTACGGACGCGAGCCAGTTTTCACCCCTGTTTGTCTGCTAATGACCAGATTCAGTCTAAATTTTGCTGCTTCAGTAACTGTTCGTTCTTATATTGCACAACAGAGGCTTAACGAATTTTCAGTTTCGAGTATTAATTTCACTCACTTAAAGTAACGTAAAATTTCACTGGCAAAAATAATAACTGAAGGTACAGCACAAATTAAAGTGCTCAATTTCATTTATTGTAGATTTAGCTTAGCGAGTGACTTCTGCTGGCTTGCTACGTAGTGTATTGGTCTTATGTTAAAAGCAAATTCAGTTGCTCATTTACTTAAAGTAAATTCAGTTCAATTTTTCAGTAAGGGAAAGTAAAGTGCTTGCCTTTTTCCAAATTTTGCATTACATTACACTGAGATTACTGAAAGTCTTTTTATATGTAACAAAGTTTCAGTTACAAATAGTCATTTACTTAACCAGCAACTTAATTTAGCTTTACCTTCAAAATTTAGTATTTCAGAATAAGTAACTGCAAACTCAGTGTTTTCTGATTCATTTATTTTTTCGTGAACTTCTGCGTTGTGGAAAAGCATCACAACCTTCTATTACCACGCCAGTGATTATTTGCCTAATTCTCTTCGCCATTATCTTGCTTTGGATTCTGGATGTTCATTGCCAATCTTTCCTTTTTTTTCTAATCAGTATTTGTTTTGTTCATATTACGTGTTACCCATTTTTCCCCTGTGTGGTTTGTGAGCAATTGCACTAAATTCCACCCATTTCAAGATTGTTACCAGTGTGTAGATTAGGTTTAAAATAAATTCTTCCTTCAAAAGGGTCTATTGTATACTTTACTTCTAGTAACCGGCATTATTTCCCTTCGATAACGGCGGCTTTACTCACTGTAAAATGTCATTAGGCATACGCCATCACGGTCATTTATATCGCAATCCAATAGGGCGATTTAAAGGGTTAGGTTACAACGTTGGCTTTGTTTCACTAAGGTAACTGACCATCGAGATGAGTACAGTCTGTCACCACTCGTCAAGAGGGGTATCGCAGAAAGTGTCGTCTCCTAGTGCCTGTAGCAGGGTACAATATGACTTGGATAGAATTTCTATTTGGTTTGATGAATGGCAGCTTACGCTAAATGTGGAAAATATGTAAGTTAGTGAGGATGAGTAGGAAAAACAATCCCGTGATATTCGAATACAGTATTAGTTGTGTGCTGCTTGACTCCGTCCCATTGGTTAATACTTAGGTTTAGCGTTGCATAGCGACGTTGAATGAAACGAGTACATAAGGTCTGCTGTAGCGAAGAGAATTATTGGGAGAATTTTGGGAAAGTGTAGGTCATCTACACTCCTGGAAATGGAAAAAAGAACACATTGACACCGGTGTGTCAGACCCACCATACTTGCTCCGGACACTGCGAGAGGGCTGTACAAGCAATGATCACACGCACGGCACAGCGGACACACCAGGAACCGCGGTGTTGGCCGTCGAATGGCGCTAGCTGCGCAGCATTTGTGCACCGCCAACGTCAGTGTCAGCCAGTTTGCCGTGGCATACGGAGCTCCATCGCAGTCTTTAACACTGGTAGCATGCCGCGACAGCGTGGACGTGAACCGTATGTGCAGTTGACGGACTTTGAGCGAGGGCGTATAGTGGGCATGCGGGAGGCCGGGTGGACGTACCGCCGAATTGCTCAACACGTGGGGCGTGAGGTCTCCACAGTACATCGATGTTGTCGCCAGTGGTCGGCGGAAGGTGCACGTGCCCGTCGCCCTGGGACCGGGCCGCAGCGACGCACGGATGCACGCCAAGACCGTAGGATCCTACGCAGTGCCGTAGGGGACCGCACCGCCACTTCCCAGAAAATTAGGGACACTGTTGCTCCTGGGGTATCGGCGAGGACCATTCGCAACCGTCTCCATGAAGCTGCGCTACGGTCCCGCACACCGTTAGGCCGTCTTCCGCTCACGCCCCAACATCGTGCAGCCCGCCTCCAGTGGTGTCGCGACAGGCGTGAATGGAGGGACGAATGGAGACGTGTCGTCTTCAGCGATGAGAGTCGCTTCTGCCTTGGTGCCAATGATGGTCGTATGCGTGTTTGGCGCCGTGCAGGTGAGCGCCACAATCAGGACTGCATACGACCGAGGCACACAGGGCCAACACCCGGCATCATGGTGTGGGGAGCGATCTCCTACACTGGCCGTACACCACTGGTGATCGTCGAGGGGACACTGAATAGTGCACGGTACATCCAAACCCTCATCGAACCCATCGTTCTACCATTCCTAGACCGGCAAGGGAACTTGCTGTTCCAACAGGACAATGCACGTCCGCATGTATCCCGTGCCACCCAACGTGCTCTAGAAGGTGAAAGTCAACTACCCTGGCCAGCAAGATCTCCGGATCTGTCCCCCATTGAGCATGTTTGGGACTGGATGAAGCGTCGTCTCACGCGGTCTGCACGTCCAGCACGAACGCTGGTCCAACTGAGGCGCCAGGTGGAAATGGCATGGCAAGCCGTTCCACAGGGCTACATCCAGCATCTCTACGATCGTCTCCATGGGAGAATAGCAGCCTGCATTGCTGCGAAAGGTGGATATACACTGTACTAGTGCCGACATTGTGCATGCTCTGTTGCCTGTGTCTATGTGCCTGTGGTTCTGTCAGTGTGATCATGTGATGTATCTGACCCCAGGAATGTGTCAATAAAGTTTCCCCTTCCTGGGACAATGAATTCACGGTGTTCTTATTTCAATTTCCAGGAGTGTAGAAAGGAGAGGGGAAACGAGAAACATGTTCGACACATCCTCGAGTGCTGCGCTAGAGAATAGAATTTCGTCAACAAAAAAGTAAAATAAAAAAAAACCGCGAAACAAACATATATCAAACAGCGCTTCAATACTTCTTCGAACGTATATGAAACATGTTTCTGTTGCTCTCCAACAACTTCTGCATTTATCAGTAATAACCCAGAAACTCTTGCGTTTGATCATGACGAAGAACGTTCCGTTGAGTACAACAAAATCACAACAACAGTTATATCTATTTCTTACGTTTGTGCATGTAAACTGTACCTACATCAAAAATATTGGTTTTGTTACATAAAAATGCAGAGTTTACGCGATAAACTAATTTCTATTAATTATGAAATACAATTTGTAGTCTCTAACGACATAAAATACACAATGGACTAACACTGGATGATGTGCGGCTCTAATTAATAAAGAGAAGTCATCGGTTGCCATTTTCTCTCTTACACATCCATTTATGTTTCTTTCCCTACCAATTCTGCCAGTGCTACAAGTAATCTTTCCGTAAACCACGTCATTTGTGTTGTGTACCGAAATTAACGAACCGTAGTTTAGGCAGGGCGCAGCTCTGTACGCTGTGGACGCCAACTCCATACCCACAAATCGCGGGCCCGAAATTTAAGGGGATTCGTAGCCTGTGTGTTCGTCATTTGGTGACACATAACTCCAGCTTTGGAGGACTTAAGACCAAATAAGGCAGAAGGGATAGATAACATTCCATGAGAATTTCTAAAATAATTGGGTGAAGTGACTACAAAACGCCTCTTCACGTTGGTATGTAGAATGTATGAGTGTGGCGACATACCATCTGACTTTCGGAAGAAATATCATCCACATAATACCGAAGACTGCAAGAACTGACAAGTACGAGAGTTATCTCACAATCAGCTTAACAGCTCATGCATGCGAGTTGCTGAGAAGAATAATATACAGACGAATGGAAAAGAAAATGGAGGATGTGTTAGATGAGGACCAGTTCGGCTTTCGCAAAGGTAAAGGCACCAGAGAGGCAATTCTGACGTTGCGGTTGATTATGGAAGCAAGACTAAAGAAAAATCATGATACATTCATAGAATTTTTCGGATTGGAAAAAGCATTCGACAATGTAAAATGGTGCAAAATATTCTAAATTCTGAGAAAAAATAGGGGTATTGGGAGAGACGGGTCATATACAGTATGTACAAGAGCCAAGAGGGAATAATAAGACTGGACGACCAAGAACGAAGTCCCCGGATTAAAAAGGGTATAAGACAGGGATGCAGTCTTTCGCCTCTAATGTTCAATCTGCACATCGAATGATGCAGTGATGGAAATAAAAAAAAAGTTTCAGGAATGGGATTAAAATTAAAGGTGAAACGATTTCAATTATACAATTCGCTCATGGTGTTGCCATCTTGAGTGAAAGCGAAGACGAATTAGATGATCTGCTGAACGGAATGAAGAGTCTAATGAGTACAGAATATGGATTGAGAGTAAATCGAAGAAAGACGAAAGTAATGAGAAGTAGGAGAAATGAGAACGACGAGAAACTTAACATCAGGATTGATGGTCACGATGTAGATAAAGTTACGAAATTCTGCTGTTTGGGCAGCAAAATAATCACCGAGCGATGTGGCGCAGTGGTTAGCACACAGGACTCGCATTCGGAGGACGACGGTTCAATCCCGCGTCCGGCCATCCTGATTTCGTCTTTCCGTGATTTCCCTAAACCGCTCCAGGCAAATGCCGGGATGGTTCCTTTGAAAGGGCGCGGCCTTCTTCCTTCCCCGTCCTTCACTAATCCGATGAGACCGATGATGTCGCTGTTGGATTCCTCCCCCATACAACTCAACCAAACCCATCAAAATAATCTACGACGGTCGGAGCAAGGACGACATCAAAAGCAGACTAGCACTGACAGAAAGGACATTCCCAGCCAGACGTCTGCTAGTATCAAACATAGGCCTTAATTTGACGAATAAATTTCTAAGAATGTACATTTGGAGCACAGCGTTGTATGGTAGTGAAATATGGACTGTGAGAAAACCGGAACAAAAGAGAATAGAAGGATTTGACGTGTGGTGCTAGAGATGAATGTTGAAAATTAGGTGGACTGATGAAGTAAGGAATGAGGAGGGTCTGCGCAGAAGAGGAAAAGAATATGTGGAAAACGCTGACAAAGAAGAAGGGACAGGATGATAGAGATGAGGAAATGATTTCTGTGGTACTAGAGGGAACTGTTGAGGGCAAAAACTGTAGAGGAAGACAGAGATTGGAATATATCCACCAAATAACTGAGGAGATTGGTTCCAAGTGCTACTCTGTGATGAGGAGGTTAGCACAGGTGAGGAATTCGTGGCGGGCTGCATCAAAGCAATCAGAAGACTGATGACTCAACAAACTCCAGAAACGTGCCAAGGACTTGTCGAAAACGCACCAGGCAGAATCGCGGTTATATTGCGTTCCAAAGGTGATCAGCACGGTAGTTAAACAGGTAGTCATAATGTTTGGCTCATCGGTGTTTATGTCTATTTTGTGAAGCTAATTCTAATAGTGGCACTATCAATTAATACCAACAGAAGTACGAGGGCAGTTCAATAAGTAATGCAACACATTTTTTTTCTCGGCCAATTTTGGTTGAAAACACCGGAAATTTATTGTGGAATATTTTCAAACATTCCCGCTTCGTCTCGTATAGTTTCATTGACTTCCGACAGGTGGCAGCGCTGTACGGAGCTGTTAAAATGGCGTCTGTAACGGATGTGCGTTGCAAACAACGGGCAGTGATTGAGTTTCTTTTGGCGGAAAACCAGGGCATCTCAGATATTCATAGGCGCTTGCAGAATGTCTACGGTGATCTGGCAGTGGACAAAAGCACGGTGAGTCGTTGGGCAAAGCGTGTGTCATCATCGCCGCAAGGTCAAGCAAGACTGTCTGATCTCCCGCGTGCGGGCCGGCCGTGCACAGCTGTGACTCCTGCAATGGCGGAGCGTGCGAACACACTCGTTCGAGATGATCGACGGATCACCATCAAACAACTCAGTGCTCAACTTGACATCTCTGTTGGTAGTGCTGTCACAATTGTTCACCAGTTGGGATATTCAAAGGTTTGTTCCCGCTGGGTCCCTCGTTGTCTAACTGAACACCATAAAGAGCAAAGGAGAACCATCTGTGCGGAATTGCTTGCTCGTCATGTGGCTGAGGGTGACAATTTCTTGTCAATGATTGTTACAGGCGATGAAACATGGGTTCATCACTTCGAGCCTGAAACAAAACGGCAATCAATGGAGTGGCGCCACACCCACTCCCCTACCAAGAAAAAGTTTAAAGCCATACCCTCAGCCGGTAAAGTCATGGTTACAGTCTTCTGGGACGCTGAAGGGGTTATTCTGTTCGATGTCCTTCCCCATGGTCAAACGATCAGCTCTGAAGTGTATTGTGCTACTCTTCAGAAATTGAAGAAACGACTTCAGCGTGTTCGTAGGCACAAAAATCTGAACGAACTTCTCCTTCTTCATGACAACGCAAGACCTCACACAAGTCTTCGCACCCGAGAGGAGCTCACAAAACTTCAGTGGACTGTTCTTCCTCATGCACCCTACAGCCCCGATCTCGCACCGTCGGATTTCCATATGTTTGGCCCAATGAAGGACGCAATCCGTGGGAGGCACTACGCGGATGATGAAGAAATTATTGATGCAGTACGACGTTGGCTCCGACATCGACCAGTGGAATGGTACCGTGCAGGCATACAGGCCCTCATTTCAAGGTGGCGTAAGGCCGTAGCATTGAATGGAGATTACGTTGAAAAATAGTGTTGTGTAGCTAAAAGATTGGGGAATAACCTGGTGTATTTCAATGCTGAATAAAACAACCCCTGTTTCAGAAAAAAAATGTGTTGCATTACTTATTGAACTGCCCTCGTAGAATGTCGTATGTGACTTTTGGGTGGTAGACGCTGAGGGGTAGAATCAGCCGTTCAGCCGAAAAGGATTTTCTTCTTCCACGCACAGTGGTCCCTTCCCGCGCGGTGTCTGAAATTTAGCGGGCTCTTAAGCGCACTTGATGAAGTGCAATGGATGTGCATACTGTGCGATGTCATTTTTGTGTTTTATGATGATGAGAGCAAGATAAGGATGAAATTCAGTTCTGGCCCTTTTCGAATAGCACCGAGGGGCCTGCCGAGCTTAACGTCCTCATTCGACAGACGGATCGCCGTCGACAGCGTCACACGCCCTTAATTCCTGAGACACTGCGAAGAGTTTTGGAATTTAATTCAGTAAAAATTATAAAGGGTACTCGTTATCCCGCGTCTGTGTCTTATTGTTTAGTGAAATGTGGTGCACAAAGGAAGAAACGTATTTCGCAAACTTACACAACATATGAGCTACTTTTTCCTTCGTGATACCTTCTGCATTTTTTCATCACTTATTCTCACAGTGAGCGAGGTGAGGCTCTGGTTAAGTCTCCGGATTTGGATTCGAATGTTTTTACTTCATCATTTTTTTTATGTATGAGAAATATTCATAGAAAATAGTGTATGACATATGCAATAAGTATTTTAACGACTAAAGCTTGCAGTTATACCTAACGGACAATCGCAGGAGGTAATGATAAATCTTTACCACCAGAGAAAGACAAGTCTCCACACACGAGCTCACCGCATGGAAACAGAGTTTACTCAGGCGAAGAGAAACCACCTTCTCGACGAGCCTGCTGAATTACATACGCATTTGTCAGCATCAGACAACATTCAAAACATCTCAGATCATTAGCATAACGAACATGGAATTGTAAGACTTCATGTACACTCCTGGAAATGGAAAAAAGAACACATTGACACCGGTGTGTCAGACCCACCATACTTGCTCCGGACACTGCGAGAGGGCTGTACAAGCAATGATCACACGCACGGCACAGCGGACACACCAGGAACCGCGGTGTTGGCCGTCGAATGGCGCTAGCTGCGCAGCATTTGTGCACCGCCGCCGTCAGTGTCAGCCAGTTTGCCGTGGCATACGGAACTCCATCGCAGTCTTTAACACTGGTAGCATGCCGCGACAGCGTGGACGTGAACCGTATGTGCAGTTGACGGACTTTGAGCGAGGGCGTATAGTGGGACCGGACCGCAGCGACGCACGGATGCACGCCAAGACCGTAGGATCGTACGCAGTGCCGTAGGGGACCGCACCGCCACTTCCCAGCAAATTAGGGACACTGTTGCTCCTGGGGTATCGGCGAGGACCATTCGCAACCGTCTCCATGAAGCTGCGCTACGGTCCCGCACACCGTTAGGCCGTCTTCCGCTCACGCCCCAACATCGTGCAGCCCGCCTCCAGTGGTGTCGCGACAGGCGTGAATGGAGGGACGAATGGAGACGTGTCGTCTTCAGCGATGAGAGTCGCTTCTGCCTTGGTGCCAATGATGGTCGTATGCGTGTTTGGCGCCGTGCAGGTGAGCGCCACAATCAGGACTGCATACGACCGAGGCACACAGGGCCAACACCCGGCATCATGGTGTGGGGAGCGATCTCCTACACTGGCCGTACACCACTGGTGATCGTCGAGGGGACACTGAATAGTGCACGGTACATCCAAACCGTCATCGAACCCATCGTTCTACCATTCCTAGACCGGCAAGGGAACTTGCTGTTCCAACAGGACAATGCACGTCCGCATGTATCCCGTGCCACCCAACGTGCTCTAGAAGGTGTAAGTCAACTACCCTGACCAGCAAGATCTCCGGATCTGTCCCCCATTGAGCATGTTTGGGACTGGATGAAGCGTCGTTTCACGCGGTCTGCACGACCAGCACGAACGCTGGTCCAACTGAGGCGCCAGGTGGAAATGGCAATGCAAGCCGTTCCACAGGACTACATCCAGCATCTCTACGATCGTCTCCATGGGAGAATAGCAGCCTGCATTGCTGCGAAAGGTCGATATACACTGTACTAGTGCCGACATTGTGCATGCTCTGTTGCCTGTGTCTATGTGCCTGTGGTTCTTTCAGTGTGATCATGTGATGTATCTGACCCCAGGAATGTGTCAATAAAGTTTCCCCTTCCTGGGACAATGAATTCACGGTGTTCTTATTTCAATTTCCAGGAGTGTATAAATAAAGTAATTGAGACATTTGTGGTAAGATCGTATGGGACCAAACTGCTGAGATCATCGCTCCCTAAGCTTACACACTACTTAATCTAACTTAAACTACGCTAAGGACACACAGACACCCATGCTCGAGCGAGGACTCGAACCTCCGACCTCCGACGGGGGGGGGGGGGGGGACGGCGCGGATCGTGACAAGGAGCCAGAGACGGCGCGGTAACTCCACGCGGCTGTGAGAGTTTCAGTAGCTCTGTCGTAAAGATTTTAGCGAGCAAGTATGGACCAGTCGCAGTAAGATCTGCGTAGGGAATGTGGCCCCCAGTAACTGTGTTTCGAATCTTTGGCAGCCGAAACACCAGAACAAGAATTAAAAATACCCTGGATGCACCCCTGAGAAAAAGATGGAATATTCGATCCGCCGGGAAAACTCCAAGAAAGACAATGGATGTTCCGTTTAGGCCTTCTGAAGGAGCCAGCTATCAGGCCGCATTTATATGTCGCTACGTTGAGAACGTAGGTTGCAAGTGCTGCTCTGAGATGAAGACACCATGCAGAATCACTTGCCCATGGTTGGACACAATTCAAAAGCACAGGCAAATCACACGCTGGTAGGGCACAGGGCACGGGAATTGGCTTACTGCACACTTTGACAGTATGAGAGATATCAAGCAACAAGAGACGATGTTGGTAAGAGGTAAACTTATAGAAGAAATGCAGGTAGAGGAAGAAGGAAGAAGAAGAAGAAGAAACAGTATCAACAAGTAGCGTCCGAATCCTGGTAATAGACGAAGTTTCTTGTTGTAAGGGTGACACAGGGGAGACGGACGGTTTTTAAGGAAATAATACTCAGCCAACTTTAAAATTAATGCATGTTTATTTACACAAAATCAAAGCTCATTATTTGCCATTTTAGTTAACAAAGTTATTTGTGAAAACTAATGTCGTCAAGGTGATGTCCATCATTTCGAATGCAGGACTCAAGTCTCTTCTCAAAATCCTCCATCACATGGACTAAAATCTCTGCAGGGATAGCAGCAATTTCTTGAATGATTGCATTCTTCAACTCGTCCAGATTTCGTGGTTTGTGGTTATAGACACAGTTCTTAAGGAACCCCCACAGAAAAAATTCACATACTGACAAGTCGGGACACGTTGGAGGCAAAGGAACATTGTCAAAACGTGAGATAATCCGACCAGGAAACATGCGCCTAAGAACTGTCATTGAAGTGTTTGCGGTGTGCGACTTTGCCCCATCCTGCTGGAACCAGTCGTCTTCTTAGTTCCGGTTTCGAGAATGTTTCAAGCACACCAATGTAATGAACCGAATTAACAGTAACTGTGGCCCCGTTCTCTTCAAAAAAATAAGGTTCCATAATGCCACCAGAGCCAAGAGCGCACCTGACCGTTACTTCTTCTGAGTGTAGAGGACGCTAGTGGATAAGGTGTGGAAAACGGGCTTCATCGTTCATCAATAAAATTTCATTTTCATTCGATCCCAAATGCACTTGCATTCTGTAAGCGAAATCTTCTCGTACAGCAAAATCAGTTTCCTTAAGTCGTTGGACAATGAGCATTTTGTAGGGATGGAATTTTAATTGTTTATGCAAAATTCGTCTAACCGATTCACGATTGATTCGTAACTCACTAGCTTGAGGTCTAGCTGACCATCCTGGACTTCTGACTGCCCTTTCAACATTTTCTGGTGTCGTTACTCTGCGTCTCGGGCCAGGATGCTTCTTATCCAGTATGTTTCCAGTTGATCAGAAGTTTTCCATCCATCTGAGGATTGTGTTACGGCTCGGAACAGCTCCATGTCGACCGACATTAAACCGCGCACGTAACAATTGCTGCATAGCAATAATAGACTCATCACTTTTCACTAAACTGTCATAAACAAACACTAGACGTTGCAAGTCCCACTGCTCCATAATGACTGAGTAAATGAAATGGCGTCTTGTGTGGATCAGGACTATCCCCACCACGACCACCTCCCACCAGCGCGCCCCCAGTACTACGCAGTTCAAAACCGTCCGTCTCTCGTGTGTCACCCTGTATTTTGTCCTACTTTCAGTTCTAAATCATACCTACACCGACTACTTTACTTACGGTCGCCGCCTTTCCAACAGTCCAGCCTCACTCGTAAATTTAGGGTAGACCTCGTATATCATGGGGATTTGTGCTTTGACGTTCTGGGCTTACGTCTCAACATCGTTATTTTTTGAATGTTCGCAAATTTTTTGATATTGTAGCATATTTTATAACAGCTTGACATTTACAGAAATATCGCATTACTCCTACGTATTGCAACTCGCACCTGAGATAGGTTAGTAAAAGATCTGGCACCTAGTATTTTGATATTTTCGATACCCGCTATTTCAATGCTTCACAAGTGTTTCATTACTTTTTATCTATTGGGAATGAGCCATCTTTTCCGGCAGCAGCTGCATCCTAACTACGCTCTCCCATTATTTCTACATAGGTGTAGGGTTTGATTTTCAGAAGTGGCTTTCATCGCAGATTTTGATTTTGTTATTTTATTGCTGTGTCTGGATTTCAACAGCATTTCTTTACTTCTCCTTACTGCTAGGTGCTTTCCAAGTATCGGGTTTGATCTTCCTTTATATGGCAATTTTGTTCAAAATTGGGTACCTACATAAGTTTCTGATGTCGTGATGTCGAGAGCTATAGCTATAGCTAATCTCCCCCACACATCCACAATATTCTCATTCATATCCACAAGTCTCTATGCCTCAATCAGCTGAAAGCACAGGAGTTCCAGTTCATTCGATGACGAACATTTCCACAATATCGTAGGTGAATAGTGTTATTCATATCATCTTTCCTTTTTTCCTCTTTCTTCAATATCGTCAGTGTACCTCACCTGATTCCCACACTTTTTCGCACCTCTCACGTATTGAGGAATGGACAGTTACTTTCCTTATCCGAGTTTGACTGCATGTTGCCGGTGTTTCGCAGTTCCGATTCCCAGGCCAACTACCTAAGTTCACGGCAGTTGTTCAGAAACACGACCCCCCCAAACAAGAGTAACTAAAGATTCAAAATCAGTCATCCTTACTGATTGTATACTTTCTTTGTTAAATCGGTGTAACTGTTGCTGCACATGATACAGTGACGAACCGAAACAGTATGACCACACGTTTTATAGGTTAGTGTACCACTTCTCAAACATAATACAACATAAATTCTGCTTGGCATAGATTCTACAAGTCCTTGACAGGATTTCAGAAGTATGTGATATCAGATGTCTACGCACAGATCAAGCAATTCCCGCACATTACGGGGTGATGGTTTACCGGCACGCAGCTGTGCGAACTAACGTCCCACAGATGTTCGGGCTCACATGCGGTTCCGCTTCATCGAAATTTCTTGGCTCAAACTCGTCTATGAGTTCAACCGCACGTGTCACATTACACGCCCTAAATTAGACACTTTGGTTAAATTGTCTGACTGATGGCAAGTTTGCGAAATGCAAAGTTGCAAAGTTAATATAATAACAGTTAAGTAATATCGGGAACTAAATGAACGACCCATAAATGATGTAGGCCACACAGTTGAGATTTGCTGAAAATAATGTTTATTCAGAAAGCAAACCAATAGCGAAAGTAGTCGTATTTAGAGTTACTGTTACACTCGAGCGCATATCCATTTGACACAGTTCGATCATTCACAATCTCATCGCGAAATACAAGTATAATATTCCAACTCGTCATCTTCCCGGGAAGTTAGAGTCACACCAGGCGCGCGGCTGCTCACCGTTCAGAGACTAAGTCCCGCGATAGCACACAACGCGAAATTTTCTAAGTCTTTGCGATTCCTAGTTACCTAAAGACCGACAGACCTCTTTCGCGTCTTCCTTAGCACTGTTCTCTGTCCGTCCCCGGCCGCGTTTTTCCGCGCGCCGAACATCCTCGCTCAACTGACAAGGGCAGTTTTCTTTCCTGAAGCCGTCCATCTGATTGGCTACAGCGTATTCTACAATATTTTACATTGTAACATATTTAAATAATAAAAGCTTGACCACTTTCACGTTCTAAATAAAGTAATATCCATTACATAACAAATGTTAAATTCTTTTACATAAAACCAATAAAATTTCCTTCTTAACTTTGAATGTCACGGCCAATAGCCTTGCACCACTGTGCTTTGTGATAAATAAATAAATAAAGAACAAATGTAACTATTATGCACTAAACTTTACAACAAACATTATGTTACCTAATGATTCAATAAGGTGTCATGCTGTCATCGTTCAATGTATTTTGTGTGGAGGAAAAGATGATCTGATAGTTAACTGAAAGTACTGATAATTTTAAATTTACTATATCTCTTAAACAAATAAAGCTAGATACTTGATATTTACAATATTTATTATTTCAATGATGCCCTTTTATATGACATGTCGATCGTTAAGATCGACCAAAGCGTTCAGACTTAAGCATTCAGGTCTTTGTTACAAAACTTGTTAATTTCACTTTAAAAAAATGGTTCAAATGGCTCTGAGCACTATGGGACTCAACTTCCGAGGTCATTAGTCCCCTAGAACTTAGAACTAGTTAAACCTAACTAACCTAAGGACATCACACACATCCATGCCCGAGGCAGGATTCGAACCTGCGACCGTAGCGGCCTCGCGGTTCCAGACTGCAGCGCCTATAACCGCACGGCTACTTCGGCCGGCATTTCACTTTAACTGTAAATTATAAACTATTATAGATATGATCAATTTTCAAGTTTTGTTGTGTTCACCATGAAAATTTATGGAGGATAGCAGATTAAAATTGCTGTGGCTTGATTCCCTGCATTACTACAGAGTTAAATAGTTTTCATAAATGTTTCCCTTTATGGCCAATCTTAGGTCCGCCATATTTAACACTGCTACGTCTCCTCGGCCACAAAGGCTCCTACTGAGTTTCCCTATGACGTAGGTTCTCGTCTGTCTCACTCGCACACTACAGCGCTTAGTCCTCAATGGAAAATAGACACCTGTGAATTTCCCTATCTCCTGGGCAAATCTGCGCCCTTTGTGGCACACGGTCTTCGACGACATGGTGGGTTTCACAGTTCCTGGAGGCTGACTCTTTCGGCCATATATTTAAATGAGAGCGGAGCCGGCCGGAGTGGCCGAGCAGTTCTAGGCGCTACAGTCTGGAACCGCACGACCGCTACGGTCGCAGGTTCGAATCGTGTCTCGGGCATGGATGTGTGTGATGTCCTTAGGTTAGTTAGGTTTAAGTAGTTCTAAGTTCTAGGGGACTGATGACCTCAGAAGTTAAGTCCCATTGTGCTCAGAGCCATTTGAACCATTTGAGAGCGGAATACTCGTTAACTCACAGCTGGCACCCAATACATGTTCCAACGGGTACAGGTCATGAACAGTTACTGGCCAAGACATCAATGTCAGTTCACTGTACATCGTGTGACAACAAACCGAAACAACCTCGGGCTCGCACAAGCCGGTCTGACGACATGATCGAGAAAGTGGAGAGAATTGTTTTGGGGGATCGCCTCCAGAGTTGGCATTTCTGTGGGTTCTGTGCACACAATTCTGCATGACGACCTGAAAATGCGAAAAGTGTCATCCAGGTGGGTGCCACGAATGCTGACGGACGACCACACGGCTGCCCGTGTGGCATGTTGCCAAGCAATGTTGACGCTCAACGACAGCATGAATGGGACTTTCTTTTCGTCGGTTGTGACAATGGATGAGACGTGGATGCCATTTTTCAATCCAGAAACAAAGCGCCAGTCAGCTCAATGGAAGCACACAGATTCACCGCCACCAAAAAAATTTCGGGTAACCGCCAGTACTGAAAAAATGATGGTGTCCATGTTCTGGGACATTGCGTTCCAAAGGGAACTACGGTAACAGGTGCTTCCTACGAAAATGTTTTGAAGAACAAATTCCTTCCTGCACTGCAACAAAAACGTCCGGGAAGGGCTGCGCGTGTGCTGTTTCACCAAGACAACGCACCCGCACATCGAGCTAACGTTACGCAACAGTTTCTCAGTGATAACAACTTTGAAGTGATTCCTCATGCTCCCTACTCACCTGACCTGGCTCCTAGTGACTTTTGGCTTTTTCCAAGAATGAAAGACACTCTCCGTGGCCGCACATTCACCAGCCGTGCTGCTATTGCCTCAGCGATTTTCCAGTGGTCAAAACAGACTCCTAAAGAAGCCTTCGCCGCTGCCATGGAATCATGGCGTCAGCGTTGTGAAAAATGTGTACGTCTGCAGGGCGATTACGTCGAGAAGTAACGCCAGTTTCATCGATTTCGGGTGAGTAGTTAATTAGAAAAAAAATCGGAGGCCTTAGAACTTGAATGCACCTCGTAATGCCCCAAAGCCACTGTAGCACGAATCTGATCTTGCAACACAGCTGGAAGACATCATCCGCATAGGAGTAGACTTCAAGCATGAAGCGAAGCAAGTGGTCAGGAATAACGTTCACGCGGTTCACTACTGTTATGACGCCTTAGATCACCACCACAGATCCCATGGAAGCCCAACTCAGTGTACTCCACAGCACAATTCTAACCTCAGCGGGCTGCATCTGTGGCGCGGTGCATGTTTCGTGCAGCCATTCGCCTGGATGGTGGCGTGTAAGCACCCAACCACGGATCTGATGTAAAAAGAAATGCGATTCATTAGGCAGGTGACACTTTTCTGTAGATCTACGGTGAAAACTTAGAGACGCTGTACCCACTGTAACCACAACTGGCGGTGTCGTTGAGTCAACACAGGATCACATAGGTTTGTGTGATGTGGAACTCTTTATTCAACAGTAGCCTTTGAGTGCTGTGCACCGAACCAAGTGTGCCAGCACCAGCACTGTAGCCGCGCAGGATTAGCCGAGCGGTCTAAGGCGCTCCAGTGATGGACTGTGCGACTGGTCCCGGCGCAGGTTCGAGCCCTCCCTCGGGCATGGGTGTGTGTGTTTGTCCTTAGGATAATTTACGTTAAGTAGTGTGTAAGCGTAGCGACTGATGACCTTAGCGGTTAAGTCCCATAAGATTTCACACACATTTGAACATTTTTTTGAACTAGCACTGTACTTTTCCGTCAGATCTTCCGCAGATCGCTGCCAATCCTGGATTAAACAGCGGGGATCCTACAACATCTACTTTTTCTGATGAGACGCGGTGGTCCAGTACCATATGGCCTCTTCTTTATTTCACCATCCTTCAGGCACTTTCCATAGGTGCTCAAGACAGTAGTACGCCAACTTTCGACTAGAATCGTCGTTTCAGAGATTCACGTTTCTAGCCACAGCGCCACAACAACTTTCCCTTTATCAAAACCGCTTATATCAGTGGATATCCGCATTTACGGCTATAACGACTGCTCATTCGTCTCTCTTCCGCTTACATTCTTTCGCTGCTGCGCTACGTGCCCACAGCACCAGCAGAAGGCATCCAACCTTACGGAGGGCAGTGGTCGTAGTGTTTCGACTCATCAGTGTATTCTCCGAAGTGTGCATTTCTCATCAATTTGAAGGCTGCCCAACTGGCCTCGCCTATTCGCCAGTGAGTGAGCATTTGACCTTTCCTTCAGCAGGGTCCGAGCAGGCACACGTGTTCAGGGGTTTCCTAGTTGTAGGGAGCTTCAACTTCAGGCGCGTTGTGGAGCCCCTTAGAAAGAGAGCGTCCTGGGCCCTGTTGACTTGGTGCATCTGCCAAAGGCCTCATCCGAGATGTCGAGGCGGCCTTGCCTGCGGTTATCGAGTGTGCAAGTTGTGGCCCATGTCAGTACCGATGATGCCTGCCGCATGAGTTCTCAGACCATACTCAGTTCGTACAGGCGGCTGGCGGAGGCGGTGAAGGCTGCTGGCCTCGTGAACGTGGGTCAAACAGAAATCGCAATTTGAAACATTGTTTACAGAGTCGATGGGGGGTCCTTTCGTTTGAAGCCGTGTCGATTCTGTGATGGTCTTGGCTGCAGATTTCTGGACTTGTGTTATCGGGTGGGGTATTGCAGGACAGCCCTCGATACGCCAGGGGTGCACTACACAAAAGGGAGCAGCTACTCGGGTAACAGAATACTTGCGGAGGGCACAGATTCAGAGTTAGGATACCTCGACTGCTAAAATTTGGAAGTATTCTTAACATATCTCCCGAATTTACTGCCTTCGAGGCAGGTTCTCGCATTCAGGTTATTCTTGGGACAGGGAGCAGGCTGAAACCGAAAGTTGAAAGCTCTGAGACTGATTGGCGACTCCATGGAGTGCTGTGTGCACAACGACCATATATGTGAAATTAGAAGGAAGGTCAGCATTGGCCGTAATATTAATGGTTTATTGACAGCAAAATCGATTTTCAATCACATAGAGATCGTATTCAGTGGTGTGGTGTACAAATTAAACTCATAGGCACTGGTATCAAGTTATTATCAGTAACCAAATCTAAGAAACGATCACAATAACTGAAGCCCAGTTATTGACTGAAGCTTCAGTTATTGTGATCGTTTCTTAGCTTTGGTTACTGATAATAACTTGATAACAGTGCGTATGAGTTTAATCTGTACACCACAGCAGTGAAGATGATCACTACGTGACTGAAAATCGATTTTGCTATCAATGAACTATCAATATTACGGCCAACGCTGACCTTCCTTCTAAGCTCTGAGATGTTTAGCGACTCATGAAATGAGTATCGGAAAGACAAATTATACGTCAAAGGAATGGCAGCGTTCATTGCAGTTGATAAAGGTACTGTACCTGTTGAGATTGAAGTTGGAGCTGAGTGTGACAATGAAGTTATCTTGTAATGTATAAAAGGTCTAGAGAAACCAAACTAACTGTTGGATGTTTCTATTGGTCACCCGATTCTGCTGCGGCAGATCTAGTGTGATTTAAAGAAGTCTACGGTCAGTAGCGCGTAAATACCGAGATCATATAATTCTAGTTGGAGGCAACTTTAACGCACCGAGTATAGAGTGGAACGTCTATGGATTCATTGCAGGGGGTACAAACAAACGTTTTTGACAAGTACTTTTGATCAAATTTTCCGAAAATCGTATTGAGTAGCTAGTTCGGTAGTTCATACGCAATGGAAAGTCCTCAGACCTTGTAGTTACAAACAGGCCGGACCTTATCGATGATGTCAGTACAGAGACGGCTTTTACTGATCATGATATCATCATCGCGACTAAGGTCACGAAAGGTAATAAATCAGTCAAGAAGGCCAGGGGGAATGTTTCTGGTACAAAGAGCAGGTAAGCAGTTGTTAGCATTTAACACAGACAATGATTTGACCTCACTTCGTTCTAGGATGAGGGATGCAGAGCTATTATGGGCAAAGTTTAAAAAGATTGTACATCGTGGTCTGGAGAAGTATGTGCCTGGTAAATGGATTAAGGACGGAAAAGACGCATCGTTATTTAACAACGAAATTCGGAAAATTGTGAGGATGCGAAGGATTTTGGACTCTCGGTTCGAAAGAGAATGCCCAAATGAAGCCAGAAAAAGGTTAACGGAGATTCGCGCGTTTTTGAAAAGATCTATGCGCGAAGCGTGCAACTACCGCTGTGATACCTTAGCAAAAGTTCTGGCCGAGAACCCGAGAAAATTATGGCCCTTTGTAGAATCGCAGGTCTAATACTTCCATCCAGTCACACGTTGCGCAGTCTGTTGTGGCAGATGAAGATAGCAGAACGAAAGCCGAAGGTTTAAATTTCACTTTTCAGAAATTGTTCACGCTGGAGAATCGTACAAACATACCATCGTTTGATCATCGAACACACTCCAATATGGATGGAATAGTAGTAAGCACGTATAGCACAAAGAAACAACTAAAAAATGTCGTGTGGCAAGGGCCTCCCGTCAGGTAGACCGCTCGCCGGGTGCAAGTCTTTCGATTTGACGCCACTTCGGCGACTTGCGCGTCCATGGGGATGAAATGATGATGATTAGGACAACACAACAACCAGTCCCTGAGCGGAGAAAATCTCCGACCCAGCCGGGAATCGAACCCCGACCCTTAGGATTGACATTCTGTCCCACTGACCACTCAACTACCGGGGGCGGACAAAGGAACAACTGAAAGAGTTTCAAAGAAATAAGTCGGAAGCTCATGATGATGTCCATTTTCGGCAATGGTACCTTGCTTAGTTTGAATTTATCACGAGTCACAGGAAAAAAGCGCAGGTGACTGCTGTGTATAAGAAGGGTAAAGGGATGGACCCACAAAATTACACCCGGCCGCGGCGGCCGAGCGGTTCTAGGCGCTTCAGTCTGGACCGTGCGAGTGCTACGGTCGCACGTTCGAATTCTGCTTCGGGCATGAATGTGTGTGATGTCCTTAGGTTAGTTACGTTTAAGTAGTTCTAAGTTCTAGGGGACTGATGACCTCTGATGTTGTCTCAAAGTGCTCAGAGCCATTTGAACCACAAAATTACAGGGTAATTTTCTTAACATTGGTTTGCTGCAGAATTCTCGAACCTAGCCTTAGTCTGAATATCACTAATTTTCTTGATACCAAGGAGCATATGTCTACCAATTAGCACGGTTTTACAAAAGTACTGCTTGTGCGAAACTGAGCTTGCTTTCTTCTCACGTGATGTACTGCAAACGATGGATGGAGGACAACAGACAGATTCCATATTTCTAGATTTCTGTAAAGCATTTGACATGGTACCCCAATGAAGATTGTTAACGAAGGTAATAGCATATGGAATAGATTCCCAGCTATGTGAATGTCTCGAAGATATTGTAGTGGCAACATCTGCCACCGAATGTATCAGGATGACCAAATGTAGCGGGAAGAGGTAGAATGCACCGAATTAAGACCCATCCAAGCTTTTCCACGTGATTTATTGTTTCTAACTACAGTACCGTATTCCCCTCGGTCTGCATCACCGGGTCCCGCAATGCTGAGGACACCACTTCACTGTCTGCGAAACGGCTTGGTGTGGAATGGCGGCCTCAGCGACCTGTGCACACACTCTGTGTCGGCCTTGTACACCAGCGGAGTTGTGCTGTCGTCAGGATGCTGGCAGCTGACTCAGCGGTCTGCGTCCCTGCCGACTCAGCGCCACTCGGTGTGAGCTGCAGGTGGCCAGCTGCGTGCTTCTCGCCGGTGTGGCTGAGATCGTGGTGACCCTCAGGATGCCTCAGGCGTGTGTTGGAAGCCAGGACAACTGTCTGCGGTAGAGAGCCGTCGAGTTACCCGCCGCTGGCTGGATACGGACCCCGCATTGGCCTCAGAGGGTCGAACCAGCGACCTGCCGTGGACTGGAATGCTGGTGCCCTATCTGCTGCTGCATGTAGCTGGTGGTGTGACATTCCCCTCCATCCAGGAGAGCTGCCACACTTGAATGAATCTCGTTAGAAACCCGCGCCTATTTATGCGTGGCTTAGTGTCTCTGTTTTGCCATACGCGCTGGTTCACGTCACCTGCTCATAACACGCTAGGTTGGCCCGTCGGCCCCCTCTGTCTGTGATTTGCGACATGCAAAACTGCTACATATACTCTTTCAGCAATTTGACGGCCCTGTGGCCTCTGTTCTACTTTGCAATAGTTGGTATGCGTAGCTCACTGCAATCTGGACTGCACCTGGCGGTAACTTGTGCTCAGAATATTGCACAAAACTAACTTTCTCTGTCCTAAACGTTGGTGCCGCTACAGTATTTTAAATAAAAACCGGGTATGTTTTCCTCGATGGCAAGTTCCCCAGGGAACTGTGATAGGCCCGCTATTATTTTTTATATACATAAAAGGTATTGCGGGCACGGTGGGCAGCAAATCAGCTGTAGTTTGTTGGTGGTGCTGTTGTGTACGGGAAGGTGTCAAAGTCGAATGACTGTAGGAAGGTACAAGACGATTAGACAAAATTTCTAGTTGGCATGACGAATAGCCGCTAGCTCTAAATGCGGAAACAATGCAAAATGAGTTGGAAGAACAAACCTGTAACGTTCGGGTGCAGCATTACTAGTGTTCTGTCTGACACAGTCAAGTCGTTTAAATATCTGGGCAACGATATGAAATGGAATGGACATGTAAAGTTTGTGATTGGGGAAGACGAATGGTCGACTTAGATTTATTGAGAGAATTTACAGAAAATGTGGTTAATCTCTAAAGCAGGACGCATTTAGGTCGCCAGTTCGACATATTCTTGACTACTGCTGAGTGTTTGGCATCCGCACCAGGTCAGATTGAAGGAAGAGATCTAAGCAATTGAAAAGCTGTTGCTAGATTTGTTACCTGTAGATTAGAACACCACGCGAGTGTAACGGAGATGCTACGGGGTACCAAATGGGAATCTCTGACGGGAAGGCGACGTTCTTTACAAGGAACACCATTGAGAAAATTTAGAGAACCAGAGTGTGAAGCTGACTGGAGAGCGATCATCCTGCCGTCAACATACATTTCGCGTAAGGACCACGAAGAACAGATACGAGATATTAGGGCTTGTGCGGAGGGATATAGAGAGTTGTATTTTCCTTGCTCTATTTGCGAGTTGAACATGAAAGGAAATGTCTGTGTTAGTAGTGGTACAGCGTATCGTCCGCCATGCGCCGCACAGTGGCATGCGTAGTATGTATGTACACGTAGGTCACTCGTAAACGAATATTCTCCAACATTTCCTCGTATTCTGAAATCTAAAGTAAAATTTTGGTAACCGATCAGACTAAAACTTCTAAGATATTTTGGTCGTACATAAAGTTATGTTCAAATGTGTGTGAAATCTTATGGGACTGAACTGCTAAGGTCATCAGTCCCTAAGCTTAACACTACTTAACCCAAATCATCCTAAGGACAAACACACGCAGACCCATGCCCGAGGGAGGACTCGAACCTCCGCCGGGACCAACCGCACAGTCCATGACTGCAGCGCCTTAGAACGCTCGGCTAATCCCGCGTGGCACATAAAGTTAGTATGCAGTTCTAAATCTTCTATTCTTAACTCAGTGACCATTTAGGTAGGTACCGAAACGAAAGAGATCAAACAGGAGACCGAAATACTGAATTTGTTGTCCGAAAATTCATTTCCGTTAGCTACAGTACTTGTTGCATAGATCATATTCATGATAAACATTATGATGTAGAACTTGCAAACAGAACAAACATAAGACTACTCTGTAATTCGCACAAGTGATTGGCAGATGGTTTATCAAACACTTTCAGACTATTTCTCTACCGTTACACACTCTCATAGAACATGGATATAACGAACAATTAAATTTTTCCGTGTAATTTCTCATTTTTCTTATTTTATCATTATGGTGCCTATGTTGGTGGGAACCAACAACATATTTTCGTATTCACAGGAGAAAGTCAATGATTGAAATTCTGCGAAACGCTCTTGCCGCTATGAAACATGCCTTTGTTTTATTGACTACCATCCAAACTAGCGTATCATGTCTGTGACACTCTCTCCGCCTTCTCGCAATAATACGAAATCAACTGTCCATATTTTGAACTTCCCCTGTCAATCCTATCTGGTAAGGATTACACAATTATTAACAGTACTCCAGAAGGGGACGGACAAGCATACTGTAGGCAGTCTCTTTAGTAGATTTGTTGTAGCCTCTAAATGTTCCGTCGTTAAAACGCAACCTTCGTTTAGCCTTTCGCACAGAATTTTATGTGTGAAAGTTCCAGTTTAAGTTGATCGTCATTGTAATCTCTGCGTATTTATTAGATGAGGATGATTTATTGTGTACCCGAAATTTAACGAGGACCTCATTCTTTTTGTTTTTAAGGCCAGTTGCCACCTCCCGCGTCATACATATGTCTCGCGCACATCATTTTGCAATTTGCTTTGTTCTTCTGATGACTTTACGAGCGATAAACCACTGTATCACCTGCAAACAACCTAACAGGGCTGCTCAAATTGTCTTCTAAATCGTTGACATAGACGGGGAATAGCAGAAGGCCTATAACACTTACTTGCGCGATGCGATGCATCTCATTTGTTTCACTAGACGACTTTCCGTGAATACTAGAAACTTTGACTTCTCTGACTCGAGATTACGGAATCAGTACCACAACTGCGCCGATACTCCACAGGTATTCAATCTGACTGGAAGCCGTTTGTGAGGAATGACGTCAAAAGCCTTCTGGAAACCTCTAAATATGGAATCAATTTGAGATACCCTTCCGATAGCACTCATTACTTCGTGTGAATAAAGGGCCAGTTGCGTTTGACAGAAAGCTTTTATTCTAAATCCTTGCTATGCGTCAACAGATAGTTTTCTTCAAGGTGTTTCATAATATTAGAACACCGTGATCCAAAATCCTGTTGCAAATCGATGTCAGTCATGTGGGTCTACAAATCAGCGGATTACTTCGGTTTCCTTATTTATGTTTTGGTTTGACTTGTGCAGTTTTCCAGCCTTTACGTATGGATCTTTCAGCGAGCTAGCAGTTGCATTTGATTGCTGAATATGGGGCTGTTACATCAGCATACTCCGAAAGGAACGTAATTGGTACACAAAGTAGACCTGAAGACTTGCGTCTATTAAGTGACTTCGTTGCTTCGTTACAGCGAGGGTTTCTGCTTCTTACTGCACGTTCTTTCGTGAAAGAATTTCATAAAACTATTTAGTGAGTCCGCTTTACTGGTCCTCTCAGCGGTAATATTACCGCAATGGAAGTATTGATTGAGTCTTGTCGTTTTGTACGTGGTGTAACAAGAAGGTAGGACAAAACATTAAGGAAACATTTCTCACACTCAGGGAAACGCTTTGTTTCCATGTTACAGCTGACTTTATACTTCTCTTCATAATCGCAGTAGTCATGGAAACAGAACGTACAAGTCATACATGAAAAGTTTTCTTACGTGGTATGTTCAAAACCCTCTTGATTACGTTTGGTAAGAATGTGCGGTAAGTTTTAATTCTTGGTTCACCGCAAAGTTTTGTTTTCTAATAAAAAAGGTAGTGTTGACATGTGATTCATTTCATCGCTTTTGTTGACATGTGACTAACTTGTGTTGACATGCGACGAACGTCATTGGTATACAGTCATCACGCACGTAGCATCAGCTGGTTAGTGTTCATCACGGTCTTGGTTTCCGGTACAGTGTCGTGGATGTGTACTCGAATGCGGCCTTGGCAGGCGCCCTTTTGCTATGAGGATTAGCAGATGGTTATGGTCTTGGCGCTGAAAGTTTCTATAGAGAGATTTCCATAACGACGGTACCCCGAAAGGAGGACGGTTGAAGCATGGTACTTAAGGAGCATGTGGCTTTCAAGTCTACCACTTGCGACTGGGAGAGGTCTAGATGGACGATGGCGCCCTACTTGAAGGAGAAACTTCTTCGTGCAGTTTAGAACCCCAGTGACAGCGGTAGGCAATTAGCTGCAATAAGTAATGTTGACCACATGACTGTCTGGAGAGTGCTACATAAGAATCTGCCGTATCCGTACCATGTAGACCGTGTGCAGGCTTTATCATCAGCTGATTTTCCTCAACGGGTATACTTCTGCGAACGGTTCATTCAACAATGCGACAATCTTGAATTTAGTACAAATGTACCGTTCACGGAAGAGGCTTCTTTTAAACGTGATCAGATTGTAAAATTTCGCAAACAGAACATATGGGCTGTCGAGAATCCTTACGAAATTGTACTATCACTTCATCAACAAACACTGTCTGTTAGTGTCTAGGCCGGCATACTTGGTGACTGTTAAGAACTCGTATTCTTCCACCCAGAATCAATGGAGAAACTTACAACGTGTTGTTAGACAATACTCTACCTATTGTGCTAGAACATGTGCCTTTACGAGAGCAACGAAACGTGTACTTCGTGCACGATGGAGCTCCTAGTAGTTCAGTGTTAATGTCCGTAGATCTCTAAGTAAGAGTGCGTGACGGATGGATATGTAGAGGTGGGCAGTTTTTTTGCCCTCCATGCTATCCTAATCCAAACCCACTAGATTTTTATTTGTGGGCTATTTGAAAGCTCTTGTGTACAGAAACCCAGTACACGATGTACAGTTTCTTCGTGCCTTTATGTGGAAGTCTATGAAACAATGCGCAGTTTTCCGTGGTACATCAGCACATCAGGGACTCTATGGGACGGCGGCCTGATCCATGTACACTCCTGGAAATGGAAAAAAGAACACATCGACACCGGTGTGTCAGACCCACCATACTTGCTCCGGACACTGCGAGAGGGCTGTACAAGCAATGATCACACGCACGGCACAGCGGACACACCAGGAACCGCGGTGTTGGCCGTCGAATGGCGCTAGCTGCGCAGCATTTGTGCACCGCCGCCGTCAGTGTCAGCCAGTTTGCCGTGGCGTACGGAGCTCCATCGCAGTCTTTAACACTGGTAGCATGCCGCGACAGCGTGGACGTGAACCGTATGTGCAGCTGACGGACTTTGAGCGAGGGCGTATAGTGGGCATGCGGGAGGCCGGGTGGACGTACCGCCGAATTGCTCAACACGTGGGGCGTGAGGTCTCCACAGTACATCGATGTTGTCGCCAGTGGTCGGCGGAAGGTGCACGTGCCCGTCGACCTGGGACCGGACCGCAGCGACGCACGGATGCACACCAAGACCGTAGGATCCTACGCAGTGCCGTAGGGGACCGCACCGCCACTTCCCAGCAAATTAGGGACACTGTTGCTCCTGGGGTATCGGCGAGGACCATTCGCAACCGTCTCCATGAAGCTGGGCTACGGTCCCGCACACCGTTAGGCCGTCTTCCGCTCACGCCCCAACATCGTGCAGCCCGCCTCCAGTGGTGTCGCGACAGGCGTGAATGGAGGGACGAATGGAGACGTGTCGTCTTCAGCGATGAGAGTCGCTTCTGCCTTGGTGCCAATGATGGTCGTATGCGTGTTTGGCGCCGTGCAGGTGAGCGCCACAATCAGGACTGCATACGACCGAGGCACACAGGGCCAACACCCGGCATCATGGTGTGGGGAGCGATCTCCTACACTGGCCGTACACCACTGGTGATCGTCGAGGGGACACTGAATAGTGCACGGTACATCCAAACCGTCATCGAACCCATCGTTCTACCATTCCTAGACCGGCAAGGGAACTTGCTGTTCCAACAGGACAATGCACGTCCGCATGTATCCCGTGCCACCCAACGTGCTCTAGAAGGTGTAAGTCAACTACCCTGGCCAGCAAGATCTCCGGATCTGTCCCCCATTGAGCATGTTTGGGACTGGATGAAGCGTCGTCTCACGCGGTCTGCACGTCCAGCACGAACGCTGGTCCAACTGAGGCGCCAGGTGGAAATGGCATGGCAAGCCGTTCCACAGGACTACATCCAGCATCTCTACGATCGTCTCCATGGGAGAATAGCAGCCTGCATTGCTGCGAAAGGTGGATATACACTGTACTAGTGCCGACATTGTGCATGCTCTGTTGCCTGTGTCTATGTGCCTGTGGTTCTGTCAGTGTGATCATGTGATGTATCTGACCCCAGGAATGTGTCAATAAAGTTTCCCCTTCCCGGGACAATGAATTCACGGTGTTCTTATTTCAATTTCCAGGAGTGTATATCTATTAACGGACGGCATTTCGAACATTTCTTTTAGAAAATGTTTTTCATACTCTGCTGATTCGTGTGTATTTTCCGTGATTAATGTGTTGACGAATCGTAGGTACTGAACTGAGCTCTAACATGGAAATAAAGCGTTTCTAGACCTGTGTCCATAGAACATATTTTCTTACTCTACGCGAGAGGAATTGTTACGCCCTCCGGCGCCCGCGAGACGGCATCCCATGGAACGGCGCAGTATCACCGGTTGCATAATCAACATGTGCAGCCGTTCGGCAGAGTTGATAACGATGGCCACTTTAAGAGGGCACCACGTCTGACGCGAACTTCATTGAGACCCCATGCATGGATGCCAATCAACCACCCGAGGACATCAAGTTACGCGGAGAACAAGTGAGAAAGCAGGCTGTTATCACGTCTGGTAGCAGCCAGTCGCTCCTCCAACCAAATTAATGTAACCAACGCCCATGCGTGATGTGAATGTGCAACGATCAATTGCAGATGGCAGGTGGCATCACCAGCAGTGGAGGGTATATAATATGAAGCGTATGGGGGGAGGGGGGAGGCGAATGAGGAAACGGCGCGCTTTATCTCTCATCCAAAACGTGCATGAACCTTGGGTTTCAAGGCAATGGTGGAAGCGTTTACAAATCGAGTAAGACTGTAAACTATTCGCGTGCCGCCGTGGCTAAATTATACTGTGCGTGGAATGGCTTGGAGCAGCATGGGACATAGATGACAGGGGTGACTGATGGCTGAGGAGACAAGTACGGGCGAACACACGTGCAACTGTTGAGCAACTGGCCACTCAGATGAACCAAGGGGCTACTGACAGTGGCTCCTCGACGATCCTTCAGTGAAGTTTGTTGCTCAGGGGTCCTTCGCGACACGCTCCTGATTCATCCGCTCATGCTACTCATCGCCGATGAAGGCTGGAATTAGTACTGCAACTTGACGTCCGCTGGGTGGCGACAACTGGCCTTTACGGGAGCCACGTTTTATGCCCCATCAGACAGATGGTGGTTGGTGTGTATGGCCTTGCAACAATCATCGGTTGGGTTGTAACCTCCCCATTACCAATCGGCCTATCCTGCGTGCGATATAAAATATGACCGTCGATCGCATTTATGCCCAACGGATTTTTGCTAAGTAAACAAGGCTATCTCTCTCGAAGAAGTAATACCGATAAGTGAGAGGAAAGTGTACAATCGACCCTTCTGATGGAAAAGTCTACTAAGAAAATAAAAAGGAATCAAACCGAACAGAGCTATAATCAGGAAAAAAATGAAAGTTATTTTGTGCATTCGCTCACGAACAACAGTGGACAGAAAAGGGGTACTACTGAACATGAATCCAAAAGTTACACTAATGAACGAAAAGGAAATAATTTGCGGTCGCCAGTCCACTACGGCAATTTACATCCAAATTCCGGTAAAAGATGATGGAAAAGAAAAGACATGTATAATTAAACACTGATGTGGCAACTGAAGGTTGTCACTTCTTTTTGACACTAATTTTAAGTAAGTGAGTATGTAATGATAAAGAAAACGGAGAAGTCACTCTTACGTTATGTTTGCCATTAAATTTTGAAGAAAGTAATCGAGTAATGATTTGGAAATATACACTTAAACTGTATGTTAGTACTGAACTTCCTTGCGTGAACAATGACTTTCAGTGACCTCAACATAACGTCATGAAAGAAATTTAGGAAAAAAAAGGCAAACACTTTTTACTTTGCAGTTACTTATTTTGGAAAGTGGATTTCATATTATTGTCTGAAGAACTGAGCCATTTTTACTGACTTGAACAGAATTAAATACTAGAATACGTACCAAACCAAACAGCCATGTGCGCCAAGCTATATGTAAAATAAATAAAACTTCCGCACTCTTTAATTTGTACATTTCATTACATTTGGATTTTTTCAATGATTGATTCTCAAACTAGAAAAATGAAATTGCTGTACCTTAGTCATATACTGAAACCTCTGTTGTGCAACAGTTAATTGAAAATAGACTGAGGCTAAAATTCTAAAACATGAAATTATTCATTAATAAACTGGCTGTAACTATTGAATTTGTTTCTTATGACACTCAGTTAGCATATAAGGGAAAATAAAGGAACAAGGATCCTGCTTGGTAACAATGTCTAGGGCAATGAGGACACAATAAATTTCATCAATCAAATCACAGTCAGTTGTGCTGCTGGGTTAGCCGTTAATACTTTCTACCAATGAACAGTCTTACTTCAGTGCTGTGCATACGGCGAAACTCGGAGACGACGACGAAACTGTGTTGCTGGAACTGCTGCTGTTGTTGAAGACGGTAGCATCTTGTGGAGCCACGGCTGATTACAGGAACGGGCAATCGTAATTAATACAGCCTCTTCCCTCCCGTCCACTGTCCGTACTCCTGCTACTAGACATCTGGCTGGCGAGCGTACATGATGCCGCCGAAAATGGTACTCTCTACTGCGAGAGCGATAACACCACACTTCCGCACACCACAAGCGCTGGAACCCGTCTCTCTCTCTCTCCGCGCGCTCCGCGCAACAACCCCCTAACCAAAGATTTTACAACGCACAAGCATTGCTATTATCGTTGCTAGTCGATGCAATTAACAATTTCTTTGGCTTTTTCACCAGAGCTTATACGTTTCACAGTAAGACACAGATAAATGCAATGAAATGTCAACAGACTTCTACCTAAATTTACACATACTGCGATTCAGTGTCCTTAGTTATTAAAAGGAAGCATATCAATTACAAATATTTACATATAGCGAGGCAAAAAAAATTATATATCGGTAGCAGGTGCCACGCATCCTGCATTTTCAGTGTTACAAGGACCAGGCCAGAGGAGGGTATGTTATGGTCTGAGCATTCCTTGGATGATTTCGTGATTCTGGAAGGCACAATGGATCAACCTAAGTATGCATCTTTACTTAGGGGTCAATGGCCGCCCCTATATGTAGTGTGTCTTTTTCCTCAGTATGATGGCATGTACCAGCAGGACAATACAATATGCCATACAGCTCACAGTGTATATGCATGGTTTGATTCGCACCAGGATGAATTTACCGTACACCCATGGCCTCCATATTTCTCAGATTTAAACCTAACCCAAAATCTGTGGGACCAGCTCGAGAGGGCAGTTCAGGCCATACTTCTTCAAACGTGAAACCTGACGCAGCTGGCCATGGCACTGGAGTCTGCATGGCTTCCAGAATCTCACTGACTCTCGTGTACGTCCTCGCTGGAAATGGAGATTACTGAGACTTTTGACAGGTGGCCACATTAAGGTGATTCTACTAAATCTTAGGGATTACAGTTACAAGTAATCTAAACTGAAACTTTCACATAGATAATGTCGTGGGTAGAGCAAACCGAATACTGCGATTCATTGGCAGAACACTTAGAAGGAGCAACAGGTCTACTAAAGAGAGTGCTTACACCACGCTTGTCCGCCCTATTCTGGAGTATTGACGGATAACATCGAGAACGTTCAGAGAAGGACGGTTCGTTGTATACCACGGTGAAATAGGGGAAATAGTACCACAGACGTGATATGTGAATTGGAGTGGCAATCATTGAAGCAAAGGCGTTTCTCGTTGCGACAGGATCTTCTCATGAAATTTCAATCACCAGTTTTCTCCTCCGATTGCGAAAACATTCTGTTGGCACCATCTACATAGGGAGAAATGATCATCACGATAAAATACGAGAAATCAGGGCTCACATAGAAAAATTTAAGTGCTCGTTTTTCCCAGGCGCCATTCGATAGTGGAAAGGTAGAGAGACAGCTTGAAGGTGGTTCATTGAACCATCTGCCACGCTCTTTACTGTGAATAGCAGAGCAGTCACGTAGATGTAGATGTAGACTGTGTACAGCCTGCGCTGCCAGGCTTCTATAGCCAGTCTACGTGTAACAACAACGACGCTGTACTATTGTACATATAAGTAATTTTTTTCCATCTGATTTTTCGATAAACTTGTGTAATTGATGTTCTGTTCTCAATTTTTTTTTTTTTTGTTTCACGCCATTGTGTTAAGAAAACTGTAAATAAGTTTCAATGTGAATATTAATGTCAAGTAATATTGTAATAGAATTGAAATGTAACAAATATTGAGACTGTTGTAAGATGTTTAAAATTGTAACTGTGCGTCTGGTCCATACGTAGGCAATGTGTTAGGATATGTAGAATGCAAAACCTCGGGTGAATACCCTGTCTGTAAGGGAGCGGTAAAAGGTGGCTGGCAGGCGAGCGCGGGAAAATGCGCACGGGCACTGCACGGCACAACGGGCACTGTAGTAGTTGGACTTTGGCACTGGTTTGAGGAACACCTTCTGGAGCGAGGAGGCTCTCCTGGAAGATATAGCTTCACTGAGCCTCGTGTATGCCGTTCCAACGCCCACACAGTATGGCAAAAATTCCATAGGCACTAAATGGAAAAGTATTACGACGCTAAGAAGAATTAAAGTGGCGATACGTCAAGAACCATAGCTGTGGTTGTATGTGTGCTCTGTGCCTCACCATCTCGCCGCCCGCCAACCGCCGCGTCGATACTAGCAGGTTGAAACTTTTAGTACTGTATTCGTATGGATCAGAGAGTGAACTGTGCAATAATAACCTAAATTTTACCAGAACTTTCCAATCATTTAATTATCCTCACAACTAAACTAGACAGGGTCCTTTCCAAATATTGTGCAACCCGAGAGTCCCGAAATGAAAAATTAAATTTTGTGTTAATAATAATTATTTGCAGACCTAGCTACGTTAGAATGGTGTTTAAAGAAATGTTTTGTTAATGAACCAGTAAATTAATAACGAAGGTCTAACGAAGTTGAAAGATAACTTTAATATTGACATAGTAATGAAGTTTATTATTTAGAGACAGATATAAAGGTATTTAAATGAGCAGTAAATAAGATGAAAAGAGTAGTAACTTACATACTGGAAATCTTGAACGCATAATAAATTCAGTAATCATTTTTTTTTAATACAGCTATCATAACAGTTTCAGGGTACCCCCCCCCCCCCCTTTTATTCATTTGAATTCTGAAGTGTTCTAAATTGGTTTGACCAGGAAAAGTTAAAGTCAATATAAAAGTCAAAATTTATCAGTGTTTTATCTGTATCAAAATTGACATTTTGTGTGTGGCTCGAAAGTGCTATTTCTAGGGTAACCCATGCCCGATTTTAATCAGATTAATAGACAGTATAAAGTTTGTAGTATACATTATAGTGTGATGTTATGTATTCATGGTTTTTCCATATCAGTACAGAACGTAAAACTATCAGTCCAATAGATTTTCTGGTTCTAAAATTCTACTACATTATGCAGTGTTACTACTTGTTGTTTTGCATGAATATATACCAACTTGTAGAGGGAAGAAACTTAGTTAATGCCTAATTAGGCTGGCGACCGTATTATTAACAAATTGGTAGCATCTTCAGAGTTGCGTTTGGTCCATCATGACGTGTAATTGTATTTCGAACTTACTTGACGTATCATTGTTATTACAGAGGGGATGTAAGTCTGATTTGCCACCATTCGGGTACACGCGGTCAATAACTATGCGAAAATCCTTTCTTATAAGGTGAATCCCGCTCACTTACGACAGCACAGGCTTTAACGAGTACTGTGCCAGGGATTACATACGCTCAGCCCACAGCGAGGACAGCTTCTCAGTTGAAGTCCACTCCAAGAAGCCGGCGAGCTACCTTCTGCGACAATAAACAGTGAACGGTGTCACCGGCAATACAGTGGAATTCGAGGGAGCCATTTCGGAATATAACTTGGTAAATATGGACTTGTAACAAGTGTTGCATCGTCAAATTGAGGACTTATATATTACAAATTACCTATTATAGGTCCCAGACTTAAATGTTCCGTTCGAGTGTTCTAATAAACACAGTTATGGTACTTCGATTTTATTTGTGTAGTTGGCTCCAACAATACACTGGCGTAGTCGTATTGATGTGACGTGCTACTGGACAGAAAGCCAACTCGCAACAGAAATGTTTCCTGAACATTTCACCATACCTTTTTGTTGCACACTGTAGGCTACATACGACCAGAGTACGTCTATATCAACATTTACACGACTTTTGCGCAATTCATAATTAAGTGCCCTGCACAGGGTTCATTGAACCATCTTCAAGCTATTTCTCTACATTTCGCTCTCGAACATCGTGCGAGGAAAAACGAACATTTAAATCTTTCCGCACGGTTGTGATATCTCTGATTTTATCATGCTGGTGACTTCTCCCAGTGTAGGGGGGCGCCAGAAAAATATTTTCTTATTAGTAGGAGAAGATCCTGCCACAACGAAAACCGTCTGTGTTTTAATGACTGCCACCTCAATTTTCATGTAATACCCAATAATAAAATCATCTAAAATGTTTCAAAGGCCATAAAAATGTATAGGATTCAGCCAACGTGGGAAATATAGTGTTTGTTGGCGCATGTCCACATAATATAATTTCTTCTACGTGTGTAGGGCGTGTTTGAAAGTTTGCCAGTAACAGAATTCGGCACTAACAAAAAGTTACTCTGTATGGCACAATGAAAAGTTCTCTGCAACGTAGATGTCTGTTTTATGAACAAAACACATTCTATATCACGTAATTTTTATTGTTAAATCCTGTTTCAGCCAGATATGGACACCTGGTGGGCGTCTGTGCTGCGAGGACGTCCAGGACCTCGTCTACGTGTGTGAGAATTTTTTTCTTGTGACTACTAGTATCAGCACCGTACACCAAGTGACGTAGCACGTCCAACGTCTTTGACAGTTCTCCGAAAGGACCACCCCGCCACTCAGAAGGCCTCGATTTGACCCCTTGCAAACTCGCTCAGTTGGCAGTAGGCAGCACGAATTTGTCTCCTTGACATGGTTGCCTGCTTGCTTCACACGTTTGCACCACACTGACAAGGGGAGGCCGCCAATTGTGAAATTCAGATTCGATTCATACTGCGCATAATAAAAGCTCGTGGCCAGAGGTGTAATGTGGCAAAGCACCAAGATGCACTTCTCAGCCGTTGTCGAGAAAATCGACAGTTAAAAGAAACCGTTGCGGTGAAATACTCTCTACGATTAGTAATTTTCGGCAGCGTGGTGGTGCAGCGGTAAGCGCTCAGGTTCGTAATCCGAAGGTCGCCGGATCGAATCTCGCTCCATGCAACTCCATAACATATATATAAAATTCCCGGCAATCAGTTGCAACAAATATGCATACAATAAGTTGTTGAAAGTCGTTTGTCGTGGAAAAACTGGCGACTTCGAACATAATTATGTTTTCCGCAAACAAAGTTGTATTTCACAAATGTTATTAATTGTCTTCGTAATGTTAACCACGTATAGTTAACGGAAGACGTAGAAACGAATACGTATAGCGTAACTCAAACTTTCGAATTAGAATAGAGACCCCACGAACACAAACTTGCTGTGGCAGGTATGAAATATAAACTCCGTTACTCGCTCGTTACACTTCAAGGACAGATGTTGAATGGGCGGAAACGAGCCGCCCCATAACAGCGTAGTTGCCTGCTAACTTCTAAAGAAGGTAGATGCGGTCCCTAGCGCAACTTATAACATCGTCGAAAATCAGTGCGGACGGGAGCTTTGGTACACCCTGTTAAACAAACGGAAAAATGGAGCCGGTACAATTGGAGAGCGATCCGCCTTCACCAACATGCATAAGCAATTCATTAATAGTTTATATATATATATATATATATATATATATATATATATATATATATATATATATATATATATATATATTTGAATTGCAAAAAACTAATAATAAAAAAATATTGCATGGCGCGAGATTCGATCCGGCGACCTTCGGATTACACACCCAAGCCCTTACCGCTGCGCTATGACGCTGTAGTAAAATCATTAATCGTAGACAGTATTTCACCGCAACGGTTTCTTTTCACTGTCGATTTTCTCGACAACGGCTGAGAAGTGCATCTTGGTGCTTTGCCACATTACACCTCTGGCCATGAGCTTTTATTATGCGCAGTATGAATCGAATCTGAATTTCACAATTGGCGGCCTCCCCTTGTGAGCCTTCTGGCTGTGAGCATTTCCTGTTAAAGGGTAGCTATCAGCGGCGTCATTTCCTGTGCGTCATCAAAACCATAGCGATTTGGGTGCATTCGTGTTAAGGACTACAAAAAACAGACCTCCTTTATCGCAGGGTGTACGCCATCTTTTTTACATGCCAGTGTGGTCCGTTCTTTGCCGTCTTTTGTACTCACCAGCCTCTGTGCTCAAGTCTAAGATGTTCCTTAAGATATTTCTCTTCTACCTCGAGACTATTCCTATTAAGGCATATTGCTGTGTACGAAGCCTCATGTCGAACGAATGCGCACCAGTGCCTGACATTAAGTGACGCAGATCGTTTGCTCTAAACACAGTCGGCTGGTATACCACTCCCGTTTCTTTGAATCAAGATATGAATATTCCCTTCTCAGCAAATTTCGGTTCTGTCCGCTCCGATAGTTATGTGAACCACTCTGCCCAGCGAACTCTTTCAAAATGTACATATAATTTTTTGAGTAATGTCTTGATTTTCATTATAAACTCCGTTTACACAAAGAAAATATGCATGTGTACTTTGGCAGACTGAGTTTTGAGTTCAATGATTTGTTTTGTGTCTGTGCCTGTGGAGTCGAAAAATATCACAAGATCATATCGAAAGGTTGGTCGATTTTCAAGCCTTGCTCACACCTTTTTAACGCCTTACGCGGGTGAATTTCTGCAACACAGAGATGAAAAGCAGGCGAGAAGCTTTCTCTTTGGGTAACACTCGTCATGATCTCGAAAACGTCTGAAATGTCTTCTCTCAATTTCACTTTTCAAAGTACGTAGTCCAGGTCTTTTAGGTAATTGCTTGAGTTTATTTCATATGGCCATCGGATTTGACAGATCAGACAAATGGCGTGATTAGACACAGGAATTTGGTGAGATATACATTTCCTCCATTGAGTAAGGTAATACATTGCTCTTCGCTTGATTTATGCTTTGATTTTTTGTGTTGATAAAAACTTTTATTTTGTTATTACTGAGAGGACAGACAGAGACAAACAGTGCGTAGTCTACATTCCTTCATCTATGATCTGAACAATAAATGTATTGTGCTTGTACTTAATTTTTGGGAAAGAACTGATTCAAAAGACAAGAGAGAGTGAGACAGAGATGAGGCACCTATAATACATATGTCCATGTGTTTTATATCTTTATTGCATTATCGCAGTGGGTGAAACCAGGATAGAGTGCCTAAAGCTGTCTAATGAAAATTAATTCGTAACCCGACAACATTTACGAGGAAAGCTTTTTTGTCATCAATCTTATTACTGGTTTGATGCGGCCCGCCACGAATTCCTCTCCTGCGCCAACTTTTTCGTCTCGGAGTAGCACTTGTAACATATGCCCTCAATTATTTGCTGTATTTATTCCAATCTCTGTTTTCCTCTACAGTTTTTACCCTCTACAGCTCCCTCTAGTACCACGAAATTTATCCGGTGATGTCTTAACAGATGCCCTGTTATCCTGTCCCTCCGTTTTGTCAGTGTTTTCCGTGTAATCCATTCCTCGCTGACTCTCCGCTTACCTCCTCATTCCTTACCTTATCAGTCCACCTAATTTTCAACACTGTTCTGTGGCACCACATCTCATATGATTTGATTTTCTTCTTTTCCGGGTTTCGCAAAGTTCATTTTTCACTACAATACAATGCTGTGCTCGGAACGTACAATCTCAGAAACTTCTCCCTCCAATTAAGGCCTATGTTTGCTACTAGTAGCCTTCTCTTGGCCAGGAACGACCGTTTTGCCAGTGCTAGTCTGTCATTCACTACCTCCTTGCTTCTTTCGTGATGGGTTATTATGCTGCTAAACAGCTGAATTCCTTAATTTCATATACTTCGTGATCATGAATTACGATATTAAGTTTCGCACTTTTCTCATTTCTGCTACTTCTCGTTACTTTCGTCTTCCTTCGATTTACTCTCTGTCTTTATTCTGGGCCGATTAGACTGTTCATTCCATTCTGTACATGCTGTAATTCTTCTTTAGTTTCACTGAGGGTAGCAATGTCATCAGCGAATCTTATCATTGTTATCCTTTCACCTTGAATTTTAATTCCACTTTTGAACCTTTCTTTTATTTCCGTCATTGCTTCTTCGATGTGTATATTAAACAGTAGGAGCGAAAGACTAAACCCCTGTCACACACTCTTTTTATCCGAGAAGTTCGTTCTTGGTCTTCCACTGCTATTGTTATCTCTTGGCCTTTATACATTTTGTATATTACCCGTCCTTACCTATAGCTTACCCCCATCTTTTTCAGAATTTCGAACATCTTGCCCTATTCTACATTGTCGAACGCTTTTCCAGGGCAACAAATCCAATCAATGTGTCTTAACTTTTCTTCAGTCTTGCTTCTATTATCAACCGTAACGTCAGAACTGCCTCTCTGGAGCATTTACCTTTCCTAAAGCCAAACTGATCGTCTAAAACTTAAGAAGATTAAGAAAATTAAAACGGCGAGAAACATTGAATATAGGCTAAGAGAAAAGAATCCGTGGCATTTCCTCCAGCATTTCTTCTGTTATCATGTAGTCTATCACAACTACTAAAAGTGGACATGCACCAACATACTGTGAAAACTTCAGAATCTACCCAGTAGTAATAGCAATGGTGGAGACTTGCTGCATAATACCCACCGTGTGGCGAAAGCAAGTCGACGCCGGAAATGACGTCGGCAGAGTGTCAACCAAGCAGAGGAGCGTGTCGCCCGTCACACCTGTGCGCGGCAGACTCCAGTTTATCTACGCTTCCTGCGTAAGACCCCTACGTCAGAGGGAGCCACTCTGCGAAGAGACGACACTTGGACCCATTGCCGATAAGGCTGCTGTCTCGGCGGGTCTGCCGAAGTGACAGCCGGTGGGTGAGAGGCGGGGAATTACACAGCGGCAGTCCGTCGATGCTGGGTGCTGAGCTTTGACACTGGAGTAGGCGAAGCGATTCCTTGGCTCGAGACCACACTGATACTGGACCAACTAAGATTAGATTAGATTAGATTAGATTAATACTAGTTCCATGGATCATGAATACGATATTTCGTAATGATGTGGAACGAGTCGAATTTTCCAATACATGACATAATTAGGTTAATTTAACAACATACTTAAGTTAATATAACAACTTTATTTTTTGTGTTTTTTGTTTTTCTTTATTGTTTATTTTTATTTTTTTATTTTTTAATACTTTTTTCTTTTTTTTTCTTAATTTATATCTAAAAATTCCTCTATGGTGTAGAAGGAGTTGTCATTCAGAAATTCTTTTAATTTCTTCTTAAATACTTGTTGGTTATCTGTCAGACTTTTGATACTATTTGGTAAGTGACCAAAGACTTTAGTGCCAGTATAATTCACCCCTTTCTGTGCCAAAGTTAGATTTAATCTTGAATAGCGAACATCATCCTTTGTCCTAGTATTGTAGTTATGCACACTGCTATTACTTTTGAATTGGGTTTGGTTGTTAATAACAAATTTCATAAGAGAGTATATATACTGAGAAGCTACTGTGAATATCCCTAGACCCTTAAATAAATGTCTGCAGGATGATCTTGGGTGGACTCCAGCTATTATTCTGATTACACGCTTTTGTGCAATAAATACTTTATTCCTCAGTGATGAATTACCCCAAAATATGATGCCATATGAAAGCAATGAGTGAAAATAGGCGTAGTAAGCTAATTTACTAAGATGTTTATCACCAAAATTTGCAATGACCCTTATTGCATAAGTAGCTGAACTCAAACGTTTCAGCAGATCATCAATGTGTTTCTTCCAATTTAATCTCTCATCAATGGACACACCTAAAAATTTGGAATATTCTACCTTAGCTATATGTTTCTGATTAAGGTCTATATTTATTAATGGCGTCGTACCATTCACTGTACGGAACTGTATGTACTGTGTCTTATCAAAATTCAGTGAGAGTCTGTTTACAAGGAACCACTTCGTAATTTTCTGAAAGACATTATTGACAATTTCATCAGTTAATTCTTGTTTGTCAGGTGTGATTACTGTACTTGTATCATCAGCAAAGAGAACTAACTTTGCCTCTTCATGAATATACTCGTAGAATGGCAAGTCATTAATATATATTAAGAACAACAAAGGACCCAAGACTGACCCTTGTGGAACCCCATTCTTGATAGTTCCCCAGTTTGAGGAATGTGCTGATCTTTGCATGTTATGAGAACTACTTATTTCAACTTTCTGCACTCTTCCAGTTAGGTACGAATTAAACCATTTGTGCACTGTCCCACTCATACCACAATACTTGAGCTTGTCTAGAAGAATTTCATGATTTACACAATCAAAAGCCTTTGAGAGATCACAAAAAATCCCAATGGGTGGTGTTCGGTTATTCAGATCATTCAAAATTTGATTGGTGAAAGCATATATGGCATTTTCTGTTGAAAAACCTTTCTGGAAACCAAACTGACATTTTGTTAGTACTTCATTTTTACAGATATGTGAAGCTACTCTTGAATACATTACTTTCTCAAAAATTTTGGATAAAGCTGTTAGAAGGGAGATTGGACGGTAATTGTTGACATCAGATCTATCCCCCTTTTTATGCAAAGGTATAACAATAGCATATTTCAGTCTATCAGGGAAAATGCCCTGTTCCAGAGAGCTATTACACAGGTGGCTGAGAATCTTACTTATCTGTTGAGAACAAGCTTTTAGTATTTTGCTGGAAATGCCATCAATTCCATGTGAGTTTTTGCTTTTAAGCAAGTTTATTATTTTCCTGATTTCAGAGGGAGAAGTGGGTGAGATTTCAATTGTATCAAATTGCATAGGTATGGCCTCTTCCATTAACAGCCTAGCATCTTCTAATGAACACCTGGATCCTACTATATCCACAACATTTAGAAAATGATTATTAAAAATATTTTCAACTTCTGACTTTTTGTTCGTAAAGTTTTCATTCAATTTGATGGTAAAAGTATGAGTCTCAGAAGGCTCGCAAGCCTTCCTCTCAATCAGTCATCCTCAATCAGTCAACGACCGTGTAAAAGAAGGCGGAGGAGTGGACAGAGGTTCAGGCCACGCTCTTGCTCTTGGGGTGGGAAACTGATCCTAAAGGCTGAGCAATCATCACTGATAACCAGGGCGCAGAAGGTAGTGAAAACCACTGCATTGTAGATACATAATGTGTATCCACAGGACACTCGGCCTTTAACTGAAAAAGTCTCATGATGATATCAACATTGGCAAAAGATTCCGGACTAGTCCCCCGTTCGGGTCTCCAGGAGGGGACTGCCAAAGGGGAGGTGACCACGAGGAAAGGACTGAATAACCGACGAAAGGACAAGCGTTAAGCATGTCGGGGCGTCGAATGGAAGAAGACTGAAGGTGATAGGAAAGCTAGAAAATCTGTAAAGGAAATGCTATGGCTCAGTCTAGATTTGTGGGTGTTAGCGAAGTGCAATGGAAAAGAGACAAGGATTTTTGGCCAGATGAGTAAAGTGTAATATCAACAGCAACAGAAAATGGTACGTCAGTAGGATTCGTTATAAATAGGAAAGTAGGACAGAGAGTGAGTTGCTGTAAACATTTCAGTGATAGGGTTGTTCTTATCAGAATCGACAGCAAACCAACACCGACCAACGACAGTTCAGGTATACATGCCGACATCGCATGTTGAAGATGAAGAAAGAGAGAAAGTATATGAGGATGTTGAACGGGTTATTCAGTACGCAAAGGAAGATGGAAATTTAATTGTTGTGGCGTAGTAAGACAACCACGCCACTTGGAAGTAGCCGAAAGGCACGCGTTAACTCACGCAGGCTAGTAGATAGATCTGAAACAGGATACGTAATGAATGCTATAAAGAAAAGTACGTAGTTCCTGGAATACTTAACTTTAATCCATCCTTGTGGTACATCGCTCTTGACGATACAAGTGAGACTCTTTAGATACAAGCTATGTAATACTAATGGCGCCTTGCTAGGTCGTAGCCATTGACTTAGCTGAAGGCTATTCTAACTATCGGCTCTGCAAATGAGCGAGGCTTCGTCAGTGTGCATCGCTAGCTACGTCGTCCGTACAACTGGGGCGAGTGCTAGTAAGTCTCTCGAGACCTGCCGTGTGGTGGCGCTCGGTCTGCGATCACTGTCAGTGGCGACACGCGGGTCCGACATGTACTAATGGACCGCGGCCGATTTAAAGCTACCACCTAGCAAGTGTGGTGTCTGGCGGTGACACCACATTAATAGTGATGGGAGATTGGAATGCTGTTGTAGGGGAAGGAGTAGAAGAAAGGGTTACTGGAGAATTTGGGCTTGGTACTAGAAATGAGAGAGGAGAAAGTCTAATTGAGTTCTGCAATAAATTTCAACTAGTAGTAGAATCACAAGAGGAGGAGGTATACTTGGAAAGGCCAGGAGGTACGGGAAGATTTCAGTTAGGTTACATCATGGTTAGGCAGAGATTCCGAAATCAAATACTGTACTGGAAGGCTACCCAGGAACAGATATAGACTCAGATCACTGATGAAGAGTAGGCTGAAGTTAAAGAGGAAAAATCAATGCGCAAGGAAGTGGGATATGGAAATATTACGCCATGAAGACACATGCTTCAAGTTCTCTGAGGCTGTAGATACTGCAGTAATAAATAGCCCAGCAGACAGTTCATTTGATGAGGAACGGACGTCTCTGTAAAGGGCAATTATGGAAGTTCGAAAGAAAAACAGGTAAAAAGAAGACAACTGCGTAGAAACCATGGGTAAGACAAAATATATTTCAGCTGATCGATGAAAGAAGGAAGTACAAAAATGTTCTGGGAAATTCAGAAATACAGTTCTCATTTAGGAATGAAATAAAGATGAAGTGCAAGAAAGCTAAGGCGAAATGCGTGCGCGAGTAACGTGGAGAGATCGAAAAGAAATGATTGTCGGAAGCGCTGACTTAGCGTATACGAAAGTCAAAATAACCTTCGGTGTAACTAAAAGCAAGGGTGGTAACATTAAGAGTGCAATGGGAATCTCACCGTTAAATGCAGACGTAAGAGCAGATAGGTGCGAAGAGAACACTGAAGGCCTCTGTGAGGGGGAACACTTACGTGACGACTTGATACAAGAAGAAACAAGAGTTAATACAGAAAAGATAGGGAATCCAGCATTAAAATCAGAATGGAAAAGAGCTTTGGAAGACTTATTATCGAATAAAGCAGAAGAGAAGATTACATTCCATTAGAATTTCTATAACCACTGGAGGAAGTAGCAACAAGACAAATATTTATCTTAATCTTCGTAGATCCATTATGGATCGACGGCTGGCGTGAAGTTCTTGATACAGTAATGTACCAACAGCCGTATGTGTTGTAGAATTTTATTTTATTTTATGAACTTCTATGTGCTACCAGTTGCGGCATTATATTGATGCCATCTTCAGGCCCCACTCGTGATAGTCGTAAAATCGCTATACATGGAAGGAGGCATATAACTGGATTCGTGAATCAAATGTCAGTCTGTGTCGCCTGGCCAGCAAGAACTGTTGCAGGACGTTTTGATTCACGGATCCAGTTATATGGCTCCTTTCTTCTATAGCGATTTTAAGACTATCACGAGTGGAGCCTGAAGATAACATCAATATAATACCAACAATGGTAACACATAGAATTTCATAAAATAAAATAAATTTCTACAGTACATACGGCTGTTGGTATATTATTGCATCAAGAAATATTTATCTTGGCTGATAGAATGTATGAGTCTGGCGATATACCATCTGGCTTCCGCAAAAACATCATCCGCAAAAATCCGAAGATTTCAAGAGCCAAAAAGTGCGAGAATTGTCGCAAAATCTGCTTAACAATTCTTGCATCTAAGTTGCTGACAAGAATAATTTACAAAGAATGAAAAAAACTGAGGATGAGTTGGAAGATGTCTATCAGTTTTGCTTTAGGAAAGGTAATGGCACCAGTGTTGCGGTTGATAATGGATGCAAGACTAAAGAATCAAGACATATTCACAGGATTTGTCGCCCTGGGCAAAGCGTTCGACAGTGTCATGCGGTGCAAGATATTCGAAATTCTGAGAAATGTAACTGTAGGCTATAGGGAAAGACGGGTAATGTACAAAATGTGCAAGAGCCAAGACGGAACAATAAAATTGGAATACTAAGGACGAAGTGCTCGGATTAATGATGGTATAAGACGGGGATGTAACCTCTCGCCGCTACTATTCAATCTACATATCGAAGAAGCAATGACGGAAACAAAAGGAAGGTTCAAGAGTGGAACTAAAATTCAACGTGAAAGGGTATCAATGACAAGATTCGCTGATGACGTTGCTATCTTCAGTGAAAGCGGAGAAGACTTGAAGCATCTGCTAAATGGAGTGACAAGTCAAACGGGTATAGAATATGGATTGAGAGTAAATCGAAGAAAGACGAGGAGAGCAACAGAAATGAGAACAGCGAGAAACTTAACATCAGTATTGGTGGTCAGGAAGTAGATGACGTGAAGAAATTCTACTACTAAGCAGTAAAGTGACCAATGAGTGAGCACGGAGGACATAAAAAGCAGACAAGCCCTGGCAGAATGGGCACTCTGGCCAAGAAAAGGCTACTTGCATGAAATATTGGCCTTAATCTGAGGAAGATATTTCTAATAATGTACGTTCGGAGCACAGGAATGTACGGTAATGAAACATGGAGAGTTAGTAAATCGGAAAAGGAGAGAAAAATAGTACACTACTGGCCATTAAAATTGCTACACCAAGAAGAAATGCAGATGATAAACGGGTATTCATTGGACAAATATATTAACTAGAACTGACATGTGATTACATTTTCAAGCAATTTGGGTGCATAGATCCTGAGAAATCAGTACCCAGAACAACCACCTCTGGCCGTAATAATGGCCTTGATAGGCCTGGGCATTGAGTCAAACAGAGCTTGGAAGGCGTGTACAGCTACAGCTACCCATGCAGCTTCAACACGATACCACAATTCACTAAGAGGAGTGACAGGCGTATTGTGACGAGCCAGTTGCTCGGCCACCATTGACCAGACGTTTTCAATTGGTGAGAGATCTGGAGAATGTGGTGGCCAGGGCAGCAGTCGAACATTTTCTGTATTCAGAAAGGCCCGTACAGGACCTGCAACATGCGGTCGGGCATTATCCTGCTGAAATGTAGGGTTTCGCAGGGATCGAATGAAGGGTAGAGCCACGGGTCGTAACACATCTGAAATGTAACGTCCACTGTTCAAACTGTCGTCAGTGCGAACAAAAGGTGACCGAGACGTGTAACCAATGGCACCCCATACCATCACTTCGGGTGATACGCCAGTATGGCGATGATGAATACACGCTTCCAAGTGCATTCACCGCGATGTCGCCAAACACGGATGCGACCATCATGATGAGAACCTGGATTCATCCGAAAAAATGACGTTTTGCCATTCGTGCACCGAGGTTCGTCGTTGAGTACACCATCGCAGGCGCTCCTGTCTGTGACTCAGCGTCAAGGGTAACTGCAGCCATGGCCTCCGAACTGATAGTCCATGCTGCTGCAAACGTCGTCGAACTGTTCGTGCTGATGGCTGTTGTCTTGCAAACGTCCCCATCTGTTGACTCAGGGATCGAGATGTGGCTGCACGATCCGTTACAGCCATGCGGATAAGATGCCTGTCATCTTGACTGTTAGTGATACGAGGCCGGTGGGATCCAGTACGGCGTTCCGTATTACCCTCCTGAACCCACCGATTCCATATTCTGCTAACAGTCATTGGCTCTCGACCAATGCGAGCAGCAATGTTGCTATACAATAAACCGCAATCGCGATAGGCTACAATCCGACGTTTATCAAAGTCGGAAACTTGATGGTACGCTTTCCCCCCCCCCCCCCCCCCCCTTACACGAGGCATCACAACAACGTTTCACCAGGCAACGCCGGTCAACCGCTGTTTGTGTATGAGAAATCGGTTGGAAACTTTCCTCATGCCAGCACGTTGTAGGTGTCGCCACCAGCGCCAACCTTGCGTGAATGCTCTGAAAAGCTAATCATTTGCATATCACAGCATCTTCTTCCTGCCGATTAAATTTCGCGTCTGTAGCACTTCATCTTCGTGGTGTAGCAATTTTAATGGCCAGTAGTGTATTTGACAAGCGATGCTACAGAAGAATGTTGAAAATTGGGTGGACTGTTAAGGTAACGAGTGAGGAGGTTCTGCGCGGAATCGGAGAGTAAAAAGGGGATGGGACTGGATAGCAGTACGTTTGTTAGGAATTAGGGAATAACTTCCATGGTACTAGAGGGAGAGCTGTAGGGGGTAAGAACTGTAGAGGGAGACAGAGACTGGAATACATCCAGAAAATAAATGAGGACGTAGGTTGCAAGTGCTACTCTGAGACGAAGAGGTTGGCACAGGAGAGGAATTCGTGGAGAGCCGCATCAAACCAGTCAGAAGAGTGAAGGACTCATGACTCGAAAACAAAATCAGTGTCCCGAAAGACTTCATCCCGATGAAACATCCTAAACCCCACCTTCCGGACTGAATTCCTTGAGAAAATCCCTCTTGTTAACTTTCCACCTCATGCCTCCTTAATTACCCCCACTGCCTGCCCCATTATAACAACCCCAGCCTCGTGTGAGATCCCATTTGTGTTATCGAAACACCTTCACTCACGTAACTGCGCAATTGGAACCAAAGAAAATAGCAATACGCATGTGAGAGTCGTTACGACTATAAATATCAAATCTAAGACTCCGTAACATATCATTTCATGTCCGTGCCTGTACGTTTTTATTTGGCTGTTGTCACGCCAGAGTCGGTCTTCAGGTGTCTCTAATCCTCCAGGCTTGAGGTGATGGACAGGCCTTTACCTAATCCTCCTAAATGGGTTGTGGAGGAGCTCTGAAAGGCTGGCTCAAACCGTAATGATTTTCCCAGGACGGAAGCTGTTTCCAAGCATCTGCCAGGGAACAAACGTTTGAAAAGCTCTCGCAGCGGGCAGTATTTTCCAGTGGAGTGATCAGCATTGGCGGGGAAAGACCAATGAAATTGTCTGCAAGCGGCTGTTGAGTGTGACTGGCCGGAAATGCCTGTATGTTAAATAATTTCCTGGAGCCGTCTGTAGGTCGAAAGGTTGAGGTGTCGGCCGACAGCCTTTGTGGAGTGTACAAGTAGTTTCTTCTGAGGTGAAGGTGGGGTTTCCGTAGTGTATTTCAGAAGTCGACGGAAGGTGACCCTTAGTGATTAGCCTAACGTTGCAGTAAGGAAAGTTGAAGAATTCCTCAGGTGCCTTCCCCGTACACGGGCAGGGTATTTCGGATTAAACGAGTACATTTTTTTGGGCAAGTGTTACCGGTTAGCTAGTGTACGACGCTAAGTGGAGTCAAATAGCCTGCTGGACGATTCCGTTTAATGAACGAAACGGGATTGACGAGGTTTCCACTGGAGCTAGTAGTTTACATTCGCTTCCGGAAAACTTGATGTGGTGTTTTTGTTTCATTCTTTACCTTTTGACGTCGAAACATATTCCTGTTTTGTTTCTGTCTTAATTACATAGGCCAACGATGTAAAAACTTTTTTGCTGAAAATACCTTATTCCTATGTTTTTTAGGGTGAGAATTCCAAATATGATACTTAAAGAACTGTATCACCCACAACTTCTTCACATTTTAAAGTTAGATTAATTAAATTAAGCCATATGTTAAAGAATTTAACAGCTTTTATATAGTTAAAATAATTTTAAAAGGAGGTGTAATGAATGTAAATGACGTTGGTAGCACTGCTCAAAAATATTTGCTGTCAAAAAAGGTCGATTCTATTTTTCTGTTAACAGGTGGTGATTTTTTTACTGTCAGCCTAACCTCACTTTCCCGTTTATGTGCTCAGCACAATGTCTAATCGTGGTTGTAAAAACTCTGGTGACAGTTTATGATATATTTGTAGTGAATTTGTGATTAAAAAACACCAAAGAAACATTACAGAGTTTGTGGAAAAGGTTTATCTATCGCAGTTTGGATCTAAACTTGGTGATCAAGATAAATCTTGGGCGTCGCATAATGTATGTTATGTGTGTGTCGAAGATCTGAGAAAATGGTCCAAAAAGGAGAAAACGGCCTTTAGATTTGCTGTTCCTGTGATATGGAGGGAGCCAAGAAATCATTCCGATGATTACTACTTTTGCAGTGTTGATATTACTGGTCATAATTCGAAAAACAAGAAGGTAGTAAGCTACCCTGACATTCCGTCCGCCTCCGACCAGTAGATTTGCCGGTTCCTGAACCAGCAGATGATTTAAATTCTATTCCAACAGAAGTATTTTGTGATGTACTAGCCGATTTAGATGAACCAGATGATGATGATGAATTCCACTGCAATACAGGAAGTCTAGAGCCCAAATTGTTTACTCAGACCGAGCTTAACGATTTGGTTTGGGATCTGTGCTTAACGAAAGAAAAAGCTGAATTGCTTGGCTCTAGATTAAAAGAAAAGAACTTATTGGCAGTTGGAACCAGCATATACATGTATACAAAGAGAGAGCAGCAATTTTCCAAGGTTTTTCAACAAGAAGGCGATTTAGCGTACTGCTCAGACATTCCTGGTCTGATGAATGAGTTTGGTATTGAATACAAAAAGGAAGTCTGGAGGCTGTTTATTGATTCATAGAAAACTAGTTTGAAGGCTATTTTATTACACAGTGGTAACATGTATACATCTATACCTGTTGGACATGAAAACCTAGAAATAGTGTTAAATAAAGTACGCTATTCTGCTCATGGTTGGATGATATGCGGTGATATAAAAGTAACATGCATACTTCTTGGTCAGCAAGGCGGCTTTACCAAATTTCCATGTTTCTTGTGTGAATGGGACAGTAGGGCTAGGGATCAATACTGGTGCAGGAAGAACTGACCTATAAGGGAGTCTTCAAAACCTGGTGAGAAGAACATTCTATGCAAAGAACTTGTAAATCCAAAAAACGTACTCCTACCACCTCTACATATAAAGTGAGGCCTAATGAAACGGTTTGCAAAGGCTTTGCCTAAAGATGGGCTATGTTTCTAAGTATCTCTACCAAAGGTTTCTACACCTTTCAGAAGCTAAATTAAAAGAATGCGTCTTTGTCGGACCTGAAATTAGAAAATTGATGTTTGATGTTAACTATGAATCCACAATGACCTTAAATGAGAAAGAAGCATGGGTATCATTCAAGCAAGTCGTTACAAAGTTCTTAGGTCATGAAAAAGACCCAGAATACGTTTCTGTTACAGTTACAATGTTAAACAAGTTTAAAACTTTAGTATGTTTAATGAGCTTGAAAGTTCACTTTTTGAACAGTCACCTTGATTACTTGATTACAATATGGGAGATGTTTGTGAGGAGCAAGGAGAGCGTTTTCACCAGGACATTAAAGTTATGGAAAAACGCTACCAAGCCCGCTGGAACGCCATCATGATGGGGGACTACTGTTGGTCACTTCGCCGAGAAGTTCAGCAAGCGACTCATCGCAGAAAAAGCTACACAAGAAGCTTCGAAGAAAGAAGAGAAAGAAAATACAAACGAATTCCAGGTGACAAGTTTTTTTTTATTCGTGTCAGAAGCACCATGGATACAGGAATATAAAAAAATGAATAGCACACAGAAAAAAAAATTAATTACAGGCATATGAAAATATATATAGATATATATACAAATATGTGTGCACAGAAACAAAATGTTATAGGCATTTGGCCCATAAGCGGGCTACGTCGACAGCATTTAGGGTTGCCAACATCAGATCTTCTAAAGTGCAGTGTGAAGGACATTGAGGGCAGTTATACATGTGCTGGGTCGTCTGCACCTCTCCGCAGTCGCAGAGATTAGATGTAGTAGAATATCCCCACTTCAGAAGGTTATCTCTTGACCGTGCAGTGTTGGTGCGTAGCCTGTTTAGTGATCTCCAGACCACCCAGTCCTCATCGTAACCTGGTGCCAATTCTTCCTTTGGTTCCATCCAGTGCCCTTCTCCCGACCGCTTCCATCTCTCCACCCTAGATCCAGGTTGGTCGCTAAAATCTTCGGTTGCTCTGAGAAAACTGCGTCTAGATTTCAAGCGTTTCGTGGCTGGCTGAGTTTTGTGGAGGGGGTGGCTCTCTGCCATCTCAGCCCTCGCTCTTTCACTATAGGCTGCCGCTTCTCTTCGCACTGCAGGAGGTGCAATCCCAGCAAGATGTTAGAGAGGTGACAAGTGAAACCCTTATTAACACATATCATTGCTTTAAGTAGCTGACTGTAAATACAAACCATGCTTATGTCGTAACAACACGTTTCATTAATTTTCCCGTTTACCGTAAAGCATAGGATTTTTACTATATAGTAAAAAGCATATTGCTCGAAAACTATGGGCGATACAAAAAAAACTAAGGCTAGATTTGGGTTCAGCGGTGAACTTTGTTAGTAGCCAGCTGGCGCAGTCTGTGAAGTGCTGGTGGTTTAATTAATCCAGTCCAGTGGTCGGATCTCTCGAATCTTTCTAAAGTTTGTTGGGTTGCTACAGGGCTTGATACCCACGTAAGAAAAAATTTAATCCGCCCTCGCGTGTCAAAGCGCTAGCTGGCGACACCATTTTAGAACGATTCTGCATGTGTAGTAGTGCAGAGAATTAATGCGGAATTTGGCCGTGTGCAGGGATGTGGCTTCATGCGACACCACGGATGCTCCGAGGCAGGAACTAATGGGACGTTTCAGTCCAGAAAAGAAAATAATGCCATAAGTTGTGAAACGAGTTGCCAATCCGCGCATCGGACGATTATTTTGATAGATCTAAGACGCAATACTTTCAAACAAAAAATCGTAATGTTTGTAGTAAGTCACTCTTCCTCTTATGGTTTCCTACATAAGTTTCCTTTCTGCTACCCCCGAAATAAACTTTCAACGCTGCTTCAAAAAATATTTGCTGGTTTCATGCAGCTCTCCACGCTACTCTATCCTGTGCAAGGCTCTTCATCTCTACACAATTACCGCATTTTGCACCGACTTGAACCTGCTTACTGAACCCAAGCCTTCCTCTCTAACACTACATTTCAAAAGTTTCCCTTCTGATCTGAGTTGCCAGACGTCCACGTTTCACCACACTGTATACTAATAGCTTAGACTTCCCCACATTTAAATTTACGTTCAGTGTCAACAAATATCTGTTTCTCCGAAGCGCTTTTCTTGCTATTGGCAGTCTGCATTTTGTATCCTCTCTACTTCAGCCATAGCATTTATTTTTCTGCACAAACAACGAAACACATTTACTATTTATAGCATCTCGTTTCCTAATCTAATTCCTTCTGCATCTGATTTAATGTAAACTCACAACGCCGTCTGATACTTTTGTGGCATTTGATTGTGTGCATCACAGTAGTTTCATAGACAAATTGAAGTTCTATGGGATTGATGGAATAGCCAAACAATATAGTCCGGGGCCATAATTCTGAATGGGAGAAATTACGTATGAGGTTCTCCAAGACTCAGTCTTAGGTCCATTATTGTTCCTTATATAAGAAGACCATCTTTCGTCTAATGTACAACAAGCAGAATTAGTTCCTTTTGCAGATGACAATAGTATTCTAATCAATACATACAGAAACAGAAGGAATGGAAAACTATGTTTTTAAAAATCACAGTGTCTCGTTTTTCTGCTAATGGTCTCACTCTACCGCTTGAAAAAGACTCAACATATTCAGTGCTGCATATCTAGCGGTACTACACCAATTGTAAGGAGAGGAAATAATGAATACGGTGGAAACTTCAAAATTCTTAGCTGTCCGTACTAATGGGAATTTAAACTGAAAAAAGAACCTTTTCGAACTCCTAAAAGCCACAGTTGCATTTTGAATCAATTCAGATCTTGGGGAGAGACAAATCAATAAGTTGACATAGTCTTTAATTTTTTGTATTCAATAATGTCACGTGAAATAATATTCCGGGTTAACTCAATTTTAAGAAGGAAAGTCTTCGTTGCTCAGAAACGTTCTGTGAGAATAACATGTTGTGCTCACTCACGATCATCTTGTAGACTTTTGTTTCAGAAGCTGAGCATTGTGATTACTGCTTCACAGTATATTTATTCGCTCATGACGTTTGTTGTAAATATTCCACTAAAGTTCAAAAGAAAGAATGGTGTACACAATTGCAATACCAGAGGGAAAAATTACATTAATTACTCCACATTAAGGTTGTCTTTAGTACAATAAGGCGTGCACAATGTTGCAACAAAAGTTTTTGATCACTTACTCAGTGATACAAAATGTCTGACAGACAGAAAAACGAAATTTGAAAACAAACTGAGAAAGTTTGTAACTGAAACTTCTATTCCGTAGAAGAATTCCAGTTTTCATATGTAAAAGATGGAGGCTACGAATTACTAACTTACATCATTGTATCTCCTTATTTTTTTATAAAAAAAAGAGGAAACACGCTAAGAAAATTTGAGAATTGTAACCATACGGACACATTAATTTGCAATGTTAAGGGAAAATGCCTCGTCCGACTTCATTAAGATTTATCGTGAAAAATTATCCATGGAACGTTAAAGTAACTTACTATTACTCTAGTTCCGTTTTTGTTGATGCTCATGTTATAACCTCTTTTCAGAGACTATCCATTCCGTTCAACTGCTCTTCCAAGTTCTTTGCTGTCTCTAATAGAATTACGATATAATCGTCGAACCGGTAACCTTTTTTGTTCCTTTCTATATTTTTCCTTAATTTGAGAAATACTCAATCACCAAAAAACACATTTCGTAAAATAGTTACAGAATAATTTATGTGGAAAAGCTCAACACTTTTTTCAATTACTTAAGAAAATTTATTTTTACATTGCAGTTAAATTATACATGACTAATGAACAGTATTTCTTACCTCTAAGAGGATAGAGAGTGGCAGAGATATTGCGTTATTTCTAGCGCTTCTGAAGCTAATTTCATTGATGATATTCTTAACACAAAAAATGGAAACATACCTCTGTTTAAATGGGACAGCAAAAACGGTCCGCCATCTATAAACCATGACCGACGCGAGCATCATTCTCGCACGTGATTACTGTCTCAATACCACAAACTGCTGAACTGCGGCTTCTGAGATCACCACTGGTTTATGTTCACAACAGAGGTGTTGACATTTGATACCTGCCGGCCGGTGTGGCCGTGCGGTTACAGGCGCTTCAGTCTGGAACCGCGTGACCGCTACGGTCGCAGGTTCGAATCCTGCCTCGGGCATGGATGTGTGTGATGTCCTTAGGTTAGTTAGGTTTAATTAGTTCTAAGTTCTAGGCGACTGATGACCTCAGAAGTTAAGTCGCATAGTGCTCAGAGCCATTTGAACCAGCCATTTGATACCTGTCATACAGCCTTGCCCTCAACTTCGTCACGACACTCCAGCAATACAACATCGTGTTCCACAAATCCATTCTTTCAGATTTTACAATTCCTTATAAGAGCATAACCGCATTCAGTACCACTTCATCCGCTGTCTTTCCTACAAGCGTATCTCAACACATGAATTTCACTTCCACGCCGTACAGACGACCCACTTCTAATGGATGAAGGTGGAGTTACTGTTTTGTATGTGGAATGTAGATGTCGTTACTCGCTCCTGTTTGGTGTGGTCATGTTGAAAAGCTGATCATTTGTTGCAGGATTCTCGAAAATACTCTTAGTTCGAATATAATGAATTTCCTTGAGAGAGAGAAGTTGCTGTCCATGCATCAGCACGGCTTTAGAAAGCATCGCACCTGCGAAACGCAACTCGCCCTTTTTTCACATGATATCTTGCGAACCATGGATGAAGGGTATCAGAAGATTCCTTGACTTCCGGAAAGCGTTTGACTCGGTGCCCCACTGCAGACTCCTAACTAAAGTACGAGCATATGGGATTGGTTCCCAAATATGTGAGTGGCTCGAAGACTTCTTAAGTAATAGAACCCAGTACGTTGTCCTCGATGGTGAGTGTTCATCGGAGGTGAGGGTATCATCTGGAGTGCCCCAGGGAAGTGTGGTAGGTCCGCTGTTGTTTTCAATCTACATAAATGATCTTTTGGATAGGGTGGATAGCAATGTGCGGCTGTTTGCTGATGATGCTGTGGTGTACGGGAAGGTGTCGTCGTTGAGTGACTGTAGGAGGATACAAGATGACTTGGACAGGATTTGTGACTGGTGTAAAGAATGGCAGCTAACTCTAAATATAGATAAATGTAAATTAATGCAGATGAATAGGAGAAAGAATCCCGTAATGTTTGAATACTCCATTAGTAGTGTAGCGCTTGACACAGTCACGTCGATTAAATATTTGGACGTAACATTGCAGAGCGATATGAAGTGGAACAAGGATGTAATGGCAGTTGTGGGGAAGGCGGATAGTCGTCTTCGGTTCATTGGTAGAATTTTGGGAAGATGTGGTTCATTTGTAAAGGAGACCGCTTATAAAACACTAATACGACCTATTCTTGAGTACTGTTCGACCGTTTGGGATCCCTATAAGGTCGGATTGAGGGAGGACATAGAAGCAATTCAGAGGCGGGCTGCTAGATTTGTTACTGGTAGGTTTGATCATCACGCGAGTGTTACGGAAATGCTTCAGGAACTCGGGTGGGAGTCTCCGGAGGAAAGGAGGCGTTCTTTTCGTGAATCGCTACGGAGGAAATTTAGAGAGCCAGCATTTGAGGCTGACTGCAGTACAATCTTGCTGCCGCCAACTTATATTTGGCGGAAAGACCACAAAGATAAGATAAGAGAGATTAGGGCTCGTACAGAGGCATATAGGCAGTCATTTTTCCCTCGTTCTGTTTGGGAGTGGAACAGGGAGAGAAGATGCTAGTTGTGGTACGAGGTACCTTCCGCCACGCACCGTATGGTGGATTGCGGAGTATGTATGTAGATCTAGATGTAGAATGCATGTTGTGTACTTTATGTCAGTTTGACGACTGTTTCACACAACCTTCATGATGTTCCAATTTTAAGAGACAAGAGTGAAGGAACAAATTGGAAGAGGTGGTTACGTCACCGGGACCATGGTCACTTCGTCACAAAACTTACTGTCCAATTCGAATTCATTACCTTGAAGAGCTGATATTGTCTTTTCTTTCTTTTTATTTACCCTAATGCTATCTACAGGGGATCGTTTTTGAGAAAATTTAAAATAAACTTTCATTTTGTTATCTCTCCAAGGGGTTTTCTTCTTTGTATAAAGTCCTTTGTACGCAACTTCAGCCATCTAATGGCGATTTTAAACTCTTACCGGTAGCTCGTCTTAGTACTCCCTTCTCTTCAGTTAGTTACATGCCTAGGTTTTTTATCGGCTATTGACAGGTATTGTAGGGAAGCAGCCTACTCACGCTGTATAAAATTCACATCAGTCTATCCATTGTGTGCCAGGCTAGCTCTGACGTCATAAATGTTGCGCAATACTTTAAAAATCAAGTAAATAACCTGAAACGGTTCTAGCATGTCAGGAGTAATACTAAATCAATATGTGTTGAATGTCAGTTCAATAACTTTAACCTTTTTCGAAATTTGGGCGCTTTTCTGTAAAAATCATTGGCGCAACAGAAAAGAGCCAGGAACTTAAAAAAATTATATTTAGATTCCTTTTTCATAATAATTTAGTAGAAACAGTATTCTGGATCTCACAAATTAAAATTTTTATTGAAATTCATGATTTTCTGGTTTTTGTCTTAGAAATTAAGGAAGCAAGATATATTAAGTAGGCGAATAAATTAGGCTAGGATGTTTAAATTTAAGTAGAAGGGAGATCCGCTATATCCTAAAGATGTGAGAAGTTTCAACTGAATAACTATAAAACTATAGCAATAGCGTATCTCCAAAGGGCAAGTTCAGAGCTCGTGTACTGCGTGTAGTGTAATTAAATTAATTCTCTCGCCCAAAACTTAGCCACGTCAGGCTTTTATTATGATTACTTACTTGTGAGCTGATTGCACATTTATATTGAGAGCTTCATCTGCCATCAGCAAAGGAAGCAATGATTTATTCGATAACTTAAAGTGGTGCATTACTAGCGTTCGTGCTGGACGTGCAGACCGCGTGAGACGACGCTTCATCCAGTCCCAAACATGCTCAATGGGGGACAGATCCGGAGATCTTGCTGGCCAGGGTAGTTGACTTACACCTTCTAGAGCACGTTGGGTGGCACGGGATACATGCGGACGTGCAGTGTTCTGTTGGAACAGCAAGTTCCCTTGCCGGTCTAGGAATGGTAGAACGATGGGTTCGATGACGGTTTGGATGTACCGTGCACTATTCAGTGTCCCCTCGACGATCACCAGTGGTGTACGGCCAGTGTAGGAGATCGCTCCCCACACCATGATGCCGGGTGTTGGCCCTGTGTGCCTCGGTCGTATGCAGTCCTGATTGTGGCGCTCACCTTCACGGCGCCAAACACGCATACGACCATCATTGGCACCAAGGCAGAAGCGACTCTCATCGCTGAAGACGACACGTCTCCATTCGTTCCTCCATTCACGCCTGTCGCGACACCACTGGAGGCGGGCTGCACGATGTTGGGGCGTGAGCGGAAGACGGCCTAAAGGTGTGCGGGACCGTAGCCCAGCTTCATGGAGACGGTTGCGAATGGTCCTCGCCGATACCCCAGGAGCAACAGTGTCCCTAATTTGCTGGGAAGTGGCGGTGCGGTCCCCTACGGCACTGCGTAGGATCCTACGGTCTTGGCGTGCATCCGTGCGTCGCTGCGGTCCGGTCCCAGGTCGACGGGCACGTGCACCTTCCGCCGACCACTGGCGACAACATCGATGTACTGTGGAGACCTCACGCCCCACGTGTTGAGCAATTCGGCGGTACGTCCACCCGGCCTCCCGCATGCTCACTATACGCCCACGCTCAAAGTCCGTCAACTGCACATACGGTTCACGTCCACGCTGTCGCGGCATGCTACCAGTGTTAAAGACTGCGATGGAGCTCCGTATGCCACGGCAAACTGGCTGACACTGACGGCGGCGGTGCATAAATGCTGCGCAGCTAGCGCCATTCGACGGCCAACACCGTGGTTCCTGGTGTGTCCGCTGTGCCGTGCGTGTGATCGTGGCTTGTACAGCCCTCTCGCAGTGTCCGGAGCAAGTATGGTGGGTCTGACACACCGGTGTCAATGTGTTCTTTTTTCCATTTCCAGGAGTGTATAAGAACGCTGCGCGAGGAAGTATGGCCCCAGTTCTCTCCAGACGCTGATTAGCACACCATCTGTGTCGGGAGTCGCGTCGCATCGGCATCATTGCTATAAACAGCCTCGGATGCCGTAATAAGTTACTCGGGATACGCGTAACCACGAAATCATTTTCGAGTGAAGTGTTAATTCTGGGATGACTTTAATGATCTATCTTCAGTTTGCGTATGTCGTATTTTCACGTGCCGCCGCGGGACAGACATTCCACCATTATTTAGCGTGGCGTTTGATGAACATTATCATCAAATTATGGCGAGCATTCACTTAAACATTTAATTTGGACAGTTATAGTTGCATCAGTGCATTAGACTCTGAACTGCTCTGGTAGTTGGATTGTGTGGAATTCTTTTTTTTTTATCTGTGACTTTCAGAATATAACGAACGTTTTTACAGGATCGTTTTTGATTATGAATCCCAGACAATCTCCTAATTCCTCAGAGCTATAAGCTGTAGCTATAAGTGTATTTCTCAGATGAAGTGGGCACTAGGAATTCTAATCACAGGCTTCACGTTTTGCTAATCGCCTTCTAGTTGCCAATATTGTAGATAGAGAGCCAGTGTTGAGAACGGCAAACAACAGCATTAAATAACAGGAAAATTTATATAACAATTAATTCCACCCGCCACCCCACATATGGTTAATCGGCCGGGAACTGCATAATTTCTACATTACAAAACATTTTATATAAAATATAAAATTCCACCCGCCGCCCCACAGTATGTGGGTGGCTTAATAAAATCTCGTGACACGGTGCGTGTGTCTCAGTCCATGGGGCCCTACTCCGCCGCGCGCGCACGACGCAACGTGGCGCCCGGGAAGGCGCCCCGTCACTTCCGTGTCTGCTTTCAAAGAGCCGCCTGCGACGTGGGACGCGCAACTAGGGACTCGTTACGGCGGAGAAAGTGAGGCCCCGGCAACCTGACACACGTCTGCATCATTAGCGCCAGCGTCACCTGCTTCTGGCGTAGGGGCCGGCAGCAAATGGCCTGTTACAGCTCACGGGACCGGAATCGCTATTCGGTACCTACTGTGCTAAGTGCTGGTGGGCGAAATGTTAAAAGTTGGACAAGACTGTCTTGAAGAAGTGCACGAATTTCGGTATCCACGAAGTAGATAGATAAGGAAGAACGATACAACGAGTACTGTGTTATGACCTAATCTACAGGGTGTTTCAAAAATGACCGGTATATTTGAAACGGCAATAAAAACTAAACGAGCAGCGATAGAAATACACCGTATGTTGCAATATGCTTGGGACAACAGTACATTTTCAGGCAGACAAACTTTCGAAATTACAGTAGTTACAATTTTCAACAACAGATGGCGCTGCGGTCTGGGAAACTCTATAGTACGATATTTTCCACATATCCACCATGCGTAGCAATAATATGGCGTAGTCTCTGAATGAAATTGCCCGAAACCTTTGACAACGTGTCTGGCGGAATAGCTTCACATGCAGATGAGATGTACTGCTTCAGCTGTTCAATTGTTTCTGGATTCTGGCGGTACACCTGGTCTTTCAAGTGTCCCCACAGAAAGAAGTCACAGGGGTTCATGTCTGGCGAATAGGGAGGCCAATCCACGCCGCCTCCTGTATGTTTCGGATAGCCCAAAGCAATCAGACGATCATCGAAATAATCATTCAGGAAATTAAAGACGTCGGCCGTGCGATGTGGCCGGGCACCATCTTGCATAAACCACGAGGTGTTCGCAGTGTCGTCTAAGGCAGTTTGTACCGCCACAAATTCACGAAGAATGTCCAGGTAGCGTGATGCAGTAATCGTTTCGGATCTGAAAAATGGGCCAATGATTCCTTTGGAAGACATGGCGGCCCAGACCAGTACTTTTTGAGGATGCAGGGACGATGGGACTGCAACATGGGGCTTTTCGGTTCCCCATATGCGCCAGTTCTGTTTATTGACGAAGCCGTCCAGGTAAAAATAAGCTTCGTCAGTAAACCAAATGCTGCCCACATGCATATCGCCGTCAACAATGCTGTGCACTATATCGTTAGCGAATGTCTCTCGTGCAGCAATGGTAGCGGCGCTGAGGGGTTGCCGCGTTTGAATTTTGTATGGATAGAGGTGTAAACTCTGGCGCATGAGACGATACGTGGACGTTGGCGTCATTTGGACCGCAGCTGCAACACGGCGAACGGAAACCCGAGGCCGCTGTCGGATCACCTGTTGCACTAGCTGCGCGTTGCCCTCTGTGGTTGCCGTACGCGGTCGCCCTACCTTTCCAGCACGTTCATCCGTCACGTTCCCAGTCCGTTGAAATTTTTCAAACAGATCCTTTATTGTATCGCTTTTCGGTCCTTTGGTTACATTAAACCTCCGTTGAAAACTTCGTCTTGTTGCAACAACACTGTGCTCTAGGCGGTGGAATTCCAACACCAGAAAAATCCTCTGTTCTAAGGAATAAACCATGTTGTCTACAGCACACTTGCACGTTGTGAACAGCACACGCTTACAGCAGAAAGACGACGTACAGAATGGCGCACCCACAGACTGCGTTGTCTTCTATATCTTTCACATCACTTGCAGCGCCATCTGTTGTTGAAAATTGTAACTACTGTAATTTCGAAAGTTTGTCCGCCTGAACATGTACTGTTGTCCCAAGCATATTGCAACAAACGGTGTATTTCTATCGCTGCTCGTTTAGTTTTTATTGCCGTTTCAAATATACCGGTCATTTTTGAAACACCCTGTACATGTTGCGAGTATTTTTAACACCCACGTATGAAACTTGCAACTGTACTCGGGCTCATTCAGTGCCCGTTATTTCACGTGGCTCATGTGCAAAGGGGGTTGGTAGTGAACGGTTGCATTTGCGTCCCTAATACTGAGTCATATATTGTCTAGCCTTTTAACAACAGTGAATTGAATACACTATTGTCTATACCACAACCTTGCGCAAAATGAGGTACACTATACAAGTTCAGATTGAAAATTAGTTATTAAAAAAAAAAAACTTCTAACCTTCTGGCCATGCATATTAAAGTTCACAAATAAATCCGATCTCGATAAATGATAATCGGTACAATTCATACACATGGTTTATTGTCTCGCACCTACACACTTTCCCGTTGTTCCTTCACAGTTTTTTCGCATACACTGCCGTCCATGCTTACACTAGCGGCACTTTGCCGCTCCGAACTTACCACCACAACCAACAACGACGGAAAGCTCACTTTCACGCTCATATCCCCAGTCCTGAGTCGGTTCACGTGACACTACATTAATCAAAATAATTCCTAAAAATGGCAACAATTCGTTTACAATTTTATAAGATTTAAGTACTTAAACCTAAATAATTTATATAATTTTACACACATTTATCACCACATAATTTTATAATTCGTTGCAATTAAAAAAAAACACTATACAACGGAACTACGAACACTCATCAAATCACAAAACAAGTACTTTCATGTAATTCTTCAGGCTTTCCCGGCGATCTAATGACATCTTGGATTGTCGGGTGTTCTTACGGATATCAGCGTCTTACTTGCACGGTATTTCGGTAGCATAACTCGTTACTTTCATCAGGTGCGACCTTAGATTCAGTCTCAGGTTGCACCTGATGAAGGTAACGAATTACGGTACCGAAATATCGTGCAAGTACGACGCTGATATCCGGCAGAACACCCGACAACCCAAGATGTCAAGTACTTTCATGTCAATTTTGCATTACACTATTTTCAATCTGCAACTTAATACATGATTTTATCCTTAAGCACGGAAAATTAAAATCGGTACTAATTTATGACATGCCATCAGAGTTACATAATTAGGAATAACTCCATGTTTTGACACATTTTCACCCCTCTCCCTTCATTTAATGACGTCTTTGCTCGAAATACGAGACGTACAAATACTTGTCTGGCACTACAGAGATCGAAACTGAATGGTGTTGTAAGTGGGCTGTTTAGGTTTTTATGTTCGTAACGTCACGTAGCGCTCTGTATGACAATCACTGACTGTGCTGTGTGCAGTCTCTGGCTGCTTGGCATTGTTGGAGTATTCGCTATTGTAGTATTGGGTAGTTCGATGTGAACAGCGCGTAGCGTTGCGCAGTTGGAGGTGAGCCGCCAGCGGTGGCGGATGTAGGGAGAGAGATTGCAGAATTTTAAGAGCGGACCATCTGGACGTGTGTCCGCCAGAAAGAGTAAATTTGTAAGACTGGATGCCATGAACTGACATATATTAACTTATGAACATTATTTAGGTAAATACATGGTTCGTTCTCTATCAAAATCTTTCATTTTCTGACTGTGCCTATCGGTAGCTAGTGCCTTCAGTAGTTAGAATCTTTTATTTAGCTGGCAGTATTGGCATTCGAGTAACGAAGATTTTTGTGAGGTGAGTGATTCATGAAAGGTATAGGTCATTGTTAGTCAGGGCCATTGTTTTGTAGGGATTATTGAAAGTCAGATTGCGTTGCGCTAAAAATATTGTGTGTTAGTTTAGTGATGATCAGAGTAAGTAAAGACAGAAATGTCTGAGTACGTTCAGTTTTGCTCAGCTGTCTGAAAATCAAATAACATAGAGTTTTATCAGCACAGTAATTCATTAATTTTTCTAAGGGGAGGTTTCAGTGTCTTCATAATAAAGTAATTCTTACTTCGCAGTTGTTCTAAACATCTTTATAACTTAATTCTAGTATGAAACGTTTTGATTGAAGTACACCAGCCTAACATTTTACTTCTGCTGCTGTGCTTTTAATTTAAATTACGAACTACTTGGAAGAGCTTGTTTTCGCATGACTTCTATTTCAATGATTATGTAACCAGCAAATCCAAGAACACACATTACAAGCACACCCTACATTATTTATTTAAGTGAAAAGGCATGTACAGTAATTATATGCAGTTATGAAACCAAGTAATTTAAACCATCTGAAACTGCAGAATGATGCCTTCATTTATCAGGGAAAGATGAGTCTATAAATGTATTGACTTGTGTTTGTGTTTTTCAAATCCCATCCATTTTTTCATAGCAGATTCTTCGATTGCCAGCAAAGCTGCTGTCTGGCCATATTACCACCCGTTACCTTACAAACTTAACATTGAATCGGTTTATTGTCAGATGTCGGAACGCTCAGTTGCGGATGTTCTGTCAATTAAATGTTTTTCACGAATGAAAAGTTGATCTAACTCAGTGAGTAATGTTCTTAAAGATACGTGAAATGCATCAATGGTATAAGGTGTGTCTCCAGACTGATTAATTAATGCATTTGTTAAACATCTTTTAACAACGGCGGAAAGAATGTCCAGTCGACAACGAGGCAGTAGATACGGAGCGCAAGCTCGGATTAAGGAAGGGTGGAGAGGAAAATCGGTCGTGTCCTTTCAAAGGAACCGATTTAAAGAAAGATGACAAGAAAGAGTTCAATAATTATCTTCAAGTTTCCTCTCTTACAGCTTTTTCAAAATATCCGAAAAAGTACTCAAGAGTCATGTCATATTCATGTAAAATCAATTTACTTCCCACATCATACACTGACGGAAAAAAGTCCCAAAAATAAGAAAGGTTTATGCGACTTAAGCGAAAGTTGGTAGGCGTGTTCCTACAGCTGGAAGATGACGTATGTTCAAATTTCGAGGAAATCGCATAAGAGTGGCGCTAGTTGGTCCACCATGAGGATGCAAGTCAGGTTTGCGGTAAATAGTCGCGGCAGCGGTCATGAGTGTTGGTTACTTTGACATTGGACATAGTGAGCTGATATTAGTCAAAAATGGCTTTCAGATCCTGTAATAAAGCTATGGGGAGCTGGCTATTCCTACCACAATATTGCAGAAATACTCGACAGGAATTTAGCTACTGTACAAGACTGCTGCCAATGGTGGTCACGGAAAGATGCGGTCGCAAGAGGACAGAGCCCCGGACGGTCACGTGGTGCTGCTGACAGGGGGAGGCCACTGTGTTGGACGTGTGGCTCCAGCACGTCGTGCTGCATCTCCAGCAAGAGGACAGAGCCCCGGACGGTCACGTGGTGCTGCTGACAGGGGAGGCCACTGTGTTGGACGTGTGGCTCCAGCACGTCGTGCTGCATCTCCAGCAAGAGGACAGAGCCCCGGACGGTCACGTGGTGCTGCTGACAGGGGAGGCCACTGTGTTGGACGTGTGGCTCCAGCACGTCGTGCTGCATCTCCAGCAAGAGGACAGAGCCCCGGACGGTCACGTGGTGCTGCTGACAGGGGAGGCCACTGTGTTGGACGTGTGGCTCCAGCACGTCGTGCTGCATCTCCAGCAAGAGGACAGAGCCCCGGACGGTCACGTGGTGCTGCTGACAGGGGAGGCCACTGTGTTGGACGTGTGGCTCCAGCACGTCGTGCTGCATCTCCAGCAAGAGGACAGAGCCCCGGACGGTCACGTGGTGCTGCTGACAGGGGAGGCCACGTTGGACGTGTGGCTCCAGCACGTCGTGCTGCATCTCCAGCAAGAGGACAGAGCCCCGGACGGTCACGTGGTGCTGCTGACAGGGGAGGCCACTGTGTTGGACGTGTGGCTCCAGCACGTCGTGCTGCATCTCCAGCAAGAGGACAGAGCCCCGGACGGTCACGTGGTGCTGCTGACAGGGGAGGCCACTGTGTTGGACGTGTGGCTCCAGCACGTCGTGCTGCATCTCCAGCAAGAGGACAGAGCCCCGGACGGTCACGTGGTGCTGCTGACAGGGAAGGCCACTGTGTTGGACGTGTGGCTCCAGCACGTCGTGCTGCAACTCCAGCAAGAGGACAGAGCCCCGGACGGTCACGTGGTGCTGCTGACAGGGGAGGCCACTGTGTTGGACGTGTGGCTCCAGCACGTCGTGCTGCATCTCCAGCAAGAGGACAGAGCCCCGGACGGTCACGTGGTGCTGCTGACAGGGGAGGCCACTGTGTTGGACGTGTGGCTCCAGCACGTCGTGCTGCAACTCCAGCAAGAGGACAGAGCCCCGGACGGTCACGTGGTGCTGCTGACAGGGGAGGCCACTGTGTTGGAGGTGTGGCTCCAGCACGTCGTGCTGCAACTCCAGCAAGAGGACAGAGCCCCGGACGGTCACGTGGTGCTGCTGACAGGGGAGGCCACTGTGTTGGACGTGTGGCTCCAGCACGTCGTGCTGCATCTCCAGCAAGAGGACAGAGCCCCGGACGGTCACGTGGTGCTGCTGACAGGGGAGGCCACTGTGTTGGACGTGTGGCTCCAGCACGTCGTGCTGCAACTCCAGCAAGAGGACAGAGCCCCGGACGGTCACGTGGTGCTGCTGACAGGGGAGGCCACTGTGTTGGACGTGTGGCTCCAGCACGTCGTGCTGCATCTCCAGCAAGAGGATAGAGCCCCGGACGGTCACGTGGTGCTGCTGACAGGGGAGGCCACTGTGTTGGACGTGTGGCTCCAGCACGTCGTGCTGCATCTCCAGCAAGAGGACAGAGCCCCGGACGGTCACGTGGTGCTGCTGACAGGGGAGGCCACTGTGTTGGACGTGTGGCTCCAGCACGTCGTGCTGCATCTCCAGCAAGAGGACAGAGCCCCGGACGGTCACGTGGTGCTGCTGACAGGGGAGGCCACTGTGTTGGACGTGTGGCTCCAGCACGTCGTGCTGCAACTCCAGCAAGAGGACAGAGCCCCGGACGGTCACGTGGTGCTGCTGACAGGGGAGGCCACTGTGTTGGACGTGTGGCTCCAGCACGTCGTGCTGCATCTCCAGCAGCCGTTTGAGCAACAGTAGTGACACAACGATCTGCTGCAAACCGGTTATTTCAAGAACGCCCTGTAGCATGCATTCCATTGATCTCAGCCCACTGCTGTTTGCAACTTCAGTGGTGTCAAGCGAGAGCTCATTTGGGGGCGGGCTGGAGGTCTGTTGCGTTTTCTGATAAAAGCCAGTTATGTTTCTGTGCCAGTGATGGCCCTGTGTCGGTTATAAGGAGGCTAGGCAAGCACTTGCAACCAACCTGTCTTTGTCCTGGACACGTGCACCTTCATCACGAGCTATTGTGTGGGATGAGATTAGGTGTGACAGCGAGAGCGCTCTCGTGGTTATCTCACGCACCCTGACTGCACATCTGTACGTAGGTCTCGTGATACGACCTGTTGTCCTGGCATTCATGAAAAGCATTCCATGGGGTGTTCCCTAACAGGATGATTCTCGCCCACATACCGATGTTGTAATCTACCACAGAGTGTCGACGGGTTGCCTTGGCCTGCTCGATCAAAAGATTTGTCTCCAATCAAAAACGTATCGTACATCATAGGACGACAACTCTAGCGTCATCCACAACCAGCATTATCCATCCCTACATTGACAGACCAGGTGCAACAAGCACGGCACTCCATCCCACAATGTGACATCCCGCACCTGTACGACACAATCTGTGCACGTTTGCATCCTTGCATTCAACATTCTGGCGGTTACACCACTTATTAACATACCAACATTTGCAATGGCTTTTCTCACGCTTAGATTAACCTGTCAACTTACAACCTTAATCACTTAGATACAAGGGTTGGAACTTTAATAGTGGCGACTATTTTTTTTACAGCTCCTAAGAAACAGATACACGTTTCAAAATTTTACTGACCAAGTAGTTACCAGCACGTGTATAATCTATTTTCAGCGGTGTGGAAGTCGTAGGATACTCTTAGCAGTGCCAGTTCTGTTGACAGTTCTGTCAGTGCGGTCTATTTCCCGACGAATTTGCAGCAGTTCTGAAGCGAATGCCGTGAAGTATTTCCTTCACTTTAGAAATCGAGTTGAACTTACTAGTGCTTAAGTCAGGGGAGTGCAGTAGGTGGTATAGTGCTTAGCAGCCCCATCAGTCAAACAAATCAGACTCGAAATCGGGACCTTTGCCTTTCGCGGGCAAGTGCCCTACCGGCTGAGCTACCCAAGCACGACTCACGCCACGTCCTCACAGCTTTACTTCTGCCAGTACCTCGTCTCCTACCTTCCAAACTTAACAGAAGCACTCCTGCGAACCTTGCAGATTTAGCACTCCTGAAAGAAAGGATATTACGGAGACATGGCTTAGCCACAGCAGGAGAGCTTCTGTTAAGTTTGGAAGGTAGGAGACGATGTACTGGCAGAAGTAAAGCTGTGAGGACGGGTCGTGGCTCGTGCTTGGGTAGCTCAGTTGGTAGAGCACTTGCCCGCGAAAGGCAAAGGTCCCGAGTTCGAGTCTCGGTCCGGCACACAGTTTTAATCTGCCAGGAAGTTTCAATTCTATAATTCTCTGGTTTCGGCTGTTGAAGATGAATGGGCTGCCATTCCTCGACAGGCATTCAGACACGTCGTTGACGTGTCCCCAGTAGAGTTTAACAAGCCTCATAAAGGGGAAGGGTAGACGCCCCGCATATTATGACCGCTAATAGGTATCTGCATATTTTACGTCAGATAGTGTAAGTCGTTGTAGAAAACTGTCGTTGAACAATCGCAGGGACTGGTTTAGATATAAGCGTATGAGGGGCAGATCGCTGGTGATGTAGGATGCAGAAACAGTACTGAAATGAGGAACATAGCCCCAAAATGACGGGATTGGAGAATTGCATGAAGCTAACATCATCAAAACTGTAATTCTCTAAAAGCTTCGCTATACTGTTTTGTAGGTACTTGCAGCGCTTTGAGAAGCGTGGCTGGCTGCACGCCTCTAACAATGCCTCTCCCCCCTTCTGCCCCCTCCCACCATCCCCCCCTCCACAAAGTAATTTTAAACATCGTGACCGTATTGTTAAACATTTCCGTTTAAGACACTATCTACAAGACATAATATGTAACGTGGTACGAGTGTAGTCTGCAATGGTTACCTGTCAATAACGATTAAATTCACTGCTGGATCGCTAAAGGTGATAAACTGACCTCAGTTTCTATCTGAATTCAGTTCAATTTTTTCTCAGTCTCTTCTTCGAGATTCGTTGAAGTAAACTAATGTCTCTGGATGTGTTTGCATTAGACCAAAACTTTGTCCACTATTTACTAGCAGCAGACGTTTTAATATACTGTACGCCCATTAAAAGAAAGGAAAGGGAAAACGAAACACCGCTTGCTTTCTGGAGGCCTCTATACCCGAGATAACTACCGCATGAATATTCGGTGGCTCTCGGTTCAGGGGTAACCGGATTGCATCCTGTTGATGTAGCACATTTTCACCATAAGTAACTAACCGACAAAGGGAGGAGAAATAGTGGTGCGAAGTGCGTGAGAATTTCGGTAGTATTTATGGGCTCGAATTACTCGTATTTGTAGCACAGCAGGAACGAGACTTAATTTTTTTTTACAGGAAAGAGTTGGGTTTGAACTTTATTTTACGTGTGATAGTATTAGAGCTTGTAAGGCATTTATTTAATAATACCAGAGCATCTGATGAACTTTGAACTGATTGGGAAAGTGAGGACTTGAAATTTACAGTGAATAGTGAACGTTACCGAACTGCTAAGCACCGTGTTAGGAACTGAATGTTTACTGCATTTTAAAAAAGATATTTTTCTCTGAAATTGCAAAGGTTAGTGCTCCATCAAATTAACGTCATTTTCTCCCGCCTGTAGAGCATTTTACACTTGCGTTACTATTAACAGCTATTAAAACTATGTCCAGCTGTTTCAATGACCATAGGTCCATATCTAGACGTAAACGAACAATATTGTCAACACATTACTCCCCTACGGTTTTTATTCTCTTTTTGAGCACTTGGTCTGTAATACACTCCTGGAAATGGAAAAGAGAACACATTGACACCGGTGTGTCAGACCCACCATACTTGCTCCGGACACTGCGAGAGGGCTGTACAAGCAATGATCACACGCACGGCACAGCGGACACACCAGGAACCGCGGTGTTGGCCGTCGAATGGCGCTAGCTGCGCAGCATTTGTACACCGCCGCCGTCAGTGTCAGCCAGTTTGCCGTGGCATACGGAGCTCCATCGCAGTCTTTAACACTGGTAGCATGCCGCGACAGCGTGGACGTGAACCGTATGTGCAGTTGACGGACTTTGAGCGAGGGCGTATAGTGGGCATGCGGGAGGCCGGGTGGACGTACCGCCGAATTGCTCAACACGTGGGGCGTGAGGTCTCCACAGTACATCGATGTTGTCGCCAGTGGTCGGCGGAAGGTGCACGTGCCCGTCGACCTCGGACCGGACCGCAGCAACGCACGGATGCACGCCAAGACCGTAGGATCCTACGCAGTGCCGTAGGGGACCGCACCGCCACTTCCCAGCAAATTAGGGACACTGTTGCTCCTGGGGTATCGGCGAGGACCATTCGCAACCGTCTCCATGAAGCTGGGCTACGGTCCCGCACACCGTTAGGCCGTCTTCCGCTCACGCCCCAACATCGTGCAGCCCGCCTCCAGTGGTGTCGCGACAGGCGTGAATGGAGGGACGAATGGAGACGTGTCGTCTTCAGCGATGAGAGTCGCTTCTGCCTTGGTGCCAATGATGGTCGTATGCGTGTTTGACACCGTGCAGGTGAGCGCCACAATCAGGACTGCATACGTCCGAGGGACACAGGGCCAACACCCGGCATCATGGTGTGGGGAGCGATCTCCTACACTGGCCGTACACCACTGGTGATCGTCGAGGGGACACTGAATAGTGCACGGTACATCCAAACCGTCATCGAACCCATCGTTCTACCATTCCTAGACCGGCAAGGGAACTTGCTGTTCCAACAGGACAATGCACGTCCGCATGTATCCCGTGCCACCCAACGTGCTCTAGAAGGTGTAAGTCAACTACCCTGGCCAGCAAGATCTCCGGATCTGTCCCCCATTGAGCATGTTTGGGACTGGATGAAGTGTCGTCTCACGCGGTCTGCACGTCCGGCACGAACGCTGGTCCAACTGAGGCGCCAGGTGGGTAATGGCATGGCAAGCCGTTCCACAGGACTACATCCAGCATCTGTACGATCGTCTCCATGGGAGAATAGCAGCCTGCATTGCTGCGAAAGGTGGATATACACTGTACTAGTGCCGACATTGTGCATGCTCTGTTGCCTGTGTCTATGTGCCTGTGGTTCTGTCAGTGTGATCATGTGATGTATCTGACCCCAGGAATGTGTCAATAAAGTTTCCCCTTCCTGGGACAATGAATTCACGGTGTTCTTATTTCAATTTCCAGGAGTGTATATTAGGACCATGAAATTGGTGCCTGAAAAGACAACTCATTGGTTTCAAAGGTGGGTCCCTTTCTTCGGTTGTGATTGCAGTGATGTAATTTACAACACCGGCCTGTGTGCCTCTGCAGGTACTTTCTCCAGGCTACCGACATGGCAGGACCGAACATCTGCTCTACATCTATATCAACACACATACTCCGCGAACCACGTATGGTATATGGGGGAAGGTCCACTCCCACTCATTTCCTTTCCTAGGCCACCTAATTTCTCTAATCTTGTCTTCCCGGTCCTTACGCGGAATGTACGAGGGTATTTCCAAAAGTAAGGTCTCCTTTTTTTTATAAGTACATAGACTTGCTTATTTTTACAATCGTTTAAATCAGTTTAGAGCTCGAACATTTAGCTATTTTTCGACATAATCACCATTTCTGTCGATGCATTGTTGTAGACGCTGTGGCGGTTTTTGTATGCCCATGTCATACCAGCTCGCCGCCATACTGTTCAGAAAGTTATGAACCTCTTCTTTCTCCTCGTCGTCGGACCTACCCTTGACTACCAACGCATTCTGAGGGAACCTCACATCAATAGCACTTCCATTTCCGCAACTTTTCCGGTGTTAAATTTCAGGTGATTCAAACTGTGTTTCTTGAGAGCAGAACTCAGACAAGAGAATAATACACTGATGAGCCAAAACGTTATGGCCATTTGCCTAATAATTTATTTATCCGTCTTTGTAATGAAATACATCAGGGATCCGACAGTTTGTTGGTAGGTTTGTGGAGACAGGTGGCACTAGATGTCTACGCGCCGGTCATGTAATTCGCGTAAATAACGGGCCGCTGATTTACGTATGCGATGATGATGCCCTATAGCGACCCAGATAAGTTCCATAGGATTTAAATCAGGCGAATTTGGTTGCCGAGACATCAATGTGAGTTCTCCACAATGCTCCTCAAACCACTGTAGCTCGGTTCTGTCTCCGAGTCACGGGCAACCATACTGCTGAAAGATTACACCTCCGTCGGCGAAGACATCGAGGACGAAGGGATGCAGGTGGCTCGCAGCTATCCGGGTTTCTTCGATTACTGCTAGAGAGCCCATACAAGTGCAGCAGAATACCTCCCATTGCATAACAATGCTCCCACCAGAGTGGCGTGTAAGGGGCAATTGAGGTTTCTGAAATTTGTTTCTGGGAGAATGTTGTGTATCGTTCCAAACAAAAAATAAAAATTTGTGTATAGGTTGACCTTGAGCATTTGGGGATTTGGGGGCTGGGAGTGGAGTCGGGAACTGCCGCCCTCGACCGCTTACTCATTTGCACTGACGACAGTCAGCCGTCGACTCAATCTCTGTCATCGTTCTCCTTGTCCTTCAATTAATCCAACATCCACCTGAATCCTATACGTTCCATACTTGAATATCGCAATCCGATCGTCTCCCAAGTAGCAGTTCCACGCTGCTGTGACTCTAGCAGTATATTACATCCTCTGCCTCCACAGCCCCTGCCTTATCCCCCCCCCCTTTCCATATCCTATCCCAAAGAAACCAGCTCTTCCTAACCCATAATAACAAATCACGCCAGAAATATGTCTAGCCATCATATCCTCGCCTTAAATTAAACCTCCGATACCTCTGTTACAGCCCCCAGTTATAAATGACACTGACCAAACGACCTCCAACTTAGCCACGTCTTCCATACCCACCCTCACTTCTACACACAGTGACCTTGGCATTTGCATTGCTTGTAGTCCATCATCCCATTCCTCTGTTCGTACCCTTACGGCTTTTGTTGGGAGATTACTTTGGACACTGGAAGAAATGACCATTATGTGACTGACTCATTTTCTTGTTTTACCTTTTTACGAGAACACGGTCAAAATCATTTTAAAATGCAGTTCCCAGGTTTGACCAGGCAGTAGTGATCACACCGTCTAACAACAAATACTACAAGCAGTAAAAGCATTTCAAATGCATTTGTGACTGTTGTGGCGAGAAAACTGAAGAAGATCATTGGGCCTTACTAGAAAAGGCATCGTCCTCTACATTATAACACCAAACGCATCAGCGTTATATGTGTTTTTTACAACATAATTATGAAATGAAAATACCTTCTAATGTATTTAAATGACATTATTTTATTCATTTTACCTTTAGTAAACCATGTGTCTCTTTTTAAATACGATTGGTTGGAGAGCAGCAAGGTCTGCCCAACTTAGGGCTGATGAAATGATGGTGGTGGTGGTGGTAAGGTCCTATGAGACCAAAGTGCTGAGGTTAGGTTTACACACTACTTAATCTAACTTAACCCTCGCACCACTAAGCTCAGATCTGTCACATAGATATCTAGGTGGGGAGAGGAGGGGCGGCAAAAATTTCCCTCACATTCTTTTCACTTTTTAACATTTTTGTTTGTTTGTTTGTTTTGTTTCGATTATTTAATGAACTAGGAATTTCTTTACTAGGTTGCAACACACTTTCCATAGTTATCAGGAACATTGTAACATATACAAATACAACAAATAAAGTAATGAATATGAGAAATATTATTATATTTTTACCATGAAACTAACACTTTCATGTACACCAGACTTACATTAAGAAATCATAAAAGAACGTGCAATAGCAAACCACAAATAAGAAAACAGAAAATCAATGTCATTAATTACTATTGAATTTTTCCTTCATCATCACTTTCACTTTCAGTTTCACAACCTTTGAATATGATTGTTTTTGCAAAATGAATGGAACACACATACTTCAAACACGTGCAACAAACTATAGACACTTTTGTCATTTTGTCTTTTTCCTTTTCAGAGTTTTTACTCTTCAAACAGATGTGACATCTCCCTCTTGAATAAATTTCAACAGATTGGACAGTTGCAGTAATGCTGAGCAGCGTTTTCCCTAGAAAACTTTCCACTGCAGAAATGACAGGCTTTTGTAAACCCATGATGTTCTTTGCTCTCTCTTCCACAGCTAGCCTAACGAGCTGTTGACTTAATTCCAGCAGATATACCCTTCTTACATTATGCTTCTTCTTATTCCAGTTTGGGTTGTTTAATATGAAAATTGTTCCAGTGTTGAGACAGGCAATATCTGCTGTTGTTGTTGTGGTCTTCAGTCCAGAGACTGGTTAGATGCAGCTCTCCATGCAACTCTATCCTGTCCAAACTTCTTCATCTCAAAGTACTTACTGAAACCTACATCCTTCTGAATCTGTTTAGTGTATTCATCTCTTGGTCTCCCTCTACGATTTTTACCCTCCACGCTGCCCTCCAATGCTAAATTTGTGATCCCTTGATGCCTCAGAACATGTCCTACCAACCGGTCCCTTCTTCTTGTCAAGTTGTGCCACAAACTCCTCTTATCCCCAAATCTATTGAATACCTCCTCATTAGTTACGTGATCTACCCACCTTATCTTCAGCATTCTTCTGTAGCACCACATTTCGAAAGCTTCTATTCTCTTCTTGTCCAAACTATTAATCGTCCATGTTTCACTTCCATACATGGCTACACTCCATACAAATACTTTCAGAAATGAGTTTCTGACACTTAAATCTATACTCGATGTTAACAAATTTCTCTTCTTCAGAAACGCTTTCCTTGCCATTGCCAGTCTACGTTTTATATCTTCTCTACTTCGACCATCATCAGTTATTTTGCTCCCCAAATAGCAAAACTCATTTACTACTTTAAATGTCTCATTTCCTAATCTAATTCCCGCGGCATCACCAGATTTAATTCGACTACATTCCATTATCCCCGTTTTGCTCTTGTTGATGTTCATCTTATATCATCCCTTCAAGACACTGTCCTTTGCGTTCAGATGCTCTTCCAGGTCCTTCGCTGTCTCTGGCAGAATTACAATGTCATCGGCGAACCTCAAAGTTTTTATTTCTTCTCCATGGATTTTAATACCTACTCCGAATTTTTGTTTTGTTTCCTTTACTGTTTGCTCAATATACATATTGAATAACATCGGGGATAGGCTACAACCCTGTCTCACTCCATTCCCAACCACTGCTTCCATTTCATGTCCCTCGACTCTTATAACTGCCATCTGGTTTCTGTACAAATTGTAAATAGGCTTCCGCTCCCTTTATTTTACCCCTACCACCTTTGGAATTTGAAAGAGAGTATTCCAGTCAACATTGTCAAAAGCTTTCTCTAAGTTTACAAATGCCAGAGACGTAGGTTTGCCTTTCCTTAGTCTATTTTCTAAGATAAATCGAAGGGTCAGTATTACCTCACGTGTTCCAACATTTCTACGGAATCCAAACTGATCTTCCCCGAGGTTTGCTTCTACCAGTTTTTCCATTCGTCTGTAAAGAATTCGTGTTAGTATTTTGCAGCCGTGGCTTATTAAACTGATAGTTGGGTAATTTTCACATATGTTAACACCTGCTTTCTTTGGGATTGGAATTATTGTATTCTTCTTTCGCCTATCTCATACATCTTGCTCACTAGATGGTAGAGTTTTGTTAGGCCTGGCTCTCCCAAGGCTGTCAGTAGTTGTAATGGAATGTTGTCTACTCCCGGGGCCTTGTTTCGGCTTAGGTCTTTCAGTGCTCTTTCAAACTCTGCACGCAGTGTCATATCTCCTATTTCACCTTCATCAACATACTCTTCGATTTCTACAATATTGTCGTCAAGAACATCACCCTTGTATAGACCCTCTATATACTCCTTCCACTTTCTGCTTTCCCTTCTTTGCTTAGAACTGGGTTTCTATCTGAGCTGTTGATATTCACGCAAGTGGTTCTCTTTTCTCCAAAGATTTCTTTAATATTCCTGTAGGCAGTATCGATCCTACCCTAGTGATATGCGCCTCTACATCCTTACATTTGTCCTCTAGCCATCCCTCCTTAGCCATTTTGCACTTCCTGTCGATCTCATTTTTGAGACGTTTGTATTCCTTTTTGCATGCTTCATTTACTGCATTTTTATATTTTCTCCTTTCATCAATTAAATTCAATATCTCTTCTGTTACCCAAGGATTTCTATTAACCCGTCTTTTTACCTTCTTGATCCTCTGATACCTTCAATATTTCATGTCTGAAAACTACCCATTCTTCGTCTACTGTATTTCTTTCCCCCAGCCGCGCGGGATTAGCCGAGCGGTCTTAGGCGCTGCAGTCATCGACTGTGCGGCTGGTCCCGGCGGAGGTTCGAGTCCTCCCTCGGGCATGGGTGTGTGTGTTCGTCGTTAGGATAATTTAGGTTAAGTAGTGTGTAAGCTTAGGGACTGATGACCTTAGCAGTTACGTCCCATAAGATTTCACACGCATTTTTTTCTTTCCCCCATTCTCGTCAATCGTTCCCTAATTCTCTCCCTGAAGCTCTCTACAACCTCTGGTTCTTTCAGTTTATCCAGGTCCCATATCCTCAAATTGCCACCTTCTTGCAGTTTCTTCAGTTTTAATCTACAGTTCATAACCAGTAGATTGTAGTCAGAGTCCACATCTGCCCCTGGAAATGTCTTACAATTTAAAACCTGGCTCCTAAATCTCTGTCTTACCATTATAGAACCTATCAGAAACCTTCTAGTATCTCCAGGCCTCTTCCATGTATACAACCTTCTTTCATGATTGTTGAACCAAGTGTTAGCTATGATTAAGTTATCTTCTTTCATTTCTTACCCCCATTCCATATTCACCTACTACGTTTCCTTTTCCTGGTATCGAATTCCAGTCACCCATGTCTATAAAATTTTCGTCTCTCTTCACTATCTGAATAATTTCCTTTATATCATCATACATTTCTTCAATTTCTTCGTCATCTGCAGAGCTAGTTGGCATATAAACTTGTACTACTGTAGTAGGCGTGGGTTGCGTGCCTGTCTTGGTCACGATGGTGACTTGGTTGAAATCACAGTGTGCTCCCTGCCGCCGTTGGATATGCAGCTACCAGCAGCAATTCGTATACTCCTAGCTCACTTATTTGTTACATAGTTTAATTCTTAACTTCTTTGCGTGTTTTTGGGTACTTGTATAGTTTAATTCACAAATTTTGGGCGTATTATAGTATTTGAGAGTTGTAGCATCGCGTTTTAGTACCTGAATAGTGTAAAATCGCGTAGTCTCCTTCTGCCACCGAGCAGTGTGTCAGCACTGCGCAAGTAGCAGCATTGCTGCATTTGCTAGGCAGTCTTGTATTTTAATAACCGTTTAAATTTTGTGTCGAATTGTTTGTGCTCTCTGTAGATTAGTTCAGACGTTCTTTGCACAACAGTTTTTAGCATGGATAGGGACTGCAACTGCTGTGTTCGGATGCAGGTTGAGTTGGCATCCCTTCGCTCCCAGCTTCAGGCAGTGTTGGCTTCGGTCACACAGCTTGAGGCTGCCGCCAATGGGCGTCACTGTGGGGGTCCGGACAGGGGTTTGTCGGGGACAGCCGGCTCGTCCCACACATCCCCCAATCGGACTTCGGCTGTGGCTGCCCGGGATACTGCCCAAGTTGAGGCTGACTCCTCACCCATGAAATAGAGTGGGAGGTCGTCTCGAAGTGTGGCAGGGGGCAAAAGACATTCTTGAGGGCTCAACGGAAGGCTTCTCCAGTTTGTCTGACGAACCGGTTTCAGGCTCTGTCTCAGGCTGATACTGATCTTCAGCCGGACATGGCTGCTTGTCCTGTTCCAGAGATTGCCCCACAGTCTGCAAGGTCCGGGCGGTCGCAGAGGGTGGGCTTACTGGTAGTTGGGAGCTCCAATATCAGGCGCGTAATGGGGCCCCTTAGGGATATGGCTGCATGGGAGGGGAAGAAAACCAATGTGCACTACGTGTGCGTACCGGGGGGAGTCATTCCAGATGTGGAAAGGGTCCTTCCGGACGCCATGGAGGGTACAGGGTGCACCCATCTGCAGGTGGTCGCTCATGTCAGCACCAATGATGTGTGCTGCTATGGATCGGAGGAAATCCTCTCTGGCTTCCGGCGGCTATCTGATTTGGTGAAGACTGCCAGTCTCGCTAGCGGGATGAAAGCAGAGCTCACCATCTGCAGCATCGTCGACAGGACTTACTGCGGACCTTTGGTACAGAGCCGAGTGGAGGGTCTGAATCAGAGGCTGAGACGGTTGTGCGACCGTGTGGGCTGCAGATTCCTCGACTTGCGCCATAGGGTGGTGGGGTTTCGGGTTCCGCTGGATAGGTCAGGAGTCCAATACACACAGCAGGCGGCTACACAGTTAGCAGGTGTTGTGTGGCGTGGACTGGGCGGTTTTTTAGGTTAGATGGCCTCGGGCAAGTACAAAAAGGGAAACAGCCTCAAAGGGTGAGGGACAAAGTCAGGACATGCGGGGACGAAGCAGCAGTCGGTATTGTAATTGTAAACTGTCGAAGCTGCGTTGGTAAAATACAAGAACTTCAAGCGCTGTTAGAAAGCACCGAAGCTGAAATCGTTATAGGTACGGAAAGCTTGCTGAAGCCAGAGATAAATTCTGCCGAAATTTTTACAAAGGCACAGACGGTGTTTAGAAAGGATAGATTGCATGCAACCGGTGGTGGAGTGTTTGTCGCTGTTAGTAGTAGTTTATCCGGTAGTGAAGTAGAAGTGGATAGTTCCTGTGAATTATTATGGGTGGAGGTTACACTCAACAACCGAGATAGGTTAATAATTGGCTCCTTTTAGCGACTTCCCGACCCAGCAGCATTAGTGGCAGAACAACTGAGAGAAAATCTGGAATACATTTCACATAAATTTCCTCAGCATTTTATAGTCTTAGGTGGAGATTTCAATTTACCAGATATAGACTGGGACACTCAGATGTTTAGGACGGGAGGTAGGAACAGAGCATCGAGTGACGTTATACTGTCGGCTGGGGTGGCCGAGCGGTTCTACAGTCTGGAACGGCGCGACCGCTACGGTCGCAGGTTCGAATCCTGCCTCGGCCATGGATGTGTGTGATGTCCTTAGGTTAGTTAGGTTTAAGTAGTTATAAGTTCTGGGGGACTGATGACCTCAGAAGTTAAGTCCCATAGTGCTTAGAGCCATTTTTGACATTATACTGAGTGCACTATCCGAAAATCACTTCCAGCAAATAAACAGAGAAGCGACTCGTGGAGATAACATCTTCGACCTACTGATAACAAACAGACCTGAACTTTTCGCAGATCAGGGTATTAGTGATCATGAGGCCGTTGCAGCATCCCTGAATGTGGAAGTAAATAGGATTACAAAAAAAGGGATGAAGGTTTATCTGTTTAGCAAGAGCAATAGGAGGCAGATTTCAGACTATCTAACAGATCAAAACGAAAATTTCTGTTCCGACACAGACAATGATGAGTGTTTATGGAAAAAGCTGAAGGTAATCATGAAGTGCGTTTTAGACACGTACGTGCCGAGTAAAACTGTGAGGGCGGGAAAAACCCACCGTGGTTCAACAACAACATTAGGAAAGTACAGCGAAAGCAAAGAGAGCTATACTGCAAGTTTAAACGCAGACAAAACCTCTCAGACAAACAGAAGCTAAACGATGTCAAAGTTAGCGTAAGGAGGGCTGTGCGTGAAGCGTTCAGTGAATTCGAAAGTAAAATTCTATGTACCGACTTGACAGAAAATCCTAGGAAGTTCTGGTCTTACGTTAAATCAGTAAGTGGATAGAAACAGCATATCCAGACACTCTGGGATGTTGATGATGGTATTGAAATAGAGGATGACACGTGTAAAGCTGAAATACTAAACACCTTTCTCCAAAGCTGTTTCACAGAGGAAGACCGCACTGTAGTTCCTTCTCTAAATCACCGCATGAACTAAAAAATGGCTGACATCGAAATAAGTGTCCAAGGAATAGAAAAGGAACTGAAATCACTGAACAGAGGAAAGTCCACTGGACCTGACGGGATATCAATTCGATTCTAGACAGAGTACGCGAAAGAACTTGCCCCCCTCCTAACAGCCCTGTACCGCAAGTCTCTAGAGGAACGGAGGGTTCCAAATGATTGGAAAAGAGCACAGGTAGTCCCAGTCTTCAAGAAGGGTCGTCGAGCAGATGCGCAAAACTATAGACCTATATCTCTGACGTCGATCTGTTGTAGAATTTTAGAACATGTTTTTTGCTCGAGTATCATGTCGTTTTTGGAAACCCAGAATCTACTCTGTAGGAATCAACATGGATTCCGGAAACAGCGATCGTGTGAGACCCAACTCGCTTTATTTGTTCGTGAGAGCCAGAAAATATTAGATACAGGCTCCCAGGTAGATGCTATTTTCCTTGACTTCCGGAAGGCGTTCGATACAGTTCCGCACTGTCGCCTGTTAAACAAAGAAAGAGCCTACGGAATATCAGACCAGCTGTGTGGCTGGATTGAAGAGTTTTTAGCAAACAAAACACAGCATGTTGTTCTCAATGGAGAGACGTCTACAGACGTTAAAGTAACCTCTGGCTTGCCACAGGGGAGTGTTATGGGACCATTGCTTTTCACAATATATATAAATGACCTAGTAGATAGTGTCGGACGTTCCATGCGGCTTTTCGCGGATGATGCTGTAGTATACAGAGAAGTTGCAGCATTAGAAAATTGCAGCGAAATGCAGGAAGATCTGCAGCGGATAGGCACTTGGTGCAGGGAGTGGCAACATTACATAGACAAATGTAATGTATTGCGGATACATAGAAAGAAGGATCCTTTATTGTATGATTATATGATAGCGGAACAAACACTGGTAGCAGTTACTTCTGTAAAATATCTGGGAGTATGCGTGCGGAACGATTTGAAGTGGAATGATCATATAAAATTAATTGTTGGTAAGGCGGGTACCAGGTTGAGATTCATTGGGAGAGTTCTTAGAAAATGTAGTCCATCAACAAAGGAGGTGGCTTACAAAACACTCGTTCGTCCTATACCTGAGTATTGCTCATCAGTGTGGGGTCCGTACCAGGTCGGGTTGACAGAGGAGGTAGAGAAGATGCAAAGAAGAGCGGTGCGTTTGTCACAGGGTTATTTGGTAACCGTGATAGCGTTACGGAGATGTTTAGCAAACTCAAGTAGCATACTCTGCAACAGAGGCGCTCTGCATCGCGGTGTAGCTTGCTGTCCAGGTTTCGAGAGGGTGCGTTTCTGGATGAGGTATCGAATATATTGCTTCCTCCTGCTTATTTCTCCCGAGGAGATCACGAATGTAAAATTAAAGCGATTCGGGCGCGCACGAAGGCTTTCCGGCAGTCGTTCTTCCCGCGAACCATACGCGACTGGAACAGGAAAGGGAAGGAATGACAGTGGCACGTAAAGTGCCCTCCACCACACACCGTTGGGTGGCTTGCGGAGTATAAATGTAGATGTAGATGTAGAAAAGTTTTAGGACGCTTGCATTAAATCTTTGCCTTCTAGAATTTTTAGAACGAAACTGACAGTAGATCATTACCTCTGAAGTATAACTTTAAGGAACCTTGTATTGGCTGTTATTAACACCAAGGCCCTTTAACTTTTTATGGCTCTTTTATTTAATAGGTTTTATCAAGTTCTGTGGCCAAAACTTTCTAGCATTAATACAACAGATACTTAATGTACTGCAAATAAGGACGTTTCAGTTGCAAATTTAGTTTTCTGCAAATTACTTGAGAAGTATTAGAGGTAGCTTAATGGGGGTCACGTAGTTATTATTTTTAAGTTAAATTGAAGCATCATACAAATTTTCAAATTTCTAATATTAAGAGCCTTTAATTTTTCTTAAAAACGTGGATTCTGACCACAATTTTTGTTTAATCACGTTGAGACTTGCAGAAGTTAATTTTGACGTATATATGCACATTATGACCAACTTTTGGCTTTCTAGCTTTATTATGTAGCGCCACTTATTTTTTTCTTAAAACGATATATTTAGCTAAAATATTGACCTAATCAAACGCCGGCCGGTGTGGCCGTGCGGTTCTAGGCGCTTCAGTCTGGAACCGCGTGACCGCTACGGTCGCAGGTTCGAATCCTGCCTCGGGCATGGATGTGTGTGATGTCCTTAGGTTAGTTAGTTTTAAGTAGTTCTAAGTTCTAGGGGAGTAATGACCACAGATGTTAAGTGCCATAGTGCTCAGAGCCATTTGAACCTAATCAAATATTGACATTTAAAACATCATTACATTAAAGTACATGTTGACATAGTTTGAAAAGCAACTTTAACTTTTAATTTTATTCTCAATTATGGTGCAATACTTGTGCGCTACGCACAGACGCTTTATGGTGACGTGGCGCTACTAGCAGTGAACTGGGGGAAGTCCCGGCACACTCGCTCACCTCTGTATCTCACAAATGATACGGCGCTTGTTTCGGTACACCACGTCATGTTTCACTTGGGACGTACACTCGGCCAGAAGATGGAAACAGTGTGACAAGGCTCATCCAACCAAGTGACTTTTTCCATTACTCTACAGTCCAGACTGTATGGTTTGGACACCAGGTTTTCCGCTATGGCCACTTGTATTACTGATGAGTGGTTTCGGGATTTCAGCTCGCCCTACAATTCCGTGCTTACGGAGCTCCCATCGAGTTATTTTGGCGCTGACAGTCTGTTCGACGACTATCCTTCATGATCACTGAAAACACACTTTCGTCCGCGTTGCGACTCAGCTGATGACATATTTCTGCATTCCCTGTACACGATATAAATCTTCGATACGGTTCGCCTTGAAATGCCAAACACTTCGGCTGCTTTGGTTACTGAAGCACCCACGGTACGAGTTGGGTTGGGTTGATGTGGAAAAGGAGACCAAACAGCGAGGTCATCGGTCTCATCGGATTGGGGAAGGATGGGAAAGGATGTCAGCCGTGCCTTTTCAAAGGAACCATCCCGGCATTTGCCTGAAGCGATTTAGGGAAATCACGGAAAACCCAAAACAGGATTGTCGGACACGAGATTGAACCGTCGTCCTCCCGAATGCGAGTCCAGTGTGCTAACCAGTGCGTCACCTCGCTACGTGCTCCGTACGAGCACAATCTATCTAGAAATGTCACACGATCCATCCTTTGAAGCTGTGGAGACTTTGGACACCAATTCCAGTGATTCTCTTCCATCTATAGCAGATGCAAGGGCAATGTTAGAATGGGATTCAGACGAATCTGATGATATTATTACATCCTCAGATGAAGAATCAAATAGAACTATCACTGATTTACAAATAAAAGAACGTTTGAAACATATTTCTTTCAAATGTACAAATGATATACGAAGTATAAATCCGTTGAACTATAGAATTACATCTCGACCTGATGTATATTCTTTTGAATTAACGTGGCCTAAATGTGTTTTTAATTCACGCATTCGTCATGTTATTGAAAAAAACAACTTATGATATATATCCCAATGATGATAATTTGCAGTGGTCTTTTGACTGGAAATTAAAAGAATTTAGAAGATATGATCATTTTATGTGGTATTTGTCCATAATGCCAGGTATATGTTGTGAAATTATTTTGGTCAATTGTATATACCGTGTGTGTAATATTGGAAAACTACATGTTTTTTGTAATTTACATATGAGTAATGTTTATAAACCACAATTATTATCAGCATTATGTCCTGAATGTTATATTAATGAAATTGTTAATAAGAAAGATAATGAAGCACTTAAAGAATTAACTAATGTACATGCATATGTTGGCAGCAGACCTTACATCCATGCAACTTATTCTCGAAGTCAAGATCATTATGCTTTTCAGACAATGGAAATTAGGTGTAAAGATTTTACAAATATGTTTGAAACAATATTGCATATGAGTTCAATTCTGTTTTGCAATGTATGTTTAAAAGCAACATTTGGAGAAAGAATACATACAAAATTTGTTGATAAATATATTTATCATGATGTGTCACAAATACAGACTAAAGTGTAATTTTAAAATGTTTTAGGTTACTGAAAACAGGAAAGAAGACATTTATTATTTTCGTCCAAATCAAAAAGACATTAACCAATTATTTGGATCTAAAATCATGTCTAATAATAAAATTAGTGCTACTTTTCCTCTTCAGACTATTCTGATACTGAAGACATTACTGACCAAGAACCTCCTAAAACCCCAGGTAAAGATTTCGGATGCACTAATTGAGATCTCCGAACAATGCACTCGTAACTACAGGGAACACTGCTTTGCCCATAATCGACACTTGCAGCGAATTGACGGCATTGCGTGGGTGGCACTCGAACCACAACAGCGCAACCTGCAAGTTTGGCATCTGCGTTTACGTTCAAGCACGCATTTCTCTTGGTGTTGCCATATTTTTGTCCAAGTAAGTAATTCGAAGGGTATAACGTAGCAGTTGCATTTGATATTGGAAGCAAGGAAAATCAAGAAAAATTGATAAGAATTAGCAATCTATAAAAGTCGTACGAACATGTAATATGATGCAAGATGTTGCCCACTCATCGCTAATCGGTTGCCTACGGGCAGCAGCGTTCTCGGAATGCTACGTATGCAACAATTTCAAACAAGCAACATTAGTAGTTTCAGAAAAGCAGATTGGCAATACTTAACTTTACTACAGCAAATGTTGCTAGCGAGAGCAGACGTGAAAACAGTACAGTTCTTGGTATGCACATAGTCCAAGGAAACGCTTGATGCTGACAGCGTAGCACTAATCACGTTGCTGACTTGGGCCGATCTTGTGCGCCCTAGGCTAGCAGGAGCTGCGTTTATATGCTGCTGTTATAGGGGATGCACCTGGTGCGGAGCAGTCCGATTCCGCGCACCAATGGCCGTCGACTCTTCGCAGCCCTCTCTCCTCTTGCGTGCCACCTCTTCGTTCCGGCGTTCGTGATTTCACCAGAACAGTAAGCTTCCCTGAAGGCCAGGTAATTTACAGTATGTGCAAGAACCAAGAGAGACTAACAAAAGGGAACACCAAGAACGAAGGTTCGGATTAAAAAACTTTTAATATGTACATAGAAAAGAACAATGACGGAAATAAAAGAACGCTCAGGTGTGGGATTAAAATTCGGGCTGAAATGAAATCAATCATAACATTCACTGGATGACGTTGCTGTGAAACTGACGGGGAATTGAAGTTTCTGTTGAATGGAATAAACACTCAGCTGAGCACACTATCTGGACGAAAGTAAATCTAAGACGAAAGTAATGAGGAGTAACAGAAACTATACTACAGAATGCTCTTGGATACCACAGATACCAGACTCAGCGGAGCAGCGCCTCTGAGGAAGTCCAGCGCAGTCCTGGACGAAACGTAAGGAGCAGAAAAGTTCTTGCACCACGACCTCACATCCCGGAAAGTATATCAACAGCTAAGGAATTCTGATAGCTTGGAAGCAAAGTCACCTATGACGGAAGCAGCATCGAGGACATAGAAAGCACTCTAACACAGGCAATGAGGGGATTCCTGTCCGAAAAGATATCTGCTGGTATCAAACTTCGGCCTTAATTTGAGGAAGAAATTTCTGAGAATCCAGTTTGGAGCAATGCAGTGTATGGATTGTTGTTGTTGTGGTCTTCAGTCCTGAGACTGGTTTGATGCAGCTCTCCATGCTACTCTATCCTGTGCAAGCTTCTTCATCTCCCAGTACCTACTGCAACCTACATCCTTCTGAATCTGCTTAGTGTATTCATCTCTTGGTCTCCCTCTACGATTTTTACCCTCCACGCTGCCCTCCAGTACTAAATTGGTGATCCCTTGATGCCTCAGAACATGTCCTACCAACCGATCCCTTCTTCTGGTCAAGTAGTGCCACAAACTCCTCTTCTCCCCAATCCTATTCAGTACCTCCTCATTAGTTATGTGATCTACCCACCTAATCTTCAGCATTCTTCTGTAGCACCACATTTCGAAAGCTTCTATTCTCTTTCTGTGTAAACTATTTATTGTCCACGTTTCACTTCCATACATGGCTACACTCCATACAAATACTTTCAGAAATGACTTCCTGACACTTAAATCTATACTCGATGTTAACAAATTTCTCTTCTTCAGAAACGCTTTCCTTGCCATTGCCAGTCTACATTTTATATCCTCTCTACTTCGACCATCATCAGTTATTTTGCTCCCCAAATAGCAAAACTCCTTTACTACTTTAAGTGTCTCATTTCCTAGTCTAATACCCTCAGCATCACCCGACTTAATTCGACTACATTCCATTATCCTCGTTTTGATTTTGTTGATGTTCATCTTATATCCTCCTTTCAAGACACTGTTCATTCCGTTCAACTGCTCTTCCAAGTCCTTTGCTGTCTCTGATAGAATTACAATGTCATCGGCGAACCTCAAAGTTTTTATTTCTTCTCCATGGATTTTAATACCTACTCCGAATTTTTCTTTTGTTTCCTTTACTGCTTGCTCAATATACAGATTGAATAACATCGGGGAGAGGCTACAACCCTGTCTTACTCCCTTCCCAACCACTGCTTCCCTTTCATGTCCCTCGACTCTTATAACTGCCATCTGGTTTCTGTACAAATTGTAAATAGCCTTTCGCTCCCTGTATTTTACCCCTGCCACCTTTAGAATTTGAAAGAGAGTATTCCAGTCAACATTGTCAAAAGCTTTCTCTAAGTCTAAGTGTATGGATGTGTAGTATGAATTGTGTGAAAACCGGAAAACAAGAGAATCGATGTGTTTGAGACGTAGTGTTATAGATGTTGTATGGAGACGTTTGTAGTTAACTATGTTTAATCTCTCCTTTCTAAACACGAACACACACACACACGCATATGCACATGAGCGCGCACCCGATTCCCCCCCCCCCCATCCCCTCCCCACACACACACATAAATACACACACACACACACATAAATACACACACACACACACACACACACACACATACACACACACACACGAACAAAAATTCATTGAGAACCCATTGGCAGTGAATAAACTATTAATTTTCCAGAGATTTTATTTACGTTTCCAAGAGCCGAAGTTTTCTTTTTCATAATCCTTAATTATAATGCTTGCATTGTTAGAAAGCAGAACTTTTTCTGCTTCTTGACTATATGATAGCAGTCCGTCATACATAACATGAGCAGCTACCTATCCAGTATCGATCGCTGTGGTACAACTGTATTTCTTAATTCTAATTCCGAAGATGTTTCGTCCTGTTCACAGCATGGGTTTTTTCTGCGACACTCTGTATCCTATTAGTGGGACAGTGTAACCAGTTTTGCCTTTAATTTTCCTCAAGAACTCAGGCTCTTCCTGATACTTGGGAACATTTCAGCTACTCCGGGAGATTATTTTGAAACGAACAAACAATAGCTTACGATGTTGTTGTTGTGGTCTTCAGTCCTGAGACTGGTTTGATGCAGCTCTCCATGCTACTCTATCCTGTGCAAGCTTCTTCATCTCCCAGTACCTACTGCAACCTACATCCTTATGAATCTGCTTAGTGTATTCATCTCTTGGTCTCCCTCTACGATTTTTACCCTCCACGCTGCCCTCCAATGCTAAATTTGTGATCCCTTGATGCCTCAAAAATGTCCTACCAACCGATCCCTTCTTTTAGTCAAGTTGTGCCACAAACTTCTCTTCTCCCCAATCCTATTCAATACTTCCTCATTAGTTACGTGATCTACCCACCTTATCTTCAGCATTCTTCTGTAGCACCACATTTCGAAAGCTTCTATTCTCTTCTTGTCCAAACTAGTTATCGTCCATGTTTCACTTCCATACATGGCTACACTCCATACCAATACTATCAGAAACGATTTCCTGACACTTAAATCTATACTCGATGTTAACAAATTTCTCTTCTTCAGAAACAATTTCCTTGCCATTGCCAGTCTACATTTTGTATCCTCTCTACTTCGACCATCATCAGTTATTTTACTCCCTAAATAGCAAAACTCCTTTACTACTTTAAGTGTCTCATTTCCTAATCTAATTCCCTCAGCATCACCCGATTTAATTTGACTACAATTCATTATCCTTGTTTTGCTTTTGTTGATGTTCATCCTCCTTTCAAGACACTGTTCATTCCGTTCAACTGCTCTTCCAAGACCTTTGCTGTCTCTGACAGAATTACAATGTCATCGGCGAACCTCAAAGTTTTTACTTCTTCTCCATGAATTTTAATACCTACTCCGAATTTTTCTTTTGTTTCCTTTACTGCTTGCTCAATATACAGATTGAATAACATCGGGGAGAGGCTACAACCCTGTCTCACTCCTTTCCCAACCACTGCTTCCCTTTCATGCCCCTCGACTCTTATAACTGCCATCTGGTTTCTGTACAAATTGTAAATAGCCTTTCGCTCCCTGTATTTTACCCCTGCTACCTTCAGAATTTGAAAGAGAGTATTCCCGTTAACATTGTCAAAAGCTTTCTCTAAGTCTACAAATGCTAGAAACGTAGGTTTGCCTTTTCTTAATCTTTCTTCTAAGATAAGTCGTAAGGTTAGTATTGCCTCACGTGTTCCAACATTTCTACGGAATCCAAACTAATTTTCCGCAAGGTCCACTACTACCAGGCCGTTTTGGTTATTGTTACAAGGCCAGATCAGTCAATCATCCAGACTGTTGCCCTTGCAACTACTGAAAAGGCTGCTGCCCCTCTTCAGGAAGCACATGTTTGTCTGGCCTCTCAACAGACACCGCTCCGTTGTGGTTGCACCTACGGTACGGCCATCTGCATCGCTGAGGCACGCAAGCCTCCCCACCAACGGCAAGGTCCATGGTTCATGGGGGGGAAAAATAAAATAAATACTAAGTAACTAAAATAAATACTAAGTAACACTATTTTGTTTCAACTTACGATGTTGTAATTCGAAATGATCCTGGCCACGAAGTTCGATCTGAGGCATTAAAGTTAAGTGATGTATCACTGGACGTGCTTGAAAGAGTACAAGCATTTGAGCTATGAAGTGCAGCGCTGTTTTCAGGCCAGTCACGCCAGGCGTCATGGTCATTAGAGTCATCCACTTACGAGCTTAAATAGTGAAACACTCATCGCTGTACTCTCTGAGATGCACTGTTGTTTCATTATTCGCGGCACAAACAGGCCAACCCTGCCAAACGTAGAAACCTCGTGGTGCAAATAAGCTGTGCAGACGGTTTCGGAACTCATGACAGGCAAGAATCTAATACTCGCCTTTGTGTGTGAATCTTGTTATGAAGGCGGCTACATGTGAAATGTCTGATAGAGTAAACTTTTCTGCAAGGGACCGGCACTGGTCTCACCGTACAATGCGATACATTTACTACAAACGCGATAATAGCCTGGGGCCGATAGTTCTTGCAACCTATGTATAACACTGGGCATTTATCTACGTAGATACAAGAGCGACAGCAACATTCTACAAACCGTAAATTGGACTCACCGCCAATTGTGCCACTCAATCTTCATTTGATATTGGTTAGTAAGCAAACAACTACAATGAAAGTTATTTTTGTGGCCAATGATGCGTCCTCCATAAACAAATATTATCGCTATCGATGCTATCACGTTTTTGTGTTTACTAAACAATACTTTACAGTGTGTATATTTACGCATTCGTTATCATAGACGATCTTCGTAGTGAATTTTCGACGGTATTTTCACATGATCTTGGGTAGACTGTCAGTCCGTAGCAAACAAAACCCACCGGCAGCAGCAAAATTTTCTATTGACAAGCAGGTATCGATCGGAAAAACGAAATTAAACGTCTAGACTATCGCACAAAGAAAGAATTTGGGAACAAGTCATCTTGAGTACATTAGATAGATGACTTTGAGAAGAATACCTGCGAGGGGTGAGGCGAGGAGAGAGGAAACAATCTTAACACTAACTAAACAGACAGTGTTTTTGCAGTGTTTCACAAATTTTATTATGGTTACTTCACAACCTAGAGTTCGGGTTGTAAGCCTATTTTCAAGCAAATTACTTGAAAATGGGCTTATACCCCGAAATCTAGGTTGTGCAGTAGCCATAATAAAATTTGTGAAAGAAGACAAAAAACAGTGATTGTTTAGTTAATTTACAATGTTTCACGAAGAACCCACAGCTGATTCAGTTAAAATGTTAACATTGGTAATATTTCACTTAATATCCACAATTTAACGATGTATAGAGCTACGCACTCGTTTGATGTTACTGTATTTCTACAGTGAAAATGCTTATTTTTTGACGAAGACGTGTATACATGTGGGAGGATTTAAGGTCTGAGATGGCAAGTGATGTATTATTTTCACCACGTTAGTAATGTACTACTACCTACATGACATGTTCGTGCGGTTCTGTGTATATGCACTATGTTTAATTTTTGTATTGTCTTAGCTTTTGCAATACCACTTGAAAATGACCCAAAGACAGTTGTGAAATAAATAATTTCTAAAGTCAACGGCGAAATTGATGTCCTTTAAAGAAAGAGACGCCAGTTTGTTAACACCATTACTGAACAATGTTAGACTTTGTTGACGGAGCCACAACAGTCACCTCTGCTTGTACCCCTTTATCACTATCAAAATAAAGTCCTGTTAAGCGTTCTTTAAGTCTGGGAAAGAGACAACAATCGGATGGGGCCAGTTCTGGACGGCATGGAGGATGATCGATGACGGTGAGCCCAATGTGTTGGACTGCTGCAGGTGTCACAGCGCTCGTGTGTGGTCTAGCATTATCTTGCTGTGGGAGAGAGTGTTCCATGTGTGGACGAGCTCTTCGAATTCGAAACTCGCTTACAGGACGCTGTTTCTCAGGCACCGACATAATTGTTACACAGCGCCATCTTACAAACTACAGTTCGTACCTGTCTAACGGCAGAAGATTACAACTTGCTCGAGGGAAGCAGGAAAGTCGATCGAGTAATATGCATTACATGCAACCTCAATTGATATTGAGAACAGAGTAAAAAATTCGGGGACCTTACTTTTCGGCACACCCTCGTAACTACACTCCTGGAAATGGAAAAAAGAACACATTGACACCGGTGTGTCAGACCCACCATACTTGCTCCCGACACTGCGAGAGGGCTGTACAAGCAATGATCACACGCACGGCACAGCGGACACACCAGGAACCGCGGTGTTGGCCGTCGAATGGCGCTAGCTGCGCAGCATTTGTGCACCGCCGCCGTCAGTGTCAGCCAGTTTGCCGTGGCATACGGAGCTCCATCGCAGTCTTTAGCACTGGTAGCATGCCGCGACAGCGTGGACGTGAACCGTATGTGCAGTTGACGGACTTTGAGCGAGGGCGTATAGTGGGCATGCGGGAGGCCGGGTGGACGTACCGCCGAATTGCTCAACACGTGGGGCGTGAGGTCTCCACAGTACATCGATGTTGTCGCCAGTGGTCGGCGGAAGGTGCACGTGCCCGTCGACCTGGGACCGGACCGCAGCGACGCACGGATGCACGCCAAGACCGTAGGATCCTACGCAGTGCCGTAGGGGACCGCACCGCCACTTCCCAGCAAATTAGGGACACTGTTGCTCCTGGGGTATCGGCGAGGACCATTCGCAACCGTCTCCATGAAGCTGGGCTACGGTCCCGCACACCGTTAGGCCGTCTTCCGCTCACGCCCCAACAACGTGCAGCCCGCCTCCAGTGGTGTCGCGACAGGCGTGAATGGAGGGACGAATGGAGACATGTCGTCTTCAGCGATGAGAGTCGCCTCTGCCTAGGTGCCAATGATGGTCGTATGCGTGTTTGGCGCCGTGCAGGTGAGCGCCACAATCAGGACTGCATACGACCGAGGCACACAGGGCCAACACCCGGCATCATGGTGTGGGGAGCGATCTCCTACACTGGCCGTACACCACTGGTGATCGTCGAGGGGACACTGAATAGTGCACGGTACATCCAAACCGTCATCGAACCCATCGTTCTACCATTCCTAGACCGGCAAGGGAACTTGCTATTCCAACAGGACAATGCACGTCCGCATGTATCCCGTGCCACCCAACGTGCTCTAGAAGGTGTAAGTCAACTACCCTGGCCAGCAAGATCTCCGGATCTGTCCCCCATTGAGCATGTTTGGGACTGGATGAAGCGTCGTCTCACGCGGTCTGCACGTCCAGCACGAACGCTGGTCCAACTGAGGCGCCAGGTGGAAATGGCATGGCAAGCCGTTCCACAGGACTACATCCAGCATCTCTACGATCGTCTCCATGGGAGAATAGCAGCCTGCATTGCTGCGAAAGGTGGATATACACTGTACTAGTGCCGACATTGTGCATGCTCTGTTGCCTGTGTCTATGTGCCTGTGGTTCTGTCAGTGTGATCATGTGATGTATCTGACCCCAGGAATGTGTCAATAGTTTCCCCTTCCTGGGACAATGAATTCACGGTGTTCTTATTCAATTTCCAGGAGTGTATATTAGGACCATGAAATTGGTGCCTGAAAAGACAACTCATTGGTTCCAAAGGTGGGTCCCTTTCTTCGGTTGTGATTGCAGTGATGTAATTTACAACACCGGCCTGTGTGCCTCTGCAGGTACTTTCTCCAGGCCACCGATATGGCATGACCGAACATCTGCTCTACATCTATATCAACACACATACTCCGCGAACCACGTATGGCGTATGGGGGAAGGTCCACTCTCACTCATTTCCTTTCCTAGGCCACCTAATTTCTCTAATCTTGTCTTCCCGGTCCTTACGCGGAATGTACGAGGGTAATTCCAAAAGTAAGGTCTCCTATCTTTTTATAAGTACATAGACCTGTTTATTTTTACAATCGTTTAAATAAGTTTATTGCTCGAACATTTAGGTATTTTTCGACATAATCACCATTTCTGTCGATGCATTTTTTTAGACGCTGTGGCGGTTTTTGTATGCCCATGTCATACCAGCTCGCCGCCATACTGTTCAGAAAGTTATGAACCTCTTCTTTCTCCTCGTCGTCGGACCTACCCTTGACTACCAACGCATTCTGAGGGAACCTCACATCAATAGCACTTCCATTTCCGCAACTTTTCCGGTGTTACATTTCATGTGATTCACACTGTGTTTCTTGAGAGCAGAACTCAGACAACAGAATAATACACTGATGAGCCAAAACGTTATGGCCATTTGCCTAATAATTAATTTATCCGTCTTTGTAATGAAATACATCAGGGATCCGACAGTTTGATGGTAGGTTTTTGGAGATAGGTGGCACTAGATGTCTACGCACAGGTCATGTAATTCGCGTAAATAACGGGCCGCTGATTTACGTATGCGATGATGATGCCCTATAGCGACTCAGATAGGTTCCATAGGATTTACATCAGGCGAATTTGGCTGCCGAGACATCAATGTGAGTTCTCCATAATGCTCCTCAAACCACTGTAGCTCGGTTCTGGTTCCGAGACACGGGCAACCATACTGCTGAAAGATTACACCTCCTTCGGCGAAGACATCGAGGACGAAGGGATGCAGGTGGCTCGCAGCTATCCGGGTTTCTTCGATTACTGCTAGAGAGCCCATACAAGTGCAGCAGAATACCTCCCATTGCATAACAATGCTCCCACCAGAGTAGGTCGGTGGCGCTCTGCACGTCTGGGCCGCCGTTCACTTCGATGACGGCGTTTGTGGAGACGACCATCGACCTAGTGTAGCGAAAGTATGATTCACCCAAAGAGCCGACACGTTTGCTTTATCTACGGTCGAATCCCGATGGTCGCGGGCTAACTGCAATCTTAAGGGGCTCCGGAATGCCCTATACTTGCAATGTTAAAATAACGCTTATAAATTACATCTTTCCTCACAAAGTATTTGAGGTAGGAAGTTGAACTTCTTACAGATTATCTATTGGAATATGGGCTACAACTTAACACAGGGATTTTACAAAATTTTAGTTCAGTTATTAAAGATGATTTTTTTTTTCAATTGTAATGAAAATTCACAACATTTGTTTGCAATTTTTTATTTATATATTCAAAAATATACAGTTTTTTGGAAAAAGGCTGTGTTAAATTATGCAGAAGGTACTGTGTAACATTTACTGAAAGTTTGAAACAAATATGTTTGGAAGATCCTTAGAAAACATGTAATTAGTATGAGAAAATAAAAGTTTTGGGAATCGAGCGAGAAAGATTGGATTAGCTTTTTAGTGCATAGGATGGATTATCTTCATCCTCTGCAAACTCCTCCTCCAGCTTCCTCTTGTTCCTCCTCCTGTTTACTCTTGCTTGTATTTCTAGACTCTTTACAGCCCTGTCTGCAGCCCGAAGGCGTTCCTTGTCTAAAGCAAGCATCGCTCGTACCATGTTAGAACCTATCTTCATTCCCATATTTCTAAATACCTTTGGCTTTCCAACATTTCTCTATTTCTTAAAAGCCTTCAGAGGATTTCTAATAACTTTACTTTTACTCATTATTATACTTCAACAAAACAGAGACTCAAGAAACAGAATCAATCACGAATATTTTCGAGATAACGACAGAGTAAATAAACATGAAACAATCGACAATCACACCAGCGATATATATTGAACCATCACAGGTTAGCCACAACACATACTTTATCTCACATCACTAAAATGTACCTGATGAACACGGACGTTAATAATAACACCATTTGACAGCAGTTTAACAGCGCCACAGTGGGTCACGCCCATGTAGAACACATTTCAAAAAAAAATTAAAAATAGTTGTAGTCTTCGGAATTGAATAAATTATATATCTATTAAAAGGTAATAGTCTGCAGATTCAGAAAACGCAAAAAAGTAAAAATTGAACTTTTCATGATTTTGAGCCTTTCCGGAGCCCCTTAATTGACGATGTCGTCGGGTCAACATGTGAACATGAAGGGGTGGTTTGCTGCAGAGCTCCATGTTCAAGAATTTACGTCTAGCACCGTTAGTCTGCTCCGAAAAATTTGTGCTTGCTGCAGCTATGTGCTCTTTCGGTAGAGATGTCACAGATCACCATCTATCCCACCATACCGAGCAGACAAGTCTCCAAATCACACGTTCTGTGAGAAGTCGTGGGCGTCGAACCAATTAGCGGTTAGTGGTAGTTTCACTGTTCTATCTCTTTCCGTAGACGCTCGCGACAATAGTACCTGAAAGATCGACCAGTTTCGTCGTTTTCCAGACACTCATTCACAAGCTCTGCGTAATAATTACCTGCCCTTTGTCAAAGTCGCTTATCTCAATGGATTTCCCCGTTTGCAGCGCGTATCTTCGGTGGGGTAATCCTCCCACAGTGTCTGCTCCACTTAAACGCTTTTGTTACCTCGTCATGTGCCTGCAGTGCCACCAGGCGCGGTGGGCAGTGGTCATTATGTTTCGGCTTATAAGTGTAATTAAAATGCCTTAACACAATGAAGCAGAGTACAATGCAACATAATTAAAAATCTGCCTTGCCCCAGCATACATTACTGGGCAAAAACAACTTTCTTTGTATACACTGGAATCGGCATCCTCTGGCGCAGGAAAAGACACCAACCACTCCACTGGTTTGTATGTGAACACACAGTACCCATGCCCCACACTGACCATCAGCAATGTCGTGCATGCAGCTCCTTGGGATAACATCTTGAGTGAGGTTTCCCGCTCTTGTCTCTGCACCATCTGACTTCCATTACCCCATCACTGCTGGTCCACCTTGGACTCGGAAGTGCTTTCAGCACATCACGTGAACGTGCAGCCCGCCCTACCACGGAGTCAGCATGAGATGCCACCAAGCACTTGACACTGCGTACTTCAGTATACCACGTTTGAAAGTAATGATTCAAGGATATTTTTATTCAATACTTAAAACTATTACATATATTTCTTTTAAATATCAGCCTGTGGTCAAGAAAAATCTCACACAATTCAGTATAATTTAATGTCATAACAGGCACAGATGCCGATATTCCGTAGCATTAAAAAAAAAGGGTTCAAATGGTTCTGAGCCCTATGGGACTTAACATCTATGGTCATCAGTCCCCTAGAACTTAGAACTACTTAAACCTAATTAACCTAAGGACATCACACAACACCCAGTCATCACGAGGCAGAGAAAATCCCTGACCCCGCCGGGAATCGAACCCGGGAACCCGGGCGTGGGAAGCGAGAACGCTACCGCACGACCACGAGCTGCGGACCGTAGCATTTAAAAGTAGTGCGTGTGAAGGCTGTCAACATTGAGACATAATTTAAGCAGTAAAACGTGATGTATTACATGTTACGTGTTAGCTATTCGTTAGGCGTTTGATACAGTTCCCCACAGCCGTTTAATGAACAAAGTATGAGCATATGGACGAACAGACCAATTGTGTGATTGGATGGAAGAGTCCCTAGATAACAGAACGCAGCATGTCATTCTCAATGGAGAGGAGTCTTCCGAAGTAAGAGTGATTTCAGGTGTGCCGCAGGGGAGTGGCTTAGGACCGTTGCTATTCACAATATATGCAGGGTGTTACAAAAAGGTACGGCCAAACTTTCAGGAAACATTGCTCACACACAAATAAAGAAAAGATGTTATGTGGACATGTGTCCGGAATCGCTTTTCCATGTTAGAGCTCATTTCAGTTTCGTCCACCTACGCTGAATGGAGCACGTTATCATGATTTCATACCGGATACTCTACCTGTGCTGCTAGAACATGTGCCTTTACAAGTACGACGCAACGTGTGGTTCATGCACGATGGAGCTCCTGCACATTTCAGTCGAAGTGTTCGTACGCTTCTCAACAACAGATTCGGTGACCGACGGATTGGTAGAGGCGGACCAATTCCGTGGCCTCCACGCTCTCCTGACCTCAACCCTCTTGACTTTTATTTAATGGGGGCATTTGAAAGCTCTTGTCTACGCAACCCCGGTACCAAATGTAGAGACTCTTCGTGCTCGCATTGTGGACGGCTGTGATACAATACGCCATTCTCCTGGGCTGCATCAGCGCATCAGGGATTCCATGCAACGGAGGGTGGATGCGTGTATCCTCGCTAACGTAGGACATTTTGAACATTTCCTGCAACAAAGAGTTTGAAGTCACGCTGGTACGTTCTGTTGCTGTGTGTTTCCATTCCATGATTAATGTGATTTGATGAGAAGTAATAAAATGAGCTCTAACATGGAAAGTGAGAGTTTCCGGACACATGTCCACATAACATGTTTTCTTTCTTTGTGTGTGAGGAATGTTTCGTGAAAGTTTGGTCGTACCTTTTTGTAACACCCTGTATAAATGACCTTGTGGATAACATCGGAAGTGCACTGAGGCTTTTTGCGGATTGTGCTGCAGTACATCGAGAGGTTGTAACAATGGAAAGTTGTACTGAAATGCAGGAGGATCTGCAACGAATTGACGCATGGTGCAGGGAATGGCAATTGAATCTCAATGTAGACAAGTGTAATGTGCTGCGAATACGTAGAAAGGTAGATGCTTTATCATTTAGCTACAATATAGCAGGCCAGCAACTGGAAGCAGTTAATTCCATAAATTATCTGGTGGTAGGCATTAGGAGTGATTTAAAATGGAATGAGCATATAAAATTAGTCGGTAAAGCAGATGCCAGACTGAGATTCATTGGAAGAATCCTAAGGAAATGCAGTCCGAAAACAAAGGAAGTAGGTTACAGTACACTTGTTCGCTCACTGCTTGAATACTGCTCACCGGTGTGGGATCAGTACCAGATAGGGTTGATAGAAGAGATGGAGAAAATCCAATGGAGAGCAGCGCTCTTCGTTACAGGATCATTTAATAATCGTGAGATGATAGACTCCAGTGGAAGACTCTGCAAGAGAGACGCTGAGTAGCCTGGTACGGACTTTTGTTGAAGTTTCGAGAACATACCTTCACGAAGGAGTGAAGTAGTATATTGCTCCCTCCTACGTATATCTCGCGAAGAGACCATGAGGATAAAATCAGAGAGATTAGAGTCCACACAGAGACATACCGACAATCTTTCTTTCCACGAACAATTCGAGACTGGAATAGAAGGGATAACCGATAGAGGTACTCAAGGTACCCTCCGCCACACACCGTCAGGTGGCTTGCGGAATGTAGATGTAGATGTAGATGCAGATATTTCGTCTTTTACAACGGACATTTGAAATATGCACTCAGGTGACAGACTTCATGGAGGACCTCGTAATATCGTGTCAGACATTCTTTTGTCCGGCTTAGTGCAGCAATTCGACGTGGCATGGACTCAACAAGTCATAGGAAGTTGCATGGGGGCTTAATTAAATATAATGCAAATAATTTTAATTTTTCGATTTAGTAGCTGTATGTCCGATTACGAAGTCTCGTAAACGGTTGGCCCTGACTGGTATTTGTACGCAATCTGACTGCATAGCATAACAACAAAGAATGAAAGGAAATTTCCGTTAACACAATTAATTAATTAAGTCCCCAGCAACTATAAAGCTACGAAACAAAAACTACGAACAACAAAGCAGAAGTGTAACTGTTCTGTGTGTGGATGTGTGATTCAACGTACACATCTGGCACGGTTCTTCCTCAATAAGACCAGATATTTTAAACACCATTTATACTGAAGTAATTAAAAAAAACCAGAAATACTATAATTGCACATAGAAACCAGAAATACAGTCTAATACAAGAACACGAGCCAGATGCTTTGTTGACTGAACCTGTGACCAAGAGGCATTATTGTTTAAGACATTGAAATAATAAAAAGAAGGAATTTTTTTTACCTTCATATATATTGACGAAAAGCACACTCTGATCATTACAGCATCCCCAATCCAACAATATCTGGTGTCTAGCCCATCAAAACAATATGACAACATCTGTACAAGCACTCTCCATGGGAACTTCTCAACAACGACTCACCATTGCTACATCTCAACAAGCACTGCCTACTGCCACTTCTCAATAAGCACTCTCCACCATGACTTCTCGACAAGAACTGCCAGTGGAGGCGGCTGAATAAAACTCTTTGGCGCAATCTCTGGCGCTGTGGCTCAGTGTAGCCACCTTTCAAAGTCCGCTGCAGAAATATTAAACCATGATGCATTTATAGTCGCCCGTAATTTCGGAAGTGTTGCCGGTGTAGGTTTTTGTGCAAGAATTGACCTCTCGATTATGTCCCCTGCATGTTCGATGAGTGTTCAAATAATTCGCTCGAAATGTCAAGAATGTTTTTCAAACCAATCGCGAACGATCACGGCCAACTGACACGGCGCACTGTCATCCATAAAAATTCCGTCGTTGTTTGGGTACATGAAGTCCATAAATGGCTACAGATGGTCTCTAAGTACCCGAACATAGCCACCTCCAGTCAATGATCGGTTCGGTTGGACCAGATGACCCAGTTCATTCCACGCAAACACAGCCCACGCCATTACGGAGACAACACCAGCTTGCACAGTGCTTCACTTGAACCCTACCATTAGCTGTTACCAAAGGAAATCGGGAATCATGTGACCAACCAGGTTTTCAGGTCGTCTGGGGTCCAACAGATGTGGTCACGACTCCAGGAGGGGTGCTGCACGCGATGGTGTGCTGTTAGCAAAGGCAATCGTGTCGGTGGTCTGCTGCCAACGTCCATGAACACCAACGTCAAATTTCCCCACACTGTCCTAATGGGTACGTTCGTCGTACATCTCACATTGATTTATGCGATTGTTTCACGCACTGATGGTTGTATGTTAGCAATGACAACCCTACGCAAATGTCTCTGCTCTCTGTCGTTAGAGCCGAGCAGTCTAAGGCGCTGCAGTCATGGACTGTGCGGCTGGTCCCGGCGGAGGTTCGAGTCCTCCATCGGGCATGGGTATGTGTGTGTTTGTCCTTAGGGTAATTTAGGTTAAGTACTGTGTAAGCCTAGGGACCCCCCCCCCCCCATGAACCATGCACCTTGCCGTTGGTGGGGAGGCTTGCGTGCCTCAGCAATACAGATGGCCGTACCGTAGGTGCAACCACAACGGAAGGGTATCTGTTGAGAGGCCAGACAAACATGTGGTTCCTGAAGAGGGGCAGCAGCCTTTTCAGTACTTGCAGAGGCAACAGTCTGGATGATTGACTGATCTGGCCTTGTAACATTAACCAAAACGGCCTTGCTGTGCTGGTAGTGCGAATGGCTGAAAGCAAGGGGAAACTACAGCCGTAATTTTTCCCGAGGACATGCAGCTTTACTGTATGATTAAATGATGATGGCGTCCTCTTGGGTAAAATGTTCCGGAGGTAAAATAGTCCCCCATTCGGATCTCCGGGCGGGACTACTCAAGAGGACGTAGTTATCAGGAGAAACAAAACTGGCGTTCTACGGATCGGAGCGTGGAATGTCAGATCCCTTAATCGGGCAGGTAGGTTAGAAAATTTAAAAATGGAAATGGGTAGGTTTAAGTTAGATATAGTGGGAATTAGTGAAGTTCGGTGGCAGGAGGAACAAGACTTTTGGTCAGGTGATTACAGGGATATAAATACAAAATCAAATAGGGGTAATGCAGGAGTAGGTTTAATAATGAATAACATAATAGGAGTGCGGGTTAGCTACTACAAACAGCATAGTGCACGCATTATTGTGGCCAAGATAGACACAAAGCCCATGCCTACTACAGTACTACAAGTTTATATGCCAACTAGCTCTGCAGATTATGAAGAAGTAGATGAAATGTATGACGAGATAAAAGAAATTATTCAGGTAGTGAAGGGAGACGAAAATTTAATAGTCATGGGTGACTGGAATTCGTCAGTAGGAAAAGGGAGAGAAGGAAACATAGTAGGTGAATATGGACTGGGGGGAAGAAATGAAAGAGGAAGCCGCCTTGTAGAATTTTGCACAGAATATAACTTAATCATAGCTAACACTTGGTTTAAGAATCATAAAAGAAGGTTGTATACAGGGAAGAACCCTGGAGATACTAAAAGGTATCAGATAGATTATATAATGGTAAGACAGAGATTTAGGAACCAGGTTTTAAATTGTAAGACATTTCCTGGGCCAGATGTGGATTCTGATCACAATCTATTGGTTATGAACTGCAGATTGAAACTGAAGAAACTGCAAAAAGGTGGGAATTTAAGGAGATGGGACCTGGATAAACTGAAAGAACCAGAGGTTGTAGAGAGTTTCAGGGAGAGCATAAGGGAACAATTGACAGGAATGGGTGAAAGAAATACAGTAGAAGAAGAATGGGTAGCTCTGAGGGATGAAGTAGTGAAGGCAGCAGACGATCAAGTAGGTAAAAGACGAGGGCTAATAGAAATCCTTGGGTAACAGAAAAAATATTGAATTTAATTGATGAAAGGAGAAAATATAAAAATGCAGTAAATGAAGCAGGCAAAAAGGAATACAAACGTCTCAAAAATGAGATCGACAGGAAGTGCAAAATGGCTAAGCAGGGATGGCTAGAGGACAAATGTAAGTATGTAGAGGCTTGTCTCACTAGGGGTAAGATAGATACTGCCTACAGGAAAATTAAAGAGAACTTTGGAGAGAAGAGAACCACTTGCATGAATATCAAGAGCTCAGATGGCAACCCAGTTCTAAGCAAAGAAGGGAAGGCAGAAAGGTGGAAGGAGTATATAGAGGGTTTATACAAGGCCGATGTTCTTGAGGACAGTATTATGGAAATGGAAGAGAATGTAAATGAAGATGAAATGGGAGATACGATACTGCGTGAAGAGTTTGACAGAGCACTGAAAGACCTGAGTCGAAACAAGGCCCCGGGAGTAGACAACATTCCATTAGAACTACTGACGGCCTTGGGAGAGCCAGTCCTGATAAAACTCTACCATCTGGTGAGCAAGATGTATGAGACAGGTGAAATACCCTCAGACTTCAAGAAGAATATAATAATTCCAATCCCAAAGAAAGCAGGTGTTGACAGATGTGAAAATTAACGAACTATCAGTTTAATAAGTCACAGCTGCAAAATACTAACGCAAATTCTTTACAGACGAATGGAAAAACTGGTAGAAGCGGACCTCGGGCAAGATCAGTTTGGATTCCGTAGAAATGTTGGAACACGTGAGGCAATACTAACCTTACGACTTATCTTAGAAGGAAAATTAATAAAAGGCAAACCTACGTTTCTAGTATTTGTAGACTTAGAGAAAGCTTTTGACAATGTTGACTGGAATACTCTCTTTCACATTCTAAAGGTGGCAGGGGTAAAATACAGGGAGCGAAAGGCTATTTACAATTTGTACAGAAACCAGATGGCAGTTATAAGAGTCGAGGGGCATGAAAGGGAAGCAGTGGTTGGGAAAGGAGTGAGACACGGTTGTAGCCTCTCCCCGATGTTACTCAATCTGTATATTGAGCAAGCAGTAAAGGAAACAAAAGAAAAATTCGGAGTAGGTATTAAAATTCATGGAGAAGAAATAAAAACTTTGAGGTTCGCCGAAGACATTGTGATTCTGTCAGAGACAGCAAAGGACTTGGAAGAGCAGTTGAACGGAATGGACAGGGTCTTGAAAGGAGGATATAAGATGAACATCAACAAAAGCAAAACGAGGATAATGGAATGGAGTCAAATTAAGTCGTGTGATGCTGAGGGAATTGGGTTAGGAAATGAGACACTTAAAGTAGTAAAGGAGTTTTGCTATTTAGGAAGTAAAATAACCGATGATGGTTGAAGTAGAGAGGATATAAAATGTAGACTGGCAATGGCAAGGAAAGCGTTTCACAAGAAGAGAAATTTGTTAACATCAAGTATAGATTTAAGTGTCAGGAAGTCGTTTCTGAAAGTACACTCCGGGAAATGGAAAAACGAACACATTGACACCGGTGTGTCAGACACACCATACTTGCTCCGGACACTGCGAGAGGGCTGTACAAGCAATGATCACACGCACGGCACAGCGGACACACCAGGAACCGCGGTGTTGGCCGTCGAGTGGCGCTAGCTGCGCAGCATTTGTGCACCGCCGCCGTCAGTGTCAGCCAGTTTGCCGTGGCATACGGAGCTCCATCGCAGTCTTTAACACTGGTAGCATGCCGCGACAGCGTGGACGTGAACCGTATGTGCAGTTGACGGACTTTGAGCGAGGGCGTATAGTGGGCATGCGGGAGGCCGGGTGGACGTACCGCCGAATTGCTCAACACGTGGGGCGTGAGGTCTCCACAGTACATCGATGTTGTCGCCAGTGGTCGGCGGAAGGTGCATGTGCCCGTCGACCTGGGACCGGACCGCAGCGACGCACGGATGCACGCCAAGACCGTAGGATCCTACGCAGTGCCGTAGGGGACCGCACGCCACTTCCCAGCAAATTAGGGACACTGTTGCTCCTGGGGTATCGGCGAGGACCATTCGCAACCGTCTACGTGAAGCTGGCCTACGGTCCCGCACACCGTTAGGCCGTCTTCCGCTCACGCCCCAACATCGTGCAGCCCGCCTCCAGTGGTGTCGCGACAGGCGTGAATGGAGGGACGAATGGAGACGTGTCGTCTTCAGCGATGAGAGTCGCTTCTGCCTTGGTGCCAATGATGGTCGTATGCGTGTTTGGCGCCGTGCAGGTGAGCGCCACAATCAGGACTGCATACGACCGAGGCACACAGGGCCAACACCCGGCATCATGGTGTGGGGAGCGATCTCCTACACTGGCCGTACACTACTGGTGATCGTCGAGGGGACACTGAATAGTGCACGGTACATCCAAACTGTCATCGAACCCATCGTTCTACCATTCCTAGACCGGCAAGGGAACTTGCTGTTCCAACAGGACAATGCACGTCCGCGTGTATCCCGTGCCACCCAACGTGCTCTAGAAGGTGTAAGTCAACTACCCTGGCCAGCAAGATCTCCGGATCTGTCCCCCATTGAGCATGTTTGGGACTGGATGAAGCGTCGTCTCACGCGGTCTGCACGTCCAGCACGAACGCTGGTCCAACTGAGGCGCCAGGTGGAAATGGCATGGCAAGCCGTTCCACAGGACTACATCCAGCATCTCTGCGATCGTCTCCATGGGAGAATAGCAGCCTGCATTGCTGCGAAAGGTGGATAGACACTGTACTAGTGCCGACATTGTGCATGCTCTGTTGCCTGTGTCTATGTGCCTGTGGTTCTGTCAGTGTGATCATGTGATGTATCTGACCCCAGGAATGTGTCAATAAAGTTTCCCCTTCCTGGGATAATGAATTCACGGTGTTCTTATTTCAATTTCCGGGAGTGTATTTGTATGGAGTGTAGCCATGTATGGAAGTGAAACATGGGCGATAACTAGTTTGGACAAGAAGAGAATAGAAGCTTTCGAAATGTGTTGCTACAGAAGAATGCTGAAGATAAGGTGGGTAGATCACGTAACTAATGAGGAGGTACTGAATAGGATTGGGGAGAAGAGAAGTTTGTGGCACAACTTGACTAGAAGAAGGGATCGGTTGGTAGGACATGTTTTGAGGCATCAAGGGATCACAAATTTAGCATTGGAGGGCAGCGTGGAGGGTAAAAATCGTAGAGGGAGACCAAGAGATGAATACACTAAGCAGATTCAGAAGGATGTAGGTAGCAGTAGGTACTAGGAGATGAAGAAGCTTGCACAGGATAGAGTAGCATGGAGAGCTGCATCAAACCAGTCTCAGGACTGAAGACCACAACAACAACAACAACAAGCCTAGGGACTGATGATCTTAGCAGTTAAGTCCCATAAGATTTCACACACACTTGAACATTTTTTTCTGTCGTTAGGAGAAGGCCGTCGGCCATTGTGTTGTCCGTGGTGAGAGGTAACGCCTAAAATTAGGTATTCTCCGCATACTCTTGACATTGTGGATCTCGGAATATTGAATGCCCTAACGACATTCCGAAATGGAATGTCCCATGCGTCTAGCTCCGACTACGCTGTCCCGTTCACAGTGAGTTAATTACTGTAGTGTGGCCATAATGACGTCGGAAACTGCACTCCACAAGAAGTGCATGCAGTTGTGGGAGGAAGAATGGCTGGCGGTGACGGCCAATAAACTGCGGGTGGTGAAGTCAACAACTCGTCCGTGGCGTTCCTCCTGCCGGTTCCTCAGGTGGGAAGAAGTGACCCTCACGTGTCTTCGGATTGGGCACTGTCCTTTCTATTACGGCGGGAGGATGCTTGTGATGCGCACATCTCTGTCCGCCACATTTTAACAGACTGCATTTTATACCGTGATGCAAGGGCAGAAGAACAAGTTGATGGGGATCTGCCCTGTGTTTTAGCTAATGATGAGAAGTGTGTGTCTAGGGTTTTAAAGTTTTGTGATGTGTCTGGACTCTGGCCTAAACTTTTAGGCTGGAGGTTTTAGTGTATTCCAAAGTGACTGGCTCCTCCCTTTTTCTTTGCGGTCAGCCAGCCACTTCCATCTGCTATATTGTTTTAGCTCCCTCTACCACTTTCTTCCTGTGTTGTCCATGTTTTGCTGCTGACGGCATGCTTCGTCCCACGCTTCGGTGTGGGTAGGCACATATTTTTCCAAGCTTGTTACCCGTGTTTTACGTTCTGTTTTATCTTACTGTTCTGAGTATTTTCTTGCCACCCGTCTCAATCTGATACTGAGCAGGCGCTGAAGACCTTTCCGTGTGCGCCCATACAACCCTGTCCATCCATCATCCATCAGTCTGTCACCTCAGTTTACAACAGTCAGGGGTGGACGTCAGTGAACGGCGGGATTTTGGTGCGACCTCTAGCTTTCCGTGTAAGCTGTGGCGGTGGCTATGACTGCTGCAGCAAAGAGTTTGCTGTCGGCAACTTGTGTTACTCCTGTGCTTGATGTGAATAGAAGAAACAATGACATTAATGACATATATTTCATGAAGTGGTGTAATACACAAAGAGACTGATTGGGATTCATAAAAAATGGGTTTAACATACGGGCCCTGCTACCTATATTAGGCGGCAAGTGTAGCAGTGTGGAAGCTCCAACATCTTTCGCATTGCACCGTCGTATTTTAACCTCCGGCTGTCCAAATGCGAAGTCAATGGTTTGCCAATGTAGAACGACACATCAGAATATAGGGGTATAAGCGAAAATTGTTCTACTCTCGATGGCCAAATGGTTAACACATGTTCCAGTATATTTGGGGAACATCATGATTCACTGTTCCGGAATGAGCTTGCTTATGTGTTTCGGTTGCCCGTCACGAGACACACATTAACAAAAGAAACGCTACCATCCTGTTAGTTCCAGAGTAGCACATAAAGCAGTACGTATCACCGTTTTCAGAGCTGCAAGATGGGGAATAGTGGCGCCACTAGGTTGTGGCGTGTGTCAGTGTGTCGCTGGGAATAGTGACGCCACTAAGCTGTTGCGCGCGTCGGTGTGTCGCTATCTGACTGCGTGCGGGCGCCATTCGTCAGCGAGAGCAAGCCCGCAAAACAAGTGCCAGAGATAACATCCCCCAACACGAGAGTGGCTCGTCTCTGTTATCATTGTTTTTACGTCAGGGCGCTCCGGGAACGAAAACAGGCCTACAGCGCCACAGCAGAGGAAGCCAGCAATAGCCATAGTGCTCTAATGTACTACACACGAAACCAGCTGGGGTCTAGTCAAGGTGCCCTTGTTCCATGATATCCATACAATTACCGTCTGCTTCTCTGCGTAGATGTGACACCTATTTTGTCCCGGAGTACCAACATACAAGGCGTGGCTAGAAAAAAACCGGACTAGTACTGGTGAAACAATAAAACGAATGCAATAAGGCTGAAAGTCGCGTGGCCTGTCACGTGACTCTCGCTCCGCCTACTGCTCGAGTTTCATCTGCCTCCTGCACTCAGTCTGCCCGTGGCGTCTGTTTTAAGTAGTTGACGTTTTGTCTCACCAGTACTAGTCCGGTTTTTTTCCAGCCACACCTCGTATGTAAGCTGTCTTAATAATATTTACAAGTAATGAACAAATCTCCAGTGCTGTATCGTCCTGTACACTTTTATGTGATGACAGAATGTTTTCATAAAGGAACCTCTACTTCTTCTCCGAGTAGCTTTTCATAGACTTTTCCTCTCGAGAGTGAATAAAATTATTTCCGATCTTAGCACGAAAAAATTCTCTGTCGGCTCTAGTCTTTATACCTGGGTTCTATGTATCGTCTAATACTAATTAATGATAAACAAATCAGCACGGAATTATCGTTGGTAGTACTTCCTCAAAGAGGAAGGAAAACTGCGCAAAGTTTAATTTATTTTTTACGTACTGGGGATGGATAAGGGAAAGCTGCACCGCGTTAACAGTTCACAATTGAGAGAAAAGTCGGAGGAGTTGTGTAATTAATTTTACAGTGCCTTTGTATAAGTGAACTTACATAAAGATGGCCAGATGAAGATAATCCTGAAGAGTTTTAAAATTACGGATCACCGATTGGGGAAGCCTGGGCGAATTAACTGGATTCATTGTGTCGTGGAGACCTGCATAAAGATTGCGTGAGTGTCGTCGAACTTGGCAGTATAAGGAACTTATCTCTATGACGTCGTACGCAGTCTGGCCTGAATGCAAGTACTGATTCGCTTGGGAAAGGTGTCAAGAACTCTTTTTGTCCTCTCCTGAGGCAAACTGTCCCACAAATGTTGTAATCAGTCCTTGATATCCGGGATACTGATGGACCGAATAGGCGTCCGAGACGGTCCTCCACATATTCTATCAGGGAGACAGATCTCGGGATTTTCCTGGCCAAGAGAGAACCTCAACATCTTGCAGACAGTTCCAAGCGGCACGTGCCGTGTATGCAAGAGCATTGTCCTGTTGGAAAACGGCACCACGCTACTGTGGCGTGAGAGGTAACACATGCTGACGCAGGCGGTCCGTGACGCACTGCTCTGCCGCCAGAGTTCCCGGAGCCAGAACCAGCTGTGAAGCTGTGACCTGAAGTCAAGCCCGATTACTCCTCACAACATGCTGGAGCAACACCGCTGCGTCTCTCGAAAACATCGGACGATTGGGACCTTTCCCTAGGCCGCCGTCATACTCGTCGACGATCGTTATCTGGTGTACTGCAGACACACCTGTATCCGACTAAAGTGCGCGTCATTTATGTTGGCGGCCGAGTTTAGGTTCGTTCTGCGCATCTGACGTCAAAAAATACAGTCAGCCAATGAACAGAGAACGATGTTGCCAGATCTCGACTGCAGAGCAGAGCACGGACGAATGTCTTCAGTTTTAGAAACTTTCAGTCATAAACAAAGTAATAGAACAAAAGCAATGTCTTGATAGCAGACTTTGTTTTTTGAAAGTTTGGAAAAACCAGTCTTTATACCAATTGCTTCATTTTCTATTAATTAATTAAACCAAACAAGCAATAAGACTCTTGATTCAGGCAATAGCAAGGAAAGGTGTTTGTATCAATTTCACGAACCGCTTTTTCGCAATAAAGAACAGCGGTAATTGTTTATTTCCTATTGTACTTCGACGAAGTGCGAGTAATTCATAGGCATACCAACAGTATTTGTCAGAATTTTGCGTGAGCTGTTAGACTCCTTATGTAGAAACATTGCATGACGAGCTGCGCTAGCGTAACGGTTAAGGCGCCGGGTTAGTAACCGAAAGGTGATGAGGTCGAACCTTGTGCGATGCTAAATACTTTTTTTATTTTAAAACAATATCGAAGTGTCCAACTTCATGAATTTTATTCGTTTGAATGCAATTTTTTGAAATTTCTAGTGCTTTGTCTCTTCATTAACCCTTTCGCTGCTGCAGTCACGGGCTCCCCGCATTCCGCGCTGTGCGCGATTTTGTCATCACTGCACTGCTCGCCTGTGCAGACACATGGTGTTCCCACTGCTTTGACACACTTATCATTCGATTTCACAAAAACTATTTGGCCCAAAAATTTGATTTTTACACATCTTCTTGACTGATACCTTCCCCCCATAAATGACTTAATTTTGTTTCGATGTTCAACCCAGTTATTGTGCAGCATTAAATGTAGTAAACCATTGCACGAAATTTTGAAGAGTTTGCAGAGGTAAAAGTCCATAGGGTATACTTTCCGTATACCGATTTTAGTTGCCACAATGTTGAGAATCAAATGTGGACAAGGTACCTAAATTTCATATAAAATTTACTGTATAACAATATCTCATTTAATTTAAGTACCACATAGGTGTCGTATGTAATATTGAGAAATATTCCGTCTTTCGCGACTGTAATAAAAGTTTTATTTACACCGGGCGCGTTTGGCTTTATTTTAAAGCACTTCAGTCAAAGGAAGTGGGTGGAAGGTATCAGTCAAGAGACGTGTAAAACTCTAATTTTTGGGCCAAATAGTTTTTGTGGAATCGAATGATAAGTGTGTCAAAGCAGTCGGAAACACCATGTGTCAGCACAGGCGAGCAGTGCAGTGACAAAATCGCGCACAGCGCGGAATGCAGGGAGCACGTCTTCGTAGCAGCGAAAGGGTTAATGCGGCCGTGGTGGCTTTACTTCATAAACTGCGCGCTCCCCCCTAAACGTAAGCTTGCGAACTATACTATACTATGGCGCTGCTTCTATTGGCGCGTGCGCCGTATGCAACTGGCAACGCAGCAATCTCCCGCGTCTGGGCGGGCATGCGCGAGCCGCCAAGATAAAAGAATTCAACTATAGTTGCGCAGGACGACACAGAACGCTGCCGGGAGTCCATTACTTATTCTCGGGGCAGGTGAGAAGGGGTCACGATGTGCTTAGTGCACAGTACGGCGATCCTACCCTATGGTGGTCAGACGTGCTCGACTGGAACCTTCACGTCGAGTGTACCTGACCTTACGTTCCCATGCAGTCCACCATCGGACCACTGTCATCTCCGAATGCTCCACAAATCTGGGCATTACGCGATTCGACCAGCCGCCCAAAAGGAGACTCGCAATGGGGCCCCTTTCGAAGTGTCAGATGTTGATAAGGTTGTCTCACATATCTGAGTCATTCCGAGCGGTCACTGAATATCTGACGCCGTTAACGTCCCTTTTATAGTCTACCAGGCTCCACGGGAATGGATAAAGGCCCACGTCATATCAATCTACAAAAAGGGTAGAAAATCGGATGCACATAATTACCGGAAAATTTCACTGACATCGAATTGCTGTAGAATCATGGAACACATTTTGTGTTCGAACATAATGACCTTTATACATCTACAAGGATACCCTGCAAATCACGTTTAAGAGCCTGGCAGAGGGTTCATCGAACCACTTTCACGATTCTCTATTATTCCAATCTCGTATAGCGCACGGAAAGAACGAACACCTATATCTTTCCGCACGAGCTCTGATTTCCCTTATTTTATCGTCGTGATCGTTCCTCCCTATGTAGGTCGGTGTCAACAAGACATTTTCGCATTCGGAGGAGAAAGTTCGTGATTGGAATTTCGTGAAAAGATTCCGTCGCAACGAAAAACGCCTTTCTTTTAATGATTTCAGGCACAAATCCTGTGTCATTTCTTTGACACTCCCTCATATATCTCACGATAATACAAAACGTGCTGCCTTTCTCTGAACTTTTACCATGTACTACGTCAGTCCTATCTGGTAAGGATCCCACACCGCCCATCAGTATTCTAAAAGAGGACGGACAAGCGTAGTGTAGGCAGTCTCCTTAGTAGGTCTGTTACATTTTCTAAGTGATCTGCCAATAAAACGCAGTCTTTGGTTAGCCTGCCCCACAACATTTTCTATGTGTTCCTTCCTATTTAAGTTGTTCGTAATTGTAATACCTAGGTATTTAGTTGAATTTACGGCTTTTAGATTAGATTGATTTATCGTGTAACCGAAGTTTAACGAGTTCCTTATACCACTCATGTGGATTTCCTCACACTTTTCGTTATTTAGGGTCAACTGCCAATTTTCCCACCATTCATATACCTTTTCTAAATCGTTTTGCGGTTTGTTTTGATCTTCTGATGACAGCGTCATCTACAAACAACCGAAGACGGCTGCTCAGATTATCTTCCAAATCGTTTATATACACTCCTGGAAATGGAAAAAAGAACACATTGACACCGGTGTGTCAGACCCACCATACTTGCTCCGGACACTGCGAGAGGGCTGTACAAGCAATGATCACACGCACGGCACAGCGGACACACCATGAACCGCGGTGTTGGCCGTCGAATGGCGCTAGCTGCGCAGCATTTGTGCACCGCCGCCGTCAGTGTCAGCCAGTTTGCCGTGGCATACGGAGCTCCATCGCAGTCTTTAACACTGGTAGCATGCCGCGACAGCGTGGACGTGAACCGTATGTGCAGTTGACGGACTTTGAGCGAGGGCGTATAGTGGGCATGCGGGAGGCCGGGTGGACGTACCGCCGAATTGCTCAACACGTGGGGCGTGAGGTCTCCACAGTACATCGATGTTGTCGCCAGTGGTCGGCGGAATGTGCACGTGCCCGTCGACCTGGGACCGGACCGCAGCGACGCACGGATGCACGCCAAGACCGTAGGATCCTACGCAGTGCCGTAGGGGACCGCACCGCCACTTCCCAGCAAATTAGGGACACTGTTGCTCCTGGGGTATCGGCGAGGACCATTCGCAACCGTCTCCATGAAGCTGGGCTACGGTCCCGCACACCGTTAGGCCGTCTTCCGCTCACGCCCCAACATCGTGCAGCCCGCCTCCAGTGGTGTCGCGACAGGCGTGAATGGAGGGACGAATGGAGACGTGTCGTCTTCAGCGATGAGAGTCGCTTCTGCCTTGGTGCCAATGATGGTCGTATGCGTGTTTGGCGCCGTGCAGGTGAGCGCCACAATCAGGACTGCATACGACCGAGGCACACAGGGCCAACACCCGGCATCATGGTGTGGGGAGCGATCTCCTACACTGGCCGTACGCCACTGGTGATCGTCGAGGGGACACTGAATAGTGCACGGTACATCCAAACCGTCATCGAACCCATCGTTCTACCATTCCTAGACCGGCAAGGGAACTTGCTGTTCCAACAGGACAATGCACGTCCGCATGTATCCCGTGCCACCCAACGTGCTCTAGAAGGTGTAAGTCAACTACCCTGGCCAGCAAGATCTCCGGATCTGTCCCCCATTGAGCATGTTTGGGACTGGATGAAGCGTCGTCTCACGCGGTCTGCACGTCCAGCACGAACGCCGGTCCAACTGAGGTGCCAGGTGGAAATGGCATGGCAAGCCGTTCCACAGGACTACATCCAGCATCTCTACGATCGTCTCCATGGGAGAATAGCAGCCTGCATTGCTGCGAAAAGTGGATATACACTGTACTAGTGCCGACATTGTGCATGCTCTGTTGCCTGTGTCTATGTGCCTGTGGTTCTGTTAGTGTGATCATGTGATGTATCTGACCCCAGGAATGTGTCAATAAAGTTTCCCCTTCCTGGGACAATGAATTCACGGTGTTCTTATTTCAATTTCCAGGAGTGTAGATAAGGAACAGCAAAGGGCCTATAACACTACTTTGGGGAACGCCAGAAATCACTTCTGTTTTACTCCATGACTTTCCTTCAATAACTACGAACTGTGACCTCTCTGACAGGAAATCCAGTCACATAACTGAGACGATATTCCATAAGCACTCACTTTCACTACGAGCCCCTTGTGTGGTACAGTGTTAAAAGCCCTCCGGAAATCCAGAAATACGGAATAGATCTGAAATCCCTTGTCAATAGCGCTCAACACTTCATGCGAATGAAGAGCTAGTTGTGTTTCACAGGAACGATGTCTTCTAAACCCATGTTGACTGTTTGTCAATAGACCGTTTTCTTCGAGGTAATTCATAATATTCGAACACAATGTATGTTCTAAAATCTTGCTGCGTATTGACGTAAACGATATGGGCCTGTAATTTAGTGGATTACTCCTATTACCTTTCTTGAATATTGGTGTGACCCGTGCAACTTTCTAGTCTTTTGGTACGGATCTTTTGTCGAGCGAACAGTTGTATATTATTCTTAAGTATGGAGCTAATGCATCAGCATACTCCGAAAGGAACCTAATTGGTTTAGAGTCTGGACCAGAAGACTTGCTTTTATTAAGTAATTTAAGTTGCTTCACTACTCTGAGGATATTTACTTCTACGTTACTCATGTTGGCAGCTGTTCTCGATTCGAATTCTGGAATACTTACTTCGTCTTCTTTTGTGAAGGCATTTCGGAAGGCTGTGTTTAGTAACTATGCTTTGGCAGCACTGTCTTCGATAGTATCTCCATTGCTATCGCGCAGAGAAGGCATTGATTGTCTCTTGCCGCTAACATACTTTACATACGACCAGAATCTCTTTGGATTTTCAGCCAGGCTTAGAGACAAAGTTTCGTTGCGGAAAATGTTATAGGGATCTCGCATTGAAGTCCACGCTAAATTTCGAGCTTCTGTAAAAGATCGCCAATCTTGGGGATTGTGCGTCTGATTAAATTTGGCATGTTTGCTTCGTTGTTTCTGCAACAATGTTCTAACCCGTTTTGTGTACCAAGGAGGATAAGTTCCGTCGTGTGTTAATTTATTTGGTATAAATCTCTCAATTGCTGCCGATACTATTCCTCGGAATTTAAGCCGCATCTGGTCTACACTTACATTGTTAATTTGGAACGAGTGGAGATTGTCTCTGAGGATGGTGTCAAGTGAATTTTTATCTGCTTTTTTGAATAGGTATATTTTTCGATTATTTTTCGAGGGTTTGGGGATTACAATATTCAATCTCGCTACGAGAACCCTGTGTTCACTAAACGCTGAACGGTTTTGATGCTCGTTATTAACTTAGGATTTTTTGTTGCTAAGAGGTCAAGTGTATTTTCACAACAGTTTACTATTCGCATGGACTCATGAACTAACTACTCGAAATAATTGTCAGAGAATGCGTTTAGCACTATTTCGGATGATATTTTATGCGTACCTCCGGAATTAAACATGTATTTTCGCCAACATATCGAGGGCAAATTAAAGTCACCACCAACTATTATCGTATGAGTCGGGTACGTGTTTGAAATCAAATTCAAGTTTTCTTTGAATCTTTCAACGACAGTATCATCTGAATTGGGAGGTCGGTAAAAGGATTCAATTATTATTTCATTCCGGTTGCCAACAATGACCTCTGCCCATACTAACTCACAGGAAGTATCTACTTCAATTTCGCGACAAGGTAAGCTACTTCTGACAGCAACAAACAGGCCATCGCCAACCGTGTTTAACCTATCCTTTCGGAACACCGTTAGGTTTTTCGCAAAAATATCGGCTGAGCTTATATCCGGCTTTAGCCAGCTTTAAGTGCCTATAACGTTTTGAGCATCAGTGTTTTCTATTAGCGCTTGGAGCTCTGGTACTTTCCCAACACAGCTACGACAATTTACAACTGTTATCCCAATGGTTCCTGTACGAGGTGCAATCAAGTTCTAAGGCCTCCGATTTTTTTTCTAATTAACTGCTCAGCCGAAATCGATCAAACTGGCGTTACTTCTCGACGTAATCGCCCTGCAGACGTACACATTTTTCACAACGCTGACGCCATGATTCCATGGCAGCGGCGAAAGCTTCTTTAGGAGTCTGTTTTGACCACTGGAAAATCGCTGAGGCAATAGCAGCACGGCTGGTGAATGTGCGGCCACGGAGAGTGTCTTTCATTGTTGGAAAAAGCCAAAAGTCACTAGGAGCCAGGTCAGGTGAGTAGGGAGCATGAGGAATCACTTCAAAGTTGTTATCACGAAGAAACTGTTGCGTAACGTTAGCTCGATGTGCGGGTGCGTTGCCTTGGTGAAACAGCACACGCGCAGCCCTTCCCGGACGTTTTTGTTGCAGTGCAGGAAGGAATTTGTTCTTCAAAACATTTTCGTAGGATGTACCTGTTACCGTAATGCCCTTTGGAACGCAATGGGTAAGGATTACGCCCTCGCTGTCCCAGAACATGGACACCATCATTTTTTCAGCACTGGCGGTTACCTGAAATTTTTTTGGAGGCGGTGAATCTGTGTGCTTCCATTGAGCTGACTGGCGCTTTGTTTCTGGATCGAAAAATGGCATCCACGTCTCATCCATTGTCACAACCGATGAAAAGAAAGTCCCATTCGTGCTGTCGTTGCGCGTCAACATTGCTTGGCAACATGCCACACGGGCAGCCGTATGCTCGTCCGTCAGCATTCGTGGCACCCACCTGGATGACACTTTTTGCATTTTCAGGTCGTCATGCAGGATTGTGTGCACAGAACCATCAGAAATGCCAACTCTGAAGGCGATCTGTTCAACAGTCATTCGGCGATCCCCAAAACAATTCTCTCCACTTTGTCGATCATGTCGTCAGACCGGCTTGTGCGAGCCCGAGGTTGTTTCGGTTTGTTGTCACATGATGTTCTGCCTTCATTAAACTGTCGCACCCACGAACGCACTTTCGACACATCCATAACTCCATCACCACATGTCTCCTTCAACTGTCGATGAATTTCAATTGGTTTCACACCACGCAAATTCAGAAAACGAATGATTGCACGCTGTTCAAGTGAGGAAAACGTCGCCATTTTAAGTATTTAAAACAGTTCTCATTCTCGCCGCTGGCGGTAAAATTCCATCTGCTGTACGGTGCTGCCATCTCTGGGATGTATTGACAATGAACGCGGCCTCATTTTAAAACAATGTGAATGTTTCTATCTCTTTCCAGTCTGGAGAAAAAAAAACGGAGGCCTTAGAACTTGAATGCACCTCGTACCTACGTCCTTTCTGTGTTCAGCCTGCACCCTTTTGACTGAAGCCCTTCTTGCGTTTTCCCGAGAGCCTCTAACCTAAAAAACCGCCCAGTCCACACCACACAGTCCCTTTTAGCCATGTAGCCGTCTCCTGCATATAGTGGGCACGTGACCTATTCAGCAAAACATGAAACCCAACCACCATTCGACGCAAGTCGAGGAATCTGCAGCCTACACGGTCGCAGAACTGTCTGAGCCTCTGATTCAGAGCCTCCACTCGGCTCTGTACCAGAGGTCCGCAATCGGTCCTGCCGACTATGCTGCAAATGGTGAGCTCTGCTTTCATCTTGCAAGGAAGACTGGCAGCCTTTACTTCTTCTGCTAGCTGCTCGAAACCAGAGAGAATCTCTTCTGATCTAGAGTGACACACATCATTGGTACTGACGTGAGCAACCACCTGCAGTTGGCTGCAACCTGTGCTCTTCATGGCATCTGGGAGGACCCTTTCCATATCTGGAATGACTCCACCCGGTATGCACACGGAGTGCACATTGGTTTTCTTACGCTTCTTGTCAGCCAAATCCCTAAGGGGGACCATAACGCGCCTAACGTTGGAGCTCCCAACTACCAATAATCCCACCCTCTGTGATTGCCCGGATCTTGCAGGCTGAGTGGTTTCCTCTGAAACAGGACAGGCGACAGCATCTGGCTCAGCGACAGTGTCAGCCACAGACAGCACCTGGAACCTGTTTGTCCAGGGAGGCCTTACATGCGGCCGCCTGGGAATTCTTTCGCCGCCTGCTTTGCCCCGGGGCGACCTCCCACTCGACCACAGGTGGGGTCAGCCTCAGTGCAAGCAGTAACTGGGTTGGCCACTGGTGAGGACCGATCGGAGGACTCTGACGTGCTGGACGTCCGTTGGATCCCCACGGCCGGCCCACAACAGTGGTGCCCATCCACTGCAGCCTCAAGCTGTGTAACCGAAGCCATCACAGCCTGAAGCTGAGAGCGAAGTGTCACCAACTCGGCTCGCATCCGCACACAACAATCACAGTGCGTGTCCATACTAAATACCGTGGAGAACTAAACTATGCAGATAAACGGACTATTGGCACGTGCTGCACAACTCTACTGTAGACCCTGACGAAAACACATGAACTGTGTCTAGTAATACGCAGATATTCAAAGCACTCAGGAGTAACTAAATAATTTGCCCCTGATTAGGAACTTGTAATACGTCACAAAATCGGTTTACTTTCCGACGCAAACGAAAACGCGACAACTGTGGCTATTAGATATTAAATTTACACGCAGAAACTCAAGAAACTAAACTATTAAAGCACACAGATGATACAATAAAATTCTCTCCTGGTTAGGAACTCGTTGAAGTCACAATATGTTACTTCCCTGTTGCTGCGTCTGTCTCGGTCGGCTACTGCTGCCTGACTCGAGATGCTCGGAGAAGCTCACCTGCAGAAACCAGCACAGTTTTAGGAAACAGCGGTCATGCGAGACACAGTTGGTCCTCTTTGTGCATGATATACAACAGGGTCTAGATACCGGCTCCCAGGTTGATGGCATATTCCTCAACTTTCGAAAGGCCTTCGACTCAGTTCCGCACTGTCGCTTGTCCCAAAAAGTGCGCGCTTACGGTCTATCCGATGACATAAGCGGCTGCATAAAAAGTTTTCTAAGAGACAGACAGCAGTATATCGTCCTGAATGAGGACACGTCAATAAAAACAAGCGTAACGTCAGGTGTGTCCCAGGGCAGCGTAACAGGTCCGCTGCTTTTTACGATTTACGTAAACGATCTGGTTGATTGTATTGACAGCGGCATTAGACTGTTTGCCAATGATGCTGTAGTCTGCAGGAAAGTAGTATCACATGAAAGTTGTGAACAAATCAATGAGGATTTGCAGCAAATAAATGCGTGGTGTAATGTCTGGCAGTTATCTCTCAAGATTAGTAAATGTAGCCTACTGCGTATAACAACGCGAAAATCCCCATTAATGTACGAGTTGAAAATAAATGCCCAGTGTTTGGAAGTGGTAACATCCGTCGAGTATTTGGGTGTGACTATTCGAAATGATCTCAAATGGAACGATCAGATTACTCACGTAACGGGTAAAGCGAACTCTAGATTGCGGTTTATTGGTAGAATCCTGAAGCGATGCAGTCCTTCAACAAAGAAAATTGCTTACAATACTTTAGTTCGTCGAGTGTTAGAGTATTGTTCGTCTGTATAGGACCCCATGAACCATGGACCTTGCCGTTGGTGGGGAGGCTTGCGTGCCTCAGCGATACAGATAGCCGTACCGTAGGTACAACCACAACGGAGGGGTATCTGTTGAGAGGCCAGACAAACATGTGGTTCCTGAAGAGGGGCAGCAGCCTTTTCAGTAGTTGCAAGGGCAACAGTCTGGATGATTGACTGATCTGGCCTTGTAACAATAACCAAAACGGCCTTGCTGTGCTGGTACTGCGAACGGCTGAAAGCAAGGGGAAACTACGGCCGTAATTTTTCCCGAGGGCATGCAGCTTTACTGTATGATTAAATGATGATGGCGTCCTCTTGGGTAAAATATTCCGGAGGTAAAATAGTCCCCCATTCGGATCTCCGGACTGGGACTACTCAAGAGGATATCGTTATCAGGAGAAAGAAAACTGGCGTTCTACGGATCGGAGCGTGGAATGTCAGATCCCTTAATCGGGCAGGTAGGTTAGAAAATTTGAAAAGGGAAATGGATAGGTGAAAGTTAGATATAGTGGGAATTAGTGACGTTCGGTGGCAGGTGGAACAAGACTTCTGGTCAGGTGACTACAGGGTTATAAACACAAAGTCAAATAGGGGTAATGCAGGACTAGGCTTAATAATGTATAGGAAAATAGGAACGCGGGTAAGCTACTACAAACAGCATAGTGAACGCATTATTGTGGCCAAGATAGATACGAAGCCCACACCTACTACAGTAGTACAAGTTTATATGCCAACTAGCTCTGCAGATGACGAAGAAATTGAAGAAATGTATGATGAAATAAAAGAAATTATTCAGATAGTGAAGGGAGATGAAAATTTAATAGTCATGGGTGACTGGAATTCGAGTGTAGGAAAAGGGAGAGAAGGAAACGTAGTAGGTGAATATGGATTGGGGGGAAGAAATGAAAGAGGAAGCCGCCTGGTAGAATTTTGCACAGAGCATAACTTAATCATAGCTAACACTTGGTTTAAGAATCATAAAAGAAGGTTGTATACAGGGAAGAACCCTGGAGATACTAAAAGGTATCAGATAGATTATATAATGGTAAGACAGAGATTTAGGAACCAGGTTTTAAATTGTAAGACATTTCCAGGGGAAGATGTGGACTCTGACCACAATCTATTGGTTATGACCTGTAGATTAAAACTGAAGAAACTGCAAAAAGGTGGGAATTTAAGGAGATGGGGCCTGGATAAACTGAAAGAACCAGAGGTTGTACAGAGTTTCAGGGAGAGCATAAGGGAACAATTGACAGGAATGGGGGAAAGAAATACAGTAGAAGAAGAATGCGTAACTTTGAGGGCTAAAATAGTGAAGGCAGCAGAGGATCAAATAGGTAAAAAACGAGGGCTAGTAGAAACCCTTGGGTAACAGAAGAAATATTGAATTTAATTGATGGAAGGAGAAAATATAAAAATGCAGTAAATGAAGCAGGCAGAAAGGAATACAAACGTCTCACAAATGAGATCGACAGGAAGTGCAAAATGGCTAAGCAGGGATGGCTAGAGGACAAATGTAAGGATGTAGAGGCTTATCTCACTAGGGGTAAGATAGATACTGCCTACAGGAAAATTAAAGAGACCTTTGGAGATAAGAGAACCACTTGTATGAACATCAAGAGCTCAGATGGAAACCCAGTTCTAAGCAAAGAAGGGAAGGCAGAAAGGTGGAAGGAGTATATAGAGGGTCTATACAAGGGCGATGTACTTGAGGACAATATTATGGAAATGGAAGAGGATGTAGGTGAAGATGAAATGGGAGATACGATACTGCGTGAAGAGTTTGACAGAGCACTGAAAGACCTAAGTCGAAACAAGTCCCCGGGAGTAGACAACATTCCATTAGAACTACTGATGGCCTTGGGAGAACCAGTCATGACAAAACTCTGCCATCTGGTGAGCAAGATGTATTAAACAGGCGAAATACCCACAGACTTCAAGAAGAATATAATAATTCCAATCCCAAAGAAAGTAGGTGTTGACAGATGTGAAAATTACCGAACTATCAGTTTAATAAGTCACAGCTGCAAAATACTAACGCGAATTCTTTACAGACAAATGGAAAAACTGGTAGAAGCCGACCTCGGGGAAGATCAGTTTGGATTCCGTAGAAATGTTGGAACACGTGAGGCAATACTAACCTTACGACTTATCTTAGAAGAAAGATTAAGAAAAGGCAAACCTACGTTTCTAGCATTTGTAGACTTAGAGAAAGCTTTTGACAATGTTAACTGGAATACTCTCTTTCAAATTCTGAAGGTGGCAGGGGTAAAATACAGGGAGCGAAAGGCTATTTACAATTTGTACAGAAACCAGATGGCAGTTATAAGAGTCGAGGGGCATGAAAGGGAAGCAGTGGTTGGGAAGGGAGTGAGACAGGGTTGTAGCCTCTCCCCGATGTTATTCAATCTGTATATTGAGCAAGCAGTAAAGGAAACAAAAGAAAAATTCGGAGTAGGCATTAAAATTCATGGAGAAGAAGTAAAAACTTTGAGGTTCGCCGATGACATTGTAATTCTGTCAGAGACAGCAAAGGACTTGGAAGAGCAGTTGAACGGAATGGACAGTGTCTTGAAAGGAGGGTATAAGATGAACATCAACAAAAGCAAAACGAGGATAATGGAATGTAGTCAAAGTAAGTCGGGTGATGCTGAGGGAATTAGATTAGGAAATGAGACACTTAAAGTAGTAAAGGAGTTTTGCTATTTAGGGAGTAAAATAACTGATGATGGTCGAAGTAGAGAGGATATAAAATGTAGACTGGCAATGGCAAGGAAATCGTTTCTGAAGAAGAATAATTTGTTAACATCGAGTATAGATATAAGTGTCAGGAAGTCGTTTCTGAAAGTATTTGTATGGAGTGTAGCCATGTATGGAAGTGAAACATGGACGATAACTAGTTTGGACAAGAAGGGAATAGAAGCTTTCGAAATGTGGTGCTACAGAAGAATGCTGAAGATAAGGTGGGTAGATCACGTAACTAATGAAGAGGTACTGAATAGGATTGGGGAGAAGAGAAGTTTGTGGCACAACTTGACTAGAAGAAGGGATCGGTTGGTAGGACATGTTTTGAGGCATCAAGGAATCACAAATTTAGCATTGGAGGGCAGCGTGGAGGGTAAAAATCGTAGAGGGAGACCAAGAGATGAATACACTAAGCAAATTCAGAAGGATGTAGGTTGCAGTAAGTACTGGGAGATGAAGAAGCTTGCAGAGGATAGAGTAGCATGGAGAGCTGCATCAAACCAGTCTCAGGACTGAAGACCTTAACAACAACAACATGGGACCCTTACCAGTGGGGTCTGATTCAAGAATTGAGAAGGTACAAACAAGAGCGGCAAGATTCGTGACTGGTACATTCAGCCATAGCGAGAGCGTTACAAATCTCACAGAAAGATTGAAGTGGGACACACTTGCAGATAGAAGATGCGCTAAACGGAAGGAGCTGCTCACTAAATTCCAAAATCCGATCTTCGCCGAGGATGTAGAGCTTATAGTATTACCACCAACTTTCATATCGCGCAATGATCACCATTCAAAGATAAGGGAAATTAGAGCTCGTACTGAGGCGTTCAGACAATCGTTTTTCCCTTGCGCGATCCACGAGTGGAACACAGATTTGGGAGGGGGATATGACTTTTGCGCGAATAGTGCCCTCCGCCACACACCGCTTGGTGGCTAGCGGAGTATATATGTAGATGTAGATGACAACGCTAAATGCGAATGACACTAATGGCTCTGATGACTTTTCTACCTATCACAGAGAATTGTAACATGAATCAATGAAATACCCAACGGTGGTGTGTAGATGTACAAAGTCTTCACCTGCTTTATTTTTTTGAGAGGCAGTGCATATTTTCTGTGGACAGTGGTGCACAGTTTCACTGTATTTGAAGGATGACGTCATGGAAAATTGCTGTAGAGAATGCTTATTAAAAGAAAACTAGTTTCTGTCTACCATCTTCAATCCGTTACTTGATGTCCGCTTCACCGAAACTAGTAGCCTGTGAAGAAATATTCTTTAGAATAGCTTATGATGGTTCTACGGTGCCGTTCTTTAAGAAATAAGTACTTAAAAAAGCAGCTACAGCTTTACTTCTTAGGTAACATTTGCTACGCAATTAAAGATGTCGTAGAGAACCCGAAGTGCACAGCATTGTGCACTAGGTATGAAACAAATGAGGTGATGCATTTTTTTAGACACTGGTCTACGGTTGGGAAAAACTGACCGGTTAAGACCGATACTGGTATTTTAGTTCTGAATAACCGGTACTTTTGGTATTTATTTAGACCTAGTTAAAACACGTTGTAGCGGTCCCACCTGCTTTTATTTATTCGTCGATTGATGTTTGTCCTCCGTGTCGACGTAATGCGTTGCTACAGTGGCTGAAAAATGGGTTGTGGATTCCTACACTCACCACTTTAAATGATGTAGCCGACAGATGCGCAGTAACGTTTTTCAGTACTTTAATTTCACTGTTCACAACCCCCTAATAATACACAGTTATATTGCCCAGTACACTATTATGTAACCTCCGATATGCCTCATTACTAGTTATCAGGCGAAACTCCACATACTGCTACAATAGTTTACTGTTCAACATCTACGAGCAGTAAAACCTAACCACAAAGTCACAGTTCCTGAAGAATAATCAGTTACGTATGGAGTAGACACTGTCACTGTTTTTACGCACGAGCTAATTGTTTAACACTTACTCCACAGTTAATTTGAAGCATTGTTGTTCTTCTAAGCAACACAGGTTACTCGTCTGAAACTCGGCCGTGGACTGACTATCTTGTGACCAAAAATCGGACCCTTATATATCCTCACTATAATAGGTGCTGAAACCTCACATTGTTTGAAGTTTAATTTACAGAAATTACAAATAAAACCTAACTCATTAAATTAACTGAATACATCGAAAAAATGCGTCTTTTTAGCAGTTTCTTTTACTACGAGGGTTGTACCAAATCATTTGTTTAAATTATGAAATAAACAAATATATTTACGTAAACAGTACTTTTGACAAAACTGTTAATTACTTTGGAATTAATTAAGGGCTGGTTCTGCTAACATGTTTCCTACTAGAGACAAATAAATAGTTTAAGAATACTAACAATTCGTCCTCCAAAAGTTTCCAATTATTACAGAATTTATATTTATTTATACGTCAACAATGGAATTTAAGTTACGAACCAATCACTAATTTGGCCCTATACTAAAAGATATTAACTAGGAATAGTCAAAATAAATTAGAAAATCAATTACATACATATAACTAAACGCAAAATTAGATCTGGTCTTATATTCTTTAAAACTGAGGGCCAATCTTTCTCTTTTATGAAAATGCAGATTATATTTACGTATGTTAATGATAATTAGTTAAAAGTAACGAAACGAATTTACGGAGGCAGATGGCAAAACAAGAGGGGAACTAAAATTATCCCAGCTTTCTTCGTCACAAAGTGTTTTTTAGTTCATAGTAATAACTGTATAAAAAAAACTAAATATTAACTAGCCACAGCAGTCGTGCTAAAAGTTTTCGTTTTTAAATAAACCATTTTTAAAAAAAGGGAATAATTTTGTTCGTAGTTTGCACTGGTTTGGAATACTGCTTATTACAGAAAACGGGAAAAGCAATCAATGCTATGTTAATAATAATATCGACAAAAGTGAGTAACAAACATGTGGCATAACGACTGGGACAACACTGCTGAGACAATAATGTCCCTGTTGCCGGGTGTTGTAGCTTAAGGTAAGCGTGTAAGTGAAGTGTGGAGGACTTGTCCCCATCTGGTCCATACGGTAGTTTCTTGCTGCCGTCGCCGGACATCCGTTGTACTGCAGAATGGCCCCAATCCTGGTCTGGAAATATGTTGATGAAGTGACGTGGCAGTGAAGTACACTGCTTCATATGCTTTAAAAGGCTAAACATTTGTCTGTCATTTCTATGAATTAAGAAAAGGGGAAGAAAATTATGGTAACAGTAATAAACTAAAAACTTAACAATTCATTCGTAGTACGCAATAAAAATAAAAAATAGCTGATCTGCTGGCTATGCCTATATAATTTGCCTTTATAGGCTTGTAGCTTTTGACAACGGACAAATTCGTGCAAAAAACAGAGTAATCCAACCTTAGTTTTCGCCCTTTAGCTCTGACTATTCGTAATGCCCAAATACTTGTATGATCTCCGACTACAACATGATTTTTGAGCAGATTTTCAAAAAGTTAGAATCAATATGAGAATACTGTTGATTTTTGATAGTATGGTCACTTTTCGAGAACAGCAACGAACGAAGGACCTACGAAGTTTTCTTTGTATGTATCTCGAAACTGTGTCAAAATTTTACAGTCTCTGTTCGATTTACACGTTTATTATAGGAAATAATATGAATACAAAACCGTAAATCGGTTACTTCAGAAGCTGGTAGTTTAGTTGTCAGCTTAAACTGACGTGAAAAAAAAACAACCGAAAACCGGTTGTTTCAGCGATAACCGCCATCCCTGCACTGATTTCAGATTCGGGAGGATAAAGGTTAGTCTTCCGTATAGTAATTGTGATATAAATTTTCGGTATATTTCCTAAATCATTACAGCCAAATGCTGGAATGGATCCTTCAACAAAGGCGTGGCTGTCCTATCGCTGTTAAACACTCCTGTATACATTTGTGTATCTGTAGATATGGCTTATGTTGCTTCTTGTACTGAGTTGACAGATCCTACATCGTTTTGAAATAATTCCTGGACAAACAAATTACTATACTACACTAAACTATATATTAGTGCATAAAACGTAGGGAACAAAGTAACCTTCGCGGGGCGTGTTAGTGCCAAGTAATCTAGCTTGACAACTGATGCAGGAGGTAAGTGAAAGAAATATGCAATGAGACGAACAGAAGTGAGACTTTTATTCAAGGATAATAATTACCCTGAAGTCACCGCGATATATGATGGTCTCCTGGACATTACAACAGAAGGGATACACACTGAAGAGTCAAAGAAACTGGTACATCTGCCTAATGTAACATAGGGCCCACGCGAGCATGCAGAAGTGCCGTAAGGCAACGTGGCGTGAACTCGACTAATGTCTTAAGTAGTGCTGGAGGGAAATGACGCCATGAAGCCAGCAGGGCTGTCCATAAATTCGTAATAGTAGGAGGGGGTGGAGATCTCTTCTGAACAGCACGTTGCAAAGCATCCCAAATGTGCTCAATAATGTTCACATCTGGGGAGTCTGGTGGAGAGCGGAAGTGTTAAAACTTAGAAGGGTGTCCTGGAGCCACTCTGTAGCAGTTCTGGACGTGTGGGGTGTCGCATCGTCCTGCTGGAATTGTCCAAATCCCTTGCAAAGCATCCCAAATACGCTCAATAATGTTCACATCTGGGGAGTCTGGTGGAGAGCGGAAGTGTTGAAACTTAGAAGGGTGTTCCTAGAGCCACTCTGTAGCAGTTCTGGACGTGTGGGGTGTCGCATCGTCCTGCTGGAATTGTCCAAATCCCTTGCAAAGCATCCCAAAAATGATCAATAATGTTCACATCTGGGGAGTCTGGTGGAGAGCGGAAGTGTTGAAACTTAGAAGGGTGTTCCTGTAGCCACTCTGTAGCAGTTCTGGACGTGTGGGGTGTCGCATCGTCCTGCTGGAATTGTCCAAATCCCTTTCAAAGCATCCCAAAAATGATCAATAATGTTCACATCTGGGGAGTCTGGTGGAGAGCGGAAGTGTTGAAACTTAGAAGGGTGTTCCTGGAGCCACTCTGTAGCAGTTCAGGACGTGTTGGGTATCGCATCGTCCTGCTGGAATTGTCCAAATCCCTTGCAAAGCATCCCAAATATGCTCAATAATGTTCATATCTGGGGAGTCTGGTGGAGAGCGGAAGTGTTGAAACTTACAAGCGTGTTCCTGGAGCCACTCTGTAGCAGTTCTGGACGTGTGTGGTGTCGCATCGTCCTGCTGGAATTGTCCAAATCCCTTGCAAAGCATCCCAAATATGATCAATAATGTTCACATCTGGGGAGTCTGGTGGAGAGCGGAAGTGTTGAAACTTAGAAGGGTGTTCCTGGAGCCACTCTGTAGCAGTTCTGGACGTGTGGGGTGTCGCATCGTCCTGCTGGAATTGTCCAAATCCCTTGCAAAGCATCCCAAATATGATCAATAATGTTCACATCTGGGGAGTCTGGTGGAGAGCGGAAGTGTTGAAACTTAGAAGGGTGTTCCTGGAGCCACTCTGTAGCAGTTCTGGACGTGTGGGGTGTCGCATCGTCCTGCTGGAATTGTCCAAATCCCTTGCAAAGCATCCCAAATATGATCAATAATGTTCACATCTGGGGAGTCTGGTGGAGAGCGGAAGTGTTGAAACTTAGAAGGGTGTTCCTGGAGCCACTCTGTAGCAGTTCTGGACGTGTGTGGTGTCGCATCGTCCTGCTGGAATTGTCCAAATCCCTTGCAAAGCATCCCAAATATGATCAATAATGTTCACATCTGGGGAGTCTGGTGGAGAGCGGAAGTGTTGAAACTTAGAAGGGTGTTCCTGGAGCCACTCTGTAGCAGTTCTGGACGTGTGGGGTGTCGCATCGTCCTGCTGGAATTGTCCAAATCCCTTGCAAAGCATCCCAAATATGATCAATAATGTTCACATCTGGGGAGTCTGGTGGAGAGCGGAAGTGTTGAAACTTAGAAGGGTGTTCCTGGAGCCACTCTGTAGCAGTTCTGGACGTGTGGGGTGTCGCATCGTCCTGCTGGAATTGTCCAAATCCCTTGCAAAGCATCCCAAATATGATAAATAATGTTCACATCTGGGGAGTCTGGTGGAGAGCGGAAGTGTTGAAACTTAGAAGGGTGTTCCTGGAGCCACTCTGTAGCAGTTCTGGACGTGTGGGGTGTCGCATCGTCCTGCTGGAATTGTCCAAATCCCTTGCAAAGCATCCCAAATATGCTCAATAATGTTCACATCTGGGGAGTCTGGTGGAGAGCGGAAGTGTTGAAACTTAGAAGGGTGTTCCTGGAGCCACTCTGTAGCAGTTCTGGACGCGGGGGGGGTGTCGCATCGTCCTGCTGGAATTGTCCAAATCCCTTGCAAAGCATCCCAAATATGATCAATAATGTTCACATCTGGGGAGTCTGGTGGAGAGCGGAAGTGTTGAAACTTAGAAGGGTGTTCCTGGAGCCACTCTGTAGCAGTTCTGGACGTGTGTGGTGTCGCATCGTCCTGCTGGAATTGTCCAAGTCCCTTGCAAAGCATCCCAAATACGCTCAATAATGTTCACATCTGGGGAGTCTGGTGGAGAGCGGAAGTGTTGAAACTTAGAAGGGTGTTCCTGGAGCCACTCCGTAGCAGTTCTGGACGTGTGGGGTGTCGCATCGTCCTGCTGGAATTGTCCAAATCCCTTGCAAAGCATCCCAAATACGCTCAATAATGTTCACATCTGGGGAGTCTGGTGGAGAGCGGAAGTGTTGAAACTTAGAAGGGTGTTCCTGGAGCCACTCTGTAGCAGTTCTGGACGTGTGGGGTGTCACATCGTCCTGCTGGAATTGTCCAAATCCCTTGCAAAGCATACCAATTACGCTCAATAATGTTCACATCGGGGAGTCTGGTGGAGAGCGGAAGTGTTGAAACTTAGAAGGGTGTTCCTGGAGCCACTCTGTAGCAGTTCTGGACGTGTGGGGTGTCGCATCGTCCTGCTGGAATTGTCCAAATCCCTTGCAAAGCATCCCTAATATGCTCAATAATGTTCACATCTGGGGAGTCTAGTGGAGAGCGGAAGTGTTGAAACTTAGAAGGGTGTTCCTGGAGCCACTCTGTAGCAGTTCCGGACGTGTGGGGTGTCGCATCGTCCTGCTGGAATTGTCCAAATCCCTTGCAAAGCATCCCAAATATGATCAATAATGTTCACATCTGGGGAGTCTGGTGGAAAGCGGAAGTGTTGAAACTTAGAAGGGTGTTCCTGGAGCCACTCTGTAGCAGTTCTTGACGTGTGGGGTGTCGCATCGTCCTGCTGGAATTGTCCAAATCCCTTGCAAAGCATTCCAATTACGCTCAATAATGTTCACATCTGGGGAGTCTATTGGAGAGCGGATGTGTTGAAACTTAGAAGGGTGTTCCTGGAGCCACTCTGTAGCAGTTCTGGACGTGTGGGGTGTCGCATCGTCCTGCTGAAATTGTCCAAATCCCTTGCAAAGCATCCCAAATATGCTCAATAATGTTCACATCTGGGGAGTCTGGTGGAGAGCGGAAGTGTTGAAACCTAGAAGGGTGTTCCTGGAGCCACTCTGTAGCAGTTCTGGACGTGTGGGGTGTCGCATCGTCCTGCTGAAATTGTCCAAATCCCTTGCAAAGCATCCCAAATATGCTCAATAATGTTCACATCTGGGGAGTCTGGTGGAGAGCGGAAGTGTTGAAACTTAGAAGGGTGTTCCTGGAGCCACTCTGTAGCAGATCAGGACGTGTGGGGTGTCGCATCGTCCTGCTGGAATTGTCCAAATCCCTTGCAAAGCATCCCAAATACGCTCAACAATGTTCACATCTGGGGAGTCTGGTGGAGAGCGGAAGTGTTGAAACTTAGAAGGGTGTTCCTGGAGCCACTCTGTAGCAGTTCAGGACGTGTTGGGTATCGCATCGTCCTGCTGGAATTGTCCAAATCCCTTGCAAAGCATCCCAAATATGCTCAATAATGTTCACATCTGGGGAGTCTGGTGGAGAGCGGAAGTGTTCAAACTTACAAGCGTTTTCCTGGAGCCACTCTGTAGCAGTTCTGGACGTGTGTGGTGTCGCATCGTCCTGCTGGAATTGTCCAAATCCCTTGCAAAGCATCCCATATATGATCAATAATTTTCACATCTGGGGAGTCTGGTGGAGAGCGGAAGTGTTGAAACTTAGAAGGGTGTTCCTGGAGCCACTCTGTAGCAGTTCCGGACGTGTGGGGTGTCGCATCGTCCTGCTGGAATTGTCCAAATCCCTTGCAAAGCATCCCAAATATGCTCAATAATGTTCACATCTGGGGAGTCTGGTGGAGAGCGGAAGTGTTGAAACTTAGAAGGGTGTTCCTGGAGCCACTCTGTAGCAGTTCTGGACGTGTGGGGTGTCGCATCGTCCTGCTGGAATTGTCCAAATCCCTTGCAAAGCATCCCAAATACGCTCAATAATGTTCACATCTGGGGAGTCTGGTGGAGAGCGGAAGTGTTGAAACTTAGAAGGGTGTTCCTGGAGCCACTCTGTAGCAGTTCTGGACGTGTGGGGTGTCGCATCGTCCTGCTGGAATTGTCCAAATCCCTTGCAAAGCATCCAAAATATGCTCAATAATGTTCACTTCTGGGGAGTCTGGTGGAGAGCGGAAGTGTTGAAACTTAGAAGGGTGTTCCTGGAGCCACTCTGTAGCAGTTCTGGACGTGTGGGGTGTCGCATCGTCCTGCTGGAATTGTCCAAATCCCTTGCAAAGCATCCCAAATACGCTCAATAATGTTCACATCTGGGGAGTCTGGTGGAGAGCGGAAGTGTTGAAACTTAGAAGGGTGTTCCTGGAGCCACTCTGTAGCCGTTCTGGACGTGTGGGGTGTCGCATCGTCCTGCTGAATTTGTCCAAATCCCTTGCAAAGCATCCCAAATATGCTCAATAATGTACACATCTGGGGAGTCTGGTGGAGAGCGGAAGTGTTGAAACTTAGAAGGGTGTTCCTGGAGCCACTCTGTAGCAGTTCTGGACGTGTGGGGTGTCGCATCGTCCTGCTGGAATTGTCCAAATCCCTTGCAAAGCATACCAATTACGCTCAATAATGTTCACATCTGGGGAGTCTGGTGGAGAGCGGAAGTGTTGAAACTTAGAAGGGTGTTCCTGGAGCCACTCTGTAGCAGTTCTGGACGTGTGGGGTGTCGCATCGTCCTGCTGGAATTGTCCAAATCCCTTGCAAAGCATCCCAAATATGCTCAATAATGTTCACATCTGGGGAGTCTGGTGGAGAGCGGAAGTGTTGAAACTTAGAAGGGTGTTCCTGTAGCCACTCTGTAGCAGTTCAGGAGGCGTTGGGTATCGCATCGTCCTGCTGGAATTGTCCAAATCCCTTGCAAAGCATCCCAAATATGCTCAATAATGTTCACATCTGGGGAGTCTGGTGGAGAGCGGAAGTGTTGAAACTTAGAAGGGTGTTCCTGGAGCCACTCTGTAGCAGTTCTGGACGTGTGGGGTTCGCATCGTCCTGCTGGAATTGTCCAAATCCCTTGCAAAGCATACCAATTACGCACAATAATGTTCACATCTGGGGAGTCTGGTGGAGAGCGGAAGTGTTGAAACTTAGAAGGGTGTTCCTGGAGCCACTCTGTAGCAGTTCTGGACGTGTGGGGTTCGCATCGTCCTGCTGGAATTGTCCAAATGCCTTGCAAAGCATCCCAAATATGCTCAATAATGTTCACATCTGGGGAGTCTGGTGGAGAGCGGAAGTGTTGAAACTTAGAAGGGTGTTCCTGGAGCCACTCTGTAGCAGTTCTGGACGTGTGGGGTGTCGCATCGTCCTGCTGGAATTGTCCAAATCCCTTGCAAAGCATCCCAAATACGCTCAATAATGTTCACATCTGGGGAGTCTGGTGGAGAGCGGAAGTGTTGAAACTTAGAAGGGTGTTCCTGGAGCCACTCTGTAGCAGTTCTGGACGTGTGGGGTGTCGCATCGTCCTGCTGGAATTGTCCAAATCCCTTGCAAAGCATCCAAAATATGCTCAATAATGTTCACAACTGGGGAGTCTGGTGGAGAGCGGAAGTGTTCAAACTTAGAAGGGTGTTCCTGGAGCCACTCTGTAGCAGTTCTGGACGTGTGGGGTGTCGCATCGTCCTGCTGGAATTGTCAAAATCCCTTGCAAAGCATACCAATTACGCTCAATAATGTTCACATCTGGGGAGTCTGGTGGAGAGCGGAAGTGTTGAAACTTAGAAGGGTATTCCTGGAGCCACTCTGTAGCAGTTCTGGATGTGTGGGGTGTCGCATCGTCCTGCTGGAATTGTCCAAATCCCTTGCAAAGCATCCCAAATACGCTCAATAATGTTCACATCTGGGGAGTCTGGTGGAGAGCGGAAGTGTTGAAACTTAGAAGGGTGTTCCTGGAGCCACTCTGTAGCAGTTCTGGACGTGTGGGGTGTCACATCGTCCTGCTGGAATTGTCCAAATCCCTTGCAAAGCATACCAATTACGCTCAATAATGTTCACATCTGGGGAGTCTGGTGGAGAGCGGAAGTGTTGAAACTTAGAAGGGTGTTCCTGGAGCCACTCTGTAGCAGTTCTGGACGTGTGGGGTGTCGCATCGTCCTGCTGGAATTGTCCAAATCCCTTGCAAAGCATCCCTAATATGCTCAATAATGTTCACATCTGGGGAGTCTGGTGGAGAGCGGAAGTGTTGAAACTTAGAAGGGTGTTCCTGGAGCCACTCTGTAGCAGTTCCGGACGTGTGGGGTGTCGCATCGTCCTGCTGGAATTGTCCAAATCCCTTGCAAAGCATCCCAAATATGATCAATAATGTTCACATCTGGGGAGTCTGGTGGAAAGCGGAAGTGTTGAAACTTAGAAGGGTGTTCCTGGAGCCACTCTGTAGCAGTTCTGGACGTGTGGGGTGTCGCATCGTCCTGCTGGAATTGTCCAAATCCCTTGCAAAGCATTCCAATTACGCTCAATAATGTTCACATCTGGGGAGTCTGGTGGAGAGCGGAAGTGTTGAAACTTAGAAGGGTGTTCCTGGAGCCACTCTGTAGCAGTTCTGGACGTGTGGGGTGTCGCATCGTCCTGCTGAAATTGTCCAAATCCCTTGCAAAGCATCCCAAATATGCTCAATAATGTTCACATCTGGGGAGTCTGGTGGAGAGCGGAAGTGTTGAAACCTAGAAGGGTGTTCCTGGAGCCACTCTGTAGCAGTTCTGGACGTGTGGGGTGTCGCATCGTCCTGCTGGAATTGTCCAAATCCCTTGCAAAGCATCCCAAATATGCTCAATAATGTTCACATCTGGGGAGTCTGGTGGAGAGCGGAAGTGTTGAAACTTAGAAGGGTGTTCCTGGAGCCACTCTGTAGCAGATCAGGACGTGTGGGGTGTCGCATCGTCCTGCTGGAATTGTCCAAATCCCTTGCATAACATCCCAAATACGCTCAACAATGTTCACATCTGGGGAGTCTGGTGGAGAGCGGAAGTGTTGAAACTTAGAAGGGTGTTCCTGGAGCCACTCTGTAGCAGTTCTGGACGTGTGGGGTGTCGCATCGTCCTGCTGGAATTGTCCAAATCCCTTGCAAAGCATCCCAAATATGCTCAATAATGTTCACATCTGGGGAGTCTGTTGGAGAGCGGAAGTGTTGAAACTGAGAAGGGTGTTCCTGGAGCCACTCTGTAGCAGTTCCGGACGTGTGGGGTGTCGCATCGTCCTGCTGGAATTGTCCAAATCCCTTGCAAAGCATCCCAAATATGATCAATAATGTTCACATCTGGGGAGTCTGGTGGAGAGCGGAAGAGTTGAAACTTAGAAGGGTGTTCCTGGAGCCACTCTGTAGCAGTTCGGGACGTGTGGGGCGTCGCATCGTCCTGCTGGAATTGTCCAAATCCCTTGCAAAGCATACCAATTACGCTCAATAATGTTCACATCTGGGGAGTCTGGTGGAGAGCGGAAGTGTTGAAACTTAGAAGGGTGTTCCTGGAGCCACTCTGTAGCAGTTCTGGACGTGTGGGGTGTCGTATCGTCCTGCTGAAATTGTCCAAATCCCTTGCAAAGCATCCCAAATAAGCTCAATATTGTTCACATCTGGGGAGTCTGGTGGAGAGCGGAAGTGTTGAAACCTAGAAGGGTGTTCCTGGAGCCACTCTGTAGCAGTTCTGGACGTGTGGGGTGTCGCATCGTCCTGCTGGAATTGTCCAAATCCCTTGCAAAGCATCCCAAATATGCTCAATAATGTTCACATCTGGGGAGTCTGGTGGAGAGCGGAAGTGTTGAAACTTAGAAGGGTGTTCCTGGAGCCACTCTGTAGCAGTTCTGGACGTGTGGGGTGTGGCATCGTCCTGCTGAAATTGTCCAAATCCCTTGCAAAGCATCCCAAATATGCTCAATAATGTTCACATCTGGGGAGTCTGGTGGAGAGCGGAAGTGTTGAAACTTAGAAGGGTGTTCCTGGAGCCACTCTGTAGCAGTTCTGGACGTGTGGGGTGTCGCATCGTCCTGCTGGAATTGTCAAAATCCCTTGCAAAGCGTACCAATTACGCTAAATAATGTTCACATCTGGGGAGTCTGGTGGAGAGCGGAAGTGTTGAAACTTAGAAGGGTGTTCCTGGAGCCACTCTGTAGCAGTTCTGGATGTGTGGGGTGTCGCATCGTCCTGCTGGAATTGTCCAAATCCCTTGCAAAGCATCCCAAATATGATCAATAATTTTCACATCTGGGGAGTCTGGTGGAGAGCGGAAGTGTTGAAACTTAGAAGGGTGTTCCTGGAGCCACTCTGTAGCAGTTCCGGACGTGTGGGGTGTCGCATCGTCCTGCTGGAATTGTCCAAATCCCTTGCAAAGCATCCCAAATATGCTCAATAATGTTCACATCTGGGGAGTCTGGTGGAGAGCGGAAGTGTTGAAACTTAGAAGGGTGTTCCTGGAGCCACTCTGTAGCAGTTCTGGACGTGTGGGGTGTCGCATCGTCCTGCTGGAATTGTCCAAATCCCTTGCAAAGCATCCCAAATACGCTCAATAATGTTCACATCTGGGGAGTCTGGTGGAGAGCGGAAGTGTTGAAACTTAGAAGGGTGTTCCTGGAGCCACTCTGTAGCAGTTCTGGACGTGTGGGGTGTCGCATCGTCCTGCTGGAATTGTCCAAATCCCTTGCAAAGCATCCAAAATATGCTCAATAATGTTCACAACTGGGGAGTCTGGTGGAGAGCGGAAGTGTTGAAACTTAGAAGGGTGTTCCTGGAGCCACTCTGTAGCAGTTCTGGACGTGTGGGGTGTCGCATCGTCCTGCTGGAATTGTCCAAATCCCTTGCAAAGCTTCCCAAATATGCTCAATAATGTTCACATCTGGGGAGTCTGGTGGAGAGCGGAAGTGTTGAAACTTAGAAGGGTGTTCCTGGAGCCACTCTGTAGCCGTTCTGGACGTGTGGGGTGTCGCATCGTCCTGCTGAAATTGTCCAAATCCCTTGCAAAGCATCCCAAATATGCTCAATAATGTTCACATCTGGGGAGTCTGGTGGAGAGCGGAAGTGTTGAAACTTAGAAGGGTGTTCCTGGAGCCACTCTGTAGCAGTTCTGGACGTGTGGGGTGTCGCATCGTCCTGCTGGAATTGTCCAAATCCCTTGCAAAGCATACAAATTACGCTCAATAATGTTCACATCTGGGGAGTCTGGTGGAGAGCGGAAGTGTTGAAACTTAGAAGGGTGTTCCTGGAGCCACTCTGTAGCAGTTCTGGACGTGTGGGGTGTCGCATCGTCCTGCTGGAATTGTCCAAATCCCTTGCAAAGCATCCCAAATATGCTCAATAATGTTCACATCTGGGGAGTCTGGTGGAGAGCGGAAGTGTTGAAACTTAGAAGGGTGTTCCTGTAGCCACTCTGTAGCAGTTCAGGACGTGTTGGGTATCGCATCGTCCTGCTGGAATTGTCCAAATCCCTTGCAAAGCATCCCAAATATGCTCAATAATGTTCACATCTGGGGAGTCTGGTGGAGAGCGGAAGTGTTGAAACTTAGAAGGGTGTTCCTGGAGCCACTCTGTAGCAGTTCTGGACGTGTGGGGTGTCGCATCGTCCTGCTGAAATTGTCCAAATCCCTTGCAAAGCATCCCAAATATGCTCAATAATGTTCACATCTGGGGAGTCTGGTGGAGAGCGGAAGTGTTGAAACTTAGAAGGGTGTTCCTGGAGCCACTCTGTAGCAGTTCTGGACGTGTGGGGTGTCGCATCGTCCTGCTGGAATTGTCCAAATCCCTTGCAAAGCATACCAATTACGCTCAATAATTTTCACATCTGGGGAGTCTGGTGGAGAGCGGAAGTGTTGAAACTTAGAAGGGTGTTCCTGGAGCCATTCTGTAGCAGTTCTGGACGTGTGGGGTGTCGCATCGTCCTGCTGGAATTGTCCAAATCCCTTGCAAAGCATCCCAAATATGCTCAATAATGTTCACATCTGGGGAGTCTGGTGGAGAGCGGAAGTGTTGAAACTTAGAAGGGTGTTCCTGGAGCCACTCTGTAGCAGTTCTGGACGTGTGGGGTGTCGCATCGTCCTGCTGGAATTGTCCAAATCCCTTGCAAAGCATCCCAAATACGCTCAATAATGTTCACATCTGGGGAGTCTGGTGGAGAGCGGAAGTGTTGAAACTTAGAAGGGTGTTCCTGGAGCCACTCTGTAGCAGTTCTGGACGTGTGTGGTGTCGCATCGTCCTGCTGGAATTGTCCAAATCCCTTGCAAAGCATCCCAAATATGATCAATAATGTTCACATCTGGGGAGTCTGGTGGAGAGTGGAAGTGTTGAAACTTAGAAGGGTGTTCCTGGAGCCACTCTGTAGCAGTTCCGGACGTGTGGGGTGTCGCATCGTCCTGCTGGAATTGTCCAAATCCCTTGCAAAGCATCCCAAATATGATCAATAATGTTCACATCTGGAGAGTCTTGTGGAGAGCGGAAGAGTTGAAAATTAGAAGGGTGTTCCTGGAGCCACTCTGTAGCAGTTCTGGACGTGTGGGGTGTCGCATCGTCCCGCTGGAATTGTCCAAATCCCTTGCAAAGCATACCAATTACGCTCAATAATGTTCACATCTGGGGAGTCTGGTGGAGAGCGGAAGTGTTGAAACTTAGAAGGGTGTTCCTGGAGCCACTCTGTAGCAGTTCTGGACGTGTGGGGTGTCGCATCGTCCTGCTGAAATTGTCCAAATCCCTTGCAAAGCATCCCAAATATGCTCAATAATGGTCACATCTGGGGAGTCTGGTGTAGAGCGGAAGTGTTGAAACCTAGAAGGATGTTCCTGGAGCCACTCTGTAGCAGTTCTGGACGTGTGGGGTGTCGCATCGTCCTGCTGGAATTGTCCAAATCCCTTGCAAAGCATCCCAAATATGCTCAATAATGTTCACATCTGGGGAGTCTGGTGGAGAGCGGAAGTGTTGAAACTTAGAAGGGTGTTCCTGGAGCCACTCTGTAGCAGTTCTGGACGTGTGGGGTGTCGCATCGTCCTGCTGGAATTGTCCAAATCCCTTGCAAAGCATCCCAAATACGCTCAATAATGTTCACATCTGGGGAGTCTGGTGGAGAGTGGAAGTGTTGAAACTTAGAAGGGTGTTCCTGGAGCCACTCTGTAGCAGTTCTGGACGTGTGGGGTGTCGCATCGTCCTGCTGGAATTGTGCAAATCCCTTGCAAAGCATCCCAAATATGCTCAATAATGTTCACATCTGGGGAGTCTGGTGGAGAGCGGAAGTATTGAAACTTAGAAGGGTGTTCCTGGAGCCACTCTGTAGCAGTTCTGGACGTGTGGGGTGTCGCATCGTCCTGCTGGAATTGTCCAAATCCCTTGCAAAGCATCCCAAATACGCTCAATAATGTTCACATCTGGGGAGTCTGGTGGAGAGCGGAAGTGTTGAAACTTAGAAGGGTGTTCCTGGAGCCACTCTGTAGCAGTTCTGGACGTGTGGGGTGTCGCATCGTCCTGCTGGAATTGTCCAAATCCCTTGCAAAGCATCCCAAATACGCTCAATAATGTTCACATCTGGGGAGTCTGGTGGAGAGTGGAAGTGTTGAAACTTAGAAGGGTGTTCCTGGAGCCACTCTGTAGCAGTTCTGGACGTGTGGGGTGTCGCATCGTCCTGCTGGAATTGTCCAAATCCCTTGCAAAGCATCCCATATATGCTCAATAATGTTCACATCTGGGGAGTCTGGTGGAGAGCGGAAGTATTGAAACTTAGAAGGGTGTTCCTGGAGCCACTCTGTAGCAGTTCTGGACGTGTGGGGTGTCGCATCGTCCTGCTGGAATTGTCCAAATCCCTTGCAAAGCATCCCAAATACGCTCAATAATGTTCACATCTGGGGAGTCTGGTGGAGAGCGGAAGTGTTGAAACTTAGAAGGGTGTTCCTGGAGCCACTCTGTAGCAGTTCTGGACGTGTGGGGTGTCGCATCGTCCTGTTGGAATTGTCCAAATCCCTTGCAAAGCATCCCAAATATGCTCAATAATGTTCACATCTGGGAAGTCTGGTGGAGAGCGGAAGTGTTGAAACTTAGAAGGGTGTTCCTGGAGCCACTCTGTAGCAGTTCTGGACGTGTGGGGTGTGGCATCGTCCTGCTGGAATTGTCCAAATCCCTTGCAAAGCATCCCAAATATGCTCAATAATGTTCACATCTGGGGAGTCTGGTGGAGAGCGGAAGTGTTGAAACTTAGAAGGGTGTTCCTGGAGCCACTCTGTAGCAGTTCTGGACGTGTGGGGTGTCGCATCGTCCTGCTGAAATTGTCCAAATCACTTGCAAAGCATCCCAAATATGCTCAATAATGTTCACATCTGGGGAGTCTGGTGGAGAGCGGAAGTGTTGAAACTTAGAAGGGTGTTCCTGGAGCCACTCTGTAGCAGTTCTGGACGTGTGGGGTGTCGCATCGTCCTGCTGGAATTGTCCAAATCCCTTGCAAAGCATACCAATTACGCTCAATAATGTTCACATCTGGGGAGTCTGGTGGAGAGCGGAAGTGTTGAAACTTAGAAGGGTGTTCCTGGAGCCACTCTGTAGCAGTTCTGGACGTGTGGGGTGTCGCATCGTCCTGCTGGAATTGTCCAAATCCCTTGCAAAGCATCCCAAATATGATCAATAATGTTCACATCTGGGGAGTCTGGTGGAGAGCGGAAGTGTTGAAACTTAGAAGGGTGTTCCTGTAGCCACTCTGTAGCAGTTCAGGACGTGTTGGGTATCGCATCGTCCTGCTGGAATTGTCCAAATCCCTTGCAAAGCATCCCAAATATGCTCAATAATGTTCACATCTGGGGACTCTGGTGGAGAGCGGAAGTGTTGAAACTTACAAGTGTGTTCCTGGAGCCACTCTGTAGCAGTTCTGGACGTGTGTGGTGTCGCATCGTCCTGCTGGAATTGTCCAAAGCCCTTGCAAAGCATCCCAAATATGATCAATAATGTTCACATCTGGGGAGTCTGGTGGAGAGCGGAAGTGTTGAAACTTAGAAGGGTGTTCCTGTAGCCACTCTGTAGCAGTTCCGGACGTGTGGGGTGTCGCATCGTCCTGCTGAAATTGTCCAAATCCCTTGCAAAGCATCCCAAATATGCTCAATAATGTTCACATCTGGGGAGTCTGGTGGAGAGCGGAAGTGTTGAAACCTAGAAGGGTGTTCCTGGAGCCACTCTGTAGCAGTTCTGGACGTGTGGGGTGTCGCATCGTCCTGCTGGAATTGTCCAAATGCCTTGCAAAGCATCCCAAATATGCTCAATAATGTTCACATCTGGGGAGTCTGGTGGAGAGCGGAAGTGTTGAAACTTAGAAGGGTGTTCCTGGAGCCACTCTGTAGCAGTTCTGGACGTGTGGGGTGTCGCATCGTCCTGCTGGAATTGTCCAAATCCCTTGCAAAGCATCCCAAATACGCTCAATAATGTTCACATCTGGGGAGTCTGGTGGAGAGCGGAAGTGTTGAAACTTAGAAGGGTGTTCCTGGAGCCACTCTGTAGCAGTTCTGGACGTGTGGGGTGTCGCATCGTCCTGCTGGAATTGTCCAAATCCCTTGCAAAGCATCACAAATATGCTCAATAATGTTCACATCTGGGGAGTCTGGTGGAGAGCGGATGTGTTGAAACTTAGAAGGGTGTTCCTGGAGCCACTCTGTAGCAGTTCTGGACGTGTGGGGTGTCGCATCGTCCTGCTGGAATTGTCCAAATCCCTTGCAAAGCATCCCAAATATGCTCAATAATGTTCACATCTGGGGAGTCTGGTGGAGAGCGGAAGTGTTGAAACTTAGAAGGGTGTTCCTGGAGCCACTCTGTAGCAGTTCTGGACGTGTGGGGTGTCGCATCGTCCTGCTGAAATTGTCCAAATCCCTTGCAAAGCATCCCAAATATGCTCAATAATGTTCACATCTGGGGAGTCTGGTGGAGAGCGGAAGTGTTGAAACTTAGAAGGGTGTTCCTGGAGCCACTCTGTAGCAGTTCTGGACGTGTGGGGTGTCGCATCGTCCTGCTGGAATTGTCCAAATCCCTTGCAAAGCATACCAATTACGCTCAATAATGTTCACATCTGGGGAGTCTGGTGGAGAGCGGAAGTGTTGAAACTTAGAAGGGTGTTCCTGGAGCCACTCTGTAGCAGTTCTGGACGTGTGGGGTGTCGCATCGTCCTGCTGAAATTGTCCAAATCCCTTGCAAAGCATCCCAAATATGCTCAATAATGTTCACATCTGGGGAGTCTGGTGGAGAGCGGAAGTGTTGAAACCTAGAAGGGTGTTCCTGGAGCCACTCTGTAGCAGTTCTGGACGTGTGGGGTGTCGCATCGTCCTGCTGGAATTGTCCAAATCCCTTGCAAAGCTTCCCAAATATGCTCAATAATGTTCACATCTGGGGAGTCTGGTGGAGAGCGGAAGTGTTGAAACTTAGAAGGGTGTTCCTGGAGCCACTCTGTAGCAGTTCCGGACGTGTGGGGTGTCGCATCGTCCTGCTGGAATTGTCCAAATCCCTTGCAAAGCATCCCAAATATGATCAATAATGATCACATCTGGGGAGTCTGGTGGAGAGCGGAAGAGTTGAAACTTAGAAGGGTGTTCCTGGAGCTACTCTGTAGCAGTTCTTGACGTGTGTGGTGTCGCATCGTCCTGCTGGAATTGTCCAAATCCCTTGCAAAGCATCCCAAATATGCTCAATAATGTTCACATCTGGGGAGTCTGGTGGAGAGCGGAAGTGTTGAAACTTAGAAGGGTGTTCCTGGAGCCACTCTGTAGCAGTTCTGAACGTGTGGGGTGTCGCATCGTCCTGCTGGAATTGTCCAAAGCCCTTGCAAAGCATCCCAAATATGATCAATAATGTTCACATCTGGGGAGTCTGGTGGAGAGTGGAAGTGTTGAAACTTAGAAGGGTGTTCCTGGAGCCACTCTGTAGCAGTTCTGGACGTGTGGGGTGTCGCATCGTCCTGCTGGATTTGTCCAAATCCCTTGCAAAGCATCCCAAATATGCTCAATAATGTTCACATCTGGGGAGTCTGGTGGAGAGCGGAAGTGTTGAAACTTAGAAGGGTGTTCCTGGAGCCACTCTGTAGCAGTTCTGGACGTGTGGGGTGTCGCATCGTCCTGCTGGAATTGTCCAAATCCCTTGCAAAGCATCCCAAATACGCTCAATAATGTTCACATCTGGGGAGTCTGGTGGAGAGCGGAAGTGTTGAAACTTAGAAGGGTGTTCCTGGAGCCACTCTGTAGCAGTTCAGGACGTGTTGGGTATCGCATCGTCCTGCTGGAATTGTCCAAATCCCTTGCAAAGCATCCCAAATATGCTCAATAATGTTCACATCTGGGGAGTCTGGTGGAGAGCGGAAGTGTTGAAACTTACAAGTGTGTTCCTGGAGCCACTCTGTAGCAGTTCTGGACGTGTGTGGTGTCGCATCGTCCTGCTGGAATTGTCCAAATCCCTTGCAAAGCATCCCAAATATGATCAATAATGTTCACATCTGGGGAGTCTGGTGGAGAGCGGAAGTGTTGAAACCTAGAAGGGTGTTCCTGGAGCCACTCTGTAGCAGTTCTGGACGTGTGGGGTGTCGCATCGTCCTGCTGGAATTGTCCAAATCCCTTGCAAAGCATCCCAAATATGCTCAATAATGTTCACATCTGGGGAGTCTGGTGGAGAGCGGAAGTGTTGAAACTTAGAAGGGTGTTCCTGGAGCCACTCTGTAGCAGTTCTGGACGTGTGGGGTGTCGCATCGTCCTGCTGGAATTGTCCAAATCCCTTGCAAAGCATCCCAAATACGCTCAATAATGTTCACATCTGGGGAGTCTGGTGGAGAGCGGAAGTGTTGAAACTTAGAAGGGTGTTCCTGGAGCCACTCTGTAGCAGTTCTGGACGTGTGGGGTGTCGCATCGTCCTGCTGGAATTGTCCAAATCCCTTGCAAAGCATCACAAATATGCTCAATAATGTTCACATCTGGGGAGTCTGGTGGAGAGCGGAAGTGTTGAAACTTAGAAGGGTGTTCCTGGAGCCACTCTGTAGCAGTTCTGGACGTGTGGGGTGTCGCATCGTCCTGCTGGAATTGTCCAAATCCCTTGCAAAGCCTCCCAAATATGCTCAATAATGTTCACATCTGGGGAGTCTGGTGGAGAGCGGAAGTGTTGAAACTTAGAAGGGTGTTCCTGGAGCCACTCTGTAGCAGTTCTGGACGTGTGGGGTGTCGCATCGTCCTGCTGAAATTGTCCAAATCCCTTGCAAAGCATCCCAAATATGCTCAATAATGTTCACATCTGGGGAGTCTGGTGGAGAGCGGAAGTGTTGAAACTTAGAAGGGTGTTCCTGGAGCCACTCTGTAGCAGTTCTGGACGTGTGGGGTGTCGCATCGTCTGCTGGAATTGTCCAAATCCCTTGCTAAGCATACCAATTACGCTCAATAATGTTCACATCTGGGGAGTCTGGTGGAGAGCGGAAGTGTTGAAACTTAGAAGGGTGTTCCTGGAGCCACTCTGTAGCAGTTCTGGACGTGTGGGGTGTCGCATCGTCCTGCTGAAATTGTCCAAATCCCTTGCAAAGCATCCCAAATATGCTCAATAATCTTCACATCTGGGGAGTCTGGTGGAGAGCGGAAGTGTTGAAACTTAGAAGGGTGTTCCTGGAGCCACTCTGTAGCAGTTCTGGACGTGTGGGGTGTCGCATCGTCCTGCTGGAATTGTCCAAATGCCTTGCAAAGCATCCCAAATACGCTCAATAATGTTCACATCTGGGGAGTCTGGTGGAGAGCGGAAGTGTTGAAACTTAGAAGGGTGTTCCTGGAGCCACTCTGTAGCAGTTCTGGACGTGTGGGGTGTCGCATCGTCCTGCTGGAATTGTCCAAATCCCTTGTAAAGCATCCCAAATATGCTCAATAATGTTCACATCTGGGGAGTCTGGTGGAGAGCGGAAGTGTTGAAACTTAGAAGGGTGTTCCTGGAGCCACTCTGTAGCAGTTCTGAACGTGTGGGGTGTCGCATCGTCCTGCTGGAATTGTCCAAATCCCTTGCAAAGCATCCCAAATATGCTCAATAATGTTCACATCTGGGGAGTCTGGTGGAGAGCGGAAGTGTTGAAACTTAGAAGGGTGTTCCTGGAGCCACTCTGTAGCAGTTCTGGACGTGTGGGGTGTCGCATCGTCCTGCTGGAATTGTCCAAATCCCTTGCAAAGCATCCCAAATACGCTCAATAATGTTCACATCTGGGGAGTCTGGTGGAGAGCGGAAGTGTTGAAACTTAGAAGGGTGTTCCTGGAGCCATTCTGTAGCAGTTCTGGACGTGTGGGGTGTCGCATCGTCCTGCTGAAATTGTCCAAATCCCTTGCAAAGCATCCCAAATATGCTCAATAATGTTCACATCTGGGGAGTCTGGTGGAGAGCGGAAGTGTTGAAACCGAGAAGGTTGTTCCTGGAGCCACTCTGTAGCAGTTCTGGACGTGTGGGGTGTCGCATCGTCCTGCTGGAATTGTCCAAATCCCTTGCAAAGCATCCCAAATACGCTCAATAATGTTCACATCTGGGGAGTTTGGTGGAGAGCGGAAGTGTTGAAACTTAGAAGGGTGTTCCTGGAGCCACTCTGTAGCAGTTCTGGACGTGTGGGGTGTCGCATCGTCCTGCTGGAATTGTCCGAATCCCTTGCAAAGCATCCCAAATATGCTCAATAATGTTCACATCTGGGGACTCTGGTGGAGAGCGGAAGTGTTGAAACTTACAAGTGTGTTCCTGGAGCCACTCTGTAGCAGTTCTGGACGTGTGTGGTGTCGCATCGTCCTGCTGGAATTGTCCAAAGCCCTTGCAAAGCATCCCAAATATGATCAATAATGTTCACATCTGGGGAGTCTGGTGGAGAGCGGAAGTGTTGAAACTTAGAAGGGTGTTCCTGTAGCCACTCTGTAGCAGTTCCGGACGTGTGGGGTGTCGCATCGTCCTGCTGAAATTGTCCAAATCCCTTGCAAAGCATCCCAAATATGCTCAATAATGTTCACATCTGGGGAGTCTGGTGGAGAGCGGAAGTGTTGAAACTTAGAAGGGTGTTCCTGGAGCCACTCTGTAGCAGTTCTGGACGTGTGGGGTGTCGCATCGTCCTGCTGGAATTGTCCAAATCCCTTGCAAAGCATCCCAAATATGCTCAATAATGTTCACATCTGGGGAGTCTGGTGGAGAGCGGAAGTGTTGAAACTTAGAAGGGTGTTCCTGGAGCCACTCTGTAGCAGTTCTGGACGTGTGGGGTGTCGCATCGTCCTGCTGGAATTGTCCAAATCCCTTGCAAAGCATCCCAAATATGATCAATAATGTTCACATCTGGGGAGTCTGGTGGAGAGCGGAAGTGTTGAAACTTAGAAGGGTGTTCCTGGAGCCACTCTGTAGCAGTTCTGGACGTGTGGGGTGTCGCATCGTCCTGCTGGAATTGTCCAAATCCCTTGCAAAGCATCCCAAATATGCTCAATAATGTTCACATCTGGGGAGTCTGGTGGAGAGCGGAAGTGTTGAAACTTAGAAGGGTGTTCCTGGAGCCATTCTGTAGCAGTTCTGGACGTGTGGGGTGTCGCATCGTCCTGCTGAAATTGTCCAAATCCCTTGCAAAGCATCCCAAATATGCTCAATAATGTTCACATCTGGGGAGTCTGGTGGAGAGCGGAAGTGTTGAAACCGAGAAGGTTGTTCCTGGAGCCACTCTGTAGCAGTTATGGACGTGTGGGGTGTCGCATCGTCCTGCTGGAATTGTCCAAATCCCTTGCAAAGCATCCCAAATACGCTCAATAATGTTCACATCTGGGGAGTTTGGTGGAGAGCGGAAGTGTTGAAACTTAGAAGGGTGTTCCTGGAGCCACTCTGTAGCAGTTCTGGACGTGTGGGGTGTGGCATCGTCCTGCTGGAATTGTCCAAATCCCTTGCAAAGCATCCCAAATATGCTCAATAATGTTCACATCTGGGGAGTCTGGTGGAGAGCGGAAGTGTTGAAACTTAGAAGGGTGTTCCTGGAGCCACTCTGTAGCAGTTTTGGACGTGTGGGGTGTCGCATCGTCCTGCTGGAATTGTCCAAATCCTTTGCAAAGCATCCCAAATATGATCAATAATGTTCACATCTGGGGAGTCTGGTGGAGAGCGGAAGTGTTGAAACTTAGAAGGGTGTTCCTGGAGCTACTCTGTAGCAGTTCGGGACGAGTGGGGTGTCGCATCGTCCTGCTGGAATTGTCCAAATCCCTTGCAAAGCATCCCAAATATGCTCAATAATGTTCACATCTGGGGAGTCTGGTGGAGAGCGGAAGTGTTGAAACTTAGAAGGGTGTTCCTGGAGCCACTCTGTAGCAGTTCTGGACGTGTGGGGTGTCGCATCGTCCTGCTGGAATTGTCCAAATCCCTTGCAAAGCATCCCAAATATGCTCAATAATGTTCACATCTGGGGAGTCTGGTGGAGAGCGGAAGTGTTGAAACTTAGAAGGGTGTTCCTGGAGCCACTCTGTAGCAGTTCTGGACGTGTGGGGTGTCGCATCGTCCTGCTGGAATTGTCCAAATCCCTTGCAAAGCATACCAATTACGCTCAATAATGTTCACATCTGGGGAGTCTGGTGGAGAGCGGAAGTGTTGAAACTTAGAAGGGTGTTCCTGGAGCCACTCTGTAGCAGTTCTGGACGTGTGGGGTGTCGCATCGTCCTGCTGGAATTGTCCAAATCCCTTGCAAAGCATCCCAAATATGCTCAATAATGTTCACATCTGGGGAGTCTGGTGGAGAGCGGAAGTGTTGAAACTTAGAAGGGTGTTCCTGGAGCCACTCTGTAGCAGTTCTGGACGTGTGGGGTGTCGCATCGTCCTGCTGGAATTGTCCAAATCCCTTGCAAAGCATCCCAAATACGCTCAATAATGTTCACATCTGGGGAGTCTGGTGGAGAGCGAAAGTGTTGAAACTTAGAAGGGTGTTCCTGGAGCCACTCTGTAGCAGTTCTGAACGTGTGGGGTGTCGCATCGTCCTGCTGGAATTGTCCAAATCCCTTGCAAAGCATCCCAAATATGCTCAATAATGTTCACATCTGGGGAGTCTGGTGGAGAGCGGAAGTGTTGAAACTTAGAAGGGCGTTCCTGGAGCCACTCTGTAGCAGTTCTGGACGTGTGGGGTGTCGCATCGTCCTGCTGGAATTGTCCAAATCCCTTGCAAAGCATCCCAAATATGATCAATAATGTTCACATCTGGGGAGTCTGGTGGAGAGCGGAAGTGTTGAAACTTAGAAGGGTGTTCCTGGAGCCACTCTGTAGCAGTTCTGGACGTGTGGGGTGTCGCATCGTCCTGCTGAAATTGTCCAAATCCCTTGCAAAGCATCCCAAATATGCTCAATAATGTTCACATCTGGGGAGTCTGGTGGAGAGCGGAAGTGTTGAAACCTAGAAGGGTGTTCCTGGAGCCACTCTGTAGCAGTTCTGGACGTGTGGGGTGTCGCATCGTCCTGCTGGAATTGTCCAAATCCCTTGCAAAGCATCCCAAATACGCTCAATAATGTACACATCTGGGGAGTTTGGTGGAGAGCGGAAGTGTTGAAACTTAGAAGGGTGTTCCTGGAGCCACTCTGTAGCAGTTCTGGACGTGTGGGGTGTCGCATCGTCCTGCTGGAATTGTACAAATCCCTTGCAAAGCATCCCAAATATGCTCAATAATGTTCACATCTGGGGAGTCTGGTGGAGAGCGGAAGTGTTGAAACTTAGAAGGGTGTTCCTGGAGCCACTCTGTAGCAGTTCTGGACGTGTGGGGTGTCGCATCGTCCTGCTGGAATTGTCCAAATCCCTTGCAAAGCATCCCAAATATGCTCAATAATGTTCACATCTGGGGAGTCTGGTGGAGAGCGGAAGTGTTGAAACTTAGAAGGGTGTTCCTGGAGCCACTCTGTAGCAGTTTTGGACGTGTGGGGTGTCGCATCGTCCTGCTGGAATTGTCCAAATCCCTTGCAAAGCATCCCAAATATGCTCAATAATGTTCACATCTGGGGAGTCTGGTGGAGAGCGGAAGTGTTGAAACTTAGAAGGGTGTTCCTGGAGCCACTCTGTAGCAGTTCTGGACGTGTGGGGTGTCGCATCGTCCTGCTGGAATTGTCCAAATCCCTTGCAAAGCATCCCAAATATGCTCAATAATGTTCACATCTGGGGAGTCTGGTGGAGAGCGGAAGTGTTGAAACTTAGAAGGGTGTTCCTGGAGCCACTCTGTAGCAGTTTTGGACGTGTGGGGTGTCGCATCGTCCTGCTGGAATTGTCCAAATCCCTTGCAAAGCACCCCAAATATGGTCAATAATGTTCACATCTGGGGAGTCTGGTGGAGAGCGGAAGTGTTGAAACTTAGAAGGGGGTTCCTGGAGCCACTCTGTAGCAGTTCTGGACGTGTGGGGTGTCGCATCGTCCTGCTGGAATTGTCCAAATCCCTTGCAAAGCATCCCAAATACGCTCAATAATGTTCACATCTGGGGAGTCTGGTGGAGAGCGGAAGTGTTGAAACTTAGAAGGGTGTTCCTGGAGCCATTCTGTAGCAGTTCTGGACGTGTGGGGTGTCGCATCGTCCTGCTGAAATTGTCCAAATCCCTTGCAAAGCATCCCAAATATGCTCAATAATGTTCACATCTGGGGAGTCTGGTGGAGAGCGGAAGTGTTGAAACCGAGAAGGTTGTTCCTGGAGCCACTCTGTAGCAGTTCTGGACGTGTGGGGTGTCGCATCGTCCTGCTGGAATTGTCCAAATCCCTTGCAAAGCATCCCAAATACGCTCAATAATGTTCACATCTGGGGAGTTTGGTGGAGAGCGGAAGTGTTGAAACTTAGAAGGGTGTTCCTGGAGCCACTCTGTAGCAGTTCTGGACGTGTGGGGTGTCGCATCGTCCTGCTGGAATTGTCCGAATCCCTTGCAAAGCATCCCAAATATGCTCAATAATGTTCACATCTGGGGAGTCTGGTGGAGAGCGGAAGTGTTGAAACTTAGAAGGGTGTTCCTGGAGCCACTCTGTAGCAGTTCTGGACGTGTGGGGTGTCGCATCGTCCTGCTGGAATTGTCCAAATCCTTTGCAAAGCATCCCAAATATGATCAATAATGTTCACATCTGGGGAGTCTGGTGGAGAGCGGAAGTGTTGAAACTTAGAAGGGTGTTCCTGGAGCTACTCTGTAGCAGTTCGGGACGAGTGGGGTGTCGCATCGTCCTGCTGGAATTGTCCAAATCCCTTGCAAAGCATCCCAAATATGCTCAATAATGTTCACATCTGGGGAGTCTGGTGGAGAGCGGAAGTGTTGAAACTTAGAAGGGTGTTCCTGGAGCCACTCTGTAGCAGTTCTGGACGTGTGGGGTGTCGCATCGTCCTGCTGGAATTGTCCAAATCCCTTGCAAAGCATCCCAAATATGCTCAATAATGTTCACATCTGGGGAGTCTGGTGGAGAGCGGAAGTGTTGAAACTTAGAAGGGTGTTCCTGGAGCCACTCTGTAGCAGTTCTGGACGTGTGGGGTGTCGCATCGTCCTGCTGGAATTGTCCAAATCCCTTGCAAAGCATCCCAAATATGATCAATAATGTTCACATCTGGGGAGTCTGGTGGAGAGCGGAAGTGTTGAAACTTAGAAGGGTGTTCCTGGAGCCACTCTGTAGCAGTTCTGGACGTGTGGGGTGTCGCATCGTCCTGCTGAAATTGTCCAAATCCCTTGCAAAGCATCCCAAATATGCTCAATAATCTTCGCATCTGGGGAGTCTGGTGGAGAGCGGAAGTGTTGAAACTTAGAAGGGTGTTCCTGGAGCCACTCTGTAGCAGTTCTGGACGTGTGGGGTGTCGCATCGTCCTGCTGGAATTGTCCAAATGCCTTGCAAAGCATCCCAAATACGCTCAATAATGTTCACATCTGGGGAGTCTGGTGGAGAGCGGAAGTGTTGAAACTTAGAAGGGTGTTCCTGGAGCCACTCTGTAGCAGTTCTGGACGTGTGGGGTGTCGCATCGTCCTGCTGGAATTGTCCAAATCCCTTGTAAAGCATCCCAAATATGCTCAATAATGTTCACATCTGGGGAGTCTGGTGGAGAGCGGAAGTGTTGAAACTTAGAAGGGTGTTCCTGGAGCCACTCTGTAGCAGTTCTGAACGTGTGGGGTGTCGCATCGTCCTGCTGGAATTGTCCAAATCCCTTGCAAAGCATCCCAAATATGCTCAATAATGTTCACATCTGGGGAGTCTGGTGGAGAGCGGAAGTGTTGAAACTTAGAAGGGTGTTCCTGGAGCCACTCTGTAGCAGTTCTGGACGTGTGGGGTGTCGCATCGTCCTGCTGGAATTGTCCAAATCCCTTGCAAAGCATCCCAAATATGCTCAATAATGTTCACATCTGGGGAGTCTGGTGGAGAGCGGAAGTGTTGAAACTTAGAAGGGTGTTCCTGGAGCCATTCTGTAGCAGTTCTGGACGTGTGGGGTGTCGCATCGTCCTGCTGAAATTGTCCAAATCCCTTGCAAAGCATCCCAAATATGCTCAATAATGTTCACATCTGGGGAGTCTGGTGGAGAGCGGAAGTGTTGAAACCGAGAAGGTTGTTCCTGGAGCCACTCTGTAGCAGTTCTGGACGTGTGGGGTGTCGCATCGTCCTGCTGGAATTGTCCAAATCCCTTGCAAAGCATCCCAAATACGCTCAATAATGTTCACATCTGGGGAGTTTGGTGGAGAGCGGAAGTGTTGAAACTTAGAAGGGTGTTCCTGGAGCCACTCTGTAGCAGTTCTGGACGTGTGGGGTGTGGCATCGTCCTGCTGGAATTGTCCAAATCCCTTGCAAAGCATCCCAAATATGCTCAATAATGTTCACATCTGGGGAGTCTGGTGGAGAGCGGAAGTGTTGAAACTTAGAAGGGTGTTCCTGGAGCCACTCTGTAGCAGTTTTGGACGTGTGGGGTGTCGCATCGTCCTGCTGGAATTGTCCAAATCCTTTGCAAAGCATCCCAAATATGATCAATAATGTTCACATCTGGGGAGTCTGGTGGAGAGCGGAAGTGTTGAAACTTAGAAGGGTGTTCCTGGAGCTACTCTGTAGCAGTTCGGGACGAGTGGGGTGTCGCATCGTCCTGCTGGAATTGTCCAAATCCCTTGCAAAGCATCCCAAATATGCTCAATAATGTTCACATCTGGGGAGTCTGGTGGAGAGCGGAAGTGTTGAAACTTAGAAGGGTGTTCCTGGAGCCACTCTGTAGCAGTTCTGGACGTGTGGGGTGTCGCATCGTCCTGCTGGAATTGTCCAAATCCCTTGCAAAGCATCCCAAATATGATCAATAATGTTCACATCTGGGGAGTCTGGTGGAGAGCGGAAGTGTTGAAACTTAGAAGGGTGTTCCTGGAGCCACTCTGTAGCAGTTCTGGACGTGTGGGGTGTCGCATCGTCCTGCTGGAATTGTCCAAATCCCTTGCAAAGCATACCAATTACGCTCAATAATGTTCACATCTGGGGAGTCTGGTGGAGAGCGGAAGTGTTGAAACTTAGAAGGGTGTTCCTGGAGCCACTCTGTAGCAGTTCTGGACGTGTGGGGTGTCGCATCGTCCTGCTGGAATTGTCCAAATCCCTTGCAAAGCATCCCAAATATGCTCAATAATGTTCACATCTGGGGAGTCTGGTGGAGAGCGGAAGTGTTGAAACTTAGAAGGGTGTTCCTGGAGCCACTCTGTAGCAGTTCTGGACGTGTGGGGTGTCGCATCGTCCTGCTGGAATTGTCCAAATCCCTTGCAAAGCATCCCAAATACGCTCAATAATGTTCACATCTGGGGAGTCTGGTGGAGAGCGAAAGTGTTGAAACTTATAAGGGTGTTCCTGGAGCCACTCTGTAGCAGTTCTGAACGTGTGGGGTGTCGCATCGTCCTGCTGGAATTGTCCAAATCCCTTGCAAAGCATCCCAAATATGCTCAATAATGTTCACATCTGGGGAGTCTGGTGGAGAGCGGAAGTGTTGAAACCTAGAAGGGTGTTCCTGGAGCCACTCTGTAGCAGTTCTGGACGTGTGGGGTGTCGCATCGTCCTGCTGGAATTGTCCAAATCCCTTGCAAAGCATCCCAAATACGCTCAATAATGTACACATCTGGGGAGTTTGGTGGAGAGCGGAAGTGTTGAAACTTAGAAGGGTGTTCCTGGAGCCACTCTGTAGCAGTTCTGGACGTGTGGGGTGTCGCATCGTCCTGCTGGAATTGTACAAATCCCTTGCAAAGCATCCCAAATATGCTCAATAATGTTCACATCTGGGGAGTCTGGTGGAGAGCGGAAGTGTTGAAACTTAGAAGGGTGTTCCTGGAGCCACTCTGTAGCAGTTCTGGACGTGTGGGGTGTCGCATCGTCCTGCTGGAATTGTCCAAATCCCTTGCAAAGCATCCCAAATATGCTCAATAATGTTCACATCTGGGGAGTCTGGTGGAGAGCGGAAGTGTTGAAACTTAGAAGGGTGTTCCTGGAGCCACTCTGTAGCAGTTTTGGACGTGTGGGGTGTCGCATCGTCCTGCTGGAATTGTCCAAATCCCTTGCAAAGCATCCCAAATATGCTCAATAATGTTCACATCTGGGGAGTCTGGTGGAGAGCGGAAGTGTTGAAACTTAGAAGGGTGTTCCTGGAGCCACTCTGTAGCAGTTCTGGACGTGTGGGGTGTCGCATCGTCCTGCTGGAATTGTCCAAATCCCTTGCAAAGCATCCCAAATATGCTCAATAATGTTCACATCTGGGGAGTCTGGTGGAGAGCGGAAGTGTTGAAACTTAGAAGGGGGTTCCTGGAGCCACTCTGTAGCAGTTCTGGACGTGTGGGGTGTCGCATCGTCCTGCTGAAATTGTCCAAATCCCTTGCAAAGCATCCCAAATACGCTCAATAATGTACACATCTGGGGAGTTTGGTGGAGAGCGGAAGTGTTGAAACTTAGAAGGGTGTTCCTGGAGCCACTCTGTAGCAGTTCTGGACGTGTGGGGTGTCGCATCGTCCTGCTGGAATTGTACAAATCCCTTGCAAAGCATCCCAAATATGCTCAATAATGTTCACATCTGGGGAGTCTGGTGGAGAGCGGAAGTGTTGAAACTTAGAAGGGTGTTCCTGGAGCCACTCTGTAGCAGTTCTGGACGTGTGGGGTGTCGCATCGTCCTGCTGGAATTGTCCAAATCCCTTGCAAAGCATCCCAAATATGCTCAATAATGTTCACATCTGGGGAGTCTGGTGGAGAGCGGAAGTGTTGAAACTTAGAAGGGTGTTCCTGGAGCCACTCTGTAGCAGTTTTGGACGTGTGGGGTGTCGCATCGTCCTGCTGGAATTGTCCAAATCCCTTGCAAAGCATCCCAAATATGCTCAATAATGTTCACATCTGGGGAGTCTGGTGGAGAGCGGAAGTGTTGAAACTTAGAAGGGTGTTCCTGGAGCCACTCTGTAGCAGTTCTGGACGTGTGGGGTGTCGCATCGTCCTGCTGGAATTGTCCAAATCCCTTGCAAAGCATCCCAAATATGCTCAATAATGTTCACATCTGGGGAGTCTGGTGGAGAGCGGAAGTGTTGAAACTTAGAAGGGTGTCCCTGGAGCATCTCTGTAGCAGTTCTGGACGTGTGGGGTGTCGCATCGTCCTGCTGGAATTGTCCAAATCCCTTGCAAAGCATACCAAATACGCTCAATAATGTTCACATCTGGGGAGTCTGGTGGAGAGCGGAAGTGTTGAAACTTAGAAGGGTGTTCCTGGAGCCACTCTGTAGCAGTTCTGGACGTGTGGGGTGTCGCATCGTCCTGCTGGAATTGTCCAAATCCCTTGCAAAGCATCCCAAATATGATCAATAATGTTCACAACTGGGGAGTCTGGTGGAGAGCGGAAGTGTTGAAACTTAGAAGGGTGTTCCAGGAGCCACTCTGTAGCAGTTCTGGACGTGTGGGGTGTCGCATCGTCTGCTGGAATTGTCCAAATCCCTTGCTAAGCATACCAATTACGCTCAATAATGTTCACATCTGGGGAGTCTGGTGGAGAGCGGAAGTGTTGAAACTTAGAAGGGTGTTCCTGGAGCCACTCTGTAGCAGTTCTGGACGTGTGGGGTGTCGCATCGTCCTGCTGAAATTGTCCAAATCCCTTGCAAAGCATCCCAAATATGCTCAATAATCTTCACATCTGGGGAGTCTGGTGGAGAGCGGAAGTGTTGAAACTTAGAAGGGTGTTCCTGGAGCCACTCTGTAGCAGTTCTGGACGTGTGGGGTGTCGCATCGTCCTGCTGGAATTGTCCAAATGCCTTGCAAAGCATCCCAAATACGCTCAATAATGTTCACATCTGGGGAGTCTGGTGGAGAGCGGAAGTGTTGAAACTTAGAAGGGTGTTCCTGGAGCCACTCTGTAGCAGTTCTGGACGTGTGGGGTGTCGCATCGTCCTGCTGGAATTGTCCAAATCCCTTGTAAAGCATCCCAAATATGCTCAATAATGTTCACATCTGGGGAGTCTGGTGGAGAGCGGAAGTGTTGAAACTTAGAAGGGTGTTCCTGGAGCCACTCTGTAGCAGTTCTGAACGTGTGGGGTGTCGCATCGTCCTGCTGGAATTGTCCAAATCCCTTGCAAAGCATCCCAAATATGCTCAATAATGTTCACATCTGGGGAGTCTGGTGGAGAGCGGAAGTGTTGAAACTTAGAAGGGTGTTCCTGGAGCCACTCTGTAGCAGTTCTGGACGTGTGGGGTGTCGCATCGTCCTGCTGGAATTGTCCAAATCCCTTGCAAAGCATCCCAAATACGCTCAATAATGTTCACATCTGGGGAGTCTGGTGGAGAGCGGAAGTGTTGAAACTTAGAAGGGTGTTCCTGGAGCCATTCTGTAGCAGTTCTGGACGTGTGGGGTGTCGCATCGTCCTGCTGAAATTGTCCAAATCCCTTGCAAAGCATCCCAAATATGCTCAATAATGTTCACATCTGGGGAGTCTGGTGGAGAGCGGAAGTGTTGAAACCGAGAAGGTTGTTCCTGGAGCCACTCTGTAGCAGTTCTGGACGTGTGGGGTGTCGCATCGTCCTGCTGGAATTGTCCAAATCCCTTGCAAAGCATCCCAAATACGCTCAATAATGTTCACATCTGGGGAGTTTGGTGGAGAGCGGAAGTGTTGAAACTTAGAAGGGTGTTCCTAGAGCCACTCTGTAGCAGTTCTGGACGTGTGGGGTGTCGCATCGTCCTGCTGGAATTGTCCGAATCCCTTGCAAAGCATCCCAAATATGCTCAATAATGTTCACATCTGGGGAGTCTGGTGGAGAGCGGAAGTGTTGAAACTTAGAAGGGTGTTCCTGGAGCCACTCTGTAGCAGTTCTGGACGTGTGGGGTGTCGCATCGTCCTGCTGGAATTGTCCAAATCCTTTGCAAAGCATCCCAAATATGATCAATAATGTTCACATCTGGGGAGTCTGGTGGAGAGCGGAAGTGTTGAAACTTAGAAGGGTGTTCCTGGAGCTACTCTGTAGCAGTTCGGGACGAGTGGGGTGTCGCATCGTCCTGCTGGAATTGTCCAAATCCCTTGCAAAGCATCCCAAATATGCTCAATAATGTTCACATCTGGGGAGTCTGGTGGAGAGCGGAAGTGTTGAAACTTAGAAGGGTGTTCCTGGAGCCACTCTGTAGCAGTTCTGGACGTGTGGGGTGTCGCATCGTCCTGCTGGAATTGTCCAAATCCCTTGCAAAGCATCCCAAATATGCTCAATAATGTTCACATCTGGGGAGTCTGGTGGAGAGCGGAAGTGTTGAAACTTAGAAGGGTGTTCCTGGAGCCACTCTGTAGCAGTTTTGGACGTGTGGGGTGTCGCATCGTCCTGCTGGAATTGTCCAAATCCCTTGCAAAGCATCCCAAATATGCTCAATAATGTTCACATCTGGGGAGTCTGGTGGAGAGCGGAAGTGTTGAAACTTAGAAGGGTGTTCCTGGAGCCACTCTGTAGCAGTTCTGAACGTGTGGGGTGTCGCATCGTCCTGCTGGAATTGTCCAAATCCCTTGCAAAGCATCCCAAATATGCTCAATAATGTTCATATCTGGGGAGTCTGGTGGAGAGCGGAAGTGTTGAAACTTAGAAGGGTGTTCCTGGAGCCACTCTGTAGCAGTTTTGGACGTGTGGGGTGTCGCATCGTCCTGCTGGACTTGTCCAAATCCCTTGCAAAGCACCCCAAATATGCTCAATAATGTTCACATCTGGGGAGTCTGGTGGAGAGCGGAAGTGTTGAAACTTAGAAGGGTGTTCCTGGAGCCACTCTGTAGCAGTTCTGGACGTGTGGGGTGTCGCATCGTCCTGCTGAAATTGTCCAAATCCCTTGCAAAGCATCCCAAATATGCTCAATAATGTTCACATCTGGGGAGTCTGGTGGAGAGCGGAAGTCTTGAAACTTAGTAGGGTGTTCCTGGAGCCACTCTGTAGCAGTTCTGGACGTGTGGGGTGTCGCATCGTCCTGCTGGAATTGTCCAAATCCCTTGCAAAGCATCCCAAATATGATCAATAATGTACACATCTGGGGAGTTTGGTGGAGAGCGGAAGTGTTGAAACTTAGAAGGGTGTTCCTGGAGCCACTCTGTAGCAGTTCTGGACGTGTGGGGTGTCGCATTGTCCTGCTGGAATTGTACAAATCCCTTGCAAAGCATACCAATTACGCTCAATAATGTTCACATCTGGGGAGTCTGGTGGAGAGCGGAAGTGTTGAAACTTAGAAGGGTGTTCCTGGAGCCACTCTGTAGCAGTTCTGGACGTGTGGGGTGTCGCATCGTCCTGCTGGAATTGTCCAAATCCCTTGCAAAGCATCCCAAATATGCTCAATAATGTTCACATCTGGGGAGTCTGGTGGAGAGCGCAAGTGTTGAAACTTAGAAGGGTGTTCCTGGAGCCACTCTGTAGCAGTTCTGGACGTGTGGGGTGTCGCATCGTCCTGCTGGAATTGTCCAAATCCCTTGCAAAGCATACCAATTACGCTCAATAATGTTCACATCTGGGGAGTCTGGTGGAGAGCGGAAGTGTTGAAACTTAGAAGGGTGTTCCTGGAGCCACTCTGTAGCAGTTCTGGACGTGTGGGGTGTCGCATCGTCCTGCTGGAATTGTCCAAATCCCTTGCAAAGCATCCCAAATATGCTCAATAATGTTCACATCTGGGGAGTCTGGTGGAGAGCGGAAGTGTTGAAACTTAGAAGGGTGTTCCTGGAGCCACTCTGTAGCAGTTCTGGACGTGTGGGGTGTCGCATCGTCCTGCTGGAATTGTCCAAATCCCTTGCAAAGCATCCCAAATACGCTCAATAATGTTCACATCTGGGGAGTCTGGTGGAGAGCGAAAGTGTTGAAACTTATAAGGGTGTTCCTGGAGCCACTCTGTAGCAGTTCTGAACGTGTGGGGTGTCGCATCGTCCTGCTGGAATTGTCCAAATCCCTTGCAAAGCATCCCAAATATGCTCAATAATGTTCACATCTGGGGAGTCTGGTGGAGAGCGGAAGTGTTGAAACTTAGAAGGGCGTTCCTGGAGCCACTCTGTAGCAGTTCTGGACGTGTGGGGTGTCGCATCGTCCTGCTGGAATTGTCCAAATCCCTTGCAAAGCATCCCAAATATGATCAATAATGTTCACATCTGGGGAGTCTGGTGGAGAGCGGAAGTGTTGAAACTTAGAAGGGTGTTCCTGGAGCCACTCTGTAGCAGTTCTGGACGTGTGGGGTGTCGCATCGTCCTGCTGAAATTGTCCAAATCCCTTGCAAAGCATCCCAAATATGCTCAATAATGTTCACATCTGGGGAGTCTGGTGGAGAGCGGAAGTGTTGAAACCTAGAAGGGTGTTCCTGGAGCCACTCTGTAGCAGTTCTGGACGTGTGGGGTGTCGCATCGTCCTGCTGGAATTGTCCAAATCCCTTGCAAAGCATCCCAAATACGCTCAATAATGTACACATCTGGGGAGTTTGGTGGAGAGCGGAAGTGTTGAAACTTAGAAGGGTGTTCCTGGAGCCACTCTGTAGCAGTTCTGGACGTGTGGGGTGTCGCATCGTCCTGCTGGAATTGTACAAATCCCTTGCAAAGCATCCCAAATATGCTCAATAATGTTCACATCTGGGGAGTCTGGTGGAGAGCGGAAGTGTTGAAACTTAGAAGGGTGTTCCTGGAGCCACTCTGTAGCAGTTCTGGACGTGTGGGGTGTCGCATCGTCCTGCTGGAATTGTCCAAATCCCTTGCAAAGCATCCCAAATATGCTCAATAATGTTCACATCTGGGGAGTCTGGTGGAGAGCGGAAGTGTTGAAACTTAGAAGGGTGTTCCTGGAGCCACTCTGTAGCAGTTTTGGACGTGTGGGGTGTCGCATCGTCCTGCTGGAATTGTCCAAACCCCTTGCAAAGCATCCCAAATATGCTCAATAATGTTCACATCTGGGGAGTCTGGTGGAGAGCGGAAGTGTTGAAACTTAGAAGGGTGTTCCTGGAGCCTCTCTGTAGCAGTTCTGGACGTGTGGGGTGTCGCATCGTCCTGCTGGAATTGTCCAAATCCCTTGCAAAGCATCCCAAATATGCTCAATAATGTTCACATCTGGGGAGTCTGGTGGAGAGCGGAAGTGTTGAAACTTAGAAGGGTGTTCCTGGAGCCACTCTGTAGCAGTTTTGGACGTGTGGGGTGTCGCATCGTCCTGCTGGAATTGTCCAAATCCCTTGCAAAGCACCCCAAATATGGTCAATAATGTTCACATCTGGGGAGTCTGGTGGAGAGCGGAAGTGTTGAAACTTAGAAGGGGGTTCCTGGAGCCACTCTGTAGCAGTTCTGGACGTGTGGGGTGTCGCATCGTCCTGCTGGAATTGTCCAAATCCCTTGCAAAGCATCCCAAATACGCTCAATAATGTTCACATCTGGGGAGTCTGGTGGAGAGCGGAAGTGTTGAAACTTAGAAGGGTGTTCCTGGAGCCATTCTGTAGCAGTTCTGGACGTGTGGGGTGTCGCATCGTCCTGCTGAAATTGTCCAAATCCCTTGCAAAGCATCCCAAATATGCTCAATAATGTTCACATCTGGGGAGTCTGGTGGAGAGCGGAAGTGTTGAAACCGAGAAGGTTGTTCCTGGAGCCACTCTGTAGCAGTTCTGGACGTGTGGGGTGTCGCATCGTCCTGCTGGAATTGTCCAAATCCCTTGCAAAGCATCCCAAATACGCTCAATAATGTTCACATCTGGGGAGTTTGGTGGAGAGCGGAAGTGTTGAAACTTAGAAGGGTGTTCCTGGAGCCACTCTGTAGCAGTTCTGGACGTGTGGGGTGTCGCATCGTCCTGCTGGAATTGTCCGAATCCCTTGCAAAGCATCCCAAATATGCTCAATAATGTTCACATCTGGGGAGTCTGGTGGAGAGCGGAAGTGTTGAAACTTAGAAGGGTGTTCCTGGAGCCACTCTGTAGCAGTTCTGGACGTGTGGGGTGTCGCATCGTCCTGCTGGAATTGTCCAAATCCTTTGCAAAGCATCCCAAATATGATCAATAATGTTCACATCTGGGGAGTCTGGTGGAGAGCGGAAGTGTTGAAACTTAGAAGGGTGTTCCTGGAGCTACTCTGTAGCAGTTCGGGACGAGTGGGGTGTCGCATCGTCCTGCTGGAATTGTCCAAATCCCTTGCAAAGCATCCCAAATATGCTCAATAATGTTCACATCTGGGGAGTCTGGTGGAGAGCGGAAGTGTTGAAACTTAGAAGGGTGTTCCTGGAGCCACTCTGTAGCAGTTCTGGACGTGTGGGGTGTCGCATCGTCCTGCTGGAATTGTCCAAATCCCTTGCAAAGCATCCCAAATATGCTCAATAATGTTCACATCTGGGGAGTCTGGTGGAGAGCGGAAGTGTTGAAACTTAGAAGGGTGTTCCTGGAGCCACTCTGTAGCAGTTCTGGACGTGTGGGGTGTCGCATCGTCCTGCTGGAATTGTCCAAATCCCTTGCTAAGCATCCCAAATATGATCAATAATGTTCACATCTGGGGAGTCTGGTGGAGAGCGGAAGTGTTGAAACTTAGAAGGGTGTTCCTGGAGCCACTCTGTAGCAGTTCTGGACGTGTGGGGTGTCGCATCGTCCTGCTGAAATTGTCCAAATCCCTTGCAAAGCATCCCAAATATGCTCAATAATCTTCGCATCTGGGGAGTCTGGTGGAGAGCGGAAGTGTTGAAACTTAGAAGGGTGTTCCTGGAGCCACTCTGTAGCAGTTCTGGACGTGTGGGGTGTCGCATCGTCCTGCTGGAATTGTCCAAATGCCTTGCAAAGCATCCCAAATACGCTCAATAATGTTCACATCTGGGGAGTCTGGTGGAGAGCGGAAGTGTTGAAACTTAGAAGGGTGTTCCTGGAGCCACTCTGTAGCAGTTCTGGACGTGTGGGGTGTCGCATCGTCCTGCTGGAATTGTCCAAATCCCTTGTAAAGCATCCCAAATATGCTCAATAATGTTCACATCTGGGGAGTCTGGTGGAGAGCGGAAGTGTTGAAACTTAGAAGGGTGTTCCTGGAGCCACTCTGTAGCAGTTCTGAACGTGTGGGGTGTCGCATCGTCCTGCTGGAATTGTCCAAATCCCTTGCAAAGCATCCCAAATATGCTCAATAATGTTCACATCTGGGGAGTCTGGTGGAGAGCGGAAGTGTTGAAACTTAGAAGGGTGTTCCTGGAGCCACTCTGTAGCAGTTCTGGACGTGTGGGGTGTCGCATCGTCCTGCTGGAATTGTCCAAATCCCTTGCAAAGCATCCCAAATATGCTCAATAATGTTCACATCTGGGGAGTCTGGTGGAGAGCGGAAGTGTTGAAACTTAGAAGGGTGTTCCTGGAGCCATTCTGTAGCAGTTCTGGACGTGTGGGGTGTCGCATCGTCCTGCTGAAATTGTCCAAATCCCTTGCAAAGCATCCCAAATATGCTCAATAATGTTCACATCTGGGGAGTCTAGTGGAGAGCGGAAGTGTTGAAACCGAGAAGGTTGTTCCTGGAGCCACTCTGTAGCAGTTCTGGACGTGTGGGGTGTCGCATCGTCCTGCTGGAATTGTCCAAATCCCTTGCAAAGCATCCCAAATACGCTCAATAATGTTCACATCTGGGGAGTTTGGTGGAGAGCGGAAGTGTTGAAACTTAGAAGGGTGTTCCTGGAGCCACTCTGTAGCAGTTCTGGACGTGTGGGGTGTGGCATCGTCCTGCTGGAATTGTCCAAATCCCTTGCAAAGCATCCCAAATATGCTCAATAATGTTCACATCTGGGGAGTCTGGTGGAGAGCGGAAGTGTTGAAACTTAGAAGGGTGTTCCTGGAGCCACTCTGTAGCAGTTTTGGACGTGTGGGGTGTCGCATCGTCCTGCTGGAATTGTCCAAATCCTTTGCAAAGCATCCCAAATATGATCAATAATGTTCACATCTGGGGAGTCTGGTGGAGAGCGGAAGTGTTGAAACTTAGAAGGGTGTTCCTGGAGCTACTCTGTAGCAGTTCGGGACGAGTGGGGTGTCGCATCGTCCTGCTGGAATTGTCCAAATCCCTTGCAAAGCATCCCAAATATGCTCAATAATGTTCACATCTGGGGAGTCTGGTGGAGAGCGGAAGTGTTGAAACTTAGAAGGGTGTTCCTGGAGCCACTCTGTAGCAGTTCTGGACGTGTGGGGTGTCGCATCGTCCTGCTGGAATTGTCCAAATCCCTTGCAAAGCATCCCAAATATGCTCAATAATGTTCACATCTGGGGAGTCTGGTGGAGAGCGGAAGTGTTGAAACTTAGAAGGGTGTTCCTGGAGCCACTCTGTAGCAGTTCTGGACGTGTGGGGTGTCGCATCGTCCTGCTGGAATTGTCCAAATCCCTTGCAAAGCATACCAATTACGCTCAATAATGTTCACATCTGGGGAGTCTGGTGGAGAGCGGAAGTGTTGAAACTTAGAAGGGTGTTCCTGGAGCCACTCTGTAGCAGTTCTGGACGTGTGGGGTGTCGCATCGTCCTGCTGGAATTGTCCAAATCCCTTGCAAAGCATCCCAAATATGCTCAATAATGTTCACATCTGGGGAGTCTGGTGGAGAGCGGAAGTGTTGAAACTTAGAAGGGTGTTCCTGGAGCCACTCTGTAGCAGTTCTGGACGTGTGGGGTGTCGCATCGTCCTGCTGGAATTGTCCAAATCCCTTGCAAAGCATCCCAAATACGCTCAATAATGTTCACATCTGGGGAGTCTGGTGGAGAGCGAAAGTGTTGAAACTTATAAGGGTGTTCCTGGAGCCACTCTGTAGCAGTTCTGAACGTGTGGGGTGTCGCATCGTCCTGCTGGAATTGTCCAAATCCCTTGCAAAGCATCCCAAATATGCTCAATAATGTTCACATCTGGGGAGTCTGGTGGAGAGCGGAAGTGTTGAAACTTAGAAGGGCGTTCCTGGAGCCACTCTGTAGCAGTTCTGGACGTGTGGGGTGTCGCATCGTCCTGCTGGAATTGTCCAAATCCCTTGCAAAGCATCCCAAATATGATCAATAATGTTCACATCTGGGGAGTCTGGTGGAGAGCGGAAGTGTTGAAACTTAGAAGGGTGTTCCTGGAGCCACTCTGTAGCAGTTCTGGACGTGTGGGGTGTCGCATCGTCCTGCTGAAATTGTCCAAATCCCTTGCAAAGCATCCCAAATATGCTCAATAATGTTCACATCTGGGGAGTCTGGTGGAGAGCGGAAGTGTTGAAACCTAGAAGGGTGTTCCTGGAGCCACTCTGTAGCAGTTCTGGACGTGTGGGGTGTCGCATCGTCCTGCTGGAATTGTCCAAATCCCTTGCAAAGCATCCCAAATATGCTCAATAATGTACACATCTGGGGAGTTTGGTGGAGAGCGGAAGTGTTGAAACTTAGAAGGGTGTTCCTGGAGCCACTCTGTAGCAGTTCTGGACGTGTGGGGTGTCGCATCGTCCTGCTGGAATTGTACAAATCCCTTGCAAAGCATCCCAAATATGCTCAATAATGTTCACATCTGGGGAGTCTGGTGGAGAGCGGAAGTGTTGAAACTTAGAAGGGTGTTCCTGGAGCCACTCTGTAGCAGTTCTGGACGTGTGGGGTGTCGCATCGTCCTGCTGGAATTGTCCAAATCCCTTGCAAAGCATCCCAAATATGCTCAATAATGTTCACATCTGGGGAGTCTGGTGGAGAGCGGAAGTGTTGAAACTTAGAAGGGTGTTCCTGGAGCCACTCTGTAGCAGTTTTGGACGTGTGGGGTGTCGCATCGTCCTGCTGGAATTGTCCAAATCCCTTGCAAAGCATCCCAAATATGCTCAATAATGTTCACATCTGGGGAGTCTGGTGGAGAGCGGAAGTGTTGAAACTTAGAAGGGTGTTCCTGGAGCCACTCTGTAGCAGTTCTGGACGTGTGGGGTGTCGCATCGTCCTGCTGGAATTGTCCAAATCCCTTGCAAAGCATCCCAAATATGCTCAATAATGTTCACATCTGGGGAGTCTGGTGGAGAGCGGAAGTGTTGAAACTTAGAAGGGTGTTCCTGGAGCCACTCTGTAGCAGTTTTGGACGTGTGGGGTGTCGCATCGTCCTGCTGGAATTGTCCAAATCCCTTGCAAAGCACCCCAAATATGGTCAATAATGTTCACATCTGGGGAGTCTGGTGGAGAGCGGAAGTGTTGAAACTTAGAAGGGGGTTCCTGGAGCCACTCTGTAGCAGTTCTGGACGTGTGGGGTGTCGCATCGTCCTGCTGAAATTGTCCAAATCCCTTGCAAAGCATCCCAAATATGCTCAATAATGTTCACATCTGGGGAGTCTGGTGGAGAGCGGAAGTGTTGAAACCTAGAAGGGTGTTCCTGGAGCCACTCTGTAGCAGTTCTGGACGTGTGGGGTGTCGCATCGTCCTGCTGGAATTGTCCAAATCCCTTGCAAAGCATCCAAAATACGCTCAATAATGTACACATCTGGGGAGTTTGGTGGAGAGCGGAAGTGTTGAAACTTAGAAGGGTGTTCCTGGAGCCACTCTGTAGCAGTTCTGGACGTGTGGGGTGTCGCATCGTCCTGCTGGAATTGTACAAATCCCTTGCAAAGCATCCCAAATATGCTCAATAATGTTCACATCTGGGGAGTCTGGTGGAGAGCGGAAGTGTTGAAACTTAGAAGGGTGTTCCTGGAGCCACTCTGTAGCAGTTCTGGACGTGTGGGGTGTCGCATCGTCCTGCTGGAATTGTCCAAATCCCTTGCAAAGCATCCCAAATATGCTCAATAATGTTCACATCTGGGGAGTCTGGTGGAGAGCGGAAGTGTTGAAACTTAGAAGGGTGTTCCTGGAGCCACTCTGTAGCAGTTTTGGACGTGTGGGGTGTCGCATCGTCCTGCTGGAATTGTCCAAATCCCTTGCAAAGCATCCCAAATATGCTCAATAATGTTCACATCTGGGGAGTCTGGTGGAGAGCGGAAGTGTTGAAACTTAGAAGGGTGTTCCTGGAGCCACTCTGTAGCAGTTCTGGACGTGTGGGGTGTCGCATCGTCCTGCTGGAATTGTCCAAATCCCTTGCAAAGCATCCCAAATATGCTCAATAATGTTCACATCTGGGGAGTCTGGTGGAGAGCGGAAGTGTTGAAACTTAGAAGGGTGTCCCTGGAGCATCTCTGTAGCAGTTCTGGACGTGTGGGGTGTCGCATCGTCCTGCTGGAATTGTCCAAATCCCTTGCAAAGCATACCAAATACGCTCAATAATGTTCACATCTGGGGAGTCTGGTGGAGAGCGGAAGTGTTGAAACTTAGAAGGGTGTTCCTGGAGCCACTCTGTAGCAGTTCTGGACGTGTGGGGTGTCGCATCGTCCTGCTGGAATTGTCCAAATCCCTTGCAAAGCATCCCAAATATGATCAATAATGTTCACAACTGGGGAGTCTGGTGGAGAGCGGAAGTGTTGAAACTTAGAAGGGTGTTCCTGGAGCCACTCTGTAGCAGTTCTGGACGTGTGGGGTGTCGCATCGTCCTGCTGGAATTGTCCAAATCCCTTGCAAAGCATCCCAAATATGCTCAATAATGTTCACATCTGGGGAGTCTGGTGGAGAGCGGAAGTGTTGAAACTTAGAAGGGTGTTCCTGGAGCCACTCTGTAGCAGTTTTGGACGTGTGGGGTGTCGCATCGTCCTGCTGGAATTGTCCAAATCCCTTGCAAAGCATCCCAAATATGCTCAATAATGTTCACATCTGGGGAGTCTGGTGGAGAGCGGAAGTGTTGAAACTTAGAAGGGTGTTCCTGGAGCCACTCTGTAGCAGTTCTGAACGTGTGGGGTGTCGCATCGTCCTGCTGGAATTGTCCAAATCCCTTGCAAAGCATCCCAAATATGCTCAATAATGTTCATATCTGGGGAGTCTGGTGGAGAGCGGAAGTGTTGAAACTTAGAAGGGTGTTCCTGGAGCCACTCTGTAGCAGTTTTGGACGTGTGGGGTGTCGCATCGTCCTGCTGGACTTGTCCAAATCCCTTGCAAAGCACCCCAAATATGCTCAATAATGTTCACATCTGGGGAGTCTGGTGGAGAGCGGAAGTGTTGAAACTTAGAAGGGTGTTCCTGGAGCCACTCTGTAGCAGTTCTGGACGTGTGGGGTGTCGCATCGTCCTGCTGAAATTGTCCAAATCCCTTGCAAAGCATCCCAAATATGCTCAATAATGTTCACATCTGGGGAGTCTGGTGGAGAGCGGAAGTCTTGAAACTTAGTAGGGTGTTCCTGGAGCCACTCTGTAGCAGTTCTGGACGTGTGGGGTGTCGCATCGTCCTGCTGGAATTGTCCAAATCCCTTGCAAAGCATCCCAAATATGATCAATAATGTACACATCTGGTGAGTTTGGTGGAGAGCGGAAGTGTTGAAACTTAGAAGGGTGTTCCTGGAGCCACTCTGTAGCAGTTCTGGACGTGTGGGGTGTCGCATTGTCCTGCTGGAATTGTACAAATCCCTTGCAAAGCATACCAATTACGCTCAATAATGTTCACATCTGGGGAGTCTGGTGGAGAGCGGAAGTGTTGAAACTTAGAAGGGTGTTCCTGGAGCCACTCTGTAGCAGTTCTGGACGTGTGGGGTGTCGCATCGTCCTGCTGGAATTGTCCAAATCCCTTGCAAAGCATCCCAAATATGCTCAATAATGTTCACATCTGGGGAGTCTGGTGGAGAGCGCAAGTGTTGAAACTTAGAAGGGTGTTCCTGGAGCCACTCTGTAGCAGTTTTGGACGTGTGGGGTGTCGCATCGTCCTGCTGGAATTGTCCAAATCCCTTGCAAAGCATCCCAAATATGCTCAATAATGTTCACATCTGGGGAGTCTGGTGGAGAGCGGAAGTGTTGAAACCTAGAAGGGTGTTCCTGGAGCCACTCTGTAGCAGTTCTGGACGTGTGGGGTGTCGCATCGTCCTGCTGGAATTGTCCAAATCCCTTGCAAAGCATCCCAAATATGCTCAATAATGTTCACATCTGGGGAGTCTGGTGGAGAGCGGAAGTGTTGAAACTTAGAAGGGTGTCCCTGGAGCCACTCTGTAGCAGTTCTGGACGTGTGGGGTGTCGCATCGTCCTGCTGGAATTGTCCAAATCCCTTGCAAAGCATCCCAAATATGATCAATAATGTTCACATCTGGGGAGTCTGGTGGAGAGCGGAAGTGTTGAAACTTAGAAGGGTGTTCCTGGAGCCACTCTGTAGCAGTTCTGGACGTGTGGGGTGTCGCATCGTCCTGCTGGAATTGTCCAAATCCCTTGCAAAGCATCCCAAATATTCTCAATAATGTTCACATCTGGGGAGTCTGGTGGAGAGTGGACGTGTTGAAACTTACAAGCGTGTTCCTGGAGCCACTCTGTAGCAGTTCTGGACGTGTGGGGTGTCGCATCGTCCTGCTGGAATTGTCCAAATCCCTTGCAAAGCATCCCAAATATGATCAATAATGTTCACATCTGGGGAGTCTGGTGGAGAGCGGAAGTGTTGAATCTTAGAAGGGTGTTCCTGGAGCCACTCTGTAGCAGTTCCGGACGTGTGGGGTGTCGCATCGTCCTGCTGGAATTGTCCAAATCCCTTGCAAAGCATCCCAAATATGATCAATAATGTTCACATCTGGGGTGTCTGGTGGAGAGCGGAAGTGTTGAAACTTAGAAGGGTGTTCCTGGAGCCACTCTGTAGCAGTTCTGGACGTGTGGGGTGTCGCATCGTCCTGCTGGAATTGTCCAAATCCCTTGCAAAGCATACCAATTACGCTCAATAATGTTCATATCTGGGGAGTCTGGTGGAGAGCGGAAGTGTTGAAACTTAGAAGTGTGTTCCTGGAGCCACTCTGTAGCAGTTCTGGACGTGTGGGGTGTCGCATCGTCCTGCTGAAATTGTCCAAATCCCTTGCAAAGCATCCCAAATATGCTCAATAATGTTCACATCTGGGGAGTCTGGTGGAGAGCTGAAGTGTTGAAACCTAGAAGGGTGTTCCTGGAGCCACTCTGTAGCAGTTCTGGACGTGTGGGGTGTCGCATCGTCGTGCTGGAATTGTCCAAATCCCTTGCAAAGCATCCCAAATATGCTCAATAATGTTCACATCTGGGGAGTCTGGTGGAGAGCGGAAGTGTTGAAACTTAGAAGGGTGTTCCTGGAGCCACTCTGTAGCAGTTCTGGACGTGTGGGGTGTCGCATCGTCCTGCTGGAATTGTCCAAATCCCTTGCAAAGCATCCCAAATATGTTCAATAATGTTCACATCTGGGGAGTCTGGTGGAGAGCGGAAGTGTTGAAACTTAGAAGGGTGTTCCTGGAGCCACTCTGTAGCAGTTCTGGACGTGTGGGGTGTCGCATCGTCCTGCTGGAATTGTCCAAATCCCTTGCAAAGCATCCCAAATACGCTCAATAATGTTCACATCTGGGGAGTCTGGTGGAGAGCGGAAGTGTTGAAACTTAGAAGGGTGTTCCTGGAGCCACTCTGTAGCAGTTCTGGACGTGTGGGGTGTCACATCGTCCTGCTGGAATTGTCCAAATCCCTTGCAAAGCATCCCAAATATGCTCAATAATGTTAACATCTGGGGAGTCTGGTGGAGAGTGGAAGTGTTGAAACTTAGAAGGGTGTTCCTGGAGCCACTCTGTAGCAGTTCTGGACGTGTGGGGTGTCGCATCGTATTGCTGGAATTGTCCAAATCCCTTGCAAAGCATCCCAAATACGCTCAATAATGTTCACATCTGGGGAGTCTGGTGGAGGGCGGAAGTGTTGAAACTTAGAAGGGTGTTCCTGGAGCCACTCTGTAGCAGTTCTGGACGTGTGGGGTGTCGCATCGTCCTGCTGGAATTGTCCAAATCCCTTGCAAAGCATACCAATTACGCTCAATAATGTTCACATCTGGGGAGTCTGGTGGAGAGCGGAAGTGTTGAAACTTAGAAGGGTGTTCCTGGAGCCACTCTGTAGCAGTTCTGGACGTGTGGGTTGTCGCATCGTCCTGCTGGAATTGTCCAAATCCCTTGCAAAGCATCCCAAATATGATCAATAATGTTCACATCTGGGGAGTCTGGTGGAGAGCGGAAGTGTTGAAACTTAGAAGGGTGTTCCTGGAGCCACTCTGTAGCAGTTCTGGACGTGTGGGGTGTTGCATCGTCTTGCTGGAATTGTCCAAATCCCTTGCAAAGCATTCCAAATACGCTCAATAATGTTCACATCTGGGGAGTCTGGTGGAGAGCGGAAGTGTTGAAACTTAGAAGGGTGTTCCTGGAGCCACTCTGTAGCAGTTCTGGACGTGTGGGGTGTCACATCGTCCTGCTGGAATTGTCCAAATCCCTTGAAAAGCATACCAATTACGCTCAATAATGTTCACATCTGGGGAGTCTGGTGGAGAGCGGAAGTGTTGAAACTTAGAAGGGTGTTCCTGGAGCCACTCTGTAGCAGTTTTGGACGTGTGGGGTGTCGCATCGTCCTGCTGGAATTGTCCAAATCCCTTGCAAACATCCCAAATATGCTCAATAATGTTCACATCTGGGGAGTCTGGTGGAGAGCAGAAGTGTTGAAACTTAGAAGGGTGTTCCTGGAGCCACTCTGTAGCAGTTCTGGACGTGTGGGGTGTCGCATCGTCCTGCTGGAATTGTCCAAATCCCTTGCAAAGCATCCCAAATATGCTCAATAATGTTCACATCTGGGGAGTCTGGTGGAGAGCGGAAGTGTTGAAACTTAGAAGGGTGTTCCTGGAGCCACTCTGTAGCAGTTCTGGACGTGTGGGGTGTCGCATCGTCCTGCTGGAATTGTCCAAATCCCTTGCAAAGCATCCCAAATATGCTCAATAATGTTCACATCTGGGGAGTCTGGTGGAGAGCGGAAGTGTTGAAACATAGAAGGGTGTTCCTGGAGCCACTCTGTAGCAGTTCTGGACGTGTAGGGTGTCGCATCGTCCTGCTGGAATTGTCCAAATCCCTTGCAAAGCATCCCAAATACGCTCAATAATGTACACATCTGGGGAGTCTGGTGGAGAGCGGAAGTGTTGAAACTTAGAAGGGTGTTCCTGGAGCCACTCTGTAGCAGTTCTGGACGTGTGGGGTGTCGCATCGTCCTGCTGGAATTGTCCAAATCCCTTGCAAAGCATCCCAAATATGCTCAATAATGTTCACATCTGGGGAGTCTGGTGGAGAGCGGAAGTGTTGAAACTTAGAAGGGTGTTCCTGGAGCCACTCTGTAGCAGTTCTGGACGTGTGGGGTGTCGCATCGTCCTGCTGGAATTGTCCAAATCCCTTGCAAAGCATCCCAAATATGCTCAATAATGTTCACATCTGGGGAGTCTGGTGGAGAGCGGAAGTGTTGAAACTTAGAAGGGTGTTCCTGGAGCCACTCTGTAGCAGTTCTGGACGTGTGGGGTGTCGCATCGTCCTGCTGGAATTGTCCAAATCCCTTGCAAAGCATCCCAAATCCGCTCAATAATGTTCACATCTGGGGAGTCTGGTGGAGAGCGAAAGTGTTGAAACTTAGAAGGGTGTTCCTGGAGCCACTCTGTAGCAGTTCTGGACGTGTGGGGTGTCACATCGTCCTGCTGGAATTGTCCAAATCCCTTGCAAAGCATACCAATTACGCTCAATAATGTTCACATCTGGGGAGTCTGGTGGAGAGCGGAAGTGTTGAAACTTAGAAGGGTGTTCCTGGAGCCACTCTGTAGCAGTTCTGGACGTGTGGGGTGTCGCATCGTCCTGCTGGAATTGTCCAAATCCCTTGCAAAGCATCCCAAATATGTTCAATAATGTTCACATCTGGGGAGTCTGGTGGAGAGCGGAAGTGTTGAATCTTAGAAGGGTGTTCCTGGAGCCACTCTGTAGCAGTTCCGGACGTGTGGGGTGTCGCATCGTCCTGCTGGAATTGTCCAAATCCCTTGCAAAGCATCCCAAATTTGATCAATAATGTTCACATCTGGTGAGTCTGGTGGAGAGCGGAAGTGTTGAAACTTAGAAGGGTGTTCCTGGAGCCACTCTGTAGCAGTTCTGGACGTGTGGGGTGTCGCATCGTCCTGCTGGAATTGTCCAAATCCCTTGCAAAGCATACCAATTACGCTCAATAATGTTCACATCTGGGGAGTCTGGTGGAGGGCGGAAGTGTTGAAACTTAGAAGGGTGTTCCTGGAGCCACTCTGTAGCAGTTCTGGACGTGTGGGGTGTCGCATCGTCCTGCTGAAATTGTCCAAATCCCTTGCAAAGCATCCAAAATATGCTCAATAATGTTCACATCTGGGGAGTCTGGTGGAGAGCGGAAGTGTTGAAACCTAGAAGGGTGTTCCTGGAGCCACTCTGTAGCAGTTCTGGACGTGTGGGGTGTCGCATTGTCCTGCTGGAATTGTCCAAATCCCTTGCAAAGCATCCCAAATATGCTCAATAATGTTCACATCTGGGGAGTCTGGTGGAGAGCGGAAGTGTTGAAACTTAGAAGGGTGTTCCTGGAGCCACTCTGTAGCAGTTCTGGACGTGTGGGGTGTCGCATCGTCCTGCTGGAATTGTCCAAATCCCTTGCAAAGCATCCCAAATACGCTCAATAATGTTCACATCTGGGGAGTCTGGTGGAGAGCGGAAGTGTTGAAACTTAGAAGGGTGTTCCTGGAGCCACTCTGTAGCAGTTCTGGACGTGTGGGGTGTCGCATCGTCCTGCTGGAATTGTCCAAATCCCTTGCAAAGCATCCCAAATATGCTCAATAATGTTCACATCTGGGGAGTCTGGTGGAGAGCGGAAGTGTTGAAACTTAGAAGGGTGTTCCTGGAGCCACTCTGTAGCAGTTCTGGACGTGTGGGGTGTCGCATCGTCCTGCTGGAATTGTCCAAATCCCTTGCAAAGCATCCCAAATACGCTCAATAATGTTCACATCTGGGGAGTCTGGTGGAGAGCGGAAGTGTTGAAACTTAGAAGGGTGTTCCTGGAGCCACTCTGTAGCAGTTCTGGACGTGTGGGGTGTTGCATCGTCCTGCTGGAATTGTCCAAATCCTTTGCAAAGCATACCAATTACGCTCAATAATGTTCACATCTGGGGAGTGTGGTGGAGAGTGGAAGTGTTGAAACTTAGAAGGGTGTTCCTGGAGCCACTCTGTAGCAGTTCTGGACGTGTGGGGTGTCGCATCGTCCTGCTGGAATTGTCCAAATCACTTGCAAAGCATCCCAAATACGCTCAATAATGTTCACATCTGGGGAGTCTGGTGGAGAGCGGAAGTGTTGAAACTTAGAAGGGTGTTCCTGGAGCCACTCTGTAGCAGTTCTGGACGTGTGGGGTGTCGCATCGTCCTGCTGGAATTGTCCAAATCCCTTGCAAAGCATCCCAAATATGCTCAATAATGTTCACATCTGGGGAGTCTGGTGGAGAGCGGAAGTGTTGAAACTTAGAAGGGTGTTCCTGGAGCCACTCTGTAGCAGTTCTGGACGTGTGGGGTGTCGCATCGTCCTGCTGGAATTGTCCAAATCCCTTGCAAAGCATCCCAAATACGCTCAATAATGTTCACATCTGGGGAGTCTGGTGGAGAGCGGAAGTGTTGAAACTTAGAAGGGTGTTCCTGGAGCCACTCTGTAGCAGTTCTGGACGTGTGGGGTGTCACATCGTCCTGCTGGAATTGTCCAAATCCCTTGCAAAGCATACCAATTACGCTCAATAATGTTCACATCTGGGGAGTCTGGTGGAGAGTGGAAGTGCTGAAACTTAGAAGGGTGTTCCTGGAGCCACTCTGTAGCAGTTCTGGACGTGTGGGGTGTCGCATCGTCCTGCTGGAATTGTCCAAATCCCTTGCAAAGCATCCCAAATACGCTCAATAATGTTCACATCTAAGGAGTCTGGTGGAGAGCGGAAGTGTTGAAACTTAGAAGGGTGTTCCTGGAGCCACTCTGTAGCAGTTCTGGACGTGTGGGGTGTAACATCATCCTGCTGGAATTGTCCAAATCCCTTGCAAAGCATACCAATTACGCTCAATAATGTTCACATCTGGGGAGTCTGGTGGAGAGCGGAAGTGTTGAAACTTAGAAGGGTGTTCCTGGAGCCACTCTGTAGCAGTTCTGGACGTGTGGGGTGTCGCATCGTCCTGCTGGAATTGTCCAAATCCCTTGCAAAGCATCCCAAATACGCTCAGTAATGTTCACATCTGGGGAGTCTGGTGGAGAGCGGAAGTGTTGAAACTTAGAAGGGTGTTCCTGGAGCCACTCTGTAGCAGTTCTGGACGTGTGGGGTGTCGCATCGTCCTGCTGGAATTGTCCAAATCCCTTGCAAAGCATCCCAAATATGCTCAATAATGTTCACATCTGGGGAGTCTGGTGGAGAGCGGAAGTGTTGAAACTTAGAAGGGTGTTCCTGGAGCCACTCTGTAGCAGTTCTGGACGTGTGGGGTGTCGCATCGTCCTGCTGGAATTGTCCAAATCCCTTGCAAAGCATCCCAAATACGCTCAATAATGTTCACATCTGGGGAGTCTGGTGGAGAGCGGAAGTGTTGAAACTTAGAAGGGTGTTCCTGGAGCCACTCTGTAGCAGTTCTGGACGTGTGGGGTGTCGCATCGTCCTGCTGGAATTGTCCAAATCCCTTGCAAAGCATCCCAAATATGCTCAATAATGTTCACATCTGGGGAGTCTGTTGGAGAGCGGAAGTGTTGAAACTTAGAAGGGTGTTCCTGGAGCCACTCTGTAGCAGTTCTGGACGTGTGGGGTGTCGCATCGTCCTGCTGGAATTGTCCAAATCCCTTGCAAAGCATCCCAAATATGCTCAATAATGTTCACATCTGGGGAGTCTGGTGGAGAGCGGAAGTGTTGAAACTTAGAAGGGTGTTCCTGGAGCCACTCTGTAGCAGTTCTGGACGTGTGGGGTGTCGCAACGACCTGCTGGAATTGTCCAAATCCCTTGCAAAGCATCCCATATCCGCTCAATAATGTTCACATCTGGGGAGTCTGGTGGAGAGCGAAAGTGTTGAAACTTAGAAGGGTGTTCCTGGAGCCACTCTGTAGCAGTTCTGGACGTGTGGGGTGTCACATCGTCCTGCTGGAATTGTCCAAATCCCTTGCAAAGCATACCAATTACGCTCAATAATGTTCACATCTGGGGAGTCTGGTGGAGAGCGGAAGTGTTGAAACTTAGAAGGGTGTTCCTGGAGCCACTCTGTAGCAGTTCTGGACGTGTGGGGTGTCGCATCGTCCTGCTGGAATTGTCCAAATCCCTTGCAAAGCATCCCAAATACGCTCAATAATGTTCACATCTGGGGAGTCTGGTGGAGAGCGGAAGTGTTGAAACTTAGAAGGGTGTTCCTGGAGCCACTCTGTAGCAGTTCTGGACGTGTGGGGTGTCGCATCGTCCTGCTGGAATTGTCCAAATCCCTTGCAAAGCATACCAATTACGCTCAATAATGTTCACATCTGGGGAGTCTGGTGGAGAGCGGAAGTGTTGAAACTTAGAAGGGTGTTCCTGGAGCCACTCTGTAGCAGTTCTGGACGTGTGGGGTGTCGCATCGTCCTGCTGGAATTGTCCAAATCCCTTGCAAAGCATCCCAAATATGATCAATAATGTTCACATCTGGGGTGTCTGGTGGAGAGCGGAAGTGTTGAAACTTAGAAGGGTGTTCCTGTAGCCACTCTGTAGCAGTTCAGGACGTGATGGGTATCGTATCGTCCTGCTGGAATTGTCCAAATCCCTTGCAAAGCATCCCAAATATTCTCAATAATGTTCACATCTGGGGAGTCTGGTGGAGAGTGGAAGTGTTGCACCTTACAAGCGTGTTCCTGGAGCCACTCTGTAGCAGTTCTGGACGTGTGTGGTGTCGCATCGTCCTGCTGGAATTGTCCAAATCCCTTGCAAAGCATCCCAAATATGATCAATAATGTTCACATCTGGGGAGTCTGGTGGAGAGCGGAAGTGTTGAATCTTAGAAGGGTGTTCCTGGAGCCACTCTGTAGCAGTTTTGGACGTGTGGGGTGTCGCATCGTCCTGCTGGAATTGTCCAAATCCCTTGCAAAGCATCCCAAATATGATCAATAATGTTCACATCTGGTGAGTCTGGTGGAGAGCGGAAGTGTTGAAACTTAGAAGGGTGTTCCTGGAGCCACTCTGTAGCAGTTCTGGACGTGTGGGGTGTCGCATCGTCCTGCTGGAATTGTCCAAATCCCTTGCAAAGCATACCAATTACGCTCAATAATGTTCACATCTCGGGAGTCTGGTGGAGAGCGGAAGTGTTGAAACTTAGAAGGGTGTTCCTGGAGCCACTCTGTAGCAGTTCTGGACGTGTGGGGTGTCGCATCGTCCTGCTGAAATTGTCCAAATCCCTTGCAAAGCATCCCAAATATGCTCAATAATGTTCACATTTGGGGTGTCTGGTGGAGAGCGGAAGTGTTGAAACCTAGAAGGGTGTTCCTGGAGCCACTCTGTAGCAGTTCTGGACGTGTGGGGTGTCGCATCGTCCTGCTGGAATTGTCCAAATCCCTTGCAAAGCATCCCAAATATGCTCAATAATGTTCACATCTGGGGAGTCTGGTGGAGAGCGGAAGTGTTGAAACTTAGAAGGGTGTTCCTGGAGCCACTCTGTAGCAGTTCTGGACGTGTGGGGTGTCGCATCGTCCTGCTGGAATTGTCCAAATCCCTTGCAAAGCATCCCAAATACGCTCAATGATGTTCACATCTGGGGAGTCTGGTGGAGAGCGGAAGTGTTGAAACTTAGAAGGGTGTTCCTGGAGCCACTCTGTAGCAGTTCTGGACGTGTGGGGTGTCGCATCGTCCTGCTGGAATTGTCCAAATCCCTTGCAAAGCATACCAATTACGCTCAATAATGTTCACATCTGGGGAGTCTGATGGAGAGCGGAAGTGTTGAAACTTAGAAGGGTGTTCCTGGAGCCACTCTGTAGCAGTTCTGGACGTGTGGGGTGTCGCATCGTCCTGCTGGAATTGTCCAAATCCCTTGCAAAGCATCCCAAATATGATCAATAATGTTCACATCTGGGGAGTCTGGTGGAGAGCGGAAGTGTTGAAACTTAGAAGGGTGTTCCTGGAGCCACTCTGTAGCAGTTCTGGACGTGTGGGGTGTCGCATCGTCCTGCTGGAATTGTCCAAATCCCTTGCAAAGCATCCCAAATACGCTCAATAATGTTCACATCTGGGGAGTCTGGTGGAGAGCGGAAGTGTTGAAACTTAGAAGGGTGTTCCTGGAGCCACTCTGTAGCAGTTCTGGACGTGTGGGGTGTCACATCGTCCTGCTGGAATTGTCCAAATCCCTTGCAAAGCATACCAATTACGCTCAATAATGTTCACATCTGGGGAGTCTGGTGGAGAGCGGAAGTGTTGAAACTTAGAAGGGTGTTCCTGGAGCCACTCTGTAGCAGTTCTGGACGTGTGGGGTGTCGCATCGTCCTGCTGGAATTGTCCAAATCCCTTGCAAAGCATCCCAAATACGCTCAATAATGTTCACATCTGGGGAGTCTGGTGGAGAGCGGAAGTGTTCAAACTTAGAAGGGTGTTCCTGTAGCCACTGTGTAGCAGTTCAGGACGTGTTGGGGATCGTATCGTCCTGCTGGAATTGTCCAAATCCCTTGCAAAGCATCCCAAATATTCTCAATAATGTTCACATCTGGGGAGTCTGGTGGAGAGTGGAAGTGTTGAAACTTACAAGCGTGTTCCTGGAGCCACTCTGTAGCAGTTCTGGACGTGTGTGGTGTCGCATCGTCCTGCTGGAATTGTCCAAATCCCTTGCAAAGCATCCCAAATATGATCAATAATGTTCACATCTGGGGAGTCTGGTGGAGAGCGGAAGTGTTGAAACTTAGAAGGGTGTTCCTGGAGCCACTCTGTAGCAGTTCCGGACGTGTGGGGTGTCGCATCGTCCTGCTGGAATTGTCCAAATCCCTTGCAAAGCATCCCAAATATGATCAATAATGTTCACATCTGGTGAGTCTGGTGGAGAGCGGAAGTGTTGAAACTTAGAAGGGTGTTCCTGGAGCCACTCTGTAGTAGTTCTGGACGTGTGGGGTGTCGCATCGTCCTGCTGGAATTGTCCAAATCCCTTGCAAAGCATACCAATTACGCTCAATAATGTTCACATCTGGGGAGTCTGGTGGAGAGCGGAAGTGTTGAAACTTAGAAGGGTGTTCCTGGAGCCACTCTGTAGCAGTTCTGGACGTGTGGGGTGTCGCATCGTCCTGCTGAAATTGTCCAAATCCCTTGCAAAGCATCCCAAATATGCTCAATAATGTTCACATCTGGGGAGTCTGGTGGAGAGCGGAAGTGTTGAAACCTAGAAGGGTGTTCCTGGAGCCACTCTGTAGCAGTTCTGGACGTGTGGGGTGTCGCATCGTCCTGCTGGAATTGTCCAAATCCCTTGCAAAGCATCCCAAATATGCTCAATAATGTTCACATCTGGGGAGTCTGGTGGAGAGCGGAAGTGTTGAAACTTAGAAGGGTGTTCCTGGAGCCACTCTGTAGCAGTTCTGGACGTGTGGGGTGTCGCATCGTCCTGCTGGAATTGTCCAAATCCCTTGCAAAGCATCCCAAATACGCTCAATAATGTTCACATCTGGGGAGTCTGGTGGAGAGCGGAAGTGTTGAAACTTAGAAGGGTGTTCCTGGAGCCACTCTGTAGCAGTTCTGGACGTGTGGGGTGTCGCATCGTCCTGCTGGAATTGTCCAAATCCCTTGCAAAGCATCCCAAATATGCTCAATCATGTTCACATCTGGGGAGTCTGGTGGAGAGCGGAAGTGTTGAAACTTAGAAGGGTGTTCCTGGAGCCACTCTGTAGCAGTTCTGGATGTGTGGGGTGTCGCATCGTCCTGCTGGAATTGTCCAAATCCCTTGCAAAGCATCCCAAATATGATCAATAATGTTCACATCTGGGGAGTCTGGTGGAGAGCGGAAGTGTTGAAACTTAGAAGGGTGTTCCTGGAGCCACTCTGTAGCAGTTTTGGACGTGTGGGGTGTCGCATCGTCCTGCTGGAATTGTCCAAATCCCTTGCAAAGCATCCCAAATATGCTCAATAATGTTCACATCTGGGGAGTCTGGTGGAGAGCGGAAGTGTTGAAACTTAGAAGGGTGTTCCTGGAGCCACTCTGTAGCAGTTCTGGACGTGTGGGGTGTCGCATCGTCCTGCTGGAATTGTCCAAATCCCTTGCAAAGCATCCCAAATATGCTCAATAATGTTCACATCTGGGGAGTCTGGTGGAGAGCGGAAGTGTTGAAACTTAGAAGGGTGTTCCTGGAGCCACTCTGTAGCAGTTCTGGACTTGTGGGGTGTCGCATCGTCCTGCTGGAATTGTCCAAATCCCTTGCAAAGCATCCCAAATATGATCAATAATGTTCACATCTGGGGAGTCTGGTGGAGAGCGGAAGTGTTGAAACTTAGAAGGGTGTTCCTGGAGCCACTCTGTAGCAGTTCTGGACGTGTGGGGTGTCGCATCGTCCTGCTGGAATTGTCCAAATCCCTTGCAAAGCATCCCAAATATGATCAATAATGATCACATCTGGGGAGTCTGGTGGAGAGCGGAAGTGTTGAAACTTAGAAGGGTGTTCCTGGAGCCACTCTGTAGCAGTTCTGGACGTGTGGGGTGTCGCATCGTCCTGCTGGAATTGTCCAAATCCCTTGCAAAGCATCCCAAATATGCTCAATAATGTTCACATCTGGGGAGTCTGGTGGAGAGCGGAAGTGTTGAAACTTAGAAGGGTGTTCCTGGAGCCACTCTGTAGCAGTTCTGGACGTGTGGGGTGTCGCATCGTCCTGCTGGAATTGTCCAAATCCCTTGCAAAGCATCCCAAATATGATCAATAATGATCACATCTGGGGAGTCTGGTGGAGAGCGGAAGTGTTGAAACTTAGAAGGGTGTTCCAGGAGCCACTCTGTAGCAGTTCTGGACGTGTGGGGTGTCGCATCGTCCTGCTGGAATTGTCCAAATCCCTTGCAAAGCATCCCAAATATGCTCAATAATGTTCACATCTGGGGAGTCTGGTGGAGAGCGGAAGTGTTGAAACTTAGAAGGGTGTTCCTGGAGCCACTCTGTAGCAGTTCTGGACGTGTGGGGTGGCGCATCGTCCTGCTGGAATTGTCCAAATCCCTTGCAAAGCATCCCAAATATGCTCAATAATGTTCGCATCTGGGGAGTCTGGTGGAGAGCGGAAGTGTTGAAACTTAGAAGGGTGTTCCTGGAGCCACTCTGTAGCAGTTCTGGACGTGTGGGGTGTCGCATCGTCCTGCTGGAATTGTCCAAATCCCTTGCAAAGCATCCCAAATATGCTCAATAATGTTCACATCTGGGGAGTCTGGTGGAGAGCGGAAGTGTTGAAACTTAGAAGGGTGTTCCTGGAGCCACTCTGTAGCAGTTCTGGACGTGTGGGGTGTCGCATCGTCCTGCTGGAATTGTCCAAATCCCTTGCAAAGCATCCCAAATATGATCAATAATGATAACATCTGGGGAGTCTAGTGGAGAGCGGAAGTGTTGAAACTTAGAAGGGTGTTCCTGGAGCCACTCTGTAGCAGTTCTGGACGTGTGGGGTGTCGCATCGTCCTGCTGGAATTGTCCAAATCCCTTGCAAAGCATCCCAAATATGCTCAATAATGTTCACATCTGGGGAGTCTGTTGGAGAGCGGAAGTGTTGAAACTTAGAAGGGTGTTCCTGGAGCCACTCTGTAGCAGTTCTGGACGTGTGGGGTGTCGCATCGTCCTGCTGGAATTGTCCAAATCCCTTGCAAAGCATCCCAAATATGCTCAATAATGTTCACATCTGGGGAGTCTGGTGGAGAGCGGAAGTGTTGAAACTTAGAAGGGTGCTCCTGGAGCCACTCTGTAGCAGTTCTGGACGTGTGGGGTGTCGCATCGTCCTGCTGGAATTGTCCAAATCCTTTGCAAAGCATCCCAAATACGCTCAATAATGTTCACATCTGGGGAGTCTGGTGGAGAGCGGAAGTGTTGAAACTTAGAAGGGTGTTCCTGGAGCCACTCTGTAGCAGTTCTGGACGTGTGGCGTGTCGCATCGTCCTGCTGGAATTGTCCAAATCCCTTGCAAAGCATCCCAAATATGCTCAATAATGTTCACATCTGGGGAGTCTGGTGTAGAGCGGAAGTGTTGAAACTTAGAAGGGTGTTCCTGGAGCCACTCTGTAGCAGTTCTGGACGTGTGGGGTGTCGCATCGTCCTGCTGGAATTGTCCAAATCCCTTGCAAAGCATCCCAAATACGCTCAATAATGTTCACATCTGGGGAGTCTGGTGGAGAGCGGAAGTGTTGAAACTTAGAAGGGTGTTCCTGGAGCCACTCTGTAGCAGTTCTGGACGTGTGGAGTGTCGCATCGTCCTGCTGGAATTGTCCAAATCCCTTGCAAAGCATCCCAAATATGCTCAATAATGTTCACATCTGGGGAGTCTGGTGGAGAGCGGAAGTGATGAAACTTAGAAGGGTGTTCCTGGAGCCACTCTGTAGCAGTTCTGGACGTGTGGGGTGTCGCATCGTCCTGCTGGAATTGCCCAAATCCGTCGGAATGCACAGTGGACATGAATGGATACGGGTGATCAGACAGGATGCTTATGTATGTGTCAGCTGTCAGAGTCGTATATAGACGTTTCAGGAGTCACATATCACTCCGACTGCACACGCCCCACACCAATACAGAGCCTCCACCAGCTTGAACAGTCCCCTGCTGACACGTAGGGTCCATGGATTCATGAAGTGGTCTCAAAATCCGTACACGTCCATCCGCTGGATACAACTTGAAACGAGACTCGTCCGACCAGACAACATGCTTCTAGTCACCAACAGTTGAATGTCGGTGTTGGCGGGCCCAGGCGAAGCGTAAAGCATTGTGTCACGCAGCCCTAAAGGGTACACGAATGGATCTTCCGCTCCGAAAGCCCACATCGATGATGTTTCATTGAATGGTTCGCACGCTGACAGTTCGTGATGGACCAGCACTGAAATATGCAGCAATTTGTGGAAGGGTTGCACTTCTGTCACACTGAACGATTCTCTTCAGTTCGTTGGTCCTGCTCTTGCAGGATCTTGTTCCGACCGCAGCTATGTAGGAGTTTTGATGTTTTACCGGATTCCTGATATTTGCGGTACACTCGTGAAATAGTCGTAAGGGAAAATTCCCACTTCATCGCTACCTGGGAGATGCTGTATCCCATCGCTCGTGCGCCGACTGTAACACCACGTTCAAACTCACTTAAATCTTGATAACCTGCCATTGTAGCAGCAGTAACCGAACTAACAACTGCACCAGACACTTGCTATGCTATATAGGCGTTGCCGATTGCAGCGCAGTATTCTGCTGTATTTGAATACCCATGCTATTAGCAGTTTCTTTGTCTCTCCAGTGTATACATGTAAACACATTCCATTTATGGGCTAAAGTGCCCTGAAAACATGCACATGGGGAAGGAGTACAGTGTCACAGTATCGTAGACCAGTGAGTGCACCGTGTTCATAGGGTCTTTCACTATGCCCAAGCAAGATTATTCGCCCCCACACCACAACAACAGGAATAGATAAGTCACATAAAAAAATTACGCGATAGTGGCTTACTTATGCAGAACTAATGTGGGAAAAGAAGGGATTGTTACATATTTTAAGGAAGAACACGAGTTCAGAAACACTGAGACAAGTAGATTTTGTAGGGATCAGCACACAGAAGTGTGTGCTTGTCAATTACTACTGAAAAATTGTGACTGTATACAGACCCTCACTGGGAAATTGTGAACGATATATCTGCTATCTGGATTCATTACTGCGCTATCTGTCAGACACAAGGAAGCAGTTAACAGTCTGTAGTGACTTCAATGTAGATTTTGTAAAGGACTCTGATATGAAAAATGATCGGGAACCTTATTTGGATCCTTCGGTACTCTAAGTAACAATTCGAGGTAACTGTTGGATAATACATTACGGTAATATCACAGGACTCCATGCCTTAATGAGTTGACTCTCTCAGTCCACAGCTGATAAAGCCGAAAATTCCTCCTAATATTATAAGATGAGTAGTAAATTTATGTGTAAACATCTCAACGTTTTCCCAGAAATGTTCCTGAGGCGGGGGGCTATAAATGTGGATGCTTAAGGGAACACAACGTTATCCAACAGTTACCTAGAATAGTACAATTCAGTGCCAGCAACCAACTTAGTACAGTTCTCAAAATTACTGTGAGTCCCCTTGATAAGACAACTTTCGAAGCAACAGTCGGTATTCACGGTGTAATACGACCTTTAACAACGTGTCTGTAAAATTACATTCCACCGTAGCGAAAATATCAAAATGCAGTTTTGTCAAATAAACACATGGTTGGTGGCTGCGGCTGTATATAAAATAAACAATTGCTGGTGTACAGCAGACAGCCACAAATTGGTTTTAGGTTACTTTATCCAAATATCATAGACCTCCAAGAGACAACAAAGTTATTTAGATTTGGTTGTATAACGCTTAGCACATCAAGTGGTAGGCATCAAACTGTACCAACATTATGTGCCATTGCTCTTAATAAATCTTTTTGGAGATTTCTAATTGCGCTGCCGTAACCGCCCTGTCAGCCAAGTGTTTAAGCTGATAGTTGTAGCGTGCAGCCTGCCAGCGTTAAAGAACTATATCAGTAAAACAAATTTCTGCAACCGCGGATGTTTGGGCTGAATTAACAGTAGCATTAAGCTACAGCATTCCCAACGAAAAGCATCCGGTTACCATGCTTGCTCCACCTTTAACGCAGAAGATTGTGTAGCTTTTCCTACAGAAGCAAGCGCTTCGTTGGATCGGAGGGCAGACAGCAGGGCTGGCAGTTACTGGAGATCGCCCTGCCGATACTCCACAGATGTCAACAACGAGGCCCAACCATTAGGTACTGCCGAACAAAACTTGAAGTCCTGGCATTTCTTTGTCCCATATCCCACCCACAATGACCTATTTTCCCGACAAGACGGACATGCCTGTTGCCTTACAGTCCTGTTCAGACATTCGGTTCACCTATCGATGGCTGCAGGCGAAGAAACTTGTTACACGATCCTGTACTCAGAGTTGATTTCCTTTTTGTAGACCCTAACTAACTATGAGCAAACGACGTAAGTTTTTATGGAAAAAAGAAATATAACTGGGGTCAGTAACTCACCAGACTGGTATAATTTACCACCTTTTGATTTTCAAACACCAATAGCTGTTTTTGCTGTGTTTACCCCAGTACTGATTCAGCTAGCCAGTTGTCAGAACCGCACATTATGTTTCTTAATCATTTTCACCCGACTGTGTAGATAACGTAAGTTCCTTTTTAAATAACACCGTACTTTTTGACTTCTTTCACCTGATATTTTTGAACAATAGATACAATAGTATTAGAATAAAATTTTAAATGATGCCCTTCCGTTGCGGTTCTTCTAATATTGTATTTTTAATTACAGTAAGGGTGGCTAAATCTGAGAGAAATTTGTTAAACTCTGCAACATTTCTGTGAGAACGTGGAGAAGTTGACGCATAAATTTACTAGTCATGTTGTAATATTAGGAGGAATTTTCAACTTATCAGCTGTGGACTGAGAGACTCAAGTCATGAAGGCAGGGAATCCTGTGATATTAGCGTAATACCTTATCCAACAGTTGCCTGCAATAGCTACGTAGAGTAACGAGACGGTGACGGAAACATCTTAGATCTTCTGATTACAAACAGACACGAAGTTTTCGACTCATTTAACGTACAGCAGGGAATAATAGTTCATGAGACCATTATAACATCAGGGGTGGGGATAGGAGTCAGTAGGAATGTTAAGAAAGGTAGGAATATATATCTGCTCAGTACTTGCGATAGTAAACAGATTTAAGGTCCTGTGAGCACTAAGCATCGAAGTTTCACCTCTTGAGACTGAATAGGCTGCGTATGAATGAAATATTATACGAGGGTCACTTCAAAGGCTCTACTCTCTGTGACATAGACTTGAAGAAAATAATTTATATCAAAGAATACCATTACAGGCCTTCAATATAATGTCCAGTCTTGCTAACGACAGGTTCCAACGTTTTGGCAGCTTCTGTATTCCGGAGGGGGCACCTTCATTGTTGAGCAGTCTCGTCACTCGGGTGACCTCACTGGAAGCTTTACCAATTGCCTCAAAGTGTTTTCCACGCAGTCGTTCCGCCACATTGGGAAACAATATACACTCCTGGAAATTGAAAAAAGAACACATTGACACCGGTGTGTCAGACCCACCATACTTGCTCCGGACACTGCGAGAGGGCTGTACAAGCAATGATCACACGCACGGCACAGCGGACACACGAGGAACCGCGGTGTTGGCCGTCGAATGGCGCTAGCTGCGCAGCATTTGTGCACCGCCGCCGTCAGTGTCAGCCAGTTTGCCGTGGCATACGGAGCTCCATCGCAGTCTTTAACACAGGTAGCATGCCGCGACAGCGTGGACGTGAACCGTATGTGCAGTTGACGGACTTTGAGCGAGGGCGTATAGTGGGCATGCGGGAGGCCGGATGGACGTACCGCCGAATTGCTCAACACGTGGGGCGTGAGGTCTCCACAGTACATCGATGTTGTCGCCAGTGGTCGGCGGAAGGTGCACGTGCCCGTCGACCTGGGACCGGACCGCAGCGACGCACGGATGCACGCCAAGACCGTAGGATCCTACGCAGTGCCGTAGGGGACCGCACCGCCACTTCCCAGCAAATTAGGGACACTGTTGCTCCTGGGGTATCGGCGAGGACCATTCGCAACCGTCTCCATGAAGCTGGGCTACGGTCCCGCACACCGTTAGGCCGTCTTCCGCTCACGCCCCAACATCGTGCAGCCCGCCTCCAGTGGTGTCGCGACAGGCGTGAATGGAGGGACGAATGGAGACGTGTCGTCTTCAGCGATGAGAGTCGCTTCTGCCTTGGTGCCAATGATCGTCGTATGCGTGTTTGGCGCCGTGCAGGTGAGCGCCACAATGAGGACTGCATACGACCGAGGCACACAGGGCCAACACCCGGCATCATGGTGTGGGGAGCGATCTCCTACACTGGCCGTACACCACTGGTGATCGTCGAGGGGACACTGAATAGTGTACGGTACATCCAAACCGTCATCGAACCCATCGTTCTACCATTCCTAGACCGGCAAGGGAACTTGCTGTTCCAACAGGACAATGCACGTCCGCATGTATCCCGTGCCACCCAACGTGCTCTAGAAGGTGTAAGTCAACTACCCTGGCCAGCAAGATCTCCGGATCTGTCCCCCATTGAGCATGTTTGGGACTGGATGAAGCGTCGTCTCACGCGGTCTGCACGTCCAGCACGAACGCTGGTCCAACTGAGGCGCCAGGTGGAAATGGCATGGCAAGCCGTTCCACAGGACTACATCCAGCATCTCTACGATTGTCTCCATGGGAGAATAGCAGCCTGCATTGCTGCGAAAGGTGGATATACACTGTACTAGTGCCGACATTGTGCATGCTCTGTTGCCTGTGTCTATGTGCCTGTGGTTCTGTCAGTGTGATCATGTGATGTATCTGACCCCAGGAATGTGTCAATAAAGTTTCCCCTTCCTGGGACAATGAATTCACGGTGTTCTTATTTCAATTTCCAGGAGTGTATAATGAGCTCATTTCAGGACTGTATGGTGTGTGGGAAAGTAATTCTAATTCACTTTTGTCGAGCTTTTCTGTCAGTGGTAGGGCAATATGCGGGCATTTATTACCGTGTAAAATGAGGACAAGAGCTGCAAACATGTCAGACCTTGTTTGACCAATTTTCTGGGGGCAAAACATTTTGCAGGAACAGCGTGTAGTACGTGCCTGCTTCACGCATCCCTTGTGGCATTCTATTTGTAACTATGACTCCATTAATGTCATACGCAAATATCATCATCAGTTTCACCTTTGATTGTTGGCGCTGGAATTTTTACGGACGTGGAGAGTAGAAACTTTTCCATTGTGACGTCTCAGTGACCTTAGTTCTGGCTGAAAATATTGTATCCATTTTTCATCAAGTGCAACACCCTTTTCTGAAACTGCACTTCTTCTGTTCTGTAATGTAGAAGAAACTCTTCTGCGATTCTTTTGCGACCGGCTTTCTGCTCTTCACTCAGATCACGCGGAACCCATCTGGAAGCAACTTTTTTCATCTTTAACCTTACAGCCTCATCTTTAACTTTTCACGTATGATTCTGCAAACTGAAGTGACAGAGATTCTGACATCGTACGAAATTTCCTCACATGTTTATCGTCGATCCTCTCAAAATGGCATGATCCATAACCCGAGAGGTGTAGTCTGTTGTAGATGATGGCCTTGTACTTCTTGGGTTGTCCTCAGTGCTTACCCGTCCTTCACAGAGACGAGCAGATCACCATGATACGATCACCATGATACGATCCATTGCGTTATTCCCATACACCTCTGTCAAAGCGTTGTAAATTTCCGTTGTGTTCTTTCCGCGTAGGGATTCGATTTTGACGTAGGAACGCTGGTCAGTACATGTAATTCTATCTGACTCGGGTTCAGCTTCCATTTTAAAACTGAATTGCTCACGACACTGCTACGTGAACCTTGAAGCACGTATACGAGTGTCACATCTGAAGCCTGGCTCGCAACTGACAAAAATGCAGGACTTTTGAAATGACACTCGTAGAATACTCCTAGAGCGACATGTGCATAACAAGTTTCAAAGGGTGTGGAAGAATTTCCGTGGTTGTTGTTGTTGTGGTCATCAGTCCTGAGACTGGTTTGATGCAGCTCTCCATGCTACTCTATCCTGTGCAAGCTTCTTCATCTCCCAGTACCTACTGCAACCTACATCCTTCTGAATCTGCTTAGTGTATTCATCTCTTGGTCTCCCTCTACGATTTTTACCCTCCACGCTGCCCTCCAATGCTAAATTTGTGATCCCTTGATGCCTCAAAACATGTCCTACCAACCGATCCCTTCTTCTAGTCAAGTTGTGCCACAAACTTCTCTTCTCCCCAATCCTATTCAATACCTCCTCATTAGTTACGTGATCTACCCACCTTATCTTCAGCATTCTTCTGTAGCACCACATTTCGAAAGCTTCTATTCTCTTCTTGTCCAAACTGGTTATCGTCGATGTTTCACTTCCATACATGGCTACACTCCATACAAATACTTTCAGAAACGACTTCCTGACACTTAAATCTATACTCGATGTTAACAAATTTCTCTTCTTCAGAAACGATTTCCTTGCCATTGCCAGTCTACAATTTTATATCCTCTCTACTTCGACCATCATCAGTTATTTTGCTTCCCAAATAGCAAAACTCCTTTACTACTTTAAGTGTCTCATCTCCTAATCTAATCCCCTCAGCATCACCCGACTTTATTCGACTACATTCCATTATCCTCGTTTTGCTTTTGTTGATGTTCATCTTATATCCTCCTTTCAAGAAACTGTCCATTCCGTTCAACTGCTCTTCCAAGTCCTTTGCTGTCTCTGACAGAATTACAATGTCATCGGCGAACCTCAAAGTTTTTACTTCTTCTCCATGAATGTTAATACCTACTCCGAATTTTTCTTTTGTTTCCTTTACTGCTTGCTCAATATACAGATTGAATAACATCGGGGAGAGGCTACAACCCTGTCTCACTCCTTTCCCAACCACTGCCACCCTTTCATGCCCCTCGACTCTTATAACTGCCTTCTGGTTTCTGTACAAACTGTAAATAGCCTTTCGCTCCCTGTATTTTACCCCTGCCACCTTCAGAATTTGAAAGAGAGTATTCCAGTTAACGTTGTCAAAAGCTTTCTCTAAGTCTACAAATGCTAGAAACGTTGGTTTGCCTTTTCTTAATCTTTCTTCTACGATAAGTCGTAAGGTTAGTATTGCCTCACGTGTTCCAACATTTCTACGAAATCCAAACTGATCTTCCCCGAGGTCCGCTTCTACCAGTTTTTCCGTGGTACAACAACTGAATTACAAAATTCCTAAAAAACTAAAGTGAACTTCACCACAGATTTAAATATAATGTAAAACTTTTTTGACAAATCAAACTGAACGAAGTCAACACGAGCGCAAGCTGGGTCATGAGTGAAGCGTGCAACTAATTCGCAAGTAAAGTTCTGTTAACTAATGTCACAAAAAAAAGTTAAGAAGATTTAAGGGCTTATTTCAATAGTGGTACAAGTTCATTTTTGTTCATTTTGAGATACAGGGTCCTAAAGTTAAACGAGCGCTGAGAAATGTTCAAATGTGAGTGAAATCTTATGGGACTTAACTGCTAAGGTCATCAGTCCCTAAGCTTACACACTACTTAACCTAAATTATCCTAAGGACAAACACGCACACCCATGCCCGAGGGAGGACTCGAACCTCCGACGGGATCAGCCGCTCAGTAAATGAGCGCTGAAAAATCTGCTGTTGAGATACCAGAAATATTCGAGCACATGGCTTCTTGCTAGAGATGAACCTCCCTTTTACGCACCAAAGGCATCTACCCAGTCACTCAGTGACCATAATGGCGGCGAAACGGAGGATGACACAGAGAGAAGCCCCAAATACTGAATTCCGTTTTCCGAAATTGTTTCAGTTCCGAACAATATAGTACGGTACCTACATTCATTATCAAAATAACAGATATAGAGACAAGCGCCCACGGGATAGAATATCAAGTAAAATCGCTCTTCATTAGAACGGCGACTGACCATATGGGATACCTCTACGGTCCTACAAAAGGTGTGAGAAACAACTTGTTCCCCGTCTGACAGCAGTGCATCACATGTCATAGTGAAAATGAAGGTTTCTAAATGATTAGAAAAAAATTCATGCTCTTACCATTTTCAGGAAGAGTTATTGAACAGATGCCCACAAATGTTTGCCAATGTCGCTGAAGTCGATCAGTTGTAGGAACACGTTTTATGCTCGCGTATTAAAGCCTTTCTCCAGATAAAAAAAATCTCCTTAAAGGAATGAACTTGGTTCCCGCCAACAACGATGTTGGGAAACCAAGTTGCTCGCTCACTAGACCGAGAAGGCAGCAGACCCCGTGCTCCATGACTCCCGGAAGATGTTCGATACAGACACGCACTGTCACTTACTGAGGAAACTACAAGTGTAAAGAACATCAGAGCAACTTTGTGACTGGATTGAAGAGTGACAAACAAATAGAACGTATGATGTTGGTCTTAACAGAGACAAATCTTCAGACTTAAAGTGGCCCTGAACGTACCTGAGGTACTCGTACTTGAAGTGTTAGACTGATGTTACTCTTCACAGTACAGATATTTGTCCTAGTGGGTGACGTCAGAAGATCCTGTCCGCTGCTGTTTTATATAGAGAAGTCGCACATAGCTACTGCAACCAAATACACGAACATCTTCCTGACTCAGGGCATAATGGGTGACGTTCAACATCAGCAGAGGCAAAATGTTGCGCATCCATAGGTCGGTAATTTCCAAGAATGCCCGCCTATCGAAGTTTCGGGGGGGGGGGGGGGGGGGAGGGGGGGGGGCAAACGATACATATCAAACGTTCGATCGTAAATCGATAATGCGACTCCGGGGGCGGGCGTTGTGATCAATTATTTGTGATCGTCATTTTTATCTGTTTCCCGTTGTTCCCGTAATTGCTGTAAATTACATACCTCCGCGAATTATTTGTCAGTTGCTAGGGAAACCCAGACGATTTATATCGTTAGTGAGTGGGATGTCTGGTGTTCTTGATGTTTCTTCGGCGGATTCTAATTCCATGTTTCTCCAACATAGAAAATTGTTTGACTTCTTGTCGCAAATATGGAGCACTACCAGATGAGGGAAGAAGGGACTGTGTAGACTGTGGTGGTACCAAGTGTGTAAAACTTCGATGCTGACATATCGTTACAATTTTATTGCGGACAGTGCGGAAAACGAACGAGTATCGGAAAGAATATATGTTTCAACTCTTCCAAAATCCATCCAGACCTCCGTAATGGACTTTAACAGGACGACAACACAGACGACGAGTAAGGTAAGTAGTCTCCTTTGCAATATCAAGTATTTTTGTACCTCTTCTTTTGTCATTGCTGAAGTGACCACCGTACAAATACTCATAAAGCCCGCCACCAGAGTTGCATGATCGATTTATGATCGCACTTTCGATATGTATCGTCTGGACCCCGCGACTTACATAGGCAATCATTCTTGGCAATTACCCATAGGTCCAAATAAATATTATTATTTGGTTACGCTTTTGCCAAACTAAGAAAGTCACATTCATTAAATGCGTACATGTCCTGGAATGGAGAGATTTAAAGTGTAACGACAACATCAGTCGGAGGAAGGGCTTAGCGTATGTTCAGTTTATAATTTTTCTTGGATGAATCACTGCAATAAGTCGTCTACATAGAAACCCCACGGAAAAATTAAATCATTAGTATAAAATTCATTACTGGGTACTAGATGTAGCATTTGGGTATCATAAATGCTGTTGTTATCAGGAGAAAGAAAACTGGCGTTCTACGGATCGGAGCGTGGAATGTCGGATCCCTTAATCGGGCAGGTAGGTTAGAAAATTTAAAAAGGGAAATGGATAGGTTAAAGTTAGATATAGTGGGAATTAGTGAAGTTCGGTGGCAGGAGGAACAAGACTTTTGGTCAGGTGAATACAGGGCTATAAATACAAAATCAAATAGGGGTATTGCAGGAGTATGTTTAATAATGAATAAAAAAATAGGAGTGCGGGTAAGCTACTACAAACAGCATAGTGAACGCATTATTGTGGCCAAGATAGACACGAAGCCCACGCCTACTACAGTAGTACAAGTTTATATGCCAACTAGCTCTGCAGATGATGAAGAAATTGAAGAAATGTATGATGAGATAAAAGAAATTATTCAGATAGTGAAGGGAGACGAAAATTTAATAGTCATGGGTGACTGGAATTCGAGTGTAGGAAAAGGGAGAGAAGGAAACATAGTAGGTGAATATGGATTCGGGGTAAAAAATGAAAGAGGAACCCGTCTGGTAGAATTTTGCACAGAGCATAACTTAATCATAGCTAACACTTGGTTCAAGAATCATAAAAGAAGGTTGTATACATGGAAGAATCCCGGAGATACGAAAAGGTATCAGATAGATTATATAATGGTAAGACAGAGATTTAGGAACCAGGTTTTGGCTCTGAGCACTATGGGACTCAACTGCTGTGGTCATAAGTCCCCTAAACCAGGTTTAAAATTGTAAGACATTTCCAGGGGCAGATGTGGACTCTGACCACAATCTATTGGTTATGAACTGCAGATTAAAATTGAAGAAACTGCAAAAAGGTGGGAATTTAAGGAGATGGGACCTGGATAAACTGACTAAACCAGAGGTTGTGCAGAGTTTCAGGGAGAGCATAAGGGAACAATTGACAGCAGTGGGGGAAAGAAGTACAGTAGAAGAAGAATGGGTAGCTCTGAGGGATGAAGTAGTGAAGGCAGCAGAGGATCAAGTAGGTAAAAAGACGAGGGCTAGTAGAAATCCTTGTGTAACAGAAGAAATATTGAATTTAACTGATGAAAGGAGGAAACATAAAAACGCAGTAAATGAAGCAGACAAAAAGGAATACAAACGTCTCAAAAATGAAATTGACAGGAAGTGCAAAATGGCTAAGCAGGGATCGCTAGAGGACAAATGTAAGGATGTAGAGGCTTGTCTCACTAGAGGTAAGATAGATACTGCCTACAGGAAAATTAAAGAGACCTTTGGAGAAAAGAGAACCACTTGTATGAATATCAAGAGCTCAGATGGAAACCCAGTCCTAACCCAAGAAGGCAAAGCAGAAAGGTGGAAGGAGTATATAGAGGGTCTATACAAGGGCAATGTACTTGAGGACTGTATTATACAAATGGAAGAGAATGCAGATGAAGATGAAATGGGAGATACGATACTGCGTGAAGAGTTTGACAGAGCACTGAAAGACCTGAGCCGACACAAGGCCCTGGGAGTAGACAACATTCCATTAGAACTACTGACGGCCTTGGGACAGCCAGTCCTGACAAAACTCTACCATCTGGTGAGCAAGATGTATGAGACAGGCGAAGTACCCTCAGACTTCAAGAAGAATATAAAAATTCCAATCCCAAAAAAAGCAGGTGTTGACAGATGTGAAAATTACCGAACTATCAGTTTAATAAGTCACAGCTGCAAAATACTAACGTGAATTCTTTACAGACGAATGGAAAAATTGGTAGAAGCCGTGCTCGGGGAAGATCAGTTTGGATTCCGTAGAAATATTGGAACACGTGAGGCAATACTGACCTTACGACTTACCTTAGAAGAAAGATTAAGGAAAGGCAAACCTACATTTCTAGCATTTATAGACTTAGAGAAAGCTGTTGACAATATTGATTGGAATACTCTCTTTCAAATTCTGAAGGTGGCAGGGGTAAAATACAGGGAGCGAAAGGCTATTTACAATTTGTACAGAAACCAGATGGCAGTTAGAACAGTTAGACAGGGCTGTAGACTCTCCCCAATGTTGTTCAATCTGTATACTGAGCAAGCAGTAAAGGAAACAAAAGAATAATTTGGAGTAGGAATTAAAAGCCATGGAGAAGAAATAAAAACTTTGAGGTTCGCCGATGACATTGTAATTCTGTCAGAGACAGCAAAGGACTTAGAAGAGCAGTTGAACGGAATGGACAGTGTCTTGAAAGGAGGATATAAGATGAACATCAACAAAAGCAAAACGAGGATAATGGAATGTAGTCGAATTAAGTCGGGTGATGCTGAGGGAATTAGATTAGGAAACGAGACACTTGAAGTAGTAAAGGAGTTTTGCTATTTGGGGAGCAAAATAACTGATGATGGTCGAAGTAGAGAAGGTATAAAATGTAGACTGGCAGTGCCAAGGAAAGCGTTTCTGAAGAAGAGAAATTTGTTAACATCGAGTATAGATTTAAGTGTCAGGAAGTCATTTCTGAAAGTATTTGTATGGAGTGTAGCCATGTATGGAAGTGAAACATGGACGATAAGTAGTTTGGACAAGAGGAGAATAGAAGCTTTTGAAATGTGGTGCTACAGAAGAATGCTGAAAATTAGATGGGTAGATCACGTAACTAATGAGGAGGTATTGAATAGAATTGGGGAGAAGAGGAGTTTGTGGCACAACTTGACGAGAAGGAGGGACCGGTTGGTAGGACATGTTCGGAGGCATCAAGGGATCACAAATTTAACATTGGAGGGCAGCGTGGAGGGTGAAAATCGTAGAGGGAGACCAAGAGATGAGTACACTAAGCAGATTCAGAAGGATGTAGGCTGGAGTAGGTACTGGGAGATGAAGAATCTTGCACAGGATAGGGAAGCATGGAGAGCTGCATCAAACCAGTCTCAGGACTGAAGACCACAACAACAACAACAAATGCTGTATCTCTACGGACAGTGCTAATGAAACAAACTAAAAATAGTATTTCCAAGGAATAAATGACTTAGCCTCATGTAGCGGTTTAAGTACTGCGACTACTCCGTTCGGGCAACGGCCTTGCCGCAGTGGATACACCGGTTCCCGTCAGATCACCGAAGTTAAGCGCTGTCGGGCGTGACCGACACTTGGATGGGTCACCATCCAGGTCGCCATGCGCTGTTGCCATTTTTCGGGGTGCACTCAGCCTCGCGATGCCAATTGAGGAGCTACTCGACCGAATAGTAGCGGCTCCGGTGAAAGAAAACCATCGTAACAACCGGGAGAGCGGTATGCTGACCACATGCCCTTCGTATCCGCATCCTCAGCTGAGGATGACACGGCGGTCGGATGGTCCCGGTGGGCCACACGTGGCCTGAAGACGGAGTGCAGTGCGCTACTCCGTTCACCAAAGCCATGGACGACGTGTAAACGCACCGAGGTGCGTAACGCCTGCGCTGTCTTCGAGAGGTGTGAAAGACAGGGGTGCTCGTGATTGTGTGTGTGTTATACCGCGGTGATTTTAGAATCTTGATTAAGTTCATCTTAAAGGATGTTTGAGAGACCAGATGTCAATTTAGATTTTTTAATTTCTTATCTTATACAGACTAATACACATTGATCTTGCCAAAAGCCGAGAAGCGATTCTTCTTGGTGTTTTAGCTCACTGTGACACTCTGGGATTCTCACTGGTCACTCTGGGATGCTCTCTGGGGCACTCTGCGATGGTCTATGGGTCACTCTCAGTTGCTCTCTGTCAAATACTGGTAATAGTTGCCACATTATTTCCGTGCTCATCGAATAGCATTACATGTTTCTTTTAAATTTTTATTTATTGATTGATTTTATTGTATCACGTACGAGTAACTTCATTACGTCATCCATCAAGGATGCAGCTAGCGAGATCTACATGTTAATTCTGAGTCCACTCAACAAGCGATCAAAGAAGGTAACAGTTCTTTAGAGAAACACATAACTATTATTGCGTGTAAAACGGAGCTGTGATATCCAGAACAGCTGTTTTGAAAACACCTGATTTTACTGGTTTTAGCCGTTCTTCACTGCATCGTGTGACAGGTGAGTGTAAGGCCACACATTCTTTGAAGTCTCCCAGGAAAGAAAAATCACGTAAGAAGCTTTGAGAATGTGTTGACGAGCTCTATAAAAAATGGTTCAAATGGCTCTGAGCACTATGGGACTCAACTGCTGAGGTCATTAGTCCCCTAGAACTTAGAACTAGTTAAACCTAACTAACCTAAGGACATCACAAACATCCATGCCCGAGGCAGGATTCGAACCTGCGACCGTAGCGGTCTTGCGGTTCCAGACTGCAGTGCCTTTAACCGCACGGCCACTTCGGCCGGCGACGAGCTCTACAAAAACGCTATACGTAGTAAAGAACATGATTTTTTTTTTTTTTTGTAACGACTTGCCAACAATTGACGAAGTGCTTGATACCGAGAACGTAGATCCTGATTTGGGCAGTTTTTCAGAGAACGACATTTTATTACTCATTAAAAGAAATGAGTTTTAATTATGTACGTCGCGGACGCGATAGCATGCTAACAGACAGATATGACACCATTTTAATGAGGTGTGGAACCATTAAATCGCTGAGAGATGAATGAAGGACTGTCTACTGTTTGGACGAGACATGGATGAACGCAGGACATACCCGAAGTCACGTCTTGCTAGTTAACGCCATAATAGTCTCAGATCAATTCGGATCATTCGCGGGAAACAAGGGCCCACCGGTTAAAGGAAAAAAACCTGATTATCAAACACGTTCGGAGCAAAACAGTTTTCGTCAAAGGCTGGTTGTGGACTTTCGAATCCAAGGAAAGTGGAGAGTGTCATAAGAAGATAAGTACCGTTCTAGAAGTGATCTGAAGATATTCTATGTGGTTTCGGGACCGCAGCCGGGTCATGCTGACTTCTTGCCACAATGTTTCCGCTGGAAACCGTTCAGCTATCTTCATGTAAGTGTCCACCACTGGAAACTGCTACTTCACCGTGTCAGATTTATAGCAAAGGTTCGCGTTAAGACGTATCCTCCTTGGAGGTTGTCACAGGAGCGTTATCTATCGAGATCCTAGCGCTCTGCTGATAAAGTTTCATCTGTTGTGCTCAGGCGCATGCGTAAACGTTAAACTACATGTCCGCCCCTTCTCGAAACGCGAGCTCGCGTTGCTAAAAACAAACGCCGGATCTACATCTACATCTACATCTATATCTACATGGATACTCTGCAAATCACATATAAGTGCCTGGCAGAGGGTTCATCGAACCACCTTCACAATTCTCTATTATTCCAATCTCGTAGAGCGCGCGGAAAGAATGAACAACTATATCTTTTCCTTATTTTATCTTGGTGATCGTTCCTCCCTATGTAGGTCGCTGTCAACAAAATATTTTCGCATTCAAAAAATGGTTCAAATGGCTCTGAGCACTTTGGAACTCAACTGCTGTGGTCATTAGTCCCCTAGAACTTAGAACTACTTCAACCTAACTAACCTAAGAACATCACACACATCCATGCCCGAGGCAGGATTCGAACCTGCGACCGTAGCAGTCGCACGGTTCCGGACTGCGCGCCTAGAACCGCGAGACCACCGCGGCCGGCTTTTCGCATTCGAAGGAGAAAGTTTGTGATTGAAATTTCGCGAGAAGATTCTATAGCAACGAAAAACTCCTTTCTTTTAATGATGTCCTGCCCAAATCCTGTACCATTTGAGGGACACTCTCTATCACAATTCGCGATGATAAAAAACGTGCTGCCTTTCTTTGAACTTTTTCGATGTACTCCGTCAGTCCTATCTGGTAAGGATCCCACACCGCGCAGCAGTATTCTAAAAGAGGACGGACAAGCGTAGTGTAGGCAGTCTCCTTAGTAGGTCTGTTACATTTTCTAAGTGTCCTGGCAATAAAACGCAGCCTTTGGTTAGCTTTCCCCACAACATTTTCTGTGTGTTCTTCATAATTTAAGTTGTTCGTAATTGTAATAAACTAGGTATTTAGTTGAATTTACGGCTTTTAGATTAGACTGGTTTATCGTGTAACCGAAGTTTAACGAGTTCCTTTAAGCACTCATGTGGATGACACAACACTTTTCGTTCTTTATGGTCAACTGCCGCTTTTCGCACCATTCAGATATTTTTTTCTAAATCGTTTTGCAGTTTGTTTTGATCTTCTGATGACTTTATTAGTCGATAAACGACAGCGTTATCTGCAAACAACCGAAGACGGCTGCTCAGACTGTCTCCAAGATCATTAATATAGATAAGGAACAGCAAAGGGCCTATAACACTACCTTGGCGAACGCCAGAAATCACTCCTGTTTTACTCCATGACTTTCCGCCAATTACTACGAACTGTGACCTCTCTGGCAGGAAATCACAAATCCAGTCACATAACTGAAACGATATTCCATAAGCACTCAATTTCACTACGAGCCGCTTGTGTGGTACAGTGTCAAAAGTCTTGGGAATCGACCTGAAATCCCTTGCCAATAGCACTCAACACTTCACGTGAATAAAGAGATAGTTGTGTTTCACGGCAACGATGTTTTTCTAAACCCATGTTGACTGGGTGTCAATAGACCGTTTCCTTCGAGGTAATCCAAAATGTTCGAACACAGTATATGTTCTAAAATCCTGCTGCATATCGACGTTAACGATATGCGCCTCTAATTTAGTGGGTTACTCCTTACTACCTTTCTTGAATATTGGTGTGATCTGTGCAACTTTCCAGTCTTTGGGTACGGATCTTTCGTCGAGCGAACAGTTGTATATGATTGTTAAGTATGGAGCTAATGCATCAGCATACTCCGAAAGGAACCTAATTGGTAGACAGTCTGGACCAGAAGACTTGCTTTTATTAAGTGATTTCAGTTGCTTCACTAATCCGAGGATATTTAGTTCTACGTTACTCATGTTGGCAGCTGTTCTCGATTCGAGTTCTGGAATATTTACTTCGTCTTCTTTTGTGAAGGTATTTTGGAAGGCTGTGTTTAGTAGCTCTGCCTTTGCAGCACTGTCTTCCGTAGTATCTCCATTGCTATCGTGCAGAGAAGTCATTGATTGTTTCTTGCCGCTAACATACTTCACATACGACCAGAATCTCTTTGGATTTTCTGCCAGATTCCGCGACAGTTTCGCATTGAACTCCGCACTAAATTTCGAGATTCTGTAAAAGATCGCCAATCTTGGGGATTTTGCGTCTGTTTAAATTTGACATGTTTGTTTCGTTATTTCTGCAACAGCATTCTAACCTGTTTTGTGTACCAAGGAGGATCAGCTCCGTCGTTTGTTAATTTATTTGGTATAAATCTCTCAATTGCTGCCGATACTGTTCCTTTGAATCTGGTCTACACTTATATTATTAATTTGGAATGAGTGGAGATTGTCTCTCAGGAAGGCGTCGAGCGAATTTTTATCTGTTTTTTTTAGTAAGTATATTTTTCGCTTATTTTTCAAGGATTTGGGGAATACGAAATCAATCTCGCTACGACAGCCCTGTGTTCACTAATGCCTCAATCGGTTTTGATGCTGGTTATTAACTCAGGATTATTTGTTGCTAAGAGGTCAAGTGTGTTTTCACAACCGTTTACTGTTGGCTCATGAACTAATTGCTCGAAATAATTTTCAGAGAATGCGCTTAGCACAATTTCGGATGATATTCTATGCGTACCTCCGGAATTATACATGTTTTTTCGCCAACATATCGAGGGTAAATTAAAGACACCACCAACTATCACCGTATGAGTCGGGTACGTGTTTGAAGCGAGCCTGAAAGCACAGCTATTGTTTTAATTTCAAGTTGGGATAAAAATGACGAAAGAAACAATCTTTTGTGTGATATAATTACGAATTAATAAATTTTCGGGTTTTTCATTTTGTTGTACTGTGAGTACTTGGTTTTTGCCAAATTTCATGATTGTAGGTTTTGGTGAGTGATTTGCGGGTGTCAAAATATGTGAAATCTTAGATGGCTCTGAGCACTATGGGACTCAACTGCTGAGGTCATTAGTCCCCTAGAACTTAGAACTAGTTAAACCTAACTAACCTAAGAACATCACAAACATCCATGCCCGAGGCAGGATTCGAACCTGCGACCGTAGCGGTCTTGCGGTTCCAGACTGTAGCGCCTTTAACCGCACGGCCACTTCGGCCGGCAAAATAAGTGAAATAAATGGCCGCACCTTCTGATCGCATTGACTTAGAAGCTAACATTTATTATAATGCCAATTTTCTATAGACCTTACTGATGATGATGATGACTACCCATACTACGAGAAGCGTAGGGGACGATGTGGGGAACCCGCACCGCCGTACTAGGCAAGGTCCTAGCAGAGGTGGTTTGCCATTGCCTTCTCCGACCGTAATGGGGATGAATGATGATGATGAAGACGACACAACAACACCCAGTCATCTCGAGGCAGGTGAAATACCTGAAACCCCCCCCCCCCCCCCGGGAATCGATCCCGGGACCCCGTGCTCGAGTAGCAGGAACGCTACAGCAAGACCACGAGCTGCGGACATACCTTACCGTGTGACATATAAATTTTAACTTGTTACATCAAACCTTTCCTGGGAAAAAGGAGTCGTAACAGACGCACGAACAGACAGTCATATAAGAAATGAAAATTTTTTTCGTGTGATCGATCTACAAAAGGCATTTGACAATGTGGTTTGGGACAAGCTGGCGACTATAATGAGGGAAAAGAGAGTGGACTGGAAAACCAGAAGACTTATAAACTCATTTTATCTTAATCAAAAAGTTTCACTTAAAGTGAGAGGAGATAGTACAAACTGGATCAGACTAGGAAAGGAGTAAGACAAGGATGCTGTTTATCACCTACTCTTTTCAACCTCTACTTGGAAAATATGATTGACCAATGCTCATTAGATGACAAAGGAGTAGAAACTGGAGGAAGAAGAGTAGGGTGTTTGAGATTTGCTGATGACATGGTCGTTCTGGCCACAGGGGAAAAAGAATTACAGGATTTGGTGGACACCATTGCAACTAACGGAAAAAAATATGGAATGAAAATGAACACAAATAAAGCAAAAGTATTGGCACTAGGAGGAAATAAGGAAATAAAAATTATGCTGAATGGAGAAACACTAGAAGAGGTGCAAAATTTTAAGTATCTTGGAAGCAGGATAGACACCGACTGGAAGTGCACCACAGAAATTAAAACAAGGATAGCAATGGCAAAAGAGGCGTTTTATAAGAAGTGTTCTTCTATATGGCGCTGAAACATGGACTATGAGGAAAAAAGACAGAGAAAGGCTTTTGAGATCTGGACATGGCGGAAGATTGAAAGAATAAGTTGGATGGACAGAGTAAAAAATGAAGAGGTACTGAGAAGAGTGGGAGAGAAAAGGCAGTTACTAGATGTAATAAATAGAAGAAAAAGAAATTGGATTGGGCATATATTAAAAAAGAATGCACTTGAAAACTAGCAGATTTCTTTTTTTACAAGGAAAGCAAAGCTTTTTATAAAAAAATTAAGTTCATGAAAGGTAATTGTGTGCTCTTGTATACCTTCGAGTGTTTTTCCAACGCGAAAATTGGGGAAGTGGACGGTTGGGGCCATTCCAGCAAGACATGCTCGAAAGGCCGTCAGGGAATTCGAATGCGGTTGCTACGTGCAGTGCTACTGCAGTGACACCTGGCGGACTTTCACGGAACTGCGTGCACCGAACAATTCGAGCGAGCGTAAACGCAAGATGCGGACCTCCGCTCTATCGGCAGTTATAAAACTGGGAGCGCATTCCGGCGTATATCGATCTGATTAGGCGCGCGGACGCGAGAGCAAGGCCCGGGGAATGGAGGCAGGCCCTGGCGGCGGCCTTGCTCTCTCCTCTCCGTATTACTCGCCCCGCTCTCACCACGCGGAGCATTAGGGGCGCCGCGAGGGCCGATGGGCTTGCGTGGTCGCCCGGCGGGGAGCCGAGGGTCAGGGCGTAAAGGGCCGCGCCGGCGCTGGGCCTCGCTCAACGTGAGTGTCGCCGATACCGCCGCCCTAAGCGGGTCTCGTTTACTACCCGGGGTTACTGACTCGGCGACAGCAGCCAGCCGGGAGGAAAGCCACTCGCTCTGGCGTTAACCCAAACCATCGTCATCATCATTATCATCTTCAGAGTCCAGTCCTGTCTACTATTTGAAGACTTCCAATATTCTAGACAAATACTCTACTGGCCATTAAAACTGCTACACGAAGAAGAAATGCAGATCATAAACGGGTATTCATTGGACAAATGTATTATACTAGAACTGACATGTGATTACATTTTCACGCAATTTGGGTGCATAGATCCTGAGAAATCAGTACCCACAACAACCATCTCTGGCCGTAATAACGACCTTGATACGCCTGGGCATTCAGTCAAACAGAGCTGGGATGGCGTGTACAGGCATCTTCAACACGATACCACAGTTCATCGAGAGTAGTGACTGGCGTATTGTGATGAACCAGTTGCTCGGCCACCATTGACCAGACGTGTTCAATTGGTGAGAGACCTGGAGAATGTGCTGGACAGCGCAGCAGTCGAACATTTTCTGTATCCAGAAAGGCCCGTACAGGACCTGCAACAGGCCGTCGTGCATTATCCCGCTGAAATGTAGGCTTTCGCAGGGATCGAATGGAGGGTAGAGCCACGGGTCGTAACACATCTGAAATGTAACGTCCACTGTTCAAAGTGCCGTCAATGCGAACAAGAGATGACAGAGACGTGTAACCAATGGCGCCCCATACCATCACGCCGGGTGATACGCCAGTATGGCGATGACGAATACACGCTTCCAATCTGCGTTCACCGCGATGTCACCAAACACGGATGCGACCATCATGATGCTGTCAACGGAACCTGGATTCATCCGAAAAAAATGACGTTTTGCCATTCGTCCACCCAGGTTCGTCGTTGAGTACACCGTCGCAGGCGCTCCTGTCTGTGATGCCGCGTCAAAGGAAACCGCAGCCACGGTCTCCGAGCTGATAGTCAATGCTGCTGCAAACGTAGACGAACTGTTCGTGCATATCGTTGTTGTCTTGCAAGCATCCCCATCTGTTGACTCAGGGATCGAGACGTGGCTGCATGATCCGTTACAGTCATGCGGATAAGATGCCTGTCATCTCGACTGCTAGTGATACGAGGCCGTTGGGATCCAGCACGGCGTTCCGTATTACCCTCCTGAAGCCACCGATTCCATATTCTGCTAACACTCATTGGATCTCTACCAACGCGAGCAGCAATGTCGCGATACGATAAACCGCAATCGCGATAGGCTACAATCCGACCTTTATCAAAGTCGGAAACGTGATGGTATGCATTCCTCCTCTTTACACGAGGCATCACAACAACGTTTCACCAGGCAACGCCGGTCAACTGCTGTCTGTGTATCAGAAATCGGTTGGAAACTTTCCTCATGTCAGCACTTTGCAGGTGTCGCCACCGGCGCCAACCTTGTCTGAATGCTCTGAAAAGCTAATTATTTGCATATCACAGCATCTTCTTCCTGTCGGTTAATTTTCGCGTCTGTAGCACGTCATCATCGTGGTGTAGCAATTTTAACGGCCAGTAGTGTAATTGCTTGCTCCAAGGACACATCATGCTGAAACAATATTTTCAACATCTCCAGCCTTGATAACAGCTACAGTTTTGAACCTGTCATTCTTTTCTTCGTCAGAAATCTGGAACATCTTACGTAATGGACTTCATGTGAGAGCAGAATCCGAAGCTGTTTTCTATTGGATTCTGGTCAGATCTGTGCCAGTCATGTAACTAGGAAAGCAAGGAAACACGGATATCTCTCGTTGGAATGTCTAATCAGCGAGAATTCAGACACGCAGGGCACAGATTTTGTTCTCAGCAGTCAGGGTGGTTACAATCGAACTTCCGCTAACAGCGCCAGTGTACGCAGACAACTACACTGCCGAAAAAAATAGCAACACCCAAAAATAATTAATGTAGAGTCATGAAATTTCAAATCAAAACTGTTCAAATGTGTGTGAAATCTTATGGGACTTAACTGCTAAGGTCATCAGTCCCTAAGCTTACACACTACTTAACCTAATTTATCCTAAGGACAAACACACACACCCATGCACGAGGGACGATTCGAACCTCCGCCGGGACCAGCTGCACAGTCCATGACTGCAGCGCCCCAGACCGCTCGGCTAATCCCGCGCAGCATGAAATTTCAGGAATACATTTGTCTAGGTAACATATTTAAGTCTGAAGAATGCAAGATCACATAGTGTGTAATATATATTGGATTTCAGGTACTTTGCTTGTGAGATATATGTCATTAAAGAAAAGAACAGCCAACGAGCTGTAGTTCGTAAAAATGCTAAGCATCAGAGCGCTAGAGTAAAGAGACGAAACATTTTTTTAATGTTGTAGTGGTTAATAAAAAAAGATAAATGTGAGAAGAAGAGAGACCGTGAAAAAGGGAAAGAATGAAAAGCTAATCGGACTTCGTATTACAGAAAATCTATTGTTGGGGTGGTCCTTGTGGCGTTTTTGAGCAAAAGTTAAACCAATTTCCACTACAAAATTTTTGAAAAGGAACAGAGAATAACAGAATGTAACTGACAGGGGGAAGTGGCGTAGATAAATCATCCTTTACCAGGTTAACTTGTCTTCTTTCTTGCGGCGTCTCCTTCATTTCTGGGTGAAAAGTCGGCTCCGAAATCTTGCAGTAAGTTTCATTGTCCAGGAATTTATAATGTGCACAAAACCGTCTTGCTCTTAAATACAATTTATTTTAGTTGCTTCTCTCCATTCTCCGAATTTCATAATAACTTCCACAATGTCTACACATTAATAAGTTTATTCGTCTTAATCAGCTCACGTCTGCCTTAAGCTACGGCTATCAAGAGACAATTGAAAAACGGATAGAAAAAACAAAAAAAGAGTTAACAATTTTAGTATTTTCTCTCTGCCGTCGAGCGCTCATACCGCTGCGACGGGATATTTTTATCTGAGGGAACGAATGTAGCGCGGCGAAATTCAAAGTCCCGCTACAATGTGCGCCTATACCATAACGCGCGGCCAGCTTTTAAATACTCTAAATAAACACTATGACACGCTGGACGCTGATATTTAAAATCATTGCCGCAGCGCTTGATAGCAAGAAGCTGCGAAACAGAAGAAAGAACAATATATCTTTTGTTAAGAAATATTCTAGAGACTTCATTATCCCTTTTACTTTTGGTCGCCGACATGTTAAGACGTACTACATAGCATTGCTACAAGTTGTATTTTTATTTTGTGCGAAAACTATGTGAAACGACGAACAAACATTGTCCCACGATATTTCGTTTGTCATTGGGGCCCTCTCAAAAAGAGAAAGTTTAATTACAAACATCGTGTCCATTACCTCCAAAGCCATGCGTATTTTACGGATTTAATTCCTCTGTAAGCGCCTTGCTATTGCATCTCTAGTACAATCCCGTTACAAAGCATCATGCATTTTCTACACTTGAGTAATAGCTATCTCAGGTGTTTGTTTTCGGTGCCTGTATTGAAGGTTATTTAAAACTTTGAAGAGATAATGTAAGGTTATTCTCTTTCTTGCGAAAAAGGTCGCAGCCCCGATATCGCTATTCTTTTGTTTTTTATAATAGGAAAATAAGGCAAAGACATCGCTACTTTTTATGTTTTATACCGAACTACATCGCATTGCAGAGTCACTGTTTCACTAGGTGTTGAAAATGGCTTCCTAATACGCCTAAGTGAAAGTCTTGCAAAAATCTCTAAATTAGGAGCTATGACACGCAGCAAATCAGCGATTTATCACATTTTGAGTTATATTAGTGTGGTGTCACCGCCAGACACCACACTTGGTAGGTGGTAGCCTTTAAATCGTCCGCGGTCCGTTGGTATACGTCGGACCCGCGTGTCGCCACTATCAGTGATTGCAGACCGAGCGCCGCCACACGGCAGGTCTAGAGAGACTTCCTAGCACTCGACCCCAGTTGTACAGCCGACTTTGCTAGCGATGCTACACTGACAAATTACGTTCTCATTTGCCGAGACGATAGTTAGCATAGCCTTAGCTACGTCATTTGCTACGACCTAGCAAGGCGGCATTATCATTTGCTATTTATCTTGTGATGCATGTACCGTCAGACCGATGTTTACCAATTATGGATTAAAGTTAAGTATTCCAGAAGCTACGTACTTTTTTTACTAGACTCAACTCCTTTAACTGTTCCAGACCTCACGCCAGCCTGCGTGAGCTTAAACGCGTGCCTTTCGGCTATTTCATGGTGGCTTGGCTGTCTTGCCAAGTCACAACAGTAAGTAACTCAACCAAATTCTGTTTTTACTTTAGGGTAGAATCTTGTACGTCTTCATTCATCTTTTAATCGAATTATGATATAATCCCACATAATCATTCTCCGTCATACATAATAGCAGTATCAATAGCAGTACAGTTACCCATTATGACTACATTAAAATATGCATAATGAGTTAGAGATTTGTATAAATGGGAGGAAATCGCTTGGTATGGCACCTGTATATCTTAACCGCTGGTGAACATCGCCCTAAATGTATATAAATTCAGTGGATCGAATGGCACTACACTCACATACCTACTTACAAACCTTGTCACACTCATCTACTACCTGGTCAATAAAATTTCTTTAGGTTTCTGCCCGCATTATCAATATCTAAAACGACAGACGTTTCGATCACTGTTGCAAGAGACTTTTTCAGGGTGTTCTTCTTCTTTACTTTGTTAAAAAAAACAGCCAGAAGAAGGTCACTTGAAACAGTGATGAGTAACCGAAACGGCGGTGGTTTTACATATTGACAATGCGGCCACAAACCCAGAAACATTTTATTGACCGTGACAATGGCCGCTGGAGCCTGTGTTTGCATTTATCTAGTACTTGTCTCGTGTATATACACCCATTCAGTCAGATAAATCAGCCCTGACATTAACTCCTTATTACACTGTGCCTCGCTACTTTTCAACACAACAAGCCCCTCCTACCAGAGTCATAACTGCAATTCAACTTTGTGGTACCTGTACATTGAAGAACAACTTTTCCTCCTTGCATGTATTTCCTTTTGCATTGGTAGCAGAACAATTAGTCACACCTGCTGTTACAAACAAACAAATGTGTAAAATCAGAGTAAATAGGCGCAATATTAAGGGGACCTTGACGTAAACGGGTAAGATTTTCACCCAACATTTTAAGAATACAATTGTCTTGATCTGTAACGCCGCAGGAAGTTAGGTAAGACAGCATTATAAATTATATTTATTTATCTACGCCGGTTTGATTATTACAAAATTTGTCTAACGATAATTTTTGAATTTTATCTCGGGTATCATTCATATACGAGGGCAGTTCAATAAGTAATGCAACACATTTTTTTTTCTGAAACAGGGGTTGTTTTATTCAGCATTGAAATACACCAGGTTATTCCCCAATCTTTTAGCTACACAACACTATTTTTCAACGTAATCTCCATTCAATGCTACGGCCTTACGCCACCTTGAAATGAGGGCCTGTATGCCTGCACGGTACCATTCCACTGGTCGATGTCGGAGCCAACGTCGTACTGCATCAATAACTTCTTCATCATCCGCGTAGTGCGTCCCACGGATTGCGTCCTTCATTGGGCCAAACATATGGAAATCCGACGGTGCGAGATCGGGGCTGTAGGGTGCATGAGGAAGAACAGTCCACTGAAGTTTTGTGAGCTCCTCTCGGGTGCGAAGACTTGTGTGAGGTCTTGCGTCGTCGTGAAGAAGGAGAAGTTCGTTCAGATTTTTGTGCCTACGAATACGCTGAAGTCGTTTCTTCAATTTCTGAAGAGTAGCACAATACACTTCAGAGTTGATCGTTTGACCATGGGGAAGGACATCGAACAGAATAACCCCTTCAGCGTCCCAGAAGACTGTAACCATGACTTTACCGGCTGAGGGTATGGCTTTAAACTTTTTCTTGGTAGGGGAGTGGGTGTGGCGCCACTCCATTGATTGCCGTTTTGTTTCAGGTTCGAAGTGATGAACCCATGTTTCATCGCCTGTAACAATCTTTGACAAGAAATCGTCACCCTCAGCCACATGACGAGCAAGCAATTCCGCACAGATGGTTCTCCTTTGCTCTTTATGGTGTTCGGTTAGACAACGAGGGACCCAGCGGGAACAAACCTTTGAATATCCCAACTGGTGAACAATTGTGACAGCACTACCAACAGAGATGTCAAGTTGAGCACTGAGTTGTTTGATGGTGATCCGTCGATCATCTCGAACGAGTGTGTTCGCACGCTCCGCCATTGCAGGAGTCACAGCTGTGCACGGCCGGCCCGCACGCGGGAGATCAGACAGTCTTGCTTGACCTTGCGGCGATGATGACACACGCTTCGCCCAACGACTCACCGTGCTTTTGTCCACTGCCAGATCACCGTAGACATTCTGCAAGCGCCTACGAATATCTGAGATGCCCCGGTTTTCCGCCAAAAGAAACTCGATCACTGCCCGTTGTTTGCAACGCACATCCGTTACAGACGCCATTTTAACAGCTCCGTACAGCGCTGCCACCTGTCGGAAGTCAATGATACTATACGAGACGAAGCGGGAATGTTTGAAAATATTCCACAAGAAATTTCCGGTTTTTTCAACCAAAATTGGCCGAGAAAAAAAATGTGTTGCATTACTTTTTGAACTGCCCTCGTAATAGCACCCAAACTGTGGTAGGCTTTTCTCAACATCCACAGAAATAAGTTATGATTACCATATTGTGTTAATAGTTGCCGTAGAGCTTAGAAAATTAAAAATAATTTATATCACCTAATCATTATGTCAGGTAAAATAAACTGTTATTTCCTCAGTTATCCTCCGAACTACAAGATTTGAATCGTAACATAGCTCAATGGGTGTCGAGGGAAGCCTGCAACAGTTCGTGTAATATCACGCCCGTGACGTCCCAGATAACGGGATCGAAAAATTAACGTGCATTCAAAACACATCTCGTAGACAAATTGATGTAGTAACAAAATTATCACTGATAAACCATATAATTTCTAATACCGCCTTGCCTAATATTATGAGGTTTTGACATAAAACCTTAATGTCCTTGGCGTTGTAGATCAAAGTAATGTATTCTCAATTTATGGGGTGAAGATGCTGCCTGTTCACGTTCAAGTCACCTAAAAGTTTCGGCCTTAGCGCACTACGTAAACAAACAACATCTTACGAAAGTCATTTAAGAATTCTCGTATGATGTTGGCAACATGCAAAAAACGCCAGTCTCACTCAAGCAGCATCACCTCGACACTCATTTCATGAAGAGAATAATTAGGCGACACATTTATTATTTTTTTTTTTGTAATGTACCTAATGAAAGCAGACGCGAAAAAAAGCATGAGGAACCCTAGAAATATTTTAGTTTACGAGATATTGTCACTCTGGCCTCTCTAGCCTCAGATCTCGAAAATAATTAAGGTCTTTAAGATTTGAAAACACGAGACACAGAAAATATAAAATTTCAGGAAATTTCGATGATCAACGAATACCGTGCACAACCTTAACACAAACTATTTGTTCCGTACATGTTATCCCAATAGAATTCATTTCCAGCAGGTACATCTACAAATCTCAAACATTAATGAGAACCTGTGCAGTCATTTTAAACGCACTTCCTGAATGTGTGACACGGTATCTTCATGAAATGTTACAGCAGTTTAATAATAGGGTGCATTGACGAACGTATATGATTAAACGCTAATCTAATTGTCCGGCCCTGTTTCCATATCGGATTCGTGTTGCAGAATAGAGCGCGCTCGCATTTTTCACCAGATATCGGATTAATAGAGAGTAGTCAGTATGATAGCTAACTACAAGAAGATACATGAGTCGCAAGAGATGGCTAACAACGTTGATGAGGCAGTAACATATTATACTTGTGTATCATACCTAAAGTTCAACATTAGATACTGAAACAGAAGAAAAACGAGCTTGGGTCTTCCACATGAGAAATGAAATATTGTGTGCCAGAGGGTGTTTCGCAACCAACGTATAACTCCAACAAATGTTTATAAATACAGGTAGTAAGGAAGAAGGAACCGCCTTTCAGGCCTCAGGCGGGCCTCTAGGCCCCGACCGACCGCCATGTCATCGCCATCCAAAGTCGATATGTGGTATTGCTGCTCCACGAACAAGTACTGCACTGTATTTGGGAAATTCTTGTAAAGTTCGGGCACTTATGGTTGGGAGGTACTAGTTAAGCGACCGATTGTCGCATTGGATGGCAGGAGCGAGCAATGTTGATATTTAGCAAACGATTTTGCAAGGCAGGTTTATGAGACCGCACCAGGAGAGCACTGAATACAAGCGTGAAGTAATCAAGGCAGCTCAGAACAGTGACGTCCTGTGTAGAAGCCATATGTTGCAGTTACATCCGCATGCTTAGCTGGGTGGTAACGTGGTTGCATCCCATGCACTGGGTCCGGGTTCGAGATTTTCTGCGCTCGTGGACTGGGTGTTGTGATGTCATCCTCGTTGTTTCCTCCTCATCATCGGCCTCAAGTCGCCCAATGTGGCACCGACTGGAATAAGATTTGCACTTGGCGGCCGAACCCGAATGGGATCTCCCGGTCAACAATGCCGTACCATCATTTCATTTTTTGTGGCAACTGCAACAGCGCCTAGTGAACCTGTGTATAGGGGCCGAAGTGGGCTGAGGAAGCTGACGTTGTAATTATTACAAATAAGAGAGCCCGGAGGCTCAAATCAAGCAGTTGTGTCGCGATTCTGTGTCTCCCCTCCATATCCTCAGGATGACACGGCGGCCGGTCTGTACCGTTGGACCTTCATGGCCTGTTCGCAAGGAGTTTAGTTTTAATTAGTTTTACGTCTTTTGTATCCTAGCAAATATAACTTCCCGATATTTTTTACAATTACGCTTAGGATCGAAGTTTTCATTCACCTTTCACAATGCTAAATGTGCCCTCTACCGTACTTCCGCTTGCGTTTCTGGACCTTGAAAACCAGTGGTGCAATGTCAGATCTGTATTCCCATTGCGCTGTAGAAGTGCAGAACCGTACTCTCGACGAAAATCACATCTCACAGTTGTAGCTGAATTGCATCTCCTGAAGCGGAGAGTGAAAAAGAACTTTTGTTTCTGTGTTATTGATATCTCGACGCGAATTGGACTGTGAACTAGCTAAAAATAAGTGAGCTAATTCCATCAGAGATCAGCAACGTAAATTTTTAGTTTCGATGTGTAAATTACAGTTCACCCTAAGTGTCGGTCGTCATTCATGTAGCCGGCCGCGGTGGTCTCGCGGTTCTAGGCGCGCAGTCCGGAACCGTGCGACTGCTACGGTCGCAGGTTCGAATCCTGCCTCGGGCATGGATGTGTGTGATGTCCTTAGGTTAGTTAGGTTTAATTAGTTCTAAGTTCTAGGGGACTAATGACCACTGCAGTTGAGTCCCATAGTGCTCAGAGCCATTTGAACCATTCATTCATGTAGGAAAGTACACTATCGGATCAAAAGTATCCGGACACTTATTATTCCGGAAACAGCGATCGTGTGAGACCCAACTCGCTTTATTTGTTCATGAGACCCAGAAAATATTAGATACAGGCTCCCAGATAGATGCTATTTTCCTTGACTTCCGGAAGGCGTTCGATACGGTTCCACACTGTCGCCTGATAAACAAAGTAAGAGCCTACGGAATATCAGACCAGTTGTGTGGCTGGATTGAAGAGATTTTAGCAAACAGAACACAGCATGTTGTTATCAATGGAGAGACGTCTACAGACGTTAAAGTAACCTCTGGCGTGCCACAGGGGAGTGTTATGGGACCATTGCTTTTCACAATATATATAAATGACCTAGTAGATAGTGTCGGAAGTTCCATGCGGCTTTTCGCGGATGATGCTGTAGTATACAGAGAAGTTGCAGCATTAGAAAATTGTAGCGAAATGCAGGAAGATCTGCAGCGGATAGGCACTTGGTGCAGGGAGTGGCAACTGACCCTTAACATTGACAAATGTAATGTATTGCGAATACATAGAAAGAAGGATCCTATATTGTACGATTATATGATAGCGGAACAAACACTGGTAGCAGTTACTTCTGTAAAATATCTGGGAGTATGCGTGCGGAACGATTTGAAGTGGAATGATCATATAAAATTAATTGTTGGTAAGGCGGGTACCAGGTTGAGATTCATTGGGAGAGTCCTTAGAAAATGTAGTCCATAAACAAAGGAGATGGCTTACAAAACACTCGTTCGACCTATACTTGAGTATTGCTCATCAGTGTGGGATCCGTACCAGATCGGGTTGACGGAGGAGATAGAGAAGATCCAAAGAAGAGCGGCGCGTTTCGTCACAGGGTTATTTGGTAACCGTGATAACGTTACGGAGATGTTTAGCAAACTCAAGTGGCAGACTCTGCAAGAGAGGCGCTCTGCATCGCTGTGTAGCTTGCTCGCCAGGTTTCGAGAGGGTGCGTTTCTGGATGAGGTATCGAATATATTGCTTCCCCCTACTTATACCTCCCGGGGAGATCACGAATGTAAAATTAGAGATATTCGAGCGCGCACGGAGGCTTTCAGACAGTCGTTCTTCCCGCGAACCATACGCGACTGGAACAGAAAAGGGAGGTAATGACAGTGGCACGTAAAGTGCCCTCCGCCTCACACCGTTGGGTGACTTGCGGAGTATAAATGTAGATGTAGAACTGGACATTGATGTGAGGTGTGGCCACTTTTCTCCCTTATGATGGCTTGAACTCTGCTGGGGACAGTTTCAGTAAGGTGTCTGAATGTCTTTGATGAAATGGCAGCCCATTCTACCTCCACAGTCGAAACCAAAAGAAAGAAGCGATATTGCACACTAATGTCTGGAGCGAAGTCAACACACTAACTCAGTGGTCGTAAAACTGCGGCCCATAGGCCACATGCAGTCCCAATTAAATCTTCGTGCGGTTCGCAGTTCTCATTCATGTTTTATAACAATACCCATCCACAACTAACATTCGATCAGAAAACTGTCAACTGACGTTACGAGCTTCTTAAGAGTGTAGTTTTCAATAACAAGCAAAACTACTTACCAAGGCAGTAATATTCCAAGAAGTGGTTAATTTTAATTGATACTGGTGTATTCGGCCCTGAGTTAAGTAAAGCTGGCCGCTTACCTCAGGGTCAGATGGGTAAGTAGAACGGGCACTGTGATGCTAGAGGATGTGAGACGGAGGAATGCTTTATTATTTGTCTTCCAGTACAGACAACTCACAGACGTGAATGACTCGTACCGGTCAGCTGCTACGGCATAAATTTCAATTGGAAGTAACATGGATTCAAGAAGGCGCATTTTGAGATAGTCATTATCAAATGCAATACATATTTACAGCAAGGGATATGAAATTATATTAAGACTGATGTAATACAACTCAATGAGTTGAAGAAAAATGACATTCAAAACATTCACGAAGCATTTGTGATCGCATTTCATACTGCATAATGCTATTAAATTATGTAAAATTGCTGTTATTAATTAATTAATCATCCACTCACAAAGAAAACACAACAACACTTCGTTAAGCAATTAATCCTCTGGGATCGTTGAGGGTGGCAGCAGTCTGAAAAACTACAGTCGACACGAAGTGTTCCGAATGCTACGAGGATTTAATGATCAGTATTTCGGGGCTGGCTTATTGTGCCCTTAGTATAATTCTCTTGTTGGGGCCTTATAACATGCTAATTTTGGGTCAATGGAAGAGTATGATTCCACCCGTCTGCTTTCACCCGTGACGTAGGGGTGTTGTGGAGTATGACGTCATTAAGGCACAGTTTTTTTGAGTTGGTTGTGTTCGTGTTTCATGCGCTCTGCTGGTGTGTGTGTATGTGCTAAGTATAATGTGTTGTACTGGGTTCATTTGATCATTGGTGTTGGATGTGTGAAGTCGTTGGCAGTGTTTATAATAACAAACGTAACGTTTGGATTTTTCTCAATGAGTTATCAATTTTTCTGGTTTATGTGTTTCGCTTTTTCGCTAGGTGTTACTGGTTTTTGTTTGTAGTGTGGTAAAACGTTTAAGTTGTGTGTGTTCGGGGCGGGGGCGGGGGCTGGGCCGGTCGACCTAGAACGCACCGCCGGAACTTGTTGATGGTAAGGAACTGTTTTTTTTTTTTTTTTTTTTTTGTCTATTTCTCGAGTTGTGATGTTTTGTGTAGTTGTGGTGTATAGGAAGTGTTTTAGTTTGTGTAGGGGTGTTTGACTTGTGGATTTTTGTGGTTGTGGTTTTGGTTTTATTTCTCGTAGTTGTAGGTGTCGGTTTTTGGTATAAATAGTTGTGGTTGACCTGTATAGGTCAAGGGAAATATCCGATTCCAATTTTCGTAGGTTTAGTTGAGGGTATTGGGGTTTTGTTATCGTCACCTATGGTTGACCTATATAGGTCAAGGGAAGTGTCCGATTCCTGCTAATATATATATTTTTCTTTTTGTTGCGTATTTTTTTTACTGTTATATTTAGCTTGTCGTCACCCCAAAACCTCAGTTTCCCGCGGTTGTCCCATTAATTTGATTGTATTTTTGGAGGTATTATTGTCTTATATATACGTATTTTGTTGTTTGTTGCCGTGTGTATGTAGGGAATATATAAGCGCCGTATTGGAGACGCTTAGAATAGCCATTTCCGCCATATTGATGACGTCATGGGTAAAAGCAGACGGGTGGAATCGGACACTTCTGTAATCCCCTAATTTCTGTAGGTTACCAATTAATAATGAGTTCGGCGCAAATGCGGCCTGTGGTGCCACCCCATAAAGTCAGTATTGGCTCTTGAGCAAAAAAGTTTGGTGACCACTGCTGCTGCTGCTTTATGACAGGGGGTACTGTCACATTAATAGAACCGTCGATTCCGAAGCGTTCCACTAGTGTAAACAGTATACGATGCTGTAAAACGTGTTCATGTACTGCTGTATTTAGCGTTTTCTTATGTGCACTAAGGGAACCAATCCTAATTCTCAAAAACACCCACATACCGTAACAGCACCTCCTCCGTACTTTGTCGCTGGTGCTGCACACAATGGCAGGCAGAGTTCTCCGTGCATTCCCCAAAACCAAACCCTTCCATCCGATTGACAGAGATCATAACGTTGTCGTCATTCGAAATCACTTGTTTGCACTCATCCACTGCTCAGTGGCTCTTTATACACCCTCCACCGTCGCTTAGCGCTGACTACACAAATGTCGGGCCATTCTCTGGTCGTACCCTGGCAGACAGTCTTCATGATCGCTTCTACATTGGTGTGTCGAATGCTGACACTGCAACTTGGTAAGCAAGCGTGACGACTGCCTGCCTGGGGTTGGCCTGAGGATATACTGTAATATCTCCGCCGGGGGCCATCTTCGCCAACTCACACCACCAGTGGCCCATGAGAAAACTAACTGGAGGCCATGCGGCAAGAGCCCGAGACACAAACACTGGGGCCATTCTGCAGTCACAAAGTGGGTAGGTGGGAGGACGCCCTCGCCCCTCTTAACAATGGACACGTTACGAAGAGCCTAGCGGACTGTGAGAAGCATGCCGAAAAGTGACGGACCCCTGTAGTCATTAGGAGGAACGTCAAGAGTGCACACTCGAAACCGTGTGAATTTTTCTGGCCTGGCAGGAGCTGCTTTACCTGCCTTAGAAACTAAAAAACGTGTCAACAATTCCAGAACCCGACAAGCACTGGGAGAAGCATACACAAAGAGCCAATAATTTGCACAGGGAGGCGTGTGGAAGGAGCTAGCCTTCTCTAAAATATGTTTTCTGGATAGTAATGAAGTTTCTTATAAATCAAGGACGCCAGCAAACTCTGAGACGAAGACAAACATCCAGGACTCACGTAGAAATTGCGGTTACAAAGAAGTGCTGTGTGGCTGCTTTTACAACAACTTCGGAATGCAGAAAAAACATCTGAAGAATGTGCAACCAACAGTGGTGAAGTAGCGAGATAGACGCCACTTTCCGAGGCACACACCAGCCCAAGCAAGATAGAAAATTTCCACCCTGGACTGACAGGCGCGGTCATGAAATGGCAGACAGTCACTAGGTGGCACTACAAACTGAGTTCACCAATGAAAATGCCGCGAGAGGAGAAAATTTTGAGGAATCGTTGTGCAGAGAATTGGATGAAGAGTGAAGAAGGGAGGCGGTGAGGTACAGCAGAAGGAGGACGACATGGGGGCTCTTCCATCCATCGTCAACATTCGCCTAGCAATGCTGTAAGATCGCAACTTCCGTCACGCAGCCCACAGCGGGCAGACAACGCGTAGATCGCATATACCTGGGCCTCTCCGCAAAGCCGCGGCTGCCGAGGAGAGCTGCTGACTCGTGTCGCACAACGCCAAGGCGACGCGCCGTACCGACGTCCCTCCCTGCTCCCCTTAAGGGGCTCCGGAACGCCCTGTACTTGCAATGTTAAAATAACGCTTATAAATTACATCTTTCCTCACAAAGTATTTGAGGTAGGAAGTTGAAATTTTTACAGATTATTTATTGGAATATGGGCTACAACTTAACACAGGAATTTTATAAAATTTTAGTTCAGTTATTAAAGATGATTTTTTTTTCAATTGTAATGAAAATTCACAACTTTTTTTGCAATTTTTTATTTATATATTCAAAAATATACGGTTTTTTGGAAAAAAGCCTGTGTTAAATTATGCAGAAGGTACTGTGTAACATTTACTGAAAGTTTGAAACAAATATGTTTGGAAGATCCTTAGAAAACATGTAATTAGTATGAGAAAATAAAAGTTTTGGGAATCGAGCGACAAAGATTGGATTAACTTTTTAGTGCATTCCAGGTCCATAGGATGGGTTATCTTCATCCTCTGCAAACTCCTTCTCCAGCTTCCTCTTGTTCCTCCTCCTGTTTACTCTTGCTTGTATTTCTAGACTCTTTACAGCCCTGTCTGCAGCCCGAAGGCGTTCCTTGTCTAAAGCAAGCATCGCTCGTACCATGTTAGAACCTATCTTCATTCCCATATTTCTAAATACCTTTGGCTTTCCAACATTTCTCCTTTTCTTAAAAGCCTTCAGAGGATTTCTAATAACTTTACTTTTACTCATTATTATACTTCAACAAAACAGAGACTCAAGAAACAGAATTAATTGCGAATATTTTCGAGATAACGTCAGAATAAATAAACATGAAACAATCGACAATCACACCAGCGATATGTATGGAACCATCACAGGTTAGCCACAACACATACTTTATCTCACATCACTAAAATGTACCTGATGAACACGGACGTTAATAATAACACCATTTGACAGCAGTTTAACAGCGTCACAGTGGGTCACGCCCATGTAGAACACATTTCAAAAAAAATTTAAAAATAGTTGTAGTCTTCGGAATTGAATAAATTGCGTATCTATTAAAAGGTAATAGTCTGCAGATTCAGAAAACGCAAAAAAGTAAAAATTGAACTTTTCATGATTTTGAGCCTTTCCGGAGCCCCTTAATGCGCGAGTCGTGTCCGCGCCCAGTCAAATTGCTCGTGAGATTTGTAATTTTGTTTTGGTTTGCGTAAAAGGTACAGAAAGAAATAAGTTTCTTTCATCTTTCAATGATGTAAGCAATGTGTTCTATTCATACATCAGCCCATTAATCTCGTAACTTTTTGTGTTTAATTTCATTTAATTATTGATGTCACTTAATTGTTGACTCCCACCGTCCAGTTATCTCATTGGTAATTTAGATGTTACGCGACGTCCCAAACAATTTCTCGAGTTTACTACAGCATTGTGTATAGTGCAGTGGTTTCCAACATTTCTTAGACCATTACTACTGACAAGGGGAGGCCGCCAATTGTGAAATTCAGATTCGATTCATACTGCGCATAATAAAAGCTCATGGCCAGAGGTGTAATGTGGCAAAGCACCAAGATGCACATCTCAGCCGTTGTCGAGAAAATCGACAGTTAAAGAAACCGTTGCCGTGAAATACTCTCTACGAGCAATAATTTTTTTACAGCGTCGTGGCGCAGCGGTACGCTCTCGGGTTCGTAATCCGAAGGTCGCCGGATCAAATCTCGCGCCATGCAACATATTTTTATTATTAGTTTATAGTAATATAAACATAAACTATTAATGAATTGCTTATGCATGTTGGTGAAGGCGGATCGCTCTCCAATTGTACCGCCTCCATTTTTCCGTTTGTTTAACAGGGTGTACTAAAGCTCTCACGTCCGCACTGATTTTCGACGAAGTTATAAGTTACGCTAGGGACCGCATCTACCTTCTTTCGAAGTTAGCAGGCAACTACGCTGTTATGCGGCGGCTCGTTTCGGCCCATTCAACGTCTGTCCTTCAAGTGTAACGAGCGAGTAACGGAGTATATTTCATACCTGCCACAGCAAATTTGTGTTCGTGGGGTTTCTATTCTAATTCGAACGTTTGACTTACGCTATACGTATTCGCTTCGGAATATCGTTTCTACGTCTTCCGTTAACTATACGTGGTTAACATTATGAAGACAATTAATAACATTTGTGAAATACAACTTTGTTGTATATATATATATATATATATATATATATCTGTGTGTGTGTATACACACATTTGAATTACAAAAAAAATACTAAAAAAAAAGTTGCATGGCGCAAGATTCGATCCGGCGACCTTCGGATTGCCAACCCGAGCGCTTAACGCTGCGCCACGACGCTGTAGGAAACTATTAATCGTAGACAGTATTTCACATCAACGGTTTATTTTAACTGTCGATTTTCTCGACAACGGCTGAGAAGTGCATCTTGGTGCTTTGCCACATTACACCTCTGGCCATGAGCTTTTATTATGCGCAGTATGAACTGAATCTGAATTTCACAATTGGCGGCCTCCCCTTGTGAGTGCAATCAGACATTACTTAGTAGCCCGCACTCCCCCCTCCCTCTGGCATCTGCATACCCCCCACCCCCACCCCCTCACATTATTACCAACTTTAGGACCTAAATAAATTGTAGAATGAATTTTCTTGAAACACTTTTGTTTTTAAAATGATGGAAGATGAATGATATTTAGTTTGCGCGTGTGTGTGTGTGTGTGTGTGTGTGTGTGTGTGTGTGTGTGTTAGAATGAATGATGAAGAAATTAGTGGTGCATCGCAAATGCTACCCACAACTCCTTCGTGGTGCATCGCTGAGTCCTACCCATAGCTTCTTCTCGGAAAAGAATGCTAACTATCCATAGTGGGCGTACACACTTGCTAGAAAACATGCTTCCCCTGTATTACTCCTCTCCATTGCGGCAATTGTTTGACCTGGAGTGCAGATTGCTCAGTATACTTACTATCTATAAGTCACTTCATTGCTGCGCTCCTTACTTCTGAACTACTAGAAACTTCAAGCTGATAGTGGTTTTTGTCTCATCATCTAATAACAACAATAATAATAACAACACGTTGTACAGCACTGTAGCAGTCCTTATGTATGTTACCCAGTCCCTGCAGCGTCGTGCTGCCAATTAATTGATTCATCTCTTTCGAAACTAGTAATGAATCAATTTCTGGACTGCTGCAGGTGCTACTACCATTTGGAGAAGATATTTCCTTGAGATATGTAGTGTTTGTTACGTATATGTCTCGCTTTCATCATCAGCGACTTGAGGGGTAAAGCACAACATACGTGTGTACTGGGTGCACTACGTGAAGAACTTGTAACCTCCAACACGTTAATGCTACTAATTGAAAAAAAGTAATTATTGATAACTTATACAATCAGTATTAGAGTCTTATAAAACTGTGATAATCTGTAATGATCTTTTGAAAATAGTTAAGTTTCGTAACTGAAGTAGAATCGAATCTTAAATGAAACGCCGGTCAGGTTGGCTGAGCGGTTCTGGGAGCGACAGTCTGGAACCGCGCGACCGCTACAGTCGCAGGTCCGAATCCTGCCTCGGGCATGGGTGTGTGTGATGTCCTTGGGTTAGTTAGGTTTAATTAGTTCTAAGTTGTACGGGACTGATGACCTCAGAAGTTAAGTCCCATAGTGCTCAGAGCCATTTGAACCATTTTTAAATGAAAAAAGTTTAACTTATCTCCACGACGCGTTTCAAAGGTTAAACCTCCATCATCAGGTGGATTTAATTTTGTCAGTATGACATGTGTGTGTGTGTGTGTGTGTGTGTGTGTGTGTGTGTGTGTATTGTGTTACGATTTTTTGGAACATGTGACACTGTCTACTGGGAGAAACAAAGCACTATTTCAGAACATGGTTTTGGGTTTCTATTGACAAAAACTAAACGTATATCTAAAGGTAAAAATAAAATAAGTAAACCAGAGTACCTCCAGTAGTCACAGGTTTCTTTCACTGTCGTAGTACACCACATCTATACTATCATATTTTGTAAACAAATATGGCGTCGGGGTCTTGTAGGTATTTTATTTATTTTATTTTTATCGTTAGTTATAAGTTTAGTTTTTGTCAACAGAAACCCAAAACCATGTTCTGAAATAGTGGTTTGTTTCTCCCAGTAGACAGATCGTAACACAACACACACACTCACACCCACACGTCATAATAACAAATGTAAATCTACCTGATGATAAAGGTTTAAACCTTTGAATCACATCGTGGAGATAAATAAACAGTGACTGGTAACAGTAAATTTCCTGTTTCATTTAATGTCAATAACAGTCACGGTGAAGCCTAAACTAAAATGTTCGCATTTAAAGTAGAATCGAATCGTTTAGTTTTTCCCCCTCTAGGGGTAATCACGCCCAGGTTGGGAACCACTGGTGTACTGAAACCAGTCGCCAGTAGGCAATATGGGTTATGGTGAGCTGCTTGGCCATCGTACCCCTTTTCAACTCCCTACACGCAATCATTGTTGACAGCGCTTCAGAACTCAAGAGTGATTACTTCCGCTGAGTTCACGTGACTATTTACAGCCACTCTCCGCAATGATCTACGATCCTTGTCCTTCAGTACATGAGATCTGTCTGGTCTTGGTTTAGCTATGGTTGTTCCTTCACGGTTGCACTTCACATTCACATCATCAGCGATCCACTTGGGCAGCGTTAGGACGGTTGAAATATCCCTGATGGATCTGTTACTGAGGTGGCGTCCAATGACTAGTCCACGCCGCGCGGGATTAGCCAAGCGGTCTCAGGCGCTGCAGTCATGGACTGTGCGGCTGGTCCCGGCGGAGGTTCGAGTCCTCCCTCGGGCTTGGGTGTGTGCTTGTCCTTAGGATTATTTAGGTTAAGTATTGTGTAAGCTTAGGGACTGATGATCTTGTCAGTTAAGTCCCATAAGATTTCACACACACACTAGTCCACGTCCGAAGTCACTGAGCTCTGCTTTTACTGCGTCTCTACTCATGACGCAACACTCTTCGCCTGCTTTTGTACTGGCAATTCCTCCTCCCGTGACAGCCAATGCTCGGTTCTGCGTTACATGGAGATGGACGGATACTTTAAATCCGATAAGTAGTCTTGTGAAAGTGGTTAAAACATCTTCAAACACCATGCAGTTTTAGACAACGCAGGAGTTGTAACGGGATCGCGGCAGTTGTATTATACAGGGTGAGTCACTAACTACTGCCACCTATAATAACTCCGAAAGTATGATAGTAGCTGAAAAGTTTGTGGAACAAATGTTGCATGGGGCAACGGGGGCTATAATATGACGTCGGTTTTCTGTTGCTACGTGGGGTCGCGTCAGAGATATGAAGGTCAATTTTGTTTTCTTAAATAAGGTGTTACAGTAAGGTCTTTGAAGGTCAACGAAGGTCACAACGGTGTCATGAACGTCCATTTACAGAAGGAGTTCGAAGTCATGACCATTGGTATTAATGCAGCTCATATCATAGTTTCGGAGTTATTCTTCGTGGCAATAGTTAGTGACTCATCCTGTATAATACACACAAGTACACACACTTGTAACTACAGATAGTTCCATGTGATCATCTTATCATGGATTGAGTGGTATTCCTTGTCACATCGGCACATGCTCTGACAGTTCTTTCTCTCATATCTTTAGATGTAGTTGGAACGTCTTTATAAACATGTCTTTTACGAATCCCCACAAAAAAAAAAAAAAAAACGGGGCGTCAAGTGTGGCGAGCAAGCCAGCCACGACACATCTACTCCGCGCCCAATCCAACGATTTCGGAATTGTCTCTATAAATCATTTCTGGCCATCAGCGAAAAACGTGCCGCACACCCATCGTGTTGATACCACATTCTGTTCCTTGTTCCTAAAGGTATTTCTTCCAATAGCAGACCTAATGTTTCTTGCAGGAATGTGGTGTACTTCCTACCATTAAGATTTCCTTCGATGAAAAAGGGGCCTATAATTCTGTCCTCCAGATTCCCACACCATACGTTCACAGACCACGGTTTTTAGTGTGCAACGTGCCGCAGCCAACATGGATTTTCAGTTGCCCAATAATGCATGTTATGCAAATTAACATTTCCATAGTTCGTGAATGTAGACTCGTCAGTAAACAAAATCAAATTAATAAATGTGCCATCCCTCTGAATCTGAAGTTGAGCCCAGCGGCAGAATTTAATGCGACGCATACAATCCGTACCAGTTAATTCTTGGTGGAGACTGATGTGGTAAGGATGACATTTGTGGCGATGCAGAACGCGAATAACACTATTATGGCTCATGCCAGATTCCCTTGCGATTTTACGCGAACTAACACAATGATCTCGAACCACACTGACAAGAGTACCAATGTCCGTTTTCTCGTTAGTAACTTTCCTATGCCGGATATGTTTCCGATGTGTTATAGATCCAGTTGTTCTCAATTTATCGTACCCATATTATAATGTACGACGTGTAGGGTGAGTACGTTGAAGGTATCTTTCAGCGTATAGGTCTCTAGTTCTCACTGAATTTCGTTGGCATTATCCGCGAATGAGAAGCATATCGGCTTGTTCTTCAAAGGAATACATCATTCACATTAGTTTGATTCGACGATACTAGTCTTACCGTTCCTATTAGTGCTGTATTGCGAAACGGTCGAACGGTGTTTACATGTCAATGGCACGTTAGATGGATACGCCGTATTCCGCGAATATTTATTATTTGCACGATATACGAGAGTGAATTGTCAGAGCATGTGCTCCGATAAGTGCCGATGTGGTAAGGAATACCGCTCAGTCCATGCTAAGAAGATTGCTGCACTGTATTGCTACCAATGGTCATCACTTCGAACACCTTCTGTAAATGGACATTCATGCCACCTTTTTGACCTTCGTTGACCTTCAAAGACCTTAATGTTACACATCATTGGATTCGTCTCGAGAGCCACTGTGAGAATATAAGTACCAAATTATAGAATCCCATAAAAAACAAAGTTGACCTTCATATCTCTGAAGCGACACCAACTAGCAACAAAAAACCAACGCATTTTATGGCCCCCGTTTTCCAATGCAACTTTTGTACGATAAACTTTTCAGCTCCTATCACAGTTTCGGAGTTATTCTTCGTGGCAATAGTTAGTGACTCATCCTGTATAATACACACAAGTGGTGGTGGTGGTGGTGGTGGTGGTGGTGGTGGTTAGTGTTTAACGTCCCGTCGACAACGAGGTCATTAGAGACGGAGCGCAAGCTCGGGTTAGGGAAGGATTGGGAAGGAAATCGGCCGTGCCCTTTCACAGGAACCATCCCGGCATTTGCCTGAAACGATTTAGGGAAATCACGGAAAACCTAAATCAGGATGGCCGGAGACGGGATTGAACCGTCGTCCTCCCGAATGCGAGTCCAGTGTGCTAACCACTGCGCCACCTCGCTCGGTTACACACAAGTACACACACTTGTAACTACAGATAGTTCCAACCAGCGACTTAATGAAATGTTACTTACTTCTAGTGATTATTTATCGAACGCTTGCAGTCTGATTTCTGTGTGAACTGCATAGAAGCTGACACAGTTATTCTTAGACCGTAAGCGTGCAGGTAGTTGCACTGTGAAAAAGATAGGAAAATTCTGAATGTAGCGCCTTGTATGGAAATAATTCTGCAAATTATGTCGAAAGTTTGAACTTACATGAATACATTTTTATAATACGTATGGATTCCAGTCCATTTTCTTTTCACAGTGAACAACAGTTGCATTAGATATTCTTGAAGACAGAAATTTAAATCAATGTTTCTTCATTTAGAGAGTGTCCCACCTAACTCCGAAAAGAAGCAACATGTGAAAAAATGAAAACTAGAGGTACAGTTAGTGACGACAGCCCGGATTTCACTGTTCTAATCCTCAAGCATTCTGAAATCTCGGACTTCAAAGGATGGAAACGTACCGCGGTTACTGCCGTAATGCGCAGGGCAAGAGATGCCTGTACTGCCCTGTAGCCTGCTGTCAGGGGTTCAGACAACGGGCAGGAATGCACAGTCCACAAAAGTAAACAAACATCACTTTCAACACAAAGCTACGTTTTTAAAATGACTTACGTATATTTTTTCTAGAGGTATGAGAACTACAGGTACAATTTAGTGATAAGACGTGGTTCTAGTGTCGAAACACAATTATTAGTTGCACATAGCACAAAGAAGCTTCAGATTTGTGTATGACATCCAACGCGGAAAACACATTCACAAATAACCGGTGACTTCACGTCCGATGAACCTGCCTCACCTCAACAGATGTCTGAAGCGCCGACCGTTTGCATCAGTACACTTGTGTTGACGGTGAAGAAGTGAGCTTTGCGTATATTGTAGTTTTTACACAGATATTGTCACACACGCAGCAGTAATACGTTATTCCATATCCTCTGGTGTCACAAGGGGTTCGTGGCACACACACTCTTTCACTGTACACCATAAATAAGTGTAACGGCGTCACGTTGCGGGACTGGACTGAGCAGCTCAAAGGATCTCCATGTCCTTTCCACCTATATGGAAACATTGTATCCACAAATTCTCTCATAATACGTACGTAGTATGCGGGGCATCCACCATGCTGGAACCACATCGATAGGCCGGCCCGAGTGGCCGAGCGGTTCTAGGTGCTACAGTCCGCGCAGGTTCGAATCCTGCCTCGGGCATGGATGTGTGTGATGTCCTTAGGTTAGTTAGGTTTAAGTAGTTCTAAGTTCTAAGGGACTGATGACCTCAGAAATTAAGTCCCGTAGTGCTCAGAGCCATTTGAACCACATCGGTAGACGCATTTCGAGTCCCAAGTCCTCAATGAGAAGGGATAGAATGTCTTGCAGAAATGATACATAGCTCCATGTAGTTAATGTTCGCTGATAAAAATAGGGACTTACAATACGGGTGCCAACGATGACGCACCTAACATTGACATCCCACTGTTCCTGATGAATAACAGCGCGAAGCTAATAGGGATTTCGCACGAACTTGTAACGCAGATTCACAAGACTGTTATTTGTGAACGAAGCTTCATGGGTAAACAACGTATCACCTATGCTCTCAAGATGACCTTGCAACAGCTGAAGTGTAAAATAACAGAATACAGTGCGGGATTCAAAGTTATTTCCGTACAGTTCTTGGTTAAATGAGATATGATGCGTGTGAAACGTATGGTTATGCAAAATTCTCTGCACACTAATACGGCTTACTCCGAAACCCCATGTAATCTGTCTTACACTCATCTCAGAATTGTGCGCTGCATCAGTCAGAACAGCAATTTCATTGTTATTGTTAACTGCTGTGTTTGTACTCGACACATCCCGTGTGGCCAGTTGCCTGTTTCCACGAGACTTGTGCAGATGTTGTAAATGGTACAACGTGAAGGACACCATCGACCTGGGTAGCGTCCAGCGTACACTGCTACAGCTGTTATTGCATGTCTGTGACATTCACCGTCAGTTAACATCATATCGCGGTTTTATTCATTACTGAAGACTGGAAATATCACAAGTCACACCAAATGGCAGGCCGCTGTGGCCGAGCGGTTCTAGGCGCTATAGTCTGGAACCGCGCGAACACTACGGTCGCAGGTTCGAATCCTGCCTCGGGCATGGATGTGAGTGGTGTCCTTAGGTTAGTTAGGTTTAAGTAGTTCTAAGGGACTGATGACCTCAGTTGTTAAGTCCAATAGTGCTCAGAGCCAATTGAACCATTTGAACCACACCAAATGAGGGAAAGTACTGTCCGAGAAGTTTAAATGTGTCACAGTGTATTGTCCTGTTTGACACTATCTGCAGTACAGCAGAATCGAGAAGAAGACACTGGTAGTCTGAATAGTGCATGCAGAACTCCCGTAGTGATTGTGGTCTGTTTACAGCAGGCTGCTGGTTACGGCAGGCAGCCCTTGACCTGCGCATTACAACAGAGGCCGCGGCGCCTTTGCCATCCTTTAAACTTTAATATTTCAGAATGTATGATGTTTAGAATAGTGAAACCAAGTCTGACGTCATAAGTTGTGCCCCAAGTTTTCATTTCTGTAGAAAAAACATACATATGTCATTGAAAAAAAGAAAAAACCATAACTTTGTGTTGAAAGTGGTGTTCATTGACCTTCATGGAGTGTTCATTTCTGCACACTGTATGATCCCCTGACATAGGTGCATGCCTGGCCAATTGCATTTTTCACATTCTATTTCTTTTCGGAAATATATGAGGTGGCAGAGTTAGGTCGAACGCCCTGTATGTACTGTCAGACATTCTCACAACTCCAGCAACATTTTATCTTCGTAAGTACGTCAAGCTGGTTTATTTACCAACAAAGGGTATAAAATAATGCCACATTCTTTAAAACTTAAAGTGATGCAAAACACGTAAAGTATGTGTATTGTACCGCGGCTAATGTAAACTAATTAAAACATCAACATTAGAGGTTCCAGAAATTCATTTTGTTTTATTATTACTAATGAAAGCCATAGGAGATTTGGCTCGGGTTCGGGATGCTTCTTGACCAGTTCCCGTCCGATCTCTGCGTCGTTCAAGCAACAAAGAAAACATAAAACAATAACTTTGTACTGCCACGTTACACAGTTACTGTTGCAATAATCATTAACATTCGCTTGTAACATATTATGCAGCGTACTTGACCGTGTATCATGGAAGCTGGAAAATGGACAATGGTGCAGCCCAAATCCCGTATAGTCACAGCGGAGAAGCGATGTAGCAAATATGTACGAAATGACCACGAGCCGAAAAAAACATGGTTTGCAGGACAAACCGGAGCTGGCGCCGATGTAAATTTTACTAATCGATTAATTCCTTTTGCAGAAGATTTTAATTGGGCTGAAATTAACGCGCAGCTAATGGCACAAGTAGTATCTTCACCGTTCGGATTTTACATGCAAAAACAGTCGCCCTTAAAAATAACTCCGGACTGGAGATAGACTGATGGTTCAGGTTTGGTCCACCGGTGTATCGGACCTTGTTCTAAGACAAGTTTCAACCGTTTGAAATAAATCTTACTGCGTTTGAATTTTAGGTGCAAAACCACGTTTTTTCTGAGAGGTTATTGAAGCGAGCCTTTTCTACACTTTAAAGTTGTAAGAGTTCGAGGGTAGATAAATTGATTAAGTCAAAAAGAATTTTTTTCCCAATAACCTTTATCCGTTGTCGAGATACGATGGTTTAAAGTCGAGCTAAGCGTAGCCCGTAAAATGCGTTCTTAGGTGAGTCGAATGAGCGGAAACGGTTTAAAGAGAATAAAGTAAATAAAAATGCATTTATACGACAAAATAGAAAACTCGCTTTCAAAAATCTTGTTCCACTCAGAATTTACGGTCAAAAAAGACGTTTTTCGTGAGCTTTCTGAAGCGCGCCAGTTTTATGTTTCAGACTTGTGCGAATCGGTTCAAATGGTTTAAATGGCTCTGAGGACTATGGGACTTTACATCTGAGGTCATCAGTCGCTTAGAACTTAGAACTACTTAAACCCAAATAACCTAAGGACATCACACACATCCATGCCCGAGGCAGGATTCGAACCTGCGACCGTAGTAGTCGCGCGGTTCCGGACTGAAGCGCCTAGAACCGCTCGGCCACCGCGGCCGGCTGTGCAAATCGGTTCAGATTATGTAAGAAGGTAGACAAATACACGTAATTAATGGACTTCCCTTTTTGTAGGGAGCACATTGTGCTCATTTGGGAGCTATCTAGTTGCTTGTAACACAGTCAACTGTTAGCCAAATCGCAGGAATTCTTTTTATTCCATGATTACCGGTTTCGCCGAAACTAAAGCCGCCATCATCGGATCTTAGGACACATATAAGTTACAACCTCAAGGCAAACAATGATGATATTAATAGTTGCCTATAACACACAGGCCTTACGAAATTGCCGTGAGTAGCACATAGGCGTCCAAGAGAGAACACATAAATATTGTCTCCATCACATACAAGCGCACGCTACATACTATGTATATAGAGTACCTAGCGTGCACTTGTATGTGATGGAGGCAGTTAATATTTATGTCTCCTCTCTTGGACGCCTATGTGCTGCTCATGACAATTTTGTAATGCCTGCGAGTTATAGGCAACTATTAATATCAACATCGTTTGCCTTGATGTTGTAACCTGTATGTATCCTAAGATCCGATGACGGCGACTTCAGTTTCGCCGAAACCAGTAATCCTGGAATAAAAAGAATTCCTGCGATCTTAGCTAACAGTTTATTGTGTTATAATGGGCTTCCTGTTGTTTTGCGAAAGTTTTATCCCTTGCAAAGATGTAAGCAGCATGGTTTGAAAAAAAATTTAATATATATATATATATATATACCGGATCACTTGTCACCTTAGTCAACAAATATCTATGGCGGTTGCCAGGCTACGGCGGTCTAAGGTCAAAACTGTGGTAAAGTAAAAGTTTGGAACCAGAATCAAAAATGCTGCTATCATAGCACAAAATAAGCGAATATGTCCTGGGCAGAGATAGGGGTGTAAAAGTAAGGAATTGGCTTTTAGTATTGTCTGGCAGCTCCATCATCATCATCAGTGTTCTGCCTAAAGGCAGGTTTCCACGTGGTAGTTCTCCAGGCTGTCCGGTCTTCTGCCATCCTCTTCAGGTCTGCATAATTTCCTCATCCCTTTATGTCGTCTATCACCTTGTATCTCCTTCTTCCTCTCAGTCTTCTCCCACAAACCAATCCTTACAAAGCATCTGCTAGCAAGCACTCCCTTCTCAATGAATGTCTCAACCAGTTCTTTTTCCTTTCTCCTACAACCTTCAGCAGACATCTTCTCTCACCAACCCTTTCCAATACTCTTTCATTACTCACTCTTTCCATCCAGCTTATTCTCTCCACTCTCCTCCACATCCACATCTCAAATGCTTCTAACCTTTTTTCACCCTCTCGTCTCTGTGTCCATGTTTCTGCCCCATATAGTGCCACACTCCAGACAAAACATTTGCCAAGCCTTTTCCTTAGTCCTTTATCTAATTTGCCACACAAGAGTCTCCTCTTTCTGTTGAATGCCTCCTTCGCTATGGCAAATCGGCTTTTCACCTCCTGGTGACATCTCAAGTCTTCAGTTATTGTGCTTCCGAGATATTTAAATTGACTTACTTGGCTAATGCTAGATTTTCCTATTTTAATATTGGACAGTCTGCGTCTTGTATTGATGACCATACTCTTTCTTTTTGCTGTGTTTATTTGCATCCCATATTCCACACAAGCTTCATTCAGATCTTTCTGCCACTAGTACCATGTCATCAGCAAATCTTATACATTCTATTCTCTTTCCACCAATACATATTCCGCTTTTCACATCTAAACTTTTCGCAATAATCTCTTCAAGGTATACGTAAAACAACAGTGGGGAAAGTCAACAACCTTGTCTAACACCTTGTCCAATGCTGCTTCCTTCTGACATTTCATTTCCAATCCTTATCCTTACATTCTGGTGTAAATATAGATTCTGTATCAGTCGTCTCTCTTTCCAATCTACTCCTTCCCTCTTCAAAAAATCCATCAGCTTGTTCCACTGAACTCTGTCAAAAGTCTTTTCTAAATCTATAAAAACAGCAAAGATTTCTCTACCCTTTTCCATATATCTTTCCCCTATAGTTCTTAGCAGGCCAATAGCATCTCTTGTTCCTTTTCCTCTTCTAAATCTGAACTGCTCCTCTGCAATCCCTCTATCTAGCTGGCCATATAACCTCCTGTTCAACACTCTCAGCAAGACTTTAGCTGCATGAGAAATTAGACTGATGATCCGGTGCTTTTCACATTTTTTAGTATTTCTCTTTTTCTCTATTGGTATCATAACTGTTGCAGCGAAGTCCTCAGGCCATTCCCCTTTGTCATATATCTCGTTACAGAGGTGGACTATTTCTTTTCTTGCCTTGTTTCCCAGACTCTTCAACAGTTCTGCTGGCAAATCATCTATTTCACATGCATTCCTATTCTTCATCTCCTTCGCCGCCTTTTCTATTTCTGCTTCCAAGATGGTAAATCCCTTTCCATCTTCCGGTACATATTGCTCCTCTTCAGCCTTAATTTCGCTTTGCATTTCATCCCCCTTATACAGACATTCAATATATTCTTGCCATCTGTTCAAAACCTCCTGTGGTTCTTCTGCTAGAGTACCATCCGCTCTTTCTATTTCCATGTTATTCCTCTTTCTTTTACGTTCAAAAACTACCTCACTAGCCAGTCTATACACCATTTCATACTTTCCCTCTCTCTCCATTTTCTCTATTTCGTCACATTTCTGTTTCATCCATTTTTCTCTTGCTTCTTCAGTTTCTCTTCTTAATTCGTTATTCAGTTTCCTGTACCTCTTTTTGCCTTCTTCAGTTTCTACACTTTTCCACTTTCTGCGCTCTTCCATATTTTTCAACCTGTTTTCTGTTGTCCATTCTTTCCTGGTTCTTTGGGTTACTCTAATTCCTAGAACTTCTTTGGCAGAGTCCATGAGTCCTTCCCTCATTTTTATCCACTTGTCATTAACACTTTCATCAACACTACCTCTTTGCCATTTTTCCATAAATCTGTTCTCCAAATCTGATGCCTTTCCTACCACTTTGAGTTTTTCTATGTTTAGTCTTTCCTTTGTTTTACATCTCCAGACTTTTTTAAACTTCACTTGTATTCCTCCCATCACTAGGTTGTGGTCTGAATTTATATCCGCTCCTGGATAAGCTTTAGCGTTCTTCAAACAGTTCCTAAACCTTTTTTGTATCAGGATGTAGTCCAGCTGATATCTTTCCCTATTCAAATTTCATATCCATGTGTAACGCCTCCTTTTGTGGTATTCAAATAATGTGTTACCCACTGCTAATGAATTTTCTTTACAGAAACTAATTAGTCGTTCACCTCTCTCATTTCTTATTCCTAATCCAAATTTTCCTACTGTATCTTCATCTCTTCCTTCACCCACAACTGCATTCCAGTCTCCCATGATGATAATGCAGGCATTTCTGTTTTCTTTCTCGATGAGTTCTTGTATTTTCTCATAATATTCTTCCACTTCCTCATCTCTGTGCTGGCTGGTTGGCATATATACCTGTATTAATACCAAATCTTTTGAACTATCCTTCAGTCGTATCATCATCAGTCTTCCGTCAATATATTGTACCTTCATTACCTTAGTTTTCAACATTTGCCCCATCAGTATTCCTACTTCATTTTCACCACTCTTGATTTCCCCTGAGTAAAAGAGTTTATAATATCCACTTTCTATCTCCCCATTTCCCCCCATGAACCATGGACCTGGCCGTCGGTGGGGAGGCTTGCGTGCCTCAGCGATACAGATGGCCGTACCGTAGGTGCAACCACAACGGAGGGGTATCTGTTGAGAGGCCAGACAAACATGTGGTTCCTGAAGAGGGGCAGCAGCCTTTCCAGTAGTTGCAGGGGCAACAATCTGGATGATTGACTGATCTGGCCTTGTAACATTAACCGAAACGGCCTTACTGTGCTGGTACTGCGAACGGCTGAAAGCAAGGGAAACTACAGCCGTAATTTTTCCCGAGGACATGCAGCTTTACTGTATGATTAAATGATGATGGTGTCCTCTTGGGTAAAATATTCCGGAGGTAAAATAGTCCCCCATTCGGATCTCCGGGCGGGGACTACTAAAGGGGACGTCATTATCAGGAGAAAGAAAACTGGCGTTCTACGGATCGGAGCGTGGAATGTCAGATCCCTTAATCGGGCAGGTAGGTTAGAAAATTTAATAAGGGAAATGGATAGGTTAAAGTTAGTTATAGTGGGAATTAGTGAAGTTCGGTGGCAGGAGGAACAAGACTTTTGGTCAGATGAATACAGGGTTATAAATACAAAATCAATTAGGGGTAATGCAGGAGTAGGTTTCATAATGAATAAAAAAATAGGAGTGCGGGTTACTTACTACAATCAGCATAGTGAACGCATTATTGTGGCCAAGATAGACACAAAGCCCATGCCTACTACAGTAGTACAAGTTTATATGCCAACTAGCTCTGCAGATGATGAAGAAATTGAAGAAATGTATGACGAGATAAAAGAAATTATTCAGGTGGTGAAGGGAGACGAAAATCTAATAGTCATGGGTGACTGGAATTCGTCAGTAGGAAAAGGGAGAGAAGGAAACATAGTAGGTGAATATGGATTGGGGGGAAGAAATGGAAGAGGAAGCCGCCTTGTAAAATTTTGCACAGATCATAACTTAATCATAGCTAACACTTGGTTCAAGAATCATAAAAGAAGGTTGTATACCTGGAAGAATCCTGGAGATACTAAAAGGTATCAGATAGATTATATAATGGTAAGACAGAGATTTAGGAACCAGGTTTTAAATTGTAAGACATTTCCAGGGGAAGATGTGGACTCTGACCACAATCTATTGGTTATGACCTGTAGATTAAAACTGAAGAAACTGCAAAAAGGTGGGAATTTAAGGAAATGGGACCTGGATAAACTGAAAGAACCAGAGGTTGTAGAGAGTTTCAGGGAGAGCATAAGGGAACAATTGACAGGAATGGGGGAAAGTAATACAGTAGAATAAGAATGGGTAGCTCTGAGGGATGAAGTAGCGAAGGCAGCAGAGGATCAAGTAGGTAAAAAGACGAGGGCTAATAGAAATCCTTGGGTAACAGAAGAAATATTGAATTTAATTGATGAAAGGAGAAAATATAAAAATGCAGTAAATGAAGCAGGCAAAAAGGAATACAAACGTCTCAAAAATGAGATCGACAGGAAGTGCAAAATGGCTAAGCAGGGATGGCTAGAGGACAAATGTAAGGATGTAGAGGCTTGTCTCACTAGGGGTAAGACAGATACTGCCTACAGGAAAATTAAAGAGACCTTTGGAGAGAAGAGAACCACTTGTATGAATATCAAGAGCTCAGATGGCAACCCAGTTCTAAGCAAAGAAGGGAAGGCAGAAAGGTGGAAGGAGTATATAGAGGGTTTATACAAGGGCGATGTACTTGAGGACAATATTATGGAAATGGAAGAGGATGTAGACGAAGACGAAATGGGAGATAAGATACTGCGTGAAGAGTTTGACAGAGCACTGAAAGACCTGAGTCGAAACAAGGCCCCGGGAGTAGACAACATTCCATTAGAACTACAGATGACCTTGGGAGAGCCAGTCATGACAAAACTCTACCATCTGGTGAGCAAGATGTATGAGACAGGCGAAATACCCACAGACTTCAAGAAGAATATAATAATTCCAATCCCAAAGAAAGCAGGTGTTGACAGATGTGAAAATTACCGAACTATCAGTTTAATAAGTCACAGCTGCAAAATACTAACGCGAATTCTTTACAGACGAATGGAAAAATTGGTAGAAGCGGACCTCGGGGAAGATCAGTTTGGATTCCGTAGAAATGTTGGAACACGTGAGGCAATACTAACCTTACGACTTATCTTAGAAGAAAGATTAAGAAAAGGTAAACCTACGTTTCTAGCATTTGTAGACTTAGAGAAAGCTTTTGAAAATGTTAAGTGGAATACTCTCTTTCAAATTCTGAAGGTGGCAGGGGTAAAATACAGGGAGCGAAAGGCTATTTACAATTTGTACAGAAACCAGATGGCAGTTATAAGAGTCGAGGGGCATGAAAGGGAAGCAGTGGTTGGGAAAGGAGTGAGACAGTGTTGTAGCCTCTCCCCGATGTTATTCAATCTGTATATTGAACAAGCAATTAAGGAAAAAAAAGAAAAATTCGGAGTAGGTATTAAAATCCATGGAGAAGAAGTTAAAACTTTGAGGTTTGCCGATGACATTGTAATTCTGCCAGAGACAGCAAAGGACTTGGAAGAGCAGTTGAACGGAATGGACAGTGTCTTGAAAGAAGGATATAAGATGAACATCAACAAAAGCAAAACGAGGATAATGGAATGTAGTCAAATTAAATCGGGTGATGCTGAGGGAATTAGATTAGGAAATGAGACACTTAAAGTAGTAAAGGAGTTTTGCTATTTGGGAAGCAAAATAACTGATGATGGTCGAAGTAGAGGATATAAAATGTAGACTGGCAATGGCAAGGAAAGCGTTTCTCAAGAAGAGAAATTTGTTAACATCGGGTATAGATTTAAGTGTCAGGAAGTCATTTCTGAAAGTATTTGTATGGAGCGTAGCCATGTATGGAAGTGAAACATGGACGATAACTAGTTTGGACAAGAAGAGAATAGAAGCTTTCGAAATGTGGTGCTACAGAAGAATGCTGAAGATAGGGTGGGTAGATCACGTAACTAATGAGGAGGTATTGAATAGGATTGGGGAGAAGAGAAGTTTGTGGCACAACTTGACTAGAAGAAGAAATCGGTTGGTAGGACATGTTTTGAGGCATCAAGGGATCACAAATTTAGCATTGGAGGGCAGTGTGGAGGGTAAAAATCGTAGAGGTAGACCAAGAGATGAATACACTAAGCAGATTCAGAAGGATGTAGGTTGCAGTAGGTACTGGGAGATGAAGAAGATTGCATAGGATAGAGTAGCATGGAGAGCTGCATCAAACCAGTCTCAGGACTGAAGACCACAACAACAACAACAACATCTCCCCATTCTCTCCCCATCTCATTTCACACAAACCGAGGGCATCTAATCTGTTCCTTTTCATCTCATGTTTGGCATTCTCTAGCTTTCCTGCTTGCAGAAGTGTCCTCACATTCCATGTTCCAATCCGTATCTTTCCTCCCTTCACTGTCCCTTTCTTCCTTTCAAATATGTCTACTCTCAATGTGTTCCCCTCCCGGAGAGCCGAATGAGGGGAAGTTTTAACTCCGGAATCTTTCACATGGAGAGACATACCATGTACTGCTTGGGAATGTAATGTGGTAGTTTCCCATTACTTTCCACATAGGCAGTAGGATGCCCAGCTCCAAAGACACTTAAAACAAAAACTTTTGATATATTCGCTTTCTGTTTACGACTTAACATTACATCACCGGCGCTGTGAGCTCCCTTACCTGCAAGGCGTTGCTGCATCTCGCAATTTGTGGGCTGATCCTGTGCCCAAAATCCAGAAGATATGCCGTCCACAGTAAACAATTTTAGAAAGTGTCCGAGAGTGGGGATGAGTGGATCCTAAGCTTTGATGACACGTTTTGCCATATTTCACGATATGACAAATGCCAAGTGTCATGTTATACGGCATGACACCATGTAGAATGTTAGTTTACTTGACATGGTGCACTATATTACATGACAAGGACACTAATATTAACAAATAAAACATATAATTAATGGTATTGTTATGACATTACTAGGAGTGCTGCGGCAACAGTTACGTCCAGACTTTGCAACCCGCGGAGAAGCTGGTAGGCGAGGTGCTTACGAAATCCTGCTGTTTGATGCTAGAGCTTTGCTAGTACACGGTGGTGCAAGACACCAACCTGCCACAGCAGTGGGCTGATTTTCCACTTGCTGTTGTCACTCACATGACCTGTCACAATACTGCTGGGTAGAGTGGCTGTAAATGCATCAGATCAGCCAACAGCAGCACCTTATCTTCGACCAGAACGATGCCATTTCGTTCTCCACACCAAACACTGGTCCTGTGGAGACATGGGAAGTTGTAGTCTCTTCGGGATCAGTATGCTGAGCTCAGTATGCAAGAGTGTGGTGCAGTGGAATGCCTGCAGGAGCGAGATTTACAGTGTCAGCTGTAAATACACTCCTGGAAATGGAAAAAAGAACACATTGACACCGGTGTGTCAGACCCACCATACTTGCTCCGGACACTGCGAGAGGGCTGTACAAGCAATGATCACACGCACGGCACAGCGGACACACCAGGAACCGCGGTGTTGGCCGTCGAATGGCGCTAGCTGCGCAGCATTTGTGCACCGCCGCCGTCAGTGTCAGCCAGTTTGCCGTGGCTTACGGAGCTCCATCGCAGTCTTTAACACTGGTAGCATGCCGCGACAGCGTGGACGTGAACCGTATGTGCAGTTGACGGACTTTGAGCGAGGGCGTATAGTGGGCATGCGGGAGGCCGGGTGGACGTACCGCCGAATTGCTCAACACGTGGGGCGTGAGGTCTCCACAGTACATCGATGTTGTCGCCAGTGGTCGGCGGAAGGTGCACGTGCCCGTCGACCTGGGACCGGACCGCAGCGACGCACGGATGCACGCCAAGACCGTAGGATCCTACGCAGTGCCGTTGGGGACCGCACCGCCACTTCCCAGCAAATTAGGGACACTGTTGCTCCTGGGGTATCGGCGAGGACCATTCGCAACCGTCTCGATGAAGCTGGGCTACGGTCCCGCACACCGTTAGGCCGTCTTCCGCTCACGCCCCAACATCGTGCAGCCCGCCTCCAGTGGTGTCGCGACAGGCGTGAATGGAGGGACGAATGGAGACGTGTCGTCTTCAGCGATGAGAGTCGCTTCTGCCTTGGTGCCAATGAAGGTCGTATGCGTGTTTGGCGCCGTGCAGGTGAGCGCCACAATCAGGACTGCATACGACCGAGGCACACAGGGCCAACACCCGGCATCATGGTGTGGGGAGCGATCTCCTACACTGGCCGTACACCACTGGTGATCGTCGAGGGGACACTGAATAGTGCACGGTACATCCAAACCGTCATCGAACCCATCGTTCTACCATTCCTAGACCGGCAAGGGAACTTGCTGTTCCAACAGGACAATGCACGTCCGCATGTATCCCGTGCCACCCAACGTGCTCTAGAAGGTGTAAGTCAACTACCCTGGCCAGCAAGATCTCCGGATCTGTCCCCCATTGAGCATGTTTGGGACTGGATGAAGCGTCGTCTCACGCGGTCTGCACGTCCAGCACGAACGCTGGTCCAACTGAGGCGCCAGGTGGAAATGGCATGGCAAGCCGTTCCACAGGACTACATCCAGCATCTCTACGATCGTCTCCATGGGAGAATAGCAGCCTGCATTGCTGCGAAAGGTGGATATACACTGTACTAGTGCCGACATTGTGCATGCTCTGTTGCCTGTGTCTATGTGCCTGTGGTTCTGTCAGTGTGATCATGTGATGTACCTGACCCCAGGAATGTGTCAATAAAGTTTCCCCTTCCTGGGACAATGAATTCACGGTGTTCTTATTTCAATTTCCAGGAGTGTACATTTATTCTCAGGATTAATACGAAGAAAATAGCTTCTCTGTGGCACTGAGTGAAGGCGACTGAGTGGTGCGCTCGGCTGGGACTTGGTGACTGGTCCAGCTGAGCGTCGTCCACATTGCATGTCGAAGGACGGAAACCGCAGCCCCACTAGGAGCGGTACCGTGCAGAAAGTCGACTAGAGGTCTGCAGGCGCTACCCGCCCAGCCAGGACTCTGGAGGTGTGGCATGCTGCTTTACTGATGCGCTCTCCAAGACATTAGAGCCCGCGGTCAGATCAACCATCACGCACTGGTATAACCTGGCCTCCGAACAAGAGACACCCAAGACTCCGATAGCTGCTCACAGGGACAGCAAGGGGGCCACCATGAACTCGCCTCTCCTGGACAGTGTGTGTGTGTGTGTGTGTGTGTGTGTGTGTGTGGCCGGCAGGTAGCAGGTCACCGTCGATTGACGTCCAGCAGCATCCTGGTCGAAGATGCTCTTGTCTTCACATTAGTGGCAGCAATGGGATTCCACAGCAGTGGAGGGCATCAGGCTCGTACCTGAAGTCATCAGGCGAACATTAGCTTATCATGAGAGAGTTTCGACGCAGATTCACCGTAACTCACAAGACTGCGCCACCGGTTGACGAGTGAGTGCTGGCAAATTTTTATTTATTTAATCGTGTGGTGATTTTATACAATATACAGTTGATATAAGGCAAATGGTTTTATACAATATACATATGATATAAGACAAGATTAAACCTTAAAGTCCGTGTTTTTCAACCAGTTAATTAAGCTGGGTGTGAGAGTGAACAAGTCATCGGGAATTCCAGGGTATGAATGAAGTGGACAGCGTTGGACTAAATGTTCAGTTGGGAACAAGAGCCTATCATCTTGATCCCACAAAGAAGCCAAAAGGTTCTGACCTACCGAGGAACCTCTGGTGCTGCCTTGCATGGGGGCTTAATTATAAAATGAAAATATAATTTTAGTAGCTATGTGTCTGGTTACGAAGTCTCGTAACCGGTTGGCCCTGACTAGTATTAGTACGCAATCTGACTGCATAAAATACCAACAAAGAATGAAAGGAAATTTCCGTTAACACAATTGATTAATTAAGTCCCCTGCAACTATAAAAGCTATGAAACGACAAATCACAAGTGTAACTGTTCTGTGTGTGGTAGTGTGACTCAACGTACATGTATCTGGCACGGTTCTTCCTCAATACAACAAGATATTTTTAACACCATTTACAATGAACTAATTACAAAAAACCGGAAATACTATAATTGCACACAGAAACCAAAATTACAGGTCAAATACATGAACACGAGCCAGATGCTTTGTTGGCTGAACCTGTGACCAAGAGGCATTATTATTAAGGAGATTTGAAATTTAAAAAAAAATTTTGTTACCTCCATATATATTGACGAAAAATACACTGTGATCATTGCAACATCTTCCATATATACATTACAGCAACCGAACAGCATCTACTCTCTCGCCCAGCAGAACAATAACTGCACACGACATGCTCTCAACTAGTACTGCTCTCGACATCCTCTCAACAAGCATTCTGCCCACGCCAGCCTCTGAACTACTACTGCCCTCGACATTCTCTGGAGGCGGCGGAATAATACTCTTTGGCGCAATCTCTGGCGCTGTGACTCAGTGTAGCCACCTTTCAGCCTCAACAGGTTAAGGACTGGACATGGTTGTTGTAGCTACTTCAGTTACAAATGGGGCTGGATCAGTTCACCAATGTGTGACTGTAAACAAGAAGAGCAGACAATTGCTGGCAAATGAATAGAGGAGAATAGAATGTGTGCTTCGAAGACCTAGTATTTATGTTATTTGGCTTATGCCACTTACACAGGCGAGCCGTGGCGATGACTGAATTTGGTACAATTTTCTAGCTTATCAGTGCTTTACACCGAATTGTGATGTCCCAAATGTGGCTTTCATTTAATCGCCTTGGCGCTCTCTCCCATGTCAACAGGCTAGAAGTCGTTCTTGTGTATGGTCTACATGTTGTTACGGCACCTTGTGGTGGCGTCAGACGTCGTTATGATGAGGTCGTTCTGCTGTGGTCGCAGTCTGCGCTCTGTGCTAGAGTGTGGTGTGACAATGCCCCAGATGCATGCTTCGCTATATGCTGCATTGGCTTCCCTTCCTGGCTACATTTTGATTGTGACACTGCGCTTGGGCCGGCCACGGTGGCCGAGCGGATCTACGCCTTTCAGTCGGGAACCGCGGGACTGCTATGGTCGCAGGTTTGAATCCTGCCTCGGGCATGGGTGTGTGTGATGTCCTTAGGTTGGTTAGGTTTAAGTAGTTCTAAGTTCTAGGGGACTGATGACCTCAGATGTTAAGTCCCATAGTGCCCAGAGCCATTTGAACCATTTGAACTGCCCTTGGGCCAATCTCGGCCCTGGTCTGTGCTTGCCAAGGAAAAAGCTTCCAAATTTTTTCGTTCACTCCAAATTCCTTTTTGTAGTGCAACGGTCCCGTATAGCTAAATCAGCTTCAACTACGTCTAGCAGCATCACCATCCAGCCGCTGGCCTATGAGCCATTACTAGACCTGACGATTCCAGGTCTCGAATTGTCTCCATCAAGAAAGACCTCCTCTACTGTGCCTTCTGGCACACTGGGTACCTCGTAGTGGTCCACAGTTGCGTCAGTATGTCTGCGCACTTGACTAGCTACTGTGAGAGGACAGCCATGAAGTGTAAGTCACTGGTAGCCAGATTCCTGACGACGGCAAGGCATCGACAGCCGCTGTTATCCTCCTGAGGCAGCACTCCTGCTTGGTGTACACGTGGGAATGTGCCACTATGTGTTATTCTGAGGTTGTCACTGGTGCCTGCGGTGGCCATGCATGCCATCAAGACGCAGACATGAACTTCTGTACAGATGATTTGCAGAATACAGAATGTTACTGATAACTGAACTTCTCTGATTCCACGATCGGCATGGTACCGGTAGAACGCAACCCGCCATCCTACACACTCCATCCCGGGGCAGAAGCGACCATCCATGGTGTTCACATCCTCGAACCATTACACCACAGTCCATTGTTCGCTACCATACAATGCTGTGCTCCAAACGTTCATTTACTAAATGTGGTTTAGAACATCTTGCAAACATTTATTTTTTACAAAATGTGTTTGGACCTATGCTATTCCAATCTTGCAGTGAACTTTGTTTCATATATGTCCGGCCATATGTTTGAACAGAGGTACAGGGTAACTGTACCTTTTCTCAATAAATTTAATCTACGCAATAGAGAGTGTCCACACACGTTACAACACTGATTTTGGAACGTGAGCTTTACGATCTCTGCACAATGAACGAGGGCTATTCCTGGGAGTGCAAATGCGCATATGAAAGACGTTATTTGGGGGATTCTTTTTGAGCTTCGATATGAGACGTACTAAAAAGTAAATTACTAACGATACTGATATTAGTACTATGCTGTCTTGACTGCTATTCTACAAGAAATTGTAACTTAATTAAATTCGTCCAATGCGGGTGCATCTATGACAAAGATAGTGAAGGAAGTTATTAGTGATTGTGGACAGTTAAATAAAAGAATATATTTATATAGAGGGTGGTCGTAAAATCCCGTTACGAACTTCTAGGACATGTAGATGGTAGTGAGTACAGAACATTTTGAATAGGAACCCATGTCCGGAAACATATCGTTTCCGTTCTACTACAGTTTCAATGCAGATGATTATCTCGTCCACACCCACGTGAGGAATGTACTTAGGCGTGACCCAGTACAATTCCAAAAATGGTTCAAATGGCTCTGAGCACTATGGGACTTAACATCTGAGATCATCAGTCCCCTAGAACTTAGAACTACTTAAATCTAACCCTCCCACGGACATCACACACATCCATGCCCGAGGCAGGATTCGAACCTGCGACCGTAGCGGTCGCGCGGTTCCAGACTGAAGCGCCTAGAACCGCTCGGCCAAACCGGCCGGCCCCAGTACAATTGTTGCAATCAATTTGAAACTCGTTCCTTTATTACTTACGCATTAGCATTACAGCTTACACCTTATGGTTTACACCAGCATCTACGGCACAAGCCGAAACGTACCGATTTACACTCCTGGAAATTGAAATAAGAACACCGTGAATTCATTGTCCCAGGAAGGGGAAACTTTATTGACACATTCCTGGGGTCAGATACATCACATGATCACACTGACAGAACCACAGGCACATAGGCAACAGAGCATGCACAATGTCGGCACTAGTACAGTGTATATCCACCTTTCGCAGCAATGCAGGCTGCTATTCTCCCATGGAGACGATCGTAGAGATGCTGGATGTAGTCCTGTGGAACGGCTTGCCATGCCATTTCCACCTGGCGCCTCAGTTGGACCAGCGTTCGTGCTGGACGTGCACACCGCGTGAGACGACGCTTCATCCAGTCCCAAACATGCTCAATGTGGGACAGATCCGGAGATCTTGCTGGCCAGGGTAGTTGACTTACACCTTCTAGAGCACGTTGGGTGGCACGGGATACATGCGGACGTGCATTGTCCTGTTGGAACATCAAGTTCCCTTGCCGGTCTAGGAATGGTAGAACGATGGGTTCGATGACGGTTTGGATGTACCGTGCACTATTCAGTGTCCCCTCGACGATCACCAGTGGTGTACGGCCAGTGTAGGAGATCGCTCCCCACACCATGATGCCGGGTGTTGGCCCTGTGTGCCTCGGTCGTATGCAGTCCTGATTGTGGCGCTCACCTGCACGGCGCCAAACACGCATACGACCATCATTGGCACCAAGGCAGAAGCGACTCTCATCGCTGAAGACGACACGTCTCCATTCGTCCCTCCATTCACGCCTGTCGCGACACCACTGGAGGCGGGCTGCACGATGTTGGGGCGTGAGCGGAAGACGGCCTAACGGTGTGCGGGACCGTAGCCCAGCTTCATGGAGACGGTTGCGAATGGTCCTCGCCGATACCCCAGGAGCAACAGTGTCCCTAATTTGCTGGGAAGTGGCGGTGCGGTCCCCTACGGCACTGCGTAGGATCCTACGGTCTTGGCGTGCATCCGTGCGTCGCTGCGGTCCGGTCCCAGGTCGACGGGCACGTGCACCTTCCGCCGACCACTGGCGACAACATCGATGTACTGTGGAGACCTCACGCCCCACGTGTTGAGCAATTCGGCGGTACGTCCACCCGGCCTCCCGCATGCCCACTATACGCCCTCGCTCAAAGTCCGTCAACCGCACATACGGTTCACGTCCACGCTGTCGCGGCATGCTACCAGTGTTAGAGACTGCGATGGAGCTCCGTATGCCACGGCAAACTGGCTGACACTGACGGCGGCGGTGCACAAATGCTGCGCAGCTAGCGCCATTCGACGGCCAACACCGCGGTTCCTGGTGTGTCCGCTGTGCCGTGCGTGTGATCATTGCTTGTACAGCCCTCTCGCAGTGTCCGGAGCAAGTATGGTGGGTCTGACACACCGGTGTCAATGTGTTCTTTTTTCCATTTCCAGGAGTGTATTATAACAGCGGCTCGATGTGGCGACCACCAGTGTTGTTACACACATCGTACCTCCGAAGCATGTTCTGGTACACTCTCTCCATTCCACCTGGTGTGTCTTCAATGGCTTGTGTAGTGGCCAGAACTCGTGCCAGCAGATCTTCCACTGTCTCTACAGGTGTCTCATAAATTAGGCTCTTCATACGACCCCACAAGAAGTAATCCATACGAGTTAAATCCGGCGATTGTGGCGGCCACGCGGTTGGACCACCACGGCCTAACCATCTTTCACCATACCGTCTGTTGAAATGTCTCCGGACAGCCAGTGAAAAGTGAGGTGGTGCTCCATCATGCTGAAACCATATTTCCTAACGGACATTCAATGGCACAGCTTCTAAGAACGAGTCCATTATGTGTCGTAGGAAGTATGTGGAACCCGTCAGCTTGGATGGAAGGAGGTATGGTCCAATCACATGACCGATCAGAATACCTGCCCACACGTTAATTCCAAACCTGTCTTGAAATCCCTGAGCATCCGTGGCATGAGGGTTTTCGTCCGCCCAGGCATGGCTACTTCGAGCATTCAGAACACAATCCCTTGTGAACCTACATCCATCTGTGAAGAGAACTTGACGTGGAAACGGGGGCGCGTCGACGCAACGGTGCAGGAACCGTGCGCAGAAGGCGACGCGTTGTGGAAAGTCTGCTGGACCCATAGCTTGTACCCTTTGTAAGTGGTACGGATGTACTTGTTGCTCATGCAGGACGTCCAAGACGGTACTGTGACTAACAGCCATTGCACGCGCAGTTGTTCGCGAACTCGTTGACGGACTATCTTCAATGCGACGCAGTACGCCTTCTTCAAATTGGGGAGTGCGGCGTTGCCGTGGAGCACCACAGTCCTGCCCCCTCACGGTGAAGGTACCCGTTTCTCGTAGCTGTTGTGTAGCTTGGGCAAACAGTTTGTGCGATGAAGTGTGACGGTGTGGAAAACGTTCGTGATACAGCCGACTAGCAGCTCTTCCGTTACCTCCAGTTTCGCTATCCACAAGGAGCATGTCTGTGTATTCCGCAAACGTGTACTGCACCATGTCTCCTCTATCGGTGTTTGACAGGTATTGACTCGGTCACACAGTAAAGCGGAGAGTAAGTGACATCTGGGGATCGTTTGACGTAGTACACCTTATCGTGACTGCCCTGTTGCATACCAGGACAGCGAACTCTGAGACGTTTCTCTTGCTCTAGACAGACGTTGACGAGGTACACATCTGAATTGAAACTGTCGTAGAACGGAAACGATACGTTTCCGGACATGAGTTCCTATTCAAAATGTTCTGTACTCACTACCATCTACATGTCCTAGAAGTTTGTAACGGGAATTTCCGACCACCCTGTATATAATATTCAAGATCGTCTAACGAATTTTTCTTATACTTCCTTGACCCCCATGTTTCATTCATAACGAATTTTGTCAACGTAAATTACAGGTATGTGTGAATGATGACGGATTAGTCGAATTCTGCTACACGGTCCTTTCAATTTTGCGTGATTTTCTAATCAACGTAACAGCATGTTGTGGTAGAAAGTAAATAAAAAGGATTTACCCTTCACGCAGTACTCCTTACCGGCACAGATGTGCGGATTTCCTATTTCTGAGTCAAGACGTAGCAATTAAATACAAACATAAGCGCTTTGATAACAATCTTAGCGCAATTTCATCCTTTATGCAGTGTAGTTACGCAGTGCTGGTGAGTGCAGAATTTTCAAGGTAACAGTATTCGATTACATATGGAACTTAAAAAAAACAAATTCAGTCTGCCTTCCTGAAACAGAAGTGATAGAATTTCTTGTCGCTCTCATACGAGAATACAGAATTCTCTCTAAACGAAGTGATTCAAGAAATGTTAACTGAACATTACTTGTATCATTCAGAGTATTATAGTGGAACGAGCAATACCTTCTTTACCAGCTTTAATCAGAAACAACATAATTATATACTGAGGTCAAGGTGTTTTCTAGAATCTAATTTTCACTAAATTCAACGTTAAGAAAACGTGCTTCTAGTCATTTCAAATTATTCACACTTACAATACAGTCTTGGAATTAAGTTACTGCATTCGGAAGGACGACGGTTCAATCCCGCGTCCGGCCATCCTGATTTAGGTTTTCCGTGATTTCCCTAAATCATTCCCGGCAAATGCCGGGATGGTTCCTCTGAAAGGGCACGGCCGACTTCCTTCCCCATCCTTCCCTAATCCGATGAGACCGATGACCACGCTGTCTGGTCTTCTTCCCCGAACAACCAACCAACCAACCAATTAAGTTACTGTAATTGTTTCGTAACATGCACAGAAACAATTTACCATAGCTATTAACTTCAGTTATCATTAAAAATCAATATTAAAGTATTTGACGTGTTTCCGTCACAAACATTAACGTTCTCTTAAGTCCTCAGTCCCCTATGCCAACCACTTCATCTCAGAGAAGAACTTCTAACCCACGTTCTCAGCTACCTGCTGGATGTATTCCATTCTGTTTCTACAGCTTTTACTATCTACAGCTCTCTGTACTACCGTGGAAGTCATTCCTTGTCATCATAACGCATGTCATATCAGCCTGTACCTTCTTGTTGTCAGTGTTTTCTTTTCGGCCCTTTCTTCGCCGATTCTGAGGAGAACTTTCTCATTCCTTACCTTAACAGTCAACCTAAATTTCAACGTTCGTCTGTAGCTCAGTATCAAAAACGCTTCGATTCTCTTGTGTTACGGTCTGCCTACAGTCCATGTTTCACTACCATACAATGCTGGGCTACAAGCGTACAGTCTTAGAAATGTCTTCCTCAAATTAAGCCCATGCTTGACAACAGTAGACTACTATTGGCCAGGAATGCCCTTTTGGCCTTTGCTAGTGTGCTTTTTAGGATAGGAGTGTCATTAGTGAATTACCGTTGACATCCTTCCACCCCTAGTCAGGCTCTTGAGCATTTCTGTCATCGCTTCTTCTTATATACACTCCTGGAAATGGAAAAAAGAACACATTGACACCGCTGTGTCAGACCCACCATACTTGCTCCGGACACTGCGAGAGGGCTGTACAAGCAATGATCACACGCACGGCACAGCGGACACACCAGGAACCGCGGTGTTGGCCGTCGAATGGCGCTAGCTGCGCAGCATTTGTGCACCGCCGCCGTCAGTGTCAGCCAGTTTGCCGTGGCATACGGAGCTCCATCGCAGTCTTTAATACTGGTAGCATGCCGCGACAGCGTGGACGTGAACCGTATGTGCAGTTGACGGACTTTGAGCGAGGGCGTATAGTGGGCATGCGGGAGGCCGGGTGGACGTACCGCCAAATTGCTCAACACGTGGGGCGTGAGGTCTCCACAGTACATCGATGTTGTCGCCAGTGGTCGGCAGAAGGTGCACGTGCCCGTCGACCTGGGACCGGACCGCAGCGACGCACGGATGCACGCCAAGACCGTAGGATCCTACGCAGTGCCGTAGGGGACCGCACCGCCACTTCCCAGCAAATTAGGGACACTGTTGCTCCTGGGGTATCGGCGAGGACCATTCGCAACCGTCTCCATGAAGCTGGGCTACGGTCCCGCACACCGTTAGGCCGTCTTCCGCTCACGCCCCAACATCGTGCAGCCCGCCTCCAGTGGTGTCGCGACAGGCGTGAATGGTGGGTCGAATGGAGACGTGTCGTCTTCAGCGATGGGAGTCGCTTCTGCCTTGGTGCCAATGATGGTCGTATGCGTGTTTGGCGCCGTGCAGGTGAGCGCCACAATCAGGACTGCATACGACCGAGGCACACAGGGCCAACACCCGGCATCATGGTGTGGGGAGCGATCTCCTACACTGGCCGTACACCACTGGTGATCGTCGAGGGGACACTGAATAGTGCACGGTACATCCAAACCGTCATCGAACTCATCGTTCTACCATTCCTAGACCGGCAAGGGAACTTGCTTTTCCAACAGGACAATGCACGTCCGCATGTATCCCGTGCCACCCAACGTGCTCTAGAAGGTGTAAGTCAACTACCCTGGCCAGCAAGATCTCCGGATCTGTCCCCCATTGAGCATGTTTGGGACTGGATGAAGTGTCGTCTCACGCGGTCTGCACGTCCAGCACGAACGCTGGTCCAACTGAGGCGCCAGGTGGAAATGGCATGGCAAGCCGTTCCACAGGACTACATCCAGCATCTCTACGATCGTCTCCATGGGAGAATAGCAGCCTGCATTGCTGCGAAAGGTGGATATACACTGTACTAGTGCCGACATTGTGCATGCTCTGTTGCCTGTGTCTATGTGCCTGTGGTTCTGTCAGTGTGATCATGTGATGTATCTGACCCCAGGAATGTGTCAATAAAGTTTCCCCTTCCCGGGACAATGAATTCACGGTGTTCTTATTTCAATTTCCAGGAGTGTAGATTGAACAGTAGGGACGAAAGACTGCAGTCCTTTTTAGTCCGAGGTCTTCCAGCCTCATTGTTTCTTCTTGGCTTCTTCTACATATTTTATACTACCCGTCTTTCTCTAAAGCTTACTCCTACTTTTCTCAGAATTTTGAACACCTTGCACGACTTTATATTGACGAATACTTTTTCCAGATTGACATATCATAGGAATGTATCTTGATTTTTCTTTAGTTTTGCTTCTACTATCAAACACAACATCGGGACTGCCTCTCTGGTAACTTTACCGTTTCTTAAGACTAAACTGCTCGCCATGTAACAGTTCCTTAATTTTCTTTTCCATTGTTTTGTTAAAGATAAACTGATTGTCATGTAACAGTTCCTCAATTTTCTTTTCTATTGCACTGTGTGTTATGTTTGTCAGCAGCTTCGATGCATGAGACGTCAGGTTGATTGTGCAATAATTCTCGCACTCATCTCCTCCTGCTATCCTCGGAAATGAATGGATATTTTTCCGATAGTCTGGCGCTATGTCACCAGTCCCATAGATTGTACACACCATGTTAAATAGTCGTTTGATTGCAACTTCCTCCAATAGTCGCCCCTTCTGCCTTATTTAATCGCAAGTCTTCCAAAGCTCTTCTAAATTCTGCCTCTAATAATGGATTCCGATCTCTTCCGTATCGATTCCAATTTCTTCTTCTATCACGTTATTCCCCCCACCCCATCTCACAGAGGTCTTCGATGTACCCTTGCCAGTTATACGCTCTCTCCTCTGCTTTTGATACCTTGCCCTCTTAATGGTACTGCCCTTGCTTTTAATTTCACCGAAGGCTGTTCTGACATTTCTATGTGCTTAGTCAGCCTTGCCGACGATCATTCATTTTTATATTTCTTCACATTGTTCCTGCAGCCTTTCGCCATGTCGTCCCTGCACTTCCTATTTATTTCGTTCGTAAGTGATTTATATTGCCGTATTACTGTCTTTCCTTGAAAAATTTTCCACTACCTTTTTTCGTCGGTCTAATGAAGTATTTCTTCTGCTATCCATACTTTCTTCGCAGTTACCTTCCCTCTAATCATGATTGGCTTTTCATCCGTAACTGCTCCTTTTAGAGACGTCTACTAATCTTGAACTGATCTGCTTACTGTCGTATATCTTACCTCAGCATCCCATGTCTAGCGAACTTTAAACGTGTCTCATCATTCCTAGTACTTTAGTATCCCACTTCCTTCCACAATGATTATTATGTACAATTTTCTTAAGTTTCGGTCGACTGCTCATCATGATTAAATAGTGATCTAAATCTGTATCTGCTCCAGGGTACGCCTTACAATGCAAGATCTAGTTTCGGGACTTCTGTCTCACCATGATGTAATCCAACTGGAATCTTTCCTTATCTCCAGGCCTTTTCAAGTACATCTATTCCTCTTCTGATTTTTGAACAGTGTATTTACTATTAACAATTGAAATTTATTGCAGAACTCAGTCTGTCTTCTCTCTCACTCGTACGACCAAGCCTATATTCTCCCGTAACTCTTTCTTCTATTCCTTCCCCTACAATCGCATTCGATTCCTCCGTTGTTAGTAAATATTCATTTCACTTTACATAATGAAATATCCGTTCAGTATCTACATATATTTCCTTTGTATCTTCATTTTCTGCTTGCGACGTCAACATTTACACCAGTAGCCCTGTCTCTGAACCGTTACAGTAACTCACTCGCTACCCTACCTTCCTATTCACAACGAACCCTACTCCCGTTGCTATATTTTTTGCTGCTGTTGATATTATCCTATCCTCGTCTGAGCAGAAATCCTATGTTCTTTCTGTTGCACTTCGCTTTCCGTCACTAGGTCTACAGTAAGCTTTAGCATTTCCCTTTTCAGATTTTCTAGCCTCCCTACCACAATCGAACTTCTGACAGTCCGCTCTCCGACTCGTAGAATATCATCATTCCGTTTGTTGTTCTGCCCGGTCTTTTTCTCATGGTCACCTCCCCCTTGGCAGTCCCCTCCCGGTGTTTCGAATGGGGGACTAATCCAGAAACTTTTGCCAATGGAGAGATCATCATGACACATTTTCAATTACACTTCCCATGCCCTGTGGATACAACTTTTGTGTCTGTAATGCACTGGTTTCCATTGCCTTCTGCGTTCTCATGGAGGTGGAACAATTATTAACCTTATACAACAATAAATTTCCCATTGTGTCGATGAAAGACTTTTTTATTTATGACCACCAGTAAGCTTCTAGAATATTTTACTGTTATGCAGCTAGTATCAACCGTACGAGGTGTGGCTAGAAAAAAACCGGACTAGTACTGGTGAAACAATAAAACGAATGCAATAAGGCTGAAAGTCGCGTGGCCTGTCACGTGACTCTCGCTCCGCCTACTGCTCGAGTTTCATCTGCCTCCTGCACTCAGTCTGCCCGTGGCGTCTCTTTTAAGTAGTTGACGTTTTGTCTGTGCGTCGGAAAATGTTGAGTGTACAGAAAGAACAGCGTGTTAACATCAAATTTTGTTTCAAACTAGGAAAATCTGCAAGTGAAACGTTTGTAATGTTACAACAAGTGTACGGCGATGATTGTTTATCGCGAACACAAGTGTTTGAGTGGTTTAAACGATTTAAAGATGGCCGCGAAGACACCAGTGATGACACTCGCACTGGCAGACCATTGTCAGCAAAAACTGATGCAAACATTGAAAAAATCGGTAAACTTGTTCGACAAGATCGCCGTTTAACAATCAGAGCAGTGTCTGAGTTAACAGGAGTTGACAAGGAAAGTGTTTGTGGAGAAAAAAGTCATGGATCCTTCACCAAGACATTGCCCCAGCTCACAGTGCGTTGTCAGTGAAGACGTTTTTGGCAAAACACAACATTCCCATCTTAGATCATCCACCCTACTCACCTGATTTGGCCCCCTGTGACTTTTTTCTCTTCCCTAAAGTCAAGTCAGCTTTGAGAGGAACTAGATTTGAGACTGTTGAAGCAGTAAAAGAAAAAGCGACGGAAGTAATGTATGGACTTACCGAAAATGATCTGCAGCATTGCTATGAACAGTGGAAAATTCGTATGGAGCGGTGTAGAGACCGAGGAGGAGAGTACATTGAAGGAGATAACATGAAATGGTAAATAATTGTAAATAAATGTTTTTTTCCAGCATCAGTCCGGTTTTTTTCTAGCCGCACCTCGTATACCATAGGCCATGGGGTACGTCACATGTCACAATAGTAAATATATTTCGAATATATTTATAGCTTTGAATGTAAACAGATATAAAGATATTTTGAAACTACAAACTTATGATGCACACCACTTTAAAATTTTAAAATCCGCCATACGATACCATACTGTCGAAACTCGTTCAAAAACGATAAAAGTGTTTAGTAGTTTTGTTATTTCTTTCATAAAAGTTCTGGGGCATAACTTAACAAGGTATTGATGAATGTCTCGTGGCTGTTACCAAAGGTTTTAATATAAATACAGAAATCAGCAACCAGTGACTTTTTTGAAACAGTTATTTATTCCATAAGCTGCTTTTTGAACCTCTTCAGGGCCATCTTCAGACGGTGCACATGAGGTTACATGACTGGGTGCCGGCTCTGTGACAAGAAGATGGAATGTGCTTTAATTCTCCACCATGAGTAATGTCTATATGGCGATTTTGTACTTACTGCGACATTTTAGGCTTTTTAAAATTAATATCTATCTACCAGCTTCCATTGTGATGGACGGTTGGTAACACATCAGACACTTTTCACGGGACTTGTATGTATATACACTGTAGTTACGAAACATTGCTGTACAACTGTTGCTTGTAACAAAGGTCCTCGTACGAAGATATAACATAAGCCTACTCTCCAGAATGAGATTTTCACTCTGCAGCGGAGTGTGCGCTGATATGAAACTTCCTGGCAGTTTAAAACTGTGTGCCCGACCGAGACTCGAACTCGGGACCTTTGCCTCTTGATGGTAGAGCACTTGCCCGCTAAAGGCAAAGGTCCCGAGTTCTAGTCTCGGTCGGGCACACAGTTTTAATCTGCCAGGAAGTTTCATATCAGCGCACACTCCGCTGCAGAGTGAAAATCTCATTCTGGAAACGTCCCCCAGCCTGTAGCTAAGCCATGTCTCCGCAATATCCTTTCTTTCAGGAGTGCTAGTTCCGCAAGGTTCGCAGGAGAGCTCCTGTAAAGTTTGGAAGGTAGGAGACGAGGTACTGGCAGAAGTAAAGCTGTGAGTACCGGGCGTGAGTCGTGCTTGGGTACCGCAGTTCGTAGAGCACTTGCCCGCGAAAGGCAGAGGTCCCGAGTCCGAGTCTCGGTCGGGCACACAGTTTTAATCTGCCAGGAAGTTTCATATCAGCGCACACTCCGCTGCAGAGTGAAAATCTCATTCTGGAAACGTCCCCCAGGCTGTGGCTAAGCCATGTCTCCGCAGTATCCTTTCTTTTTGCCGGCCGCGGTGGTCTAGCGGTTCTAGGCGCTCAGTCCGGAGCCGCGCGACTGCTACGGTCGCAGGTTCGAATCCTGCCTCGGGCATGGATGTGTGTGATGTCCTTAGGTTAGTTAGGTTTAAGTAGTTCTAAGTTCTAGGGGACTGATGACCATAGATGTTAAGTCCCATAGTGCTCAGAGCCATTTGAACCATTTTTTTATCCTTTCTTTCAGGAGTGCTAGTTCTGCAAGGTTCGCAGGAGAGCTTCTGTAAAGTTTGGAAGGTAGGAGACGAGGTACTGTCAGAAGTAAAGCTGTGAGTACCGGGCGTGAGTCGTGCTTGGGTACCGCAGTTCGTAGAGCACTTGCCCGCGAAAGGCAAAGGTCCCGAGTTCGAGTCTCGGTCGAGCACACAGTTTTAATCTGCCAGGAAGTTTCATATCAGCGCACACTCCGCTGCAGAGTGAAAATCTCATTCTGGAAACATCCCCCAGGCTGTGGCTAAGCCATGTCTCCGCAATATCCTTTCTTTCAGGAGTGCTAGTTCTGCATGGTTCGCAGGAGAGCTTCTGTAAAGTATGCAAGGTAGGAGACGAGGTACTGGCAGAAGTAAAGCTGTGAGTACCGGGCGTGAGTCGTGCTTCAGTAGCTCAGATGGTAGAGCACTTGCCCGCGAAAGGCAAAGGTCCCGAGTTCGAGTCTCGGTCGGGCACACAGTTTTAATCTGCCAGGAAGTTTCATAAGCCTACTCTGTTCGAAGACGTTACTAATTTTTGTCTGCATGTAAGAGGGTTATTAGGAAAGTAAGGAACCATCGGTCGCGAAATGGAAACCACAGTGAAAATCCGATGAAGTTTTGGACAGGTGTGTTAGGCAGTGTCTCTAGTATGTCCGTCGATCGTGTTACGTCGTTCTTTTTAGTTCTGAGCACACAGGGAGCACATATAGATACCTAGAACGATAGTGTCTCCCTCCAAGTACGAGAGCCTGGTGAACAACTTCGCCTGAAGCTATGCAGCCCACATTACATGTCGTGTGTTTTCTTCTTCAAGACAATTCTCAGACGCATTCTGCAGGGGCAATGAAGACGCTCCTGCATCGTTTTCAATTGGAAATGTTTGATTACCCACAATACAGCCCGTAATTGTCTCCCTCTCCGTTTCATCTCTGCTCACATGAACCGCTGGTTATGAGGACAACATTTTTGCACAGACAACGAGCTGTAGACCATCGTAGAGCACTGGCAGAAAACACTGGCGGCGGTCTTCTATAACGAGGGTATTGAAAAGTTGGTACAACGCTATGACAAACGTCTAAGTCGGATCGGCGACTATGGAGATAAGTAGCTGGAAGGTGTAACTAACTGTTGCAAATAAAACAGTTGTGATTTTTACTGTGGTTTCCATTTCGCGACCTATCGCTCCTTACTTCCCGAATAGCCCTCGTAACAAAGTATGGGCAAATACTTTAATCAAAATTGGCGTTAAAATGAATGCCCTGAAAGAAAATAATTTAAAATTATAGTATTTGTAGAGATTTGTAGCTGCTTGTGTGACGATTTAAGAACAACAAGAACAAAACTTGAAATGAACTGCTTTTCTGTTTGTGTTCTTACATTAGATTTTCTGGAATATGAGTAAAAGCAGATTTCGTTTATTGCAGCTGAAGGTAAAGTGCATATAAATAGTGATTTATTTCAACAGTAGAAGGCTAATATGGATTTATTCTGTGGTAGGATGTTTACGTTGACACGTATGTAATTAGGATGTAAAGAGAGCGATAGAGAGGGGACAGTGGGGGAGGCGGGTTTGTGGTGGGTATATTGGTTGACTGATTAGCTGGTTTGAAATGCTGAGCATTTGTCACAGAGCCAGCACCCAGCACTACGCTTTGGAATAGTCGTGTAACCTCCGGTGTACTATCTGAAGATGAGCCTGAAAAGGCTCGAAAACTTTTTTATGGAATAAACAACTATTTCACAAAAGTGACTGGTAGCAGTTTTCTGTATTTATGTCGAACAGACAAAACAAACTGCCAAACGATTTACAAAAGATATCGGTATGGTATGAAAATTGGCAGTGAACTCTAAGTTATTAAATGTGTGAGATCATCCACACGAGTGCTAAACGGAATCCATTAAACTTCGGTTGCAGGACAAATCAATCAAATCTAAACGCCAAAAATTCAACTAATTGTCTTGGAATTACAGTACGAACAACTTAAAATGTTGTGGCTATGGCGAACAAACAATGCGTTTCATCGGCGGAACACTTAGAAGATGCAATATATCTACTAAAGAGACTTTCTACACTACGCTTGTCCGTCATCTTTTGGACTACTGCTGCGCGATGTGCGATCCTTACGACATATAGGGTTAACGGAACACTTCGAGAAATTTCAAAGAAAGGCAGCACGTATTATCGAGAAATAGGGGAGATACTGTGACGGACATGATGCTGGATTTGGGGTGGACATAATTAAAATAATGGTGTTTCTCGTTATGGCGAGATCTTCTCACGAAATTTCAATCACCCCTTTGTCCCTCAAATGTGAAAACATTTTATAGGCATTTTATTATATAGGCATAAACGATCGTCCTAATAAAATAAGGGAAATCAGAAGTCGCGCTGAAAGGTATACTTGTTTGTTTTTTCCCCACGTTGTTCGAGAGTCGAACAATAGAGAATTATTGTGAAGATGGTTCGATGAGTCCCTGCCAGGTACTTAAGTGTGATTTGCAGAGTATTCATGTTCACGTAGACAAGGGCTTAACAACTGGCCGGTTTTGAGCGCGAGTACTCGCGTGTGCTCAGGCACGTGCTCGCGAGCAGCTGCAAGGTCGTGGATTAGGGAGGGAGGGGAGGGAGGGGAAATGCGCGCGCACGTTTGAATAGGGCTGCAGCGTGCCTATTGAATTCGCGCAGACTGTGTAACGTTTACAGTACTACGATCAGCTCTTAACAGTCACTTCGCTGGTTAAGAATCATGTGAAGTCGCCGTTGTGTAACCCCAACCATGCTTTCGCAGTTCAACCCCCATTGGGAGGAATTGTATCTGTTTACTGAAAAAGATGGTGTTGCAAAATGTTTAGTATGTCACAAAACGCTGAATTCTTTTACGAAATTTAATTTGCAGCGACATTATATGTCGTACCACGCGAAAGACTACGGACGTGGGAAAAGTGATTGACCAGATCGTGCACAGTAAGTTATTAAACTTAAAAGGAAGCTATCCGAAGAAGATCTGGACGACGAAGAAAAATCAACTGAGGCAGCTCTCAGAGTGGGTTACAAAATTGCTTTGCTTTTAGCAAAATCCCTGCGCCCCTAAACTGATGGCGATTTAATAAAGTTTGGAATGTAGGAGACGAGATGCTGGCAGAAGTAAAGCTGTGAGGACCGGGCGTGAGTCGTGCTTCGGTAGCTCAGATGGTAGAGCACTTGCCCACGGGAGGCAAAGGTCCCGAGTTCGAGTCTCGGTCGGGCACACAGTTTTAATCTGCCAGGAAGTTTCATATCAGCGCACACTCCGCTGCAGAGTGAAAATCTCATTCTGGAAACATCCCCCAGGCTGTGGCTAAGCCATGTCTCCGCAGTATCCTTTCTTTCAGGAGTGCTAGTTCTGCAAGGTCGCAGGAGAGCTTCTGTAAAGTTTGAAATGTAGGAGACGAGATACTGGCAGAAGTAAAGGTGTGAGGACCGTGCGTGAGTCGTACTTCGGTAGCTCAGATGGTAGAGCACTTGCCCGCGAAAGGCAAAGGTCCCGAGTTCGAGTCTCGGTCGGGCACACAGTTTTAATCTGCCAGGAAGTTTAATAAAAGAATGTTTGGTAGTTGCAGCGGAACGTTTGTGTCCATCTCAAGTTGAACAGTTTCGGATTGTGCCATTATCTAACATGTCCATTATGCGTCGCATACAGGACATGACAGACGACGTCCAGAGCCAGCTTGCTAATATCTGTAAAGATTTTATGGCGTATTCTGCAGCTCTGGACGAAAGTGTTGATATCACTGGAACAGCGCAGCTTGCCATATTTATTAGAGGTGTTAATAGGGATCTTCAGGTGAGGGAGGAGCTCCTCGATGTAGTAGCCATGAAGAACACTACAACCGGAGGTGATATTTTAAGTACTGTTGAAGAAAGTGTTGAAAATATAGGATTGTCGTGGAATTCTTTAGTTTCAGTGTCTACAGATGGTAGAGGCATACACTAAGCTAATAAAATTATGTGGCACGTGTACATTCTCCTTTATTTGTTTCATTTGTCGCAGTAATAATTCGTGAGTGATATCCCTGCAGGTGGCAGCGGATTTACATTGACTGGCGGCAGCTGTTGTGTGCCCCACGTGACTCTCCCCACTCTCCGCTCTGGTCCGGTAGTGTGGGTAGCGTGCTCGCGATGCTCCGTGCTCGCGCCTTGCTGTTCACAGCTTGCTCCGCGAGCACGTATGTTGTGAAGCCCTGATGTAGACGTTCTTAAACATCCGTAAGGGATAAGATCAAAGAATTTTTAATTATTGTTAGTGAGAGACAAAGGGAACACTGGGAGATCCTCTCTTTCTAAGGATGTTGAGTGGTGTCTTCAGTAGTTACCAGAGGAGTGGGTATCCTAGGGAGTTTCTTAAATGTGCAACATCCCAATCGTATTTCTGTGTACTATGATACAGGATTTGGGCTGGACATCGTTAAAAGAAAGGCGTTTTTCTTTGCGACGGAATATTCTCACAAAATTCCAATCACCAACTTTCTCCTCCGAATGCGAAAATATTTTGTTGACAACGACCTACATAGGGAGGAACGATCACCACGATAAAATAAGAGAGATCAGAGGCCGTACGGAAGGATATAGGTGTTCATTCTTTCCGCGCGCTATACGGGATTAGAATAATAGAGAATTGTAAAGATGGTTGTATGAAACCTCTGCCAGGCACTTAAGTGTGACTTGCAGAGTATCCAGTAGATGTAGATGTAGATGTAGTTACAATCGGACGCGCCCTGGAGTTGGAGGAAAGACACCAGCCGGGAGCTTTATAGCAGACGTCATTCAGTAACGGGACACAGTCCCAGGACCATCACGGCACAGGAGAAAGGAGAGGCGTCAAGCTTGGCTGAGGCCTGGAGCCAGCAAACGAATCCCTCTTGGCCGACCCTTTCGTCAGTGAGCACGCGATTCCTCCCCCGCTCGCCTCAATGGCTATTCGACGCCGCGCCTCTAGACTCCGTAGTCTGTCACCTTTTTACCGGAACAAACAGCTTTTATGCTGGGGAGATTACTCGGGACGCAGGCCACAACAGCTACTGCAGAAATACTGGAAGTGACAAAATTAAACATGAAAAAACCTGAAATTAATAATAAAATCTCCAGATAGCCTTAGACTGGCGGCGGCCTACACAGCTTCCATTCATGTCAGCAGGTGGTGCGTGCTGAAGAGTTGATGTGACATTTGTGGTGGCTGGCGTCGGAAGGCAGCATTTTTCCCAGTGGAGCCCCATGTGTGTCTCCCGGCTGCGGCTGTGTTCCTGAGCAGACCTCTGGTATGAGTGGCAGTAACGCCCAGAACTCTGCCTAGCCCACCACTGACGTTTCTCGTCTGGGGTATCACGGTGTAATCCGCATTAGAACCATCTCTCTCTCGGCATTTAGCAAAGATTTCTGTGGGTGCGATTGCTTCTCTCCAGTCGGATCATCTTACAACTTATATAACCGTCGCATAGCGCACTCATTTCCCACAGTAAAATGGAAATGAGCATACAGCATTGTGGGCCGGGAGTCCCCCATTGGAGGAGTTCGGCCGCCGAGGGCAAGTACTTATTGCATTCGATGCCACGTTGGGTGACTTGCGCGTCGGAGATGGGGATGTAATGAGGAGGACAACACAACACCCAGTCCCTCAGTGGAGAAAATCTCCTGCCCCAGCCGGGAACCGAACCCGGGCCCCTTCACGTGGCATTCTGCCCCGCTGATCACTCAGCTAACGGCGACGGGCTCCGACAGTAAGAAGGGTATACACGCCCACCAAGAAATCTTTCTGTGGAAGCCATTCCTTCGTTTTTGCATGTTACATGCTGCCTTCAGATCCTTGGTTTGCTGTGACAGTACGACATATTCATCTCCGTTCGCTGAAAACGCCATCGTAACTGAAAATCTTCTCCTTTCCCCAGGTCATCCATTTGTTGTTGGACACATTTCGAATCTGTCCATGTCAGAACATACAACAAAAGCTGAGGGACGTAATGACACAGTAAATTCGAGGCCCTGAACAGTTAATTTTTCTTTCTCTTCTTTCTGATTTTATCAGTAATTTGTTTCGTAACATCTCAGTATATGCACGAATATGATGTAAAAAAATAAACAGTGCCACCTGTTAGTAACGATTGGAAATGTTCCAATTTTGGCACTGTCTGTGAAAAAATATAACTCACTTGTTATTTTTCAGTGCTACAGCTTAAAGCGCTTTGTACATGCACATCTACAGGACTACTCTGCAGTACACATTAAACTGCTTGACAGAAGGTTATTTGAACCACTCTCACTCTGTTTCTCTACCGTTCCACATACAGAAAACGGGAAAAACGACGCTTTGATCTTTCCATCTGCTATTTTATTACAAACAACATTTCTCCCTATGTATGTGGGCGTTAACAATTTATTTTCGTATTCGGAAGAGAAAGTTGGTGATTGAGATTTCGTGAAAACACATTTCCGCAACAAAAATGAGTACCACCAGTAGCCGCGTATCATACCCGTGACGCTCTCTCTCCTATTTCGTGATAATACAAAACGTTCTTACCTTCTCTGAACTTTTTCGATGTCCTGTGTCAATCTGACCATGAGATGAATACACTAAGCAGATTCAGAAAGATGTAGGTTGCAGTAGGTACTGGGAGATGAAGAAGCTTGCACAGGGTAGAATAGCCTGGAGAGCTGCATCAAACCAGTCTCAGGACTGAAGACCACAACAACAACAACTGTCAATCCTCCAGAAGACGACGAACGACGGTAGTGTTGACAGTCTATTTAGTGAACTATTTACTTCCGATGACTTTAGTAGACGCTAAATGACAGCATCTGCTGCAAACAATCTAAGAGCGCTACTCAGACTGTCTCCCAACTCGTTCATATAAATTAGAAACAGCAGGTGGTCTATATTTTACTCGATGACTTTCCTTTAGTTACTACGAGTGTGACATATCTGACAGGAAATGACGCACCCAGTCGCATAACTGTGACAGTACTCCTATACGCACGCAGTCTGATCAGAAGCCGGTTGTGAAGGAAGGTGTCAAAAGCCTTCTGGAGATGTAGAAATATGGAATCAATTTGTGATCCCCTGTCGATAGCTCTCATTATTTCGTGGGGATAAAGAGCTACTTGTGTTTCATAAGAATGATATTTTCTGATCCGTTTTGACTATGTGTCAACAAATTATTTTCTTTAAGGCAATTCAAAGTGTTCGAACGCCGAAAATGCTACAAAATTCTACTGCAATACGAAATCAGTGATAGGGGTCTGTAATTCAATAGGGTATTTCCACTTTATTTCTAGTGTATTGATATGACTTGTGCAGCTTTCTAATACTTATAAAGGAACATTCTCAAACGTCAATAAACAATATCGATGAAACTTGGCGATTGTGTAAAGAAGGAAAAATGTCGCAGAACGTATTCTTTTGTTTGCATTCAGTTTCACTTGTAAAGGGTGAAACGCACACCGAAAGATAATTTGGCATTTCATGTTTAGAGGGAATATCTTCGAAACGATGATACATAAAGAATGTTTTTCGTTTAAAAGTTGATATGAAATTAATGTTCTAGAAAACAGTACAACTAATTTTCGTAATAATTTGAAATTTTGCATAATACCCCACCATCATTAAATAATTTTGAAAGATGAAAATTTTACTACAGAATAAATTAAAAAAGACTTCAAGCTACATACATCCCTGTGTTATAAAACTGGTTTCTGAAATACGATTTTTGGAAAATAAGCTGTATACAGTGTGCTTGCCGCGGGGCGGGGTGATCTGTCATTATCCTTTAAAGACTCAGGTTACCTACCTGGGTAGGTTTAAGATTGTTGCCCCTCCGCTCTGTGATGATAGATACTGGTTTAGCTGATAAAAGAAGCGTTGACGGAAATTCGACTAAATACTTACCATGCAAAGTCCACATAACTCCAGTTCTTGAGCAGTAGCTGAAAGTTAGTTAAACTATCGAGCTTTCGGGATTCTTGCATGACTAGTTTGAAAAAATGCTCAAAGTTCCTTTAAGTTAGTTTACTGTCTTTAAAGCACGGAAAAAACTCTATCAAGTCCGTATTTAATATCCCGACATAAATTATGTAATGTTACTGACAGTGTCTGTTACAAGCTCACACCCGAATGCAGCCAGAAGATGTTTAGTTTGGCCAGATCTTTCGAACGTCTTACACAGTCACGCACCAACGACTGCTTTCAAGTTAACACAGTCAGTCTTTCGGTAGTCTTCTTGTAAAGAACTGCGAGCCACAATGTCTCGTAATCTGCACAAAACAAACCATGCGGAGTTTATGTACGACGTTAAACGTTCGTAAGCGAATATCTCTTAAAATAAACCACCCACAAAGCTCAAGCCGGCTGGTGTGGCCGAGCGGTTCTAGGCGCTTCAGTCTAGAACCGCGCAACCGCTACGGTCGCAGGTTCGACTCCTGCCTCGGGTATGGATGTGTGTGATGTTCTTAGGTTAGTTAGGTTTAAGTACTTCTATGTTCTAGGGGACTGATGACCTCAGATGTGAAGTCCCATAGTTCAGAGCCATTTGAACAAAGCTCAGACTTTCACAAAATGATCAATACTGTAGTCGCTTTTTGTCAACAACACGAGTACCGATCAAACACGCAAATTCCTTATTTTGGTACAAATTTGATCGGCGCAGTTTAGCGTAGGTGATTACCAGAAGCCGCCTTCCAAGCGACTATCTTCATTCGAAGATCGGAGACACAAAGCCCTATGGAAACGCCCAGGAAATGTTGAATACCTATTGGTTAGTATGTTAAGCAGCTAATCAGATCATCTCGAACACTTCTGTACTCACGGTATTACTAACGACAGTTAATCAGGTTACCACACGCAATTTAGACTAGAAGTCTACATAAATTTTAATGAAAACAAAATACAAATTCTTTCCATAAAATAAATTAGTAACAAACTTAATACTCAGTGCCCCTTCTGGCCGCCTTTTACAAAATCAAGCTCACTCGCACATACATCATAAACTCCCCTATTGTACAAAAACTTTCTCACACTTACATTTCCATAGTTTTATTAAAATATCACATTATCACTTAATGTATGTCATCCATTCACTCCGTCAGGCTCTCCAAAACTCTCACACAATCAAAACAGGATGAAATAATAATTTTCCAAAATACTTTTAACTACATCAGAAGTCTGTGTTGATGAAACTAAAGAAAATTCCAGAAAATTAGATTATATGAACCTATCCCCTTCATAGTAGTTTCAGTTGATACTGTAGATGAGCAAGATACAGTCCCTAACTCAGTTTCACAATGCCAGAACGGTTATTATGCGTTTTAGCTAAAAATTTATAACCCCAAAAGTATTGAAGTTATTGATTTGAAATTTTAACAGTGCGGTTGCGTTGTCCATAGGATTTGGTATAATAAGTATGACGAAGATCGATCAATATTTAATACTACTTTTTCATATTCATGGACGGTGTGTGTAACGTATTGCACACAGCGTTAGGCAAGTACATGAGTCGCTGGGCCCAGTAGCCAGCTTCAGCTATGCCAGCATGAGAACCAAAATCTGTTCTCCTCCCGGCTCCACTGACGGCTACACTTTCAATGCAAGATGACAATTCATAATAATTTGCTGTGTTACAAGCTGTCAGAGTATTTCCAACACACCTAATTAAAAACAAAATTTTTGTAATCATTATCAGCGACCTTATATAAATATGATAAATAAAAAAACAGGTCGATCGCAAATTTCTTTTAATTTGAGTGACCGGTTTCAATCCTTAAGGATCGGCTTCAGACTCTGAAATGACATGCGTACAGATAGAGTGATCCTTACAGTATCGTATATACACTGTAATACAGTACAAACTACATATACCCAGAACAGTAGGTGGATTTCCATGGAGCAAGCTGCGCCGACCCACGACGCTGAACTGACTGCTAAATGGATAGGCAGGGAGTGGTCTTAAATAGCACTAACCCCGCTCACCCTTCTGTGAATGGCATCAGTGCTAACCAGTATAGTGTGTAGTATTAGCATAAAGTGTATTACAGAAGTCTATATTACTAAGGTCTGAATTAAAGTTATATTTAAAATACATCGTAAAGTTGCTATGAAATAGCTATTCGTCAGAAAATATAAACTGTAGTAAATAATTAGCTTAAAATAAACTAGTGTAGGCTTCCCCTTTATTATCCGTTCCTTAAAATACATGCTGTTGGCAAAGAAATACGAAATAGCTGTCAAAGGTTGCTATAGCGATAGAGAGAAGCTACTAGCAGAGATAATCTGTATAGACGTTGAGGGTTGCCGTAGAAACGGCGTCCTCTATCGATACGACATTATGAAAAGCTGGCACAGAATGCTTTACGACAGCAAAGACGATCTGTATAGACATTAAGGGTTGCCGTAAAGACGGCGCTCTCTATCGATGTGAGACGTCAAAAGTAAACAGAAAATATAGTGGTGAATACAATAGTCGCTAAAGATTATTCATATTAATATGAATGGCAGAATAGCGAAACATGGGGCGTTAGTCAACAAGCAATCTTGCCTAATATGTAGGAAGGAAACAGATACAAAGGGCAGCATAAGGTTTTAGATATACAGAGATCCGTTACATCTCGTGTTAAACACAAAATGGTTCTACATTCATGTAATAGATAATATTATGTGAAGTAATGGTGATGAGGAAATAACGCATGTAAAATTAATGGATACAAACTCTGTTAAAAGGAGAAATAATCCATGCAATATTAAAAGATACAAAATCCGTTAAAAGGTCTCCTTTGTATCCTTTAATGTTGCATGGGTTGTTACCTCATTACCATTACTTTACATAATATTATCTATTACATGTATTTATAACCATTTCGTGTTCAACACGAGATGTAATGGATTTCTGTGTGCTGCCCTTTGTATCTATGTTTCCTTCCTACATATTAGGCAAGACTGCTTGTTAACTAACGCCCGGTGTTTCGCTATTCTCCTATTCATATTAATATGAATAATCTTTAATGACTATTGTATTCACTACTATATTTTCTATTTATTTTTGACGTCTCACATCGATAGAGGGCGCCGTCTTTACGGCAACCCTTAACGTCTAAATAGATCGTCTTTGCTGTCGTTACAGCATTCTCTGCCACCTTTTCAGAATGTCGTATCGATAGAGGACGTCGTTTGTACAGCAACCCTCAATGTCTACTATATGGAACTAAATTCAAATTTAATCCACCACTATTATGAGCTTTAGGATTTATTTTTCTATTCACAATTGGTGGACTAACAGGATTAGTATTAGCAAATTCATCACTTGACATCGTATTACATATCTTTGCTAGTAGCTTCTCTCTATCGCTATAGAAACCTTTGACAGCTATTCCGTATATCTTTGCCAACAGCATGTACTTTACGGAACGGATAACAAAGGGCAGCCTAGACTAGTTTATTTTAAGCTAATTATTTACTACAGGTTATATTTTCTGACGAATAGCTATTTCATAGCAACTTTACGATGTATTTTAACTATAACTTTCCTTGAAATCTTAATAATATAGACTATTGTAATACGTTTTATGCTAATAGTACACACTATTCTTCTGATTCGTTAGCACTGATGTCATACACAGATGGGTGAGCACGATTAGTACTACTTAAGACCACTCCCTGCCTATCCATTTAGCAATCAGTTCAGCGTCGGGGGTCGGCGCAGCTTGCTCCATGGAAATCCACCTGCCGTTCTGGGTATATGTAGTTTGTACTGTATTACAGTGTATATACGATACTGTAAGGATCCCTCTATCTGTACGCATGTTATTTCAGAGTCTGAAGATGATCCTTTAAGGATTGAAACCGGTCACTCCGATTAAAAGAAATTTGCTGTCAAGAGTGTTTTTCTATTTATCGCACCTAATTAAAATATCTAAAGATTCATCATTAGTCTTATAATGTATTTTATTTGAATTTGTTTTATGTTTTAAATTGTAATTTTAAGTTTTACATTCAATTTTTTGTTTTTTATTTTACTGTTTCATTTATTTTGTTAATTGAAAATAGTAACTCATTATTGTATAGAAAGTAATTACAATCTGTAAAGAAATGTTTAAAACAACGATTTTTACACCATGGACACTAAATGAACGAAATTTATTCGCGTTTATATGCACGGCGTACAAGACAATACAAAACTTCACTTAAGACTTCCGGGCTGAGAGGCCGTGTTCGATGTATAAAATTGCTTTCTAAAGTTTCGTCTTCAACTGCGGGTAACTTCTTCCGAGGTAAAACAGCTACTGCCACTAAGCTTGAGGTAATCTCGCATTTATAGAGTGCATAGAAGGCACCACCATATCTCACGTGATGCCGACTGTGTGACTACTTCTGAATGGCGTCGTCATTCTCTATTAAAACATTCTGTTGGCGCAAAGTCGACATTCACATTTTATCTCACTTCAAATCATCTTCTTTTCTGTTAAAATTGCTATGATGTTTATGAATCTCTGTGCTTTTCTCTACATGCGTGCATGATAATGCGATGTCCTTGCTAAAATGCTAGTGTCACTGAATTGCATTTCGTGGTTTCCATCTCGGATACTTGTCCTGATGCGGCCAATTTTTTCGGTATGTCAGATACGACAGTTCCTTTTGTGTTCGGCTATGCGGGTGCTGACACTACCTTTCGTAGTTACAGTATACACTTGTCCGCAACTTCACGGGGTTTTATATACCCCAGCTGTTGCTAGAGGGTACCGTGCATCGTTTTACTTTCTCAAATCTTCATAAACCCTCTTGATGGGTCTAAAGATCGTTTCGACCCCCCATACTTGGCCAAAAGTTTCCCGATGAGGTCCGTGATTTCATTAAAGACCGCGAGAAAAATTTTGCAGATGGCGGCCGTCGTTGCTCAATACTTACGAAATCTTCTCGTCTTTGACGGAGTGCTCGGTCAATCTCCTTACTTGAAGGCCGGCCGCAAGTGATTTAATACACCCTGCAAATAAAAGGGCCTCGCAGATTTTGTTGGTTCTGTCCCCCAAGGTTTTAATGGCACCTCTTTCTTGTCTAGGATGATGATTTGATTCTTTGTGGGGGGTCGTGGATCACTGTGTGTGTCCTTTCTGTATACCTTACGGCCCAGAGTCCTTTACACACGTTTAATTACAGAAAGGCCAAAAAAAAAAAAAAAACTGAGATGATCATAGCTGTCTTTCTCCATCGTAAATCGTATTTTTGGGTTAATACGACCGAGGTACAACAAGAAGACACCCGGCTCCTCTTCACCGTGAGTCCATACTACAAAGGTATCGTCCACACAGAGGTGTAATATAAAACAAAATACAGCAAGATTTTAACTTTTCACGATCTGTCCTCTACGTACGCTGATTTGTCACAGGCACATGTCAGATGAGGTAAGCCTTGGTGAAGAGATTTGATTATGTGCTAGTGACTACAGTTTGATTGTATAGCTAATGAAGTGGAGATTGATATCAGAACTAGATCTGAAAATCTTCTCATAAAGTTCTGCCAACAACGAAAGCCATATAAGGGTTCACCAGACGTTTCTTGTTCTCTGGTACGACGGTCAAAACGTTTTTCTTTTTTTTTTTTGTCCAGACTAACCACTCACCTTTTCGTACTGTCAAAAGAAATTAATGCTGAGTTTGGGCCGAGAATTCGAGAATCTCTTTTTGAAGTGCCTACTATCCTTGTGACAGTATCGAAATATTGGTACACAAATGTCTGACCTGGTCAAAAGATATCTGAAAGATGTTTTCTTCCCATTGAGGGAGAAACATCTTTATTACTGTCACATTCTTGTGGTGGTCAGTGTGAAAGAACCGTTTAGAGCATCGTACCTGAGGACAAGGAACTTGTTCATCAGGAGATCCCAAAGGTCTCCACGGTACAGGTACAGCAGTTGGACGTCCACAGCTTTCGATGTTGGAAGAACTTTGTGAAAAGACTTTCAGGTCTATTTCTTTTGAATGATTATAATGTCAGTCTCCATTTGAGAAAGAATATAATTGAGTTGCAGTCATTAGTACATAATCAATTCTCTTCGCCCAGGCTTACCAATGTACTGAAATATGCCTGATACAAATCAGGATACGTAGAGAGTAAACCGTGACAATTTGAAATCTCGCTAAATTTTGCTTTATATTGTCTTCCCCGTCATATATATTACGTGAAGGAATTTCGTTTATTTTATGTTCACAGTGTAAAAACAAACTTTATAAATTAAGATCTTCTTTACAGATTATCATTATTGCAAATATTTTCTGTCGTAATAATGAGTTACTGATCATTTTCAGTTAACAAAATATACGTATGTGTAAAGCTAAAATAAGAAAACAAAACAAAAAAGAATGTAAAACTGAAAATAAGAATTATAACATAAAGCAACTACAAGCAAACTAAATTATTAAAATAACAATGAACATTTAGATATTTTAATTTAATTAGGTATGTTGAAAATACACTGGCAGCACACTGTATACAGCTTATTTTTCCAAAAAATGTTATTTTAGAAACCAGCTTTATTGCACAGGGAGGTGTGTGGCTTGAAAGCGTATTTAATTTATGTTGTAATAAAAGTTTTCATTTTTCAAAATTAATTAATGGTAGTGGGGCATCCAACAAAATTCCAAATTATTACAAAAATTCATTATACAGTTTTCAAAAACATTAATTACACATCAAATTTTATATGAAAAACATTTTTTCTACATCATCGTTTCGAAGATATTTCGTCTAAACGTAAAATTCCAGATTCTGTTTCGGGGGTTATGTTTTACCACTTAAAAGTGAAACAGAACGCTAACAAAAATATCTACTGCACTTCCCACACCCGCCCAATTTCATAAAGAATTTTTATTAACACTTATGAATGTTCCCTGGTCAGATTTGGATCTTTCGACGGGCGAGCGATTGTACAGGCATGTAATTGCTAAGTATGCAGCTGTTATACGGGTATACTCTGAAAGGAACGTAACTGGTATACAATGAGGAGCTGAAGACTTGCCTTTATTAAGTGATTTACGTTGCTTCACTACACCGAGGGTATCTACTCGTATTTCTGATTTCTGAGTTACTTCTGTTGTCAGCTGGCCTTGATACGAGTTCTGTAATATTACTTTGTATTCTTTGGTAAAGGAATTTCGGAAAATCGCATTTAGTAACCCCGTTTTAGTTGCATTGTCATCGGTAACATTACCATTGCCATCTCGGCGTCTTGCCATTGGTGTACTTAACACACGACCACTGTGTCTTCGGATCTTGGAGACTTTACTTGTTTTAAATCTGGCATGCTCCTTTTTTTTCTGCAACAGTATTTTGACCCGATTCGTGTTCCGTCTCTTATTAATTTATTTGCCTTAAATCTCTTAGGTGCTGTGGATGCTATATCCTAGTATTTAATCCACATCTTTTCTACGTTAACACAGTTCGGAATCAATGGAGACCGTCTCTTAGGAAAGCGTCAAACGCATTTTTATCTGCTTTTGCTAATACACTCCTGGAAATTGAAATAAGAACACCGTGAATTCATTGTCCCAGGAAGGGGAAACTTTATTGACACATTCCTGGGGTCAGATACATCACATGATCACACTGACAGAACCACAGGCACATAGACACAGGCAACAGAGCATGCACAATGTCGGCACTAGTACAGTGTATATCCACCTTTCGCAGCAATGCAGGCTGCTATTCTCCCATGGAGACGATCGTACAGATGCTGGATGTAGTCCTGTGGAACGGCTTGCCATGCCATTTCCACCTGGCGCCTCAGTTGGACCAGCGTTCGTGCTGGACGTGCAGACCGCGTGAGACGACGCTTCATCCAGTCCCAAACATGCTCAATGGGGGACAGATCCGGAGATCTTGCTGGCCAGGGTAGTTGACTTACACCTTCTAGAGCACGTTGGGTGGCACGGGATACATGCGGACGTGCATTGTCCTGTTGGAACAGCAAGTTCCCTTGCCGGTCTAGGAATGGTAGAACGATGGGTTCGATGACGGTTTGGATGTACCGTGCACTATTCAGTGTCCCCTCGACGATCACCAGTGGTGTACGGCCAGTGTAGGAGATCGCTCCCCACGCCATGATGCCGGGTGTTGGCCCTGTGTGCCTCGGTCGTATGCAGTCCTGATTGTGGCGCTCACCTGCACGGCGCCAAACACGCATACGACCATCATTGGCACCAAGGCAGAAGCGACTCTCATCGCTGAAGACGACACGTCTCCATTCGTCCCTCCATTCACGCCTGTCGCGACACCACTGGAGGCGGGCTGCACGATGTTGGGGCGTGAGCGGAAGACGGCCTAACGGTGTGCGGGACCGTAGCCCAGCTTCATGGAGACGGTTGCGAATGGTCCTCGCCGATACCCCAGGAGCAACAGTGTCCCTAATTTGCTGGGAAGTGGCGGTGCGGTCCCCTACGGCACTGCGTAGGATCCTACGGTCTTGGCGTGCATCCGTGCGTCGCTGCGGTCCGGTCCCAGGTCGACGGGCACGTGCACCTTCCGCCGACCACTGGCGACAACATCGATGTACTGTGGAGACCTCACGCCCCACGTGTTGAGCAATTCGGCGGTACGTCCACCCGGCCTCCCGCATGCCCACTATACGCCCTCGCTCAAAGTCCGTCAACTGCACATACGGTTCACGTCCACGCTGTCGCGGCATGCTACCAGTGTTAAAGCCTGCGATGGAGCTCCGTATGCCACGGCAAACTGGCTGACACTGACGGCGGCGGTGCACAAATGCTGCGCAGCTAGCGCCATTCGACGGCCAACACCGCGGTTCCTGGTGTGTCCGCTGTGCCGTGCGTGTGATCATTGCTTTTACAGCCCTCTCGCAGTGTCCGGAGCAAGTATGGTGGGTCTGACACACCGGTGTCAATGTGTTCTTTTTTCCATTTCCAGGAGTGTAGATATATTTTGCGTCAGTTTTGGTGGATTTTGATGTTATGGTATCTAGTGACGCTACATCATTGTGATCACAAAAATCCTTCGTGATACTCCCTATTTGATCAGGATTATTTGTCGCTAAGAGGTCAAATATGTCATCGCAAACATTTCACTTCGACTGGGCTCCTGAAGTGTTGCTCAAAATAAATTTCATAGACGACATTTAGTACAATTATGGTAAATATTGAAATAATATCCAAATAGTACAACGTATAGCATGAAAGACAATATTTATTTGCAAACAATTTGTTAACAAATGAGAGAGATACGGAGCTGCACTGTGTAGAGCGAAACATTATTTGTTATCGAGTGCAGAAGCAAACAGTCAGTGGCCAGCCAGAAGTGTGTGTGCTCTGCGAAACAATATGGACTGTAGTGAATTAACGTGATAAGTATTTAGAGAATTTTGTTTATTTATTTGTTTTTATTTTTATTCCACTTTTCATTTTCCACTCCAAGGCTGCTTAGATTCTGCCGTACATAGGATCTTTCCAGCCAGTACCAGGTGAAGTGGTGCTGGAAGGAGGATTCCTCTTAATACCTCGGAGTAGCAGCCACAAAATTACAATGGAGGTGGTGCGAGAAGGTAGAAGATGCCAGGCAGCTATTGAAAGTACGACACCTACTTTGGCATGCATACGTTCAGCAACACAGATGAATGGCTCAAGCTGCAGATATTTCTCGAACAATTTTAATTTGAAAAATAAACTGTGGTGGTTGTTTCAGAGTTTCAACCACTGTCTTAGTGATAATAATAAAATAATTATTGAAGCATTAAAAAGTGATTAAGAAAAATTATATCTGCATTGATATGATCCGGTAATTTCAATTAGCGCCACTTAATTAATGCTATATGAGAATAAAATTTGTTTTAAAGAATCATATTTTCGATACTAGGAATAGTCGCCTATGGTAGTTCTTAGTTTTTTTCTGAATATAATAAGTAGATTTGTTTAAAGAATTCTAAGCCTAGGAAGGCTTCACGCCTTTAATACAATTGTTTTATCATTTGTTTAAAGAATTTTGGAAGTAGGAAGGCTTCACGCCTTTTGTAAAGTTATTTGAACATTTGTTTGGAATACTCTAGTTGTAGGAAGGCTTCACGCCTTGTGTAAAGTTATTTGAACATTTGTTTAAAATATGTTAGTTGTAGGAAGGCTTCACGCCTTTCGTAAAGATATTTGAGCATTTGTTTGAAGTATACTAGTTATAGGGAGGCTTTATGCCTTTAATAAAGTTTTCTTGTATTTATTTGAAGAATACTAGGTGTGTGAAAGGCTTAACGCCTGTGTTTAAGAATTGTTGACTGTAAAGAAGCTACTTAATTGTTATTGAAGTTTGGTAAAGCATTTTGTTTAAAGGATATTATCTAAACGTATTTTCCTACTTTGAAGTAAGTTTGTTGTGTCAATTTGAAGAACATTAATGGTAGGAAGGCTTTACGCCTCAGAAACTTAATTAAAAGAATTTGTTTAAATAATATTATTGTGAAAAATCTTTAGATTTTAATGAGAAATGTTTACAGATTTACATGATGATTGTTCAATATAGATAAGTGTTGTTCTTGTGATGAGGTTTCTTGAGTTTGCTATTAGGTTAAAATATGATGTTATCCATAGATGGATTTTTAATGAAGGAATGGTAGAACCCCCCCATGAACCATGGACCTTGCCGTTGGTGGGGAGGCTTGCGTGCCTCAGCGATACAGATAGCCGTACCGTAGGTACAACCACAACGGAGGGGTATATGTTGAGAGGCCAGACAAACGTGTGGTTCCTGAAGAGGGGCAGCAGCCTTTTCAGTAGTTGCAAGGGCAACAGTCTGGATGATTCACTGATCTGGCCTTGTAACAATAGCCAAAACGGCCTTGCTGTGCTGGTACTGCGAACGGCTGAAAGCAAGGGGAAACTACGGCCGTAATTTTTCCCGAGGACATGCAGCTTTACTGTATGATTAAATGATGATAGCGTCCTCTTAGGTGAAATATTCCGGAGGTAAAATAGTCCCCCATTCGGATCTCCGGGCGGGGACTACTCAAGAGGACGTCGTTATCAGGAGAAAGAAAACTGGCGTTCTATGGATCGGAGCGTGGAACGTCAGGTCCCTTAATCGGGCAGGTAGGTTAGAAAATTTAAAAAAGGGAAATGGATAGGTTAAAGTTAGATATAGTGGGAATTAGTGAAGTTCGGTGGCAGGAGGAACAAGACTTCTGGTCAGGTGACTACAGGGTTATAAACACAAAGTCAAATAGGGGTAATGCAGGAGTAGGTTGAATAATGAATAGGAAAATAGGAACGCAGGTAAGCTACTACAAACAGTTTAGTGAACGCATTATTGTGGCCAAGATAGATACGAAGCCCACACCTACTACAGTAGTACAAGTTTATATGCCAACTAGCTCTGCAGATGACGAAGAAATTGAAGAAATGTATGACGAAATCAAAGAAATTATTCAGATAGTGAAGGGAGACGAAAATTTTATAGTGATGGGTGACTGGAATTCGGTAGCAGGAAAAGAGAGAGAAGGAAACGTAGTAGGTGAATATGGATTGGGGCTAAGAAATGAAAGAGGAAGCCGCTTGGTAGAATTTTGCACAGAGCACAACTTAATCATAGCTAACACTTGGTTCAAGAATCATGAAAGAAGGCTGTATACATGGAAGAACCCTGGAAATACTGACAGGTTTCAGATAGATTATATAATGTTAAGACAGAGATTTAGGAACCAGGTTTTAAATTAAGACATTTCCAGGGGCAGATGTGGACTCTGACCACAATCTATTGGTTATGAACTGTAGATTAAAACTGAAGAAACTGCAAAAAGGTGGGAATTTAAGGAGATGGGACCTGGATAAACTGACTAAACCAGAGGTTATACAGAGTTTTAGGGAGAGCATAATGGAACAATTGACAGGAATGGGGGAAAAAAATACAGTAGAAGAAGAATGGGTAGCTTTGAGGGATGAAGTAGTGAAGGCAGCAGAGGATCAAGTAGGTAAAAAGACGAGGGATAGTAGAAATCCTTGGGTAACAGAAGAAATATTGAATTTAATTGATGAAAGGAGAAAATATGAAAATGCAGTAAATGAAGCAGGCAAAAAGGAATACAAACGTTTCAAAAATGAGATCGACAGGAAGTGCAAAATGGCTAAGCAGGTATGTCTAGAGGACAAATGTAAGGATGTAGAGGCTTATCTCACTAGGGGTAAGATAGATACTGCCTACAGGAAAATTAAAGAGACCTTTGGAGATAAGAGAACCACTTGTATGAACATCAAGAGCTCAGATGGCAACCCAGTTCTAAGCAAAGAAGGGAAGGCAGAAAGGTGGAAGGAGTATATAGAGGGTCTATACAAGGGCGATGTACTTGAGGACAATATTATGGTAATGGAAGAGGATGTAGATGAAGATGAAATGGGAGATAAGATACTGCGTGAAGAGTTTGACAGAGCACTGAAAGACCTGAGTCGGAACAAGGCCCCCGGAGTAGACAACATTCCATTGGAACTACTGACGGCCTTTGGAGAGCCAGTCCTGACAAAACTCTACCATCTGGTGGGCAAGATGTATGAAACAGGCGAAATACCCTCAGACCTCAAGAAGAATATAATAATTCCAATCTCAAAGAAAGCAGGTGTTGACAGATGTGAGAATTACCGAACAATCAGTTTAATAAGCCACAGCTGCAAAATACTAACACGAATTCTTTACAGACGAATGGAAAAACTAGTAGAAGCCGACCTCGGGGAAGATCAGTTTGTATTCCGTAGAAATACTGGAACACCTGAGGCAATACTGACCTTACGACTTATCTTAGAAGAAAGATTAAGGAAAGGCAAACCTACGTTTCTAGCATTTGTAGACTTAGAGAAAGCTTTTGACAATGTTGACTGGAATACTCTCTTTCAAATTCTAAAGGTGAGAGGGGTAAAATACAGGGAGCGAAAGGCTATTTACAATTTGTACAGAAACAAGATGGCAGTTATAAGAGTCGAGGGACATGAAAGGGAAGCAGTGGTTGGGAAGGGAGTAAGACAGGGTTGTAGCCTCTCCCCGATGTTATTCAATCTGTATATTGAGCAAGCAGTAAAGGAAACAAAAGAAAAATTCGGAGTAGGTATTAAAATCCATGGAGAAGAAATAAAAACTTTGAGGTTTGCCGATGACATTGTAATTCTGTCAGAGACAGCAAAGGACTTGGAAGAGCAGTTGAACGGAATGGATGGTGTCTTGAAGGGAGGATATAAGATGAATATCAACAAAAGCAAAACGAGGATAATGGAAGGTAGTCGAATTAAGTCGGATGATGTTGAGGGTATTAGTTTAGGAAATGAGACATTTAAAGTAGTAAAGGAGTTTTGCCGATGATGGTCGAAGTAGAGAGGATATAAAATGTAGACTGGCAATGGCAAGGAAATCGTTTCTGAAGAAGAGATATTTGTTAACATCGAGTATAGATTTAAGTGTCAGGAAGTAATTTCAGAAAGTATTTGTATGGAGTGTAGTCATGTATGGAAGTGAAACATGGACGGTAAATAGTTTGGGCAAGAAGCGAATAGAAGCTTTCGAAATGTGGTGCTATGGAAGAATGCTGAAGATTAGATGGGTAGATCACATAACTAATGAGGAGGTACTGAATAGGATTGGGGAGAAGAGGAGTTTGTGGCACAACTTGACCAGAAGAAGGGGTCGGTTGGTAGGACATGTTCTGAGGCATCAAGGGATCACAAATTTAGTATTGGAGAGCAGCGTGGAGGGTAAAAATCGTAGGGGGAGAACAAGAGATGAATACACTAAGCAGATTCAGAAGGATGTAGGTTGCAGTAGGTACTGGGAGATGAAGAAGCTTGCACAGGATAGAGTAGCATGGAGAGCTGCATCAAACCAGTCTCAGGACTGAAGACCACAACAACAACAACAACATGGTAGAATTATAAGGATTATGCTGGCTTTACGGCTGAAGATGGTTGGGATTCAAATCTTCTATTATTATTTATTTACTTAAGGGATAAAAAATTCTAATGTATAATGTAATGACATCTGTCACCTTTATTACTGTATTAAGTTTCAATACTTAGATTATGTTAAGTAAAGGTGACACAAGGAAATGTCTCTGAAAGTTTTCTGGTGGTAGGAAAGGATGTTTTTGTAAGGTTATAGAATTCTCTTGCGTAGTCATTTAACAAAAATGGTTCAGTAAAAAGGAAGTGTTTGTTTTAAAAGAAAGTGTCGTGTGAAGTGTCAGTGGTACCATATATTAGTGACGAGGGAAGTATGTTTTCATATAAAGTAGGAAAAAACTGCTAATACGATTTCTTCGTGAAATAAATAACTTAAAACGTCTTAACTATGGAGTTAGAATTTATAGAAGGTTATGAACCTTTATAAGCAATCGTGTGACTAACTGTTGGCCTCTGACGCGTAGATTGAACAGAATGTGGACAAATTAATTAAAAGTCAATGGAATACTTTGAATCTACTGTTCCAACCTAAAATTGAGCGGTAGTGTACTAATATCGGTGATTATCGTCGAAGATACAGCTATTAACGGCTGTATACAGCAGAACATCGGACTGCAGGAAATAAGTCTCGGTCGCCAAAAGAAGAGGCGGCGGAGTGAAGAACAAGATTGTACAATGCTGCCTGGTCAATCTGGTGCGGTAGCAGCTTCTCTTTTGCGCGTATTGTCATCAGCAGAAAATTGTATAGAGTCATGATATTTTTTAAACAGAGCAGTGCGCTTAGGCTCTATATAATAAGTGATGAATTTAAATTATTGAATTGTGTAGTGGCAGTTCGGTTAGGCCAAATTATTAATTTTATTACAGGTTGTGTCTTGAAGTATTTAGTTGGCAAATCTGTTAAGCCCTTTCGAAATTTTAATGTTTGTCAAATTTGTTGTAACCAAATTTTGTATGATGATAATGATGTATGAAAGAGAAATGAAAAAAAGAAAAAAATGGAAGAAATAACACTCGTTGCTAGGACCATGATAAGCGAAGACAGTTTGTGCTTACCATAGTCCTGGGGGGGGGGGGGATGTAACACCTACGACGCCTCTGGCTGTTAATTAACCAAAATAGCTCCCAAATTAGCTGCCATGCCCTTGAAATATAAATTCAGAAAAGAATTTTAATCATAAATTCTGGAAGCATGGGAGGGGGGGGGGCGATAGAAATGGTTAAATTATTAGTTATTCTTATATATGAGAAAATCAATATTATAGTCACAGAACGTAGGTCTACAACACCAAAGATAGTGTTTACTAAAGTATAAATAGACGTACAATGCAATTATGATACTCCAGTCTCTATCCTCTAGTCTGTTCGAAGTCAATTAGGACGTACAGCTTTAGGAAGCAACAATAGGAGCTTTATTAAACCAGGACGCAAGAATAAATCGCGACGAGATTATTTTTTGGGAAGCATTAATTTCAGATCAGAATTAGAACTTTTGTCATATTAGAGGAAGAGGGAGGTGATCAATAATCTCTCTGACTTTAACGTCACTTCGTGTGAACATTTAAATATTTTACGGAATTAACGATTTTCGGGCAGATTCGGACTTTGTATTGTGATAGTGGAAAAGCTTTACTTCACGCGATAGTAATTATAGTTCGTGACAGTTTATGGATATTAAACAGGAACAATCTTTTTATCGAAAGTGACAGAACATTCTTTAGTATCTCTGATATTGATGGGATTCCAGATTAGATACTTATTCAAAAAAACCCTTTGAATGCGATCGTATGAATGAACTGATTTATTAATAATTATTGTGAAATAAAATAACGTGTTAATTTGAAACTGACTATTCGTCTTGAACTTTACTTCGATTTAGGTTCATAAATAATTACGTTACGTGATTTTCACCAAGAATAAACTGCAGACCAGTAACTGAAACAAGTGAACGAGAATCTATTGAAAACACTAATATTAATTTACTTATGGTTTTTTCCTTCAAAACTGGGTAGACAATACGTGTAGTGACTCACTGGGGTTTATTTAAGAACTAGCTAGGCTAAAACAAAACCCCTCAATACCAGTCAATATATAGATAAATTAACATTCCTACTTTCATGCAAGATACGGAAGTCGGGATAGAAAAAAGGGTTGCCACACTGTACAAAGTTATTTTTTAGGTAAATGTTACGATGATAGTTCTCCTTATAAATCATTGACCACACCTGTTTGTCAAAACATCACGGACACAAAACAACTAACGTTCAACCTGTAGCCTTTAAAATTTTATACGTCGTTTCGCTGTCCACTTTGACATTGTCCGTTGTCGACAGTATTTTTTTTTTCAATAAAACAGTTTGTAATCATGTATCCACTTCCAGGCATAGTAACTAATGCCACTGCTTATTTAGAAAGTATGTATTTCGAACTCAGGAATGATAATGGGTTTCTCTATGCATAATTTACAAACAGGGTGAGATGGGTAAATCCGACCGGGTGGATAAATCCGACCGCCCTCTGTGAGAAACGGCAAAGAGGAGCGACTTCGCATTAGTGTTACCACATAGAGCATTCGAAATAACGAAAATGTCACCTTGGCAGCTTTGCCGCAATTGATATTTAGACATTCAAAAGACAACAAGTGTGTTTTCGATTGTTTCAATTTAATTTTTGTGCACATTGAATCTCTAGATCTACCTTATTAAACAAAACAATCGTAAAACAAACTGTAAGTTATTTTGTAGTGCATTTAGTGAACTATTCAGTGTATGTATCGTTTTTGTTGGAAATTTCGTGTAAGGTGTTTCTGTGTGTGTTGAATGAAAAATGCCATGGTGGGGTAAATCCGACCGCTAAATGGTGGGGTACATCCGACCGCATATTTTTTATCGTTTATGAGTATGGAATTTTTTATTTATGGAAATGAAGTGAATTTTGGTTTATTTTTAGGAAATTGGTACGAAATTACAAACGAAAAACGACAAAACACAATCAGAACGATATTAGCCGAGCACTTACTGCAATGCAAATGAGAATGTCTTTACGAGCTGTCGTTCGTGATTTTAACATTCCGAGATCGACATTGTTGTTGCACTGCCGTCCAATGAAATCATCTTTTTTCAATTAAAATTTACATTCGCTTAACTTTATGTACAAATAGTGCTGTAAACATTGTTATTTTTTATACTTTTTGTTCATTTATGTAAGAAAACATAATTTCATATAATTATTTCCCAAAAAAGCCATTAATATAGAACTATTTCTGTGCAAAATCAGCCAAACAAATAGGGGGTCGGATTTACTCCACCATTTTTGCAAATGGCAAAAATGGAAGTTTCTTAAAATATAGATACCTCAAAAACTATTGATGGTATTACAAAAATATTTTGAAAGCAGTTGCTCCTGTATATTACCCACAATGCAACGTATTTAACTTTAAGATCCGACCTCGGATAAGCGTTTTATAGCCATAATAAATTACTAGGTCAGATTTACCCCACCTTACCCTATACATATACAATAATGCAAATAATTGGTACTGGATATACGAAACAAAAATATTTAAATTACACACTGTTATGATAAAATAAAAATAGTGTGTATGTTTTCGGTAACAGTGATTTAAAATCGCAACTTGAACGTTCTTCTCGAATGGAACGTTGCTTTACTTTGTTTTGCTGTGTCGGTCGCAAACGCGGTATATATAAAAACACAGGTAACGCTAAGGACAAACAGCATATCTTCGTAACGTCAAACAGGCGTGCCAGTCAGCAGCGCACGGCGGAAATAAACGACAGGAGAAGAGCGACGGCCAGGGGACTGCGCGATAATGGTCCGCCATGTTGGTGTTTGCTGTCACTTGTTTGCGCTGTCGCTCTCTCGACTGCGGCAAAGCGACTGTTGCAGCCGTGAAATGGTGTCGTATCGATACGCTGCGTCCAACTGCGCACCAGAGCAGTCAGCCCATTCTCATCCTCCACCATCTACAAACCGCAGCTCGCGAAATACCTTTAACAGTGACACGGCTGAATTTTTGAGGTCAATTGAATTCCATGCTTACACCTTGTTTTACAGCGGGTGTTGTATACATGTTTTTCCTATCATACTGTCAATGTGAATACTGTCAAAAGGCTGTATACCGCCATTGATGTCTCTTGATATTGAGCAAGTAGGGCGTGGAAATGGTGCTGCGTCGTTATATCACAGTGGACAACTCGTCTCATCCTGCATCTCGCCCCGAATAATATTCTTTCGGTCAGTCCTATTGCTCTCAAATGACGTGTCAAGATAAATTCCAAGAAAGGCTATCATCATGTTGTCCAAAACAGTTTATGTCGTTCTACCATTTGTAACGTCTATTAGCAAAAGACATATTATGTAATAAAGAGAAAACATTGTGTGTCATGTTTTGTTCTTGTATAAAATTATGTACTGTTTTTTTTAATTTATTTTAGATAATATCTGTGTCGGCGAGTACTGAAACCGCCACAGACGATACTTATTAAATATCAAACAAAGATGAGAATGTGTGACTAGTATAAATAATACAGAACGAACATTAATTTCTCTGTCGTCTTCTTGGAGTTACGTGAGTAGGATAGCCTGTGACGTGATAGTGTACGCTAGCGTAGCATTCTTTTGTCAAGATTGGGAGAGGGACGCCATTACGTACTCATTGTAAAGGTGTGTAATAATTAATATATTTAAATGTTTTGAATAGAGTTACTTAGTGAAACCTTGCATTATGATTTGTAATAAGCTTGCCTGGTATATTATCCCATCCCTTTAAGACATTTTCAGTTATTTAAATATTATTCGTGGTGCAGAGCAGCGCTACGAATGAACGAGCCGCTGCCGCGGCGCATTCAAACTGCATTAAATGAAATCTATCATACCGCAAAGAAGCGGGAAGGTGATAGTGAAATAAAATTATTTCTTTCAGCTTTCGGACTTGCAGAGCGGAGCAGCAGATTTTATGATGTGTTTTGCAGGTTGACGCGGGCTGCTGATAATATATTACAAACAGTACAAAAAAGATAATTTACCTTCATAACATAAAAGAAATCTTGCTGTGCTTAGTCCTGGTCTGCCAAACCTTATAGTAAAAACGTCTTTTTCTCCGATAATAGTCTCATGTTCTTGTGCTGGTCGTGGTACTTATTGGTGTTTTACTGTTAACAAAAATCCACTGCAAAATTTTGATGTTGAACAATCATTGCGAACTGTAACATCAGTATTCATAACAAAGTAATTTTCATTAACCTTTTCAATAACTATAAAGTAGGGAAGATATGTTGAACTTTATAGTGAGTTACAGTAACGAAAAAATGTTCCTTTAATAGAAAACCAGATCCAGAAGAATAAGAACACAATATATTCTGTTTTGTTGAAAATTAATGATGCCAAGAAAGTCACGGCACAGCATCACTAAAAGGTATTTCGGGGCTCTTTTCGTAGTAACATATTTCATTTAATATATGAGTTGTTACGCGAGTAATAGTAAAACAAAGCAAATAATATAAGAGCCAGCGAAACATTATACGACGAATTACTAGCTAAAATAAAAAGAAAATGCATAAAGTCCTGATATTGTCCATATAATAAAGTCTTACAATGAGGTTTGTACACTGAGGCGACAAATGTCATAGAATACCCACTAATGTTTTTTAGGATCTTCTCTTGCCCGGCATAATGCAGCAACTCGACGTGGCATGGACTCAACAACTCGTAGGAAATCCCCTGCAGAAATATTAAGCCATGCTGCTCCTATAGCGGTCCGTGACTGAGAAAGTGATGCCGGTTCAGTATTTTGTGTGCTAAATTACCTATCGATTACGTCCCATAAATGTTGGAGGGGATTCATGTCCTGTGATCTAGATGGCCAAACCATTCGCTCGAAGTAGTAGTCAAAACACTGTAGGTCCCAGGTTCGAACACAGGAACTGCTTAAATTTTCAATAAAAATCATTAGCAATGGCGGCAGAACACGCCCGGTACAAGCAGTCACACTCATTTTGTCAACGGCCTTGTCAAAGAAGCTGAAGGAGTTTCAGGTAAACCTTTTGACCTTGGTGTGGGAAACTGCCTCTAAAAGGCGGAAGTACCAGCAATGACCAACGGCATGAGGATGGAGGAGGCAACGGAAATTACTGCATTAAAGACACACAGTTTATATCCACAGGACGTGTGGCCTGTAATTGAAAAAGTGTCAAGGTGATCTCTGCATCGGAAAAATACTTCGGATGAGGCCCCCATTCGGAACTTTGGAAGGGGACAGCCAAGGGGGAGGTAACCGCAAGAAAAAGACCGAAAGACCAATGAAAAGGTAACATAGTACGAGTTTGACAGTAGAATATCAGTAGTTTTAACGTGATTGCGAAAGTAGAAAATTTGAAAATGGAGGGGTAAATGAAGTAAAATGGAAAGACGAAAAATATTTCTGATGAATATGGAGAAATCTCAGAAGCAGCAGAAAATGGTATAAAGAAGGTAGGATTTGTTATTATGAATAGGAAGGTAGGGCAGAGGGTGAGTTACCGTAAACCGTTCAGTGATATATTTGCTCTCATCAGAGTTGACATCAAACCAGCGTCAACATCAACAGTTCAGGTATTCATACCTACATTACAAGCAGAAAATGAAGAGCTAGAGAAAGAAAGTATGTGAGGATACTGATATATATAAAAATAGTGTAAGTACTGACTAACAATACCAGACAGAGATAGTACTCACATGTCAAGTATGAAATAAATAACAGGCCAGAAGGGCTTTAGTCACAAAAAACTCAAAAGGAATGTGTGAAGGCGAGCCTATAAGGGCACCTCATACCTGTACAGCCACAGGTTGCAACGCACTGAGGCGCTCGCGTTAACAAGTGCGGCATATGAACATGACATTGCAGCAACAGCGCCATCTAGTAGCCGCAGGTACAACTTGGCTGCTTAACATTCAATTGTAGACAGGCGAAAATTATAATGAATATTTTTCAGTACATAACATAAAGGCCAATATTTTGTTTAACAGCGACAGATACAGTAACATTTTGTCTACATCAGATCTTAGAAGTACAGTTTGAAGCATAATGACCTAAATATCATGTTTGGAACCTGGTGATAGGGGAAGGAACAGAAGACTAATTTACAGAAGAATACGGACTGAGTAGTGGAAATGAAGGAGGAGGAAGATTAATTTAGCTATGTAGTTAATTTCACTTATTAATAGAGATCACAATGTTCAAAAATCAAGAAGAGGAGGAACACTTGGGAATATCCCAGAGACACGGAAATATTGCAGCTGGATTATACCACGGTCAGACAGAGTTTGTGAAAGGAGATATTGGATTGTAAGGCATACCCAGGAGCAGACACAGATTCGGATCACAATTATTTTAGTCATGACGGAGAACAGGTTGAAGTTAAACAGACTCGTCCGGAAGAACCGATGTGCAAAGAAGTGGGATACGTAAGTACTGAGAAATGATCAGATCTGTTTGAAGGTACAAGGAAGGTAACGGCAAAGAAATCTTGGGTAACGGAAGAAATACTTCAACCGATCGACCAAAGAAGGAAGTACATAAAGTTCAGAGAAATTCGGAATACAGAAATATAAGTCATTTAGGAATGAAATAAATGGGAAGTACGAGGGCTATTCCGAAAGTAAGGTCCGATAGGTCGCGAAATGGAAACCACGGTAAAAATAAGAAATGTTTTATTTGCAACAGTTAGATACACCTTGCAGCTACTTATCTCTATAGTCGCCGACCCGACTTAGACGTGTATCGTAGCGTTGTACCAACTTTCCCATACCCTCGCTATAGAAGGCAGCCGCCAGTGCTCTCCGCCAATTCTCTACGCTGGCCTACGGCTCGTTGTCTTGTGCCGAAATGTTGTCTTCATAACCAGCGGTTCATGTGACCTGAGCTGAAACTCAGAGGGAGACAATTACGGGCTGTAGTGTGGGTAATCTCACATTTCCATTTGAAAACGATGCAGGAGCATCTTCATTGCCCCTGCAGAATGCGGCTGAGAATTGTCTTGAAGACGAAACAGCACGACAGTTATGTAATGTTAGCTGCATAGCTTCAGGGGAAATTTCTCACCAGGCCCCCGTACTTGGCGGCAGACACTATTTTCTAGACATCTTTACGCACTGACTGCGAGCTCAGAAATGAGAAGAGCGACGTGATGCTAACTGGGGTTATACTAGAGACACTACCCAACACATCTGTGCAAAGCTTTATCGGATTTTCATAGTCGTTTCCATTTCGTGACCGATCGGACCTTACTTTCGGAATAGCCCTCGTACAAGGAAGCTAAGGCGAAGTGGCTGCAGAAAAAATCAACAATAGAAAAGTAAAAACATTTTTCATGAAATTAAAAGGAAGGGCGTCAACATTAAGAGCGCTGAGGGGAGCAGGTAGGTGGAAAGAGTATATAGACCTGTAGTTGTCTGATGACGTCATTAAGGGAGAAAGGGCAGTTGACGTGGAAGACATAGGTGATCCAGTATTAGAGTTAGAATTTAATACTACAGCTTTGGAAGATTGCGATCAAATAAGGGAGAAGGGATACATAAGGTTACTTCTGGATTTCTGAAATTGCTGGATGAGAAGAAAAATATTCATGTTGGTATGTTGATGTAGCTAGTTGGAGACATACTATCAGATATTCGGAAAAATATTATCTTCATACTCCCGAAGGTAGTGACATAGGTGTTGAAAATTAAATGGATTGATAACAAAATAAATGAGTGAGTTCTCTGCAGAATCGGCGAAGTGAGGAACGTATGTAAAACACTGAGAAGAAACAGCGACTGGATGGTAGAACTTGTTTAAGGCATCACTTGCATTGCACAACTAGAAACTATAAAGCGTAAAAATTGTAAGGGAGGATAATTACTGGAATGCCTCGAACAGAGCATTGAGGAGTCAGGTATATGCGCAGCTCTAAGATGAATAGCGCCCACAGTCATAACGAAATCCATCAGTACAGACTACAGTTCTCTTGCACTTAAAATGATTCGTCCACCAAATATAAGCTGTATCTAAATAACATTGTTTGCTTTTGGAGTCGATATGCTTCTACTTAGTCTCCCTGAGCAGTGGTGATTTTTAGGTTTTGGTGCCACAATTAGTAAAAATAGAACCATTATAGGATCAGTTTGTTGGCAGGCTTATTTTGTCGTCCATCTGTCTGTCTGACTGTCCGACTGTTATATTTTTCTCAGGAACATGTATTAAATCGATACTTACGTCACTGTAAGGTGGCAGGGTATTTTAGCATCTCCCATGTTAGCCTTCACGACATGCTGATTCAATTGATATGCCACATGCGACACTTTGGACATAATTAGCTTGATTTGCAGAATGAGGTGTGCAATGAACAGTGGACACATACGTGGCTATCGGCTCTCGTGTACACTATTAATAGTCCTTCCTAATTTGCATGCAGAGAAATGTGTACATTTTTATGTAAAAGTGGAACTGAAGTGAAAGGGGCCAGTCGCTCAGGATAGGACACAAAAGCGCGACATGGGGTTCCACTTGAGAAAACACTAGCACAGCACAACAAACCCATCGTTACCACAGAGAGCCAGTTTAAGACGGCAATGGTCTGGGTTCTCGCCTCTGAGCGTTTCTAAAGCGGGTGGACCAAAAACACCGCCCTGTGTCGCAGTTTCAGTGAACACTCGGGTCACGTGATCATGTCGTGAATAGGATGTAGGCTTCTCAGGTGAAGACACCTGCCCTGCCGCAACTTAAACGCAATAACAACAACTCGGACGCTGATTGAGCGAAACAGGAGAGAGAAGGCGAAGTTATGGCGACGCAGAAGTTTACTGGGAATATGCACGTCCGCATGTATCCCGTGCCACCCAACGTGCTCTAGAAGGTGTAAGTCAACTACCCTGGCCAGCAAGATCTCCGGATCTGTCCCCCATTGAGCATGTTTGGGACTGGATGAAGCGTCGTCTCACGCGGTCTGCACGTCCAGCACGAACGCTGGTCCAACTGAGGCGCCAGGTGGAAATGGCATAGCAAGCCGTTCCACAGGACTACATCCAGCATCTCTACGATCGTCTCCATGGGAGAACAGCAGCCTGCATTGCTGCGAAAGGTGGATATACACTGTACTAGTGCCGACATTGTGCATGCTCTGTTGCCTGTGTCTATGTGCCTGTGGTTCTGTCAGTGTGATCATGTGATGTATCTGACCCCAGGAATGTGTCAATAACGTTTCCCCTTCCTGGGACAATGAATTCACGGTGTTCTTATTTCAATTTCCAGGAGTGTATAACACGTACAGCATCTGCAATGTTTCAAAGCAAAATAATACTTGTAATGGAAATAAGACTGGACTCCCATTAATTGGAAGGAGTTCCGTATCTCACAAAATATTTGCTGAAGCGTTCCACAGAACAGTTCGTCATTTGCTTAATAACGAGAGTCCTACGGTCAACTGTACCGTTGTTGTTCTGAAGAGTCCCGCCAAATCTTCGCCATTAATCGCAACAGGGACGACAGCAGACGAAGTCGACACATCTACAGTAGCATGTTAAACCTTTCACTGCTGCAGACGCGCTCACTGCATTTCGTGCTGAGGTGGCTTTTGTTAAGGTTGTGATGTTCGCTAAATGGTGGTTCCTCTGCTGAGAGACGGCGTTCCGACCAATGTACAACACTTATACGATCTATTGAAAAATTTTAGGTGAAAAAATTTCATTTTTGCGCATCTTACAGTTTGATATATACACTCAATAAAGAAGCGAATTTCTTTTCATTACCCGCTTATCTTTAATGCGCTGTATCAAATTAAGTAAAACATTGCACGAAATTTTGAAGAGTTCGCAGAGGTAAAAAGGCATTCCTGAAACATTGCGTGTAGTTGATTTTAGCTCTTACGTTGTAGTGAACGATATGTATATAAGATACCCAAATTTTATTTAAAATTGAGAGCAGAACGACATCTCATTTCGTTCTCGACTTATTGGCTCTTATAACCGACTTGACGGATGGTCAGGCGCAGCTCGTCCAGATTCTTCCGTGCCGAATTTCTGGCTGCTAACCATGGACGTTGCCGTTGGTGGGGAGGCTTGAGTGCCTCAGCGATACAGATAGCCGTACCGTAGGTGCAACCACAACGGAGGGGTATCTGTTGAGAGGCCAGACAAACGTGTGGTTCCTGAAGAGGGGCAGCAGCCTCTTCAGTAGTTTCAATGCCAATAGTCTTGAAGATTGACTGATCTGACCATGTAACATCAACCAAAACGGCCTTGCTGTGCTGGTACTACGAACGGCTGAAAGCAAACTACAGCCGTGATTCTTCCCGAGCGCATACAGCTTTGCTGTATGACTAAATGATGATGGCGTCCTCGTGAGTACAATATTATGCAGATAAGACAGTCCCTCGTTCAGATCTTCGGGCAGATGCTACTCAAGAGGACGTCGTCATGAGGAGAAACAAAATCGGCGTTCTACGGTTCGGAGCGTGGAATGTCATAACCCTTAATCGGGCAGGTAGATTAGAAAATTTAAAAAGGGAAATGGACAGGTTAAAGTTAGATATAGTGGGAATTAGTGAAGTTTGGTGACAGGAAGAACAAGATTTCTGGTCAGGTGAATACAGAGTTCTAAATACAAAATCAAATATGGGTAGTGCAGGAGTAGTTTTAATAATGAATTAAAAAAATAGGATCATGGATAAGCTACAACGAACAGCATAGGATCGCATTATTGTAGCCTAGATAGACACGAGGCCGACGCCTGCCTCAGTAGTGCAAGTTTATATGTCAACTAGTTCCGCAGATGGAGATTGATGTGGTAAAAGAAGTTATTCAGATAGTTAAGGCAGACGAAAATTTAATAGCCATGGGGGACTGGAATTCGATAGTGGGAAAAGGAAGAGAAGGAAAAGTAGTAGGTGACTATGAATTGGGGGTAGGGAATGAAAGCGGAAGCCGCCTGGTAGAATTTTGCACAGAGTATAACTTCATCATAGCTATCACTTGGTTTAAGAATCATGAAAGAAGGTTGTATACGTGGAAGAGGCCTGCAGACACTGGAAGGTTTCAGATACATTATATAATGGTAAGACAGAGATTTAGGAGTCAGGTTTTAAATTGTAAGATATTATCAGGGGTCAGATATGGACTCTGACCACAATGTATTGGGTATGAAATGTAGATTAAAACTTAATAAACTGCAAAAAGGTAGGAATTTAAGAAGATGGGACCTGACAGAACCTGAGCTTGTGGAGGGTTTCAGAGAGAGCCTTAGGAAACGATTGAAAAGAACAGGAGCAAGAAAAACAATAGAAGAAGAATCGGTAGCTTTGAAAGATGAAGTAGTGAAAGCACCAGAGGAAAGAGGAGGGCTAGTAGAAATCTTTGGGTAACAGAAGAGATATTGAATTTAGTTGATGAAAGAAGAAACTATAAAAAATGCAGTCAATGAAGCAGACGAAAAGGAATGCAAACGTCTCAAAAATGAGATTGACAGGGAGTGCGAAATGGCTAGAGGACAAATGTAAGGATGTAGAAGCATATATCACTAGGGGTATGATAGATACTGCCTACTGGAAAATTAAAGAGACCTTTGGAGAAAAGAGAACCACCTGTATGAACATCTAGAGCTCAGATGAAAAACCAGTCCTAAGCAAAGAAGGGAAAGCAGAAAGGTGGAAGGAGTATATAGAGGGTCTATAGAAGGGCGATGTACTTGAGGGCAATATTATAGAAATGAAAGAGGACGTAGATGAAGATTAACTCGGAGATACGATACTGTGTGAAGAATTTGACAGAGCACTGAAGGACCAAAGTTGGAACAAGTCCCCGGGGGAGGACAACATTCCATTAGAAGTACTGATAGCCTTGGGTCAGCCAGGCACGACAAAACTATTCCATTTGGTGAGCAAAACGTATAAGACAGGCGAAAAACCCTCAGACTTCAAGAATAACATAATAATTCCAATCCCAAAGAAAGCAGTTGTTGACGGGTATGAAAACTAGCGAAATATCGGTTTAATAAGTCACGGCTGCAAAATACTAACACGAATTCTTTACAGACAAATGGAAAAATCTTGTAGAAGCTGACCTCGGGGAAGATCAGTTTGGATTCCGTAGAAACGTGGGAACAAGCGAGACAATACTGACCCCATGACGTATCTTAGAAGATAGGTTACGGAAAGGCAAACCTATGTTTGTAGCATTTGTAGACTTAGAGAAAGCTTTTGACAATGTTGACTGGAATACTCTCTTTCAAATTCTGAAGGGGGCAGGTTTAAAATATAGGAAGCAAAAGGCTGTTCACAACTTGTGCGGAAACCAAATGGCAGTTATAAGAGTCGATTGGGACGAAAGGGATGCAGAGATTGAGAAGGGAGCGAGACAGGGTTGTAGCCAATCCCCGATGTTATTCAATCTGTATATTGAGCAAGCAGGAAAGGAAACAAAAGAAAGATCTGGAGGAGGAATTAAAATCGATGGAAAAGAGATAAAAACTCCGAGGTTTGCTGTCGACGCTTTAATTCTGTCAGAGTCAGCAAAGGACTAAGAAGAGCACTTGAATGGAATGGACAGTGTCTTGAACGGAGGATATTAGATGAACATCAAGAAAAGCAAAACGAGGTTAATGGAATGTAGATGAATTAAATGAGGTGATGGTGAGGGAATTAGATTAGGAAATGATAAAATGTAGACTGGCTATGGTAAGAAAAGCCTTTCTGAAGAAAAGAGATATTTATTGACATAGAGTATAGATTTAAGTGTCAATGAGTCCTTTCTGAAAGTATTTATACGGAGGTGGAACATGGACGATAAATAGTTTAGACAAGAAGAGAACACAAGCTGTCGAAACGTGGTGCTACAGAAGAATGCTGAAGATTAGATAGGTAGATCACGTAACTTATGAGGAGGTACTGCACAGAATTGTGGCACAACTTGAGTACAAGAAGGAATCGATTGGTAGAACACGTTCTGAGGCAGCAAGTGATGACCAATTTAGTATTGGAGTGAAGCGTGGAGGGTAAAAGTCGTAGAGGGGGACCAAGAGATGAATACACTGAATAGATTCAGAAGGATGTAGGTTGCAGTAGGTACTAGGACATGAACAGGCTCCCACAAGATAGGGTAGAATGGAGAGCTGCGTCAAACCAGAGCACAACAACAACATGAAATAATTATCATTCGATTTTAAGAAAACTATTAGGTAAAAAAATGTTTGCACGCCTTATATTGTGACATCTTTGCTTGATAAAGGACTGAATTTCTTTTAGTTATATCCCATTGTTACTGAGCTGCATCAAATTAAGTAAACCATTGCACTGAATTGTAAAGAGTTTGCTGAGTTAAAACGCCTTGGGTAAATTTTGAATATGGTTATTTTACCTGATACATTGCAATGAATGAAATGTAGATGAAATATCGAAATTTTATACCTAGTTTCGTTCTCGAGTTATTGGGTTTTATATCCAAGGACTGTCTCGCGCGACGCTCCATTCGCGTCCCTTTCGCACGGCGAGTCGTGCGGTCATAATAGCCGTCAAATCTCATAAACGATTCAGGACATCGAAACGAGATTTTCTGTAGATGATAGCACGCAATGAGACACGTATGTCGTATGATAAATACTCGAAGGTTTTTTATTCACCAAGATATAGAAGTAATTCGTCCGCAGCAGTGAGAGGTCGGCGGCTCAGGACGCACTGAGATGCTCATAGCTCTGTACGAAAATCTAAAATGTGAGTGTACACACATCTTCAGTACCCGCGAAACGGCATATCAGGACACGTAAACACACCCACAGCTCCAAAATTATAAAAATAAATGAAAAATTACAATAGCGAATACGAAAAAACACAAAAAATTTAAACATGAAATTAAAACTTTCTCGAAAGTCTTGGACTTCGTAGAATCGGTATTTCGACAGTATCAGTTTCATTAACTGGCAAAAAATCGTCCAGATTCTCGATTTCAAGGCCGCATAGGTCACCTAATTCCAGTAAATTCCCGGGGGGTGGGGAGGTGGGAGGGGGGGGGGACGATGACGTCTGCGTTGCAATCACATTTTGAATATGTTCGGTCGGGTTCAGATCTGGCGAGATGGGGGGCCAGCAAAACAATTGGAACTCGCTCTCTGTGTTCCTCAAACCATTCCATTACACTCCTGGGCTTGTGAGATGGCGCGTTATCTTTTTGGAAAATGCTTCCGTCGGGAAATATGATCGTCATGTCCACTGGACCCATGGATGCCCACGCGAATGTTTCCCTGAGAATCTACATGTACATCTACACGAATGTTTCCCTGAGAATCTACATTTACGAGGTGTGGCTAGAAAAAAACCGGACTAGTACTGGTGAAACAATAAAACGAATGCAATAAGGCTGAAAGTCGCGTGGCCTGTCACGTGACTCTCGCTCCGCCTACTGCTCGAGTTTCATCTGCCTCCTGCACTCAGTCTGCCCGTGGCGTCTGTTTTAAGTAGTTGACGTTTTGTCTGTGCGTCGGAAAATGTTGAGTGTACAGAAAGAACAGCGTGTTAACATCAAATTTTGTTTCAAACTAGGAAAATCTGCAAGTGAAACGTTTGTAATGTTACAACAAGTGTACGGCGATGATTGTTTATCGCGAACACAAGTGTTTGAGTGGTTTAAACGATTTAAAGATGGCCGCGAAGACACCAGTGATGACACTCGCACTGGCAGACCATTGTCAGCAAAAACTGATGCAAACATTGAAAAAATCGGTAAACTTGTTCGACACTTTCCTTGTCAACTCCTGTTAACTCAGACACTGCTCTGATTGTTAAACGGCGATCTTGTCTAACAAGTTTACCGATTTTTTCAATGTTTGCATCAGTTTTTGCTGACAATGGTCTGCCAGTGCGAGTGTCATCACTGGTGTCTTCGCGGCCATCTTTAAATCGTTTAAACCACTCAAACACTTGTGTTCGCGATAAACAATCATCGCCGTACACTTGTTGTAACATTACAAACGTTTCACTTGCAGATTTTCCTAGTTTGAAACAAAATTTGATGTTAACACGCTGTTCTTTCTGTACACTCAACATTTTCCGAAGCACAGACAAAACGTCAACTACTTAAAACAGACGCCACGGGCAGACTGAGTGCAGGAGGCAGATGAAACTCGAGCAGTAGGCGGAGCGAGAGTCACGTGACAGGCCACGCGACTTTCAGCCTTATTGCATTCGTTTTATTGTTTCACCAGTACTAGTCCGGTTTTTTTCTAGCCACACCTCGTACTTCTACATGGATACTCTGCAAATCACATTTAAGTGCCTGGTAGAGGGTTCATCGAACCACCTTTACAATTTTTTATTATTCCAATCTCTTATAGCGCGCGGAAAGAATTAACACCTGTATCTTTCCGTAAGAGTTCTGATTTCCCTTATTTCATCGTGGTGATCGTTCCTCCATATATAGGTCGGTGCCAACAAAATGTTTTCGTATTCGGAGGAGAATTGGTGATTGGAATTTCGTGAGAAGATTCCGTCGCAACGAAAAACGCCTTTCTTTTAATGATGTCCAGCCCAAATCCTGTATGATTTCTGTGACACTCTCTCCCATATTTCGCGATAATGCAAAACGTGCTGCCTTTCTTTGAACTTTTTCGAAGTACTCCGTCAGTCCTATCTGGTAAGGATCCCACACCGCGCAGCAGTATTCTAAAAGAGGACGGACAAGCGTAGTGTAGGCAGTCTCCTTAGTAGGTCTGTTACATTTCCTAAGTGTCCTACCAATAAAACTCAGTCTTTGGTTAGTCATCCCCACAACATTTTCTATGTGTTCCTTCCAATTTAAGTTGTTCATAAGTGTAATACCTAGGTATTTAGTTGAATTTACGGCTTTTAGATTAGACTGATTTATCGTGTAACCGAACTTTAACGAGTTCCTTTTAGCATTCATGTGGATGACCACACACTTTTCGTTATTTAGAGTCAACTGCCACTTTTCGCACCATTCAGATATTTTTTCTAAATCGTTTTGCAGTTTGTTTTGATCTTCTGATGACTTTATTAGTCGATAAACGACAGCGTCATCTGCAAACAACCGAAGACAGCTGCTCAAATTGTCTCCCAAATCGTTTATATAGATAAGCAACAGCAAAGGGGCTGTGACACTACCTCGGGGAACGCCAGAAATCACTTCTGTTTTACTCGATGTCTTTCCGTCAGTTACTACGAATGTTGACCTGTCTGACAGGAAATCACAAATCCAGTCACATAACATATTCCATAAGCACGGTGTTTCACTACTAGCCGCTTGTGTGGTACAGTGTCAAAAGCGTTCCGGAAATCCAGGAATACCGAATCGATCTGAAATCAATTGTCAATAGCACTCAGCACTTCATGTGGGTAAACAACTAGTTGTGTTTCACAGAAATGATGTTTTCTAAACCAATGTTGACTGTGTGCCCATAGACCGTTTTCTTCGAGGTAATTCATAATGTTCGAACACAATATATGTTCTAAAATGCTGCTGCATATCGACGTTAATGATATGGGCCTGTAATTTAGTGGATTACTCCTACTACCTTTATTGAATATTAGTGTGACTTGTGCTACTTCCCAGTCTTTGGGTACGAATCATTCGTCGAGCGAACGGTTGCATATGATTGTTAAGTACGGAGCTAATGCATCAGTATGCTCGGAAAGGAACCTGATTGGTGTACAGTCTGGACCAGAAGACTTGCTTTTATAATGGAGCCACCGTCATCTCCATGCCACAGTGCAGGTGTTAAGTAACTGTCCGTCTGGAAGACAACGAGTTCGAGCCCTCCCATCGGCATGATGAAGAAGATACCGGGAATCATCAGACCATGCAATGCTCTACCACTGCCCCCGCGTCCAGTACCGTTGGTCATGTGCCCAGTTTAGTCGTAGTTGTCGATGTCGTGGTGTTAACAGTGGCACGTGCGTAGGTAGTCGGCTGTGGAGGACCATCGTTAGTAGTGAACACACTTGCACTCCGTTCGGCATTATATTCTGATGTCAGTTCCATCACAGTTCGTCCACCTGTACAGTTTTCCCAGTCTGTCCAGCCTACGAGGTGCATTTAAGTTCTAAGGCCTCCGATTTTTTTTTTCTCTGGACTGGAAAGAGATAGAAACATGCGCATTGTTTTAAAATGAGGCCGCATTCATTGTCAATACGTCCCAGAGATTGCAGATGGAATTTTACCGCCAGCGGCGAGAATGAGAACTGTTGTAAATACTTAAAACGGCGACGTTTTCCTTACATGAACAGCGTGCAATCATTCGTTTTCTGAATTTGCGTGGTGTGAAACCAATTGAAATTCATCGACAGTTGAAGGAGACATGTGGTGATGGAGTTATGGATGTATCGAAAGTGCGTTCGTGGGTGCGACAGTTTAATGAAGGCAGAACGTCGTGTGACGACAAACCGAAACAACCTCGGGCTCGCACAAGCTGGTCTCATGACATGATCGAGAAAGTGGAGAGAATTATTTTGGGGGATCGCCGAATGACTGTTGAACAGATCGCCTCCAGAGTTGGCATTTCTGTGGGTTCTGTGCACACAATCCTGCATGACGACCTCAAAATGCGAAAAGTGTCATCCAGGTGGGTGCCACGAATGCTGACGGACGACCACACGGCTGCCCGTGTGGCATGTTGCCAAGCAATGTTGACGCGCAACGACAGCATGAATGGGACTTTCTTTTCGTCGGTTGTGACAATGGATAAGACGTGGATGCCATTTTTCAATCCAGAAACTAAGCGCCAGTCAGCTCAATGGAAGCACACAGATTCACCGCCACCAAAAAAATTTCGGGTAACCGCCAGTGCTGAAAAGATGATGGTGTCCATGTTCTGGGACAGCGAGGGCGTAATCCTTACGCATTGCGTTCCAAAGGGCACTACAGTAACAGGTGCATCCTACGAAAATGTTTTGAAGAACAAATTCCTTCCTGCACTGCAACAAAAACGTCCGGGAAGGGCTGCGCGTGTGCTGTTTCGCCGAGACAACGCACCCGCACATCGAGCTAACGTTACGCCACAGTTTCTTCGTGATAACTTTGAAGTGATTTCTCATGCTCCCTACTCACCTGACCTGGGTCCTAGTGACTTTTGGCTTTTTCCAAAAATGAAAGACACTCTCCGTGGCCGCACATTCACCAGCCGTGCTGCTATTGCCTCAGCGATTTTCCAGTGGTCAAAACAGACTCCTAAAGAAGCGCTCGCCGCTGCCATGGAATCATGGTGTCAGCGTTGTGAAAAATGTATACGTCTGCAGGGCGATTACGTCGAGAAGTAACGCCAGTTTCATCGATTTCGGGTGAGTAGTTAATTAGGAAAAAAATCGGAGGCCTTAGAACTTGAATGCACCTCGTGCAACGTCCGACGGGTGTAATGAGGAGTGGCTGCTCCACCCCACGTCGTCCGGACGTGGTTTCATTTTTGTTTCCGCCACGTGTTGAAGACAAGCCGGCCGCGGTGGCCGAGTGGTTCTAGACGCTTCAGTCCGGAACCGCGCGACTCCTGCGGTTGCAGGTTCGAATCCTGCCTCGGGCATGGATGTCCTTAGGTTAGTTAGGTTTAAGTAGTTCTACGTTCTAGGGGACTGAAGACCTCAGATGTTAAGTGCCATAGTCCTCAGAGCCATTTGGACCATTTTGTTGAAGACACTCACGACAGCACTCGTCGAACACCCAGCAAGTCGTGCAGTATTCGAAGTGCTCGTTGCTGGTCTCCGGGCCATCACATTCTGCCGTCTGCCAAACTCATAAGGGGAGGCCACGACGCTTGGAACGCGGATTTACTGTAAACTTCGTACACTCGTAGCACTCCATGAGGACAACAAAATGTGTAAGCAGTAGCGCGTACTTCTCAACCGTTACTGAGGAAATCGCAATATAATTTCGATCGTCCAATATACGTCTGTGCGTGGCCATTTTAACCATGAAGCGGCTCCAGCGCAGTGGTGCTGGCACAGTAGCTCAGCGTGTTTCGTCAGAGTGTTAGCTACCCTTTCTGATAAAAAGATTGAGCGTACGCAAGGTCTTTTGACGTTTTCCCTGGATAAACAAACTTTGTTAACATTTTCAAAAACTTCTCTTTCAGACGATAGTTTGGAAGCAAACCATGCATAACGCAGTATTTCTATAAAAATCGGCGCTCATAATTGGTTAGGCAGTATCGAGCGTATTTTAATAGCGTCTTCCAAGAAGCAATTTCTCGTTCTCTTTCGATTAAACACGAACAGTTTTGAAGACACGGACAAGCATACATTTTCAGTATGACTTGATGCGTTTGGTCGTTTACTTGTCGATGGTTATGAATATTATATTATTTGTGATAATAAAAATTAGTAGACTGCCAAATAACACTGTAAATTTAATAAAAGTTCATCCGATCACACGTATTTTGCCCATGATATCAATTGTAATATAAATAGTAAAGAAAATGACTGTGTTAAAAATAAAAAAATGCTGACGAACGGAACTCGATTCAGCGGCTCGAATGCCAACTAGTTTTTTTAAAAAAAGAAAAAATTGTTTCATATTGTTCGCTGAATTTGTTCAGGGTGGACGTCCCATGACATCCGTTCAGTTTCTTCGTCCATCCGTACGCTCAATCTTTTTATCAGAAAGGGTAGCTAACCCTCTTTTTTAAAATTCATTTTGACCTCTATTGTTCGTTGAATTTGTTCTGGGCGGACATCCGATGACACTCGTTTAGGTTCTACGTTGATTCATTCACTCAGTTTTTTTGTTACAGAGGGTAGCTAACCCTCTGACCGAGCACGCTGAGCTACCGTGCCGGCACCACTGCGCTGCAGCCGCTTCATTGTTAAAATGGCCACGCACGGATATATATTCGACGACCGAAATTATCTTGCGATTTTCGCAGTAACAGTTGAGAAGGACGCGCTACTGCTTACACATTCTGTTGTCCTCATGGAGTACTACGATTGTACGAAGTTTGCAGTAAATCCGCGTTCCAAGCGTCGTGGCCTCCACTTGTCACATGGAACGGGCACTTTCCCCATTCTACACACGGACAGCACGCTCACTGGTACTACATGCGCTGTCCGTGTCTCTGACTAGCAGTCATTCCTATACAGGAGACGCTGCTACCTCCTGCATGTGCTTATATCGACAGTATGATGGTGGTCATAATGTTTTGGCTGATCAGTATACGAGGGCGGTTCAGAAAGTAACCTCCGATTGGTCACAGTGCGGGTTGTGGGGGGAGTAGCGACGCCATCTGTGCGTTCACGCACTCAACAGGTCAGTCGGCATCAAGCCGTGGTCGAGTGAACGTCGTACCTGCGCTAGTTTAGTTTTTGTGGCAGTTTGAAATGTGTGCTGCAATAGAAAACCCCGCCAAATGTGAAGTGCGTGCTGTCATAAGGTTTTTTACAGCCAAAGGATATTCTGCAGCAGCTATTCATCGTTAGCTTTGTGCCGTGTACGGACCAAGAGTTATGAGTGAAGGAGTTGTCTGTGAATGGGTACGTTTATTTAAAAGTGGACGAGAAAACGTTCATGATGAAGAGAGGAGTGGTAGACCATCATTGGTGACTGACGAACTCGTTCAGACAGTTGATGCAAAAGTTCGTGAAAATCGACGTTTCTCAATGTCGGAGTTGTCTACTGGTTTTCCACAGATTTCTAAGACTCTCTTGTACGAGATAGTGACAGCAAGATTGGGTTAGCGTAAGTTCTGTGCACGATGGGTGCCCAAAATTCTTGCCGACCACCACAAAACTCAAAGAATGGCCTCTGCATTAGACTTTCTGTCACGTTATGAGGACGAAGGAGAACCATTGTTAAACAGAATCGTGACCGGTGACGAAACCTGGATTAAGTACGTGAACCCTGAGACAAAAGAACAATCAAAGATGTGGGCACATTCAAATTCGCCTACCAAACCAAGAAAAGCCTCGCAAGATTTTTCTGCCAGAAAACTGATGGCAACGGTGTTTTGGGATGCCAAAGGGGTGTTGTTGGTTGAATTCATGGAACGTGGTACGACCATTAATCAAGACGTGTACTGTGAAACAATAAAAAAGTTACGACGGGCTATACAGAACAAACGCCGTGGTATGCTGACTTCCGGTATCGTTTTTTTGCACGATAACGCCCGTCCTCACTCTGCTCGCAGAACAACGGCCCTTCTTGAGTCCTTCAAGTGGGACGTTATCAACCATCCACCTTACAGCCCAGACCTGGCGCCAAGTGATTATCACCTCTTCATGCATTTGAAGAAATGGCACGGGTCACAGCGGTTTGATGACGACGAAGAGCTCCAAGATGCGGTCACAGGCTGGCTCCAGGCACAAGCGGGTGATTTTTATGCAGAAGGAATTTCAAAGCTTGTGAAGAGATACGATAAGTGCCTCAATCGCTATGGAGACTATGTAGAAAAATAGTGAAAAATGTAGTTGTAAGATGTATATAGTAAAATATTTTTATTTAACTTGGTGTATTTTTTTAAATCAACCGGAGGTTACTTTCTGAACGGCCCTCGTACATAAGTTGTAAGGAATCGCTGCGAATGCGACTTCTGTTCGCACTTGTCCGTTATTTTTCTTTTTTTTTTAAATCAATGATGACAACAACAAGTGCGAATAAATTTTGCACGTCACGTCCGAGCACGATAATGCAGAACGTATTTAACGCTGTGAGGGTTCGCGCTCTCCCGAAGCTGTAGGTCTGAGCTGACGGCTGACGTCTGACGGATGTGGCGGACGGATGGCAGTCGGAACTGCGCTGGTAGCTGACGGACTCTCTCCCTGCACTTCCGGTGGCGTTTAACGACGCGACGCTCGCGTCCGGAGCCCAGTCAAGGTTTACGACCAAACTGGCCGCTCCCAGCCGGGAATTTACCGATGCTCGTGGCCCGGTAGTGCCACAGAAAACACTGCACTCGTGCAGAAACTTGCTTCAAGATTTCGACTGCAAGAAAAGACAGAATCGAAATAAAGAGTGTCGAGGTTAAACACATAATAACATAAAACGTAATACGTAATGTTTCTACAAGTATGGTAACTCAAAATGTATTTTTACACGCCTATTACACCTCGACATGCGCACAATTAGTGGAGCGACATACATCTAACCTCTATTTTACTTCTCTCCAAACGTTTTACGGCATTGCAGACGTAACATTTGCGATAGCTGCACGATTGCGATTGTGCAGATCTGGTACATCACGAATTAGTGTCTGGTAAACTTGATTCTTGATTAATCCCTAGAGAAAAAAATCAAGTAGTGTAAAGTCTCGGCATCTATGGATGAAAGCAATCGATCGGCTACGTCACCAAATTCTGCGATCTAGGACTGATGATCTAATAAATCCCTCAGAATCTTCGCATAATGGCATGGTGCGTCACGTCCTCAATCATGTACTCCAGTCTCTCTCTTTCACTACATTGTTTGTTCCCTAATGTCTTAAGAGATGTCCAGCCATACTGAACCTTCTTTTTGTCGGTGTTTTCCATATTTTCCTTTCTTCTACGATTCTGCTGAAACATCCGCATTCCACACATTATCAGTTCATCTAATTTTCAACATTCTCCTGCAGCACCACATCTCAAATGCTTCGATTCTTTTCTGCTCCGGATTTCCCACAGTCCCTGATGCACTAACATATAAATCGGTGCTCCTAAAATAAATTCTCAGAAATTTCTCGGTCAGATTAAGGAGCATGCTTGTCACCAGCAGACTTCTCTAGGCCAGAAATTCCCTCTTTGCCTGCGCTAACCCGCTTTTTCTGTCCTCCTTCCTTTGTCGGCCCCGTCTAAGCAAGCAGAATTACTTAACTTCGTTTGCTTCGTGGTCCCCAATTTTTATTTTAAGTTCATAGCGAATCCAATTTCTGCTACTCCTCATTACTTTCGTCTTCCTTCTGTTTACTATAAACCCATATTCAGCACTGGTTAGACTGTTCATTCCATTCGACAGGTCCTGTATTCTTTACTTTCACTAAGTATGGCAATGTCATCAGTGAATATTACCATAGATACCTTTTCACCATGAATTTTTAGCCCACTCTTTGAAAGGTTTCTTTTATGTCCGTCCTCTTTTCTTCGATGTGTAGTTTGAACAGTAGAGGTGAAAGATTAGAAGTCTTTCCTACTCCCCTTTTAATTTTAGCACTTCATTATTGATCTTTCATTTCTGTTTCTCTTGGTTCTTCTACACAATGTACATTATTCCCCTTCTCTGAGGCTTATTCCTATTTTTATCAGAATTTCTGACACCTTGCACCATTTTACATTGTCGTATGCTTTTTCCATGTCCTATGAAAGTGCCTTGATTTTTTCTTAAGTCATGCTTCCATTACCAACTACAGCGATAGAACTGCCACTCTGGTGCCATTTTCGAAAGGAAAACTAATCGTCATCCAACAAATCCTCTGTTTTCTGTTCTATCCTTATGTCAGTTCTATTCTTCTCGCCAACAGTTCGGGTGGACAAGACGTTAAAGAGATTTTGCGGTAGTTCCGGATCTTATGCGCCTTTCCTATCTTCGAGACTGTGTGGTTGATATCAAAAATAACTTAAAAATGTGAACTGTGAATCCGTCCTCGGTCTCAAATAAGTAGAAGTCCTTTTTGGTTTTTGTTAATAATCATACAGGTGTGCTACTGGTGATGTAAATCGCTGCATTAACGCAGAAAGTGAGAGGATTCTTTGATGACGCCAATTAGAAAAACGCTTCATACAATACAGGTCCCTGCGATTAAGCACAAAACCTAATCTCATTAATCCTTGCAATACCAAGGGCGGGGAATGTGGTGTATTTTATGCCCTTCTTTTGAAAATGTTGTAATCTAGTCAATTAGTTTATATTTTAAAATTCTGGAAAAAATATTATTTTAATGAAATGTTCTATTTGGTTCCATAAATGTTTTAAATTTTTCAGTTAAACTTAAATCAATAATTTAAGTGTTAGTAGTAGATGTCACTTTCACCAGTGAATGCGATTTTCAATATTTTTCGGATCATGATTTTGCTTGCACATCAGTAACTCTTTAAGAAGTACGTTGTGAGAAGTATACATCAAATAACGAAAATCACATTAATAAATTTCGTTTAGGGTGGGAAGAAAGTATCCCTCCCTTTTGGTAGTACGCGTTATTGAAAGTGCATTGATAATAGTAAGAATGTGGCAAAAGATATTTTCATTTTGTGGAGTCTTCTAAGAGGTTCTTCTTCTTCTTCTTCTTTATCGTCGCCTTGTCCCACGTCACGTAGGGTCGGCGTTGCTCTTCTGGGTCCTTCTCCTCCATAGTTCTCTATCCATTGCCTCTTCCTTCTTCCACCATTTCTCCCTTAGGTCCCCGGATATCTTATCCTTCCACCTCATCTTCGGTCTTCCTCTCCTTCTCGCTCCTTCAATCTTTATATCTTCAACTCTGTTTCCGGTATACTCTTCCCCTTTTCTTTGTAAGTGTCCGTACCACCTTAGTCTGCTCTCTTGTATCTCTTTCCCCGTGGGTCCCACTTTCACAGCTCCTCTAACAAATTCATTTCTAATCCTGTCCTTCCTTGTTACCCCACACATCCACCCCAGCATCCTCATTTCCGCCACTTCCATCTTCCTTTCCTGGGCTACTGTGATTGGCCATGTCTCTCTCCTGTATATCATAGCAGGCCTTACCACCGACTTGTACATTTTCCCTTTCAACCCAATGTTCACCTCCTTGTCACACAACACTCCACTCACATTCCTCCAGCTGTTCCAACCGCAATTTATTCGGTGTTGTATCTCGCCTTCCAGTCCTCCGTCCCTCTGTATGTACGACCCCAGGTATTTAAATACACCACTGCAAAGAGACTGGTACCTCTTTAAAAAGTATATTGTTAATAAAAAATCAACGACACTTAACGAATTTTGTTTTTTTTTCTTAATTTTTTTATATGGTAGGCGTAACGTACCTCTGCGTGACATGAAATTAACCATGATTATAGAAAATTCATTCGGTTTGAGCAGTTTTTATTAAATTTGTTGATAAGAAAGAATGTCTATTACTCGTACAAGTCCGCAGCTCGTGGTCGTGCGGTAGCGTTCTCGCTTCCCACGCCCGGGTTCCCGGGTTCGATTCCCGGCGGGGTCAGGGATTTTCTCTGTCTCGTGATGACCGAGTGTTGTGTGCTGTCCTTAGGTTAGTTAGGTTTAAGTAGTTCTAAGATCTAGGGGACTGATGACCATAGATGTTAAGTCCCATAGTGCTCAGAACCATTTGAACTCGTACGCATCAAATATACGAGACCTGCCGCTTTAAAATTCCCACATTGGCTGTTGTTATGTATACAGAATATTCTGCAGCATTCAAAAACACATAGATAGATATATTTGTGTTTTTCCGATGGCCGACTATAGTTTCGATTGATTGACGTATTTTAGCCACAATCCATGCTGTACCAGTTGAGCAATCCGATCACGCATCACTGATCCACTGAAAGCTTTACTTTGCCGTTGGAAACTGTAATTTATCGCAGCCTGGCATCGCGCAAACATTTTGGTGTGCCGATATCTGAAACGTGTGGAGCGCTCACACACTCTGTAATGGAGAGACAATTGAATTAAGTGGTATAATCCGCTTACACTTGCCGAGCAACAGGGCGCACGACAGTTTCGGAACTGGGATTGACTTTTGTTGACGATATATCTTCGCTTCCATTCCAAACAATTCCTCACAGCTGTGGCCATCACCAAAATTAATGTTCCATGACGATGAAATTGGTTTGAATTACGCAATAAAGTCAATCTGTCACTGGAATCTGTAACAAAATAAAAATAAAATAATAGAAAACAGTGTGACACGTTTTGAGTTCATGCGTGATTAATGAACAAAAACAAAATGATTTGTTTCTTTCCACTGGAATTCTGCTAGTGGAACAAGGCACAAAGGAATGAATAAGACTGTTTGAGATACAAGAGAGATTCCAAAGACGCTCATATTTAATTCTGTTTTGAGTAGAGCATCCAATATACAGTTGAGATTATGCAGGCCATTATTAAATTTATGGATCAGACTTTTCTTTACATGTCTGTGTAGTGTTTCTCAATCAGTCATTATCTGAGCATATTTTAGATTTATTCTTATTTGTGTACACGTAATGCGTAAGAAACATCATACCATATTCCAGAATGGACCCCCGAGCTTTTAATAGGCTGTTCACTCTTATGAACCCTACCGACGGATTACAACAGTGTGTCAGGTATTCAAATCTACAAAGGTCTTTTTGAGTTATGGTCTAGCACACATTTTTACTCCTTCACGAAGTTTCATAATAACATCACAGAAGTTCCATGGTGATAACACATTACATACTCTTAAAATATGAAAAGCATTTACTGTCGTGTTACTGCGCGACTCATGTAAAACGGAACACTTACAGACGACTCATAATTAAAGAGATGTAAAACGCTATACACTATCTTGGACAACAGAACATATATCGACCTTCAGAATTTTGTAGAAATTTTCAGAGTTGAACCATCTTTACAAAATTTTATGACAACAAGGAGACTTCCTACGTATGAAGAGCCGTTTCGCCACTGCATTCCTTTGCTCCACTGCCTTATGAGGAACTGAGTGTATACATATCAGTGACGTTAATACAGGGTGTTTCAAAAATGACCGGTATATTTGAAACGGCATTAAAAACTAAACGAGCAGCGATAGAAATACACCGTTTGTTGCAATATGCTTGGGACAACAGTACATTTTCAGGCAGAAAAACTTTCGAAATTACAGTAGTTACAATTTTCAACAACAGATGGCGCTGCGGTCTGGGAAACTCTATAGTACGATATTTTCCACATATCCACCATGCGTAGCAATAATATGGCGTAGTCTCTGAATGAAATTACCCGAAACCTTTGACAACGTGTCTGGGGGAATGGCTTCACATGCAGATGAGATGTACTGCTTCAGCTGTTCAATTGTTTCTGGATTCTGGCGGTACACCTGGTCTTTCAAGTGTCCCCACAGAAAGAAGTCACAGGGGTTCATGTCTGGCGAATAGGGAGGCCAATCCACGCCGCCTCCTGTATGTTTCGGATAGCCCAAAGCAATCACACGATCATCGAAATATTCATTCAGGAAATTAAAGACGTCGGCCGTGCGATGTGGCCGGGCACCATCTTGCATAAACCACGAGGTGTTCGCAGTGTCGTCTAAGGCAGTTTGTACCGCCACAAATTCACGAAGAATGTCCAGATAGCGTGATGCAGTAATCGTTTCAGATCTGAAAAATGGGCCAATGATTCCTTTGGAAGACATGGCGGCCCAGACCAGTACTTTTTGAGGATGCAGGGACGATGGGACTGCAACATGGGGCTTTTCGGTTCCCCATATGCGCCAGTTCTGTTTATTGACGAAGCCGTCCAGGTAAAAATACGCTTCGTCAGTAAACCAAATGCTGCCCACATGCATATTGCCCTCATCAATCCTGTGCACTATATCGTTAGCGAATGTCTCTCGTGCAGCAATGGTAGCGGCGCTGAGGGGTTGCCGCGTTTGAATTTTGTACGGATAGAGGTGTAAACTCTGGCGCATGAGACGATACGTGGACGTTGGCGTCATTTGGACCGCAGCTGCAACACGGCGAACGGAAACCCGAGGCCGCTGTTGGATCACTTGCTGCACTAGCTGCGCGTTGCCCTCTGTGGTTGCCGTACGCGGTCGCCCTACCTTTCCAGCACGTTCATCCGTCACGTTCCCAGTCCGTTGAAATTTTTCAAACAGATCCTTTATTGTATCGCTTTTCGGTCCTTTGGTTACATTAAACCTCCGTTGAAAACTTCGTCTTGTTGCAACAACACTGTGTTCTAGGCGGTGGAATTCCAACACCAGAAAAATCCTCTGTTCTAAGGAATAAACCATGTTGTCCACAGCACACTTGCACGTTGTGAACAGCACACGCTTACAGCAGAAAGCCGACGTACAGAATGGCGCACCCACAGACTGCGTTGTCTTCTATATCTTTCACATCACTTGCAGCGCCATCTGTTGTTGACAATTGTAACTACTGTAATTTCGAAAGTTTGTCCGCCTGAAAATGTACTGTTGTCCCAAGCATATTGCAACAAACGGTGTATTTCTATCGCTGCTCGTTTAGGTTTTATTGCCGTTTCAAATATACCGGTCATTTTTGAAACACCCTGTATGATAACCAGTAGATATCTCCGTGAAAAATGGAGTGAAGCTCTACTTATCTACACGAATGGTTCAAGAATCGTGTCAGAAAGTAACGTCGGGTGTGCTACCTTGTATCCAGGAATGATTCACTTTGAACAATATAAGCTTCCCTCGTCAGCCTCTTCATACAGGCCTACGGCCGAAGCAGTAGCAATCATGAAGTCCATTGTAATCTTCAAGCTAGAACGACGAAAAGATTGTGGTTATTTATGATTTTAGAAGCATCCTTAGTGCCGTAAAGAGCAGAAATTGGGGTAAATTTACCAACAAACCTGATATTGACATAGGTAACGAAGTAACGAAATGTTCGCGAAGTACCAAATATACTTATTTTCTTTGGATTAAATCTCACGCAGGCATTTTGTACAAAGAAACTGTAGATCTGGTGGGCAAGGAAGCTACCATATCCGAAACTGTCTTAGATATGAAGTTACCTCACACCAACTCGTTACATCAAATTTAAATGGATTTCAGAACACAGTGAAAAGAGGAATAGTAAACTTAAACTGTAAATAGATACAGCCCCATATAGCCAGCTTACCGTGGTTTCACACTATGTCCGTAGGACGCAGAGCTATCTCTACATGAAGAGGATGATATTTAGTCACGGCAGTTTTCATTCCCATTTATTTCGCGCTCAACAATGAAATCTGACAGCTATGATTGCAACAGTTCACATGTGGGGGACGCTAATCATTTAATTTTCGTCTGCCAGAAGTATGGTCAGCATTAAGAACAATTACTTTAACACCTTCACAGTCTTGGGATTCTATCCCCAACAAGTGCTATAAGTCTTCTAATAGGGAATCATAGAGCAGTGCTTAGATGTCTGTAAATGTTTATTGTAGTGAGAAACTTAGTCAAGATACAACTTTTTTCCTTTTTTTTTTTTTTTGAAAAAAAAAGAAACGATGAAAACTCCAGTGTTTAGAAATTAAGTGTGTCTTTATTTACACATTAGTGAAGAAATAATGTTTAGTTATCTCAGTGAATCATGTTTATGACAATGTTAAAGAAATACCACTTTTCGCTGGTAGTGACTAAATAGTGTACTCACGGTGAAGGCCGAATAAATAAAGACGGAACGCCCTCTTTATTTCGAGAACGGTTCAAGATACACCAAAACGAGGTTTTCAGCAAATGATAAGCGGACGGACATGTAATTTTGTTGTATTTGTAATTCTTTTGTGCACCTCGTAGCAACGTCGTTACCCTATCGAGGACTTGGGTTCACTTCCCAGTACTATCAGGGATTTTTGATTGGTGCGATGACTGGGACGGCGCCTTCTCAGTCTTGTGATGCTAACTGAGATTAAATTAGCTTAGATGTACTTTTGTTCCAGTTGGCTGGTAGTGAGAAGATCCTCTGGGATGTGGAACCTGTCTGGAAACAAGAATATACAATAAATATTTACAGAATAAGAACATATATGGCAATGTACTTTCCATAGAGCCCAAATTACCCTTGTCCACGAGGAATCGGTAAAAAAAACTCTAAAGCATATTTACACTTAAAAGGATGTAAAACTTGTCACCAAATATTAAATGTCGATGGTAATTCTGATGCTATTGTATCCATATATCATCAAATAAAAAAAAAATAAAACTAAAAAATATTTTACAGCACTTACTTACAGTGATCGCAGTACTGCATATAATTTGTACAGAAATTAGATTTTACTCATTGTTCATATTATGTGATATTATTAATAACATACACGCATCAATCGGTTCTGATAAGAAATTCGTCGATGGAGTAGGAGTTGGCCACCAATAAATTCTCTAGGCTCTTCTCACACCCAACTTGGTTCTTACTTAAACCTTTTATGGCTGCTGGCATGTTGTTGAAAATGTAAATTGCTGAAAAATGCACACCTTTCTGAACCAGAGTGAGTGATTTAAATCTTTGTGAAAGTTATTGTTATTTTTTGTATCAGTTCCATGAAATGAGATGTTAGTCTGAGAAAAAAGATATATTTTAATGACAAATTTAATTAAGGAATAGATACGTTGGGAAGCAGTAGTTAGTATCCTCCGCTCCTTAAACAGCCCTTTGCAGGACATTCTTGAGTACACACCAAAAATAATTCGTATTGCACGTTTTTGGGCTCCAAAATGGTGAATGGGAAGTAGCAGCTCCGTGGTCTGGAAAGCCGGCAGCGACTGGGAGACCGATGTGAATATGCCACCATACCGCACCCGAACATCACTTTCCTGAGTGTGACGACGTCGTGACGGTCGGCATCTCACTGTGCTTCGAGCCCAATCGCATCTTTTTCTTTTTTTGTTTACTTCATTTTATTATCTTCTTGTACAACACATTCTTATGGTGTTTCCACAACTGTTGCTTGAATTGTTCATGGTTAACAAAATCCGCTGCAGTTGTAATCACGAGATTCCTTCATTTTTATAAAGGAATGTACAGTACCGGAATTTCAGGAGGCTAATCTCATCTTTAGATGCTCCTTCATTGCGTATGACAGAACAGTATGATTAACTGCGTACGTTATATGGTTACGTCGTACGCAATTAAGTAGCACCTGAAGATGAGATAAGTGTCCTGAAACCCGAGTACTGGACACGTCTTTATCCAGATAAAGGAACGTAGTAATTACAACTGCAGCGGATTCTGTCCTTAATCCCGTGTCAGCAGAGATATTAAAGCAAGTATGTTTTTAATACGACCGTATACTTTATCTACAGGCATTCGTAAACTCTTGAAAAATGCTTGGTAATATCGGGTTTGAAGTTTTCCGCAAAATTACCCGAGCAGTACAGTGAGGTGGCAAGACATATCGACTGGAATCGGCAACTGACGTGTAAACGTCGTCGAGTATGGCTCTTACGACAGACTCCAATGGGTTGGTGTCCAAACGAGAAACCTGAATTAAACAGCATTGTCTCAGACTACTGAGATCACTGGGACACCATACCTTGAAACAAGTATTCCACCAAGTATCCAAGACATTTGTGACGTATGACTATAATACAATACCTGCAATTTCAAATAAGACAGGTCCTGACAGGTGTAAATATTGCAGAAATATCGCTTGAATAAGTTATCATCGCAAAATACTGACACCCACTATTTACAGAAGACTGGAAAAATTTGCTAGATCAGTTTGTGTTCCGGAGAAATGGACGAACACCCGAGGCAGTATTGACCCTAACTCTTATCTTAAAAGATATCTTGAATCAAGTTAAACCTACATTTATAACATTTCTGAAGGGAGTAAGGGTAAAATACGAGTACAGCTACTGAAAGATTATTTACGTCTTGTGTAGAAACCAGACTGCAGTTACTCGTATAAGAGCTGAAGGGCATGGAAGGAAAGTAGTAGTTGAGAAGGGAGTGAAGCAGAGTTTTAACCAATCGCCAATGTTAATTAGATTAGATTTACTTTCATTACAATTGATCCGTAGTGAGGAGGTCCTCCAGGATGTAGAAAAAGTCAGAAAAACAACAATACATGACAAATATTTACAACTCAAACAAATAAGCTAATGTACCATTCCACAGGTCCCAAATGGCATGGTCGTCATGTTTTAATGAACGCCATATGAAAGAATCATTTTACAAATACTAATGCACTGAATTTAAAATAAAAAGTTTTTTATTTATTTATAAGGTAATAAACGTGTAATACAACTACTAAATACTTACTTACAATGAACACATTACTGCACTGAACTGGTGCAGAAGTTATATTGTACTTGGTTCTGCTGAGAAATTCATCAATGGAGTAGAAGGAGTTGGCCACCAATAAATCCTTTAGCCTTCTCTTAAACTGAATTTCATTGGTTGTTAAGCTTTTTATGGCTGCTGGCAAGTTGGCAAGTTATTTAAAATGTGTGTTCCTGAATAATGCACACCTTTTTGTACAAGACTAAGTGACTTTAAATCCTTGTGAAGATCATTCTTATTTCTATTATTGATTCCATGAATTGAGCTGTTGGTTTGAAAAAGTGATATAATTTTAATGACAAATTTCATTAAGGAATAAATATATTGGGAAGCAGTAGTTAGTATCCCCAGTTCCCTATACAGACTTCTGCAGGATGTTCTTGAGTTCACACCACAAATAATTCTTACTGCACATTTTTGTGCCCGGAAAACTTTAGCTTGGCTTGATGAATTGCCCCAAAAAATAATCCCATATGACATTATGGAATGAAAGTAAGCATAGTATGCCAGCTTTTTCATCTCCTATGTCTGACACAATTCGTATTGCAAATAGAGATTTGTTAAGACGCTTCAGCAGTTCTGTGGCGTGCTCATCCCAGTTGAATTTATTATCAAGCTGTAATCCCAAGAATTTAACACTGCCCACTCAGTACACTGAGTGAATAGTAAATGGAGAAATGTGGAAAGGGAATTAAACTTCAAAGAGAAAAAACAAAAACTTTGTTTATCGATACCGTTGTAATTCTGGTAGATACTGGGAAGAGCAGTAATGTAATTTGTAATGCCTTAAAAAGAGGTTATAAGATGAGCGGCGACAAAAGTGAAATATGGGTAATGGAACATAATCGAATTAAATCAGGTATAGCAGGATAGGCAGTTTCGATAAGAAAAGTTGTTGACATCGAATGTAATATTATCTGTTAAGATGTCTTTACTGAAGATATTTATTCGGAAAATGGGCCTATACGGAAATGTCTTGCAGCAGTAGAATGCTGAAAGCTAGATGTGTAGAACAGATAACTAATGCAGAGGTAGTGAATTGAACTGGAAAGAAAATAAATTTATAGCAAAACTTTGCTAAAAGCAGTGGTCAGTTGATAGGACACATCCTAAGGCATGAAGGTGTTGGGCTACAACAACAATAGGGTTTTCGTTATGTTTTTTCCTTCAAAAAGTTCCTGTGACGAAATCAAGTGAAAAATTTTGCTGGCACGAAAGCAATTTTTCAAGGTTTTCTTGCCATGCATTACTGCGACGGGATCAACGTACAGGGAAAGAAGAGAATTCGAAATTGTGACTCATTTGCAAAAGAAACAGACACAGAAAATTTTAAAAAGGAGCAATCTCTACGTTGCCATTATAAAATCTATCATGAATAGAACCTATCATTCTCGATGTCTCCATGCCAATATTCTCATCCAGACTTCATATCTTATTTGCGGTTGATAGTTTTTATGCACGATTCTAAGGTTTTCCACCAAACACTCAACAAATCTCGATTAGGAGACTGGTATTTCTTCAGCTGTTTTCAAGTATAGGACACAAACGACATCACCGTATTTATGGCAGTATGCTATATATTATTGTCATGTTGGAAGATAAAATTGTGATCTACACATATACTCCGTAAGCCAAAGTTCAGTGCGTGGCGAAAAGTACTTAATGTATCAGTGTTTCAAGTCCAAATAACTTTTGCCTTCAGTGTAGCAACAAGTGATTTTGCCGATTTTCTTTGAGTGAATTGCATTTTTCCGATTGCAGTCCAACCTATTATTCACCCCAATAAGCAAGGTGTCACCTCCGTACTTTATGGTTTTGAATTACAGTATGTGTTCTGCATTGTATCTCTCCATATGTTGGGAATAAAATTAAAAGTATAATGGAAATCAGCAAACCAAAAATATTGTCCATACCAAAAGCACATGTTTTCGTTAGGGATTGAAACAAGTGTTAGCTTTTTTTTAATTGGTCTGATTGACCAAATAGCTGAACAGTTTCTGTTCGATTTCGGATTTTGCTCGACTGAGGGCCTATGGTTCTGAATACAAATTAAGAGCAAGAACAAAGTGTAAGTCAATTCAATAGAGGAACAAATAAAATTTTATCCCACGAAATGTAACAAAATATGTTTGTTACTAAACACTAATCAAACTAGATCTTTTGTTTACATCGACGTACATACTCCGCAAGCCACCGTCTGGAGCATGACGGAGAGTACTTTGCACCACAAGTAATCACTTGTACTCGCAAACAGAGCAAGGGAAAATCCACCGTTAGACGCATCTGTATGGTCCCTAATTTCTCGTAACTCATGGCCCTTACGCGAAATGCACATTGGTAGCAGTAAAATCGTTCTGCAGTGAGCTTCAAATGTCGGTTCTCTAAATTCTGCCAATGCTGTTCCCACGAAAAGATCGTCTCCCTCCCTCCAGCGATACGCACTTGAGTTCACTCGCATTGTGATCGAACCTACCGGTAAGCCAGCAGCCCGCCTCTGAATTTCGACCTGGTGGGGATCACAAAAACTCAAACAGTACTCAAGAATAGGTGACACTGGGGTTCTACACGCGATCCGCTTTACGAACGAATCACACTGTCCTAAAATTCTCCCAGCGTACCGAAGTCGACCATTCACCTTCCCCATCATGATCCTCGCATGCTCGCTACATTTCATAACGCTTTGTAACGTTACGCCGAGACTAAGTGTTTCAAGCAGTACACTACGAACGCTGTACGCGAACATAATGAGATTGTTTTTCCTGCTCGTCTTACATTAACTTAAATTTTTCTGCACGTCGAGCAAACTAACATTCATCACACACTCTAGAAATTTTGTCTAAGTCATAGTGTATCCTTCTACATTCAGTCAACGACGACACCTTACCGCACACCACAGTATCATTAGCGAACAACCGCATATTTCCCTGGGGCGCTCCTGACGATGTCCTTGTCTCCGATGAGGACTCGCTGTCGAGGTCAACGTATTCGGTTCTACAACCTAAGAAGCGTTCGAGTCGCTCGCATATCTGGGAAACTTTTTCTTATGCTCGTATGCTAGTTAACAGTCAGCAGTGCGGTACTATGTCAAACACTTTCCGCAAATCTAGGAATATGGAATCTTCCTGTTGTTCTCCATCTATAGTTCGCAAGATATCGTGCCAGAAAAGGCCAAGCTGAATTTCATACGAACGATGCTTTTTAACTCCGAGCTGATTTGTGGACAGAAGCTTATTAAATTCGAACTAAAATGTGTTCTGGAATTGCACTCAGGATAGCATATCCTTTTTTTAATACATTGTTGTTTTCATACGAACATAAAGAGACATTTAAATAAAGTAAAAATGTGATCGTCTAAAATACTGTATCCATACATGCAGCTATCGCGGGAGATGTTCCGTTTTGCGCGCACCAAAAATCGCGTTTTGAGACACAGCAACGGCTTAAGCTGACAGCCGCTATCCTAGAGCACACTAAGAGTACACTGATTTGCATAGCCGGCCATGAGAGGAGAACACAGTTCAGTACTGCACGATATGCTCACGTGATGCAGAGTATGGCCGTTTTTCTCGAGACTATCGAGCGAGACACATTCCCATCACTTTTCACTCCCTGATCAGGGAGTCACCTACTGTACAAACTTGTGGAACTCAATCCTTCCTTTTCTACCTCCAATTCCTGATAAGTTGCGAAACATAGCTTAGCACACAATGTTGCCTAGCATAGAAACTTGACGGTTCCCATACTTCTGTTAGAGGTTCTGGGCTCTGTGACCCGACCACCGTTGTACCAGTAGTTACCAAATGGTTCAAATGGCTCTGAGCACTATGGAACTCAACTGCTGTGGTCATTAGTCCCCTAGAACTTAGAACTACTTAAACCTAACTAACCTAAGGACATCACACACATCCATGCCCGAGGCACGATTCGAACCTGCGACCGTAGCAGTCGCACGGTTCCGGACTGCGCGCCTAGAACCGCGAGACCACCGCGGCCGGCAGTTACCAAATATGACACAGAAAATTAAATGGTGTCTCTCTTGTCAGTTACCAACGTCAGTGTACCAAATGACTTATAAAATCAGATTTGCTATTACGCTATGAACTGATTATCAGTAAAGAAGACAGTAACAGATATAATTGTATATTTTAGCGTTACTAAGGAAACATATGTTTAATTGAACTTAGTGTTGTCAACAATCGTGTCATATTAGAATACTCACAATTTAGTGTGAGGTACCTGCTGTAATAACTATGAATTTCAGTTGTAAGTTGATTCATAAATCGTCGGCAGCTGCTGTTGGCACAGTCGTGTAGCAGATTAGCAGCATCAATGTGTTTCCTTGGAATATGATGGTGTAATCACTATTCACAACACACTTTCCGCCAACGCCGTAACTCCGCCCATATTGACGGGATGCAGACAGTCGTTTTGCGAAAACTGTTCTGGCAGCCAGCTCGGCACAACGGAAATATTTTAGACCTGGTAGCTACAAAAAGGCCGGGCCTTACAGAAGGCGTCGGTTTAGAGGTGTGGATTAGTAATCATGATGTCATCGTGGTGACCTTCGTTACGAAAGTTAATAAATCAGTCAAGAAGGCTAGAGGAGCGTCTATGCTAGAAAGAGCGGATAACCAGTTGATAGCATCTCACTTGGTGAAAGAACTGCAGCCATTTAGTTCCAGTATGACGGGCATAGAGGAATTACAATCTAAGTTTAAATAGATTTTAAATCGTGCCCTCGGCCGGTGTGTGCCTAGTAAGTGGATTAAGGACAGAAAAGCCCCACTATGGTTTAGCAACTACATTCGGACGATGCTGATGAGGCAAAGGCTGTTGCACTCTCGGTTCAAATTAAAACGCGCAGGCGGCCGGGGTGGCCGAGCGGTTCCAGTCGCTACAGTCTGGAACCGCGCGACCGCTACGGTCGCAGGTTCGAATCCTGCCTCGAGCATGGATGTGTGTGATGTCCTTAGGTTAGTTAGGTTTAAGTAGTTCTAAGTTCTAGGGGACTGATGACCTCAGATGTTAAGTCCCATAGTGCTCAGAGCCATTTGAACCATTTTTGAAAACGCGCAAATGATGACAGGCAATAGTTAGTGGGTATTTGTCCATCTGTGAAACGATCTATGGGCGAAGCATACAACAGATAACACCGTCATACTTTGGCTAAAGATCTGGCGGAGAACCCGAGGAAATTTTGGTCCTATGCAGAATCAGGCAGGTCTAAGGCTTCCACCCAGGCACTAATAGACCATTCTGGTGTGGCTGTTGAAGGCAGAAAAACGAAAGCCGAAGTTTCGAATTCCACATTTAAGAAATCGTTCACGCAGGAGAATCGTACAGACACAGCGTCGTTTGAACATCGCATAGAGTCACATATGGACTTCATGGATCAAAAATGGCTCTAACAAGAGAACCTCCCCATCGCACCCCCCTCAGATTTACTTATAAGTTGGCACAGTGGATAGGCCTTGAAAAACTCAACACAGATCAATCGAGAAAACAGGAAGAAGTTGTGTGGAACTATGAAAAAAATAAGCAGAATATACAAACTGAGTAGTCCATGCTTAAGATATGCAACGTCAAGGAGGCCGTGAGCTCAAGAGCACCGTGGTCTTGTGGTTAGCGTGAGCAGCTGTGGAACGAGAGGTCCTTGGTTCAAGTCTTCCCTCGACTGAAAAATTTAATTTTTTACTTTCGCAAAGTTTTAATCTGTCCGTTCGTTCACGGACGTCTCTGTTCACTGTAATAAGTTCAGTGTCTGTGTTTTGCGACCGCACTGCAAAACCATGCGATTAGTAGAAGAAGGACGCGTCTCTCCAATGGGAACCGAAAACATTTGATCGCAAGGTCACAGGTCAACCGATTCCTCCACAGGAAAACACGTCTGATATATTCTATACGACACTGGTGACGGCATATGCGTCACATGACAGGAATATGTTGTCGACCAACCTAACTTGTACACTTGTACACTTCTTCTACCTTGTCCGATTTAGGTTTTCTTATGGATGTGATAATCACTCCCAAAAACGTGATGAAAACATAAGAGTTTGTCACATAAACTGCAACAAATGAATGCAACAGTTTCACAGTCGCACAGTTTTCCCTGTGCTCTGTCATAACATATGTTTTTAACGTTCTCAAATTTTTCCGTGTGTAGACCGTCAAATCCTGCATCCTACCAAGCAAACCTGAACATGTCCTGGAATTTTGGAGAGCGAAGTTGATTATGTGTGAGTGCCTGAACTGAAAATTGTCTGAAAATAAAAAATAAAACTTTTCACTCGAGGGAAGATTCGAACCAAGGACCTCTTCTTCCGCAACTGCTCACGCTAGCCGCGGGACCACGGCACTTCTGAGCTCAAGTTTTCCTTGATGTTGCGTATCTTCCACATGGACTACTCAGTTTGTATATTATGCTTATTTTTTCATAGTTCCATACAACTTCTTCCTGTTTTCTCGATTGATCTGTGTTCAGTTTTTCAAGGACTATCCACTGTGCCAACTTATAACTAAATCTGAGAGGGGTGCGATGGGGAGGTTCCCTTGTAAGCACTATGGGACTTAACATCTGAGGTCATCGCGTCCCCTAGACTTAGATCTACGTAAACCTAACTAACCTAAGGACAGCACACACATCCACGCCCGAGGCGGGATTCGAACCTGCGGCCGTAGCAGCCGCGTGGTTCCGGACTGAAGCGCCCAGAACCGCTCGGCCACGACTTCGTGGTAACAAGCATTCGTGGCGTAGATAAAGAACCGAAAGAGTTGAAAACAAATATGTCGCCAGGTCCAGATGGAATCCCAACTCGGTTATACAATGAGTATTCTAGCATTGGTCCCTTACTTAGCTTGCACTTAGTGCGAATCTCTCACCCTGCGAAAAGTCCCAAACGACTGTAATAAAGCGCAGGTGACTCCTGTATATAAGAAGGGTAAAAGAATGAACCCGCAAAATTATAGAACAAATCCTTGACACTGGTTTGCTGCAGAATTCTAGAACGCATTCTCAGTTCGAATATAATAAATTTCCCAGAAACCGAAAACCATATGTCCACGAATCAGCACGGTTTTGGAAAACAACGCTCGTGTGAAACTCTGCTTGCCCTTTTCTCGCATGGTATACTGCGAACTATGGATGAAAGGCAACAGATAGATCACATATTTGCATTTTACATGGTACCCGACTGCAGACTGCTGACAAAAGTACGAGCATACGGAATAGGTTCCCAGGTACATGATTGGCTCGAAGAGTTCTTACATAATAGAATCCAGTATGTTGTCGTCGACGGCGAGTGTTCATCAGAAATAAGGGCATCGTCAGGAGCGCCGCAAGGATGTGTGACTGGACCGCTGTTATTTTCTATATGCATACATAATCTGGCGGATGGGGTGGACAGCAGATGTTTGTTCATGACGCTATGATGCGCCGAAAGGTATCGAACATGAGTGACTGTAGGACGATACAAAATGACTTAGACAAAATTTCTAGTTGCTGTGATGAATTGCAGCTGGCTCTAAATGTAAAAATATTTGAGTTATGGGGCTGACTACGAAAAACAAATCCGTAATGTTCGGAGACAGCAGTAGGATGATAATAAACATAAGGCCAAAATTTTAAAACAAGCTTTGAAAAACTCGTTTACGGTAGAAGACTGCAACACCATTCCCCTTCCAATTATCGAAATAACGCAAGGATGGCTGACATAGTGTTTAGTGTATCTGGGATTGTAAAACAGTTAAGATCCTTAGACGCCAGGAAGGAATCTGGCCCAGACGATATCCCCGTAAGATTATACGTTGGCTATGTTACGAATATAGCACCATTCTTTTCCAACATCTATCAGAGATCACTGGAACAGCGGAAAGTTCCACGGGACTGGAAGAAGACCCAGGGCATAGTGATCTATAAAAAGGGTAGAAAATCGGATGAACATAATTACCGGCCAATTTCACTGACATCGATTTGTTGTAGAATCATGGAACATATTTTGTGTTCAGACATAATGACCTTTCTAGACTCTGAGAAGCTCATCTGCAGAAACCAGCACGGTTTTAGGAAACAGCGGTCATGCGAGACACAGATGGCCCTTTTTGTGCATGATATACAACAAGCTCTAGATACCGGCTCCAGGTTGATGCCATATTTCTCGACTTCCGAAAGGCGTTCGACTCAGTTCCACACTGTCGCTTGCTCCGAAAAGTGCGCGCTTACGGTCTATCCGATGACATATGCGGTAGGATAGAAAGTTTTCTAACAGACAGAGAGCAGTATGTTGTCCTGAATGGGGTGACTTCAACAGAAACAAGCGTAACTTCAGGTATGCCCCAGGGCAGCGTAATAGGACCGCTGCTTTTTACGATTTACATAAACGATCTGGTTGATGGTATTGGCAGCGGCAGCAGACTGTTTGCCGATGATTCTGTAGTCTACAGGAAAGTAGAATCACACGCAAGTTGTGAACAAATCAATGAGGATTTGCAGAAAATAAATGTGGGGTGTAATGACAGGCAGTTACCTCTCAGTATTAGTAAGTGTAACCAAGTGCGTATACCAAGGCGAAAATCCCCATTAATGTATGAGTACAAAATAAATGCCCAGTCTTTGGAAGTGGTAACATCCGTCAAGTATCTGGGTGTGACTATTAGAAATGATCTCAAATGGAGTGATCAGATTACACAAGAAACGGGTAAGGCGAACTTTAGATTGCGGTTTATTGGTAGAATCCTGAAGCGATGCAGTCCTTCCTCAAAGGAAATTGCTTTCAATACGTTAGTTCGTCCAGTATTAGAGTATTATTGTTCGTCTGTATGGGACCCTTATCCATTGGGTCTGATTCATGAGATTGAGAAGGTCCAAAGAAGAGCGGCAAGATTCGTGACTGGTACATTCAGCCATCGCGAGAGCGTTACAAATGTCATAGAAAGTTTGAAGTGGGACACACTTGCAGATACACGGCACGCTAAGCGGAAGGGGCTGCTCTCTAAATTCCTAAATCCTATATTCGCCGAGAATGTACAGCATATATTTTTACCACAAACTTTCAAACTGCGCAATGATCACCATTCAAAGATAAGGGAAATTAGAACTCTTACTGAGGCGTTCAGACAGTCGTTTTTCCCTCGCGCGATCCGCGAGTGAAACAGAGGGGGGAGGGGGGGGGGAGGGGGGGGAATATGACTCTGGCGCGAATTGTGCCCTCCGCCACACACCGGTTGGTGACTAGCGGAGTGCATGTGTAGACGTATATGTAGGAGTGTCCTGCGTAACACAGGCAGGTCGTTTAAATATCTGGGCGTGAAGTGGCAAAACGAAATGACCTGCTCTACACATTCTTCCTCAGAAATGCTATTGACCTAGATGTGGTGCCATACATCTCTCACCCTATGTTGTAGTCCTTGCCTGTTGGTAATTATTTCACAGCTTATTTCTGTATTTTATTCGATTTTGCTTTTTCTGGACCAATATTTCACTTCACCTCATTTCGACTTCGGTTTATTGGGAGGAATTTTGGAGTCTGGTTCATCTGTAAAGGAGACCGTACATATGAAGCTAGTGCGACCTGTTCATGGGTACCATTCGAGTGTTCGATTTCTGCCCCAGGTCGCATCAAAGTAAGACATCGAAGAAATTCAGACGCGGACTGCTAGATCTGTTACCGGTACGACGGAACAATATGTAAGTATTACGGAGAGCTTCGGGAACTCTAATGGAAATTCCTGGAGGGAAGGCGATGTTCTTTACGGGGTATAAGTGGAATCTGAAGCTGTCTGCAGAACGATCCTTCTGCCACCAGCATAAATTCCGGGTAAGGACCACGAAGGTAAGATACGAGAGATTAGGGCTCGTACTGGGGCATATAGATAGTCATTTTTCCTTCGCTCTATCTGTGAGTGGAACAGGAAAACAGGGACTAATAGTGGTACAAGGTACTCTCCTCCAAACACCCTCGCTTACGGGGTATGTGTGTATATGTAGATGTTGAGTATGGCGGCTTAACTACTGAGAGAAACTCATTAAATTGAACGCGAATACGTTCACAAGCCATAATTATTGGTAAGGAAGGCAGAATGAAGGTTGAAGCAGTTGGTTGCCCACTTTTCTGTCACAGTCTTTTAAAAACGAACACATTCGTTTCTTTTTGGGGCTCTGACAGGAATATTTTTCCGCTGGTCATAATTACATTACGTGTGGTACAATTTCAGATGCTGCTATCATTAGCCCTTTTCTATACCTATGACGCACAGTTTACAAATTCATTTACATCTTTTCTATGACTACAACATGTAGGTTTAATTTCAGTACACTCCATTAATTACCAGTGTTTTACTACTTTATTAATTATAAATTAACTCTTGTGGTGCATACAGCTGCTGACAGTCATCTATTCTTGAAAATGGTCCTACAAAGCACTTTTTACTTTATCACTGAATATAACCGATGTCAGTTTACATTGTTTTGCAGTGGAAACGGCATGCAGTTTGAACCCAATTACTGAACAGTCGTTTTATCACCATCATTTAATACACATTCTTCGCGATCATCGATGCTTAATTTCTTTGCTGACGAGTTTCACAGCTTTCACTCTATGCATTACACATTGTTTCAATTTCGCTCTCATTTCCTCAAAACTTACAATAATTTCCCCCAATAATTGATCTTTCATTAAACCCACAGTCCTTTTATTGACGCATGCGATGCTGTAAATGTTGCTGTCGAGGTATTCGAAGTGTCAACTGACCCACGCACGTCATTTTTCACAATTTTTTGAGGTAGTTACACGATATATTAAGCTCTCTGTGTAACACATTTTAACATATTTTGCTTCAAATTTTTCCAGCATGTACCCATAACGGAAAAATACTAGAGTACTAGAAGCTATAACACAACAGAACAGAGTCCCTTAGTTTTTCGTTAGTTAATTCTGCAATTTTAAAGTAATTTCTTGAATATATAGTACTTTATTAATTACTTCAGTATTCGTTATTTTAAAAGTGTAACATAATTATGTAAAACTACTGAAAAATTATATTGCAAAAAATACGTAGCAGAAATAGCAAAGTCGGGGAAGTTCGTATTGTATAGAGTCCAAAGAATTTGTTTAAAAATTGACGATAATATCTTTGAGCGCGAACGCGTGCATAGTCAGTAGCAGAGATGGAGTTGCTATCACGGTGTGAAACTCGTAGATGAAGACCTGTAGTACCACCTTGGTTCGCTGCCACGCCACTTGTAGCGCTGCGAGTTTGTCAGTCCATCATCTCGCTTTCTTATTGGCTAATTTTTGTGTGGAATGTTTGTTTTCGTTTCGTAGTTAACAGAAGTGGGTTTCATCACATTGTGCACCTGATCACGGCTTCTCGTGTATACTGCGCTCTATGAATTACATTGTGAAAATATTGCTCGTATTCTGCTTGCTTTCTGCTCGCATCCATAATATTGGGTGAAGTAAAATTATTTCACATTTGTTTTCGTTTCATATAAAAGAGAAGCAGCTTTCGTTGCATGGTGTTCAGAGGACCTATGTGCATTTGTTATTGCTTAGGAATCTGTCTGTGAACTGCGCGATTTAAATGCATTGTAAGTATGGTTCCTTCAGTCTACTTTTTTTGCATCCTTTTTCCCTATTTTCTTTCACTTAATAGAGAAATACATGTTACCAGGTTTTAACAACTGCGGTATTTAACTTCATTACATCTTGTCAAGGAATGAGTATGTAATTCTACTTTGAAACGTTTTGCTTCTTGCCACTGAGTGCCGTACATTTCTCTGTATTTTGCAGAGTATGGATGTAGATGTAGATGAGTACGCTTTGTTGTTTTGGTGATTAGAACATTCGTTTTTGAAAATACTAAGAATGCTCTAATAGTTACCTAATTTTTTTCGTATGTTATTAACAGGTTCTACAAACAGTACATTTGTGCTGAAATCAATGAAACTTTTGGTGGCCTCCATTAAATGCGAGAGTACAAAAAACAGATGGGGCAAAAATAACTTAGAATACGAGCCAAATACTTACAGTGCACATAAATCTAGCAGTTCGCCCATGTTTTCGTAAGCACTAACAAATAGATGTGAATCCACAGAGTACCATGGGACGAAACCAGCTTCTGTTTCATATGGAACAAAAACAAATACGGAATCATTTACTCCAATCCAGTATTCTGAATGAGAGCAAAAATTAAGCAGAATACAAGCAACATGTTTACAATAGAGTTCAAAGAATGCAATACACGCGAGAAGATGGTAATCAGGAACATTATTTCCATTTTGTGACAGCCACATAGTCGATATTGCAATATTAGGCTTTAAAAATAAATACACTTAAGTACCAGAGCCATCCATAAAGCATAAATAACAAATATTGTCATCTAGTACTCTAATTTCGTAAAGCAAAACTACAGATCATCGCGGCATATTTTCTCATATTCGAAGTTCGCTGCCAGCCCACTCGAAGCGCTACTGTAGGCCTGAGTTTCCGCATCGTAACATGGGCCTTGCGCGTCTAATATTTAGGTGTTTGTGATTGGTGTTCTTCTTTGGTGACGTAGGGACGTGAAGTGGCGGTGCTCAAGAGCGCAATGGAGAGTGCTCGCGAAATGGTATTTTAAGCACAACAGTGCACTGTGAATGTCTGAACGAGCATTGTATCTGGGTACTGTACAAAGCATATAAGAAGAACCGGTTACTGAAGAAGAGTACTGTGTGGCCAAAATTGCTAAAAGGTGATCGTTGTTAAAGAAGATCCTGTAGCCAATAACGAAAGTTACAAAATGAATTACTCGGTCACATGCAACTCGTCACAAAGGAAGATCAAGTCAGTTACCTTTTAGTTATGTACACGGCTTGCCAACATAGCAGCTTCAGTACTTTGAACACTATAGCGTTTTTAGTTGAACTGTACATATTGTAAGTGCAACCGGTTAGCGAATTCATTAACCATCAGCAGGGTCCTGTCGTTTTAAAATTGTTACCAAGAGAATCAAAACTGAAAAGGGAATGGCTAATTCAGTGAATTTAGATGTAGCAATTTGAGCGGCTTGACCCTCACAACATCTTGAAACTTCTGCAATGCAGCTATGCGCTTGGCGTCAGTATGAAACGAGATGCAGTAGTACTTAAAGTTCTTTGTGCAGAATAGTGCTTCTATTGCATCCATTCAGTAACTATTTCAGCAACTGTAATGTGAAGAGCATATGATATTTACACTGAACTGATTTTTATAGCCGGCCGCGGTGGTCTCGCGGTTCTAGGCGCTCAGTCCGGAGCTGCGCGACTGCTACGGTCGCAGGTTCGAATCCTGCCTCGGGCATGGATGTATGTGATGTCCTTAGGTTAGTTAGGTTTAAGTAGTTCTAAGTTCTAGGGGACTGATGACCTCAGATGTTAAGTCCCATAGTGCTCAGAGCCATTTGAACCATTTTTTTTTATTTTTATAATTTTGTTGTTTGTTTGCAAATACTTCATGTGGTTTTGACTTTCATAACACTGTCATTGTAAAAGTGTTATAGAAGTCAATAAAAACTTTTCTGAGGTAACAGTATGTCAGTTTCAATTCGCTCACTAATAAATATTAACTTATTCTCTCCTATGGACTGAGGAAACAGTGATTAGTCGGGGGGCATTTCCTTTACAAAACCTGAAGACAGATAACATTACACTACACCACATTCAGTAAATCTTGCTTGACATGCTGCCAGTAAGTAACCATTATTGGGTTTTGTTAATTGTAAGTAATCTTAATTCATTTCTAATTAACTAAAAATTTGGTCATACGTCACTTTTATGTTCAAACTCGCGCATTTTTGTCCCACTGCTGCCATCCTACACACTTAGAAGTATTACGCAATTTCAGTTTCAATTCAGTCTGTAATAAATTTAACTTAACGCCCTCTTATGGACTGGCGACCGTAATTAATTAATCTGCAATTGAAATTTCATACAATCAGTTATGTATTCAAAATTATAGCTAGCTACAATAATTCATTTAACTTCTTAAAAATTTTCCTTTTTTTATGTTGTTGTACAAGGTAGACAGCTGTGCGGTATCGTTCCGCTATAATCGTAACTGTGATCTTCTTGTTAACTTTATTCTTCAGAATTGATGCCCTTATTATTAAGTCAGGAACATTAGGTAACACGGCTCATTAAATGATTAACACACCAAAGAGCGTGGGCACGTTATACGTTGCGACCGTCTGTCGATAGAACATAAAATTTCAGATACAGAATGAATCACCTGAAACTTGCTCCGCAAATATTACAGAAATGGAAAGTGCTATTGATGTGCGGTTTTCACAGAATGGATTCCCAGTCAGGGACCCATATTGCTAGCTAATAAACAGATTGTAATAATATTTAATAAGTGTATGTTTCGTACAAACAGACACTTTTTAAATGGAACAATGCCTATTGCCATTAACGAACTAAAAATGGGGTAAATTAGAATGTCAGTAGTGTTTATTGCAGGATTATAATGCGAGTCGCTTCGTATTTTGAAGAGTTTTCACACCGACACTTGTTTACGCCATTCAACCCACATATCTGCTGGGTACAATGTTGTTATGTTTACTTACAGTGTGCTTGTGTATTGCTCGAGCGCATTGTGACTTGCTGCTCAGTCAGTGTGTGACAGTCCAAGCAGCAGGACGTGAGTGGGCGATGGGATTTACCGATGCCATAAAAGCCGACATGCTCATGATGTACGGAGAGCTTACGTAGGAAGAATGCAGTTCGTCCTTTATGGTGTATGCGGCAAGACATCCCAGTAAACGTCAACCACCTCGGCAGTTATTTATCAACCCCTTGAACCAGTTACGTGACAGTGGTGGTGTAGCACGATAGACAACGTCATGCAAGGAAACAACTGACGACAGAAGAGGGAGAAATTAATGCTCTTGCGCTGTTGCAGTTGATCTGCACGTTAGCTCTCGTCCAATCGCTCGAGGAAGTGGCATGAGTCAGACAAGTATCCTATGAATTTTTCATCGACATAGGTTCCATTCCTTTCATATCTCTCTCTGTCAAGAGAGGCTTGGAGACGATAATGAGAATCTTGTTAACTTCCATACATGGGCATTAACACTGGATATTCCAATTGTAACATTCATATTGTACACTGATGAAGCCACCGCTACCAATTACTGCCTGGTAAACAGCCGAAACATGCGCTTTTGGTCTGTTGACAGTCCCCGTTGGCTTCGTCAGGTGGAACGTCAGCGTCCACGGGGAGTAAACGTGTGGCGTGGGATAGTGAACCAACAGTTCATAGGCTTGTTTTTCGTAGACGGAAAACTGAGCACGCACAAGTAGCGCAGCCTCTATAACAGACCATCTTCCACGGACGCTAGAAGATGCTCCTCTACAGACTAAGAGGACCCTGTCCTACCAACATGATGGCTACCCAGTGCATAGTACTGGAAGTAGTACAGCATGTTTTTAGAATTGTTTCCAAATCGTTGGACTACACGTGGAGAATCTGTACTTTAACCGGCCCGTTCCCCGGATTTGAGGCCTGTAGACTCTGTTTTCAAGGAGATACCAACTACACCGAAGGATATGCAACGACGTACTAATGCGGCCTGCTCGAACATATCCGCTGAAATGCTAGCATGTGTGCAGCAGTCGTTCCATATCATTGTTCGTCATGACGTCATCTGTCACCCCTAGACCTTTGATCCAAAGACTTTGAAACCAACAAGAAAGGAGGAACTAATATCAGTGCTAAAAAAGCAAAACAGAAACTATCAACATGGGTAAAAGAAGTGGCAAAGAAAGAAAATTGCAGAAGACTCTTCCTATGAGGTTAGAACAGCCAACAGACGAAAAACAAGAGAAAAGATAATGAAAACGGTAAAAGAAGTAGGCGGATCAATGAAAGATAGTCAAAAACCAGGTAAGTTGACAGCTGAAAGCGGGACCTTAGTGTCAGAGGGCAGAGAGATGAAAATTAAAACAACTGTTGACAAAGTAGAACACTCAGAATTATGTAAAAGCATAAAGGAGACAAGAAAATCGGATACAAAAAGAAACAACGAAAAGATATAAACTTAACACTAGAGAAAAAAGCGAGCTGCAAAAAAGTTAAAGAAAAGTTCGTTACTAATAAAAAAATAAGGAATAGAAACTGGCGTTTATAAAGGGAGCATAACAGATAAGGAAGAAATTCTAGGACGTATAGGCAATTTCTGCAGCAAACTTTATGAAAGTACTCATGCACCACTAAGAACGCCTTATGCAAATGAAAATGACGAAGTACCAAAACTCCTCCTAAAAGAAATAAGAAAAGCTCTAAATGAAATGCAGAATGGCGACGCAGGGTGGACTGACGACTGAAGTATATAAGCTTATTGGTGAAGAAATAGAAAAAGATCTGGCTAAAGCTTTTACTGCTCGTACACAAAAAGGCTGCATCCTCACGTTCTGGAACAAAGCAAAGATAATCAATCCTTTCACCCAAAAACGGAAATATTCACTATTTGAAGAATTACTGTGTCGTTAGTTTACTGTCTGTTATCTGCAATGTTTTCGATGAAGTCTTGAAAAACCACGTCAATTCTATTGTGGAAAACGTACAGTCCATAGTGCAAACTAGATTCCGTAGTGGTTATGGCACAATTGGCCTTATAAACGGCATGCGTGAAGTAATTAGCCAGAACAATGAAAATGAAATTTCATGACGGAAAGCTTTTGTAGACTTTGTAAAGTCTTCTATTGTGTCAGTCATACTGCAGTTATAGAAGCACTGACCAGACAAGGTGTGGAAACGAAGTACCTAAATATACTATGTGACACTTATGATACCTCGATCGCTCGTCTGAACATAGGCAAACACGCGACGGAATTTTCGAATTTTCCATGGGAAGACGAGTAAAGCAGGACGACCCTATATCCTCGACACTATTTATAGTAGTGCTTGAACTGGCTATGTCCAAACACACGTGAAAAGAAAGTGGAATTACAATGAATTGGGAAGGACTCACTAACTTGAGATTTGCAGACGATATAATAGTCGTAGCCAACAATATGACAGAACTGCAATCCTCTACAAAGGACAGTATGCTTAAGGCGTAGTAAGTAACATCTGCATTGCACTCATTTTCTTTATTTTTAACAAACCATGTATTAGGAAGCTGAGACTTCCTCTTCCGGCTACTCACTTATGTTTCAGATCTTGATGTAGTAGGAGCTACGTGTTCTTGGCTCTTGATCATATCTGATTTATTGAAAAACAATCATTTTAAAAGCTAATTTCTGGTGTCAGCAGTTATTGTTAAAACCTTTGCAATTACCATATTAATTTTATTTAATGCTCTCATGTGCTCCAGGTAGGTGTATTAGCAAGTTTTACACACATTTTTTGGAGACAGAAAGACCGATTGCATTGTATTCTCCACAAGTAAAACCTGCATATCTATTTTTATTAAGTACGAATTAATATTTATTGCCATTTTTACGTGGAAGTCAGTACTGTATTTATTACGGTCAACGAGTCTTCAAACAATGATGATGTTCAGTAACCATCAGGTCCTGATACATCAAGAGACCACGATGCGCGATGACACACGAATTTAGATTACGGTAATTCAGTACGGTAGAAAGTTGGCAGTATGTCGATGTGTTTAATGCTACTAACGACATCGTACCATCGCACTTTGCTGTGTCTTTCCCGAGAGAAATGTTCATTGGCTCTGAGTACTGTGGGACTTAACATCTGAGGTCATCAGTCCCCCAGACTTAGAACTACTTAAACCTAACTAACCTAAGGACATCACACACATCCATGCCCGAGGCAGGATTCGAACCTTCGACCGTAACAGCAGCACAGTTTCAGACTGAAGCGCCTAGAACCGCTCGGCCACAACGGCCGGCAAATCTTTATTCATGCACTGATTGCAGTGCATGAATAAAGGTTTCTCTCGGGAAACATTTTTATCAAAATGTGAATACTTCTATTGCTGTCTCCGTTGTATGTCTGAAAGTGAAAATACGTTACAGAAGGAGACTTGAAACCTGAATATTTTTGCCGATTAAAGCTAGGTTTGAGGTCTATGTGTGAAATGCAACTGTTTAAATCTAATACGATAACGGTTCATTTCGTACAGTGAATTCTTACTGTACTGTCATACGGCTGCGAAACTTGGATTTTAAACTCGTTTTTCATGAGAAACGTATGGACACCTCAGAGAGCTGTGGTGAGGTCATTCCTAGGTCTCACCAAGAACGAGAGGAAAAGAAGTGAAGACGTAAAAGCAATAACGGAAGTTCAGGATGTTGTAGAATGGGTAAAGATTAGAAAATGGAAATGGGTAAGACATATCGCACGAAGAAGTCACGGGAAGATGGGACAATGTCAGTAGTAGAGTGGAGTCCCAGTGAAACACGACGATCACGACGCAGACCACACGATCGTGGGGTAAATAATAGCAGAAAGGCACACGTTACAGTTGAAGCAGGAATGCAGGAGACAGAGAGGCATGGAAACAGAGACTGAAATTGTTTTTGTTAGCTGAACATTATAGAGGATACACCTTGTAAAGGTTGAACTAGCTAAACAAAATCGTTGTGTAGTATAAACATTACACACTGTACTTGCGTGGTTCGATGGAAGAGTTTACAAATTACGCTGTTTATAGGTGTTGTGACCCGTGGTCCAGAGGTACTAGTAATCAGAAAGTTCTCAGTCGCGCTTACGGCATCAGAAGTCGCCCTGGGAGAACAGCCTTGTCAAAAAAGGCGCAGGAGCCGTGAGAGGTCCAGAGCACTTTCTTTCCTTCAGTGTTGCAAACTGCCCCTAAAACGCGGAAAAATCAGCAATGATTAACGCCATGTGAATGCAGAAGGCAATCAGAACCAGTAAATTACAGACACGCAATGATTATCCACAGAAAATGTGGCAGAAATTGAAAAAAAAGTGTCATGATGACCTCTCCATTGGCAAAAGATTCCGATACAGTACCTTTTCGTATCTCAGAGAGAGAAATACAAAGGGGGAGATGACCATGAGAAAATCAAATAAGCTACGAAATGGTAACATTTTACGAGTCGAGCGTATAACGTCAGAAGTATGAACATGGTAGAAAAACTAGAGAAGCCTAAAAGGGAGATGTTAAGGCTTGATCTAGATATAGTGAGGGTCAATGAAGTGAAATGGAAAGAAGACATGGATTTCTGGTCAAACGAATGTAGGATAATATCAAATGCAGCAGAAAATGGTATAACCGGAGTGGGATTCGTTATGAATAGGAAGGTAGGGTGGGCAGTTAATTAGTGTGAACAGTTCAGTGATAGAGTTGTTCTCATCATAAACGACAGCAAACCAACGCTGACAACAACATTTCATATCAGCGCACACTCCGCTGCAGAGTGAAAATCTCATTCTGGAAACATCCCCCAGGCTGTGGCTAAGCCATGTCTCCGCAATATCCTTTCTTTCAGGAGTGCTAGTTCTGCAAGGTTCGCAGGAGAGCTTCTGTAAAGTTTGGAAGGTAGGAGACAAGGTACTGGCAGAAGTAAAGCTGTGAGTAGCGGGCGTGAGTCGTGCTTCGGTAGCTCAGTTGGTAGAGCACTTGCCCGCGAAAGGCAAAGGTCCAGAGTTCGAGTCTCGGTCGGGCACACAGTTTTAATCTGCCAGGAAGTTTCATATCAGCGCACACTCCGCTGCAGAGTGAAAATCTCATTCTGGAAACATCCCCCAGGCTGTGGCTAAGCCATGTCTCCGCAATATCCTTTCTTTCAGGAGTGCTAGTTCTGCAAGGTTCGCGGGAGAGCTTCTGTAAAGTTTGGAAGGTAGGAGACGAGGTACTGGCAGAAGTAAAGCTGTGAGTAGCGGGCGTGAGTCGTGCTTCGGTAGCTCAGTTGGTAGAGCACTTGCCCGCGAAAGGCAAAGGTCCCGAGTTCGAGTCTCGGTCGGGCACATAGTTTTAATCTGCCAGGAAGTTTCAACATTTCAGATATGCATGTCAAGTCGCAAATAACAGGTAAAGAGAACGAGAAAATTTGTGAGGATATTCAACTTTTAATTCAGTATGTACAGGGAGATGATAATTTAATAATCATGGAGGATTGGGATGCTGTTGTAGGGGAAGGAACAGAGCAATGGGTTTTGGCAGAATGCGGCTTCACAGTAGAAATGAAACAGGAGAAAGACTAATTGAATTTTACAGCACACTCCAGATGGTAACAGTGAATACTCTGTTCAAGAAACACAAGAGGAGGTGATAAATTTGAAAAAGGCCTGGAGACACGGGAAGATACCAGCTGGATTACAGCATGATCTGAGATTCCGAAATAAAGGATTTTAAGGCGTTCTGAAGAACAGATATAGACTCAGATCGCAATACTCTTATAATGAAGAGTAAACTAAAGTTTAAAATACTTGTAGGGATGAATCAGTGCAGAAATACTGAGGATTAGCGAGACGCGCTGAATTTCGCTAAAGATGTGGATACTGGTTCAGCTCGAGAGGAGAGGACATCTATAAAAAGTGCAGTCACATAGACACTAGGAAAGTAACTCTGAAGAAACCTTCGGTAACATTAGAAATAGTTCAACTGGTCGACAAAAGCAGGAAATATGAAAATGTTCATGGAAATATAGTAACATAACAATATGAATCACTTAGGAATGAAATGAGTAGAAAGTGCAGGGAAGCAAAGGCGAAATGTCTACAGGAAAATGTGAAGAAATCGAAAAAGAAACTGTAGTCGGAACGACTCATTCAGCATATCGAAAAGTAAAAACAACCCTCCGCGAAATTAAAACCAAGGGTGACAACATTAAGAGCACAATGTTAAATGCAGAGGAAAGAGCGGATAAATAGAAAGAGTACATTTGAAGGCCGCTATGAGGAGATAACTTGTCTGATCACGCGATAGACGAAGAAACTGGAAGCGATATGGAAGAGCTAGAGGATCCAGTTTTAGAATCGGAATTTAAAAGACCCTGAAAGTCTTGAGATCAAATAAGGCAGAAGGGTTAGATAACATTCCATAGAATTCATAAAATCATTAGGGGAAGTGGAAACCTAACGATTATCCACTCAGCACAGAAAATTACCAGAAAGAACTAGACATCATCACACAAATAGCAACAAGCAATAGGTACAATAGGGAACTAGTCACCAAATTAAACAAAAAATTTAAAAGACTAATACAGTCAGTCAACACAGTACATAAGCATCCAAACACAATAGTACAACAAAACACTACACAGGCAGGCACAAACAATGACAGAACAATAACGACACAAAGAATACAGGAAGCAAGATTCAAGATGGTACACAATGACATACAAGCACAAACTCACACATAAAATAACAAACATTTTCAAAAGACAATGGATAAACATAGCATTCAAAACAGACAATTCAATCCAAAGGCACGTTCCAAAAATATAAAAAAACACAGATATCCACAAAAAGCAGGAATATACCAACTACAGTGAAACACACGTGATGGAAGGTATATAGTACAAACCAGTAGAATATTTGACACCCAGAACAAAGAACATATCAGAGCATGGAAATACGGAACGAGCCAGTCAACTTTTGCAGAAGATTTGAGAGATAATAACCACAAACCTACTACAAGAGAAAATGATATGAAAATAATTAGAATCAGTAATGAAAGACATATCCTAACACTACAGGAAAATTATCATGTATACAAAGCAAAGGCTGAAAAGAAACAAGTAAATATGATTAATGACTCAATGTTTACACTGATTGATCATATAATAGACAGAAATCCCAACAAATGATTAATCTGATTCCTCTCAGAAGTATATACAGGAAAATATAATAATAATAATAATTATTATTATTATTAATTTAAGAATAAATAAATAAATAAAAATAGTAATAAAAATAAAATAGATAATTTTTATTTTATTAAAAAAAGAAATTTCTCTCCGTCTCTAAATCACACACACACAACACAAACACACACACACACTCCACAAAACAGTTCAATGCAGTAAACTGAGAATATTCGTAACACTTAGAAAAACAAATGAATTTCTGTATTAAAAAGATGGCCGGTACAGTGATGTGTAACGTAAACAGTGAACGGAAATGAACTGTAAGATGTCGTCCTGGTTGACAGATGAGAAAAAGCAGTTTGCTTGGATGCAATGAATTATAATTTAACTGTAAGTACCTTTCCATTTCATAAAAAATTTAAGGAACTGTTTGTAAATCTATAACCTAGATGTGAAATCATAACCTATGTGTAAAAAGGACAAATCATGTAATTATCAGGACACCCACTGAAGATGTCTTGTAAAAAAGGCGAAACGCGTCTGGGTGCATAAATAAAAATAAAAATTTCGAGGTGCAGCATGCAAACAATGCATTTTCTTTGAAACAACTGCCATTTACACTCCTGGAAATGGAAAAAAGAACACATTGACACCGGTGTGTCAGACCCACCATACTTGCTCCGGACACTGCGAGAGGGCTGTACAAGCAATGATCACACGCACGGCACAGCGGACACACCAGGAACCGCGGTGTTGGTCGTCGAATGGCGCTAGCTGCGCAGCATTTGTGCACCGCCGCCGTCAGTGTCAGCCAGTTTGCCGTGGCATACGGAGCTCCATCGCAGTCTTTAACACTGGTAGCATGCCGCGACAGCGTGGACATGAACCGTATGTGCAGTTGACGGACTTTGAGCGAGGGCGTATAGTGGGCATGCGGGAGGCCGGGTGGACGTACCGCCGAATTGCTCAACACGTGGGGCGTGAGGTCTCCACAGTACATCGATGTTGTCGCCAGTGGTCGGCGGAAGGTGCACGTGCCCGTCGACCTGGGACCGGACCGCAGCGACGCACGGATGCACGCCAAGACCGTAGGATCCTACGCAGTGCCGTAGGGGACCGCACCGCCACTTCCCAGCAAATTAGGGACACTGTTGCTCCTGCGGTATCGGCGAGGACCATTCGCAACCGTCTCCATGAAGCTGGGCTACGGTCCCGCACACCGTTTGGCCGTCTTCCGCTCACGCCCCAATATCGTGCAGCCCGCCTCCAGTGGTGTCGCGACAGGCGTGAATGGAGGGACGAATGGAGACGTGTCGTCTTCAGCGACGAGAGTCGCTTCTGCCTTGGTGCCAATGATGGTCGTATGCGTGTTTGGCGCCGTGCAGGTGAGCGCCACAATCAGGACTGCATACGACCGAGGCACACAGGGCCAACACCCGGCATCATGGTGTGGGGAGCGATCTCCTACACTGGCCGTACACCACTGGTGATCGTCGAGGGGACACTGAATAGTGCACGATACATCCAAACCGTCATCGAACCCATCGTTCTACCATTCCTAGACCGGCAAGGGAACTTGCTGTTCCAACAGGACAATGCACGTCCGCATGTATCCCGTGCCACCCAACGTGCTCTAGAAGGTGTAAGTCAACTACCCTGGCCAGCAAGATCTCCGGATCTGTCCCCCAATGAGCATGTTTGGGACTGGATGAAGCGTCGTCTCACGCGGTCTGCGCGTCCAGCACGAACGCTGGTCCAACTGAGGCGCCAGGTGGAAATGGCATGGCAAGCCGTTCCACAGGACTACATCCAGCATCTCTACGATCGTCTCCATGGGAGAATAGCAGCCTGCATTGCTGCGAATGGTGGATATACACTGTACTAGTGTCGACATTGTGCATGCTCTGTTGCCTGTGTCTATGTGCCTGTGGTTCTGTCAGTGTGATCATGTGATGTATCTGACCCCAGGAATGTGTCAATAAAGTTTCCCATTCCTGGGACAATGAATTCACGGTGTTCTTATTTCAATTTCCAGGAGTGTATATTCAAATTTGTCTGTAGTATCTATGAGACTGGCGACATACTATCAGACTACCAGAAAAAATCATTCAAATAATCCTGAAGACAGCAAGGACAGATAAGTACGAGAACTAACGCACAGTCTGCTTAGCAGCTCATGCAAGCAAATTGTTGATGAGAATAACAAAAGAAGAACGGAAAAGAAAATTGTGGATACGTTAGATGGTGATCAGTTTAGTTTTAGGGGAAGTAAAGACACCAGCGAGGCAGTCATTACGTTGCGGTTGATCATGTAAGCAAGACTGAAGAAAAACGAAGAAAAGTTCCTAGAATTTGCCGACGAGGAAGACCCATTAGACAATAGCGAGAGTGAAGTAGAATTACAGACTCTGTTGCATGGAATGAGCACCGTAATGAGCACAGAGTGTCTTGGGCACAAATCGAAGAAAGACGAAACTACTGAGAAATAGGAGAAATGAAAATAGTGAGAAAATTAACTTCAAAAGTTGTGATCGCGAAGTTATGGAATTTTGCTATTTTGGAAGCAAAACAATCGTTGACGGACGAAGCAAGAAGGACATAAAAAACAGACTAGCACAATTAAAAAGGAATTCCTGGCCAAAAGAAGTCTTCTAGAATTAAATGTTGGCCTCTATTTGGGGAAGAAATTTCTGAGAATGTACGTTTTGAGCACCGTATTGTGTGGTGGTGAATATGGACTGCCTGAAAACTAGAAAAGAATTTAAGCATTTGCTTTGTGTGTTGCAGTAGAATGTTAAGATTTAGGTGGCTGACAGAGTTGTTGTTGTTGTTGTGGTCTTCAGTCCTGAGACTGGTTTGATGCAGCTCTCCATGCTACTCTATCCTGTGCAAGTTTCTTCATCTCCCAGTTCCTACTGCAACCTACATCCTTCTGAATCTGCTTAGTGTGTTCATCTCTTGGTCTCCCTCTACGATTTTTACCCTCCACGCTGCCCTCCAATGCTAAATTTGTGATCCCTTGATGCCTCAAAACATGTCCTACCAACCGATCCCTTCTTCTAGTCAAGTTGTGCCACAAACTTCTCTTCTCCCCAATCCTATTCAATACCTCCTCATTAGTTACGTGATCTACCCACCTTATCTTCAGCATTCTTCTGTAGCACCACATTTCGAAAGCTTCTATTCTCTTCTTGTCCAAACTGGTTATCGTCCATATTTCACTTCCATACATGGCTACACTCCATACAAATACTTTCAGAAACGACTTCCTGACACTTAAATCTATACTAGATGTTAACAAATTTCTCTTCTTCAGAAACGATTTCCTTGCCATTGCCAGTCTACATTTTATATCCTCTCTACTTCGACCATCATCAGTTATTTTACTCCCTAAATAGCAAAACTCCTTTACTACTTTAAGTGTCTCATTTCCTAATCTAATCCCCTCAGCATCACCCGATTTAATTTGACTACATTCCATTATCCTCGTTTTGCTTTTGTTGATGTTCATCTTATATCCTCCTTTCAAGACACTGTCCATTCCGTTCAACTGCTCTTCCAAGTCCTTTGCTGTCTCTGACAGAATTACAATGTCATCGTCGAACCTCAAAGTTTTTACTTCTTGTCCATGAATTTTAATACCTACTCCGAATTTTTCTTTTGTTTCCTTTACTGCTTGCTCAGTATACAGATTGAATAACATCGGGGAGAGGCTACAACCCTGTCCCTCTCCTTTCCCAACCACTGCTTCCCTTTCATGCCCCTCGACTCTTATAACTGCCATCTGGTTTTTGTACAAATTGTAAATAGCCTTTCGCTCCTTGTATTTTACCCCTGCCACCTTCAGAATTTGAAAGAGAGTATTCCAGTTAACGTTGTCAAAAGCTTTCTCTAAGTCTACAAATGCTAGAAACGTAGGTTTGCCTTTTCTTAATCTTTCTTCTAAGATAAGTCGTAAGGTTAGTATTGCCTCACGTGTTCCAACATTTCTACGGAATCCAAACTGATCTCCCCCGAGGTCCGCTTCTACCAGTATTTCCATTCGTCTGTAAAGAATTCGCGTTAGTATTTTGCAGCTGTGACTTATTAAACTGATAGTTCGGTAATTTTCACATCTGTCAATACCTGCTTTCTTTGGGATTGGAATTATTATATTCTTCTTGAAGTCTGTGGGTATTTCGCCTGTCTCATACATCTTGCTCACCAGATGGTAGAGTTTTGTCATGACTGGCTCTCCCAAGGCAATCAGTAGTTCTAATGGAATGTTGTCTACTCCCGGGGCCTTGTTTCGACTCAGGTCTTTCAGTGCTCTGTCAAACTCTTCACGCAGTATCTTATCTCCCATTTCATCTTCATCTACATCCTCTTCCATTCCCATAATATTGTCCTCAAGTACATCGCCCTTGTATAAACCCTCTATATACTCCTTCCACCTTTCTGCCTTCCCTTCTTTGCTTAGAACTGGGTTGCCATCTGAGCTCTTGATATTCATACAAGTGGTTCTCTTCTCTCCAAAGGTCTCTTTAATTGTCCTGTAGGCAGTATCTATCTTACCACTTCTGAGACAAGCCTCTAAATCCTTACATTTGTCCTCTAGCCATCCCTGCTTAGCCATTTTGCACTTCCTGTCGATCTCATTTTTGAGACGTTTGTATTCCTTTTTGCTTGCTTCATTTACTGCATTTTTATATTTTCTCCTTTCATCAATTAAATTCAATATTTCTTCTGTTACCCAAGGATTTCTATTAGCCCTCGTCTTTTTACCTACTTGATCCTCTGCTTCCTTCACTACTTCATCCCTCAAACCTACCCATTCTTCTTCTACTGTATTTCTTTCCCCCATTCCTGTCAATTGTTCCCTTATGCTCTCCCTGAAACTCTCTACAACCTCTGGTTCTTTCAGTTAATCCAGGTCCCATCTCCTTAAATTCCCACCTTTTTGCAGTTTCTTCAGTTTCAATCTGCAGTTCATAACCAATAGATTGTTTTCAGAATCCACATCTGCCCCTGGAAATGTCTTACAATTATCAAATCAGTCATAAGCCTTGTATATTAAAGGGAAGAAGTTGGTACGTCGTCGGTGCCGCTGGATGTGCAGCTTCTTTGAACTTCATTGTCCATTGTGAAGTTTTAGTGCAGAGGGTTTTATTCCTCTCTTAAACCGTCACACTGGTACCTTCACAAATTTAGCTTTTGAAAAATGCTCACCTGATTTTGTTTCTTCATTTATTTCCCTTCAGTAACTGCTTCGGAGGTTATTATTATATTTACGAACTTACAGTACGCTGCTGGTGAATAATAGGTCCGCAACTTGTCTTATAATTGAAATAAATGGTTGTAGGTCCGTCACAAGTTGCATTGAGAGGTATCTTTTTTTTTATTTCGTGATGGTGACTAGTTCTGGACACCTGTGTCCATCTTCAAACTATCCGTAAGTGTGACAAATACAGGTAATAGCTCATGTACAAAAACAGCCACTGCAATGACGAAAGCGGCACTACGGCCGACTCAACAACAGAGAAGACATTAGAGAAGTTAATGCAGGTTAGGGGCAGAGTACCTGCAGTCTTGCAACAAGTTGAGTTGACATGCTCATTATATACAGGGTGTTTCAAAAATAACCGGTATATTTGAAACGGCAATAAAAACTAAACGAGCAGCGATAGAAATACACCGTTTGTTGCAATATGCTTGGGACAACAGTACATTTTCAGGCAGACAAACTTTCGAAATTACAGTAGTTACAATTTTCAACAACAGATGGCGCTGCGGTCTGGGAAACTCTATAGTACGATATTTTCCACATATCCACCATGCGTAGCAATACTATCGCGTAGTCTCTGAATGAAATTACCCGAAAGCTTTGACAACGTGTCTGGCGGAATGGCTTCACATGCAGATGAGATGTACTGCTTCAGCTGTTCAATTGTTTCTGGATTCTGGCGGTACACCTGGTCTTTCAAGTGTCCCCACAGAAAGAAGTCACAGGGGTTCATGTCTGGCGAATAGGGAGGCCAATCCACGCCGCCTCCTGTATGTTTCGGATAGCCCAAAGCAATCACACGATCATCGAACTATTCATTCAGGAAATTAAAGACGTCGGCCGTGCGATGTGGCCGGGCACCATCTTGCATAAACCACGAGGTGTTCGCAGTGTCGTCTACGGCAGTTTGTACCGCCACAAATTCACGAAGAATGTCCAGATAGCGTGATGCAGTAATCGTTTCGGATCTGAAAAATGGGCCAATGATTCCTTTGGAAGACATGGCGGCCCAGACCAGTACTTTTTGAGGATGCAGGGACGATGGACTGCAACATGGGGCTTTTCGGTTCCCCATATGCGCCAGTTCTGTTTATTGACGAAGCCGTCCAGGTAAAAATAAGCTTCGTCAGTAAACCAAATGCTGCCCACATGCATATCGCCGTCATCAATCCTGTGCACTATATCGTTAGCGAATGTCTCTCGTGCAGCAATGGTAGCGGCGCTGAGGGGTTGCCGCGTTTGAATTTTGTATGGATAGAGGTGTAAACTCTGGCGCATGAGACGATACGTGGACGTTGGCGTCATTTGGACCGCAGCTGCAACACGGCGAACGGAAACCCGAGGCCGCTGTCGGATCACCTGCTGCACTAGCTGCGCGTTGCCCTCTGTGGTTGCCGTACGCGGTCGCCCTACCTTTCCAGCACGTTCATCCGTCACGTTCCCAGTCCGTTGAAATTTTTCAAACAGATCCTTTATTGTATCGCTTTTCAGTCCTTTGGTTACATTAAACCTCCGTTGAAAACTTCGTCTTGTTGCAACAACACTGTGTTCTAGGCGGTGGAATTCCAACACCAGAAAAATCCTCTGTTCTAAGGAATAAACCATGTTGTCTACAGCACACTTGCACGTTGTGAACAGCACACGCTTACAGCAGAAAGACGACGTACAGAATGGCGCACCCACAGACTGCGTTGTCTTCTATATCTTTCACATCACTTGCAGCGCCATCTGTTGTTGAAAATTGTAACTACTGTAATTTCGAAAGTTTGTCCGCCTGAAAATGTACTGTTGTCCCAAGCATATTGCAACAAACGGTGTATTTCTATCGCTGCTCGATTAGTTTTTATTGCCGTTTCAAATATACCGGTCATTTTTGAAACACCCTGTACAAACAGAAGTTACGCGTACTCGGAATCAAGTTGCAGCCGACGAGCACAATCTGGTCAAATCTCCTAAGTTGTGGACGTATACCAAGTCATTGTAGTAATCGTTGGAAAAATTATATGTAATGTTATTGTTGCAACAGGGACAGACGACAGGGCCCATTTCGCAGTTCATGCACATACCGTGAGACGGTGTGACGACGCATTGTGTTGCAAAGTTCCGCCCACCTGGCAGTGAATCTCTTCCCACACGCACGCCTCTTTGAAGTCACTGACACGCAGTTCTCAGCCGGAAAAAGCTACAGAAAAAACAACTATACACATCGTAACCGTAACTCGCACCAAGATTGTTTTTTGGGTAGAATAAATAGTTAAATGAAAGTATTTATGTGCCAAATATTTCCCTCTATTTTGATAAACTTGCCTACACAAGTTACTATCAAGCCTGCCTTTAAGCTGCGCAAAGTCTGAGAAATTCGCCCGAACACATCGTTCATGACCGTAGCCAATTTATGGTAATTATGAACTATCCTTCACAGAAACTTTACAACCGGAGTGTTTCTTTTAGAATTGCTCGCTCAAATGTTGCTAATATCAGCTTCACGGAACAACATTTTCAAGTTCGCGAGTAAGCAATATGCCACGCAGAATTAGGTTATTTTAAACGTCACCAAAAGTTCTGAATTTCACCGTACATTAACTTGAACTCTCTTCCACACTTTACAGCAGTTTTCAAACATTTTGGTATCGAAATATAATAATCTTAATAATTTTTAGTGGAGCACATACCAATAGGTCTCATCACTACGACATCCACGCACCGACTCCACTCAACACTTTACACAAAAGAAGCTTCTAGTTCTCCGAAAAACGCGCGAATATGTTAATTTCTGATTGACAGAGAAACATCACACCCAATCGGAAAGTGGCATTAAACACGCTCAATACCACGCATGTATACAGAACAAATCAAAATTTGTCACTGAATCAAAACAGTAAAACTCACAAATATAAAATTAATTCCCTCTCAACAAAACTAATTTACCGAAGTCATAATCTCATTTCAGCAGTACCACAAACTGGCGAAGTAGTTTATACAAATTCCCCGGTACGAATGACTAACATACACGTCGTTCTCAAACACTCCTCACGTGACCAATTATTTCATTGTACAGTATAAAAATTCACATAAAACAGTATTTCACATTCACACCTTCTTTCACTCTCGTAACTGAACACAATTATATTAGTAATTAATAAAGAATTAGAAAATTAAGCAAACAAAACCGGAAATAAAGTTGACAGTATTCTGACTGCAGCTCAAACAGTGTCCGTCACCTAGTCGCCTATATCATATCGCACAGAAACTACACTCTTGCTCATCAATTAAGGATAATTGCAGAATGTGGTGCCACACAACGTGGCACTACACAAAACTGGCGCTAATAGCATAGGCACATAAAGAACACACACGACACAGATCTGTAAGTCCAAGGCATTGGTGATACACTCCTGGAAATGGAAAAAAGAACACATTGACACCGGTGTGTCAGACCCACCATACTTGCTCCGGACACTGCGAGAGGGCTGTACAAGCAATGATCACACGCACGACACAGCGGACACACCAGGACCCACGGTGTTGGCCGTCGAATGGCGCTAGCTGCGCAGCATTTGTGCACCGCCGCCGTCAGTGTCAGCCAGTTTGCCGTGGCATACGGAGCTCCATCGCAGTCTTTAACACTGGTAGCATGCCGCGACAGCGTGGACGTGAACCGTATGTGCAGTTGACGGACTTTGAGCGAGGGCGTATAGTGGGCATGCGGGAGGCCGGGTGGACGTACCGCCGAATTGCTCAACACGTGGGGCGTGAGGTCTCCACAGTACATCGATGGTGTCGCCAGTGGTCGGCGGAAGGTGCACGTGCCCGTCGACCTGGGACCGGACCGCAGCGACGCACGGATGCACACCAAGACCGTAGGATCCTACGCAGTGCCGTAGGGGACCGCACCGCCACTTCCCAGCAAATTAGGGACACTGTTGCTCCTGGGGTATCGGCGAGGACCATTCGCAACCGTCTCCATGAAGCTGGGCTACGGTCCCGCACACCGTTAGGCCGTCTTCCGCTCACGCCCCAACATCGTGCAGCCCACCTCCAGCGGTGTCGCGACAGGCGTGAATGGAGGGACGAATGGAGGGACGAATGGAGACGTGTTGTCTTCAGCGATGAGAGTCGCTTCTGCCTTGGTGCCAATGATGGTCGTATGCGTGTTTGGCGCCGTGCAGGTGAGCGCCACAATCAGGACTGCATACGACCGAGGCACACAGGGCCAACACCCGGCATCATGGTGTGGGGAGCGATCTCCTACACTGGCCGTACACCACTGGTGATCGTCGAGGGGACACTGAATAGTGCACGGTACATCCAAACCGTCATCGAACCCATCGTTCTACCATTCCTAGACCGGCAAGGGAACTTGCTGTTCCAACAGGACAATGCACGTCCGCATGTATCCCGTGCCACCCAACGTGCTCTAGAAGGTGTAAGTCAACTACCCTGGCCAGCAAGATCTCCGAATCTGTCCCCCATTGAGCATGTTTGGGACTGGATGAAGCGTCGTCTCACGCGGTCTGCACGTCCAGCACGAACGCTGGTCCAACTGAGGCGCCAGGTGGAAATGGCATGGCAAGCCGTTCCACAGGACTACATCCAGCATCTCTACGATCGTCTCCATGGGAGAATAGCAGCCTGCATTGCTGCGAAAGGTGGATATACACTGTACAAATGCCGACATTGTGCATGCTCTGTTGCCTGTGTCTATGTGCCTGTGGTTCTGTCAGTGTGATCATGTGATGTATCTGACCCCAGGAATGTGCCAATAAAGTTTCCCCTTCCTTGGACAATGAATTCACGGTGTTCTTATTTCAATTTCCAGGAGTGTAGTTGAAAAAACCGCCTCGAAACACATGTGCTACAAAACGCGACTGTTTCCTGCGCATGTACCCTGACATCAATATGGGATATGATCACCATGCACACGTACACATTCCGCACAACAGATTGGCATACTCTGGATCAGGTGGTCGAGCAGCTGCTGGGGTATAGCCTCCCATTCTTGCACCAGTACCTGTCAGAGCTCCTGAAGTGTACTACGGGTTTGAAGACGTGCAGCGATACGTCGACCGAGAGCATCCCAGACGTGCTCGATGGGGTTTAGGTCTGGAGAACAGGCAGGCCACTCCATTCGCCTGATATCTTCTGTTTCAAGGTACACCTCCATGATCGCAGCTCGGTGGGGCCGTGCGTTATCATCCATCAGGAGGAAGGCGGGACCCTATGCACCCCTGAAAAGGCGGACATACTGGTGCCAAATGACGTCCCGATACACCTGACCTGTTACAGTTCCTCTGTCAAAGACATGAAGGGGTGTACGTGCACCAATCATAATCCTACCTCACACCATCAAACCACGACCTCCATACAGGTCCCTTTCAAGGACATTAAGGGGTTGGTATCTCATTCCTGATTCACGCCAGATGAAAAGCCGGTGAGAATCACTGTTCAGACTATACCTGGACTCGTCCGTGAACATAACCTGGGACCACTGTTCCAATGACCATGTACTGTGTTCTTGACACCTGGCTTTACAGGCTCTCCTGTGACCAGGGGTCAGTGGAATGCACCTTGCAGGCCTCCGGACGAACAAACCATGTCTGTTCAGTCGTCTGTAGAATGTGTGTCTGGAGACAACTGTTCCAGTGGCTGCGGTAAGGTCCCGAGCAAGGCTACCTGCACTACTCCGTGACCGTCTGCAGGCACTCATGGTAGGTATCAGGCATCTTGTGGTGTTGTACACTGTGGACGTCCCGTACTGTAGCACCTGGACACGTTTCCTGTCTGCTGGAATCGTTGCCGTAATCTTGATATCACACTTTGTGGCACACAGAGTGCCCGAGCTACGACCTGCTGTGTTTGACCAGCCTCCAGTCGCCCTAGTATTCTACCCCTCACAACGTCGTCAATATGTCCTTTGAGCCATTTTCAACACACAGTCGCCATTAGCACGTCTGAAAACGTCTGCACACTTACTCGCTGCACCGTACTCTGACATGCACCAACACACCTCTACATATGTGGACTGCTGCCAGCGCCACCGTGCGACGGCCGGCCGAAGAGGCCGTGCGGTTCTAGGCGCTACAGTCTGGAGCCGAGCGACCGCTACGATCGCAGGTTCGAATCCTGCCTCGGGCATAGATGTGTGTGATGTCCTTAGCTTAGTTAGGTTTAAGTAGTTCTAAGTTCTAGGGGACTAATGACCTCAGAAGTTGGGTCCCATAGTGCTCAGAGCCATTTGAACCATCGTGCGACGACCGCAGGTCAAGTGCACCACATGGTCATACCCCGAGGTGATTTAAACCCGTAAAGCGCACACCAGAGCATTGTTTAACGACGTATGAGCATTATCCTTCATTTATGAGCATGAGTGTACATACATCGGAACCGTCTGACACCACATGGCTTGCGTGTGACTTATACTGCACGTCTGATCACTGCTGTAATGTCCCAACTGAACAGGCATGCAGCGAGGCGCTGCGCCTCAACGGAAGATTAAAAAGCGATCTGATCTTCAAGTGTACTTTGCCTCTGGTAGAAAAATGACATGTGATGCTATTGTTACAACAGGTACAGACGACAGTGCCCGTTTCTCGGTATATGTACGTAGCGCGAGATGAGAGATTGTAAGGTGACTGGCTCTTCAAACCTTTTTTGCATACGAACAGTGTATTTCCGGACGTGAGTTCCTGGTCAAAACTTTATCTACTAAGTCCTTCTGTAACCGTTACAAGCCTTGAATAAGAATTGTGTAGCGTCCTGAATACGAGACCATAATACAGAAAAGAATTTACAATGCTTTACAAATTTTATTATTGACAATGTAATATAGTAAATTATATAACAAGAATGGGACATGAGATAGTAGATGCTATCGGACGCCCTACTTTTTGTACAGGCATATAGGCTGTTTTAAATATCTTATATCTGAAGAATGTCTGAGGACTGGTCGTATTAAAGAATTATTTAGTGTCAGTTCTTGGAGGTAAATTATGACGTTTTCTACATCAGATATGACTGTATATTGTTTTTCAAGGTTGTGCCTACGACATAGCTGCGACTCGCAGTTGTTTGCTATGTAACATCAGCAGTTCACAAATGTGTTCTTCACAAGCATCGCTCATTCACTTCTGTCCATTAGTTCCTCTTCTGTCTGTGTAATTCTGACCCCTGAGTTATAAACAATCTGAGTGCTCTGGCAATTACGCGTACGAGAAAAATACAAATTTCTTAATGAGTAATTCTATAAACAAAGTTTCATACATTACAACACGATTGTGAAAAATGCCAGAAACACTGCAGAAGATCTTTACATATCACGTGACTCGGTTCGAGATTTCGTGTCTCATTCACTTCGAAATGTTTGAGAATGAGATTTCAAATTAGGAAACTGGTGATGCTAATCTCAATATGCTAATGGCAAGCATGGACAGTTCATTCAATACCTTGCTGTAACACACAGGTATCAAGACGAGAAAAGCTTTAGCTACATTTTGTCTAGAATACCTGTATGTTACTACACTACTGGCCATTAAATTTGCTACACCACGAAGATGACGTGCTACAGACGCGAGATTTAACCAGCAGCGAGAAAATGTTGTGATACGCAAATGATTAGCTTTTCAGAGCATTCACACAAGGTTGGCACCGGTGGCGACACCTACAACGTGCTGACATGAGGAAAGTTTCCAACCGATTTCTCATACACAAACAGCAGATGACCGGCGCTGCCTGGTGAAACGTTGTTGTGATGCCTCGTGTAAGGAGCAGAAATGCGTACCATCCCGTTTCCGACTTTGATAAAGGTCGGATTGTAGCCTATCGCGACATTGCTCCTCGCGTTGGTCGAGATCCAATGACTGTTAGCAGAACATGGAATCGGTGGATTTAGGGGAATAATAATGAACTCCGTGCTGGATCCCAACGGCCTCGTATCACTAGCAGTCGAGATGACAGGCATCTTATCTGCATGGCTGTAACGGATCGTGCAGCCACGTCTCGATCCCTGAGTCAACAGATGGGGACGTTTGCAAGACGACAACCATCTGCACGAACAGTTCGGTGACGTTTGCAGCAGCATGGACTATCAGCTCGGAGCCCATGGCTGCGGTTACCCTTGACGCTGCATCACAGACAGGAGCGTCTGCGATGGTGTACTCAACGACGAACCTAGATGCACGAATCGCAAAACGTCATTTTTTCGGAAGAATCCAGGTTCTGTTTACAGCATCATGATGGTCGCATCCGTGTTTGGCTACATCGCAGTATTCGCACATTGGAAGCGTGTATTCGTCATCGCCATACTGGCGTATCACCCGGCGTGATGGTATGGGGTGCCATTGTTGACACGTCTCGGTCACCTCTTGTTCGCACTGGTGGCACTTTGAACAGTGGACGTTACATTTCAGATGTGTTACGACCCGTGACTCTACCCTTCATTCTATCCCTGAGAAACCCTACATTTCAGCAGGATAATGCACGACCGCATGTTGCAGGTCCTGTACTGGCCTTCTTGGACACAGAAAATGTTCGACTGCTACCCTGGCCAGCACATTCTCCAGATCTCTCACCAATTGAAAACGTCTGGTCAATGGAGGCCGAGCAACTGGCTCGTCACAATACGCCAGTCACTACTCTTAATGAACTGTGGTATCGTGTTGAAGCTGCATGGGCAGCTGTACCTGTACACGCCATCCAAGCTCTGTTTGACTCAATGCCCAGGCGTATCAAAGCCGTTATTACGGTCAGAGGTGGTTGTTCTGGGTACTGATTTCTCAGGATCTATACACCCAAATTGCGTGAAAATGTAATCACATGTCACTTCTAGTGTAATATATTTGTCCAATGAATACCCGTTTATCATTGCATTTCTTCTTGTTGTAGCAATTTTAATGGCCAGTAGTGTATAAGGTAAAGGCGGGATAGACGTAGCACATTTATTCAACTTAATTTTTATCAGTATAGAAACACTTAAATCGCAATAAAATTAGGCAAGATTGATGGTTTGAACATTGTGTTTTGTTATAGATACCATCGAATTACAAAAAACTTTATAACAAAGGAACATTGTTATGCCATAGATGGGAGAGACAGATGGCCAGTAGCAAAATACATTGAAAATTACATTCACTTTGATTTTTGTTTTTCAAGTTTATCTTTAAGTCTTCCACACAAACGACACATATTTTCATAGAGAGTACATTATTCATGAAGCCACCTAGAACATCCTACACATTGAATCCAGTCAGAAGTAGACGTTGTTTCTTGATAAAGTTTCAGGCACTCTACACAACCGTTTTCTTCGAAATTTAATTCATCGGAGGAACTACCGTGTGGGTAAATATCATCATCTTTTTCTGAAACTGAGTCTTCATGCAGACGCCTCTTTCGTTGTTTTCTCCCTCTGGTTTTGGGGATCTGATTTCTTTTAGCAGCTACATTTTTTTGGGCAAGAGCCTTTCTTTTCTTGTTTCTTTCAGTGATTTTCTTTCTTTTCGTTGCTATAAAATCGTCGGATGTTATGTTTTTTGCTGATTGCTTTCTTTTGGATTGATTCCTCTGAGGCAGTATAGGAACAGGTGAAATCTTTCCCAGCAATTTAGATGGAGTCTCTACATGAGGTGTCTCTGAGTTGCAGTTGCCTTGATCAGTTGGTCGACGAGTAGCCGAATTTGTGCAAAGTTTGAAGGTAGGAGGGTGTTGTCTTAACACATTTGCTTCAGACCTTGATGTTGATAGCTCATCTGGAGTCAGATCATTAGAGACATCTGCAGTAGTTGGGAGTTCAGTATTATTAACGTCTGAAACAAAGGCACGGTTTGGAATTACTGCTCTGTCGAGCGGGATAATTCCAGTAGCTCTAAATCCGGATACATCAATCTGGACAGTGGCAGCACGAGTCGATGCTTTGAAGAGCTACTCTCCAAATTGCTGCCCTGTAATTCTTCCGTCTTTGCTTGCATTACCTACAATCCATGAATGACAAGCCTCTTTAAAGTAGGATTTCAGCAGCTTGAAAAATGATCGGTGTAGTGGCTGTAAAAAGTGTGTTGTGTGGCTAGGCAAACAAATTATCGACACTTCATTTTCAACAACAGCTATATCCGAAAGGGTGACGCAATTCATATGTAAGGCATGACCATCTAACAGAAGCACAGCAGGGCCAGGCGCCTCTCTAGGAAGGAAATGGGTTTTGATCCAATCCATGAAAATATCACTGTTGAAATATGCGCATTCTCTCCACATAACAACAGCTGACCCTGGAGGCATGTTGTCTTCAGCGTCTTGTTTTTTTATTCGCTCCTTTCTAAATGCAGTAACAGAAGTAATGAGATGGATATCTCTGCTTCATTTTGCCGCAACAACCTTCCCATGCTCGTTGTTTAACTGTAGACCAGTTTCGTCTACGTTGTAGATACTTCCCGGTTTATCCAAAAGCCCATTTTCGGTCAACCTTCGTGTTAACAGATAAAACTAAGAATTGACTTCGTCTCTGTTCATTCTAATCGCTCTGGCTACAGAAAGCCCTTGCGCTTTTCTGATGCTTAAGCCCTCATTGCGTTCTAAAAATGAGAGAAACCAACCTTTCCCTGCAAGTTTATTTTCCTTGTTGAATTTGTTTTTCAGTTCCATCTGATCAGCTAAATTGAAAGCTACTTGCCTGACGTCTGACAGTTTGGGAGCAAAGTCACATGACTGCAGTTTCTTTATATGGGCAACTAATTTCCTTTCTGCATCTTCACCCAAGTATGATGATGGTCCACACCCTGCTTTCTTGGAATTGTGCGTAACAAATCTTCTCCTTAATGTTCGTTCTGGTATAATTTTCATTCGAGCTGCTTTCCTTAGCATAAGCTTCCTCTTCAACTAGTTTTACTGCCTCCAATATATCCTCAGCAGTCCATTTTCCCCTGTCTGTTGTGCTAAAGCGTTTTCTCAGCATTTTTCTGTAAAACAAAAACGTATGGTCTCCCATTAGCATTGCAGCATTGTGGCACCTGTCCCACAGTTACGGTGCGTCATCTGTCCGTTTTCCTAGGGACAGATGCCGCACCCCTATTTTCACCAAAGATGTTATCGGAAGCCATTACTCGACCGACATAACCTAAAACATTTCTATAGCACAATCTAAATACAGGCTATAAGCTACTAGGCGCGTATCTGCTAATACATACTATTAAAAAGGTACCGTGAAAAATTTCCTTGACTTACCTTCGTCTCGAAATGCTATTTTCTTAAATTTCTCCTCTATTTTACGCTCCTAAAGTATAAATACTTGGGAGTAAACTGACCTCACCAGCGGTTACAACAACAATGAGCGTCGCGCGTTCAACAATGTCTGCTGACGAATTTCTTGGAAGTGTGACGTCTGTCCACCCCGCATCATCTGTCCCGCTTGTACCTTATGTAAGTACTATTGGTGTTGAATGGGTAATGTAACACATTTCTTTTCTGGAACCTCCGTTCAATGCCACAGCCTTATGCCACCTTACTGAGAAGGCCTGTACGCCCACATGGTAACACTCTACTGGTCGACGTCGGAGCCAATGTCTTGCTGTAGCAATAACATCCCCACCATCTGCATACTGCCTGCCACGGAGCGCATCCTTATCATTGGACCAAACAGATGGAAGCCTTTTTATAGGGAGCAAGGAACCCGGCAGCCACACACCTCTACGAACCCCAACGGCGGACGAGTATGTCAGCACTCCCAACAGAAACGACCAGTTGTGAAGCGAGGTGTTCGATTGTGATCTGTCAGTCATTAGGCCAAACAGATGGAAGTCTTCTTTTAGGGGGCAAGGAACCTGTCAGCCACACACCTGTATGTACCCCAACAGTAGAAGAGTGTCTCAGCACTACCAATAGAAACGACCAGTTGTGAAGCGAGGTGTTCGGTTATGACCTGTCAGTCACTGGGCCAAACATATGGATGTCTTCTTTTAGGGAGCAAGTAACCCGGCAGCCACACACCTCTACATACCCCAACGGTGGACGAGTATGACAACACTCCCAACAGAAATGACCAGTTGTGAAGCGAGGTGTTCGATTGTGATCTGTCAGTCATTAGGCCAAACAGATGGAAGTCTTCTTTTAGGGGGCAAGGAACCTGGCAGCCACACACCTGTTTGTACCCCATCAGTAGACGAGTGTGTCAGCACTATAGAAACGACCAGTTGTGAAGCGAGGTGTTCGATGGTGATCTGTCAAGCATTGGGCCAAACAGATGGATGTCTTCTTTTAGGGGGCAAGTAACCCGGCAGCCACACACCTCTACGTACCCCAACGGTGGACGAGAATGTCAGCACTACCAACAGAAATGACCAGTTGTGAAGCGAGGTGTCCGATTGTGATCTGTCAGCCATTAGGCCAAACAGATGGAAGTCTTCTTTTAGGGGGCAAGGAACCTGTCAGCCACACACCTGTATGTACCCCAACAGTAGAAGAGTGTCTCAGCACTACCAATAGAAACGACCAGTTGTGAAGCGAGGTGTTCGGTTATGACCTGTCAGTCACTGGGCCAAACATATGGATGTCTTCTTTTAGGGAGCAAGTAACCCGGCAGCCACACACCTCTACATACCCCAACGGTGGACGAGTATGACAACACTCCCAACAGAAATGACCAGTTGTGAAGCGAGGTGTTCGATTGTGATCTGTCAGTCATTAGGCCAAACAGATGGAAGTCTTCTTTTAGGGGGCAAGGAACCTGGCAGCCACACACCTGTTTGTACCCCATCAGTAGACGAGTGTGTCAGCACTATAGAAACGACCAGTTGTGAAGCGAGGTGTTCGATGGTGATCTGTCAAGCATTGGGCCAAACAGATGGATGTCTTCTTTTAGGGGGCAAGTAACCCGGCAGCCACACACCTCTACGTACCCCAACGGTGGACGAGAATGTCAGCACTACCAACAGAAATGACCAGTTGTGAAGCGAGGTGTCCGATTGTGATCTGTCAGCCATTAGGCCAAACAGATGGAAGTCTTCTTTTAGGGGGCAAGGAACCTGTCAGCCACACACCTGTATGTACCCCAACAGTAGAAGAGTGTCTCAGCACTACCAATAGAAACGACCAGTTGTGAAGCGAGGTGTTCGGTTATGACCTGTCAGTCACTGGGCCAAACATATGGATGTCTTCTTTTAGGGAGCAAGTAACCCGGCAGCCACACACCTCTACATACCCCAACGGTGGACGAGTATGACAACACTCCCAACAGAAATGACCAGTTGTGAAGCGAGGTGTTCGATTGTGATCTGTCAGTCATTAGGCCAAACAGATGGAAGTCTTCTTTTAGGGGGCAAGGAACCTGGCAGCCACACACCTGTTTGTACCCCATCAGTAGACGAGTGTGTCAGCACTACCTATAGAAACGACCAGTTGTGAAGCGAGGTGTTCGATGGTGATCTGTCAAGCATTGGGCCAAACAGATGGATGTCTTCTTTTAGGGGGCAAGGAACCCGGCAGCCACACACCTCTACATACCCCAACGGTGGACGAGTGTGTCAGCACTACCAACAGAAATGACCAGTTGTGAAGCGAGGTGTTCGACTGTGATCTGTCAGTCATTAGGCCAAACAGACGGAAGTCTTCTTTTAGGGGGCAAGGAACCTGGCAGCCACACACCTGTTTGTACCCCATCAGTAGACGAGTGTGTCAGCACTATAGAAACGACCAGTTGTGAAGCGAGGTGTTCGATGGTGATCTGTCAAGCATTGGGCCAAACAGATGGATGTCTTCTTTTAGGGGGCAAGTAACCCGGCAGCCACACACCTCTACGTACCCCAACGGTGGACGAGAATGTCAGCACTACCAACAGAAATGACCAGTTGTGAAGCGAGGTGTCCGATTGTGATCTGTCAGTCATTAGGCCAAACAGATGGAAGTCTTCTTTTAGGGGGCAAGGAACCTGTCAGCCACACACCTGTTTGTACCCCATCAGTAGACGAGTGTGTCAGCACTATAGAAACTACCAGTTGTGAAGCGAGGTGTTCGATGGTGATCTGTCAAGCATTGGGCCAAACAGATGGAAGTCTTCTTTTAGGGGGCAAGGAACCCGGCAGCCACACACCTCTACATACCCCAACGGTGGACGAGTGTGTCAGCACTACCAACAGAAATGACCAGTTGTGAAGCGAGGTGTTCGACTGTGATCTGTCAGTCATTAGGCCAAACAGACGGAAGTCTTCTTTTAGGGGGCAAGGAACCTGGCAGCCACACACCTGTTTGTACCCCATCAGTAGACGAGTGTGTCAGCACTATAGAAACGACCAGTTGTGAAGCGAGGTGTTCGATGGTGATCTGTCAAGCATTGGGCCAAACAGATGGATGTCTTCTTTTAGGGGGCAAGTAACCCGGCAGCCACACACCTCTACGTACCCCAACGGTGGACGAGAATGTCAGCACTACCAACAGAAATGACCAGTTGTGAAGCGAGGTGTCCGATTGTGATCTGTCAGCCATTAGGCCAAACAGATGGAAGTCTTCTTTTAGGGGGCAAGGAACCTGTCAGCCACACACCTGTATGTACCCCAACAGTAGAAGAGTGTCTCAGCACTACCAATAGAAACGACCAGTTGTGAAGCGAGGTGTTCGGTTATGACCTGTCAGTCACTGGGCCAAACATATGGATGTCTTCTTTTAGGGAGCAAGTAACCCGGCAGCCACACACCTCTACATACCCCAACGGTGGACGAGTATGACAACACTCCCAACAGAAATGACCAGTTGTGAAGCGAGGTGTTCGATTGTGATCTGTCAGTCATTAGGCCAAACAGATGGAAGTCTTCTTTTAGGGGGCAAGGAACCTGGCAGCCACACACCTGTTTGTACCCCATCAGTAGACGAGTGTGTCAGCACTACCTATAGAAACGACCAGTTGTGAAGCGAGGTGTTCGATGGTGATCTGTCAAGCATTGGGCCAAACAGATGGAAGTCTTCTTTTAGGGGGCAAGGAACCCGGCAGCCACACACCTCTACATACCCCAACGGTGGACGAGTATGTCAGCACTACCAACAGAAATGACCAGTTGTGAAGCGAGGTGTTCGACTGTGATCTGTCAGTCATTAGGCCAAACAGACGGAAGTCTTCTTTTAGGGGGCAAGGAACCTGGCAGCCACACACCTGTTTGTACCCCATCAGTAGACGAGTGTGTCAGCACTATAGAAACGACCAGTTGTGAAGCGAGGTGTTCGATGGTGATCTGTCAAGCATTGGGCCAAACAGATGGATGTCTTCTTTTAGGGGGCAAGTAACCCGGCAGCCACACACCTCTACGTACCCCAACGGTGGACGAGAATGTCAGCACTACCAACAGAAATGACCAGTTGTGAAGCGAGGTGTCCGATTGTGATCTGTCAGCCATTAGGCCAAACAGATGGAAGTCTTCTTTTAGGGGGCAAGGAACCTGTCAGCCACACACCTGTATGTACCCCAACAGTAGAAGAGTGTCTCAGCACTACCAATAGAAACGACCAGTTGTGAAGCGAGGTGTTCGATTGTGATCTGTCAGTCATTAGGCCAAACAGATGGAAGTCTTCTTTTGGGGGGCAAGGAACCTGGCAGCCACACACCAGTTTGTACCCCATCAGTAGACGAGTGTGTCAGCACTACCTATAGAAACGACCAGTTGTGAAGCGAGGTGTTCGATGGTGATCTGTCAAGCATTGGGCCAAACAGATGGAAGTCTTCTTTTAGGGGGCAAGTAACCCGGCAGCCACACACCTCTACATACCCCAACGGTGGACGAGTATGTCAGCACTACCAACAGAAATGACCAGTTGTGAAGCGAGGTGTTCGACTGTGATCTGTCAGTCATTAGGCCAAACAGACGGAAGTCTTCTTTTAGGGGGCAAGGAACCTGGCAGCCACACACCTATTTGTACCCCATCAGTAGACGAGTGTGTCAGCACTACCTATAGAAACGACCAGTTGTGAAGCGAGGTGTTCCATTATCGATTATGACCTGTCAGTCACTGGGCCAAACATATGGATGTCTTCTTTTAGGGGGCAAGTAACCCGGCAGCCACACACATCTACGTACCCCAACGGTGGACGAGTATGTCAACACTCCCAACAGAAATGACCAGTTGTGAAGCGAGGTGTTCGATTGTGATCTGTCAGTAATTAGGCCAAACAGATGGAAGTCTTCTTTTGGGGGGCAAGGAACCTGGCAGCCACACACCAGTTTGTACCCCATCAGTAGACGAGTGTGTCAGCACTACCTATAGAAACGACCAGTTGTGAAGCGAGGTGTTCGATTATCGATTATGACCTGTCAGTCACTGGGCCAAACATATGGATGTCTTCTTTTAGGGGGCAAGTAACCCGGCAGCCACACACATCTACGTACCCCAACGGTGGACGAGTATGTCAGCACTACCAACAGAAACGACCAGTTGTGAAGCGAGGTGTTCGATTGTGATCTGTCAGTCATTAGGCCAAACAGATGGAAGTCTTCTTTTAGGGGGCAAGGAACCTGTCAGCCACACACCTGAATGTACCCCAACAGTAGAAGAGTGTCTCAGCACTACCAATAGAAACGACCAGTTGTGAAGCGAGGTGTTCGATGGTGATCTGTCAAGCATTGGGCCAAACAGATGGAAGTCTTCTTTTAGGGGGCAAGGAACCCGGCAGCCACACACCTCTACGTACCCTAACGGTGGACGAGTATGTCAGCACTACCAACAGAAATGACCAGTTGTGAAGCGAGGTGTTCGACTGTGATCTGTCAGTCATTAGGCCAAACAGATGGAAGTCTTCTTTTGGGGGGCAAGGAACCTGGCAGCCACACACCTGTTTGTACCCCATCAGTAGACGAGTGTGTCAGCACTACCTATAGAAACGACCAGTTGTGAAGCGAGGTGTTCGATGGTGATCTGTCAAGCATTGGGCCAAACAGATGGAAGTCTTCTTTTAGGGGGCAAGTAACCCGGCAGCCACACACCTCTACATACCCCAACGGTGGACGAGTATGTCAGCACTACCAACAGAAATGACCAGTGGTGAAGCGAGGTGTTCGACTGTGATCTGTCAGTCATTAGGCCAAACAGACGGAAGTCTTCTTTTAGGGGGCAAGGAACCTGGCAGCCACACACCTGTTTGTACCCCATCAGTAGACGAGTGTGTCAGCACTACCTATAGAAACGACCAGTTGTGAAGCGAGGTGTTCGATTATCGATTATGACCTGTCAGTCACTGGGCCAAACATATGGATGTCTTCTTTTAGGGGGCAAGTAACCCGGCAGCCACACACATCTACGTACCCCAACGGTGGACGAGTATGTCAACACTCCCAACAGAAATGACCAGTTGTGAAGCGAGGTGTTCGATTGTGATCTGTCAGTCATTAGGCCAAACAGATGGAAGTCTTCTTTTGGGGGGCAAGGAACCTGGCAGCCACACACCAGTTTGTACCCCATCAGTAGACGAGTGTGTCAGCACTACCTATAGAAACGACCAGTTGTGAAGCGAGGTGTTCGATTATCGATTATGACCTGTCAGTCACTGGGCCAAACATATGGATGTCTTCTTTTAGGGGGCAAGTAACCCGGCAGCCACACACATCTACGTACCCCAACGGTGGACGAGTATGTCAGCACTACCAACAGAAACGACCAGTTGTGAAGCGAGGTGTTCGATTGTGATCTGTCAGTCATTAGGCCAAACAGATGGAAGTATTCTTTTAGGGGGCAAGGAACCTGTCAGCCACACACCTGAATGTACCCCAACAGTAGAAGAGTGTCTCAGCACTACCAATAGAAACGACCAGTTGTGAAGCGAGGTGTTCGATGGTGATCTGTCAAGCATTGGGCCAAACAGATGGAAGTCTTCTTTTAGGGGGCAAGGAACCCGGCAGCCACACACCTCTACGTACCCTAACGGTGGACGAGTATGTCAGCACTACCAACAGAAATGACCAGTTGTGAAGCGAGGTGTTCGACTGTGATCTGTCAGTCATTAGGCCAAACAGATGGAAGTCTTCTTTTGGGGGGCAAGGAACCTGGCAGCCACACACCTGTTTGTACCCCATCAGTAGACGAGTGTGTCAGCACTACCTATAGAAACGACCAGTTGTGAAGCGAGGTGTTCGATGGTGATCTGTCAAGCATTGGGCCAAACAGATGGAAGTCTTCTTTTAGGGGGCAAGGAACCCTGCAGCCACACACCTCTACGTACCCCAACGGTGGACGAGTATGTCAGCACTACCGACAGCAGCGACCCGCTGTGCAGCGAGGTGTTCGATTGTGATCTGTCATTCGTCCCGAATGAGAGTGTCCGCACTTTCCAACACTTTAGGAGTCACAGCTGTGTGCTGCCGGCTGGCAGGCAGGAGATTGGACAGGTTTGTGCGTCCTTGTTTTGATGGTGACAGACGCCTCGCCCAGCGACTCAACATGCTTTTGTTCACTGACAGATCTCCGTGGAAATTGTGCAAGCGGCTATGAATATCTGAGACGGCCTGGTTTTCCGCCAAAAGAAACCCAATGACACCTCTCTGCTAGGAGCGCACCTCCGTCACACACGCCATTTTGAAGGCTACGTACGAAACTGTAAGGGCTGAAGTGGGCATATCCCAAGATGGCCACAACCAATTGCTCATTTTTTCAGCCGAAATTGGCCGAGAAGAAAAAAGATTGTAGCATTCATTATTTAACGCTATCGTAATGTAGAAATATGATTTTGGGCGTTAGATCGCATTGTGGAAGTACGAGGTGCGACAATAATGAGACTCATATTCTTTGCAAGATGTTACAAACCCTGCAGGCTTGCGTAGGCACAATATATTTGACCTTGGTCTATAAGCTGCTTCTGGTCCAAGCGCCACATCGATGGAACTGCTCAGTCGTGAGTTGTGCTGTAATAAGTTAAAACGTGTTTGTGTTTGTGGAACCGCATAATATTTCACAAAGGTATGCCATTTCTTTTTGCGTTAAATTGTGTGAAAACGCGACTACAACTCGGTAACCTTCAGAAAGGTTTTGGAGAGGAGAATATGTCAAGTGCTCATGTTTTTCGTTGGCATAAAATGTTTAGGAAGGCAGAACGAATGCTGAAGATGAAGACAGCAATTGACGACCATCAGCCGTACGGACGGATGTCAACTTGGCTAGGGTGCATGAAATCGTACGATCTGATCAAAGATTATCCGTGAAAATGATTTCATTTTGTATTGATTGCTTTTTGTATTTGTTTGGATTGTAGCCATGTGTATAAGTGAAACGTAGAAGTTTAGCAGTACAGATAGGAAGAGAATAGACGTTTCTCAAATGTCATGCTACATAAACACGAAGAAGATTAGATGGGTACATCGAATAACTAATACGCTGATTTCTCCATCGCTTCTTAATAGAACAACTTCATAGTAATAAAAGAAGATCACAAAATTGTGTATGTTCTACAGCGTTAATTTATCTTGGTACCCAGTTTTTACAAGTCCATTATCGAACTTTAACTATATTGTGTTTGCTGTATGATCAGTCTAGTAGCATAGTTTTCTGTTATCTTTTATTATGCTTTTCATTATGCATTTGGAGAGAGAATTCGTTGTGATGAATTAGTTTTTTCGTGACTCACATGACCAATCTCTCAGCCCGGCCGCTGTGGCTGAGGGGTTCTAGGCGCTTTAGTCGAGCACCATGTGGCTGCTATGGTCGCAGGTTCGAGTCCTGCCTCGGGCATGGATGTGTGTGATGTCCTTAGGTTAGTTAATTTTAAGTAGTTCTAAGCCTAGGGGACTGATAACCTCAGATGTTAAGTCCTATAGTGCTTAGAGCCATTTGAACCAATTGAAAAGTCCCCTTAGAAAAATTATGAATGACTGTGCTGGTAAACTTCTACATTATTTGATTTTAAAACAGCTGGGCAAAACTCAACATACTCAAGCAATTTTCTCTTCACTTATTCTGATCATAACAAAACTGACATACAATATTTTTAGCGCAACGCAATCTGACTTCCAATTATCCGTACAAAAAAATGGCCCCGACTAACATTAACCTATACCTTTCATGAATCACTTACCTCACAAAAATCTTCGTTCCTCGAACAACTGAAATACAGCCAGCTCCAATACTGCCAGCTAAATAAAAGATTCTAACTACTGAAGGCACTAACTACTGTTAGGCACAGTTAGCAGGTGAAATATTTTGATAGAGAACAAACAATGTACTTACCTTAATAATGTTCAAAAGTAATATACAGGGTGATTCATAAAGAATACCACAACTTTAGGAATTTAAAACTCTGCAACGACAAAAGGCAGAGCTAAGCACTATCTGTCGGCGAATTAAGGGAGCTATAAAGTTTCATTTAGTTGTACATTTGTTCGCTTGAGGCGCTGTTGACTAGGCGTCAGCGTCAGTTGATGCTAAGATGGCGACCGCTCAACAGAAAGCTTTTTGTGTTATTGAGTACGGCAGAAATGAATCGACGACAGTTGTTCAGCGTGCATTTCGAACGAAGTATGGTGTTAAACCTCCTGATAGGTGGTGTATTAAACGTTGGTATAAACAGTTTACAGAGAATGGGTGTTTGTGCAAAGGGAAAAGTTCTGGACGGCCGAGAACGAGTGATGAAAATGTAGCACGCATCCAGCAAGCATTTGTTCGCAGCCCAGGAAAATCGACTCGCAGAGCTAGCAGAGAGCTGCAAATTCCACAATCAACTGTATGGAGAGTTCTACGAAAAAGGTTAGTTATGAAACCTGAACGTCAACTACCCGAGGCGATGGATCGGCCGCCAGGCAGCCCATGACAGAGCACTTCATCACTGGCCTCCAAGAAGCCCTGATCTTACCCCCTGCGATTTTTTCTTATGGGGGTATGTTAAGGATATGGTGTTTCGGCCACCCCTCCCAGCCACCATTGATGATTTGAAACGAGAAATAACAGCAGCTATCCAAACTGTTACGCCTGATATGCTACAGAGAGTGTGGAACGAGTTGGAGTATCGGGTTGATATTGCTCGTGTGTCTGGAGGGGGCCATATTGAACATCTCTGAACTTGTTTTCGAGTGAAAAAAAAACCTTTTTAAATACTCTTTGTAATGATGTATAACATAAGGTTATATTATGTTTCTTTCATTAAATACACATTTTTAAAGTTGTGGTATTCTTTTTGAATCACCCTGTATATATATATCAATTCATGACATCCAGCTTTACAAATTTCCTTTTTCTGGCGGAAACACGTCAAGATCGTCCGCTTACAGTGACCTCTCAAAATTCTGGCATTTCTCTCACCACATCCACCACTGCTGCCAGCTCACCTCCAACTACCCAGCGCTACGTGCTGTTCACATCCAATTGCGGCGAATATTTCAACAATGAGACCAACCAGTCACAGACTGAACACAGCACAGTGATTTTCATACTGAGCGCTACGTGGCGTTACCAGCATAAAAACATGAGCAGCCTGCTTACACAACCTCTCAGTTTTTGTGCTTCGTTGAGTGTGGATGTGTGACGAATTGAGTGTTCATGTATACTGGTAGAAGTCAGAGAAGTTTCTTTCCGTTTTTGTAAAGTGGTGCAAATTTTACTTGAATCCTGTCCAAACATGTATTAACCTGGTGTGGTGTAGAGCAACGGCCCTTCCACTCTTTCTAACGTTATCCGGTTTGAGTCACTACGCAACTCTATTTTTAGCGTCTTCGTTTAGTCCAGCATTCCACACCCGGTAAAGGCAGACTCCGATACTAACGACTAATGATTATAAAGTTTTCTAGTCACACTCTTCCCGCGACGCCGCCGTGAATATTCGTGCTCTTCGGTGCACGCTTTATCGTAAATTTCAGGTTGCTGCGAATTTGTTAAATGTCATTTGCAATACTGGTAACTATCGCGCTTAAACGAGTTAGCAGCCGAAAACTTTATTCAGTAAAAATAGCGTTTTTTTGCTAAAAGTTTCCCTGTATAATGTGGACTTTGGTGTTTGTGGTTTGTTCTAGGTTTGACGCAGCCACCTGTTTGAGAGCTAACATGTTTAATTTTAACTGATATTATTACTGTGGACCAGCGTTTGAGCTCTAGCTCTTTTTAATTACATTTTAGCTTATCCTGCTTTATTTCATGTAGAATGTTAAACATAAAATCTCTGGCTCTGTAACACACCATTGTAAACAGTACTTACGGTCGGCGTCACATTGTGAGCAAGACCCAACCCTGTTTGTACTGCAGCTGTAACCACAGTGTTCTAAATACGGCCACGAGAGTTTAAATACAATGTTATCATGTTTTTATAGCACGTGACGATGCAAATCATGGCTATGAGTTTTATTTGCCTTATTGTTAACTTCAAGGACGCTGAATTGTCGTAAATATGCACATTCTTTCTTAGGTCATTCTCAACATCGAAACTGGCAATTGAGTAAAACGAATACTTCCCATCAGAGGCTGTTTTGGTTTTCACAGCATCTATGAGGTCCACAAGCAATCCCAATAAAATCCAAATGTTGATATCCTATAACTATAGGATTTCCTAACTACTGATGGCCTTGGGATAGCCAGTCATGATAAAACTCTACCATCTGGTGAGCAAGATGTATGAGACAGGCGAAATACCCACAGACTTCAAGAAGAATATAATAATTCCAATACCAAAGAAAGCAGGTGTTGACAGATGTGAAAATTACCGAACTATCAGTTTAATAAGTCACAGCTGCAAAATACTAACGCGAATTCTTTACAGACGAATGGAAAAACTGGTAGAAGCGGACCTCGGGGAAGATCAGTTTGGATTCCATAGAAATGTTGGAACACGTGAGGCAATACTAACCTTACGACTTATCTTAGAAGAAAGATTAAGAAAAGGCAAACCTACGTTTCTAGCATTTGTAGATTGTAGACTTAGAGAAACCTTTTGACAACGTTAACTGGAATACTCTCTTTCAAATTCTGAAGGTGGCAGGGGTAAAATACAGGGAGCGAAAGGCTATTTACAATTTGTACAGAAACCAGATGACAGTTATAAGAGTCGAGGGGCATGAAAGGGAAGCAGTGGTTGGGAAAGGAGTGAGTCAGGGTTGTAGCCTCTCCCCGATGTTATTCAATCTGTATATTGAACAAGCAGTAAAGGAAACAAAAGAAAAATTCGGAGTAGGTATTAAAATTCATGGAGAAGAAGTAAAAACTTTGAGGTTCGCCGATGACATTGTAATTCTGTCAGAGACAGCAAAGGACTTGGAAGAGCAGTTGAACGGAATGGACAGTGTCTTGAAAGGAGGATATAAGATGAACATCAACAAAAGCAAAACGAGGATAATAGAATGTAGTCAAATTAAATCGGTTGATGCTGAGGGGATTAGATTAGGAAATGAGACACTTAAAGTAGTAAAGGAGTTTTGCTATTTAGGGAGTAAAATAACTGATGATGGCCGAAGTAGAGAGGATATAAAATGTAGACTGGCAATGGCAAGGAAAGCGTTTCTGAAGAAGAGAAATTTGTTAACATCGAGTATAGATTTAAGTGTCAGGAAGTCGTTTCTGAAAGTATTTGTATGGAGTGTAGCCATGTATGGAAGTGAAACATGGACGATAACCAGTTTGGACAAGAAGAGAATAGAAGCTTTCGAAATGTGGTGCTACAGAAGAATGCTGAAGATAAGGTGGGTAGATCACGTAACTAATGAGGAGGTATTGAATAGGATTGGGGAGAAGAGAAGTTTGTGGCACAACTTGACTAGAAGAAGGGATCGGTTGGTAGGACATGTTTTGAGGCATCAAGGGATCACAAATTTAGCATTGGAGGGCAGCGTGGAGGGTAAAAACCGTAGAGGGAGACCAAGAGATGAATACACTAAGCAGATTCAGAAGGATGTAGGTTGCAGTAGGTACTGGGAGATGAAGAAGCTTGCACAGGATAGAGTAGCATGGAGAGCTGCATCAAACCAGTCTCAGGACTGAAGACCACAACAACAACATAGGATTTCCTACTAAGTGAAGAACATCGCAGCCCAGTGAATTTTCAATAGTAAAAATACGACCCACTTAAGCTTCACTATTTTCCACTGCTTTCCATACAGTCTATTCCGTTCTATTCCTTGATTTTTCCTATATTTACTTATTTTATTGTGATTATCTATGAATTTCATACGTTCCGTTGCTACAAGCGTCAAAACTATCTTTTATTATGTTTCTGTGCCACCTTCTATTATGTTATGCTCTCTTCAAGCTGTTCTTTAGTACTTTCGTCACATACTGTCTTTATTTTATTGGGCTTATTCGTTTAAATTCTTAATGGACAATGTTATTTCGAGTTTTTGTGTTAGAAGGTTTCTGGTTTGTTTCCTTTATACTTATTTATTGTTTAAAACTTTAATTGTACCACACTGCACTGTCAAAGATGACATTTACTCTATGTTCGTGCCTGACTCTTGATTGTAACATCTTTTTCAGTGAGGTTCACTATTTGAACCTTGTCTGATGAAGATAGTCTGTTACTGCCTGACGGTCTTTTAAGCCCAAAACTTATCAACAAAATAAATAAACAGATTAGAAAATATACAATTTTTTGCGTTTTTAGTTGTACTAGTAAAGAGGTATTAAATGAAAAGGGGGAAAAACGGCTTTGCTGAACGAGTGGATAGATTGATAGGACACATCCTTAGCCATTAAGGAGTAAATTCTTAATCGACAGAAGCATGGTGAGTTACAAAATTGTCGAACCTGTCATTACTATTCGGCCATTTCACTATTCCTGATAGTATGTGTTTTATTTTCGCATATACATTTGAAAACAAACGAAATTTCAGTAAATGAAAAAGGTGTTCTCTTAATGAAGTGTACACTGTGGAATATAATTTCTTCATTATATTAATGCAATATTTTTGTTTGAATAATACTTCTCATCGATATAGCATCTTTAATATTCAGTCAGAAGATAATTGTTCTTGAATAAAGGAATAGTATTGGAACAAAGTACTTCCTAAGATATCCCTTCTATTTTATGCTCGCTTTCAAACACTTTTGTATCTTCCTAATAAAGTCCTCACTCTTTCTTCACGGTCTTTCTCAGCTCTTCTATTGAGTTAATCGCAATTTTCCTGAACCTTCTACGTTCCCCTTATGTGTATATGGAGGCAACTGAGGTACTGTCTTAATTATTCGTGTGATTAACGAGATAATGACATGATTAATTAATCTGAAAGTAGATCTCATCCCCAATTTTTCAGTGCTCCTACACAAATTTTTCAGCGGAATGGTGAGCTATTTCTCCTTGTTTAGCGTGTTGCCAATTGAAGTACTCTCTTTCTACAATACAGCCAAACTTTCCCCCGTCATGTTTTATACTAGTTTGCAAATATCTAACCCACATCTCGTCCATTTGGCTTTCATCACTCTGCAGTTATTACATTCGTTGCAAAACTTTGACTTCGCTCTTCTCAGCATATAAAGGATCATTCCATGACTCTGACCCTTTGTAAAACGTTGTACGTTGTAAACAGGAGTCTTTTGCTTGGTTCAGTCTGTCCAAGAATAGATTTTTGCTTGTTAATCTTTCGCTGTGTCCTATGCCTCTGATAACCGTTTTGGCTTTCTTGGCTACATTGTTTTGAAGGATAAATAATATGCAATCCTTCGTCTCAAATCGTCTTATGATATACCCAACCGTACTTCTGGATACATTCAGCGTACTTGCGATACCTCGTGTCTTGCCGTTGAGGGACGATAAGTTGTCATTATACGTAAGCGAAGTCAGCCACCTTGCATCCCATAGCGACTTTGTAAATCACGCGGCAGATTAGAAAATTACAAACCAATGGGCAGGTAGGAACACATCCTAATATGTTACGCACAAGACGCATTTTTCAGCTCAAGTCATGCTAGCAAGTGCCCGCTTATTAAATAATTTGCTCCCATATATTTATTACCGTTCTACAGTGAATCAGTGAGGCTTTGTTATTTAGCAGCTGTTTTAGTCTAATTATTTGGAGCATTTACGATTGCATTACATACTTAATCACACAGAAAAAGTTATTCGAAACGATGCCTGGCCGAATATTAATTAGAGTGAGACTAAGATTTGTATTCAGTAGTAGCAGTGGCTGTTGAGGTATTCAGTCCGAAAAATGATTTGTTGCCCCTGTTTCCTACACAAGCCTCTTCATGACTGCATAACTATAGCAACCTACAGTCATTTGAACATGGTTACTACATTCATGTCTTCGTCTCTTCTACTTATTTTACTTCCCACACTTCCCTTATTTTAGTCTAGTTATCGTATAAGCGTCTTTTTTCCCAGTTTGAATCAGTACCTCTTAATTAGTTACTCGATTTGTTCACCTATTGTTCAGCATTCTTCTGTAGCATCACATTTCATAAGCGCTATATTCTCTACGATGTAGACAAATACTTTCTGAAAAATCATCCCTCTTTGTTAATGCCAGTCTACATTTTACATCCTCTCTGCTTCGGTTATATTACACTCCTGGAAATGGAAAAAAGAACACATTGACACCGGTGTGTCAGACCCACCATACTTGCTCCGGACACTGCGAGAGGGCTGTACAAGCAATGATCACACGCACGGCACAGCGGACACACCAGGAACCGCGGTGTTGGCCGTCGAATGGCGCTAGCTGCGCAGCATTTGTGCACCGCCGCCGTCAGTGTCAGCCGGTTTGCCGTGGCATACGGAGCTCCATCGCAGTCTTTAACACTGGTAGCATGCCGCGACAGCGTGGACGTGAACCGTATGTGCAGTTGACGGACTTTGAGCGAGGGCGTATAGTGGGCATGCGGGAGGCCGGGTGGACGTACCGCCGAATTGCTCAACACGTGGGGCGTGAGGTCTCCACAGTACATCGATGTTGTCGCCAGTGGTCGGCGGAAGGTGCACGTGCCCGTCGACCTGGGACCGGACCGCAGCGACGCACGGATGCACGCCAAGACCGTAGGATCCTACGCAGTGCCATAGGGGACCGCACCGCCACTTCCCAGCAAATTAGGGACACTGTTGCTCCTGGGGTATCGGCGAGGACCATTCGCAACCGTCTCCATGAAGCTGGGCTACGGTCCCGCACACCGTTAGGCCGTCTTCCGCTCACGCCCCAACATCGTGCAGCCCGCCTCCAGTGGTGTCGCGACAGGCGTGAATGGAGGGACGAATGGAGACGTGTCGTCTTCAGCGATGAGAGTCGCTTCTGCCTCGGTGCCAATGATGGTCGTATGCGTGTTTGGCGCCGTGCAGGTGAGCGCCACAATCAGGACTGCATACGACCGAGGCACACAGGGCCAACACCCGGCATCATGGTGTGGGGAGCCATCTCCTACACTGGCCGTACACCACTGGTGATCGTCGAGGGGACACTGAATAGTGCACGGTACATCCAAACCGTCATCGAACCCATCGTTCTACCATTCCTAGACCGGCAAGGGAACTTGCTGTTCCAACAGGACAATGCACGTCCGCATGTATCCCGTGCCACCCAACGTGCTCTAGAAGGTGTAAGTCAACTACCCTGGCCAGCAAGATCTCCGGATCTGTCCCCCATTGAGCATGTTTGGGACTGGATGAAGCGTCGTCTCACGCGGTCTGCACGTCCAGCACGAACGCTGGTCCAACTGAGGCGCCAGGTGGAAATGGCATGGCAAGCCGTTCCACAGGACTACATCCAGCATCCCTACGATCGTCTCCATGGGAGAATAGCAGCCTGCATTGCTGCGAAAGGTGGATATACACTGTACTAGTGCCGACATTGTGCATGCTCTGTTGCCTGTGTCTATGTGCCTGTGGTTCTGTCAGTGTGATCATGTGATGTATCTGACCCCAGGAATGTGTCAATAAAGTTTCCCCTTCCTGGGACAATGAATTCGCGGTGTTCTTATTTCAATTTCCAGGAGTGTAGTTATTCTGCTGCCCATATAGCAGACCCTATCTACTACCTTTAGTGTCTCATTTCCTAATCTATTTCACTCAGCATCATCTGATTTAGTTCGACTACATTCAGTTATTCTTGTTTTACTTTTGTTGCTGTTAACCTTATAGTATCTTTACAAAACTTTATTCATTTCGTTCAATTTCTCTTCCAAGATCATTCCTGTGTCTGACAAAATTGTAGTGTATACAGTATGGAAATTCAAATAGATGTAGGGTACAGATAGCATAGACCTGTATAAGACTGAGTAACGGAAAGCTGCACCAACGCAAAATTCGGACTGATGAATATATTTCGAAGATGAATGCAACAAGAGCAAGAAGATATCAAGGAGATGGGCTGTCAAGGGTGAGAACTATGAAAATGGTTAACAGAAACTAGTCTCTCCACTTGATGATGTTGATTATGACGAGGATGACGATGGTTGCTGATGTTGCTACCAAGGCTGTAACTCTGCTACCCAGATCTTCTAGGTATTCTTTAACCTCATACGATCTAGGGTTGCTAAACGTAGGAACATTCTATCTCTCTGGCTATAACTATGGTCGCTTCCCCGTGAGAACAAGCTAGGAGATAAAACCACTGCCGGCCGAAGTGGCCGTGCGGTTAAAGGCGCTGCAGTCTGGAACCGCAAGACCGCTACGGTCGCAGGTTCGAATCCTGCCTCGGGCATGGATGTTTGTGATGTCCTTAGGTTAGTTAGGTTTAACTAGTTCTAAGTTCTAGGGGACTAATGACCTCAGCAGTTGAGTCCCATAGTGCTCACAGCCATTTGAACCATTTTTTTTTTTTTTTTGATAAAACCCCTCCCTATGGCTTCGGTGAATTCCTCTCGTCCATCTCGTGGCGAAGAGATAATTTTAACAAAACTACAGATTCAGCACTGTGTTCTTCAGCCGTCGTCATGTGTTAAGCGACGATCGCGCATCTCTTTGCTCTCACTGTAACGCATTACTGACGCCGCGTCACTTTCTACCCCAATATCAGTTTTTCAACCCCTTATGTTTTAAAGTGTGTTTTTCATTCGAGCTATACGGGGCTTTAGTAGATACAGCTCAAGTTGTAGAATGCGTGGTACTCTGTTATCGTCGTAGAAATACGGCGAAGGTGGTTTAATTCCCGACTGTTGACACCAGAGGTCGTAGAAACTCGCACTTAATTTCTCTTTAAGAAAAGGGGGGTCATTGTAATTGTTTATCTTACCTTTCTAGTGTGTTTGTTGTTTTTTCATTCTGGAACGTATCGTACAAAACGAAGAGGATAGAGGGTTTAATTTGGAAATACACATAGCATTTATCGACCGTGAAAAAGCATGTACTGCATCAAAAGGAAACTGGTCAGTAATGGAGAAAAGATGTTTCACCAAGCACCTGATAAAAATACGCCAAGATCTATATACGAGTGAAAACACCAAAATAAGAATAGTTACTGGTAAAGAACAACACGAAAAACAGAAATAAATTAGTAAGGAGTTCTGTAGTATGTCACCAATACTGTTCAACATCTACATCGACGAACTAGTCAGCGAATGGGTCAAGGACAGAATACCTCAAGATATAAGACCTGGGACAGATCAATTTCTAAACACCTGCGTTTTGAAGGACGTCATGATTTACCGCCAAGAGCTGCTGATAAAATTTCTTTACTGAACTACAATTTCGGTCCACAGACAATCTTGAAGTTCATAAACAGTTACAACGTTATTGAGGCGATGAAGTCAATGGCATCTCCAATAATAAGGCCCGTGAATTCGTCACTTTTGTCAAACAGTAATGCAATTAATATATTGTTATTTGTTAATAGTGACGAATTCATGTATTTTATTATTAATTTTACATCTTACTATAATTTAAAAGTTTACGAACCTGGCCTGTAGACCAAAATTCGTTGTCCAATAAAGAAATTTTATCAGCAACTCTTGGCGGTAAATTATGATGTTCTTCAAATAATTATGAGCTGTGGGGCAATACCTTCTTAAAATATATTACGATGGTTTTGGCGACGACAAGGTAATCATACTGGACAGTGAAGACAAAATGCAAATCGCGATATGTGGTTTAAACAGTATAGGCCAGGATTATAATCAGAAGATATCAACAACAAAAAACAATCGCCCAACCCCATAAAGACCATGTCACCAGTACCATGGTCATAGCAAGGGTGTTTCATATCTACAGTCTAGGAAGAGAAAGTCATAAATAAGAAAATTAACATCTGTCACCATGTATGTGGGACGATAAGAAGCATATTAAATGAAATGTTATAAAGGCGTTGGACTACCCCCAGAACTGTAAGGAATATTAAACCTTAGCGCTGGACCGGCGGGCAGCTCCGACCGCGTAAATATCGCAATGGCTCGAAAATCTGACGTCATCCGACACCAACTTCATTCCGCTATAAATCGTGTGTCCAGACTGGCATCACCGTTTGTCTTGTCCTGAAGTGTACCGCTATCTATCGGCAACCGATACAATTACGAGAAAACGCATATGTTGAAAGCATACCGCTATAGTTTGTTTCACGTTTCCAGTTCATTTCGAAGGCGGTACTCGAAAATATAAAAACAAAAATGACTAATTTACGAGATAATCCTAAAGTAATATTGGAGATACTACATGAAAGTGTGGGTGGTTCGAGTATTTCAGCGCTGACAGCAATAACTAAATAGTAAGAGCAGTCAGTGACTTCATTCTGTACAATCTGAATGCTGATTCCAAGCAGAGATACAGAGCGTCATTACGGAAAGCTCTTGTTGGAAAAATATGGAACACAAACGGAAGAAAGAAGGGAAGGACATCTGCTATCGATGGCGAGGAGAAACTATCAAAGCAGCCGCACTTCGTTTACTTTAGTGAAAAGAGTAGCAGTAAAAGGTTTCAGTAACAGGACGGTAAAAAGATGGTAGAAAGAAAACTGTATATTACTGCAACATATGTTCCATAAAAACCATAACTCCATCCGTGTGAATACTTTGAAAAGAGCCAACCCTTGAAGATATGTGGAGCCTAAATGTCGAAATACATGAAATGAAATACAAAACATGTCCAGTATTACAATGCATGTGTAATTTGAATTCTTCATTTGCGCGGCTGTTTTATCCGCAGATCCCTTACAGTACCTGAGGGTACTTTCGTTCCGTCGTTAAAAAGGAAATGCCGTCTGCTATCACTTCTTTGGTGTCTACCTTCATTAGACATTGATATTTGTAGTCTAATTTTTCACTGCTTTGCCGAGCTATAAGTTGTTTTTGTTTTTATACAGCACAATTTTTCGTACACCATTGTTTACTGTTTATTTTTAGACTTATAAGTGTGTATTGTGTTTTGTAGTGTTGTCAACACAGCCAAAGAGCTTGTCTTCGATTTACACTTTTTTTGTTGTTAATTATATGCGTGTTATTCTATTTAATTGGGTTGTTACACATTTATATATTTTGTAAGAGTAATGAAGGAATAGTGATTGAGTTCATTCTTGCGCTAATTGGGACAAGATGGGGGGATAGATGGGAGGCAGAAGTAAAGATCAATAGACATAAGTGCTTAGTAGGGGGGGGGGGGGGGGAGGGGGTTGGGAGAGAGTCAAGGTTGGAAAAGGCTGTTTTCTTGTCCATGTGACTTGTTTCTGATGTAATGTTTGGTTTCCAATATTTATTTAGTGAGTGAGCAATTGTTTATTTTGTGTTAATGCTTTGTGTGTACGGAAATTTTCTTGGAAAGGGAGGAGGTGTCTTTCTTTACTGATTCGTATGATGTTAATATCCGTTTTCAGTACTGCGTGGTCTGTGGTATTCCTGTTTTAGATGAACTGCAAATGTTGGATGGTTTACACTGCAGAAGTGAAGTTCAGTAACAGATTGAAAGGCTGCAGAGGAAAAGACAAAACAAGACATGAAGGAATGATGAAAGCCATTTCTCTGAAGGTATGGTAAACAGTTAAGTATTGTGGTAATAGGTGGTGTAGCACTTCGGAATGCAGTACTTTTCAGAAATGAATTTATGCAAAAATATGCGCTATTTACCACTGCAGTCAATCAGCGCCAAAGACATAGGCATTAACCGAAAAAAAGTCATTCATCGAAAGCAGGAGTAGAAAATATCAGCGGAGGAATACAAGCGATGGAGTGCAGTCCCATTGCTAGTAGCAGTGCGGGAAGGCCGAGGAGGAGATAGTGAGGAACAGGCTGTAAGATCCAATCGCGGACTGGCAAAAAAAAAAAAAAAAAAAAAAAAAAAAAAAAAAAAAAAAAAAAAAAAAAAAAATCTGTTCATTGCCTCATTGCCTTTTAACGGGCGCTTCAACGCTATTTCGGCTGGTATGAGCATAATAACTTCAGTAACCAGGAAGTGCTTTATCTAGCAAAAAGCCCAATTCAAGTCGCGTTGGTTGGTTGATTCGACGGAGGAGACCAAACGGGCATTGGATTAGGGAAGGATGGAGAAGTAAGTCGACAGTGCCCTCTCAAAGGAACCATCTCGGCACTTACCTGGAGCGACTTAGGGAGATCACGGAAAAACCTAAATCAGGACGGCTGGAAGCGGGTTTGATCCGCCGTCCTCCCGAATGCGAGTCCATTGTGCTAACCACAGCGCCACCTCGCTCGGTCAAATCACGATATGGCCGGCCGCTGTGGCCGAGCGGTTCTAGGTGCTTCAGTCTGGAACAGAGCGACCGCTGCGGTCGTAGGTTCGAATCCTACTTCGGGCCTGGATGCGTGCGATGTCCTAAAGTTAGTTAGGTTTAAGTAGTTTTAAGTTCTAGGGGACTGATGACATCAGATGTTGAGTCCCATGGTGCTCACAAGGGAACCTCCCCATCGCACCCCCCTCAGATTTAGTTATAAGTTGGCACAGTGGATAGGCCTTGAAAAACTGATCAATTGAGAAAACAGGAAAAAGTTGTGTGGAACTGAAAAAATAAGCAAAATATACAAACTGAGTAGTTCATGCTAAGATAAGCAACATCAAGGAGACTGGGAACGTAGGAGCGCCGTGGTCTAGTGGTAACGTGAGCAGCTGCGGAACGAAAGGTCCTTGGTTCAAATCTTCCATCGAGTGAAAAGTTAAATTTTTTATTTTCAGTTTATGTGACAAACTCTTATGTTTTCATCACTTTTTTGGGAGTGATTATCACATCTACAAGAAAACCTAAATCGGGCAAGGTAGAAGAATCTTTTTACCCATTCGCCAAGTGTACAAGTTAGGTGGGTCGACAACATATTCCTCTCATGTGACGCACATGCCGTCACCAGTGTCGTATAGAATATATCAGATGTGTTTTCCTGTGGAGGAATCGGTTGACCTATGAACTTGCGATCAAATGTTTTCGGTTCCCATTGGAGAGGCACGTCCTTTCGTCTACTAATCGCACGGTTTTGCGGTGCGGTCGCAAAACAGACACTAAACTTATTACAGTGAACAAAGACGTCAATGAACGAACGGACAGATAATAACTATGCAAAAATAAAATTTTCACGAGAGTGAAGACTTGAACCAACGACCTCTCGCTCAGCAGCTGCTCACGCTACCACGGGACCACGACGTTCCTGGGCTCATTTTGTCCATGATGTTGCCTATGCGACCCGTGGACTACTCAGTTTGTATATTTTGCTTATTTTTTCACAGTTCCACACAACTTCTTCCTGTTTTCTCAATTGATCTGTGTTCAGTTTATCAAGGCCTATCCACTGTGCCGACTTATGACTAAATCTGAGGGGGGTGCGATGGGGAGGTTCCCTTGTCAGAGCCATTCGAACCAAATCATGATATAGACGGTAATGACCTCAGCTATTTACGCCCTACAGCAGGAAAAATGACGAAAACGGTGACAGTGATGAAGACGATCACGACTATAATAGCACTTGTGATAACGGTGACGACGGCAATGACGATGACGATGATTATATCATTAATGATGATTATGATGATGGAAATGAATACGATGATGAGGATGGTTTTTTTTATGGTCTTAGGGCGCATAACTGCTTTTGTGGACTGGCAAGACAACCAATCCACCAGGACGGGAGGCCGAAGGGCACGCGTTTAAGCTCACGCAGGATGGCGTGAGGTCTGGAAAATGACAAGGAATTGAGACTAGCAAAAAAGGTACGTAGCTTCTGGAATACTTAACTTTAATCCATAATTGGTGAACATCGGTCTGACGGTAAAGGCTTCACAAGATAAATAGCAAATGATAATGGCGCCTTGCTAGGTCGTAGCAAATGACGTAGCTGAAGGCTATGCTAACTATCGTCTCGGCAAATGAGAGCGTAATTTTATCAGTGAACCATCGCTAGCAAAGTCGGCTGTACAACTGGGGCGAGTGCTAGGAAGTCTCTCTAGACCTGCCGTGTGGCGGCGCTCGGTGTGCAATCACTGATAGTGGCGACACGCTGGTCCGACGTATACTAACGGACCGCGGCCGATTTAAAGGCTACCACCTAGCAAGTGTGGTGTCTAGCGGTGACACCACAACTGCCACGGTCATTAGCGCCCGGTCTGTGACTTAGGAAAAGGTAAACCAAACTGTAAACCAGCAGCAATGGGAGCGAAACTTAAAAAAAGTGGGAAACTAAAAACAGAAGGAAAGCTTAGAAAACCCCTATAGAAGGGGGTTGTATGTCCCCAAAAAGAGCTTCAAATAACTGACGTCCTCTCACTGACATTAATCAACTCGAGAACGCGATCGGCTGAGCGCGTGTCATCTGCTAAAATGGAAGATATATCAGGCGACAGCTGTAGACGGGCACGTAACGGAGTAAAATAGGGGCACTCAAGTAAAAGGTGTCTCATCGTCCACAGTTGAGAGCTGTGGGGACAAAGCGGGGGAGGATCGCCACTTAAAAGATGTCGATGGCTAAAAAGACAGTCCCCTATCCGGAGTCTAGTTAAAATTACCTCCTCCCGACGACGAGTTCGGGAGGAAAAGGTCCAAGCACAGGGAAGACCTTTCACGTCCCGAAATTTATTATTGGGAAGTTTCGTCCAATGTGCGTGCCATAAAAGAGCAACACGACGACATAAAACACTCCACAGATCGGCGAAGGGAACCATGCAAACAGCAGGCTGAAGAAGAGAGACTGCAGCCGTGGCCGCTATAACGGCAGCCTCGTTTCCATACATACCAACACCTACGTCTACATCTACTTACATACTCCGCAATCCACCATACGGTGCGTGGCGGACCGTACCTCACACCACAACTAGCATCTTCTCTCCCTGTTCCACTCCCAAACAGGAGGGAAAAATGGCTGCCTATATGCCTCTGTACGAGCCCTAATCTCTCTTATCTTATCTTTGTGGTCTTTCCGCGAAATGTAAGCAGCAGTAAAATTGTACTGCAGCCAGCCTCAAATTGTGGTTCTCTAAATTTCCTCAGTAGCGATTCACGAAAAGAACGCCTCCTTTTCTTTAGAGACTCCCACCCGAGTTCCTGAAGCATTTCCGTAACAGTCGCATGATGATCAAATCTCTGCGATCCAGAGGAAAGCCACAGAGACTAAGTGGAGGCAGTCCTGAATCCGGTGTACCAGAGGGTGGACAGGGTAGAGAGCTTGGAGACCGAGGAGAGAGCTGAGCGAATCTGAGCAGATAATATACTGTATCCGCCGATGGCGACGGATGTATTGGACAGCCTGGAGAACAGCGTAAATCTCCGCAGTAAAAACCGAACACTGGTCGGGAAGCCGAAATCCATTAAGGATGTCACCAACAATATAGGCACTCCCAACACCAAACGATGTATTTGAGCTATCAGATGAGGATGGTGATGAAGATGAGAATGATGATGATGATGACGGTGATGATACTGACTACGAATGTAATGCTGAAATTAATACAGGGTGAAAAGTATTTAATCCGACAAACTCTGGGAGGTTGCAGGGGACATCAAAACAAATATTTTTGCCTGATGTCATTTTCTCCTATGAAGATTATTTAAACCGGTGGAGGGCGTATTACGCTCTTCAGTTGATAGAGGCCGTATTACGATCTTCAGTTGTTAGAGGGCGTATTACGCTCTTCAGTTGTAGGCAACTGCTGTCCACCAATGTAGTAGTGGATTGTCGCCTTTTACTAATGGAGCGATACAGTGTGTGTGTGTGTGGTTTGAGGATTTCGGGCGCTAAACAGCGTGGTCATCAGCGCCCAAACGTATAGAAACAGGAACACACGCAGTGAAGGGACGAAGACGGACAGCGAACAAGGAGAACGGCTAAAAGACACAGACCTGATGCAGTTCCAAAACCTCACATACAGAGGCAAAACAAGAGGAGAAGAAACGCAAGGAAAAGAGAACAGAAATCGAAGTCAAACAAGTAGGTAATTGTGACTGGTGGACTTCGTACCTAAAACCTGGGTGAGCCAGTCACCCAGCACGCACATTAAAATCCTTTCCCTAAAACATGAGGCAACAAATAGGACAGGACACAAAACCGTAAGACCTTAACCACAGTCGTTGCGTCGTCTTGCAAAATAGAGGGCAAATCCGGTGGCAAGGAAACCACCGCCCTCTAGTCATAGAATAAAAGACAGTCAAGTAAAATAAGGCGGACAGTAATCTGGACGCCACAAGCACAGCAGATTGGGGGGTCCTCCCGCCGGCGTAAAAAGCTATGCGCCCCTGGAGTGAGTAGACTGATATGGTTGGTGCGTACTACGTAGCGCACCAAAACAGACGAGCTGCACAGCGGGTTTAGCAACAACAATATGCTAATCTCAGTATCCCGGATCATACGACCTTTGCTGCTGTGTACCAACGTCGGCGTGAGACCGGGTCAAAAAAAAAATGGCTCTGAGCACTATGGGACTCAACTGCTGTGGTTATCAGTCCCCTAGAACTTAGAACTACTTAAACCTAACTAACCTAAGGACATCACACACATCCATGCCCGAGGCAGGATTCGAACCTGCGACCGTAGCAGTCGCACGGTTCCGGACTGCGCGCCTAGAACCGCGAGACCACCGCGGCCGGCTGAGACCGGGTCATTTAGCAGATTACCTGAACAGGGACACGGTTCACGGTAAGAGCGCTGCAATTTGAGGAAGCTGTCTTGCAGCATGCCGAGCGGGATCCTTCAATCAGCACTCGTGTAATTGCACGTAACATGGGGACGAATCAGACGAATGTAAGAACAGTCCTTCGAGGGCCATTGTTACGCCCATTTCACTTACAGTGTCTCCACAACCTGGAACCAGTTGATCATCCAACCAGAGTACAGTTCCTCTACCGGTTTAAATACTCGCCATAGGAAAAAATGACATTAGGGAATAATATTTTTTTTTTTTTGGTGTCCCCTACAACCTCTCAGAGTTTGTCGGTTTAAATACGAGGGGCGTTCAGAAAGTAAGCTCCGATCGGTCGCGAAATGGAAACGACTATGAAAATCCGATAAAGCTTTGCACAGATGTGTTGGGTAGTGTCTCTAGTATAACCCCAGTAAGCATCACGTCGCTCTTCTCATTTCTGAGCTCGCAGTGAGTGCGTAAAGAAGTCTAGAAAATAGTGTCTGCCGCCAAGTACGAGGGCCTGGTGAGAAATTTCGCCTGAAGCTATGCAGCTAACATTACATAACTGTCGTGCTGTTTCTTCTTCAAGACAATTCTCAGCCGCATTCTGCAGGGGCAATGAAGATGCTCCTGCATCGTTTTCAAATGGAAATGTGAGATTACCCACAATACAGTCCGCAATTGTCTCCCCCTGAGTTTCATCTCTCGTCACATGAACCGCTGTCTTTGAAGACAACATTATGACACAGACAACGAGGTGTAGGCCAGCGTGGAGAATTGGCGGAAAGCACTGGCGGCTGCCTTCTATGATGAGGCTATTGAAAAGTTGGTACAACGCTATGACAAAAGTCTAAGTCAGAACGGCGACTACGTAGAGAAGTAGCTGAAAGGTGTAGCTAATTGTTACAAGTAAAACATTTCTGATGTTCACTGTGGTTTCAATTTGGCAATCAATCGGAGCTTACTTTCTGAATAGGCCTCGTACTTTTCACCCTGTGTATCCTCCGACACTACGCAGGCAACTGAATGCGAACAGTGGGCTCATCTGACGGGCCCTGGCTGCCCCCGCCGGCCACGGAGTGGTGTCCGGTTGTGGACGGGTCCGCGGCGGTGGCGCTGCGGAGGCGGCGTCGGCGCGCGGCGCAGGCGTCGCCGAGCGCCGGCGGGGGCAGCGCCGCGGCGCCGCCGCCTGTTTATAAGGGCTGCTGCGGCGGCCGCGCAGCTACACGGCGCGCGACCTCCAGTCCACAGCACAGCACAGCACAGCACAGCATGGCCCGCCACAGGTCCTCCGCCCCCGCGCAGTCAGAGTCTGCCGCGCCGCTGCCTCTGCTGCTGCTGCTGACCCTGCCGGCGCTGCTGTCCGTGGCCGGCGCAGCCCCCGCGCCCGCGCCGCCCGCCGTCGACGCCATCAGCATCGAGTCCAGGGCCATCCGGCCGCCCATCCCCCAGCCGCCCGACTACCAGGACTACCAGTCCGCTGTCCGATACGACGAGTACCCGGTGAGTATTTCGCCACTCTCTCTCTGTCTTTGGCGCTTATTCACTGCAATGGTAAACGGCGCATATTTTTGCCTACATTAATTTCTGAAAAATTATTTTCTTGAATCTTTATCTTGTCAAATAACTACCGGTTTCGGTACCAAGTACCATCATCAGGTCACCCCAGGCGTGCAGTCACCGAGCTCACTTCCTACGTATGTATGTCGTACAGGACGTCCGGAAATTCCCGCTACTAACATGTAGAGGACAGTGAGTGCGTAATATTTTCAATAGGAAGCCTTGTCCGTAAATCAACCTTTTCCGTTCTACGACGGTTTCACTTCAGACATCGAGTAAAACAGAACGCCTGAGCGTTCCCCAAGGTAGTGTTACAGGCCCTTTGCTGTTCCTTATCTACCGGGTGATCAAAAAGTCAGTATAAATTTGAAAACTTAATAAACCACGGAATAATGTAGATAGAGAGGTAAAAATTGACACACATGCTTGGAGTCACAGGGGTTTTTATTAGACCAAAAAAAAAATCTCCTCATGTTGCTAGACGCGTGAAAGATCTCTTGCGCGCGTCGTTTGGTGACGATCGTGTGCTCAGCCGCCACTTTCGACATGCTAAGCCTTCCAGGTCCCCAGACCTCAGTCCGTGGGATTATTGGGTTTGGGGTTACCTGAAGTCACAAGTGTATCGTGATCGTCCGACGTCTCTAGGGATGCTGGAAGACAACATCCGACGCCAATGCCTCACCATAGCTCCGGAAATGCTTTACAGTGCTGTTCACAACATTATTCCTCGACTACAGCTATTGTTGAGTAATGATGGTGGACATATTGAGCATTTCCTGTAAAGAACATCATCTTTGCTTTTATGCTAATAATTGCTATTCTGATCAGATGCAGCGCCATCTGTCGGACATTTTTTGAACGTTTGTATTTTTTTTGCTTCTAATAAAACCCCATGTCATTCCAAGCATGTGTGTCAATTTGTACCTCTCTATCTACATTATTCCGTGGTTTATTCAGTTTTCAAATTTATACTGACATTTTGATCACCCGGTATATAAACGATTCTGGAGCCAATCTGAGCAGCCGTCTTCGGTTGTTTGCAGTGACGCTGTCGTTTATCGACTAATAAAGTCATCAGAAGATCGAAACAAACTTCAAAACTATTTAGAAAAGATATCTGAAAGGTGCGAAAAGTGGCAGTTGACCCTAAATAACGAAAAGTGTGACGTCATCCACATGAGTGCTAAAAGAAGTTCGTTAAACTTCGGTTACACGATAAATCAGTCTAATCTAAAAGCCCTAAATTCAACTAAATACCTCCGTATTACAATTACGAACCACTTAAATTGGAAAGAACACACAGAAAATGTTCTGTGGAAGGCTAACCAAAGGCTGCGTTTTATTGGCAGTACACTTAGGAAATGTAACAGGCCTACTAAGGAGACTGCCTACACTACGCTTGTCCGTCCTCTTTTAGAATACTGTTGCGATATGTGGGATCCTTACCAGATAGGACTGACAGAGTACATCGAAAAAGTTCGAAGAAAGGCAGCACGTTTTGTATTATCGCGAAATATGGGACAGAGTGTAACAGAAATGATGCAGGATTTGGGCTGGAAATCATTAAGAGAAAGGCGCGTTTTTCGTTGCGACGGAATCTTCTCACGAAATTCCAATCACCAACTTTCTCCTCCGAATGCGAAAATATTTTGTTGAACCGACCTACATAGGGCGGATCGATCACCACGATAAAATAAGGGAAATCAGAGCTCGTACGGAAAGATATAGGTGTTCATTCTTTTCGTCCGCTATACGAGATTGGAATAATAGAGAATTGTGAATTAGTTCGATGAACCCTCTGCCAGGCACTTAAATGTGATTTGCATAGTATCCACGTAGATGTAGATGTAGCCATTTAACTCATCCACTTCTGTTGAGGGAAAGGGAAAAGTTGCTTGTCCTGGTATGCAATAGGATGGACAGGGTGACAAGTACAAAGTCACACCTTCACCTGATGTCACTTCACGTCTGCTTTGCTGCGACCGAGCGAGGTGGGACAGTGGTTAGCACACTGGACTCGCATTCGGGAGGACGACGGTTCGATCCCGCGTCCCGCCATCCTGATTTAGGTTTTCCGTGATTTCCCTAAATCAGGCTAATGCCGGGATGGTTCCTTTTGAAAGGGCACGGCCGACTTCCTTCCCCCTCCTTCCTTAATCCGATGAGACCGATAACCTCGCTGTTTGGTCTCCTCCGCCAAACAAACCAACCCTTTCTGCGAGACTGCTGTAGAGACAGAGGAATATCTGCTGGCACAAGTTCTAGCCGCTCCACTAGAAACTGAAGACACCAGTTGAGATGGATTGTCTCAACCCGAACATGCTTCGTAGGTACAATGTCTGTAACAACGTTAATGGTTGCCACATCGAGCCGCTGTTGTCATGCATCAGTACTGTTCGGTACGCACAGTATGCTATTTTTTTTTTGTTTTGGAATAATGTAGACACTTTATGTTTAAGTGTTAATACAAACAGATGTGCATAAACGATAAATGGATGTTTCGTTATGCTTCCTTTACAGTTGTTCAAATGGTTCAAATGGCTCTGAGCACTATGCGACTTAACGTCTGAGGTCATCAGTCCCCTAGAAATTAGAACTACTTAAACCTAACTAAGCGCCTAGAACCGCTCGGCCACTCCGACCGGCTTCACAGTTGTTACCTAATAACTGTGCTGTGTCATGTCTAATTCAGTTCCTGAAGCATAAGTGGGTAAGTTAAGCATCTGAACGGAAACCGTCGTAGAATGGAAACGGTACGTTTGCAGACAAGTTTTCCTATTCAGGATACTACGGACTGACCCCAGAAGTTCGTAACGGGAATTTCCGAACACGCTGCACACAAATATAAGTGACTCATTCTGAACAGCCGCCGCAGTTTCGATACGTTTGAAGAAAGATATCGTTTCTAACAGGTTATTGCTTTAAAATCGAAATTTACATATAAAGAAGTTTAGTAAGCAAAAACACTGCTGCATTCAGAGACTTTATATTACGATGCTATTTTTTGGTGTTATAAGCTTCTTTCGGCCCCATTGTCATTATCAAACTATCTGCAAAGTTATGGAGATATTAATGCATATATCTGTGCCTATTTGTAACTAATAACAATTTTGTATACAGTGTGTCTCTCCTAAGAGTCGTCAGGCGCTTTTTCTCTGGTGTTTCGGCAGATATTCGCAATTTCGTTTTTGCTGTGTGTAGCTGCAGTCATCCCGAACAAATGCAGCTCATCACGTCGTTTATGCGACAACCGCCGTCGAGTTGTTTCCCGTTACAATCAAAATGAGTTTTAAAGCGAAATTTTACGTGCCCATTCGATAGAGCGGTGCCAAATTAGTTTTGTGCTGAATTTGTGCTGTCGATATGTGTTGAATGTAACAGTAAAACACGAAGAATAACCGCTATTCCAACAGCGCCCTCGCCGCACTGATTGCTACAGCCATGCAGTAGCAGAGCTACTCAGTCGCTACCGGAGTACTCTTTATTCCTCATGTTTTAACTCTCCCTGTTAATACATATCGATAACACGAACATCGCACTAGGCTAATTTGGCACCGCTCTATCGAATGAGCTCGCAAAATTTCGCTTCACACTCGTTTTGTTTGTAACGGGGAACAAAGCGAAACTTTCCGTCCGTACTGGGAGTTGCAAGTAAGTCGTGACGAGCGTTATTTGTTTGGGATGATTCCGGCTACACAGAGCAAAAATGAAATTGCGAATATCTGCCGAAACACTAGGGAGAAAGCGCCTGATTACTCTTAGCAGAGGCACCCTGGATGCCTGACACTGTACTTACTTCCGTAATACATCGTTAACGCTGTCGCTATGTAATACCGTGTACCGCTGGGTCTCATAGGAGTAGCACAGACGCTACGGTCGCAGGTTCGAATCCTGCCTCGGGCATGGATGTTGTGATGTCCTTAGGTTAGCTAGGTTTAACTAGTTCTAAGTTCTAGGGGACTAATGACCTCAGCAGTTGAGTCCCATAGTGCTCAGAGCCATTTGAATTTTTGAGTAGCACAGACGAAATTGTAGGTAATGTCTGAGCAGTGTAATCTGTTGCTGAATTATATTCTTTAAGACATATTTAACATTTTTCGTTAGTGTAAAATATATATACAGAATTGTTATTAATTTGAAAAAGAAACAGATATAGACACTAACAATTCAGTATTTTCGCAGAGACTTTGTTAACGGCCAAGGAGCCGAAATAAGTTTATAGAACCAAAAAAATAACATCGTATTAAAAGTTCTTTGAATACAGCAGCGTTTTGGCTTACTAAACCTATAATGTCCTTACAAAATGTCTGTCACACTACAAGCCCAGAAGAACTCAGAATGTTGAACTTTGTAAACTATCTAGTTACCATCACAGCTCCATCTCAAATGAGTAATATATGTGGATACATCAGCCTCGTAAACTGTATAAAAGAAAAAGCACAGTCCACGTACATTTCATGCATTCCAAGGTCTTCAGTGCACGCGACACTGGAATAGGTATCCATAAATTAGACACACAGCTATTTGAAGTTTCACCACTTGTCTACAGGTGTCGAGGAATGATCTAGAACTGTGCGAAGTTCGAAAATAATCTTAGTCATGCTATCTTGTCGAAAAGAGACATTTTAAGGAACGTGATTTGGCTAGAGCTCTAACGATTACAACTCAAACCTGCAACAAGTGCGGCAAAAAAGTTTATTCGCACCAAACCATTTTGATTTCGGACATATTTTTTTTAAACCACCATCAGATGGTTCTTACAGGCTTCCACATTAGGGCTTCACTTTGTGATCTTTAAGTGTTTGGTAATGTGGTGTATGCATTTGAATGACGCGTTACACCAGTTGTACGTACTTCCTTTTTAATTTCTCTGTGCTGCATATGCACTATGTGTGAATTATCAAATTCACTAATGATCAGTTAAACAACCACCAAAGTTTCAAAGAACTCATTCATTACGCTCGACATAGTTTTTCTTAATTATTACCCATGTCAAGCTGGACCACGTTATTTGAGAGCTAAACATAGTTTGTAGTGTGGTCAAAACCATAATGATGGTAATTAAACTAATTATTAGTGAAATGTGCAGTAAAAACTTTCTGCATGTGCAACAGACGAATTTTTAAAAAAGGTACAATAAAATATTCTACAAATGCGTGTTTCGGCAGCGTTCACCACATCACCAGAGTATGAAAGAGCACAACATGTCCCTGCATGGAAGCGTGTAACAGCCATTTGACGATGTATTTTTAAATCTCTGAAAATGGTAACGTTTAAGAGTGAATAAAGAGCTACAGCGGCATTTGCGACTGGTTACTATATTTAGATTATAATCCTTACAGTTCTAGTACAGCAATGTTCTCAAAACTGTTCTCGAGAAGAAAGCGTTACTCTTGTCTGGCTTTGGGCTTACATAGTAATAAATTTTCCCATGACACTTGTCCAGAAGTGGTCAAGCTACAAGTAACTGCGTGTATATTTGTGTATATCTATACGGTGTCGTGTACACTGATAACCATGCTATATACGAACTATGCATAGAAAGCGCCTTTTTTTATATACAATTTACGAAAAAGACGTTTCTGCATCTGTTGAGTACCTGAGAATGACTAAACTTTGAAACTAACTAGTAATGCTTAATAGAGTACGATGTTAACAGAAAAGCGTGGTAGGAACGGTGACATTCTTAAAACTTCGGGTAATTTTTTTTTCTATTTTCTGGTGTATGAAGTATTTGTATTTTTAAGTTTCCGATTACTTTCTCTGAAGGTATGGTAAGTAGTTAAGTATTGTGCTAATAGGTGGTGTAACATTTTGGATTGCAGTACTCCAAATTATTTTTATTTCACTAGTTGATTTGTTTATTTGGAAATACTAAGACCATCGCTCTCTCCCATATAGCTAGCATTCTAAATGTTTTAGATTGTATTCATGACGACGAATGTGTTATTAGTTATATCCAGTATAGACTTCAACTGGAAATTACTATGACATAAATAATGCAGAAAAAATCGTCAGAGTTTATATTCGTTCATGACAAGTATACGAAATAAGTTAATGCAGGTACATTTGTGCTATGGGTACTAGCAGTAGTGGCTGGGTGACAGGGAGTGGATGGGTGAGAGAGGCAAAGAGAAACACAACAACAAAAAAACGAGTAATGGAGGAAGGGAAGAAGAAAGTGACGTGACTTCGAAATGCAAAAGGGAAAGAAGCATAGCTGGCAGAAGATGGGAGCATTTGCTTCACTTTTTGACAGAGGGGAAACTCGTCATATACGTCACTTTTGGTAAAGTGTTTTGAGGGTGACAGAATAAGGTGCTTCAACTTCTTCTATAATGCAACAGTGTATGGAATTCCACATAGAGTGCACAGTAATCTGTTATGGAAGCGGAAAGCAGAAACAGAGGAGTTGTTTAAGTATGTTTCTCTTTTATGGGTGGGCACGGCTAGGAAACTAGATAAGTCAGTAAGTGAGATCTTGTGCTTCGATTACGATGAGATGACAAAGATTTGATCTTCAATACGAGTAACTGTGGCGCATGTCACGTAACTTCCATTTGCTGCCAGAGACTATGCCGATGGAGGAACAGTAGTAGCGATGTTGATTATGTTAGATAACTCAGATTATTTTTCTGTAGCCCTTCGGCATAGAGCGCCAGTTTTCATGCATTGCTGAAGGTATAGCTGCTGTTTCTGTTAAAGTAATTGTTCCAAATTCTGATCCCATCTGCTTATTTGGTGACTGAATCCCACTAGGAAGATGTATGCCATTAGATTCTCATTTCACCCAATACAGTTACATGTGGGGCTGTGTTTGGCAGCAGAAGATTTGTCAAAATCACAACATTTAATGCGGGTGGGCGTTCTGTGTGGAGTTTTGAAATCGTACATACGGTGTGACCAATGGACCTGCTACCGCATTCACAAGAGATATGGAAGTTCCTCAACATATCCGTGGAATAGGTTGGTTAGTTGCAAGCGAAATACCATAAGTACCATACCGCCTATTAGTATGACAGATAACCTTTGATGATGATGATGATAGAGAAGGTCACTGTAAATTTGATACAAACAAAAGTGATGGCGCAAGGTAAACGAGAAAGGTTTACTCAAGAACGTAGCCGTGAAAAACTACGCTCTCGTGCAGTCATTGTTCTCCTTCGTACTGTCAAAGCCTTCTGTAACAGCAAATTCTCAGGATTCATCCAGATGGTGAATCGTGCTACTATTCCTTACATACCTCTCTACAAAAATTAATCGATATAACGGAATCTTACGCGAATTTGCAAGCTAGTCACGTAACACTGACGTAACAAATCCATAGTTTCTCATTTATGGAACTAACTCTCAAAGACTACATTAAAAGGTGCTGCGTCTCCTGGATAATTCTAGTACACAATCTGAAAATTTTACAAATTGTGGGGCAATCGCTTCTATTTTAATTTCTGTTTCTTATGATGGTGTTACTGCATATCTTTGGAAGTTTGTGCGTTACACATGTTAAGTAAGTTTATAACACGTAAATCACAGTATTGCAAATTAAAAATTATTTACGAAATGTTGGACGGAAAGAAAATGAAAACTCAGCAAGAAAATTTAGCGAGGCTTGAAGCTTATTAGTAGGTAAGCTTTTTCTTAAGTTTCAGGAACCTAGTTGACAGACACTAAAACATGGATTTTCGTAGATTACCCCGTTGTGTCGCGTTGTATTTGACCATAACCCAGAAAAACATCTAGAGTATCTGTTAAAATGAGAAACAATATTTTAAAGAGATTTTATAATTAATGTTTGTTGTTTGAATATTATTAAAATTTATAGTTCAAAGATAAATTTCGATAAAAGTAAGTCGAACAGGCAACAGTATTAATATAATACCAGTAGATCTATTATAACTTAATCAGTTTGACATTATGGGAAAGATACACATAGCCATCAAGTCATTGGTTATGCTTATTAATGTGTAAACATGTTAGACATCGTGTACTCTGCTCAAAGTAATTAACAAAGCAGAGGAAAGTAGGAAAGGCTGTGAAGAAACAACTGAAAAAACTGCTATCCCCCTTTTATGAAAAGTGTAATTTTTAAGGATAACTATAAGGTACATCATTTTCAGCTTTGAAATGAGGGTCAGGGAACTGCACCATTGTGTAATTACCGATATTACCTATGTATATGAATGCATAATTTAAGTTCCAAAAGTTGGGCTTCTGACGAGTGAGCATTCTTTGATTTTTCCCACAGTCACAAACCTCGCTTATAAAAATGAATTCTGAATGGCTGTGTCTGATCGGTAAAGTGACATGATTTCAGCGAAAAGTGACAGTAGTACATTTATAGTGAATGTATTAACGCAGCCTTGGACAAAATCAGAAAACAAAATCAACTGTTTATTGTTTCAATGTTACTAAAATGTAGAACTCAAAAGTAAATTTCAATAAGAGGATCGGAACAGATTCCAGTAGTAACTTTGGTTTCTTCTCGTTTAGTTTCGGGGTAACGCTTGAGATATGAATTTTTTTTTAATATACCTTGTTAAGTGAAGAAAGAGAGGCGTAGATGATTTTCGATCAACCTTCAGTAGCGGTCCTCTTGGGTACTTGTCCGTTGTACGCATTTCTGCTCCACCCTCATTACCGTTACGATGAGTGATTTTCCTAAATCGCTTCAGGCAAATGCTGGGGTGGTTCCTTTGAAGGGGCACCACCGACTACCTTCCGCATCCTCCCCTAATCGGATGGGACCCACGACCTCGCTGTTTGATCCGTTCTCCCAACTCAACCAATCAACCAACAACCACGAACGAGACCGAAGATGTAATTTAACAGCCAGACATAACAGCCACTGTGAATAATTCTCATCTTCAAGGCCTGATAACGGATCACCCTGTACTCCTTAGGAATTACGCATGCATTTCTATAGGTATACTGACGTCAACTGCATTCGAATCAGCAAACAGTATTTTAATGTCATGTTTAATAGAGATAATTCGTGGTAATACTTCGGAAGATACAAATTTATTTAAGTGAATTCAAGATTATTGCTAATAAAAGTTGTGTTTCCTGTATTTTTCTGAAGTGCCATTAGTAAAGAGCATCCAGTCATAAATTATGATAAATGGTCAGTGTTTCCGATCGCTGTAAAAGCACATTTCGACAATCCGATATTGGTAAATCATTTTCTGTTAGTTGAAGTTCACGTTCTCGAGACAGAGAGATGTTTCTTGGAATTGAATAATGAAATCTTATTCATAAACAGACAATTGTGCCGCTCTGTGTAGTATACTGCCACTGGAATTGGTTTTAGAGGACTCTTGTTTTGAGAGGCAGTAGTACGTATCGAAGCAGCAACGAATGTGTAATTGTACCAGTAGAAAGTCGATTTGACAACGCACGTGTATGAATTATCTTTTATTAGAAGAACGTCTTCATGGTATTTAAAATATCACACGTTTTGTCGTTCCATACACATCGTGCATCCAAACCAACATATCCATAAATAAAATTTAAGATATTTCTTTGTTGAAGATTCTTTATGGACATTCTTAGTACGTGACATGTTTTACGACATAAATGGAAGTTCTTAACACTGATTCACATAGAATGAGGGTTGCTAAGTAACCATAATTGAAAGAAAGTATTTTATATCATTGTTTACAGCCATGTGTGCAGATGTGATAAAACTCACCTGAAAGACGTAACCTTGGCAGGAAAAGTAAAATTAATAAATGGATTATACGTTTTATTCAAGCATTGGAGGGTTAAGAACTACATAAGACAGTATTACTGCATGTGTACATTCATGCTGTAAATGTGAATCGTAAGTTTTCAACATACAGTCATATTCTTAAAACCAGACACAATTCTCGATTTTCTGCGCGCTTGAGAAAGTAAATATTTCAGCAAGACAGCTTTTGTTTCCATTTACCATACAGAACAATGCGTTCCACGGTATTATAATGCTTTGCTGGAAGATATTTATTTTCTTCATCATTATTGCATAACTATGAAGTCGGCTAGAGAGCAGCAACCGGTATCATTAGTGATAATTTAATGGTAACTGTTTCTATTCGATTGCCACTTTTTTCAGAAATATTTATATAAACAATACACAAAGTTTTAATAATGGGCTATAATGGACTATAAGCACAGCTTTCGCTTGCTACTCCCCAAAACAAACTTTGGTGCAGTGTCTTAATGCCTGTAATTTAGTGAGTAATGTACTGCGGCTCCACTTAAGTAAGCGTACTTAACACATAATCCATATTCTAACAGTGATCTGACGACTGATACTTTTATTATCATAACCAACTGACCTGTCAACATTAGAGTACCGGAATACTGCTCTCAACAAACGTGTTGCGAGTCAGATTCACATTCAGAAAGTATCTACCAGTATCATCAGAAATTCAAAAATTAAATGAACACAAAAACAAATGTGAAACTTGAGAAAAACGCAGCTTTACCTACATTGCTGTATGCAGCTGAATCTTCTTGGATCACGAAAATCAGATTTCTGAACAAGCCTTGATGGACAGACGACTATAGATATCCGAGGACAATTACATCTGAAATCGTATTAAAAATCACAAAGGAACATACGTAGTTCATGCAGGAGGTAAGAAATTTGATAGATCACCATAGCAGGACTAACTTACACGGAATTCGGTAGCAGTTAATAGTGAAAACTGTGGATTCACTGGAGTCACTTTAACAATTTCCCCTCCGTATTTGATATAGTAAGCGTTACTCTTACTTTTCATGTTTTCTTTAATTTTTTCTTTTTGACAAATACTAAATAGTTGTGATATTAAATTCTTCTGTCTTTAATACGCGTTAGTGAGAGTAAGGTGTACACATTCTTGTGTGGGTTTCGTTAAAAGTTAATGAAAACTACTGGGAAGAGTATATTTAGCACACCAGGGCGATTTTCGATTAATAAAAGGTATTCTCTGACGGAGCCAAGTTTCGATTAATAGAAGGTATTCCCGACGAAGCTGCGCTGGTCTATGCATCTCGTGAAAGGGGGAGAAGCCCGTGAAGCTCGTCTTTGGAAGTTAACTTCTTACGGAAAATGAAGCGTGATTATATTTCAGTCTCGGCCTTGTCGGCAGTTCACGGCACCGGGTTTCCGTCAGTACGAGACACTTGCCTTCGGTCTGCATCAGAATGTGATGCTTTGTCAAAATCGGTCATCGAAACGCGATGTGTGACATTCAGTTTGACGGGTATTCACGGAATCTGGTGAACAGTTCACAAATGCCCTGAAGAGAAGAATCGTCAGAATGAAGGTACAACAATCCAAATGCTCCAGAATATTGTTTTTATGTACGACTCTCGCGATCAAAGACAGACATAAATATAAGTATTACAATTTCTGGTACATAAGTTCGTTGTTAATTTATCTGAGCGTGGAAGACAACTACGGGCTGTAAACTACTGACTGCAACAAAGAACTAAAACCAATACCAGATGATCATGTCGATTACAAATGACTGCAGAGATTTGCGTCTTGTTATGTCCATATGAATATACCAAACCAGTGTTTTTATTGTGACGAATAGTTTTATTTGAGTTCATCAAGATACACACACCAATCAGTCGTACATTCCTCAATTAGCTATGGCTTTCTTTGGACACATTTAAGTATTTCCTTTTTTAATAAATATTAACTTGAAGTTAAAGAAGCCGTCCATCCCAGTTTTGAAATCAATGTAATCGACGCGCGCACAAAAAATCAAATTAGAAATGGCATTTGGCGACAGTCTGACAACCAAATTAATAGAATACTGAGAAACTCTAATCATCACTTGGTGCTTTCGTAATCTTAATCTATGTGAGCGCAAGGGTTCTCAACTACTGGCAATAAATCACAGTCGCTATGGTTACGTTACTGAAAAGCAATCAGTCCCTCTTCCTGCAGCCACACCCATACTCTGCAAACCACTCTGAAGTGCTTGGTTGAGGGCACTTCCCATTGTACCGTCTACTAATTCTATCACGCTTAAAATTTATTTTGCATGTATTTGAAAAATAAAAGGTCAAAAACTGTTTTCGTTAGTGATAAATAATACACTTCCGCTAAAAAAAAAAATCTTAAGCTGACCGACGTTGAAAATCGGTGAAGTGGAACACATGTGTCCCACGATCCTAACTAGATCCGTGTTTTCATGTGAGCCCAGGATTTTCAGATTTAAATTTTTAATTTTAGAATGTATTTATCAGTATGGCAATAGTGGAAAAATCATAAGAAATCAGCATAAAAACACGTTCAGTATCCTGAGAATGAAAAACATGAAATATACCACACAACTTTCCAACATAACACTAGAAGATGGATTTGAGATACCACACACCACTGTTTTTTACATTCTACGAAGGTTTCTGGGGCATATACGTCTCACTGTATGTAAATTACCTACAAACCAGTAGAAATGGAATTCGATCTGATTTTCGTGAAACAAACGCACTGTGCCATGTGGTAACACACGCTGCCCCATTTGATCGCTCACAGCCTTCTACGTATCCACCTCATGGTTCTTAGTATTTTTCTCCAAGTTACGAAGGCAACTCGCTACATACTACCATTAGACATATACAAGATATAGACGTCCCAATGCCCAAAACTTTATATTACTTTAGTGGGACATATGTGTATATTACTTTAGTGGGACATATGTGTCACATCAGTTACAAAAGGGGTTAAGGCTTCTTGCCGTTGTTCCATTCACGTATAGGGCACTGGTAGATTGATTGCTTAAATGCCTCTGTGCGCGCACTAATTATTCTAATACTGCCTTCTAGGTCCCAACAAGAGCCGCACGTGGTGGCCTGCAGTATATTCCTAGATTCCTGCATTTAATACACTTTGTACGCAGGCTGTCGCCGACTGATGCCTTCTGTCTTCAAGCATCCACAAATGAAGGTTTGTCAACATCTCCGCGGCGTATTTCCGTGGTCCTAGGATGGGTTGCACTTGTGTTTAATAAGCAGTCTCCTTTGTACACTGGCTGTTACTAACCCAGCACCCTACCAAAGAAATCCAGTCTGCCACCTGCTTTACCCATGAATGTGTCTACGTGATTGATCGCATATTAAATATCTTAATTCATGTCTTTACAACTTGCCATATTATTTGGGATGTTTGTATGAGTTGACTGATTCCATTTGCCATTCACTGACAATGTAGTCGTGGAATAGTATGTAGTTTTCGTTTTGTGAAAAGTACAGTTCCACATTTCTGAATATTCAAAATAAGTTGTCAGTCTTTGCACCATGTCGAAAACTCAACGAGACCTATTACTTTAAAAATACAGCAGTCAGCCACTTTTATATGTATATTTTTTATTTATACCAACAAGCGTTTCGACCTTTCACCCGTCGTCAGCTGGCATCATACATATTTAAATCTGCAGTTAGCACATCGTTAAAAACATCGTCTGCAATTAGGGCACTTAGCCATCGTCTGCAAAATAACAATGTCAAGTGCTATATTTGGTGAGCTGTCTCGTATTAGTCGTTACATGTACTTACGTCCTATTTTGTTTGTTGTTGTGTCTGCGTCTAATGAGCAACAAGGTGTAAAAATGCAGCTCGCGATGTGTTGTACTTGAATAAAATATTTTTTTGCAGTGGGCAATTGCAGCATCCAAATTGCAGTCGATGTCTTTAATGATGTTCTAATTGAAGATTTAAGCATGTATTACGCCAATTGATGATGGGTGAAAGCCCGAACGCATATTGGAATAAGTAAAAACATGTAAGAAAAGGCTGGTTTCTGCATTTCTTATATTAATGTAATCCACAGTCACGTAGCTCAAGGATACTTCTGCAGCTTTTTTAGACGGTACTTTATTACAGACTACTGCAAGAAAAGCTCCGCGCTGTGGACTACACGAGTCAATTGGGACCAACTGACTGCCGTGTCAATCTCTGCCAATAGCGTAATTTGTATGCGGTATTAGTTTATAAGAAAATTTTCTTTTGAAAGACTCCTTAATTACGCTGTCCCAGAAATTTGGCATTTGCACAACGGTACTGCTCTCATCATTTCATTTCATGATTACGAACGAGGTTTATACATGTCGTGTGACTACGGCCTCCCGTCGGGTAGACCGTTCGCCGAGTGCAAATCTTTCGGTTTGACGCCACTTAGGCAACTTGCGCGTCGATGGGGATGAAATGATGATGATTATGACAACACAACATCCAGTCCCTGAGCGGAGAAAATCTCCGACCCAGCCAGGAACCGAACCTGGGCCCTTAGGATTGACATTTTGTCACGCTGACCACTCAGCTACCGGGGGCGGGTACGAACGAGGTAATACCGTGGTGCAAATTTCAAGTTTCAGGGACAGCGTAAACAGGCAGTCACTTGAAGTAAAGATGTCGGAAAACTTAATAAATAGGGATGGATGTTTCATTTTGGACAAGGCTTGGAGTCCAGCACTCGATTTATTAAGATCCTCCAGGTCGTCAGATACACCAGTGCTGGCAAACGGTGGAAGAACTTGTGTTTCACGGAATATGAGAGCGGGCTCTGAAAAACAAAAAAAGCATCAAACGTGGTAGTGGGTGTTGCGAATCGAACTCAGCTATAAATAACGGCGCGAGATCAAACATAGTTCACGGGCTGGTGATACCCCAGTCAGCGAGTTGGCGGTAACAGCACAACACGCAGCAACTGAAGAGGACGAGTGGGTCGCTCGATGAAATGTTGTGCTTAAAATGAAAACGACAATTCAGCTGTACACACGGAAGCACACCGTAAAACAGTCACGCCGAGAAAACGTGGGAGATCAAAAGATTCTTCTGGGAGTGTGACTGCGGCGTAATGTGTTAACGCCACAAGGCGTTTCGGTTACTATTGCACGCGTCCTGATGATACAACGCCTGTTGTCAACGGGAAACATTCTTTTGGCGTACATTATTAACAAGGTTGTGTTTGACTTAACGTGCCACATCAAAAGAGCGGCCTCTAATTATCCCGGTTCGATCTTGAGTCTGACGTTATTTATTGATGGCCACAAGGCATGACCAATGTCCACAGCAGCGGCTGCGCTCTTCACAAACTTCATCACGGGGAGTCAGCACTGCGCCTCCTTGTCGTCTAAATCTACACCTACATATTCATGGTGGTACGAAACTATACAGACGAACTGTAGTGGGTTGTAGAGGATGGCTAGAGGCACAAACTGAGGATGGGAACCCGTGTCCGGAAACGTCAGCCAATGACGCTACAGGGCGTCGAAGTTACAGGGGCTAGCGCCTGCCGCTATGCAACTCCTTCAGCGGTTAACGTCACTCTGTATGCTGACGGACCGTAGGCGGAAGGTCTCGTAATGTTGTGTCTTGTCTTCTACAAGTGCGATGGTCTGTTACCTAGGTGGATGACGGTTTCGGGCACGTGCTTCAATCCACAATTTATATTTCTCCTGGAACGCCACAAAATTTCCATTGTGTCTTAGTGTACAAGACAAAAATAAACTGTGGATGGAAACCTGTGTCCTAAACCGTCATTCACCGAGGCAACACTGCTTTCCATTCATAGGAGAAATTTTGGAAATTTACGGTAAGTTCTATGGGAGGTCATCGGTCCCTAGGCTTACACACTACTTATTAAAAAAAATCTTTATTCAACCAATAATATCACACATAACAACCCACCACCTCATACATTAGTGGGTCTTAAGATCTACAATACATTCAATTATATGTAGCAGCATTTTCTAAGTCTAGTTTTAACCTTCTTACATGCTACGGGATGTGAGATGTTAGTTGTTCAGTGGGTAAGAACTATAATCTCTTCACTCTCATCTAACTATTCTAAGAAGCTACCTCCTGCAGCGTTACAGGAGTGCCGGTAAATCTATAAATCTAATTTTTTGGCCTTGCCCACCGAGCTAATCCCAGTGGGCGTGCCCCTGTCACCGGGCTAGCCTTTACAGAAAATCGCTCCAGGTGCTGTTTAAGGGTATCCTAATCTACTTTCTACTTAAAAATTGCAGTTGTCAAGTCCGAGATATTTGCGCACCTTCCCCCTGTTCCAAGACGTGCCGGATTCCTACCGTTACGGCGACTGGCCAGTCCACGCCCTGGCGGAGTGGGATAGGTCGCAGTGTGTCATATAGTGATCAATATTCCCGCAGGACCTTTCTACTTAATCTAACTTAAACTAACCTAAGCTAAGGACAACACACTCAAGGCGCCCTAGACCACTCGGCTACCCCACGCGGCCCCTTGCACGCTTCCCGTGAGACCCACATTCCCAACTGTCCACAATCTATATACGTAATGTACACTCCTGGAAATTGAAATAAGAACACCGTGAATTCATTGTCCCAGGAAGGGGAAACTTTATTGACACATTCCTGGGGTCAGATACATCACATGATCACACTAACAGAACCACAGGCACATAGACACAGGCAACAGAGCATGCACAATGTCGGCACTAGTACAGTGTATATCCACCTTTCGCAGCAATGCAGGCAGCTATTCTCCCATGGAGACGATCGTAGAGATGCTGGATGTAGTCCTGCGGAACGGCTTGCCATGCCATTTCCACCTGGCGCCTCAGTTGGACCAGCGTTCGTGCTGGACGTGCAGACCGCGTGAGACGACGCTTCATCCAGTCCCAAACATGCTCAATGGGGGACAGATCCGGAGATCTTGCTGGCCAGGGTAGTTGACTTACACCTTCTAGAGCACGTTGGGTGGCACGGGATACATGCGGACGTGCATTGTCCTGTTGGAACAGCAAATTCCCTTGCCGGTCTAGGAATGGTAGAACGATGGGTTCGATGACGGTTTGGATGTACCGTGCACTATTCAGTGTCCCCTCGACGATCACCAGTGGTGTACGGCCAGTGTAGGAGATCGCTCCCCACACCATGATGCCGGGTGTTGGCCCTGTGTGCCTCGGTCGTATGCAGTCCTGATTGTGGCGCTCACCTGCACGGCGCCAAACACGCATACGACCATCATTGGCACCAAGGCAGAAGCGACTCTCATCGCTGAAGACGACACGTCTCCATTCGTCCCTCCAATCACGCCTGTCGCGACACCACTGGAGGCGGGCTGCACGATGTTGGGGCGTGAGCGGAAGACGGCCTAACGGTGTGCGGGACCGTAGCCCAGCTTCACGGAGACGGTTGCGAATGGTCCTCGCCGATACCCCAGGAGCAACAGTGTCCCTAATTTTCTGGGAAGTGGCGGTGTGGTCCCCTACGGCACTGCGTAGGATCCTACGGTCTCGGCGTGCATCCGTGCGTCGCTGCGGTCTGGTCCCAGGTCGACGGGCACGTGCACCTTCCGCCGACCACTGGCGACAACATCGATGTACTGTGGAGACCTCACGGCCCACGTGTTGAGCAATTCGGCGGTACGTCCACCCGGCCACCCGCATGCCCACTATACGCCCTCGCTCAAAGTCCGTCAACTGCACATACGGTTCACGTCCACGCTGTCGCGGCATGCTACCAGTGTTAAAGACTGCGATGGAGCTCCGTATGCCACGGCAAACTGGCTGACACTGACGGCGGCGGTGCACAAATGCTGCGCAGCTAGCGCCATTCGACGGCCAACACCGCTGGTCCTGGTGTGTCCGCTGTGCCGTGCGTGTGATCATTGCTTGTACATCCCTCTCGCAGTATCCGGAGCAAGTATGGTGGGTCTGACACACCGGTGTCAATGTGTTCTTTTTTCCATTTCCAGGAGTGTATCTAATATATGCCCATTCACTCATTACTCGCGCACACTAAGGTGACGATTCCCGTAAGACTTCGGGCAACCTGTGTGCATTCGCACAGACGAAGGTCAATGGCTGGGTACCCTTTAACTATATATATGAAGATAGTAACTGTTCTCGAAAGAACAGATACAACTGATTGACCGTGCAGCTTCTCTGGAACCGTCACCTTAGTGTGCGCGAGTAATGAGTGGATGGGCAAATATCTATTATGTACATTACGGATGTAGATTGTGCACAGTTGGGAATGTGGGTGCACTCGCGCTATACATCTGTGTCCTCCGTGGCTCAGATGGAAGCCGGCACGGTAGCTCAGAGTGTTCGGTCAGAGGGGTAGCTGCCATCTGTAATAAAAAAAACGAACTTAATGGATCAACGACGAACTGAAACAGATGTCTTGCGATATCCGCCCCGAGCAGATGCAACGAAAGAAAACGAACAAAATGAGATTATCAAAAAACTTTAATAATCATTTATTCTAGAAAAGCTGCACGGTCATTAACGGTATCTGTTCTGTCGAGAACAGTTGCTATCTTCATATATATAGAGTCTAATTTCCCTGATTTTTTCTCTTCGTCGTTATTTAGCGAGGCGTACGTGGGAGGACGTAATATGTTGCCCGCCTCTTCTTCGAACGTCGCCCCGAGGAATTTCAACGCTGACCTTCTCCGTACTACGCAACGCTTCTCTTATAGCGACACCCACTGTAGTTCGTTGAGTGTCCCCGTAGCGCCTTTGCGATTACTAAACGAACCTCTGACGAAAAGTACCGCTCTTCGTTGGATCATCCATATCTCTTGTATTAATCCTACTTGGTAAGGGTCTCATAGTGATGAACAATACCCAATAATCGGTCGAAAAAGTGTTCTGTAGGTCCTTCTTTCGTGGATGAATAACATTTCCTCAAGATTCTTTCAATGAACTCAACCTGTTATCTGCCTCTTCTACAATTAGTTTTATGCAGTTATTCCAATTCAGCTCACTCTAGATGATTACTCCTGGGTATTTTACGATTGTTACCAGTTTCAATGATTTTTTTTTTTCAATAGCGTAATCGAACAGTAATGGATCTCCTTTCCTATTTAACCACTAGATGTTGCGAGGGTTCGAACTTAAATGGTGGCAACTGTTTATTCATAACCGATACAAAAGAGTTACATGGTTGCACCTGTTACTATCCTTCAAAGTAGTCACTAGCGTTGTGTAGAACACGTTGCCAGCGATGTGGAAGGCGTAGTATACCGTTAGCAGAGCCTGTTCTGTTGATGGTGCGGTCTACTGCCTGTCGAATCTGTGGAACAGTTCTGAAGCGAATGCCACGAAGAGGTTCCTTCATCTTCGGAATAAAATCAGTCACAAGGGCTTAAGTCGGATTACTGTTCGTTTTTGGAGCATCACCTGCGACCAGCTTTGCGAAAGACGCGGCGACACTTTCTGCGCAACGCACCAATCCCTTGCACGACAATGCTTGGGCGCATACAGCGCAAGCTGTGGCTGCTCTGTTCGGTCGATGGGACTGGGAAGTACTGTACCGTCCACCATACTCCCCGGACTTAAGTCCTTGTGACTTTGATTTGATTCTGAAGATGAAGGAACCACTTCGTGGCATTCGCTTCAGGACTGTTCCAGAGATTCGACAGGCAGTAGACCGCTCTATTCGCACCATGAACAGAACAGGCTCTGCTAACGGTATAGTACGCCTTCCACATCCCTGGCAACGGGTTCTACACAACGCTGGTGACTACTTTGAAGGACAGTAACAGGTGCAAACATGTAACTCCTTTGTATCGGTTGTGAATAAATACACTCCTGGAAATGGAAAAAAGAACACATTGACACCGGTGTGTCAGACCCACCATACTTGCTCCGGACACTGCGAGAGGGCTGTACAAGCAATGATCACACGCACGGCACAGCGGACACACCAGGAACCGCGGTGTTGGCCGTCGAATGGCGCTAGCTGCGCAGCATTTGTGCACCGCCGCCGTCAGTGTCAGCCAGTTTGCCGTGGCATACGGAGCTCCATCGCAGGCTTTAACACTGGTAGCATGCCGCGACAGCGTGGACGTGAACCGTATGTGCAGTTGACGGACTTTGAGCGAGGGCGTATAGTGGGCATGCGGGAGGCCGGGTGGACGTACCGCCGAATTGCTCAACACGTGGGCCGTGAGGTCTCCACAGTACATCGATGTTGTCGCCAGTGGTCGGCGGAAGGTGCACGTGCCCGTCGACCTGGGACCGGACCGCAGCGACGCACGGATGCACGCCAAGACCGTAGGATCCTACGCAGTGCCGTAGGGGCCCGCACCGCCGCTTCCCAGCAAATTAGGGACACTGTTGCTCCTGGGGTATCGGCGAGGACCATTCGCAACCGTCTCCATGAAGCTGGGCTACGGTCCCGCACACCGTTAGGCCGTCTTCCGCTCACGCCCCAACATCGTGCAGCCCGCCTCCAGTGGTGTCGCGACAGGCGTGATTGGAGGGACGAATGGAGACGTGTCGTCTTCAGCGATGAGAGTCGCTTCTGCCTTGGTGCCAATGATGGTCGTATGCGTGTTTGGCGCCGTGCAGGTGAGCGCCACAATCAGGACTGCATACGACCGAGGCACACAGGGCCAACACCCGGCGTCATGGTGTGGGGAGCGATCTCCTACACTGGCCGTACACCACTGGTGATCGTCGAGGGGACACTGAATAGTGCACGGTACATCCAAACCGTCATCGAACCCATCGTTCTACCATTCCTAGACCGGCAAGGGAATTTGCTGTTCCAACAGGACAATGCACGTCCGCATGTATCCCGTGCCACCCAATGTGCTCTAGAAGGTGTACGTCAACTACCATGGCCAGCAAGATCTCTGGATCTGTCCCCCATTGAGCATGTTTGGGACTGGATGAAGCGTCGTCTCACGCGGTCTGCACGTCCAGCACGAACGCTGGTCCAACTGAGGCGCCAGGTGGAAATGGCATGGCAAGCCGTTCCACAGGACTACATCCAGCATCTCTACGATCGTCTCCATGGGAGAATAGCGGCCTGCATTGCTGCGAAAGGTGGATATACACTGTACTAGTGCCGACATTGTGCATGCTCTGTTGCCTGTGTCTATGTGCCTGTGGTTCTGTCAGTGTGATCATGTGATGTATCTGACCCCAGGAATGTGTCAATAAAGTTTCCCCTTCCTGGGACAATGAATTCACGGTGTTCTTATTTCAGTTTCCAGGAGTGTATATCAACGCCTGAATGCAGCTAAGGGGATATCTGACAGCCCAGCGGTACGTTGCGTTCATCCTCCGTCCTCATGTGTTATCCGTCACACGAGAGTATCTTAAAATGAAATGAGCATATGGCATTGTTGGCGGGGAGGCCCATCCGGGGAAGTTCGGGCGTCGAGTGCAAGTCTTGTTTCAGTCGACACCACATTAGGCGACTTGCGTGCCGGTGATGAGAATCAAATGATGATGAGGACAACACAACACCCAGTCCACGAGCGGAGGAAATCTCCAACCCGGCCTGGAGTCGAACCCGGGACGTTGCGCGGGAGGCAAGCACGTTACCACCCAGTTAAGCTGCCGGACGGGAGTATCTTTATGGCAGTTTTCAACGCGGTAATGCTGGTCCACATATGGCGCTTATTTCTGTAATGACGTATTGCCTTGGCCATCAAGAATTCCAGATATGTGCCGGACAGAACGTTTGTGGGACTGACTCGGACATCTGTTCTAGTGCCAGCATCCAGGATACCATAGAATAGTTCCAACATTTGTGAGCCATCTTCCCTCACAAGAAAATTCAATAACCTTACGACACATTTCCCAAATGAGGAGCATATCTCTAGACCAGAGAGAGTGCAACATCGTACTGATAAGTGAGCTTATACTGCCAAGTTGTTTCTAGTTTGTCTCGATTTTAAAATCACTGAAATAACATCACTTGCCCTCTCAACAAGTGTAGTTTCATTTCATTTCCTTCTAATTCTTTTGCTTACTTCACTGTTTTCGTCAGTCAGTGTATTTAAAATTTAGGATTTATCTATTTTGGATATGACGTCAGCTGTCTTCCGTGGGATTTCGTGATTTCGTACCCAAGTATCGAAATACTTCACGTGGAATAAAGTGGAAAGAGAGTGTTGTACTGCAGTGATACCGATACAAAAGGGACACAGAGGAAATATAGCTTTTAGTTTGTCTGTGTCGTTCACGTGTGTCTGTACGTGGTGAATGTGAAAAAATAAATAAATAAATGTCGTGTGACTATGGCCTCCCGTGGGGTAGACCATTCGCCTGGGGCAAATTTTTCGATTTGACGCCACTTCGGCGACTTGCACGGCGATGGGGATGAAATGATGACGATTAGGGCAATACAACATCTAGTCCCTGAGTGGAGAAAATTTCCGACTCAGCCTGGAATCGAACCCGGGCCCGTAGGATTGACATTCTGTCGCGCTGATCACTCAGCTACCGGTGGCGGACATCAAAAAAATTAATGACTTTCACGAACCAAGAGAAGCTAGAAATGCTATTTCTTTGCGAAGAAAGCAGAAGGAACTCGAAGTGAACAATTGAGTTGTACGCAAAAGGCATCTTGACCGAATGGTATTGGACAAGAATAACAATTCAGATAAAAACGAACAAAATAGACGTTCTGGTGGCAGTTGCTCACAATCCCCACCTTAACTCTAGAGAATAAGTCACCCACTCGTTGTCCGCATTTTGCGCGCGAGCTGCTAACAACTGTATCACGCGTTTATTCGCTAGCAGATTAACCAGCAGGACTGCAAAAGTCGCATGAATTATGTCGCATGGTCCTGGTTCTTCAAAGAACTGTCTTTGCCGATGACACTACCTTTGCATACCATGGGAAGCTACACGCAAGAAATTTGTATTGTTCGGTAGCTGAGAATCTGTACTGGCTAAGGCATGATGGACATCAGAGACACTGAACTGTGGAAGTTTGATGCGTAATTGTTAGAGACTACGTGACTCGTCCTTACTTTGAAACTTCCTGGCAGATTTAATCTGTGTGCCAGACCTAGACTCGAACTCGGGGCCTTTGCCTTTCGCGGGCAAGTGCTCTAACTGATCTACCAAAGCACCACTCACGACCCGTCCTCACAGTCAGTACCTCGTCTCCTACCTTCCAAACTTCCGAGTTCGAGTCTCGGTCCGGCACACAGTTTTAATCAGCCTGGAAGTTTCATATCAGCGCACACTCCGCTGCAGAGTGAAAATCACAATCTGGTCCTTACTTTGTTGAACAAACCTTAACGGGTTTGTAACCAAAGGTCTTTTAGACGAAGTATCACTTGAAATATGCAGATGTATGCGGTACCAGCACAGTGGTGCCTTCCTCACCACTCGCTTGAGGCTAGGAATGGAATCTCGCAGCTCTTTCAAGATGATAGATAGGGTGGAAAGGCGTTACCAGTTCACCTGCATGTTCGCTTGATTTGATGCGACGGCACCTGTTTCCTTGTGGTAAATTAAAGAACAAAATCAGTGCACGAGTATCGATGACCTAAGAGGATTTAAAACATGCACTGCTGCAATATGTGCAATGACGTCGAATAATCTCTTCAGTTTGTCAACGCACCCAGCCTCTGAAAACCACTGTTGCAGTAGATTTTGGGCATTTCGGGCACGTAATGAGATAAATTCTATCCTCTTCAGGTCTTCCTGCAGTTCGCGGCTATTTTTCTAGCGTTGCTACTTCTCCGTACACAACAGAATTACTCGCGAAAAGTCTCATGGAATTTACGATCTTATCTACGAGGTCATTTACACATATCATGAAAATTAGTGGTCCTACACCACTCCCCTGATGCACGTTGGAAGCTACTTTTAAGTCTGAAGACTTCTTTCCGTTCAGAATGACATGATATGTTCAGTTTGCTAGAAACTCTTCAATACAGTCACACATTTGACGTGATATTCCATGCGCTGGTATTATTTCATTAGGCCGACATGCTGAACTGCATAAAGACATTTCGAAAGTCAAAGAACACGGTGTCTATCTGAGGCCGGACGTGGGGTTCCAATACGTCCAGCATGTCTCACGAGTCTTTGGATCGGTCCACTGCTGTGGTTGGTACGGTTACTGGCCTCACTGAAGTTGACTCATCCCCTGTGTTCGAGTGGTAGTTCGTTTCAAGGTGTGACAGACAACAAAAAGTGTCTTTGCGGGGAACGGATCGAAAGGCCTCCCCGGACTTTTGGGCGCTTTCTGTGGCTGACAAAGATCCTGAGCCAGCTGCAGTCGTTTTCCTGCTTCAGTGCTTCAGAGGAAGCCCCTCGGTCGTCAAGGGCTAGGCATTCATAGATGGTTAGGTTACTGATGGTTGGGAGCTACAATGTTAGGAGCGTGATGGAGATCCTTAGGGATATAGTTGCCAGTGAGAAAACGATATCCAGTGCGCAATCTGCATCCATTCCAAGAGGAGTCATTTCAAATGTGAAATGAGTCCGTGCCATGAAGAGCAAAGGTGGTAGCGGACTGCAGTTGGTGCGTCAAGTCGGTACTAACGATGTGTGTCGTTTTGGATCAAAGATGCTTGCAAGAAGAAGGTGGAGCGCACCGTCTGAACGCCACTGACAAGACCGAGTGCCTACAGAGCCGAGTGGAGCCTCTGGAACAGAGCATTACTTAACTTGCCCCACAGGGAGGAGAGGTGTCGGGTTCCGCTTAATACACAACTTGCCATTAAAATTGCTACACCAAGAAGAAATGCAGATGATAAAAGGGTATTCATTGGGCAAATACATTATACCAAAACTGACATGTGATTACATTTTCACGCAATTTGGGTGCATACATGCTGAGAAATCAATATCCAGAAGAATCACCTCTGACCGTAATAACGGCCTCGATACGCCTAGGCATTGAGTCAAACAGAGCTTGGATGGCATGTACAGGTACAACTGCCCATGCAGCTTCAACACGATACCACAGTTCATCAAGAGTAGTGACTGGCGTATTGTGACGAGCCAATTGCTCGGCCACCATTGACCAGATGTTTTCAGTTGATGAGAGATCTGGAGAATGTGCTGGCCAGGGCAGCAGTCGAACATTTTGTGTATCCAGAAAGGCCCATACAGGACCTGCAACATGCGGTCGTGCATTATCCTGCTGAAATGTAGGGTTTCGCAGGGATCGAATGAAAGGTAGACCCACGGGTCGTAACACATCTGAAATGTAACGTCCACTGTTCAAAGTGCCGTCAATACGAACAAGAGGTGACCGAGACGTGTAACCAATGGCACCCCATGCCATCACGCCCGGTGATACGCCAGTAAGGCGATGACGAATACACGCTTCCAGTGTGCCTGTCATCTCGACTGCTAGTGATACGAGGCCGTTGGGATCCAGCACGCCGTTCCGTAGAACCCTCCTGAACCCACTGATTCCATATTCTGCTAACAGTCATTGGATCTCGACCAACGCGCGTAGCAATGTCACGATACAATAAATCGCAGTCACTATAGGCTACAATCCGACCTTTATCAAAGTCGGAAACGTGATGGTACGCATTTCTCCTCTTTACACGGGGCATCACAACAACGTTTCACGAGGCAACGCCGGTCAACTGCTCTTTGTGTATGAGAAATCGGTTGGAAACCTTCCTCATGTCAGCACGTTGTAGGTGTCGCCACCAGCGTCAACCTTGTATGAATGCTCTGAAAAGCTAATCATTTGCGCATCACAGAATCTTCTTCGTGTCGGTTAAATTTCGTGTAGCACGTCATCTTCGTGGTTTAGCAATTTTAACGACTAGTAATGTAGGTAAGGAGACCACAACAGACACGAGGCGGCTGCACGGGTGGAGAGGGCCGTAGCGAATAGACTGTGCTGTTTTTTACATTAGAGTGTCTCGGTTAAGTACACAAAGAGCTTTATTCTGAAAGGGTATAGGACAAATACAGGTCGACGGTAGACATAGTAACAATCAGTATTGTAACTGTAAATAATCGTAGCTGTGTTGGGAAGAAAGCAAAGATCCAAGCGCTCATAGAAGGTAGGAATCGTTATAGGTACCGAAAGCTGGCTAAGACCGTAGATAAAGTTGAAGCTTTTACGAAGGGCGTAACGCGGTGTACAAAAAGAATGTATTAAGTCATGCTAGTGGTGGCATGTCTGTTGCTGCAAGAAGTTGTTTGTCTTGTAGCGAAATTGAAGCTGATGTTTTGCTAACCGAAATAAGCTAGTAATTGGTTCTTTTTACCGATTCCTCGACTCAGCTGATGTAATTCCTCACAGTTCGAGGAAAATACGAGTCTCTCGCAGTAAGGATACCCGACTCGCTGAATTATGTTTTGAGCAGACTTCAATTTACGACCCGCACGGAAAACCGTGCGTGTTGAAGCGCCGCTACCGGGACGGAAAGCTGCTCCTTTCCCGGATCAAATCCACCCGGTGATGCACGACGACGGCCTGTGGCTCGACCAGCTTGGATGTGGTTTTCAGGCGGTTTTCCACATCCCGCTTGGTGAACACCGGGATGGTACACAAGTGACACCCCAGTTACACGATGCAGAAACATTTAGGACACGTTAGCAATCTTTCACATGGATAACAAAACACGCAGACAGTTGGTGTACACGTATTCCGCCCTGAAGGTTGATTGAATGACGACAGAAAGGGCATCCTGACCACCTCTTAATATTAACCGCGCCAAGTCCAAGCGCAATCATGCCGACCCTGAGTGAGATAAAGAAGCAGGAGACTTCAGTCTACTATCGACATGTTGGTGAAAATATACGAGGGCGGTTCAGAAAGTAACCTCCGATTGGTCACAGTGCGGGTTGTGGGGGGAGTAGCGACGCCATCTGTGCGTTCACGCACTCAACAGGTCAGTCGGCATCAAGCCGTGGTCGAGTGAACGTCGTACCTGCGCTAGTTTAGTTTTTGTGGCAGTTTGAAATGTGTGCTGCAATAGAAAACCCCGCCAAATGTGAAGTGCGTGCTGTCATAAGGTTTTTTACAGCCAAAGGATATTCTGCAGCAGCTATTCATCGTGAGCTTTGTGCCGTGTACGGACCAAGAGTTATGAGTGAAGGAGTTGTCCGTGAATGGGTACGTTTATTTAAAAGTGGACGAGAAAACGTTCATGATGAAGAGAGGAGTGGTAGACCATCATTGGTGACTGACGAACTCGTTCAGACAGTTGATGCAAAAGTTCGTGAAAATCGACGTTTCTCAGTGTCGGAGTTGTCTACTGGTTTTCCACAGATTTCTAAGACTCTCTTGTACGAGATAGTGACAGCAAGATTGGGTTACCGTAAGTTCTGTGCACGATGGGTGCCCAAAATTCTTACCGACCACCACAAAACTTAAAGAATGGCCTCTGCATTAGACTTTCTGTCACGTTATGAGGACGAAGGAGAACCATTGTTAAACAGAATCGCGACCGGTGACGAAACCTGGATTAAGTACGTGAACCCTGAGACAAAAGAACAATCAAAGATGTGGGCACATTCAAATTCGCCTACCAAACCAAGAAAAGCCTCGCAAGATTTTTCTCCCAGAAAACTGATGGCAACGGTGTTTTGGGATGCCAAAGGGGTGTTGTTGGTTGAATTCATGGAACGTGGTACGGCCATTAATCAAGACGTGTACTGTGAAACAATAAAAAAGTTACGACGGGCTATACAGAACAAACGCCGTGGTATGCTGACTTCCGGTATCGTTTTTTTGCACGATAACGCCCGTCCACACTCTGCTCGCAGAACAACGGCCCTTCTTGAGTCCTTCAAGTGGGACGTTATGAACCATCCACCTTACAGCCCAGACCTGGCGCCAAGTGATTATCACCTCTTCATGCATTTGAAGAAATGGCTCGGGTCACAGCGGTTTGATGACGACGAAGAGCTCAAAGATGCGGTCACAGGCTGGCTCCAGGCACAAGCGGGTGATTTTTATGCAGAAGGAATTTCAAAGCTTGTGAAGAGATACGATAAGTGCCTCAATCGCTATGGAGACTATGTAGAAAAATAGTGCCAAGATGTAGTTGTAAGATGTATATATTAAAATATTTTTATTTAACTTGGTGTATTTTTTTAAATCAACCGAAGGTTACTTTCTGAACGGCCCTCGTATGTTTAAAGTCGTTGTTAGGAATAAAATATTGTCAGAAATTACACTAAATGCTTTGTCTGAGTATTATATTGAGGAATCAGTTCAGTAACTCACACGAAGTGCAATTGGTAGTAACGGCATAGTAGATCTCTTAGGGACATGAGGTGCTGAGGAAACAGCGTCGTGGTGGATACAGGAATAAGTTACCGCTAGGTAGTTGTTGCGAGACTGAATACCGCAAGATTCAAAACCAACATTTTGTGTTTCCATTTGTTTACTGTTACCGTCACCGAATGGACGAGTTACTGTACCGTGCATACCTGCACTGTTTGCCCGTACAGGAGAGTCAAAGTCATTTTTGCTTTACATTTTCATTAACTCCATGTTTACGTGAATGGTACACTGTGATACGTTTTTGAACAGAGGAAGTGGACAGGTGAATAACAAATACAGGGTGTGATTTAAAACAGACGTAATTCTTTGCATATATTTAGAACGAAAAAAGTTATGTGAAAGGCATTCGTGTTGTTTAATACCCATCCTGTCAACCAAACACCATTTGTTCACGACAGCTGCACTTTTTGAGTTCTGCTTTCTGTTTCTGTGTACTTCTGCGTCAGTCCTGCCCCTGGTGTTCCCAGACAGTGGAAGCTGCCCACGACGTCCTTCTACTGGCGCCGCGACTTTGATTGCGGCCTTTTTTCTATGGACGGAGACCGCTGCCGAGATTTTAACTGCGAGCAATCGATTCCAGAGGACCGGATTATTATTTTTTCCTCTCTGTGAATACCACCTCATTAACAATGCGACCATTATGGAAACTGCACGTTGGTCGGTTCTATTGCTGTCTATAGGCTCGAGTGTTACACCTCTGAACGTGAAGTTAATGCTTTTTAGTATGTCGATTGCCAACAGACATTTCGCTCATTGTGCTAAGAGTATCAGGAAGGTTTTACATGCACAATCTGAGTTTTGGAAGTGCACTTTATACTGTGGTGCTTCTGGTAAAAATGGTAGTAGTGGGACAAAGTATATACGAGCACAGTTTGTTAGTGAAGGTTGCCTACATCAGGGGCAGGTACGCCGTCAGGGGCAAACCTGTTAAGAGCTTTTCTGTGTTAGCCTATTGTTCTCCTTTGAGTGACAGGTACTTAACCTATTGTTCTGCTAAGTGCTTTTCCATATCCCTATTGTCCTCCACCCTACCCCCTTCCCCTCCCACAACCCCCTCTCACCAGAGAGGTTAAGTAATTAATCAATTTAATTAAGTAGTCAATCAAATTGATAAGAATGAGAGAGGGACCTATTCAAATAACTCAGACCTGAAAGTGTACTTGTAGCAGCGAGGGGGGAGGTGGAGGGGAGAGGGAGGGAGAGGGGGTGGGGGGCAGTAGGGTAAATTTAATGAAGTAGTCAGTGAAATTGGTAAGAGTGAGAGGGGGGCCTATTCGAATAACTCAGACCTGAAAGTGTGCCTGTAGCAGCAAGGGGTGAGGGGGAGAGGGGAGGAGGAGGGGGTGGTGATGGGGCGACAATAGGTTAAGTGCCTGTCAATCAAAGGGAAATGGGTGTGACATGGAAAAGCATTTGAGGGGGAGAGGGGAGGGGGAGGGGGTGGTGGTGGGGCGACAATAGGTTAAGTGGCTGTCAATCAAAGGGAAATGGGTGTGACATGGAAAAGCATTTAGCAGAACAACAGGTTCAGTACCTGCCAATCAAAGGAGAACAATAGGCTGACATAGAAAAGCACTTAACAGGTTTGCCCCTGAGGGGATACCTGCCCCTGATGTAGGCAACCCTCAATAACAAACTGTGCTCATACATACTTTGTCCCACTACTAATGGTCTCATTGCAATGTGAACAAGTTTGAAGAGGACATATGAATTACCTTGTAGTGAATGCAAATAACTTTCGTTCCACACGGGTCTCTGCATGGGGCAAGCCTTTGTACTGGGTGCCATGTTGGTCGTTTGCCCATCACATCCGTATCTACTTAGCGGCAGTGACTGATAACGACATGTAGAGAGTAGTGCTGTGTTGTTCATGGTGCTGAGGAAAAAGCGAGATAGCAACCCAGCAGAGCGTGTTATCTATCAGTCTCGTTGCCAACAGGATGGTGGCTGTGGTTAACATCCCTACCTGAGAAAACGATAGCCATCGACAGTGCCGCAATGTTTTACTACATGAGAAACAGGAAAGACGTCTGAAATTTAGCCCAACTAATCGGGTGGAAACGAGTCAGTTTTGAAAATGAAGACAGAATAACGAATGTGCACACAATTACACCGCCACACCATTATGATGAATATAGCTGCACGAACTGCACAAGTCAAATGCCCTCCAAAAGACAAACTCCAATTCACATCTCCCCTTATGTTGTGACTATTACGAGGGCTCTCCGACATTGTTATAGCACCCCAGAATTGGACGTATTGGGTAATTGCTGTACTAAATGTGATCGTATAGATCTTAAATTGAATTTTCCCTGAGACATTTAAGTCTCTAATTTATCTGTGGTAACGTTGGAAGCTGAAGAAGTGAATTAAAATCTGTGCTGCAGCCGCGACTCGAAACTGCGTCTTCTTGCTTACTGCCCTCATCTAATCCATAATATTATCTACTAGGTAATTTGTGTTAACTGTGACAAACAGTGGGCCTATAACACTCCTTTAGTGTATGTCCGACATTACTCTTACATCTAAAGATTCCCCAGCGTAAAGAATAACACCCTGTGTATCTTTAGTAGGAATTCTTTTCTCCAGTCACATAACCGGTATAATATTCTGCACCCTCGAATTCTGTTCATTGGGCGGCATTCGAACGCCTTCCGGAGGTCAACGAACAAGGTTCAGAAGTGGAGCGAACGTTAGCTTTCCGCTTCTAACAAGGGAACCTCCCCATCGCTCCCCCCTCAGATTTAGTTATAAGTTGGCACAGTGGATAGGCCTTGAAAAACAGATCAATCGAGAAAACAGGAAGAAGTTGTGTGGAACTATGAAAAAAATAAGCAAAATAAACAAACTGAGTACTCCATGGGCAATATATGCAACATCAAGGTGATAGTGAGCTCTGGAGAGCGGTGGTCCCGTGGTTAGCGTGAGCAGATGTATAACGAGAGGTCCTTGGTTCAAGTCTTCCTTGGAGTGAACATTTTATTTTCTTTATTTTCCCATAGTTATGATCTGTCCGTTCGTTCATTGACGTCTCTGTTCACTGTAATAAGTTTAGTGTCTGTGTTTTGTGACCGCACCGCAAAACCGTACGATTAGTAGACGAAAGGACGTGCCTCTTCAATGGGAACCGAAAACATTTGATCGCAAGGTCATAGGTCAACCGATTCCTCCACAGGAAAACACGTCTGATATATTCTATACGACACAGGTGACGGCATGTGCGTCACATGACAGGAATATGTTGTCGACCCACCTAACCTGTACACTTGGCGAATGGGTAAAATGATCCTTCTACCTTGCCCGATTTAGGTTTTCTTGTGGATGTTATAATCACTCCCAAAAAAGTCATGAAAACATAAAGAGTTTGTGACATAAACTGTAAATAAAAAATTAAAAGTTTTCACTCGAGGGAAGACTTGAACCAAGGACCTCTCGTTCCGCAGCTGCTCACGCTAACCACGGGACCACCACTCTACAGAGCTCAATATTACCTTATTGTGGCATATGTTGCGCATGGACTACTCAGTTTGCATATTTTGCTTATTTTTTCATAGTTCCACACAACTTCTTCCTGTTTTCTCGATTAATCTGTGTTCAGTTTTCAAGGCCTATCCACTGTGCCAACTTATAATTAAATCTGAGGGGGGTGCGATGGGGAGGTTCCCTTGTAAGAATACTGCCAGAGTGTACGTTGTCTCTGCGCCCATCCCTGTGTCTCGACCGTAGCGTGACGGTGCTGCCTCCTCGGTCAGGTCTCCGGTTCGCTTTGGCGGCTTAGTACCGACATAACGCGGAAGTGGGTCCCTTTGCGTGGTCGCCCTCGGACGCTGCGGCAGCGCTTGGACAGGTAGGGCTGTGTCGGGCTCAGACGCGATCTGACCTGCTGGCCGCTGGCCGGAAGCTGTTAAGCGTGGGCAAAGACCGCCGGCCGCCCCCGTAACGCGATTACACCTGATCGAATTTCCCCGCCTTCGTGGCCCCCGGCATGGAAAAACATTTTGCCACCAACTTAGCTTCAGTATGTGGCGGTTCCTTTACATACGAATGACTGAACTTGATCGAAAGTGTTTCAGCCTTCAGTTCCCAGGCGTATGGTAAAAAGATTAAAATTTATCTCGAGTGATCCGGTACTGCCAGAGGCATAAAATAAGAATCTCATGGAAATATTACTTAATAAGCCTAAAAATCGTGACTGCGGCCCTCAAATACGAATCCGGCTGCCTAGTTTTTTCAGGATCGTGCCACCAGGCCCTGTTTATTCGCACAGTGATTTATTTCCGATATAATTCCTCTGTGGTTAAAAGTTATTTCTCTGCTTATAGATCAATCTGTATATTGAGCAAGCAGTAAAGGAAACAAAAGAAAAGTTCGGAGTAGGTATTAAAATCCATGGAGAAGAAATAAAAACTTTGAGGTTTGCCGATGACACTGTAATTCTGTCAGAGACAGCAAAGGACTTGGAAGAGCAGTTGAACGGAATGGACAGTGTCTTGAATGGAGGATATAAGATGAACATCAACAAAAGCAAAACGAGGGTAATGGAATGTCGTCGAATAAAGTCGGGTGATGCTGAGGGAATTAGATTAGGAAAAAAAATGGCTCTGAGCACTATGGGACTTAACATCTGAGGTCATCAGTCTCCTAGAACTTAGAACTACTTAAACCTAACTAACTTAAGGACATCACACACATCCATGCCCGAGGCAGGATTGGAACCTGCGACCGTAGCGTTCGCCCGGTTCTTAGATAAGGAAATGAGACACTTAAAGTAGTAAAGGAGTTTTGCTATTTGGGGAGCAAAATAACTGATGATGGTCGAAGTAGAGATGATATAAAATGTAGACTGGCAATGGCAAGGAAAGCGTTTCTGAGGAAGAGAAATTTGTTAACATCGAGTATAGATTTAAGTGTCAGGAAGTCGTTTCTGAAAGTATTTGTATGGAGTGTAGCCATGTATGGAAGTGAAACATGGACGATAAATAGTTTAGACAAGAAGAGAATAGAAGCTTTCGAAATGTGGTGCTACAGAAGAATGCTGAAGATTGGATGGATAGATCACATGACTAATGAGGAGGTATTGAATAGAATTGGGGAGAAGAGGAGTTTGTGGCACAACTTGACCAGAAGAAGGGATCGGTTGGTAGGACATGTTCTGAAGCATCAAGGGATCACCAATTTGGTACTGGAGGGCAGCGTGGAGGGTAAAAATCGTAGAGGGAGACCAAGAGATGAATACACTAAGCAGATTCAGAGGGATGTAGGCTGCTGTAGGTACTGGGAGATGAAGAAGCTTGCACAGGATAGAGTAGCATGGAGAGCTGCATCAAACCAGTCCCATGACTGAAGACCACAACAACAACAACAACATAGATTCCAACTGGACAGATAGTGAGAGTTTATTTGAACATTTAAGAGGAGTGTTCAATAAGAAAAGCAACACATTTTTTTCTGAAAGACGGTTGATTTTGTTCAGGATTGCAACTCACCATATTATTCCCCACTCTTTTGGCTACAGAACCCTATTTTTCAACATAATCTCTGTTCAGTGCGACGTCCTTACGGAAGCTTACTGAGACGGCCTGTATGCCCGCGTGGTACCTCTGTACTGGTCGACACCGGAGCCAACGTGCTGCTGCGTCAGTAGCCCCCCCCCCCCCCCCCCCCCGCTTCATCCACGTGCTGCTTCCCGCGAAATGCAACCTTCACTGCACCAAACAGAGGGAAGTCGGGAGGTGCGAGACCCGTGCTGTAGTGTGGATGCCGGACATTTGCCACGCAGGACATTTGCCACACTTGCCCCTTCGCCAGGTAGCTTGAGTAGCGATCCCTCAGGTAAGGGACGACCTTCCGAAATCGAAATATTTATAACTTTTGGGAAACGAAAGCAATTCCGACTATTATGTCAGTATGTAATTAGTTCTGACAAGTATAAAAATAGATCCCTCTCTCCGTCGGTAGCTTCCTTTCACGCTTACTAATTGCGATATAAACAGTCCATCGCCATGGGAGCAACAAGAAAGGAACGATGTAAACGGAATGCTAATCATTTCTTTTTGATCACTGCATTTGTGCCTACTTTAATTACTACAACTGCATGCCCAAAAGACAATAAGGAAAGAAGCAATGGGAATGTGAATGTCTGAAAAGAAGAACGACATACTCCATATTAATTTACTCTCTAAAATCCGATATCCCTTGCGGCGAAACATTAGTTAATAAAGTGTAGCGGGACAATGTTCAAAACATGACTCACAGTGCGTTCATAAACAGAGATAAGAACATCTACTATTGACATGTCATCTAAAGTCGACGTACAATTTTAGAATGTTAGAAATAAAGAAATGAAGTAATACAGAATGCTATGCTTGTAATGTACGTTGTTGCTCTACATTGTTCAGCTCTGGTATTTACAGGGTCACATAGAAAGCATCCTAGGTTTTGGAGGGAAAAGTCGTAACTGTAATGATATCCACTACAACAGAAACAAGAAGCACAACTTAAGGAAAAATAATTTAAGTCGTAGCGAGGCTCAATTCCGTAACAAAGAAATTCACCAAAACTAAACGCGAAATATATCGATTTATAAAAGCAACTAAAAATTCGGTTGACGTCTTTCTAAGAGACAGTCTCCAATTATTCCAAACTATGTTAGGGTAGACCATATGTGACTTAAGTTCAAAGAAATAATATCAACAGCACTCGAGAGATTCATACCAAATAAATTAATAAGAGACGGAACTGATCCCCCACGGTGCACAAAACACGACAGAAAGCTGCTGCAGGAGCACCGAAAAAGACATGTATAATTTAGACGAGCGCAAAATCTCCAAGATTGGCGAAGTTTTGCTGATGCTCGAAATTTAGTGCGGATTTCAATGCGAGATGCACTTAATAGTTTCCACAACGAAACTCTCTCTAGAAATCCATAGAGATTCTGGTCCTATGTTAAGTAAACCAGCGGAAACGCTCAGTAAGTACCTTTACTGCGGCTCGGTCAGCAGGTGAGGAGGGGGAGGAGGAGGAGGAGGAGGAGGAGGAGGGGGAGACAAGGGACCCAACAATTCGGAGCAGGTAAAATCGTGGCAAATGTCCGGCGTGGCAAATGTCCGCACACCCTGTAGTGTGGATGAGGAAGGATAGTCTAATAAAGTTTCGTGAGTTCCTCTCGGAAAAGCCTTGCACTTTTTGCTATATGAAACAGAGAGATGTTGTAGAAAACACAAAAAAAAAACAATGTAGACTTATCATTTAGCGCTAGAAGACGCAATTTCTCCAAAATAGACGTAAAATATAAAACATTTCAAACCCCTCAGTTGGTAGAGCACTTGCCCGCGAAAGGCATAGGTCCCGAGTTCGAGTCTCGGTCGGGCACACAGTTTTAATCTGCCAGGAAGTTTCATATCAGCGCACACTCCGCTGCAGAGTGAAAATCTCATTCTAAACATCCCCAAGTCTGTGGCTAAGCCATGTCTCCGCAGTATCCTTTCTTTCAGGAGTGCTAGTTCTGCAAGGTTCGCAGGAGAGCTTCTGTAAAGTTTGGAAGGTAGGAGACGAGGTACTGGCAGAAGTAAAGCTGTGAGACCGGGCGTGAGTCGTGCTTCGGTAGCTCAGTTGGTAGAGCACTTGCCCGCGAAAGGCATAGGTCCCGAGTTCGAGTCTCGGTCGGGCACACAGTTTTAATCTGCCAGGAAGTTTCACCACTTCTACACTTCGTAAGGCTTGTATAAAGAAGCACCTGTCGTTTATGAACAACTTTCGCACTTATCACTGATAACAGGAAACTCTTGCCTTTAATCATGATGAAGAATGTTCTTGTGTGTGCTAAATAACAACAACAATTACACATATTTTTTATGCTTGTGCATGAACAGTACTTGCTTTGGTTACATAAAAGTGCAGAAGTTACGCGATCAACAAATTTTTATTACCTATAAAATGCAATTTATATCATCACAAACCAAAGGCTATACCTTGTCAATTTAGCCACGTGCCTCTTTCCATTGTCATCCTCTTCAATTCTTCATTCGATTTTATCCCCATATCTTCTTCGATGTCATTAAAATACATTGCTCTTGGCCTGCCTCTTGGTTATTTCCCTAAAACTTTTCCTTCAAATACATTCTTTAGGAACCGGTTGTATCACATTATGTGCCCTATCATTTTTTATTTTCTTCTTCCTATATAATTTAGCACCGTTCTGTTCTCATTCACTTCTCTCAAGACCTGTTCATTACTTTTTCTATCTATCCAGCTTGTTTTCGTCATTCTTCTCCATATCCACATTTCCATTGCTTCCCGTCTCTTTTTCTCTGCCTTTCCCAGAGTCCACGCTTCACATCAGTATGTTATGTAACAGTTGTGTTACTAAATGTGACACTTCTGTCACTAAATGTAACTGGGTTTTCTCTTTTGATGCAAGCCAATTGTCAGGATGAGCATTCTAAAGCATTCTGTCAGGGTTAAAATATTAAATAAATTAACTTTTCTCTCTTAACAACATGTGGGCAGGGTGGGTTCTTCCTTGGCTCGGGTATGAGGTCGAATGAAACATCATTTTTACATAAGATAACTTTTATTGAAGATTTGTACAACTGTATCTTATGGGATGTTCTGGTTCGGAGAGCGGCAGCTGTGTCGTTTGTGAAGTCTTCTGCAGCGGCGGCGGCGGCGGCGGCGTCTGATTACGCGTAGCGGTGTGTATCTCGTGTCGCCGTCTCGCCCAGTTGACTGGAGACGCGCAGCGCGAGGTGGCCCGTTTAATTATTGCGAGCGAAATCGTGCATCGGATGATACCTTGGGTGTCGCGTCCCAGTGTTTCTCTTCTCTAAGCGGCCGCGTGTGTTGTGCGTTGGCCAGCGGAGCGGCGCGGCGGGGGAAGGCCAGTGTCCCGGACTCGAACCACGGACTCCCGCTTGCCAGTCTTCGGCTGTCAGGTCTTCATCCCAGCTCACAGGTGACTACTGATGTGAGGCCGTCTCCTTCCCGTCCTCACGAGCCACCCGGGTATGTAAAAACCAGACTTCAAATACCTTCTAACTTCTGTCTTCTGGCGCCGCGGCTGCTGCTTGCTATTCCATTACAGCGGCGGACTTGGTGCGTCTGTGCATGATGCAGTCTCTTCTTGCATGACGGTCTTCAGCACCGAAACTGACAGAAAACTACTGCTACTCTTCTTTTCTTCCTTCTTCGTCTCTCGTCTCGTCTCCGTCTCCGTCCTCGTCTTCGTCTCCGTCTCCGTCTTCCTCTCTCTGGCCCACTGCGTCTCGCGTATTTATTCACTTCAGTTTACTGGAGGTGAACGACTTCACGGTCATTGCCTCTCCTGTCACGTTGAGAAGCTCCTCGAAGAATCTTCTTAACGTCGGTCATTGGCTCTTGGAATGTAGGCGAGGCCCTTTGATCCCATGTGACGACTGAGAAACACGTGAGCCGGTCATTGCCTCTTCTGTCACGTTGAATAGCTTCTCGAAGAATCATCTTTACGTCGGTCATTGGCTCTTGGGATGTAGGCGAGGGCCTTTGCTCACATACGACAACTGAGAAACACGTGAGCTGAATCGACAGCGCCCGCTTATGTGGAACTTGCTGAGTTCACGGTCATTGTCTCTTCTGCTCTGCTGTTGTGCCCGCTGTGTGCCAGTATGTAACTCTCTAAACTAAACCAAGTTTTTCATTTATATTCTAATTTCTAGTTCACTTTCATTTCACTAATTTATTTACTTAAGTACCACTCAATAGTTAAGACACTCCAGACAAAAGTTTTGGCAAACTTTTTCCTACTTTCTAGGTTTATATGATTGTCTGTTAGTAAATTCCTTTTATTTTGCAAAGCTGCCTTTGCCAGGGCTATTCTTCTCTTTATATCTGTGATACATTTATTGTCGTAAGTGATTCTGCTCCCCAAATAACAGAAGTTCTCGACCTGCTCTACAACATCATCTTCTAGTTTAATATTAATTTTACCTTTTTCTTTTGTCTTCCCTACTACCATACTTTTGTTTTCTTCTTATTATTTTTAGATTAAATTCTCTTAGGATTTTGGCAAATTTTAGCAACATAAACTCCATTTCATGTACTGTGTCAGCAAGTACTACTATATCATCTGCAAAACGGATATAGTGTATTCGTTCCCCGTTAATTTTAATTCTTTTGGTTATTCTTTTCAATTTTTCAATGGTTTTTCAATAAAAAAAGTTGAACAAATGTGGTGATAATGGGAATCCTTGCCTTACTCTCCTCCTTATTTTTGCTTTCATCTTCCCACCAATCACTTCTATCTCTGCTTCCTGCCTTTTATACAGGTTCCAGAATAATCTTCCGTCCCTCCAATCCAGATTTATTTCCTTCATTGCTCGGAATAACAATTTCCAATTAACCATGTCAAATGCTTTTTGTAAATCTACAAAGGTCAAGTAGGTTTTCCTATTAACTCCAATTCGTCTTTCTAATACGATCCTCAGAGCTAGTATTGCCTCTCTAGTTCCTTTTCCGGATCGGTATGTCATCGACGCTGTCACTTGACGAGTCTTGACGCGAGTTAACAGTATGGCTAGCGACAAGTGGACTGTGCGCTATTAGTGAAGCTGTTTTATGTGAACAGCAGCAGTTACAGTGCAGAATTGAGAGAGTATCGTCAACTGAAATGTCTGAGGAGAATCTCGATGTCATTAAATGCTTTAAAGAAGATGACAATGAATTTCGAAAACACGGGCGCACTTGGTGTGGCACTTCGAAGATGGTAGTGCTAGTGCTCGCGCAGTCACGAGAATTGTCCATACCATGGTCAACAGTACGGAACTTTGTGCGGTATATTTTATACAGGTACCCGTACAAGATCCAGACCGTGCAGCAACTGGAATCTCATGATCTGCAGCAATTTCCTCTTCAGCACCTGGCACGAATCGAAGTTGGTGACATGTGGCCAGGCAATATTCTACGGACTGACGAGGCAGGTGTAGTGAGTACACTGAATTGCCGAATTTGGGTTACCGTTTAAACTGAGTATTGCGTACCAAGAGCCACTGCACTCGCAGCATGTGACTATGTGGTGTGGAGTGACAAGCGCTTTTATTCTCGGTCCGTTTTTCTTTGGAAACATTACAATCACAGGCCTGTGAGGCGTTCCGTGATGTCCGCATGTTATCGAGACCTCCATGTACAGCACGTGATTCACACTTCGAAAGAACTCAACTGTGTGGAAACCGCTCCTTTCATGCAAGATAAGGCAACTCCTCATGCTGCCTGCACAGTGAAAGATCTGCTTAATGCAACCTTCCACGAACGTTTTATCTCTAGAGATTGTCCAAAAACATGGTCTGTGAGGTTACCTGATCTGAATCCATGTGACTCTTGGCTTTGGCGATATCTGAAAGAACGCGTTTACAGGGGACACGTTCGACCTCTACCTGAAGACCAGTACGCAGGAAGACGTTGCTCAAATTCCATCTGAACTGCTGCGAGCAACTTTTGGCCACGTCGTTTTCCGTATGCAGCATCTCGTTTACTTTTCTGGTGCTCGTATTGTACAAATTTTTTAAGGGGCTCCGGAAAGGCTCAAAATCATGAAAAGTTCAATTTTTACTTTTTTGCGTTTTCTGAATCTGCAGACTATTACCTTTTAATAGATATATAATTTATTCAATTCCGAAGACTACAACTATTTTTAAATTTTTTTTTGAAATGTGTTCTACATGGGCGTGACCCACTGTGGCGCTGTTAAACTGCTGTCAAATGGTGTTATTATTAACGTCCGTGTTCATCAGGTACATTTTAGTGATGTGAGATAAAGTATGTGTTGTGGCTAACCTGTGATGGTTCAATATATATCGCTGGTGTGATTGTCGATTGTTTCATGTTTATTTACTCTGTCGTTATCTCGAAAATATTCGTAATTAATTCTGTTTCTTGAGTCTCTGTTTTGTTGAAGTATAATAATGAGTAAAAGTAAAGTTATTAGAAATCCTCTGAAGGCTTTTAAGAAAAGGAGAAATGTTGGAAAGCCAAAGGTATGTGTTTTTACTGTAAACAATAAAGACGATAACCAAGTGAGTGAACCTAACCTCTCAAGTACACCTGCCCATAGCAGTCAAAGTGGGAAAGAAAATACTTCACAGAAGAAGCTTGGTTCAATGAGTGAAAACTATGAATGTTTTATGAGCGAATCGGATGTGAATGAAATATTTGATATGTCGGTTCTCAAAGGAATTTTTTCAAACTGTGTAAGATGTATTCATTGTAGTGAAGTTGGTCTGGAACTCTCCATAATAAAGCACGTAGGACTTGCTAGTGAAATACAATTGAAATGTGATAAGTGTTCATACATGACCACCTTTTGGAACAGTGTTGCAGTAACTGCAACTGAAGAAAATGGTAGCAAAATCTACGAACACAACAACGAGCGATGCTTGCTTTAGACAAGGAACGCCTTCGGGCTGCAGACAGGGCTGTAAAGAGTCTAGAAATACAAGCAAGAGTAAACAGGAGGAGGAACAAGAGGAAGATGGAGGAGAAGTTTGCAGAGGATGAAGATAATCCATCCTATGGACCTGGAATGCACTAAAAAGTTAATCCAATCTTTGTCGTACTAATTACATGTTTTCTAAGGATCTTCCAAACATATTTGTTTCAAACTTTCAGTAAATGTTACACAGTACCTTCTGCATAATTTAACACAGCCTTTTTTCCAAAAAAAACTGTATATTTTTGAATATATAAATAAAAAATTGCAAAAAATGTTGTGAATTTTCATTACAATTGAAAAAAAATCATCTTTAATAACTGAACTAAAATTTTGTAAAATCCCTGTGTTAAGTTGTAGCCCATATTCCAATAAATAATCTGTAAAAAGTTCAACTTCCTACCTGAAATATTTTGTGAGGAAAGATGTAATTTATAAGCGTTATTTTAACATTGCAAATATAGGGCGTTCCGGAGCCCCTTAAGAGACCATTAATAACAGTATCACCATTATGCTTTTCCCACTTGTTGGACCATTCCTGCCTAAGTTCCGCTCTTAATCCATTACACATGGAATTATTTCTATACGTCTATCTTGCAGTCACAGCGCTGGATTTGTACCTGGTGGCCAAAATTGGAACTAATTTTTTTCCAACGTAAATCGGTTCTGCTTTAACGCATTACAATATCTATCAAGTTTCGCCGCCATACGATAATTACAGCCTCTGTGAGTAGCTGCACTTTAATTATAACCACCCGGTACTTTCCCTAGAGTGTTACATGCTCGCACCGCCTCAGTTGTCATTCAGGCTCGTTACTGTATAACATTGTTCTCTAAATAATGCAATGGCGTACAAAATTGTGTTGCGGAGCAAGTAATAATGGAGATTTGGAAAAGTTAATAGAAAAAAAGGAAACATTTGCAGAAATTTCACAGGTTACAAACAATTTTAGATCGATAAATGTGTTTGCGGTAAGTATCATCTTAAAAGCTGCACGTGTTTTATATTCGATTTTTTGCTTGTCGTGTTATGTTCGCATCTTTGTGCCGCCCACACCTGGAGAGGCGCAGCTAATGTTATTACGGGTGACTGCACTTTAGCGACTGGGAACAGCTCGACCCAATAACGCTTCCTTAATGGCTGGCTAGCTTCCATTCAGCGAGGAAAGAGTACTCCGGGCAATTATTTTAGTAATCAGCTCAGGCAGTTCTGCGACAGCTGGTGAAAATGTTATTTAGTCGCGTTAACAAAAGTGCTGACTGGTGTTTACTGTCCAGTCACCGATTTACCACTAGCGTTCCTCCTATACGTAAATGTGTTTAAACTGAGATAATGGGAATCTCTTGAACAGACTTTGTGAGAATGTACAGTTCAGGAACGCGCTCCCTCTTGCCTACTCACTGTACTGAACGTGCATAAAGTAATAAATTCATGTTCTACTTTGATACATGATTCGACTGTGTCTTCACAATCACAGTGGAATAGACCAGGCGCGATGATGAGGATAGAAAGGGGTAGTTCTACTCTGCTGTAATAGCGGTCGATTACAAACAGAACTAAAGTCGTTTATTTCAATAATACATTAATAATGAAGCTCACACGACTGACAAGTTAAAAATGCGCTGAAATAAGTGACTAAAGTGTCTGGATACGAGACCCTATCGGACCGGAAGACAACACTCAGTCAAGGAAAGATCTAGCACATAAGTAATCAGAGGACACGTACATAATATAGAAATAAAACACGTAATTGAGAACGACCGAGAGAGTTTTTCAATGGTGATACATGACCGTACAAAGAGCAAAATATTCTACCGGTGGCGTGGTCAGGTCGTTCGTCGGGATGTAGCAATAATTATGAGCTGCCGTCATAATTCCGGATGAAGTGATCGTCTCGACTAGCGAGCAGCAAGACTATTAGCTGTTTCTCCGACTCACCGGTAATCTTTCATCGACCTTCTGTTGCTTCTAGTGCTCAGTTAAACTGTGTCAACAGGCGTCTAAACGGTAGCGCCATGTTGTCTGGAGACTGGCTGTTCCAGCCAGAGAACGCATGTTGACGGCAAAAAAATTCGGTAACGCAGAACTCCTGCTGTGGGGACTGTTTAAAATATCAGGTTTCGAAGAACAGACGAAAGATGCGGGAGAAATGAGAACAGCGAGAAACTGAACATCAAAATTTATGATTACGAGGTGGATGAAGTTAAAGAATTCTTCTATCTCGAAAGCAAGATGACGGACGAAGCAGGAGGACCTAAAAATCAAATTAGCACATGCAAATAGGGGTCTCCTGGCCAAGAGAAGTCTCCTGGTAACAAACAAAGGCCGTAATTTGAGAAAGAAATTTCTGAGAATGTACCTTGGGAGCACAGCTGTATATGGTAGTGAATCAAGGACAGCGGGGAAACAGGAACAGGAGAGAATCGCAATGTTTGATATGTGGTGCTGCAGAAGAAAGTTGAATATAAGGTGGACTGATGAGGTAACGAATGAGGAGGTTCCCGTGAGAAACGGCAAAGAATAGAAGTTATGGAAAAACTGACAGGAAGAAGGAACAGTATGATAGGACATGTGTTAAGGTATCATGTCCTGGAGTGAACTGTAGAGGGCAAAAACCATAGCAGAAGACAGCAAATAATGTAGAACGTAGGTTGCAAGAGGTAATCTGAAATGAAGAGATTGACGCAAGAGGGGAATTCCTGGCCGTCTGCATCAAACCACTCAGAAGATTGATGGCTCCAAAAAATTGCAGTTAGTTCAAAAGTTGATGATTTTCGACAGGATGGTATTTTCCGTTGTGCGAGTGCTGTCTGTGCTAAGTTTGCTATGTCCTTTGCGCCGACAGAGAGGTGCCAAAGAAGGAGTTCTGACCGCTATAAGAAGTCAGCATACGGCTAACTAACTTACCTAAGCGGCCTGCCCACAAAAATACAAATGAGCACACGTTCGCTGTGAAAAGTACTAGACCAACCACGACTGAAGAGAATCGTTCAGCGTGACCGAAGTGCAATACGTCCCTAAAATTGCTGCAGATTCCAGTTCTTGGTCATCAACGAGAGTCAGCTTGCGAGTCATTCAACGAAACATCATCGAAATGGGCTTTCGCAGCCGAAGGCCCACTCAGGTACCCTTGATGACTGCACGACACAAAGCTTTACGCCTCACCTGGGCCCGTCAACACCGACATTAGACTGTTGATGACTGGAAACATGTTGCCTGGTCTGACGAATCTCGTTTTAAATTGTATCGAGTGGATGGGCATGTACTGGTATGGAGACAACGTCATGAGTACATGGACCCTGCATGTCAGCAGGGAAGTGTTGAACCTGGTGGAGGCTCTGTAATAGCGTGGGGCGTGTGCAGTTGGAGTGATATTGGATCCCTGATACGTCTACTTACGTCTCTGACGGGTGACACGTACCTAAGTGTCCTGTCTGATCACTTGCAATCATTCATGTCCATTGTGCATTCCGACAGATTTAGGCAATTCCAGCAGGACAACGCGAGTCCTCACACGTGCCGAATTGCTACAGAGTGGCTCCAGGAACATTCTTCTGAATTTAAATACTTCCGCTGCCCACTAAACTCCTAAGATATGAACATTATTGAGCATACTTGGAATGTCTTGCAAAGTGCTGTTGAGGTGAGATCTGCGCCCCCTCGTACTCCTACGGATTTATGGACAGGTCTACACGATATTACGCAAGTTTTCCAACCTATCTGGTTCTTCAGTGTATTTCATCCTTAACTAATTTATATTGCTGTATTCCTTTCTTTCCTTGATCATTTTTTTACTTCCTCTCTTCGTCGACCGTTGAAGTATTTCTTCTGCTGTTCAAGGTTTTTTCGCAGTCACTTTCCTTGCACGGTACCTACGTCTGACGGCCGAACATCTCTGATTGGCCTTTTAGAAATGTCCACACTTCGCGATGTGGGTCGATTACTGTGTTATTGCTTACTGCAGTATCCACATTCTTAAGGAACCTCAAACACGTTTCAGTTTCATCAGCAAGGAATTTTTACTCGTACAATATGTCTATACTGATGCGTTATCACTATCTTCAATCTCTCGTCCGCCCTCGCAACGCACGTAAAATCATGAATGATTTAATTCTTATAGAAATGTCATTGATAACCTGAAAGATATTTTAATCCAAGCATTCAAATTCTGATTTGGCGATAACAGTTTCCCATCCATTGACGGTGTGGTATAACTAATTAACAGCACGAGAGAGGCCGGTTTACAATACAAGGATGGATATCGCCGTCATTAGTTTTAAAATTTCTACCAGCTGTATATCAACTACATGTATGCATCCAGTGTCAGAAATACATATACATGTTGCATTTCAATTATTGCTCCATCAGTTTTAAGTTCAGATTAACATTTCGACCAAGATATGCAGAACAATGTTTATTGTTCTATCTTCATTGACAGTACCCTCTAGCAGAACCCACAACGAAAGAAAATTGTTAAGTCTCGTAAATGCGGGAAAGCGCTCGTGGTTGGCGTCTTCCTACCCCTGCTGATGCGTTACTGAACTGTTCTTGACTGCGGCCCTACATGTCACGCTGGGCGCATTACAAACAAAGCGCGTAGGTCTACACAGTTTGGAAAGAGTGAGAATGTCACTTTAACACAGTAAATCAACGTCATTCACCTTTGTGTTCGTTCACATTTCAGCCACACGCCTAGCCCGCTCTGCACAGCAGGTGTAATTTCACTACGCTACACCAGTGGAAGGTGCGCTAAATAACGTTGCACGACTTACGTACACACTTGCGTGTATTGTCAAAGTCATCTACTCGAATTACTCTTTAGTCAGTTCTATATAATTTGACTTACTAGTTGTTAGGGCAGATTACTGACGGACGGCTAACTGTAATTATAGACTCATAGGCGCGTTAGCGCGCTGCATCCGTGATTCGGGAAGGCGAGCCTCTCTCTCCACCTCGAGGATTAACGACGGGGACTGGCAATCGGAGCAGCCTGGATATGCTTTTCATGCGGTTTTCAACAAAAAATGGTTCAAATGGCTCTGAGCACTATGGGACTCAACTGCTGAGGTCATTAGTCCCCTAGAACTTAGAACTAGTTAAACCTAACTAACCTAATGACATCACAAACATCCATGCCCGAGGCAGGATTCGAACCTGCGACCGTAGCGGTCTCGCGGTTCCAGACTGCAGCGCCTTTAACCGCACGGCCACTTCGGCCGGCGGTTTTCAACATCCATATAGGTAAATTCACGGCTGGTACCCATGTCGTGCCTTAAATAACCGCTACGCGAACATTTAGAAAACGTTCACAGACGCAGGCAGTTGGGGTACATAGATTCCGTGCAGTGGTAGGAGGCTGGGGGTGGGGGGGGGGGGGGGAAAGGGGCGAAGTGGGAGTGGGTGATTGGCGGCGGCAGGAAGAACATCCGGTCACCAACTGTTATTAACCTAGCTTCAGTTGTCACCGTGGTGACCCCATAGAGAAAGTGAACAAGGTGAAGAAGAACTAGAAGAAGACGATGGAATTATAAGCCCCATATGTTCCGTGGGCCGTGACAACGCGCCTCAGACCTCAAACAACGCCTCTACCCCCTACCACGCGCGGCCTTCGTGCAATAGGCAGTCTGCATTTTATGTCATCTCTACATCGGACATCATCATTTATTTTACTGCCCCCAATGGCAAAAGTTATCTACTACATTTAACGTCTCATTTTCTAATCTAATTTCTTCAGTATAAAAAAAAATGGTTCATATGGCTCTGAGCACTATGAGACTTAACATCTGTGGTCATCAGTCCCCTAGAACTTAGAACTACTTAAACCTAACTAAAGGACATCACACACATCCATGCCCGAGGCAGGATTCGAACCTTCGACCGTAGCGGTCTCGCGGTTCCAGACTGAAGCGCCTAGAACCGCACGGCCACACAGGCCGGCTCTTCAGTATCATCTGATTTAATTCGACTTCATTACATTACCTTGTTTTACTTTTTTTGACATTCATCTTATAACCTCTTTTTAAGAAATTATCTATTTCACTCAATTGTTAACTCAAGTCCTTTTCTGTCTCTGATAAATTGCAATGTCATGCCAAATCTCATAGGTTTTATTTCTTCTGTTGAAGTGTAATTCCCTTTCCAAATCTCTCCTTGGTTTCCTTTACTGGCCAGTGTACGGATCTAATAACACTGGGGAGATGCTACAACACTGTCCCACTCTCTTATCATCTATGGCTCCCCTTTCATGTCCTTCAACTCTTATAACTGCTGTATGGTTTCTCTACAAATTGTAAACAAATTGTTGCATTTATAATTTCAAAGAGTGTATTCCAGTCAACATTGTCAAAAGCTTTCTCTAAATCTTCAAATTCTATAAACGTAGGTGACCTTATTTGGATCTGTCTTCTAAGATAAGTCGTGTTCCTGTAATTTCGGAACCCAGACTAATATTCCCTGATATCGGCGTCTACCAGTTTTCCCTCTCTTCTGCAAATAATTATTGTCAGTATTTTGCACCATTGTCTTATTAAATCGATAGTTCGATAATTTTAACTACTTTTAGGACACACCTACTTTGAAACAGGAATTTGTACATTCTTCTTGAACTTTTCGGTATTCCGCCAGCGTCGTACACATTACGCATCAGGTGGAATAGTTCTGTTATCACTATATTTTCCAAAGATCTCAGTAATTCTGAGGGAATGTAGCGTACTCCTGGGACCTTATTTCAGCTTTCAGTCCTCTGTCAAACTCTTCTCGCAATATCGTATTTCCCCTTTCCCCTTCTTTTACTTTCTATAATACTGTGTTCAATTCCCTTCCATAGTCTTTCTATGTATTTCTTTCTGCTTTCCGTTTTTTTACTAACTACAAAATGTTTATAAACTAAAAAAATACCGGGCGACTATATGAGCTTCTGATATTGATATAACTGTTCCTTTTTTCTCCGAAAGTCTCTTTACTTTTCCTGTAGGTAGCATCAATCTTTCTCCTAGTTATGCCAACTTCTACACTGAAGAGAAAAAGAAACTGGTACACTACCTGTAGGGCCCGCGTGAGCACGCGTAAGTGCCGTAACACGACGTGGCATGGACTCGACTAATGTCTGAATTAGTGCTGGAGGGAACTGACACCATAAATCCTCCAGGGCTGTCCATAAATGCGTAAGAGTAGGGTTGGAGATGTCTTCTGAACAGTACGTTGCAAGGCATCCCAGATATGTTCAATAATGTTCATGTCTGCGGAGTTTGGTGGCCATCGGAAATGTTTAAACTCGGAAGAGTGTTCCTCGAGCCACTCTGTAGAAATCCTGGACGTGTCGGCTATCGTATTGCCATAATGGAATTTCCCAAATGCGTCGGAACGCACCCTGGAGATGAACGGATGCAGGTGATGAGAAAGGACGCTTACGTACGTGTCACCTATCAGAGTCATATCTAGACGTAGCAGGAGGCACACATCACTCCAACTGCACACACCCCCACCATTACAGAGCCGCCACCAGCTTGAACAGTCTCCTGCTGACATGCAGGGTCCATGGATTCATGAGGTTGTCTCCATATCGGTACACGTCTATCCACTCGGTACAATTTAAAACGAGACCAGGCAACATCTTTCCAGTCATCAACCGTCCAATGTCGGCGTTGACTGGCCCAGGAGAGGCGTAAAGCTTTGTATCGCGCAGTAATCAAGGATACACGAGTGGGCCTTCGGCTCCTAAAGCCCATATCGATGATGTTTCCTTGAATAGTTCGCATGCTGACACTTGTTGATGGCCCAGCGTTGAAATATGCAGCAATTTGCGTTAAGGATTGCACTTCTGTCACGTTAAACGATTCTCCGGCCGCAGCGACGATGGAGATTCGATGTTTTACAGGCTTCCTGATATTCACGGTCCACTCGAGAAATGATCGTACAGGAAAATCCCCACCTAGGAGTGTTCCCCATCACTCGTGCGCCGACTATAACACCACGTTAAACTCACTTAAATCTTGATAACCTGCCATTGTAGCAGCAGTAACAGATCCAGCACCTGCGCCAGACATTTGTTGTATTACACTCCTGGAAATTGAAATAAGAACACCGTGAATTCATTGTCCCAGGAAGGGGAAACTTTATTGACACATTCCTGGGGTCAGATACATCACATGATCACACTGACAGAACCACAGGCACATAGACACAGGCAACAGAGCATGCACAATGTCGGCACTAGTACAGTGTATATCCACCTTTCGCAGCAATGCAGGCTGCTATTCTCCCATGGAGACGATCGTAGAGATGCTGGATGTAGTCCTGTGGAACGGCTTGCCATGCCATTTCCACCTGGCGCCTCAGTTGGACCAGCGTTCGTGCTGGACGTGCAGACCGCGTGAAACGACGCTTCATCCAATCCCAAACATGCTCAATGGGGGACAGATCCGGAGATCTTGCTGGCCAGGGTAGTTGACTTACACCTTCTAGAGCACGTTGGGTGGCACGGGATACATGCGGACGTGCATTGTCCTGTTGGAACAGCAAGTTCCCTTGCCGGTCTAGGAATGGTAGAACGATGGGTTCGACGACGGTTTGGATGTACTGTGCACTATTCAGTGTCCCCTCGACGATAACCAGTGGTGTACGGCCAGTGTAGGAGATCGCTCCCCACACCATGATGCCGGGTGTTGGCCCTGTGTGCCTCGGTCGTATGCAGTCCTGATTGTGGCGCTCACCTGCACGGCGCCAAACACGTATACGACCATCATTGGCACCAAGGCAGAAGCGACTCTCATCGCTGAAGACGACACGTCTCCATTCGTCCCTCCATTCACGCCTGTCGCGACACCACTGGAGGCGGGCTGCACGATGTTGGGGCGTGAGCGGAAGACGGCCTAACGGTGTACGGGACCGTAGCCCAGCTTCATGGAGACGGTTGCGAATGGTCCTCGCCGATACCCCAGGAGCAACAGTGTCCCTAATTTGCTGGGAAGTGGCGGTGCGGTCCCCTACAGCACTGCGTAGGATCCTACGGTCTTGGCGTGCATCCGTGCGTCGCTGCGGTCCGGTCCCAGGTCGACGGGCACGTGCACCTTCCGCCGACCACTGGCGACAACATCGATGTACTGTGGAGACCTCACGCCCCACGTGTTGAGCAATTCGGCGGTACGTCCACCCGGCCTCCCGCATGCCCACTATACGCCCTCGCTCAAAGTCCGTCAACTGCACATACGGTTCACGTCCACGCTGTCGCGGCATGCTACCAGTGTTAAAGACTGCGATGGAGCTCCGTATGCCACGGCAAACTGGCTGACACTGACGGCGGCGGTGCACAAATGCTGCGCAGCTAGCGCCATTCGAATGCCAACACCGCGGTTGCTGGTGTGTCCGCTGTGCCGTGCGTGTGATCATTGCCTGTACAGCCCTCTCGCAGTGTCCGGAGCAAGTATGGTGGGTCTGACACACCGGTGTCAATGTGTTCTTTTTTCCATTTCCAGGAGTGTATATAGGCGTTGCCGACCGCGGAGCTGTGTTCAGCCTGTTTACATATCCGTGTATTTGAATATGTATGCCTATACCAGCTTCTTTGGCTCTTCAGTGTATAGCCTTGCATTTATCATGTAGCCATACCTCCCTAGCCATCATGTACTAACTGTCAGACACACTTGTAAGACGTCTCTATTTATTTATCAGCAAGAGGTGTCGAAAAAGTCGGGAATTTGCAAAAGATAAACAAAACACAGTGGATAAAAATAAATAACTGGTAGAAAGAACTCTTAAATGACAAGCTTAATAAGACTAGGAAGGAGGGAATGAAGATATTGAAACGGACATGCAGAACGTTTGCAGCAGAAGTAAACAGGTACAAAACAAAAAGGGCTCTGAGCACTATGGGACTCAACATCTTAGGTCATAAGTCCCCTAGAACTTAGAACTACTTAAACCTAACTAACCTAAGGACATCACACACACCCATGCCCGAGGCAGGATTCGAACCTGCGACCGTAGCAGTCCCGCGGTTCCGGACTGCAGCGCCAGAACCGCTAGACCACCGCGGCCGGCCGGGTACAAAACAGGCAAAGGCTATCGTAATATGATTAAGAATGACGAGTCTTCGCCAGTCGACGCCGGAGTCATCGCCTACCGACTCGCAGCGTGCTGCCGCCCCCACTTGGACCACTCTCACCTGCGAGCAGCGACATGGACATGTGCTATCTTGTCCGCGACGGCGCCACTGCGAGCCGACAGGTCGGCTATTGACCCGTGACAGCCAGCGCGCAATTAACAAAGTTATCCGGCGTCACGCACCAGTGTGAAGCTATGCTCCGCTGTTTACAACTGCGCTCCCCTGTTATTCGGCGTTCCCGGAATGGTCGTGTCATTTGTAGCAACCGAGGTCAACCGTGGAGCGTACTCACCCGACGTCAACAGTAATACCGCGTGCAGACAATGCAACATGTGTCCACGGCAGTTTATTAAAAAACTGAAACCTTCTCTTTGCAGTATATATTACTTTGGAAAATTTAATTCGTAAGACATTTGATAGAGTTTGGCGCTGTCAGTGAACAAAATACGACCTTACCGAACATCAAAGCAGCATTGTTAGTAGATGGGACTCAACATATCCTTCTTAACGGGGTGAAAAATAATAAGTCGAATTTAGTAGTATTGGAGGGGTCTCGCACTTCACTGACAAACTGGGCCAGCGATAAAGGCCCATAAAAAGTTACCAATAAATTTTCCGCCCGTCTCCGTAACTAACTGTTATGCGGAGGAACCTGGTTCGGCTCCCGATACTACTATGGACATTTCTTTCGTTTCAGGACGAGAACCGGATGCACTCAGTACCGATAGGCACTCGGTGCCGATAGGCCTGCCATGCCCTGTGGACGGCGTTTATATTCGCGTTATAAACTCTCTTCTGCGATACTTTAGTGCCCGCCTCTCGTGGTCGTGCGGTAGCGTTCTCGCTTCCCACGCCCGGGTTCCCGGGTTCGATTCCCTGCGGGGTCAGGGATTTTCTCTGCCTTGTGATGGCTGGGTGTTGTGTGCTGTCCTTAGGTTAGTTAGGTTTAAGTAGTTCTAAGTGCTAGGGGACTTATGACCACTGCAGTTGAGTCCCATAGTGCTCAGAGCCATTTGAACCATTTTTTTTGATACTTTAGTAGAAACCTATTCTAAATGTAGAGTCCAGGTAAACGTTGATGCTTCCGGAATGAGATTTTCACTCTGCAGCGGAGTGTGCGCTGATATGAAACTTCCTGTCAGATTAAAACTGTGTGCCGGACCGAGACTCGAACTCGGGACCTTTCTTTTCGCTTCTGTGAAGTTTCGAAGGTAAGAGACGAGGTACTGGCGGAATTAAAGTTGTGAGGACGGGTCGTGAGTCGTGCTTACGTAGCTCAGTTGGTAGAGTACTTGACCGCGAAAGGCAAAGGTCCCGAGTTCGAGTCTCGGTCCGGCACACAGTTTTAATCTGCCAGGAAGTTTCAAACGTTGCTGTATCCACCAGCCAAGAAATATTAATGAGCTATTGTTAATGGAGTGGTACTCACAGTAAAAGGATTGTAAAACAGGGACCAGTCGTCCAGCGGTAGCGTCTTTGACAACTAATCAAACTGTCCTCGGTCCCGGGTTCAGATCTCACCACAGCTTAAATTTTCAGTAAAAATCATGAGCAACAGTGGACGAAGACATCCGACATAAGAAGCCATTTGTGAACGGCCTTGTCAGAGAGGGCGGAAGGGCGGTCAGAAGTTCGGAACATTCTCTTGCCCTTGGTGTGGGAAACTGCATCACAAAGACGGAAGAATCAGCAATGATTAACGGCATGAGGATGCGGAAGGCAAAGGTAACCACTGCATTAAAGATACGTAATGTGTATCCACATTAAATGTAGATTGTAACTGGAAAAGTATTATGATGATGTCTCTGCTGGCAAAACATTCCGGACTGGTCCTCCATTCGGATCTCCGGCAGGGGACTGCCAACAGAGAAGTGACCATCGAATAACCAACGAAAGTATAACTTACTGCGGATCGGGGCGTGGGACGTTAAAAGTTTGAACGTGGTATGGAAGCTAGAAAATCTAACAAGAGAGATGCAAAGATTCAATGTAGATACAGTGGGGGCCAGCGCAGTGAACCGTAAAGAAGACAAGGATTTCTGGTCAGGTCAGGGTAACATCAACAGCAGCAGTAAATAGTGTAACGGGAGTAGGATTCATTATTAATAGGAAGGTAGGGCATAGAGAGTGTTGCTGTAAACAGTTCAGTGACACGGTTGCTCTCATTAGAATCAGCAGCAAACCAACACTGACAACAATACTTCATGTGTAGACGTCGATGTCGCAAGCAGAAAACTAAGAGAGAGAGAAAGTATTTTTGGATATTTAACTGGGAATTCAGCACGTAAAAGGAAACGAAACTCTAATAGTCATCGCAGGTTGGAATGTGGTTGTAGGGGAAAAGCAGAAGAAATGGTTACCGGAGAATATGAGCTTGGTAGCAAGAATGAGAGAGAGGAGAGATTAATGGAGTTCTGCTATAAATTTCAGCTAGTAATAGACTCTGACCACAATTTAGTGGTTATGAAGAAAATCGAAGCACTTGAAATGTACTGCTACAGAAGAAAGTTGCATAAAAGGTCGAATGATAAAGGCAAGGTATGAAGAGGTTCTCCGCAGGATAGGCGGGAAAAGGAATATACAGAAAACACTGACAAGATGAAGGGTCAGGATGATGGGACAGGTGTGAAGATATCAGGGAATAGCTACCATGATACTAGAGGGAGCTGTCGAGGGTAAAAACTGTAGGGTAAGTCAGAGATGGGAATACGTCCAATAAATAATTGAGGACGTAGGTTTCAAGAGCTACTGTTAGACGAAAAGGTTGGCACAGGAGAGAAATTCGTGGTGGGTCGAAACAAACCAGTCGGAAAACTGGTGACTCTATACAATGAACCGCCAAAGAAACAGGTATAGGCATGCGTATCAAAATACAGAGGTATATAAACAGGCAGAATACGGCGATGCGGTCGGCAACGCTTACATAGCCCAACAAGTGTCTGGCGCAGTTCTTAGATTGGTTACTGCTGCTACAATGCACGTTATCAAGATTTAAGTGAGTTTGAACGTGGTGTTATAGTCGACGCACGAGCGATGGGACACAGCATCCCCGAGGTAGCGATGAAGTGGGGTTCTTTCCGTAAGACCATTTCATAAGTGTACCGCGCATATTAGGAATCAGGTAAAGCATGAGATCTCCGACACCGCTGTCGCAGAAAACAGATCCTGCAAGAACATGGCCAACGACGACTGAAGAGAATTGTTCAACATGTCGGAAGTGCAATCCTTTCGCAAATTGCTGCAGATTTCAGTGCTGGGCCATCAAGAAGTGTCAGCGTGCAAAACATTCAACGAAACGCCATCGGTATGGGCTTTTGGAGCCGAAGGCCCATTCGTATATCGTTGACCACACGGCACAAAGCTCTATACGTCGCCTGGACCCGTCAACACCGACATTGGACTGTTGATGACTGGAAACATGTTGCCTGGTCGGACGAGTCTCGTTTCAAATTGTACCGAGCGGATGGACGTGTACGGGTATGGACACAACCTCATGAATCCATGGACCCTGCATGTCAGCAGCGAGCTGTTCAAGCTGGTGGAGCCTCTGTAATAGTGTGGGCTGTGTGCAGTTTGAGTGATTGAGTGATGTGGGACCCTGACACGTCTAGATACGATTCTGACAGGTGACACGTATGTAAGCATCCTTTCTGATCACCTGCATCCATACATGTCCAGTGTGCATTCCGGCGAATTCGGGCAATTACCGTAGGACAATACGTTCAGAATTCAGCAATGTCGCGTCGTTCAGGATTGGTTTTGTGAGCACGAGGATGAATTGCTTCATTTCCCCTGGCCAGCACAATCACCAGATCTCGATATTATTCAGTGTTCGTGGTCGACTTTGGAAAGGAGGGTTGGTTGGTTCAAATGGCTCTGAGCACTACGGAACTTAACAGCGATGGTCATCAGTCCCCTTGAACTTAGAACTACTTAAACCTAACTAACCTAAGGACGTCACACAACACCCAGTGATCACGAGGCAGAGAAAATCCCTGACCCCGCCGGGAATCGAACCCGGGAACCCGGTCGTGGGAAGCGTGCAAAGGAGGGTGTGTGATCGCTATCCATCATTTTTACCCGAACTTTTCCTACTATTTTGTACGACGAATGATATAACATTATCTTGGTAGCCATACAGCATCTGCATTTACCAATTCCGAGACAACTGGAAGCTGTTTTGAATGCCAACGTGTTTCCTATACCGTCTAAAAACATGAAAACGTGTTGTGCTTGCGGTGTTTTCGCATTTCTGTCTCCCCCCTGTAAGTGTAAATACTGATAAGAAGGAGGGACAGGTTTATAGGACTTGCAGCCAAACTTTGTTCAAAGAGCATCGTTCTCCTTTTAGAAATATTCACCTACAACTCTGCGCTTCGCTCTGTATAGGCCGGCCGGTGTGGCCAAGCGGTTCTAGGCGCTTCAGTCTGGAACCGCGCGACAGTTACGGTCGCAGGTTCGAATCCTGCCTCGTGCGTGGATGTGTGTGGTGGCCTTAGGTTAGTTAGGTTTAAGTAGTTCTACGTTCTAATGGACTGATGACCTCAGATGTTAAGTCCCATAGTGCTCAGAGCCATTTGAGCTTTGTATAGCCCTAGTATCTGTATTTGCCACAGAAAAGTGGTTAGTTCAACCCACAGACAGCTACGAATCATGGATTAAAATCTCGTTTTTCGTGCTGCTGAGTTAACAGCACTCAAGAAATTCAACCGTCAAGGAACGTGTTATATACTTGTTGCTGGACTGAAACTGCTAAAGATGTTGTCGACGGATACCGCTCGCGTGGTTCATTTCTTAGTTCCGTGCTGATAGAGCTATAGAGGCTAAAAACCATACGCGAAGACGGAGATTGCAATACACCCGACAAATAATTGAGTGTGTTCAGTGCAATTGCAATTCTGAATTGAAGAGAGCATGGGGGGCCCCATCACACCAGTCAGAACACTGATAAGAAAGGAAGTTGTTAACAAGTAGTCCAATAATGTACAAACTACATTTTGTAGTCAATAAAAATATACTCACTCATACTCTCTGATACTAACGTGGCAAATATGAACAAGGAACTAAGAGGTGGTCGATGGAAGTGGAATCCGTCGACTTCAGCATTTTTAATTTCACTGCAGTAACAACATTTGGTAATGGAAATTCTTCCTTAGCATAAACTCAGAAGCGCGGAAAATGCCATCCTAATTCATGGTTCGCAGCTGTCTGGATATCGAACTCACCGATTTTCTATGCCAAATGCAGGTAACAGAACTATAAAAAAATGCTACATAGTATGTGAATATTTCCCGAAGTTAACTGAAACTAAGACCTGAGAACCTGCCGATTTTCTGTGACAAATGCAGGTAACAGAATTACACAAAATGCGACGTTGTAGGTGAATATTTTCCGAAGTTGACTCAAACTGAGACCTGAGAACAAAGTTTGATTGCAACTAAATAAATAATGAACCCACTTTCAAAAGTATTAAGAATGCGGATAGCTGTAATAGAGAATGTAAACGATCGCAGAGGGTTAGAGCTGAAACAAGCAAAGTTAACTTTGCTCTTTACACCGACTCATAGAGGTTTTGCTGGATTACTTATGCACGAACGTTAACAGTGTCGCTCAGTTCGATTATACTTATGTCTTTTATTCAACATAAACTTTCATTTTAATTTAATCTTTGGCTACCACTTACTAGGTATTGTTATATGTTTAATTATTTTTAACTGTGTTTAATCTTCATTCTCAGATAACGTACAAACCACAAGACAGTGCAAAGTTGAGGAAAAATATCGTTAAGAAAGAGGAACGACATCTTTTTTAGATTCTAGTTTTCTCTTACATTATAAGAATAGTAATTGCTACACATCGAAATTAGCGTTGCTGAGAATGAGGGAACTTACGTTTCTTAGTAATGGCAAGACGATATGTTCGCAGTTTGGTGTTGGAGTAGTATTACTAAACACAGCCTTCAGAAATGCCTTCACAAAACAAGACGAAGTAAATATTCCAGAATTCGAATCGAGAACAGCCGCCAACATGAGTAACGTAGAAGTAAATATCCTCTAAGTAAAATGGTTCAAATGGCTCTGGGCACTATGGGACTCAACTGCTGTGGACATCAGTCCCCTAGAACTTAGAACTACTTAAACCTAACTAAGCTAAGGACAGCACACACATCCATGCCCGAGGCAGGATTCGAACCTGCGACCGTAGCGGCTCTAAGTAAAGAAGCAACTCAAATCTCTTAATAAAAGCAAGTATTCTGGTCCAGACTGTATACCAATTAGGTTCCTTTCGGAGTATCCTGATGCATTAGCTCCATACTTAACAATCATATACAACCGTTCGTTCGACGAAAGATCCGTACCCAAAGACTGGAAAGTTCCACAGGTCACACCACTATTCAAGAAAGGTAGTAGGAGTAATCCACTAAATTACAGGCCCATATCGTTAACGTCGATATGCAGCAGGATTTTAGAACATATATTGTGTTGGAACATTATGAATTATCTCGAAGGAAACGGTCTATTGACACACAGTCAACATGGGTTTAGAAAACATCGTTCTTGTGAAACACAACTAGCTCTTTATTCACATGAAGTGGTGAGTGCTATTGACAAGGGATTTCAGATCAATTCCGTATTTCTGGATTTCCGGAAGGCTTTTGACACTGTACCATACAAGCGGCTCGTTGTGAAATTGCGTGCATATGGAATTTCGTCTCAGTTATGTGACTGGATCTGTGATTTCCTGTCAGAGAGGTCACAGTTCATTGTAATTGACGGAAAGTCATCGAGTGAAACAGAAGTGATTTCAGGCGTTCCCCAAGGTAGTGTTACAGGCCCTTTGCTGTTCCTTATCTATATAAACGATTTTGGAGACAATCTGAGCAGCCGCCTTCGGTTGTTTACAGATGACACTAACGTTTATCGACTAATAAAGCCATCAGAAGATCAAAACAAACTGGAAAACGATTTAGAAGAAATATTGAAATGGTGCGTAAAGTGGCAGCTGACCTTAATTAACGAAAAGTGTGAGGTCGTCCACATGAGTGCTAAAAAGAACGCGGTAAAATTCGGTTACACGATAAATCAGTCTAATCTAAAAGCCGTAAATACAACTAAATACCTAGGAATTACAATTACGAACAATTTAAGTTGGAAGGAACACACAGAAAATGTTGTGGGGAAGGATAATCCAATACTGCGTTTCATTGGCAGGACACTTAGAAAATGTAACAGACCTACTAAGGAGACTGCCTACAGTAGGCTTGTCCGTCCTCTTTAGAATGCTGTTGCGCGGTGTGGGATCCTTACCATATAGCACTGACGGAGTACATCGAAAAAGTTCAAAGAAAGGCAGCACGTTTTGTATTATCGCGAAATATGGGAGAGAGTGTCACAGAAATGATTCAGGATTTGTGATGGACATCATTAAAAGAAAGGCGTTTTTCGTTGCGACGGAATCTTCTCACGAAATTCCAATCACCAGCTTTCTCCTGCGAATGCGAAAATATTTTGTTGACACCGACTTACATAGGGAGGGACGATTACAAAGATAAAATAAGGGAAATCAGAACTCGTACGCAAAGATATAGGTGTTCATTCTTCCCGTGCGCTATGCGAGATTGTAATAATACAGAATTGTGAAGGTGGTTCGATGAACCCTCTGCCAGATACTTAAATGTGATTTGCAGAGTATCCATGTAGATGTAGATGTTGGTGTATGGTAAATACTACGAATGAAATACGTTGATGAGAAATACGTTGATGAGCTAGAATATTATGACCACCTACGTAAGAGCATGTCTACTTTTGAAACGCGATAAAATAGTGATTCTGCTTAGCACACATTCGGCAATTTCTTGGCAGGTTTCCGGAGATATGTGGCACAGGTCCCATATTTGCCGTAAATTAGTGGTCGCTGGCTTGTGGACGCGAAGCCAAAGCCCAATAGCGTCCCAGATGCATTCAATCCGGTTCAGATCAGACAAATTTGGTGGCCAAGAAGTAAACGTGTGTCCGTTATACCTCTGCTAAGACCACTGAAATGCGAATTTGGTCTTGTGACTGCTGCCCTCTTTGACGGGGGGGAGGGGAGGGGGGGATCAAACACGGAATAATACGGACGATCCGATTAATGTTGATGTGGTCCACAGCCTTATGCTGCCTTCGATTACTACAATTGGTCCCATAAACCCCAGGTAAATGTCACCCCCTCCCCCTGCCATAGTACTGCTCCCACCTGCCTGCGTCCGTGGCTCGGTACCTTTTTCGAGTAGCCGTTCACCTCAATGAAGCCTTTTCCGGACATGAGCATCGACCTGGTGTAATAAGAAACGTGATCCATCTCACCAGGCGACACGTTTCCAGTAATTCGGCCGTGATGCTCCCTCGCTGCTAAATTTTTAATCTCCTGCGCTACTATTCAATCCGTGAAAGAGTGCTACGATAATAGTCATCTCTCTCTCTCTGTAAAAATATTTGTGAACAAGACGGTCTTTTTCGATGAGCTGTTCAGTGACTTCAAATAATGAACGTTTCGGAAAAACTGTTACTATTTCACTACTACCAATGCACACTGTGCGTGGAGCTGTGTACACGAAATGCATTTTGCGCAAAGTTAGTTAGGTAGTTACGCGTTCCATTGATCAACAGCACGGAAGAACCATTATGATGTGGAACGTGTCAAACGCACAAGAAATGAGCACAGAAAACAAGTTTTTTTATGATGTTACACCTAAACATTACTATTACCTATCCCATTCCCTTGTTGTTGTTGTGGTCTTCAGTCCTGAGACTGGTTTGATGCAGCTCTCCATGCTACTCTATCCTGTGCAAGCTTCTTCAACTCCCAGTACCTGCTGCAGCCTACATCCTTCTGAATCTGCTTAGTGTATTCATCTCTTGGTCTCCCTCTACGATTTTTACCCTCCACGCTGCCCTCCAATACTAAATTGGTGATCCCTTGATGCCTCAGAACATGTCCTACCAACCGATCCCTTCTTCTGGTCAAGTTGTGCCACAAACTTCTCTTCTCCCCAATCCTATTCAATACTTCCTCATTAGTTAAGTGACCTACCCATCTAATCTTCAGCATTCTTCTGTAGCACCACATTTCGAAAGCTATTCTCTTCTTGTCCAAACTATTTATCGTCCATGTTTCACTTCCATACATGGCTACACTCCATACAAATACTTTCAGAAATGACTTTCTGGCACTTAAATCTATACTCGATGTTAACAAATTTCTCTTCTTCAGAAACGCTTTCCTTGCCATTCCCAGTCTACATTTTATATCCTCTCTACTTCGACCATCATCAGTTATTTTGCTCCCCAAATAGCAAAACTCCTTTACTACTTTAAGTGTCTCATTTCCTAATCTAATTCCCTCAGCATCACCCGACTTAATTCGACTATATTCCATTATCCTCGTTTTCTTTTTTTTATGTTCATCTTATATACTCCTTTCAGGACACTATCCATTCCGTTCAACTACTCTTCCAAGTCCTTTGCTGTCTCTGACAGAATTACAATGTCATCCGCAAACCTCAAAGTTTTTATTTCTTCTCCGTGGATTTTAATACCTACTCCGAATTTTTCTTTTGTTTCCTTCACTGCTTGCTCAATATACAGCTTGAATAACATCGGGGAGAGGCTACAACCCTGTCTCACTCCCTTCCCAATCACTGCTTCCCTTTCGTGTCCCTCGACTCTTATAACTGCCATCTGGTTTCTGTACAAATTGTAAATAGCCATTCGCTCCCTGTATTTTACCCCTGCCACCTTCAGAATTTGAAAGAGAGTATTCCAGTCAACATTGTGAAAAGCTTTCTCTATAAATGGCAAAAAATGCATATATTATATCTCCAGATTTATTTACTCATATTCAAGAATTCATCTATGGTATAGAAGGAGTTGCCAAGGAGGTATGATTTCAATTTTTTTTGAAACTATTACTGCTGTCTGTCAGACATTTTATTTCATCTGGTAATTTACCAAAACTATTTTACCCCTTTCTGTGCCAAAGATAGGTTAAGTAAAGGATAGTGTAGGTCTTTCTTTTTCTGGTATTGTAATCATGAATGTCGCTGTTGATTTTGAATTCCTGACCTTTTAAACAGATGCCTACAAGATGTGTGACTATGAACCCCACACATTATTCTAACTACTTTCTTTTGAGCAGTGAATACCTTTTGCTTAAGTATTGAGTTGCCCCAGAATATTATTCCGTATGACATCAGAGAGTGGAAGTATGCAAAGTATGTTAGCTTACTAATTTCTACATCCTCAAAATTGGCAATTATTCTGATTGCAAAAGTTGCTGAAGCTAGTCGCTTTAGGAGATCCAAAATATGACTTTTCCAATTAAGATTCTCATCTATATGTACACCAAAAAACGTAGTATGCTCTACCCTGGCTACTGACTTTCTTTGATGTGTTATGGAAATCCAGTTCTAAGCAAAGAAAGGAAAGCAGAAAGGTGGAAGGAGTATATAGAGGGTCTATACAAGGGCGATGTACTTGAGGACAATATTATGGAAATGGAAGAGGATGTAGATGAAGATGAAATGGGAGATACGATACTGCGTGAAGAGTTGGACAGAGCACTGAAAGACCTGAGTCGAAACAAGGCCCCGGGAGTAAACAACATTCCATTGGAACTACTGACGGCCTTGGGAGAGCCAGTCCTGACAAAACTCTACCATCTGGTGAGCAAGATGTATGAAACAGGCGAAATACCCTCAGAATTCAAGAAGAATATAATAATTCCAATCCCAAAGAAAGCAGGTGTTGACAGATGTGAAAATTACCGAACAATCAGTTTAATAAGCCACAGCTGCAAAATACTAACACGAATTCGTTACAGACAAATGGAAAAACTAGTAGAAGCTGACCTCGGGGAAGATCAGTTTGGATTCCGTAGAAACACTGGAACACGTGAGGCAATACTGACCTTACGACTTATCTTAGAAGAAAGATTAAGGAAAGGAAAACCTACGTTTCTAGCATTTGTAGACTTAGAGAAAGCTTTTGACAATGTTGACTGGAATACTCTCTTTCAAATTCTAAAGGTGGCAGGGGTAAAATACAGGGGGCGAAAGGCTATTTACAATTTGTACAGAAACCAGATGGCAGTTATAAGAGTCGAGGGACATGAAAGGGAATCAGTGGTTGGGAAGGGAGTTAGACAGGGCTGTAGCCTATCCCCGATGTTATTCAATCTGTATATTGAGCAAGCAGTAAAGGAAACAAAAGAAAAGTTCGGAGTAGGTATTAAAATCCATAGAGAAGAAATAAAAGCTTTGAGGTTCGCCGATGACATTGTAATTCTGTCAGAGACGGCAAAGGACTTGGAAGAGCAGTTGAATGGAATGGACAGTGTCTTGAAAGGAGGATATAAGATGAACATCAACACAAGCAAAACGAGGATAATGGAATGTAGTCGAATTAAGTCGGGTGATGCTGAGGGAATTAGATTAGGAAATGAGACACTTAAAGTAGTAAAGGAGTTTTGCTATTTGGGGAGCAAAATAACTGATGATGGTCGAAGTAGAGAGGATATAAAATGTAGACTGGCAATGGCAAGGAAAGCGTTTCTGAAGAAGAGAAATTTGTTAACATCGAGTATAGATTTAAGTGCCAGGAAGTCATTTCTGAAAGTATTTGTATGGAGTGTAGCCATGTATGGAAGTGAAACATGGACGATAAATAGTTTGGACAAGAAGAGAATAGCTTTCGAAATGTGGTGCTACAGAAGAATGCTGAAGATTAGATGGGTAGGTCACATAACTAATGAGGAAGTATTGAATAGGATTGGGGAGAAGAGAAGTTTGTGGCACAACTTGACCAGAAGAAGGGATCGGTTGGTAGGACATGTTCTGAGGCATCAAGGGATCACCAATTTAGTATTGGAGGGCAGCGTGGAGGGTAAAAATCGTAGAGGGAGACCAAGAGATGAATACACTAAGCAGATTCAGAAGGATGTAGGCTGCAGCAGGTACTGGGAGTTGAAGAAGCTTGCACATGATAGAGTAGCATGGAGAGCTGCATCAAACCAGTGTCAGGACTGAAGACCACAACAACAACAACAACATGTTTTTTCAAATTTCAGAGCACGCCCATTTGCAGAAAACCAATTAATAACTTTTCCACAGACCTTATTTGTATCATTTTCTACCGGACTTTCTTTTACTGGATTAATAATTATGCTTGTATCATCAGCAAACAGTGTCAGTTCAGCATCTTGTTTCACATAAGAAGGGAGGTCATTCACATACGTCAAGAACAGGAGAGGACCCACGATCGAACCTTGTGGAACACCTAATCTAATTTCACCCCAGTTAGATGAAGTGACAAACTCCTTCGAATCACTTGAAGCATATAAAGAGACTTTTTGATTCCTGTTCTGCAGCTATGACTTAAACCACTCATATGCTGTTCCATTTATACCATAGAATTGTAATTTCTCTAACATAATGTCTTGGTCCACACAATCTAATGCTTTGGATAAGTCACAGAATATTTCTACCGGTGACATTTTATTATTTAAAAACTCTATTATGTGAACAGTGAAATTGTATATTGCTGTCTGAGTGGAGCAACATTTCTGAAATCCGAACTGTGATTTACTAAGTATCACATTACTGTTGAGATGGCTAACCACTCTTGAGTACATTACTTTCTCAAAGATTTTTGAAAATGCTGTAAGCAAGGAACTGGCCGGTAATTATTGACATCTGTGGTTTCTCCCTTTTTTACATACAAATGTAGCAGAAAGAGGACCCCCTACCACCGAAGTAGCTTACGAGGTGACTTGCTTGCACGCAGTAACTATACAGATTCGTGTCTGTGTAAAACAGAGGTAGGCAACAGCTACGGCAAAATCAGATAGCAACATAGATTAGACACAATTTACAATGGTTTATTGATATATTTGTAATTGTGACTTAAATCCACGCAGGAAGAATGAGGCCATGTTGCAAATCAGTATGACTACTGCACAATGTCTGCATTGGTCTCTAAGTAAGAAGCCACCAGCTGATAAACCAATGAATTTATTTGACGTGTTTCGGGTAGAACCGATCCTCAGGCTGTCTGAAAACCAGAAATGCGTAGCAAGTATCATAAAATATAACTAAGTAGAGAATATGCAGAAGTATGAAACTACAAGTATAATCAAAATTAAGTAACTTGAATACACACCATGAACATGTTGGTTTCAGATACACAAAAGCAGTGCATAACAAACGAAGCTTTCATGGCAGACTAACGTACTAGCTACAACGCAATAACCAGCAAGAGAATTTAAGACACTAGAGGGTGGTGAAGAATACAAAAGTAGTGCCACGTAGTGAAAAAACCACACTCCTTTTTATTGTTCGTAAGAAATGTAGTATACAGAACCGAACTTTTACAGAAGTTTACAAAGTGTGAGTAATAAATTACTGTAAATTTTTATTCTTTGTTCATTCTACAATGTACACTTCTGTAAACTTTCGTATAAGCTTAGTTGTGTATACTACATTTCTAATGAAAAAAGATTTAGAAACGGTTTCTGATTTTATCGCTGCGAAGCACTATATTTGCATTCATTATCGCTTTCTGGTGGCTTCAACTGTCTTCCCGGTTACGCTGTTGTAGCCGGGCAGTAAGTCTGCCATGACAGCTTCGTTTGTCACATACTGTCTTTATACAGGGTGAGTCACTAACTATTGCCACCTAGATTAACTCTGAAAGTATGATAGTCGCTGAAAAGTTTGTGGGACAAATTTTGCATGGGACAGCGGGGGCAACAATCTGACAGTTTTTTTTGTTGCTAGGTCGGGTTGCGTCTGCGATATGAAGGTCAGCTCTTTTTTTTTTAATGGGATGCTATAGTTTGGTACTTATTTTCTGATAGCGGCTATAAAGACGAATCCAGTGATGTACAATAGTAAGGTATTTGAAGGTCAACGAAGGTCAAAAAGGTGGCGTGAACGTCCATTTATTGAAGGTGTTCGAAGTGATGACCGTTGGTATCAATGCAGTGCTGCAATCTTCTTATCATAGATTGAGGTGGTATTCCTTATCACATCGGCCCTCATCGAAGGACATGCTCTGACAGTTCTCTCTCGCACATCTTCAGCTGTAGTTGGAACGTCTTAACAAGCAATGTCTTTTACGAATCCCCATAAGAAAAAACCCAGTGGCGTCAAGTCTGGCGAACGAGTGACCTGGAGTTACGGTCTAAGGTGTGGTTTCGTATGACAGCAAGAGCACTCTCGTGGTTATGCCTCGCCCCCTGATTGCAAATCTGACGCCACTCTGTTGACTCGACCTGTTGTGCTGCCATTCATGAACATCATTGTAGGGGGGGTTTTCCAACGGGATAACGCTCGACCACATACCGTTGTTGTAGCCCAACATGCTGTACAGGATGTCGACATGTTGCCTCAGCCTATTCGATCAGCAGATCTGTCTCCAATGGAGCACATATGGGACATCATTGGACGACAACTACGGCGTCACTCACAAACAACATTGACGAACCACGTGCCACAGACATGGAACTTTATCCCACAAACTGACATCCGACATCTGTACAACACAATGCATGCACGTTTTCAAGCTTCAGTTTAACATTCAGGCGGTTACACCGGTTATTAATGTACTGTTACTTCACTATTGCAATGGCTTATCTCTCGCTTGTACTAACATGTGATCTTGCAATGTTAACCACTTAAATATGTTATCCAGACACAGGTGTTCCCGAAATTTCATTACTATACATGAATTATTTGCATTAACCTGTGATCTTGCAATATTAATCACACAATTATGTTATCTAGACACAGGTATTCCCGAAATTTCATTGCTCTACATGAATTACTTTTTGGTGTTTTCTTTCGTCAGTGTACGTGTTTTTGGCACTTCTATGAACCGCACGTTTCTACATTTACATTTATACTCCGTAATCCTCCTTACGGTACTTGCCAGAGGGTACCTCTGATCCAGCTAACATGTTTCCCTTTTAATGGTGTGCTTGCGGGTATTCGGCCGAGTTTCGTAGGCACAGCACACGAAAGCACACTATTGATCCGCGCCAAAAAAAATCTGCAAGTTCACATCCTCCCCCCTCTCTGTTCCATTCCAGAATGGTGGCTGGGAAGAAGAAATGTCGATAAATTTCTGTATTTTTTTTTTTTTCATCTTGGCCATTCACGAGACACACACTGAAGAGCCAAAGAAGCTGGTACACCTGCATAATATTGTGTAGGGCCCCAGCGAGCACGAATAAGTGACGCAACACGACGTGGCATGAACTCGAGTAATGTCTCAAGTAGTGCTGGAGGGAACTGACACCATGAATCCTGCAGGCCTCTCCATAAATCCGTAATAGTACGAAGGGGTGCAGATCTCTTCTTAACAGCACGTTACAAGGCATCCCAGATATGCTGAATAATGTTCATGTCTGGGGAGTTTGGTGGCCAGCGGAAGTGTTTGAGCTCAGAAGAGTGTTCCTGGAGCCACTCTGTAGCAATTCTGGACGTGTGCAATGTCGCATTGTCCTGCTGGAATTGCCTGTCTGTCGGTATGCACAATAGACATGAAGAGATGCAGGTGATCAGACAGGGTGAATACGTAGGTGTCACCTGTCAGAGTCGTATTTAGACGTGTCAGGGGTCCCATATCACTCCAACTGCACACGCTCCACTACAGAACGTCCACCAGTATTGACAGTCCCCTGCTGACATGCAGGGCCCATGGATTCATGAGGTTACGTCCATCCGCTCCATACAATTTGCAACAAGACTCGTCCGACATGTTTCTAGTCATCAACCGTCCAATGTCGGTGCTGACGGGCCCAGGCAAGGCGTAAAGCTTTGTCTCGTCCAGTCATCAAGGATACACGAGTGGGCCTTCGGCTCCGAAAGCCCATACTGTTGATGCTTCGTTGAATGTTTCGCACGTTGCCACTTGTTGACGGCCCAGCATTGAAATCTGCAGCAATTTGCGGAGGGGCTGCACATCTGTCACGTTGAACGATTGAGTCGTCGTTGGTCCCGTTCTTGCAGAATCTTTTCCCGATCACAGCGATGATATTCACAGTACATTCGTGAAATGGTCGTAAGGGGTAATCCCCACTTCATCGTTATCTCCGAGATATTGTGTCCCGTCGCTCTTGCGTCGACAATAACACTACGTTCAGATTCAGTTAAATCTTGATAACCTGCCATTATAGCAGTAGTAACAGATCCAACAACAGCATCAGACACTTTTTGTCTTATAGAGGCGTTGCCAACGGCAGCGCCGTATTCTGCCTGTTTACGTATCTCTGTATACGAATACGCATGCCTATACTAGTTTCTTTGGCGCTTCAGGGTATATGGGGGGGGGGGGGTAGTTATATGTTGGCCAACTCTTCTTCGAGCATAAACTCTAAGACTTTCAACAGAAACGTGGTACACAACGCTCCCTTGTAGCGACTGCCAGTGGAGTTTGTTTACTATCTCTGAAACGCTCTCAGCCCCTCACGCTTACCAAACCATTCAGTGATAAAACTGCCGCGCTACGTTGGTTCCCCTCTGCCTCCACTGTCAAGTCTTTCCTTCCCGATGGGACTTAAAAGTCCCGAACGCTTTCTAGAGTCATAAAACAATATGGAGTTGAACTCATGCAAAGGCGTCCTATTCGGACATCTGTGTACATCTGCTATAGTACACATAGAGCAGAAATACCTCTGGAGCGATCATTGCGTTGTGCACATGTTGTCAACGTTAAGCTGGAATTCTCATGTGATCTCGGCACGGCGTTGTTTGTTTAAGGCCAGTTCACATTGGCTGTTATGTCACGTCAGTTCATGTCACGTCAAAATATTTCACTACGTATTTCAAGCGGCGGCATTACACAGGCCGTCAACGTACCATTACGCCACATCACTACACGTCAAGGTTCCTAAAAGTTTCCGGAAGAAAGTTTTGACGGTATCGTTGTTTGCTAACAACGTAAGTTAACCTGTTTTCGTCGCGCTCACTTATGTTACAGTAGTGGCTTTCGCGGTAATGTATATTCTTAATCTTTATTTTATTCTTATGCTTTGGTTTTGTGACAAATTACAAACGTTCCATAACGACTTTGATGTAGTTCAGAAAAATTGGCAATTTCCAATAAATAACGTTTGAAGTGAAAAGGTTTGCTTTAATGAAGGAGAAAAATGCAGGTACTTATAATGTTAATTAGTTACGTAAGAAAAGAACATAATGCATAAAGTAAATAGATTCCATTTATTCTTATATGCGTATTGTTTGTGGTGTCTGTATGTATGCAGTTTCCCTAGCAAATAAATGTAAATGATTGGAAATGTAACACTTCTCAGCACTTTAAAAAATAAACACATTCAGCAAAAACGTATGTTATGATGTTTTCTTTGTACATTAGTAAACTCTGTTCTCTTTAATTCCTCAATTCCGATACAATACCCTGATTCTTTGTATCACGGTTGGAGATTCATATCCTCGTTTTTGCCTTTAGGTACTGGTCTAAGCGAACTGATGTGACGTGACGAACGATGTAAATGTAAGCTGACGTGACGGTGCCGTGACATGATGCTCGTTCATTTTGCTCTTCAAAGCTAACAGCCCACTTTATTACAGATTTTATAACGCCAGTTTTTATGGTGTCTACAAAACGGCTAGTCCATATCAATAGCACCTACAGATTCGCTCTGTACTAGCGATATAATGACATTAAAATTTTATAGGACGCATTACGGACAAACCTATGCCGTCCCGAGATGAGTTGATCACGGTGTCAAAAATGTTGACAACACAAAATCTGAATGTTAACTCCGGAGATGTTTCTACTCCGTGACAGACCTCTTTGGTTGCCACAGTTCAATATCTCTGCCCACAGAAGACAGTTAAGGACAGATTTCTGTACGGCAGGGCTGCATTGTTGTACATTTTCTCACATGAGTTTACGGGCCCTGCTGTCGTGGAAGGACAATATCGTGAGTGTTTCAATGTCTACTATATGGTTTCATACTGTTTAGTTATCTAAACTGATATTACTATGGCATTAAGTAAAAAATCGGATCAGATACGATGATTACGTCCTGATGGTACGTAGGTGTCCGGGTTATGCTTTGCACATAAAGATGAAGAAAAATATATGTGTTACGCTGCGCTAGTCTGTTTTTAGTTGCTTTGGTTCCTCTACAAATATTAAATCATTTGGTACAGTTTTTCATCATGGTGGAAGTAGAGGGTCAATCCTAATTCGTAACTGTTTCACACTTACGAGCAGCAGTCAAGTTACTTAGAAGAATCAGTGTAATTTAATTGCGTCTTAGTACAGGCAAATCTGTGTCCTATTGCACGTAACCTAAATCGTCTGAATAAGTCGTTAAGTACTTTGAAAATGTCGGTTTCCTACAGATCATGAATGAAAGAAATAATATCACGGATCTCCAGCATCGCCTGTGAAAAGAACGGGATAATAATTACGATAATTTTAAACTGCCGCTTGATGGCAGCCAATTGTCGCCGTCCAGCGATATTCAACTTGTTTCCGGCGCGGCGTCTGAAATTCTTTTAAAAATGATGTGACAAGCAAAGGGATATGTGGTGCAGGTTACAGTTAAAACTAACAACAGCAATACTTTACATATAAATTAGAGCTCACTGCTCAAATAATAAAACATGTACACATCTTATTATGTGGATTGTGCACAATGGCGTGCTATTCGAACAAGACAAAGCAAGATAGTGTCTGGCGCTTTTTGTTTCTCGCCGATACCAAAAAGGAGAAAGATGATAATACTTACGGTACAGATAATACTTACTCTTCATAATCGCATTATTCCTTGACTTTCAGTAGAGTATCTTTTACATATGAAAAATATAATTGCTTAATATCGTGGAAAATATTTAAATCATTTATGGTTCACGTAACCTGGGCCAGGGGACTTCATAACTTTTTTCGTGAATCGATTATATTTCCTTGAGATTCTTCCAATGTATCTCAGTCTCGCATATACTTTCCTAGCATTTGTTTTACTTGGTCGGGTGCTCCACATGGTTACTCCAAGATATTCAACAAATGTTTCTGTTTCCTGGGGTTTACAGCAATACTGTAATCGAAGAGTAATTGGTTTCTTCGCTAATTCACGCACAATATACTCTCGCCCTTTACGTCCAGTGTCAACTACCAGTCATTGTACTAATTTTCCACCCTTCTTGGATCTTCCTGCCCTTTTGCACTTTGCTGTAGTCTTATACCATTGAAACATTCCTATAAATAATAACACCATCTGTGAAAAGACATATATAGTTTTCGATGTTATCAGCTTGATCATTTATATACACTGTAAACAGTGATGGAACTAAATCACTCCCTTGTGGTACTTCAGAAATTATCTTCACATCAGTCAATTCCGGCTCGTTAAGAACAACTAATCTAGTCACAAATCTGATCCGGCACACGATAAACTCGTTTTCTGTTCACTATGAACGTACTTGCACGTGCAAATATTGAAAACCATCAGGTGCATAATGGAATGTCGACAATGAAAATCTGTGCCCGGTTAGGCACAAAAAAATTGACAATTATTGTCGTCATTCCATTATACAAGTGATGGTTGTCCATATTCGTAGTTGTGAATACATTTAATGTATTTCATAAGGTCTGTGCACACCACAGTGCCTGTTCTGTTCCTTCGGACATGCATGTATGTCAGAAAGAACGTTGCGTCGTAAATCGGAATAACACAGGAACTACATTGTTGAATCTGGGTTCGTGTCCCGGTCCAGAGCAAATTTTCATGATGTTTGTCCATATCACAACTGCGAATACATTTAATGTATTTAATGTGTATGTAATGCCTTCAGACAGTCATTGAAGTCTTGACGTTATTCACAAACAGAACTGTGTTTCGCAAGGTATCTGTTAACGGATTCTTAGATTTTTTAAGAGGAGTTTTTCGTCCTCCAGAAACGTCTTAATGCTTGAGCACAGAACTTAACTTCACAACAGATTGATGTGAGCGATATAGTCCTATAGTTATGTGTATCACTTTGAAACGTCCCCTTGGAAAAATTTATGAATTACTGTGCTGATAACCTCTTACATTATTTGATTTTCAAACAGCTGAGCAAAACTGAACGTACTCAGACACAATATTTTTAGCGCAACGCAATCTGACTTTCAATAATCCCTACAAAAGGATGGCCCTGACTAACATTAACCTATACCTTTCACAAATCACTTACCTCACAAAAATCTTGGTTACTCGAACTACTGCAATACAGCGAGCGCCACTACTGCCAGCTAAATAAAAGATTCCAACTACTGAAGGCACTAACTACTGATAGGCATAGTTAGCAAAAGAAAGATTTTGATAGAGAATAAACAATGTATTTACCTTAATAGTGTTCAAAAGTCATAATATATATTGCAGTTCATGACATCCAGTCTTACAAATTTACTGTCTCTGATGGACACACGTCCAGATCATCTGCTCTCAAAACTCCGCCATCTCTCTCCCCACATCCACCACTGCTGGCGGCTCACCTCCAACTGCGCAACGCTACGCGCTGTTAACATCCAGCTACCCAACACTACAATAGCAAACAACAATGCAACAATAGCAAACCAGCCACAGACTGCACACAGCACAGCCAGTGATTTTCATACAGAGCGCTACGTGGCATTACCAATTAAAAACCCTAAACAGCCTACCTACAACTTCCACGGCGCTTCTTGAAAACAGGAATCAAACGTTGCGAAAACTGCAAATGCACATAAAGAAACAAAAAGATTTCTAGGAAGAAACGCACCTTGTCCAACAAACGCCGGTAGCAAGCAAGGTACTTATAAGTAACTGAATGTAACGGCTATGGAGGTATAATAACGGGAGTTGTCATGACGTCACAAGCTTGAAACCGACGTCCGCGACGTCAGCTGCCCCAAAAAATCAGCTTCTGGTGGGAATGTCTCGGTACAAAATGTCAGTTTGCGTCTTTTACGGATATACTAAACGTTCTAATTATAGTGTCAAGTGTAAAAGAATTACATTGCATTCGTAAGTGGACTCGGTCAAGCGACATTTTCTTTTACATACATGAATTTTGGTTGTGCTGTTTACTTTTACCGCAGTGGTTTTATTTTTGCCATTTGGTTACAGATCATAACAGTCCAACTCCAAAGCTCTCTAGGTAAACTCTGTGAGAAGGAAAGATTGGAAACCAGCCAAACATAGCAAAATATATTCTAAGCACTTTCGGGAAGAGGACTTCAGTTTCGCCGGACTAAATTATGAAAGTAGCCTTTTCACATCACATATTTCTTTTCTTGGTAATTCGATATGCAGAAAAAGAAAAAAGTTACATTAACGAGGTTACATGCGTCGTATTATTGTATCAAATACGCATTTATAACGAAGTAAACGTATGTAAATACGTTTGTGACACTGTGTTATTCACGAAACAGTTAGTATTTAAAGTAACTGCTGTGTTCACACGACGAAAATTCAGAACAAGGTGCAACCGTATGCAGTAGTCTAATATTCCTACGCATCTAGCCTCGTGGTGCTGGTTTCAAAGCAACGCACATTGTTAAGTCCGTAGCGCCGTATCCCCTTAATATATCTCCATGGTCACGACACATGTTTCGCGCCATTATTTCATACACAGCTAATCGTTCCTGACACTCTTGCTAGGTGGTGACATCTGTGCTACCGTATTCTAGTGCAGTCTAGCGAGACCTTTGCAAAATTAGTACGATTTTATTTCATGCCAATGTCAGAAACAAACATGTATCTTTCATATATACTGATATAACATTAACACTGAACTTCGATTAGTGATGCATCCAGTCACAGTAGAGAGAACAAAGATATTTATTCGAGAGTGAAGGTTCAGCCGTCCTTCGCTGTAAGCAGCGGGATATGAAATAGTGCAGGTTGGTACATCTCCGTTGGGTTCACCTTTTTGAGCTTTATGGAAACCGTAAAAGCCACTACTCCAAAGATGTGCTGGGTGAAGCTAATCGACATTTCAAGGCGCAGCCTAATTATCAGTCTATAACAACAAATCTAAAAACGTTGACCCTCATTACGTAAATCCGACTGCGAAGTATTCGAAATGGTTCCTGATAATTTATATTTTGTGATATTACCAGAAACTGTATTTTAACATGTCTTTAGGTGTAAATCCGCCTCAGTGCTTTTAACTACGAGACGTATCCGCTGTAAATTGATACGTGAAAACCTTCGCAATACGTATATTCACTTACGAAATTTGTCATTAATAACCTATCCCAGTTCAAAGATAACAGCGAAGTGCATAGCTACAAAACTAGAAGAAAGGATGATATTCACTATTCTGGATTAAATCTCACTTTGGCACAAAAAGGGGTGAATTATGCTGCCACAAAAATCTTTGGTTATTTGCCAAATGGTATTAAAAGTCTGACAGATAGCCAACCAAATTTTAAAAGCAAATTAAAAGAATTTTTGAATGACATCTGCTTCTACTCAATAGATGACTTCTTAGATATGAAGTAGTAACTGTAAAAAAAATTAAAAAATAAAAAAATTAATTAATTAATTATTTTGTGTAAAGAAAACTTACGTTAAAGTGACACGTTCCACGTCATTACGAATGTCGTATTCATGATATATGGAACGGCGGTTAATGTATGTATGTATGTATTTAAAATGAAAGTATGTTGTGTGATTGTCAGAGGACGGACACAAACTTGGATTCCTGTTGCGGAGCCGACTATGGCCGTGGTGCGTCAGACCTCCGCCGTAATTATGTAAGGGCGTCCCAAATTAGGGCCTCTCGCCGTGGCCGGCCCTCTGCATTACGTCACAGGCCGCCACACGCGACCACCTGCGCAAGAGGTTCGGGCCGCCTCTTCATCACTCGCGTGGCCGGCTCTTCCTGTGATGGACAACCCTGGTGAGCGGGGGACTCGATGGACAGCAGCAGTGACTGACTTCTGTGGCTAACAACCAGGGCCCTGGCTTTTAATGAACTGGACCTTAGCCCTTTATGTTTTTGGAATAGCCCTTCCCTAGTTTAAACAGTTTTAACCTCACAGCTGCAAAATACTAACACGAATTCTTTACAGACGAATGGAAAAACTAGTAGAAGCCGACCTGGGGGAAGATCAGTTTGGATTCCGTAGAAATATCGGAACACGTGAGGCAATACTGACCTTACGACTTATCTTAGAAGAAAGATTAAGGAAAGGCAAACCTACGTTTCTAGCATTTGTAGACTTAGAGAAAGCTTTTGACAATGTTGACTGGAATACTCTCTTTCAAATTCTAAAGGTGGCAGGGGTAAAATACAGGGAGCGAAAGGCTATTTACAATTTGTACAGAAACCAGATGGCAGTTATAAGAGTCGAGGGGCATGAAAGGGAAGCAGTGGTTGGGAAGGGAGTAAGACAGGGTTGTAGCCTCTCCCCGATGTTATTCAATCTGTATATTGAGCAAGCAGTAAAGGAAACAAAAGAAAAATTCGGAGTAGGTATTAAAATCCATGGAGAAGAAATAAAAACTTTGAGGTTCGCCGATGACACTGTAATTCTGTCAGAGACAGCAAAGGACTTGGAAGAGCAGTTGAACGGAATGGACAGTGTCTTGAAAGGAGGGTATAAGATGAACATCAACAAAAGCAAAACGAGGATAATGGAATGTAGTCGAATTAAGTCGGGTGATGTTGAAGGTATTAGATTAGGAAATGAGACACTTAAAGTAGTAAAGGAGTTTTGCTATTTGGGGAGCAAAATAACTGATGATGGTCGAAGTAGAGAGGATATAAAATGTAGACTGGCAATGGCAAGGAAAGCGTTTCTGAAGAAGAGAAATTTGTTAACATCGAGTATAGATTTAAGTGTCAGGAAGTCTTTTCTGAAAGTATTTGTATGGAGTGTAGCCATGTATGGAAGTGAAACATGGACGATAAATAGTTTGGACAAGAAGAGAATAGAAGCTTTCGAAATGTGGTGCTACAGAAGAATGCTGAAGATTAGATGGGTAGATCACATAACTAATGAGGAGGTACTGAATAGGATTGGGGAGAAGAGGAGTTTGTGGCACAACTTGACCAGAAGAAGGGATCGGTTGGTAGGACATGTTCTGAGGCATCAAGGGATCACCAATTTAGTATTGGAGGGCAGCGTGGAGGGTAAAAATCGTAGGGGGAGACCAAGAGATGCATACACTAAGCAGATTCAGAAGGATGTAAGTTGCAGTAGGTACTGGGAGATGAAGAAGCTTGCACAGGATAGAGTAGCATGGAGAGCTGCATCAAACCAGTCTCAGGACTGAAGACCACAACAACAACAACAACGGAGTCTTTTAATGAACAAAATAATGAACACTAATATTAACATAGAAAGAGCTATTATAATTATGGCACAGTTATTCTAGACTTTTGCGGAAAATAAACCATTAACTATTCCTCGTATGGCCACTCGAAAAAATTCATAAACAATTAAGATATTTACCCGAGCTGCATTCTCTTTGTGTAACATTTTAGTGAAAAGTCTTTTACGCATTAATAAACATTGCTGGACTCAACGGTTAAGTTGTGTGCAGCGAAGTTGTGTACAGAAGTTTCCAGATCTGTCACACTCGTTTAAATTTGAAACAATACGCATCTAATGTCTGAGAAACTTCAGTTTTAACTTCAGGGATTTTCACTTTGAAACTGAGCTCTCATCTTTTCCTTCACCGTTAACTAACAGACTTTCAGCAAGTGGTGCTATAAATTTAGAAAACTATATAGTTAGAAAGTTAGTTAGAATTTTCATGAAATCTGGTGAATAAGCATAGGGCCTCATTAGTCACTTGCGTTTCAATAATTTGTCACCATTTGTTGGAACTGGAACCTCTTTCTCCGTACACTTGTCAACTCACCACGTCGGCCACTTGATGAACTGTCTCGACCATAAATCATATAGTTAAATCATTTAGCCTTATGGGGGAAAAGACCATCGCTGCTAATATTGATGACGCGTAAAGGAAAACTCGCCGAATGTAGCCGCTTTGATGTATTAGGTGCCGTTTTCACGGCAGCAAAGCTCCGTACAAATACGGTGATAGCTTTTGCAAATGGGATCGTTTTCAAATCCCCTCCCAGCACAAACGGGATAGCTGTCAGTGCGACCTTTTTTAATCTCGCCATAACTAAAGCGATTACTGGTACAACTGCAGAAGTGTCAAATTGTCATATTTCTGCTTTTTCAATTATTGACACAGTCCATTATCCTCTTTGTCTCTTGCTGCGTTCAACAGCCTCAGTAATCATCATCGTGACCTAAATAGCGCGATTAACTGCTTTGTTTCCGACCAGTCTTGCAGTTCATCTGCGAAATACTACGTCATTACCATTTTAACTGAAGCAGATATTATCTTCCCTGCGAGGATCAACGGTGAGTTTCGCAGAAAATTTTATTCCGTGGTTAGTATCTTCATGACAATGTCTACGTGATTATGAACTTTATAGCCAACTTTTTGTCCTGAAATATATTGAAACATTAACAGACTAGGAAAAAATATTTTATTAGATATCCAAACAGAGAAAAAAGTAGACGTATTGATTTCTTCTCAAGTATGATATAGTCTCCTAAAGGGAAACAGTCTTTATGCGGAAAATATTCGTAGTGGCGTTCACAAAGATTTATGTTTCTGATAACGTGGAGTAACATCACAAATGTGCAGCCTAGGACCATGCTCACGGATTATTTTCCTGTTATCTTTTTGATTCTTTGACCTACACCAATGAATAATCTAAGCAGATATTTACGTTCTTTGGCCCCACCAATAGTTTTTCCTCTCTGTTAACCTTTTAGAGTGTCAAGTTAAACAGTCCCCGATGCTTCGGAACGTACACCAGTAGCCTGAAAATTTCCGGGCGGGAAGGAGCGCCTGGTCCCCGGCACGAATCCGCCCGGCGGATTTTTGTCGAGGTCCGGTGAGCCGGCCAGTCTGTGGATGGTTTTTAGGCGGTTTTCCATCTGCCTCGGCGAATGCGGGCTGGTTCCCCTTATTCCGCCTCAGTTACTCTATGTCGGCGATTGCTGCGCAAACAAGTTCTCCACGTACGCGTACACCAACATTACTCTACCACGCTAACATAGGGGTTACACTCGTGGGGTGTGAGACGTTCCGTGGGAAAGGGGGGTCCACCAGGGGCCGAACCGCACAGCAACCCTGGGTTCGGTGTGGGGCGGCGGGAGGGGTGAAGTGGACTGCGGTAGTCGTTGTGGGGTTGTGGACCACTGCGGCTGCGGCGGGGACGAAGACTCTCCGTCGTTTCTGGGTCCCCGGTTAACGTACAATACAATACAGTCTGAAAATGCTCTTGGTAAGAGATTTCTGTATGCTTCCTTCGTCAAATCCTGCTCTCCCAGATACATCTATATTTCAAAACTTACTTTTATTGAAATTTTTTATGATTACCCCCACAATTCTCTCACTTTCTTCGTTTATGACTTTCTAGTTACCGTACACTGCCATGCCCCAAAGACTGCTTTTCCGATACGTTTCCCTTAATTTATGTGCACTACTATGCGAGCATAGCAGCGAGCGAAACCTGCGAAAAATTGGGAAAGGCAATCAAAGTTCAACAGGAAGTAGTAAAAAGTTTGTGGTTCTCCAATGACTCTTCAGTTCTGTCAGAGATGGCAATGGACTTGAAAGAACGGTTGAAGGAAATTGGCAATGTCTCTAAAAGAGGTTATAAGATCATTAGCAACTAAATTAAAGCAAGGGTGATGAATGTAGGTGAATTAAATCATGCGATGCTGAGGGAATTGGATTAGGAAATGTGACATTAAAAGTAGCCGATGAGTTTCGCTATTTGGGTAGCAAAGTAACTGAGGATGACCGAGGCAGCAAGGGAAAGTTTTTGAAAAAGAGGGTTTGGTGAAGATCTAATACGTATTCAAATATTAGGAAATCTTAACTGATGATGTTCGTCTGGTGTGTAGCCTTGTACGTAAGCGAGACATGGACGATAAGCAGCTCAGACAAGAAGAGGTTAGAAACTTTTGAAATATGATGCTGAAGAAGAACCGTTGAAATCGAATAACTAATGAAGAGGTCCTAACTGGGGAAAAAATAAATTTGTGACACATTTTAAGGAAAGGTTTACCATCTTTTTGTTCAAAAAATCGATTTTTTTAATTGCATTTTTGGATTCATAAAAGTATTTAGAATCCACCCCTGGAACGGTTTTTCCGAATACGAAACGGAAATGTTTGTTATTCGCGGTTGAACAAAAAATGCACCTGCCTCAAATCGACGTTTTTCACGCATCAGTTTTTTTTTTCTTTCGGAGGCCGAGTTATTGTACCGGTGGTTGGGAGGAAACATAAAATTCAAATGAAAGTTTGAACGCGTGTGTTTGGAAGTTAGCCCCCATGCATTTGCATTCTGGTGCGAAGACTATGGAGACTGCGACTTCCCTAGCACTGAGCAGCTTCAACGAAGGGTATTAAGCAATTCTGAAGACCATGACAACGGTGGGCGTCACCCTGGGACTATTCGACGCAGTTCGCCAAGCATTCGGACCACCACCGGATTCAAGCGGCCGAAAACCGCTTGTCACCGGGCGTACGAGCGGCTCTGGAGCAGCGCAGGATGGCCCAGATCGAGCATAACGCTCTCTGTGAGGAAGAGGAAGGATCAGTTTCTGGACCCGGAATAGCAGATTGAACGTACGTTGCATAATATTGCATTTATATGTAGTCAAAACTTCAACAAAACTTCAAACCCGTTTTTCTCGATATGACCTTTTTTTTTTTTTGTCACGCGTTATGGTAACTTCAAATCTACTGAACCTATTGGCATGGTTATTTGTTTCCGACGGAGCTAACAAAATTGTCTAGGAGTTTTACAACTTTTATTTCGATCCATCAACTATAAATATTTTTACTTGGCCGACGAATTCGAAAAATCGATGAGAAAAAACCCTGTTTTGTTTCAAGTGGCCGCCATTTTGTGTCCTATGGTAGAAATGACTTAAACGAGGTACAACTCCTAAAGAATCTTATACACCTCGCTAACGTCAACTCAACTTTGATTTCAGACGAGCCGGCTGACCTGTGACATACCGCGCGTGGAGGTCTACAGCGAAATTTTGTTTCCTTCCGAAGGCACTTCCGCCTTTGTTCTTGGACATTTCCGCTCGAAAAACTTCCAGTTTGTAGAGGAAATATCAGTAAACATTATGATCAAATTTAACATTGATATCTATAACACAGCCCGAGCAAAAAAATTCTCAAAGAACATGGTTTTTTCGTTTCAAAGATAGTAAAACTCCCCTTAACTAAATGAAGCGATCGGTTGGCAGGACACATTCATGGGCGTCAAGGAATCGTCAGTTATGGACGGAAGTGTGGTGAGGAAAAATTGTCGAGGGAGACAAAAACTTGGCTACAACAGGTAGATTTAAATAGTTGTAGCTTGCAGCACCTATGCAGCGATGAAGAGCCTTGCGCAGAACACTCAAGCGTGAAGGGCTGCATGATATGTCTTTCGACCGAAGACCACAACAACAGCAATACATCTTAGCATACAGCCCATTCACAGAAAAAGTAAGTCTTAGGTGGCGTTAGTCTGCGTCTCATTTCTCTCTTGCCCATATGATAGGCTAGACATGATGAGGAAGGTACCGGGATTCGTCAGACCATGCAACGCTCTGCCCCTGTGCCAACGTCCAGTGCTGATATTCACGTGCCCATGTCAAACGTAGATGCCGATATCATGGTGTTGACATTGGCACACGCATCAGTCGTCGGTTGCGAAGGCCAATCGTTAGGAGTGTACGATGCACTGTGTTTTCAGACACACTTGTACTCTGCCTAGCATTAAGGTTTGATGTTAGTTCCGCCACAGTTTTCCATCTGTCCTGTTTTACCAGTCTTTTCAGTCTTCGACGTCCGACATCTGTAATGAGGGGTGGTCGCTCATCCCCACAACGTCTGGACGTGGTCTCACCTCGGTTTCGACATGTGTTGAAGACACTCAGTACAGCACACCTCGAACACCGGACAAGTCGTGCGGTTTCCGAACTGCTCGTGCAAGCCTCCGGGCCATCACAATCTGTCCTCGTTCAAACTCAGGTAGAGCAAGTGCCTTCCCCATTCTACACAAGGAGAGCAAGCTCGCTGATACTACATGCACCGTGCGTGTGTCTGACCAGTAGCCATTTTTTGCCAGGTTCAAATGGTTCAAATGGCTCTGAGCACTATGGGACTTAACTTCTGAGGTTATCAGTCCCCTAGAACTTAGAACTACTTAAACCTAACTAACCTAAGGACATCACACACATCCATGCCCGAGGTAGGATTCGAACCTGCGACCGTAGCGGTCGTGTGGTTCCAGACTGTAGCGCCTAGAACCGCTCGGCCACTCCGGCCGGCCTTTGCCAGGTGACGCTGCTATCGCCTTGATGTATTTGTACCGATACTACGTCGGTGGTCACAATTTTCTGGGTGATTAGCGTAAACAACGAACACCTAATTCAAGGAAGAATACCAGTTCTTTGGAAGACAACGAAGGATATCAAACTGATAAAAGGGAGAAATAAGGATCCGGTAACAAAGAAGTTGTTCAAGTCCTGCCGACGAAACGCTATGTAAACGCTCTTAGGTAAACTTATGAGTAGGGAATTGGGAACATACGCGATTATTTCAGACAGACTCAGAGAAATATAGATTTGGTTGTGGGGAAAATAACAGAAGATGCTGAAAAGCTGCGCTAGGAGGTCGTCAGCGTCTTAAAAGAAAAATACGTCGTGGAAGTTCTTGGTTTGGCATATTCCAACTTACGATACCCCGCCTTACTCGTCTGACTAAGGGATATCAGAGTTCCTAGACTCCTCTAGGAGTTTACTGCTGTGACAGAAGAGCCAAACTGATTTGTCGCAGCAAAATTTTATGAAAAAACCAGTCAAAGTATGTCCACAAAACTCTGCTTGTAGTTCTTTCTTTTAGGACTTTGCTCTGAAGTAACTGCTTGAAAAACTCGATGCCACGAGGAAAGTAAGGGGGTGTATTGCTCACGTAGACGGCCTAGTATAGGCAATTTGACACGCAAAGTAGAAGACAAGTAAAACTTCATCGAAAAACGCTGCAAGAATGGTGTAGAGAAAATAAACTACAGATGTCCACACCTTAGTCCGACCGCCTAAAGGCTTAAAGAGAAGCTCCCAAGAAGCCATATTCCTACAATAGTAAAGAGTACCTAAAAAGATAAGAGCTATCAGATATCAGGAGTTGCTCTCAGACGAGTGACAAAAATTTTCCCCCTGATCAAACAATTTTGAAAATAGGAGTGCTTTCCGTGAGGAACGAATCAGCGGATATTCATAGAATAAAATACATTATGACTCCAGTTACAAACAACGAGACTATTTCACGAAGCTATTCTGGCAGCTATCGCATGTTAGGAATCAGCGTGTGGGTTAATAAGGCGCAACTGGTGAAACTATCAGGTCTCTTTATGTGTGGGGCGATGCCTGGTTCTTCGGTGTACGTGAGCGCACAGGACTACGCTGAATGGAACCCTCCTAGCAATTAATGGAATCTGACCAACAGACTAACAAATTCGGGAAGAGAGTGCAGAGTACTGAGTGAAGAAGGCAGGTGGCCAGAGGGGGTAGGGGGGGGGGTTGAATTGTTTGGGGGAGGAGACCAGATGGCGAGGTCATCGGTCTCATCGGATTAAGGAAGGTGGGGAAGGAAGTCGACCGTGCCTTTTCAAAGGAACCGTCCCGGCATTTGCCTGGAGCGATTTAGGGTTAAAATGGTTCAAATGGCTCGGAGGACTATGGGACTTAACTTCTAAGGGCGATTTAGGGAAATCACGGGAAACCTAAAACAGGATGGCCTGACGAGGAATTGAACCGTCGTCCTCCCGAATGCGGGTCCAGTGTGCTAGCCACTGCGCCACATCGCTCGGTGGAGGGGGAAGGAAATCGTAGTGTAACTGTGTAACAAATAATTTTTTTTAAATAAAATGACCAGTAATAAGGAAACAAGAAATGAAAACATGACTTCTGCATAAATGGCAGCTCTTCTGGAGAAAGAAACAGCGTGAATGACTTAATTTAACACACATAGGAGTACACGGGGTATGATAAGTCAAGAATTAGAGAGTAGCTACAGCCAGTCTAGGAAAGACAAACGATGATGACAACAAACAGTAGCTATTGGAGTAGTGCCAGAGAGTCGCTCTGACCAAACCAGCAATTGGTTCAAATTTTCAAATGTGTGTAAACTCCTAAGGGACCAAACTGCTGAGATCATCGGTCCCTAGACTTACACACTACTTAAACTAACTTTTGCTGAGAAGAACACACACAGCCATGCCCGAGGGAGGACTCAATCCTCCGACGGGAGAGGCCACGCAATCAGCGAGCAATTTGTGCTAGGTGTGATATCAGTCGAAGGAAGTTCAAGCATTGCCCTATGCGCACCTTTTTATGTTTGGACATAACTGTAGTAAACAAAAGATATTAGAGGCGACATATCTGCTCCCTCTAAGTTGCGATAGCGTAAATCACAAAAATCTTTCAAATAGTATCGGCAAGTACTTGTCGGGAAACATAGCCCGTAAGTCGGAATGGCGACGCAGAGTAGAAATCACGAACCACGGAGAGCAGCGGAGGGCGACACCTGCTGTGACAGCCGACAATATCCGGCTTCGCGCACGTTGCTGGCGAGTTACTGTAGCTCTGCAGCGGCGCGTTGGGACCGCCAACACACTGCGTCACATCTGTTCTGTTTCATTTTCTTTTACTGCGAAACCATAAATATTTTTTACACTGAGTCGAGAAACGTTTATGCTTCAAACTACTGAATTCTTACGTATCCTCTTTCATGACTAGATTAATTAATTAGTGTGTTACTTCAGGTACACCATTATATTGTTGAAAGACATACATTAAAATAAAACAATAAATATAAAAAATGACTCAAAAATATCTCATGAAGTGCTGGCAAATCAGGAGACTCTACTGGTATACTAGTGGCCTCTTGAGAAAGTAGAAATTTCTAGCCTAATGAAGGGCATAGTTTATCAACCGCAATTTTGTAATCTATACTGGTATACCAGTCACCTCTTGAGAAGTTAGAAAATTCTAGCTTATTGAAGATAAACTGCAAATCCTTGTCTGCAAGCAGATCTCACTGTGCAAAGAACACAACACGAAGATCTCTACTAATAAAACAAAACTAATGGCTTTAGAGGTGTCGAACATATATAAGATCAAAAATTGTCATTTATGACCAATTTATACAAAAAAAAAGAAAAGTTTTGTCTATATTTGAAACAAATAAGTTATCTAGAAGATCAAGATGTAGACAAAGAACTAGCAAAATTCCAACGTCTGTCTGACTTTATAAACAGAATTTTTTTAAAAAAACGTCAGCAACTAATATTAAATTAAATTAAACATAATGTAGTGAGAACTGGACACTTAGCTGATGACAGAAAAATAAGATTCAACCATCTGAAATGAGTATAATAAGATGGTATCTGTACTTTCGGACATGCAGCTCGTTAGAATGAAATTACAATGAAATGAACACCCTTAGCTGCTTACAGGCGTTGAAATACGTCAACGGGGACAGATGAAAATGAGTGCCCCAACCTGGCCTCGAACCCGGGATCTCCTGCTTACATGACAGACGCTCTACCCATCTGAGCCACCGAGGACACATAGGAGAGCGCGAAACCCACATTCTCAACGTATTGTCCCGCACTACACTCGTGCCCCCGTCCATTATACTCATTACTCGTGGCGCGTTGCCGACTCCCGTAAGAGTTCGGGCACTGTTTGTGCATTCGCACAGAAGAAGAGGATGGTCAAGTGGTCGGTGAGCCTTAACTATATATATACTAAGATGGTATCTGTTCTTTCGGACACTTGACCATCTTCTTCTGTGCGGATGCAGAAACAGTGCCCGAATTGTTACGGGAATCGGCAACGCGCCGCGAGTAATGAATATAATGGGCGGGGGCACTACGAATGTAGTGCGGGACAATACGTTGAGAATGTGGGTTTCGCGGGAGGCGTGCCAGAGATAAATTCTTGCAGTCGCGCTATCCTCTGTGTCCTCGGTGGCTCAGATGGGTAGAGCGTCTGCCATGTAAGCAGGAGATCACGGGTTCGAGTCCCGGTTGGGGCACGCATTTTTATCTGTCCCCGTTGACGTATGTCAACGCCTGTAAGCAGCTAAGGGTGTTCATTTCATTGTAATCTGAAATGAGATTTCTAAGAGCTGTGGAAAGATATAAAAATTAAGTAAAATTAGAAGTGTATAAGAAATAATTGAAATAAGAGTGCCACAACAGGCAGCAGAAATATGCACTACACGTGCAAATAAGTAGTGTAGGAGGCTCAAAAAGAGATGCCATTAATAAGCCTGGTCCACGAAGAGTGTACAGGCGTCACGTCTGATCCCTGAAAGCGACGACGACGACTATGATGATGATGATTCCGCACAATCCAAATTAGACATTCTTTATTCTGTTAGCATTTAACTCGAACGACCAGTACTTTTTCCAATATTTTATCTAAAAGTACAGAATAATTTCTTTTATCCCCATGCAGATTCCTGACTTCATACAGACAGTCCTCAAAATTTGTCATTGTGATGTTTTTGTAGCTGTGAAGATATTGGACGACTCAAAAAGAAAAACGTAGGGCGCATGCAGTAGATACTGGTAGGTAGAGGAACTGCTTACGAATCAGTTCCGTACTGTATACTACCCAAAGTTTTTCGCTTTAAATCTGGAAAGTTTTTCCGTAGCTACTAAAAATTCACGTCACTCGTTTTCAAGACTGTACGTATAGGTTCAGGAATCTGTGTATGAGCCAGAAGAAATCATTTTATACCTTTTGGCCCAATTGAAAACGTGATGTACTGAAAATTGTTAATCCTTTTAGTCTTTTCAACCTATTTTCAACATTTCGATCAGATTACGACAGAGGCAGGTGGTAAAGTCAGGTTTATTTCCGTTTCTCTTTACGTGATCAACCGATATTTGCTTCTTCCTACGGGTATCTTGGTAAAAGACCGAGAAGGTAAAATGCAGTGAGCTTCGACCTCACAAGGAGGCTTACGATCAATCTCCTTCCCACGAACCATTGGCGACTGGAACGGGAAAAGGGGAAAATGATAGTGGTACAAAATGTACCCTCCGCAACACACTATACAAGAAGGAGAATTAATATTCCATTTTCAACAAGTTCTGAGCTATGTTGAAAGTTTCAAGTTTGTAGCTCATTGGAAAGTTAGTTCAAAATCAATTGCAAAATTTGTACCGAACTGACAAACAAGAAAGCGAGTTAATAAAAGCGTAGTAGCAATCGTATCTTTGCCTTCTTCCTCTTTTATTACTACAGCTTCTGTTGTTTTCCAGAATTTAGGAAACTGTCTATAGTTTACCCTAAATTTAGGGCACTTCCTAATCAGGATCTGCTCCACATGTAACTTCTCAGAAATTTCTTTCTGAAATTATTGTGTACCAGAAGACTTTTTTTGGCTGGGAACGTTCTTTCTGTCTGTGCACGTATGCTTCTTATGTTCTCCGTACTTTGTCCGCTATGTGTTATTTTGATTTCAGGACGGCAGAATTCATATACTTCATCTACTACTTAATCTTCAAATTATCGACTGTATAATTTCTCTTAATTCCTTAATTCCATCGTCTTTCTTTGATTCGCTGTCAGTGAATACTCTGTCCTCTGTAGATAGTATGTTCTATAAACCTTCCTCAATTTCGTTGGGGATATTAATGTCACGAGCAAATTTTATTGTTGATATCATTTCACCCGGAAGTTTTCTTTCGGCGTTTCTTCGGTAAAGATGAACACTGGAGGAGAACGAATGTATCACTCCATCAAGTCCTTTTAACCCGAAAACTTCTCTCTTAGTCTACCATTCTTGTGGTTCACTCTTAAATCTTGTTCACAAATTATATTAATCGTCTTTCCCTTTAGCGTGAATATATCCCTGAACTTTTCAAGCATTCTGCACCCCTTTAAATTTTCTAGATCGACTGTTTCATTAAAGTGGCTTTATTTTTCTTATGTATTGCTTCCACCCCACTGTCAAGCGCTGCGTCAGATGCTCTGCAGACGAATAAATATTTAAAAGTTTGACATTGTTCTTCAAATTCTAGAGTTCGGAATCTCGATGTACTATTCTGAGTTGTTTCCTGCCCGTGAAAATAAGAGTTTCCATTGTTTAGGCATTTCAATAGCCATCAATACCTCTGTGAGGAGAAGCGTTCCTACAATAGGTCAGATGCGTGCTAAACAATTCTTTGTTCGAGAAAACCTGTAGCCAATTCATCGCGCATACCGTCGTAGATGGAGCATCTCACACCACCTGAGCCCTCCCTTTCCTCTTTTACCGGCATCCGTTAGTAGCCGTTCACGCCTTGCGGAAAAGCAGATGGCAAGTCTTCGTTCTGTGAACCGTCCTTATTCAATGGTGCATAATCAGCAGCTCCCTGATATGGTGGATGTAATCATGCTTATTAGAGTTTTGTAATTCTAACAGTTTTAAAGCTGAGATTAATAAAAGATTAGGAAAATTTCACGAATAACTATACAATATTTGATAAAACAATAATTTTTACAAATTTATTATTACAGCAAAGAATTATAACCAAATTTTCAGTATTTATTACTTCGCTTTCCTTATATGCATTCAGGTTTCACATACAGTTAATAGTTACCAGTTAATTGCTAATTAATTCAAAACTCACTGAGAAAACGCTCTATACTGATCGGAATAAATCACATGTGCAAAACGAACAGGTCACAGAGTCTATGAGAACAGTTGTCACCGTGTGGTAAGGCAATATTTACTGCTCAGTGATTAATTTGCTTTTAATTGACTAAGTAATGAGGGTTGTTTATACGCTCCAGCTCAAATTTAGAGTTAGGTATCCCTGATTTTTGCTGATACTAGTTCAAAGATCTTCTCCTCCTCTTTTGAATGAAAATCCGTACATTTATGTAATACATACAGATAAAAAATTATAATAAATGACGATTTTCCATGACTTAAAAACTCTGAATACGACTAATGTGCTACGACATCAGACAGTCCCTCCCTCCTACTTATGACCAATAAGTGCTGCGACTCGGTTTCCCTCTCAGGTATGAAAACGTCAAGCTCCTCCTAACTCAATATGTAGCTCTTAACGGAACAAAATCGAAGATGTAAAGGTAATTTCAGGAGTATCCAAACATCACGTGAGTGGATCATTACTGTTTACAATATACAGAGTGTTAGGGATATAAGTGTAGATATTTTTATTAGTGACTGCGTACGGTATTCTGAACATTAGATCAGTAATTACTTCATTTTCTGACTAATAATTCTAGCTGTTAGGAGTAGCATGTTTTTAGGTTAGTTAGTACCTCCAAGTACATGTGGCAAGAGCATGCCATTAATGATTATTCAGGTCAGGTGTTGAAGTATGGACGCAAAACGGTTAGCCTATACTGAAAGTCATAGTCCACTTAGTGGGGCGGTTACGACCATGCAGAAAACATCCGGTTGTAAATTATGTGACGTGTTTTCTGGAAGACTGTTAGACGCAGAGAACAGAAAATTAAGACACTGAAGTGGCTACATATTAAGATAAACATGATCACAATGTACCCCTAACAAAAAAAATGGCTCTGAGCACTATGGGACTCAACTGCTGTGGTCATCAGTCCCCTAGAACTTAGAACTACTTAAACCTAACTAACCTAAGGACTTCACACACATCCATGCCCGAGGCAGCATTCGAACCTGCGACCGTAGTACCCCTAACACCTTGTATGTAAATGATCTAGTGGTAACGTCGGAAGCTTTATGAGGCTGTCTGCAGACGATGCCATTGTCTCTACCAAGGGAACCTCCCCATCGCACCCCCCTCAGATTTAGTTATAAGTTGACACAATGGATAGGCCTTGAAAAACTAAACACAGATCAATCGAGAGAATAGGAAGAAGTTGTGTGGAACTATGAAAAAATAAGCAAACTATACAAACTGAGTAGTCGATGCGCAAGATAGGCAACATCAAGGAGAATGTGAGCGCAGGAGCGCCGTGGTCCCGTGTTTAGCGTCAGCAGCTGCGGACCCGAGAGGTTCTTGGTTCAAGTCTTCCCTCGAGTGAAAAATTTACTTTTTTATTTTCAGACAATTATTATCTGTCCGTACGTCCGTCCGATGCGAGGTAACTGCGCCGTAGTATGGGGACGCTACACCTAAACATCGAAACACACGACGTCAGTCGACTACAGCGCACGGAAACCTAAATCGCGCAACGTAGAAGAATCTTTTTACTCATTCGCCAAGTGTACAAGTTAGGTGGGTCGACAACATGTTCCTGTCATGTGACGCACAGGCCGTCACCAGTGTCGTATAGAATATATCAGACGTGTTTTCCTGTGGAGGAATCGGTTGACCTATGACCTTGCGATCAAATGTTTTCGGTTCCCATTGGAGAGGCACGTCCTTTCGTCTACTAATCGCACGGTTTTGCGGTGCGGTCGCAAAGACAGACACTAATCTTACAGTGAGCAGAGACGTCAATGACCGAACGGACAGATCATAACTTTGCGAAAAAGAAGATAGTAAAATTTTCACTAGAGGGAAGACTTGAACCAGAGACCTCTCGATTCGTAGCTGCTCACGCTAACCTCGGGACCACGGCGCTCCTAACTTTACACTCCCCTAGATGTTGCCTATCTTGCACATGGACTACTCAGTTTGTATATTTTGATTATTTTTTTCATAGTTCCACCCAACTTCTTCCTGTTTTCTCGATTGATCTGTGTTCTGTTTTTCAAGGCGTATCCACTGTGCCAACTTATAATTAAATCTGAGGGGGGTGCGATGGGGAGGTTCCCTTGTAAGAAGGTAGCAACGCCCGAGGACTACAGCAAACTGCAGAAAGACCTGCAGAAAATCGATAGTTGGTGCAGGAACTGTCAGTTGACTCTGAAGGTAAATAAATGTCACATATTGTGCATACATATCAGAAAAGAATTCCACTACTGTACGACTAAACTATTGACGACAAATTGCTGGAAGCAGTATCTGCTGTAAAATATTTAGGAGTAACTGACCAGAGTAGAATGACCATATAAAACAAATGGTAGGAAAAGCAGATGCCAGACTGTGATTCGTAGGATGAAACTTATGGAACTGTAAGTCATCCAAGAAGAAAGTGGATTATAAGGCGCTTGTGCGGCCGATTATTGAGTATTGCTCAACAGTCTGTGACGCTTACCAGGTAGGTATTGATAGAAGTGACAGAGAAGAGCCAAGAGTGGTGCGTTTCGACACGGGGTCGTTTAGTCGGCGCAGAGCGTTACAGAGGTGTTCAAAAAACTTCAGTGGGAGACGCTACACGAGATAGGTTTGCTATTGAAATTTCGAGTATGTTCTGGGAAGAACCGGAGAACATACACTCCTGGAAATGGAAAAAAGAGCACATTGACACCGGTGTGTCAGACCCACCATACTTGCTCCGGACACTGCGAGAGGGCTGTACAAGCAATGATCACACGCACGACACAGCGGACACACCAGGAACCGCGGTGTTGGCCGTCGAATGGCGCTAGCTGCGCAGTATTTGTGCACCGCCGCCGTCAGTGTCAGCCAGTTTGCCGTGGCATACGGAGCTCCATCGCAGTCTTTAACACTGGTAGCATGCCGCGACAGCGTGGACGTGAACCGTATGTGCAGTTGACGGACTTTGAGCGAGGGCGTATAGTGGGCATGCGGGAGGCCGGGTGGACGTACCGCCGAATTGCTCAACACGTGGGGCGTGAGGTCTCCACAGTACATCGATGTTGTCGCCAGTGGTCGGCGGAAGGTGCACGTGCCCGTCGACCTGGGACCGGACCGCAGCGACGCACGGATGCACGCCAAGACCGTAGGATCCTACGCAGTGCCGTAGGGGACCGCACCGCCACTTCCCAGCAAATTAGGGACACTGTTGCACCTGGGGTATCGGCGAGGACCATTCGCAACCGTCTCCATGAAGCTGGGCTACGGTCCCGCACACCGTTAGGCCGTCTTCCGCTCACGCCCCAACATCGTGCAGCCCGCCTCCAGTGGTGTCGCGACAGGCGTGAATGGAGGGACGAATGGAGACGTGTCGTCTTCAGCGATGAGAGTCGCTTCTGCCTTGGTGCCAATGATGTTCGTATGCGTGTTTGGCGCCGTGCAGGTGAGCGCCACAATCAGGACTGCATACGACCGAGGCACACAGGGCCAACACCCGGCATCATGGTGTGGGGAGCGATCTCCTACACTGGCCGTACACCACAGGTGATCGTCGAGGGGACACTGAATAGTGCACGGTACATCCAAACCGTCATCGAACCCATCGTTCTACCATTCCTAGACCGGCAAGGGAACTTGCTGTTCCAACAGGACAATGCACGTCCGCATGTATCCCGTGCCACCCAACGTGCTCTAGAAGGTGTAAGTCAACTACCCTGGCCAGCAAGATCTCCGGATCTGTCCCCAATTGAGCATGTTTGGGATTGGATGAAGCGTCGTCTCACGCGGTCTGCACGTCCAGCACGAACGCTGGTCCAACTGAGGCGCCAGGTGGAAATGGCATGGCAAGCCGTTCCACAGGACTACATCCAGCATCTCTACGATCGTCTCCATGGGAGAATAGCAGCCTGCATTGCTGCGAAAGGTGGATATACACTGTACTAGTGCCGACATTGTGCATGCTCTGTTGCCTGTGTCTATGTGCCTGTGGTTCTGTCAGTGTGATCATGTGATGTATCTGACCCCAGGAATGTGTCAATAAAGTTTCCCCTTCCTGGGACAATGAATTCACGGTGTTCTTATTTCAATTTCCAGGAGTGTAGTATTTCCTATCACATACCTTTCGCGAAATGACCACAATGAGAAAATTCGAGAAATGGGAGCTAATACAGAGGTTTACCGACATTTTGTCTCTCCACAAGCCAATCGCGAATCAGTGGGAAAGAGGCGATTAGACAGTGATACCTGAAGTATCCTCCCCCACACACCGTCAGGTGACCTGCAGAGTGTAAATGTGAAGTTAAGTCTTCTCTTGGACGTAAACTTAGAAAAGCCTATCCCACGGCCAGTGCGATTGTCTCGATCGCACACAACTCATTTTTTTCCCTGTGGTTCAAATGGCTCTAAGCCCTATGGGACTTAACATCTGAGGTCATCAGTCCCCTAGCAGTCAGCACTACTTAAACCTAACTAACGTAAGGACATCACACACATCAATGCCCGAGACAGGATTCGAACCTGCGACCGTAGCAGCAGCGCGGTTCCGCACTGAAACACGTAGAACCGCTCGGCCACAGCGACCGGCTTTCCGTATGCGGTTACGTGAAGTTGCTGTAGTATGAGACCAAAGAGGAAATTGAAGAATAATGTGTAGGTAGTGTTGTTGTTGCCCGTCTCACTGAACAGAAAACCACAGGGATATCTGGGAGAGACGCGGTGGAAATTGATACGTCATTGTAACAAGTGTTGCGGCACTGGCGACCCTCACTTGGAATAACTGCTAAGAACGTAACCTGTTGCTGGAAGGCGTAGGTTGTTTTTGTCAATAAGAAAATGAGTACTCGTTTCCGACTCTTAGCTCCTTCAGATTGAAACTTTCACCCTGCAGCAGAGTGTGCGCTGATGTGAAACTTCCTGGTAGATGACAACTGTTTGTCGGATCGAAACTTGAACTGGGGATCTTTGTGTTTCGTGGGAAAGAGTTACCCTAGCACGACCCACTACCCCTCCTCACGGTTGTACTTCCACCATTATCTCGTCTCCTACCTTCCGTAGTTCACAGAAGCTCTCCTGCGACCCTTGCAAGCCTGGCACTCTGGAAGAAAGAATATTGCCAAGAAATGGCTTATCCACAGCCTGGGGGATGTTTCCAGAATGAAACTTCCACTGTGTGCACCGATACCAAACTTCCTGGCAGATTAAAACTGTGTGCCGCAAGAGAGCTTCTGTGAAGTTTGGGAGGTAGGAGACGAGGAACTGGCGGAAGTATAGCTCTGAGGAGGGGTCCTGAGTCGTGTTTGGGTAGCTCGGTCGGTGGAGCACTTGCCTGCGACAGGCAAAGGTCACGAGTTCTCCTCTCGCTCCGGCATACTGCTTTAATCTGCCAGGAAATTGCCCTTAACTCCTTATTTCAAAGTATTCTTTTTAGGGTCGTCTACCATCTATAAAATTTTCGCCGGCCGGGGTGGCCGAGCGGTTCTAGGCGCTACAGTCTGGAGCCGCGCGACCGCTACGGTCGCAGGTTCGAATCCTGCCTCGGGCATGGATGTATGTGACGTCCTTAGGTAAGTTAGGTTTAAGTAGTTCTACGTTCTAGGAGACTGCAGAACCATTTGAACATATTTTTTTTTTTTTGGAAAATTTTCGACCTTAAAAATTTCGGGTAGCCTATACTACAGTGGCTCCCAACCTTCCTCAGACCATGACTGATAGAATTCAATGACAAATTAGCTGTTGTCTGCCCCACCCCGACCCTCAGCATATCATCTTTAAAACCTCACTAAACTTTAGAATTGAAAATAATTTTCGTTTGAACGCTTTTACTTTTAAACTGATGAAAAATAATATTTAGTTTTTCTAGGTCGTTTGTTAAACAGCGAACTACACGAGTGACTCAGACATTTGGCACTTCTTATTTCTAACACATTTTTCTATAGAAGACTGAGCAACTGTCATTACACTGTGCGTGTTATCGGAAACATCTCAGAAGCGAAAGTTAACTACCCACGTTGAAGGTAGACACTTATTGCAAAACATATTTTCTCTGCACCACTCCTCACCCCAGCGACACTTGCTTTACACGTATCCTACACCCCCCCCCCCCCCCCACACACACACACTTAAAAATCAAAAAAACTTAAATGTGTGCACTATACTTAGGCCTCCCGTTCGTAAATCACTTGATTACTGGACCCTTTACTTTGGAAGTGACAGAAATTGGAAGACATCAAGCAGCGAATGCTTTGGGTCTGAGCACTGCCACCAGTAATAATATTAATAATAATAATACCAGTACTATTATTGCTACTACTGCTTCTAATAATAATAATAATAGTAAGAAGAAGAGGAAGAAGAAGAAGAAGTGCAGCAGTTACCAATGGCCGTTAGCAGAGTCCCACCCACTGGTCATGCGCTTCACGCCACGGCGCAGAGGCGAAGCGACTTCTTTGATTGGATGGTAATTTCTGGAAAAAGTCACATAATTCTCTCACGGCACACGACATAACTCCAGTGGAGTGTTCTTGCAGACTTCCAAATGCTTACAGAAAGGTGTATTTAGTCTTGTGCGATGGCTCTCTAGGGACGCGCGGTGTTTTAGATCAGACTACATAGGCAAACGCGACCTGTGCTGTGCAAAGCAAATTGTTGCCCTGGGCTCGCCGATTTCCACAAACCGCTGTCCCTTGGGAAGCTATTTCTCGTACACAGAGAACCCTGCTACACGCGACCAAGAGCAGAAGTGCACGCCTGGATTCGCTCGTCTCCGTTAAGACAACTACACTCTGTATTCCTGAGCTAACAAACCGCGTACTCTCCTCCAGCATAGCTAAGAAATAGGGTCTATAGACAATTGCAAACCAATCAAACATCGCGTAGTGGTATATCACTGAATATGGCTGTGTGTAGTGTGTAGAATATGTGACGACGATAGCGTTCATACTTTCATTTCAGAAACGGTAACTTGCACAACAATGCAATTTGAAAAAGGATGATTATTTGTAACTTATGTTTTACAGTGTTACGAAATAGTGAGAATACTAATGACCTTTTAAAACTTATTCAGTTTCGTTACCGAAATTCAATTGAACTCTTGTTGCCGGCCGCGGTGGTCTAGCGGTTCTAGGCGCTCAGCCCGGCACCGCGCGACTGCTACGGTCGCAGGTTCGAATCCTGCCTCGGGCATGGATGTGTGTGATGTCCTTAGGTTAGTTAGGTTTAAGTTCTAAGTTCTAGGGGACTGATGACCAAAGATATTAAGTCCCATAGTGCTCAGAGCCATTTGAACCATTTTTGAACTCTTGTTCTTACCCCTCAGAAAATAACATTTTACATCTTAGAGGGTAATTGCCTCTCTCCCTCCCCCCGGCCCACCCAGGTTTGGAGCCACTGCTAAGGTAGTAATTCGATGTTCTTAGATAGTCTGCTGCTCTATCATTCATGATCTAAATAATAAACACTGCACCAGTTACGCATTTTTTCATGGACAGCACGACGCGTTTCGAGCATTTATTCTTGTTAACAATTGCAACTCTTTTCATTGGTACTTTGTATGATGTCAGCGTGTGTGTTTTTCGGCCTCTCTTGCTCTCCACCCGTCTTTTTGTGGTTTTAATGTAATCGGAAAACGTAAATATTGCGATTTTTCTCTGCATGAATATCATAAAATAGTATTTTTTTGTCTGCCTATTTTCAGGTACTGTGCCTCAATCATTATGCAGATATCAACATCCATGTAAACTATCGCTGATACTCTTTGTTTTTGTGAAATAAAACTATGGAACAAAGATATTACGACACTATGGCTTTCCAAAGAGTTTGGATACAGCCAGACGTGTTGCATCTGCATCAACTTGTCAGTTATAACTTCTTCCCTAAGGCTGTTTAAATTAACTTTACGCTTTATATTCTATTTTATGCCATTTTGTCGCAAATATGGAATAAAATGTATCAAAGACTTAACATTTTTGTGAATTTACTATGGTTATACAGGAAACCTTTTGAAAAATTTAAGTGTTTCCTGTGTCACCGAGAATTTTCCTTCTTTCTTTTTCTGCTGTATAAAATAGTCTAAAATACAACATAAATCATAACACATAACTGGAATAGTAGTGTTAGAAGTTATAAATCAGAATTTGATGTAAATAACGTAATCGACGAAAAACGGAACACCTCTGCATATGTTCAAACTCTTCGGAAAAGTATACTGTCGTAATATCTCTGCGCCATATTTTGATTTCACATAACCAAACAGTGTGAGTGATGGTCCGAGTGTGTGTGTGTGTGTGTGAGGTTAGTAGAGAGACAAAAAATACTATTTCCTCACACTAACATTTAAAAAATCACAATTTTATTTTACGTTTGCAGTAATAGCTCAGACAGATGACTGTAGGGCAGGGGAGGAAGAACAACACACACGCAAACATCACGTGAATTACCAATATAAATATTTACACTGATAATGAGAATAAATTCTCGAAGCGCTTCGTGCTGTGCACGAAAAATACGTAACTGGTACAGTGTGAAATTATTTATACCTTGAAATAGTAATATTGACGGTACCAACAGCCAGAAAATGACGAAAAATTCAATTTGAGACTTTTTTATACTAAATTAGTTGAGACTTTTCTCTTTAAAATGACGTGTGTATTCTATATTTACCTTTAGTATTTTTTTTTTCTTTTTCTATAAATATGCTGACATAGGTCTGTCGAGACACGTATTCTGCGAAAACATATCATTCAGACTTTTCAGAAACTTTGCATCTCCTTAGAACATGACCCACAGCTGGGTAACAAGAAATTACAGGCACGGTTTTCGTTTCAGACGACGAATCTGAAGAATATGTTTGCTGTTGCTTGGAAACAGTGCTTAATTTCTAAAGTTTTAGGTGCAGGAACGCACCTCTTGAACCAACCAACCTTATTCCCTCACCCCTTGACAGCTATAAAAATCACAGTTTTCGATTTTTGAAAACTTGTGATAAAATTTATAATGAGAAATTATTGTCTACAAAATACTGCTCCCAAAAGATACTGTTTCATACAAGACGCATGAGACTGTGGAAATGCTCTGAGACTTCAAGAAGAGCGTAATAACTCCAATTCCAAAAAAGCATTTCCCGACTGGGGTGAAAATTACCGAACTGTCAGTTTAATAAGTCTTGACTGCGAAATACTAACGTGAATTGTCTACAGAAGGGTGGAAAACTGGTAGAAGACGACCACGGAGAAGATCAGTTTGGATTCCGTAGAAATGTTGGAACACGTCTGGCAATACTGATCCTACGACTTATATATAAGACAGGTTAAGGAAATGCAAACCTATGTTGTATAGCATTTGTAGACACAGAGAAATATTTTGAGAATGTTGATTTGAATGGTCTGTTTGAAATTTTGAAAGCTGCAGGAGTAAAGTACAGGGAGCAAAAGGCTATTTACAACTTGTATAGTGGCCAGATAGCAGTTACAAGAGTCGAAGGGTGTGAAAGGGAAGCAGTGGTTGAGATGGGAGTGAGACAGGTTTGCAGGCTATGTTTCTCAGTCTGTACATTGAGCAAGCAGTAAAGGAAAGAAAAAGATAAATTTGGAGTAGAAATTAAAATTCAGGGAGAAGAAATAAAAGCTTTTGGGTTGCAGATAACATTGCAATTCTGCCAAAGACAACAAATGACTTGAAAGAGCAGTTGAACGGAATGGATAGTGACTTGAGAGGAGGATTTAAGATGAACATAAAATATCAAAACAAGGATAATGGAATTTAGTCTAAGTCGGTTGATGTAGAGAGAATTAGATTAGGAAACGAGTCACTTAAAGTAGTAGATGAATTTTGGTATTTGGACAAAAGAATAACTGATGATGGCCGAATTAGAGAGGGTATAAAATGACAATGGCAAGAAATGAGTTTCTGAAGGAGATAAATTTATTAATTTAGAATATAGACCTAATTGTTATGAAGCCTTTTCTGAAGGAATTTGTCTGATGTGTAGCCATGTATGGAAGTGAAACATGGACGATAAATAGTCTAGACAAGAAGAGAGCAGAAAATTTTGAAATGTAGTGCTACAGAAGAATGTTGAGATATCAGGTAGACCATATAACTAACTGGGAGATACTGAATGAGAATTGGGGAGACCAGAAATTCGTGCCACAGCTTGATTTAAATGGATCCGTTTATAGGAGACATCAAGGGATTACCAATTTAGTATTGGAGGGAAGTGTGCGAGTTAAAAATCGAAGAGGAAGAGCAGGAGATGAATGCAGTAAACAGACTCAGACAGAGGTAGGTTGCAGCAGATATTCAGAGATGAAGGGGCTTGCATAGGGTAAAGTAAGATATGGAGCTGGTTTCACAGAACGCCGATGTGCGGTAACGTGGGCATTCCGCTTAACGCTTTCGACGAAGATTATGCCCCGATTAAAATTACTTTGTAATTGACAGAACGCAGTGGCAGGGAGCAATTTTGTCAGAGTGCAGCCAGCCACGCTTCACAAGACGCTGTACGTACTTACAGATCAGGCAAAGCAGCAACGACGTAGCGCTCGAGAAGAAACTGCGACTGGATGGCGGCTGGCCCACACCACACAGCCCGCTGAGAAGTCAGCCACAAAGGAATTTAAACCAGAGTACAGCAGAAGTCTCTTTATTACTGGTTTTATTTGTTTATAACCAACAGTATTATCTCTTCTGATTACTTCCTGCTTCACGTTTTTCACTCTCAGTTCAATAAGTGTTATTGGTATATGAATAAAAGTATCGTTTCTAAATATTTTGCTGTTATGTTTCCTAACTTATTCATCTTTTATTTGCAAACATGTCAGTTATAACGGTAAAAGGATATAGTTTTAGATCGTCAGCTTCGAAAATGTGTCACATCTTGGGTTAAGAGATTTAATTGACAATATTACCGAGCATTGCCCGGCGAAAGGATTTACCGAGCTGAGGACTCATGGTGAGCAAATTAAAACACATCACAAACTTTAAAATTTATATTTATTGTCGCTAGGTACAGCTTTCAACGGATTTTTGGTAACTTTAATGTTTTGATAAAAGTCGTAGCATGTTGCAAACTTCAAATTACAACGAATGCAAAATTCTGCTTTTACCATATTGACCCTGTTTGTTTCTAGTATCAGTCCATAAATGATTCATGTGACTTAAGATTCTTTCCACATAGGCACTGCTGCATGGAACCGCCATTATTCTTATTTTTTATTTTAGGTGTTTCTTCTTCGTTTAAAAACGCCCACGTTTGTGGGAGTAAAAGCTCGTCTCTACAATTGTTCCAAAGTTTTTTTATTGTGTATGAATATCTTCATATAAACTAACTTTACTCATACCTCCTTCAGTACCCACCATCTTTGATGCTTGCAAATGTTTTTAATATGCAGGATTTACTGTTCCTACATCCAAGTAATTGAAAGTCTTAAAAGTAGAGTTTTTGTAGTCAAGCCACTTTTTAAAATAATCTTCGGCTCTTTGGTCGGCTACCTACGAGAACTTCATGCTTGATTTTACTTCGATCAACCTTATTTAGTTGTAATATTTATACCATTACAGTGTAATACACTAATACTAACCTACCAAACCAGTTGGAATCTTCCTTTCCATTATGTTTTATTAATTCACAAATAGGTTAGATACTCACAGTAAACAATGACACACTGAAGTCAAAACGTAACTGTATTGAGCTCGGAGATTCACCTGATTAATCGGTGCTCGGCGTAGATTGGCTGGTGCGGGCGGCAGCAGTCGGATGCAAAGAAGGAAGAGATGGACAACCATTAATCAAGGTCACGAATGCAGCAGCCTCCGGTGACCAACAGTGCACCAAATTTTAATTGACCTGAGTTTGCAAATTAATAAATAAATTAGTAGTATGATCAGGCTAAAAATATCGAACCACACGTACTTCGGTACCAAGTAGCTCGGTACAAATCGAACACCTGGCAACCCAGGTCACATCCGTAATCTTTTTAATAATACAAAAAGATTTACTTTGAAGGCAATCATAAGTCATGCTTACCTTTTAAGTAATCTATCTGTAACAAACATAAATAGTGAATGGATAAGCTTCAGCTCTCTGTAATTTACATCAAATAGGCAACTGCTTCTCCCCCCCCCCTCCCCTCCCTCCCCCCCCCCCCCTCTGGAAAGATTTCTGCGGACGCCTACGACCAAGTATCAACCAATTAAAAATTGAACGATGAATGAAGATGAAGATAATCCTAGCCCATTGTGGACACGTACATTTCCGACTTCCCTAATAGTTAGGAGAAAGAAAACCCATGATGTGATGCGGGAAACGGAATTAGATGCTTATTAAATGTCTTAAGTTACTTTTACATCCTACTCGTTGAATTATATTACAACTGAGTTTATTTATGTTCGAATTCGTTACCACAAATAAGGCACACATTTCAACGTCATTATAAGACGTCAAGTGGTGTCGAGACAGCGGCAAATTACTACTACTCTGCGGTTTAATACGTGTGCACTATTTTAAGTTTCTCGTGCCGACGTGTTGCAGTGAGCTCACAAAACTTCTCCTGGGAGGTGCTGAAATTAATCCCTGCTTTGAGAGTTTTGTTGTCAGTTCCGCGTAAACATGGTGCGGTTAAGCAGACACGTCTTTGAAAAGAAACCTCCAGGAAGATTGAAGTGTAAAAGAACAATGACGGTCCCTCGAGATAATGGAACAAAGCTACCCGCACTGAATAGGTTGAGAGTGAGGAGACATCAACTCCAACATAAAGTGCAACAGAAACACTTCATTTACATCAGCACGAGAAATTTGGTCCAAATCACATTGTTTACCCAATAGTATTTTTCTGTGAACAACCGGATACATTTTTTCAAAAAACCAGCAACGGAGAGATGTCTGGTAAACGGCTTTACAGGGTAAAATGTGCTTACGCGATCAAACAGTCCCCCGTCTTTGGTAGCTAATGTCCCTTTGGATTTAAGCGATGAAAATTTCAAGATCTGTGGACAGTAAGTTATTGTGATAAGCTCTGAAAAATACATGATCATTGCTGTGGCATTCACAATCAAAGACAGGTAAAGAAATATTGCAAGGCAACTCACAGAGAACGAAACTTACTAAGGGGAACTTACTTCATAGGTATATCTACTGATTCGTAAAATCCTTTCGTTACACTGATCTTCGTTGCAAAAGTGCTTTATTGCCAAATAAAGAAGATTTTCAGGTAAATTATTAGAGGAAAAGATATAAAATTTTTATATACAAATTTATACATTTATCATAACCTTTTCATAACAAGTAAAAACAAATTAGTACCAACAGAATTTGGTGAAAATGTTGTTTTAATTTTTCCAGATAACAAATTTTCTGATAAGTAAATACCAATGTACTGAAATATGTTTGACAAAAGACGACAAACATATCCACCACACAACAAAAACGGACATTTTTACAATATATATGATGTGGGAGAAAATGTTCCTTAATTTAATATGATGGCAGGTGCAGGAGTATCGGGTTCTCCTCGTTTATGCGCTAGGTACATGATAGAGATTGAATGGTGCACGCACGCACGCGCACACACACACACACACACAGCCGGCCGCGGTGGTCTAGCGGTTCTAGGCGCTCAGTCCGGACCCGCGCGACTGCTACGGTCGCAGGTTCGAATCCTGCCTGGGGCATGGATGTATGTGATGCCCTTAGGTTAGTTAGGTTTAACTAGTTCTAAGTTCTAGGGGACTAATGACCTCAAAAGTTGAGTCCCGTAGTGCTCAGAGCCACACACACACACACACATGCTGGATGACCTGGACACTTCAGTACATTGACTTATGTAATTTTCGTTTCAGTTTCATGGTAGAATTTTAAAGATGATCGATATTTGGTTTACACTTTACTCTCACTACGTACATACATACGTTACAGAGTACTTTCAGGACATTCCATCAAACAGGATACAATTGCAGAAACACATTCTTCCGTATTAATCACCTCTTCAATCATGAAACAACTTAAAGTTCAAGTGAATTGGCAACTCATTACGCAAACGAAATATTCAAATCCTACTTATATGGTCTCCTGTCTCCTTCTGACATACAAGTACTGTGGATGTACACAGCAGAAAAAATTGATTTCCGCCGTAAATGATACACTTTGATACTAAAGCAACGACTCAGTGACACAGATGCGGCACGCAGATGTTACGGCTATGCAAAACGGATCACAATCGACTAACCGCATACACCCCTACACCACTCATATTGAGTTGGACTGCGAAATGCTGCATATTGGCAGCTGAAACGGCAAAAACGATAACAGCTATCATCCGAAGTGCACTATGAGAGATAAAAACTGACAACAAGCAACAACTAACATTTGCATTGATTGGCCTATTTTTCAACTGGGTGACGGTGCGTTTTGGTACAGTTATAGTGCCGTTAAAACACCGCTTGATGGAAATAAGCGTTGAATTCCTCCTCAGAAGCGAACTCTGATCTCGTTTAAAGAATACGGTGCAGCTGATAAATTTATATTTTCATTTAGTATATCAGCCTAATACGATGTGATGAACGGATGGGAATGACGTTGCAGATTCCTGCACTTCACTGTCTGCATCTGTGACTTTAGTTCCATTTCTTTGTGGCTGTAGTACGAGGTCACATTTTTATTTTAAATGTAACTCTATTTCACTTCAGTAGTTAGATCCATTCCTTTCAAAATTGTTTTGTTTTCTGTGTGTTCACACTTCAGCTAAGTGCCGTGTTTTTGACACATAAATACGGCAGAAACAGTATATTTAACTAAATATATTCAGTATGATCCCTGTTCTAGCCACACTGTTGGTGCGTGGTCAACCTTGACATCACTTCTTCCGTTGGCATTGCATTACGGCAAATTATTACAGCTCATACCTGAAGACACCAGTGCGGTAATAAATTTTTTGTCAACACAAGAAGTAACAGAATGTTTACATTAAACGATAGTGGCATACAATGCGTATTTGAGTCTCTTTTCCGTTGGGCTGGGTACTACACTCCTGGAAATGGAAAAAAGAACACACTGACACCGGTGTGTCAGACCCACCATACTTGCTCCGGACACTGCGAGAGGGCTGTACAAGCAATGATCACACGCACGGCACAGCGGACACACCAGGAACCGCGGTGTTGGCCGTCGAATGGCGCTAGCTGCGCAGCATTTGTGCACCGCCGCCGTCAGTGTCAGCCAGTTTGCCGTGGCATACGGAGCTCCATCGCAGTCTTTAACACTGGTAGCATGCCGCGACAGCGTGGACGTGAACCGTATGTGCAGTTGACGGACTTTGAGCGAGGGCGTATAGTGGGCATGCGGGAGGCCGGGTGGACGTACCGCCGAATTGCTCAACACGTGGGGCGTGAGGTCTCCACAGTACATCGATGTTGTCGCCAGTGGTCGGCGGAAGGTGCACGTGCCCGTCGACCTGGGACCGGACCGCAGCGACGCACGGATGTACGCCAAGACCGTAGGATCGTACGCAGTGCCGTAGGGGACCGCACCGCCACTTCCCAGCAACTTAGGGACACTGTTGCTCCTGGGGTATCGGCGAGGACCATTCGCAACCGTCTCCATGAAGCTGGGCTACGGTCCCGCACACCGTTAGGCCGTCTTCCACTCACGCCCCAACATCGTGCAGCCCGCCTCCAGTGGTGTCGCGACAGGCGTGAATGGAGGGACGAATGGAGACGTGTCGTCTTCAGCGATGAGAGTCACTTCTGCCTTGGTGCCAATGATGGTCGTATGCGTGTTTGGCGCCGTGCAGGTGAGCGCCACAATCAGGAGTGTATGTACATCAACCAGCCACTAATGTTCGACAAACTTTTGGGCTTTGTTACTCGATAACGACACTAGATCCTCCACGTATACATGGTGAATCACCTAAAACTTACACCGCAAATATCGAGAGAGCTACTAATGTGCGATTTTCACAGAATGGATTGGTACTCACGGGCTCTTATTCTTACCCATTCAACAGACCGTAATAATACATAGAAAGTGTATTTTTGTGCAGTCGTACACTTTTTAAATGGAACAATGTCTATTGAAACTAACATAAATAAAAGCAGGTCATGTTACACTACTCGCCATTAAAATCGCTACACCACGAAGATGACGTGCTACAGACGCGAAATTTAACCGACAGGAAGAAGATGCTGTGATATGCAAATGATTAGCTTTTCAGAGCATTCACACAACGTGCTGACATGAGGAACGTTTCCAACCGATTTCTCATACACAAACAGCAGTTGACCGGCGTTGCCTGCTGAAACGTTGTTGTGATGCCTCGTGTAAGGAGGAGAAATGCGTACCATCACGTTTCCGACTTTGATAAAGGTCGGATTGTAGCCTATCGCCATTGCGGTTTATCGTATCGCGACATTGCTGCTCGCGTTGGTCGAGATCCAATGACTGTTAGCAGAATATGGAATCGGTGGGTTCAGGAGGGTAATACGGAACGCCGTGCTGGATCCCAACGGCCTCGTATCACTAGCAGTCGAGATGACAGGCATCTAATCCGCATGGCTGTAACGGATCGTGCAGCCACGTCTCGATCCCTCAGTCAACAGATGGGGACGTTTGCAAGACAACAACCATATGCACGAACAGTTCGACGACGTTTGCAGCAGCATGGAGTATCAGCTCGGAGACCTCGGCCGCGGTTACCCTTGACGCTGCATCACAGACAGGAGCGCCTGCGATGGTGTACTCAACGACGAACCTGGGTGCACGAATGGAAAACATCATTTTTTCGGATGAATCCAGGTTCTGTTTACAGCATCATGATGGTCGCATCCGTGTTCGGCGACATCGCGGTGAACGCACATTGGAAGCGTGTATTCTTCATCGCCATACTGGCGTATCACCCGGCGTGATGGTATGGGGTGCCATTGGTTACACGTCTCGGTCACCTCTTGTCCGCATTCACGGCACTTTGAACAGTAGATGCTACATTTCAGATGTATTACGACCCGTGGCTCTACCCTTCATTCGATCCCTGCGAAACCCTACATTTCAGCAGGACAATGCACGACCGCATGTTGCAGGTCCTGTACGGGCATTTCTGGATACAGAAAATGTTCGACTGCTGCCCTGGCCAGCACATTCTCTAGATCTCTCACCAATAGAAAACGTCTGGTCAATGGTGGCCGAGCAACTGGCTCGTCACAATACGCCAGTCACTACCCCTGATGAACTGTGGTATCGTGATGAAGCTGCATGGGCAGCTGTACCTGTACACGCCATCCAATCTCTGACTTTATGCCCAGGCGTATCAAGACCGTTATTACGACCAGAGGTGGTTGTTCTCGGTAGTGATTTCTCAGGATCTATGCACCCAAATTGCGTAAAAATGTAATCACATATGCTCTAGTATAATATATTTGTCCAATGAATACCCGTTTATCATCTGCATTTTTTCTTGGTGTAGCAATTTTAATGGCCAGTAGTGTAGAATCTCATTGGTGTTTGTTGCAGGATTCTAGCGCGAGTCCTTTCCGAGATATCGTATTTTGAAAAGTTCCCTCATCGACACTTGTACAATATCTGTCGTAGTACACACTGAAGTACAACACCAGTGCATATATCGGTTAGGTGGATTCTTACTAGTAACGAGACAACTAACCATGACAGGTTGTGTTCAACATGAACACGGGCAGCAGCAATACAGGCTTCCAGTCTGGCATGGAACGACTGCTGCACACGTCCAGCATTTCAGTGGAGATGTCGGAGCAGGCTGCAGTAATACGTCGTTGCATATCGTCGAGTGTAGTTGGTATGTCCTCGTAGGCAGCGTCTTTCCGCTTTCCCCACAGAGCAAAGTCTACAGGTGTCAAATGCGGGGGACGGGCTGGCCAAGGTACGAGTCCTCTGCGTCCAATCCAGCGATCTGGAAACTGATCGTCAAGACATGTTGCACAGTGGGCTGGACAGCAATGATGCTGGTACCACAGGTTCCGCCTGGTCTCCAGAGGAACATCTTCTGGTAGAGGATGCGATCCTTATGTTCGTTTGCTGTTCTGTATATGAAAAACAGCCCTATGAGCTGAAGGTTCACTATCCCACACCACACGCTTACAGTCCATGGGCTCTGACGCTCCACCTGACGAAGCCAATAAAATTTGTCAACAGACCAACAGTGCATGTTACAATGGTTTACTTGGCCATGGTTGGTGAATGTGGTTTCATCACTAAACAAGATACATGATACATCTGGATTATCCTGTCTTGATGCCCATGTACAGAAGTTAATACGATTCTCATAATCATTGGGTGTCTGTGTCGTCCTTAGCGTAAGTGGGTTTAAGTTAGATTAATTAATGTGTAAACTTAGGGGCCGATGACCTCAGTAGTTTGTTTCCATAAGACTTTACCACAAATCTCCAAATTTCCGGTGATCGCATATGGCTCGACGGCACAGGTGCAGTCTTAGGAGTATACATCTATAGGTTGGAAAAAACTTTCTGAGATTACTTTAAGATCTAGTTCTGTTGAATGATAATGATGTCAAATTCCACTTGAGAAACAACGTAATCAAGCGGCAGTCATTAGTAAATAATCAATTACCTGAGTCTTGCCTTCCAAATGTACTGCAAAATGCCTGAAACAATCAGGATATATAGAGGATCACCTTTGAAACTTTGAAATCCTGCTGAATTTTCTTTTATATTGTCTTCTCTATCGTGTATATTACGTGAAGAAATTTCGCTCGTTGTATGTGCATGATGTATAAGAGGTTAAATTTTAAGCATTTCTTTACAGACAATCGTTATTCTCTTAATAATGAATTATTATTTTCAATTAATAAAGTGCATGCATGTGAAACAGAAAGCTAAAAAACAAAAAGAAGAAAAATCATAAGTGTAAAACGTAAAATAACATTTTAAAACATAAAACAAATATAAGTAAATTAAAAAATGGAATAGTAACAAATGTTTAGATGTTTTAATCAGGTATGTTGAAAATACTGCGACAGCACATTTTGTACAACTTACTTTACAATAATGGTGTTTCAGAAACCACCTTTATTACACAGGGGTGTATGTGGCTTGAAAGCTTCTTTAATTTACGTCGTAACAAAAGTTTTCATTTTTCAGAATTAGTTAGTGGTGGTGGGGTACTTCGAAAAATTTCAGATTATTACGAAAGTTGATTATACAATTATCTAGAAAATTACTTACGTATCAACTACTATATAAAAATTTTTTTTTATATATCATAGTTTCGAAGACATTTCCTCTAAGCCTAAGATGCCAAATTACCTTTGGGGATGTTTTTTACATCTTAAAAATGAAATGGGCACAAACAAAAAAATATGCATTGCACTAATTTTCCCCTTCTGTGCCCCCACCAAGTTTCATCAAGATATTTTATTGACACATGGGAATGTTCCCTCCCGAGAAAAAAATAAATTTATGGCAGAACAGGACTAAACTAAGAAACTGGTTGTAGGGTCCTGCGGTATCAATGAATGGCCTGTTTGCCAATAGAGAAATTTCAGCGAAGTAAATTAGAGGAAGCCCAAGCCTTGAGTACAGTAAGGTGGTTGAAGTGTATGTAGGCTGTGGTAGTTAAAAAGAGACGAAGAAACTTGCACAGAATATAGTATCATGGAGAACTTCATCAAAGTAGTTTTTTGGTCTGAAGACTGTAGCAAAAACACCGCAATTAATGGCGAAAATAAAAACTTTCCAGTAAAGAAGGTTTAGCGAGTGAGCCGTTTGCCTGGTGTTTAACAATGTGTGACCATGAGCTACCATTAACTTCATTATGAAATATTGTCCTAGTTTGTATAATCCGATTTGAAACTTAATGTTCTCGTTTAAACTCTCACCTAAGTGGGCCTAAATTTCAGTTATAGACCATACTTAAGATAATTAATGAGGAAGTTCTTCGCAAAAGCGGCAAGGGAAATAATATACGGAGAACATTGACAAGAAGAAGGAACAGTAGTAGAGGACATGTGTTAAGACATTAGGAAATAACTTCTATGATAGTAGAGGGAACTGTAGAGGGTAAAAAAACTAGAGGAAGACAGGAACTGGAATACTCCAGCAAATAATTGAAGACACAAGTGACAATTGCTACTCTGAGAGGAATTGGTGGTTGGATGTTTGAAACTACTCAAAAGACTGATGACCCCCCCCACCCCCCAAAAAAAAAAAAAAAGGAAGGGAAAGCATTTTTGGGGAACGCAGTAGATACATTCTGGGGAACTGGTGGTACAGTTATCGCTGGCGTAAGACTCTAGTGGGTCAATATGGATCAAGATAGGTAGATCGAATGCAGGCTGTACTTTGCCCTTCCACACCACCTGACCTCATTGCTCTGGATATTTCTGTCTGGATCATACGAAAAGTGTGTACAGTTCCTGCTTTCATAGGTTGAAAAATTCAAGCAGCGAATTGCAGTCTTACCAAGATTTAAGAAATGGCCGGTGGCTGTTTGAAATAATTCATAATTCAGGGCAAAGACGAGCACAGTATTCGTTCCACATACGAGGACTACACATGAATCACTCTAAGCTTACGAGAGTATGGTAAATTGTAACATATAACCAGCTGAAGCAGTATTCTTGTTAAGGTAAGGAACTTGTGCCTGATTAGATGGAGGCTTTATCGACAAGTTTACTTTTCAGATAAGTTCGACTAACGAGGACTATATTTCATACTGAAGGCATTTGTGTCTCGGTAACTACACACTCGAAATTATATCGTTTGTGGAGGCACGTTTACAGGAAGTTTTCTGTTATCGTCTGCTTCCATCCCTGTCAGTTTTCATGATTAATTGTGATTCCTAAATTGCTTCAGTTTAGCATTCGTAACAACTGGCTGATTATTTGAAAAGAAAATAGTTTCTATGATTGCTGAATTTGTTGTGATCACAGTAAGGCAACCTCAAATATTAACACATTCACTGTTTAATCTACATCTACATCTGCATTTATACTCCGCAAGCCACCCAACGGTGTGTGGCGGAGGGCACTTTACACGCCTCTGTCATTACCTCCCTTTCCTGTTCCGGTCGCGTATGGTTCGCAGGAAGAACGATTGCCGTAAAGCCTCCGTTCGGTACACGGCTGTTAGAAGGGGGTCAAGATCTTTCGCGGACTCTATGTAGAATCGAATTGGTATCCTGTCAGGTCCAGTGGACTTTCCTCTGTTGAGTGATTTCAGTTGCTTTTCTATTCTTTGGACACTTATTTCGATGTCAGCCATTTTTTCGTTCGTGCGAGGATTTAGAGAAGGAACTGCAGTGTGTAATGGTACTTGAATTACGTAACCATTACGGCACCTCACCCCAACCTCTCGATACCAGCAATATTTTACTGTGTTTCTGTAAAGTAGTTGACATATTTCTGAGACAACATTCAAATTTGATTTCATTAATGTAGAGGTACTTTGATGCATCGATATGTTTATGTTGCAATGATATTATTCTTATGTGTATTCTTTCTTTTGTCACTATGATCTTTGACGTACTTGTAACTCTGATTTTTGGGCGCGTAAGCGATTATTAGTTTGTTAGAGAAAAAGTCAAGTTTTGGACGTCATGTTGGAAAGACGCGTAACGTAGCCAGTTTATAAACTGTGAACTTTAACAGTGAGGAAGATGTTTTCAAGTATGTTTTGTATTGTGGTGGCTCTGAGCACTATGGGACTCAACTTCTGAGGTCATTAGACCCCTAGAACTTAGAACTAGTTAAACCTAACTAACCTAAGGACATCACAAACATCCATGCCCGAGGCAGGATTCGAACCTGCGACCGTAGCGGTCTTGCGGTTCCAGACTGCAGCGCCTTTAACCGCACGGCCACTTCGGCCGGCTTTGTATTGTGAAGTGATGTTTTTTGTGTTACGTGATATTGCAACAAAAGCAATAAAAAGGAAGTGTAACTTAAATTCGGAGTGCTGGTTATTTTTTTTACATCACCATTGTGCTAACTTTGAAATGTTTAATCTTCAAGAATGGTTTGTGAAGCGCTTCTACAAAACTTTTGAATATAGCAGAATAAAATGGTTCAAACGGCTCTGAGCACTATGGGACTTAACATCGGAGGTCATCAGTCCCCTAGATCTTAGAACTACTTAAACCTAACTAACCTAAAGACATCACACACATCCACGCCCGAGGCAGGATTCGAACCTGCGACTGTAGCAGTCGGGCGGTTCCGGACTGAAGCGTCTAGAACCGCTCGGCCACCGCGGCCGGCAGCAGAATAAAACCTACGCCTCTTTGCATCCAGGCTTGGAATCATCACCACCTAGATTTTCGACGATTGAGGCATGATTTTACAACGAGACCAGCGTGGGAAACACGAAAAGATGAGTGCCTAGTTTATTCATTATTACATGAAATGACTTTATTAAGTGTGCTCTAATGACACCTGCCACATAATAACTTTGTTGTTGCCCAAAAATGCAGTATTTAGCAGCGTGAGCAACACCACAATCATTATTAAATTTTGACCATTGTTGTGGTAGGCTTGTTAGAAGTGCGGTCTTCCTCTGTGAAACAGTTTTGGAAAAAGGTATTTAGTATTTCAGCTTTACGCGTGTGATCGTCTCTTCCAATGCCATTATGATCCCAGAGGGTCTGGATATGCTGTTTCGATCCACTTACTGACTTAACGTAAGACCGGAACTTCCTAGGATTTTCTGTCAAGTCGGTACATAGAATTTTACTTTCAAATTCACTCAACGCTTCACGCATAGCCTTCCTTACGCTAACTTTGACATCGTTTAGCTTCTGTTTGTCTGAGAGGTTTTGGCTGCGTTTAAACTTGCTGTGAAGCTCTCTTTGCTTTCGCAGTAGTTTCCTTTGTTGTTGAACAACCGTGGGTTTTTCCCGTCCCTCACAGTTTTACTCGCCACGTACCTGTCTGCTTTTCCCTGAAATAATCTGTCACTAAATCAAGCTTTAAGAAATGATAGTTCAGGTTGTTGTACCACTCTCTTGCCCCTAACGATGATGAACATTTCACTGTCCGACTTTAGTTATGTGACAAAATACGCATCTTTTCTCACACTCATGTCTTTAGAAAGATATCTGCATTTCTGTTGCGTACATGTCTGGTCCCACAGGAATGTATCTCTATGTAAGAACCACCTAACAATTCAAAATTTCACAGAGTTGCCACCCTAAATGGTACCTCGTGCCGACTTGCGTGGTATATGATAGTGCACGACCGGCCACTGTGTATCGTCGCTCGACAGAGAACTTGTCGAAACCGATGCAAAAGCGAATCATTAAACAAGCCAATATTCCTCACAATGTCACACAAGCAGAAGAATCTCCTTTGAAAATGTGTGTTAGATAAGTCAGTGTCAGCTTCACAGATGGCAGTCAAAAGCAACGGTTATGTGCCTGTCCAGCTAGCAACGGGCGCTGCGGATTGCCAGACGGAGTGAGTGGCTGAGGGTGTGGTCGACGGCTGGCTGGTCCAGACGGCGGTTGTGGTGCTGAAAGCCAGCGCTGCCCCTACCGCCTTAAGGGCGCCCAGGGCTCATTACGTGAAAGGCTGCTATCTGCCTCGCAGCGCAGCTCCTACTTCCCCTCCCCCCTCCTACCAGTGCTACCACTTCGCCTGGTAACCGCGTATCCGAACACTTGCTTCCTAATGCTGTAAAGTGTGGTTTTTCCTACTAGCACGAAAGAAGGAACATTAGGTTTAAACGTCTCATCAGTAACGAATCTGTTATGTCGGAGCTCGTAGTACATTGAACAAAGATGGAGAAGGGTGTCTATCGTGTCCTCTTTCAAACATATTGTCCTTATGTTCGTGTTAACTGATGTACGATAAGTAGGAAAACCTGATTCTGAACGACCAGACAAGTACTTGATGGAACTTGTATCGAGTATGAGCCAAGTGACTGTTACGTTGGTGCCATTTGTTACGTTGAATACAAAAAAATTATATATATATATATTTGATGTGGTTTACGATATATATATATATATATATATATATATATATATATATATATATATATATATATATTATTCACGTTTGGGCCCTACTGGACCACGCGAAGTACAATCACGGGGCATTCAGTTATTTTCTTTTAGACTTTCTCTCTGCCCAAATCGTTTTCATTCTCTCGGAATGAGCTCTTTTCCTTTCATCAGACCATGTGGTTCCAGTTTTCTTTGGTTTTTCAGCTTGACCAACTACCCAGTCATGATATTATATATATATCGTAAACCACATCAAATACTGACTAATCGATTCCACAGACCGAACGTGAGGAGAGGGGCTAGTGTAATTGTTTAATACAAACCATACAAAAATGCACGGAATTATGTTTTTTAGCACAAATCTACGTTTTTTTTAAATGGAACCATGTTAGTTTTGTTAGCACATCTGAACATATAAACAAATACGTAATCGGTGCCGTTTGTTGCATTGTAAAATGTAATTACATCCGGAGATATTGTAACCTAAAGTTGACGCTTGAAACATTGTCCTCACTTCATTGCAGGGGCCCAAACAGCTGCAACATACATCGCGTTTCTACAGAATGATCTGCCAACGTTGCTCGAAAATGTCCCACGGAAATGCGTCGACGTATGTGGTATCAGCATGATGGTGCACCTGCACATTCCGCAATTAACACTAGGCGTTTATCAGCATGAATATTTCTTTTGTTACTGCATGATTCTTTCTCTCAGGGATATTGTCTTTTCTTATCACTTTTACTTACGTGCATAAGTAAATATGAGACGGGTTCTTGAAGGGCCGCTGTTATTCATGTAGCAACTTTAGATTTTGAACGTGGTGACCAAAACATAGTTGCCGTTAACGGAATTGAATGTAACTTTGTTAATTTCTGTTTATTGATTGCAAAGCAAGGCTCGAGAGAATTTCGATTGTTGCCGTGGAGCGGCCAAGACAAAACTTACTCAACTCATGGAATCTGTATAATTTAAAAAATGAACTTTAACGTAAATTAATTATCTGTTACAATTTAGAGAGGTTCTTACAACGAAATCTCTCGCATTTACAGTTACTGTTAACAAGTTAAAAAAATAAATTAATACTTCGGCGCGTAATGGCCGACCAGAGGCTGCATCAGAAGATGAGCTTCCCGCGGGGCAAATTACTGAAAAAATGCTTATTAAAAATAATTAGCCACTGCGAGCATTTGAGGTGACAACTATTACAAGGAAATTCACTTTGTGATAACAATAATTAGTTTATTTTAGCAGAATACAGAATAACTTACATAAAATATGTTTAGACGCTCAATGGCTGCCTTCCGTATCGCGAAACAAAACAGTGTGTACACCATGAAGTACGTCCTTCCTCCTCGGCCGTACAATCGCGTCTCTCTACGATCTTTTTTTTATTTTCGTAGACATCTTTTAAATAAAGATGTTACTCTTAAATCATCGCTGCATATCAGTTGTTTCAAGAGCATTAACTGTATCTTTTATACTAATTATATTCATAAAACACGTTAACTAAGGTTTACAGCCGATAAAAATGTCAATATTTATGTGACGTACCGTCACATGACTTAACAGCTATCCCATCTTGTTCACTTATTTTTACAGGAAATCAAGTCTCAGGCAATGTAACAGCGTAAGAGTTTAATCTTTTGACCTCTGGAATATATCTGTATTGTATATTTTTAAAAAGGCTTGCGTCAACTGACATAATGTTGTGGGGAACTTATCAAAATACATTAATTTATATAATTAATTTTTTTCCAGTTTATTGGCTTTTGGGGACTTGCCTATTCAGCGAATTTAATAGTGGAATATCAATTATGACGATACGAACTTAAGGGCAAAACCACATCCAGTCCATAAGCGGAGAAAATCTCGGGGATAGAACCTAGGCCCCTTCACTTAGCAATCCACCACTCTGACCGTGCAGCTACTGATTGGACGATATCATAATAACCTCTCTGACAAGAATTCACCTAATTTAGAATATGTAAGAATTGTCTCTGTGATGTCACGCACAGTAAACAGTCTGTTTTGTTTCCCTAACTTCCTTTTTATAATGCCAAAAAACCCTATCAAAGGTAAAATACTCTGGCCTCTCACTGTAAACTAATGCTGAATTTTGTTGAATTTCCTAGAATCATTTACGTTCAATGGAAATGTGCTGAGAGTGTGATTTTTATTATGGATTGGGCAGTCGTCTGAGACAATATAAAGTTCTGTAAAATCTTGTGGCATAATCTTGGAAGGACTCATTGTATTACAAATAATCAGCAAAAATTACTTCCAACCTATAATTCAATGTATGCGAAACTGCATGAATTTCTGAAACAGCAATGTACCACCGTCAAAACAGTTGTAGCATATTATTTTCATATGAATTATACTAGTAATGCTATCTAGGGGTGCGAAAAGAAAGTATGAAATGATTTGCAGCATTATCGGAGCTGCTGTATAAGCTTTATTTTGAAAGGGGCACGAGTCACAACTGAACGCTCTTTCACTGATGCCCCTACAAAAATTACTTTGCTTTCCGGAACGGTATAGAATGTACACCAACTGAAGGACAAATACCCGTTTAAAGTCAGTTTGTGGCGTAAAAATACTATATTTGGAACATCAGCAAACTCATAATCACCATCGAGTGAGGTGGCGCGTTGGTCACAACACAGGACTCGCATTCTGGAGAACGACAGTTCAGATCCGCATCTGGCCCACCAGATTTACGCCATCTGTGGTTTGTCTAAATAGTTCCAGGCAAATTCCACGATCATTCCTTCGAAAGGGCACAGCTGATGTCCTTTCCCATCCTTGAACAATCCGAGTTTGTTTTCCATCTCTAGTAACCTCATTGTCAATGGGTCATGGAACTCTCATCTTCCTTCCTTTCTTCAAAATTGTCAAATAAGTGACTGACGCCCATTTAATAACACATGATTCATTTACTAAAGTTATTTTGCCTTAGTAAACGGATCATAACGTAGAACAGACTATTTGGCTACATTGTTGATGGAATTTATTTACAATTGCAGAATGTTTCTGACATTAGCTGCATTAGATATAAAGATACGAGGGCAGTTCAATAAGTAATGCAACACATTTTTTTTCTCGGCCAATTTTGGTTGAAAAAACCGGAAATTTCTTGTGGAATATTTTCAAACATTCCCGCTTCGTCTCGTATAGTTTCATTGACTTCCGACAGGTGGCAGCGCTGTACGGAGCTGTTACAATGGCGTCTGTAACGGATGTGCGTTGCAAACAACGGGCAGTGATCGAGTTTCTTTTGGCGGAAAACCAGGGCATCTCAGATATTCATAGGTGCTTGCAGAATGTCTACGGTGATCTGGCAGTGGACAAAAGCACGGTGAGTCGTTGGGCAAAGCGTGTGTCATCATCGCCGCAAGGTCAGGCAAGACTGTCTGATCTCCCGCGTGCGGGCCGGCCGTGCACAGCTGTGACTCCTGCAATGGCGGAGCGTGCGAACACACTCGTTCGAAATGATCGACGGATCACCATCAAACAACTCAGTGCTCAACTTGACATCTCTGTTGGTAGTGCTGTCACAATTGTTCACCAGTTGGGATATTCAGAGGTTTGTTCCTGCTGGGTCCCTCGTTGTCTAACCGAACACCATAAAGAGCAAAGGAGAACCATCTGTGCGGAACTGCTTGCTCGTCATGTGGCTGAGGGTGACAATTTCTTGTCAAAGATTGTTACAGGCGATGAAACATGGGTTCATCACTTCGAACCTGAAACAAAACGGCAATCAATGGAGTGGCGCCACACCCACTCCCCTACCAAGAAAAAGTTTAAAGCCATACCCTCAGCCGGTAAAGTCATGGTTACAGTCTTCTGGGACGCTGAAGGGGTTATTCTGTTCGATGTCCTTCCCCATGGTCAAACGATCAACTCTGAAGTGTATTGTGCTACTCTTCAGAAATTGAAGAAACGACTTCAGCGTGTTCGTAGGCACAAAAATCTGAACGAACTTCTCCTTCTTCATGACAAAGCAAGACCTCACACAAGTCTTCGCACCCGAGAGGAGCTCACAAAACTTCAGTGGACTGTTCTTCCTCATGCACCCTACAGCCCCGACCTCGCACCGTCGGATTTCCATATGTTTGGCCCAATGAAGGACGCAATCTGTGGGAGGCACTACGCGGATGATGAAGTTATTGATGCAGTACCACGTTGGCTCCGACATCGACCAGTGGAATGGTACTGTGCAGGCATACAGGCCCTCATTTCACGGTGGCGTAAGGCCGTAGCATTGAATGGAGATTACGTTGAAAAATAGTGTTGTGTAGCTAAAAGATTGGGGAATAACCTGGTGTATTTCAATGCTGAATAAAACAACCCCTGTTTCAGAAAAAAAATATGTTGCATTACTTATTGAACTGCCCTCGTATTACCTGTCGGTAACACATGAAAACCTGTGCTGGAGCAGGACTCGAGTCTAGATATCCCACTTGTCGTGAGCGGTAGCATAAACGACCATCGGCTATTCGAGCATGCTTCCAGGACCAACTCAAACTCCCATAAAACTTCTACAGCTGCAAAATTGTCACCAACGTCTGTTTCTTCAGACATTGTTAATATATGTAATCAATGTGTTAATAATGTCTAACGAAACAGACATTGGTGACGATTTTTCAGATCTACTTACTGGCACACTAGTAGGTCTACCGTTTCACCATCACAGTCAGCCTCTTACTATCAAGGTTTTACAGTTTTTGTGTTACCATCACTGTGTTACCATCGTATGTTATCATCACGGTGTCACCAGCTGGCTGTTACCAACTAGACTTCGCTATCTGAGTGTTACTATCACGAAGACTTTACATAAAAGTGAAACAATGATTATAAGTTTTCAGTAAACATAATTTGGTACAATATATGTCTTACAATACATGTCTCATTCTATTATTTAACATAACCAGTTTATGTCTAGCAACAGATTATCGTCAGGCATTACGAACGATGTTACTTATAAATCATGTATCTAAACACAATTTTGTACCAAAACATACAGTCTTTAAAAACAGTAGTGACACACTGCTACTGTGCGGAATCGTGATTTTTGAGAATTATTTCTACGCTATAAATCACCACCTCCTCAAAATACAGTGCATTGTTATATCAAATTGAGTTGCTCCACTGTCACATTCGCACCAGAGTTTGTTATATGTAGTAATAGATTTTCAGTATAACGGATGGTTCTCCGTAGTAAAATGAAAAGTGAAAAAAGGAATTTCCTTATTATACTTACCGAAACCTGTTCCGCTCACACACTACTAGTTAAGAAGTGAACCACTCCTGGAAATCGAAAAAAGAACACATTGACACCGGTGTGTCAGAACCACCATACTTGCTCCGGACACTGCGAGAGGGCTGTACAAGCAATGATCACACGCACGGCACAGCGGACACACCAGGAACCGCGGTGTTGGCCGTCGAATGGCGCTAGCTGCGCAGCATTTGTGCACCGCCGCCGTTAGTGTCAGCCAGTTTGCCGTGGCATACGGAGCTCCATCGCAGTCTTTAACACTGGTAGCATGCCGCGACAGCGTGGACGTGAACCGTATGTGCAGTTGACGGACTTTGAGCGAGGGCGTATAGTGGGCATGCGGGAGGCCGGGTGGACGTATCGCCGAATTGCTCAACACGTGGGGCGTGAGGTCTCCACAGTACATCGATGTTGTCGCCAGTGGTCGGCGGAAGGTGCACGTGCCCGTCGACCTGGGACCGGACCGCAGCGACGCACGGATGCACGCCAAGACCGTAGGATCCTACACAGTGCTGTAGGGGACCGCACCGCCACTTGCCAGCAAATTAGGGACACTGTTGCTCCTGGGGTATCGGCGAGGACCATTCGCAACCGTCTCCATGAAGCTGGGCTACGGTCCCGCACACCGTTAGGCCGTCTTCCGCTCACGCCCCAACATCGTGCAGCCCGCCTCCAGTGGTGTCGCGACAGGCGTGAATGGAAGGACGAATGGAGACGTGTCGTCTTCAGCGATGAGAGTCGCTTCTGCCTTGGTGCCAATGATGGTCGTATGCGTGTTTGGCGCCGTGCAGGTGAGCGCCACAATCAGGACTGCATACGACCGAGGCACACAGGGCCAACACCCGGCATCATGGTGTGGGGAGCGATCTCCTACACTGGCCGTACACCACTGGTGATCGTCGAGGGGACACTGAATAGTGCACGGTACATCCAAACCGTCATCGAACCCATCGTTCTACCATTCCTAGACCGGCAAGGGAACTTGCTGTTCCAACAGGACAATGCACGTCCGCGTGTATCCCGTGCCACCCAACGTGCTCTAGAAGGTGTAAGTCAACTACCCTGGCCAGCAAGATCTCCGGATCTGTCCCCCATTGAGCATGTTTGGGACTGGATGAAGCGTCGTCTCACGCGGTCTGCACGTCCAGCACGAACGCTGGTCCAACTGAGGCGCCAGGTGGAAAAGGCATGGCAAGCCGTTCCACAGGACTACATCCAGCATCTCTACGATCGTCTCCATGGGAGAATAGCAGCCTGCATTGCTGCGAAAGGTGGATATACACTGTACTAGTGCCGACATTGTGCATGCTCTGTTGCCTGTGCATATGTGCCTGTGGTTCTGTCAGTGTGATCATGTGATGTATCTGACCCCAGGAATGTGTCAATAAAGTTTCCCCTTCCTGGGACAATGAATTCACGGTGTTCTTATTTCAATTTCCAGGAGTGTATATTTCATTTTAAATGTTGGCAATGTTTTTCTTTTGATAGAGGAAAAGAACTGATACATTATTACTTAACGTTTCTGCGCTGTAAATTAGCTACAGGCCCAGTTAAATTTTTCAGGCACATGACGCCCCTTCATTGTTGTGAAAATCGCGTTGGATGTTGACCTTTTCGCAGCTGGATCGTTTAGGTGAAGGAAATTTGACATAGAAGTCATCAAGATAGGAAGCGTTAGAGTTCAAAATTCCATTGCGTCAATTCCGAGACATATATCGTACTAAATACGCCATTCTACCAGTCTCCATTTTCCACACGAAAGCTTTAATAACATTCAGCTTTTTACGAAATCGTCCATGCCATTGTAGTACACGTTCATGAAATTTTCGTCGCACAGGTAAGGCATCTGGCTTTGGGTGTGTCATCTTCCTGCATCCTCTGAGCTAGCACACTGTGCTTTTTCTTACATTCATCCACTTCGAAGGGGCTTTCACCACAATCAGATAGCAGTTTGGCTGAATCTTCCATCCTTTACCCAGACATTATATGTTTTCACTTGATTTCATGTAGATAAGTAATACTGTCTTAGTTTGCCTTCAAACAGACTATGTATTACAACAGTAATATTTAGGATATGGTATATTTGAACATTGTGTCGGGAGAAGGATCAGAAACCGTATTCATTCATATTGTTCATTCATTTTTGTTGTGTAACCATTATCTAAGTGGTTGTAAAAGACTAACGAAACAAGATTTGTACATTTTTAGCTATTCATTATCGTTCAACTTCGACTATTATGTATTCCTCCTTAATGACTCAATGTACAGTGGTCACTTACCTTAAGGATGCAGAATTTTCAAAGTTGAAAAGCTGTAAGCAGCTAAAAATGTAGAAATGTTGTTTTATTAATCATGTGGTGTCACCGCCAGACACCACACTTGCTAGGTGGTAGCTTAAATCGGCCGCGGTCCATTAGTACATGTCGGACCCGCGTGTCGCCACTGTGTGATCGCAGACCGAGCGCCACCACATGGCAGGTCTAGAGAGACGTACGAGCACTCGCCCCAGTTGTACGACGACGTTGCTAGCGACTACACTGACGAAGCCTTTCTCTCATTTGCCGAGAGACAGAATAGCCTTCAGCTAAGTTAATGGCTACGACCTAGCAAGGCGCCATAAGTAACTTCATGTATCTACTGAGTCTCACTTGTATCATCAAGAATGCTGTATACCAAAGGACGATATAAAAGTTAAGTGTTCTAGTAGCTACGTTCTTTTCTTTATTGCATTCATTACGAATCCTGTTCCAGACTTCGCGCCAGTCGGCGTGTGTGTACGTGTGCCCTTTCGGCTTCCCGTCTCTGTGGACTGGCTGCCTTAACAGTCCACTACAAATCATTTCAGAATCACTCAGGTAATGGTTCGATAATGAACGTACACATCCTAAACTAGCAGTGTAACTGAGACAGAAAAATAAAGAAGTAGTAAATATTAATTTGTGTGCTGAGCGTCACCTGGAAAAAATTCTATCAAAGAAAATGAACTAAATCGAGACAGAATAGAAAAGTCGTGGCGTTAGTCACGTAAAAGCAAACAGTTGTTGCAGAGAGTATTGCTTAGTGCTCTGTATGACACGCCCCTTTGACACTTTGGGTCTGCAGCAACGCACAGCAGGCGTCGTCGGGGAATTAAGCACTTGTTAACGCCCCCGCGTCCACGGCTCCTCCCCCGACGCCACTCTTCACACTCTCTACGTTGTGTACTTCCTTCCGGGGGCGCTTTGATCACAGGAAGCTCTTAACGTGCAAATTGTCGCTGAGAAGGGGCCGTTAGGAAGCTTGGGCAGGAACTGGCAGTGACAGCGACTACAACTTGCACAAGTCGGCGCACAGCTGGCTCGCCGCATGGCATTACGTTCTTGATGTGATTTATCAGCATTATTTATTTTTACAGGTGAACGGGACACATACCAAAGTTCGTGAGTTTTGTAGAGCCATGCCAATTAAGGTCAAGTCGTAATGAAATCGTTGTTACGGATTGAGTCCCTCGTAATCGAACCCCTACATCCTTCTGGTATCCTTGGTAGTTCCTTGAATCTCTTACGAACGCGCCAAGTCGTTAAGTGGCAAGTGCTGTAACATGAAACTCGCCCTCTTCTTGGCATAGTCTGCCAGATACTTAGTTGTCGTTTGCAAAAAACTGGTGATTTCTCAAACTGGGGAACAATCAAGAATGGGGGGCGCAAGGTTCGGTCTTGGGTCCTCTGCTGTTCTTAATATATACTAATGACTTGCCATTCTATATTCATGAAGATGCAAAGCTCGTACTTTTTGCCGATGATACAAGTATAGCTATCATACCCGACAGACAAGAATTAACTGGTGAAATTGTAAACGATGTTTTTCAGAAAATCATTAAGTGGTCCTCTGCAAATGGGCTCTCATTAAATTTTGACAAAACACAGTATATACAGTTCCACACAGTAAATGGAATGACACCATTAATAAATATAGACTTCGATCAGAAATCGGTAGCTAAGGTAGAATATTCAGAATTTCTAAGTGTATGCATTGATGAGGGGTTGAACTGGAAAAAACACACTGAGGATCTGATGAAACGTTTGAGTTCAGCTACTTATGCTATTAGGGTCATTGCAAATTTTGGCGATATACATCTCAGTGAATTAGCTTACGACGCCTATTTTCATTCTCTGCTTTCCTATGGCATCATATTCTGGAGTAACTCATCATTGTGTAAAAGAGTGTTCATTTCACAAAAGCGTGTAATCAGAATAATTGCTGGAGCTCATCCAAGATCATCCTGCAGACACTTATTTAAAGAGCTAGAGATCTTCACTGTAGCCTTACAATATATATATATATTCTCTTATGAAATTTGTTATTAACAATCCGAACGAATTCAACAGTAATAGCAGTGTACATGGCTACAACACTAGAAGAAAGGATGATCTTTACTACTCGAGGTTAAATCTAACTTTGGCTCAGAAGGGGGTAAATTATGCTGCCACAAAAGTCTTTGGTCACTTACCTAATAGTATCAAAAGTCTGACAGATAGCCATATAGCATTTAAAAGGAAATTAATAGAATTTCTTAATGGCAACTCCTTCTACTCATTAGATGAATTTTTGGATATAGTAAATGGTAATTTCCCCAATCCCTACAAAAAAATTTAAATTAAAAATATTAAGTGTCATGTAATATTTTGTGTAATGTAATATCTTGTATAGACACCTTTCATTAACTTGACACGTTCCACATCATTATGAAGTGTCGTATTCATGATCTATGGAACAAGTACTAATCTAATCTAATCTAATCTAATGTACTGCAGGATGTGTGCCCCTGCTTAATGTCCTGTTTCTGCTGTAACGATGATTCTGGAAATGAAATAAGCAGCAGATGGTGGAATCGTGTCTCGGCACGTATCAACCCCGAGCCAAAAGTAGAATAGCACACAGGAGGAAAGCTTATCACTACCTGTAGGAGAAAGGAATCTAGGTTATCGGAGCAGATCCTAGCGACCTTGTCTTTGTGGGACACATCGTGGCAATGTTACACTGTCAAATGAAAATTGATCATCACGACCGTAGATAAAGCCTAAATAACATTACATCATTAGCCTTTCACAATGACTTTTACCCGGCTCATGCCATATCCTTTTTGTTGTAAAATACCCTCCAATTATCCGTGACGTTAATTCTTTTTTGTTTAGAGCTGAAGACAATATTACAGAAAAGGATAAGGAAGTGGATAACGATGAGATGGGGAACACGTTACTGCAAAGTAAATTTGACAGATCACTAGTAGACCGAAGCAGGGAAACGGATCTTGACTCAATGACATATTGTCAGAATTGTTAAAATCCTCGACGATTCTGACCTCGACAAAACTCGTCCGCTTCGTATGTGGGACATAATTTATGAAACGAGCGAAATAGCCTCAGATTTCAAGAAGAGTGTAACAATTTCAACATCAGAGAAGGAAGGTGCCGACAGGGCGTGAGTGTTACTGAACCGTCAGTTGAACGCCAAGTTTGAAAAATACCAACACGAATCAACTACATAAGGGTGGAACGACTCGTATAAGGTAGCCTGGGAGAAGATCAGTTTATGTTCCAGAGAATTATAGATACACGCCAGACAGTGCTGACTCAAAGAGATACAGTAGAAGATGGACTCGAGAAAGACAAACCTATATTTATAACATTTATGCAAGGGAACTTGAAAAAATAAGTTACTCATTATTGCGTTACACTTCAATTTGACACAATTACATGGCACTATTTTTCAACATCTTCAGCAAGTATCTGTAAACAACGGTCTGTATGGTCCACCAGTGGTTCAATTCCTTGGCGAGAGAAACCCACTCCTTGATCAACGGAACCATTCCAGACTAATTGGATGAACGTTCTCATGGTTGGATATCTCTGTGTCCCCCCCCCCCCCCCCCAAAGTCCTTTCAGGTTAACGAATTGATGCAGTATGTGGACTGTATGGCCGACAATGCACATCAGCGTGGCCTTGGCCATATTGTTGGTACCATTTCACTATGGCTGGATGCAACATTGCATTTAGTCCATGTACTGCTGGAATTTCTAGGTGAACCTGTGTGACATTTACACACTTCGCCCACAAGGATCATATTACATTTGTATACTAATTAGGTTCCATCATATACAACAGCTCACTCGACGAAAGATCCGTATCCAAAGAATAGAAAGTTGCACAGATCACACCAATATTTAAGAAAGCGAATACGTGTAAGCCACTAAATTACAGGTCCACATCATTAACGTCGACACGCACCAGGATTTTGCAACATTTGGAGAGGACATCACCTTTCCCGTTGCGGTGGAAGCTTCTCACGAAATTTCAATCATCAAGTGTCTCTTTCGAATGCGAAAATATTTTGTTGTCGCTGGCCTTCATAGGGAGAAACGGACTTCATAGTAAAATAAAGGAAATCAGAGCTCGCACGGAACGATATACACTCCTGGAAATGGAAAAAAGAACACATTGACACCGGTGTGTCAGACCCACCATACTTGCTCCGGACACTGCGAGAGGGCTGTACAAGCAATGATCACACGCACAGCACAGCGGACACACCAGGAACCGCGGTGTTGGCCGTCGAATGGCGCTAGCTGCGCAGCATTTGTGTACCGCCGCCGTCAGTGTCAGCCAGTTTGCCGTGGCATACGGAGCTCCATCGCAGTCTTTAACACTGGTAGCATGCCGCGACAACGTGGACGTGAACCGTATGTGCAGATGACGGACTTTGAGCGAGGGCGTATAGTGGGCATGCGGGAGGCCGGGTGGACGTACCGCCGAATTGCTCAACACGTGGGGCGTGAGGTCTCCACAGTACATCGATGTTGTCGCCAGTGGTCGGCGGAAGGTGCACGTGCCCGTCGACCTGGGACCGGACCGCAGCGACGCACGGATGCACGCCAAGACCGTAGGATCCTACACAGTGCCGTAGGGGACCGCACCGCCACTTCCCAGCAAATTAGGGACACTGTTGCTCCTGGGGTATCGGCGAGGACCATTCGCAACCGTCTCCATGAAGCTGGGCTACGGTCCCGCACACCGTTAGGCCGTCTTCCGCTCACGCCCCAACATCGTGCAGCCCGCCTCCAGTGGTGTCGCGACAGGCGTGAATGGAGGGACGAATGGAGACGTGTCGTCTTCAGCGATGAGAGTCGCTTCTGCCTTGGTGCCAATGATGGTCGTATGCGTGTTTGGCGCCGTGCAGGTGAGCGCCACAATCAGGACTGCATACGACCGAGGCACACAGGGCCAACACCCGGCATCATGGTGTGGGGAGCGATCTCCTACACTGGCCGTACACCACTGGTGATCGTCGAGGGGACACTGAATAGTGCACGGTACATCCAAACCGTCATCGAACCCATCGTTCTACCATTCCTAGACCGGCAAGGGAACTTGCTGTTCCAACAGGACAATGCACGTCCGCATGTATCCCGTGCCACCCAACGTGCTCTAGAAGGTGTAAGTCAACTACCCTGGCCAGTAAGATCTCCGGATCTGTCCCCCATTGAGCATGTTTGGGACTGGATGAAGCGTCGTCTCACGCTGTCTGCACGTCCAGCACGAACGCTGGTCCAACTGAGGCGCCAGGTGGAAATGGCATGGCAAGCCGTTTCACAGGACTTCATCCAGCATCTCTACGATCGTCTCCATGGGAGAATAGCAGCCTGCATTGCTGCGAAAGGTGGATATACACTGTACTAGTGCCGACATTGTGCATGCTCTGTTGCCTGTGTCTATGTGCCTGTGGTTCTGTCAGTGTGATCATGTGATGTATCTGACCCCAGGAATGTGTCAATAAAGTTTCCCCTTCCTGGGACAATGAATTCACGGTGTTCTTATTTCAATTTCCAGGAGTGTAGTTGTTCTTTCTTTCCCCGCGCTATTCGAGGGGAATGATGATAGATAGTTAGTGTAAATGTCATGCGATGAAGCTTGTGCTAGTCACTTATATATGAATTACAGAGTTTCCATGTTTATGTATATGTACTATACCATGCACTTCACCTTTGAAGTACGTTTCCAGTACCCGCAACATTTCACTAACACACTGTGGCCCACCTGTTTTCTGTACCTAAGCAAAATTGTGTCTGTACGAAACCCAGAACATGTAATCTCTTCTGACTATGCGTGTCTCTTGTTGCGTATTTGCCTTAAATTGGTACGACACATCTAGCTTACTTTTTGCAAGCTCCTGTGTAATTTAAAGAAAGTTTTTGAGAGTGTTGCCAGGATATATGTTTCGAAATTTTAAACTTACCAGTGATGAAATATATGGAGCGAAAGGCTATCTATGACTTGTACAGAAACCAGGCCGCAGTTATACGAATCCAAGGACATGAAACTAAGGCAGAAATTGAGAAGAGAATGACACAGTATTGTAGCCTATCCGATATGTCCATCAATACGTACAATGAGCGAGCAATAAAGAGGAACAAGTAATTATTTAAAACAGTGAAGAAATAAAAAAGTTGACGTTTGCCGATCTTTTTAACTTCGTCAGAGAATTCAAAGTACTTGAAGGTTGAATGGAATGGATTGTATCTTCGGAAAACGTTATAGGACAAAAATCAACTTGGGTAAAACAGGGCTAATGCAGAGTAGTCAAATTAAATCCGACGATCCTGAGAGGATTTGATTAGTAAATGAGACATTAAAAGTAGTAGATGAGATTTGTTATTTGAGGAGTGAAATGAGTGGTGTTGATCGAATTACAGGGGATACAAACCGCAGTCTGGCAATAGCAAAACTAGAAAACTTTGTTAACAATGAATATTAATTTGGGAATATTAATTTGGTGCTAGAATTCTTTTCTGTAAGCATCTGTCTGGAATGTGGCCCCACGTGAAAGCGAAACATGGACGATAAACAGTACGGACAAGAGGAGGACAGAAGAGTTTGACACGTACTGTTGGAGAAGAACGCTTAAGATTATAGGAGTAGATGCGTAACTAATGCAACGCTTCTGCATGGAATCGGAGAGAGAAATATTTGTAGCGCAAGTTGACCATAAAGAAGGGATCAGTTGATAGCATAGATCCTCAGGTAACAAGGAGTCGTTAGTTACGTAGTGGAGTTAAGAGCGAGCTGTTAAAATTATAGAGGGAGACCATGGCTTGGCTACAGTGTCAAGTTCAAATGCAGGTAGGTTTGAGTAGTCATCCAGAGATGGAGAGATTTGCACAGGGTAGACTAGCTTGGAGAGCTAAATCAAATTACTCTTCTGCCTGAAGATCACAACATCAACATTAAAGAGGTCTCTCAGTTTTTCAAGGGATATTTGATTAATGATGTGCTTCTAGGTGCTCTGGAGGCTTGTTCTTTCCATTTTACTAATGGCTAATGGTTCTATTGGCTCTGAGCACTATGGGACTTAACATCTATGGTCATCAGTCCCCTAGAACTTAGAACTAACTAACTAACCTAAGGACAGCACACAACACCCAGTCATCACGAGGCAGAGAAAATCCCTGACCCCGCCGGGAATCGAACCCGGGAACCCGGGCGTGGAAAGCGAGAACGCTACCGCACGACCACGAGCTGCTTCCATTTTACGCACAATATTTAGAAGAGGGGCCCAATCCTCTTCTTCAGGTGTAGCGAGATTTGCTGCTATATGCACTCGCTGCCTGAACTCCAATGAGACTGAACAGTTGTCGTCACTATTTACTGCTGGCTAAAGACATCGAGTACAAATGACAACATAGCTCACAGTACCTGAAGAAGACTGGGCCGTTCGTAGCAATGGGAACAATAACCTGCCAATTCTACCGGAAGCACATACTTAAATAACATCCATATCCATAGTAAAAAATTAATATAATATTTAATATTATTAATATTAAAATATTAATATATCTTCAGGAGTGTTCGATGCACTGTGTGTTCAGAGGCACTTGTACTCCGCCCATCATTAAAGTCTGATGTTAATTCCCCCACAGTTGTCAGCCAGTCCTGTTTTACCAGTACGCCCAGCCCACGATGTTCGACATCTGTAATGAAGGGTGGTCGGCCAAAACGCGAAGTCTGAATGTGGTTCCACCTTGGTCTCGCTACGTGTCGAAGGCACTCACGGCAACACTCCTCGAACAGCCGACAAGTCGTGCAGTTTCGGAAGTCTGGTGAGGAGCCTTCGGGCAGTCACAATCTGCCCTCGGTCAGACTGTGACAGAACGTGCGCCTTCCCCATTCTACTCGGGGACAGGACGCGTATTGATACTACGTGCTCCATGTGTGTGTCTGACTAGCAGTCATTCCTCGCGAGGAGGCGCTGCTATCGCCTGGACGGGTTCATATCGATAGTAGGGCGGTGGTCATAATATTCTGGCTGATCAGTGTACGAGGTGTGGCTGGAAAAAAACCGGACTAGTACTGGTGAAACAATAAAACGAATGCAATAAGGCTGAAAGTCGCGTGGCCTGTCACGTGACTCTCGCTCCGCCTACTGCTCGAGTTTCATCTGCCTCCTGCACTCAGTCTGCCCGTGGCGTCTGTTTTAAGTAGTTGACATTTTGTCTGTGCGTCGGAAAATGTTGAGTGTACAGAAAGAACAGCGTGTTAACATCAAATTTTGTTTCAAACTAGGAAAATCTGCAAGTGAAACGTTTGTAATGTTACAACAAGTGTACGGCGATGATTGTTTATCGCGAACACAAGTGTTTGAGTGGTTTAAACGATTTAAAGATGGCCGCGAAGACACCAGTGATGACACTCGCACTGGCAGACCATTGTCAGCAAAAACTGATGCAAACATTGAAAAAATCGGTAAACTTGTTCGACACTTTCCTTGTCAACTCCTGTTAACTCAGACACTGCTCTGATTGTTAAACGGCGATCTTGTCGAACAAGTTTACCGATTTTTTCAATGTTTGCATCAGTTTTTGCTGACAATGGTCTGCCAGTGCGAGTGTCATCACTGGTGTCTTCGCGGCCATCTTTAAATGGTTTAAACCACTCAAACACTTGTGTTCGCGATAAACAATCATCGCCGTACACTTGTTGTAACATTACAAACGTTTCACTTGCAGATTTTCCTAGTTTGAAACAAAATTTGATGTTAACACGCTGTTCTTTCTGTACACTCAACATTTTCCGACGCACAGACAAAACGACAACTACTTAAAACAGACGCCACGGGCAGACTGAGTGCAGGAGGCAGATGAAACTCGAGCAGTAGGCGGAGCGAGAGTCACGTGACAGGCCACGCGACTTTCAGCCTTATTGCATTCGTTTTATTGTTTCACCAGTACTAGTCCGGTTTTTTTCTAGCCACACCTCGTATATACTGGGTGTTCCAAGAAAAACATTAAATATTTTAGGAGGTGACAGTACACACTAGTCCGTAAAAACATGCCATGTAACATGTGCCCCATTCGCATTGGTTACAAAGGTGAACCTGGTTACATAAATAAATTGTGTTAACATGTTGGGAGCAACAGCGATAGTAATGAACTAGTATCGATCGCAGAAAAACCCATTTTTATTTATTAGTAGTGATCTGTTTCGACTCGAAGTGTATAATCTTCGGACCATACTGTGGTCATGACATGTGGGGACGTCGGCATGGAGCAGGAACTGTGGATATCAGCTAGTGATGCCGGCATTAGTGGATGTTATCCCCGGTTCCCTTTGTGTGTCACGGTATTACCAGTTCCTGCTCCTTGCCATCGTCTTCACACATCAACACTGGAGTACGATCCGAAGATGATGCACATCGAGTCTAAACCGGTCACAACTTATGAATAAAACTCTTTCTTTATGCCATCCAGGCTGTTCTATATAATATATTATTACATTGATAACTCTCCATTTCTTGTGTTGATATTGCTGTTGCTGTGGATTATTTAACGATGTCATTTTTATTTTGAAGAACTAGTTGTAAAGCTCTGCTTGAGTTTTGATGGTTGAATTTTTCCACTGTGATTGTGATTCGTTGGATAATTCTACTGTATCGCTGAAGCAGGGTGCACGAATGTGTCGATATGGCGTTTCTCAAAAAACGAGCTTCTAGCGTTATTGGAAGAGTTTCCTTCGGCTACAAGGATGGGTATTAGAATAAAGTCATTTTGGATTTAAGCAACATCATTACGAAATTACTATAAAATAACTAAAATACAGACGTTTCGGGCCGGCCGAATTGGCCGTGCGGTTAAAGGCGCTTCAGTCTGGAACCGCAAGAACGCTAAGGTCGCAGGTTCGAATCCTGCCTCGGGCATGGATGTTTGTGATGTCCTTAGGTTAGTTAGGTTTAAGTACTTCTAAGTTCTAAAGGACTAATGACCTCAGCAGTTGAGTCCCATAGTGCTCAGAGCCATTTGAACCATTTGAACAGACGTTTCGGCGTCGTTGTAGGACTTCTCTTCAGGCTGCATAATAGTTATATAATATGCCAGTCAACATATTGTTGTTGTTGTTGTGGTCTTCAGTCCTGAGACTGGTTTGATGCAGCTCTCCATGCTACTCTATCCTGTGCAAGCTTCTTCATCTCCCAGTACCTACTGCAACCTACATCTTTCTGAATCTGCTTAGTGTATTCATCTCTTGGTCTCCCTCTACGATGTTTACCCTCCACGCTGCCCTACAATGCTAAATTTGTGATCCCTTGATGCCTCAAAACATTTCCTACCAACCGATCCCTTCTTCTAGTCAAGTTGTGCCACAAACTTCTCTTCTCCCCAATCCTATTGAATACCTCCTCATTAGTTACGTGATCTACCTACCTTATCTTCAGCATTCTTCTGTAGCACCACATTTCGAAAGCTTCTATTCTCTTCTTGTCCAAACTGGTTATCGTCCATGTTTCATTTCCATACATGGCTACACTCCATACAAATACTTTCAGAAACAACTTCCTGACACTTAAATCTATACTCGATGTTAACAAATTTCTCTTCTTCAGAAACGATTTCCTTGCCATTGCCAGTCTACATTTTATATCCTCTCTACTTCGACCATCATCTGTTATTTTACTCCCTAAATAGCAAAACTCCTATACTACTTTAAGTGTCTCATTTCCTAATTTAATCCCCTCAGCATCACCCGATTTAATTTTACATTCCATTATCCTCGTTTTGCTTTTGTTGATGTTCATCTTATATCCTCCTTTCAAGACACTGTCCATACCGTTCAACTGCTCTTCCAAGTCCTTTGCTGTCTCTGACAGAATTACAATGTCATCGGCGAACCTCAAAGTTTTTACTTCTTCTCCATGAATTTTAATACCTACTCCGAATTTTCTTTTCTTTCCTTTACTGTTTGCTCAATATACGGATTGAATAAAATCGGGGAGAGGCTACAACCCTGTCTCACTCCTTTCCCAACCACTGCTTCCCTTTCATGCCCCTCGACTCTTATAACTGCCATCTGGTTTCTGTACAAACTGTAAATAGCCTTTCGCTCCCTGTATTTTACCCCTGCCACCTTCAGAATTTGAAAGAGAGTATTCCAGTTAACGTTGTCAAAAGCTTTCTCTAAGTCTACAAATGCTAGAAACGTAGGTTTGCCTTTTCTTAATCTTTCTTCTAAGATAAGTCGTAAGGTTAGTATTGCCTCACGTGTTCCAACATTTCTACGGAATCCAAACTGATCTTCCCCGAGGGCCAACATATTGAGTATATGAAATTCTCTGCTACTTCGAAACAATTACTACTTCGGAAGATGTAAAACCAAGTTTAGAAACAGCTCTAAGATGATACATTTTAACATATTTTCTCACTACTTTTCAGTTTCATAAAAATTTCAGTTATTTTATCTCGCTGAGATAGCAAATAGTTTTGAGGACATGACACTGAAATATTATTAACGCTTTAATGTACAATTTAATATACAACAGAAAAATTCTTTAAAGCTAATACTAATACAAGTAAAAATACAGCTTGTCTTCAGGAAGCTTATTTGTATTATGAAATACATATTTCTAGGCCTACTTTGCGATGTCACGTCGAGTAAACTGTTGAGAGGGATGTCTTTAAATGGATTTTACGTAGACGCCCAGTCTTACTTGTGACTGAGTTGGTGTGGTGGTAAGTCACGCACACCTCCAATACATTTTTGTGAATGCCAGCGAAATGTAGGTTGTCAATAGTGAAAAACATGTCCGATATCAGTCACGATCGACTTATGAGAGTTATATAAAGAAATACTTGCTGAGCTATGAAGACACGTTGTGATTCGCTGATTTTTAGAAGGCACATGGCTGCACAACCAGAGAGGACAACTGAACTTCAGTATGAGAGACCCCAATGCAGCAATCAAAGTCATCACATTACACTGATGGAATCGACGCGTTGGATTTGTGGAGTTCTTGTGCCATGTCAAATGGCTGGTCAAACTTTTTTATCAACTCCAACCATAGGTGTCGTTGTTGAAAGACTGTAGAAGGATACGAAGTGACTTAGACAAAATTTCTAGTTCGTGTGATGAATAGCAGCTTTCTATAAGTGTGGCAGACGCGTAGGGAAAACAATTCTGTAATGTTCGAATACAGCATTAGAAGGTACTGCTTGATGCACTCACGTCGATTAAATGTCTAGACGTAATGTTACAAAGCGGTATGAAATGGAACGAAAACCTAACGACGGTAGTAGGGAAGGTGAAAGGTCGCCTCCGGTTTATTGGCAGAATTTTAGAAAATTGTAGATAATCTATGTAGTTGATCCGGTATAAAACGCTAGTGCGACCCATTCCTGAGTGCTGCTGGAATGTTTTCTATCCCCGCCAAGACGGATTAAAGGATGACATCGAAGCAATTCAGAGGCGTGCTGCTAGATTTGTTATCCTGTAGGTTCGATCAACATGTGAGTATTATGGAGATGCCTCGTCCACTGAAACGGAGCTACCTTGCGAAAACTCGACGTTCTTTTCGACGAATGCTACTGAGAACATTTAGAGAACCGGAATTGGAAGTTGACTGCAGAACGATTCTAGTGCCACTAACATACATTTCGCGGGAAGACTACGAAGGTAAGATAGGAGAAACTGGGGCATGTATGGAAGCATATACACTCCTGGAAATGGAAAAAAGAACACATTGACACCGGTGTGTCAGACCCACAACACTTGCTCCGGACACTGCGAGAGGGCTGTACAAGCAATGATCACACGCACGGCACAGCGGACACACCAGGAACCGCGGTGTTGGCCGTCGAATGGCGCTAGCTGCGCAGCATTTGTGCACCGCCGCCGTCACTGTCAGCCAGTTTGCCGTGGCATACGGAGTTCCATCGCAGTCTTTAACACTGGTAGCATGCCGCGACAGCGTGGACGTGAACCGTATGTGCAGCTGACGGACTTTGAGCGAGGGCGTATAGTGGGCATGCGGGAGGCCGGGTGGACGTACCGCCGAATTGCTCAACACGTGGGGCGTGAGGTCTCCACAGTACATCGATGTTGTCGCCAGTGGTCGGCGGAAGGTGCACGTGCCAGTCGACGTGGGACCGGACCGCAGCGACGCACGGATGCACGCCAAGACCGTAGGATCCTACGCAGTGCCGTAGGGGACCGCACCGCCACTTCCCAGCAAATTAGGGACACTGTTGCTCCTGGGGTATCGGCGAGGACCATTCGCAACCGTCTCCATGACGCTGGGCTACGGTCCCGCACACCGTTAGGCCGTCTTCCGCTCACGCCCCAACATCGTGCAGCCCGCCTCCAGTGGTGTCGCGACAGGCGTGAATGGAGGGACGAATGGAGACGTGTCGTCTTCAGCGATGAGAGTCGCTTCTGCCTTGGTGCCAATGATGGTCGTATGCGTGTTTGGCGCCGTGCAGGTGAGCGCCACAATCAGGACTGCATACGACCGAGGCACACAGGGCCAACACCCGGCATCATGGTGTGGGGAGCGATCTCCTACACTGGCCGCACACCACTGGTGATCGTCGAGGGGACACTGAATAGTGCACGGTACATCCAAACCGTCATCGAACCCATCGTTCTACCATTCCTAGACCGGCAAGGGAACTTGCTGTTCCAACAGGACAATGCACGTCCGCATGTATCCCGTGCCACCCAACGTGCTCTAGAAGGTGTAAATCAACTACCCTGGCCAGCAAGATCTCCGGATCTGTCCCCCATTGAGCATGTTTGGGACTGGATGGAGCGTCGTCTCACGCGGTCTGCACGTCCAGCACGAACGCTGGTCCAACTGAGGCGCCAGGTGGAAATGGCATGGCAAGCCGTTCCACAGGACTACATCCAGCATCTCTACGATCGTCTCCATGGGAGAATAGCAGCCTGCATTGCTGCGAAAGGTGGATATACACTGTACTAGTGCCGACATTGTGCATACTCTGTTGCCTCTGTCTATGTGCCTGTGGTTCTGTCAGTGTGATCATGTGATGTATCTGACCCCAGGAATGTGTCAATAAAGTTTCCCCTTCCTGGGACAATGAATTCACGGTGTTCTTATTTCAATTTCCAGGAGTGTAGACAGTCGTTTTTCCCTCTCTTTGTGGTTACGAGTGGAGCCTGAAGAAAATGGCTTAGCAACTTGGCAAGGCAAGCCTGCGGAGGTTTGCGGAGGATGTATGTAGATGCAAATGTAAAGCCACAAGGCGAGTAGCTCGTATCAGAAACAGAGCGGAGCTGTCCAGTTTCCATACCGGAGGACATTTGAAGGATCTGAACGCAACGTTTGCGACTACGCGAGATTCGCACCTGTACCGTTATTCGTGGTGACGGCCAAGTACAACACCACCGCACTCGCTGCTGAGAGATTCGCACTGCTAGGTTCACAAGGAGGCAGTCGGACGTGCAGACGAATACGCCACACCGGTGACCAGGAGTGTACAGCGCTTGCATCCGCTATCACCCACAGCGCACCCTGTCCCAGTGTCCTGTGGATTATCCTCTACGGCCCTGCGTTTCTCACAGCAGTCCGACACTGCGCTTATTCGCAACTGTCGCGTTGACCAGCGGTGTGCTGGTACTGAAAAGGGACGAAATCCAGTGTGAGCACAAGCAGCACGAACGACCGAACCCGGTTACCCGCGGATCTATCCAATCACGTCTCTCCAGCAGGTGTTGCCTGAAAGGGCAGGCGTCGTCGGTGAATACCACAACGGTAGGCCAGACACTGCAGTACACAGAATTCGTACAGCTCCAGTCACTCGAATAAATCTCTATGGCGGCGCCCTATCTTAAAATTTACGCTTTGGATGTATTCCAAATGTTATTTAATCCCTAGCGCTTCTAGTTCGCTTAAGCGATGTTCCTTTTTATGAACCACCGCAATACGGGGCCTAAAATATCAGTCTCACGGAAAATTTAAGCTATCATAAAATAATAATTACTGTGGTCCTACAATTCGCATCTGACTGCGTCAAAAAATGTTGCGCCGCTACGGATGACTCCCATAAAATCGCTGAACACAAAATGGTAACTCAAAAAGTAAAGTTTTGTCCCAGCTTCAAGCAGCGATTTAACAAATTCATAGAGGGTAGAATTACTGAGAGCAAAAATAGAATACTTGCTATCAGCAGCAAAATGCATAAAGACTTTGTGAGATGTTGCAGTCATTTTTATTGCGCTCAAAATGCAGTGGTCTTGCCCAACACTGTATTTATTAATCTTATACTGTCGTACGCGTTTCGGTCTTACGCCATTGTCAAAGGCTGTACAAGAGAAATACATAAAAGGGTATCAGTGAAAAATACTTTGGTACGTAAAACGTACTTCGCGCAAGCGGAAGAATCAAGCATTCGGTGAAAACATTGATAAAGGACATGAAACGCTCCTCGTAAAAAGCGAAGTCAGGAAAAACTCCCCAAAATATCTGTAACAATCTGAGATAAAACGAAAATGAATTTGTCAAATATGGATACAAAGTATTCGGCTTACATTACCTGACACTTGAATGCAAATTGCCTCACTACACACATCCAAGTAGTAGGTGAAGAAGACCAGCAGATGGCAACACTATGCGGCGTCAATAAAAATTTTGTTTTGAAACACAAAAATATTGATTCAGTTGGTTGTTATAATGTAGTTTTAAATGACAAATAACGTTCTGTTATATCTACTGAATGACTCAGTTTATTATCTAACAAATATCCATCTGGTTCAAGACACTGGCGAAAATTATCACTGCAAGATGGCGTCAATCTATAAAACCGTAATTAAAATAAGTGAACATCTCACTGTTTAAAAACTTGCATCGACCAGCAATCGAACCAAAGACTCCTGCATAACAGGCAAATAGAGTTAGGGTCTTTCAAAATTACGGTTCAGCCGTTTTGTTACAATACATACACTGATGAGCCAAAACTTTAAGACCACCTCCTTAACAGCTCGTTTTTCCGCCTTTGGAACAAAAAACATAATTGATTCTGCGAATCAGGGACCCGACAGTTTGTTGGTACATTTGTGGAGGTAACAGATTGTGTAATTCGCTGATCTGAGTAAGCGGTGATGGCTCCCGGTAGCGACCCACATGGATTCCATAGGATTTTCATTAGGCAAATTTAAGGCCGAGACATCTACGTGAGTTCACTACAGGGCTATTACAAATGATTGAAGCGATTTCATAAATTCACTGTCGCTCCATTCATTGACATATGTTCACGACACACTACAGATACGTAGAAAAACTCATAAAGTTTTGTTCGGCTGAAGCCGCACTTCAGGTTTCTGCCGCCAGAGCGCTCGAGAGCGCAGTGAGACAAAATGGCGACAGGAGCCGAGAAAGTGTATGTCGTGCTTGAAATGCACTCACATCAGTCAGTCATAACAGTGCAACGACACTTCAGGACGAAGTTCAACAAAGATCCACCAACTGATAACTCCATTCGGCGATGGTATGCGCAGTTTAAAGCTTCTGGATGCCTCTGTAAGGGGAAATCAACGGGTCGGCCTGCAGTGAGCGAAGAAACGGTTGAACGCGTGCGGGCAAGTTTCACGCGTAGCCCGCGGAAGTCGACGAATAAAGCAAGCAGGAAGCTAAACGTACCACAGCCGACGGTTTGGAAAATCTTACGGGAAAGGCTAAAGCAGAAGCCTTACCGTTTACAATTGCTACAAGCCCTGACACCCGATGACAAAGTCAAACGCTTTGAATTTTCGGCGCGGTTGCAACAGCTCATGGAAGAGGATGCGTTCAGTGCGAAACTTGTTTTCAGTGATGAAGCAACATTTTTTCTTAATGGTGAAGTGAACAGACACAATGTGCGAATCTGGGCGGTAGAGAATCCTCACGCATTCGTGCAGCAAATTCGCAATTCACCAAAAGTTAACGTGTTTTGTGCAATCTTACGGTTTAAAGTTTACGGCCCCTTTTTCTACTGCGAAAAAAACGTTACAGGACACGTGTATCTGGCCATGCTGGAAAATTGGCTCATGCCACAACTGGAGACGGACAGCGCCGACTTCATCTTTCAACAGGATGGTGCTCCACCGCACTTCCATCATGATGTTCGGCATTTCTTAAACAGGAGATTGGAAAACCGATGGATCGGTCGTGGTGGAGATCATGATCAGCAATTCATGTCATGGCCTCCACGCTCTCCCGACTTAACCCCATTCGATTTCTTTCTGTGGGGTTATGTGAAAGATTCAGTGTTTAAACCTCCTCTACCAAGAAACGTGCCAGAACTGCGAGCTCGCATCAACGATGCTTTCGAAGTCATTGATGGGGACATGCTGCGCCGAGTGTGGGAGGAACTTGATTATCGGCTTGATGTCTGCCGAATCACTAAAGGGGCACATATCGAACATTTGTGAATGCCTAAAAAAAAACTTTTTGAGTTTTTGTATGTGTGTGAAAAGCATTGTGAAAATATCGCAAATAATAAAGTTATTGTAGAGCTGTGAAATCGCTTCAATCATTTGTAATAACCCTGTATAATGCTTCTCAAGCTACTGTAGCACGATTCTGGCGGTGAGACGAGGACAATTACACTGCTGAAAAATGACTTCGATGTCGGGGAAGTCGTTAAGTATGAAGGAATGCAGGTGGTTAGCAGCTGTTGCGTGTCTCCCATTACTCCCAGAGGGCCCATGCAAACGCAGGAGAATGTATCCCGTAGCGTAACACTGCTCCCACCGCCGTTCATCTCGATGATGGCGTTTGTGGAGACGATCAACGATATAATGTGATTCATCCAAAGATCTGCCTCTTTTCCACAGATCGACCGTCGAATCCTGATGGCCCCGTGCGGACTGCCATCGTAACTGATGATGCCGTTGGGTAAATGTGTAAATGCGGAGGGGTGGTCCACTGTGCAACTCACTGTACAACGATGTACGATGAATGGTGAGCTCCAAAACACTTGTGATCTTTCGGCAGAGATGCTACAGGTCACCATCTATCTTACTTGAAAGAGCAGACAAGCCTCCGATCCCCACGTTCTGTGAGCGTTCGTGGTCGTCCAACCATGTGGCGCATAGTCGTGGTTCCACTGTCCTTCTCCCTCTCTCCGTAGACGCTCACGACAGTAGCACGTGAACATTCGACCAGTATCGCCTTTTCCGAGATAGTCGTTCACCGGCCTGCGTAATAATTATCTGCCATTTGTCAAAGTCGCTGATCTCAATGCATTTCCCCATTTGCAGCCCATATCTTCGCTAAGGTGAGCTCCCTTCAGTGTCTGCTCCGCTTACATACTCTTGCTATCACGTTACGTGCCCGGAACCCCATAAGACAGGATCCAACGTCGCGGTGGGCAATGATCATAATGTTTTGGCTAGGTCAATGTACATTAGGTAGTAAATGGTACAATTACCGACTAGCAGCACTGGTAGGGACAAAAACATAAACGAATGTGTGAGACGGAAACTTGGATCCGACGACTTATTTTTATTTTTGTTTGCTTTGCACATAATTAGAACTGCATATGGGTTAGTATTAGCCGATAATGTATTCTATACCTTAAAAAATATAAATTGCATTTTATAACTAATAAAAATGTGTTGAATGCTTAACTTTTATGCACCAAAGCTATTACTTTTGTTGCAAGTACAGTTTCCATTTACAAACAAAAAAGTCTGTATTATTGTTGTTGATTTTCGTACTCAACAGAATGTTCTTCATCATGATCAAAGGCAAGAGTTTCCTGTTATTTTTGACAAGTGAAAAAGAGCTTTATGAATAACAGAAATATGTTTTATATAGGCTCCACAAAGTATTGTAGCGATGTTTGATACATTTTTATTTTGCGTTTTTTTTATTTTACCTGTTTTGAGAAAATTTGGTTTCCTAGAGCCATATTATTGTTTTTCGTTTTTGCTAAGACCCCTCTGTTTCATTTTACTAACCAACTATTTTGGAATACGACCTGAATTGGCAATTACAGTTTTTCTATAAACTCTGTTTATTTTTTAGTAACAGACATAAGGACAATTATACTATGTTCCGTTCGTTACGTGGTGCTTCATATGCCCCCACTCACTTTCTAGACGCTACACCGCTTCCGGTTTGTAGGGGAATCTAGTGCGACACTGATTGCATATGCAAACAAAGCGAGCTAAATGAGGTTACACTCGATAGGTGCGCAACAGACCTAACATATAGATACTATGGTTACAGGTTAACTCACCAAACCTACTAGGAAAACTACCATATCCTAAGCTTGGTTGTGATAGTCTATGATTGTTTCCAACCATACATATGAACAGATAATTTTAAAACTGGGGCAACAACAGTTAAAATAATCATACAAGATTGAGTGATCAATTCCTACAGTACAACAGGTTTAAAGACAGATGCTAAGGCTATTAAACTGTGAAACCAAATGAAAAGCCCAAAAGTTCGCTAGAGCTGTATTTATTTGAGTCGATTAGAGACCCACACAATCGGTTTCGCAACTTTTAAGTTGTATCTTCTGGTGCATATCTTGTAAGCTGGGCGACGTATCTTATGGTCTTTATGCAAGTGGATAACGTATTTTACGCGCCAATGTATAATGTATCTCAACTGTCGCTTCAAGCCCAGGCATTCCACATAGGTATAAATTCTGCCTCTGTCTCAAATTAATTAAAATGCCGCTGTGACATTACGAGAATACTTAAATGAATATAAATGACAAGTTTGGGATTTATCCTAAAATTGTAACACGACCTCTCCCTTTCTCATTCTACACTGTAATTTACCAAAGTTTTCAAGGTTCAAGCCATAAACAACAAGAGAGTTTAATTACTTTCAACTCTCAACAAATTAATTGACAATTAGACATTGAATATGTGATTATTAAAATTTTATCTCTATATATGAATGTATTATGACAAATGAAACAATTAAACCTTTATCTATGATATTTACATCTACGTTGTCGTAGCTGAGCAATGGGCTAAATTGATGGAAAGTGAACTTAATCTATTGAACTAAACAAAACTCTCATATACTCAATGGAGGGTATGTTAGTAATTAACTCTTGACTTCCTATATTCAAAGCGTATGCAGGTTGGAGTAAACAAAATCTCGTCTCAACATGTAATCTCACCTAATGCACGTTGGTACATTACCAATTGGGAACTGCGGCGACATTGTCTCTGTGCTGGATCTGAAATGCTAATTCCCCACTCTGGCCTTGACTCAATTCAATCAGTCGTAACTTTCGTGTGTTTCCCAGAACGTTAAATTTTCCCTAGTGGAAATTAATGGCAATTGCACACTCGCTATCGGATGGAGAGACGTGCACAAATCACAGCCCACAAAAATTCCCACAGGAATGTGAACTACCGCTTTACGTTTGTCGTCACGATACGTGAAGCGTACAGTCCTCACTTGGCAAACGTAAAGTTTGAGTCTCAATATCTTCGCTAATTTTACCACACGTATGTGTGTGGCCAGCCACGAAACGAGAGCTCTCTGTGTGTCAATTTAATTCTCAAAATGCTTTTATATGACGTTACTCTTCCCACCGCGATTCTACTACGTCACACAGTATGGGTTCGGCCAACTGCTTCCTCGTTATAGGTGAATTCTTATTTTTGTTGCCCAGGTCACCGCTAGCCTCCTTAATGTAGTATCACCATTTACCCACGGTCTTGGCTGGGTTTATTGTATATTGTACTCGCCTTATTTCTTTCTGAGTTGCAGCTGGGCCTTCTTTTGTTAATGTTAATTGCCATTATTACTACAAACAGCATAGTGAACGCATTATTGTGGCCAAGATAGACAGAAAGCCCATGCCTACTACAGTAGTACAAGTTTATATGCCAACTAGCTCTGCAGATGATGAAGAAATTGATGAAATGTATGACGAGATAAAAGAAATTATTCAGGTAGTGAAGGGAGACGAAAATTTAATAGTCATGGGTGACTGGAATTCGTCAGTAGGAAACGGGAGAGAAGGAAACATAGTAGGTGAATATGGATTGGGGGGAAGAAATGAAAGAGGAAGCCGCCTTGTAGAATTTTGCACAGAGCATAACTTAATCGTAACTAACACTTGGTTCAAGAATCATAAAAGAAGGTTGTATACCTGGAAGAATCCTGGAGATACTGAAAGGTATCAGATAGATTATATAATGGTAAGACAGAGATTTAGGAACCAGGTTTTAAATTGTAAGACATTTCCAGGGGCAGATGTGGATTCTGACCACAATCTATTGGTTATGAACTGCAGATTGAAACTGAAGAAACTGCAAAAAGGTGGGAATTTAAGGAGATGGGACCTGGATAAACTGAAAGAACCAGAGGTTGTAGAGAGTTTCAGGGAGAGCATAAGGGAACAATTGACAGGAATGGGGGAAAGAAATACAGTAGAAGAAGAATGGGTAGCTCTGAGGGATGAAGTAGTGAAGGCAGCAGAGGATCAAGTAGGTAAAAAGACGAGGGCTAATAGAAATCCTTGGGTAACAGAAGAAATATTGAATTTAAGGAGAAAATATAAAAATGCAGTAAATGAAGCAGGCAAAAAGGAATACAAACGTCTCAAAAATGAGATCGACAGGAAGTGCAAAATGGCTAAGCAGGGATGGCTAGAGGACAAATGTAAGGATGTAGAGGCTTGTCTCACTAGGGGTAAGATAGATACTGCCTACAGGAAAATTAAAGAGACCTTTGGAGAGAAGAGAACCACTTGTATGAATATCAAGAGCTCAGATGGCAACCCAGTTCTAAGCAAAGAAGGGAAGGCAGAAAGGTGGAAGGAGTATATAGAGGGTTTATACAAGGGCGATATACTTGAGGACAATATTATGGAAATGGAAGAGGATGTAGATAAAGATGAAATGGGAGATAAGATACTGTGTGAAGAGTCTGACAGAGCACTGAAAGACCTGAGTCGAAACAAGGCCCCGGGAGTAGACAACATTCCATTAGAACTACTGATGGCCTTGGGAGAGGCAGTCATGACAAAACTCTACCATCTGGTGAGCAAGATGTATTAGACAGGCGAAATACCCACAGACTTCAAGAAGAATATAATAATTCCAATCCCAAAGAAAGAAGGTGTTGACTGATGTGAAAATTACCGAACTATCAGTTTAATAAGTCACAGCTGCAAAATACTAACGCGAATTCTTTACAGACGAATGGAAAAACTGGTAGAAGCGGACCTCGGGGAAGATCAGTTTGGATTCCATAGAAATGTTGGAACACGTGAGGCAATACTAACCTTACGACTTATCTTAGAAGAAAGATTAAGAAAAGGCAAACCTACGTTTCTAGCATTTGTAGACTTAGAGAAAGCTTTTGACAACGTTAACTGGAACACTCTCTTTCAAATTCTGAAGGTGGCAGGGGTAAAATACAGGGAGCGAAAGGCTATTTACAATTTGTACAGAAACCAGATGGCAGTTATAAGAGTCGAGGGGCATGAAAGGGAAGCAGTGGTTGGGAAAGGAGTGAGACAGGGTTGTAGCCTCTCCCCGATGTTATTCAATCTCTATATTGAGCAAGCAGTAAAGGAAACAAAAGAAAAATTCGGAGTAGGTATTAAAATTCATGGAGAAGAAGTAAAAACTTTGAGGTTCGCCGATGACATTGTAATTCTGTCAGAGACAGCAAAGGACTTGGAAGAGCAGTTGAACGGAATGGACAGTGTCTTGAAAGGAGGATATAAGATGAACATCAACAAAAGCAAAACGAGGATAATGGAATGTAGTCAAATTAAATCGGGTGATGCTGAGGGGATTAGATTAGGAAATGAGACACTTAAAGTAGTAAAGGAGTTTTGCTATTTAGGGAGTAAAATAGCTGATGAGGGTCGAAGTAGAGAGGATATAAAATGTAGTCTGGCAATGGCAAGGAAATCGTTTCTGACGAAGAGAAATTTGTTAACATCGAGTATAGATTTAAGTGTCAGGAAGTCGTTTCTGAAAGTATTTGTATGGAGTATAGCCATGGATGGAAGTGAAACATGGACGATAACCAGTTTGGACAAGAAGAGAATAGAAGCTTTCGAAATGTGGTGCTACAGAAGAATGCTGAAGATAAGGTGGGTAGATCACGTAACTAATGAGGAGGTATTGAATAGGATTGGGGAGAAGTTTGTGGCACAACTTGACTAGAAGAAGGGATCGGTTGATAGGACATGTTTTGAGGCATCAAGGGATCACAAATTCCATGCTCACCAGATGGTAGAGTTTTGTGAGGACTGGCTCTCCCAAGGCCGTCAGTAGTTCTAATGGAATGTTGTCTACTCCCGGGGCCTTGTTTCGACTCAGGTCTTTCAGTGCTCTGTCAAACTCTTCACGCAGTATCATCTCTCCCATTTCATCGTCATCTACATCCTTTTCCATTTCCATAATATTGTCCTCAAGTACATTGCCCTTGTATAGACCCTCTATATACTCCTTCCACCTTTATGCTTTCCCTTCTTTGCTTAGAACTGGGTTTCCATTTGAGCTCTTGATATTCATGCAAGTGGTTCTCTTTTCTCCAAATGTCTCTTTGATTTTCCTGTAGGCAGTATCTATCTTTTCCTGGTGAGATAATCCTCTACATCCTTACATTTCTCCTCTATCCATCCCTATGGCATGTGACATAGCTTTTGTAAGAAAGCTTCTTTTGGTATGATATCACATATCTTATTTATTAAACACGTGTAGGCCCTTTCTTTGTGGTGCGTGTGTGATCCGTACCTAGTTTCCTAACAAGCTGCGTAATAATTTCTTTCTTGTTTAAGTCTATTCATCAGGCTTTTATGATATTTCATATAATTTCATTGCTCCATTATCAAATCTGTACAAATATACACCATAAGATGCAACTTTAAACTTGCGAAACCAGTTGTTTGGGTCTCTAATCGACTCAGATAAATACAGCTACAGAGGGCTATTGGACTTTTCATTCAGTTTTATATTTTAATAGTTGTGACATCTGTTTAAACACCTGTTGTACTGTATGAATTCGTCAATCAATCATGTACTACAGGGGAACATTCTGCCTTCTACCCTAGCTGCCTGTCGAGAAAACAGATCTTAATTTATTATATCAAAGACCGTCGGAAAGCTCAAAGTCGATTTTCTCGCGAATTTTTGAGTGCTGTATGGAACTGATATATGTGAGTCCTGAACTTTGCGTGCCATGAATACAAAAATCCTCCGAATTCCGCGCGATCTCCGCGTCAGAGCGGTATGCACGCGGGCACACAGGCGGAAGAGCGTCGCTGCAGGTGCGCCGTGGCGCCAATCACCGGCCAATTTGCGACGCTCGCGTTTCATTTGTCTAGTTAGCGGCGCGCGCCGCCCTGCCCTCCAATCTGGGGCGGCCGGCGGGTCCGGTTGCCGGCGCAGGTGTCGCCTGGAAAAATCACGCGACTCGCCGACTGCGCATCCGGCGCGGGGGCAAAAAAATAGGTCCGCACCTCCCCCAAATCGACGCTACAGTAATTGGAAACAAATAAATTCCACAAAGCGTACCTAAAACGCCGCATCAACTTGCGTTCTCTGAAGGGCACTGTTTTGCATGCGTGAGAGGGTACTGTCTGCCATTATTAACAGGATTCGAGGTACTCTGCCTCATTGCCGAATGGGGTAGAGGAGGTCACAGTTACTCCCCTATATTGCGCCATATACGGGCCATACCAAACCTACTGACTTAACCTGTATGAAGAAATAATGAAGGCAACTGATTACATTAAATTCAGTTTTCGTTCCATAGGCCCAAAAAACTAGATGATTCTCGTGGGTGTGGAACATGTCAGAAAGGATAACATAAAAAACATAAAACATTTGAACACAATACTTATTACCCTGAACATTTGTCAGGAGATCGTGAAATTAGGTCAATACAGTACAGTATACTGGAACAGCTAATATCTACAGAATTAATACGCTGTCACAATGAAACACTGTTATGCACTATTAAAAATATTATACACAAAATACCTAGTCTTGACTGTTGTGACCAAGTGCAGTCAAAAATGATATCTAACAGCCATTTTTACTTAAGCTGGCCTAACAGTCTCTTTTAAGATATTCCTCTACAGAGTAGAAGGAGTCGCCTATCAATAACTCTTTCAAACTCTGTTTAAACCATGCTTTATATGAAACCAAGTTTTTAATGGTTGCTGCCAATTTATTGAAAATGTGTGTTCCCGAATATTGGATCCCTTTTTGGACCAAGGTAAGTGATTTTAGGTCTTTATGAAGATTTTTCTTGTTGTACTGAGCTCTTGGTTGCAAACGGAGATGTATTAATTGCAACAAATTTCATTAAGGAATAAATATACTGAGAAGCAGTTGTTGCAATACAAAGTTCCTCGAACAGGTTTCTACATGATGTTCTTGAATTTACAACACAAATGATTCTTATTACACGTTTTTGCACACCAAAAACATTTGCTCAGTTTGATTATCAAGTTGTAATCCCAGAAATTTAACACTGTCAACCTCTTCCATCTGCATCTCTTCATATCTTATACACATGCCGGAAGGAAATCTCTTACAGGTTCAGAACTGCATGTAGTGGTTATTTTCAAAGTTCAGTGACAGTTAACTAGCTTTAAACCATTTGCTGATGTCAGTGAAAATTTGATTAGCAGCTATTTCTAAATCTGTACTTGACTTCCTATTTATTGCAATGTTTGTATCATCTACAAAAAAAAAATCTTTGCATCTCGCAGTGTAACACACGAGAACCAGTAATGTGCACAAGGAGAAGCAATGGACCCAAGACAGAACCTTGAGGAACACAACATCTAATTAATTCCCAGTCAGGTGAAGACTGACTGCTTACTGCACAGATATTTCGCAACGACGCACTTTGTTTCCTGTTAGTTAAATAAAACTCAAACCATTTCGCAACATTGCCGGTTACACCATAATATTCTAATTTACTTAAGGGAATGCTGTGGTTCAGACATTCAAACGCTTTTGACAGGTCGCAGAAAATTACAGTAGCCCCTAATTTATTATCTAATCAATTAAGTACATTCTCACTGTAAGTATAAATAGCTTGCTCTACATCACCCTTAAGAAATCCAAACTGTGACTTAGACAATATGTTATTTGCAGTCAGATGCTTAAGCAGACACTTGAACACAATCTTTACAAATATTTTTGAGAAAGCCGGAAAAAGTGAAATAAGTCGATAGTTTGATGGTATCGCTTCATCCCCTTCTTGTAAAGAGACTTCAGCATATTTTAGCCAACCTGGAAATGTTCCGCTGATAAGTGATTGATTACGCAAATAGCTTAAGATATAACTCAACTCGCATAAGGACTCTTTGATTAACTTCGTTGATATGTTATCATATCAATAACGAGATTTTAGACTGGAAGAGACAAACTGTGGTTTCTGAGGCCACATCCGTGGTGTAATGGCTTGTAACGTGGAGGTTCCGATTTCGGTTCACGGGTCCACCTCACCTCAGACTGTGGTGGCATGGGGGTCATTCAGCCTCATGAAGCTTGGTGCAATAAGCGCAAAATTGACACACAAGCCGCCGTAGTGACTTCACACGATGTTTATTTATTATTTATTTCCTTTGGTAAAAATGTACTTGTTATCAGTATACAATGGTTGCTCGTAAGTACCTCCGACGCTTCAGAAAATAACTACGCGAAGGCTACGAAACATAAAGAAAAATGGGACCTTGGTAGAGAGTCTCATCGAGTTTTGGTAAGTACAGGTAACGTGCGCCGTGGCGTAGTTGTAGGGCGTGGCGTTAGGAGGCAGGCGTGTCGTAACATGTAGACAAATCACCCGCTACGTGCGGCGGACGACATTCAACCGAATATGCATTGGCCATGCAAGTGTGCTGACGCTCGCCATAAAGTGGGGAAGATGTGACTGTGGAGTCGAAAATCAAACAACCCAACATACAGTGGAAGAATATCCATATCGAGCCTACAATGGACCACTCACGTCTTCCTTGCAGCAACAGATGAGACTAATTATTATATCAGATGCTTGGATGTTAATCTGCAACTGTGTTTTATGTAGCATCTACATGAATTATAATGTTTCCATAAGGTGAGGTTCAACAGGTGTATTTTATAAAATACTTTTTAACCAGCTGTTTATTTGTCCCATTAGTCACCTACGGATTTGGGTTATGAACCATCATCCAGAATGTCTATCAACATCAAAATTTAAAAAAAAAATTACGAAAGTGCAATGCATACAAAAATAGCAAAACTCAATAAATATATGGGTGCAAAATTCTATTTGTATACTTACAGGGTACAACAGACTAGTTGAAAGCATCCCATAATACTTTGCAGCTGAACAATATCGGAATTATCCAGTGAAATTGTACAAACGCCTGACATAATTTGTCTTAGAATACTGACGGTCATACCTCATGTCAAACAGACCGACATTACAGGAAAAACAAGAAGAACTGTTACTGGAGGGAATCACACAGCGGTCAAGTTACGTCAAAGATATTATATATGTACTGCATAGGTAATATAACAACATACATTGTTATTACATTACGTGGAATTATATAAGTGATCTACTTGAAACGATGTTCAGTTGTATTCCACCGCTTATTTGAAGTCCGAAGCTCGTGGTCTAGTGGCTCTCTGGATCACGGGCTCACGGGTTCGATTTCCGGCCGGTGTGGGGAATTTCTCTGCCCGGGGACTGGGTGTTTGTGTTGTCCTCATCATTTCATCGTCACCATTCGTGACAGTGGCTAGATTGGACTTGGAAAAAAAAAACTGGACTGTGTTAAAATTGGAACGGGCGCTGATGACGGCAGTTGAGCGCCCCATTAACCAAACATCATCATCATCATCATATTTTAATTTAACACGTTAGATGGAGCATCTTTTGAAAAATATCTTTTAGTTAAAAATGAGACTAGATGTTTCAGAATTTATACCATGTTTGGCATGTTTTTTTGCATAAAGGATGTTGCTCCAAGTGAAGTACCACAGGTGGTGGTGGTTGTTGGGATGTTTAAGGGGGACTAAACAGCGAAGGTAGTACCACAGGAAATTCAATGTTGCACTTTAGTTTATCACTATTGTTTTTATTATGTAATTTTTTTGGCATCCTGAACCAAGTGTACACTTTTGTTGTTGTAAACATATCTGGTTTCACTGACATGTGGTTGCACTTTTGTCTTAGAACTGTTTTTACTGTAACTTTCAGTATTAATGTTTATCTGTTTTGTTTACGTTCAAAGATGTTTGTAAACATGCTTTTTTACTTCATTTTACCGTTGATGCAAAAGTGTGTTGTGTCAAATATGCAGTACACATATACTATCTTTGATATAACGTGATTGCTGAGGAACTCTTCCAGTAATTGTTCGTCTTGTTTTTCCCGTAATGTCTGCGTGTTTGACATGAGATATGACTGTCAATATTGTAAGACAAATTACGTCACGTGTTTGTACAATTTCGATAGATAATTTCGATACTGCTCAGCTTCAAAGGAATATGGGATGATTTTAACTAATCTGTTGTTCCCTGTAAGTAATCAAATATAATTTTGCACCCATATATATGTTGAGTTTTGCTATTTTTGTATGCTTTGTACTTTCATATTTTTTAATGTTGATGTTGATGGACATCCTGGATGATCGTTAACAACCGAAAACGGTAGATGACTAATGAGACAAATAAACAGCTGATGGTTAAAATGCATTAATTACGTTGACATAACTGTTATATGCAAACATGCAACGTGCTTGCGTTATACTGTATAGCTGCCGGATGTCAGTTCGTGGGATATTCTGAATGATGCTGGAGTTGCCATCCGATAATGTCCCATATGTGCTCGATTGGAGCCAGATCTGGTGATCGAGGACGCCAAGGCAACATGTCTACACTCTATAGAGCATGTTGGGTTACAACAGGGGTATGTGGTCGAGCGTTATCCTGTTGGAAAACATCCCCTGAAATGCTGTTCATGAATGATTGCACAACAGATTGAATAACCAGATTAAAGTACAAATTAGCAATGAGGGTACATGGGATAACCGCGAGATTTCTCCTGCTGTCATACGATGTTGCTCTCCAGAACGTAACTCCAGGTGGTCCAGTGCGTCTAGCACACAGACAGGTTGGTTCCAGGCCCTCTGCTGGTCTCCTTCTAACCAACACACGACCGTGACTGGACCGACACAGAACCAGCTCTTTCATCGGAAAACAGAACAGACCTCGACCCTGCCCTCAGTGAGCTGTTGCTTGGTTCCACTAACCTCGGTAATGGCGTTGGTTTGGCTCAGTGGAGTGCGCGCTACAGAGTGTCCGGTACAGAGGATTGCGACAAAAAATACTGACGACGGCTGCTGCAAAATGCACTGCAGTACCGAATGTTGCACTCAAGAACACTGTCATCACCAATACAACACGGACGGTGTTCCAGAAGCGGGGGTTTGCAGGGCGAGCTTGAATTTCAGAACCACTGATCACTGATGTCAATGCCCTTAGCTGGAAAACATGCTGCCAAAGCGTGCTGTGGAGCAATGGAAGAAAGTTATTGTGTCGGATGGGTCTTGCTGCACACTGTTTCCAACTTCTGATCGAGTTTACATTCCAAGTGTACAGCATGGTGGAGGTTCAGTGATGATTTTGGCAGCAGCATCGTGGTATTCCATCGGACTCACAGTTACTCTGCAAGGTAGCATTACTGAGAAAGGATCCTGAGACCATTCTGGATGGTCAGGTCCGTCCCTCGGTGCAATAATTCAAAAATGGTTCAAATGGCTCTGAGCACTATGGGACTTAACAGCTATGGTCATCAGTCCTCTAGAACTTAGAACTACTTAAACCTAACTAACCTAAGCCGGCCGCGGTGGTCTCGCGGTTCTAGGCGCGCAGTCAGGAACCGTGCGACTGCTACGGTCGCAGGTTCGAGTCCTGCCTCGGGCATGGATGTGTGTGATGTCCTTAGGTTAGTTAGGTTTAAGTAGTTCTAAGTTCTAGGGGACTAATGACCACAGCAGTTGAGTCCCATAGTGCTCAGAGCCATTTGAACCATTTTTGAACCTAACTAACCTAAGGACATCACACAACACCCAGTCATCACGGGTGCAATAATTGCTCCCTAGTGGTGATCATGTGTTCCAATGCGATAGCGTCCCTGTTCACACAGCTCGCATCGTCCAAGACCGGTTTTGTGACGACGAGGATGAATTTTCGCATCTCCTGTGGCAATCACAGTCATCAAATTTCATTGTTATTGAGCCTTTGGAGAGGATGTTACGTAATCGCCATTCACCTCCATCATTGTTTCTTGAAATTGCCACCATTTTGCAGAAACAATGGCATAAGACTCCCTTAAAAAATATACAGGATCTGTATTTATCCATTTCGAGACGACTGGAAGCTGTTCATAATGCCAGCGAGTGTAGTAGACCGTTTTAGACATGGTAATATGTTGCTTGTTTGTTGTACCCATATTTCTGTACACCAGCCTGTTCATACTCTGCCAGCCAACAATCGATGTATGTCTGAGGGAATCTTCTACGACTGCTTGCCGTTGACTCTCCTGTTACGCTCGGAAACGGAGCGAGAGGAAAAAGACTGTGTATATGATTCCGTATTAGCCCCGATTAGGATCTTGTCTTCATGCTCCCTACGTGAGATATACAGAGGTGAACAAAGGTTTTGAAACACAAGTTCGGTCTAGAAAGACCGTTCGCATTTTAAACAGCTTCCAGTTGTCTCGAAATGGATAAATACAAGTCCCGCATTGTCTTCGGGGCAATTTTATTCCATTCTTCCAGAAAAATGATGGCTAGTTCGGGTAACGGTGATAAAGATGGGCAGCGATTACACACCCTTCTCTCCAATGTAGACCAGAAAGGCCAATAATATTGACAGTTTGGGACTGTGGTGACCAGGGTAAATATGACGATTCGTCCTGATCCTCACAAAACTATCCCTACTTGATGCGAGCTGTGTAAACAGTGACCCTTGCACCATTGCAGAATGAACATTGTACCAAGGAATGGGCCTGATCAGCCAAAATGGTCATATTTTGGCGGAATTGCTACCTTGCAGAGTACCATGAGGACATTGAGTACCACGGTAGGCTTGCCCAAATCATTACCGAACTACCGTCATGTTTCACTGCTGCGACATACTCTAGGTCACAAGTTGGAACAGTGTGAAACAAGGCTCATCCGACCAAATGAGTTTCTTCCATTGGTACTAATCCAAGTTTCATGGCTTCGGCACTACGTTTTTCTGTTGCGGACACGTGAACGACTGATGAGCGGCTTTGGAATTCCAGCTAGCCCTGAAATTTTCTTCTTAAGTTGCTCCCTCCGTGTTGTTTTGGTGCTGACAGGTCCACGTGTACGACATTCAGCTCTGTACTGACTGTTGCAGCTGCCTTCCTCTTATTTTTCGTCACGATCCTCTTCAATGATCGTTCGAGCGATGTGTTTCTCCGCTTTCACTGTATGCGGTATATACAGGGTGTTTCAAAAATGACCGGTATATTTGAAACGGCAATAAAAACTAAACGAGCAGCGATAGAAATACACCGTTTGTTGCAATATGCTTGGGACAACAGTACATTTTCAGGCAGACAAACTTTCGAAATTACAGTAGTTACAATTTTCAACAACAGATGGCGCTGCGGGCTGGGAAACTCTATAGTACGATATTTTCCACATATCCACCATGCGTAGCAATAATATGGCGTAGTCTCTGAATGAAATTACCCGAAACCTTTGACAACGTGTCTGGCGGAATGACTTCACATGCAGATGAGATGTACTATTTCAGCTGTTCAATTGTTTCTGGATTCTGGCGGTACACCTGGTCTTTCAAGTGTCCCCACAGAAAGAAGTCACAGGGGTTCATGTCTGGCGAATAGGGAGGCCAATCCACGCCGCCTCCTGTATGTTTCGGATAGTCCAGAGTAATCACACGATCATCGAAATATTCATTCAGGAAATTAAAGACGTCGGCCGTGCGATGTGGCCGGGCACCATCTTGCATAAACCACGAGGTGTTCGCAGTATCGTCTAAGGCAGTTTGTACCGCCACAAATTCACGAATAATGTCCAGATAGCGTGATGCAGTAATCGTTTCGGATCTGAAAAATGGGCCAATGATTCCTTTGGAAGAAATGGCGGCCCAGACCAGTACTTTTTGAGGATGCAGGGACGATGGGACTGCAACATGGGGCTTTTCGGTTCCCCATATGCGCCAGTTCTGTTTATTGACGAAGCCGTCCAGGTAAAAATAAGCTTCGTCAGTAAACCAAATGCTGCCCACATGCATATCGCCGTCATCAATCCTGTGCACTATGTCGTTAGCGAATGTCTCTCGTGCAGCAATGGTAGCGGCGCTGAGGGGTTGCCGAGTTTGAATTTTGTATGGATAGAGGTGTAAACTCTGGCGCATGAGACGATACGTGGACGTTGGCGTCATTTGGACCGCAGCTGCAACACGGCGAACGGAAACCCGAGGCCGCTGTTGGATCACCTGCTGCACTAGCTGCGCGTTGCCCTCTGTGGTTGCCGTACGCGGTCGCCCTACCTTTCCAGCACGTTCATCCGTCACGTTCCCAGTCCGTTGAAATTTTTGAAACAGATCCTTTATTGTATCGCTTTTCGGTCCTTTGGTTACATTAAACCTCCGTTGAAAACTTCGTCTTGTTGCAACAACACTGTGTTCTAGGCGGTGGAATTCCAACACCAGAAAGGAATAAACCATGTTGTCTACAGCACACTTGCACGTTGTGAACAGCACACGCTTACAGCAGAAAGAAAATGGCGCACCCACGGACTGCGTTGTCTTCTATATCTTTTGAAACACCCTGTATCTTTGATACGTCGCCCCTTGAAACACCAAACACATGCTTATGGAAGCACCCACCACGCTAGAACCACCGATTTGCCCGCGCTCGAATTCACTCAGATCCGACATAATACACTCACAACTACCCAGAACACTATTTCGACCACAACTTACATTTGCAATGTATTGAGCAAACTGCACACGCGCCGTTCGTGGTTGCGCAGGTATTCTACAGGGCGGTCATAAACAGTCCGAAAAGCTTGTAATGGTGTTGCAGGGGAGGTTGTGCTGAGACATAACTGTTAAGAGAAAAGTTCGATACTTTACGCCGTTTCCAAGTGATTTAGCGTTGAAATTAGCCAGTCAGATCGTTGAGAGCCCAAATTCAAGTATCTGTACACGCTAATATGTAGGTCTGTGAGTTACCACTTATTGAAACGCTAATGGCCAGTTAAAATATACCGTTTTCTAAAAACATAAATGTACGCTAGGAGAGAGAAAGCTACGTTTATTCAGTCTGAGGGAACCGAACGCCGCGTGGAATTAGCCCTGGAATTTGCACTACAGAGTTTTTATTCGTTACAGAGGTCTCATACTCTTCTAGAAGTGATTTTCGATTAATTCCACTAAACCTGCTGTTCAGCCAACTGTAGCATCACGTGGCTGATCGCAGTGAGGCGATAGTATCTATGGCTTTAGCAATTGATCTAACACTTACCTTCTTAGAGCCCTGCCCAGAACTGGAAAAATTTCTGCTGACGCTCATGCTGCTCTCGCTCGGATATAAGCATATTTCTCAGTTTCACTCCAATATTTCAGTGTTTCTTTTCTTTTATTAAAGAGAATCATTTCCCTCTAACGCCAGTTACTTCTGATATCTTTATCAGTATCAGTTGCAAAGCGATTTAGAACAGGTTGCTGTATGGTGTGGCAGGTGGCAGTTGACGCTAAATAACGAAAAGTGTGAGGTGATCCACATGAGTTCCAAAAGAAATCCGTTGGAATTCGATTACTCGATAAATAGTACAATTCTCAAGGCTGTCAATTCAACTAAGTACCTGGGTGTAAAAATTACGAATAACTTCAGTTGGAAAGACCACATAGATAATATTGTGGGGAAGGCGAGCCAAAGGTTGCGTTTGATTGGCAGGACACTTAGAAGATGCAACAAGTCCACCAAAGAGACAGCTTACACTACACTCGTTCGTCCTCTGTTAGAATATTGCTGCGCGGTGTGGGATCCTTACCAGGTGGGATTGACGGAGGACATCGAAAGGGTGCAAAAAAGGGCAGCTCGTTTTGTATTATCACGTAATAGGGGAGAGAGTGTGGCAGATATGATACGCGAGTTGGGATGGAAGTCATTAAAGCAAAAACGTTTTTCGTCGCGGCGAGATCTATTTACGAAATTTCAGTCACCAACTTTCTCTTCCGAATGCGAAAATATTTTGTTGAGTCCAACCTACATAGATAGGAATGATCATTAAAATAAAATAAGAGAAATCAGAGCTCGAACAGAAAGGTTTAGGTGTTCGTTTTTCCCGCGCGCTGTTCGGGAGTGGAATGGTAGAGAGATAGTATGATTGTGGTTCGATGAACCCTCTGCCAAGGACTTAAGTGTGAATTGCAGAGTGATCATGTAGATGTAGATGTAGATATCTCCATAGCTTCACTACTACCGTAATATTGTCTTTCCTAGGTAGGCGAATTCTTTCAGAACTCCTGCTAAGAGTTTCACAGTTTTGAACGTAAGTATGTCGTTATTTCGGTATTACGTGAGGTGCATAGCAGTACTGTTTTTAATATGTGTTCTATGCAGTGAAATTTTTAATTCACTAATTCATTGATCTAAGAAGCGCAAACTGAATAGCAAGCCAAAATATTCTACGAGGGCGGTTCAGAAAGTAACCTCTGATTGGTCACAGTGCGGGTTGTTGGGGGAGTAGCGACGCCATCTGTGCGTTCACGCACTCAACAGGTCAGTCGGCATCAAGCCGTGGTCGAGTGAACGTCGTACCTGCGCTAGATTAGTTTTTGTGGCAGTTTGAAATGTGTGCTGCAATAGAAAACCCCGCCAAATGTGAAGTGCGTGCTGTCATAAGGTTTTTTACAGCCAAAGGATATTATGCAGCAGCTATTCATCGTGAGCTTTGTGCCGTGTACGGACCAAGAGTTATGAGTGAAGGAGTTGTCCGTGAATGGGTACGTTTATTTAAAAGTGGACGAGAAAACGTTCATGATGAAGAGAGGAGTGGTAGACCATCATTGGTGACTGACGAACTCGTTCAGACAGTTGATGCAAAAGTTCGTGAAAATCGACGTTTCTCAATGTCGGAGTTGTCTACTGGTTTTCCACAGATTTCTAAGACTCTCTTGTACGAGATAGTGACAGCAAGATTGGGTTACCGTAAGTTCTGTGCACGATGGGTGCCCAAAATTCTTACCGACCACCACAAAACTCAAAGAATGGCCTCTGCATTAGACTTTCTGTCACGTTATGAGGACGAAGGAGAACCATTGTTAAACAGAATCGTGACCGGTGACGAAACCTGGATTAAGTACGTGAACCCTGAGACAAAAGAACAATCAAAGATGTGGGCACATTCAAATTCGCCTACCAAACCAAGAAAAGCCTCGCAAGATTTTTCTGCCAGAAAACTGATGGCAACGGTGTTTTGGGATGCCAAAGGGGTGTTGTTGGTTGAATTCATGGAACGTGGTACGACCATTAATCAAGACGTGTACTGTGAAACAATAAAAAAGTTACGACGGGCTATACAGAACAAACGCCGTGGTATGCTGACTTCCGGTATCGTTTTTTTGCACGATAACGCCCGTCCTCACTCTGCTCGCAGAACAACGGCCCTTCTTGAGTCCTTCAAGTGGGACGTTATCAACCATCCACCTTACAGCCCAGACCTGGCGCCAAGTGATTATCACCTCTTCATGCATTTGAAGAAATGGCTCGGGTCACAGCGGTTTGATGACGACGAAGAGCTCAAAGATGCGGTCACAGGCTGGCTCCAGGCACAAGCGGGTGATTTTTATGCAGAAGGAATTTCAAAGCTTGTGAAGAAATACGATAAGTGCCTCAATCGCTATGGAGACTATGTAGAAAAATAGTGCAAAGATGTAGTTGTAAGATGTATATATTAAAATATTTTTATTTAACTTGGTGTATTTTTTTAAATCAACCGGAGGTTACTTTCTGAACGGCCCTCGTACATCCGTTGACATACACCACGTGACTGTCGAAATCACATGCATAGTAAAACAAGATCGTTAAGGTATGTGTTTTATGCCGCTAGACTATAGACGTAATAGAATAACAGGGCATTAAGGGCCGCTTTTCGACCGCGACCAGACGACTACGGTGATGACTGTCTGGTATAGCGCTCGTGAGGTGGCATATCTTTTACTCAACAGCAGATTTGAGTCTCAGCCTCTGCCATCGGTAGTATCCAATGATACTAAAGTTGTCATGTATCCTGCTACAGTATAAAGATTTCATCAAAACTTTGCTATTTCTTTAGACGAATTCTTTGCTAAGTAGACTGACCATTCAGTTACACAGTTCTCCTAAGCCTCTCTTCCTCCGCCACTGTCTGTTCTAGTTGCACTTTTATTTCATTCCGGAACTCAAATCGTATTTCATGTCCTTTGTTACCTTTAATTTTTCATGGCAGGGGTGTATAGAGGTACAAATTATTTTGGTAGATGTCGTCGCCGCCTTTGACTGATAACACTACTTATTCATAAAATCCGGTATTATAATTTCGGTCATTTAGCCATTTTCATGTGGAATACAGAAACATTTGGCACTTCACCACGGGTTAAAATTGCCTTAACTATTTTAGCTGTTTAAATTGCCCTTCCCCCAAATTTGAGAGAGTCTTCACTGGCGGACCTATGGTTCGAGTCATAAGTTATAGTATGTTGTGATGTTGAAGGTAGTACCAGTTGCAATGTTGTTTATGTTGTCCTTTTTAGTCACTGCAGTACGTTGATAACACTGATTTACGATGCTTTCTAAACCTCTTATACACTCCTGGAAATTGAAATAAGAACACCGTGAATTCATTGTCCCAGGAAGGGGAAACTTTATTGACACATTCCTGGGGTCAGATACATCACATGATCACACTGACAGAACCACAGGCACATAGACACAGGCAACAGAGCATGCACAATGTCGGCACTAGTACAGTGTATATCCACCTTTCGCAGCAATGCAGGCTGCTATTCTCCCATGGAGACGATCGTAGAGATGCTGGATGTAGTCCTGTGGAACGGCTTGCCATGCCATTTCCACCTGGCGCCTCAGTTGGACCAGCGTTCGTGCTGGACGTGCAGACCGCGTGAGACGACGCTTCATCCAGTCCCAAACATGCTCAATGGGGGACAGATCCGGAGATCTTGCTGCCCAGGGTAGTTGACTTACACCTTCTAGAGCACGTTGGGTGGCACGGGATACATGCGGACGTGCATTGTCCTGTTGGAACAGCAAGTTCCCTTGCCGGTCTAGGAATGGTAGAACGATGGGTTCGATGACGGTTTGGATGTACCGTGCACTATTCAGTGTCCCCTCGACGATCACCAGTGGTGTACGGCCAGTGTAGGAGATCGCTCCCCACACCATGATGCCGGGTGTTGGCCCTGTGTGCCTCGGTCGTATGCAGTCCTGATTGTGGCGCTCACCTGCACGGCGCCAAACACGCGTACGACCATCATTGGCACCAAGGCAGAAGCGACTCTCATCGCTGAAGACGACACATCTCCATTCGTCCCTCCATTCACGCCTGTCGCGACACCACTGTAGGCGGGCTGCACGATGTTGGGGCGTGAGCGGAAGACGGCCTAACGGTGTGCGGAACCGTTGCCCAGCTTCATGGAGACGGTTTCGAATGGTTCTCGCCGATACCGCAGGAGCAACAGTGTCCCTAATTTGCTGGGAAGTGGCGGTGCGGTCCCCTACGGCACTGCGTAGGATCCTACGGTCTTGGCGTGCATCCGTGCGTCGCTGCGGTCCAGTCCCAGGTCGACGGGCACGTGCACCTTCCGCCGACCACTGGCGACAACATCGATGTACTGTGGAGACCTCACGCCCCACGTGTTGGGCAATTCGGCGGTACGTCCACCCGGCATCCCGCATGCCCACTATACGCCCTCGCTCAAAGTCCGTCAACTGCACATACCGTTCACGTCCACGCTGTCGCGGCATGCTACCAGTGTTAAAGACTGCGATGGAGCTCCGTATGCCACGGCAAACTGGCTGACACTGACGGCGGCGGTGCACAAATGCTGCGCAGCTAGCGCCATTCGACGGCCAACACCGCGGTTCCTGGTGTGTCCGCTGTGCCGTGCGTGTGATCATTGCTTGTACAGCCCTCTCGCAGTGTCCGGAGCAAGTATGGTGGGTCTGACACACCGGTGTCAATGTGTTCTTTTTTCCATTTCCAGGAGTGTATTTTGGTAGATGCCGTCGCCGCCTTTGACTGATAACACTACTTATTCATAAAATCCGCTATTATAATTTCGGTCATTTAGCGATTTTCATGTGGAATACAGAAACATTTGGCACTTCACCTCGGGTTAAAATTGCCTTAACTATTTGTAGCTGTTTAAATTGCCCTTCCCCCAAATTTGAGAGAGTCTTCACTGGCGGACCTGTGGTTCGAGTCATAAGTTATAGTATGTTGTGATGTTGAAGGTAATACCAGTTGCAATGTTGTTTATGTTGTCCTTTTTAGTCACTGCAGTACGTTGATAACACTGATTTACGATGCTTTCTAAACCTCTCATATAATCTACAAAGCTAATTTCCGTACTTTCAATATGTAATTTTTATCTTTTTTTGTTTTTTTGCATTATCGTACCCGGGGCAATATTCCGGTTCCTTCCTTCAACGTACAAATGAAATACGAAATCACAAGCCCGTGTCTGTATCGTGTGTACGACTGTGGTGAACGCTTCTACAGCGCAATATTGTGTTTGTATTGTGAATGCACACGGAACGGAACGAAGAGAGAAATTCGAAGCGGCGATGAGTGCACAGCGTACTCGTCTCGAAAAAAACTAAGGCGGATCACAGAGCTTAACGTCCACATCGCTGAGTATAGTTATTATGCAAGTTTTTTATTGCAGAGATGAGATCGAGCCAACAAGGCGGTTTCCTCTTCCGAGCACCGAGAAGAGACTTGCAGCGCACAATCAGGAACAAGGGGCCAGATTAAGAGTGATTGAGAAGATGGAAGCGCGATTACATGGTAATTACGGAGGCCTGATGATTTGGAAATGGCGGCGCAGAGTAATGTCTGCATCAGGAGGAAATGCGAAGTGTACACCACGCATATGCCACACGGGCTTCCAAACATTAACACGCTGTCACGTGACAGCCTCATCTATATGCTAAACACATGTGCTCTCCTAGCGTGAATGAGATGGAACTCCGCCTACACCGCGCTTATGTGATATGTCGTCGAAACTGACATGAATCGACTGAAGGTGGCTAAAAACGTACCGCATAACGTTTATCACCACGGCCCGCAGATCGGTAATTGTTTGTACGATACGTACTGTATCTCTGTATTCCTAACGCCATGTGCTACACTGAGATTAGTGAATCGACGAAATTAAAAAGAAAAGGTCAATTCAAAAAGAAATTAATAGATCACTCTAGTACAAAATCGTAGCTCACTACAATAACAATAGGAACTCATGAAGATCTTTTCTCCACAGTTTGAAGTACCTCTTCGTCAGTTCCTCGGTCTCCTCGTCTGACAAACTTTGTTGTGCAGCACAACATTTCAATAGTTGCTACCCTCTTGTTATCCGCACTGTTGATCGTCCACGTTTAACTTCCATATCAGGCTCAGATATTTTCACAAAAGAGTTCTTAGTAATTAAATTTATATTCGAAATGTACATATTCCATTCTCACAGATAAGATTTCCATGGAATTGTCAGTCTGCATTTTGCATCGTCTTTATTTCGACCATTGTCAATAATTTCCCTTCTAAGTAGCTAAACTGGTCTACTGCTTTTAGCTTTGCTTTTGCAAATCTACTTCCTTCAACAATACCTTACTTAATTCGATTACATTAAAGTATCCTTGTTTTGTTTATATAGCATGATAATTTCTTTTCAGGTTCAGTCGACGCTAGAACACAGAAACGTTTTTCTGATATCTACTTCTCAGTTTTGACAACTTTTGAACGAGTTAAATTTGTATACTGCAGACTAATACTTTGGATGGCGTTGACCACAAACAGCCGTCACCCCAGACGCCACTGAGAACGTGAAGGCATACCTGATGCCGCGCGGGGTAGCCGCGCGGTCTTAGGCGCCTTGTCACGGTCCGCGCGGCTCCCCTCGTCGGAGGTTCGAGTCCTCCCTCGAGCACGGGTGTGTGTGTTGTCCTTAGCGTAAGTTAGTTTAAGTTGGATTAAGTAGTGCGTAAGCTTAGGGACCGATGACCTCAGCAGTTTCCTCCCATAAGACCTTACCACAAATTACCAAATTTTTTTGCACCCCTGACGGACTGTTTGGCAAAGCGGTGACGGATCACTCTGCCCCCTGCAGTACAGTTGTGGTCGCACGGGTTACCGCGGTTTAACACTCAGTTATATTGCATGAATATGCGGATGTGATGTACGCCTACATTAACCTTTACGTGATAGGTTAATAAGTTAGTTATATGTTCTATCATATATCATTTGAACATTTGTTTTTAACATATGTTGTGAAACGAGACAATTTATGGGAGATTTGAACTTCAACAGTAATCAAAACATGTACTCTGACGAGCCAGAACATTACAACCACCTGCTCATAACTTGTTTTTCGGTCTTTGGAACGAAATACGTCACTGATTCTGCGTGTCATGGATCCGCCAATTTATGAAACTTCCTGGCAGATTAAAACTGTGTGCCCGACCGAGACTCGAACTCGGGACCTTTGCCTTTCGCGGCCAAGTGCTCTACCAACTGAGCTACCGAAGCACGACTCACGCCCGGTACCCACAGCTTTACTTCTGCCAGTACCTCGTCTCCTACCTTCCAAACTTTACAGAAGCTCTCCTGCGAACCTTGCAGAACTAGCACTCCTGAAAGAAAGGATATTGCGGAGACATGGCTTAGCCACAGCCTGGGGGATGTTTCCAGAATGAGATTTTCACTCTGCAGCGGAGTGTGCGCTGATATGAAACTTCCTGGCAGATTAAAACTGTGTGCCCGACCGAGACTCGAACTCGGGACCTTTGCCTTTCGCGGCCAAGTGCTCTACCAACTGAGCTACCGAAGCACGACTCACGCCCGGTACCCACAGCTTTACTTCTGCCAGTACCTCGTCTCCTACCTTCCAAACTTTACAGAAGCTCTCCTGCGAACCTTGCAGAACTAGCACTCCTGAAAGAAAGGATATTGCGGAGACATGGCTTAGCCACAGCCTGGGGGATGTTTCCAGAATGAGATTTTCACTCTGCAGCGGAGTGTGCGCTGATATGAAACTTCCTGGCAGATTAAAACTGTGTGCCCGACCGAGACTCGAACTCGGGACCTTTGCCTTTCGCGGCCAAGTGCTCTACCAACTGAGCTACCGAAGCACGACTCACGCCCGGTACCCACAGCTTTACTTCTGCCAGTACCTCGTCTCCTACCTTCCAAACTTTACAGAAGCTCTCCTGCGAACCTTGCAGAACTAGCACTCCTGAAAGAAAGGATATTGCGGAGACATGGCTTAGCCACAGCCTGGGGGATGTTTCCAGAATGAGATTTTCACTCTGCAGCGGAGTGTGCGCTGATATGAAACTTCCTGGCAGATTAAAACTGTGTGCCCGACCGAGACTCGAACTCGGGACCTTTGCCTTTCGCGGCCAAGTGCTCTACCAACTGGAGCTACCGAAGCACGACTCACGCGCGGTATCCACAGCTTTACTTCTGCCAGTACCTCGTCTCCTACCTTCCAAACTTTACAGAAGCTCTCCTGCGAACCTTGCAGAACTAGCACTCCTGAAAGAAAGGATATTGCGGAGACATGGCTTAGCCACAGCCTGGGGGATGTTTCCAGAATGAGATTTTCACTCTGCAGCGGAGTGTGCGCTGATATGAAACTTCCTGGCAGATTAAAACTGTGTGCCCGACCGAGACTCGAACTCGGGACCTTTGCCTTTCGCGGGCAAGTGCTCTACCAGCTGCAAGGTTCGCAGGAGAGCTTCTGTAAAGTTTGGAAGGTAGGAGACGAGGTACTGGCAGAAGTAAAGCTGTGGGTACCGGGCGTGAGTCGTGCTTCGGTAGCTCAGTTGATAGAGCACTTGCCCGCGAAAGGCAAAGGTCCCGAGTTCGAGTCTCGGTCGGGCACACAGTTTTAATCTGCCAGGAAGTTTCATATCAGCGCTCACTCCGCTGCAGAGTGAAAATCTCATTCTGGATCCGCCAATTTGTTGCTAGGTTTTTGCAAGTATGCGGCATCGCCTGTCTACGCACAGGTCAAGTAATTCGCTTAAAGCCGGCCGAAGTGGCCGTGCGGTTAAAGGCACTGCAGTCTGGAACCGCAAGACCGCTACGGTCGCAGGTTCGAATCCTGCCTCGGGCATGGATGTTTGTGATGTCCTTAGGTTAGTTAGGTTTAAGTAGTTCTAAGTTCTAGGGGACTTATGACCTAAGATGTTGAGTCCCATAGTGCTCAGAGCCATTTTTTTGAATTCGCTTAAACAACAGGCCGCTGATTTACGTACGCGGTGATTGCGCCCGACAGCGACACAGATAGGTTCCACAGGATTGACATCAGGCGAATTTGGTCGCCGAGACCTCAACGTTTCGCTATAATGGCCCTCAAACCACTGTCGCATCCGTCTGGCTCTGAGACTCGGTCAGTTATATTGCTGAAATATAACATCGCCGCCATGGAAGACGTCAAGCATGAACGGGTGCAGGTGGTTCGCAGCTCTCAGTGTGTCTTCGATTTCTACGACAGGCCCCATGCAAGCGCAGCTGAATGTCTCCCATAGCGTAATATTTCCCTTACCAGCCTACGTCTGTGGTGCACGTTTCGAGCCGTCGTTCGCCTCGATGACGGCGTTTGTGGGGATGGCCGTCGACCTAGTGTAGCAAAAATGTGATTACCCGAAGAGCCGACACGTTTCCACTTATTGACGGTCGAATCCCGATGGTACCGTGCCCACTGCAATCATAACTGACGATTTCGCTGGGTCAGCATGTGAACACCGTGAGCTAGCCTGCTGCGTAATCCCATGTTCAACAATGTGCTAAGAACTGTGTGCACCGAAACACTTCTGCGCGCACCAGCGGCGGGCAGTGGTCACAATATTTCGACTCTATAAGTGAAGTTTTCAGTACTACTCATGCACCTGCATTTAAAACTAAGGCAGGCCGGAGTGGACGAGGGGTTCTAGGTGCTACAGTCTGGAACCGCGCAACCGCTACGGTCGCTGGTTCAAATCCTGCCTCGGGCATGGATGTGTGTGATGTCCTCAGGTTAGTTAGGTTTAAGTAGTTCTAAGTTCTAGGGGACTGATGACCTCAGATATTAAGTCCCATAGTGGCTAAAAAATGGCTCTGAGCACTATGGGACTCAACATCTTAGGTCATAAGTCCCCTAGAACTAAGAACTACTTAAACCTAACTAACCTAAGGACATCACACACACCCATGCCCGAGGCAGGATTCGAACCTGCGACCGTAGCAGTTCCGCGGTTCCGGACTGCAGCGCCAGAACCACTAGACCACCGCGGCCGGCAAAGTCCCATCGTGCTCAGAGCCATTTGAACCATTAAAACTAAGTATATTTCGCTGGCTACCAGTTTTACGTAAAAATTGGTCATTAGGTAATTGGAATTGTCCATAAGAATAATTGTAGGTTACATTTAAAACTTGATTTGATACCTGTCAGAAAATTTACGTTTCTGGATAAATGACTAAAATTTGAAACTCCTCTCTGAGCCACTGACAACTTTCATATTGGGCAGCAGAGGTCATTTTTCTTCTAGTGTTGTATGTATGGACATCAATATTTCTTTTAAATTATGATATTACGAATTTTATTATTGCATACATATATTGTGAAGGTACAGTTAAAATGCTGAAAGTTATTTACAAGACGGCTGTAGGTGAACATCATACATTATACTTACTGCTTGCTTTTGTGCAATCAGTTATTTATTTCTAAGTGATGAGTTAATCCAAAAAATTAATACATAAATTAGGGGCCTGACTCGTTTGTTTCCAAGTCAAGTAACTGTACTAAGAGCAAAATTGCCTAAACATAACTGTATGGGCAGATAAGTATTTTAATACAACTTTTCATCAATATGTACAGCCAAAAATTTGGAGCATCCTAGCCTGTTTACCGACTCCTGTTCATGTGATACATCAATATCAAAATATAGGAAGAGTTCATTTTCAGAGAATCGCTTAGTAATTCATATCATAAACAACTTACACTACTGCTTTCTCTCTAATTGGTTTCATTATAACACTAGTTTCGCCTGCAAAAAGTATTCTAAAAATAAAAACTTTGAACATAGCTGCTAAGGTTCAGTCACCGTGTCAGAATTATATTGTAACAAATAAGCCCTCGGTCACAAATATTGAGTCAAAATTGACCTGGTTTTGACGCTACTATGAGCGTCGTCTTCAGAATTAGACTAACTGTACTAAAACATTAGGTATATAGTACATTAATAAAATTAAAGTTTGTACTGACTCGAAAAGATGCAGTACTCACAAGTCTTGTATGTAATAACTAATGTTTTACGTTACAAAATGTATCTCTATTTAAAGCAGATAAATATGTAACTTCATCCTGTTATTATTAATGCTTACGTTATGCCTGAATCAGCTGCATCACAATTTTATGTGTCTAATTTTGAATGTACAGTAGCCTAGTTGTTTCTGCGGCTACTAGATGGCGCTCGTAGCAACACCATGTTTACTTGCCCACACTTTCTAAAGTGGGCACCTCAGTCTTATTGCAACCCTTGTCCACAGTACGAGCAGCCCTTAGCGGCTCGCCATCTGGGAAGTGTTCATGACGTCGCCTTTCCGGCTGAGATCTTTTTTAATATGTGACTTGTAAGTACTGCATCTTTTCGAGTCAGTACAAACTTTAATTTTATTAATGTACTATACACCTAATGTTTTAGTACAGTTAGTCTAATTCTGAAGACGACGCTCATTGTAGCGTCGAAACCAGGTCAATTTTGACTTAATGTTTGTGACCGAGGGCTTATTTGTTAAACTACTCTTCAGCAGTATGGTTGAAATTCTGTCAGTATCACAGAAGTTTTCGTTTTTGGAATTTAATTTGAGTGAAGGATCTTGGAGCTACTTGCAGTTGCTTAACGTTCAGTTTATCACTGTCATATAATTTTTATTTCATCGCAACCTCCTTCGGAGCAAATTCCCCATGAGTAACTCAGAAACGCGTCGTGATGAATTAAGAGCGTGAAAATTAGTGACTGGTTAGGGTTTCTTCCTCACTATCACACTAGTTCATATGGCGATGGAGACCGCAGATATTAATAACCGCGAGCTTCGTACGGAAGCGATTGCCTGATGTGGAGCACGTGGGAGGAATGAACTGGATGATGTATGCGGAAGACTGCGTTCGCTGCTATCGACTGGGTAAGCATCTCCGTTAATGGTTCCCGTGGCCCCGAATACTGATGAGAAGTTCGCCTCGGTACCGACACCTGTTGCCAAGTCGCCTTCTTGCCTCGAGGAGTTAATGTCGGCCGAAGAGCGACGCGGCTCGCTCTCGTAAAGGACTTACCCACTCTCCAGTATGTCAGTGCAGATACTATTAATATTTTCGTAACGTGTCAACTGATGAACAGTCAACTGAAAACATAAATGAACCAAGACTGCATGAAAGTTTCTTTCTCTTCCAGAATGAAATTTCAGCATTGCAGTGGAGTGTGCACTGATAGGGAACTTCCTGGCAGCTTAAAACTGTCCTGGACCGCGGCTCGAACTCAGGACCTATGCCTTTCGCTGGCAGTTGCTCTATCAACGTTTTTTTTTTTTTTTAATTCTGACATTTCCTTCGTCTTCCTTCTCTTCGTTTGGTATGGCTGGACGCCACAGGTCACCCCTTCAATATCATAGTTGGGTACTTCACTCAGATTTTTCTATGAGAGTGGGAAGTCAGCTCTTTTGAGCTATCGTGCCGGCGGCCTCTTCACAGTACCTCGAATTAAGGTAGGAGAGGAGGTTCTAGTCGAAGTAAAGCTGACAGAACGGGTCGCGAGTTGTGCTTGGGTAGGGCAGTCGGCCGCCGTCACGGTAGCTCAACGTGTTCTCTCAAATGGCTAGCTGCTTTGTGTAGTAAAAAAAAAAAAAAAAAAAAAAATGAATAAATTGAAAAAACTGACGGAAGTACTCTACGAACAGCTTGAAGAGGTGTCATGTGACTTCCACCCTGGCTAAATGCCGAGAACAATGACGATCAAAATGAAGGAAGGAAGAGAGGAAAAAAATGGTGGTAGAGTACTTGGCCCGAGAGGCAAAGTTCGTTCAAATGGCTCTGAGCACTATGGGACTCAACTGCTAAGGTCATTAGTCCCCTAGAACTTAGAACTAGTTAAACCTAACTAACCTAAGGACATCACAAACATCCACGCCCGAGGCAGGATTCGAACCTGCGACCGTAGCGGTCCTGCGGTTCCAGACTGCAGCGCCTTTAACCGCACGGCCACTTCGGCCGGCCGAGAGGCAAAGGTTCGGAATCGAGTCTCAGTCCTGCACACAGTTTCAGTCTGGCAAAAATTTCTTTTTCTCATTTGCTTCTCATTCTTCAATCTACACTACTTCACAAAAATTTGAAGTATCCGCAAGGTAGAGAGGAGGGGGGGAAGGAAACAAAATAAGACTTCACAGAGTAAAAGGGTATGTGAAGTTATTTCACTGGTAACAAAATCGAGTCACATTTACGACCTTGACTGTATGAGCCCACTTATCACCTTGACATTGCCCGCCCCTGGTAGCTGAGTGCTCAGCGCGACAGAATGTCAATCCTAAGGGCCCCGGTCCGATTCCCGGCTGGGTCGGAGATTTTCTCCGCTCAGGGAATGGGTGTTGTGTCGTCATAATCATCATCATTTCATCCACATTGACGCGCAAGTCGCCAAAGTGGCGTCAAATCGAAAGACTTCCACCCGGCGAACGGTCTACCCGACGGGAGGCCCTAGTCACACGACATTTACATTTACCATGACATTGAACTCCCTCTGGCCTGCAAGCACACACTGGTTCGGTCAGGAAGGGTGTCATAAAGCCGTTGCGTCTCTCTCGTGAAACGAGGGACCTACAACTGTTGTAACTGGTGCTTGGTTTCCTGGACCCTGGCGATGGGACACAGTTGACGTCCGAGCTGGTTCCACACGTGTTCTGTCGGGGACAGATCAGAGGATGTTGCTAGACATTACATGAGCATTATGCAGGCAGTCCATAGAGACATGTGGCAAGTGAGGAAGAACATTGTTCTGTTGGAGAATGACACGAACGTACTGTCGCGTGAGAGGCGCTACACTTAAGGTCACAGGATAACCCTGAGAAACCATTGCCTCATCACAGTTCCGTCCATCACCACTGAAGTCGTACGCCGTGGATCTCCACATCCTGATAGCAGCAGTAACAGCACCGTGCTTCTCCAAAACATTGGAACAACGTGACTTCTCCACAGGTCGCCACCATACGCGCTGACGAAGTGGTCTGAGGTACCACAGAACCACGATACATCGCTGGATACACGTGACACCGTTCATCAGGAGTCCATGTGACGGCAGCACTCCAAACGGAGCCGTTTGTGTCGTGGTGTGAACGGCAGCCAGCTCAATGTCCGGTAATTCCCTAGTCCGTCTGCTGCCAGCCTCCGATCGATGGTTGTGGATGACTCGCATTGTTGCAAGGAGTCTTTTACTTTTCCTCGGATGGCAGGCATACAGGAGAAGTGGTTACGATGAAGTGGTTAGATGTAGTCGATCGGACCACTGACCACCAGTAGCTTCCCCTCACATTCCCCTGCAGTCCAGCACCGGGCCACTATCAGATTCGAATACCCTTAAAACCTGGATACCGCACGATTCCACGAACCGGTCAAATGATATCCACAGTGAGACTCTTTCTCCAGCTCTGCCAGTGCTGCTAACGCTGTCTCACACGAGTACGCAGCATCATAGTGATCACTCAACATTTGATATTATTCGCGCTCCTTATACGTATACAGTACCAGGCCTGGTAACAACAGTAATCACGAATAACAATAATGCGCTATTCTGACTTTTCTACCTGCCACAGATAATTGTAGCTCTAATCATTTACATATCAGTCGATGATATGTACGTGAACTGAATTGCATTGACATCCGACCACGTCTTCTGGGTGCTCCACTTTCCTTCTTTTTTATTTATTTATTTATTTGGCAGGCGGTGTAGATACTGACGCACTTCATGATGGTACCAGAATGAGATTTTAACTCTGCAGCGGAGTGTGCGCTGATGTGAAACTTCCTGGCAGATTAAAACCGTGTACCGGACCGAGACTCGAACTCGGGACCCTAGCAGACTCCGGCAGGGCTGTCCATAAATCCGTAAGAGTACGACAGGGTAGAGATCTCTTCGGAACAGCACATTGCACGGCATCCCAGATATGATCAACGATTTCCATGTCTTGGGAGTTTGATGGCCAGCGGAAGTGTTTAAACAGAGAAGAGTGTTCCTGGGGCCACTCTGTAGAAATTCTGCACGTGAGGGGTGTCGCATTGTCCTGCTGTAATTGCGCAACTAAGTCGGAATGCGCAATGGACATGAATGGACGCAGGTGATCAGACAGGACGCTTACGTACGTGTCAACTGTCAGAGTCATATCAGGGGTCCCGTATCACTCTAACAGCACACGTCCCACACTATTACAGAGCCTCCACCAGCTTGAATAGTCCGCTGCTGACATGCAGGGTCCATGGATTCAAAAATGGCTCTGAGCACTATGGGACTCAACTGCTGTGGTCATCAGTCCCCTAGAACTTAGAACTACTTAAACCTAACTAACCTAAGGACATCACACACAGCCATGCCCGAGGCAGGATTCGAACCTGCGACCGTAGCAGTCGCACGGTTCCGGATTGCGCGCCTAGAACCGCGAGACCACCGCGGCCGGCCGGTCCATGGATTCGTGAGGTTGTCTCCATATCCGTACACGTCCATCCGCTCGATACAATTTGAAACGAGACTCGTGCGTCCAGGCAACATCTCTCTAGTCATCAACAGTCTAATGTCGGTGTCGACGGGCCCAGCGGTGCGGTGCGTAAAGCTTTGTGGCGTGCTGTCATCAAGGGTATAAGAGCGGGCCTTCGGTTGTGAAAGCCTATATCGATGATGTTACGTTGAATGGTTTGCACGCTGACACTTGTTGATAGTCCAGTACTGAAATCTGCAGCAGTTTGCGGAAAGGTTGCACTTCTGTCACTTTGAACGGTTCTCTTCAGCCGTCGTTACGGCATTCCTGATATTTGCGGTACACTCGTGAAATGGTCGTACGGGAAAAACACCACTTCATCGCTACCTCGGATATGCTGTGTCCCATCGGTCGTGCGCCGACTATAGCACCACGTTCAGAGTCACTTAAATGTTGACTGCCTGCCATTATAGCAGCAGTAACCGATCTAACAACTGCGCCAGACACTTGGCTTCTATAGCCGTCGCCGACCGCAGCGTCGTATTCTGCCTGTTTACATATATCTACACTCCTGGAAATGGAAAAAAGAACACATTGACACCGGTGTGTCAGACCCACCATACTTGCTCCGGACACTGCGAGAGGGCTGTACAAGCAATGATCACACGCACGGCACAGCGGACACACCAGGACCCGCGGTGTTGACCGTCGAATGGCGCTAGCTGCGCAGCATTTGTGCACCGCCGCCGTCAGTGTCAGCCAGTTTGCCGTGGCATACGGAGCTCCATCGCAGTCTTTAACACTGGTAGCATGCCGCGACAGCGTGGACGTGAACCGTATGTGCAGTTGACGGACTTTGAGCGAGGGCGTATAGTGGGCATGCGGGAGGCCGGGTGGACGTACCGCCGAATTGCTCAACACGTGGGGCGTGAGGTCTCCACAGTACATCGATGTTGTCGCCAGTGGTCGGCGGAAGGTGGACGTGCCCGTCGACCTGGGACCGGACCGCAGCGACGCACGGATGCACGCCAAGACCGTAGGATCCTACGCAGTGCCGTAGGGGACCGCACCGCCACTTCCCAGCAAATTAGGGACACTGTTGCTCCTGGGGTATCGGCGAGGACCATTCGCAACCGTCTCCATGAAGCTGGGCTACGGTCCCGCACACCGTTAGGCCGTCTTCCGCTCACGCCCCAACATCGTGCAGCCCGCCTCCAGTGGTGTCGCGACAGGCGTGAATGGAGGGACGAATGGAGACGTGTCGTCTTCAGCGATGAGAGTCGCTTCTGCCTTGGTGCCAATGATGGTCGTATGCGTGTTTGGCGCCGTGCAGGTGAGCGCCACAATCAGGACTGCATACGACCGAGGCACACAGGGCCAACACCCGGCATCATGGTGTGGGGAGCGATCTCCTACACTGGTCGTACACCACTGGTGATCGTCGAGGGGACACTGAATAGTGCACGGTACATCCAAACCGTCATCGAACCCATCGTTCTACCATTCCTAGACCGGCAAGGGAACTTGCTGTTCCAACAGGACAATGCACGTCCGCATGTATCCCGTGCCACCCAACGTGCTCTAGAAGGTGTAAGTCAACTACCCTGGCCAGCAAGATCTCCGGATCTGTCCCCCATTGAGCATGTTTGGGACTGGATGAAGCGTCGTCTCACGCGGTCTGCACGTCCGGCACGAACGCTGGTCCAACTGAGGCGCCAGGTGGAAATGGCATGGCAAGCCGTTCCACAGGACTACATCCAGCATCTCTACGATCGTCTCCATGGGAGAATAGCAGCCTGCATTGCTGCGAAAGGTGGATATACACTGTACTAGTGCCGACATTGTGCATGCTCTGTTGCCTGTGCCTATGTGCCTGTGGCTCTGTCAGTGTGATCATGTGATGTATCTGACCCCAGGAATGTGTCAATAAAGTTTCCCCTTCCTGGGACAATGAATTCACGGTGTTCTTATTTCAATTTCCAGGAGTGTATATTCGAATACGCATGCGTATACCAGTTTGTTTGGTTGTTCAGTGTAGAATCCTACTTCCTCCAGCAAAATATACCTCCTTACATAATTTAGCGTAATATACTTACTCAACTTCAACATACTGCTTGCACGTGACGTCACGATTTTCTTCAAAACTGTCACTTCCCTGCAGCCGCTGTGGCCGAGCGGTTCTAGGCGCTTCAGTCCGGAACCGCGCTCCTGGTACGGTCGCAGGTTCGAATTCTACCTCGGACATGGATGTGTGTGATGCCCTTAGGTAAGTTAGGTTTAAGTAGTTCTAAGTCTAGGGGACTGATGACCTCAGATGTTAAGTCCCATAGTGCTTAGAGCCATTTGAACCACTTGTCACTTCCCTCCAATTGTTATCGGCAGCAAATTTTATGACACCAGGGACAAGCAATCATGGCTAACCATGTAGGCATTTCCTGTGATTATTTTCCACTGTGCGTGACAATGTAGACTTCTGTAGCTATTTACATGAGCAAGTACGGAAGTTCCCGCTACGGTCCTTTTTACGACTCGCTTTGTCGAGTAATAGCGTCACGGAGTTCGTCGACGGCGTCCACATTACGTGACTCTCCCCACCATACCAGAGTGTTTGGTGGTGGGGGGAAGGAGGAGGGTGGCTATATGAAGTAGAGAAGGGCAAACTATTTGATCCTTGAGAACTAGTTCACTACTGATCGTTCTTTTTTGGGAACCGTTCATTTTTAGTCGTTTACCGTTCATTTGTGCTTGGTATATGGTTCTTACGAAAAACTGAAAACTAGTAGTGTAGGTGACTGAAGGATGGAGGGCACCAAGAGGGGGCACTTGGCTCCCTCCTGGAGTATAGGGTTTTTATTCATTACAGAATTCTTACACACTTTTAGAAGTAATTTCTGCGATTCTGCAGAACCTCTCGTTTAGTCAACCGTAGCCTTGTGTGGCTGATCGCAGGGAAATAATATAGGGTGGCGCACGGAAAACCGGCCCCGAGTACAGACTGCTCGCCAATTACGGACGACGTGTTGCCCGTTACGAGCAGATACAACAAACAGACAAACATGTAATAATTGGGCAGTGAAGAAATAACAAGCTAATGCAAGCAACAATTGCGAAACAATCGATGACGATGTGTAGAGAGCTGGAGAAGAGAACATGAAAATCTCACGCGACGCGCATGGGCTATAGCTCATGTAGTCTTGTAAACTTGTTGGTGGCTGTTTCCCAACTTAATAGACCACAAGTGTCTTGTATAAAATACTTCGTTTCGACTTCCACTACATAGGTATGCTACGTTGTAAACAATAATCGTTTACACCCTATATATACTTCACGTTGTCTCTGAGTTCGCAGGCGAAGTAGAGACTTTATGGAAGCATAAAATAGAATGTGGTTTTCTCATACTTGCGTCACACGCTTAGTAAAAATTAGGTTTTTATGTTGCATTATTAAAGTTGATGCAACAACAATAATAATAATAAAGTTCGCAGTAGTAAAGTTTTTGGTTTGAAAGCTTCTTCTGAACAACTGTTTTTGAGATAATAGGTAAATACGATTTTATGGCAATATATGTCTTTTCAAATGGAGAGGCACCGCTTTTCCTACTGAGCGAAAATAACCCACAACCCACTTTTTTTTTGTTTTTCAAGGAAAGCAAACTAACAGGTAATGCAAATTGGAAACGACCAAACTTAAAAATAATTAGAGCCTTCCTAAATGTAATGCTTTGTATATGAAAGATACACGAAAATCGTCTTATATGAATTTTCTAACACTAAAAGTTAAGCAAATTATTGAAAGTTAGCTGCTAAATCAAGTTGATGAAACCAAAAAATATATGAATAACAAAAAAACTTGCCTTGTTATAAGTATGTCTTTTGCTGTTCATCGATATAACGGAGTGAGCTGATATGCCATTTTGTTACCTGAAAAGACGTACCTATTACACACAACGTAATTTTTAGGTAATTTGCGTAACTATAAAATACTGTTTCAGTACCGGTGGTTGACGCTGAATAGCCAGAACCAAGTGCAAGAAAAATTTGGAACACATGTAAAATAGGCGAGGGCAGTGAACGAAACGAACAACTGGATACTGAACTAACTAGTAGGAGCAGTCGGCAGTGGAACTGAGGCAGGTGGTCATGCGAAGAACGACGAGTGCGGCCGAGGGAGACCGAGACTGAGACGAGCACGGGAACGAGGCTGGAACGAGAACTGCCGAAGTGACCGCCGCGACCGAAGTGAACTAGTGAACTGATCGTTCCTCGTTCCCGGGAACTATAAGTAGACAGCCGCGATCGAAGTGAATTATGAACCGATCGTTCCTTGGAATTCGTTCCTCGGTCCTTTCGTTCATCTTGAGGACCGTTCCTTTGCACCCGTTCGTTCGCGAACTACCCATCTCTAATATGAAGGCCCCACTGTGTAGAGCAGACGGGAGTGGGTGAGCCAGTGCTGGCTAGGGCGCGCTGCATCCACGGCGGCGCCACTCGACGCCGGCCGCCGCTGCCTGCCTGACGGATGGTGACCACGCGACCCAGTCCGCCTTGACCCTAATACAGCCACGTCCCGCCGCTCCTAACGACCGGGCCGCACTCCCTGACACCGCGGCCCTGACGCGCCAGCGAGCGGTCTTGACCTCGGTCCTGTGCAGCAGCCGAGAGACGCGGAAAGGTGCAGTAGAAGGATGGGCCGGGTCACACGTGTCTGCGCAAGACGCTCTTCGGTGTCGTGGATACGGAAGACCAGGAACTGGCGTTAATGAACTGTCCAAAAGCATTTTGTTCAGAACAACATCGACGTCATCCAAGGACAGTCTCCTCCCTGTGGTACATCGAAAGAGGTAGAGGTTTCCAGAATGAGATTTTCACTCTGCAGCGGAGTGTGCTCTGATATGAAACTTCATGGCAAATTAAAACTGTGTGCCGGACCGAGACTCTAACTCGGGACCTCCGCTGCAGAGTGAAAATCTCATTCTGGAAACATCCCCCAGCCTGTGCCTAAGCCATGTCTCCGCAATATCCTTTCTTTCAGGAGTGCTAGTTCTGCAGGGTTCGCAGGAGATCTTCTGTAAAGTTTGGAAGGTAGGAGTCAAATGGCTCTGAGCACTATGGGACTCAACTGCTGTGGTCATAAGTCTCCTACAACTTAGAACTACTTAAACCTAACTAACCTAAGGACAGCACACAACACCCAGCCATCACGAGGCAGAGAAAATCCCTGACCCCGCCGGGAATCGAACTCGGGAACCCGGGCGTGGGAAGCGAGAACGCTACCGCACGACCACGAGATGCGGGCAGGTAGGAGTCGAGGTACTGGCAGAAGTAAAGCTGTGAAGACGGGGCGTGAGTCGTGCTTGGGTAGCTCAGATGGTAGAGCACTTGCCCGCGAAAGGCAAAGGTCCCGAGTTCGAGTCTCGATCAGCACACAGTTTTAATCTGCCAGGAAGTTGGAAGTTTTTTTTTTTTTTTTTTTTTTTTTTTTTTTTTTTTTTTTTTTGCGGCAGGGGACCAAACAGTGAGCTCATCGGTCCCATCGGATGAGGGAGGGATGGGGAAGGCATTCGGCCGTGCCCTTTCAAAGGAACCATCCGGGAACCGATTAACGGAAACCATGGAAAACCTAAACCAAGGATGAAATGATAATTAAATCAAGACCCTAAGCTGTCGACAGGCGTTGATATACGTCAACGGGGGCAGTTGAATATGTGTGCCCCGACCAGGACTCGAACCCGGGATCTCCTGCTCACATGACTGACGCTCTATCCATCTGAGCCACGGAGGGCACAGAGGATAGTGCGACTGCAGGGATTTATCCCTTCCACGCTCTCCGTGAGGTCCACGTTCCCAACTTAATGTGCACTAACTACATTGGTAGTGCCCCTTCCCATTACATTCATTACTCGCGGCAGACAATCTGACGTGTCTGAAAGCCCAGATACCATCTCCATATATAAATCAGGGATGGCCGGACGCGAGTTTGAACCATTGTCCTCCCGAATGCGAGACCACGGTGTTAAACACTACGCCACGTCGCTCGGTGGAAGAGTCTTTACTTGCCGTATGTAAACATCTGTTAAATATTTAATAAGATTCATGTTTGAGTATTTACTTTATTTCTACCGATTTCGGTTACTGGAAAACATTTTTTTAGTCGTCTTCAACCGTTTCTATGCAGCCCGCAACGAATTCTTGTCCGGTGCCAAGTGCCAATCTCTCCATTCCAAAGCAGCAGTTGCACCCAACGTCGTCACAGTTTGTTGCATATATTGCAGTCCCGAACATTGCGAGGGGAGATAACTGCGAAAACTATCGAACAATCGGCTAAAAAGCTCCCGTATCGAATTTGTTGAGAGGAGCAATATACAAAAGAATGGAAACGAAAGTTGAGGAACTGTCAGATGACCAGTTGCGCTTCGGCAACATACAGACTGCAGAGAGGAAATTCTGACGTAGCAAGACCTCAGAAGAAAAAAGTACGGTCAAAGGATTTGTCGCCCTAGAAAAAGCGTTGGACAATCTGAAACGGTGCAATATGTTCGAAATTGTTAGAAGAATAGAAGTAAGCTGAAGGGAAAGACGGATAATGTGCAATGTGTACAAGAACCGAGACGTACCAATAAGAATGGATGACCAGAACTGATGTACTCGGACTGAAAAGGACGTAAAATAGGGGTGTAGCCGTTCCTCGTGCTGTTCAGTCCGTACACTGAAGACGAAATGACGCACATAAGAAAGTTTCAAAAGTCGGATAAAAATTCATTACGAAATGATATCAACGGTAAGATTCGCTGATGGCATTGTTGTCCTCATTGAAGGTGAGAAAAACTACAGGACCTTTTGAGAAGAATGATCTAATGGTTCAAATGGCTCTGAGCACTATGGGACTTAACATCTGAGGTCATCAGTCCCATAGAACTTAGAACTACTTAAACCTAACTAACCTAAGAACATCACACACATCCATGCCCGAGGCAGGATTCGAACCTGCGACCGTAGCGGTCGCGCGGTTCCAGACTGAAGCGCCTAGAACCGCTCGGCCACTCCGGCCGGCGATCACCCTGTATATTACAGCTGCAGGCTGTGACGTAACTGGTGGCCCGCGGTATCGCCATATATGGGCGTACTGCGAATCTGCTTTCGATAATAATATCGCTCTCACCAAGTAGAAGACGGTTAATTACGCTACTAACTTTGGATGAATGCTTCACATTATGTGCAAAGTTACCCATGTGGGGAAGGAGGAGACCGGTCAAGTACTTCTCAAGTTTGTTCGCCAGTGAATCTTTGGTGGACACGATGAGGCGAAAAGATGTCCTATCCTTCAGTATCTTAGGTAGAGCATAAACACTTCGCGGCTTTGACTCGGAGGCAGTAGCTTTTGAATGGCGTCGGAGGCAGGAGCTTATGATCATACTTTCTTAAAGCGGAGACGTCTTCCGAAGTTGAAAGGTTATTTTGTTACACTACTGGCCTTTAAAATTGCTACACCTCGAAGATGACGTGCTACAGACATGAAATTTAACCGACAGGAAGAAGATGCTGTGATCTGCAAATGATTAGCTATTCAGAGCATTCACACAAGGTTGGCGCCGGTGGGGACACATACAACGTGCTGACATGAGGAAAGTTTCCAACCGATTTCTCATACTCAAACAGCAGTTGACCGGCGTTGCCTGGCGAAACGTTGTTGTGATGCCTCGTGTGAGGAGGAGAAATGCGTACCATCACGTTTTCGACTTTGATAAAGGTCGGATTGTAGCCTATCACGATTGCGGTTTATCGTATCGCGACATTGCTGCTCGTGTTGGTCGACATCCAAAGACTGTTTGCAGAGTATGGAATCGGTGGGTTCAGGAGGGTAATACGGAACGCCGTGCTGGATCCCAACGGCCTCGTACACTAGCAGTCGAGGTGACAGGCATCATATCCGCATGGCTGTAACGGATCGTGCAACCACGTCTCGATCCCTGAGTCAACAAATGGGGACGTTTGCAAGACAACAACCATCTGCACGAACAGTTCGAGAACGTTTTCAGCAGCATGGACTATCAGCTCGGAGACCATGGCTGCGGTAACCCTTGACGTTGCAACACAGACAGGAGCGCCTGGGACGGTGTACTCAACGACGATCCTGGGTGCACGAATGCCAAAAGTCATTTTTTCGGATGAATCCAGGTTCTGTTTACAGCATCATGATGGTTGCATCCTTGTTTGGCGACATCGCGGTGAACGCACATTGGAAGCGTGTATTCGTCATCGCCATACTGGCGTATCACCCGGCGTGATGGTATGGGGTGCCATTGGTTACACGTCTCGGTCACCTCTTGTTCGCATTGACGGCAATTTGAAAAGTGGACGTTACATTTCAGATGTGGCTCTACCCTGCATTCGATCCTTGCGGAACCCTGCCTTTCAGCAGGATAATGCACGACCGCATGTTGCAGGTCCTGTACGGGCCTTTCTGGACACAGAAAATGTTCGATTGCTGCCCTGGCCAGCACATTCTCCAGATCTCTCACCAATTGAAAACGTCCGGTCAATGGTGGCCAAGCAACTGGCTCCTTACAATACGCCAGTCACTACTCTTGATGGTTCAAAATGGTTCCAATGGCTCTGAGCACTATGGGACTTAAAATCTATGGTCATCAGTCCCCTAGAACTTAGAACTACATAAACCTAACCAACCTAAGGACATCACACACATCCATGCCCGAGGCAGGATTCGAAACCGCGACCGCAGCGGTCGCTCGGCTCCAGACTGTAGCGCCTAGAACCGCACGGCCACTCCTGCCGGCTACTCTTTATGAACTGTGGTATCGTGTTGAAGCTGCATGGGCAGCTGTACCTGTACACGCCATCCAGGCTCTGTTTGACTCAATGCCGAGGCGTATCAGGTACGTTATTACGGCCAGAGGTGGTTGGTTTGGGTACTGATTTCTCAGGATCTATGCACCCAAATTGCGTAAAAATGTAATCACATGTCAGATCTAGTATAGTATATTTGTCCAATGAATACCCGTTTATCTTATGCATTTCTTCTTGGTGTAGCAATTTTAATGACCAGTAGTGTGCTTATTTCAATTTCGAGATGGTCCGTTTTGATTTTGTGACGCTGCTTAGGAAAGCGCCTGTCAAAGACTGGATATAATACCCCAATTCCATGAAAGTCACACGGTCGCGCCCTGTGTCATACTCCAGCAGTCGCAAACCTCTTCACGGATAAATTGCTTGAACATCTCAATTGCGTTAACATCCACTTCACTATTAAGTAGAAAAAGACGGTGCCTGTCTCTTTGTGAATGTCGACGTCCTTGTCCACCTCCAACTAAATGGATGATTGGACGCAGCATCTACGCCTACCCATCTGTACTTTCGCACCATCAACCTTCATCACCCGGCACAGAAGCCTACTGTACACGGTACATCCTGCTAGAACGATGTCTGCCGCCGGTAACCTGCACCATGAGCTGGGCCGGCTACCAAGGTCGGCTACAAACGTCACTGAATAAATTATCATACGTAAGAAGCACTTTAAGACCACCTAACAGGTGCAGGATTAGACGTTTTTACCACATTTACCGTTCTCTGGCTCCGTGTCGGGTAAGATAAGCCGCCTGTTAAAGAGACACAAAATATAATTCTATCTTCATGCTTCCCTCAAAAATTTGTCAATTACTGAGAACAGTTAAAGAAGACTTGGTGTTTACAAATCACCCTGCTAATGCAGCCAGTATTACGGCGGAAAAACAGTGTGCTCTGTAGAACAACGCAGGGAGAAGCATGTGAAATTTATCGCCTGTTTTGCCCCGACAAATCTGCTTTAGCTGAGCATGTTCTAGAGAACGGCCACCGGATCAAATTTGACGACACCTCTGTCATAGCTCGCACTTACGGATTCTGGGACAGTATCATTAAAGCAAACATTAAAACAAATAAAAAATCACTGACAACACTCTTAACAGAGACAATGGTCTACAGGTCAGCGTGGTGGGAGATCCAGCGATTGCGAGGTTGAAGAGGGTGCATCGAGTGCGGAATCAACGTATGCAAGTATATGGCCCTGCCGCTGCCACCAGTAATGTCACGGGCGGCAGTAGGAGTATGTGAGGGCGTACCAGCAGCCATTGCAATTGACAATGGGCAAGGTGTACTTGGTCGAGACCTCGTGGCGCTGTAACCACTTGACGCTGCTTGACGACTGGAAACATTTCGTTGATACCTTGGGTCATTTAGTTTCTCGACTTACTGTCGTGAAAGAAGACTGCCCTGCCCGAGCTGTAACGGAAATGACATTTCATTATCACTCCTCTCCTGACAGATATAGAGCAAATACCCGAGAGGCGGAAAGACGTTTTCAAACCTTGGCAAGTGGCACTCATATAAATTAGTGAGAGTCGACAAGGCGTAATCGGTAAAACGTAAGGAATACTTCCAGTATCTTCCTGAAGTGGTATAGTAAAATGACAGGAAACCCTGACCTGGATTTCAGTACTGAGAATAACACCTTAGTCCCATAGAGAACATGAATGGCTCATTCTTAGACCTGCGCCATCTCAGCCTCATTTACTGCAGCAGTACTATTCTTACCCCAGTCAAAGTTTAGACTCGCCTGTCTGGTTTGAGCTTACGTCATAACTATTTAAATCTTGTGTCGAGCAACATTTACTACTTTTCAGTATCCCTTTGTTTTTCACTCAAGTGTCCTTTGATTCTAGAATTTTAAAGTTCAATACTTCTTTTCTATCATGCGCTTTATATACCCATCAGCATACCCTGCTGCATGTTGAGCGTCTCTTCGCATATTTAGACTGCTCCTAAAATGTTTCATTATAAATTTATATAAACAAAATGTTGAATATAAGACATGTTGGAACACGAGAGGCAATACTGACCCTACGACGTATCTTAGAAAATATGTTAAGGAAAGGCAAATCCACGTTTCTAGCATTTGTAGACTTAGAGAAAGCTTTTGATAATGTTGACTGGAATACTCTCTTTCAAATTCTGAAGGTGACAGGGGTAAAATACAGGTAGCGAAAGGCTATTTACAATTTGTACAGAAACCAGATGGCAGTTATAAGAGTCGACGTACATGAAATGGTAGCAATGGTTGGGAAGGGAGTGAGACAGCGTTGTAGCCTATGCCCGATGTTATTCAATCTGTATATTGAGCAAGCAGTAAAGGAAACAAAAGAAAAATTCGGAGTAGGAATTAAAATCCATGGAGAAGAAATAAAAACTTTGAGGTTCGCCGACGACATTGTAATTCTATCAGAGACAGCAAAGGACCTGGAAGAGCAGCTGAACGGAATGGACAGTGTCTGGAAAGGAGGATATAAGATGAACAACAACAAAAGCAAAACAACGATAATGAAATGTAGTCGAATTAAATCTGGTGATGCTGAGGGAATTAGATTAGGAAATGAGACACTTAAAGTAGTAAAGGAGTTTTGCTATGTGGGGAGCAAAATAACTGATGATGGTCGAAGTAGAGAAGATATAAAATGTAGACTGGCAATGACAAGGAAAGCGTTTCTGAAGAAGAGATATTTGTTAACATCGAGTATAGATTTAATTGTCAGGAAGTCATTTCTGAAAGTATTTGTATGGAGTGTAGCCATGAATGGAAGTGAAACGTGGACAATAAATAGTTTACACAAAAAGAGAATAGAAGCTTTCGAAATGTGGTGCTTAGATGGGTAGATATACATAACTAATGAGGAGGTATTGCATACAACTGGGGAGGAGAAAAAATTTGTGGCACAACTTGGCTAGAAGAAGGGATCGGTTGGTAAGACATATTATGAGGCATCAAGGGATCAGCAATTTAGTAATGGAGGGCATTGCGGAGGGTAAAAATCGTAGAGGGAGACCAAGAGATGAATACACTAAACAGATTCAGAAGGATGTAGGTTGCAGTAGGTACTGGGAGACGAAGAACCTCGCACAGGATAGAGTTGCATGGAGAGCTGCATCAAACCAGTCTCAGGACTGAAGACCACAACAGCAACAACAACACGGAGATAATTTTGTCAGAAAGAACTCTTGGAAATATCGAGAATGATACGTCCCTGTCCTGAGCACTGAGTACCATGACATAAACACAGTAGACGGTAATGTGAAGATAGGTCTCTACTCAGTGCGTTACGAGAGGGAACTGGAGAGGGCTCATATGCGGCAGCTGTAGCCTTTCCCTGATGCCCCATCTCGCTAATATGCTTTCAGTAAAACAAGCTGCCGGGATTAGGAGGCATCAACGGGATCACCACTATCTCATCGCTCCTCTTTCGTTGGCCCTGTGTACTACCGACCACGGCTGATAATCCAAAAGTGCGATCTCTGTTGTTATCTGCACGACCTCGCCGCGGGAAACCCATACTATTACCGAGGTGATACCGCTCGTTGTTACGTCTCAGAGTTAGAGCTCATCAAGTCCTCTACAAACGAGTATTATGGGGAGCTTGTTAATAACCTGAAGTCAGCAAGTGCTAAGAGGCAATTCACAAAATCGATACAAAAGCGTGTCCTCTTAAAAACAAGTTAATGACGATCCCATGTTTCCTTAATCGTGATGTTGCTATTGGTGAAACAAGCAGGAGAAATGTTTTATGTAAAGTATGCAGTGAGTGTGAATTCAAATAACGACAATGGAATTTGGAGTAAAAAATAATGTACTGTCGTCGGGGGTTGTACCCTGCAACATATTTATTACAGTATCAAGTGGTGTACGGCTGAACCATTGAAATGCGGTAGGGAGCTGGCATTAAGTGTTTGGATACTGGGCCATAATTTTATCAGAAAAGTTATTAAAAAATAAACCACTTTATTCCCACATCAAAAAGATCTAAAAAATTTCAGCAACTACCACCAGAAATTAATTTGCTACTGACTGTTCCTTTTGGAAGCAGTGGCAGAATTTACGAAGTCTCTAGAATAACATTTAAGAAAAATTTTTTTGGAATGTTATTATATTCAAGCCTTAATACAGATGTTTAATAAGATCAACAATGTGGAATTTAACAATAGATTCCAAATTTAAACTTTAGAAACCTACAGACGTGATAAACAAGGACTTAGCATCCGACACGCATTGGCAAGTAAGATAGATCGCATGTAGTGTGAAAAAGCAAGGAATCCAAATAAATAGGCTGATGAGAAGTTAACATAAAATAAAATCAGTTGGTCGTGCAGACAACATACCCGTGTGGAACCAAAACAACGCTCAGCCCTGTCGGCCAGCTGATCATTTAGGCTCTCGCTGTAGTACGGTTAACAGAGAGAGCAAACATTTTCAGGTTTTACTCAAGTTAGTGGAACTCAGATTATACACCAAATGTGTACTCACGTTATACTGTAATATGTAGCCTAAATTACTAGTTAACAATATTTAAAAGAGTTACAACACTAGAAGACACTGAAGAAAATTTGGAAAAAAGCGAGCCGTGAGCTGAAATCATATTATGTACTGCTTAATCAGATAACGTAAGTTAGCGCGGCCAGGCCCAAGGAAGAGGCTTCCACATCGCCAGGTTAATGGTCAAAAGCAGACAATAAAATGACTTGAACGAGAGCACATCACAAGCCGACAAAACTGCTTCACAGATGACGATAGATAACCAGAATGACAAGTAAGAGAATGACCTTTTCACACGTAAACGTTTGTTGCTGAACTGAGCCGATCGCTGTGGCCGAGCGCTTCTAGGCGCTTCAGTCTGGAACCGATCGACCGCTACGGTCGCAGGTTAGAATCCTGCCTCGGGCGTGGATATGTGTGATGTCCTTAGGTTAGTTCTAAGTTCTAGGGGACTGATGACCTCAGATGTTAAGTCCCATAGTGCTCAGAGCCATTTGAACCATTTGAACTGAACTGAATGTTCACCATAATTTCCAGGACGTATAAACATAAACAGCAACTGCCCGATCTCTTACTGCAATCGGCTGAGCATATCCACTAGTCGCCTCGTGTTAAATTCTTTGGAATTGGCTGACAGGAAAACAACCCGACACCACAGTGGACACTGGCATAATCAAAACCTAACCACATGTAAGTGCCAAAACAGTACACCGAAATAACGTCTACATCGGAAAATCTCCACCGATACGGCAGAGACAGGACACCACCTAACCCGCTCTAATTGACATCCCAAATGCAGCAGCGAGCGAAGGATTTTATCAGCCACGGCGTCACGGCGCTTTATATCCACACAAACCGCTACACACCCCATCACTGAGAGAGACCAACCGTCCCCGCGGTCGCGCTTAAATCGACCTCATCGTAACTGCGCATCTCTCTGGTTGCGGAAAATCTCTATGGCTCTATCACCGGAAATCATGTTCCCAGCTAGAGGGATCTATCGATAATGAACTGCGCCACGACATAACCGCTCGGCACACCCATAAATGGTTTTCCGATGAGGAAACTACACTGCAGGAAAAAGTGCCACGCCCTCAAGCACTGAGGGAGTGTTGTGTTTGTGATTCATTTGTCAGTCTTTGGAGATCAGATGGCAAGAGGCCTATCTAAACGCGTTTAAAACTCTGCAGGCAGTAACTGCGCTCATAGACGAAGAATGTCTGCAACATCCATTTGAGGGTATAGTCATGCTCTACCAACCAGTGCATACTCCTGCGAACAACGTGGTCGCAATGTGGGCCTGCGGGAAGCTGGATGGTCGCATAAACGGATTTCTGCACACATGGGGCGCAAACTTTCGGTAATGCGTCGCTGCTTTCAGCAGTGGTCTGTGGAACATTGTGCCACACGTAGACCAGGTTCTATACGCCCGAGTACTAAAGACGCAGATCCGGCACATTGTACTAGCAGTGGTGCCCCACCGATCATCACCCAAGGAAGGTATCGGGTAGACGTTGCAACTGCTGTGGCACCAAGGACCATTCACAACCGTCTGCTTGCAGCAGGACTAATGCGTCGTTCGCCGTTGATCAGGCTACCGCTGGCACCACAACACCGCCAAGGATGGCCATTCTGGTCTCGTGAAGGAGTTGACTGGAGAGCGGAATGACACTCTACTGTCTTCACTGATGACAGTGGATTTTGTCTGTATGCGAACGATGCGTATGCAACTGTACAGCGTAGACTTGGTGAGCGACCTATTCCGGACTGCATTCGCCCACGACACAAAGGTCCCACTCAAAGCTTCAAGGTATGGGGGACCGCCAGTTACAAATTGTGGTCACATTCGGTGTTTATGGAGGATAAAATAACCAGTGCCTGCTACATTTTACAGGTTGTTATCCTCGTAAAATTGCTGTCTCTTCGACAGGAATGTGATGAGCTTCTTCAGCGGAAGACTAAGCGTCCAGATACGAGATGTGGCTAGAAAAAAACCGGACTAGTACTGGTGAAACAATAAAACGAATGCAATAAGGCTGAAAGTCGCGTGGCCTGTCACGTGACTCTCGCTCCGCCTACTGCTCGAGTTTCATCTGCCTCCTGCACTCAGTCTGCCCGTGGCGTCTGTTTTAAGTAGTTGACGTTTTGTCTGTGCGTCGGAAAATGTTGAGTGTACAGAAAGAACAGCGTGTTAACATCAAATTTTGTTTTAAACAAGGAAAATCTGCAAGTGAAAGTTTGTAATGTTACAACAAGTGTACGGCGATGATTGTTTATCGCGAACACAAGTGTTTGAGTGGTTTAAACGATTTAAAGATGGCCGCGAAGACACCAGTGATGACACTCGCACTGGCAGACCATTGTCAGCAAAAACTGATGCAAACATTGAAAAAATCGGTAAACTTGTTCGACAAGATCGCCGTTTAACAATCAGAGCAGTGTCTGAGTTAACAGGAGTTGACAAGGAAAGTGTCGAACAAGTTTACCGATTTTTTCAATGTTTGCATCAGATTTTGCTGACAATGGTCTGCCAGTGCGAGTGTCATCACTGGTGTCTTCGCGGCCATCTTTAAATCGTTTAAACCACTCAGACACTTGTGTTCGCGATAAACAATCATCGCCGTACACTTGTTGTAACATTACAAACGTTTCACTTGCAGATTTTCCTTGTTTGAAACAAAATTTGATGTTAACACGCTGTTCTTTCTGTACACTCAACATTTTCCGACGCACAGACAAAACGTCAACTACTTAAAACAGACGCCACGGGCAGACTGAGTGCAGGAGGCAGATGAAACTCGAGCAGTCGGCGGAGCGAGAGTCACGTGACAGGCCACGCGACTTTCAGCCTTATTGCATTCGTTTTATTGTTTCACCAGTACTAGTCCGGTTTTTTTCTAGCCACACCTCGTATCACTGCTGGAATGCAATGTACCCTTCGTAGTGTACTACAAATGTTCTGGCCAACAAGATCAACAGATCTCTCACAATTTGAACATATACTGAAGCGCCAAACAAACTGAAATAGGCATGCTTATTCAAATAGAGAGATATGTAAACAGGCAGAATACGGCGCTTCGGTCGGAGACGCCTATAGAAGACAAGTGTCTGGCGCAGTTGTCAGATCGGTTGCCGCTGCTACAATGCCAGGTTATCAAGATTTAAGTTAGTTTGAACGAGTAATGGAACATAGCATCTCCGAGGTAGCGACGAAGTACGGATTTTCCAGTACGAACATTTCACGAGTGCACTCTGAATATCAGGAATCCGATAAAACATCAAATATCCGACAGCGCTGCGGCTGGAAAAACATCCTGCAAGAAGGGGACCAACGCCGGCCGGGGTGGCCGAGCGGTTCTAGATGCTACAGTCTGGAACCGCGCGACCGCTACGGTCGCAGGTTCGAATCCTGCCTCGGGCATGGATGTGTGTGATGTCCTTAGGTTGGTTAGGTTTAAGTAGTTCTAAGTTCTAGGGGACTGATGACCTCGGCTGTCAAGTCCCATGGTGCTCAGAGCCATTTGAACCTATTTTTGAAGGTAACCAACGACCAATGAAGAGAATCGTTCAACGTCACACAAGTGCAGCATTTCCGCAAATTCCTGCAGATTTCAATGCTGGGCCATCAACAATTGTCAGCGTAAGAACCATTCAACGAAACATCATCGATATGGGCCTCCACAGCCGAAGGCCGACTCGTGTACCCTTGATGACTGCCCGACACGACGCTTTACGCCTCACCTGGGCCCGCCAACACTGACATTCGACTGCTGGTGACTGGAAACATGTTGCCTGATCGGACGAGTCTCGTCTAAAATTCTATCGAGCGGATGAACGTGTACGGATATGGAGACAACCTGATATCCATGGACCCTACATGTCAGAGGAGACTGATAAAGCCGGTGGAGGCTCTGTAATGGTGCGGGGCGTGCGCCGTTGGAGTGATGTGTGCCCCCTGATACGTCTTAAGGGGCTCCGGAACGCCCTATACTTGCAATGTTAAAATAACGCTTATAAATTACATCTTTCCTCACAAAGTATTTGATGTAGCAAGTTGAACTTTTTACAGATTATTTATTGGAATATGGGCTACAACTTAACACAGGGATTTTACAAAATTTTAGTTCAGTTATTAAAGATGATTTTTTTTCAATTGTAATGAAAATTCACAACATTTTTTTGCAATTTTTTATTTATATATTCAAAAATATACAGTTTTTTGGAAAAAGGCTGTGTTAAATTATGCAGAAGGTACTGTGTAACATTTACTGAATGTTTGAAACAAATATGTTTGGAAGATCCTTAGAAAACATGTAATTAGTATGAGAAAATAAAAGTTTTGGGAATCGAGCGACAAAGATTGGATTAACTTTTTAGTACATTCCAGGTCCATAGGATGGATTATCCTCATCCTCTGCAAACTCCTCCTCCAGCTTCCTCTTGTTCCTCCTCCTGTTTACTCTTGCTTGTATTTCTAGACTCTTTACAGCCCTGTCTGCAGCCCGAAGGCGTTCCTTGTCTAAAGCAAGCATCGCTCGTACCATGTTAGAACCTACCTTCATTCCCATATTTCTAAATACCTTTGGCTTTCCAACATTTCTCCTTTTCTTAAAAGCCTTCAGAGGATTTCTAATAACTTTACTTTTTCTCATTATTATACTTCAACAAAACAGGGACTCAAGGAACAGAATTAATTACGAATATTTTCGAGATAACGACAGAGTAAATAAACATGAAACAATCGACAATCACACCAGCGATATATATTGAACCATCACAGGTTAGCCACAACACATACTTTATCTCACATCACTAAAATGTACCTGATGAACACGGACGTTAATAATAACACCATTTGACAGCAGTTTAACAGCGCCACAGTGGGTCACGCCCATGTAGAATACATTTCAAAAAAAATTTAAAAATAGTTGTAGTCTTCGGAATTGAATAAATTATATGTTGTGTCTAGACAAGACAGCCTAGACACAATGAGAGGAAGCCGAAAGGCACGCGCTAAGCTAAAGCAGGATGGCGTGAGGTCTGAAACAGGATACGTAATGAAAGCTATAAAGAAAAGTACGTAGCTTCCTAAATACTTATTTTAATCCATCCTTGTGGTACATCTGGAAATTGTGGCGATACAAGTGAGACTCTTTAGATACATGCAATGTTACTAATGGCGCCTTGCTAGGTCGTAGCCATGGACTTAGCTGAAGGCTATTCTAACTGTCTCTCGGCAAATGAGAGAAAGGCTTCGTCAGTGTAGTCGCTAGCAACGTCGTCGTACAACTGGGGCGAGTGCTAGTCAGTCTCTCGAGACCTGCCGTGTGGTGGCGCTCGGTCTGATCACTGATAGTGGCGACACGCGGGTCCGACATGTACTAATGGACCGCGGCCGATTTAAGCTACCACCTAGCAAGTGTGGTGTCTGGCGGTGACACCACATTATATATCTATTAAAAGGTAATAGTCTGCAGATTCAGAAAACGCAAAAAAGTAAAAATTGAACTTTTCATGATTTTGAGCCTTTCCGGAGCCCCTTAAGATACGACTATGACGGATGACATGTACGTAGGCATCCTGTCTGATCACCTGCATCCATTCATGTCTATTGTGTATTCCGACGGACTTGGGCAATTCCAACAGGACAATGCGACACCCCATACGTCCAAATTGCTACAGAGTGGCTCCAGGAACACTCTTCTGAGTTTAAACTCTTCCGTTGGCTGCCAAACTCCCCAGACAAGAACATTATTGAGCACATCTGGGATGCCGTGCAAAGTGCTGTTCAGAAGAGATCTCCATCCCCTCGTACTCTTAATGGGTTTATGGACAACCCTGCAGGATTCATGGTGTCAGTCCCCTCCAGCACTACTTCAGATATTAGTCGAGTCCATGCAACGTCGTGTTGAGGCACTTCTGCGTGCTCTCGGGAACCCTACAGGATATTAGGCAGGTGTACCAGTTTCTTTGGCCTTTAGTGTACAAGAGAGAGACCTTCACACTGGCGACGTTATGTGCCAAGGTCTAACTGTAATTGAAACGATTTTAACTATATATGACGGTAGTATCTGTTCCCGAAAGAACAGTTACCGTGGATGACCATGCAGCTTTGCTAGAAATGAAATGATAATTAAATGGACACCCTAGCTGCAAACAGGCGTTGATACACTTCATTGGGGACATGTTGAAAATGAGTGCCCCGACCGGGACTCGAACCCGGGATCTCCTGCTTACATGGCAGACGCTCTATCCATCTGAGCCACCGCGGGCACAGAGGATAGCGCGTCTGCAGGGACTTATCCCTTGCACGCTCCCCGTGAGCTCCACAATGAAGTACATGAACGCCTGTTTGCAGCTAGGGTGTCCATTTAATTATCATTTCATTTCTAGCAAAGCTGCATGGTCATCCACGGTAACTGTTCTTTCGGGAACAGTTACTACCGTCATATATAGTTAAAAATATGGGTTCCCGGCCTTTGACCTTCTTGTGTGAACGCACACGCTATGCCCGAACTCGTACGGGACTTGGTAGATTAATCTGCCACGAGTAAAGAGTATGATGGGCAAAACATCTATTAGGCGCACTACGAATGTTGGGAATGTGGATCTCACGGGGAGCGTACAAGGGATAAGTCCCTGCAGACGCACTATCCTCTGTGCCCGCGGTGGCTCAGATGGATAGAGCGTCTGCCATGTAAGCAGGAGATCCCGGGTTCGAGTCCCGGTCGGGGCCCACATTTTCAACATGTCCCCAATGAAGTACATGAACGCCTGTTTGCAGCTAGGGTGTCCATTTAATTATCATTTCATTCAAACGATTTTTTTCGTTAAAAGTGAGTCTTAATTCAAGAACTGTATTTTGATCGTGCTGCAGTTTCAAACCGCACGAGAGACGCGGGACTGTTTCTCATCTCTATTTGCATCAGCGGTGGCCGTTGGCAATTGTGATGAACTACATGTCGGATGTCCAGTGCTCGACTTCATATAATTTCTCGCGGGCCTCGTCCCGCGGCGATCTAGAACTGCTGCGAACTGCGCAACTCACATTCCGCGCAATCTTCGTTTCGGTCCTCTGTGATTGGTGTCACAGGCTGCATTCGTGCCATTATAAGCGGAAATCCGTGCCAGTCCCGGCATTCAGAGATTTTTACTTCTGGCGGCGATGGCGGAGATAGCCATCGAATGCTCGTGTATTTTATTCGAAAAGACGCTACTTGGAAACCGATAAGATTTTATTCGGGCATGCCACAGCGAAAGACTCCGCGGGCTCTTCGCAAAAGGACATTTCTCACTGCGATCTATAAAGCTGTACGGCTTCAGTAGACCAACCACCACAGAAACTGGGTATTAACTGACTGCAGGCGTGGGGTGTGAACCGGTGTGTCATGGTTTTCCCTCTTTCAAACGACGAAGGCATTAACTACGGCCCAATGTGGCGATTAACAACAAGTTTTTGGCTTCTTTATACCACTTTTGTATATTTACTATGAATCACTCGATCACAGTAATACGCTGCATACATCTTATTGATGACACTCGCAAAATATTGCGATAGTTACAACTTTCTGAAGATGAGATCTAAGTGCCCAAAAGGAGCTAAGAAAATGAAATTCTTTTGTGCAGTTGGTGTTGATTACTTCAATAAATGTCTGGATATACTGTATTTGGGTCTTGCTTTTGAGACCCCACTATGTGCTCCAATAAAAGATTTTTGCTGGTGGAGTTACCTTGTGGAGTTACGTTGAGCTTCGTATTGCGGAATAGTGGCATCCGTTACCTCACGATGCCAGGGGCTTTTATTTTTAAGTCTTGCATCTGTCTATGGAAAAAACGGCATCGATCCAATGCGACACTCAAATACTTGACTGCTGTGAACATTTTTTGCTTAAGTATATTGCTGTTGTTTTGGCTGGGTTAATTTTACACTTGTTACGTCTGCACCATTCTGTAGTGAGGTCCAGTGACGTCTTTAGTCTTCTGATGTCGCGTTATGTTGGCATCCACAAGATAAAGCACGCATTGTCGTCTGCGAACTATGCCAGTTGAACGTCTGCAGTCGTCGGCACGTTGTTACGTAAATTGTGAACAAGAGTAACGACAAGACCGAGGCTTCGAAATTCAGACCTCTACGAGTCTGATCTCCGATATGATGCTTTTAGATTGCACTCGCATTTTTCTGTCGCTGAGATAGCTTGCTATGAGTTTAATATAGTTGACTGGGATCGTTGTCTGCTGTCTTATTCCGTAACAGGTTCTCAGGCCTGACCTTTTCATAAGCCTTTTCCACGTTTAGAAAAAAACGATAGCGGTCGTGGCTGTCGAATTGACATTCTGCGTGAACGTTCGTAATTCTCGACACTTGTAGCTCCACCGAAATCTTCCTCTGGAATCCATATTGCTCTGGTCAGATCGTCTCATCTTGAGTTAATATGTCTTGTAGCCTATTCATAATGATATTTTAGAAACTTTTTTCAGTTCTGCTCAGTAAACAGATCGGTCTGTGATTGACAGGCTGCATTAAGTCTTTCCGTGGTTTTGGAATAGGAATGACGTGTGTCAACAACCATATTGCAGGGGAATAGTAGTTGAGCAAGCAGCTGTTATAAATTATAATCAATAGGACGATTGGATTCCTTGCTAGTTTCTTGAGTTGTTGATCTGTTACTGCATTCGACCGAGGTGCTTTGTTGTTCATTAGGTTCTTTAACTTGGCCCTCACTTCGCTACGCGTTGTTTGAAGAGGTGTATTCCTGGTGTCTTGTATGATTATCCGTTGTGCTGGTTTGTTGGTTGTTATTTCGTACTCTCTTTCCTGGTTGTCTAGGTCTCCCTGTATTAGTCGATTTTGTGTTTTGGAAGCCTCAAGAAAGGCTTGTGCTTTAATTGAAAGGATCATTTGTAAGTCCGTTTCCTGTCTTCAGCGGGTGTTCCCGTTTTTTATTTGTTTTTTTTTTTCCATCTCAGTTGTCTGTCCAGTTGCCACCAATCTCTGGTTTGTAGCACGTAATTTCGACTCCTTGTCTTCCCAGTTCTCAGTTTCCCTTTTCAAGAATCGCTCCCATAATTCATGTTGCAGTCTTGAGGTTCCGTCTGTTATTGGGGTCTCGAAATTGTTGCCACCTCTTCCTAATAACGTTTTCCTGCTACTTGAGTTCCTATACTAATGGGGGTAAGGCCCCTTGTCGCAATCTGTCATGCATAATCCTCGGCCGCCTTTAGTATCTTTTCGGTGAGGTAGTCAACAGCTGTATATATGGCTTCTTCAGTCGCGGCTAAGTGGCCTTCAGACGGAAGGATATCGCACATCGCTCGGCGAATACGTCATTTAAGGGTGCGAAATAGTCCCTGCAATTGCAACGCCACTGTCACCGATGCGCGCACCTGCAGCAGCTTAGTGTGTGGACGAACGTGTTATCGTCCTTCAACAGTAATGTTTCCAAAACACGGGGAGTATGCGCTTGAACTCCGGAGGAGCGCCTGCTGCACTGACGAAGACTACCCGCTGAACGCGGGTGTTAGGCCGGAAGCAGAGATAGCCGGCGGGCTTACGCTTTTGAGAATAAGGAAGTACACTGATACGTCAAAACATTACGACCACTGCCCACCTCGACTTTGGACGCCATCTTGTGGCGTTGCGTGCAAGAGAGACATTAAAAAAAAGTATCTAAGTGGAGCAGGCACGGGCGAGGGATCACCATAGCGGAGGTATGGGTTGGACATCCGCTGAGATAAGTAACGGCGACGAAGGGCGGATTATTATTACGCACAGCCTGTGAACGAGTATCTCAAAAAAGGCGAAGCTGGTCGAACATTCATGTGGTTCAATCGTGAGCATCTATGGAAAGAGGTACAAGGACTGTGAGACTACCACTAGGCGCTAAATGGTTGGACGCTCACTGCTTTTCACAGAATGTGGTGTTCAGAGGCTTGTCCACTGTGGAAGGTAGGATAGCTAGTTATCTGCGGCATCTCTATCGGAAGAGCACAATGATGGAGCACGCACCAGTGTTTCGGAACACACCGTTCATCGTACGTTGTTCAACATGGAGCTCCGCAGCAGACCACCCCTACGTGTTCACATGCTGACCCAACGACATCGTCAGTTATAATTGCAGTGGGCACCGGACCATCGGGTTCGACCATCGATCAGTGGAAACCTGTCGACTCTTCGGCAGAATCACATTTTTGCTACAATAGTTCAATGGTTGGCGAAGAGTTCTCGGGCTTCCAGCCGGGTGGCGGTGTCTTCAAACTGCGACGTTTCGACGAGTGACATACTCATCATCTTCTGGCGAAGTGCCGAGACTTTGCCGATGCCGGTCCCTTTATACCTGCGGTGTGCCCCCCACCACCTGGCCGCGGGTTGGTTGGTTGGTTTGGGGAAGGAGACCAGACAGCGTGGTCATCGGTCTCATCATATTAAGGAAGGATTGCGAAGGAAGTCGGCCGTGCCCTTTCAGAGGAACCATCCCGGCATTTGCCTGGAGTGATTTAGGGAAATCACGGAAAACCTAAATCAGGATGGCCGGACGCGGGATTGAACCGTCGTCCTCCCGAATGCGAGTCCAGTTTCTGGCCACGGGAGGCTGGGTCCAGAGGAGCCGGCGGGCGAGGTGGAGGGAGAAGCGGGTGCGCCGTTCGTGTCTCCGTCAGAGCATTCTGATCGCGTCTCGTGAGCTGGACGGTTCTTGTTGCGTTCCTGGCGTATTGCGGCTAATGCTGGATTCCAGGGCGCGCTCAGTTGATAGCCTTCGTCCCTGTTCACAAGATTCTCGTGGACCCGTATTTCTATTGATTCTATTGATTGAAAGGTGCGAGGAACACATCAGGCATGTTCGACTTGGACAGATAGAGAAATCTGCTATAGCTGAACATAGCATCAAAGAAAACCACACCTTTGACTTCGAAAACACCAGGGTGCTGTGCCGAGCCGGGAGCTATTGGGATAGCGTCATTAAAGAATCAATAGAAATACGGGTCCACGAGAATCTTGTGAACAGGGACGAAGGCTATCAACTGAGCGCGCCCTGGAATCCAGCATTAGCCGCAATACGCCAGGAACGCAACAAGAACCGTCCAGCTCACGAGACGCGATCAGAATGCTCTGACGGAGACACGAACGGCGCACCCGCTTCTCCCTCCACCTCGCCCGCCGGCTCCTCTGGACCCAGCCTCCCGTGGCCAGAAACTGGACTCGCATTCGGGAGGACGACGGTTCAATCCCGCGTCCGGCCATCCTGATTTAGGTTTTCCGTGATTTCCCTAAATCCCTCCAGGCAAATGCCGGGATGGTTCCTCTGAAAGGGCACGGCCGACTTCCTTCGCAATCCTTCCTTAATATGATGAGACCGATGACCACGCTGTCTGGTCTCCTTCCCCAAACCAACCAACCAACCCGCGGCCAGGTGGTGGGGGGCACACCGCAGGTATAAAGGGACCGGCATCGGCAAAGTCTCGGCACTTCGCCAGAAGATGATGAGTATGTCACTCGTCGAAACGTCGCAGTTTGAAGACATCGCCACCCGGCTGGAAGCCCGAGAACTCTTCGCCAGCTGTATACGCCGGGAAAGCACACATTCACAGTTCAATGGTTGTCTCCAAAAACACCATCATCAAGGTGAACGGCGGCTCGAAACGTGCAGCACACCACGGAGGCAGGCTGGCAGGAGCAACATTATGCTATCGGAGACACTTCCTACTTTCTCATGGGGCCTATAGTAGTAATCTAAGACACGCTGCCGGCCGCGGTGGTCTCGCGGTTCTAGGCGCGCAGTCCGGAACCGTGCGACTGCTACGGTCGCAGGTTCGAATCCTGCCTCGGGCATGGATGTGTGTGATGTCCTTAGGTTAGTTAGGTTTAAGTAGTTCTAAGTTCTAGGGGACTAATGACCACAGCAGTTGAGTCCCATAGTGCTCAGAGCCATTTTGAAGACACGCTGACAGCTGCGAACCATCTGCAGCCCTTCATGCTTAATGTCTTTCCCGACGGCGCTGTCATCTTTTAGCAGTATGATTGGCCAGTGTTGGAGCCAGAACTGTGCTACAGTGGTTTGAGGAGCATGTACTGATCTCACGTTAGTGTCTCCGCGACCATATTCGCCTGATGTCAATCTCATCTGGGTCGCTATCGGTCACCATTACCGCGTACGCAAATCAGTGCCCGTTATTTACGCGAATTAAGTGACCTGTGCGCAGACATCTAATGCCGCATACCCCTTACACAAACCTACCAACAAACTGTCGGATACCTGTTACGCAGAATCAGTGATGTATTTCGTGGCGGACAAACAAGGTATTAAGGAGGTGGTTATAAGTGGATCATCAGCGTATGTTGTTTGCTACAACATCGTTTTACACCTCGTGTAAGAGTGGAAAACATCTACCAGCACTTAAATTTGACAGCGGGAGGGTGAGAACCATCTAGACTGGTGTTCACCGTTCTGGAATATTGTTGCTCGCGCTGGTCGGTACCCCACGATCATCACACTCATATGTAATTAGGAGCTTAACAGAAAGAAGCTGGCTGTTAATAATCAAGGCTGCATGACCTGTTTCGCTACCTTCAGGTCTTATTGCTGCCCTTGGTGAGGTCACAAAACATCGGCGTACATATTTGATTTAGTAAAGGCACGCTAATCTCTGCTACATCTCGTGTGGGCATCATGTGCAGTAGCAAATGGAACTTACGGGTATGACTATATCATGAAGAACGAGCTGATGACACTCAAATGAGATTAACGCATTGATATATGGACACTACCTGATCAAAAGTATTGGGACACATATTAGCTGAAATTATTGTGGATAAAGGCATACCCCATACCTTATGGGGTATGAAGTCTGCTGAGAACACTGAGAAGACATTCAATGTGGTGTTTGAATTTCTGTGGAGGTATGGCATTCTAGTTTTCTCACGAGCCAACGCCAGAAATGGTGATATAGGAGGCTGGTGTTTGCAGTGAAGTCGACATTCTAACTCATACCAAACATGTCCCATTGGGCTGAGATCGGGTTCTATGCTGGCAAGTTCATTTCATGAATGTTACTGTCTGCAAACCACTGTCTTACATTGCCCTACAATGCTGATTTATTACAGGGTGAATTGTTATGCTGATACAGTCATCGTCTCCGAACTGTAAAAATCTATTCATATCCTTCCACATTTAGCACTTTCTTAAATGCTATAAGGGGACTACATCGCAATCACGAAAATAACCCCCATACCATAGCACTATTTCCCCAATATTTCACTTTTGGCGCTACACATGATAATAGTTAACGTTCTCCAGGAATTCGCCAAATCCAGACCCTTTGTGGTGTCACCGCCAGACACCACACTTGCTAGGTGGTAGCCTTTAAATCGGCCGCGGTCCATTAGTATACGCCGGACCCGCGTGTCGCCACTGTCAGTGATTGCAGACCGAGCGCCACCACACGGCAGGTCTAGAAAGACTTACTAGCACTCGCCCCAGTTGTGCAGCCGACTTTGCTAGCGAAGCTACACTGACAAATTACGCTCTCATTTGCCGAGACGATAGTTAGAATAGCCTTCAGCTACGTCATTTGCTACGACCTAGCAAGGCGCCATAGCATTTGATATTTATCGTGAGAAGCATGTACAAACAAGAGCGATGTTCTCCAATTGTGGATTAAAGTTAAGTATTCCAAGAACTACGTTCTTTTCTTTATAGGATAATTACTTTACTTTGTTCCAGACCTCACGCCAATCTGCGTGAGCTTAACGCGTACCTTTCGGCTACCTCCGAGTGGCTTGGCTGTCTTGCCACGCCACTACACCCTTCCATCCGATTGCCACAGAGTGTACAGTGCTTCATCACTGAAAATCATTAGTTTTCAGTCATCTACTGTCAAGTAGCGTCCGTCTTTATACGCCCTCAAGCTCCACTAAGCATTGACTACAAAAGCGTATGGCTAATGAAATGAACGAACACTGTATTCCATTATTTTTAACTCCCTACACACAGTCGTTGTGCTAGACAGACCGCTTGTAGCAGGTTTGAAATCATGAGTGATTCCTTCAGCTGATATAATGTAATTTTTTACAACCATCCTCCATACTGGTTGACGGTTCTAGTCCGTCAGTACATGAGATCTGGCTGGTCTTGGTTTTGTGATTGTTCCTTTGCGTTTTCGCTTAACTATCACATCACCGACAGTCTCAGTCAACTTGGGCAACTTCAGAACGTTTGAAATGTCCTGATCGATTTCTTACTCAAGTGGTATCCAGTGATTGGTCTTTGTTCGAAGTCACTGAGTTTTCCTGACCGATGCGGTCCGTCTCTCGTGACCCCTTTTGTTCCTGAAGTGTATGGCTTTATCAACCACAAACTACAATCGTTCTGTGGCTCAGTCAATAACGTATATTATAATTTTTCAATTTTCTAATGGAGCATGTTTTTGTAGTGCTTACCAGGTCACATCCCATTCCACTGTCTTGATATTTTAAGAGGTGCGACAATAAAGTGAGGAGACTGATTATCTTTGCAAGATGTGGGAACCCTGCAGGCTTGCGTAGGCACAATATCTTTGACCTTGGTCTATAAGCTGCTTCTAGTCCAAGCGGCACATTGATGCAACCGCTCAGTCGTGAGTTGTGCTGTAATAAGTTAACATGTGTTTGTGTCTCTCGTCACGGAAATGGAACCGCATGATATTGCGCAACGGTTTGCCATTTCTTTTTGCGTTAAATTGGGCGAAAACGTGACGACAACTAACGGGTAAGCTTCAGAAGACTTTTGGAGAGGAGGTTATGTCAAGAGTTCAAGTTTTTCGTTGGCATAAAATGTTTAGTGATGGCAGAACGAATGTTGAAGATGAAGACCGCAGTGGACGACCATCAACCTTCCGCATAGATGTCAACTTGGCCAGGGTGCTTGAACTCGTACGATCTGATCGAAAATTATCCATGAAAATGATTGCAGAAGAACTGAACATCAATCGAGAAACGGTTCGTCTAATAATAACTGAAGATCTTGGTATGAGAAAACGATTTGTGCAAAAATGGTCCCCAAAAATGTCACATCACAACAGCGAGAAACACGGGAAAATGATGCAGCAAATGATGATCTGTTAGGGCAAACGGAATCAATCCAGAATTGTTAAGCCGTGTTATCACTGGTGATGAAAGTTGTTTTTTTTTCAGTACGATCTAGAGACAAAACGCCAAAGTTCGCAACGGTGCTAAAAGAGATCACCGAGACCAAAGAAAGCTCGCATGTCAAAGTCAAAAGTGAAGTGCATCCCTGTGTGCTTCTTTGATTACAAGGGAATTGTTAATAAAGAGTGGGTGCCTCCTGGACAAACAGTAAACCAATATTTCAACAAACAAATTTTAGAAAGGCTTCCTAAAAGAGTTCTTCGTGTCCGTGCCAACATTGCTGATAATTGGATTTGCATCACGATAATGCGCCATCCCATACTGCTCTGTCAGTAAAGCAATTTTTAACCTCAAAACAAATTTCAGTACTACCACAGCCACCAGATATCGCTCCGTGCAACTTTTTTCTATTTCCAAGAGTCAAAACGGCGGTCAAGGGACACCATTTTCAAACAACACAAGATGTCCAAGAAGCTGTGACGAGGGTCTCGGAGGATATTACAGAAGATGAGTTCAATAAGTGTTACCATCAATAGCAGAAGCGCTGGAAAAGTGTGTGCGATCAGAAGGGAACTACTTTGAAGGAGACAACACTAAACTTGACTAAAATGGTAAGCAACATTTTTTTCACATCAGTCTCATTACTTTATTGTCGCACCTCGTCTGTAATCAAGCTATACCCTTCGTATGCGATAGCAGAACAGAACAGATATGTTTATGCAACTGCCTTGATCACGTATTCGGTAAGAACATTGCCCCCGAAAGGCAAGGCTCTGTGTTGATGTCACACTCCAGCGAACGGCTTTAAACTGCTATGGAGTTTCAAAACAGCATACCCTTAGCAGCAGAATGAAAAGTCCGTTCTCGAAAATACACAACTGTCTATTATAATTGCTACACTAAGAAGAAATGCAGATGATAAACAGGTATTCATTGGACAAATATATTATACTAGAAATGACATGTGATTACATTTTCACGCAACTTGGGTGCATAGATCCTGAGAAATCAGTACCCAGAACAACCATCTCCGACCCTAATAACGGCCTTGATAGTCTGAGCATTGACTCAAACAGAGCTTGGATGGCGTGTACAGGTACAGCTGCCCATGCAGCTTCAACACGATACCACAGTTCATCAAGAGTAGTGACTGGCGTATTGTGACGAGCCAGTTGCTCGGCCACCATTGACTAGACGTTTTCAATTGGTGAGAGATCTGGAGAACGTGCTGGCCAGGGCAGCAGTCGAACATTTTCTGTATCCAGAAAGGCCCGTACAGGACCTGCAACATGCGGTCGCGCATTATCGTGCTGAAATGTAGGGTTTCGCAGGGATCGAATGAAGAGTAGAGCCATGGGTCGTAGCACATCTGAAATGTAACGTCCACTGTTCAAAGTGCCGTCAATGCGAACAAGAGGTGACCGAGGCGTGTAACCAATGGCACCCCATACCATCACGCCGGGTGATACGCCAGTATGGCACCGCGATGGCGCCAAACACGGATGCGACCATCATGATGCTGTAAACAGAACTTGGATTCATCCGAAAATATAACGTTTTGCCATTCGTGCAGCCAGGTTCGTCGTTGAGTACACCATCGCAAGCGGTCCTGTCTGTGGTGCAGCGTCAAGGGTAACCGCAGCCATGGTCTCCAAGCTGATAGTCCATGCTGTTGCAAACGTCATCGAACTGTTCGTGCAGATGGTTGTTGTCTTACAAACGTCCCCATCTGTTGACTCAGGGATCGAGACGTAGCTGCACGATCCGTTACAGCCATGCGGATAAGATGCCAGTCATCTCGACTGCTAGTGATACGAGGCCGTTGGGATCCAGCACGGCGTTCCGTATTAGCCTCCTGAACCCACCGATTCCATATTCTGCTAACAGTCATTGGCTCTCGACCAACGCGAGCAGCAATGTCGCGATACGATAAACCGCAATCGCGATAGGCTACAATCCGACCTTTATCAAAGTCGGAAACGTGATGGTACAAATCTCTCCTCCTTACACGAGGCAACACAACAACGTTTCACCAGGGAATGCCGGTCAACTGCTGTTTGCGTATGAGAAATCGGTTGGAAACTTTCCTCATGTCAACACGTTGTAGGTGTTGCCACCGGCGCCAACCTTGTGTGAATGCTCTGAAAAGCTAATCATTTGCATATCACAGTATCCTCTTCCTGTCGGTTAAATTTCGCGTCTGTAGCACGTCATCTTCATGGTGTAGCAATTTTAATGGGCAGTAGAGTACACATTGCTTAGAGTCGGATAAAGCGAATACGTAATGAAAATAAGGATGGAAGAGGATGAAGATCAGGATCTTACAATGTACGTAAGCTCATCGATTTATTTGTCAATAAAAGCCGCGACAAAGGCACGTGACTAGTAGCTCTTGCAAGGTGTAACGGCGAACGCTCTCTCGGCGCGAGTCCCTCGCTTCTGCGGGCATAGAAGGCAGACAGCCCTTTGACCGGAGCACCAGCTCGGAGCCGCGCAGCTAACGAGGCCACCAGACTAACTGGGTCACCTTTCTGCAGCTTTCGACGTATACTCGCCGCGGAAGCTCTCAGCTTTCAAGCGAGCCATGAGCGTATGTGTGTTCCTTCGGGTATACTACGCGCCGAGAGAAATCGTGGACTGTCTATATGTGCACTTCTACGATCACGTTTCTTTTTCAAATGCGCACCCACATATGAAACACTTCTTTCAATAGTGGTACAAGTCTATTACCTCCACTTTCCTGTCTATACTGCTTCTGAAATTAATGGTCGAAACAAACAGAAAGAAAAAAAATGTTCAAATGTGTGTGAAATCTTATGGGACTTAACTGCTAAGGTCATCAGTCCCTAACCTTACACACTACTTAACCTAAATTATCCTAAGGACAAACACACACACCCATGTTCGAGGGAGGACTCGAACCTCCGCCGGGATCAGCCGCACAGTCCATGACTGCAGCGCCCTTGACCGCTCGGCTAATCCCGCGCGGCAAACAGAAAAGAAAGGTTCATCTCTAGCAAGAAGCCATATCCTTGAATATTTCTAGTATCTCAATTGCAGATTTTTCAGCGCTCATTTAACTTTACGACTCTGTATCTCAGAATGAACAAAAATGGACTTCTACCACTATTGAAATAAGCCCTTCATATTCTTGTTTCGTCTTCTTCTGCTTTCGCTTACGCCATAGTCCCGCAGCGTTCTCAAGGTCGGCGTGGTTACAACGGATTTGGCAGTGTTAGTTTGAGGGATGGCCGGATGACCTTCCTGCCGCCACCCCGTACCCCACAGGACGGAATCAGTCTACCCCAACTGTCTGCATCTAGTGTAAATCGTGAAATAGTGCGGACGTTTTTCAAATGTCTGCGACGCGTGTAACTGAGGCGGAACGTGGGGACCAGCCCGGCATTCACTAGCGGGATGTGGAAAACCGCCTAAAAACCACATCCAGGCTGGCCGGCACACCGGCCCACGTCGTTAATCCGCCGGGCGGACTCGACCTGGGGCCGGCGCGCCAACCCGAGTCCAGGAAGCAGCGATTTAGCGCGCTTGTGAAATAAGCCTTCATATAACACCCGAAAATCTACGAATGATGCAATCAGAAGCGCTGTCGCAAAATTTAAGGAAAAAAAGCTTTCTCAGAATGTTCCATAGATTTCTTCAACTTTTATAGTCCTGTCTTCCTCAGTTGCGTGTAATATTACGGTATATTAATACACTTAGTAAAGGAAATGATAACATAAAACAAAAAATAATAAAAAAAAGAAAACTCTTCCTCGCATCATCTCGAGACACACACACACACACACACACACAGCAATATATAAACACCAAAATACACACACACACACACACAGCACAAAAAAATATATATCACACCAAAAACACACACACACACACACACACACACACACACACACACACAAACGCACACACAAATGCATACACGAACAGACCACAGATACTTAAATAGCTACACTCATCAGTTTGGCAATAACATTCGATCTTTGGCAAAAACATTTGACAGTCGGCAACAGAAACCAAAACATTGCTTTAAAACAAGCGTTTAGTGCATAGTGTTGTGGAATGGGGAAAAATACCGCAAATTGGCGTTCATAAGAAGAAGAACCACACCAAAAATGCAACAGGAGCGTAATTGTCCATGCAACCTGTAAGTACAGTTCAAAACATTACTACTTAATAGGAAATACCAACCTCCAGAACTGTTTATAACCTATAGGCACAATGACAAAAATGTAAATAAAATAGCTAACATATGTACATATTCCAGGCCACTGATGATGCCGTGCAGAAAATAAAGGCGAAACGCGTATGGCACTAAAATTGTGTTTTATTCAGTTGCTGTCAGGCGGTCCATATGTAAAAATTATTAATATACCGTAATGTTCCATAGATTGTTTGAAAGATATTATTTACCAAAATGATGGAACGAGTTTGCAGGATATACTGAGCAAACATTGACAAAATCGAAAAACTGCATGAGTGGATTCCTGATTGTATTTAAAGGAAAAAAGGTCCTACGAACATGTGTCCAGAAATGCGTCGTTGCCACGGTAGATGGCGCTGATGAACGAGAGTTCCTCTGGCCATGTGCCGTGTGTTCCTTACAAGATGCTGTCGTTGTGATTGACGCAGCGGACTATAAGCAGCAGAATGATCCGGGAACAAGCCGTGATGGCGTTTGTGTACGGCCAAGCAGATGGACGAGGAGCAGAAATCGGTCCTCCAGATCTTGTGTAGGCACAGTCCGACGCCGCCCTGCACGTTCGTCTGTCTGAAAGGGCCCATGATCACACAAAAGCTTAAAAAGAGATTGAAATGTTGTGTGATGTGTTTGGTGCGTGTGAGGGTACGTTTTTGGTGCTGCCTTCCGAGCACTTACATCTGCGTGGCAGCACACAAACACCATATCGGCTTGTTCCCGACATGAATATCGGACCATTTTGTTACTTACAGTACGCTACGTCAATCACACAGCCTGCAATACACATGAAATACACTGCAAGTGGTCAGGAGAACTTCCATTCGTCAGCGCCGTCTACAGTGGCATTGATGCCTTTCCAGATGCGTGTTCATAGGAACTGATTCCTTCCACTCCCAGGCAGCAATCCGTCCCTGCACTTTTTCAGTTTTATTAATATTCACCCTCTATATTCATGATTAATTTTACCGTTAATGAACATATTATTTTTTAATCCCACTCACGCTACTGTTAAAATCTTACTTTTTGCACTAGCAAAGTTTAAATAAAATGGTTCATATGGCTCTGAGCACTATGAGACTTAACATCTATGGTCATCAGTCCCCTAGAACTTAGAACTACTTAAACCTAACTAACCTAAGGACAGCACACAACACCCAGCCATCACGAGGCAGAGAAAATCCCTCGCCCCGCCGGGAATCGAACCCGGGAACCCGGGCGTGGGAAGCGAGAACGCTACCGCACGACCACGAGATGCGGGCGGAAAAAAAGGTGGCCAGAAGAAGTAGCTTTAGTGTTGATTTAAAATTTGCTTTGCTCCGTTTTAAGTATTTTGTTATTATTGTACGTAGAGTCATCATTAATCTTTTCGGGTTGTGGTCGATTATTTATGACGAGTTTTACAATGGCGAATCTCTTTTCCTCTTCCCCTCTTTTGTCTTCTCCGCTTATATATAAATCGAAGTTCGCTATTCTGTCTGTCTAACTGAGCCACTCTCATTAACTACAGTAGGGATTTTGATCTTGTTTGAAAGAACAGATAGATTGATTCACGACGAAGGTTCGTCTATATAATTCACCAGTATTTAGTGGAAACTTGCTGAAGTATGATGAACTCAAGTCCTCCATCGTTGTGAAAACGATGGTATTTCTATCTAGCTGTACAGCCGCCACAGCTCCAGACAGCAGTAAAGTTTGAACACAATCCGGGTGCAGCTCGTGCTCTAGCGTGCCTGAAAACCGAAAAGTCGTGGCATCGAATCCTGGTCGAACCACGGATATTTCACTGTGCTTTAATCTAGCAGCCACCTATCAATGACATGCATATTCACCATAAGCCAAACTTGTTTTGGATACCACATTTGACTGAAGGTCCCCCTTTCCCAGTTGGATAATTGCTGTAAGTTAGGGGAACGGAAGTCGCCGAAGTGGCACCCAATTGAAAGACTTGCACCAGGTCACTGAACCGCACGAAATTACTATTACCAGAGTCTCTACATATATTCTCCTTTTTTTTGGCTCATCAGTACTCTGGTTTGATGCAGCTCGCCACGAATTCCTCTCATGTGCCAACGTCTTCATCTCTGAGTAGCACTTCCACAATTATTTGTTGGATTTATCCCTATCCCTGCGCCGCGCGGAATGGCCGCACTGTTTGAGAAGCCATGTCATGGATTGCGCGGCCCCTCGCACCGGAGGTTCGAGTCCTCCCTCGGGCATGGGTGTGTGTGTGTTGTTCTTAGCACAAGTTAGTTTAAGTAGTGTTTAAGTGTAGGGACCGACGACAGCAGCAGTTTGGTCCCTTATGAATTCACATACATTTGAACAGTTGAACCTATCTCTGTTTTCCTCTATAGTTTTTACCGTCTGCAGCTTCCTCCAGTGGCACGGAAGGTAACCCCTGATTTCTTAACCCATATCCTGTCATACAGTCCTTACTTCTTGTCAGTGTTTTCCATATACTGCTTTCCTTGCCGATTCTACGGATAACTTCCTCATTTCTTACATTATCAGCCCAACTAATTTAGCAACATTCTTCTGCAGTACCCCGTCTCAAATGCCTTGATTCTCTTATGTTCCAGTTTTTTCACAGTCCATGTTTCACTTCCATACAATGCTGTGCTCAAAATGTGCATTTTCAGAAATTTCTTCCTCAAATTAAGATCTACGTTTGATACCAGCAGACTTCTCTTGGCCAGGAATGCACTTTTTGCCTATGCTAGTCTCCCTTTTATTTACTCTTCGTTACGTCCGTCATTGGTTATTTTGTTGCTTAGGTAGGACTCTTCCTTCACCCTCCACTGCCAGTTCACCACCGGCAGTGGAGGGTGGAGCTTTTACAATGCCAGCCACTCGTGCTGGCGAAACGTCAGTAAAATCATCAGATGAACGTCGGCCGAAGAGCCCGAGATAGAAGCCAATAGGCGGTCTTTTTGTTGCCACTTACCGCAGTGGTTCTCCTTCTACACAGGTTTTAAATTAAAGTACCGTGTCGTTTTTTTCTGTCTTTGTATGAAGGCTACTCTCACGAAATACCGCAGGGATCTTGGTAAGGTTTTCACTTACATATTCATTGACTGGCGAGGAACGTTCGTGTATACAATTTATAAATATTTGGTGCTAATTGGCACAACTATGACGAATTTCAATTCCCCGTCGTGTTTTTCTGTCCTTGTGTGAATGCTACTGACAGGAACTGGTGTAAGGAATTTTTATTCTCGCGGCGGACTGGCGCGACAGTGATACCTACTGTAAGAGGCCGCCGAGGCGAGTCCTCTTTGATGCGTGCCGCGCATTGTTAGGGGGCAGCTGTCGGACACCCCACTCACGCCCTTAGCGCGGCAGTACGCCGGCAAGTGACGTATGCTACCTAATTGCTTTAATTTGTATGAAAGTGAGGATATTCAGTTACCTAACATTTTTGTCTCTTTTTTTCATCATAACTCTACGCAGTGCCTCGTAAACAAAAATTTCTGCTGCGCCAGACAAGTTATCCTGTAGACACATAATGCTAGCCGTGCGAAGCCCGAGCGGTTCGCTCGGATACAGTTAAAACGTCTGTCTCCTTATACAGGGTGTTTCAAAAATGACCGGTATATTTGAAACGGCAATAAAAACTAAACGAGCAGCGATAGAAATACACCGTTTGTTGCAATATGCTTGGGACAACAGTACATTTTCAGGCGGACAAACTTTCGAAATTACAGTAGTTACAATTTTCAACAACAGATGGCGCTGCAAGTGATGTGAAAGATATAGAAGACAACGCAGTCTGTGGGTGCGCCATTCTGTAAGTCGTCTTTCTGCTGTAAGCGTGTGCTGTTCACAACGTGCAAGTGTGCTGTAGACAAGATGGTTTATTCCTTAGAACAGAGGATTTTTCTGGTGTTGGAATTCCACCGCCTAGAACACAGTGTTGTTGCAACAAGACGAAGTTTTCAACGGAGGTTTAATGTAACCAAAGGACCGAAAAGCGATACAATAAAGGATCTGTTTGAAAAATTTCAACGGACTGGGAACGTGACGGATGAACGTGCTGGAAAGGTAGGGCGACCGCGTACGGCAACCACAGAGGGCAACGCGCAGCTAGTGCAGCAGGTGATCCGACAGCGGCCTCGGATTTCCGTTCGCCGTGTTGCAGCTGCGGTCCAAATGACGCCAACGTCCACGTATCGTCTCATGCGCCAGAGTTTACACCTCTATCCATACAAAATTCAAACGCGGCAACCCCTCAGCGCCGCTACCATTGACGCACGAGAGACATTCGCTAACGATATAGTGCACAGGATTGATGACGGCGATATGCACGTGGGCAGCATTTGGTTTACTGACGAAGCTTATTTTTACCTGGACGGCTTCGTCGATAAACAGAACTGGCGCATATGGGGAACCAAAAAGCCCCATGTTGCAGTCCCATCGTCCCTGCATCCTCAAAAAGTACTGGTCTGGGCCGCCATGTCTTCCAAAGGAATCATTGGCCCATTTTTCAGATCCGAAACGATTACTGCATCACGCTATCTGGACATTCTTCGTGAATTTGTGGCGGTACAAACTGCCTTAGACGACACTGCGAACACCTCGTGGTTTATGCAAGATGGTGCCCGGCCACATCGCACGGCCGACGTCTTTAATTTCCTGAATGAATATTTCGATGATCGTGTGATTGCTTTCGGCTATCCGAAACATACAGGAGGCGGCGTGGATTGGCCTCTCTATTCGCCAGACATGAACCCCTGTGACTTCTTTCTGTGGGGACACTTGAAAGACCAGGTGTACCGCCAGAATCCAGAAACAATTGAACAGCTGAAGCAGTACATCTCGTCTGCATGTGAAGCCATTCCGCCAGACACGTTGTCAAAGGTTTCGGGTAATTTCATTCAGAGACTACGCCATATTATTGCTACGCATGGTGGATATGTGGAAAATATCGTACTATAGAGTTTCCCAGACCGCAGCGCCATCTGTTGTTGAAAATTGTAACTACTGTAATTTCGGAAGTTTGTCCGCCTGAAAATGCACTGTTGTCCCAAGCATATTGCAACAAACGGTGTATTTCTATCGCTGCTCGTTTAGTTTTTATTGCCGTTTCAAATATACCGGTCATTTTTGAAACACCCTGTAGAAGTACATACAAGATGACTGCTGGTGAACATCACTTATATTCCCTATTGCTTGCGTTTGCTCAATCAATACTTCTTTCTAAGGGACAACTTACCCCAGAAAATTATTCCTTTTTGACATTATATGCTAGGAGGTTGATTCATTTGTTTCCAAGACTAACAGTTTTAGGAAGACCAAAAGTAGCTGACCTTACTTTTTTGAGCAGCTCAGTGATATGCTCCTTCTAGTTCAAGTTCTCATCAATATGTACACCCAAACATCAGGTACATTCTATCCCATTTACTGACTCTTGCTCATGTGCTACATCAGTTGTTGGTATGACCTTCTGGCCTACACTGACATGCATACTCTGTCATTCACGCTTTCAGTGCTTGGAAGAGGGTACATAGAACCACTTTCAGACTATTTCTCGACCGTTCCACTCTCGAAAGGCAAGCAGGAAAAATAAACACCTAAATCTTTCCGCGCGAGATCTGGTTTCTCTTATTTTATAACAATGGTCATTTATCCTTACATACAGGGGAATCAACAAAATGTTTCTGCAATTAGAGAACCAAGTTGGTGATTAGAATTTTGAGAAAGTACCTCGTGTCAAAGAAAAACGCCTTTGTTTCAATAGTGGCCACCCCAACTTGCATACCTTAATCGTTACACTCTCTCCCATATTTCATGATAATACGAAACGAGTTACCCAAAAAGAATCCAACTGGCTCTGAGCACTATGAGACTCAACATCTGCGGTCATCAGTCCCCTAAAACTTAGAACTGCTTAAACCTAACTAACCTAAGGACATAATACACATCCATGCCTGAGGCAGGATTCGAACCTGCGAACGTAGCGGTCGCGCAGTTCCAGACTGAAGCGCCTAGAACCGTTCGGCCACAACGGCCGGCTACAAGTTGCCATTATTTGAATTATTGCAATGTTCTCTGTCAGTCCTATCTGCTAAGGATCCAACAGCGCGTAGCATCACCCCAGAAGAGAACGGACTCGCGTAGTTAGGCACATACTCTAGTTAATTTGCTGGACCGTCAAAGTGTTCTGCCTATAAAACTCAGTCATTGGTTCCCCTCCCCCACAGTTTCTGTATGATGGTCATAATTTAAGTTGTTCATAATTGTAATCCGTGGGTATTTGAACTGAATCGACTTTCCTTAAATTTTGTGATTTATCATGTAACTCAAATTTAATCGGTTTTTTAGCACTCATATGGAAGACATCACACTTTTTATTGTTCAGGAACAATTGCCGCTTTTAGCGCCGTGCGCTAATCTTGTGTAAATCATTAAATATTACGTATTTATCTTCTGGCCTACATTACTGCTCTGCAGTTCACATTTAAGTGCTTGGAAGAGGTTTCATAGAACATCTTTCCACATGATTATTTGTTGCACGAAATTGAGTATGGTATATTTTCACAAGGCAACGGCCTTGCCGCAGTGGATACACCGGTTCCCGTCAGTTAAGCGCTGTCAGGCGTGGCCATCACTTGGATGGGTAACCATCTGGGCCGCCATGCGCTGTTGCCCTTTTTCGGGGTGCACTCAGCCTCGTGATGCCATTTGAGGAGCTACGCGACCGAATAGTAGCGGCTCCGGTCAAAGAAAACCATCGTAACGACCGGGAGAGCGGTCTGCTGACCACACGCCCCTCCTATCCGCATCATTAGATGAGGATGACACGGCGGTCGGATGGTACCGATGGGCCACTTGTGGCCTGAAGATGGAGTGCTGCTATCTAAATTTTCACAAAACGTAAGAAGAGTTTATTTTCCAGAACCACTTACTAATTCTTTGAAAAACACCATTGGCAATTTATTCTGTTGCTTTCTCTTCAATAGTATTCGTTGTAACACTAGTATAATCCACAAAAAATACCAAATCTGTTCGACTGATGTTAAGCGGAAGGTCATTGATCCACATAATGAATAGGAGAGAATCTAAAATTGAACCTTGTGGGTCCCCCTTCGTGATGTCACTGCGCTTACTAAAATTTTCTCTCCTTCCCACACTGCTTGAATTATTCAATACCACTTTTGCATCCTCTTAAACATAATTCAAATTATATGTTTCTTAAGCCAATAACACCACAAAACTTAAGTTTTCCTTAGAGGGTAGCATGATCTACGCAAACATACGCCACCGACAGATCGAAAAGATACGAACTAGCGATATTTTGTTGTAGCTACTATGCTGCAGGTTAAACATATTAGGTAATAGGAGAGATAAAAAATTTCAGTTACCCAGCGTGGGCACTCTGCTGCAGAGTGAAAATTTCGTTCTGGGTCCTGTGAGGAGATTCCACAGTGGTAATTACGTCTTACGTTTTCACAGTATTCCCCGTTTTGGTTTACACAGATTTGTGCTTAAATATAGCTTTATAGCGTGAAGCGACCTACATTTTCTCAATGTATGAAATATCCACGTCGCGTCGCGGTACTGCTAGATCATTTGTGGCAGGATTTTTCTCAGCTGCGTTCCTACTTCGAGGTCACTAAAGCAGGGAGAGCCAACATTCCGAGTGGCTTCGTGTTTCGTATGGACCTCAGGGCCTAGGAAGTATCGATGAGGGAGGAACTCGATGTGAAATTTGCCGGCAGAAACTGCAATTAGCGCGGCAGGTAAAAAAGAAGAGTACGAGGTAGGAATAAGTAAGGTCTGGGAAGAGCATCGACGTTCCGAAAAGCGTCGATTATCAGAAGAAGGCTCACTACTTCCCATGTTACAAGTTGTCAAAAGGGCGCTGCACAGGCCTCTGCCTTAGTAGTCTGAAATAATCTGAAAATGTCGCTATTTTCAAATCAGAAACAAAGTAGTCATAAATATATATTAGAGTAACAAAGCATACGGCTGTGTGTTGCTCATTTGTAGCTAAAAGAAATGTCTGCGTACGGTTTATTGGTAGGAAATAAGGAAATCACGGTTGGTATATGACGGAAATATTACTCACGGTCAGAAATACAGAGCCACGAAGATTTAACTAACGGAGAACGTCGTCCGTGCACAAAGAAGGGCAATATGAACGGTCAAATGCTTGTCTGCATCTGTGGTGTTTATTGATGAAATCTGGGACTGTCCGGTGCCAGCTATGTCCGAGTGTTGGTTCCAAAGAGGTCAGTTGGGAGCCTGCTACAATCTTGTCTGCGTGATAGACGATGGAGGTGTTTGTTGAGCATCCGATTATTCAATTTCGGCCGTGCTATAGCTGAGTGAAGTTACTCGATGTTTCCGTCTTATTACACCATGGTGCACTTGAGATCGTTGAATGAATTAGTGCGCAGTGACTGCCTTTGATTTTAGCTGTCCTCGACCACTCCTCTTGCCAGTCAGATGACAACCGCTTTCTGAGTATGGGTATCATATATAAATAACTCACCAGCTACTGACGCTTCAAATTCACCGTAAAAAATCCGACGATCACACAATGCCTGTTTTGCAACTATATATTTCAGTTGTAACATGATGATTTCTTTATTAAGGCATCATTTGAAACAGATCACTAGTACAGAAAGTTATTCTCACTGTTCCTGTATTGTTGTTGATGTTTTTGTTGTGATCTTCAGTCCTGAGACTGGTTTGATGCAGCTCTCCATGCTACTCTATCCTGTACAAGCTTCTTCATCTCCAAGTACTTACTGCAACCTACATCCTTCTCAATCAGCTTAGTGTATTCATCTCTTGGTCTCCCTCTACGATTTTTACCCTCCACGCTGCCCTCCAATGCTAAATTTCTGATCCCCTGATGCGTCAGAACATGTCCTACCAACCGGTCCCTTCTTCTTGTCAAGTTGTGCCACAAACTCCTCTTCTCCTCAATTCCATTCAATACCTCCTCATTCGTTATGTGATCTACCCATCTAATCTTCAGCATTCTTCTGTAGCAGGGCATTTCGAAAGCTTCTATTCTCTTCTTGTCCAAACTATTTATCGTCCATGTTTCACTTCCATACATGGCCACACTCCATACAAATACTCCCAGAAACGACTTCCTGACACAAGTCTATACTCTATGTTAACAAATTTCTCTTCAGAAACGTTTTCCTTGCCATTGCAAGTCTACATTTTATATCCTCTCTACTTCGACCATCATCAGTTATTTTTCTCCCCAGATAGCAAAACCCCTTTACTATTTTAAGTGTGTCATCTCCTAACCTAATTCCCTCAGCATCACCCGACTTAATTCGACTACATTCCATTATCTTCGTTTTGCTTTTTTGTTGATGTTCATCTTATATCCTCTACTAACACTTAAATCCCGTTTGTTCATAATATCGCAAATGTAGCTGCCTAATAGTGTCCCTCTCGTCAGTGAGGCGTCTGCCGTGTGTGTTTTCCTTCTTATTCTTGGTGACAGACAGATAATTCAATTATGCTCAGTATCGTGTCGTTCCTACCGTAATTTAATGGCGTTGGCAGCAAGGTGTTAAGGCTGCCTGGTGAGGCATATTTCGCGGTCCCTGCTGTGCTTGGTCTGGCCGGTACATACGCGCACTGCTTTGAATTGGAACGTGGCTGTACCTAGTGACGTGAGCAACTTAAGTGACGGAACTACGGCGGGTTTCTATGTTTATCAGTGTAGAGTAACGTTTTCCGCCATGTTTGGTTATGAACGTCGGTGCCGTTCCCGGCAGGGACTCGTGTTTCAAGCAGAACGCTCGGCTGGCGCCACTCTGACGAGCTGGCACGCCTCCTGCCCTACCGCACCACGATATTGGCGCCAGCAAACTGGCACGCCTGTGAAGACGCGTAGAGGATACTTAATTCCCCACTCATATGCGACGCCATCTACCCACGACGTCTGTCCAGACCCTTTGACGTCGCTCTCATAAATTCTTCAGCTGCGGGCGATGAGAATTTCGAGGAATGGAGGTGCGCTTGTTCAGCAGAAACGTCACCTTATCTGTATTAATAACGGCTAAGGCGGTCACGCGGTCACTCGGTCGCACTTGTAGGTTGCCTATCACATAGCCTCCACGCGCAAAAATTTCCAGTACCTCATACAGGGTGTTTCAAAAATGACCGATATATTTGAAACGGCAATAAAAACTAAACGAGTAGCGATAGAAATACACCGTTTGTTGCAATATGCTTGGGACAACAGTACATTTTCAGCCAGACAAACTTTCGAAATTACAGTAGTTACAATTGTCAACAACAGATGGCGCTGCGGTCTGGGAAACTCTATAGTACGATATTTTCCACATATCCACCATGCGTAGCAATAATATGGCGTAGTCTCTGAATGAAATTACCCGAAACCTTTGACAACGTGTCTGGCGGAATGGCTTCACATGCAGATGTGATGTACTGCTTCAGCTGTTCAATTGTTTCTGGATTCTGGCGGTACACCTGGTCTTTCAAGTGTCCCCACAGAAAGAAGTCACAGGGGTTCATGTCTGGCGAATAGGGAGGCCAATCCACGCCGCCTCCTGTATGTTTCGGATAGCCCAAAGCAATCACACGATCATCGAAATATTCACTCAGGAAATTAAAGACGTCGGCCGTGCGATGTGGCCGGGCACCGTCTTGCATAAACCACGAGGTGTTCGCAGTGTCGTCTAAGGCAGTTTGTACTGCCACAAATTCACGAAGAATGTCCAGATAGCGTGATGCAGTAATCGTTTCGGATCTGAAAAATGAGCCAATGATTCCTTTGGAAGACATGGCGGCCCAGACCAGTACTTTTTGAGGATGCAGGGACGATGGGACTGCAACATGGGGCTTTTCGGTTCCCCATATGCGCCAGTTCTGTTTATTGACGAAGCCGTCCAGGTAAAAATAAGCTTCGTCAGTAAACCAAATGCTGCCCACGTGCATATCGCCGTCATCAATCCTGTGCACTATATCGTTAGCGAATGTCTCTCGTGCATCAATGGTAGCGGCGCTGAGGGGTTGCCACGTTTGAATTTTGTATGGATAGAGGTGTAAACTCTGGCGCATGAGACGATACGTGGACGTTGGCGTCATTTGGACCGCAGCTGCAACACGGCGAACGGAAACCCGAGGCCGCTGTTGGATCACCTGCTGCACTAGCTGCGCGTTGCCCTCTGTGGTTGCCGTACGCGGTCGCCCTACCTTTCCAGCCCGTTCATCCGTCACGTTCCCAGTCCGTTGAAATTTTTCAAACAGATCCTTTATTGTATCGCTTTTCGGTCCTTTGGTTACATTAAACCTCCGTTGAAAACGTCGTCTTGTTTCAACAACACTGTGTTCTCGGCGGTGGAATTCCAACACCAGAAAAATCCTCTGTTCTAAGAAATAAACCATGTTGTCTACAGCACACTTGCACGTTGTGAACAGCACACGCTTACAGCAGAAAGACGTCGTACAGAATGGCGCACCCACAGACTGCGTTGTCTTCTATATCTTTCACATCACTTGCAGCGCCATCTGTTGTTGAAAATTGTAACTACTGTAATTTCGAAAGTCTGTCCGCCTGAAAATGTACTGTTGTCCCAAGCATATTGCAACAAACGGTGTATTTCTATCGCTGCTCGTTTAGTTTTTATTGCCGTTTCAAATATACCGGTCATTTTTGAAACACCCTGTATAAACATTGACGGATGTAACAAATTTAAAATGCTCACACGATCTGTTCATTAAAAGATTAACACAATAAGTAAAGCGTTAAAGTTAGAAACTGCGTATATGTCTTGCGTCAGGGTAGCTCAAGGCATGAAGAATACCCAGACTATATTCACCCAGTATCTGAGCACTTAGCGACTTCCAACAAACTTTACACATAATATCAACCCTTCTCAAAACTTTTTCTCGCTGAAACCCCCACAAAATAGTGAGAAGGACAAAGCTTGTCGCTTACTACATTTTAGTTGTTTCATGCAACTTAAGCATCAGGTACAAAGTTTTAATTTATTACGTTTTGCTACAAACGCTATTTGCAACACCTTTTGCTGGCGCTACACACGTGTATCACTGAATTTACTGTGCAACTCAAAATCCACAAATCTCTGTTTACATACCCGCAATATAATTTTACTCAAACACGCCAATAACAGGATACAGAAAATTAAATAGTCGTCATTCCTTGGCATCAGATAGACTTGCTACAAAAAGTATCAATGTTGTTCATTAGTAAGTACGCATGCTCCCAGAAATGCACTCAGTTCCTCGCAGTTTACTGACACAAACAACCCACGTAACTTAAGTAACATTTTTAACATATCAGCTCCAAAGACGTGTCTGCAGCTCGTGGTCTCGCTGTAGCGTTCTCGCTTCCCGAACAGGGGGTCCCGGGTTCGATTCCCGGCGGGGTCGGGGATTTTCCCTGCCTCGAGATGACTGGGTGTTGTTGTGTCGTCTTCATAATCATCATTCGGAGGAAGGCAATGGCAGACCACCTCCGCTACGACTTGCCTAGTGCGGCGGTGCGGGTCTCCAGCATCGTCCCCTACGCTCCTCGGAATATTGGACATCATCATCATCATCCAAACACGTTCACACTAGCTGCCAGATTTGAATACAGCACGGGCTGCAGTTTCCAGCCAATTACAGAAAAGGACACTTACGATAGGTTCACGCGCATGCTATGTAATGGATTACTTCAGAAAATTATTTATTTATTACATGAGAAATCAGAATCTTCGAAAAATAGCAAATGCACGGAACGCATTGGAGCTTGTGAGTATTACTTCAAACAGAGAAACTGTAGGGACGAATGTGAAGCAAGCACTAGGTTCTTTATGTCGACACTGTTTCAGTGAAAATGTTAATGTAAATCGACGAATTACAGTATGAGAACTGGAATTACGTTTTATTTGAAAGAGATAACAACATAAAATTTTTGTAATTTAGGGCCGATAGTTGATAGTTCCAAAAATTACCACTTTGCGGGATTCGGAGAGAGTGAGGCGTGGATGACGCTCGATGCTGGTATTTGGCGATTCTGCAATGAGAATAATATCTCCAGATCTGTCACACAGGTCTTCTAGTAATAATTCATTCTTGTTCAGATTTCTATATTTTGTACGGAATTACATAAATATGACTGATCCGTGAACAGAATCGTAAAACTGACCAGGTTCGCACTGTGCCTACCACATAGTGTTGCGAGTACACTGACTTGACAAAATGGCGATAAAGCAAGAAAATAATTTTTGTTTGTTGGAGTAAGCGAGATATTTGACTGTTACAACAGTTCAGTGTGCAGTGAGAAGGAATGACGGAAAAGAATCGCCATGTAAACAGAGAGTTTTTTTGGTATCGACAATTTTGGAACTGTGGTTTTCACTGTAAACAGAAGTCCGCCCCCCGTAGTTGAGTGGTCAGAGGGTTAGCAGCCCTCTGTAATAAAAAAAACTGAGTTAATGGATCAACGACGAACTGAAACGGGTGTCTTGCGACGTCCGCCCCAAGCAGATTCAACTAACTAATACGAACAAAACGAGATTTAAAAAGTGGTAAGCGCGACAGAATGTCAACCCTAAGGGCCCGGGTTCGATTCCCGGTGGAGTCGGAGATTTTCTCCACTCAGGAACTGGGTGTTGTATTGTTCTAATTATCATCATTTTATCCCCATCGACGCACATGTCGCAGCCCGCATCTCGTGGTCGTGCGGTAGCGTTCTCGCTTCCCAAGCCCGGGTTCCCGGGTTCGATTCCCGGCGGGGTCAGGGATTTTCTCTGCTTCGTGATGGCTGGGTGTTGTGTGATGTCCTTAGGTTAGTTAGGTTTAAGTAGTTCTAAGTTCTAGGGGACTGATGACCATAGCTGTTAAGTCCCATAGTGCTCAGAGCCAGCACATGTCGCCGTAGTGGCGTCAAATCGAAAGACTTGCACCCGGCGAACGGTCTACCCGACGGGAGGCCCTAGCCACACGACATTTACTGTAAACAGAAAAGTACTGGCCGACCAAGAGTACCAGATGCAACCGTAGAGAAGGTAAACAGAAAAGTACTGGTCGACCAAGTGTGCCTGGTGCAACCGTGGAGAAGGTAAACAGAAAAGTACTGGTCGACCAAGTGTGCCTGATGCAACCGTGGAGAAGGTAAACAGAAAATTACTGGTCGACCAAGTGTGCCTGATGCAACCGTGGAGAAGGTAAACAGAAAAGTACTGGTCGACCAAGTGTGCCTGATGCAACTGTGGAGAAGGTAAACAGAAAAGTACTGGTCGACCAAGTGTGCCTGATGCAACCGTGGAGAAGGTGAGGGAAGGTTTCATACACATTCCTAAAAACATCAACGTTCCGCGCAAGCCACAACTTGGAAAATCGGAGCAAACTGTGTGGAAGATTTTCTGAGGCCCTTGCATCTCAAACTGTACTGACTGTAGTTCGTACAGCATTTAAAACCTGAAGATTATGTCCCGCACCTTCAGTTTTGCATTTTGCAGGAAGCACTATAGGATGAACAACGGGCCTCCAAGCTGATGTTCGGAGACGAAGCAATCTTTCATTTATCTGGAATGGTTCATCGCCACAATGTCAGAGTGCGTGGCACTGAAAATGTGCTGCCTGAACGAGATTCGCCGAAGGTTCAGGTTTTCTGGGAACTGTCACAGACGAAGTTGAATGAGCCGTGTTTCTTCTGTCAAAGAATACAGTCGATACGTAGCCAACCCGTCTCATTAATCTGATATTGTATCTGGTGCCGGAAATGTACACCGGGGTGACAAAAGTCATGGGATGCCTCCTCATATCCTATCGACCCTCCGTTTGCTCGACGTAGTGGAGCAACTCGACATGACTTGGACTCAAGTCGTTGGTAGTCCACTGCAGAAGTATTGAGGGATGCTGCCTCTACAGCCGTCCGTAATTGCAGAAGTGCACCAACTTATGATCATGAACCGTGAATGTTCAATGAGATTCATGTCGGACGATCTTCGTGGCCAGATCATTTGCTGGAATTTTGCAGAATGTTCAACACCAATCGCCAACAATTGTGGCCCGTGTAACCGCTCTTTAGAGAGTGATTATACAGAAACGAGTATTAGATTAAATTCCCTAATACAAAATGACCTAAGAGCCAAAAAACGGTAATAGTATTTCGAAGTAATAGTTAGTTAAAATTTTTTACAAAGAGTAGATATTCGAAATAGAGTAACGCAAAGTAGTACAAAGAGAATATGAGGAAGACATAACAAATCCTGCGTTTTGTTTTGAATGTAATGTATAAACCAGTGCATGGCATTATTGGGTCTGCTGAGTTTTTGTTTTCAGCGGTGGCATGTGTGTTGGAAGTTCTTCTGTGGCAGTCGCAATTTTGGGATTAGAAGCTGAAACGTCGCCTTAGAAAAATTATACATGACTGTGCTTAAACTGACACACAATATTTTTGTAGCGCAGCGCAATCTGACTTTCAAAAATCCCTACAAAAGAATGGCCCTGACTAACATTAACCTATACCTTTCAGAAATCACTTACCTCACAAAAATCTTCGTTACTCGAACTACTGCAATACAGCGAGCGCCACTACTGCCAGCTAAATAAAGGATTCAAACTACTGAAGGCACTAACTACTGATAGGCATAGTTAGCAAATGAAAGATTTTGATAGAGAACAAACAATGTATTTACCTTAATAGTGTTCAAAAGTCATAATATATATATATATATATATATATATATATATATATATATATATCAGTCCATGATATCCAATATTACAAATTTACTGTCTCTGTCCAGATCATCCGCTCTCAAAACTACGCCATCTCACTCCCCACATCCACCACTGCTGGCGGCTCACCTCCAACTGCGCAACGCTACGCGCTGTTAACAGCCAACTGCCCAACACTACAATAGCGAATATTACAACAATGCCACCCAGCCACAGACTGCACAAAGCACAGCCAGTGATTTACATACAGAGCGCTACATGGCGTTACCAATATAAAAACCTAAACAGCCTACTTACATAGCCCCCATGCTCCACACAAAAAATTTTACAAATTTGAAAAAATTTTTCATAATTACAATAACAAAGATATCAAATGCAGACACCTATTGATACAATGTTGGTCAAAAGCTAAAATTTTCTCGCAGTCCATAAAGACAGTCCTGATCGTTCATCACAGTAGAATTGCAGTGTTTTTCTCAAAGTCTGAGCAGTAAAAGAAAATGTACATGGAAGTAGTGGATTTCCATGCAGTCTTGAAGAAGTAGTGTTGTCCTTCCAACGGAAAGACAGTGCTGACTCTCGACATGCAGACAGGTAATGGGCCACAACAGAGCAAACCCACCGCAGAGCCAGTCGAAGTTTTGAAGAATATTGGTAGATAGGTCATCACAGAGTAGACCCACTGTAGTCCTGGTAGAGATTACGGTATTGGTGGGCCACCAGAGGTGCAGACCCAGTGCAGTCCTTGCAGAAATAATGGTATTGGTGAGTCATCAAAGGTATAGACCCACTGTAGTCCTTGCAGAGATGGCCAGCAGCCATCCGTTGCGACTGTGCAGGTGCACAATCACCATCGAAGAGTCTTGTGGACAATATAGCAAGTCCATAAACCACCACTTGTATACTCACAAGTTTTTGGAATTGTCCTTAGAACCAGCAATGCTGTTAATCAGTCCCTTGCTGAATTATTAACACATGTGCGAGCACTAACAGTCCTCTTTTTTTCACATATTGTGCATATGACCAACAGAAACATGTTCAGTGAAATGAAACTTAATTCAGAGAACTGGTATCTATACAATTATAAATTTACGACATAAGAATACAATTACAAAGGTAGAATATACATCATTAAAGAACATAACAATAGAGATAACATTTATAGTAAAACAGGCTTTACAAAAGAACAGAAATAAACAGGTACATCAGTGTTATAAGAATTATGACATAAGTACATATATAAAATAATGAGAATAGTTTTCGAAACATTAATTTCACACATGAGCATTGAAACACATCAGAATTAATAATGTCTATAAACATCTTAACAAAGAAAATAACATATTATTAATGCAAATTGTATTTGACGATAACAGTATTCCTCCTCATAGTTAATGTAGCTTAGTGCTAGAAAAATTCTACAACATAAATCGTAATAGCTAAACACATAAAGACAGGAAAAACACAAATACACAAGAGTACACAAACACATAGCAGAATAACACAGGAGGAAAGGACAGGGTTTGTTTTCAGTGTAACATTTGGTACTGCAGTCCAACCCAAAACTTCATTCCATAGATCTTTCGTCTTATTTCAACATTTGTTTCCACCAAAAAAAAAATTCTATCCAAGCATGCTTTCTGTATTTATATGTTCACATATTTCTTACCTCATTATTTATTTTCCATTATCTTACCTCATCATTTATTTCCAAGAAAATCTTACCTAAACCTGTTGTCCCTAAACCCTAATTTTTGTTCATATCCTCTTTCAAAATCCTTTTTTTGGCCAAACCATTTTCTTATAGCTTCTCATTGCATTTCTTCCAATTCATCACAACTCGTTCTCTTATATAGCCTACCCCCTCTTAAGCTAACTTAAATTTACTGAGCTCAGACACTTAACTAAGGGATGAGGCAATGCAGAAGCACAAAACAATTAACACAAACAGCAATGACAAAAAAATGCAAACTGGCAAAGCTAGCAGCAGTATATCTAAATTAGCAAAGCAATTGCAATATTACAACTAATATAAGGCAACGTGCAGCAAACAAGAAAAATAAATCCGTAGTGAAAGTGGCTTAACAAAGTAATACAAAGTCAAATTCAGTAACACTATGCCTGGCAAACAGTTTAGGTTCTTATATTGGTAACGCCACCGCCACGTAGCGCTCTATATGAAAATCACTGGCTGTGCTGTGTGCAGTCTGTGGCTGGTTGGTATTGTTGTAATACTCGCCATTGTAGCGTTGGGCAGTTGGCTGTTAACAGCGCGTAGCGTTGTGCAGTTGGAGGTGAGCCGCCAGCAGTGGTGGATGTGGGGAGAGAGATGGCGGAGTTTTGAGAGCGGATGATCTGGACGTGTGTCATCAGAGACAGTAAATTTGTAAGACTGGATGTCATGAACTGCTATATATATTATGACTTTTGAACAATATTAAGGTCAATACATCGTTTGTTCTCTATCAAAATGTTTGATTTGCTAACTATGCCTAATCAGTAGTTAGTGCCTTCAGTAGTTTGAATCTTTTATTTAGCTGGCAGTAGTGGCGCTCGCTGTATTGCCGTAGTTCGAGTAACGAAGATTTTTGTGAGGTAAGTGATTTGTGAAAGGTATAGGTTAATGTTAGTCAGGGCCATTATGTGTAGGTATTATTAAAAGTCAGACTGTGTTGCGCTAAAAATATTGTGTGTCAGTTTAGTGTTGATCAGAATAGGTAAAGAGCGAAATGTCCGAGTATGTTCAGTTCTGCTCAGCTGTTTGAAAATCAAATAATGTAAGAGGTTTATCTGCATAGTAATTCGTTAAGTTTTCTAAGGGGACGTTTCAAAGCCTAATTAAAATGTATTCTTAGAACTAGATTAGACATTGGAGTGGCGGAAAATAGATTATTTTGGGATAAATTCAGAGACGGAGTCAATTAGAGGTGAATGGGTGTACGAACATTGATATTCAAGTGAATGGTGATTGTACGTGTTAAACGAAACACTACGATCGTATACTTACGATTATGAAGAGATTTATGGGCAATACGGAAACTTTTCTGTTGAATTAGGACATTATTCGCTGTATGCGAATTATTAAAGAATATTGAGACCGAAAATAGTTTGGACCTTATCAGACTAGTATCTTTGACGCTCGTTGTCAGGGTGATTCCGCTAATGAACGAGAAGTGAAAAATAGTCCCTGTTAAAAGATTATACTTGTGCTGAACAGACATTGAACGTATTCGAACCCATAATTAATATTGTGTCGTGAGAACTGAGAAGCTTAGACATTGTAAAGCCCAGAGACATACACTCCTGGAAATTGAAATAAGAACACCGTGAATTCATTGTCCCAGGAAGGGGAAACTTTATTGACACATTCCTGGGGTCAGATACATCACATGATCACACTGACAGAACCACAGGCACATAGACACAGGCAACAGAGCATGCACAATGTCGGCACTAGTACAGTGTATATCCACCTTTCGCAGCAATGCAGGCTGCTATTCTCCCATGGAGACGATCGTAGAGATGCTGGATGTAGTCCTGTGGAACGGCTTGCCATGCAATTTCCACCTGGCGCCTCAGTTGGACCAGCGTTCGTGCTGGACGTGCAGACCGCGTGAGACGACGCTTCATCCAGTCCCAAACATGCTCAATGGGGGACACATCCGGAGATCTTGCTGGCCAGGGTAGTTGACTTACACCTTCTAGAGCACGTTGGGTGGCACGGGATACATGCGGACGTGCATTGTCCTGTTGGAACAGCAAGTTCCCTTGCCGGTCTAGGAATGGTAGAACGATGGGTTCGATGACGGTTTGGATGTACCGTGCACTATTCAGTGTCCCCTCGACGATCACCAGTGGTGTACGGCCAGTGTAGGAGATCGCTCCCCACACCATGATGCCGGGTGTTGGCCCTGTGTGCCTCGGTCGTATGCAGTCCTGATTGTGGCGCTCACCTGCACGGCGCCAAACACGCATACGACCATCATTGGCACCAAGGCAGAAGCGACTCTCATCGCTGAAGACGACACGTCTCCATTCGTCCCTCCATTCACGCCTATCGCGACACCACTGGAGGCGGGCTGCACGATGTTGGGGCGTGAGCGGAAGACGGCCTAACGGTGTGCGGGACCGTAGCCCAGCTTCATGGAGACGGTTGCGAATGGTCCTCGCCGATACCCCAGGAGCAACAGTGTCCCTAATTTGCTGGGAAGTGGCGGTGCGGTCCCCTACGGCACTGCGTAGGATCCTACGGTCTTGGCGTGCATCCGTGCGTCGCTGCGGTCCGGTCCCAGGTCGACGGGCACGTGCACCTTCCGCCGACCACTGGCGACAACATCGATGTACTGTGGAGACCTCACGCCCCACGTGTTGAGCAAATCGGCGGTACGTCCACCCGGCCTCCCGCATGCCCACTATACGCCCTCGCTCAAAGTCCGTCAACTGCACATACGGTTCACGTCCACGCTGTCGCGACATGCTACCAGTGTTAAAGACTGCGATGGAGCTCCGTATGCCACGGCAAACTGGCTGACACTGACGGTGGCGGTGCACAAATGCTGCGCAGCTGGCGCCATTCGACGGCCAACACCGCGGTTCCTGGTGTGTCCGCTGTGCCGTGCGTGTGATCATTGCTTGTACAGCCCTCTCGCAGTGTCCGGAGCAAGTATGGTGGGTCTGACACACCGGTGTCAATGTGTTCTTTTTTCCATTTCCAGGAGTGTATTTATAATTTATCGGATATTAATGGCAAAGGAAAGTTTCATGGGTAAACATGTCTTTGGTGATAGGTACACGAAGGAATGTAGTACTGACTGACTGTTATCATACCGAAACAATACATACTAGAATCAACTCTCCTTTCATTGATCCCCTGGTGTCATTTCTCATTAATTTAAGAATTTAATTGCCTGCTGGGGTGGAAACTCGCGACCGCTACGGTCGCAGGTTCGAATCCTGCCTCGGGCATGGATGTGTGTGATGTCCTTAGGTTAATTAGGTTTAAGTAGTTCTAAGTTCTAGAGGATTGATGACCTCAGAAGTTTAAGTCCTATAGTGCTCAGAGCCATTTTTTTAAAGAATTTAATTGTGTCAATAAAACAGAAATATACGAGACATTTCCAGTGTTTATTAAATCCCATAATCAGTTAGTACATGGACAATAATATCTGTGAACATTCAAGGGTTATTGAAAGAAGCTGATAAACCTTTTAACAGACAGATTTAATAGGATTCAAAAAATGCATACAGACTACTAAAGTAACTAAATAAAATTACTCAGGAAACAGATTAGTAAAAATAGACTGGCACTCAATTGATACCTTACTCCAGTGGAGTAAAGTACAAAACTGTCTTTGGATCCGTCGTGGTTGAAAGTGTATGAAAGATCTATGGAGAAACGCGATCAATTTTCCAACTGCTAGTTCACACGACTAAATTCACAACGTGATTCAGAGATGTTTTATGTCCGACTCACAAGGCAGGGAATGATTGTTAACTAGACGGGACAATATATACACAAGCTTTTGAGCTTTTGAGATCAGCTCCGCTGGCGGGGGGGGGGGGGGGGGGGGGGGGGGGGGGAACGGTGAAGCGATACCTGTGCAGTCGCGACGACGGTGGGTGAGCGAGCATTGTTTTCCATTCCATTGTTGTTTGGCTGCAGTTGGTTTCCAAGTAGCCGAACATAACCATTTTCAGTCAATTATCGGTTCAGCTGGACCAGAGCACCTAGTCCATTCCATGTAAACATAACCCACTCCATTATAGAGCCACCACCAGCTTGCACAGTGCCTTGTTGACAACCTGGGTTCATGGTTCCGTTGGGTCTGCGCCACAATCGAACCCTACTCTCAGGTCTTACCAACTAAAATCGGGTTTGCAGTCGTCTAGGATCCAGGCGACATGGTCCCGGGCCCATGAGAGGCGCTGCCGGCTATGTTGTGCTGTTAGCAAAGGCACTCGCATCTGTCGTCTGCTGCCATAGGCCTTTAACGCCAACTCTCACCGCACTGTCCTAATGGATTGTAATATATCCGCCGTCCGCGGATAGGTAAATCTCAGTGTGTGAGTTATAGCGTTTTTATTTAAACTAAACTCTTTCTTCAAAATTTACAAAACAATATTCGCGAGGTAGGACTGATCCTCCAAGCCTACCAATAACTAAATCAGAGATTCTTCCAAACATAAACTGTCTGTAGTAACCATACAACTTCACCAAACCAAGCCCCGGGCGTCTCGTGAAGAGCGGCGCGAAGTCCACGTTGCCGTCCCCTGAGTCCGAGGGTGAGTAGAAGCCCTGTGAGGATGGCTCCGGTACGCTGGCGGCGATGAACGATGACGCGGCGGCTACGATGACACCAGTGGGCTCGCTCGGCTTGAACTGCCTCTCCAGGTTTTTTTTCCTTTATTGATTTTCAATTCCCCCCGAAGGGGGCGGGCTGGCAGCAGCTTAGTACGCTGCTCTACAGCCTACAGACTTTCATTTTAAAAAACGGAAGAAGAAAAGAAACAAGAAAAAACAGGCGATAAAACAGTGATGTCAAGTATAAAATGGCGGAAAAATGCGGAAACATAAAACAGAAAGCAAAAGGGGTTGGCAACGTTAATAAAAGACACAGGAATCAGACAAGTAACATAGTACACACACAATTAAAAAACACGGCGACAGTCTGGTTTCTGTTCGCAAGACATAAAAGGCACACCCAGCGACAGTATGATGGCCGTTCGCAACACTTCCAAAAAAAAAAACACAACACGGAACACTCACTGTAAAACACTCACTGTAGAACACTCAATGTAGAACACTGCACGAAAGTGGCGGCACAAAGATGACACTCCCGAGCCAAGGCAGATGGGGGGGGGGGACCTGGCGTAGGGGGAAGAACAAGGAGGGAGGAAGGAAAAGAAACGAAAAAGGGGGGGGGGGGGTACCAAGGAGGGAGAGAATAAAGGGGGAGAGGGGCAGACGCGAGGGAGAATGAGAGGAGGCAGAGGAGGGAAATCTAAAAGGACTCGGGGGAGAGAAGGGGGCAAAGAGAGGAGAGGTGGGGAAGAAAGAGGATGGAAGCGGGGGAGAGGGAGCCCGGGAAAAGGACAGAGGAAAGGAGGGGGAGTGAAGATCAGAGTTGATAGGAGGGATAAATGGAGGGAGAGAAGGCATCATCCGGGAGGGGGAGTTGATGGAAGCCACCTTGAGAAAGGAGATGTAGGGTGTAGAGATGGAGGGTAGGCGGGACACAACAGTGAAGACGTGGCAGGGGGCGGGGATGGGAGAGGAGAGGAGCAACCAGGGGGTGAGGGGGTTCAAGGCGGCGGGAGTTGTAGAGGATGCGGATGTGTTCGAGGAATAGGAGCAGATGGGGGAAAGGAATGAGATCATAGAGGATCCGCGTGGGCCTCTCCAGGCTCCTGCTCTAGCCTAAATACTGCTCGGCGCATGGATATGGCTGGCTCTATTTGCAGTCACGTGTCGAGCGGAAGGAAAGAGGGTCAAATGGTTCAAATGGCTCTGAGCACTATGGGACTCAACTGCTGAGGTCATTAGTCCCCTAGAACTTAGAACTAGTTAAACCTAACTAACCTAAGGACATCACAAACATCCATGCCCGAGGCAGGATTCGAACCTGCGACCGTAGCGGTCTTGCGGTTCCAGACTGCAGCGCCTTTAACAGCACGGCCACTTCGGCCGGCGGAAGGAAAGAGGTCCGCGGCTGTAGCGACCTCTTGCGGCGCCGTGGACGCCTCCTGGTGGTCTCTGGGAAGCGTCTGTGTTTCCGGGACGACCGGCCAGGCTGATCCCTACTCGGTCCGGGGCCCGCTGTACCTGTCTGCTTCGCGGGAAGCGAGAGTTGCAGGAGCTTAGTCTGGACACAGTAGATTACTCGTCATGAGTCCCACAATGATTTCTGAGGTCATTTCGCGCAGTCTTGCTCTTCTACTAGCACCGACAGTTCTACGCAGACGCCGCTGCTCTAGAACATCAACTGTAGGCCGTCGATCACTGCGTTGTCCGTAGTGAGAAGTAATAAGGAAAATTTGGTACTATTGGCACACTCTTGACACTGTGAATCGCGGAGTATTGAACTCCCTAACGATATCCGAAATGCAGTGTCCCATGCCTGTAGCTCCAGCTACCATTCTGTGTAATCTGTTAATTTCTTTCGTGCAGCCATAATTACGTCATAAATCATTTCACATAAAGCACTCGAGTAAAAATGACAGCTCCGCCAATGCACTGCCCTTTTATATGTTGTGTAAGAAATACTGCCACCACGTGTATATGTGCATATCAAAAATGGTTCAAATGGCTCTTAGCACTATGGGGGACAACATCTGAGGTCATCAGTCCCCTAGAACTTAGAACTACTTATACCTAACTAACCTAAGGACATCACACACATCCATGGCCGAGGGAGGATTCGAACCTGCGACCGTAGCGGTCACGCGGTTCCAGACTGTAGCGCCTAGAACCGCTCGGCCACTTCGACCGGCTATGTGCATATCGCTATCCCATGACTTCTGTCACCTCGCTGTATGATTGCCACGCTTATGCCCTCAGTTATCAGCCTGTCAAAATATGACGAAGTATTACACTGAAATGTAGCACCAAAGCAAAAAATTCACGTAAGTTAGAACGAAGTACGTAAAGCTGATGAAGCATAGAATTATCACATTCACCCGAAAATGTCCCCGGAGAAATAACGGGGTACTACACTTTGTTGTTGTTGTGGTCTTCAGTCCTGAGACTGGTTTGATGCAGCTCTCCATGCTACTCTTTCCTGTGCAAGCTTCTTCATCTCCCAGTACTTACTGCAACCTACATCCTTCTGAATCTGCTTAGTGTATTCATCTCTTGCTCTCCCTCTACGAGTTTTACCCTCCACGCTGCCCTCCAGCACTAAATTGGTGATCCCTTGATGCCTCAGAACATGTCCTACCAACCGATTCCTTTTCTAGTCAAGTTGTGCCACAAACTTCTCTTCTCCCCAATCCTATTCAATACCTCCTCATTAGTTATATGATCCACCCATATAATCTTCAGCATTGTTCTGTAACACCACATTTCGAAAGCTTCTATTCTCTTCTTGTCCAAACTATTTATCGTCCATGTTTCACTTCCATACATGGCTACACTCCGTACAAATACTTTCAGAAACGACTTACTGACACTAAAATCTATACTCGATATTAACAAATTCCTCTTCTTCAGAAACGCTTTCCTTGCCATTGTCAGTCTACATTTTATATCTTCTCTACTTCGACCATCATCAGTTATTTTGCTCCCCAAATAGCAAAACTCATTTACTACTTTAAGTATCTCATTTCCTAATCTAACTCCCTCAGCATCACCCGACTTAATTCGAGTACATTCCATTATCCTCGTTTTGCTTTTGTTGATGTTCATCTCATATCCTCCTTTCAGGACACTGTCCATTCCGTTCAACTGCTCTTCCAAGTCCTTTGCTGTCTCTGACAGAATTACAATGTCATCGGCGAACCTCAAAGTTTTTATTTCTTCTCCATGGATTTTAAAACCTACTCCGAACTTTTCTTTTGTTTCCTTTACTGCTTGCTCAATATACAGATTGAATAGCATCGGGGAGAGTCTACAACCCTGTCTGACTCCCTTTTCAATCACTGCTTCCCTTTCATGTCCCTCGACTCTTATAACTGCCATCTGGTTTCTGTACAATTTGTAAATAGCCTTTCGCTCCCTGTATATTACCTCTGCCACCTTCATAATCTGGAAGAGAGTATTCCAGTCAACATTGTCTAAAGCTTTCTCTAAGTCTACGCGAGTTAGGAATTCATAAAATGGTTACTGCTTTTGAGGCATTAGAATGAGACTGAGGAATATGTTTTCTCGATTTATGGTTCCCGTGTTGTCCCTAAAACGACTGCTCCCTTGGTGACAGGAGTCAGATTCTCCCGTCTCTTTCTCCAATACAGCCTTTATTGCTTAAGAAACGCGCGGGGCAGCCGCGCGGTCTAGGCGTCTTGTCACGGGCCGAACGGCTGCCGCCGTCGGAGGTTCGAGTCCTCCCTAAGGCATGGGTGTGTTTTGTCCTTAGCGTAAGTTAGTTTAAGTCAGATTAAGTAGTGCGTAAGCTTAGGGAGCGATGACCTCCGCAGTTTGGTCCCATAAGACCTTACCACAAATTAATTTTTTTTAAATTTATTGCTTAAGATCTCGACACGACGGAAAATTCTAACAAAAAGAAATATCGAGGAGAAAACAACAGCTTTTGTCGAACAAATGATACTGGCAAGGCGTGGCGTTGAGTTAGTGAATTGTGTTCGTCTAACAGAAAAGTAGTGAATGATATGCAGAAATTTTTTTTGTCAAAAATGTTGATGCTCTTGGGATAATACTGTGGTAAAGGGACTATGGCCCGTATTGCCTTACTATATCGTTAGGTGGAGGAAAGATCGGACTAAAGCGTGTGTAGTAAGCCTAGGTCCCATAAGACCTTAGCGCAAATTAAATTTTTTTTAATTTATTGCTTAAGATGTCGACACGACGGAAAATTCTAACAAAAAGAAATGTCGAGGAGAAAAGAATAGCTTTTGTCGAAAAAATGATACTGACAAGGCGTGGCGTTAAATTAGTGAATTGCGCTCGTCTAACAGAAAAGTATTGAATGGTATGCGGAAATTTTTTTTCTCATAAATGTTGATGCTGTTGGGATAAGACTGTGGTAAAGGGTCTATAGCCCGTATTGCCTTACTATCTTGTTAGGAGGTGGATGCATCGGACTAAAGCATGCTACTTCGCTAGCAAAGAACACGCCGTTTGCGGGTTACCCTGGCGACACCTGCAGGGGACGAGAGACTGGAGCCGGTGTGGTGGTTGAGTGATGGGGTCCGCCGGCCGTAGCTCGTGGTGCTGAGCCCTGCGGATCCCAGCCTGCCGCCGTGAGATACGCAACCGCCGAACCACCAATCACGCCAGGCTATCCCTTCTTCCCTGAAGGAAAGTGTACCAGCTCCTATCGAGCTAACAAGTCGATTTCAGAACAGCCGTGATCCGTCAGCGGATTTCAAAGGTCCAGCTGTCGGAGTAGGGAAAGGATGCGGTGCGGAACGTACACTGTCCTATTTATTTGATAAGATCGTGTTACGACTCGTGTAAGAAAGAGAAACATCAGCGGGTATGGGAACTGGGCAGCTTCAGAATCATGGTGTATCGGGATTGCAGTATAGATTTCCGCGATGCTGTTTCACTTTCCGGGCCGCCACGACTGTCATGCGAATTTGGAATCAATGCATTCAGCAGGTCCATAGAGGACTGGACCGGGAGGATGGCGAGACAGGACGCGTCATGGACGCAGGCATAGAAAGTGCAAGATGGAATTCCAAAAAATAAAGAGGTTGCAAATTAATCAGTATAGGTACGTGAGTCTTCTTATACCTTGAGTTCCCATCTACTGCCTGCGAGAAGATGTCTTTTCTGTGGCCAGCGACTAAACGCATGCCGTGGGCCAAGATGTCATCCCCACAGTGTCATCTTATCCAGGCATCAACATAAGGAATCGATTACTAGCGAGCGGACGTCTTGTAAGTATGCTGTTTAGGTTTTTGTGTTGGTAACGCCACGTAGCGCTTTGTATGAAAATCACAGACTGTGCTGTGTGCAGTCTGTGGCTGGTTTGCATTGTTGGAATATTTGCTACTGTAGTGTTGGACAGTTGGATGTGAACAGCGCGTAGCGTTGCGCAGTTGGAGGTGAGCCGCCAGCGGTGGTGGATGTGGGGAGAGAGATGGCAGATTTTTGAGAGCGGACGATCTGGACGGTTGTCCATCGGAAAGAGTAAATTTTTAATACTGTATATCATGAACTGACATATATATGACGACTTTTGAATATTATTAAGTTAAATACATTGTTTGTTCTCTATGAAAATCTTTCATTTGCTAACTACTATCAGTAGTTAGAGCCTTCAGTAGTTAGAATCTTTCATTTAGCTGGTTGTATTGGCGCTCGCTGTGTTGTGGTAGTTTGAGTAACGAAGATTTTTGTGAGTTAAGTGATTCATGAAAGGTATAGGTTTTGTTAGTCAGGGCCATTCTTTTGTACGGATTATTGAAAGTCAGATTGTGTTGCGCTAAAAATATTGTGTGTCAGTTGAGTGTTGATCAGAATAAGTAAAGAGAGAAATGTCTGAGTACGTTCAGTTCTGCTCAGCTGTTTGAAAATCAAATAACGTAAGAGGTTTATCAGCACAGTAATTCATACTTTTTCTAAGGGGACATTTCAGTCTATCTGCCAAACGTCAATGGTGCACTTGCTTTATACATCTGTCGTCTCCAGAACCCGCTTATGTTCAGCAATGGAGTTCTACACATTTTTGTGGTATTACATGGTCTTCAAAGGTCGGCGAGTGCTTACTGAAGCAAATATCCTATTTGATCAAAGACTTCTATTTTGGTCGAGTTCTGTCTACTGACGACTACTAACAATTTATGAAAAGGAAATAAAATCTGTTCTTTATTATACATGCTACTAAGACCGATGTGCAGCATCTACTATAAAAAATAAGAATTTAATTTCTTTTAGAAATTTTACAAAATTGATAATTTTATACCATGAAGTGCAGTATTTTTCATCAGCGCAGTTAGTTTAAGTTCTATTCTGAAAAATGATTGCTGTTACACTGAGGTGACAAAAAGTCGTGGGATAGTGAGATGAACATATACAGATGGCGGCGGTATCACGCACACAACGTATAAAAGAAAGGTCCATCGGCGGAGCAGTCATTTGTACTCACGTGATTCCTGTGAAAACGTTTCTGATGTGATCATGGCCGCACAACGGGAATTAACAGATTTTGAACGCGGAGTGGTAACTGGAGCTAGACACGTGGGACATTCCATTTCGGAAGTCGTTAGGGAATTCAATATTTCAAGATCCGCAGTGCCAAGAGCGTGACAGTAATACTAAACCTCTCACCACCGACAACGCAGTGGCCGAAGTGCTTCACTTAACGACCGAAGGCAGCGCGAAGGTAAGCATCCAGAACGAGGGATGGTCAGCAAGGAGACTATTCTTGCGTCTCCCCTTGACGCGGCTGGTGCAATGTCGGCGCAGCGACAACACCAGACGTTGCAGAGACACCGTGGTGTCTTTTCAGACGGGCCATGATTCTCAGTACAGCATTAGGAAGGCCGCAGTTGCGTGTGTATGCTCCGAGTCTTTGTTTTCCTCATACAGCCCCAAAAAAATGGTTCAATTGGATCTGAGCACTATGGGACTTAACATCTATGGTCATCAGTCCCCTAGAACGTAGAACTACTTAAACCTAACTAACCTAAGGACATCACACAACACCCATTCATCACGAGGCAGAGAAAATCCCTGACCCCGCCGGGAATCGAACCCGGGCGTGGGAAGCGAGAACGCTACCGCACCACCACGAGCTGTGGACCATACAGCCCCCATCTGACATAATCGTATGGGCTGCCATTGGCTTAGCAGCAGAAAAACCTGTGCTAACCTAATCTGTGCAGCCAGGTGTAACATTTATGGCTTAAGGTCCGTACCAGTGGACTTTCAAGGTCTTGGTGATATTATCTTTCAACAAAATTTCGCAAGACCGCATTTTGCCAGCTCTCTACCGACCTACCTTGATACAGAGACTGTTCCAGCCAGCTCGTTCTCCACATCTTTCATTCCTTGAAAACATCTGGTCATGGGGATGCCGAGAGGTTAGCAAGCCACCACTCTCCAGCCCCTGAAATTAGCAAACCTGGCATACATTCGAAGGAGTACGCAATGACATATCCGTATCGTTCCTCCAAGCGTAGTTCTACTCTATGACCAGCCGTGATGCTACGAGATGTGGCAACTCTTTGTACTAAATATCAACGTTGTACACATCCCAATCACCTACAAATTTAATCATGCACTCTTCCTGCTAACCTGTTACGCACGTAGTGAGAAAAAATAATTATTATTTTTTGCTATTTCCTAATTTAATAGTGAGCTATGTAATTTGCCCACAATCCTCAGAACTTGATACGTCTTCTCGCGCTCCAACGGAAGGCAAAAAGGAAGGATCTCGTGCGCAGCAGTGATATAACTTCGCTATCGGTTATTAAATCAGAGTCGATCTTGACATCTTACTAAAAAAATTGTGTCACGTGAATTCCATTTTTCCTAACGATTACGACATGTTTATGACAACAATGCAACATTGCCCGCTGATTCCATTCGTACCATACAATCCGGAAACTGTGTTTTAGGACTCCTGTTGGACATCATACGTTTAATGTTGAAACCAGTTTAATTCATCGCCCCATATTTTGCTTCCAGTAGGTCTCATGTGGGACCAACTCATTTGTCTCATTCCAAAATTGTGTCACAAATAAACAAAATTACCTTAAATATACGTTACGTAATATTTGGATGCAATCAGAAGACTGTTTTGAAAAGAAACATTTATTCAGCGTACGCTGGAGGGCAGAACACCATGTTTCAATACATTAAAATGTAATCAGAATGCATCGGCTCAGCTAATATTACTGAAACTCAGGATATTAAATCTTCCTCAAATTTCGAAATATTATACAATCGCAAAATTTTAGAGTAGTTACGGAATCGGCACAAAATCTCCTTTAACATGAGGCATTTTAGGCATAAATTCTCTGTCTTATTACATTTCGTAAAAATTTCACTTATTTCGCTAAGATGGGAGACAGGTTGCCGGTATAAATTGGAATCAAGTGTTTAATATACAGCCATGCGACAAAAATCCCTTTAAGTGCAAACTAACGTAAGCGAAAATAGAGCTATCATTCAGCTAGTTCCATTCTATTGTTAAATACATTTTTACACATGACTTTGTGACATCACATTCCTGATACTTGAGGGGTGAGGGGCGCCGTGGGAGGGGGTGAGGAGGGGGAGGGGGAGGGGGAAGGAGCGGGATGTCTTGAAACATATTTTGCGTAGACGCCAAGCGTCGCTTGAGAATGAACTGAAGCTGCGGTAGACCTGCAGTACTCTTCATTTTTGTGACTGCCGTCCAAATGTAGATTGGCGACCGCCACGGTCGCAGGTTCGAATCCTGCCTCGGGCATGGATGTGTGTGATGTCCTTAGGTTAGTTAGGTTTAAGTATTTCTAAGTTCTAGGGGACTGATGATCTCAGTAGTTAAGTCCCATAGTGCTCAGAGCCATTTGAACCATTTTTGTAGATTGGCAACAGTACACAAACAGGTCCGATATTTGTCATCATCGGCTTCAGTGAGTCTTTTACAAAATAAATGATGAGTTTTGAAGACACGCTTTACCTAGCAATATTTACATTGCGCAACGTTACCAAAACCCTACGGCACAAGTGAACTTCGGAACCACAGACCTGGAGCCATCAGATTCATGACATTATTTTCATGAAATTCTATGCTGCCATGCTATACTGAATGGGGCCGCGAACTTTATTTTTATCGACCCAACCCATAGGTAACACCACAAGCCTCACGAAAAGCGATGTACAGAAATGTTTGAAGCTGTGGAAGGAACTACTGGAGACGTTATGGCAAGAAAAAAGGAATAAAAGTGAGATAGTGTTAATACTTCCATCCTTCTTTACCTCCTCTGCATTACTGCAGATGACGTGTCACTGAGCACATTTGTACTGTGCATGCAGTACACGTGAGGTGCCTAGTTGTTTCCACTGCCCTGTGTGGAATACGTAAGTTCTTGTACACTTCACTAACCTGCTGTCTTCATGATGATGATGTCCCCAGCGCAGAAAACAGCACGCAGGTCGTGGATTCTTTTTCTTGAGGCTGAAATTAACTTCGCAAGGAACTGCTGCTACGAATAAACTGTAACTCATTTGGGATGCCACTCGCGTTTTTATTGATATAGACACGAGAAACTATTCTTGATCACAACGTATTGAACATATCTTTCCGCAGTCAATATATCTGGCTAAAATAACATGAAATACATCGTGCCACAGACCACACGTCTGTCTACTGCAACCGTCAGAGCTGGAGAATAAAATTACATGAATCAAATACTACTATTACAGACAACATGTCTGTACCTAGCGACGGTCGGAACTGTAGTAAATAAAATTGCATGAAACAAATACTGCTATAACAGACAACATGTCTGTCTACTGGAACGGTCAGAACTGGAGAGCCGGACTGCCCGAGACACTTCGCGCGCCAAGCCAGCAAGGCGTGACCCCAACGCCACCGAAATGCATTGGCAGTAATATCGTTTGTTTTAGTAATACTTTGATTTTAATAATTTTGAAATGACTGACTGATAGCTGGCTGTTGAGAGATATTTATTTTAAAAAATGAAGTTTAATTAATAATAGCAACTAAAGTTTAACGTTTTGGCGCCCTACCGCCGAACACAGCAGCCAATCACAGAGCAGCAGCATCATGCAGACGGTCTTTCTCACGGGAATGGTACCGAATCCAACATCTGTCACCGGTACCTCATCCCAAATTGCGTCATCTCTATGCTTCTTGCATCTCCACTGCCCTGGGAATAGCTTCCTGGAGCCTAATACGATGGCTGAATAAGCCAGAAATATTACAACGTGTTTAGTCATTTATTCGGTTCTGACCTAGTAGGGGAATGAAATTGACTGAAGCCGGCCGGTGTGGCCGAGCGGTTCTAGGCACTTCGATCTGGAACCGCGCTGCTGCTGCGGTCGCAGGTTCGAATCCTGCCTCGGGCATGGATGTGTGTGATGTCCTTAGGTTAGTTAGGTTTAAGTAGTTCTGAGTTTAGGGGCCTGATGACTTCAGATGTTAAGTCCAACAGTGCTTAGAGCCATCAGAACCAATTTTTTTGAAACTGACTGAACCTTTGTCGTAAGCACGCAACTCTGTAGCCTCGGCCTCGTTTGTACGTGTAGGCCCTCGTACACAGCATTTTCCGGTGGAGCACAATAACACAACTACTCACGCACAGCCACTGAGTTGATTGCTTTCGATTAAACCTATCGCAGCGTATAAAGAGAGAGAATACCCAGTGACTTAACTAAGAGAACTGTTCAAGAGTGGAATTTAAATTAATGGTGAAATATTTGCTGATGGAATTGCTATCTGCAGTCAGAGTAAAAAGAGTTATGGGGCCTGTTGAGTATATTTAACTAATATGGGCCGAGAGTCAACCAAAGAGGGATGCGAGTAATGACACGCAGCAGAAATGACGTTAGCGGTAAACGTAACATCGAGGTCGCGGCCCATGAAGTAAACGAAGTGAAGGAATTCTACTAGGTTGGACATACGAAGCAGACTATGACAGGCAAGAAAGTCTACTTGTATCAAATATAGACCTTAATTGGAGGAAGAGATTCTACGTTCGTCTGCAGCACAGTGCTGTATGAAACCTTCTACCCTTCTGGATGCCCCAACCACGACTTTATTCTAATTGCTTGCGCATGTTAAAGACGAAAGTAGAACAAGGAGTAGAAATGTCCATACGAAAATATGTGGAAACCGAGCTTAACCGATGAGGGACTAAACGCTATCGCCGCTTCGCGGCACCTTGCAATAGCTAGAGGCACAGCTGCCCGTGTAACGCCGGCTGCCAGCTATTAGGCAACCTTTCCCTCGGCAGAGCCGCGTGGCCCTGAGCGCATGCGCAGGCGCGACTCTGTCTGACTTGGCGACCTCCTCCCTCCCTCCCCCCCCCCCCATGCTTCCTGTGCGGCGTCACCGAGGGCCGCCCTCTCCACTGGAGCACCCTACACCTACACAGCGCAGCCTCACTTTCCCGCTCTCTTGCGCCGCCGCCCTTAAGGTTCCAGCATTCGCACACTCTCTTCTATACACACATATAACGATGGAACTCAAACAACATCAACGCGATGTCGAGATAGCACCTCTGACAGAAAGATGCGCGATTAGCTTAATATATGTATATCAGTGTGACAGAGAGAACTTTGTGTACCGTTCTCAACTTCCCACTTCCTGTTCCAGTAGCGAAAGGTGCGCGGGAAGAATGATGTTGGTGGGCCTCTGTGTGCGCTCGAATCTCTCTAATGTGTACTGCATGATATTGTAATGCATATATACGAGGCCTGTTCAGAAAGTAAGCTCCGATTGATTGCCAAATTGAAACCACAGTGAACATCAGAAATGTTTTACTTGTAACAATTAGCTACACCTTTCAGCTACTTCTCTACGTAGTCGCCGTTCTGACTTAGACTTTTGTCATAGCGTTGTACCAACTTTTCAATAGCCTCATCATAGAAGGCAGCCGCCAGTGCTTTCCGCCAATTCTCCACGCTGGCCTACACCTCGTTGTCTGTGTCAAAATGTTGTCTTCAAAGACAGCGGTTTATGTGACCAGAGATGAAACTCAGGGGGAGACAATTGCGGACTGTATTGTGGGTAAGCTCACATTTCCATTTGAAAACGATGCAGGAGCATCTTCATTGCCCCTGCAGAATGCGGCTGAGAATTGTCTTGAAGAAGAAACAGCACGACAGTTATGTAATGTTAGCTGCATAGCTTCAGGCGAAATTTCTCACCAGGCCCTCGTACTTGGCGGCAGACACTATTTTCTAGACATCTTTACGCACTCACTGCGAGCTCAGAAATGAGAAGAGCAACGTGATGCTAACTGGGGTTATACTGGAGACACTACCCAACACATCTGTGCAAAGCTTTATCGGATTTTCATAGTCGTTTCCATTTCGCGACCGATCGGAGCTTACTTTCTGAACGCCCCTCGTACATTCCCTTCACGTGTTTAAGCCAAGTATTACGCACAGTTATGCGATCTGGAGTGCTCAGTAGCAGCGTGGCTACATTTACATTTAACAATTAAGCGTCAGCAAGAGCATTACAGATGAAATCATAGGAGGCAATGTTGTGCAACCTTATTAGGGACAAGATCCGACTATTCGAGTGTAGGATCTTACAATCTGAGACAGTTTTCCGAGACAAACTTCCGTCACACTGTCCGCAAACGTGACGTCAGATCCGCCTAGCAACAGCGATCTGAACGCTCATTGGCTGAAAGTTTGGATATATCGATATGTAGGGAACGAGAGAAGGGTCCTTATTGGCTGAGGGAGAAATGTGGGGTGGTCTCTCTTGTCCCTCGGGAAGACAGGGCGAGTTAGTCGCGAGGAGCCACTCACAACGCACGATCGAGTAACCGGGGCGGCTCTAAAAGAACGGTCCCGAGTACATATTTCAGATGTAAAATAAGATATAAAGTGAAGTTATTATTTATAAGAACGCCGCAAGCGCTATCATTATGTAAAGTCAGAAAACTGTGTTAATGTGTGTAAAGGGTCGAATAACGGCGTAGTCCTGAGCCGCCATATTGCGGATGCTGATTCTGTGACGTGTGTGACAAAGCAATCTCTGTATTAAAAGAAGTATAGTACAAACGTTGTTGACAGTTAACAACTGGCATCCCTAAACACTCCAATTCAGCAGGATCACCACCTACACGAAACCTGGCGACTGAGCGCTACAACTGTGCGACGAGGGACTTACCGAAGCAGCAAGACACCAGGTTGGTAATACCGCCCAGAGAAGCACTTACTTCTCGCTACAATGCCAATGAGGGTGTTGTAAACTTTTCGCGAGATACTTGTAGGAGACGGCAATTAATTTCGTTGACTCTTCTAGGGTTGTACGCTCTCTGAATTATAACAATAGACCACGCCGTGATGCACGATGCCTCTCATGTAGCGTCTGCCACTGGATGAGCATCACCGCGAAACTTTCGCACTTACTAAACGAACCTGTGAGGAAACGCGCTACTCTTCTTTGGATCTAACCTTCCTCCTCTCTCATTGATCCCAGACTGACGAGCAATATTTAAGTATTGAGCGAACAAAGGTTTCGTAAGATACCTCCTCTGTGGGGGATGGACTACATTTATTAACGATTCTCCTAATGAACTGCAGTCTGGAATGAGTTTGACGTGGTCGTTCCACTTTAAATAGTTCCGTATGTATCCTACCAGACATTTATTGGTTGTGACTACTTCCAGTGAGTGTTCAGCAATACTGTAAAAATGAAATATCGTATGGCATTGTTGGCCGGGAGTCCCCATCGTAGGAAGTTCAGCGGCGGAGTGCAAGTCTTATTTCAGTCGACACCACATTGGTCGACTTGCGTGCCGGTGATAAGGGTGAAATTATGATGAAGACAACACAACAGCTAGTACACGAGCGGAGAAACTCCCCAACCCTGCCAGGAATCCAACCCGGGTCCACTGTATCGGAAGCAAGCATGTACCCCCCCCCCCCCCCCGAAGCAAGGGGACAGCAATAGTGTAATTATATAGTAACGGAATTTTCCGCCTATTTGTGTGCAATACTCTACATTTACTTGTGTTAACGTCAACTGCGTAGTACAATATTCTGGCATAACGACTTAAAGTCAACGTCAACGTTTACGTTTCAAGATTTCCCCGAGTTAAAAATGACATCTGTTCTGTTTCATAAGAAAGGTCGTGAAAGACCATTTATCTACAATAGAGACGATGTTCACAGCAATGAAAATTTTGTTTTTCGTACGCTGCTACATGTTGCGCGTTAAACAAAACTGGTATCAACGACATCCGTTTATCATGCTTTATGTACACGGTGATTCAAAAAGAATACCACAACTTTAGGAATTTAAAACTCTGCAACGACAAAAGGCAGAGCTAAGCACTATCTATCGGCGAATTAAGGGAGCTATAAAGTTTCATTTAGTTGTACATTTGTTCGCTTGAGGCGCTGTTGACTAGGCGTCAGCGTCAGTTGATGCTAAGATGGCGACCGCTCAACAGAAAGCTTTTTGTGTTATTGAGTACGGCAGAAGTGAATCGACGACAGTTGTTCAGCGTGCATTTCGAACGAAGTATGCTGTTAAACCTCCTGATAGGCACTGAGAATCCGCGGGAAACAACTCAGTATGAACGTGACTCGCCTAAGGTGAACGTTTTCTGTGCCATTTCAGCCAATAACGTTTTTGGTCCCTTTTTCTTCGAAGGTGCTACTGTAACTGCACTACAGTATGTGGAGATGTTAGAGAATTGGCTGTTCCCTCAGCTCGAACAAGAAGCACAACAATTCATATTTCAGCAGGATGGAGCGCCACCACATTGGCACTTATCTGTCCGTAACTACCTGAACGTCAACTACCCGAGGCGATGGATCGGCCGCCAGGCAGCCCGTGACAGAGCACTTCATCACTGGCCTCCAAGAAGCCCTGATCTCACCCCCTGCGATTTTTTCTTATGGGGGTATGTTAAGGAAATGGTGTTTCGGCCACCTCTCCCAGCCACCATTGATGATTTGAAACGAGAAATAACAGCAGCTATCCAAACTGTTACGCCTGATATGCTACAGAGAGTGTGGAACGAGTTGGAGTATCGGGTTGATATTGCTCGAGTGTCTGGAGGGGGCCATATTGAACATCTCTGAACTTGTTTTTGAGTGAAAAAAATACTTTTTAAATACTCTTTGTAATGATGTATAACAGAAGGTTATATTATGTTTCTTTCATTAAATACACATTTTTAAAGTTGTGGTATTCTTTTTGAATCACCCTGTATTATTATGTTGGGAGTATTCTGTTCGATTCACTACAATGGAGCAACATGCTGTCGTAAAATTACTTGGGAAGAACGATATTTTGTATGAGAAGGACAACTGGGTTTAACGTCCCGTCGACATCGACATCATTAGGGACGGAGCACAAGCTGGGGTTGTATCGGGGCTGGAGAAGGAAATCAGCCGTGCCATTCCAAAGGAAACATCCCGACATTTTCCTGCAGCGATTTAGGAAAACCTAAATCTGGATGGCAGACTCGGGTTTGAACCGTCGTCCTCCTGAATGGGAGTCCAGTGAGCTCATCACTGAACCACCTCGGTAGGTAATATTTCGGTCGTGATGGCGGCTTCTGTTATCGTTCAGACACATTTTAGAATGTCACAATCGCATACAGGAAATTATCGTCAGTTGCCGACTTCAGGTGATAAAGCAAAGAAGTAGTTCACTTGTAACCACATTGAGAAAATCTCTTTTCTTAGTTAGCGTACGAGCGAAGGTTGGTAACACCCAAAACTAGTAATTTTTCCTTTTGTAATTTTAAGGCACTGTGCCGAACGAAAATCCATTTGGTAATTTCGACCACAGTCGCTGGGGGGTTATTACAAGAGGTCTAGCCAGTCACTGTCAGCTGTTAAGAAACAGGCTACTGAATTAAGACTTGATCATACTTGTCTTGAGTGGTATGGTACTGGCCAATCGAAGATTACGGGGCTGTGAAATATCTGACGTCATACAGTTATCAGGATGAAAAGTATAGTACATTTTACATGAAAACCTGGCTGCGACAATATTTTGGTCAGATTTGTGAGACATTTGTCGCATAGTGAAATCCAATTAGTCAGGATGTTCAAAGAATTTTAAATCATTTGTTAATATGCAGACACTTCCAGTGTGATCAAGTAAATCGAAATGAAAATGAACGATGTGACAGGTCATCTCTCTGTGAAAAATCGGAAATTACAAAAGAAACGCAGGCCCCGATGCCCGAAGACCGTTGTATCATAACCGAGGCGACAGTGAGAAAAGAGAAGGCAAGTCGTGTACCAGTTTTCAGCATCATGCACGACATTTCAAACGTGACACAGGTCGCCGCCCACTAGGTTCCACGGCTGCTCATGTCCATCTCCATTGGAAACATTACAGCAGTCTGAGGCCTGTCCAGAGAACTTCTTTAACCGGCTAATCACCGCATGGACGAGTGCTGGGTGTACCAATGTAACCGCGAGGCAAAAACGCTAAGTGAACATTGGAAACATTCGTTTTCATCATTACCAGAGAAGGGAAGGACCCACGATCACCGGACATGGTGCTGCCGACTGTTTTTGGGACTATCATGACTTTGTGTTAACAGATTAAGATCAATACTCACTCACAGGAGGATGTTATTGAACCCTCCTGACGACAGAGGCTGCCAAGACGATGTGTCGAGGTAAGATGTACACTACTGGCCATTAAAATTGCTACAGACGCGAAATTTGACAGACAGGAAGAAGATGCTGTGATATGCAAATGATTAGCTTTTCAGAGCATTCACACAAGGTTGGCGCCGGTGGCGACACCTACAACGTGCTGACATGAGGAAAGTTTCCAACCGATGTCTCATACACAAACAGCAGTTGACCGGCGTTGCCTCGTGAAACGTTGTTGTGATGCCTCGTTTAAGGAGGAGAAATGCATAGTATTACATTTCCGACTTTGATAAAGGTCGGATCGTAGCCTATCGCGATTGCAGTTTATCGTATCGCGACATTGCTACTCGCGTTGGTCGAGATCCAATGACTGTGGGTTCAGGAGGGAACTGCGGAACGCCGTGCTGGATCCCAACGGCCTCGTAACACTAGCAGTCGAGATGACAGACATCTTATCAGCATGGCTGTAACGGATTGTGCAGCCACGTCTCGATCCCTGAGTCAACAGATGGGAACGTTTGCAAGACAACAACCATCTGCACAAACAATTCGACAACGTTTTGCAGCAGCATGGACTATCAGCTCGGCGACCATGGCTGCGGTTACCCTTTACGCTGCATCACAGACAGGAGCGCCTGCCATGGTGTACTCAGCGACGAACCTGGGTGCACGAATGGCAAAACGTCATTTTTTCGGATGAATCCAGGTTCTGTTTACAGCATCATGATGGTTGCATCCGTGTTTGGCGACATCTTGGTGAACGCACATTGGAAGCGTGTATTTGTCATCGCCATGCTGGCGTATGACCCAGCGTGATGTTATGGGGTGCCATTGGTTACACGTCTCGGTCTCCTCTCGTTCGCATTGACGGCACTTTGAACAGTGGACGTTACATTTCAGATCATTCTCGAGATTTGTCACTAATTGAAAACGTCTAGTCAATGGTGGCCGAGCAACTCGCTCGTCACAATACGCCAGTCACTATTCTTGATGATCTGTGGTATCGTGTTGAAGCTGCATGGGCAGCTGTACCTGTACACGCCATCCAAGCTCTGTTTGACTCAATGCCCAGCCGTATCAAGACACTTATTACGGCCAGAGGTGGTTATTTTGCGTACAGATTCTTCAGGCGTTATGCACCCAAACTGCGTGAAGATGTAATCACATGTCAGTTCTAGTATAATATAGTTGCCCAATAAATACCAGTTTATCATCTGCATTTCTTCTTGGTGTAGCAATTTTAATGGCTAGTAGTGTATGAAGTCTGTGGGCGTATTTCCGACAGGGCCCCAGGTAGGACATAGTTACACGTGCTGCTTCAGTCATTTCAGGTGAATGCCATGACAGTTCTTTCAGTAAAGCCTTCCTCAAACCGTTTCCTCATCGTTGTAATACCATGCTAATGCTCTGTCGCTAATGATATTGATCTTGACAAGAAGTCCATTTATAAGGCTTGTTATTTCCTTCTTCAACAGATGTAGATTGTCATTGCGACAGAAGCTGTATTATTCTTTTATAACATTAAACACAGTTTGATTCTCTACGTATCAGGCTATTTTTTAACTCGCCTAGAAATAGAATATGCCCCATCAAGCGTACTATGACGCTAAAACTCTTTCTGACAGCGTTGGAAAACTGTGTCGGCTGACTGCGTTTGCGTCCAGAAATGAAAAGCTGTTGTCGTAGTTTTGTTGGCTCTTTTCATCCGACCTGTCATTCTGGCTTCAACGCCAGGAAAATAATTGGACATTTGAAAGCTCTTTTGTTACAGACTGCAGCGCAATTTCACATTCGGTCTCTTTGATTTCAGTAACTACGCAATCTCCCTGGATTAGTTTTGCCTTCTCATCTTCTTTGGATAAACATACGCAACTGTATTCATCTTGTGGTTGGAGCTCACTTTTTGAATCACGAAAATATGCTTCCGCTTTGAGCAAACATAAATTTTTCTTCTTCCACACCCAAACGTGCCATTAAATCAGTGTTGACAGAAGAACATAAGATAATGGCAGCACCATAGTTTAACATTAGCAAAGTGGAAAACGCATAGACGATAGTGAAACTTCACCAAAACACGATTAGAAAAGAAGAATTTGTGTTCACTCAAAACAGAAGCATAGTCCCATAATTACACTACTGGCTATTAAAATTGCTACACCACGAATATGACGTGCTACATACGCGAAATTTAACCGACAGGAAGAAGATGCTGCGATATGCAAATGATTAGCTTTTCAGAGCATTCACACATGGTTGGCGCCGGTGGCCGACGTGCTGACATGAGGAAAGTTTCCAAGCGATTTCTCATCCACAAACAGCAGTTGACCGGCGTTGCCTGGTGAAACGTTGTTGTGATGCCTCGTGTAAGGAGGAGAAATGCGTACCATCACGTTTCCGACTTTGATGAAGGTCGGATTGTGGCGCATCGCGATTGCGGTTTATCGTATCGCGACATTGCTGCTCGCGTTGGTCGAGATCCAATGACTGTTAGCAGAATAAGGAATCGGTGGGTTCGGGAGGGTAATACGGAACGCCGTGCTGGCTCCCAACGGCCCTGTATCACTAGCAGTCGAGATGAGACGTATCTCATCCGCATGGCTGTAAAGGATCGTGGAGCCACGTTTCGATCCCTGAGTCAACAGATGGGGACGTTTGCAAAACAACAACCATCGGCACGAATAGTTCGACGACGTTTCCAGCAGCATGGACTACCTGCTCTGAGACCATGGCTGCGGTTACCCTTGACGCTGCATCACAGACAGGAGCGCCTGCGATAGTGTACTCAACGACGAACCTGGGTGCACGAATGGCAAAACGTCATTTTTTCGGATGAACTCAGGTTATGTTTACAGCATCATGATGGTCGCATCCGCGTTTGGCGACATCGCGGTGAACGCACATTGGAAGCGTGTATTCGTCATCACCATACTGGCGTATCACCCGGCGTGATGGAATGGGGTGCCATTGGTTACACGTCTCGGTCATCTCTTGTTCGAATTGACGGCACTTTGAACAGTGGACGTTACATTTCAGATGTGCTACGACCCGTGGCTCTACCCTTCATTCGACTCCTGCGAGACTCTACATTTCAGAAGGATAATGCACGACTGCATGTTGGAGGTCCTGTACGTGCCTTTCTGGATACAGAAAATGTTCGACTACCTCCCTGGCCAGCACATTCTCCAGATCTCTCACCAATTGAAAACGGCTGCTCAATGGTGGCCGAGCAACTGGCTCGTCACAATACGCCAGTCACTACTCTTGATGAACTGTGGTATTGTGTTGAAGCTGCATGGGCAGCTGTACCTGTACACGCCATCCAAGCTCTGTTTGACTCAATGTCCAGGCGTATCGAGGCCGTTATTACGGCCAGAGGTGGTTGTTCTGGGTACTGATTTCTCAGGATCTATGCACTCAAACTCCGTGAAAATGTAATCACATGTCAGTTCTAGTATAATATATTTGTGCAATGAATACCCGTTTATCATCTGCATTTTCTCTTGGTGTAGCACTTTTAATGGCCAGTAGTGTATATACAGGGCCGAGTCACATTAACGTAACCCCCTCTTATGTTCGTGCCAACGTGCAAATGGTTCAAATGGCTCTGAGCACTATGGGACTTAACATCTATGGTCATCACTCCCCTAGAACTTAGAACAACTTAAACCTAACTAACCTAAGGATATCACACAACACCCAGTCATCACGAGGCAGAGAAAATCCCTGACCCCGCCGGGAATCGAACCCGGGCGCGGGAAGCGAGAACGCTACCGCACGACGCCAACGTGCAGTAACCATTCACAGACGGCAGATGGCAGCACCAGCAATGGACAGAATATAAAGCGTGGCGAGGGCACGCGGAAAACGGTGCAATCGTTGTCATAATGTGCAAACTAAACGATTTTCCGACGTGCAAAAGGACATGTGCAGTGCCTTTTTGGACAATGGTGTAAGCAATTCTGAAATGTCTAAGTTTGTAAACCGTTCGCGTGCCGCCGTGGTCAAAGAATATCACACATGACAAAATGGCGCACCACGGGACTTGGTGAACGACAGCTGTGGAGATACGTATGGACGAACTGCTGAGCAGCTGATAGCCCAGATGAACCAATGGGCTACCAAGATTGTCTCTTCAACGACCGTACGGCGAACACTGCTGCGTGAGACCTCAGCAGCAGGCGCCATTTTCATTCACTCATGTCTAGTGCTGTTCGTCGGCGACAAAGGCTGGAAGCTGCACGCCATTGCTGCAGCTGGACTTCCACTGAGTGACGACAGTTGAACTTCTCAGATGAGTCATGTTTTATGCTCCATCGGACGGAAATCAAACACTTTGCAACAATTGTCGGAAGGGTACAGTCCGGAAGGGTGAGCGTTATGGTCTAGGCAATACTGTAGTACTGTAGTATAATCTTCCGAGATTGTCCTAAATGCTTTCTCCGAAAATTATTTCGAACAGTTAGTCCACGAACCCACGCGAATTGTAAATGGTTGCGAAAACACACTTGACCTCTTAGCCACAAACAATCCAGAGCTGATAGAGAGCATCATGACTCATACAGGGATTAGTGATCACAAGGTCGTTGTAGCTAGGCTCAATACCGTTTCTTCCAAATCCACCAGAAACAAACGCAAAATAATTTTATTTAAAAAAGCGGATAAAGTGTCACTAGAAGCCTTCCTAAGAGACAATCTCCATTCTTTCCGAACTGACTATGCAAATGTAGACGATATGTGGCTCAAATTCAAAGATATAGTAGCAACAGCAATTGAGAGATTCATACCTCATAAACTGGTAAGAGATGGAACAGATCCCCCATGGTACACAAAACAGGTCCGAACGCTGTTGCAGAGGCAACGGAAAAAGCATGCGAAGTTCAGAAGAACACGAAATCCCGAAGATTGGCTAAAATTTACAGACGCGCGAAATTTGGCACGGACTTCAATGCGAGATGCCTTTAATAGGTCCCACAACGAAACATTGACTCGAAATCTGGTAGAAAATCCGAAGAAAACCTGGTCGTATGTAAAGTACACAAGCGGCAAGACGCAGTCAATGCCTTCGCTGCGCAGTGCCGATGGTACTGTTACCGACGACTGTGCCGCTAAAGAGGAGTTATTGACGCAGTTTTCCGAAATTCCTTCACCAGGGAAGACGAATGGAATATTCCAGAATTTGAAACACGAACATCTGCTAGCATGAGTTTCTTAGAAGTAGATACCTTAGGGGTTGCGAAGCAACTCAAATCGCTTGATACGGGCAAGTCTTCAGGTCCAGATTGTATACCGATTAGGTTCCTTTCAGATTACGCTGATACAATAGCTCCCTACTTAGCTATCATATACAACCGCTCGTTCACCGATAGATCTGTACCTACAGATTGGAAAATTGCGCAGGTCGCAACAGTGTTTAAGAATCCATCGAACTACAGACCTATATCATTGACGTCGGTTTGCAGTAGAGTTTTGGAGCACATACTGTATTCAAACATTATGAATCACCTCGAAGGGAACTATCTATTGATACGTAATCAGCATGGTTTCAGAAAACATCGTTCTTGTGCAACGCAGCTAGGTCTTTATTCGCACAAGGTATTGGTCGCTATCGACAGGGGATCTCAAGTTGATTCCGTATTTCTAGATTTCCGGAAAGCTTTTGACAGCGTTCCTCACAAGCGACTTCTAATCAAGCTGCGGGCCTATGGGGTATCGTCTCAGTTGTGCGACTGGATTCGTGATTTCCTGTCAGGAAGGTCGCAGTTCGTAGTAATAGACGGCAAATCATCGAGTAAAACTGAAGTGATATCAGGTGTTCCCCAGGGAAGCGTCCTGGGACCTCTGCTGTTCCTGATCTATATAAATGACCTGGGTGACAATCTGAGCAGTTCTCTTAGGTTGTTCGCAGATGATGCTGTAATTTACCGTCTAGTAAGGTCATCCGAAGACCAGTATCAGTTGCAAAGCGATTTAGAAAAGATTGCTGTATGGTGTGGCAGGTGGCAGTTGACGCTAAATAACGAAAAGTGTGAGGTGATCCACATGAGTTCCAAAAGAAATCCGTTGGAATTCTATTACTCGATAAATAGTACAATTCTCAAGGCCGTCAATTCAAGTAAGTACCTGGGTGTTAAAATTACGAACAACTTGAGTTGGAAAGACCACATAGATAATATTGTGGAGAAGGCGAGCCAAAGGTTGCGTTTCATTGGCAGGACACTTAGAAGATGCAACAAGTCCACTAAAGAGACAGCTTACACTACACTCGTTCGTCCTCTGTTAGAATATTGCTGCGCGGTGTGGGATCCTTACCAGGTGGGATTGACGGAGGACATCGAAAGGGTCCAAAAAAGGGCAGCTCGTTTTGTATTATCACGTAATAGGGGAGAGAGTGTGGCAGATATGATACGCGAGTTGGGATGGAAGTCATTAAAGCAAAGACGTTTTTCGTCGCGGCGAGATCTATTTACGAAATTTCAAGTCACCAACTTTCTCTTCCGAATGCGAAAATATTTTGTTGAGTCCAACCTACATAGGTAGGAATGATCATCAAAATAAAATAAGAGAAATCAGAGCTCGAACAGAAAGGTTTAGGTGTTCGTTTTTCCCGCGCGCTGTTCGGGAGTGGAATGGTAGGGAGATAGTATGATTGTGGTTCGATGAACCCTCTGCCAAGCACTTAAATGTGAACTGCAAAGTAATCATGTAGATGTAGATGTAGATGTAGTGGCATTCCCTAAGTGGTCACGTCATTCCGAGAGGCACAATGGATCAGCAGAGGCGCGCACCTATCTTTCTTTTTCCTCGGCACGATGGCATGCACCAGCAGGACAATGAAACGTGTCACACAGCTCACAGTGTACCTGCGCAGTTCGAAGAGCACCAGATTGAATTAACCATTCTGCGCTGGCCACGAAACTCACCATATTAAAACCCAACGGAGGTCCTGTGCAACCCTCTCGATCGCGCTGCTCGAGCCATGGACTCCGGGACCACGGAGAAACGCAGGGCAACTGGCCACAGCACATGAGTCGGCATGGTTCCATATCCCTGTCGGTGCCTTCCAAAACCTAGCTGACTCTCTTCGTGCACGTCTTACAGCGGGGTCCTCACTGTAAAAGGTAGTTACTCAGGCGTTTGACAGATGGTCGCATTAATGTGACTGGACAGTAATTAAGTACCAAAGCTTGTCACTGGACAGTATGTATGCAATAATGCTGATGTGAAGTTTAGTGCGATTAAACTCAGCAACAGCTTTTGCGGCAGTGGATATTTTTCAAATGAATCATTTTGTCACCCGAAATGCGATTTATTTGATTGCGATATTAGAAGGACTGTTAAACATTTAACACTGACTTATTCTCAGTCTCACCCAAAGACACCAGGACACTCCGTATTCGTTCAGCTTATCATTCCGATAAGTGGTTTGTTGACGAAAGGCAGTGTGGGGCGGCGGTTTGTTTTGCGAAATAAACTGGTTGCTGTATAAATGTTTGAATGTAAAATCCAGTTCCTATTATTTAGAATGTTATTTATGCTGCTTTCGCCATTCTCAACACTGGCTCTCTAATTCCTTTTTAGCATCCAGAAAGTGATTTAACAAAACGTGAAGTCTGTAATTAGAATTCCTAGTGCCCACTTCATCTGAGAATACAATTATAGCTGCAGCTTATAGCTCAGAGGAATTTAGGAGATTGTCCGGGATTTAGAATCAAAACGATATTCCAAAATAGTTGAGTATATTCTGAAAGTCACTGATAAAAAACACAAGTATCCCTACAACCTAACTAACAGAGCAGTTCAGAGTCTAATGCGCTGATGCAACTATAAATGTCCGAATTAAATGTTAAAAAGAATGCTCGCCATAATTTGATGAGAATACTTCATCAAACGCCACGCTAAATAATGGTAGAATGTCTGTCCTGCGACGGCACGTGAAAATACGACAATACGCAAACTGAAGCTAGAAAATGAAAATCATCCCAGAATTAACACTTCACTTGAAATGATTTCATGGTTACGCGTATCTCTAGTAACTTAATACAGCACCCGAGGCTGTTTGTCGCAGTGATAGCGACGCGACGCGACGCGACGCGACGCGACTCCCGACACAGATGGCGTGTTATTCAGCGTCTGGAGAGAACTGGGGCCTTGCTTCCTCCCGCAGCGTTCTTATATATAAAGCCGCGGTGCGGACGGCTAAGGGAACGCCTGATCAAATCGGCTCTCCCGACTAGCCGCTGGGCTAGTAATGCACCACATTAAGATACATAATAATTCATAGCTTCTCTTGCTGATGGCCGATGAAGCTCTTAATTTAAATGTGCATTCAGCACGCAGGTAGGTATTGATAATAAATTTTTGACGTGGCTAAGTTAAATATTTTGGGCGAGAGAATTAATTAAATTACACTGCACGCAGTAGATGAGCTCTGAACTGGCCCTTTTGAGATCCGCTATCGCTATAATTTTATAGGTATTCAAGAGAAACTTTTCACATCTTCATAGTCATAGCGGACCTCCAACCTATTTACATCTAAACATCCTAGCCTTATTTATTAGCCTACTTAATCTATCTTGCTTCCTTCAGTTTTGAGACGAAAACCAGAAAATCATGAATTTCCACTAAAATCTTAATTTGTGAAATCCAAAGTACTGTTTTTATTAAATCATTATGAAAGATGAATCTAAATATAAATTTTGAAGTCTCTAGCTCTTTTCTGTTGCGCCAATGATTTTTACAGAGAAACGTCCAAATCTCGAAAATGGGTGAAGTTATCGAACTGATATTTAACACATATTAATTTAGTATTACTTCTGACATGCCAGAAAAGTTTTAGGTTATTTGCTTGATTTTTAAAGTATTGCGCAACATTAATGACGTCAGAGCTAGTTACAGCAGACTGGCTGGCACACTATGGAAAAGCTGATATGAATTTACTACAGCGTGAGTAGGCTGCTTCCCTACAGCAGGATGTCTCAGAAATGTTGCGACAGACTTAGAGGGGGCCCGCATCTCGTGGTCGTGCGGTAGCGTTCTCGCTTCCCACGCCCGGGTTCCCGGGTTCGATTCCCGGCGGGGTCAGGGATTTTCTCTGCCTCGTGATGGCTGGGTGTTGTGTGCTGTCATTAGGTTAGTTAGGTTTAAGTAGTTCTAAGTTCTAGGGGACTTATGACCACAGTAGTTAAGTCCCATAGTGCTCAGAGCCATTTGAACCATTTGAACTTAGAGGGGTTGTAGAGGGTGTCTGGAAACGTCATCCAACGACACTACAGAGCGTAGAAGTTCTAGGTGCAGGCGCCCGGCACTAGACCACCCTTTCGGCAGAGAAAGTGACTTTCTGCGTGACGGTCCGTAGACGGAACGTCTCACAATATAGTTTGCTATTCAACGATCGCGACTGATTGCCACGATCGCCAGTGGAGAAGATGGAGTTAGCTGATGTGTAGACTGGTCTTGTCTCCTGTGGATCGGATGCTCTGTTTCCTTGGTGGAAAACGGTTTCGAACTTCGGTTTCCATCTACAGTTTATTTTTCTCCTGTATACCGAAAAAAAAACATTGGAGATTTTAGAGGGTTCCAGGAGAATAACGAACTGCATGTGGAGACCCATCTCATAAACCAGGGCTTCACAACATACGTGCTCGCGGAGCAAGCTGCGAGCAGCAAGGCGTGAGCACGGAGCAGTGCGAGCACGCTACCCCCACTACCGGACCAGACCAGAGCGGAGAGTGGGGAAAGTCACGTGGGGCACACAACAGCTGCCGCCAGTCAATGTAAATCCGCGGCCACCTGCAGGGATATCACTCACGAATTATTACTGTGACAAATGAAACAAATAAAGGAGAATGTACACGTGCCACATAATTTTATTAGCTTAGTGTATACATTCGCATTAATTTGTGAGCTGTAACACAATAAAAGGTGTCACTGAAGTGTGGGATTCTCGGTAATCTTGTACTGTTTGCCCTTTACAGTTGCGTCTATGTTCGGAGTAATTGTTCTTGTGCATTTTAGGCGCAGCGTGCAGTTTAAATTTCGATCACACAATGCGTTTCTCAGGCGCGTCTTGTTACATTTCACTGTAGAGAACAGTTGTTCACAAACATACGTGGAACCGAACATTGATATTATTGTAGCCGCCAGTTTGTGCAAACGAGGAAGTCTATCCTGAGGGAAGTGTCTGTAGAATTCCAAAATGTTTTTCTTGTTCTGAAATTTGTCTCTGCATTCTCTGTCACACTGCAGGTCAATAATTTCTTGCTGCAGCTCACGACGAATCTCTTAAATATTCGCTGAATATGGAGAGAACAGGTCAAAATCACTGTCTAGTGCTGTCAGATCTTGAAAGCGCTGATCAACTAAACTATGTGAATGACGTTCACAGTCTTTTTGAACATCTTGCATGGATGATAATTTAGGAAAATGAGCTAGGTTTCCTGTTTCCAGCTGACTCACCCAAAGTGTCAATTTCATTTTAAAAGCTCGTATTCGATCTATGAAATGAGTAATTAGCAGATCTTTACCTTGTAGTAAAGTGTTCAAAGCATTCAGATGGCTAGTTAAATCGGCTAAGAACGCGGAATCACATTCAAGCGTGCGCGCGCATTTCCCCTCCCTCCCCTCCCCTCCCTCCCTACTCAGCAACCTTGCACCTGCTCGCGAGCAAGTGCCTGAGCAGACGCGAGTACTCGCGCTCAAAACCGGCCGGTTGTTAAGCCCTGTCATAAACAGTCATCCACCGAGGCAAGAGCGCATCACATACGTTGAAGACAAGGCCTTTCTACGCAGCAGATAGCTCCATTCTCTCAACTGAATAATAAAAAACGTTGCGAGAAGTTCCATCTACGGTCTGTCAATGTACAGGGTAACATTTCCTGCTGACGGGCTGCCTACTGGTAGGAACCGGCGCCTATGACTTCAATGCACTGCGTCGCCATTAGATGGCATTTCTGGACATGGGCTCCTGTCCTCGATTTGTTTCTCAATACACCCTGTGCAACCCCTCGAATTTTGTCACAATATATCTGGGACATCCTGGATATTTGTTATCCTTGTCATTATTAACAATGTGGGCACTGAATTTTTGTACTCATTCCATATTCAGGGTGTGTATAATAAAACTGAACGGAAATACACTCCTGGAAATTGAAATAAGAACACCGTGAATTCATTGTCCCAGGAAGGGCAAACTTTATTGACACATTCCTGGGGTCAGATACATCACATGATCACACTGACAGAACCACAGGCACATAGACACAGGCAACAGAGCATGCACAATGTCGGCACTAGTACAGCGTATATCCACCTTTCGCAGCAATGCAGGCTGCTATTCTCCCATGGAGACGATCGTAGAGATGCCGGATGTAGTCCTGTGGAACGGCTTGCCATGCCATTTCCACCTGGCGCCTCAGTTGGACCAGCGTTCGTGCTGGACGTGCAGACCGCGTGAGACGACGCTTCATCCAGTCCCAAACATGCTCAATGGGGGACAGATCCGGAGATCTTGCTGGCCAGGGTAGTTGACTTACACCTTCTAGAGCACGTTGGGTGGCACGGGATACATGCGGACGTGCATTGTCCTGTTGGAACAGCAAGTTCCCTTGCCGGTCTAGGAATGGTAGAAAGATGGGTTCGATGACGGTTTGGATGTACCGTGCACTATTCAGTGTCCCCTCGACGATCACCAGTGGTGTACGGCCAGTGTAGGAGATCGCTCCCCACACCATGATGCCGGGTGTTGGCCCTGTGTGCCTCGGTCGTATGCAGTCCTGATTGTGGCGCTCACCTGCACGGCGCCAAACACGCATACGACCATCATTGGCACCAAGGCAGAAGCGACTCTCATCGCTGAAGACGACACGTCTCCATTCGTCCCTCCATTCACGCCTGTCGCGACACCACTGGAGGCGGGCTGCACGATGTTGGGGCGTGAGCGGAAGACGGCCCAACGGTGTGCGGGACCGTAGCCCAGCTTCATGGAGACGGTTGCGAATGGTCCTCGCCGATACCCCAGGAGCAACAGCGTCCCTAATTTGCTGGGAAGTGGCGGTGCGGTCCCCTACGGCACTGCGTACGATCCTACGGTCTTGGCGTGTATCCGTGCGTCGCTGAGGTCCGGTCCCAGGTCGACAGGCACGTGCACCTTCCGCCGACCACTGGCGACAACATCGATGTACTGTGGAGACCTCACGCCCCACGTGTTGAGCAATTCGGCGGTACGTCCACCCGGCCTCCCGCATGCCCACTATACGCCCTCGCTCAAAGTCCGTCAACTGCACATACGGTTCACGTCCACGCTGTCGCGGCATGCTACCAGTGTTAAAGACTGCGATGGAGCTCCGTATGCCACGGTAAACTGGCTGACACTGACGGCGGCGGTGCACAAATGCTGCGCAGCTAGCGCCATTCGACGGCCAACACCGCGGTTCCTGGTGTGTCCGCTGTGCCGTGCGTGTGATCATTGCTTGTACAGCCCTCTCGCAGTGTCCGGAGCAAGTATGGTGGGTCTGACAGACCGGTGTCAATGTGTTCATTTTTTCCATTTCCAGGAGTGTATGTTTCAGTAACACTGTGACGGAATTGATCTTTGTTAACGAACATCACTGAAGGTGGTGGAAATGGCCACTGTTGACATCGATGCAGCGCTGTGCTTGATTTATCAATCTGTAAGACACGTATAGCAGCTTTGCCTGAGAGACACCAGGAATAGCGTTTTCCCTTTTCTGCTGTAGAACTTCGTGTGTGTGAGTCTTCTTTGAGTACGCCTAAACCTCCAGCTTGCGTCTTAGGTAACAGTCACAGGGAGAGAGATCAGGCAATCGAGATGGCCAGAAGAATTGCACTGCCTTTGCTGTTGGACAAAAATGGTTCAAATGGCTCTGAGCACTATGGGACTTAACATCTGTGGTCATCAGTCGCCTAGAACTTAGAACTACTTAAACCTAACTAACCTAAGGACATCACACACATCCATACCCGAGGCAGGATTCGAACCTGCGACCGTAGCGGTCACGCGGTTCCAGACTGAAGCACGTAGAACCGCACGGCCGCACCGGCCGACTGCTTATTGTCCTCTCCTCACCGAACACCTCATGCACTCGTGACAAGGTTGTCAAGACGGTGTCTGCTGTTCCTCCGTCTTGCTGCTAATATACTTACAGTTGTTCATATTCCATGACTTAATCTTTATGTGGATAAACAGTTTCCGGACATGTCGGTTAGCATAAACACTTTGGTGAAAGAATCGTGTTACGATTCGGACATCAGACGTTGAGCATCAAACACCGTTCTTGATATTATGCATCGGGTGTTCGAAGTGGATTTTCTGATGCATAATGATGCACGCTCCGTAAGATAAGATACCAAGACAGGCTGAACCAGGCCTCATCAGATGAAATGAAAAACTGAGGATTCAAAAGTATTGATTGTACTTACTCAGAAGCCAGCCCCGAACTCAACACAGGAAAGTTTGTCTCAACACTTTAACTCACGCGCAACAACAACTTTGTAAGGATACTGATGCAGTTCCTTTTGACAATGTTTCAACACGAAGATCTCTTAATTCCCACTAGGTCAGATTTCGTCGAACCTTGTTCCGGACTCCCCTTCACTTGAACTCTTTTCGGATAGTTACTGATTTTATTCGCTGCAGAGCCCTTTCGCGTCATTTTCACATTACGTTCTGCATTTCAGACTTTGTTGGAGGTTTCGCAAATAGATTCTCAGTATTCAACTCTCGCGCAGACAGTTCTCCGCTAGTTTTCCACGAATTGTGCTTCACATAGCACACGACAATGAACACGCGCTGTTTTGTCATGAGCACTGGTTTTCGTAGCATTCAGATGGTCACTAGATACAACTTGTGCTCTCGCTCACTCGAACGTAATTACACAGCATAGTACTCAGTGCAGGAAATGTGCGTGTGTAGATGCGTGACAGCAATATATTGGTGCATTTTCTATGACGGGCAGTGCTCCTGTTCAATGCGAAAGCACACTTTTTTGGCCGCTTTCATATAAACGACAAATTTTCCATATAGTCTGTCTAAACACATCAAATTAGATCGGTACCTACAAATTTAGTAAGGCACACTGGATCAATGGGTTTCAAATCACAGACCGGCCGTCTAATTCTCTTTTCCATGGTTTCCCTAAAACTATTAAAGGAAATGCCGGGATGGTCCTTTGTAAAGGATGCTGCTCAGTCACCGGGTGTGTGACCGTTCTCTATGGATCTAACTGTCAACAGAACGTTAAACCCTAATCATTCTTTATTACGTATTTTCGTAGCAATTTATCGCAGTAAACAAAGCGAATACGTATCAACATATTAATTTATACCCTACCTGAATTACTGTTTTATTTATCCGAGCATATGAATTAAACTGAGCTGACAGCATACAAAAATAAAAATTTATTTTTGTGGTGCGCCCACGCAGCTGTTAAAGACAACTTTTCACGTAATGTTTTCCCACTATTGATTTCGATTTTTCACTCCGTATCCAGCGGGGCAGGGAGAACTTTTTTACAAAACGCTGTACGTTTCACCACATTTCAGCGAATTGTCATGTTACTTTATTTTTCGGTCTATAACGCATTCCCCTAAAATTACTTTTTGTGAGAAAATCTTCTGTTGTACACAAAATAAACCGATGCAATTTCACTTATATTTTCGTTTGTTATTAACTAACAACTGCTCATTTTCATGATATATGTAAGTGGAACCTATTATTTATTTAGCACAGATGTGTACTTATTTAACATTCATTACTAAAGCTAATTAATATAGTTGTTTTCGACCTAGACACTGTTATGAAGATGCTTGCAGGCACCAAAATCTTTAGGAAGAGAACTGAGGAACACTAATTTATGTAATCTTTATCGACTGAGTCTCGAACGACAGGATGTTGCTGTTTCCCTTGACTTAGAAAACTGCCTTTCAGAAGGAACAGAGGAAGCCACTATTTCCTACTATTTACGGACAGAGGAGTGATTTTCGGTTTATTACAATTGATGTAAACAGAGACTAAATCCTGGTAAATGTTTGCTCTTGCTATATTTAATGTCTAAATGGCTCTGAGCACTACGGGACTCAACTGCTGAGGTCATTAGTCCCCTAGAACTTAGAACTAGTTAAACCTAACTAACCTAAGGACATCACAAACATCCATGCCCGAGGCAGGATTCGAACCTGTGACCGTAGCGCTATATTTAAAGTGATGTCTTGTGAATGTTCCACAAATCATTTTCTGCCGTAATCGGTAACTGTACTTCTGATTCTTCGACTTCTGTTACTTTCAGTGTCTGGTTCTTCTGAACAATGGCGTTTTAGGTGCTAACGGTAGTTGGTTTGGTCTTCTCTCCGTTCTCAAAGCATCTTTGGTATTCTCTCTGTAGATTCTCTTTAGGACATTTACATTCTGGTGTTAAAATATTTGTGTCAATTAACTTTCTTTACAAGAGACAAACATGGTATTACTTTGCTTCCTGCTAGATAATTTCCACAAATAATTTCTTCGGTTACTTCGCATAAGGGTTGCAAAAGTGTAACGGCTTCTTCTATAACTGAAGTTTGTTAACCACTGACCATATTTGAATCTCCAGGTTGCTTCGGCAAATCAGAGTTCACTAAATCCTAGAAAGAAATGAAACATTAAAGCATTAAAAATATAGAGTTCCATTTTGCGGGGCCCGCAAGACTTCGTCACGCCACTTAAAGAGCCATTACTGTTAGGTTACCGGAAAAGAAGATAATCGGTGCATTTCAGATGTGGTGCTACAGAGCAAAGTTGAAAATTAGGTAGACTGATAAAGTAAGGAATGAGGAGATTTTCTGCAAAATCATCGAGGAAAGGAACAACTTCCATGTTACTAGAGTTAGATGTAGAGGGCAAAAACTACAGAGGAAGACAGAGATTATAATGCATTCAGCAAATTATGGAGGACGTGGGCTGGAAATGGTACTGTGAGATGAAAAGGTTGGCACAGGAGAGCATTCGCAGCGGGCGCGATGACTCAAAAACTTCTGTTAGGACGCTAATGTTGACAGCAATCGTAAACAAACACAGACGACACGAAGTGTTCCGACTTGTGCCGACGTTACACGATGCGTACTACGTGACACGGACTTCTTTCCGTAATCAAGCTATTGACAGCAAGTCAAGGCTCAACAGATTTTAAAATAAGAAAGGAAAAAAAGAAACAATTAACATTGTGGACAATATATTATGTAAAATTAATTGATATGAAATAAACGTTGATATACCCCTAACTGAGTACCAAAGTAATTAAATTTTTCAGAATAAAAGTTAGTTGTCAGTCGGAAATATATTTTTATTTCGCTTTACCGGTTTCGATAAATTAATTTGTCATCTTCAGAAGCCTACAAAATTAGTGCTACTATGAATCTCTAGATATTGGCTGCACTCTTTCGTAAAATATAAGAAGTGTCTAACCGAAACTTAATTAGTATTGGTTTAGCAGATGTCAACAATTTTCTGCATAGAAGCACAATGCCATGATGTGTCCAAAAATGTACATTTTGTATGTGATTACTGCAAACACAGATTGTCAATTTACTGTTACTGAATCACACCTATGAACGTATCAAGCTGTTGTGCTAGCAGCAAGGAACATATATAAAAGGATATAAGAATTATAATAAGATGTAAAAGAAGCTACATTTAATGCAGTTGAAAACCATGTTACCTAGTTCTAACATATAAATGGAATGGTCTAATTTTCACATTTTGTAAGAGATGCTACGCAATCAAAGTAGTGTCTGTTTTTAATGTAAGTTGATCATTCAACAAATCTTTCGAGTTTAGATGGAATTCTTCTAAAAAGGCTCATTTGGAGCCCTTGTCAACTATATGCAAAATTTCCATGTTAAGCAAGGGTAGGGGAGGAAGAGAGTGTATCTCCATTTTGAAATGTTCTGCAAAAGTTCACTTGTATATACCCTCACAGTCTTTGTTGAGTAGTGCTCACGAAAGTGTGTCTTAAATGCTCATTCTATCGGCCCCATCTGTATATAAAAACTCGGACATATTACACATTAATCAAATGCAACTATGTGGTTCCAGAGACCTTTTCAAGTCTCAGGCATCTATGATGTCTATATGCAGATTGAATCAGTAAATTAATATTTTTACCGTGTTCGAATCCCGGCATTGGTATAAATTTTCTTTCTCACGTCAGTCTACATGTATACATAATTAAATTGTTTTCCAGAATGAAATTTACACTCTGCAGCAGGAGTGTGCAATGATATGAAATTTCCTGGCAGATAAAAACTTTATGCTGGAACGAGACTCGAAGTCGGGACCTTTGCCTTTCGTGGGCAAGTGCTCTAATTTCTAAATTACACAAAGACGACTCATGCGCGTCCTTAAAGCTTTAATCTGCCGGGAAGTTTCATATAAGCGCACACTCGGCTGCAGAGTGAAAATCACATTCTGGAAAACATCCCTCAGGCTGTGGCAAAGCGATCTCTCCGCGATATCCTTTCTTCCAGGAGTGCTAGTTCTGCAAGGTTCGCAGGAGAGCTTGTGTGAAGTTTGGAAAGTAGGAGACGAGGTACTGGCAGAAGTAAAGCTGTGAGGACGGTCAGTGAGTGTTGCTTGCGTAACCCACGTGAGTCGACACGGTAGTTCAGCGTGTTCAGTCAGCAGGTTAGCTCCCCTCTGTAATAAAAAAACCGAGTGAATGGATGAACGAAGAACCTGAACGGCTGTTATCGGACGTCCGCCCCCCACTCCCCCCCCCCTCAAGAAATTCAATCAACAATGTAGAACAAAATAAGACAAAAAAAAAAAAACAGATGGCAGAGCATTTGCCCGCGAAAGGCAAAGGTCCCGAGTTCGAGTCTCGTTCCGGCACAAAGTTTTAATCTTCAGGAAGTTTCATAGTTACATTGTGTTTCAGATGCCCCAGATTTGAGAAATCTGTCAGATGGAGAGTTCTCTTTGTGTATAAAGAGTAACTTGGAGGCTTTATTGGTGGTAAGGGCACAGTGATGTCATATGTTTTAAACAAATCAGCTATACGATATAAAAGGTCACCTAGAAATGTGATTGTAATGTATTTCTTAGCAGTGAGGCCAGATACTCTCTCTTCCCTCCCCAAAGACCATGCTTGATTACTGAGCATGAATCCCCAGACACCAGCTTTATGTTCTCAAATTAAGTTTCGTAAAAGACTAGCCTGTTCGTCCAATTGTTTACGGAATTTTTTGTATCGCGCCTCTATAGGCGGCGCGTAGGTCTGCTCCTGTGAACTGCTTCTGTAATATAGGCCGAGAGTGAAGGAAGAGAGCAGGGGCAGGAGAGGTGAAGCACTTTGATACTGCATGTAACTAACACTTTTTTACTAGAGGCAAAAAACACAAGTAAATAACAAGGGCTTACATAACTTTGGCTAGGATGAGCACGTGGGTGTGAAGCCGTGTGAAGCCAAGTCTCAATAGCAAGCTAGCCCACGCGGTACTCGAAGCAATGTTTCCAGGCCGTCTGCTCTTAATGAAATGGGCGGAAATCAAGACGGCACGCCCTGAGCTCCACAGCGTCGGACAGAGGGCGCTGTGGTCGGCGTAGTTAGTCTTCTCTCGTAGCGTGTACCTACACTCCTGGAAATGGAAAACAGAACACATTCACACCGGTGTGTCAGACCCACCATACTTGCTCCGGACACTGCGAGAGGGCTGTACAAGCAATGATCACACGCACGGCACAGCGGACACACCAGGAACCGCGGTGTTGGCCGTCGAATGGCGCTAGCTGCGCAGCATTTGTGCACCGCCGCCGTCAGTGTCAGCCAGTTTGCCGTGGCATACGGAGCTCCATCGCAGTCTTTAACACTGGTAGCATGCCGCGACAGCGTGGACGTGAACCGTATGTGCAGTTGACGGACTTTGAGCGAGGGCGTATAGTGGGCATGCGGGAGGCCGGGTGGACGTACCGCCGAATTGCTCAACACGTGGGGCGTGAGGTCTCCACAGTACATCGATGTTGTCGCCAGTGGTCGGCGGAAGGTGCACGTGCCCGTCGACCTGGGACCGGACCGCAGCGACGCACGGATGCACGGCAAGACCGTAGGATCCTACGCAGTGCCGTAGGGGACCGCACCGCCACTTCCCAGCAAATTAGGGGCACTTTGCTCCTGGGGTATCGGCGAGGACCATTCGCAACCGTCTCCATGAAGCTGGGCTACGGTCCCGCACACCGTTGGGCCGTCTTCCGCTCACGCCCCAACATCGTGCAGCCCGCCTCCAGTGGTGTCGCGACAGGCGTGAATGGAGGGACGAATGGAGACGTGTCGTCTTCAGCGATGAGAGTCGCTTCTGCCTTGGTGCCAATGATGGTCGTATGCGTGTTTGGCGCCGTGCAGGTGAGCGCCACAATCAGGACTGCATACGACCGAGGCACACAGGCCCAACACCCGGCATCATGGTGTGGGGAGCGATCTCCTACACTGGCCGTACACCACTGGTGATCGTCGAGGGGACACTGAATAGTGCACGGTACATCCAAACCGTCATCGAACCCATCGTTCTACCATTCCTAGACCGGCAAGGGAACTTGCTGTTCCAACAGGACAATGCACGTCCGCATGTATCCCGTGCCACCCAACGTGCTCTAGAAGGTGTAAGTCAACTACCCTGGCCAGCAAGATCTCCGGATCTGTCCCCCATTGAGCATGTTTGGGACTGGATGAAGCGTCGTCTCACGCGGTCTGCACGTCCAGCACGAACGCTGGTCCAACTGAGGCGCCAGGTGGAAATGGCATGGCAAGCCGTTCCACAGGACTACATCCAGCATCTCTACGATCGTCTCCATGGGAGAATAGCAGCCTGCATTGCTGCGAAAGGTGGATATACACTGTACTAGTGCCGACATTGTGCATGCTCTGTTGCCTGTGTCTATGTGCCTGTGGTTCTGTCAGTGTGATCATGTGATGTATCTGACCCCAGGAATGTGTCAATAAAGTTTCCCCTTCCTGGGACAATGAATTCACGGTGTTCTTATTTCAATTTCCAGGAGTGTATGTTGTGGCATCGTAACCTGGAATGACAGCTGAGCAAACAATATGTTTGCCCTCTCTGGCGCTACTTGCACACGGCCACTGCGATCCAGCATCACAGTAGCAGGACCCTGGCCAAAGCAAGAAAGCCTCTTATATACAGGACAAAGATGGCGTAATTCCAATCCCCACCCCCACCCCCACCCCTCCTTTCCTCCGTCCTTTCCCTGGGCTCCCTCTTCCCCCCCCCCCTTCGATCCTGTTTTCTCCCCACCAAACCTCTCCCTACCTCCCTTCCCCCCCCCCCCCGAGTCCTTTTGTATTCCCCTCCTCTGCCTTTCCCACTCCCTGTCGCGTCTGCCCAGCATCCCCCCACCCCTCTTCTGGGTCCTCATCCTCCATCGGCTCCTTTCGCGCCTCCCCCCCCCCCCTTCGCTTTTCCTCTCCTTCTCACCCTTTTTTATTTTCCCATTATCTGTACAGTTTCCCCCCCCCCCCTCCCACCTGCTCTCGGCTGTGGTATATCACATTTGCCAACTTTTTAGTGCAGTGTTTCAGTGACTGTTCAGTGTTGTCCGTCTTTCTCGTGTTGCGAACAGAAACCATGCTGTCGCTAGGTGTGAATTTTATATCTTTTGCAAACAGAAACCGGACTGTCGCCGTGTTTTTTAATTGTCTATTGTTTTACCTATCTGCTTTGTAAGTATTTTATCATCCCTCTGTTCTTTGTTTTAAGTCCCACGATTTTTTTTTCGCCATGTTACTCTTTAAGTCTCCGCTTTTATCGCCAGTTTTTATTATTTATTCTCTTCATCTTTTTAACAAAGTCTATAGGCTGAAGAGCGGCATACTAAGCTGCTGCCAACCCGCCCCCTTCGGGGGGAATTGAAATTCAATAAAGAAAAAAAAAAGAAAAAAGCGTAATTCCAATTTAGTCTGAGCTGCTCCACTGAAATGCTTATCATTTGCGTATACTATCATTGATGTCAATTTCACGTTTGTTGCTTGCTATCTGCATTATGTTGCAACAGTAATGACCAGTATAATGTGTGTGTTTGTGTGTTTGCTTGAAGTGTCTACCAGTTCTGTAAGAAGCCAGATGCGACTAGAGAACCTCACGCGTCAGAGTTTGTGTGAACAACAATTTGCAATGGCAGTACCTTTTGTAAGGAAGAACTGCTGAGTAGGTCGTTGCCCCGCGCGCTGAGTTTTTCTTACCGTAAACATCTGGCGGGGCACGAGGACTCCCCGGCAGACGTTCCTAATGTCGCCGGCTGCCGCGCAGACATTTCCAGCGCCACTCGTTAGCCGCGGCGCCTGCAGACAAAGGCGGCTGGCAGAGGGCGCCTTCCGCGTCGGGCGGCGGACCGCTGCCGCTGCCGCTGCCGCTGCCGCTGCCGCTGCCGCTGCTGGCTGCGCTCGCCGCTGCTCGCTGCTCTTGCTTGTTAGCGGCTCCACCTGTCGTTAGCCCCCACACGGCGGCTGCCGGCAGCCTTTCACTTTGTCGCTGCATCGTGTGTCATCCTCAACACAGGCACACGCCCCTGCCTGTTCCCGAGGTCGACAATACAACAGCCCGAGACAATGAGCCACACTGTTTCTACAACTTCGCTACTGCAGCACTGCTAACAAGGGAACCTCCCCATCGCACCTCTCTCAGATTTAGTTGGCTGGCTCTGAGCACTATGCGACTTAACTTCTGAGGTCATCAGTCGCCTAGAACTTAGAACTAATTAAACCTAACCTAAGGACATCACACACATCCATGCCCGAGGCAGGATTCGAACCTGCGACCGGAGCGGTCACGCGGTTCCAGACTGAAGCGCCTAGACCGCACGGCCACACCAGACGGCCAGATTTAGTTATAAGTTGGCACAGTGGATAGGCCTTGAAAAATTGAACACAGATCAATAGAGACTTCCGGAAGGCGTTCAATACAGTTCCGCACTGTCGCCTGATAAACAAAGTAAGAGCCTACGGAATATCAGACCAGCTGTGTGGCTGCATTGAAGAGTTTTTAGCAAACAGAACACAGCATGTTGTTATCAATGGAGAGACGTCTACAGACGTTAAAGTAACCTCTGGCGTGCTACAGGGGAGTGTTAAGGGACCATTGCTTTTCACAATATATATAAATGATGATGCTGTAGTATACAGAGAAAATTGTAGCGAAATGGAGGAAGATTTGCAGCGGATAGGCACTTGGTGCAGGGAGTGGCAACTGTCCCTTAACATAGACAAATGTAATGTATTGCGAATACATAGAAAGAAGGATCCTTTATTGTGTGATTATATGATAGCGGAACAAACACTGGTAGCAGTTACTTCTGTAAAATATCTGGGAGTATGCGTGCGGAACGATTTGAAGTGGAATGATCATATAAATTAATTGTTGGTAAGGCGGGTACCAGGTTGAGATTCATTGGGAGAGTGCTTAGAAAATGTAGTCCATCAACAAAGGAGGTGGCTTACAAAACACTCGTTCGACCTATACTTGAGTAGTGCTCATCAATGTGAGATCCGTACCAGATCGGGTTCACGGAGGAGATAGAGAAGATCCAAAGAAGAGCGGCGCGTTTCGTCACAGGGTTATTTGGTAACAGTGGTAGCGTTACGGAGATGTTTAACAAACTCAAGTGGCAGACTCTGCAAGAGAGGCGCTCTGCATCGCGGTGTAGCTTGCTCGCCAGGTTTCGAGAGGGTGCGTTTCTGGATGAGGTATCGAATATATTGCTTCCCCCTACTTATACCTCCCGAGGAGATCACGAATGTAAAATTAGAGAGATTCGAGCGCGCACGGAGGCCTTCAGACAGTCGTTCTTCCCGCGAACCATACGAGATTGGAACAGGAAAGGGGGGTAATGACAGTGGCACGTAAAGTGCCCTCCGCCACACACCGTTGGGTGGAGTATAAATGTAGATGTAGATGTAAATGTAGAGAAAACAAGAAGAAGTTGTGTGGAACTTTGAAAAAAATAAGCAAAATTTACAAACTGGGTAGTCCATGCGCAAGACAGGCAACATCAAGGATAGTGTGAGCTCAGGAGCGCCGTGGTCACGTGGTTAGCGTGAGCAGCTACGGAAAGAGAGGTCCTTGGTTCAACTCTTCCCTTGAGTCAAACGTTTAATTTTTTATTTTCAGACAATTATTATCTGTCCGTCCGTCCGTCCGATGCGAGGTAACTGCGCCGTAGTATAGGGACGCTACACCTAAACAAACATCCAAACACACGACGTCAGTCGACTACAGCGCACGGAAGAGAGAGTATTCCTGCTAACGAGGCTCCCTGGCTGGCAGTTGACTGTTCGCTACTTTGGACGAGAGTGCAATAAATACGTGAGATGTATTCCGTGGGTAGTATGAATCCAGCAAATATAGCTCGCGACTTCAATAACAAGGTCAATGAATATTGAAGAGGCATATCCTTTCGTCTACTAATCGCACGGTTTTGCGGTGCGGTCGCAAAACACAGACACTAAACTTATTACAGTGAACAGAGACTTCAATCAACGAACGGACAGATCATAACTTTGCGAAAGTAAAGAAAGTAAACTTTTCACGCGAGGAAAGACTTGAACCAAGGACCTATCGTTCCGCAGCTGCTCACGCTAACCACGGGACCACGGCGCTCCTGAGCTCACATTGTCCCTGATGTTGCCTATCTTCCGCATGGACTACTCAGTTTGTATATTTTGCTTATTTTTTCATAGTTCCACACAACTTCTTCCTGTTTTCTCGATTGATCTGTGTTCAGTTTTTCAAGGCCTATCCACTGCGCCAACTTATAACTAAATCTGATGGGGCTGCGATAGGGAGGAGGTTCCCTAGTAAGTGGCTAGACTGTGTGATTGACGGGTTCTACGGAAGAAAGTGCTAGACGCTCAGTTCAGTCAGCCTGATCGCACGTCTGTACTTTTTTCGAATGTGTCACTTGCTGAAAACAAGTGGTTCCAAGCGTACCGCTAGACAGCATTGTCTGCTACATAAGTGACTTTGTCTTATTGTATTTATGTTCTTGTCCTTAAATTTAATCAGACATCGAAAGAACAATAACTCAAAACACGCTCTTGTGTTAGCACTCTTTTCCACCGTCAGTTGTCTGCTTTCTATTGGGTAGGTGCATACGTTCATGGTGTTTCTTTTTATATAAGTTTGCCGGCCGGTGTGGCCGAGCGGTTCTAGGCGCTACAGTCTGCACCGCGCGACCGCTACGGTCGCAGGTTCAAATCCTGCCTCGGGCATGGATGTGTGTGATGTCCTTAGGTTAGTTAGGTTTAAGTAGTTCTGCGTTCTAGGGGACTGATGACCTCAGAAGTTAAGTCCCATAGTGCTCAGAGCCATTTGAACCATTGATAAGTTTAATAAACATAACAGATACACATAACAGTGCGCTTTTATATCTTGTGTACGTGATACTGCTGCCGTCTCTACATGTGCATATCGCTATCCCATGACTTTTTGTCACCCCAGTCTATTTTCATTTGTAGAAAAAAACCTTTGTACACTAGTGGCCATTAAAATTGCTACACCACGAAGATGACGTGCTACAGACGCGAAATTTAACCGACAGGAAGAAAATGCTGTGATGTGCAAATGATTAGCTTTTCAGAGCATTCACGCAAGGCTGGCGCCGGTGGCGACACCTACAGTGTGCTGACATGAGGAAAGTTTCCAACCGATTTCTCATACACAAACAGCAGCTGACCGGCGTTGCCTGCTGAAACGTTGTTCTGATGCCTCGTCTAAGGAGGAGAAATGCGTACCATCACGTTTCCGACTTTGATAAAGGTCGGATTGTAGCCTATCGCGATTGCGGTTTATCGTGTCGTGACATTGATGCTCCCATTGGTCGAGATCCAATGACTGTTAGCAGAATATGGAATCGGTGGGTTCAGGAGGGTAATACGGAACGGCGTGCTGGATCCCAACGGCCTCGTAACCCTAGCAGTCGAGATGACAGGTATCTTATCCGCATGGCCGTAACGGATCGTGCAGCCACGTCTCGATCCCTGAGTCGACAGATGGCGCCGTTTGCAAGACAACAACCATCTGCACGAACAGTTCGACGACGTTTGCAACAGTATGGACTATCAGCTCTGAGACCAAGGCTGCGGTTACCCTTTACGCTGCATCACAGACTGGAGCGTCTGCGATGGTGTACCCAACGAAGAACCTGGGTGCACCAATGACAAAACGTCATTTTCTCGGATGAATCCAGGTTCTGTTTACAGCATCATGATGGTCGCATCCGTGTTTGGCGACATCGCGGTGAACGCACATTGGAAACGTGTATTAGTCATCGCCATACTGGCGTATCACCCGGCGTGATGGTATGGGGTGCCATTGGTTACACGTCTCGGTCACCTCTTGTTCACATTGACGGCACTTTGAACAGTGGACGTTACATTTCAAATGTGTTACGACCCGTGGCTCTACCCTTCATTCGATCCCTGTGAAACCTACATTTCAGTAGGATAATGCACGACCCCATGTTGCAAGTCCTGTACAGGCCTTTCTGGATACAGAAAAAGTTCGACTGCTGCCCTGGGCAGCACATTCTCGAGATCTCTCACCAATTGAAAACGTCTGGTCAATGGTGGCCGAGCAACTGGCTCGTCACAATACGTGAGTCACTACTCTTGATAAACTGTGCTATCGTTTTGAAGCTTTATGGGCAGCTGTACCTGTACACGCTATCCAAATTCTGTTTGAGTCAATGGCCAGGCGTATGAAGGCCGTTATTACGGCCAGTGGTGGTTGTTCTGGGTACTGATTTCTCAGGATCTATGCACACAAATTGCGTGAAAATGTAATGACATGTCAGTTCTAGTATAATATATTTGTCGAATGAATACCCGTTTATCATCTTTTTTTTGGTGTAGCAATTTTAATGGCCAGTAGTGTAGTTTCGTCGTATTGTATGTTTCTTTCAATTACCTTCCGTAGTATACTATAGCAGTTCTTCTTATGCACGACCGAAGTTTCAACAACCTATGTTACTTGTCAGTGAGAAATCATGCGAAATTTACTTTCGTTCTTATGTTTTGCACACCAGTGCGTTATACGCACCTCTGGACATAAAGCTAGAGCCAGCTCCGTCTTCAGTTACAACTCTAGCCTAGCAGTTTACCTCCGGCCCACTTTTTTTAGACTTTTTACAGACGCTTAAAATTCTCGTTATTAATACTGCCATTACGTAATTGATAGCAGTAAGGAGCGGTTGATAGCATTGGTGTGCTGCGACCGGTGAGAGGTTTACGGTGAGAAGACCCTTTCTCGCTGTATTGCCTGCTACTTTACAGCTACTGACGTGGAGGCGCCTGTGTTGCAGGTGGTGGTTCCCAAGCGGACGGCGTTGCTGCTGGACCGGCTGATGGTCGACCTGAAGCACCTCATGGACAAGGACCGCGGCGAGGCGCAGAACCCCATCGACAGCGGATCATCCATTGGCCGGGTAAGTGATGCGGGAAGGTTACTCACGTGAAAGTACCTGAATACAAACTGCTGAGTAAGAACTCGGTCTCCACGCCCGGGTTCCCGGGTTCGATTCCCGGCGGGGTCAGGGATTTTCTCTGCCTCGTGATGGCTGGGTGTTGTGTGCTGTCCTTAGGTTAGTTAGGTTTAAGTAGTTCTAAGTTCTAGGGGACTGATGACCATAGCTGTTAAGTCCCATAGTGCTCAGAGCCATTTTTAAGAACTCGGTCTCTGTCCCAGCACCGTGAAAAACATCACGAGTAAGCAGTCAAGGGCTCATCCGTTGGCCGGGTAAAGGTGAATGGGGGTTCACTGACGCTGCTGATGTTAGAGGAATAGTTACATAAAACGACTGTACAGGATGGCGGGTATGGGCAGGCGGTGGCCGTTATGGAATAATAGTGTAAATTTTAGAGAAAGGCCATTTATTGGCTAAAGCATGTTGAAAAGAGGCTACAAAGGCCTAGGGAGGTGAGGGTGAGCCAGAGCTTACAATTTCGCGAACATTGTTCGCGAAGCTACCGAAAGTGGTTGTCTGCCAAAACTAAGTCGACAGTACCGCAGCAGCGGCAGAAGCGGGAGATGTTCAATGCTACAGGGCGCGCATCCGACTCGCGGGTGAGCAAGAATACAAGAGAGGGGGCCCGGCGACGGGCGGCCGGGTATATTCGACGCACCACGCGGCTTCCTCCACCCTGATTGGTCAGGACCGAGCAAACCGTGCGGGCGGCATGGAACTTTCCAGAGCGTTGCCTGCTAAGCGACGCCTGGGGCGGCGTTACCTCGTAAGCACATGAGAGAGGCGCGTGATCAAGGTGCCCTTCGTCGGTGCTGACTTCCTGTTACTAGGCCGTGGGACGAAAGAATTTACAGGCAGCTAACACTGCCGGCCGTGGCTTGGCCGTAATGGAAAAATGAAGTTACCGGTTTGAGGCTCATATAATAAAATAAAATCCCTTATTGTCTGGCTCATCCTTTACACGACTAGAATACAAACTATGAAGTAAAACGTTTACTGAATGACATTTTCACTCTGCAGCGGAGTGTGCGCTGATATAAAACTTCCTGGCAGATTAAAAGTGTGTGCCGGACCGAGACTCTTAACTAGGGACATTTGCCCTTCGCGGGCAAGTGCTCTACCAAGTTGCCCACGAAAGGCAAAGGTCCCGAGTTCGAGTCTCGGTCCGGCACACAGTTCTAATCTGCCAGGAAGTTTCGAAACGCTTACTGTAAAAAAGGTTTCCACAGGTTGCAGTTTACTGACACTGATTCTTCAAACAACATACATGATATCTCATAACGCCGGCCGCGGTGGTCTCGCGGTTCTAGGCGCGCAGTCCGGAACCGTGCGACTGCTACAGTCACGGGTTCGAATCCTGCCTCGGGCATGGATGTGTGTGATGTCCTTAGGTTGGTTAGGTTTAAGTAGTTCTAAGTTCTAGGGGACTTATGACCACAGCAGTTGAGTCCCATAGTGCTCAGAGCCATTTGAACCATTTTGATCTCAGAACACATATGGCATTATGAAATGTATCTGGGAAAGCAATCACACCTATGAAGCACATCCATGCGTGGAATAGCCTATCCTGCCATTAACAGTTTACTTCATCGGGAAATCACGTAATGTGAAGCAGAGAATTTTTTCTGTTTTGCTCTACAACACATATGAAACCTATACTGTTCAAAGAGTGCACCACCCAATGAATAACTCAGTTTAGGTTGGTATGCTCCTCCAAGATGTAAGGAACAAAAAGCTTTTCGGACAGCTGTACGTGATTTTTCTCAGAGGTGAACTGGTGTGGGAGGATACCAACGGATTCAAGCATGAAAGCTTGGATAGATATACACTCCTGGAAATTGAAATAAGAACACCGTGAATTCATTGTCCCAGGAAGGGGAAACATTATTGACACATTCCTGGGGTCAGATACATCACATGATCATACTGACAGAACCACAGGCACATAGACACAGGCAACACAGCATGCACAATGTCGGCACTAGTACAGTGTATATCCACCTTTCGCAGCAATGCAGGCTGCTATTCTCCCATGGAGACGATCGTAGAGATGCTGGATATAGTCCTGTGGAACGGCTTGCCACGCCATTTCCACCTGGCGCCTCAGTTGGACCAGCGTTCGTGCTGGACGTGCAGACCGCGTGAGACGACGCTTCATCCAGTCCCAAACATGCTCAATGGGGGACAGATCCGGAGATCTTGCTGGCCAGGGTAGTTGACTTACACCTTCTAGAGCACGTTGGGTGGCACGGGATACATGCGGACGTGCATTGTCCTGTTGGAACAGCAAGTTCCCTTGCCGGTCTAGGAATGGTAGAACGATGGCTTCGATGACGGTTTGGAAGTACCGTGCACTATTCAGTGTCCCCTCGACGATCACCAGTGGTGTACGGCCAGTGTAGGAGATCGCTCCCCACACCATGATGCCGGGTGTTGGCCCTGTGTGCCTCGGTCGTATGCAGTCCTGATTGTGGCGCTCACCTGCACGGCGCCAAACACGCATACGACCATCATTGGCACCAAGGCAGAAGCGACTCTCATCGCTGAAGACGACACGTCTCCATTCGTCCCTCCATTCACGCCTGTCGCGACACCACTGGAGGCGGGTTGCACGATGTTGGGGCGTGAGCGGAAGACGGCCTAACGGTGTGCGGGACCGTAGCCCAGCTTCATGGAGACGGTTGCGAATGGTCCTCGCCGATACCCCAGGAGCAACAGTGTCCCTAATTTGCTGGGAAGTGGCGGTGCGGTCCCCTACGGCACTGCGTAGGATCCTACGGTCTTGGCGTGCATCCGTGCGTCACTGCGGTCCGGTCCCAGGTCGACGGGCACGTGCACCTTCCGCCGACCACTGGCGACAACATCGATGTACTGTGGAGACCTCACGCCCCACGTGTTGAGCAATTCGGCGGTACGTCCACCCGGCCTCCCGCATGCCCACTATACGCCCTCGCTCAAAGTCCGTCAACTGCACATACGGTTCACGTCCACGCTGTCGCGGCATGCTACCAGTGTTAAAGACTGCGATGGAGCTCCGTATGCCACGGCAAACTGGCTGACACTGACGGCGGCGGTGCACAAATGCTGCGCAGCTAGCGCCATTCGACGGCCAACACCGCGGTTCCTGGTGTGTCCGCTGTGCCGTGCGTGTGATCATTGCTTGTACAGCCCTCTCGCAGTGTCCGGAGCAAGTATGGTGGGTCTGACACACCGGTGTCAATGTGTTCTTTTTTCCATTTCCAGGAGTGTAGTTGCGATTGGTTTTTCAAATAAACCTGATCATGAAATGTACATTCTCAAGCAGATCGTGTACGTGGTATGAGTAATCAATGTCAGTAATAGGCAGCCTGAGGGTATCTGTAATGTTTCGCATATGTGGGTGCATACCTCCCCATCGCGATAGACGATGGAGAGAACAGAGTGGTGCATAAGAACATCGCTGCCATCCCTGAAAGATGGAAAATACTCTAACAGGTAATGTGGTTGACATTACGTATCCCCATATCCTCTCTGTCCAGCGTTTCGTGAACGATGATGAAATCAAATCATCGGTGCAGAAATGTTTGTCACTGATTACTACATTTCTCTATGATACCATTAATTGGAAGCAGGTTTAGTAAGTCAAGTGTTTAAAGAGAGGTGTAAACAATATAGAAATTTTTTTAAAGAAATTAGTTTTAGAATATATTATCTTGTTCTTACTAGAAGGAATGCTGAAAACATTGTCACCGAGGTAATGGGAGCAAACGCAAGCCAACGAGCATACGCCGACACTTTGCCCATGTTCAGTCATTCCCTCATATACACTCCTGGAAATTGAAATAAGAACACCGTGAATTCATTGTCCCAGGAAGGGGAAACTTTATTGACACATTCCTGGGGTCAGATACATCACATGATCACACTGACAGAACCACAGGCACATAGACACAGGCAACAGAGCATGCACAATGTCGGCACTAGTACAGTGTATATCCACCTTTCGCAGCAATGCAGGCTGCTATTCTCCCATGGAGACGATCGTAGAGATGCTGGATGTAGTCCTGTGGAACGGCTTGCCATGCCATTTCCACCGGACGCCTCAGTTGGACCAGCGTTCGTGCTGGACGTGCAGACCGCGTGAGACGACACTTCATCCAGTCCCAAACATGCTCAATGGGGGACAGATCCGGAGATCTTGCTGGCCAGGGTAGTTGACTTACACCTTCTAGAGCACGTTGGGTGGCACGGGATACATGCGGACGTGCATTGTCCTGTTGGAACAGCAAGTTCCCTTGCCGGTCTAGGAATGGTAGAACGATGGGTTCGATGACGGTTTGGATGTACCGTGCACTATTCAGTGTCCCCTCGACGATCACCAGTGGTGTACGGCCAGTGTTGGAGATCGCTCCGCACACCAAGAGGCCGGGTGTTGGCCCTGTGTGCCTCGGTCGTATGCAGTCCTGATTGTGGCGCTCACCTGCACGGCGCCAAACACGCATACGACCATCATTGGCACCAAGGCAGAAGCGACTCTCATCGCTGAAGACGACACGTCTCCATTCGTCCCTCCATTCACGCCTGTCGCGACACCACTGGAGGCGGGCTGCACGATGTTGGGGCGTGAGCGGAAGACGGCCTAACAGTGTGCGGGACCGTAGCCCAGCTTCATGGAGACGGTTGCGAATGGTCCTCGCCGATACCCCAGGAGCAACAGTGTCCCTAATTTGCTGGGAAGTGGCGGTGCGGTCCCCTACGGCACTGCGTAGGATCCTACGGTCTTGGCGTGCATCCGTGCGTCGCTGCGGTCCGGTCCCAGGTCGACGGGCACGTGCACCTTCCGCCGACCACTGGCGACAACATCGATGTACTGTGGAGACCTCACGCCCCACGTGTTGAGCAATTCGGCGGTACGTCCACCCGGCCTCCCGCATGCCCACTATACGCCCTCGCTCAAAGTCCGTCAACTGCACATACGGTTCACGTCCACGCTGTCGCGGCATGCTACCAGTGTTAAAGACTGCGATGGAGCTCCGTATGCCACGGCAAACTGGCTGACACTGACGGCGGCGGTGCACAAATGCTGCGCAGCTAGCGCCATTCGACGGCCAACACCGCGGTTCCTGGTGTGTCCGCTGTGCCGTGCGTGTGATCATTGCTTGTACAGCCCTCTCGCAGTGTCCGGAGCAAGTATGGTGGGTCTGACACACCGGTGTCAATGTGTTCTTTTTTCCATTTCCAGGAGTGTATGTGAAGAAGCGTTTACACTTGAAGGGGACGGAAGAAACACGGGATGAAAAGCATAGCCTGTGAACGCAGCGTTATTGCACAAGGCGCTGACAATCGCTCCACAGGGTACAACCTATATGTAGAGTCATGATACAAGCCTTCGATATTCAGAGAGGATTATTAACACTGGTGTCCGAAATTAAAGCAACAAACTGCTATTTCCCAGTCCTGTGTCTAATGCACAACAAATTGTCAACAAATATTTTTACAGTCGTGTTCTGCGCGGGAGATGTCATCCATATCAACAGACAACGCCAGCAATGACGTCAGGGGCACCTTTCAAGCGAGGCAGTGTTTTGCAGGGTAGTCCCACATCCACAATCACTGTGTACAAAGTCATAGAGGGTGCAGTACGGCACGGAGAAGACGCCTACAGACTCTCTGCAGTGGGGAGCCATAGGAAGAATGGAAGCAGGGTAATTTGCAATCTGATGTGACCAGATGGCGTAATGTGAATCTTTCTGTTGTTTCTCGGATGAGGCGACAGTTTACAGAGACCGAAACTGTATCCCGAAGACCAAGGCAGCGCCGACCATGTTTGACTTCAGAAAGAGAAGACCGTTATTTCACTGTAAGGAGACGACGATAGTGCCTTTGTGCTGCACTGCAACTGTTATCTGACGGAGCATCCCCTGGGCGTGTTGTATTTCTGGCAAACCAAGTACAAGAGGCTGCAGCAGAGTGGCCTTTATTGTTGGGGACCTGCAGTCTGTTTACCTTTGCCGTGTCTTCACAGAAGGAAACGTCTAGAGTGGAGACGCCAACATGCTGCCTGGATGGTCGACGGTGGGCCAATGTTCTTTTCACATGCGAGCCCCGTTTTGGTCTGGAGAGTGATTCTCCACAGATTCGCATCTAAAGGCCACGTGGAACACGATTTCGGGACACAAAGATTTCGGAAAGAGACCGATGGCGAGGCGGATCCTTAATTGTATGGGCAGGGATTATGCTGACTAGTCGAACACCTCTTCATGAAGCTGTACGGGTGCATCAGCAAGATTTAACTGTTCCAGGTATTGCGAGGAGATTTTGCAATCTCATGTGCAGTCGTTGTGAGATGCTCGTATTGGTCTATGAAGCACATCGATGCGTGGTATAGCCGTTTTCATAGATGATAATGCTCGACCTCATATACCATGGGTGGTTGATGTTTTTTTGGAAATGGAAAATATTGTACACAACGCATACCCTGCTCGCTCTCCTGATTTGAATCCCGTGGAGCATGTCTGGGCTGCTGTGGGGAGATGGGTTGCACCACGTCTGCATCCACCAACTATTCTCCAAGACTTGTGAACAGCTCTGCAGGAAGAGTGGGAGTTATTGCCTCAACGTGAGATTGATGACATTCAGAGCATGTCTCGTCGTTGTTAAGCCTGTATTGGTACCAGAGGTGATCACACCCCTTACTGAGAACATTAACTGGTAGTCAGAATGTGTGTGCAAATCCGTTAAGTTGGAAGAAAACGAAACACATTTTTGTCTACCGTTATGCATGTTGCAGTTGATGGCGTTCTATATTCCTTACATTGTTTCTACTTTACTATCACCTGTCTAACATGTGTGAGACTGGTTCTGAAATACACTCCTGGAAATTGAAATAAGAACACCGTGAATTCATTGTCCCAGGAAGGGGAAACTTTATTGACACATTCCTGGGGTCAGATACATCACATGATCACACTGACAGAATCACAGGCACATAGACACAGGCAACAGAGCATGCACAATGTCGGCACTAGTACAGTGTATATCCACCTTTCGCAGCAATGCAGGCTGCTATTCTCCCATGGAGACGATCGTAGAGATGCTGGATGTAGTCCTGTGGAACGGCTTGCCATGCCATTTCCACCTGGCGCCTCAGTTGGACCAGCGTTCGTGCTGGACGTGCAGACCGCGTGAGACGACGCTTCATCCAGTCCCAAACATGCTCAATGGGGGACAGATCCGGAGATCTTGCTGGCCAGGGTAGTTGACGTACACCTTCTAGAGCACGTTGGGTGGCACGGGATACATGCGGACGTGCATTGTCCTGTTGGAACAGCAAGTTCCCTTGCCGGTCTAGGAATGGTAGAACGATGGGTTCGATGACGGTTTGGATGTACCGTGCACTATTCAGTGTCCCCTCGACGATCACCAGTGGTGTACGGCCAGTGTAGGAGATCGCTCCCCACACCATGATGCCGGGTGTTGGCCCTGTGTGCCTCGGTCGTATGAAGTCCTGATTGTGGCGCTCACCTGCACGGCGCCAAACACGCATACGACCATCATTGGCACCAAGGCAGAAGCAACTGTCATCGCTGAAGACGACACGTCTCCATTCGTCCCTCCATTCACGCCTGTCGCGACACCACTGGAGGCGGGCTGCACGATGTTGGGGCGTGAGCGGAAGACGGCCTAACGGTGTGCGGGACCGTAGCCCAGCTTCATGGAGACGGTTGCGAATGGTCCTCGCCGATACCCCAGGAGCAACAGTGTCCCTAATTTGCTGGGAAGTGGCGGTGCGGTCCCCTACGGCACTGCGTAGGATCCTACGGTCTTGGCGTGCATCCGTGCGTCGCTGCGGTCCGGTCCCAGGTCGACGGGCACGTGCACCTTCCGCCGACCACTGGCGACAACATCGATGTACTGTGGAGACCTCACGCCCCACGTGTTGAGCAATTCGGCGGTACGTCCACCCGGCCTCCCGCATGCCCACTGTACGCCCTCGCTCAAAGTCCGTCAGCTGCACATACGGTTCACGTCCACGCTGTCGCGGCATGCTACCAGTGTTAAAGACTGCGATGGAGCTCCGTATGCCACGGCAAACTGGCTGACACTGACGGCGGCGGTGCACAAATGCTGCGCAGCTAGCGCCATTCGACGGCCAACACCGCGGTTCCTGGTGTGTCCGCTGTGCCGTGCGTGTGATCATTGCTTGTACAGCCCTCTCGCAGTGTCCGGAGCAAGTATGGTGGGTCTGACACACCGGTGTCAATGTGTTCTTTTTTCCATTTCCAGGAGTGTATATTACTACCACAGTTGCGCAAGGACGCTCCTACAGTCTGCAAGGTAGGTAGAAGACACCAACTCACCACGCAGGGCTCAGAAGAGGGCAACAGTACGGACAGTAATGTAATAGGCTAATGATCTCAATGTCGGTTCCACTACACTCCATGTAAAGGAAGCGTTATCGCTAACAGAAGTTAGTGTATGCGTTCAGGCATAAGTAGCCGGCCTGGGTGGCCGAGCGGTTCTAGGTGCTACAGTCCGGAACCGTGCGACCGCTACGGTCGCAGGTTCGAATCTTGCCTCGGGCATGGATGTGTGTGATGTCTTTAGGTTAGTTAGGTTTAAGTAGTTCTAAGTTCTAGGGGACTGATGACCTCAGCAGTTAAGTCCCATAGTGCTCAGAGCCATTTGAACCAGGCATAAGTATAGGTTAACAAAAAAATAAAAATCTTAGATTTTCGTTATCAAGGTTTATCTTTACTCAGTAATTGTAATTATCATACATACAAGATAGTAAAGTATTGATACTAGGTTTTCACAACTATCAACCGAAATTCCTAACTATTCTAAGGTTCTTTAAGAAGAACCTTAAGATGATCGATGTCCATATTTGAGGGTAAATAAAATACAAACAAATTAAATGGAATTGGGGCCAGAGATATGAATTAAACTAAAAATGCACAATGAAAATACCCAAATTTGAATGGGGTCTGTAGGTTAGGTTAGGTTAGGTTATAGGGTACGTACACATGACTGCAAACCTGACTGCACATTTAAAACAGTTCAATAACTTAAGAGTATAAAGCATTCTGCTTTGGCTGTTCAACCCTTCTCATTAGATCGGATATCTCGTGTTTCTGCTTCAATTAAGCCTGACAGTCATGAATATGTCTAACTACAGGTTATGGTTGAATGCACGATAAAATTAGGAGGGACGGAGTCTACCGCAGTTCTGAGCATCAATTGAATATGACTTGCTGGCTTAGCATGAGCACGCGTGTTTACCTTTCGTCGGAGGAGGCAGTGGCTGCTGTCGGTGTGAGCTGTGAACCTGAGAATCAATTCTAATCCTCTCTGGACTGTTAAACACCAGTCTGACTCATTTCCTATGTATTTGATGAGGCCTAGACTCCTAGTTATTCCCTAGCTAATTGGCATGGTACACGCTATTTGGCTGGAACGACATGTACGTGGTTGGCCTCAAGTCGCTCGCAAGCGTCAACTGTCAGCGCTCAGTGCAATTCTCTGTGCTAGGAGACTTCGCAGTTTAACTCCTCAAGAGTCAAGACGAGCCTCTGAACAACTGTTCACATAATTACTCTCGCAATTATCTGAGTGTGGCGCGAGTCGCCTTGCTCAAACACTCAACAATTTGCTGCAACAGAAGAACGAATTTTTCTGTCTGCATTTGCCTGTATCAAAGCTACTGGCCACTTGTTTCCTTTCTGGCCAATCACAGCGTTGATACTTGTTATAACTCCACCCACTAGAGTTTCTGTAGCGTATCACAGGCGTCGTTTCTTTCATAGGGCAGAGTTTAACGTCTGCTACGTAATACTGAGACAAACAGCTTTTTTTCATGTGGGTTTTATGACAGGTGGTTACAGTGAGTCACCAATGTTTTGAGCTGGGTTTCTCCAGACGTTTATCTGCCATCTCCAGCCATGTTCCTGCAGAAAATCTTTCTGAAGTGTTGTCGTTAAAGGCAGGGACAAGGGCAGCTTTTGCCAATGGCCTGCGCAAGGCTCTGGTGTCACATTGTGTCCACTGAATGTCCCGTTGTGAAGGTTTTGGCCGAACATGGGACAGGTGTTTCGTCGTAAAATTCTCCTTTCCTGAGAATGCTGTCTCGTAGCTCGGGTCTGGAAAATCACTTGTGTGCAATTACTAGTGTGACTCTTAGTGGTTTAAATTCACGAAAGTCGTCTTGTTATTCGATTTTCATATCAATAAAATTCGTACAATATCATGTAACTATGTCGTGTCATATATTGATTTAATCAGAACTGTTTCAGGAACTCAATGTAAAGTGTGATACTTGTCTGACACCTTACATCTGTTTACACTCTTTTGTGGCAAAATAAACGCAACCGTGCAAAATTTCCGTCTGTTGCTTTAATTTTGGACTTCATTGTAGTCCTGTTAATGCACCGTTTTAGCCAAAGTAAGCAAAATGGCGTAGGAAACGAAAAGTTTGTACATAAGTGTAAAATGTGTGCTATTCTATAGTTCCAGATTTCCTTCGATTTACTGCAAAACATTGCACATTTGTCGGTTGACACTTTTTGCTGGCTTCATATTACAGCTCAGGAAGAAAAAATTATCGACGACCAGTACCTCCCAAAGATAGGTTAGCATTTATACTTTAGTTATTACTCACTAAAAACATTTACGTTAGTGATTGTTTCATATCCCAGCAGCTCCTCTAGTTTCTGATGTATTGTCAAGAAAACATTATTATATACACTGATCAGTCAGAACATTATGACCATCTGATAGCTGGCACATCCATCATTAGCATGAATAACAGCCAAGGGCATATTAATGAAAATTTTGTGTGTGGAGGTGGTTGCCTAGAAGAGAAAGAAGGCCCAGGCGTCCTCCTCCTGAAAGTTCAAGGAAAAAAAACCTTCAAAAACTACTATTTTCAGCTCTTTTGATACTTAAAATGTCAAAAAATTGCAAAATGTATTTTATTTTAAACAAAAAAGGTTTAAATTTCTTGTAATGTGCAGCATTCACAACCTTTTTCTGAGCAACGTCTTTTACATAATTTTTAACACGCAGCAACACGCTCATACGCCTTTTATTAACTCAGAGTTCATAGGCAAATTAAAAGCAAATAAACGGAAATTAGAATATGATACTGTGGTTTGTTGACAGTTATATTTTTGCCACTTTAGTTCATAAATATACGTATAATTATATACGTTTCCTTTAATTGACGTCTATGGTCACAAACTTTTTGTTAATAGATTACCGGTTTCGGTCTATAATGACCATCATCAGATCTGTTTTATAAAAACAAAGTCCTAATGTACTGCAGCCATAGTGGCCTCGTCAAATGTTAAATGCAGTATATTAGGACTTGGCTTTTATAAAACAGATCTGATGATGGTCATTACTGAACGAAACTGGTAACCTGTTAACAAAAAGTTTGTGACCATAGACGTAAATTAAAGGAAACTTGATGTATATATGGGTCACTGTTTTATTCTCGACAATGTCGCAGCTTGTGAATACACTTATATTTTGAAAGTTATAGTTGTAAAACGTGCAGCTGTGGCAGATCGGGAAATCCTGTTAATACTTGGCGCCCATAATTCGAACAGGAGGGGGAGCACAAGTCACTGGTACAGGTAGTACATTCTCTCGGGCGCACAAAGCAAGGTGGCTTGGGAATACTGAATTAAATGACTAAATCCACTGACCAAGACTCTAAATTCGCGTGCCCCACCTCCCCCCCCCCCTTTAATCTGCCCTTGATAACTGTGGCGATGCCTTGTGGCATGGAAGCAATTAGGCGTTGGTAGGTCACTGGAGGGAGCAGAAGAAAGCCACCTCATTCCAGTAAATATCCGTGGATGTGGGCAGTGAGCACTGTCGCCACGTTCAAATGTTCAGTCACAGCCCAGATGTTTTCGATTGTGCTCAGATCTGGCGAGTTGGGGGGCCAGCACATCAGCTGGAAATCGCAGCTGTGTCCCTCAAACCATTCCACACTCCACTACACTCCTGGTCGTGTGACATGGCGCATTATCCTACTGAAAAAATGCCCCTGCCATCAGGAGAAATTATCGTCTCGAAGAAATGTACAGGTCTCGCGGTTCTAGGCGCGCAGTCCGGAACTGTGCGACTGCTGCGGTCGCAGGTTCGAATCCTGCCTCGGGCTTGGATGTGTGTGATGTCCTTAGGTTAGTTAGGTTTACGTAGTTCTAAGTTCTAGGGGACTTATGACCACAGCAGTTGAGTCCCATAGTGCTCAGAGCCATTTGAACCATTTTGAAGAGGTGTAAATCGTCTGGAACCAGTGTACGATACTCCACGACCGTCATGGTGCCTTGCACAAGCTCCACTGGATCATTGGATGCCCAAGTGAAATGTTCCCCAGAGCGTATCTGAGCTGCCGCAGTACACGTGTCAAGGAGCTGTTCCACTGGAAGACAATGGATTCTCACCCTCTCACTGGCATCATGATGTATCGGGATTCATCAGACCTTGTAACACTCTGGCACTGCACCAACGCCCAGTGACGATGGTCCGTACCCATTTCAGTAGTAGTTGCTGACGCTAAGGTGTTAACATGCATCGGTAGTCGGCTGCGTTAGGAGTGTTCTATGCAGTGTGTGTTCAGACACACTTGTCCTCCGCCCATTAATGCAGTCTAACGTTAGCTGCACTACAGTACGCCGCCTGTTCTCTTTTACGAGTCTGCCCAGCGTACGACTTCCGACATCTGCAATAAGGGGTGCCCGCCCAACCCCTCGACGTCTGGACGTCGTTTCACCTTGGCTTCGCCCCGTGTTGAAGACACTCACCACAGAACTGCGAACACCCGACAGTTCGTGCAGTTTCCGAAATGCTCTTGGCAACATCCGGGCCATCGCAATCTCCCTCGGCTAAACTCACTGCGCGCCTTCCCCATTCTACAAACGGGAGCACGCTCATTGACACTTTGACACTATCTGCACCATGCGTGTTTCTTATTTGCCAGGTGCCGCTGCTGTCGCCTGGACGGGTTTCTATCGATAGCAGGTCGGTGGTCATAACGTACTGGCTGGTCACTGCATATGCACGACCTGCCACAAAGACTACCTGCTGTATAATTTGTTAGATGGCACATAGCATGACGCCGGGTAAATCATTTTCGTTTATCGTCCAAACTCTCTGTAACACACAGCCGTGCGTATTTCTGCGGCAGTTGACTATCGGGAGAATACTCCAAGTCCTTCGTGATAAAATGTCGGTAACTACGAGGGGACGTTTGAAAAGTCCGCCCAAAGTCCGCGAGATGGCACCACCGGCGCGTATAGAGGTCATGTTTAGTTGGTAGCATCTTTGGAAAGAACGCACACCGAGTTTCAGCCATATTGGTCTACGTCATTGTGTTTGGCATTCGTGTGAATCAAGGAATTCGAGTAATTGTCAAAAAATTGGTGAAAAAAAATTTCGTGTGGTGATTAAACATTACTTTATGAAAGGCAAAACGCCTCAGGAGACTAAAGAGAAGCTTACTAAACATTACGGTGACTCTGCACCTTCGATTAGAACAGTTTATAAGTCTTTTCAAAATTTTCGGAGTGGCCATAAGGGACGCCTTGTGGAGGATACGACTCTAGAAATCATTAATAAAATCCATGATATGGTGATGGACGACAGGAGAGTTAAGGTGCGTGACATTGCTAGTGCTGTGGGCATCTAGAATGAACAGGTACATAATGTTTTCCATAAACACTTGGATATGAGAAAGTTATCTGCAAGATGGGTTCCGCTATTGCTCACGCTTGACCAAAAACGGAATCGTGTGAAGTGTTGCAAGGATCGTTTGCAGCTGTTCAGGAAGAATCAGCAGGACTTTAAGCGTCGTTTCGGCACTGTGGATGAAACATGGATACATTACTGTACTCCTGGGACCAAACAACAATCTAAACAATGGGTTACCAAGGGAGAGTCTGCACCAAAAAAGGCGAAGACCATTCCTTCGGCCGGAAAGGTTATGGCGACTGTCTTTTGGGATTCTCAAGGGATAATCCTCATCGACTATCTGGAAAAGGGTAAAACTATTACAAGTGAATATTATTCGTCGTTATTGGACCGTTTGAAAACCGAGCTGCAAGGACAACGCCGGCGATTGGGCCGCAAAAAAGTCCTTTTCCACCACGACAATGCACCAGCTCACACCTCAGCAGTTGTGGTCGCAAAATTATTGGAAATAGGATTCCAACTCGTTTTACATCCCCCCTATTCTCCAGACTTGGTTCCCTCGGACTACTACTTGTTCCCCAATACGAAGAAATGGCTGGAGGGACAAAGATTTTATTCAAACGAGGAGGTGATTGCAGCAACTAATAGATATTTTGAGGACTTGGACAATTCCTATTATTCGAAAGGGATCAACAAATTAGAACAGCGTTGGACGAAGTGTATAAGTCTAAAAGGAGACTATGTCGAAAAATAAAAAAGGTTTACCCCAAATACGCAAGTAGTTGTTATTTTTGCACCGACTTTTCAAACGCCCCTCGTACGCTGCACTGGCTCGTGGTATTGAGACCGTGTAAAATTCCCGTGCAACGTTAGTCCCGCGCCTCGCCAGAAACCCGCCAATGTCGCTCGCACTCTGCAGAGGCCGCAGCCCCGACTGCCGGCACCATCGGGCGAGCCGGGGCAGTTGCTGTATTTAATTCACGGCATGACAAAAGAAACTCTCGTCGCGTGGAGACCAATAAAATGTCGTTAATTGGCCTTCCAGAGCCGGGTAATCAGGTTACTAGTTTACGAGGTGCCTGCGCTGTACCCAGGTACTGACACACTGGGAAAGCGCCCTCGCCTCCCGTAAGGCTTTGTTCGCGAGCGTAGGTACCCTAGCGAGGTGCATCTTGCATTTTCGTCATTTCTGCTGACCACGAACTGCTAAGAACGTTACAGCCCAAAGTTGATCTGACTACCCATTATACAATTAAAGAAAATGGCTCAAATGGCTCTGAGCACTATGCGACTTAACTTCTGAGGTCATCAGTCGCCTAGAACTTAGAACTAATCAAACCTAACTAACCTAAGAACATCACACACATCCATGCCCGAGGCAGGATTCGAACGTGCGACCGTAGCGGTCGCTCGGTTCCAGACTGGAGCGCCTAGAACCGCACGGCCACTCCGGCCGGCAAAGAAAATGTATATTCATCTACATCTACATTTACACTCCGCAAGCCACCCAACGGTGTGTGGCGGAGGGCACTTGACGTGCCACTGTCATTACCTCCCTTTCCTGTTCCAGTCGCGTATGGTTCGCGGGAAGAACGACTGTCTGAAAGCCTCCGTGCGCGCTCGAATCTCTCTAATTTTACATTCGTGATCTCCTCGGGAGTTATAAGTAGGGGGAAGCAATATATTCGATACCTCATCCAGAAACGCACCCTCTCGAAACCTGGCGAGCAAGCTACACCGCGATGCAGAGCGCCTCTCTTGCAGAGACTGCCACTTGAGTTTGTTAAACATCTCCGTAACGCTATCACGGTTACCAAATAACCCTGTGACGAAACGCGCCGCTCTTCTTTGGATCTTCTCTATCTCCTCCGTCAACCCGACCTGGTACGGATCCCACACTGATGAGCAATACTCAAGTATAGGTCAAACGAGTGTTTTGTAAGCCACCTCCTTTGTTGATGGACTACATTTTCTAAGGACTCTCCCAATGAATCTCAACCTGGTACCCGCCTTACCAACAATTAATTTTATATGATCATTCCACTTCAAATCGTTCCGCACGCATACTCCCAGATATTTTACAGAAGTAACTGCTACCAGTGTTTGTTCCGCTAGCATATAATCATACAGTAAAGGATCCTTCTTTCTATGTATTCGCAATATATTACATTTGACTATGTTAAGGGTCAGTTGCCACTCCCTGCACCAAGTGCCTATCCGCTGCAGATCTTCCTGCACTTCGCTACAATTTTCTAATGCTGCAACTTCTCTGTATACTACAGCATCATCCGCGAAAAGTCGCATGGAACTTCCGACACTATCTACTAGGTCATTTATATATATTGTGAAAAGCAATGGTCCCATAACACTCCCCTGTGGCACGCCAGAGGTTACTTTAACGTCTGTAGACGTCTCTCCATTGATAACAACATGCTGTGTTCTGTTTGCTAAAAACTCTTCAATCCAGCCACACAGCTGGTCTGACATTCCGTAGGCTCTTACTTTGTTTATCAGGCGACAGTGCGGAATTGTATCGAACGCCTTCCGGAAGTCAAGAAAAATAGCATCTACCTGGGAGCCTGTATCTAATATTTTCTGGGTCTCATGAACAAATAAAGCGAGTTGGGTCTCACACGATCGCTGTTTCCGGAATCCATGTTGATTCCTACATAGTAGATTCTGGGTTTCCAAAAACGACATGATACTCGAGCAAAAAACATGTTCTAAAATTTTACAACAGACCGACGTCAGAGATATAGGTCTATAGTTTTGCGCATCTGCTCGACGACCCTTCTTGAAGACTGGGACTACCTGTGCTCTTTTCCAATCATTTGGAACCTTCCGTTCCTCTAGAGACTTGCGGTACACGGCTGTTAGAAGGGGGGCAAGTTCTTTCGCGTACTCTGTGTAGAATCGAATTGATATTCCGTCAGGTCCAGTGGACTTTCCTCTGTTGAGTGATTCCATTTGCTTTTCTATTCCTTGGACACTTATTTCGATGTCAGCCATTTTTTCGTTTGTGCGAGGATTTAGAGAAGGAACTGCAGTGCGGTCTTCCTCTGTGAAACAGCTTTGGAAAAAGGTGTTTAGTATTTCAGCTCTACGCGTGTCATCCTCTGTTTCAATGCCATCATCATCCCGGAGTGTCTGGATATGCTGTTTCGAGCCACTTACTGATTTAACGTAAGACCAGAACTTCCTAGGATTTTCTGTCAAGTCGGTACATAGAATTTTACTTTCGAATTCACTGAACGCTTCACGCATAGCCCTCCTCACGCTAACTTTGACATCGTTTAGGTTCTGTTTGTCTGAGAGGTTTTGGCTGCATTTAAACGTGCAGTGAAGCTCTCTTTGCTTTCGCAGTAGTTTCTTAACTTTGTTGTTGTACCACGGTGGGTTTTTCCCGTCCCTCACAGTTTTACTCGGCACGTACCTGTCTAAAACGGATTTTACGATATTGAGACTGTGTGTGGTAGTACTTATCGAAGCCGTAGTCCACGTCATATTTTTGTCCCTAACGTTTCGTCTCCTAATGCTTGGGTCATCATAAGAGACTACAAAGACTCAGAGAGCAGCTTCAAATCACATCAAGCTAAGTAAACCAAGTTTATTCACAACCAGGCAACGGTCACATCGTGACGGCATCACACTGCTGCCTAAGAGTGTGTCGTCGGACTGACATGTCATGTGGCTTGTACTGGGAAAAAGTGGGTCCCATTTGCTTTCTTTACCTCTAAAGTCCAGAATCTTTCCTTTAACTTCCCTGTGAAATTTATTTTTATGCTTCTGAATTTCTATGCCGTCTCTGTATCCTAGCGTCGTAAGTAGGATTCACTTGCAGGTAGACGACGAGCTAAACGGAAGGGGCTGCTCACTAAATTCCGAAATCCGATCTTCGTCGAGGATGTAGAGCATATTTTATCACCACCAACTTCCAAATCACGCAGTGATCACCATTTAAAGATAAGGGAAATTAGAGCTCACACTGAGGCGTTCAGACAGTCGTTTCTACTTCGTGCGATCCGCGATTGGAACAGGGGGGGGGGGGGGGGCGGTCGGGGCAAAAAATATGACTTTGGAGCCAGTTGTGCCCTCCGCCACACACCGCTTGGTGGCTATCGGAGTATATATGTAAATATATATAGAATGATTGGATCTTGGCAAAACCACAGAGTCGGAGACACGAATTTGGTGTTTTCCAGGCGCCAGCACATCATCTGCTACTACAGATTTACCCATGCTTCCCAGACGACAACTCCTGAGTTTCTTTAAGGGAATGAACGGCGATTACATTTCAAAGTCCACATTGTTTAAGTTTCAAAATGCTACCTAACTTTTTATAGGCGCTGATGATGTCCCCGGCATTAGAAGAGGGAACGTTAGTCACAGAAATATGCCTTCTACCACGACATAACGCCAGTAAAACAAAATTTTCCATGGGCACAGGTACCACTCCTGAAAGCCGCATTGTTTGATTAGGACTTATCCAAACCAGAAGAACATGTCCAATTAACATAGGCACTGAAACACACACTCTCTGTGACCCGCACACTTGTTCATAGAAGAAGCTGAAACGCAAGACTACAGACTCCAGTCATTGTCATCCCCGAGGATGGGATCTCTGCCACACCCTCTGCGCCAAGTTTAATATTACGGGTTAGAACATAACTCACAGAAGTATTATCTTCTCTGGTTTGCAGTCTTATTTCTTGTTTTCTGTATGGTAAACCAACTTTCCTAGAATTACAGTTTGAGTATTTATAGTGTCTTATTTTTCAGTTTTCCTATCACCCATATTTTTTTTACGATACACCATTAGAAGTGACTTCTTCAGTTCCTGGGTGCTACCTAATGCATGTTAGAGATTTCTCTCTTCGTACTGAACCCTTTACACACTAAGGTTTCAATTTTCTCGTTTTGCTAAATTCTTGGTTTTCTGTCGCTCTTCTCAACACCTTCATCTCAGTTTGCACAATTCAGATTACTTTTATTCAGCAAAGACATCTGCCTCTTTTTTTGATACTATTAGCCCTCTTAAGTTGCCTTGATTTTATTCGTTGAACAGAAGAAAATATTGCGCTATAACAAGGCGTATTAAATTCCGATACAAAACTGGTAAATGCATATAAAATAGACATAGCGCTGGTGAAAACCAGTTCAGATCATCTCCTTTCCTCCGTCTTTCTCCAGTAAAACCCACTGGCCAACGTTTTGGTAGCTCATCACTCTCTTATGCTTCCTTTTTGCATCAACCCATCCTCATAAAATCGTAATTTGCTAAGCAATATTTTATTACCTTCCGTCCCCAGTTGGTCGAGTGCTAACGAACACAACGTTCGCACATTAAGACAAGATTTTTTTTAAAAACGAGTAAGAATAAATAGGTGACAATAGAAATGATTGATGATTAGGAATACCCACTTTACCATCCCAGCGAGAACACTAGAGACGAACCGCAACCTCGGGACTGAACAAGGAAAGGGGAGGAAATTGGCCGACCAGTACGTCACGTCAATCCCACTAATCGATTTAGAATAATCACAGCAAACCTCTGTCCGGATGGCCGAACGCCGATTCCAAACCTGGTCCTCTGGAACAGAGCCCAGTGCGTTAGCTTGTGTAGTAATATAAACGAAAATACAGACTGCCAGAAGTCTCGCATAAGACACACGAGATTCTGCTACGGCGTAATGAAACGACAGAATGTGATTGTACCAAAGAATAAACAAGCTGTCCAATTTATCTTTACCTCCTCATGTAAGTTTTTTGTCCAGAAACAAAATAAAAAATTATCAGGCAAATGTTTAACCACCAGACTGACATTAACAGTTATGACTGCCTTGCTCTTTAAGAAAGTAAGTCATTTTAAATAATAAACTAGGAAATTACTTCAAATCGTGGAGCCAGTTCTGGATAAAAAAATAGGTGAATATCAAGCAGGTTTTAGACAAGGTAGATCCTGTGTTGAACAAATATTTAACCTGAAAACACTAATTCGTTACAGAATCTCAAGAGGCCAGAGATTTGCAATAGTATTTGTAGATTTCAAAAAAGCATACGACTCGGTAGATAGAGAAACATTACTGAAAGTATTGGAAGAATTTGGGGTCGATAAGAAAACAATTCAAATTATCAAACAGACGCTAACAAACAGTAAGGCCAAAGTTAAATTTATGGGTGAAATTTCAAGGAAGTTCGAAATTAAAACAGGTGTTAGACAAGGTGATGGTTTATCCCCAATCCTCTTCAACTGCGTACTGGAAAAGATATTGAGAATATGGAAAGAAGAACTCAAAGGCACCAAGAATGACATCAGAATTGGAACAAAAAAAGAAAAAATAGAAGTGGACTGTTTAGCTTTTGCAGACGATCTGGCAATAATTACAGAAAACGAAGAAATAGCTCAGAATTACTTGGAGAAACTACAAGAAGTTTCGGCCAGAGCTGGACTGCAGATTTCATTTGAAAAAACCGTGTATATGTCTAATCATAGAAATAACAAGAAAAATCTTATTACTAAATACGGCAATATTAAGAGAGTAGAAAAATTTAAGTATTTAGGTGAAATAATTCAAGTGAATGGTTTAGACAAGAGTGCAAACCAGGCGAGAGCAAGGAAAATGGAATTTGCTTTTCAAAAAACCAAAGACATATATAACAAAAAAAACATTTCGATTCAAGCTAAATTAAGACATTATAAAACTGTCATTAGACCAGAATGCCTGTATGCATCGGAGTGCCTAACTCTTAACAAAAAGGGGGAAATAGAAAACATGGAAAGGAAAGAAAGGAAAATTTTGAGAAAAATATTAGGACCGAGAAAGATTGGAGAAGAGTACAAGCTAAAGAGTAATAAGGAAATATACAAAACTATTGAGAAAGTGAGTGATGCAATGCGTAAACGCAGACTAACGTTTTATGGTCACCTGTCGAGGATGGATGGAAACAGACTAACAAGAAAAGTGTTTGAACATAGTAACAGGAACGAAAAAACCAACAATAAATGGATACAGATGGTGAAAAAGGATTTGGCCTATTTTAATGTCACCCGTGAGTCAATCAGGGACAGGAAAAAGTTTAGACAAATAGTGAACGAAATTAAGTGTTTTCCAGAAGAAACGAAACTAAAGAATAATAACAGGAAATGGTCGGAAGAGCGGAGGAGGAACCATTCGAAAATGATGAGGAAATATTGGGAAGAGAGAAAAAAGATCAAAAAGCCGGGCAAGTGAATTGTTGAACGTGGTCCAAAGATGGCCGAAATCGAAAGAAGAAACTAGATTTTTTATGATAATCCACTTACGTTCCTCACGTGCTGTTCAAAAACGTATCACAGTGTACTATTCATACGAACTTGGTGTTACTGAAAATGTAGCACACAATTGGCTTTGACTCTCTTACACTAGCACACAGTGCAAGTATCCTGGGCCCACGAACCATACTGGCCTTGCGACGACTTGTGACGCAACACTAGTCAGCTGGTTCGCCACACGCTCGGCTCTGTACAGGGCCCACTGGAAATCAATATGTCATTGAAAAGTTGTCTTAACTTTGTCGTGTGCTGTCAAGAGCTTGCATACCTTTAAACGTGCAGTCAAGAATTATTCAGCTCGTCTGAAATAGTCACTCGCTCCCCACCGGAGGTGGCTCCCGGCACTCGCATGACCCTGCTGTGTCACGTGCTGTACGTAAGCGCGGCGGCCTGTTTTTCTGGTAGGTCCCGAGGTACCCGGGGCAACGTAACCCACCCACCTGCTGGAGTTGGCAGTAAAATTCTATGTACCGACTTGACAGAAAATCCTAGGAAGTTCTGGTCTTACGTTAAATCAGTAAGTGGCTCGAAACAGCATATCCAGACACTCCGGGATGATGATGGCACAGAAACAGAGGATGACACGCGTAAAGCTGAAATACTAAACACCTTTTTCCAAAGCTGTTTCTCAGAGGAAGACCGCACTGCAGTTCCTTCTCTAAATCCTCGCACAAATGAAAAAATGGCTGACATCGAAATAAGTGTCCAAGCAATAGAAAAGCAACTGGAATCACTCAACAGAGGAAAGTCCACTGGACCTGACGGGATACCAATTCGATTCTACACAGAGTACGCAAAACAACTGGCCCCCCTTCTAACAGCCGTGTACCGCAAGTCTCTAGAAGAACGGAGGGTTCCAAATGATTGGAAAAGAGCACAGGTAGTCCCAGTCTTCAAGAAGGGTCGTCGAGCAGATGCGTAAAACTATAGACCTATATCTCTGACGTCGATCTGTTGTAGAATTTTAGAACATGTTTTTTGCTCGAGTATCATGTCGTTTTTGGAAACCCAGAATCTACTATGTAGGAATCAACATGGATTCCGGAAACAGCGATCGTGTGAGACCCAACTCGCTTTATTTGTTCATGAGACCCAGAAAATATTAGATACAGGCTCCCAGGTAGATGCTATTTTTCTTGACTTCCGGAAGGCGTTCGATACAGTTCCGCACTGTCGCCTGATAAACAAAGTAAGAGCCTACGGAATATCAGACCAGCTGTGTGGCTGGATTGAAGAGTTTTTAGCAAACAGAACACAGCATGTTGTTATCAATGGAGAGATGTCTACAGACGTTAAAGTAACCTCTGGCGTGCCACAGGGGAGTGTTATGGGACCATTGCTTTTCACAATATATATAAATGACCTAGTAGATAGTGTCGGAAGTTCCATGCGGCTTTTCGCGGATGATGCTGTAGTATACAGAGAAGTTGCAGCATTAGAAAATTGTAGCGAAATGCAGGAAGATCTGCAGCGGATAGGCACTTGGTGCAGGGAGTGGCAACTGTCCCTTAACATAGACAAATGTAATGTATTGCGAATACATAGAAAGAAGGATCCTTTATTGTATGATTATATGATAGCTGAACAAACACTGGTAGCAGTTACTTCTGTAAAATATCTGGGAGTATGCGTGCGGAACGATTTGAAGTGGAATGATCATATAAATTAATTGTTGGTAAGGCGGGTACCAGGTTGAGATTCATTGGGAGAGTGCTTAGAAAATGTAGTCCATCAACAAAGGAGGTGGCTTACAAAACACTCGTTCGACCTATACTTGAGTATTGCTCATCAGTGTGCCATCCGTACCAGATCGGGTTGACGGAGGAGATAGAAAAGATCCAAAGAAGAGCGGCGCGTTTCGTCACAGGGTTATTTGGTAACCGTGATGGCGTTACGGAGATGTTTAATAAACTCAAGTGGCAGACTCTGCAAGAGAGGCGCTCTGCATCGCGGTGTAGCTTGCTGTCCAGGTTTCGAGAGAGTGCGTTTCTGGATGAGGTATCGAATATATTGCTTCCCCCTACTTACACCTCCCGAGGAGATCACGAATGTAAAATTAGAGAGATTCGAGCGCGCACGGAGGCTTTCAGACAGTCGTTCTTCCCGCGAACCATACGCGACTGGAACAGGAAAGGGAGGTAATGACAGTGGCACGTAAAGTGCCCTCCGCCACACACCGTTGGGTGGCTTGCGGAGTATAAATGTAGATGTAGATGTAGATGAAACAAATGGTATCACAAGGTAAATGCATACCGGTGTTTCAGTCAACGTCTTCAGAGTGTGTGAGTATAATGTACACCAACGAATAAAAGACAGAGCTGCTATTCAGCTATGGAGAATGTAAGTTAGTAGAACAGGTGTACCTAAAACAATTACAACATCGTCGGCAAACCTCAAAGTTTTTAATTCTTCTCCGTGCATTGCCATACCCTTTCTAAATTTCTTTTTAGTTTCCTTTCCTGACTGAATAAAATTGGGGATGGACAACAACCTTGCCTCACTCCCTTCTCAATCACTGCTGCCCCTTCATGTCTTCCGACTTTTATAACTACAGTCTGATTTGTGTGTACCTGCACACCACCGAAAACAAGTTCTCCTGAATGAGATTTTCACTCTGCAGCGGAGTGTGCGCTGATATGAAACTTCCTGGCAGGTTAAAACTGTGTGCCGGACCGAGACTTGAACTCGGACCTTTGCCTTTCGCGGGCAAGTGCTCTACCATCTGACGTACTGGCAGAAGTAGAGCTGTGAGGAAGGGGCGTGAGTCGTGCTTGGGTAGCTCAAATGGTAGAGCACTTGCCCGTGAAAGGCAAAGGTCCCGAGCTCGAGTCTCGGTCCGGCACAGTTTTAATCTGCCAGGAAGTTACAAGTTCTCCTGTTCCTGCAGACTCCATGTACTATTGTCTTCTATGTATTATTTAAATATTTACGTCACTCACGTGTCTCTTTTTAGAAATTCTCTGTCATTAGTATATGGCCGAGTAGGAGGTTTAACTTCTGACACCTCTCAACACAGCAGATGGTCACTCTACTTGCGAGGTGGTTCGGTAGAGACGCCTTTCCTAATCAACATCGGATAAACGTACGGACGCTCAGTGAAGAATGTACGAACACCGAAACCGCTGACGTTACAGAAGTGCTTTCACCCACGTACACAGATGGAAAAAAAGTCGCAACACCAAGAAGGAGTTGTGGGACGTAAACGAAAGTTGGTAGGCGTTTTTCTACATCTGAAAGATAATCTGTATTCCAATTTCGCGCCAGTCGCTTAAGAGCGGTTTTAGTAGCGCCGGTATGAGGATGCAAATCAGGTTTGCTTTAAATACAGGGTGATTCAAAAAGAATACCACAACTTTAGGAATTTAAAACTCTGCAATGACAAAAGGCAGAGCTAAGCACTATCTGTCGGCGAATTAAGGGAGCTATAAAGTTTCATTTAGTTGTACATTTGTTCGCTTGAGGCGCTGTTCACTAGGCGTCAGCGTCAGTTGATGCTAAGATGGCGACCGCTCAACAGAAAGCTTTTTGTGTTATTGAGTACGGCAGAAGTGAATCGACGACAGTTGTTCAGCGTGCATTTCGAACGAAGTATGGTGTTAAACCTCCTGATAGGTGGTGTATTAAACGTTGGTATAAACAGTTTACAGAGAATGGGTGTTTGTGCAAAGGGAAAAGTTCTGGACGTATCTGGAGATGTTAGAGAATTGGCTGTTCCCTCAGCTCGAACAAGAGCACAACAATTCATATTTCAGCAGGATGGAGCGCCACCACATTGGCACTTATCTGTCCGTAACTACCTGAACGTCAACTACCCGAGGCGATGGATCGGCCGCCAGGCAGCCCGTGACAAGGTACTTCATCACTGGCCTCCAATAAGCCCTGATCTTACCCCCTGCGATTTTTTCTTATGGGGGTATGTTAAGGATACGGTGTTTCGGCCACCTCTCCCAGCCACCATTGATGATTTGAAACGAGAAATAACAGCAGCTATCCAAACTGTTACGCCTGATATGCTACAGAGTGTGCGGAACGAGTTGGAGTATCGGGTTGATATTGCTCGTGTGTCTGGAGGGGGCCATATTGAACATCTCTGAACTTGTTTTTGAGTGAAAAAAAAACCTTTTTAAATACTCTTTGTAATGATGTATAACAGAAGGTTATATTATGTTTCTTTCATTAAATACACATTTTTAAAGTTGTGGTATTCTTTTTGAATCACCCTGTACACGCTGTAACCGTCGGGAGCGTCAGTTATCTTTGAGCTTGGACATGATGAGTTAAGGGGCTCCGGAACGCCCTATACTTGCAATGTTAAAATAACGCTTATAAATTACATCTTTCCTCACAAAGTATTTGAGGTAGGAAGTTGAACTTTTTACCGATTATTTATTGGAATATGGGCTACAACTTAACACAGGGATTTTACAAAATTTTAGTTCAGTTATTAAAGATGATTTTTTTTTCAATTGTAATGAAAATTCACAACAATTTTTCAATTTTTTATTTATATATTCAAAAATATAGAGTTTTTTGGAAAAAGGCTGCGTTAAATTATGCAGAAGGTACTGTGTAACATTTACTGAAAGTTTGAAACAAATATGTTTGGAAGATCCTTAGAAAACATGTAATTAGTATGAGAAAATAAAAGTTTTGGGAATCGAGCGACAAAGATTGGATTAACTTTTTAGTGCATTCCAGGTCCATAGGATGGATTATCTTCATCCTCTGCAAACTCCTCCTCCAGCTTCCTCTTGTTCCTCCTCCTGTTTACTCTTGCTTGTATTTCTAGACTCTTTACAGCCCTGTCTGCAGCCCGAAGGCGTTCCTTGTCTAAAGCAAGCATCGCTCGTACCATGTTAGAACCTATCTTCATTCCCATATTTCTAAATACCTTGCACCTTACAATGTTGCCATCATTGAAAGTCGCAACAGCATCATACACACCAAAGTGAAGTGTTTCTATTCCAACGAATACAGTCTTGGGGATCCTCGACCATATAACACTATTTACACTTTCATTGGGGTTTTGAGTTTTTTCCGTGAATACACTTTTTCAACAGTTCAGGTGCTGCTAAGTCTCTGAAAATAGGTTTTATCACCTCCATTATTGCATGAGGCAGACTATGCTTATGAGTGTACACTTCACCAGTTAGCAATCCTTTGTTATATTTACACCAACTGTCTTCTTCTTTGGGACACAAGCAATGTTGGGGATTTTCATCGTCTTTCTTGTTTACAGTAATAACACATACCTTTGGCTTTCCAACATTTCTCCTTTTCTTAAAAGCCTTCAGAGGATTTCTAATAACTTTACTTTTACTCATTATTATACTTCAACAAAACAGAGACTCAAGAAACAGAATTAATTACGAATATTTTCGAGATAACGACAGAGTAAATAAACATGAAAAAATCGACAATCACACCAGCGATATATATTGAACCATCACAGGTTAGCCACAACACACACTTTATCTCACATCACTAAAATGTACCTGATGAACACGGACGTTAATAATAACACCATTTGACAGCAGTTTAACAGCGCCACAGTGGGTCACGCCCATGTAGAACACATTTCAAAAAAAATTTAAAAATAGTTGTAGTCTTCGGAATTGAATAAATTATATATCTATTAAAAGGTAATAGTCTGCAGATTCAGAAAACGCAAAAAAGTAAAAATTGAACTTTTCATGATTTTGAGCCTTTGCGGAGCCCCTTAATGTTAGTGTAGAAAACCATTGAGACGACAAAGACGCCATTATCATCACCTCGCTGAGTCTGAATGAGGTCGTGTAGTAGGGCTACGAGAAGCTGGATGTTCCTCCTGCGATACTGCAGAAAGACATGACAGCTATGTAGACACTGTACATGGCTGCTGGTAGCGGTGGTCACGATAACACACGGTCACAGGAAGACCAGTTCTGGACGGCCACGTGGCACTACCGAGAGGGAAGTCCATCGTGTTCGGCGTATGGCTCTGGCGCATCGCAATGCATCTGCAGCAGCAACGTGACCAGCAGTTGGCTCCACAATGAAACAACGAAGTGTCACTAATCGGTTATCTGGTACTGAGCGCCGCGGCTTTCGAATCCGCGCCAGACAGCATGGACCTCGGTTACCACTAGAGGCCTCTGCAACCGTCTCGCTCAGGCCCCCACAAACGCACGAGTGGTCGACTGTGAAGAGCGGACAAATTGAATAGCGGGGCGGCGGCCATTAGAGTGGTAAACTGACGCACGGATTTCGAATGTTTATACATCGCTTTTGGTTATAAAATGCCTTCTCTTGAGTTAGGTCGCAAACATAATGCCTCATTTAAATACGTTACTACAACATACTTTTTAATTTATGAACAAACAGCAACTAGTCACTGTTTATGAATTTATCTTACGTACTACATGGAATCTGCCGTAGCTAAAAGTTATGTACTGGACCCCTAGCATTTTTCGTAGTTCATTTACGATAGATGTACGCAAAATGCATCAAAATACTCGAAGATTTGCCCACTATATTAATAGATATTTTCTGACTCTACCTTGCTTTAGATTTTATGACGAGAAGTGCGTTATATATGGCATAGTGCTTTGGCAACTCACGACCAAATTATCAAGTTTCAACCTAACCTAGACCATGAAAACACTACCGATCATCCAACTTTCTTCAAAATGATCAGAACATGTAAAATGGTATTCTGTCGGTCGGAAATCTTGCTTCCTGACAGCGTGTAACCATTTTTGTAACAGCTGTGGTTTTGAGAAAGGAAACCTGCAAATAGATGCACAGACATCATGCTAACACCGTGTTACAAAAACATTTATTAAGCAAGTGCACAGACATACAAAACAACTTAAAATATTCACATACATGTGAAATGTAATATTCGTTCCTTTCTCGAATTTATTTGTACAATTAATCGCTGCACAACTCTTCACCATTTTACTTCTTTTGATTGGAACGTACAGACAGTAGAATTACGAGTAACAAATACTGTATGTACGCCCCAAGAAATATACAACGTTGAATCAGGATCTTCATAAACAACAATACTACACAACACATCAGACTACAACCACTATAATGGCGTCCAGCCGAAGGTTCAAATTATCCCGCGACTGCAGCGCCATCAGTGAGTCTAGTTATTTTTTACAAGGACTTTGGTCTCGCTATAAGCCGTGGCTGCGCACACTCCTGCTCGGGTATAATGTGAGGGCGCCACTGTGGAGCATGTGATCCCAGTGGCCGATGGTGAGGTGCTCTATCATGTATTTAAGCGCCTGCCTCTCACTCAGCGAGCCCCCTCCTTTCCTCCATCCTTTTCTTGGGCTCCCTCTCCGCCCCCCCCCTCCTTCCATCCTCTTTTTTCCCCACCTATCCTCTCTCTGCCCCCCTTCTCTCCTCCTTTTGCATTTCCCTCCTCTGCCTTTTACCATTCCCTCTCGCGTCTGCCCTGCCCCTCCCCCCCCCCCCCATTATGAGTCCTCTCCCTCCTTTGGTTCCCCCTTTCGTTTTTCCTCTCCTTGTTTTCCCCCTCATCTGTGCAGGTCCACCCCCCCCCTCCCCCCATCTGCCCTAGGCTATGGTGTGTCCTCTTTGTGCTGACATTTTAGTGCAGTGTTTACAGTGAGTGTTCAGTGTTGTGTGTCTTTTCCGAAGTGTTGCGAATGGCCATCATACTGTCGCTGGGTGTGATTTTATATGTCTTGCGAACAGAAACCAGACTGTCGCCATGTTTTTAATTGTCTGTCTACTATGTTTCCTGTTTGCATCCTGTGTATTTTTATTCGCTTTGCCAACCCTTTGCTTTATGTTCTAACTTTCCCCAATTTTCCGCCGTTTTACAATTTAAGTCCCCGTTTTATCGCCTGCTTTTATTGTTTCTCAACTTCTCCTTACGTTTTAAAAAGTTTGTAGGCTGCAGAGCAGCGTAATAAGCTGCTGCCAGCACGCCCCCTTCGGGGGGAATCGAAATACAATAAAGGAAAAAAAAAAAAAACTCAGCGAGGCAGTCTGATATTCGCATGAGTCTCTGATATCTCGCCTGCACACAGCGTGTTACTTTGCTTATTTCCGTGTACGAGTGAACGTTGTTGATTTCGTGAGGTTTTCGCTTGTGACCCCATTCCTTCCTGCATGTTGTTGTTCTCAGTGTCTTGCTCGGTCGTCAGTCGTTGTTCGTGTCCTCCCATTTCCGATCGGCCGATTTGATTGTTTGCTCCCATTCGGTCCCACCGCGCTTTCGTTCACGGCCAACCCCGCAACCGTTCCGGTTGCGGTTACAACAGGTTAGCTCAAGGACAGCTCCGAGCTAGACGCCCTGTAGCGCGCAGTCCATTGACCTCAAACCACCGCAACTTGCGACTTCAGTGGTGTGAAGCGAAAGGCCATTGGAGGGCAGAGTGTAGACCTTTTGTGTCTTCTGATGAACGCTGTTTCTGCCTCAGTGGGAGTGAAGGCCTTGTGTCGGTTAGAAGGAGGCCCGTTGACGACCTGCAACCAAGCTGTCCGCGTAATAGACACACTGGACCTACGCCTCGAGTTAAGACCTCGGGAGCGATTTTGTATGACAAGAGGAACACTCCAGTGGTTATCCCACAAGCCCTGACTACAAAACTGTTCGTCAGTCTGGTATTCGACCTGTTGTGATACCATTCGTGAGCAGTATTCCAGGGGGTGCTTTCCAACAGGTTACCGCCAGCCCACACACTGCTTTTGTATACCAACATGCTCAACAGAACTGATACTCCAGCTAAACCCGTTGGGCAGAAAAGGTAATAGGATTGTGGAAGGGGCCAAGGGTTGAGGTCAGTTTCTGCTTCTAATTGTCATTTATTGTAATTTAAAAACCTTTACAAGCAAAGCGGCACGTTGCCGAATCCTTACTGAATGCCACTCTTTCACGGCTGAAGGCCTCCAACAAGAAATCTTAACAAGATAAAAATCGAATTAAGACAGCAATAAAATAATTCAAAAAACAACATACGCAAAGAGCAATACAAATGGCTGAGGGCAACAATTAAATTCCAAAATTTTAGAATATATTGCCACAGACCTTTAAAGGCAGAAAGCGAACAAGGAATCTTTAAAAAATCTAAATTCAATTAAGATAGCAAGAAAATAATTTAAAACCCAAAAGGCAACATATGCAAGGTGCAACACAAATAGCTGAGGGCGACAATTAAATTTCAAAACTTCAGAATGTATTACCATAGACCTTTAAAGGCGGAAGGCCAGCATGTTTAACAACAAGAAATCTTAAAAATCAACAAGATAAAAATGAAATTAAGATAGCAATAAAGTAATTTAAAGAAGCAACGTATGCAAGGTGCAATACCAATGGCTGAGAGCCACAATTAAGCTTCAAAATTTTAAAATATATTACCATAATCTTTAAAGGCAGAAGGCCGGAGTGTTTAAGCTTGAAAGATAAATTTAAATATTAATCTTGCAAAATTTTAAGAAAACAAACAAATAACCATATGCCTAAAATTTAAAATAGCTGACAACAGATAATTAAATACCGGTGGCACTCAGAAGGCCTCCAGGGAGGTCGGTCTGCCCTCGTTCACTTAGGTGAGACAGGTGCTGAGCCCAACTATACTTGATCCGTCGGAATCCAACCAGGGGACAGCCACGGACCGACCGACACATTGACTTGCTTCCCATCAGTCGGTACACGACAACTCAAACCGGCAATGTTACAAACGTGATAATCCACAATGGAGTACGTATTAGCTGCCAAAATTGCACACCTTGTTGGACAGCGACAACAGGTGAGGAAAGGACGCTGCGTCAAATTACGTTAGTGACCAGAGCAGGTAACCGGAACACTAACGGTCACAAGGCAGAAAATTCCGCTGGTACACTTGAATTTCTAACACGGTAATAGTTAACTTAGCTCAAAAGAACACTGCCTGAATTTACTTCAGTGCTCAGGGCAGGTAACCAGAACACTGACGGCCACAAGACAGAAAATTCCACTGGTGCACTCGAATCGTAGTCGATCAAAATACACTACTGGCCATTAAAATTGCTACACCAAGAAGAAATGCAGATCATAAACGGGTATTCATTGGACAAATATATTATACGGGAACTGACATGTGATTACATTTTCACGCAATTTTGGTGCGTAGATCCCGAGAAATCACTACCCAGAACAACAACCTCTGGCCGTAATAACGGCCTTCATACGCCTGGGCATTGAGTCAAACAGAGCTGGGATGGCGTGTACAGGTACAGCTGCACATGCAGCTTCAACACGGTACCACAGTTCATCAAGAGTAGTGACTGGCGTATTGTGACGAGCCAGTTGCTCGGCCACCATTGACCAGACGTTTTCAATTGGTGAGACATCTGGAAAATGTGCTGGCCAGGGCAGCAGTCGAACATTTTCTGCATCCAGAAAGGCACGTACAGGACCTGCAACATGCGGTCGTGCATTATCCTGCTGAAATGTAGGATTTCACAGGGATCGAATGAAGGATAGATGGTTCAAATGGCTCTGAGCACTACGGGACTCAACTGCTGTGGTCATAAGTCCCCTAGAACTTAGAACTACTTAAACCTAACTAACCTAAGGACAGCACACAACACCCAGCCATCACGAGGCAGAGAAAATCCCTGACCCCGCCGGGAATCGAACCCGGGAACCCGGGCGTGGGAAGCGAGAACGCTACCGCACGACCACGTGATGCGGGCTGAAGGGTAGAGCCACGGCTCGTAATACATCTGAAATGTAACGTCCACTGTACAAAGTGCCGTCAGTGCGAACAAGAGGTGACCAAGACGTGTAACCAATGGCACCCCATACCATCATGCCGGGTGATACGCCAGTATGGGGATGACGAATACACGCTTCCAATGCGCGTTCACCGAAATGTCGCCAAACACGGATGTGACCATCATGATGCTGTATACAGAACCTGGATTCATCCGAAAATATGTTTTGCCATTCGTGCACCCAAGTTTGTCGTTGAGTACACCATCGCAGGTGCTCCTCTCTGTGATGCAGCGCCAAGGGTAACCACAGCCATGGTCTCCGAGCTGATAGTCCATGCTGCTGCAAACGTCGTCGAACTGTTCGTGCAAATGGTTGTTGTCTTGCAAACGTCCCCATCTGTTGACTCAGGGATCGAGACGTGGCTGCACGATCCGTTACAGCCACGCAGATACGATGCCTGTCATCTCGACTGCTACTGATACGAGGCCGTTGGGATCCAGCACGGCGTTCCGTATTACCCTCCCGAACCCACTGATTCCATATTCTGCTAACAGTCATTGGATCTTGACCAACAAGAGCAGCAATGTCGCGAGACGATAAACCGCAATCGCGATAGGCTACAATCCGACCTTTATCAAAGTCGGAAACGTGATGGTACGCATTTCTCCTCCTTACACGAGGCATCACAACAACGTTTCAGCAGGCAACACCGGTCAGTTGCTGTTTGTGTATGAGAAATCGGTTGGAAACTTTCCTCATGTCAGCACGTTGTAGGTGTCGCCACTGGCGCCAACCTAGTGTGAATGCTCCGAAAAGCTAATCATTTGCATATCACAACATCTTCTTCCTGTCGGTTAAATTTCGCGTCCGTAACTCGTCATCTTCGTGGTGTGGAAATTTTAATAGCCAGTAGTGCAGTTAATTGCACCGCATGGCGGCTAAATGTCAGCAGTAGAACCACTCGGTGTTGCTCGCCGGAAAACCGCCCCAACAGGAAACCACCGAAGCGAGCCACCATAACATGAATAGACGTGGCTTGGGTAGCTGAAACCACTATTCAGCTTTGACGTCCTGAGTCGGTGAACCACGAAGCTCGTAGTGATCGGACAGCTCCACACACGCTCCGACACTGCGCAGGGGCTGCCAGCCGCCCCAGCCGACATAACATCCCTCGTCCGCAACAACCGACAGACTGACTCCAGACCTTCGACCATAGATACTAGTAGACTGGCCTTGCTGTGCAGAAGCCATAGGGCTGGTGTGGCTCCAACATAAACCACGTGACTGTTGGCAAAACGTGTCGGGATTTCAAATCAGCGGTCTGCCATCCTATGTTTGTATCGTATTTTCCCCACATTTCTCAATTGACTGCCAAACGCTTCCAACAAAAATTAATTTTTTATTTGCGAAAAATTATGTCACAACTACATTTGACCTGGATTTGTTCACAGTACCATTTATAAAATCTAACAAATACATCGAACGCCCCTCTGGTGGGCAGCGGGACGAAATTACTATAAACTATCAATTAAAGTAAAATGTCGTTAAAATTCTTTTAAAAAGTAAGAGTGGGCTCGTGTCAAAACTTTAAACAATTCGCCGCGTTTTGAGCTCTAGTCACTTATAAAAGAAAATGGGATTTGGGAATTATGTCAACTATAGGTGCCAAAATTGTCGACTTTAGGAGCAGGTCCATTTTAGAGTATCAATTTTAGGTGCTCTTCAAAGGTTCAGTTCCCACTATTTTTACAAAAGTTTAAACTATCAGTTTAAAAAAAATTATATTTTAGATGAAAGGTGAGACTTTGAAGTTTCAGAAAATAATTTTGGAACCTACACTTATTTAATAGTATTAAAAGGTAGAAACCTTATTATAATCTCACTTGTATATACAAATCCTTCAGGGCCTGTATCGAAAGCTGCCTTCGGTTTTCATCCTTAGGGAACCTAAGAGTAGGAACGAGAAACTGTTATACTTACTTCTGTAACCGAATTATCACCGATACTTTCCAAAATGTAATATGAGTCTGTCTTTACAGGCATCACTTTCAACACTTTAATTTACGTGATACTCTATTTCAATGTCAAAACATATAAAAGTCACTTCAGCAGATTTCAATAAACGCATCTGCACTATCATAGAAACACCTACACGTGAAATGTAATGCCACTTCCCCCGACAAAACGCTTGAGTACAGCCATAAGCGCAACACGAAACAACCATGTTTTGCCAACATTTACGTGACCTCAGTCCAGAGATGATGGAGCCACGAAAATCACGTCAGGGCCAGTCTATTATATCTATGGTCGAAGCTCCAGACCCCCTTGCCGGAAACTATATGCACCAAACGAAAAATGGTACACGGCGCAAATATCGATACACATCACTGCTGCGACACGTAGAAGGAAGAAGAACCACGATGTAACCGCGACAAGCGCGGGAAACCAAACACAGGCAGACAGCGAAGTTCACGAAAACGCGTAGTTGGGATAGAGCACGGCTCCAGAGTGTCAACATGACCCTTGGCCTGCCAGATCACCAGATGTCTCTGGAATCGAGCATATCTGGAACATCACTGGACGACAACTTCAGGTCATCCATAAACATCATAAAACGTCCCTGTATTGACCCGTCCAAGTGGAAGTCTCTCCCAAAAACTGGCATCCGGCACCTGTACAACACAACGAATGCACGTTTGCAAGCTTGCATTCAACATTGCAACTGTTACACCGGTTATCAATATATCAGCGTATCACATTTGTAGTGGCATATCTCGCACTTACATCAACCTGTTATCTTGGATGGTACTCACTTACACTACTGGCCATTAAAATTGCTACACCACGAAGATGACGTGCTACAGACGCGAAATTTAACCGACAGGAAGAAGATGCTGCGATATGCAAAAGATTAGCTTTTCCGAGCATTCACACAAGGTTGGCGCCGGTGGCGACACCTACGACGTGCTGACATGAGGAAAGTTTCCAAGCAATTTCTCATCCACAAACAGCAGTTGACCGGCGTTGTCTGGTGAAACGTTGTTGTGATGCCTCGTGTAAGGAGGAGAAATGCGTACCGTCACGTTTCCGACTTTGATGAAGGTCGGATTGTGGCCCATCGTGATTGCGGTTTATCGTATCGCGACATTGCTGCTCGCTTCGCTCGAGATCCAATGACTGTTAGCAGAATACGGAATCGGTGGGTTCGGGAGGGTAATACGGAACGCCGTGCTGGATCCCAACGGCCTCGTATCACTAGCAGTCGAGATGATAGGCATCTTATCCGCATGGCTGTAACGAACCGTGCAGCCACGTCTCGATCCCTGGGTCAACAGATGGGGACGTTTGCAAGAGAACAACCATCTGCACGAACAGTTCGACGACGTTTGCAGCAGCATGGAATATCGGCTCGGAGAACATGGCTGCGGTTACCCTTGACGCTGCATCACAGACAGGAGCGCCTGCGATGGTGTACTCAACGACGAACCAGGGTGCACGATGGCAAAACGTCATTTTTTCGGATGAATCCAGGTTCTGTTTACAGCATCATGATGGTCGCATCCGTGTTTGGCGACATCGCAGTGAACGCACACTGGAAGCGTGTATTAGTCAACCCCGTACTGGCGTAGCACCCGGCGTGATGGCATGGGGTACCATTGGTTACACGTCTCGGTCACCTCTTGTTCGCATTGACGGCACGTTGAACAGTGGACGTTACATTTCAGATGTGTTACGACCCATGGCTCTACTCCCTGCGGAATCCTACATTTCAGCAGGATAACGCACGACCGCATGTTGCAGGTCCTGTACGGGCCTTTCTGGATACAGAAAATGTTCGACTGCTACCCTGGCCAGCACATTCTCCAGATCTCTCACCAAGTGAAAACGTCTGGTCAATGGCGGCCGAGCAACTGGCTCGTCACAATACGCCAGTCACTACTCTTGATGAACTGTGGTATCGTGTTGAAGCTGCATGGGCAGCTGTACCTGTACACACCATCCAAGCTCTTTTTGACACAATACCCAGGCGTATCAATGCCGTTATTACGGCCAGAGGTTGTTGTTCTGGGCACTGATTTCTCAGGATCTATGCACCCAAATTGCGTGAAAATGTAATCACATGTCAGTTCTAGTAGAGTATATTTGTTCGATGAATACCCGTTTACCATCTGCATTTCTTCTTGATGTAGCAATTTTAATGGCCAGTAGTGTAAATACTGTATGTTACCTGGACAAATGTATGCCCGAAATTTCACACTGTACATTATTTAATTTTTCGTGTTGCCATCTCTTGGTGTCGGTGTGTTTCACTGCCTGCTCACAGCTGCCGTTCTCTCTCGTTTTGCAGATGGCGCTGCAGCGCCGCGGCCAGAAGACGGGCCAGTACTGGCGCTGCTACTTTAACGCCGTCACGTGCTTCCGGCGGAAGTGAGCCGCCAGTCAGCCTTCATCGCCTGCAGCAACGGATCTCTTGTGTTCACTCACTCTCTCTCTCTATCTATCTATCTATCTCGCTCTCTAAATTTCTTCTAAAGAGTTTATTAAAACATTCTTAATAATTCCATTGTCACTATAATGTATTCTGTGTTGAATGATTAAATGTGTAGAATGTGTTCTGTAGTTGTGCGTTTTCCTAGATTCCTTTACCACGTCCATTTCCGAATGTACCTTAAAAAAGTTCACCTCTGAGAACAAATTAATTTTGCCAGGAAAATTAACACAGACACTGACCGCCTTGTCAAAAGTGTCTTGATGTTGTCAGAGAAGGCTGGTGAACGCAGCGATACTTCTCACTGAACGGAGTCTAACAGAGTATGTAAAGGACTAACACATACAAGAGTGACTGCGAACAAATTACATACCACATCGTTTACGCTCATCTTCAGGGACGCCGACCGTGGAAGACTCATCACATGGCTGCAATTTCCTGTTGCTGCACTCACAAAATAACTCTGACATTTTCAAATTATAGGTACGAAGGGACAATTTGTATCGCTTTCTTCGAAATTTGTGGCACCATCATGCAGAGAGTGAATGCTGCCCTCTTCGCGGTCAGAACAATATTCACCTTCACCCAGAATGAAATCTGTTTGCGTTATTAATTTTCATAACAGTAAGGTAAACTGCCAGTATTCGTGAAGCATTTTCTTAGCACTCTCTCTCTCTTTCTCTATCTCGCTCTCTAAATTTCTTCTAAAGAGTTTATTAAAACATTCTTAATAATTCCATTGTCACTATAATGTATTCTGTGTTGAGTGATTAAATGAGTAGAATGTGTTCTGTAGTTGTGCGTTTTCCTAGATCCCTTTACCAAGTCCATTTCCGAATGCACCTAATAAAAATTCACGTCTCAGAGCAAATTAATTTTGCCAGGAAACTTAACACAGACACTGACCACCTTGTCAAAAGTGTCTTGATGTCAGACAAGGCTGGTGAACGCAGCGATACCTCTTACTGAACAGAGTGTGACAGAGGATGTAAAGGGCTAACACACACACTGAAACATCCCCTTTGAAAAATATATGAATTACTGTGCTGATAAACCTCTACGTTATTTGATTTTCAAACAACTGAGCAAAACTGAACGTACTCAGACATTACTCTGTTTACTTATTCTGATCAACACTAAACTGACACACAATATTTTTAGCGCAACGCAGTCTGACTTTCAATAATCCCTACAAAAGAATGGCCCTGACTAACAATAACCTATACCTTTCATGAATCACTTACCTCACAAAGATCTTCGTTACTCGAACTACTGCAATACAGCGAGCGCCAATACTGCCAGCTAAATAAAAGACTCTAACTACTGCAGGCACTAACTACTGATAGGCATAGTTAGCAAATGAAAGATTTTGATAGAGAACAAACCATGTATTTACCTTAATAATGTTCAAAAGTTAATATATATCAGTTCATGACATCCAGTATTACAAATTTACTCTTTCTGGCGGACACACGTCCAGATCGTCCGCTCTTAAAATTCTGCAATCTCTCTCCCCACATCCACCACTGCTGGCGGCTCACCTCCAACTGCGCAACGCTACGCGCTGTTCACATCCAACTGCCCAACACTACTATAGCGAATATTCCAACAATGAGTCCAACCAGCCACAGACTGGGCACAGCACAGTCAGTGATTTTCATACAGAGCGCTACGTGACGTTACCAACATAAAAACCTAAACAGCCTGTAACCTCCCCCTCACTTATCGACCTTAATGACAGTGAAAAATTAAACCGCGTGTACCTATTGGAAATTTGGGAAAAGCAATGGTCACCGAAATTAATCTGTCGGTAAAGAGGGAGGAAAGGGTTACATCTAAATGAAAGGAAAAATGCAAATGAAACTGATGGAAATTAATTTTGAAAAAGGGTAAAGTTAATAAAGAAAGTAAATGTGCGGTCGTTACGTTAACAATTAATTAGCGGTAATTAGATATTTGAGATTTTGGGAAAATTACAGTCGCCAGTCCTATGGACAATTACTATAGTAACTGAAAAAAAAATTATTGCACATACAATTAGAACTAAAAGCGTGGCAACTGAAGGTTGACACGTGTTGTGTGAAAACTGAATGTTTGTCAGGAGTAATAAATTTCGCTACACTCTGACTTAATTTAGCAAGAGAATTAATAAAACCGGAAAATTGAAAGTTAATTTAGTGACTGAAATTAATAGTGAGCTTTGTTTTTGAAGCACATCGAAATTCAGTAAAATACGGTTAGTCTTTGGCTACCTCAACAATCATTTCAAAGGCTACTTGATTCTACGCAATTTAGAAATAAGAGATTTAACTTTGAACTTGAATTAAATGATTCTGAACAATTAACAATAGTAAAATTTAGTACGTACCAAGCTGAGCTGCAGTCACAGGTAAGCTAAAATACGGTAACAAACCTCGCACTCTTAATTTGTACATGTGTAATCTAAATATTGTAGCCAGCTATGAATACTTTAACTGAACTTTGAAATTAAAGCAGTCAAATGGAATGGTATTACTTTAATGCTGGCGTCTGAATTTCAACGACACTCGGGTTCATTTCGGAAAAGGAAGGGACCCTGCTTGGTAATGCAATTGGGATAATGAGCAACAAAGGTTCATGCTACGTTGCTGTAATTTAGTGAGAAAAATTTAAGAGTTTGGAAAGCTGAGGTCTGCCATACAGTTCTAAAACTTTACGTGCTACCAGTCTTCCTTGTTGGTTGATTGAAGGTTTGAAGCCGTCGATCGAGGAGGTGGCGACAGTCACTCATTGTCGGCCGTCGCTGTTGCAGCAAGCTGGATGTTGGCGCGCCTTCTTCTCGACACGGTCACCAGGCGAAACGGGCTCTTGATGTGCGCCAGCTAATGCTTCCCGTCCGCGACACCGTGTCAGAAACTATCATAGCAATTCGAGCGCAATTACATGCTGCCAAACCCCGAAAGCGCGGCAACTCGCGGGAGCGTCACACAACGCACCTGCTCGACCGCACTGCTCCAGCCACATTCCCCTCTGCCCGCGCTCCACGCGGCCGTGTTCACACTACCAAAGATCCTAAACATTTTGGTTCTCCACACGACCTATCGATGTATTCGTTCGATAGCATAGTTTTCCCTAGGCAAGACCCAGCGTAAAAATACAAATAATATTTACAAAACAAACCAATTATACATCGACATAAATGCATATATATACAAATAGTAAAACAATTACAATATACAAAGACACAGAAATGTTATATCTTCAGGTAACAAAATAAGGAAAAAAATTTGCAGTGCAATAGATGGAAATTGGAGGATATGCGTTTGCGGCGTTACAAGCCTACTTACAACACGTGTTACTGCGAACAAATTACGTGCCACACCGTATACTCTCATCTTCAGGGACGCCGAGCGTGGAAGACTGGTTATACGGCTGTGATCTGCTGTTACTGCGCTCACCAAATAACTGCGACATTTTCAATTTCTAGGTATGAAGCGACAGTTGTATGATTTTCTTCGAACTTTATGGCACCATCGTGCAGACAGTGAATGCTGCCCTCTTCGCGGTGAGAACAATATTCTCATTCACCGACAATGAAAGCTGAAACCTTGCTTGCTTTATTTATTTTCATAACACTAAGGTAAACTGTCTGCATTCGTAAAGCATATTATTAGCAGAGACGTTGGTCAGAAAAATTTTGCGATGTCAGTTCGAGCATAGCATTTAGATCACTAACCATACAAAAATAAGTTCTTACACTTGTTAATTAAAAATAATGTTTTGTATGTTGTACTGTACAGCAGACAACATAGCGCTAAGGTGTCGACATCTTTCCATGTCGTTAACAGAAATTTGCACCATGAAATTGCTTAGAACTTTGTAACGCTGGTCTAGAAGTAAGCGTATATCTATATTCACATCTGCATTCTGTAAACCACTGTGAAGTGTGTAGCAGCGGCGCTTTTCATTGTCACACATATTAAGATTTCTTCCCGTTCCGTTCTCTTATGGAGTAAGCGAAGAACGAATCCTTGAATGCCTCCGTAATTAGTTTAAGTTAGCAAGCTTTTGCCATATGACTGGTGTTTATAAATGTGCAGGGAGGGCTATCGAGAAACATACTAGAGATATCAAACCTCCTTAAGTACTATGCTCTCGTGTGAATACCATAACCTCTACAGAAATCACATGATAAATCTCCACACGCTCATTTCACTTTGAATGGCATGTAATTGGCAGGAGTAGGTTCCCTGTAAAGAGGGGACAGGGGCTAGGGAGGGAACACGGCATTACACCCACACCCATAACCAAATAGTTGTGCGTCCTGTCTTCCACTGATGCAGAAGCTGAGCCAGTGAGACGCACTTCACCTTTCGGGAAGCCTGCTGCGAGCAGTGTCATGGTGAAGCAAATGCACAGGGTAGGTATGCACTTGTTAATAATCGTCAATTCATGTATACAGCTAAAAACAGTACCTCTTAGGGAAATGACGGATAGGGATGGAAAGTATCAACACGTGCGGCTCAGTGGGTGTGTCCAGAGGCCCCATTCAACATGTTGAGGAGGCTGTTCCAGCAGACGTTGAGGAATCAGGCTGCAACGAGCACCCGAAGAGTGGCGCACGTTGGAACAAGAGATGCCTATTGACTAGGTTCAGAGCTCATACTTGGTTCGTTCTGGGGACTGCCAGAAAGACTGAAGAAATCAGCCTTACTCACGGAATATAGACAAATTAGGCGACTATACATGCAGTACAGATAACGTCTGTAGGAGACCACGAATTAATAGTGTAAGATTCATATATTTGGCCCTATAGATGAGGCTAATATAATCTTAGTGCTCAGTTGCCTGAAATCCTAAAACTAATGACAGTGAGGTAGAAGTGTATACCGACACGGTAATGAAGGAATGGAGATGATGTATTTGTTGCAGTGGACAAGAAATTAAGATCCACCAAGACGGAAACTGACGCTTTATCCCTGTTTGTTCAGGCAACACTCAGTAGGGTGGTGATAAGCTTATAATCTCATCTTTCCCTGGGCAACCAGACTCGTCTCCAGATCGCTTGTACATATGTTCCTCGGCCATGCTACAGTCATAAGAGGAGACTTTATTCATTCAACAATCAACTGGGATAACTACAGTTTTATAACTGGTTTCATCTTAAGGATACAGGTTACTTTTCCAGCTCAATATTATGTAAAAATCAACACCTATTTCTTTCAGGCACTGTTTATAATGTATATGTTTTACAGATTTCTGTTGATATCAGGTAATGTAGTACACTTTCTAAACAAATCAGAGGTATTTTGAATATTTTTGAACCTGCTTAGGATTACAAAAAAAATTACAAAATGCTTCCTCAAATTGGGGTACCATTCAATCCAACGTTATACATTTGAAGGAGACCAAATCTTTACCAGATATTCATGACATGATGGCTGAGGTACTAGTCCTATTTCATTCCACCTATTATGTATATTACAAGGATAAAAAAATGTCGTATATTACATTTTAAGTTTTATAAGTTTTCTCCTAATAAAAATGTTATTTTTTCTATAATTTAGTTGATATTGCAATAAAGCTTAGGTTTACTACTTAAGTATGGACTATTGCAAGTTACAGGAAAAAATTAGAGCAATGCTTTATAAACTTTAGGAAATATTTGTACCTGAATTCTGAAAAATACAACTTGCCGGAAATTGCGAATGAAGATATGAGTCCACTTAAATTGTGCCTCAGAACATTCCTGAAGCATAGTCTTCATCCTGCAGCATTTCTTTACGTTCAAGCTTCCTCTTGGCATTCCTTTTAGCACTTCTTGCTTCTTTGGTAACTTGAAGAGCGAATCTTTCAGCTTCATGCACCCGTAGTCTGTCACATGCAAGCAATTAATCTTCCATATTAGAGCCACATTTTATGCTAAAATTCTCAGGACTTCTAACCTTCCTATCACTCCATCATTCAAACATATCGCTGCAACTCGTATACCAACTTTTAGTGTATTTAGTACTACAGAAACATTCTTGGGTAATCTTTCCCATATGCAATGGTTGAAACTTTCATTTGTATGCATTGCATACACTAACTTCAAATGCACATCATATGAATTGTGCACAATGTTCGAAGTCATTTTCGAGGTAGATTTATTATAGAATCTACACATAACAACTAATTTTGACGCTAAACCCTTCCTGCTACGTTTTTGTTCAGTTATTTCCAAACAGCTTACACCATCACGTTGTTTGCATTTCGCCATTTCCTTTATCAAAGAAGATAAGATGCCCACATCAACAACAACAAATCCACAAAAACAGCGTCATTGTTAACACAAAAATTTGAATCACTGGGGGGCGTGTTATGTGGGAGTTTCTTCCCTGAAACTGATACATAGGTTACTACAACAGTGTGGCTTGCTTTGCTTGTGAACTGGTTACCACGGAATTTCCTTTTATCGAATTTCTTGATGCGTGGTATAGTTCGTATCAGTTCCACACTAAAGGATATGTTCTTGCACAAATATATATAGCACTTGGGCAACAAACCTTCAGTAACACGTGAACAAACTGCTTCAGTGAAAACAAGTAAATACTAGCAAAGATAATCTTTTACAGACACAATAAACCTGCACTGTTAACAACATATACAATGTATCATACGTATAATCGCTCGAAACAAAAAGTTCACAGTTCTTTTCGAAGTGATATTGGCTTCTGTAACAGAAATAAAGGAGACGTAGTGGTATACATAACCGTAACTTTAAAATTAGGTATATATAGGTCATCTTTCATTTGAAACCCTATAATGTATATATCAATGTAAAGACTATAGAATTTAATAAAGTCATAAAAAATTCGGTTTTTCCACCATTTGTAAGTACCCTGTATCCTTAAGACGTCCTGCGAAACAATACTAAACTCCTTCTCTATAAACTACCTAGAAGAGGTCAGATGATCATTCAAGATGGAAATATACTGGATCTAATAATGAACATCACGTTAAAACCGTATCGCTGATCATGAGGAGTTTTTAGCAACTATTATTGCCAAAATACAGTCGGTGGCAGAATTCACGAGAGCCATTGCTGTTCCCTTAAGTGAAAATATTTCAGAGTGTTTAATCTAAATTACAGGAAAATATCGAGTGAGTTTACCAAGGTAATCGTGAACCATTCGAGAAAGTAAATCGACGGTCACATAGTTGGCAAACGCGTTCTACAATGCTGCCAATTCTGCACTAGACTAGCGACAGGCAAAGTACGTTTGTTCAGCCGATGTGTTTCTTGAGCTGGCGAGTACTGGGGAAGATCGCCCTCTGAAGAAGCATCGTTTCTGGCTGCTATTACAATGACTGTGGGCAGAAGTATCTAGTATAGGCGTTTCTGTAACTATTATTTAGGTCTCAAGCGTAGTTACGGATAACATCCAGATGCACTGAATGCACCTTGAACATCACAAATAAGGAGCAGAGAAAATTACTTGTGCGGTTCTTCTCTTTGGTAGCTGTAATAAGCATTTTTATTTTCTACCTTAAGCGAAGTGCAAACTAAGAAACTCATTCACCGGAAGTGATTAAAAAATTTAGCACCACCAGACGCTATTTTAAATGTGGTACGTTCCTATGGGACCAAATAGGCTGATGTCATTGGTCCCTAGGCTTAAACACTACTTAATCTAACTTAAACTCCAAGGACAAAAAAAATGTTATTTTTTCTATAATTTAGTTGATTTTGCAATAATGCTTAGGTCTACTACTTAGGTCTACTACAATAACATAAAAGGAAAGCAATTTTGATGTGAATGTGAAACAAGGAACAAAAAATGCCGGCAATAATGTGTCGAATATTTCATTCTTACGCAAAACTGTATTTCTATAAAAATCGCACGGACAAAAAGTATCGCCTACTCGGAAATATTACAATATAACTGCTGGTGATGTTTTGTCAATAAAACCTTTTTTCAGACACCTTAAGACAGGGAGGAACCAAAATAACAAGTTGAGGTTACCCTAGGTGAGCGTCGGACGGTATTTCTATGCAGTTTCTGCAGTTGGTGCACTTTGCTCATAGTTTATTTTCCCTTGCATGAGAATTATCGTCGTGTAACTATTAAACCAGGCTGTTATGTTTTAAGGCACTTGTAGCCAGATCTGACTCACTGGACGACGCAGACTGTAGATTGTCGTCTTGGAAACTATAGGAGTAGCTTAATAACACTTTTAAAAGATATCCTGCGTCAACTTGTCTCATAATAAAATTGCTCATTGCCTCCTGCTTATCTAAAAAATTGAGTGTCACTTCAGTAGGGCAAAACCAGAAGGACAAATACGCATCGAAACTAGACACCTCACTCTTTACATCACTTAACTCGAAAAATTTGAGCATTGGTAAGGCAACGAATCTAGATTAAATGAGATTGATGAAACAAATTAACCATTTAGAGATCAAACCAAAGTCAGTGATCCCCTAAGCATTCCCGTTTTGAAATCGCCCCTACACGGGAAAGAAATTTCAAATACGAGTCACTGAAAATGTTGTCATGTTGTTTTAAACGCTTCGGTAATTCAAGGTGGCAGTAGGGAGTGTACGTAACCAGATTGTGTCGTCATCCCAATCCCAGAGCGATGCAGTCCGCAACTAGCACCCTACAATTTCATGGAAAAGATCAGCAATGATACAGGTTGATGAAGCGAGTCAAAAGGAGAGAATAAAGCAAGTACACAAATCACAGGAAAAGAAACATTTCATTTTATACTGACTCAGTATGGTTTAATTTACTTTAAAAAAGCTTAAACCATCATAGTAGGCCTGAGGGATGCAGGGCGTGGTGATTAATTTCGATAGTACATTAGTTTCTCAGGGCAGACATTTGGGCCCTGTAAGGACTGGCCGAGCTGTGTTTCTGGTGCGTAATTACCACAAGAACTCCATGTTCCTTGGATGGGCTTGGACTTGCATCAGCACATACCTGAAAATAAGTCTTACAGGGGGAAAAGCTATAAATTCTTGTCTGGCACAGTCAAAACTTCTCTTGGTGAGAGAATGGCGAAAATAGAGGGACACTTTTTGCCTTAGGAGCCAACACTCAATAGTTTCCAAGAAAATGACGATCAAAGCTTTGCTGCTACTGCATCCATTCACATGCCAGTAGTGTAGTGGTCAAGAGCACAGTTAACAATTTTTACACTCTGCGTTTAGGTCCAGTCCGATGTTATTATTTCTTTTGTTGTCACGCACGTATGTCACATCAGTGTTTTCTTGACATCGAGAAACACAATGAAACTATTTACAAAAGAAATAAACATTTCAAGTGTTATTAAAATTAGGTTTATCATCACAAATCTTAAACAAACTTAACTGAAAAACAGGTAAATTCTAATACTTAAACTTTTGCTTTTTTATTTTATACATCAAGAGAATCAGAGAATTATTTCATTAATCTGCAGACAGTAGAACATGCCTATCTATGTCCTTCTCATTCACAATTCACTAATCAATGTCTGCTTGCTCTAGAGAAGCCACAATTTGTTCCCGTTCGTTCAGTATGAGTGTGATGACAAGTATCGTAAGCTCCTAGTGTCTGTATTCACGTTAACAATTGGTATTCTGGAACCTCAATGTAGTTCTGCTCAGCACGAAATACAATCAAATTCACATCTTCTCATTAACCTTCATGCAAGAAATATTATGACACTCACTATAACTGTTTAAATACTTCCTAATTCAACTTTCTCGTGTCCATTTCCCCCCGATGTTAACTCATCTGATCCAAAACCGCTACTGACTGCAGCACGACACGACAACGTTCCAGCCGCCTCAAGAGGCGCGTAACAAAACGTGCTGGAAGGTAAGGAGCACCGTTTGAAGCACGCTGAGCCGAAGAGCACAAATGTCCAGACACTGTGCTCTTACACTACAAAGAAGATGGCTTAACAAACGCCAGTGGACACATTCTCGATTGTTTCTCAGGTGTGTGGGGCCTACGTCAAAAAAGAGCGTTATCGAATGCTGAATGCATGTAAGGCAGAGCAGCAGAAATGGTCAACAGTTTGTTGGCGCCATGGGAGTGTCACGCAGATCTTGAAATACACGAACCGTCAGACGCTTCACGAGAGACGCCAACTCTCCCGTGAAAGCGTACTTAACAAGTTTCAAGAACCAGCATGTCCGTCCCTGGTAGCTGTTCGACATTGCAAAATCCTCCGTAACCCAAACTGTCGACAGTATTTTTTCAATTATTTGTGGAGTGTGTTCCACGTCCCACCACGTAGCTGGAACATCACGGGTAAGAGAAGCTAAAATTACAATACGATGATAGAACACTACACGGTACAACGTGGGATCTACTTTCATCATTACGAGAAGTCATACCTGGATGATACAGCAGATGGAGAGTTTCGTTGTGAACCCTCACACTCTGTAGCAGTATTTGCCCCATTTCCTCTTTTTGTCCCCGGTGCGAAAAGGTCTTCGCAGTTTTTGTTTCCCATCCGGTGCAAGATGTAGCACTGGTTAATGGTGGTACGGATTCCACCCTTCGGTTTTGTTTCATGGTTTGCTTAGCCCCGCACTTTGCTCTCTTTCTTTATGCTTTTTTCTACAACTATTAGCATGTTTTTAGTTATGTACGTCCCCAACTCGACGCAACGAGTGCTGGAACGTAGCTGGAATGAGCACACCTCACTCCATTTGGCATGAAAACAAATTCTCTGTATGCTTCTCTAAATTGATTAATTAATTGTTGAACATTAGGTTTGTAAAACCAGAGTTCTTCCAACACTATAACAGCTGCTGAATAATTAATTTTATTTCTATAAAACGTTAACGCCAAATCATCGATGCGTTGCTGAGTAGTAGGAACAAGGAAGGCGAGGCGTAGGTCGTCTGGATAGTTCCTGATATGGTCCCAGTTTCCATAAAAAAAATTCCAACGCAGACATTAGCTGTAAATAATAAACTTTATTTAGAATGTAACTGTACCCTTTCTTTTACAGAACGTCATATACACTCTATTTCGTACTACAAAGTTAACATATTTAACCTCACTCTGTACAACATCGTTCTCTGCCGGTTCATCACCAGCAATTTCCAAACCAATATAGAATGGATTAACTCCTTGAAATAGTTTGTTTTTACATTTACACAGGTTTTCTAAATCAGGCCATCCCTTTACCTTATTAATATCAGCACTTGTTTCTGGCTTACAATACGTTACAAATTTAAATCGGTTCCTTCTACTATATTTTCGCCAGGGAACGCCTGATGATCGTTCCGGCCTCAAACTAAATGGACCTAGCTTATTACTACATGCTAAACGTACTTTTTCCAATGCACCTTGATCTTCAAAGATCTTTTTGTTAGCTCTGTCATCAAGTGTTAGTCGCTCAACCCTTACATTAACTCTATAAACGTATGTTACAATCTTATTAATAATAACAGAGTCATATTTATTAGCAAAGAACTTAAATTCATCTGTAATGTCGCAATGTTTCAGTGTTGTTATGTGCATTTTCGTCGTATTTCTCCGTTGAGCGACTAACACTTGATGACAGAGCTAACAAAAAGATCTTTGAAGATCAAGGTGCATTGGAAAAAGTACGTTTAGCATGTAGTAATAAGTTAGGTCCATTTAGTTTGAGGCCGGAACGATCATCAGGCGTTCCTTGGCGAAAATATAGTAGAAGGAACCGATTTAAATTTGTAACGTATTGTAAGCCAGAAACAAGTGCTGATATTAATAAGGTAAAGGGATGGCCTGATTTAGGAAACCTGTGTAAATGTAAAAACAAACTATTTCAAGGAGTTAATCCATTCTATATTGGTTTTCAGTTCCTTACTGTTATAAAAAAATAAAAAAAATTAAAAATAAATGAATAAATAAAATAACGAAAAAATTCACAATAATACACAAATTGCATCCTTTTTAGCACATCCCCAGGATGGGAGGGGGGAGACATCGTGGCCAGGCCTCGGGTTGCGACCCCTGCCCACCTTGCCTCCGCCACCCCACGTCAGCGCGACGGAATGTCAATCCTCAGGGTCCGGGTGCGATTCCCGGCTAGGTCGGAGATTTTCTCCGCTCAGGGACTGGGTGTTGTGTTGTCCTAATCATCATCATTTCATCCCCATTGACGCGCAAGTCGCCGAAGTGGCGTCGAATCGAAAGACTTGCACCCGAAGGACGGTCTACCCGATGGAAGGCCCTAGTCACACGACAAATTTTTTTTAACCAGCATTACGTTAAGAATCTCGAAAACACTGCAGCTCACGTCGCATCGCTCCCGTAGGGAATGCGAAGAGAGCATTAAACTAATTACGGCTCACACAGAGACCAATAAGCAATTATTCCTCCAGCGCTGCATACTGGAATGGAATGGGAAGAAGCCTTACAGTGGAACGTACCTTCTGCCATGCCCTTCACGGTGTTTATTTAGAGAATAGGTATAGTAGATATCTTCAAGTGTCTGTCAGTTCAGGTTTTTCATGGTAGCTGTGACGTTCTCCCTTCGATCAAACAAACCTGCGACCATTCTTGGCACGCTGCTCTGTTAATTAAAGAACAGCCTTTATCGCAAATTTCTTTTTATCGGAGTGACCGGTTTCAGTCCTTGAGGATCATCTTCAGACTCCAGAACGGGAGGTGGACTTCCAGAAAGCAGGCTGCGTCGATCCACGATGCTGAACTGACCCTCCTCCGTATCCGTTCAAAAATCTCCTGATAGTTCCACTCGGTGTGTGTTCCACACATTTGAACAGTATTGTCCAACGGATTTGTGAGCTATCTCTTCTGTAAACTGACTACATTCCCAAGTTCCTTACCAGTGAACCAAAATCTTATCTGCTTTACTTACAACTGACAATATGTCGAGATTCCATTTCACATCTGTACAAACTGCTCACCCCAGGTGTTTTTATGGGTTGGTCTTTACCAAATATGACTGACTGGTATTGTAGTCATAGTACACTAAAGTGTTTTTAGTCTTTAGATGCAAAATTTTACATTTCTGAACGTTTAAATAAAATTACCATTCTCTGCACCAACTTGAAATCATTTCAAGGTTTGAGTACATATCTGCGTAACTTTTCTCCAGACTAACTCATTATCTTCTTTGTCATGGTGACAGTGGGAGTCGTAGGGCTGGATTGAGCTGTGAGTGACTGTACGCCTTTCACCATTTATTAACTGAACACACAAAATCTCAGTTTACAAAATGTCGTCAAACACGTTTTTAATTTAGAGTTAATCACCTGGTTAGCCAAAACAACAAGAATTTTTTGAGAAGATAACGTTTCCTCAACAGAAGCCAACAGCAAGTGACAATAACAAGTAATTCAGATTCACGGCGATTGTGCAACCACGAAGAGTAAAATCTTTAATAATCAAAAAAACATTAGAATCAGGTAATCAGTTCGTACTATAAAAAGAACGGAAAGCCAGACAGAATTCTACTGTAGAAAATGTGTAACATTCAGTAACAATTAAAATATTGAAAGCATAAAATAAATTTACACTATTACCCAGTGAATGGAAATGATAGCGGAGCCAAATAAAATTAGCTAGTAGAATACACAAGAAGTTCAGCAAAATTTAATATAGACTGCAGCCTGATTAATTATACATTGTGAATTAATCAGAATTGCAACTATGCCTCACGTATGTCAAACAGTCTATTCGTCAGATGCATATGGAACGGTAAGGCAAAGTCAATATAACTCATTCATCATCGGCATGTAAATCTACAATATAGCTTAAAGCTGCCTCTTAAATCAGTCCCGCAAATATTTAACAGGAGTGTACATTAATATATCGTCAAACTCACACATAGTTCTGCCTCTTATTTACTGCAAACAGGATATCGTTTGTTCCACAGGTAGGTTCACAATATGCGTCGGAGCGTGGAGAGAGAGCAACATGCTAAACAGTTAGGCAGCGTTCACACTGCCGGCCGGGCCGAGCCGAGCCTGGCCGGGCCGCCGCCCGCTTTGCTATCAGACACATGGTTTTGAATTGCGGTGTTCAGACTGGCGGCCGGGCCGCGCCGACACGGCGTGAGCCTCCCGGAGCCGAGCCGACGACATTCCGAATGTTTAATATTGCCGGCGCGAGCCGACCGCAGGCGCGAGCCTGTGGAGCAGCACTACTGCTTCTGCAGTATACGGATCACACGTCTCCCTTCTGCTTTCATCACAAGTGTGACTGCACACGTCTTTTATTTTAAGATGTTACCTCACATTTCACAATAAGTGAGGAAAAATTACGTTTATTATAATGATACATGCGAAATTACTTTTATTTCATATATTTAATCTACATGCATTTACAACAATAGCTTGCCAGCGTTCGCGGCATTGCCGCCACTGAATAGTTCGCATTTACTTGTAAACGGAGGCAGATATGAGTGTCACTGAGGGACGGAAATGTGTCCCTACCAGATGACAATGCATTGTAAAGTCATGTTGTGGCACGTTACTATATAAGCTGTTGTCTGTGACATCTTTTTGCGATGTTCTTACTTTAATGGATGCAGAATAACATATACATGACATTAACTTGTGTCCATCAATTTGGTATCAGAATTTCGGCTAGTATGACAGTAATGATGCAGTTTCCAGATTATGGAACGAAGTAACCAAGGAGTGTGTTTCAGATAGTACGCACAAATATAAATTATTTTCCTTTATAATTTTATTTGTTTTATTTACAGTGAAATGAGATACAAAAAAATACAGTAAATAGCAAAGTAATTTCAATTCCAAAATTTATTTGAGAGGTTTTTCAATTATTTTAAGTTGCATTTTTAACGAAATATTCAACAAAAGTGTTCCTGACAGTTTTCGAACGTAATGTGGAATTTCTGTTGAATGTGGCACCGGCTGTCTGCATATCAGCATTGTTACAAAACTTTTCAGCTTCAACATTGCATCCTTCTCTGTCAATGACAATATTATGAAGTAGACAAATGCACTTGACTATGTGATCAGCTACGTCAACGGATGTTTCAATTTCCTTCCTCAGTAGTCTCCATTTATTGGTCATTATACCAAATGCACATTCAACAACTTTTCTTGCTCTGGAATGCATATCATTGTATAGAATCTTCTCGTTGTCCAAATTTCTGCGAGGAAAAGGTCTCATCAAATTCTCTAATAAGGGGTAAGCTTCATCTCCCAAAATGACGTACGGTAGTTCCTGACACATTCCTTCAAGTCTTGTTGGTGGCGGTAATAACAGCTCCCCATTTGTAAGTTTCTTATATAACATACTTTCTTTAAACACGCCTGCATCAGACTGTTTACCGTAGGCACCAACATCCACAGCTATAAATTTGTAATTTGCATCAGCAACTGCTTGGAGTACAATCGAATAATACTGTTTGTAATTGTAAAACATGCTGCCAGAAAGTTTAGGACATTGGACACGTATGTGCTTCCCGTCTATACATCCAACACAGTTTGGAAATCCCCATCTCGTATGCATTTCACTGGCAATTTCTTTAAATCGAGAAACAGTTGGCGTTGGTAAATGAATGGGGGCAAGTGACTCCCATATGGCCATACAAACGTCTTTCACCAACACTGATACGGTGGACACTCCTAATCGGAATGACGATGCTAGTGCATGAAAGGAGATGCCAGTGGACAGATACCTGAGAAAAAAAATCGTAAAATGTGTTACTCAAGTGTGGTGTTGGGCGAAGTTTTTACAGTTTTGTTTGCACAGTAGATATTTACTTAGTCAATGTCATTTCATAGTTATACAACAATAAATAATTAAAGAGACATTTTCTTGCATCCTTCTATATTCTTTCAATTAAAATAATGAAATCGAAATGCAAAGACCTGAGAGACAGTTACAGAGAATAACTTGTATAACTTGGCAAAATAAGGTCATGTGATCCAGGGAATAGTATATTAAAATGCAATTCCACTCGGGCTTTGTTCTGTCATATGATTTTCCTAAGTTCCAAGAGCTATGCACAGTTCCTTACCAGTGGAAATAGAACCACTGAGTCAAAGGGCATATCAGTCTGTCTATCTTACAAGGTAATGAAAAGAATTCTGTGAGGTCATCAGTGGCTCCACATGATGAACCATCACCACTGCCAAGCGCTGCATCATGAAGAAAAACGAAGAAAAAGTTGGAAAATTCTGAAGGAGTGTATCTGCGATTCTTCGTTGAAGGCACAGCAAGACATTACCCAAAATGACGAAGCTAATTACTTACTGATGATTCTCAGGAGTCCCATAAACTCTCTTCCCCTCAGAGGTAAGCGTTTGTGAAATTTAAAATACAAAAGCATGACTACAATTAATTGGAGGTAGTGAATGCTGCACAAAGTTCTACTGCAAACCAAAAAGTGTGTACTAACGAATCTTACCTTATCGTTATACACAATTTTTCTTCTGCTGTTATACTTCTGCGAAAATTTGTGTTCTGTTTCGAAATTTTGTCTTGAATGTTCTGCAGCACATACTGAAATGTATTATGATTCATTCTGTAATATGAATAAAATTTTTCAGGATAGTTTTTAAGTTCTTCATGTAAAGAAAAAAACTCTCCTAAATGTCTGTCGCTATTTATGGGATGAATCCATAACCTCCTAGTTCTTCTGTACTTCAAAACTCGACGAGTAACTGCAGAGTCAAAACAATACCAATAAAAGAGTGAAGACATTGTTCTACACGACAGCACACACTAGCCAAAGGCGAGCAACTGTTGACTGCAGCTGCGTTTTCTAGTGACTTGCTTGTCAGCTGTCGAAGGGTGGGGATTTTTTTAAATTTATTTATTTGGCCTTCGGCAACTAGCAGCCATTTAGCCAAAGAGTAGGGATTACCTTGACGGTGCAGCGCAGCCCGCCAAGGAAGGAAAAAATAATGAAGAACAATGAAACGCACGTCTGTGTCGATCTACAGTAGTTTCATTAACTCTCCATTATTTTTTTTTTCTGTCAAAGTAGACAACGAGACTACAGAATTGCGCTTCAGTTTCTGCAGTAAACGTATCACAAATCTCCAGTTTGTTTTTGTGATTAGTTTTACACCACTGATCACTAGTAATTAGTTTTTTTCTGTCCTGCATTATATGACTACATTAAACCAAGCTGTAACCGCTCGAACTCCGTGGCTTGCGGACGCGGCACTGACGCCACTGAATATCTCGCATTACTTGTGACCAGAGACAGATATCAGTGTCATTATCATTTCAAAAACTTTTTGGTACTTTTAGCTACATTTCATACGCAACAATGTATGGTCTAAAACGGATCTAACAGTAAGCTACCCGCTACATAACTTTTTCACTACAAGATCTGTAAATCAAGTGCACAACGTTGACAAATAGCATCATTTAACAATGACTGTTAAGAAATACGAAAAGATAAATGATTCAATACGAAGCTAAGATGTTACACTAGCACGTGTACAAAAATCAGATTTTTTAGCCGCATAATTTCTTCAAAATCGGCTGGGAAGCGTTACGAAACTAAGAAATCACGCGAAACGAAAAGTAGACTTTTTCTTTTTTCACGACGTAAGTAACGCTTTTAAGGAAAAAATGAGTTCATAAAACGATGTGGCGCAGTCTTATATACCTCTAAGAATTTTTAGAACATGAAAATCGGAGAAGTGGATTTTCCCCCATTCCGCCGACCCGGCTCGGCGCGGCGCGCAGTGTGAATGCCCTACACGTCGGCCTGAGCTGGCTAGGCACGAGCCGAGACAGTACGCGTCAGCCCGGCCCGGCCCGGCCGGCAGTGTGAACGCAGCCTTACGCACACACACACACACACACACACACACACCTCAATCCTCAGTTTAAACACTCCAGTAAACGCACAGCACAGACTGCTTTCATGAAAATGACACAGGACGTGCCGTAATTGCTTCCTTCAAACAACATATTCTTCTACCCATCTGTCCGCAAGCCAACTGCTATTCAAGTGTACCTTTGAATGCTTTCTGTTTGACCGTTCCGCTCTGCCTCCTGGTGGACAACGGACTTTTCTCTGTGATCGTCACAGAACGCCAAAACTTCAGAAGTGCAAGGCCCGTGTTACGACAAGGAAACAGAACGACAGCAGCGCTCCGAGTGGCGTTGCATTGAACTTTTAATACGAGAAATACGGCACAGTAATCAGTATTACTATTAAAGGCGAAATACCCACAGACTTCAAGAAGAATATGATAATTCCAATCCCAAAGAAAGCAGGTGTTGACAGATGTGAAAATTACCGAACTATCAGTTTCATAAGTCACAGCTGCAAAATACTAACGCGAATTCTTTACAGACGAATGGAAATACTGGTAGAAGCGGACCTCGGGGAAGATCAGTTTGGATTCCGTAGAAATGTTGGAACACGTGAGGCAATACTAACCTTACGACTTATCTTAGAAGAAAGATTAAGAAAAGGCAAACCTACGTTTCTAGCATTTGTAGACTTAGAGAAAGCTTTTGACAACGTCAACTGGAATACTCTCTTTCAAATTCTGAAGGTGGCAGGGGTAAAATACAAGGAGCGAAAGGCTATTTACAATTTGTACAGAAACCAGACGGCAGTTATAACAGTCGAGGGGCATGAAAGGGAAGCAGTGGTTGGTAAAGGAGTGAGACAGGGTTGAAGCCTCTCCCCGATGTTATTCAATCTGTATATTGAGCAAGCAGTAAAGGAAACAAAAGAAAAATTCGGAGTAGGTATTAAAATTCATGGAGAAGAAGTAAAAACTTTGAGGTTCGCCGATGACATTGTAATTCTGTCAGAGACAGCAAAGGACTTGGAAGAGCAGTTGAACGGAATGGACAGTGTCTTGAAAGGAGGATATAAGATGAACATCAACAAAAGCAAAACGAGGATAATGGAATGTAGTCAAATTAAATCGGGTGATGCTGAGGGGATTAGATTAGGAAATGAGACACTTAAAGTAGTAAAGGAGTTTTGCTATTTAGGGAGCAAAATAACTGATGATGGTCGAAGTAGAGAGGATATAAAATGTAGACTGGCAATGGCAAGGAAATCGTTTCTGAAGAAGAGAAATTTGTTAACATCGAGTATAGATTTAAGTGTCAGGAAGTCGTTTCTGAAAGTATTTGTATGGAGTGTAGCCATGTATGGAAGTGAAAAATGGACCATAACCAGTTTGGACAAGAAGAGAATAGAAGCTTTCGAAATGTGGTGCTACAGAAGAATGCTGAAGATAAGGTGGGTAGATCACGTAACTAATGAGGAGGTATTGAATAGGATTGGGGAGAAGAGAAGTTTGTGGCACAACTTGACTAGAAGAAGGGATCGGCTGGTAGGACATGTTTTGAGGCATCAAGGGATCACAAATTTAGCATTGGAGGGCAGCGTGGAGGGTAAAAATCGTAGAGGGAGACCAAGAGATGAATACACTAAGCAGATTCAGAAGGATGTAGGTTGCAGTAGGTACTGGGAGATGAAGAAGCTTGCACAGGATAGAGTAGCATGGAGAGCTGCATCAAACCAGTCTCAGGACTGAGGACCACAACAAGTTCGAGTACTATATGACAATATTTTTCATTTATATTTTATGGGTGTTCTGGTAGTCTGGTGGTTAAGTAAAACCCAATTTTTCAATTTCGATCGTGTTGCTGTTAGCAGGCAAAAATTATATTCCTGATTACGACCTTCTCGTGCGTGTTGGATTGTTTGAATTGCAAAGTAAGTATGTTGCTCGAAATCTGCATAATTTTTGCTCCGATCCCTAATACTGGGCGGGATATACGATTACACATTTGCTTTTGTTTCATATGAAATGTGAACCGGTTTCGTCACATAATGTTCTGAGGGCTCACGTCCATTTGTTGCTGCTTACGAATCCGTGAGTGAATTGCTCGATTTAAATGCACTGCAAGTATCTTGCTCGTATCCTACGTTATTTTTGTTGCCATTCGTTTTTCATACTCTGGCATTTAATGGAGGCCACCGAAATTCTCTTTGACTTCTGCTAGACTTTAATGTTTGTAATTCCTGTTAATAACGTGCGAAAACAGACGTGTAAACTATTGTCGCATTATTATCATTTCCGTGGAAGCGTGCTCTAGTCACCAATACTACGAAGCATAGGGCCTACTCATCTCCATCTACATCCACACTCCGCGAGGCACTGTGATATGCATGACACTTAGTGGAAAGGAGCAACACCATCTAAAGCAGAATTACATACTCATTCCGTGGCAGTATATGATAAAATTTAACATGAGTACTGTCTGTTATGTATGAGGCGCAACTACGGGCCTCATGCAAAAAGGGTGACCCGGCCGAGTCACGCAATTTGACTCTTAGTCTGATCACGAGGTGTGGCCGTTAACTGCACGCGTTGATCACGTAGGCTGACGTGAGGATCAATGAACTACGACGTGCGGCTAGAAAAAAACCGGACTGATGCTGGAAAAAACATTTATTTACAATTATTTACAATTTCATGTTATCTCCTTCAATGTACTCTCCTCCTCGGTCTCTACACCGCTCCATACGAATTTTCCACTGTTCATAGCAATGCTGCAGATCATTTTCGGTAAGTCCATACATTACTTCCGTCGCTTTTTCTTTTGCTGCTTCAACAGTCTCAAATCTAGTTCCTTTCAAAGCTGACTTGACTTTAGGGAAAAGAAAAAAGTCACAGGGGGCCAAATCAGGTGAGTAGGGTGGATGATCTAAGATGGGAATGTTGTGTTTTGCCACAAACGTCTTCACTGACAACGCACTGTGAGCTGGGGCATTGTCTTGGTGAAGGATCCATGACTTTTTTCTCCACAAATCGTTCCGTTTTTTTCCGTACTCGTTCACGTAGGGTAGCCAGGACGCTAATGTAGTAATGCTGATTCACTGTTTGTCCCTCTGGTACCCAATCAATGTGCACAATCCCTTTGATGTCAAAAAAAAAAACAATCATCATTGCCTTGAATTTCGATGTCTTCGTGGCCATCTTTAAATCGTTTAAACCACTCAAACACTTGTGTTCGCGATAAACAATCATCGCCGTACACTTGTTGTAACATTACAAACGTTTCACTTGCAGATTTTCCTAGTTTGAAACAAAATTTGATGTTAACACGCTGTTCGTTCTGTACACTCAACATTTTCCGACGCACAGACAAAACGTCAACTACTTAAAACAGACGCCACGGGCAGACTGAGTGCAGGAGGCAGATGAAACTCGAGCAGTAGGCGGAGCGAGAGTCACGTGACAGGCCACGCGACTTTCAGCCTTATTGCATTCGTTTTATTGTTTCACCAGTACTAGTCCGGTTTTTCTTCTAGCCACACCTCGTATACTTGACGGGATGTATCTAGAACATCTTAGGTGATTAGAAAGTTAATAGACAGGAATACAATTAAATGCTTAGCTTTAATTCAGCATCAGTGGTGAACGTCGATCTTGACTTTGTACAATATTTACAAGTGCAGTTAGAGACTGAACTGCGAGTACTTCTCTACAGTTCTGATTGCTTCGCACACATAGATCAATTGTCAGTACATAAAATGAATGTGGCGGCTGGCTAGGTCGTAGCTACTGACTTAGCTGAAGGCTATGCTAACTAGCGTCTCTGCAAATGAGATCTCTGAAGCTATAACGAGTGGACCATTCGTATTAAAGTCGGCTGTAGAACTGGCCAGAGCGCTAGCTTGTAAGAACAGCTGAGTGGCGGCGCTCGGTCTGCTAGCGTCGACAGTGGCGACTCGCGGGTCCGATGTGTACTGACGGACCGCGGCCGATTTGAAGCCTGCAACCTAGCAAGTGTGGTGCCTTGCGGTGACGCCACACTGTCAAAACCCGCCAGCGTAGAGTTCTCCACGTAAACAAATATAGCATAGAATACGCGCAACGAACGTACAATGCATTTAAATCGAGCGGTTCACAATTCAGTTTGTAAGCAATAATAGATACAAATAAACCTGCAGAACACCGTGCAACGAAAGCAGCTTCTGTTTTATCTGAAACAAAACCAAATTTGGAATCATTTATCCCGCCCAACATTACGGATGTAAGAGAAATACAATCAGAATACGAGTATCATATTTACAACACAACTCGAACAGTGCAAATACACATGATATGTCGTAATCGGGAGCACACTGTGATCACTCAAAAGTCTGTCAACTACGAAACGAAAACAAAGGTGGAGGACTAAAAATCAACCAACAATGATGCGAGACGATGGACTGATAAACTTGCAGCCCTCCAAGTGGCGTGGTAGAGAACCAAGGGCGTGTTACCAGAAGTCTCTATGTGAGTTTCACTCTCGTGAAGGTACTCGACGTTCTCCCTGTAGTATACAGCAGCCTCCCACGTTGGCTCGCTCCCTCTAGCAGCTAGCAGCGCCCTCGTACTGCAGCGCAGGCGCGGCCATAGCTCTACTAGCGCTGCCCTTCATACTGCCGCGGACGTGTGAGACGTCTAGAGTCGGCACGTCCTCTGCGCAAAGGAACTGAAGGCCCCAGGAGAAGCAATGTGCGAGGAAACTCGCATGTGCCAGTTAATCTAATATCAAAAGCTGCCACAAGGCACACAGCCAGTACAACTTTGAGATTATAGAAGGAAACACATGAGTACATAAAAGATCTTAATTTGACAAAACTTCAATAAATACCTCGGAATTTTGCGACCCAAGATCACGAAGGAACATATACAATAAGAACACTCTGGTAAAAGCTTCGTTGCAAGAAGAAAAAGCCTCCCAACCAGGTATGGCTTAGTAGGGCAGATATGGTTCCTAAAAGGAAGTTTACTCTTTGGATCCCTTACCACTAAGGTAAATGGAGTGATGAACCATACAGTTTGGACAGGACCCTGAAACGGGACAAAAGTTTGTCCACCATTTTATCAGTCGCTTTGCTATCTGCCCCAAGATGTATACAAATATCTGATCACCTGGTGTCAATGATGTGGGCTCTCTACACTTGAATGCCGAACATTCTTTCCATTACGCATTTTCACATTTTTCCTAGCCCATTTTCCCATTTCTCGGATCTGCGCTGTGGCAGTTTTCTGCATCCACAAAGCTCACAGATGGTTGCGGGGCGACTTACAGGGTGTTTCAAAAATGACTGGTATATTTGAAACGGCAATACAAACTAAACGAGCAGCGATAGAAATACAGCGTTTGTTGCAATATGCTTGGGACAACAGTACATTTTCAGGCAGACAAACTTTCGAAATTACAGTAGTTACAATTTTCAACAACAGATGGCGCTGCGGTCTGGGAAACTCTATAGTACGATATTTTCAACATATCCACCATGCGTAGCAATAATATGGCGTAGTCGCTGAATGAAATTACCCGAAACCTTTGACAACGTGTCTGGCGGAATGGCTTCACATGCAGATGAGATGTACTGCTTCAGCTGTTCAATTGTTTCTGGATTCTGGCGGTACACCTGGTCTTTCAAGTGTCCCCACAGAAAGAAGTCACAGGGGTTCATGTCTGACGAATAGGGAGGCCAATCCACGCCGCCTCCTGTATGTTTCGGATAGCCCAAAGCAATCACACGATCATCGAAATATTCATTCAGGAAATTAAAGACGTCGGCCGTGCGATGTGGCCGGGCACCATCTTGCATAAACCACGAGGTGTTCGCAGTGTCGTCTAAGGCAGTTTGTACCGCCACAAATTCACGAAGAATGTCCAGATAGCGTGATGCAGTAATAGTTTTGGATCTGAAAAATGGGCCAATGATTCCTTTGGAAGAAATGGCGGCCCACACCAGTACTTTTTGAGGATGCAGGGACGATGGGACTGCAACATGGGGCTTTTCGGTTCCCCATATGCGCCAGTTCTGTTTATTGACGAAGCCGTCCAGGTAAAAATAAGCTTCGTCAGTAAACCAAGTGCTGCCCACATGCATATCGCCGTCATCAATCCTGTGCACTATATCGTTAGCGAATGTCTCTCGTGCAGCAATGGTAGCGGCGCTGAGGGATTGCCGCGTTTGAATTTTGTATGGATAGAGGTGTAACCTCTGGCGCATGAGACGATACGTGGACGTTGGCGTCATTTGGACCGCAGCTGCAACACGGCGAACGGAAACCCGAGGCCGCTGTTGGATCACCTGCTGTACTAGCTGCGCGTTGCCCTCTGTGGTTGCCGTACGCGGTCGCCCTACCTTTCCAGCACGTTCATCCGTCACGTTCCCAGTCCGTTGAAATTTTGCAAACAGATCGTTTATTGTATCGCTTTTCGGTCCTTTGGTTACATTGAACCTCCGTTGAAAACTTCGTCTTGTTGCAACAACACTGTGTTATAGGCGGTGGAATTCCAACACCAGAAAAATCCTCTGTTCTAAGGAATAAACCATGTTGTCCACAGCACACTTGCACGTTGTGAACAGCACACGCTTACAGCAGAAAGACGACGTACAGAATGGCGCGCCCACAGACTGCGTTGTCTTCTATATCTTTCACATCACTTGCAGCGCCATCTGTTGTTGAAAATTGTAACTACTGTAATTTCGAAAATTTGTCCGCCTGAAAATGTACTGTTGTCCCAAGCATATTGCAACAAACGGTGTATTTCTATCGCTGCTCGTTTAGTTTTTATTGCCGTTTCAAATATACCGGTCATTTTTGTAACACCCTGTAAGTTTGAATGAAAACATCAGACTGGCTGGCATTTCCTTGTGCGCTCCAGGACTGCAGTGTAAAACGGATAGCTTAATTAACACAAGAATGTATCTCACTTCTACATCTCCACATGTACCAAAAGTCCCCTTCAGATATTTCATAAACGTCGGTACAGTCACCTTGCTACTAGGGATTAACCGAATGAAACGCAAACGTGCTTGCACCCACGCAGACTAGCACGAATTGGTCGCTCCCTTTTACTACGGTGTAAAAGTAAAAGACGTTCCCTTAGTGAGGACTGACCAGCAAAATGTGTCTATCCAAACCAGCGCAAATCGCCCCCCCCCCCCTCCACCCCTTTCAACGCGACCTAAGAAATACCAAACAATTCCTTAATGGTGATTCACCAAAAAAGGCGTACACTCGCCCACGCTAGCCAGCGTAAAACGGTTCTTTTTCAACACGGTCTAGAATACCAAAATTCCCTTAGTGAGTACTAACCAACAAAACGCGTACAGGCATCCGCGAGAGGCGCACGAATTTGTTCCCCCTCAACACAGTCGAACCGTACCGAAAATTCCAGTAAGACATTTCATATCCATCGTCGTTTTAACGCTCGCCTGGGGAATTAACCGACCAAAGGTAATGCGTCCACATAAACCAGCGCGAAGCGGTTGCCCTCCTGTACCCGTTAAGCGGACAGACAAACTCATGCCCATTTTTGTGCACTGGGATTTGTCCTTCCTCCACAGCCTCCCGTGACGCCTGTTCTAACCGGCCAAAAGCACTGGTAAACGAATAGATGGTAGCCTGACAGCTATGCAACCCACAGTACTGTTCACGTTGGGTGCCAAGCCGTTCCACTCAACAAATGCCAAACATGTTCACGATTTTCTCTAGATACTGGCGCTTATTTGTGTATATAATGTTGGTAGTGTGGCTTGGTCAAAACAATTAAAACACTTTCAAATATTGGTGCTTTATTTATTTTATTTATAAAATAGTGACTTCACATGATTTAAACATTTGGCTAAGCGTGAGGCCAACTATGATCATCCTTGTGTCAATATCCCATTAAAGCACGCACGTTGCTGGTCCAAAGATTAGTACGAATGCCATGTTGAGCATCCTAAATACGTTCCCACACATGCCACATGTTCTAGATCGAATTCTTATGAATATATTTGTAGTGACCCAACATACGAAAGTGTGTTTGGTTTGAAGTGTGGTGATGTGAATGGGCGACCTGCTGGCCTAGCCCAGGCATCCCATCAATTTGGATACGTTGCATTCAGGCACCGCCTTGCAGTGTTTCTAAAATGTGCTGAGGCATTATTCTACTACATGGCGTATCTGTAAATAATGGATTTAGTCAGGATGAAAAAATGGGCGGAAAGCGGGGTTATGAGAAAACCTTCGAAAGAAATGACTGTTTCCAGTCACCAATAGAAGTTTTATTTCTCCAAAAGCCAACGCCTAATGTGTACACTAAATTGTAACTTCCCAAGGCAACAGGAGGCAAGACTCGTTGCGCCTCAAGAGGCAAGAACTATTGGACATGTCCGGTTGTGAACCGAGTTTGCAGGCAAGAGAGCGTTCTCAATACAGCGTCGGTACTTATTTTGTAAGACGTATGGAAACATGTGTGTCACGTTCCAAATGGTTCAAATGGCTCTAAGCACTAAGAGAATTAACATCTGAGGTCATCGGTCCCCTAGACTTAGAACTACTTAAACCTAACTAACCTAAGGACATCACACGCATCCATGCCCGAGGCAGGATTCGAACCGGTGACCATAGCAGCAGCGTGGTTCGGGACTGAAGCGCCTAGAGCCGATCGGTCACAGCGGTCGGCCTATAACGTTCCGTCTCTAAAAATAATGGTATTCTGATTGAAAACAAAAAGAAACAAAAATAGGAACAGAAAATTAATTATTCGTCCAACTAATTATAAAGAAATCAATTCTCAACTGTCTGACTGTGAGTTTGAAAAAAAAAAAAAACTCCAATGTCTCCTAACAACTATTCTGCAATGCTCCTGCACGCAAAAGACAACCTACTTCGTCCTGCCGCTGCAACTGCGTGATCAGCATCATGCTAAAATATTTCGAAAGCAGTACTGCAATCCGTGCAGACTGCAATGCATGGACTAATTGCAACAATTACTGCCATATTTTTAAACACAGAAATTGAACGATCAGTTTGGGTTTGCTCAACTAGCGTTAAACAGGGTAAAAATATGAAAGGAACCAATAAAATCTATATCCTATTATCATCAATAAACACTTCCGGGCTAAGTTGCCGTGGTCGATCTGTAAAACTTCTTCTCCCTGACGTTTCGTTCTCAACTACGGAGAACATCTTCGGAGGTGAGTCGACGACTGGCTGCTAGGAGCTGGGGCCGCCGCTTATATGGAGATCGTAGAGGGCGCCACCGCACGTCACGTGGCGTCGATGTGCAGCTATCTCTGGCTATCGTCTGTTCTCTCGATTGCAGGCAATCGATTGTCACGTGATTGATGCAACGTCGACCGCCATATCTTATCCAATTTTAATCCTTCTTCTTTACGATTAAAATTGTATTGATGTTTGTGGATTTCAATTGCCTCTCTACACATACGTGTATAATAATGCGACGTCCTCGCTAGCACGCTGGTTTCACCAAATTTTATTTCGTGATCTCCATCCTTAAAAACATGTTCCGCTTCTGCCGATTTGTCGATATGTCCCAAGCGACAGTTTCTTTTGTGCTCCGTCAACCGTGTATTGATGCTTCTTTTTGTTGTTCCTATGTAAATCCTGCCACAACTGCACGGAATTTTATATACCCCTGGGGTGGCTAGGGGGTGACGAGCATCTTTTGTTGATCTTAGGCATTCACTAATTTTCTTAGTAGGTCTAAAAATGGTCTCTACGTGAAACTTGGCTAGTACTTTCCCAATGCGATCCGTGATATTATGGATGAACGGAAGAAATACTTTTCCAGCTGATGGTTGTTGCTCTCTCCTATTTTTAGGCATTTTTCTATTTGGGTGAAGTGCTCGGTTAATCTCGTTTTTCCTATAACCATTTTCTGCAAAGGCCATTCGTAAATGATTTAGTTCTTCTTGTAAGTAGCCTGGTTCACAAATATTATTGGCCCTATCCACTAGTGTTTTTATGACCCCCCTCTTTTGCCTAGGGTGGTGGTTTGAGTTCTTATGGAGGTAGCGATCAGTATGTGTACCTTTCCTGTAGACCTTATGGCCTAAGGTCCCATCCGCCCGTTTGATAACTGATACATCCAAGAAGTTAAGTTGTCCGTTCTTCTCCTTCTCCATAGTAAATTTAATCTTTGGGTTGATGCTATTTAAGTGTACCAGGAAATCATTCAAGTCTTCTTCCTCATGATTCCATATTACAAAGGTATCATCCACATACCGATACCACTTCGAGGGGCTTTTTTTGGCCGACTGCAGTGCTGACGAAATTAGAATGGAAACCTCCAGGATATTACGCAAAGCTAAGCCACCCAGTAGCAATCTGTCTCAAGGGGAAAGGAAGGCATTGCGAGAGATCAATGCAGACAAGAATGTTATTATAGTTGCCGCTGACAAGGGAAATGTTACTGTTTTAATGAATACTGAGGATTATCACAAGAAGATCAGTGATCTCCTGGAACCCAGCACATACAAGAAGTTGAAAAAGGATCCCACAACGAATGTGCTGAATGCCACCAATCGTCTGATAAAACAGTCTTCCATTCCTACAGAAGTTAAAAAGTATCTTTGTAAAACGGAGGCTTATCCTCCGAGATTATATGGATTACCAAAGATACATAAGCCTGATGTTCCTTTGAGACCAATAGTCAGCGCAATTGGAGCTCCTACCCAAGAACTAGCCAGACACCTTGCCTCTTTGTTACAACCTTACATAGGCAAAACTGAAAATCATATTAAAAACTCTCTACATTTCATTGAGAAATTGAGGGAAATTACTGTCGGTCCTAATGACATCCTTGTCAGTTTTGATATAGTGTCTTTGTTCACGATGGTTCCAGTTGATGAAGCTCTCTCCCATATAGCCGATATGTTCCCTACTGATGTAGTAGCCTTGTTCCAACACTGTCTATCCTCGACCTATTTTCAGTACAATGGCGAATTTTATGAACAGATCGATGGGGTAGCCATGGGAAGCCCCCTAAGTCCCGCAATTGCGAATTTATTCATGGAATATTTTGAACATCAAGCACTGCAGTCGGCCAAAAAAAGCCCCTCGAAGTGGTATCGGTATGTGGATGATACCTTTGTAATATGGAATCATGAGGAAGAAGACTTGAATGATTTCCTGGTACACTTAAATAGCATCAACCCAAAGATTAAATTTACTATGGAGAAGGAGAAGAACGGACAACTTAACTTCTTGGATGTATCAGTTATCAAACGGGCGGATGGGACCTTAGGCCATAAGGTCTACAGGAAAGGTACACATACTGATCGCTACCTCCATAAGAACTCAAACCACCACCCTAGGCAAAAGAGGGGGGTCATAAAAACACTAGTGGATAGGGCCAATAATATTTGTGAACCAGGCTACTTACAAGAAGAACTAAATCATTTACGAATGGCCTTTGCAGAAAATGGTTATAGGAAAAACGAGATTAACCGAGCACTTCACCCAAATAGAAAAATGCCTAAAAATAGGAGAGAGCAACAACCATCAGCTGGAAAAGTATTTCTTCCGTTCATCCATAATATCACGGATCGCATTGGGAAAGTACTAGCCAAGTTTCACGTAGAGACCATTTTTAGACCTACTAAGAAAATTAGTGAATGCCTAAGATCAACAAAAGATGCTCGTCACCCCCTAGCCACCCCAGGGGTATATAAAATTCCGTGCAGTTGTGGCAGGATTTACATAGGAACAACAAAAAGAAGCATCAATACACGGTTGACGGAGCACAAAAGAAACTGTCGCTTGGGACATATCGACAAATCGGCAGAAGCGGAACATGTTTTTAAGGATGGAGATCACGAAATAAAATTTGGTGAAACCAGCGTGCTAGCGAGGACGTCGCATTATTATACACGTATGTGTAGAGAGGCAATTGAAATCCACAAACATCAATACAATTTTAATCGTAAAGAAGAAGGGTTAAAATTGGATAAGATATGGCGGTCGACGTTGCATCAATCACGTGACAATCGATTGCCTGCAATCGAGAGAACAGACGATAGCCAGAGATAGCTGCACATCGACGCCACGTGACGTGCGGTGGCGCCCTCTACGATCTCCATATAAGCGGCGGCCCCAGCTCCTAGCAGCCAGTCGTCGACTCACCTCCGAAGATGTTCTCCGTAGTTGAGAACGAAACGTCAGGGAGAAGAAGTTTTACAGATCGACCACGGCAACTTAGCCCGGAAGTGTTTATTGATGAAGACGCCGGCCGTGAAAGCCTACATGGAATGATATATCCTATTATATTTGAAATATATTATTTAAACACTGACAAATTTTACACAGACTTTTAATTATTCTACAATGTCTGTACTCAATAAACACATTTCTGGCCACAACAAAGGTACGAAATTTACTGTCAATATATGCATGGACAAATCTGACCAAATCCCTCCAGTGTGCGTGCAACCAACGACTAGGTACTGCGAAAAGGCAAGTTACCAAATATCGTCAATGAATACCAAAGTCTCCTCCGGCGCTACTGGCACGATCACGGCAGACTGCGACCTCACGTCGCGTGGCTTCTCCCCATCGCTCGCTGCGGCCGACCACTTCTGTCTCCGCTTGACAACTGCTCGCTCGTTGCTACTCTAGATAATAATATCTCAGACTGAGTTTGTGTATGCACACAGCAGAATCGTAGACATCCAATTTTCAAACAGTGCTCAACATGGCGTCCCCATTCGGCGGTACTACCATGGCACGATCTTCACATGGACTGAGGATGGACGGCCACTCCCGCCGGAGGTTCCAATCCTCCCTCGGGCATGGGTGTGTGTGTGTGTGTGTGTTGTTGTTGTTGTTGTTGTTCTTAGAATAAGTTACTTTATGTTAGTTTATGTTAATTTAAGTAGTGTGTAAGTCTAGGGATTGATGACCTATTCAGTTTGGCCCCTTAGGAATTCACACACATTTGAACATTTTTTTTAGAGTGGACGTTACGCAAATCATCCGGTAACATGCCGATCCAGGCTCAGCCATTGTCTTAACAAAGAGGCAGTACTGCGTGTCTTATGCAAGACAATTAAAATTCAAAATTCGAAAAAATTTGAGAACCCGTTTTTTCTCACAATAAAACTCCTCACCACGCACATTTCTTCTCCTTTCCGCGAAAGCTGTTTTACGGATAATAAAGACGAGCAAAGACTTACAAAATCGGATGCAAACAAATGGCTCCCGCCAAAGTTCTGCCGACATTTACTGTAATATGGGACCTTAGAAACATTGGGGGCGGGGATTGAACTATGGATGATGATGACAGCAATGAAACAGAGGATGACACGCGTAAAGCTGAAATACTAATCACCTTCTTCCAAAGCTGTTTCACAGAGGAAGATCGCACTGCAGTTCCTTCTCTAAATCCTCGCACAAACGAAAAAATGGCTGACGTCGAAATAAGTGTCCAAGGAATAGAAAAGCAACTGAAATCACTCAACAGAGGAAAGTCCACTGGACCTGACGGGATACCAATTCCATTCTACACAGAGTACGCGAAAGAACTTGCCCACCTTCTAACAGCCATGTACCGCAAGTCTCTAGAGGAACGGAATTGGAAAAGAGCACAGGTGGTTCCAGTTTTCGAGAACGGTCGTCGAGCAGATGCGCAAAACTATGGCCCTATATCTCTGACGTCGATCTGTTGTAGAATTTTAGAACATGTTTTTTGCTCGCGTATCATGTCGTTTATGGAAACAGAATCTACTCTGTGTGAATCAATATGGATTCCGGAAAGAGCGGTCGTGTGAGACCCAAATCGCTTTATTTGTTCATGAGGCCCAGAAAATATTAGGTACAGGCTCCCAGGCAGATGCCATTTTCCTTGACTTCCGGAAGACAGTTCCGCACTGTCGCCTGATAAACAAAGTAAGAGCCTACGGAATATCAGACCAGCTGTGTGGCTGGATTGAAGAGTTTTTAGCAAACAGAACACAGCATGTTGTTCTCAATGGAGAGACGTCTACAGACAAAGTAACCTCTGGCGTGCCACAGGGGAGTGTTATGGGACCATTGCTTTTCACAATATATATATAAATGACCTAGTAGATAGTGTCGGAAGTTCCATGCGACTTTTCGCGGATGATGCTGTAGTATACAGAGAAGTTGCAGCATTAGAAAATGCAGGGAGATCTACAGCGGATAGGCACTACTTGCAGGGAGTGGCAACTGACCCTGACGATGTTGACAAATGTAATGTATTGTGAATACATAGAAAGAAGGATCCTTTATTGTATGATTATATGATAGCGGAACAAACACTGGTAGCAGTTACTTCTGTAAAATATCTGGGAGTATGCGTACGGAACGATTTAAAGTGGAATGATCATATAAAATTAATTGTTGGTAAGGCGGGTGCCAGGTTGAGATTCATTGGGAGAGTCCTTAGAAAATGTAGTCCATCAACAAAGGAGGTGGTTTACAAAACACTCGTTCGACCTACACTTGAGAACTGCTCATCAGTGTGGGATCCGTAACAGGTCGGGTTGACGGAGGAGATAGAGAAGATTCAAAGAAGAGTGGCGCGTTTCGTCACAGGGTTATTTGGTAAGCGTGATAGCGTTACGGAGATGTTTAGCAAATCAAGTGGCAGACTCTGCAAGAGAGGCGCTCTGCGTCGCTGTGTAGCTTGCTGTCTACCTGTAGGTTTCGAGAGGGTGCTGTAGGGAAGCAGCCTACTCACGCCATAGTAAATTCACATCAGTCTTTCTATTGTGTGCCAGCCAGTCCGCTGTAACTAGCTCTGACGTCATAAATGTTGCGCAATACTTTAAAAATCAAGTGAATATCCTGAAACGGTTCTAGCATGTCAGGAGTAATACTAAATTAATATGTGTTGAATATCAGTTCGATAACTTTAGCCATTTTCGAAATTTGGACGTTTTTCTGTAAAAATCATTGGCGCAACAGAAAAGAGCTAGAGACTTCAAAATTTATAATTAGATTCATTTTTCATAATAATTTAATAAAAACAGTACTCTGGATCTCACAATTTAAGATTTTAGTTGAAATTCAATATTTTCTGGTTTTTGTCTTAAAACTTAAGGAAGCAAGTAGATTAAGTAGGCTAATAAATAAGGCTAGGATGTTTATATTTAAGTATGTTGGAGATCCGCTATAACTATGAAGATGTGAGAAGTTTCATTTGAATACCTATAAAACTATAGCGATAGCGTATCTCCAAAGGGCCAGTTCAGAGCTCGTCTACTGCGTGCAGTGTAATTAAATTAATTCTCTCGCCCAAAATACTTAACTTAGCCACGTCAAAATTTTATTATCAATACTTACCTGCGTGCTGAATGCACATTTAAATTAAGAGCTTCATCGGCCATCAGCAAGAGAAGCTATGATTTATTAGGTAACTTAATGTGGTGCATTACTAGCCCAGCGGCTAGTCGGGAGAGCCGATTTGATCAGGCGTTCCCTTAGCCGTCCGCACCGCGGCTTTATATACGAGGGGCGTTCAGAAAGTAAGCTCCGATCGGTCGCGAAATGGAAACGACTATGAAAATCCGATAAAGCTTTGCACAGATGTGTTGGGTAGTGTCTCTAGTATAACCCCAGTTAGCATCACGTCGCTCTTCTCATTTCTGAGCTCGCAGTGAGTGCGTAAAGATGTCTAGAAAATAGTTTCTGCCGCCAAGTACGAGGGCCTGGTGAGAAATTTCGCCTGAAGCTATGCAGCTAACATTACATAACTGTCGTGCTGTTTCTTCTTCAAGACAATTCTCCGCCGCATTCTGCAGGGGCAATGAAGATGCTCCTGCATCGTTTTCAAATGGAAATGTGAGATTACCCACAATACAGTCCGCAATTGTCTCCCCCTGAGTTTCATCTCTGGTCACATGAACCTCTGTCTTTGAAGACAACATTTTGACACAGACAACGAGGTGTAGGCCAGCGTGGAGAATTGGCGGAAAGCACTGGCGGCAGCCTTCTATGATGAGGCTATTGAAAAGTTGGTACAACGCTATGACAAAAGTCTAAGTCAGAACGGCGACTACGTAGAGAAGTAGCTGAAAGGTGTAGCTAATTGTTACAAGTAAAACATTTCTGATGTTCACTGTGGTTTCAATTTGGCAATCAATCGGAGCTTACTTTCTGAACAGGCCTCGTATAAGAACGCTGCGCGAGGAAGCAAGGCCCCAGTTCTCTCCAGACGCTGAATAGCACGTCATCTGTGTCGGGAGTCGCGTCGCATCGGTATCATTGCTATAAACAGCCTCGGATGCCGTATTAAGTTACTCGAGATACGCGTAACCATGAAATCATTTTCGAGTGTAGTGTTAATTCTGGGATGACTTTAATTATCGATCTTCAGTTTGCGTATTGTCGTATTTTCACGTGCCGCCGCGGGACAAACATTCTACCATTATTTAGCGTGGCGTTTGATGAACTTAATCATCAATTTATGGCGAGCATTCATTTAAATATATAATTCGGACAATTATAGTGGCATCAGCGCATTAGACTCTGAACTGCTCTGTTAGTTAGATTGTGTGGATTCTTTTGTTTTCATTCGTGACTTTCAGAATACAGAACGTTTTTTTTTTTTTTTTACGACAGTTTTTGATTATGAATCCCGGACAATCTCCTAATTCCTCAGAGCTATAAGCTGTAACTATAAGTGTATTCTCGGACGAAGTGGGCACTAGGAATTCTAATTACAGGCTTCACGTTTTGCTAATCACTTTCTGGTTGCCAATATTGTAGTTAGAGAGCCAGTGTTGAGAACGGCGAAAGACAGCATAATTAACATTCAAAATAATAGGAACAACAATAATTCCACCCGCCGCCGCACATATGGTTAATCGGCCGGGAAAAGCAGTGTTTCTCCATTCAAACATTTATAGAACAGTAAGTAAAAATTCTACTCGCCGCCCCACAGTGCGTTTCTGGATGAGGTATCGAATATATTGCTTCCCCCTACTTATACCTCCCGAGGAGATCACGAGTTTAAAATTAGAGAGATTAGAGCGCCGACGGAGGCTTTCCCTCAGTCGTTCTTCCCACGAACCATACGCGACTGGAACAGGAAAGGGAGGTAATGACAGTGGCACGTAAAGTGCCCTCCGCCACACACCGTTGGGTGGCTTGCGGAGTATAAGTGTAGGTGTAGATGTAGATGTAGATGCAGAAAACTCTTCACCACGCACATTTCTTCTCCTTTCCGCGAAAGCTGTTTCACGGATAATAAAGATGAGCAACAAATTACAAAATTGTATGCAAAATGAAATGGCTCCCTCCAAAGTTCTGCCGACGTTTACTGTAATATGGGGCCTTAGAAATATTGGGGGCGGGGGGATACTGAACTATAGCAAGTCATTTAAAATGGGCGTGGTTTACTGTTTAAATTGATTTGGTTTGACATTTGTAAAAGCATGGCAACATACTTGTTAGAAAATCAAATAAAATGAAGCAAAAGCACAGTGAAGTGGCTCTGTGAGTTGGGTCTTGATGTGGGCTTGCTGGTGCGGTGACGGCGGTGTGAGGGCGGTGCCAGGAGGAGTACCGCTGTCAACGCCGATGGACGGTGTGAGGGTGGGTACGAGGCGGTTCAGTCGGAGGGTTGCCCTGTGGCGGGCGGCTGGGCTCGGGCGCCACGGTGTAGGCCTGCCGTCGAAACCGACAAGGCTGGTGCTGCCGTAGGGGGTCGGCAGACTCAGGGAGTAGGCCTCGCGCACTACAGGCGACTGTAGCACTCAAGCACAGGGCCCGCGTCAGTGGAGGACCCACGGAAGAATTCAGGCTGTGGGGCCGTTTAAAAGTTAACAGTAGCACGGTCACTATGAAAATAAATGCCATGGAATGGGCTTTTTCAACAAATAGGCGAGATTAGGCAATTTATGTGACTGGTTGACAAAAATATGTAATCTATGTTTCCTAATGAAAATTGTAAAATAACACTTGTGCCTGATATGCAGAACTTTTGCTGTTCATATACAACTTTAAACGCCCTGCTAAAGCCGCAGCACAGGACAGATAGAATAAACTGTGGAAACGGGGCCAAAATAACGGAATGCGAACGCGCCTTTCGCCAGTTGAAATCGGCGTTGCTTTCCAATACTTGCCTTACGCCATTCGATCCCCGGAAGCCCCTTTTGTTGATGGTGGATGCATCGGATTTCGGGATCGGTGCTGTGCTTGCGCACAAAGATGGATCGCACGATCGCCCTATTGCCTTTGCGTCCAACTTGCTCTCGTCTGCGCAAAGACATTATTCACAGACCGAGAAAGAAGCATTGGCTCTCGTCTTTGGTGTTACAAAGTTTCATGATTTCTTGTATGGTCGTCACTTTACCATCATCATAGACCACAAACCTTTGACATCGCTTTTTCGTCCAATCAAGGCTGTACCTCCACGTACAGCGCAGAAATTCATTCACTGGTCTATTTTCCTCTCGCAGTACCGCTACGATATCTTGTATCGGTCCACTGCTAAGCACGGAAACGCCGATGCGTTGTCCCGTTTGCCTGTTGCTGAGGATAGAGCATTCGATTCCTCCGAACTTGCCTGCATGTTCATTGATTCGGAAACCGATGACGTGGTCGAATCGTTTCCGATTGATTTTCGTCGTGTAGCTACAGCCACAGCTGCCGACCCTGTCCTTGCTACCGTTTTGCGTTTTGTTGCTACGCAATGGTCCTTGTCAAAGTCACGGATCGGGGATCCGTTGTTTCGCCGATTTTTTGCTCACAAGGAGAGACTTTTTGTACGACGTGGTGTTTTGCTGTTGCGTTCTGATAATGATCAGTCCAGAGTCGTGGTCCCACGTTCGTTACAGTCCTCTGTCTTGCGGCTTCTCCACCAAGGACATTGGGGTATCGTGCGAACGAAACAACTTGCTCGTCAGCACTGTACTTGGTTCGGAATCGATGCTGCGATTACGAATATGTGCTCTTCTTGCATGGCGTGTGCCGAACAACAATCAGCACCACCGCGGAAATTCTTTGCATGGCCAAAAGCCACCTTCCCTTGGCGACGCTTACACATCGATTTTGCTGGTCCATTCTCGAATGCTCGATGGTTGGTTGTGGTAGATTCATTCAGTAATTTTCCTTTTGTTGTCCGGATGTCTTCCACGACGTCATCTGCCACCATCCAAGTGTTATCTGCTATCTTTTGCATTGAAGGTCTTCCACGGGCTATTGTTTCCGACAATCGCCCGCAATTCATGTCCGCAGAATTTCAGTCATTCTGCAAGGCCAATGGTATTCAACATCTGACGTCCGCGTCGTTTTCGCCACAGTCAAACGGTGCCGCTGAACGTTTGTTCAGGACTTTCAAGTCACAGATGTTGAAGTTGAAAGAGTCGCATTCTCGGGAGGACGCGTTATTGCTCTTTTTGTCCTCGTATCGCTCTCAGCCCCGAGATGGTCGCTCGCCGGCTGAGTTGCTCCACGGTCGCCCTCATCGCACCTTGATGTCTTTGCTACATCCGCCGCATCAGGTTCCTGTGCAGCGGCAGACACCTGCTTTTGCCCCAGGCGACGTTGTCTACTACTGCAACTATCGAGGTTCACGGCGTTGGCTCGCAGGGCGCATTCTTCGCTGCCTCGGCCGCGCTATGTATCTGGTTTTGGGGGCCTCTGGTGAGGTGCGTCGGCATCTCAATCAGCTGCGCCTCTGTCGTCGCACGGGATCTGCCGCTCCCCGTCTGCTTTCAGCGACTGTGCCGTCCGGTCAGCGCCCTGGGGACCCATCTACTGGCTCGCCTCAGGCCCAGGTGTTACCGACGCTGCCTTCCATTTTGCCCCATGGCGACGCGACGCCGCCGCCGCCGCCGCCGCCGCCTGTTCTCCCGCCGGCGACGCCCGCAGTGGACGCGTCGCTGTAACCGCCGGGCGTCTCCCTGGGTCACGCGCCGCCGATCGCTTCCCGTGACCAGTTGTCCTCCGACATGGAACTTTTGCCCGCTCCGGACCATATGTCGTCTTCTCCCGTCGGGTGCCCCGGCCCGATGGAGGTCGACCCTTTGGCCCCTCCTAACACTCTACGAGAGCATACACCGCATGTTGGCGTGCACCCTGGAGCAGGTTTTCAGGCGTTTCCTAGCTCCCATCGGTCCGAATGGCAGGGTGCGGGTGGCACAGCCTCGCCTGTAGTTAGGCTCCCCACCTCGTCGCATACGTCAACATGGGGTCCTCCCCACGGCGGGCGGAAGCCTTATGCCACAACTGTCCGCCGATTTGCGGGGGAGGAATGTGGTGTCACCGCCAGACACCACACTTGCTAGGTGGTAGCCTTTAAATCGGCCGCGGTCCGTTAGTATACGTCGGACCCGCGTGTCGCCACTATCAGTGATTGCAGACCGAGCGCCGCCACATGGCAGGTCTAGAGAGACTTCCTAGCACTCGCCCAGTTGTACAGCCGACTTTGCTAGCGATGGTTCACTGACAAAATACGCTCTCATTTGCCGAGACGATAGCATAGCCTTCAGTTACGTCATTTGCTACGACCTAGCAAGGCGCCATTACCAGTTACTATTAATGGTGTAAAACATGTACCGTCAAGAGCGATGTTCACCATTTTTGGATTAAAGTTAAGTATTCCACAGCTACGTTCTTTTTTGCTAGTCTCATTTCCTTGACCTGTTCCAGACCCTACGCCAGCCCGCGCGAGCTAAAACGCGTGCCGGCCGCGGTGGTCTCGCGGTTCTAGGCGCACAGTCCGGAACCGTGGGACTGCTACGGTCGCAGGTTCGAATCCTGCCTCGGGCATGAATGTGTGTGATGTCCTTAGGTTAGTTAGGTTTAAGTAGTTCTAAGTTCTAGGGGACTGATGACCACAGCTGTTAAGTCCCATAGTGCTCAGAGCCATTTGAACCATTGAACCTAAAACGCGTGATTTTCGGCTTCCTCTCATAGTGGGTTTGCTCTCTTGCCAATCCACAACAGCAGTCTCGTCCGAGAACGGAACTTCCTGTCGCACCGCGGCGTAGTAGTTTAAGGCAAATACGATCTTAATGCATTAACAACGGAATCGCTCATTACTATGCACCATTCTCTGCCTGTCAGCCGCGCGAGGTAGCCGCGCGGTCTAGGGCGCCTTGCCACAGTTCGCGCGGCTCTCTCCATCGGAGGTTCGAGTCCTCCCTCGGGCATGGATGTGTGTGTTGTCCTTAGCGTAAATTAGTTTAAGTTGGATTAACCCACAAATTTCCAAAATGTCTGCCTACCACTTCTTATACTCTACGTGCCAGTCATTAGGTACAGCGTCCGCCTCAGTAGCTGAGTGGTCAGCGCGACGATATGTCCCACCAAGGGGCCCGGGTTTGATTCCCGGCTGGGTCGGAGATTTTCTCCGCTCAGGGACTGGGTGTTGTGGTGTCCTAATCATCATCATCATCATCTCATCCTTATCGACACGCAAGTCGCCGAAGTGGCGTCAACTCAAAACACTTGCTCCAGGAGAATGGTCTACCCGACGGGCGGCCCTAGCCACACATTTCATTTCAGTGGATACAGCGGGTGTTGTGGGTTAATAATGCTGTGTGTCTATTGGCATGAATAATGGCAGCTGTTGATCACCTCGTGTACAGAATCAGTTGTGCCCGTGTTGACACGTGTCTATGTCGCTAGTCTGATAGTGGATCTACTTACCTTCTGAAAGATTGTACTTGCACTTACCTTGAGTCTTAGTAAATTAATAGATGCAGAATAGTTAGAAAGGTAGGTGTTGTGTGACGGTAACTGCATATAATGCTAAGTAAGCGTGACACACTCAAGAATGTAAAACACGGATCTCATATTATGGCAGCTGATGTTTTATCTGTGTAGGCTATTTGTTATGTCGATGGTGGTCCCTTATGGATGGCTTGAATGCTACTGAAAGTAAAGGGTGATGAAAGTAGCGGTATCTCGAAAGTTTCTTCGATAACCAGGATCTCTAAGGACGTAATAGCACATAGACTGCGGTGACAACTACAATTTGAAATTAATTATTTGTGATAAGCTTCCAGGGTTCAGGTTCGGTAAATCTTAATAGACTGTGCATCTATCTCCTCGGTAAGTCTTCGCGAGACTGCGTACAAGAGAGCGGTATTCATTGTGTAAATTACTATGGCAGCAGCACACAAGTGCGAACTGAATTGTTCCACTACCGTAATCCTTAACACTCAGAGGTCTGTAAACTCTGCCTATCAGCATGCCAAAGGGCTGTGCATATATCAATCGTGGTTTAGTGGCTAGCACCCATACTTGATTTACTTACTGTCCATGGCATTAGGCAGCCAGGATATCGATAAACTTCATTATGAAAGCTAATTAAGTGCGGTTTTATTACATAAACGAATCTATCACTCGAGGAGGGATATTCGAGAATGAGAGGTTTACTAGAGATGTGGTGTACCCCTCTTGGTCTGTTGTGACAAATAATCATGTACGAATTTGATCCTGGGCTCCGGTCCGAAAATAAAATTTCTACTCAAGGTACTATCATCTGGTGACGGTCGCAAGGGAATGAGTACACGTGCATGGCTCAGGGCGTGAGTTAACGAGCATTTCGCTCACATTTATATATACGGCCGAAAGAAACAGCCTTCAGGAATTGTGAAACGAACCCTGTCGTCCAGGACCGTGTGCCACAAAGAGCGCAAATTCGCCACGAGATCGGAAAATTCACAGGCGTCTATTGTGCTGAATGAGGTCTAGGCGCTGTAGTATGCGAGTCCCACAGACGAGAACCTACGTCATAGGGAAATCCCGTAGAAGCCGTTTGTGCACAGAGAGACATAGCATTGTTAAATGTGGCAGACCTAAGATCGGCCATAAAGGGAAACATTTATGGAAATCATTTAACTCTTTAGTAATTCAGGGAATGAAGCCACTATAATTTTAATCTACCATCCTTCATAACTTTCATTCTGATGCCAATAAAATCCGAATATTGATCGTATCTATGATAGTTTAGGATTTACTGATAAAGTGAAATTAAGAAGTTTTATAACAAAGAGCTGAACTCAGAAATCTGAACACTCTGGTCGATCTTAACGATTGACATTTCATATAGAATCATTAAAATGACAAATGTTGTAAATATCAACTCTGTAACTTAATTTGTTGAAAAGATATAGTGAATTTAAATTATCAGTATTTTCAGTTAAGCATCAGGTCATCATTTCCTCCACACAAAACACAATGAACAGCATGACACCTTATTGAATCATTAGGTAACAGAATATTTGTTGTAAAGGTTAGTGCATAATAGTTACGTTTGTTCTTTATTTATTTCTTTATCAGAAAGCACAGTGGCGCAAGGCTACTGGCCGTGAGAATTCAAAGCTAAGAAGGAAATTGTATTGGTCTTATGTGTAAGAATTTAAAAATGGATATTATTGTTACTTTATTTAGAAGTGGTGAAGCTTTGATTATTTAAATACGTTAAAATGTAAAATAATATAGAATAAGCTGTAGCGAATCAGATGGACGGCTTCAGGAAAGGGAACTGCCCTAGTCAGTTGAGTGACTATGTTCGGCTCGCGGGGGACGCGGTAGAAGACGGGGAGAGGGACAGTTCCGATCTAGACACCAAAGGGTACAGTTCGGATTGAGAAACGAAAATGGACTGCCGGTCTTCAGGAAGCTAGGACGTGAAACGACTCAGAAAATTTCGCGTTGTGTGGTATCGCGGGACTTAGTCTCTGACCGGTAAGCAGCCGCGCGCCTGGTGTGAACTCCAACTTTTCGCTTAGATAACTCGTATTTCGCGATGAGATTGTGAATGATGGAACTGTGTCAAATAGATATGCGCTCGAGTGTAACAGTAACTCTAAATACCACCATTTTCGCTATTAGTTTGCTTTCTGAATAAACATTATTCTAAGCAAATCGCAACTGTGTGGCCTACATCACTTATGGGTCTTTAATTTAGTCCCCGATATTACTATTACTGCTGATATATGTCATATTCATACAATTTCGCAAACTTGCCATCAGCCAGATAATTTAACCAAAGGGACACAAGTGTCCAACTTAGAGCGTGTAATGCGACATGTGCGGTTCAACCCCTAGACGAGTTTCAGCCAAGACATTTCGACGAAGAGGAACCGCATGTGAGTCCGAACATCTTTGGGGATGTTAGCTCGCTGGAGCCAACGAAATATTCGGGTCCTGCAATAAACTTGTGACGTCACACTAGTCGGCTTGTCGGCCAACGCTTCGCGAATGTTCTGCTCCGTGCAGCGCCCATGAGAAATAAATATTTAACTGAAAATGTACCTACTAAATGTCTTGGTTTTGTCGTGTGCTATCGACTGTCGAGAACTTGCATGCGTTTAAACACACAGTCAAGAATTATTAAACTCGTCTGAGTAGATACTCGCTATCCGCCGAAGACGGTTGCTGGCACTCGTACGGCGTGCAGTGTCACGTGCTGTGACGTAGGCGTCACGGCCTTTCTTTTTCGTGGGCCTCGCGTTGGCTCAGGTGATGTCCAAGCAGCGGCGGCGTGAGGGGTACAGAAGGCAACGCGAAGACGTCTCCGCTGTGTCCACGCAACACGATAAGAAACAGGTGGGTGCATGAGCGGTAGAGAGAGGTAAGGGGAAGGAGTAAACTTCACCTCTCCAAGACGTCGTTTGTCGGGCTCGACCTGCCGGCAAATTGAAATAGCTGTCAAGTGTCGACCTTACGCTCATGTGGTTGGATGACAGTAATGGCTGGTTCATAAACAATTACAAATCACAAAAGCCTGACAGGTATTTCCAGTTGCTTTCACTGAGTACTGCTTTGTACGTAGCCTTAATTGTTCAAAAGTTTTGACGTTAAGAATGTGCTTGTTGCTCAGGAGAAGATGTGTACTCGGTCTGAAATTACCATGCGTACTAATATCACTTTCATATTCATGTTTACAAACTTCACCTTATCTTACTACATGATGATGCTGATGAGTCCCATACCTCTTTACAGAGCGTAGGGGAGCGACGCGGGAGACCCGCGCCGCCTTACTCGGCAAGGTCCTAGTGGAGGTGGTTTGCCATTGCCTTCCTCCGACCGTAATGGGGATGAATGATGATGATAAAGACGACACAACAGCACCCAGTCATCTCGAGGCAGGAAAAATCCCTGACCCCGCCGGGAATCGAACTAGAGACATATAAAGAGGGTCGGAAGCCCACACTGCCGGTGGTTCAGGAACACACACTTTAATCTGTTAAATTACTAGTGGGACAGTAGTTTGAATTAAGCCACTTGGGTAAAGTGTCTTCAGAATATATGGAAGTGCACTGAACAGTACGGGAAAAAATAATTAAACCCTATATCGCCATATGCTGAATTCACGGATAACAAGTAACTGCTGTAACCTTACATGATAATCATAGGGAAGTAGATTATACCCGTACATCTGTTAAGTAACTGAGTGTGACAATCGATGGCGGCCGAGCGGTTCTAGGCGCTACAGGCTGGAACCGCGCGACCGCTAAGTCGCAGGTTCGACTCCTGCCTCGGGCATGGATGTGTGTGCTGTCCTTAGGTTAGTTAGGTTTAAGCATTTCTAGGGGACTAATGACGTCGGAAGTTAAGTTCCATAGTCCTCAAAGCCATTTGAACCATTTTTGACAATCGACGTAATTCTAAGGTGGTTATTATTGTAGTAATAAGAAGTATTCTCTACTATCCACCAAAACGTACAGGTGTAGTCGCTTAGCGGGTCTAAATGATACACTGAGGTGTCTGCGGTAGGTAATTACTCAATATCAGATTCTATGGACAAGGTAATTCATTGTAAAAGGACATTCTGTCACTATCCAACAACACAGAGTAGAATACTCTAAATAATACTGGACACACCCAACACGTATGTTGTAGGAACTTACGGCATTGCAAAATAATATTTAAGGTAAGGGAGATGGGGACACTCTGCTCACTCCACCTGCGTGGTGGTAATAGTCCGTATTACAAGCGCAAAAATGGTAGGAAATAACAGGTAGAATAAACATGAATGGCTCTGAGCACTATGGGACTCAACATCTGAGGTCATTAGTCCCCTAGAACTTAGAACTAGTTAAACCTAACTAACCTAAAGACATCACAAACATCCATGCCCGAGGCAGGATTCGAACCTGCGACCGTAGCGGTCTTGCGGTTCCAGACTGCAGCGCCTTTAACCGCACGGCCACTTCGGCCGGCAATAAACATGAATCACAAAAAGTATACGCAAATGGGAATCATGGCTTGTGCAGCAGCGCACTGCAGCCGGCGGCGAAATATTCACATACGAGGTAGCAAAGGGAGGAACGAACTGGTAATAGTTAATAACAGCAAAATAAGCGTTACGTCTGTGGAATGTAAGCAACTGTTTCTCGGGAATCGGCGAAAAGGGCCATTGTAAGAAAGGTGATTGTACCCACAACAGTGACTTACGTCGTTCCACTGACCCAGGCACACATACCCGAAACACGTTGTGGGAAGTGGGTCGGGATCATGACAGGGACAATGGTTGGTTCTTTTTCGCAATTGTCCACTCTGGTGTTTTTTTGACGTCCGAGGGTCATCTTCATCGGGCCTAAGTACGTCTACTTTTACCCTGAATCTGGTGAAAGCCTCGTTTTCCTCTATAATTTGTATGGTTTCCTCTTTCCTCCTTTACCGGAACATTTCTTCGCTAATGCTCTCGGCCTGTTCGCCAGCTCGCATTTTCTGCTTTCTCGGCGAGCAGGGACAGGGTGCTGCCTGCATCTTGACCAAAGTGGATTTTGCCGGCCCAACAGACGGTGGTGTTGTGGCAATTGTCGTTTGTCCGATGGAGAAGTAGCGTCGTCTTTTTATGGCTTGTCTGCCTCTGCTGCGCGGTAGCTTTATGGTTATTCCGTTGTCCCTTTTCAATGGAACCGTTCACACGCTGGCGCAGCTGCTCTGGGTTTACTGTGGGCATTGCTGTGTCTGGCACTAGGTTGTTGGCCTGATTACACTTACCGTTCCCTCGGTATTTCCTGTTACCGAACGGAACACCGCGGCCGCGATATTGTCGGTTTTGTGGTCGCAGGAAACGCATTCTTTGATATCCTACCTAGCGGCAATTCGGGCAATAAAGTGCCTGACACCGATCGGCGACGTGGCCGGATTGACCATATTCTGCAGCTTGTGTGAATACACGACGCTTTAATCCGTTATACCGCGCTGGGGGCTGGGGATGGAAGGTGGGGGGGGGGGGGCGGGGAAGGGGGAGAGAGGGAGAGACAGAGAGAGAGAGGATGGAAACGAACCGGTTCGCCAGGGATAACAGCACTGCTTCGTGGAGAGAAGTGGGTTGGGCCTTAACTTGAACACCAACTTGTGGATCGGCTCCACGTATAAACACCCCTATAGCCCTTACATCAACTTCTTCCTGTAACACCTCATTTCGGTTCGCACCAGTATCAGGTATGAGGGTTTTGCAGGATACTACGCGAATGCGGTCTGTAAACGCTTCCGTTACTTCTCCCGACTTTTGCCTCAAATTGCACAATGCACTGCGGTAGTAACTGGTCCCACGTTTATCTGAGAATCTCTGCATTCCTTTGCCAGTAATTCATATCTCCTCGTATTTCGGCGAGTGTTAACAGTCTGCACATCTACGAGAGCATCTCCTGCTAATTTAAATTTTTTTATAAATGATAAAAACTCATCTTCCCAATCACAAAAACCACCCATATCGTGGATATTCTGCAAAAATAAGTGGACGTTCTCATCAGGTTTTCCCTTGAATGAGGGGATAAAAGCAACTGCCGGGAACGTACTGGTTACATGTAGGGACAGCGGCGTTGATTCCTGTTTTACTTCTCTCTGCTCCACCGCAAGATCCATATAATTCTCTCTAAAAATGCATCTAAATTGCCTCACAGACCTCGTTCGGAACTGTATAAACAGTGGAAACGATAAACCTGTCTGCGCTGTCCTCCTCAACAGACGCTTGAACATTGAAATCTCCTTTTTCCTTCATGATCTGTCTGAGTCTCTTTACTCTTGGAGGCGCAAGATTATGCTGCTGCAGACTCTCCAGTTGCTTCTCCAATTCTCTACTCTTTGTTACGAACTCATCCTTTTTTCTTAGTAGGTCTGTGTCCCGAACGCCAATTTTTTACTGAACTCTAGTCTTACCTTGAGAAGGTAACTTGTCATTCTGAGCCGGCCGCGGTGGTCTCGCGGTTCTAGGCGCGCAGTCCGGAACCGCGCTACTGCTACGGTCGCAGGTTCGAATCCTGCCTCGGGCATGGATGTGTGTGATGTCCTTAGGTTAGTTAGATTTAAGTAGTTCTAAGTTCTAGGGGACTGATGACCACAGCTGTTAAGTCCCATAGTGCTCAGAGCCATTTGAACCATTTTTGTCATTCTGAATGGACAATTCATTGTTTACTTCTAGCAATTTACTTATTCTCTGTTCTAATCTTTGGTGTTTTGCTAACAATCTCGCTGCATGCCTTTGGGAAGCTTCAGCTGGTATTAACCGCGGGCTCTCAGACTGGCTTTGCACTTTGGGAGGGATGGTTGCAACATTGCAGCCAAGATTTCTGTAGACCAACAATGTTACAAAAGAGAGGTTTCAGCAATAACCTATTCTAGATGAAACAGCGACGAGTTCCCGCTGCGGAAGTTCGCAGCGCAGGCGGTGAAGAAAAGTAAGGACGCATTGCAGTGAGCCTTACATTAACACTACGCGTCGACGGAGGCAGCGGCGAAGGCAGCAGTGTCACGTGCCCTTAGCGCTACGATTTCACCCGGAACAAGTCCCGCCCATTCACCCCCCTCCACGCCTATCCGTGGTGTAAGGCCCTCCCCTAAACAGCCGCCAGTTCCACAAACTGGAAGCTACATCAAAGTTGCTATCGTCACAGTCCAACACTGTGATGAGATTCAGTAATGATAAGAAATTTAAGTTCTTATGGATAGTAATACAATATGAATGTGCATTATTAAAGAAACAAAAGTATTTATAGAGAAATGAAAGCATCGCCAGCAATAGAAAACAAAAAATAACGTGATGTTATTTAAGGGCAGTAAGGACAAATTTTCATTAACTAATTCACTTATTATAATACGTTTATTTGAGGGAAAAACAGAGCAAACATACAGTGCGAATACAATGGTCTTCAATCTGTCATGTCGGTAGTAAAGCCACGGATGCAGTCGACTAACTCCGTTGTGTAAAATCAACGTTATGTATAAATAAGTGAAAGTCGTTTTTTTTATGTAGGCCCTCATAGTAGCTCACGAAAGTTAAATAATATAAGAATGCCATAAAGTAGAAATGCCTAATGAAAGCAGTAAGATATTTGCTTACATGCTATATTTCGTTAGTATTTGCGTGAGTAATAGGTGAATTTTAACTTGTAAATTCTTCCAATGCCATACCTGCCCATTGTAAACGAGGTTATAAAGAATTATGGCTGTTTCTGTGTGGTTAGTGTCCTATATGCTGTTGCAAACGTCTCAGGAAAATAATCTGTCGTTATTATTTGTCCTGTCTGCTTTTAAGCAAAAGATTTGTTAATTTCGTAAATGTCATTCAAACCATTTTTTAAAAATAATAATGATGATGTGTATGTTTGTCACACAGCAGTTATGGAGGAAATAAATTCTGCAGTGTTTCACGGCTGTAAAACGTCCTTCATGCTGTGCTAGTTCTTCTCCCACCCCTAAAACTTTTCAGCAAAACTATTCAGTGAATAACACGCAAAACAGCTTGAATCGATCTAGCGAGAACAAATTAATTTTGATGTCATCTGGATGTATAGTGAACATTGGTGCCTGTTTCACATATACTGTCCGAGTTCTGAAACTTAAGTTTCGTGTGCACTGTGGTTCCTCTTTCTCCAAGCAAATTATTCTTTGAGGGCAGGATTTTCCTGTTGTAGCTTTGGGTGCTTTTTCTCACACAGAAGTATGTTTATTCATAGCCTTTTCATCTGAATACTGAGTTCCCGTATTTAAAGAATTCAGTGCACAATTGTTTTCTCTTATGTTTGCTGTGGAAGTACCTGGCACAGCTGAGGCCAATTGTGCACGTTTTTTGTATCGTGTCTTTTAACTATCTGGCAAAAAAATGGTTCAAATGGCTCTGAGCATATGGGACTCAACTGCTGTGGTCATCAGTCCCCTAGAACTTAGAACTACTTAAACCTAACTAACCTAAGGACAGCACACAACACCCAGCCATCACGAGGCAGAGAAAATCCCTGACCCCACCGGGAATCGAACCCGGGAACCCGGGCGTGGGAAGCGAGAACGCTACCGCACGACCACGAGATGCGGGCTAACTACCTGGCAAAATTTAAGACCTAGCAAGATATTAATTTAACATTCACTCCAAGTGCAGCCGAACGCGGTAAATCGCGTGGGTCAACTGAAACGATGCCCAGGCGCCCAACAAAGACCGGGAAAAACGGTGGTGAGTGGGCGTGAAATGCTAGCGCTAACGATTCCTAGCAGTGCCGATGAACAAGTGGTACGACAGTGCTGCGTATCGAGATTACGAGTGCGGCGGCGGCAGCGACTGTCTGCGGGGACAAGGCAGCACGGACCCTCGGCAGCGCGACGAGATGGCGACGTGGGCCAGACTGCACCGCAGCGTCTCGAAGATTACGACAGCGGCTTCGCGCGACCCGGAAGAGCGCGCCCTCGCACTGAAGGGGCGACTGCGGCCTAATGCGTTCACGGTACGTTCCGCATGCGTTGACAAGCGGCGAGCGCACAATATGCGCCTCCGAGCGCCAACAAGACGTCGAAGTTTTCTATCACTGAGCACGTTACATGCTAACTACCACGCAAACAGGCTCTGCCAGCTTTTGTATCCATCAAATTAAAGCGGTAACAATCCGCAAAGAAAACGTATCAGCCGGACACTACATATCAACACTTATATGCACTTCTGAGGTGCTGTGGTTTCTGTTTTTAGCATTAATATAGAACTGGTGCTGGGTGACAAGCACCCCCTGCCCCTTTTCATCTGCATGGTGGGTGACATAAAGCCTTATCTATGGTGACTTGAAATCAGTAGGCAGTTTGCACACAGTGCAGAGTGGCTGTATGTGTTCGTTCCCCGACTGTCATGTACGGGGTTCATCACTGCGTGGCCCTCATGGCCATGTCTGCTTGTGTAAGATTCCCTTCGAAATGAGGTCAAACTGTGTCCACCTTCACGGTACGTCTTACGGTAGAGACCTAATGCCTACGTAATGCAACAAGGAACCGTTTAGGCCGGCCGGTGCGGCCGTGCGGTTCTAGGCGCTTCAGTCTGGAACCGCGTGACTGCTACGGTCGCAGGTTCGAATCCTGCCTGGGGCATGGATGTGTGTGATGTCCTTAGGTTTGTCAGGATTAAGTAGTTCTAACTTCTAGGGGACTGATGACCACAGATGTTAAGTCCCATAGTGCTCATAGCCATTTTGAACCGTTTAAACGTACTCTTGATCTTGTACACATGATGCATCCCTATGCTTTTTAATAATTGTGTTTTGCGAATTCCAATTAGACATCGACCGACGTATTCATGTAATGAGTATGCAATACGATAACTACAGGTGTCCTAAATACATCATTAGCACCCTTCTTTATACATGAAGCTTGTTTGTGTATCAGATGTAAATGAATATAGCAATCGTATGTTTCTCTTGATTCACATCATGACGTTGAACGACAAGGAACACTTATGGCTCAATAAATGTCTGAAAAAATATAATATAGTAATTCTGGATTATTAGTTTAGAGCCGGCCGGTTTGGCCGTGCTGTTCTAGGCGCTTCAGTCTGGAACCGCGTGACCGCTACGGTCGCAGGTTCGAATCCTGCTTCGGGCATGGATGTGTGTAATGTCCTTAGGTTAGTTAGGTTTAATTAGTTCTAAGTTCTAGGCGACTGATGACCTCAGAAGGTAAGTCGCATAGTGCTCAGAGCCATTTGAACCATTTTTATTAGTTTAGATGTACAAAATACATAAATAGTGCTTGAGATCCTGCTTTTTTTCCGGTCATCAGTCTTCCCACGGGTTTCATGTGGCACGTCACGCATTCCTCTCCTGTGCTAACCTCTTCATTTCAGAGTAGCACTTGCAAAATACGTCCTCAATTATTTGCTCGATGTATTCCAATCTCTGTCTTCCTCTACAGTTTTTGCCTTCTACAGCTTCCTCTAGTACCATGGAAGTCATTCCCTCATGTCTTAACAGATGCCCTATCATTCTGTCCCTTCTCCTTATCAGTGTTTTCCACATATTCCTTTCCTCACCCATTCTGCGCAGAACCTCCTCATTCCTTACCTTACCAGTCCACCTGATTTTCAACATTCGTCTGTAGCACCACATCTCAAATACTTCGATTCTCTTCTGTTTCGGTTTTCTCACAGTTCATGTTTCATTACCATACAATGCTGTACTCCAGAAATACATTCTCAGAAATTTCTTCCTCAAATTTAGGCCGCTATTTGATACTAATAGATTTCTCTTGGCCAAGAATGCCCTTTTTGCTATTACTAGTCTGCTTTTGATGTCCTCCTTGCTCCGTCCGTCACTCGCTATTTTACTGCCTAGGCAAAAGAATTCCCTACCTTCATCTACTTCGTGACCATCGATCCTGATATTAAGTTTCTTGCTGTTCTCATTTCTTCTGCTTCTCATTACCTTCGTCTTTCTTCGATTTACTCTCAATCCATATGCTGTACTCATTAGACTGTTCGCCGGCCGGAGTGGCCGAGCGGTTCTAGGCGCTACAGACTAGAACCGCGAGACCGCTACGGTCGCAGGTTCCAATCCTGCCTCGGGCATGGATGTGTGTGATGTCCTTAGGTTAGTTAGGTTTAAGTAGTTCTAAGTTCTAGGGGACTGATGACTTCAGAAGTTAAGTCCCATAGTGCTCAGAGCCATTTGAACCATCAGACTGTTCATTCCATTCAGCAGATCATGTAATTCTTCTTCACTTTCACTCACACCTTGAATTTTAATTCCACTCCTGAACTTTCCTTTTGCCGGCCATTGTGTCCGAGTGGTTCTATACGCTTCAGTCCGGAACCGCGCTGCTGCTGCGGTGGCAGGTTCGAATCCTGCCTCGGGCATGGATGCGTGTGATGTCCTTAGGTTAGTTAGGTTTAGGTAGTTCTAAGTCTAGGGGACTGATGACCTCAGATGTTACGTCGTGCTTAGAGACATTTGAACCATTTTGAACCATCCTTTCATTTCCGTCATTGCTTCCTCGATGTTCAGACTGAACAGTAGGGGCCAAAGATTACATCCTTGTCTTACACCCTTTTTAATACGAGCCCTTCCTTCTTGGTCGCCCATTCTTATTATTCCCTCTTGGCTGTTGTACATATTGTTCAAATGGTTCAAATGGCTCTGAGCACTATGGGACTTAACATCTATGGTCATCAGTCCCCTAGAACTTAGAACTACTTAAACCTAACTAACCTAAGGACATCACACAACACCCAGTCATCACGAGGCAGTGTACATATTCTATATGACCCGTCTCTCTCTATAGCTTACCACTGTTTTTCTCAGAATTTCGAACATCTTGCACTATTTTACATTGTCAGACGCTTCTCCCAGGTCAACAAATCCTATGAACGTGTCTTGATTGTTCTTTAGTCTTACTTCCATTATTAACTGCAACGTCAGAATTGCCTCTCTCGTGCCTTTACCTTTCCTAAAGCCAAACTGATCGTCAACTAGCGCATCCTCAATTTTCTTTTCCATTCTTCTCTATATTACTCTTGTAAGAAACTTGGAAGCATGAGCTGTTAAGCTGATTGTGCGATAATTCTCGCACTTGTCAGCTGTTGCCGTCTTCGGAATTGTGTGGATGATGTTTTTCCGAAAGTCAGATGGTATATCGCCAGACTCATATATTATAGACACCAAAGTGAATAGTCGTTTTGGTGCCACTTCCCCCAATGCTTTTAGAAATTCTGATAGAATGTTATCAGTCCCTTCTGCCTTATTTGATCTTAAGTCCTCCAAAGCTCTTTTAAATTCTGATTCTAATACTGGGTCCACTATCTCTCCTAAATCGACTCCTGTTTCTTCTTCTGTCAAATCAGACAAACCTTCCCCCTCATAGAGGGTTTCAATGTATTCTTTCCACCTATCCGCTCTCTCGTCTGCGTTTAACAGTTTTAACAGTGGAATTCCCGTTGCACTCTTAATGTTACCATCCTTGCTTTTAATGTCACCGAAGGTTGTTTTGACTTATGTTGAATTAGTCCTTCCGACAATCATTTCTTTTTCGATCTCACCACATCTTTCATACAGCCGTTTCGTCATAGCTTCCCTGCACTTCCTATTTATTTCATTCTTCAGCGTCTAGTATTTATGTATTCCTGAGTCTCCCGGAACATTTTCATACTTCCTCCTTTCATCTATCAATTGAAGTATTTCTTCTGTTACTTATGGTTTCTTCGCAGTTACCTTCTTTGTACCTATGTTTTCCTTCCCATCTTCTGTTATCGCCCTTTTTAGTGATGTCCATTCCTCTTCAACTGTACTGTCTACTGAGCTATTCCCTATTGTTGTATCTATAGCCGTAGAGGACTTCAAGCGTATCACGTCATTCCTTAGTACTTCCGTATCCCACTTCTTTGCGTATTGATTCTTCCTGACTAATTTCTTAAACTTCAGTCTACTCTTCATCATTACTATGTTGTGATCTGAGTCTGTATTTGCTCCAGGGTACGCCTTACAATCAAGTATCTGATGTCGGAATCTCTGTCTGACCGTGATGTAATCTAACTGAAATCTTCCCATATCACCTGGCCATTTCCAAGTATACCTTCTCCTTTTGTGATTCACTGTTACTTGCTGAAGTTTATTACAGAACTCAATTAATCTTTTTCCTCTCTTATTCCTTGTCCCAAGCCCATATTCTCCTGTAACCTTTACTTCTACTCCTTTCCCTACATCTGCATTCCAGTCCCTCGTGACTATTACATTTTCATCTCCCTTTACATACTGTATTACCCTTTCAATATCCTCATACGCTTTCTCCATCTTTAGCTTGACGTCAGCATGTACCTCAACTGTCGTTATCAGTGTTTGTTTGCTGTCAATTCTGATAAGAATAACCCTATCACTGAATTGTTCACAGAAACACACTCTCTGCCCTACCATCCTATTTATAACGAATCCTACTCCCGTTATACCATTTTCTGCTGCTGTTGATATTACCCTATACTCATCTGACGAGAAAGCCTTGTCTTATTTCCACTTCAGTTCACTGACCACTACTATATCTAGATTGAGCATTTGCATTTCCCTTTTCAGATTTTCTAGTTTCTCTACCACGTTCAAGCTTCTGACATTCCACGCCCCGACTCGTAGAATGATATTAGTTCGTTGATTATTCAATCTTTTTCTCACGGTAACCTCCCCGTTGGCAGTCCTTTCCCGGAAATCCTAATGAGGACTATTCCGGAATATTTCGCTAAAGGAGAGATCATCTTGACACTTCTTCAATTACAGGCCACATGTCCTGTGGATACACGTCGCTTGTCTTTAATGCAGAAGTTTCCATTGCCTTCTGCATCCTCATGCCGTTGATCATTGCTGATTCTTCCGCCTTTAGGGGCAATTTCCCACCCCTAGGACAAGAGAGTGCCCTGAACCTCTGTCCGCTCCTCCGTCCTCTTTGACAAGGCCGTTGGCAGAATCAGGGTGACTTCTTATGCCAGAAGTCTTCGACCGCCAATACTGATTATTAATCAAAATTTAAACAGCGGCGGGATTCGAACCCGGGAGCGAAGACATTTTTGATTATGAATCAAAGACGCTACCCCAAGATCACGGGTGGGTTAATCCTACTTCTGACACCACTTTGTACGTGCTGGACTCGATCAGGATGGGAAAATAAGCGGGAAGTGGGGCGTCCGGTGGTGTTATGAGAAAACCATTGAAAGAAAAAACTGTTTCCAGTCACCAGTGGAGGTTTTATTTCTCCAAAAACCTTCGCCTAAGGGGTACAATAAACTCAAACTCGGGACGGTAACAGGAGGCTGCTGCAGTTAAATTGAGAGTCGTTGAGTAGTGGACTCGCCCGGTTGCGGACCGAGCTGGTAGGCAACGAAGCGTCCTCAATACAAACGCATTCTCACCAATTCGTCCTGGGCGTCTCGCCGGCCGCTGTGGCGAAGCGGTTCTAGGCGCTTCAGTCCGGAACGGCGCTGCTGTTACGGTCGCAGGTTCGAATCCTGCCTCGGGCATGGATGTGTGTGATGTTCTTAGGTTAGTTAGGTTTAAGTAGTTCTAAGTGTAGGGGACTGATGACCTCAGATGTTAAGTCTCATAGTGCTCAGAGCCATTTGAACCATTAAATACTAGTTTTACAAACTCCGAACAGTATTTCTGGCTTTTAAGAACAAAGTAGATGTTCTAAAAAAAATAACAGTTACCACTACCTGCTAAAATACTGCAAGATAGAATAACGAAAATGTCTTCGAATAAAACCAGCTGACAAGTCTTATATCTCAAATCGTTTTCAGTTTATCAGTAGCAGTTGTCGACTCTTGTGCCATAAATAAGACAACGCGGGTTTCACTTTCTATTCAATTTATTTCATACACAGGTCTTAAAGAAGAACTTTTAGGATTATTGCTGCTCAAAGATCCGACACGTGGAGAGGCTGCAGCAAATGCCGCAACTGAGTGCATTTAAAACATTATATTCCACCCGATAAAAATGAGTCACATCAACTGACGGGACGAAACGTGTAATCGCCCTAAGAAACGGGTTTGTTGCAATTTTTTAAGAATAAATCAATCACGAGATACATATTTATCATTCCACCATACATCAACAAGGTTTCTCTGCGCAGATACATTCCTAAGAAATCTGCAAAGTTATGGATTGGTGACTAAGGCCATCAGCTCCATTATACCTAAGATCTGTCCTCTCCACTCGCTCGCTAGTTCAAAGAATTTTTCGTTGAAGCGGAGAGTACGCCGAACTCCTGCTGTATAACAAGGTAGATTGGTTATCAGGAGGAGTAGTTTTGAAACGTTGCGTCCCATATTAACAGAACTTAAATCGTGTGTCTCCGAGAAGTGTATTCACTATCCGGAAATGACAATTAGTGAAGAAACGAAATGTATTTCATGGTAAATGGTACATCTTACATCCATCAGCGTACTGGTAAACTACAGGGGAATGGAAACAATTTTTCCGAACTTAGAACAAGTTACTTAATTCGAAAACAAATTATCTCTTTTTTCTTCAAATTTTGAAAGCAAAACTTTGATTCACTTTCCAACCCTGTTGAAGCCGGCCGCGTTGGTCTCGCGGTTCTAGGCGCGCAGTCCGGAACCGTGCGACTGCAACGGTCGCAGGTTCGAATCCTGCCTCGGGCATGGATGTGTGTGATGTCCTTAGGTTAGTTAGGTTTAAGTAGTTCTAAGTTCTAGGGGACTGATGACCACAGCAGTTGAGTCCCATAGTGCTCAGAGCCATTTGAACCATTTTTTGAACCAACCCTGTTGAAAGATAGCCAAGAAAACAAATATGATACTGGCACTTGCTATTTCGAAACAACACCTAAATATGAGGAGACTTATTTCAACACTTGAAGAATTCAGAAACAACAAAACTAATCTTTGTTATAAAACCTATTACTGCAACTGTAACTGAGATTGCCAAATTCAAAATTCAATTGCTGGATTAAAAAAAAATGTGGATCACGAAATTTGGACCTCATTGTGCTGATATGGAATTACTGGAAAAAACAAGAATGAACGTAGTTCAGTTCACGCTACAAGTGACCCGCTTTGAAAGATTTGGAGAAGGAAAATATGTTGATTTTTACCACCTGCAATAGTATTCTTGATTTATGTAATTAGCTGAAGACATTGAAATTTCCTGTTCTTTCCTTACTCAGGTCTAGGTATTCATGTGGATAATGATTTTCATGCCTGATCCTTACCAAGAGTATATTGAGATATCGTCTTGTCGTTGGGTACCTGGTTTCATGTTTAAAACTAAAGATAGTAATGTGAAAACATGACTTATCCAAACGTTCCAAGGAGATGCAATACCACTATTCACATCAATAATGCCAATCATTTTTATGATTTAATTTTATGGATAACTTACAGTTTAGTATTATCAATAAATATTATTGTTATTTTGTATGACATCAAGCTTTATTCAGTGTACCTAAAGTATAGCTAAGAAATAAAAGTTTAAGCAAAACTTATTAAGTCAATATTGCGGAAAGTTGGGGAGAGTGAAAGACGAAGTAGAGTCGAGTATTGAACAAGCTACACACACACACACACACACACACACACACACCTATATGATCTTTAATGTGACATTTATTAAACTAATGTTAGGTACAATTTTGAGACCTGAGTTTCTCCTGGCGTATACAACTTTGAAATAACTTACGGGAATTCAGCCAGGTAACACTTTCAGCGACATCCGATATTTTGGCGGGAGAACACCCCGCCATTTTCAAGGCAACTGCAACGCACAGGCGACGTACAAGCAAAAGCGAGGTTTTAAATTTGCATGTACGCCGCCTGTCTGTTGCAGCTGCCGTGAAAATGGCGGGGTGTTCTCCAGACGAAATATCGGCTGTCGCTGAAAGTTTTACCTGGCTGAATTCCCGGAAGTTATTTATTACGTACAATTGCTGAGTGATAGAAGATGTATACTGAGAAAGTAATGCTGAGATCATTTTTATGTATACAATGAGAGAGAGAGAGAGAGAGAGAGAGAGAGAGAGAGAGAGGAAACAGGTATACAAGACGAGTGTGGAAAGGAGAGTTGGTAAGGGTCAACCTCAGCGAACGTACCTCAATAAGATTAGGGCCTTTTTCGGCAAAGGCCAGTTTAGAAGCACCCTAATTAATTTAAAAACAATGTAAGTAGCTACATAGTATAAGATTTTAAAAAATGGCCGTCAAAAGAAATTTCTATTGCTGTGCTGTTGATATTTGCCCCGGTGACTAATAAGTTCGCCGACTACTCTTCCAGTGTATTGAAAAGTAATTTACGCGGAAGTAGTGGAAGAGCAGTTTATTGCTGGTGTGTTCCTGCACTACGCTCAGAGAACTTGCACAGCCTCTAAGTCCAAAAAAATGGCTCTGAGCACTATGGGACTCAACATCTGAGGTCATCAGTCCCCTAGAACTTAGAACTACTTAAACCTAACTAACCTAAGGACATCACACACATTCATGCCCGAGACAGGATTCGAACCTGCGACCGTAGCGGTCGCGCAGTTCCAGACTGAAGCGCCTAGAACCGCTCGGCAACGTCGGCCGACATATAAGAAGTCCGGGAAAGATCAACGGGCAACCTATGATTCACCGACCAGTGAAGTATCCTGTGGGTACTGCCTAGATAACAATAGCCCTGTTCACGATGCTGCATGCATACACTGTCTGATCAAAAGTACACGAACACCCCAATGTAATGTAGAACTAACGAATAGCTGTCACATGAGACAATCCCATCAGAATGAAAAAAAGGCGAGGAGAACTGTGTTATCATTAAGTAATAACAGCAGAACGGATTAGTCAGGAGTGCTCAATGACTTCGAACATTGACTAGTCAACGGATGTCGCCTAAGTAGATAAATTATCTGGGAGTACGCATTAGGAGTGATTTAAAATGGAATGATCATATAAAGTTGATCGTCGGTAAAGCAGATGTCAGACTGAGATTAATTGGAAGAATCCTAAGGAAATGCAATCCGAAAACAAAGGAAGTAGGTTACAGTACGCTTGTTCGCCCACTGCTTGACTGCTCAGCAGTGTGGGATCCGAACTAGATAGGGTTGATAGAAGAGATAGAGAAGATCCAACGGAGAGCAGCGCGCTTCGTTACAGGATCATTTAGTAAACGCGAAAGCGTTACGGAGATGATAGATACACTCCAGTGGAATACTCTGCACGAGAGACGCTCAGTAACTCGGTACGGGCTTTTGTTGAAGTTTCGAGAACATACCTTCACCGAGGAGTCAAGCAGTATATTGCTCCCTCCTACGTATATCTCGCGAAGAGACCATGAGGATAAAATCATAGAGATTAGAGCCCACACAGAGGCATACCGACAATCCTCTTTCCACGAACAATACGAGACTGGAATAGAAGGGAAAACCGATAGAGGTACTCAAGGTACCCTCCGCCACACACCGTCAGGTGGTTTGCGGAGTATGGATGTAGATGTAAGTGACAAATCCATAAGGGACATTTCAGTTCTTCTAAGGCTGCCCATTTCGACGGTTGGTGCTGACTTTAAATGGAAACGGGAAGAAACAACCGCAGCTAAAGTAAGTCCAGGCTGACTCATGAACTGACGGACAGTTATAGACGAGCATTGCGGAGGTTGGTTGTAGAAAAAGGCATGAAATCGAGTGGAAGGTGATTTCCCTAAATCGCTTCAGGCAAATGACGGGATGGTTCCTTTGAAAGGGCACGGCCGATTTCCTTCTCCATCCTTCCCTCACCCGAGCTTGCGCTCCGTCTCTAATGACCTCGTTGTCGACGGGACGTTAAACACTAACATCCTCCTCCTCCTCCTCGAGTGGAAGGTGTTAAATCCTGCCTAGTCGTCAATTGTGGAGCGTCTAGGAAACCTGCTATCTCGGATCGCTCGACAAACAATTCAAACAAATCGTATTAATGAGTTTTATTTAAAATGGTTCAAATGGCTCTGAGAGCACTATGGGACTCAACTGCTGAGGTCATTAGTCCCCTAGAACTTAGAACTAGTCAAACCTAACTAACCTAAGGACATCACAAACATCCATGCCCGAGGCAGGATTCGAACCTGCGACCGTAGCGGTCTTGCGGTTCCAGACTGCAGCGCCTTCAACTGCACGACCACTTCTGCCGGCAATGAGTTTTATTACGAAAAGTAAATCACAATACTTAACCATGAGAATCAACAGATGTGTCGCAAGCAAAGGGGGAAGTCCTAAATAAACTAGCTTCTTCAGTATAACAAAATGGCTCTGAGCACTATGGGACTCAACTGCATGGATCATCAGTCCCCTAGAACTTAGAACTACTTAAACCTAAGGACATCACACACATCCATGCCCGAGGCAGGATTCGAACCTGCGACCGTAGCGGTCGCGCGGTTCCAGACTGTAGCGCCTAGAGCCGCTCGGCCACACCAGCCGGCTCAGTATTACACTTCTAATGCAAGTGAAGTAATGAGCTTTGACGCTGCTGTTCAGGTAGCTAGTCTTGAAGCTTCTCTTCTACTGGGCCGCGACCAGTCGTGAGCGGCGCTCATGTCCTCTCCACACAGGGGGCAGGTGCTGTAGCGTTGTCGTCATGGAGCAAGGTTGGTGAGTGAGCGACTGGATGACGTCTTCTCACTCTCTGCTCTATCGTTCCCGACTGTCGTGCTGGTGCTTGACTTCATGCCATAACAGTGGCCACTCGTCAATTCCAAAAGTGCTATGAGTATTCCAGGTAGCACAAGGACTGTGTGAATGGAGTCACAAAGAATGGGTACAATCGGCCGGTAGCTCCTAGTATGTGACACATGCCTGTGGTCAGTGCTAAGTGACGCTAGACGTGGCGCAAAAAGCGGCGTCACTGGACAGAGGATGGTTGGAAACGACTCATTTGGAGTGATGAATTACGCTAGCCCCTCTGGCAGCTAGATGGAATTGTTTGGGTTTGACGAATGTCTGGAGAACGTTACCTGGTATCATGTGGAGTGACAACAGCAAAGTACGAAGGAGGTGGTGGTGTTAAAGTATGGGGATTTTTTCATGGTTAGGTTGTGGTTCTGTTATTGCGCATAAGAAAACCCTAAATGCAGAGGGATAAGAACACATTTTATGTCGGTGTTTACCGTGTACAGTATGTAAGTAGGCTGTTTAGGTTTTTATACTGGTAACGCCACGTAGTGCTCTGTATGAAAATCACTGGCTGTGCTGTGTGCAGTCTGTGGCTGGTTAGCATTGTTGTAATATTCGCCATTGTAGTGTTGGGCAGTTGGCTGTTAACACTACAATGGAGAATATTACAACAATGCTAACCAGCCACAGACTGAACACAGCACAGCCAGTGATTTTCATACAGAGCACTACGTGGCGTTACCAATATAAAAACCTAAACAGTCTACTTACAAGTAGAGGAACAATTCGGAGACGATGATCTTTTGCACCAACATGACAATTCACTTCGTCATAAATCAGAACCTGTGAGACAATAGTTTGTGGACAGTAACATTCCTTAAATGGACTGTCCTGCCCGGGTCTCGACCTGAACCTAATGGAGCACCTTTAGGGTGAGTCAGATCGTCGACTTCACTCCAGACCTCATCTTGTAACGGCACTGCCTCCTCACTTTTCGGCTGTTGAGGAAGAATGGGCTGCCATTCCTCCACAGACGTCCAGACACCTCAATGAAAATCTCAACAGCATAACTCAAGCTGTTCTAGAGAAGAAGAGTGGACATGCTCTATATTAATGTCCATTAATATGTGTACGGATACTTTGGTCAGATAGTGTGTGCTCTTGGTTCGAACGACGCTCTGGCACCCTATCGCTCCCCGGATGGTCCGCTAAATCACCCGATCTCAGTCTCACACAAAATGTTTGGAACTATTTGGAAACGAATCAGTCAGTTTCCCCGCAATCTGATAGCTCTGCAGGAGCTAATCATCACTGAATGGTTTCAACCGTGTATGACAAACCTGAAGAAACTTGTGAACTGTCCTGCTCGTCAAACTGAGGCCATTATCCAGGTTGCATGGGGACTAATTTTTTGTGTGGTGTGCTTATGTTTAGAGCAGCGGAAGGAATGAATGAAGTAGAATGTACACTCCGATGGGTCCCACTATAAACAGACAATCTCAAATTGAAATATATGCTGACTATTCGACTTTTCAGCGTCAGTCTCATTTGTTCCGTGTGAGACCCAGTACAACACTATCCGGGCTGAAGGCAAGAGTACGAGTGTTGTAGATTTCTCACCTACTGCAATTGAGTTGACCAGTTTTCATGAAACTTCCTACATGGAGTATGGACCCAGTTCAAGGGTCTAAAACAGCAGTGGGGGGTGGTGGTTAGTATTTAACGTCCCGTCGACAACGAGGTCATTAGAGACGGAGCGCAAGCTCGGGTTAGGGATGGATTGGGAAGGAAATCGGCCGTGCCCTTTCAAAGGAACCATCCTGGCATTTGCCTGAAACGATTTAGGGAAATCACGGAAAACCTAAATCAGGATGGCCGGAGACGGGATTGAACCGTCGTCCTCCCGAATGCGAGTCCAGTGTGCTAACCACTAAAACAGCAGTGCACTGACGCGCCATCACGAACACTTGCTATTTAATGCAATCAATTTTTTGTATCGACGTAGTAAACCGACACTAAATGATGTCACGATACGAAATCGACTCTTTCATATCTGTCAACGTGACCAATAATAGTCCTGCTGATCGCATGGAGAAAATTTTGATGTAATTCAAACATGCTTTTTTCTGTGTGAATTTAAAAAAAATCATCAACGCCTTCCTTCATATGATTTCTGTTGATGTATCTTCCTTTGCGTCTGATTCGTGCTTGGTTTCCAGAAATAATAACTGTCGCTGTGCCAGCATGTAAGCTCGAGCTACGTCAGTTTTCACCATTGTCATTACGCTAGATGTATGTGAGGGAATGAATACGTTTCTTGATTCTCTTCGGATCACATACTCTCGAAAATTTTTAAATAACAACTCACTTAACAACATTTTCGTTGTGTAGTTTAACCCTGGTGACCAGTTGCGTTTATGCGACATTCTCGCTCTAACCAAATTAAATGCATCTGGGAGGCATCGATGTTGACGAAAAATTCTTTCCGGTCGGTTTGACAAGAGTTTCACTTGGTATCTGACTGAAACTGAGGTAACGAGTGCAATATATGAATCACTGAGACACTTAACACACGATGGCACTTCACGATATTGTGATCTGCTGTCATGATTTTCAAGTGAACTTGTACGAATTTGCAGACGTGTGGACATCTGTTTAGTGAAGTTTTCCTTTATTTTGTTTGCATCATCTGGTTCATAGACGAAGAGACTTCCTCACACTCTCATCGGTCTTTGCCTTGGCCAAAATTTCGTCAACTTCAAAGCAATACAAGTGGCTGTAATTACTAGAAAATTTAACTGATGCTAAAACGAATCTTCTGGACATGTACTAGGAAATTGACATGGAGATTACTTGGATATCACTGAGAGCAGGTCCTCACCAAGCCGGAAGAAGCACATCAGTGTCCTCGCATAACATTTTACAATCATCTGCAACTTGAGGAAGGTCCAGAGTAAGTTTCATATCTATGATTTCACTGACGAGTACTTGTAATTAGAAATATGCAGTATCTACATCTACATCTATATATATACTCCGCTAGCCACCAAGCGGTGTGTGGGGGAGAGCACTATTCCTACCAAAGTCATATTCCCTCCCCCCCCCACCCCACCCCCCACCCTCCCCACCCCCTCTCTGTTACTCTCGGGGATCGCGAGAGGGAAATACGACTGTCTGAACCCCTCAGTACGAGCTCTAATTTCCCTTTTCTTTGTATCGTGATCATTGAGCGATATGAAAGTTGGTGGTAGTAATATATGCTCTACATCCTCGGCGAGGATCGGATTTTGGAATTTATTAAGCACGTCGTCTATCTGCAAGTGTGTCCCACTTTATACTTTCTATAAGATTTGTAACGCTCTCGCGATGGCTAAATGTACCAGTCACGAATCTTGCAGCTCTTCTTTGGACTTTCTCATTCCCTTGAATCAGACCCAACTGGTAAGGGTCCCGTACAGACGAACAGTACTCTAAGACTAGACGAAGTAAAGTATTTTAAGCAATTTCCTTTGTTGGAGGACTGCATCGCTTCAGTATTCTACCAATAAACCGCAGTCTAGAGTTCACCTTAACCGTTACTTGTGTTATCTGATCATTCCATTTGAGGTCATTTCGAATAGCCACACACAGATACTTGACGGACGTTACCGCTTCCAAAGACTGGGCATTTATATTGTATTCGTATATTAATGGTGATTTCCGCTTTGTTACACGCAATAGGTTACACTTAATAATATTGAGAGTTACCTGCCACTCATTACACCATGCATTCATTTTATGCAAATCCTCATTGATTTGTTCACAACTTTCGTGTGATACTACTTTCCTGTAGACTACAGCATCATCGGCAAACAGTCTAATGTCGCTGTCAATGCCATCAACCAGATCGTTTAAGTAAATCGTAAAAAGCAGCGGACCTATTACGCTGCCCTGCAGTACACCTGATGTTACGCTTGTTTCTGTTGAAATCTACCCATTCAGAACTATATACTGCTCTCTGTCTGTTAGAAAACTTTCTATCCAACAGCATATATCATCGGATAGACCGTAAGCGAGCACTTTTTGGAGCAAGCGACAGTGTGGAACTGAGTCGAGCGCCTTTCCAAAGTCGAGGAATATGGCATCAACCTGGGAGCCGGTATCTAGAACCTGTTGTATGTCATGCACAAAGAGGTCCAGCTGTGTCTCGCATGACCACTGTTTCCTAGAACCGTGCTGGTTTCTGCGGATGAGCTTCTCAGAGTCTAGAAAGGTCATTATGTCTGAACACAAAATATGTTCCATGATACTACAACTAATCGATGTTAGTGAAATTGGCCGGTAATTATGTGCATCCTATTTCCTACCGTTTCAATAGATTGCTATGACCTGGGCCTTTTTCCAGTCCCGTAGAATTTTCCGCTGTTCCAATGATCTCTGATAGATGATGGATAAGAATGGTGCTATAGTCAACATAAAATCTTACGGGGATACCGTCTGGGCTAGATGCCTTCCTGGCGTCTAAGGATCTTAACCGTTTTACAATTCCAGATACACTAAACACTATGTCAGCGATCCTTGCGTTTGTTCGATAACTGGATGGGGGCAATTGTGCTGCAGTCCTCTACCGTAAACGAGTTTTTGAAAGCCAGGTTTAGAAAAAAATTGGTTCAAATGGCTCTGAGCACTATGGGACTTAGGTCATCAGTCCCCTAGAACTTAGAACTACTTAAACCTAACTAACCTAAGGACATCACACACATCCATGCCCGAGGCAGGATTCGAACCTGCGACCGTAGCGGTCGCGCGGTTGCAGACTGAAGCGCCTAGAACCGCTCGGCCACTCCGGCCGGCAGGTTTAGAATTTCAGCCTTGTGTTTATCATCATGCGTTACATTACCCGTACTGTCAGCAAGATAAGGTATTGAATTATTTGTAGCGTTCATAGATTGCACGTATAACAAAAATTTTTTGGGGTGATTTTTTGAATCTGCAGATAAAATATTGCTTTCAAATTCGTTGAATGAATCTCTCATTAACCTTTTGACAGCTGCTTTCATTTCGCATAATTTCTGTTTGTCAGCGGGGCAGTGACTACGTTTAAAAGGGCTGTGCAGTCCAGTAAAACTGCAGAATATTGCTTTTGGTACCATAACTATTGGCAAGTAAATGAAAATAAATTAATGTTAGTGCTCTCATACTAAGCATAGTACATTATTGAGAACATGCAGTCTTATTGATAACATGATGATATCTGAACTAGCCGAGACCTTTTTTATCTACCCTCCATACAATCTTGTCTCAGAAACTTTCACACCACATGGTAAAAATAATTGAAAAATTCTGATTCCATAAAACACAGACGGTAAACAATCGAAATAGCACTAAGTAGATACAATAATGTTACATAATGACAAAGAAAGGACAAAAAGTTTACTTGTAATGGGCTGGATATCCATCGCAACTACTGTCTTCGAAACATGATAGATTTATGGCACTATTTTTATACAGGGACGAATAAAACGTAGCATGTATGCATTTAGACCTAAATAAAATACCTCAGTGTGTGGAGAAAAGAACGGTTTACTACCTACAATGAATTCAAATTGGTTTTTATGGTATGTTCTTAAACACTGACTCATGACTATTACGTCGCAAGCAGTGCTTATATGCTTGTGGTAAAGCTGATGATCTCTATAAAGACGGTCGCCTTCACAGTAGTCTGCAAAATGATGCACCAACCATTAATGGAGGAGTCGGAACCAACGTGACCTAAATGGCACAAAATAGTCGATTAAAGTTAAGATGTCACTGGATTTAGTAGTAGGTCGGTAATAAGTATAGGAAGCTATCAAATGAAAAGGAAACAGTTGGGAAAAAAATAAGCTGTTTGTTATATCAAAAGTAATCGTTGTAACTGTTAATAATTTATCCTACTGTGCGACAAGACGGTCAGTGCCTTTGTGGAAAAATGTTTGCAGTTGCCTGCGTAATGGTGATTGTAGCAAGACGTGTACTTCCTCGTCCGAAGCAAATCGATAGCTACGCATTTATTTTTTCAGTGCTCCAAAAAAATGGAAAACACATGCGGAGGGATCAGGGCTGTATGGAGAACGTGTAAGGGCTTCCCAGCGACAGGAGACATGCTGCAGGCCCACATATGCCAAGAGTGCTTCAACTACGCTGCGAACATTCCTCTAGGAAGCCCTCACACGTCGCCCATACGGTCCCCATATCGCCACATGCGATTTCCATATTTTTGGAGCCCTGAAGACATACATTCGTGGCCGTCGATTTGCGTCTTACTAAGAGGTTCGGGTAAAATCTTCATTTCGTAGGCAACCGCAAACTTTGTTTTCGAAAAGCCACTGACCGTTTAGTCTTACATCGAGATAAGTGAATTAACGGTTATTAATTTTTTTCCACCTGTATTGTTTTCATTTGACTAGCGCTTACAGATGGCTAACAACCCTCAGTAAGCCTCCTCAACCCACGTTCAGTGCCATTTTGTTGCCCTTCAGTCTGTCTTATTAGTTTTTCCTGTTAGTGTCAACGAAACTACAGCCACATCTCCTTGTTACCACCAGCCGCCTTGGTCCACATCGCCTACGACGGTAGCGACACAGTGTGTAGGATCCAAGTAAACTCAACCGATTTACCTCGTTAAAAAAGAGAATTCGGGCTTAAAACCATCACAAAACAACACTCCTTCGTTACGTTCGTGATAAATACACTCCTGGAAATGGAAAAAAGAACACATTGACACCGGTGTGTCAGACCCACCATACTTGCTCCGGACACTGCGAGAGGGCTGTACAAGCAATGATCACACGCACGGCACAGCGGACACACCAGGAACCGCGGTGTTGGCCGTCGAATGGCGCTAGCTGCGCAGCATTTGTGCACCGCCGCCGTCAGTGTCAGCCAGTTTGCCGTGGCATACGGAGCTCCATCGCAGTCTTTAACACTGGTAGCATGCCGCGACAGCGTGGACGTGAACCGTATGTGCAGTTGACGGACTTTGAGCGATGGCGTATAGTGGGCATGCGGGAGGCCGGGTGGACGTACCGCCGAATTGCTCAACACGTGGGGCGTGAGGTCTCCACAGTACATCGATGTTGTCGCCAGTGGTCGGCGGAAGGTGCACGTGCCCGTCGACCTGGGACCGGACCGCTGCGACGCACGGATGCACGCCAAGACCGTAGGATCCTACGCAGTGCCGTAGGGGACCGCACCGCCACTTCCCAGCAAATTAGGGACACTGTTGCTCCTGGGGTATCGGCGAGGACCATTCGCAACCGTCTCCATGAAGCTGGGCTACGGTCCCGCACACCGTTAGGCCGTCTTCCGCTCACGCCCCGACATCGTGCAGCCCGCCTCCAGTGGTGTCGCGACAGGCGTGAATGGAGGGACGAATGGAGACGTGTCGTCTTCAGCGATGAGAGTCGCTTCTGCCTTGGTCCCAATGATGGTCGTATGCGTGTTTGGCGCCGTGCAGGTGAGCGCCACAATCAGGACTGCATACGACCGAGGCACACAGGGCCAACACCCGGCATCATGGTGTGGGGAGCGATCTCCTACACTGGCCGTACACCACTGGTGATCGTCGAGGGGACACTGAATAGTGCACGGTACATCCAAACCGTCATCGAACCCATCGTTCTACCATTCCTAGACCGGCAAGGGAACTTGCTGTTCCAACAGGACAATGCACGTCGGCATGTATCCCGTGCCACCCAACGTGCTCTAGAAGGTGTAAGTCAACTACCCTGGCCAGCAAGATCTCCGGATCTGTCCCCCATTGAGCATGTTTGGGACTGGATGAAGCGTCGTCTCACGCGGTCTGCACGTCCAGCACGAACGCTGGTCCAACTGAGGCGCCAGGTGGAAATGGCATGGCAAGCCGTTCCGCAGGACTACATCCAGCATCTCTACGATCGTCTCCATGGGAGAATAGCAGCCTGCATTGCTGCGAAAGGTGGATATACACTGTACTAGTGCCGACATTGTGCATGCTCTGTTGCCTGTGTCTATGTGCCTGTGGTTCTGTCAGTGTGATCATGTGATGTATCTGACCCCAGGAATGTGTCAATAAAGTTTCCCCTTCCTGGGACACTGAATTCACGGTGTTCTTATTTCAATTTCCAGGAGTGTATTTGGCCTGCGTTATCACGGTAATGTGCACACTTATTTAATTCAGCGTCTGAATATTATAGTCACTTACAAGGAATTTGAGGTTCGTACTTTTAGACACAGTTCTTTAACGTTACTAGCTCTCTCCTGTATGGGAAAACGTCAAACCTACTATTGCTTACATAGATTAGGCTATTTTCTTCTCGCGATATTTAGACGTCAAATGCAAGAAATATCACGCTCTCCAGGGTTTAACATTCGTTAATGTTCGATCTGAAGAGACAAGTCCTAGGCACCGTAGACAAGACAAAAGACCTCCATTTGATTTGTATTGCCGGCCGGAGTGGCCGAGCGGTTCTAGGCGCTACAGTCTGGAACCGCGCGACCGATATGGTCGCAGGTTCGAATCCTGCCTCGGGCATGGATGTGTGTGGTGTCCTTAGGTTAGTTAGGTTTAAGTAGTTCTAAGTTCTAGGGGACTGATGACCTCAGAAGTTAAGTCCCATAGTGCTCAGAGCCATTTGAACCATTTTTGATTTTTACTGTTATAACCCGGAATAGCCCGGCTGCCTAAAACTTGACCTTTGTGACTGTGGTATAGTTGTGAAGGAGAATCAGCTATGGTGCAGGAGATCTGACAACGTGTTTTGACTGGTTAATAACATTACTCGCAAGAAACATAGATTTTCTGATAATCAAGTTCATTTTAAGTTTGCCCTAGTAAAATTATGCTCTCCAGTAACATTAATGTGACTTCCTTCAAAAGGTTCAGTCATTACCTTTTATAGCTCGGACCACTGCGTGACGCGCAGGATGAGAGAGTCTCTTGTTGTTGTTGTTGTTGTGGTCTTCAGTCCTGAGACTGGTTTGATGCAGCTCTCCATGCTACTCTATCCTGTACAAGCTTCTTCATCTCCCAGTACCTACTGCAACCTACATCCTTCTGAATCTGCTTAGTGTATTGATCTCTTGGTCTCCCTCTACGATTTTTACCCTCCACGCTGCCCTCCAATACTAAATTGGTGATCCCTTGATGCCTCAGAACATGTCCTACCTTCTTCTGGTCAAGTTGTGCCACAAACTTCTCTTCTCCCCAATCCTATTCAATACTTCCTCATTAGTTATGTGATCTAACCATCTAATCTTCAGCATTCTTCTGTAGCACCACATTTCGAAAGCTTCTATTCTCTTCTTGTCCAAACTGGTTATCGTCCATGTTTCACTTCCATACATGGCTACACTCCATACAAATACTTTCAGAAACGACTTCCTGACACTTCAATCTATACTCGATGTTAACAAATTTCTCTTCTTCAGAAACGATTTCCTTGCCATTGCCAGTCTACATTTTATGTCCTCTCTACTTCGACCATCATCAGTTATTTTACTCCCTAAATAGCAAAACTCCTTTACTACTTTAAGTGTCTCATTTCCTAATCTAATCCCCTCAGCATCACCCGATTTAATTTGACTACATTCCATTATCCTCGTTTTGCTTTTGTTGATGTTCATCTTCTATCCTCCTTTCAAGACACTGTCCATTCCGTTCAACTGCTCTTCCAAGTCCTTTGCTGTCTCTGACAGAATTACAATGTCATCGGCGAACCTCAAAATTTTTACTTCTTCTCCATGAATTTTAATTCATGAGAGAGTCTCTTATGATCTGGAATATACCGACAGGTATGTGAAGCCTTACCGACTCCAGTGTCGTGGCCGGCTGCTGTAGGTTACTTTAGTTACGTTAGTGATAAATATTTAACCTGCGTTATCACGGTAATGTGCACACGTATTTAATTCAGCGCCTGAATATTACAGCCAGGGTGCGAACAGCCCGATAGAAGTGGTCGCACAAATTGTCGATTGGGTCAGTTCATGCTGGTGTTCTTCGAACCGCTCACCTACATTGAGAGCTGTATGAAACGTTGCATTGTCCTGTTGGTAGATGCCATCGTACCGAGGAAAAATAAACCTCAGGTAGGGGTGGATGTGGTCTCCAAGGAGATATGCATTTTTGTGTTGACCGACTGTGCCTTCCAGAAAGACGAGATCACACAAGGTATGCAGGCCGGCCTGGACACTTCAGACAATTTTTGCAGGGTGTTTTCTTTCAGACGGTTCGCGCCATACAGGCCAACGTCCATCTGTCCGATGGAGCATAAAGCGTGATTTATCTGTGAAGAGCACCTTCGCCATTCAGTGAACGTCCAATTACGGTAATGGCGTACAAATACCAGTCTTCGTCGCCGATTAACGGAAGTCAGCATTGTTCATGAGCCAGGTGCCTGCTGCGAAGCCCTTTGTGCAGCAACATTCACTGAACGGTCATTGAGCAGACACTGTCAGTAGCCCCTTGGTCTGCACCGGCGATCGGTTGTACTGTAGTTGCACGTCTATTTGCCCACAGACATCTTCGAAGCCGTCATTCATCCCTGTTGTAATGGTTCTTTATTTGCGGAACCATTACAACCCGCCAACCCTATTTCTCGATACCGTAGATTAATGAATATTTTTCTACGTAATGTCTCATATTTGTCACTCTATTCAAATTTGGTTTCATTTTTATATGTATGTACGTCAATATTTTGAGATGTTGAAATCGATATATCTAGTGTGACTATCTTTCTACTTATTGTTATCTTTGAGGCTAGCTTGTGACTTTTCGCGCGGAAGCGTACAGAGTAGTCAAGTTTTTGTGTTGAATATGGGCAGTCTTGACTTTGTGCTGGAAATAAAAAGATGGGTCTGAGTTGTGGACAATGAAAAATGTTGTGAGTTTTATTAAGAGCAGTAACGGCTGCGAAATTGTATGATGGAGTAATGTTTTGAAATGAAATGATAATTAAATGGCCACCCTAGCTGCAAACAGGCGTTGATGTACTTCATTGGGGACATGTTGAAAATGTGTGCCTGTTTGCAGCTAGGGTGATCATTTAATTATCATTTCATTTCTAGCAAAGCTGCATGGTCATCCACGGTAACTGTTCTTTCGGGAACAGATACTACAGTCATATATAGTTAATGTTTTGAACATGCGAAAGTATAAAAAGTTTAATAAATGTGAATTCTTGTGAAAAGCGAGTGTCAAGAATTATTTTCAAGTGACCGTTGTTTAAAAAGGTATGAAGCACATTGCAATGAAAAACATAAATCATCAAGTTAATCTTGAAAGATTGTCTTGGTAAGTTCTTCAAGTCGACGAAATTAACATCCGAGTGCCTTTCGCACCAAGCAGCGACCGTCACGCTACCTAGACAACAATTTTAATTACGAGTCAGTGCCAGAGCGAGATCGTCGTTGGATTGCAAATACAAGATAAGTGATACTATTGTTAATTTTCTTCAGTGACTGTCATCAATTGATGTAGCAATACCTATCACATTTAAGACCTTTTAGTTGCGCAATAAAAAGATCATACTTTGAGTGCGCAACGTGATAATTTTTGAACTAATTAACTGTTAGTGGAGGTATTGTTATACTGTCATCTAGGGTGCACAACATTTGCCTCGGCGGTGGTTTTGGATAACGCTATTTTGTCCATACGCGGCATACTTTATCTACGGCGGCAGGCGAACGGTTTACGAACATACCAGTTGGCCCGAAAGCCAATGATCATGCCCTTATGAATATCTCATAAATCGCTCCGTTTCCGCGTTACGACAACGACTGCGTTTGTTCGTGTCCCCCCCCCCCCCCCCCCCCGACACGATTTACCTATCTTCCCCTGTCAGTGCTACCATCTGCTGTCTCTAAGTGGTCATTAAACGTTGACGTCCAACATAAGCGGTGGTCACATTAATAATACTGGACCACGTATATTCTCGTCAAACACCATACGAGGCAGTCATCACCTTCGTCTTACATAAGACAGGTCCAGTAAATCGAAACACCGTCACACGCTGTTATATAGAAGTAAACACGTGGGCCGCACTGCAATCCATTGTAAGGCGCAGTTCGTGCGAACTCGTGCAGTATACTCGTCACGCCGTTCCTGACATTCATCTTTGAAAGAAAAAGCTTTTTTCAGGGATTAGTATGATTATACAATGGGCTTGTATATTTATTCTCTGCTACATGTTACCTCAGAATGAAATAATAGTAGCCGCATCTCCTGGCGTAATCAGTGGTATTTCTCTGGCAAGCCTCCTAAAACCTATCCTTACGCTTGCGGCATTCCAGTATAGCACCCACGCCTCTATTTTATAGTCGATAAAAACTTTTTATTATTTTTTAGATATGTGACATCGTGAGAGACAAGTGTGCTGTCAGAGAAACAGTTTGGTTTTGCTAGTGCAGAGACGGTGTAGCAGTATCTCCACAGCCGGGCGGGGTGGCCGTGCGGTTCTAGGCGCTACAGTCTGGAACCGTGTGGCCCCTACGGTCGCAGGTTCGAATCCTGCCTCGGGCATGGATGTGTGTGATGTCCTTAGGTTAGTTAGGTTTAAGTAGTTCTAAGTTCTAGGGGACTGATGACCTCAGAAGTTAAGTCCCATAGTGCTCAGACCATTTTTTGAAGTATCTCCACAAGCCACAGAAAATAGATCGAAAACAATGATGTCTTTTAATTATAAGCACAATTATCATCGTCACGGATTTTTTGTTGCATTTTTTTTCTTGTTCGAGTAGCCAAGATGCTAGCAAGACGCACTTTAATCTGCCGCCTATGATGAAGTCTGGTATTATTACTACTATGTAAACTACATTTTGTATATTATTGGAGAAAGATAGAGAATAATGTTATTCAAGAATGAAATTTTCACTCTACAGATGAGTGTGCGCTGATATGAAACTTCCTGGCAGATTAAAACTGCGTGCCGAACCGAGACTCGAACTCGGGACCTTTGCCTTTCGCGGGCAAGTGCTCTACCAACTGAGCTACCCAAGCGCGACTCACGCCCTGTCCTTCTGTAAAGTTTGGAAGGTAGGAGACGAGGTACTGGCAGAAGTAAAGCTGTGAGGACGGGGCGTGAGTCGTGGTTGGGTAGCTCAGTTGGTGCCGGCACGGTAGCTCAGCGTGTTCGGTCAGAGGGTTAGCAGCCCTCTGTAATAAAAAAAAAAAAAAAAAAAAACAGAGTTAACCCATCAAAGACGAACTTAAACTGATGTCTTACGACGTCCGCCCTGAGCACATCCAACGAACTAAAACGAACAAATCAAGAATTAAAAAAAAAAAAAAAAGTTGGTAGAGCACTTGCCAGCCAAAGAGAAAGGTCCCGAGTTTGAGTCTCGGTCCGGCACACAGTTTTAATCTGCCAGGAAGTTTCAATGTTATTCAAGTTTATCTCATATTCTCTGTAAGAATATTACTAATCTTGATCTTCTGCATACCATCTTTGCTTCACTTCGGATGAGCTGCAACGCTGCCTTTAGCGGTAATATATTTAAAAGATTTTATTGGCAAGAGTTATAGTTTTATTTCAGCTTAAAAATCTTGAGAACAATTATTTAATGCTGATTAATGGTTTTTTTTTTCAAATCGAATTCAGTCAGTTATTTTCATGTAATCGGAACAGACCGATTCTGTGATACTGCGGTTCTAGGCGCTACAGTATGGAACCGCGTGACCGCTAGGGTCACAGGTTCGAATCCTGTCTCGGGCATGGATATGTGTGATGTCCTTAGGTTAGTTAGGTTTAAATAGTTCTAAGTTCTTGGGGACTGATGACCTTAGACGTAAAGTCCCATAGTGCTCCGAGCCATTTGAACCATTCTACCATTTTTTGATGCTGTCGGAGCATAAAACTTTCTCAGCTAAAGCTCAGACATCTTTTCAGTAAAATTCGCCAATACCAGTGGTATGTGTGTCCGTGTTATAAAATTGAAGTTATATTCAAGAGTGAACTAAATTTGTATGAAAGTAGTCCACGAATCTAATTGAATAATTTCAAACAGATACACTTGTTTACAGACAACATATGAAAACGGTTGTGAGTTTCAATTTAGCTCACATTCATGCTCATGTCATATTCTAGCCGGGTAATGCAGTAATTGAATGACAATTTAGAACTGTAGACATATTTAAATATTTATGTTGGACGCTGCTAAACTTACGCATCCACAACACGGTTTAAAAGACAGCACTCCAGCCATCTCCTAACACTGAATCCCACCTGTCAGTTCGTTTCCAAATATACATCTCCACATCATTTAGATACAATAGGCTGTCCAATACTCCGCACATATCGATCCCTGCTCCCGGAATCTCTCATCATACACCCCAATAATGAAGAAAACTGCACCGCATCTCCGTCATCTTGTCGTAAATATTACTTCTTAATTTTTATATTGGAATTGTAAACTATACAACCCAATCTACATCTACATGGATACTCCGCAAATCACATTTAAGTGCCTGGCAGAGGGTTCATCGAACCACCCTCACTATTCTCTATTATTCCAATCTCGTATAGCGCGCACAAAGAATGAACACCTATATCTTTCCGTACGAGCTCTGATTTCCCTTATTTTATCGTGGTGATCGTTCCTCCCTATGTAGGTCGGTGTCAACAAAATATTTTCGCATTCAGAGGAGAAAGTTGGTGATCGGAATTTCGTGTGAAGATTCCGTCACTACGAAAAACACCTTTCTAAAAGAAATTATTTCCAGCCCAAATCCTGTATCATTTCTGTGACACTCTCTCACATATTTCACGATAATACAAAACGTGCTGCCTTTCTTTGAACTTTTTCGATGTACTCCGTCAGTCCTACCTGGTAAGGATCCCACACCGTGCAGCAGTATTCTAAAAGAGGACGGACAAGCGTAGTGTAGGCAGTCTCCCTAGTAGGTCTGTTACATTTTCTAAGTATCCTGCCAATAAAACGCAGCCTTTGTTTAACCTTCCCCACAACATTTTCTATGTGTTCTTTCCAATTTAAGTTGTTCGTAATTGTAATACCTAGGTATTTGGTTGAATTTACGGCTTTTAGATTAGTCTGATTTATCGTGTAACCAAAGTTTAACGAATTCCTTTTCGCACTCATGTGAATGACCTCACAAATTTCGTTATTTAGTGTCAACTGCCACTTTTCGCATCATTCAGATATTTTTTCTAAATCATTTTTCAGTTTGTTTTGATCTTCTGAAAACTTTATTAGTCGATAAACGACAGCGTCATCTGCAAACAACCGAAGACGACTGCTCAGATTGTCTCCCAAATCGTTTATATAGATAAGGAACAGCAAAGGGCCTATAACACTACCTTGGGGAAAGCCAGAAATCACTTCTGTTTTACTCGATGACTTTCCGTCAGTTACTAAGAACTGTGACCTCTCTGACAGGAAATCGCTAACCCAGTCACATAACTGAGACGATATTCCATAAGCACGCAATTTCACTACGAGCCGCTTGTGTGGTACAGTGACAAAAGCCTTCTGGAAATCCAGGAATACGGAATCGATCTGAAAGTCCTTGTCAATAGCACTCTACACTTCATGTGAATGAAGAGCTAGTTGTGTTTCACAAGAACGATGTTTTCTAAACCCATGTTGACTGTGTGTCAATAGACCATTTCCTTTGGGGTGATTCATGATGTTTGAACACAATATATGTTCTAAAATCCTGCTGCATATCGACGTTAACGATATGGGCCTGTAATTTAGTGGATTACTCCTACTACCTTTCTTGATTATTGGTGTGACCTGTGCAACTTTCCAGTCTTTGGGTACGGATCTTTCATCGAGCGAACGGTTGTATATGATTGTTAAGTATGGAGCTAATGCAATAGCATTCTCCGAAAGGAACCTAATTGGTATACAGTCTGGACCAGAAGACTTGCTTTTATTAAGTGATTTGAGTTGCTTCACTACTCAGAGGATATTTACGTCTACGTTACTCATGTTGGCAGCTGTTGTCGATTCGAATTGTGGGATATTTACTTCGTCTTCTTTTTTGAAGGTATTTCGGAAGGCTGTGTTTAGTAAATCTGCTTTGGAAGCACTGTCTTCGATACTATCTCCATTGTTATCGCGCAGAGAAGGCATTGATTGTTTCTTGCCGCTAACATACGTCACATACGACCAGAATATCTTTGGATTTTTTGCCCGGTTTCGAGACAAAGTTTCGTTGTGGAAACTGTTATAGGCGTCTCGCATTGAACTCCGCGCTAAGTTTCGAGCTTCTGTAAAGGATTGCCAATCTTGGGGATTTTGGGTCTGTCTAAATTTGGCATATTTGTTTCGTTGTTGCAGTTTGGCCACTGTCAGCTAGTTTCCACTAGCGTGAAACTAAATAACAGTTAAAAAAATTGTCGGTGGTGCAACTGTAAGAAAGCTACAAGAGAAGTGTGTTTCGTCCAAAACATCCGCGCGTAGATAATATGATTACATTATTGTACTGTCTCTAGCATACAGGTTAATTTATACCATTTTAAATCGTAAATATCTCTACCACTAAGCCATGCTCATAAATGGAATAACGCAAGCAACTGTTCAAGCGGCGCCGCTTGATACATATAATACACTCCTGGAAATGGGAAAAAGAACACATTGACACCGGTGTGTCAGACCCACCATACTTGCTCCGGACACTGCGAGAGGGCTGTACAAGCAATGATCACACGCACGGCACAGCGGACACACCAGGAACCGCGGTGTTGGCCGTCGAATGGTGCTAGCTGCGCAGCATTTGTGCACCGCCGCCGTCAGTGTCAGCCAGTTTGCCGTGGCATACGGAGCTCCATCGCAGTCTTTAACACTGGTAGCATGCCGCGACAGCGTGGACGTGAACCGTATGTGCAGTTGACGGACTTTGAGCGAGGGCGTATAGTGGGCATGCGGGAGGCCGGGTGGACGTACCGCCGAATTGCTCAACACGTGGGGCGTGAGGTCTCCACAGTACATCGATGTTGTCGCCAGTGGTCGGCGGAAGGTGCACGTGCCCGTCGACCTGGGACCGGACCGCTGCGACGCACGGATGCACGCCAAGACCGTAGGATCCTACGCAGTGCCGTAGGGGACCGCACCGCCACTTCCCAGCAAATTAGGGACACTGTTGCTCCTGGGGTATCGGCGAGGACCATTCGCAACCGTCTTCATGAAGGTGGGCTACGGTCCCGCACACCGTTAGGCCGTCTTCCGCTCACGCCCCAACATCGTGCAGCCCGCCTCCAGTGGTGTCGCGACAGGCGTGAATGGAGGGACGAATGGAGACGTGTCGTCTTCAGCGATAAGAGTCGCTTTTGCCTTGGTGCCAATGATGGTCGTATGCGTGTTTGGCGCCGTGCAGGTGAGCGCCACAATCAGGACTGCATACGACCGAGGCACACAGGGCCAACACCCGGCATCATGGTGTGGGGAGCGATCTCCTACACTGGCCGTACACCACTGGTGATCGTCGAGGGGACACTGAATAGTGCACGGTACATCCAAACCGTCATCGAACCCATCGTTCTACCATTCCTAGACCGGCAAGGGAACTTGCTGTTCCAACAGGACAATGCACGTCCGCATGTATCCCGTGCCACCCAACGTGCTCTAGAAGGTGTAAGTCAACTACCCTGGCCAGCAAGATCTCCGGATCTGTCCCCCATTGAGCATGTTTGGGACTGGATGAAGCGTCGTGTCACGCGGTCTGCACGTCCAGCACGAACGCTGGTCCAACTTAGGCGCCAGGTGGAAATGGCATGGCAAGCCGTTCCACAGGACTACATCCAGCATCTCTACGATCGTCTCCATGGGAGAATAGCAGCCTGCATTGCTGCGCAAGGTGGATATACACTGTACTAGTGCCGACATTGTGCATGCTCTGTTGCCTGTGTCTATGTGCCTGTGGTTCTGTCAGTGTGATCATGTGATGTATCTGACCCCAGGAATGTGTCAATAAAGTTTCCCCTTCCTGGGACAATGAATTCACGGTGTTCTTATTTCAATTTCCAGGAGTGTAACTAGCAAGCAGTCAGTCACAGTTGTCAACATTAAGGTAATTTAATGAGAGGTTTATGCGAGTGAAACCAGCTTATGAAAGTATTACCCACGTAAGATTTTCGAGATGAAATTCACCTTTCCTGACGCTGAGTGAAAATATTTTTCTTTATAAACGAAAACTATGAAGTTCTTGCTTCTCAGTAGAAACACAAGTGTACGTGTGCCGGCGCGAGCGGGTGTGTATGCGGGTGGTTTATAATGTGTGCATATATCTACGCGCATGCAGTTTCATGGAACAGCATGTGCCATTTAACGCATCCTGGAAGAGGTTAATTGCCGTGTACCTTCAAGCTACCGTGGCGAATGAAATAATTCTCCTCGCGTAGTATACGTCCTGTTGCTGTTCCTGCCGACTATACTACTATTCATCATCCATAATGTAGTCACCACTGCGATAGTGGCTATGTTGTTGTAATTGTTGGCAGCGAATTAACGTAACAGTGCAACACTGAAAAATTCTGGATTCAACTTTCTACATCTACATGTACACTACTGGCCATTAAAATTGCTACACCACGATGATGACGCGCTACTGACGCGAAATTCAACCGACAGAAAGAAGATGCTGTGATATGCAAATGATTAGCTTTTCAGAGCATTCACACAAGGCTGGCGCCAGTGACGACACCTACAACGTGCTGACATGAGGAAAGTTTCCAACCGATTTCTCATAAACAGCAGCTGACCGGCGTTGCCTGGTGAAAATTTGTTGTGATGCCTCGTGTAAGGAGGAGAAATGCGTACCGTAACCTTTCCGACTTTGATAAAGGTCGGATTGTAGCCTATCGCGACTGCGGTCTATCGTATCGCGACTTTGCTTCTCGCGTTGGTCGAGATCCAATGACTGTTAGCAGAATATGGAATCGGTGGGTTCAAGAGGGTAATACGGAACGCCGTGCTGGATCCCAACGGCCTCGTATCACTAGCAGTCGAGATGACAGGCATCTTATCCGCACGGCTGTAACGGATCGTGCAGCCACGTCTCGATCCCTGAGTCAATAGATGGGGACGTTTGCAAGACAACAACCATCTGCACGAACAGTTCGACGACGTTTGCAGCAGCGTGGACTATCAGCTCGGAGACCGTGGCTGCGGTTACCCTTGACGCTGCATCACAGACAGGAGCGCCTGCGATGATGCACTCAACGACGAACCTGGGTGCACGAATGGCAAAACGTCATTTTTTCGGATGATCCAGGTTCTGTTTACAGCATCATGATGATCGCATCCGTGTTTGGCGACATCGCGGTGAACGCATATTGGAAGCGTATATTCGTCCTCTCCATACTGGCGTATCACTCGGCTTGATGGTAGGGGGTGCCGTTGGTTACACGTCTCGGTCACCTCTTGTTCTCATTGACGGCACTTTGAACAGTGGACGTTACATTTCAGATTTGTTACGACCCGTGGCTGTTCCCTTCATTCGCTCCCTGCGAAACCCTACATTTCAGCAGGATAATGCACGACCGCATGTTGCCGGTCCTGTACGGGCCTTTCTGGATACATAAAATGTTCGACTGCTGCTCTGGCCAGCACATTCTCCAGATCTCTCACCAATTGAATGGTCAATGGTGGCCGAGCAACTGGCTCGTCACAGTACGCCAGTCACTGCTCTTGATGAACTGTGGTATCGTGTTGAAGCTGCACGGGCAGCGGTACCTGTACACGTCATCCAAGCTCTGTTTGACTCAATGCCCAGGCGTATCTGGGCCGTTATTACGGCCAGAGGTGGTTGTGCTGGGTACTGATTTCTCAGGATCTATGCACCCAAATTGCGTGCAAATGTAATCAATGTCAGTTCCAGTATAATATATTTGTCCAATGAATACCCGTTTATGACCTGCATTTCTCTTGGTGTAGCAATTTTAATGCCCAGTAGTGTACATCAACGTGCATGGTCCGCAAGCCACTGTATAGTGCATGGTGGAGAGTACCTTGCACCACTACTAAATGTCATTTCCTTTCCTAATCCATCCGCAAATAGAGCGATGGAAAAACAAGAGTCTATATGCTTCTGTGCGAATCCTAATTTCTCTTTCTTCGTGGTCGTCAGGCGAAATATAGATTAGCGCCAATTGAATCGTTCTTCAGTCAGCTTCAAATGCCGCTTTTCTAAATTTTATCAACGGTGTTCCGCGAAAAGAACGTCGTCTACCCTCCAGGGATTCCCTCTTGAGTTCACGCAGCGTCTCAGTAAAACTCGCATGTTGATCGAACCTACTGGTGACTAATTTAGCAGCCCGCCTCTCAATTGCTCCGACGTTTTCCTTTAATTCGACCTGGTGGGGATCTCAAACACTCGAGCAGTACTAAAGAGCAAGTGTTAGTGGTGTTCTATACAGCTAAACCACACTTTCCTAAACTGCTCTCAATAACAGCATCCGCCTTCCCTAATGTGTTCGTCCCATTTCATATCGCTTTACAACGTTATGCCTAGATATTTAATCGATGTGATTATGTGAAGCAGCGCGCTACTAATGCTGTGTTCGAACATAATGGCATTGAGTTTCCTAGACAATTGCATTAACTCACCTCTTTTTTACATTTACAGCTAGCTGCCATTCATTGCAGCAACTAGAAATTTTGTCTAAGTCATCTTGCATCCTACTACAGTCATTTAACGACACCTTGTTATATACCACAGCATCATCAGCAAACAGCCGGAGGCTGGTGCTCGCCCTCCCCGTCATATCATTTATGTATACAGAAAATAAGAGCGGTCCTGCCACACTTCCCTCGTGCACACCTGACGATGCTCTTGTCTCTGATGAACACTCGCCATTGTGGCGGAACCGGTTTATAGTATTTCGTGACTTTAATTGCTTATAAATGATATTTCAGGTAGATCAAAAAAATATAAAACCAGTTACCTACTGTCAGCGTAACAATTCGTTTGACCTCAAAAATGATTATCCCGGCTAATATTTGTCACTCTGATAAAGAAATCTCCACTTATCAGATTTTACACAATTGTTACTTTTCTCTAGGAAAAGGAACATTTAGTAGGAAAATACTACCCGCGCGCAACACTGACGTATGTCTCCTATTAAAATATTTCACGCAAATCGTCCGAAATAATTAGGCTTCATACATCAGCAAATAAGAAATTGATATTACGTAACGTGCTGTGAGCGCTATTTTTAAAGATTCAATCTGAGTTGAATTCTGTCTCTTAAAGTAGATTCTGGACCACCGGTGCTCATTTATTTCCATTAATTTATATCTAACAACATTTATGTTTGTTAAAATTCTCGATTCAAAACTGCTGCGGAGATATTTTTGCTAAGATGGCGACAGACAGACGATAGTCAATTTGTCTATTGTTATTCTCGATTCCTTTTATATCTAATCTGAACCACAATTTTCACAGATAACAAAAAAAAAAAAAGATTATAATTGTCGTTGTCTATGAATGTAGTTCTCTGATAATAGTATTAATTCACTCAGAAATTAAATTATTACAGAAATAATGAAATAATTGTCGTCATTTTTACACGATAGACAACGACAATTATAATCTTTTTTTTTGTTATCTGTGAAAATTTTAACAAACATAAATGTTGTTAGATATAAATTAATGGAAATAAATGAGCACCAGTGGTCCAGAATCTACTTTAAGAGACAGAATTCAACTCAGATTGAATCACAATTTTCACAGATAACAAAAAAAAGATTATAATTGTCGTTGTCTATGAATGTAGGTCTCTGATAATAGTATTAATTCACTCAGAAAATAAATTATTACAGAAATAATGAAATAATTGTCGTCATTTTTACACGATACAGTCTTTTTTATACGTAGTATCGATAATATTTGTTGAAGTTTGTACACTTTGTTCATTCTAACATCTTGTGGGTAGAACATGGTGTCGTGGATATTACAACATCCAGAACAATGTGCGGGGTTCCATTACTTCAGAAATCTTCGAGCCACTCGCATATTTGGGAATCCATTCTGTGTGCTCGTATTTTCTCAAACAGTCTTCAGTGGGGCACCTTGTCAAACGCTTTCCGGAAAACTAAGAATATGGACCCTGCCGTTTGCCCCTCATCCACGGTCTTAATGATATCATATGAGTTTCTGCATTCCAAGATTTCTATTATATTGCTATGTCCTCCACACGGCAGTCTGTACGACGGTCATATGACAGTGTGTTTGTACGATCCTCCTCCGATAACGATTTCTTAAGCACGAGAATCAAAACTTCGGCTTCCCCTTTGCTGTCACTGGTCAATCAGTGACCAGACAGAAACCGTCGATCCGCGTAGCGATTTTACGGGTTCTCGGCTAGATCTTTTGCTAAGGTGTGATGGTGGTAGCTTCTATTAATTTATTTATTTAGCGTATGGCATCTCTACAGAATCATATGTTCGGAATCTTCCCCGTCCTTCTTTCTTGCATCTGTTGTCAACATTAAACAATGCTCAGTCCATGTCATTAATAAGCAAAATCTTTTATGAAGATCCGAGAGGAACGAAGATTAGAATAAACTTTTAAGTTTACTTAGCTTACCATGTCGAAATGGCTGAAGTTCTTGTCTAGGAGTCTGATTCTTGAAGCTGAGAATCTAACATCAGGTCCTCGCTGTTGGTTTGAACTAAAAAATTTAAGGCTTGTTGCTGCAGATTTTTTTTTTTACGTAAATGTGTTTTCCACGGACTTTGTCACATCATAGTGTATCATACATTATTTCGATTTTTCACATTAAAAATGCCGAAATTACATTGTTCGCACCTATTATACAAAAATACGTCCGATCACATCAGAGGAAAGCTTGCGGCTATTACACTCTGCGGAAATAACAACGTCCCAAAGGGTTTACAATTTTTCTTAACAAATGAATTTCAACTAGTTTTCGTTAAAGTATTAATTTAGATTATTATTTCATAAATGAATCCAGAAATAAACATAGTAAACAGTACAGGATTGCGTAATTAATAATACAAATTTTAAATGTGCAAAAATTCGTAATTTCAAATGTTTCTGAAAAAAATACTTTTCACTGTACATTCAAAACTAGTACCTATCGATCATAGCACCGAAACTAAAATATTTTATAAAATCCAAAGTTCGAATAATAATACTGGTATCGACAGCTGCTGTTGAGGAAAAGTGATGCTAGAGGAGGATGTCCCGTTTTTTTGTTACTAACAGATATACAGTTAATTCCAAATTTTTAAACTTTACGCTGTAAACTGCACATAGATGTAAAATCACATAACATTGAAAAGGTTAGACAACCCTTCTGCAGCACCGCATTCCCATTGCTCATAGTGTTTTACAACTCGGTTCACCTACGGAGTATGATTCGTTTTCATATACTAGTGTGTTTCAGATATACGAGGGCGGTTCAGAAAGTAACCTCCGATTGGTCACAGTGCGGGTTGTGGGGGGAGTAGCGACGCCATCTGTGCGTTCACGCACTCAACAGGTCAGTCGGCATCAAGCCGTGGTCGAGTGAACGTCGTACCCGCGCTAGTTTACTTTTTGTGGCAGTTTGAAAGGTGTGCTGCAATAGAAAACCCCGCCAAGTGTGAAGTGCGTGCTGTCATAAGGTTTTTTACAGCCAAAGGATATTCTGCAGCAGCTATTCATCGTGAGCTTTGTGCCGTGTACGGACCAAGAGTTATGAGTGAAGGAGTTGTCCGTGAATGGGTACGTTTATTTAAAAGTGGACGAGAAAACGTTCATGATGAAGAAAGGAGTGGTAGACCATCATTGGTGACTGACGAACTCGTTCAGACAGTTGATGCAAAAGTTCGTGAAAATCGACGTTTCTCAATGTCGGAGTTGTCTACTGGTTTTCCACAGATTTCTAAGCGGTTTGATGACGACGAAGAGCTCAAAGATGCGGTCACAGGCTGGCTCCAGGCACAAGCGGGTGATTTTTATGCAGAAGGAATTTCAAAGCTTGTGAAGAGATACTATAAGTGCCTCAATCGCTATGGAGACTATGTAGAAAAATAGTGCAAAGATGTAGTTGTAAGATGTATATATTAAAATATTTTTATTTAACTTGGTGTATTTTTTTAAATCAACCGGAGGTTACTTTCTGAACGGCCCTCGTACATTTACAGGAATATCTTCACCCGTTTCATGCCAGTAACCAGTATTTCGTTGCAGAAATTTTTCTTCCTTGCTGTGACCTCATTGGAGAACGCATTTGCCAATCTCAATGGTCCCACACAACTATGGGGTTTTCGCAGTACTCCAGACAATTGCGGATAGTTCGTTGTTTCGTAATGTTTACAACAGTTTTGGAATATGTGCACGTGGATAGGTTTATTGCCTGATTTCAGCTTCATCCGTTTACAGAGCTTCGAAGACTTTCTAGTAAAGTCTGGCTGTATTCGAAATCACTGTGCACGGGTTGGAGCAGAAATTCATTCAAAATGTCGACGGCGTCGGTATAGAGGGATAGGGATCAGCGATATTGATGGCACCATAGCGACGATGTTTACTTAAGTTAGTGCATCCCTCAAGCAGGCTAGGAAAGTATTCTTGCCAGAAGGATCAGATAAGCAGATGCTGGCATCTCACTCAGAAAATGAATGAACATTATTTAGTTGCAGTTTGATGGGCGTAGGGGAATTATGAGCAAAGATTAAATGGTTAGTAAATCGCGCTCTGGAGGAGAACGTCGTGAATACGTGGATTAAGGACGGAAAAGACACATTGTGGTTTAATAAGATTCGGATATTGTTGAGGAAGCACAGACTGTTGCGCTCTCGGTTCAAAAATGAACGCGAAATAACGACAGCCAAAAGATAAAAGAAATTTGTGCGTCTGTAGGAAGCATACTACGGAGTATTGCTGTCTTGTGTGGGTAGAAGCATCCATGTTAATAGGATCGATGTTCACTTGTACGAGACAGTGAGATAAGCACCCTTACCCTAGCTTCCAGTTCTCACTAATATGACACCTCAATCTCTTCGATGCCAACAGGCTGCGTTTCATAACTGGAGAAATTAAACAATCCAACTTTCCCAAACAACCAATTCACGAAATACTTCATACCTTACGACGAACTCATTTAAAGTCTCGGGAGCCAATGTGGGAGGACACACCCGGAGCACAGCCAGTAGCCTTCACCCTACAAGAAGAATGGAAAAAATCTGTAGAACTGCTAAATACACACGAGCGAACTGCACAAATGGCTTCCCCTCCGAAGAATGAACCTCCCAAAATACGTATAGAAGGAAGATTGGGCTTAACTCGCGTCGACATCGAGGTCATTGGAGGTGGAGTACAAGCTCCGGTGTGTCAAGGATGGGGAAAGAAATCGGCCGTGCCCTTTCAAAGGAACCATCGTGAGATTTGCCGGAGCGATTTAGGGAAATCACGGAAAAGCTAATCTGTATGGCCGGACGCGGTTTTGAACCGTCGTCCTCCCGAATGCGAGTCCAGTGTGGTAATCACTGCACCATCTCGCTCGGTGAAACATACGAAGTGTTCTCAATTATATCAGAAGCGGACATGCCTGATCCAAAGAAACTCTATATAGGTGGACCCCAATGCGACTGTGGAACCAAAGAACAACCAGTAACGCACATCATAAGAGGGATGAAATTACAATGAAATCCTAGAGGGGTTAATAAATATCAGCGTAGGCAGTTGAAAATGTGTGCCCTCGACCGGGACTCGAACCGGGGATCTTCTGCTTACATGGCAGACGCTCTGTCTGACTTCTTTTTTTTTCCATGGAACAGGAAGGCCTGGGCGTGCGTACGATTCGAATCTTCGAGCTGCCTTGCGAGGTACCCGAATCATTGGTCACTGAATCACTCCAGCCATATGGCAGAGTTATTAGTCATACGGCAGAACGTCGGGCAAGTTTTAGCACGTATCCAGTGCTCAATGGTGTCCGACAGGTGCGAATTGCCCTTACGAAACATGTGCCATCGTACATAAACATCGGCAGCTGTAGAGCTACTGCCATCTACGAGGTGTGGCTAGAAAAAAACCGGACTAGTACTGGTGAAACAATAAAACGAATGCAATAAGGCTGAAAGTCGCGTGGCCTGTCACGTGACTCTCGCTCCGCCTACTGCTCAAGTTTCATCTGCCTCCTGCACTCAGTCTGCCCGTGGCGTCTGTTTTAAGTAGTTGACGTTTTGTCTGTGCGTCGGAAAATGTTGAGTGTACAGAAAGAACAGCGTGTTAACATCAAATTTTGTTTCAAACTAGGAAAATCTGCAGGTGAAACGTTTGTAATGTTACAACAAATGTACGGCGATGATTGTTTATCGCGAACACAAGTGTTTGCGTGGTTTAAACGATTTAAAGATGGCCGCGTAGACACCAGTGATGACACTCGCACTGGCAGACCATTGTCAGCAAAAATTGATGCAAACATTGAAAAAATCGCTAAACTTGTTCGACAAGATCGCCGTTTAACAATCAGAGCAGTGTCTGAGTTAACAGGAGTTGACAAGGAAAGTGTTAGGCAGATTCTTCATGAAAGTTTCAACATGAACAAAGTGATGGTTCCAAAGTGTCTCACAATTGAACAGAAGGAACACCGAAGAATGATTTGTTCTGACATCCTGGAAAACATTGAAAGTGGTCCCACCTTCTTACAAAATGTTATTACTTGCGATGAATCGTGGTTTTTTACTTACGATCCCGAAACAAAACGCCAATCGATGCATTGGAAAACTCCTGGTTCTCCACGACAAAAAAAAGCACGAATGTCAAAATCGAAATTCAAGGCAATGATGATTGTTTTTTTTTTGACATCAAAGGGATTGTGCACATTGATTAGGTACCAGAGGGACAAACAGTGAATCAGCATTACTACATTAGCGTCCTGGCTACCCTACGTGAGCGAGTACGGAGAAAACGGAGCGAGTACGGAGAAAACGGAACGATTTGTGGAGAAAAAAGTCATGGATCCTTCACTAAGACAATGCCCCAGCTCACAGTGCGTTGTCAGTGAAGACGTTTTTGGCAAAACACAACATTCCCATCTTAGATCATCGACCCTACTCACCTGATTTGGCCCCCTGTGACTTTTTTCTTTTCCCTAAAGTCAAGTCAGCTTTGAAAGGAACTAGATTTGAGACTGTTGAAGCAGTAAAAGAAAAAGCGACGGAAGTAATGTATGGACTTACCGAAAATGATCTGCAGCATTGCTATGAACAGTGGAAAATTCGTATGGAGCGGTGTAGAGACCGAGGAGGAGAGTACATTGAAGGAGATAACATGAAATTGTAAATAATTGTAAATAAATGTTTTTTTCCAGCATCAGTCCGGTTTTTTTCTAGCCGCACCTCGTATGATGGACAGCCCCGGACACGCTGCGGGTTTGGTGGTGAAGGACATCTTCAATCTGCGTGTATGCAGAGGAGACTCGTGCAACTCCCCAGCGGAGACTTCCAGAATCCGGCTACAACAACGTCACTGCAGCTGACTTACGTGACGGCGCTTTTGGGGGAGAGGTGAAGCCGAGGTCGGAGCGTACTATCGAACCGACGCCGCCGTTCATTGACGCGCCTTCTGGCCCCACTGAAGAAGGACTGGCTCCTACCAACTTCCAATCCCAGACACTGCAGGTGGTGGAGAAAGAGGGTGACAGCACCACCCAAGGCGTGGAAGCTGAAATGGAACGGCCCCAGGGTGTTGTGGCGGTGGCGATACAGCAGGAGATACAAGATTCGACAACACCAGAGGCCAAGGTTAGCACCCGCAAACAACGCTCGCTGAAGCGCCGCAAGAAGAGCCGACTATATTCTGCAGAGATGCTCCCTTCTCTTCTTGGGAGATCAAAGATGGTTCAGATGGCTCTAAGCACTAAGGGAGTTAACATCTGAGGTCATCACTCCCCAAGATTTAGAACTACTTACACCTAACTAACCTGCCCGAGGCAGGATTCGAACCTGCGACCGTAGCAGCAGCGCATTTCCGGACTGAAGCGCCTAGAACCACTCTGCCACTGCGACCGGCTTCTTAGGAGCCCTGGTGAGTCTAACACTATGGACCTGTCTGACTTGGAACCACAAGCTTTGAATGTCGATGACCATATGAATCCGGACAGTGAAAAAATGTTGTGTCGTTCAAACGACGCATCCGCTCAGGGGCCCGACAACACTCTGCGGGGTCGAAAGCTGCGACACGTCCGCGGATGCCACACATCAGTGCCGCAGAGGGCAGTTTGGAGCATCCCAATAATATCGGCTGGGATGCGCAGGACGAAGAAATCACCGATGCGGATCCTTCCATTGGTGGGGACTCGCATCCGCCCGCATCTCAAGAAACCCAATGCCGCAGGGAGACGTCGGTCGGAAGACCCTCTATGGATGTGCAAAGGGACTATCGATCCGGTAACTTTTCGTAATTTCAACATTATGCGGAGGTAACAGCTACTCGAACCCAGGCATACAGAATAGGGACAGTGAACGTAAATACCATTAGATCGTCCGTGAACCAGCAATTGTTTAGGGACATGATATACGCGTCGGATTTGGATATACTGATGGTGCAGGAAATCTACAGGGTGTTTCAAAAATGACCGGTATATTTGAAACGGCAATAAAAACTAAACGAGCAGCGATAGGAATACACCGTTTGTTGCAATATGCTTGGGACAACAGTACATTTTCAGGCAGACAAACTTTCGAAATTACAGTAGTTACAATTTTCAACAACAGATGGCGCTGCAAGTGATGTGAGAGATATAGAAGACAACGCAGTCTGTGGGTGCGCCATTCTGTACGTCGTCTTTCTGCTGTAAGCGTGTGCTGTTCACAGCGTGCAAGTGTGCTGTAGACAACATGGTTTATTCCTTAGAACAGAGGATTTTTCTGGTGTTGGAATTCCACCGCCTAGAACACAGTGTTGTTGCAACAAGACGAAGTTTTCAACGGAGGTTTAATGTAACCAAACGACCGAAAAGCGATACAATAAAGGATCTGTTTGAAAAATTTCAACGGACTGGGAACGTGACGGATGAACGTGCTGGAAAGGTAGGGCGACCGCGTACGGCAACCACAGAGGGCAATGCGCAGCTAGTGCAGCAGGTGATCCGACAGCGGCCTCGGGTTTCCGTTCGCCGTGTTGCAGCTGCGGTCCAAATGACGCCAACGTCCACGTATCGTCTCATGCGCCAGAGTTTACACCTCTATCCATACAAAATTCAAACGCGGCAACCCCTCAGCGCCGCTACCATTGCTGCACGAGAGACATTCGCTAACGATATAGTGCACAGGATTGATGACGGCGATATGCATGTGGGCAGCATTTGGTTTACTGACGAAGCTTATTTTTACCTGGACGGCTTCGTCAATAAACAGAACTGGCGCATATGGGGAACCGAAAAGCCCCATGTTGCAGTCCCATCGTCCCTGCATCCTCAAAAAGTACTGGTCTGGGCCGCCATGTCTTCCACAGGAATCATTGGCCCATTTTTCAGATCCGAAACGATTACTGCATCACGCTATCTGGACATTCTTCGGGAATTTGTGGCGGTACAAACTGCCTTAGACGACACTGCGAACACCTCGTGGTTTATGCAAGATGGAGCCCGGCCACATCGCCCGGCCGACGTCTTTAATTTCCTGAATGAATATTTCGATGATCGTGTGATTGCTTTCGGCTATCCGAAACATACAGGAGGCGGCGTGGATTGGCCTCCCTATTCGCCAGACATGAACCCCTGTGACTTCTTTCTGTGGGGACACTTGAAAGACCAGGTGTACCGCCAGAATCCAGAAACAATTGAACAGCTGAAGCAGTACATCTCATCTGCGTGTGAAGCCATTCCACCAGACACGTTGTCAAAGGTTTCGGGTAATTTCATTCAGAGACTACGCCATATTATTGCTACTCATGGTGGATATGTGGAAAATATCGTACTATAGAGTTTCCCAGACCGCAGCGCCATCTGTTGTTGAAAATTGTAACTACTGTAATTTCGAAAGTTTGTCTGCCTGAAAATGTACTGTTGTCCCAAGCATATTGCAACAAACGGTGTATTCCTATCGCTACTCGTTTAGTTTTTATTGCCGTTTCAAATATACCGGTCATTTTTGAAACACCCTGTACATTCCTGAGTTCCAGGAAGTGCATGGCTACATCTCCTACACCTCGCCTCACTCAGACAACGACAGTGGAACTGCGATATTGGTCCGGGACGGGATTCCGGTTCGCGACCTGGCTTATCTGCCTTCGGCATGCGGACTGGCGATAACTTTTCATGGAATTCGTATTCTCAATGTTTATGCCCCCTTCCGGCACAGGCAACACACGGGCGCGTGCGAGATATTATTCTGAAGAGATTGTGCCCTTATTTACCGGCAGATTCGATCATTTCATTATAGGTGGTGGCTTGTGTTTTAGCCCAAAAAGACAAGACTTCACATTACCTGTCGTGAACTGCAAGTTCTCTGCCGGGACCTGGAGTTATGCGACACCTGGGACAGGATTCATAGGAACCGTGAGCAGACTTGATCGAATATATGTTTCGGTTGGCCTACGGGATAAGGTGGTCGACGCGGAACGATGGCCTGCGGCATTTACTGGTCATCTGGCTTACATTTGTACTATATCACACCCTCGGCAAAGTCTGTGGAGAAGCCGCGGGACATGGAAGCTCAATTCGTCACTTTTGGCAGACCCCGCATGTCGTCAGAGCGTCGAGGAGGTATGGGCCACATGTCAACGCCGTCTACCAACATATGCCTCAGTGCTTCATTGGTAGCTCGAGTGTACTAAGCCAGAAATAAGAAGAGCTTTCATACAGTATGGTCGGAATAAGACGAGATGGCAAAAGACACACTCTGTATTATTATTACACAATGCTTCGTGAGCTGTCATTTCAGGTGCCGTCTGCAGAAAATCATGCAGAACTTCACCGTGTCAAGGCACAAATCCTATCAATCATGCAACGACGACTTGTTGGCATCCCGATGCGAGCAAGATGTCTCCATACCATCTCTGGGGAATGCACCTCGATGCACCATGTGTCGCGGGAACACAAAAGTTACCGCCGGGCATTGGTCACGATGCTCCACGCTTTAGATGGCCGTCAACTGACAACACAAAACGACATTGCAAATGGATTTTTAGATCATTTCCGCCACCTACTTGATGGAGCACCGACGGACCGTCGAGTAGCGGAAGACATATTGCAACATTTTACAACGACATTGACGGAGACGGGTTAAGGCTGCACTTATGGAGCCACTCACAGAAGACGATATAAAGGTGGCACTCAAAAAAGGAGCGCCCCATAAATCACCAGCGCCAGATGGGATTACGTTAGAGTTTTATTGGGAATTCGCGGACGTGATGATGTTCACAGTTGGTGTCGATGTACAATGAGATGATGCGTACTGACGTGCGCCTACCGTCGGATTTTGTGACGGGCTTTCTTCTTCACATCTCGAAGATGGCGGGGAGTCGCAGTGTTAATCAATATCGGCCTCTCACTATGTTAAACACTGACTATAAAATCTTAGCACGAGCACTAGCGACTCGCCTCAGAATCGCGATATCCAATACAATATCCCCTGATCAGTCTTGCCTAGGGGTGCGAAGTAACGTCCCCTCGGCGTTAACTGAACACCGTAACGTTGAAACTTCCTGGACGATTAAAACTGTGTGCCGGACCGAGACTCGAACTCGGTACCTTTGCTTTTCGCGGGCAAGTGCTCTACCAACTAAGCTACCCAAGAACGACTCACGACCCGTCCTCACAATTTTACTTCCGCCAGTACCTTGTCTCCAACCTTCCAAACCGTAACGTTATCGCCCTTGCGGAAACATGTACGAGGGCAGTTCAATAAGTAATGCAACACATTTTTTTTATGAAACAGGGGTTGTTTTATTCAGCATTGAAATACACCAGGTTATTCCCCAATCTTTTAGCTACACAACACTATTTTTCAACGTAATCTCCATTCAATGTTACGGCCTTACGCCACCTTGAAATGAGGGCCTGTATGCCTGCACGGTACCATTCCACTGGTCGATGTCGGAGCCAACGTCGTACTGCATCAATAACTTCTTCATCATCCGCGTAGTGCGTCCCACGGATTGCGTCCTTCATTGGGCCAAACAAATGGAAATCCGACGGTGCGAGATAGGGGCTGTAGGGTGCATGAGGAAGAACAGTCCACTGAAGTTTTGTGAGCTCCTCTCGGGTGCGAAGACTCGTGTGAGGTCTTGCGTTGTCTTGAAGAAGGAGAAGTTCGTTCTGATTTTTGTGCCTACGAACACGCTGAAGTCGTTTCTTCAATTTCTGAAGAGTAGCACAATACACTTCAGAGTTGATCGTTTGACCATGGGGAAGGACATCGAACAGAATTACCCCTTCAGCGTCCCAGAAGACTGTAACCATGACTTTACCGGCTGAGGGTATGGCTTTAAACTTTTTCTTGGTAGGGAAGTGGGTGTGGCGCCACTCCATTGATCGCCGTTTTGTTTCAGGTTCGAAGTGATGAACCCATGTTTCATCGCCTGTAACAATCTTTGACAAGAAATTGTCACCCTCAGCCACATGACGAGCAAGCAATTCCGCACAGATGGTTCTCCTTTGCTCTTTATGGTGTTCGGCTAGACAACGAGGGACCCAGCGGGAACAAACCTTTGAATATCCCAACTGGTGAACAATTGTGACAGCACTACCAACAGAGATGTAAAGTTAAGCACTGAGTTGTTTGATGGTGATTCGTCGATCTCGAACGAGTGTGTTCGCACGCTCCGCCATTGCAGGAGTCACAGCTGTGCACGGCCGGCCCGCACGCGGGAGATCAGACAGTCTTGCTTGACCTTGCGGCGATGATGACACACGCTTTGCCCAACGACTCACCGTGCTTTTGTCCACTGCCAGATCACCGTAGACATTCTGCAAGCGCCTATGAATATCTGAGATGCCCTGGTTTTCCGCCAAAAGAAACTCGATCACTGCCCGTTGTTTGCAACGCACATCCGTTACAGACGCCATTTTAACAGCTCCGTACAGGGCTGCCACCTGTCGGAAGTGAATGAAACTATACGAGACGAAGCGGGAATGTTTGAAAATATTCCACAAGAAATTTCCGGTTTTTTCAACCAAAATTGGCCGAGAAAAAAAATGTGTTGCATTACTTATTGAACTGCCCTCGTAGAAAGCGAGCAGCGATGATATCTGTGGACTTCGATCGTGAGTTCGAAAGGATAAACCATGACTTACTGGCGTCAGTCATGAGCCGTATGGCGGTTCCACCTGTTTTCATCTCAATAGTTGTGAGGCTAATACGAGGGGCTACATAGAAGATGACTGTAAACGGTCGGGAAGCGGACTCGATTCCCATTAACAGCTCGGTTCGACAAGGATGCACATTCTGCATGATGCTATTTGCGATAGCACTCGAGCCGCTGATGTGTGTTATGAGGCGCTCACTTACAGGGATAGCGCTTAATTAGAACTCTTTCATCTGTCGCGCATATGCGGACGACCTGATCCTTCTTGTCATATCAGGACACGAAGTGCGTGAGGCAGTCGAACATCTGGACTCTTACAGGACAGCGACAGTGTCGTTAATATGACGAAATCCAAAATTATGCACACTGGACGAGGTCTGGAAGACGGACCGGGACCGTTTCAGACGGTGGGATCGCTGAGATGTCTGGAGATCACATTTACCAGTTCACTGCGGCGGTCGGCGGTGGCAAGTTCTCGGCGGTTTCTGCAGAATGTTCGTCTGACGATACGCAACAACTCACTGAGAGCCTTTGACATGATCCAACGTGTGACATACACTAACGTTCACATAGCGTCAAGACTGTCCCATTTAGCGCAGATCCTACCATTAGCGAAGGCTATTGCGGACCGCCTCATGGCTGCCTTTCGTTATTCTGTTAGTACTGGGATGTTATTTAAGATAAAATATGACACGTTAACCCTACAGTTCCGGAACGGTGACCTCAACCTCACAAACGTGCGAAAGAAAGCTCTGGCGATTTACATGCGAGCGATGATACGAAATTAGCAACAACGAAAGCATACCATAACGTCGGCTCTGATAGAAGTACTTGTTCCGCTTTCGTACGAACACCCGATAGCGGTGGGCAACATTTCACCTTCTCTTGCACACATTGCCTCATTTCTTGTTGATTATAGTTATCTTCGTCTGAAAGTACCTTCGAGAGAATATCCACGACTCGGGAGATTTATCGGTGCTTGATGGATCACCGTGGCCGCTGTAACTGCTCCTATTAAGATATATGGGAAATGTTCGTTGATGATATTCGTGCTCCGACCAACTAGCGGTAATATTGTCTTATGAGGGACTTTACATAAAAAAATCATTCCTGCCGCACTGTATTCACACCGAGTGCGTATCAATGAAACCGACCAGTTCAGATAATTATATGCTCCCCGACGTGTAGAAGCACAGCTACCCGTAGTTGCACACCAGTGGCTGTCCTTGTACTAATTATGGCTAAGTCCATGGATGACAGTACTTTCTCCCCTTAAATTTTCAGTTTACGTTAGCTTAATAGTTCGAGTCGTTACAATAACTGTCTAACGCGGCAAAGAATATTTATGCATGCTGCGGTCAGTTATTAAACTATGTCGTCGCACAAATAAATACGGTATTTCATAAACACACAACATTAAATGGGTTGAAAAAAATGTCACACAGTAAATCCGCTTTATGCTGGTTTGTTCTTTACTATTCACGTCCTGTTATTGTGTTAAGGAAGTAACATTTCCCTAAGCTGGGTGGAATTAGTTAATAAGTTTCCGTCGAAGAGTTTATAGCAAGATCCAGATTTCACTTGCTGCTTTAACGAAACTTCAGTACTTTCTCACAATTCAATACGAATGCTCACTTCCTATGTCTGTAAATTGCTAACAGTGTATTACTTTGGGGTAAAGTTCAGTCTTCCCTGTATGATAATCAATTTAAGACAAGTCCGGATATTTTCCTCTCTTGGCTTTACGTAGTGATATACTCAATGTTGCTGATCCACCTATTTCAAGTTTAATGATTCCTAGCAGATCGCAAAATTTCCAAAAATGCACAAAAACAATCTCGTCGCGCCCACGTACAAGAGCATACGTTGAGACACGACCTGGTCCAGCAAGCGCTAGCAGCACATTAACAGTGTGTGACTTTTTTCTTCTGTATTACGCAGTGTCCTCAAAGAGTACTCACAAGGAATATTCTTTGAGTTCACTCTTTCTATTCCGCGATCTATAATTACACTACTTTGCGATCTACTATTATTTTAATTTGAAATTAATGGATTCTATTTCCTGTCTTTTCCTTTCCAAGACCTTAAGTCACTTTATACTGGATTTTTTTTCTATATATACGAGGGCGGTTCAGAAAGTAACCTCCGATTGGTCACAGTGCGGCTGGTGGGGGGAGTAGCGACGCCATCTGTGCGTTCACGCACTCAACAGGTCAGTCGGCATCAAGCCGTAGTCGAGTGAACGTCGTACCTGCGCTAGTTTAGTTTTTGTGGCAGTTTGAAATGTGTGCTGCAATAGAAAACCCCGCCAAATGTGAAGTGAGTGCTGTCATACGGTTTTTTACAGCCAAAGGATATTCTGCAGCAGCTATTCATCGTGAGCTTTGTGCCGTGTACGGACCAAGAGTTATGAGTGAAGGAGTTGTCCGTGAATGGGTACGTTTATTTAAAAGTGGACGAGAAAACGTTCACGATGAAGAGAGGAGTGGTAGACCATCATTGGTGGCTGACGAACTCGTTCAGACAGTTGATGCAAAAGTTCGTGAAAATCGACGTTTCTCAATGTCGGAGTTGTCTACTGGTTTTCCACAGATTTCTAAGACTCTCTTGTACGAGATAGTGACAGCAAGACTGGGTTACCGTAAGTTCTGTGCACGATGGGTGCCCAAAATTCTTACCGACCACCACAAAACTCAAAGTATGGCCTCTGCATTAGACTTTCTGTCACGTTATGAGGACGAAGGAGAACCATTGTTAAACAGAATCGTGACCGGTGACGAAACCTGGATTAAGTACGTGAACCCTGAGACAAAAGAACAATCAAAGATGTGGGCACATTCAAATTCGCCTACCAAACCAAGAAAAGCCTCGCAAGATTTTTCTGCCAGAAAACTGATGGCAACGGTGTTTTGGGATGCCAAAGGGGTGTTGTTGGTTGAATTCATGGAACGTGGTACGACCATTAATCAAGACGTGTACTGTGAAACAATAAAAAAGTTACGACGAGCTATACAGAACAAACGCCGTGGTATGCTGACTTCCGGTATCGTTTTTTTGCACGATAACGCCCGTCCTCACTCTGCTCGCAGAACAACGGCCCTTCTTGAGTCCTTCAAGTGGGACGTTATCAACCATCCACCTTACAGCCCAGACCTGGCGCCAAGTGATTATCACCTCTTCATGCATTTGAAGAAATGGCTCGGGTCACAGCGGTTTGATGACGACGAAGAGCTCAAAGATGCGGTCACAGGCTGGCTCCAGGCATAAGTGGGAGATTTTTATGCAGAAGGAATTTCAAAGCTTGTGAAGAGATACGATAAGTGCCTCAATCGCTATGGAGACTATGTAGAAAAATAATGCAAAGATGTAGTTGTAAGATGTATATATTAAAATATTTTTATTTAACTTGGTGTATTTTTTTAAATCAACCGGAGGTTACTTTCTGAACGGCCCTCGTACCTGCTACTATTCAAGTGATGCTATTCCAGTGGGACTTGAAATCTGGATCTTGGATTCTGGGACTTAAATTGGGTTTCAGGTACTATTTTATATTTTCAGTTTTGCGTCGAAAGGAAGCGACGTTACACCGCAACATAATGGAATTCAAATACCCAACGAGAACTTGGAAGCACATTTGGTGTGCAGTGCATACTCCATTACTGTCAACAGCAGCGAGATCGATGTGGTATAGTCTCATAAACCGTAAACTTGTGACCAGGAGTCGATTACATACAATTCATATGGTCGATTCTCCTCTTTGCACAAACTGTGGACTGTTAGCAACGGAAGAACATGGTTTAGTTTGTGGCGCAGCGAGGGGCGTCTGGACGCTGACGCGTCGAATACTGGCCTTCCTTCGGCGCACTAACTACACAGAAATCACATCGAATGTACTTTTTCTACCGGACAAGACTTTTTTTTTTTTTCAAACAGAAGTCGTAAGCGGTCAATTGGATCGCTGGACATGCGATGAAGTATTTGTTTTCGTACGATATTCATACCGTCATGTATTATTGGATATACTTACAAGACCAACACCAGCTCATACGGAGTCATACGAAATACAGCACTTACTTTTCCAATTTTTAGGAAGTGTTTTTCAAAACCCGCCCTCCAGCTGGGGTGTCCCAGATATGAGAAGACTACTGCAGCAGAACGACTAGAAACAGTACTGCACGGTTCAAATATATATGAAGATGCTATCTGTTCTTTCTTTTCTGATGAAATTGTCAATAATGTATTTCAGAAAATTACTAAGTGGTTCCTTGTAAACGGACTCTCACTGAATTTTGATAAGACACAGTACATATAGTTCCGTACAGTAAATGGTATGACGCCATTAATAAATATAGACCTTAATCAGAAGCATATAGCTAAGGTAGAATATTCAAAATTTTTAGGTGTGTCCATTGATGAGAGATTAAATTGGAAGAAACACATTGATGATCTGCTGGAAACGTTTGAGTTCGGCTACTTATGCAATAAGGGTCATTGCAAATTTTGGTGATAAACATCTTAGTAAATTAGCTTACTACGCCTATTTTCACTCATTGCTTGCATATGGCATCATATTTTAGGGTAATTCATCACTGAGGAATAAAGTATTTATTGCACAAAAGCGTGTAATCAGAATAATAGCTGGAGTCCACGCAAGATCATCCTGCAGACATTTATTTAAGGATCTAGGTATATTCACAGTAGCTTCTCAGTATATATACTCTCTTACGAAATTGTTATTAACAACCAAACCCAATTCAAAAGTAATAGCAGTGTGCATAACTACAATACTAGGAGAAGGGATGATCTTCACTATTCAAGATTAAATCTAACTTTGGCACAGAAAGGGGTGAATTATACTGCCACTAAAATCTTTGGTCACTTACCAAACAGTATCAAAAATCTGACAGATAACCAACAAGTATTTAAGAAGAAATTAAAAGAATTTCTGAATGACAACTCCTTCTACTCCATAGAGGAATTTTTAGATATAAATTAAGAAAAAAAGGAAAAAACCAAACAAAAAATTATTTTAAAAAATTAAAAAAAATAAATAAAAAAGTTGTTATATTAACTAATTATGTTGTTAAATTAACTTAATTATGTCATGTATTTGAAAATTTGACTCGTTCCACATCATTACGAAATATCGTATTCATGATCCACAGAACTAGTATTAATCTAATCTAATCTCTAATCTAATCTGACATGTTCGAAAGAACAGATACCCTACTCATATATATATAGTCTAAGCTCACTGGCCATTTGACCATCTTCTTTTTTGCGGATGCACAAACAATGCCCGAACTCTTATTGGAATCGGCAGTAAAGCCGAAAGTAAAGAGTATAATGGGCAGGAGCAGTATGAATATAGTGCGGGCCAGTAAGTTGCGAATGTGGGTCTCACGGGAGGCGTGCCAGAGATAAGTCCCTGCAGTCGCACTATCCTCTGTGTCCTCGGTGGCTCAGATGGACTAGCCGGCACGGTAGCTCAGCGTCTTCGGTCAGAGGGCTGCGTGCTCTCTGTAATAAAATAAACTGAGTCAAGGCATCAACGATCAACTTGAACGGATGTCTTGTGACGTCCGCCCAGACCAAACACAACGAACTATAATCGAACTAAATGAAGGGAAAAAAAGATGGATAGAGAGTCTGCCATGCAAGCAGGAGATACCGGGTTCGAGTAGCGGTTAGGGCACATATTTTCAACTGTCCCCGTTGACTTATATCAACGCCTGTATGCAGCTATGGGTATTAATTTCATTGTTTTTTCAACGTATAACACTCCTGTCATTCTGCTACTACTATACCATAACCTCGAAGCTGGAGGCAGGTTGTGAAATAAAACTGTCTTATTAAAGTAATTATGGTATAAAGCAACAGAGCAGGGTTACCCTCTGAAAGGAATTTTGTTATGTTGACCGTGTTGTACCTAACGGAGGTGGCTTATCGGAAATGAAAGTCAGAATTACGTAAATATTTGAACAGTAACAAACAAAATTTTGCCTATCTGCACTGTTTAACGTATAAAGAAAACGGTCGCCAGCCTAACTAGGCAAGAGAATGATTAACATCCTCGTCCAAGAAAATAGTTATTAGTAAATTTAACGGATAAACACAACCTATACTTTGTCCCACGCGAGTGCAATGAACTCTTACACATACATATGTTTATGGTAAGATTGAAACTAACAGTTAGAGCAGCACAAACTATTTGCAAACATATAACAGATATCGAAACACTATTATTACTTTCAGGACTTGTTCAAACTGAATGGTCTTTATATCATTACTACTAACATTCACTGCAGGATCATAAATTGTACATAGGTTAATTCTCTCTCAGTTAAATACTTTACTATTCAAAATGAAAGTTAATTGGAATCCACTAACAGGTTGCTTCTCACTATCATTTGAATAAAGATATTATGGTTTTCCTAATTAGTGGTCTTTCCGTTTCTTGTTACCGAGCATTAACACAACAGACAAACTGTGGATCCTGTTATTTTATTAATATGCACTTCTAATACACAAGAGAGACAAACACTTAGCAAACATGAGTATATAACGTTTCACAACTGTAGTTTTCCACTTTTACTACCGTGAGACACAAAATTAACACATATGTAAGATACTGACTCACTTTCTGCGATTTACAACAGGCAGTAATGTGATCATTTACTAAGCAAAACTTTATAAGCCTCAGTCTTAAGAACTTTTAATTTGAATTTGGCAACAACACTTTAATAAGCAGTTTTACTAGGAAAATTATTTTCAGCAAGCATCATTAACTTTAACTCACTCTCTTGCCACATTAACTTTAACTTTCTTTTTACTATGTTCAAGAGGCATCAATTAGAAAAACACTGGGCTTTAATGTTCTTTCACTAAGGACACTCGGAAATCACTTTAGTTCAATCGGAGAGGAACCTGAGAGGAGTTATGATAAGGAGAAAAATCGAGGTAGGTACATAAATTCAGTTATAAATTACCTTATATTTGAGCACACTAACACATCCATTAAGCTGATCCTTCACTGTACATTACTATAGTGCTCCATTATAGTGATTGCGCAATGAGGTGGCGATTGCATGTTGGTAGGTTGAATTGCAGGTAGAATTGCTGGACTCTGTCAGTTCTTGGTGGCGATGATAGATACAAATTCCAGAATAGTTCCAGCTATTTATTCATCCATCCGAGGCATTGGAAAGTAGCAGAAAAAGCCTCTCTCGGAACCAGCACAATATGCATCTTTTGCTTGGCAGTGCACAGTTTGGTAGCTAGTCCCCGACTCGTAGCTCGTCCCCGACTGACCCTTGTTCCACCTTTTCCACCTAGGCCAACCACAATTTGCGCGCGCTACACAGTTCCGTTCCCGAGGGGAACCACTACACCTTTTACATACAAACTAACTAAGAACCCTAAGTGAGGATCAGCAGTTTACATAACAGCAAACAAATACATTAAATGAAACAGAACATTTGCACATACTGGCATTTCTACAAAAAATTATTCGCACAGAAATTACAATTACATACAGTAAGTTTTGTTCCCTCTAAATGGGACAAAGAATTTAAATGACAGATACACTACATTGCATAGAATCAGATCATGACATCAAAGTTTTAACAAAGAAAGGAGTAAACAATTTTGTGTTGTCTATTCAATCAAACGTATTTACAGAAGCTCAACGATGTAACATTAAATGAAACAAAAGCAAAATAAATCCGTACAGCGTTAGAGCTATGGTGTTACAAACGGTTCAAATATATTTGCGTATTGTACACTGAGAAGGCAACTGGCCCCCACCTGTTGGCGCCAGATATGACTGGATTATGTAAAAAAAAAAAAAAAAAGACGATGGTAAACACCGAAACTGCCTCAGATATTGGTTCTTCGAATGGTCGACGCAGAAGGAAAACGTGGCGTCCACAATGACAGGTGTATGGTGAAGATTATACGGCTGGATGCCAGATTCGTGATGCGACACAACGTGCTGCGGATATTGTGATGCAGGTGATTACTTCGTTCTCACTCCCGCCCGTGACAAGGACTGTCATTTATTCATGTGAAAAAAAGGGCGACATTTACGTTGATTTCATGGTTTCAAAATTGGTTTTGCTGCCTCGATACTTTTCTTATCCCTAGGACAACACAATTGTACGAATAAAGATTATTTGTTTACCCTGCCTCCCTGTTCCACGAAAAAAAAGTCAGATAGATCGTCTGCCATGTAAGCAGAAGATCCCTGATTCGAGTCCCGGTCGGGATGTTTATTAACCCCTCTAAGTAGCTAATGGTTTGGATTTCATTCTAATTTCATTGCTCTGTGATATCTGTTACTGCTTGTTCTTTGGTTCCACTGTAGCATTGGGGTCGTCGACCATTTTCCACCTATATAGAGTTTCTTTGGATCGGGCGTGTCCGCTTCTGATATAATTGAGAGCACTTCATATGTTTCACCGAGCGAGATGGCGCAGTGGACTTGCATTCGTTAGGACGACGGTTCAAAACCGCGTCCGCCCATACAGATTCAGCTTTGCCGTGATTTCCCTAAATCGATCCGGCAAATCTCGGGATGGTTCCTTTGAAATGAAACGGTCGATTTATTTCCCCATCCTTGAAACACCCGAGCTTGTGATCCACCTCTAACCACGTCGATGTCGACGAGAGTTAAACCCAATCTTCCTTCAAGCCATTTGTGCAGTTCGCTCGTGTGTATTTAGCAGTTCTACAGCTTTTTTCCATTCTTCTTGTAGGGTGAAGGCTGCCGGCTGTGCTCCTTTTGTGTCCTCCCACATTGGCTCCCGAGACTTTAATCGAGTTCGTCGTAAGGTATGAAGTATTTCGTGAATTGGTTGTTTGGGAAAGTTGGAGTGTTTAATTTCTCCAGTTATTAAACGCAGCCTGATGGCATCGAAGAGATTGAAGTGTCATTAGTGAGAACTGGAAGCTAAGGTAAGGTGTTTATCTCATTGTATCCTATAAGTCAACATCGATCCTATAAACATGGACGCTTCTACCCACAGAGGACAGCGATACTCGGTAGTATGCTTCTTATAGACGCACAAATTTCTTTTAACTTTTGGCTGTCGTCATTTCGCATTATTTTTTGAACCGAGAGCGCGTCTGTGCTTCCTCAACAATATCCGAATTTTATTAAACCACAAGACGTCTTTTCCGTCCTTAATCCACTAATTCAGGACATGCTCTTCCAGGGCGCGATTTACTATCCATTTAATCTTTGCTCATAATTCCCCTACGTCCATCATACTGGAACTAAATGATGTTCATTCATTTTCTGAGTGAGATGCCAGCATCTGCTAATCTGATCCTTCTCGCAAGAATACTTTCCTAGCCTCCTTGAGGGATTCATTAACTTAAGTAAATATCGTCGCTATGGTGCCATCAGTATCATTGATCCCTATCTCTCTATGCTGACACCGTCGACACTTTGAGTGAATTTCTGCTGCAACTAGTACGCAGTGACTTCGAATACAACCAGACTTTACTAGAAAGCCCCCCCAAAACTCTGTAAACGGATGAAGGTGAAATCAGGCAGAAACCTATCCAAGTGCATATATTCCAAAACTGTTGTAAACATTAAGAAACAATTGTTTGGAGAACTGCGAAAACCCCATAGTAGGATGGGACCATTGGGATTGGCAAATGCGTTCTCCAATGAGGTCACAGCAAGGAAGAAAAATTTCTCCAACGAAAAAGTGTCACCATTGATACATATGGTTACTGACATAAAACAGATGAAGATATTCCTGTAAACGTATATCTGAAACACAGTAGTATATGAAAACGGATCATACTCCTAAGGTCAACCGAGGCGTAAAACACTATGAGCATTAGGAATGCGGTGCTACATAAGGGTTGTCAAAATTAAATAGAAAGATTTCAAACGAAATATATAAATATCGGAAATTAATGGTGAGTAAAGAACTGCGAAAAAAGCAGAATGCTTTTCTGTACAGAAAGTATGTTTGCACAGAATGGCAGGAGAACAGCATAAATCACAAGCACAGTACTGCCAAGAGGAAATTTAACTTCAGTTTAAAGTGCCCCAGTGGTGCGAAATAATGATATGGAATTGAGAATAGTTTCATCTGTAATACAGATACGCTGTTTCTGAGACAAATGCGATGTCAAGCTAAAGTTTTCATTTATGAATCCTTATTCTTTGATTGCCTGTTTTTCATTCATTGCAAACTTGTAGTCTCTTTATTATTCCCTGGGAACTTACGGCTTTGCTCTGATACTAAAGAAAATACATGTTGCTACTGTTACTCTTTTTATTTGCAACTAATTTGTTGGAGTCCTTCATAAACTTGATATTCTTTCTGCATATCGTTGATAACTTTTAGTTTACTGCCATATCGACAGTGTTGATGAAATCTGTATCTTCACGCCACTCGGAAGGATTTGTGTTAAGAACCATGTCACTCAAGTCAAATCTGGTAAAAATTGGTTCTTTTTCACTATAAACAAACCGTTTGACCCCATTACTGACTATTTATGGGTTTTGGTCGCTTCCTACCTGAATAATTTTAGTATTTTGTTTGATGGACCCGCTTCACCATTCAGTGCACGAAGCAACTCATTTTTTAATCAGAAGGCAAATTAGGATCAAAAAATTAAATGACAGAATCAGGAAACAGCTACTATAGATGATTTTCCAGCTTGTGTGAAACCACCCGAAAGATATCACAAGCGCCCGCATCTCGTGGTCGTGCGGTAGCGTTCTCGCTTCCCACGCCCGGGTTCCCGGGTTCGATTCCCGGCGGGGTCAGGGATTTTCTCTGCCTCGTGATGGCTGGGTGTTGTGTGCTGTCCTTAGGTTAGTTAGGTTTAAGTAGTTCTAAGTTCTAGGGGATTGATGACCATAGCTGTTAAGTCCCATAGTGCTCAGAGCCATTTTGATATCACAAGCGACAACCTGATATTATTTATAAAACTTGTTCAATTTCGTGTACGGTACTTTGGCTGCTTAAGGCACCGACAGCAACACTACGTCGAACACGTTGACTAGAAAAATACAAATATCATAAACTGCGTGCACTTCTTGTTGTGATTATTCAGATTCATCACGGAGCACAAATATTTTTAAGCAATAAATAACTTCTGCCATCCACCTTTTGTGATACATTATCCCTGAATCACGGAGTGGTATTCCACTCGATAGAGATGTTCCAAGAAATATTGCAGTTAACTGTAAAAGTTCCCTATAGTCCTCTCTAGGTTACTGTTCTCTCAAAGTACCGCGGACAAAATTGAGAATTCGGGACCCATCCACATGATTCAAATATTTCTTACCTTTTCAGTACTCAATTCCAGTTTGTGATTTATTAATGTCGACTCCAAACCAAGCGTTTTGACATTTTAAAGGTTATTATAGTCGGCCCCATATTTCCCTCAAAAACACTTTTGATGCCGGCAAAGTAAATGTAAGAGCTCTTTCTCTAAAACGTTTTCAATTAAAAACGCATGCAGCTTCAAAAGTTCCCATATTTGATACTGTCATATCAAAAACTAACGCTATAACATAGGACTGCAGAATCAGTTCGTTAATACACCCATACGCAGCCATAAACGCCTCTTTTCCAGTCGCAGATTGCAGTCCAGGCACTCCAAGATGATGTTAAGCACCTAATCTCACAGAATCATAGGAAGTCTTTCTACCGTTTCGTTACCTGTTGATGCCGGTAGCAATTACGAGGGTCGTTTGAAAAGTCCGCGCAAAAATATAAACTACTTACGTGTTTGAGATAAACCGTTTTTATTTTTCGACATAGTCTCCTTTTAGACTTATACACATCGTCCAACGCTGCTCTAATTTTTTGATCCCTTCCGAATAATAGGAATTGTCCAAGCCTGCAAAATAGCTATTAGTTACTGCAATCACCTACTCGTTTGAATAAAATCTTTGTCCCGCCACCCATTTCTTCAAATTGGGAAACAAATAGTAATCCGAAGGAGCCAAGTCTGGAGAACAGGGGGGATGTGAAATGAGTTGGAATCCTATTTTCATTAATTCTGCGACCACAACTTTTGAGGTGTGTGGTTGTGCATTCTGCATTGTCGTGATGGGGAAGGACTTTTTTCCGGTCCAATCGCCGGCGTTTTTCTTGCAGATCGGTTTTCATACGGTCCAATAACGATGAATAATATGCACCTGTAATAGTTTTACCTTTTTCCAGATAGTCGATGGGGATTATCCCTTGCGAATCTCAAAAGACAGTGACCATAACCTTTCCGACCGAAGGAATGGTCTTCGCCTTTTTTGGTGCAGATTTTCCCTTCGCAGCCCATTGTTTAGATTGTTGTTTGGTCTCAGGAGTACAGTAATGTATCCACGTTTCATCCACAGTGGCGAAACGAGGCTTAAACTCCTGCGGATTCTTCCTGAACAGCTTCAAACCATCCTTGCAACACTTCACACGATTCCGTTTTTGGTCAAGCGTGAGCAATTGCGGAACCCATCTTGTGGATAGCTTTCTCATGTTCAAATGTTTATGCAAAATGTTATGTACCCGTTCATCCGAAATGCCTACAGCACTAGCAATCTCGCGCACCTCAATTCTTCTGTCATCCATCACCATATCGTGGATTTTATCAATGATTTCTTGAGTCATAACCTCTACAGTGCGTCCAGAACGTTCAACATCACTTGTGCCCATATGGCCACTCCGAAAATTTTGAAACCACTTATAAACTCTTCTAATCGAAAGTGAAAAGACACCATAATGTTTATCAAGCTCCTCTTTGGTCTCCTAAGGCGCTGTGCCTTTTACAAAGTAATGTTTAATCACCACATAAAATTATTTTTCGTCCAATTTTTGACAGTCACTCGACTTCCTTGATTCACACGAATGCCAGACACAAAGGAATAGACCAATATGGATGAAACTTGGTGGGCGTTATTTCCAAAGATGCTACTAACTAAACATGACCTCGATACGCGCCGGTGGTGTCATCTCTCGGACTTTGCATGGACTTTTCAAATGTCCCTTGTAAGCGCCCGAATTGGCTGTAGCAACCAGTGTTTTCTTACCCTTGTAACCTCCCCGCAAAAATAAAAGAAATAATTTAAATGAAAATTGGTCATCGTGCTAAGTGTAACCTCCCAGTAAAAATATGAAAATGAAAAGAATTGAATAGAATTGCAAATGGTGCCAAATGTTAGCTTCCCACAGTAATAAAACTCAATGATAATAAAAATGTGCAAAAATGTTAAGTCCCCACAAAATTACTGAACAATAATGACCCAATGTAAACTCAATACAAAAATTGAGAAATGAAATTTAATCATTAAACCCACAATAATAGGGCAGCATCGCTGACCTTAGGCCCTGTGCAATAATTAACCTGATAAATTGATTCTGGGAGGAAAAGCATAGGAAATATTGTTTCAATTGGGATGATTCTTTTTTTTTTAAACGATTGCTTTGAAAACAAAATTATTATTGGGGCATTTCTTGAACAAATTAATTACAATTAACATACATTACATTATCAGATGTGAGCAATGCTGCTTCATTACCTTATTTAACAATATACCTCGTCCTGAATCGTGACCAGAGACCCATGTCGACGCCCGCCGACTCCTCACACACAACTCCGACTCGCAACTAGCATTGACTGAGTGCAACAAGCAACTGTGTCCAGCTTGGAACTGAACTACATGCTCTCGCGACTCGCTACGTACAACAACTTTCTCGCAACTCACGCGCGGTCAAGCGCAGACTAGCAACGATAAATAACTCTCTGGTCAGAGATTCTGTCATGCCTCGCCATCGCTGCTACTGAATACATACGCGTTTCACCCTTGAACTGGTTTTGCATTCTTATGGCCGTTTTGTGTGTTCATATTTTGTGTAGTCGTTCCACAGAAAAGAATCCCACAGCTAGGAACTGTCATATGAATGTTATATAACTGAAAGAAGCTGGGGGTTGAACACTGATAATAGGACTCTAATGGCGTAGCAGGCTGATGAGACTCTGTTTGCAAGTATCTTTGTGTGTTCACACTACTTTAACTGAGAATCAGTATTCACTCCTACAAATTTTGTGTTTGTTATCATCTATATTTGTTTTAGCGGCGCCATTTCCTTCTTCTAACTGAAATTTACAGCGTTCTTTTTGTATCCAGTGTCCCTTTATTGCACAATGGCCAATTGTAAACATCCCTTAGACTTTCATTTGTTTTCTCCTCACTTTCTTCTAATATGCTGCCCTGAGGATTGTTTTACAATAATTGGTACTCACACAGGTTCTTCTTCGGAGCCAAAAGTAATTATGTTTCATTCATTGAACAACTCTTGTAGTTTTAACCCAGAACTTTTGATTTGGCTGTTGTGCCCTTTTGAAAACGTGCCTCCGACTCTCTCGCCAACCTCTCTGACTCCAGCTGTCGCTAACTAGCTTCTGGATTCATCTCAGATATTACGTACAACAAATTAATTTCATCGGGCGTGGCAGATCAACAACATTTTTACAAATAATTTTCACACGCCATGCAATGTACAGGCTTATAAATATAACTCACATAAGTATCAGTACAATGAAAAATTATATGCGTTCTGTAAGAAAAGGACCACCGAAACACAAGAAACGGACCCGTGGAAGGGAGCGGAGTCATTTTTACATTGGACCATTTCCTAACGTACCCTACGACTTATCATAAACCGTGCATCCCTTAAACACCTCAGCCCTGAACTCAGATTTTATAAATGGAAATTTTATACTGGTGAATAATGCATTGATCTGGGACAAATTAAGAGTAAAACACCACCTTTAAAAAATGATGTGTTTCATCGAAATTTTAGGACACTTTCAATATGAATAATATTTGTATTCGAAAACAACTTGAACATGTGTAACAGATCAGAAAACGCAGTATTATACACCTAAAAATTATAAGAACAATGTCACTGGAATTTGAAAGTATAGACCGTGTCTAAATATTGACCCAGGGCCACATCGAAAAAAATGGATCGCTGTAGTTTTGTGACGAAATAAACAACCACTATAAGGCGTGTCAGCAAATTGCAGCGTATTGCAAATACATTCTTGAAATGCTTGGGCTAGCAGGACAGAGCGGATTTAGTTGTGGAAAGGGGGCAAAATGAGTTGCTGTCAGTTGCACTCAACATACAAACTTTATTTATCAACACACAATATTACGAAAAGTATGCAAAACACTCAAAATTTTAATCGACCTCCCTTGATTAACATTAGTTAGGCAGAAGGCCACATTCAAAATCCAAGACACAAGGTTTAAGCAAAATTGAAATACAAGGTTCTTCTGGAGGTTTCACCCAAGAATATTTTCTAAACCTCCAATCTAATCTCCTGAAGGCCTTAGCAATTTAATTTCAATGGAACTAAGGTTGAGGTCGCATATTAAGTAATAAGAGGAGTGTCAATTAAAAGGCATAAGGCCTTATCTTAAAACATTTCATGCAAATTGGGCTGAAGGCCCCATTCAAAAGCATAACAATCTTATACCTTAAGGGAAAGAGAAGAAAGTTAATTCAAGGGATATTAAAGCTCAGCTGAAGGCCGCTCACCAACAAATAATTTAACAGCTTAAGCCCTAGAAAGAAGAGTTTCAAATGTAAAGGACAGAGGCCGTATTTTAAATTCCCTATAAAATAAAGAATAACAATCTCATGCCTTAAGGGCAAGACAAGGACATTAATTTAAGAGGTACTGATACTTGGCTGAAAGCCACACATCAACCAAATAACTAAAACCCAAACAGGGAAATTACTGCATAACACACGAGGAACGGCGCTCAGAAGTTTCCAAGGGTCGGCCTGGGATTGTAACACTAACGCCCATTTAGGTGAGACAGGCAGCCTGTCCAACGACTTCTTAATCTGGAGGCAACCTAATCGACAGACAAATCAACCAAATCAGTTACACTCCACGCAACCAGCAAAACGACCACAAGATTTCAGTCACGACACACAGAATATTGGCGCCCACAACGACCAACAACATCTCAGCTGTCGAACTACACGCCGCACTGGACAGCAACAGCACGACGAAGAAAATAGACTGCCTAAAATTACGTCAACGACCAGGGCAGGTAACCGGAACGTCAACGGCCACAAGGCAGAAGATACCGCTGGTCAGCTTCAATAACAGGGAATAAATTAAGTTAAATTCCACAGGAAGACGGCTGGAATCTTAGCCGACTTGAATACACACACGTTGTTGCTCGCTGGAATGTCCCAAAAGCGACAACCAGGATCAAACGAGGAAATGTAAACAGTTGAGGCTCGGTAGTAAGTTAAGTGAGGACTCAACTTTCATGTCCAAGATCGGTGGACGACGAACTTGTAACCTCCCCCTCACTTATCGATCTTAATGACAGTGAAAAATTAAACCGCGTGCACCTAATGGGAAATTTGGGAAAGCAATCGTCACCGAAGTTAATCTGTCGGTAAAGAGGGAGGAAAGGGTTACATCTAAATGAAAGGAAAAATGCAAATGAAACTGGTGGAAATTAATTTTGAAAAGGGGTAAAGTTAATAAAGAAAGTAAATGTGCGGCCGTTACGTCAACAATTAACTAGCGGTAATTAGATATTTGAGATTTGTGGGAAATCACGGTCGCCAGTCCTAAGGACAATCACTATAGTAACTGAAAAAGAAAGGTTATTACACATATAATTAGCACTAGAAGCGTGGCAACTGAAGGTTGACACGTGTAGTGTGAAAACTGAAAGTTTGCCAGAAGTAATAAATTTCGCTACACTCTGACTTAATTTAGCAAAAGAATTAATAAAACCGGAAAATCGAAAGTTAATTTAGTGACTGAAGTTAATAGTGAGCTTTCTTTCTGAAGCACATCGAAATCCAGCAGAATACGGTTAGTCTTGGACTACCTCAACAATCATTTCAAAAGCAACTTGACTCTACGCAATTTAGAAACAAGAGATTTAACTTTGAACTTGAATTAAATGATTCTGAATAATTAACAATAATAAAATTTAGTACGTACCAAGCTGAGCTGCCGTCACAGGTAAGCTAAAATATGCTAACAAAACTCGCACTCTTAATTTGTGCTTGTGTAATCTAACTATTGTAGCCAGCTATGCTTTAACTGCACTTGGAAACTAAAGTAATGAAATGCAATGATAGTACTTTAATGCTGGCGTCTGAATTTCAACGACACTCGGTTTCATTTCGGAAAAGGAAGGGACCCTGCTTGGTAATGCAATTGGGACAATGAGCAACAAAGGTTCATGCTGAGTTGCTGTAATTTTGCGAGGCAAATGGAACAATTTGAAAAGCTGAGGTCTGCCATACAGTTCTGAAACTTTACGTGCTTTTAGTCTTCCTTGTTGGTTGATTGAAGGTTTGAAGCCGTCGATCGAGGAGGTGGCGACGGTCACTCATTGTCGGCCGTCGCTGTTGCAGAAGCTGGATGTTGGCGCGCCTTCTTCTCGACACGGTCACCAGGCGAAACAGGCTCTTGATGTGCGCCAGCTAATGCTTCCCGTCCGCGACACCGTGCTAGAAACTATTATAGCCAGTCGAGCGCAATTACATGCTGCCCAACCCCGAACGCGCGACAACTCGCGGGAGCGTCACACAACACACCTGCTCCACTGCACTACTCCAGCCAGACTCTCTCTGCCCGCGCTCCACGCGACAGAGTTCACACTACCAAAGATCCTAAACACTTTCGTTCTCCACACGACCTATCGATGTAATCGTTCGATAGCAGTTTTCCCTAGGCAAGACCCAGCGTAAAAATACAAATAATATTTACGAAACAAACCAATTATACATCGACATAAATGCATAAATATATATATATATATATATATATATATATATATATATATATAGTAAAACAGTTACAATATACGAAGACACAGAAATGTTATATATTCAGGTAACAGAAATAAGGAAAACAAATTTATAGTACAATAGATATAGGAGGATATGCATTTCCGGCGTTACACGTGCCCCACACTGTCTGAGGATGTTCGTGTAACCTAAACAGACTCAGAAAATGTCCCAAAAAAGAAACAGCGGAAATGCATATGCTCAAAACATCAACAAAATTTAGCATTCGTCTAATTAACCGTAAACCAATTTTTAGACGATAAAAATTGAGTGGAGACAGTCCTAATCTTATTCCACTCTGTCATCTTGCACAAAATAAAACAGGTTGACAACATATTAAAATTCATAGAAAGCAAAGAAAATGGTTTAGCTATTCCAAAATCATTAAAATTCGTAATACTATAAGAAATGGAATACTATTTGCAAAATTAATTAGAGTACATGGTCATAAAAACAGGTAGATCAAAATACGCAAATTAATTATTAATTACATAGAATACACATTTTATATAACCTTTTCATAATTATTATCTCGTCATGAGAGTCCACTTAACGCTAAACAAGAAAATAATATACAGTAGATCGACAAAAACATAAATATTGACAGCAGAATTCTTTCACAGCAGCTGTCCGGGAAGAAAAACAACTCCGCCTTCCGTACTCGCAAGTACAAAGAATGCCGACAGCGGCACAAGAGCCGACAGCGACCCAAGAGCCGACAGCGGCTCCACCTTGCCAGTATTGTTGCGCCCGCCTGTGCGGCACGCTTGATCTCACTCGCCTGTGTAGCGGCATTTCCAGAACGTCCGTTTCACTGAATTCTTTAGGAAAACTCACTCCCGAGTAATCTCAAGGAGTCCCTTAATACTATCACAGTGGATAACTCAACACTGTCCATCATCACACGCATGTACTAGCCTGAAACTTAAAACAGCGTCTAAGTACATCGGCAATGACTAGTAAAACACACATTCATGAAATCTGACAGCTAGTTACAAAAGCATATTTACATTCCTTAATCTACTGTGACTCAGCTGAAAACTTAAACTAGCAGCTTGGATTTTTCAATTGGTTAAAACGTCTAATCAAAAATTAATTACTTGTTAATTACAAGTTCTTTAATGACCTCTAGGTCAGGCAAAAGCATCGCAACATGGCACATCCTTAAATCTTACACTCTATATTACATACTGTACAAATTACCCATTCTGTGGTATTAATCAATCCTAGGTTGGTACAATTTCAAGTCTACAATATTCCGTATACCTAATCGTTTTCCAGAGCTTGGATACTCTAAGCAATAAGCATTTGTGTGAGGTATACCAATGACTTTATATGGTCCATTATAAACAAACTTAAATTTAGAGATTTCATTGTCTATCTCGCTCGATTTCTCATGAGCTTTTACAAGTACTAAGTCTCCGATTGCAAACTTAGCAAAACGCGCTTTAGCGTCATGACGACGTATGCGAGCATCGGCTTTTAGCTTCATTACTTCCCGCAAAAGATCTTTTTTCACACCAATACTAATGTCAATCCGTGGAGGGAATTTGATTATCTCTTCCACTAAACTTTTACACTTTTGTCAATGCCGAAATTCCACACGTTACGGCAGTTCAAATTCATTCCTACGTCAATGTCATCCGGCCACTTAACAATGTGTATAGGCTGGTATTGCCTATGCACACCGTCTCCTGCCTCGTCAAAACTAACTACTATTATTTTATCTTGGGACGTACATGTCAAAGTTTTGCTTTCGCAATTAATCACTGCACGGTACTTTAATAGCCAATCTAACCCGATAATTACTTCCGTAGTTAAGTCTGGCACGACGACAAACTCTTGTTCAAATCGTGCCCCACATATCTCAAACTTGACAAAAATCTGTTTTGTGACCGGTTTACTGGCCTTCCCAGTAGCACCGATAATTTTCACTCCTGTTACTGGCATAACTACGATACCAGGTCTGTCTTTCAGTAACTCAAATATTTTCCCAGATACAGCACTCAATTCTGCACCGGTGTCAATTAACACGTTTAGTTGTAGGTCGTGCATATTAACAGACACTACTATCTGTCTACACTTGTCCTCGACTGTTTCTTTATTTTCCCACAGTAAATCCTCGTCTATATCCAGGTCATTCCAGAAAAAACCATCCGGCTTTGATCCTAAACCCGGCTTATCTGGCGGCTTTTTCAGCCTCTGTTCACATACAGTTTTAATTTCAACACGTTTGTCCTGAGGCTTAGTCTGTAGCTTCGCCTCCAATACCGAAATCTTTTCCTGTAACTCGTCAACTAGTGAGTGTTGCTTTGCTATCATTTCACTAATTGTCACCTTCGTTGATTCCTCTTTGGCTAGATTGATCTCATCCGCCAATCTACCTGGAGGAATGTGCCCAGTAGTTTCTGCAATTACTTCCGCTAGATCTGCGCAACCCACACTGCTATCGTCTGACCGTATAATGTCAGCTCTAACCTCATACACGCTGTAATCTATGTGCTTTTCTATCAATCGTGTCCGGCTATCACTAAAATTTTCGCAATCTTTCTCCTTAATACTTTCGCAATGTTTAAACTGGAGTTTTGCGTCGGATGGGTCGGTCACTTCTAACACTATAACTTTCGGTAAAGTCTGCCGGTCAGGGCCAGAACTTTCCGTTACTGCTTCAACATCCAACTCCTGCGGGACGAAACACGACGAATCTTGGTCGTGCTCCCCATTAACATCAACTATTTCTGGTAAAGTCTGCCGGTTAGGGCCAGAACTTTCTATCACTTCACAAACACTATCTACCTGCGGGACGAGACGCGGCAAATCCTGCCCGCGCTCCCCATAAACGCTTCTCCCATACAGACCCCTACAATCTCTTAGTTCGTCGTATAAGCGACCGAACTGCCTTAACCAGACCTCATCCCTCTCTGCATCCCCTCGCTCGATGACGGACGTTTTATCCGACATCTGATCTTCTCTCAACACTTGCGAATCATTCTTAAACTCAATCTCCAGTTCCGCTGTGGGTATTACAGCTGCCACTTTATAATCGATTTCCGGAACACTACTTAAATTGTTCTCACTGACAGTGAATGTACTTCCCACTGCCGTGTATACAGCTGATTTACTACTTGTGGGCGCACTCCTTTCTCCTAACACTGGCACACTCTCCCGCCGTTGATTATTCCACACGGAATTTTCATAACGACGACACCTGGGTTTTCTACTGTTATTGGGCCGCCAAAATTTCTCCACGCCCGGTCGGCCCCTCACCGGCGCGGCTAATGGTTTCCCTGTCTCGTCCCAGCAGATACGCTCCCCGGATGCTGCTGAGGCGGCTGATCACACACTCTGGCGTTATTACTATTCTGCGAAGCCCGTATCACGCTAGTATGATACTGGTTTCCGTCATTCCTGTTATTATTTGCAGTGTATCGATTGTCATTACGGCCCGAACCACTATTGTTATTGCTGCCAAGATTGCGGTATGCATTATTCCCATAGTTATGATTGTTGTGGTTGCTGTGGTACCCGTTGTTGTTACCACGGCCTCTACCAGTATCGCGATTATTGCGCCAATTGTCCTCGTCCTCAACTCTTTCCAGGAAATGATTGATTGTCCTGTAATTGCTTCCTACGTAGCGTTTTGTATCATCTGGAAGCTTCTTGTAGAGTTCCCAGACTATTTCGGATTCCGTGCGGCGATCACGCAAATATTCCAACTTGCGGATCCAGCCCTCACAAAACTCCTTCATCGAGCCGCGCGAATTCGCATCGAAAGGCCTCGATACGACAAATTCGCGCCAGACACTTTGCTGTTTTTGCTCTGACCAGTATTCAGCCAGAAACAAATTTTTAAACTCGTCAAAGGTCAGGTTCGTAATGTTGAGGTTTAAGCCCCAACGGTTGGCATCACCAGCCAACACATCAATAACCGCATTAATTTTTCTCTCATTAGTCCATGATCTGGGTAAAACTCTTTCACAGTTTTTTAATGAAATACGTCGCGTGTATACCGCCTTTTTTCAAGGGGTCGAACCGCTCCTCTTTCGTCAACAATTCCGAACTATGTGCACAGATTGGCACATAGCTCTGTTTTTCTTCAAGTTTATTTTCTAATTCCGACACTCTCGTAATCACTTGGCAAGTGGTTGTCGCAAGCGTTTCCACTTCCCTCTTTTTCTCTTCGCAGGTATTAGCCTGCTTCCTCACTTTGGTATCTACTTCGGATACTAAAACCTTTAAGGTTTCCACCTTCTGTTGATCGTCTTTTCTCACTAATTGAATTTGTTCCGTCACCTTATTCTCGATGATCGGAGCAACTGCGTCTCCTACACTTTTCTCGATTCTGCTAATTTCGGAATTAAAACGCGTATTTATGCTCGCAATTTCCGCCTGAACGCCTATCATTTCCTGTTTAAGATTACCGATTTCGGTATTAATCACAACAATATCTTCTTTGATTTTATCAACTTTTGTGTTAACAACTCCAACATTGTTGTTAACAACATTAATAGCTTTGTTCTGATTGTCTAGCTTCCTGTCAATTTTTTCAGACTGAGCTTTAATTTCTGCCGATTGAGTTTCTATCTTGCTAGACTGAGCCTTGATTTCGTTAATCAAAACATTCAATAAATCAGTTAAATTCCCGGAAACTACCGGTTTTACTTCCGTAGCGGCTTCCTCTTTAATTGTCCCCCCGTATTCGTCATCAAGGGATTCCGATTTGATCTTCACTTCCGATTCCGAAACATTTTCTAATGTTTGGAATTCCATTTCTGCTCTTTGTTGCGTCTCGGCGGTCGCGTCTTTCATGCTAGCCGCCTGCCCCTGAACAATGGGTACCGCGGTGCGTGTTTCCCACTGTTCGACCGATTGTTCCGTACCCAAGTCTACCAAATTTTGGTAATTGTTGCCTTCACTCATTTTAATAATTTTCAATATAAATAACAAATCTCAAATCTAATTAGGATTCCTCACACTAATATTCTCGCTGACGTATCGACCATTTCGTAACCAGTACTTTGTTACGAGATTTGCACAATGCAAAATTCGAGTCAAGAACAACCTCAAATTTGAAGATTGTCCTGTCACGGTCGCCACGTGTAACCTCCCCCTCACTTATCGACCTTAATGACAGTGAAAAATTAAACCGCGTTTAGCTAATGGGAAATTTGGGAAAGCAATCGTCACCGAAGTTAATCTGTCGGTAAAGAGGGAGGAAGGGGTTACATCTTAATGAAAGGAAAAATGCAAATGAAACTGGTGGAAATTAATTTTGAAAAGGGGTAAAGTTAATAAAGAAAGTAAATGTGCGGCCGTTACGTCAACAATTAACTAGCGGTAATTAGATATTTGAGATTTGGGGGAAATCACGGTCGCCAGTCCTAAGGACAATTACTATAGTAACTGAAAAATAAAGGTTATTACACATATAATTAGCACTAGAAGCGTGGCAACTGAAGGTTGACACGTGTAGTGTGAAAACTGAAAGTTTGCCAGAAGTAATAAATTTCGCTACACTCTGACTTAATTTAGCAAAAGAATTAATAAAACCGGAAAATCGAAAGTTAATTTAGTGACTGAAGTTAATAGTGAGCTTTCTTTCTGAAGCACATCGAAATCCAGCAGAATACGGTTAGTCTTGGACTACCTCAACAATCATTTCAAAAGCAACTTGACTCTACGCAATTTAGAAACAAGAGATTTAACTTTGAACTTGAATTAAATGATTCTGAATAATTAACAATAATAAAATTTAGTACGTACCAAGCTGAGCTGCCGTCACAGGTAAGCTAAAATATGCTAACAAAACTCGCACTCTTAATTTGTGCTTGTGTAATCTAACTATTGTAGCCAGCTATGCTTTAACTGCACTTGGAAACTAAAGTAATGAAATGCAATGATAGTACTTTAATGCTGGCGTCTGAATTTCAACGACACTCGGTTTCATTTCGGAAAAGGAAGGGACCCTGCTTGGTAATGCAATTGGGACAATGAGCAACAAAGGTTCATGCTGAGTTGCTGTAATTTTGCGAGGCAAATGGAACAATTTGAAAAGCTGAGGTCTGCCATACAGTTCTGAAACTTTACGTGCTTTTAGTCTTCCTTGTTGGTTGATTGAAGGTTTGAAGCCGTCGATCGAGGAGGTGGCGACGGTCACTCATTGTCGGCCGTCGCTGTTGCAGAAGCTGGATGTTGGCGCGCCTTCTTCTCGACACGGTCACCAGGCGAAACAGGCTCTTGATGTGCGCCAGCTAATGCTTCCCGTCCGCGACACCGTGCTAGAAACTATTATAGCCAGTCGAGCGCAATTACATGCTGCCCAACCCCGAACGCGCGACAACTCGCGGGAGCGTCACACAACACACCTGCTCCACTGCACTACTCCAGCCAGACTCTCTCTGCCCGCGCTCCACGCGACAGAGTTCACACTACCAAAGATCCTAAACACTTTCGTTCTCCACACGACCTATCGATGTAATCGTTCGATAGCAGTTTTCCCTAGGCAAGACCCAGCGTAAAAATACAAATAATATTTACGAAACAAACCAATTATACATCGACATAAATGCATAAATATATATATATATATATATATATATATATATATATATATATATATATATATATATATATATATATATAGTAAAACAGTTACAATATACGAAGACACAGAAATGTTATATATTCAGGTAACAGAAATAAGGAAAACAAATTTATAGTACAATAGATGGAAATAGGAGGATATGCATTTCCGGCGTTACAAACTTCGTAGCACTCGCAAGCAGCACCTCGCACTCCAACCGCGCGTGCACGCCGCCAGCGGCTCCAGCCCGACTACGCGCGACGGGGGCTTGCTTACTGCTCCACGCCAACCGACCGTCTGGACTGCTAGTCGGTCCGCGACTGCTGCTCCGTCGCGACTGCCCTGCTGGTGCGTCTCCCACTCCCTCACTACCCGACACGCGACGACCATGAAATACCATCGGTCGCTCCAGAGATGGTACGACAGTGCGCTTATCGATACGCGCTGCTGCTGCCACTCACGGGCACGTAAATTGAATCAGAAAACGAGGCGGCACTACCGTAATAGATGATGACAAACAATTAGTGTGATGAACACGAGCGGTGGACGGCTCAGTTCTAGTCCAAAACTACTAAACAGATTTCTCGAAGCCACGCTGACAGTGCGATAAACAGCTTTTCCTAGGCAGATGCTGCCCAGTACTGAGAACATGCAGAAACGAAAACAAGTGATACGCAGAAAACACGGGCAGAAAAGTATATACTAGAATCAGCCACAACGAGTTTAGCTTATTCTGTAAGCTAGGAAAGTTGGATGTAGCATATGCTGCATTTAGACCGAAGAGGTTGGCAGTGTCTGAATGCTATTCTGCCACACGTTACAAAGTACGGTTTACTGCAAATGCACAAAATCCTCTCTGAGAGAAAACCGCATCAAGAAGGGAAACTTTCAAGTATGCAAAATGAGTCAAGATTAACATCATCAAATGACAAGAAAATTGTAGACTTCACACTGTATTAACATTAATTTACCTGTCACTGTAATGCTTAGTACTACTCATTCTAAAAGCAGCTAAGCTAAATCAAGGAAATTAAAAAGAGTTGCTACTTTGAGAAAAGATGCTGACTCCACAGTGATACTAAACCGTACCTGTTTATATCCAACTGATAGCTTAATATTTACTTAATTACACCAGCATTTATCAAACAGGATCGTTGCTTCCATCTGTAAATACTGAGTCTTGTTTACAGTGCATTACTGCTTGACATATACAGCGTGATCGGTCCTTAACGCAACCGTCTGGCGGGCATTTTTCTTCGATTCGCCGGCAGCTAGCCGACGGCGGTGCTAATGAGGGGATTTGTACAGGGTGAAAAGTATTTAAACCGAAAAACTCTGGGAGGTTGTAGGGGACATCAAAACAAACATTTTTCCCTAACGTCATTTTTTCCTATGAGGATTATTTAAACCGGTGGAAGCCGAATTACACTCTTTCAGTTGTAAACAACTGCTGTCCATCAGTGTAGTAGTGCTTTGTCTCTGTTTACTAATGGAGCGATACACCTGGAGTGAATACACTGATATGGTTGGTGCGTACCACGTAGCGCACCACAACGGACGAGCTGCATAGCGGGTTTATCAACAACAGTATCCTAATGGCCGTATCCCGCATCATACGACCTTTGCTGCTGTGTACCAACGCCTGTGTGAGACCGGGTCATTTAGCAGATTACCTGGACAGGGACGCCGTCGCACGGTAAGAACGCTGCAATTTGAGGAAGCTGTCTTGCAGCATGTGGAGCGGGATCCTTCAATCAGCACTTGTGCAGTTGCACGTAACATGGGGACGAATCATAAGAATGTAAGAACAGTCCTTCGAGAGCAATTTTTCTTTCCATTTCACTTACAGCGTGTCCAAAACCTGGAACCAGTTGATTATCCAGTCAGAGCACAGTTTTCGCAGTGGTACTTGGAAGAGTCTGAAATGCATCCTACATTTCCATCCTCTGTGTTGTTTACCGATGAAGCAACGTTAGGGCGTGATGGAGTCTTCAACATGCACAATTCGCATGTTTGGAGTGAGGATAACCCACATGCTGCAGTTACTAGCGCTCGTCAAGTGCGGTTCTTCGTTAATGTGTGGGTCGGTGTTATTGGGGACTGTTTAATTTGGCCGTATCTGCTACCTAGGCCATTAAATGGCAGGCACTATGACAATTTTCTCGCCAGAGCATTGCTAGAATTGCTGAAAGACGTCCCGCTCCCTACAATACAACGCATGTGGTTCCAACATGACGGGGCGCCGGCACATTCCAGTCGTCGTGTGCGTCGATTCCTGGACCGACGGTTCCCAGAAACGTGGATTGGCAGAGGTGATCCTGCTCGATCCCCAGATATGTCCCCTCTGAACTTTTTTCTGTGGGGAGAGATGCGCAACCTTGTTTACCCAACTCCTGTTGCATCAGAAGAGAATCTGGTTGCCCGTATAGTAGCAGCAGTAGGAACAATTCAGGATACTCCTGGGGTTTTTGCCCGTGTCAGACAGAGCATGATCCGACGGTGTACCCTTTGTTTACGTGTCAATGGAGGCATTTTTGAAAATCTACTGTAATTCAGATTGGGTTGTGTATTGCGTTGTCTCTTTGTCAGAAAAAAATGGAAAAGTGTTTGTTGGTTTAGTTAATTTGCCACCAGAGAAATCTTCCTCTACCGGTTTATATACTCCTGATAGGAAAAAACGACGTTAGGGAAAAATATTTGTTTTGATGTCCCGTACAACCTCCCACAGTTTGTCGGTTTAAATACTTTTCACCCTGTATGTCTCCTCTGCTACGAGACCTTTATTTTTGTAGAATTGTTGTGCATGTAGTACATATTTGTTAGGCGACAACATATAATGTACTGAGTGAAAGTGTTCCAAGAGAATTGGCGAAATACAAGTATTCTGGTCATCAACGAGTATTCATGTGTGATTCACATGTGCGTACAGAATCAGCGTATGTTATAAGGAGATTATTTCGATAGGAGTTACCTGACGTTCGAGTTCATAATCAGAGTATGATTGATAGATTGATATAAATATTTTCATGAAAAGCAACAGGAAACATGGACAACCAGGGACAACACTCACAGAAGAAACTCGTGATACTATAGAAACGTCCCCCTAGAAAATCAGTTCCAACTCTTTCTCATGAAATGGAAATTACCTATGGCTGTCTTCATACCGCCACAGAGTTACAGAAGTTACAGCCGTATAAAATTACTGCACTGCAAGAACTTAAAGTGAGTGACCCTACAAAAAAAGTTGCGGGTTTATGAATAGATTTTGAATAGGGTGCTTGACGGGGAAATTCATTATCATCTAACTTTATTTTGAGACGAATCATGGTTCCACCCAAGTTAATTGACGAAGTAACCGTTACCGGAGTTCTGAAAGCCTACCTTAAAACACGAGGCACCCCACGTTGATCAGAAAATAGCACTATAGCGCTATTAGCGGTGAGAGAATAACAGGTCCTATTTTTTTCCAGGAAACAAAAAATGTTCAAATGTGTGTGAAATCTTATGGAACTTAACTACTAAGGTCATCAGTCCCTAAGCTTACACACTACTTAACCTAAATTATCCTAAGGATAAACACACACACCCATACCCGAGGGAGGACTCGAACCTCCGCCGGGACCAGCCGCATAGTCCATGACTGCAGCGCCTTAGACCGCTCGGCTAATCCCGCGCGGCAGGAAACAGTTAACGGCGAGAGATATGGGGAAAACATTTTGCAGCATTTTTTGGCCAATTTACTGAGAGAGAACGCACTTTCGCGATCTTCCCGCTGCAGTCTCCATGACAAACACAGCCAGCTTCTCTTCACAGGACATTCATGACGTGCTTCAAGACAGTTATTACTAACAATATATGGCCTACTCAATCTCCTGATTTAACACCCTGCGATTTTTATCTCTGGGGGCGGGGGGGGAGGGGGGGCCATTAAAAGAGAAAGTGTACATATCAAATCCACACGCTTTAGATGGATTTAAAACTAACATTAGCCAAGAAATGGATACCATTTCTCAGAGGGAACTGCAGAGTCTACTCGCAGTTTTCTAAGTAGGTGTCAGAACTGTTTGAACAACAAAGGGTGGGGGGGGGCAGTTCCAGTACCTCATTGCTTAATAAACGCGAGTAATTGAGTTCCCTTTTGGAGTGTTTATGTTATGTATGTCAGAAGCAACGTGACAAACCGTACTGTGTTTACCGCAGACCTCGTGTCAGCGACACTGCGGGCACAGCAGCCGGCCACGTCAGCCGCCCGCACGGTGTGGAAGTAGTTGCCCCTTGGCGACTGATCAAAGGGTACACCGTCGGATCATGCTCTGTCTGACACGGGCAAAAACCCCAGGAGTATCCTGAATTGTTCCTACTGCTGCTACTATACGGGCAACCAGATTCTCTTCTGATGCAACAGGAGTTGGGTAAACAAGGTTGCGCATCTCTCGCCACAGAAAAAAGTTCAGAGGGGACATATCTGGGGATCGAGCAGGATCACCTCTGCCAATTCACGTTTCTGGGAACCGTCGGTCCAGGAATCGACGCACACGACGACTGGAATGTGCCGGCGCCCCGTCATGTTGGAACCACATGCGTTGTATTGTAGGGAGCGGGACGTCTTTCAGCAATTCTAGCAATGCTCTGGCGAGAAAATTGTCATAGTGCCTGCCATTTAATGGCCTAGGTAGCAGATACGGCCAAATTAAACAGTCCCCAATAACACCGACCCACACATTAACGAAGAACCGCACTTGACGAGCGCTAGTAACTGCAGCATGTGGGTTATCCTCACTCCAAACATGCGAATTGTGCACATTGAAGACTCCATCACGCCCGAACGTTTATTCATCGGTAAACAACACAGAGGATGTCAATGTAGGATGCATTTCACACTGTTCCAGGTACCACTGCGAAAACTGTGCTCTGTGTTACCAAAGAGCGCTCTTAAGGGGACCTCGACGTGAACGGGCTGCATTTTTATACTTCGCTCTCAGTGCACATTACTCTTGATCTACATTGCAAAGGAAGTTGTGGTGCCGGCCGCTGTGGCCGAGCGGTTCTAGGCGCTTCAGTCCAGAACCGCGCTGCGGCTACAGTCGCAGGTTCGAATCCTGCCTCGGGCATCGATGTGTGTGATGTCCTTGGGTTAGTTACGCTTAAGTAGTTCTAATCTAGGGGACTGATGACCTCAGATGTTAAGTCCTATAGTGCTTAGAGCCATTTGAACCATTTTTGAAGTTGTGGTTTCTTACCAACAATGAACATCGACTCAAACTGCAAAAGGAAATTTATTGAAATATTTGTTATAGTTTAATAATTACAGTATTTTGCCTAATAGATGTTTTTATAATACTCGTTCCCACGCTGGTGCCATTTTCTGGTCCATCAGCAGTATAATAGCATTCAAACTGTGGCAGGCTGCTGTCAACATTCATAGGAACACATTACGCCTCTCGTTTTGTAGTTTGGAGTATATCTGAGGAAACAGAAAAACCCTTATTATACCACATTGCTAGTTTGTCTAAAAAAATACCGCTAAAATTATATACAGAATGACAAACATAGATCATTTCTGCGATGTATTAGGCATAATACAAAGATACTATACCATTCTTCACTTGAGATAAATTTGGTGAACATGGATAAAACCATTGTGAAGTTATATGTACCTAATGTTCCATAAATGTAGTTTCGAGAAAATGAGAAAAGAATGTTCACAGTGTTTTCGACTCACCGAATGCCTCTTTCAGAACATTCCAGCAGCATAATCTTGCTTCATGCTATGTAGACATACTTCAGGAGCGTTTTCCTCACTCTGGACTCTTTACTGGTGGCTTCCACATCCCTTTCAGCCTCAACTAGTCGCTGATGATCTATGGCAGTCAGAGCAGCTATCAAATTTTTTCCTGGTCCAATGCCTAATTTGCCCATTACTTTTTTGCTGCTCATTACACCATCATTGACACGGATGACAGCATCCATCACACCCATTTTGAGTACTGTCCATCCAACAAACACTGTGTTTGGTACTCGCTACCAAACGCAGCTGTTCAAACTCTCATTAGGGTTTTGTGTACGGCCATGTAGACATTTGTCAAGTAATTTTGTATCCGCAAAGTCCCTGTATATTGGCTTTATTGTTTCCATGACTGTGGCAGGCAAGAAGTGTTTATGGTGTTATTCCTTGACTGTCGCATTAGCGTGGCTGGTTTGCAGACATTTGCTCAAAGAGCGTTTAAGACCAAGTCAACAACTGGGTAGTAGATAAAAAATACATTTTTTGAAACTGGATAAAATTGTCTTTCAGATGGTGACAAAAAATGTTTTCGAATACTTCAGTCATTTCATGTCCCCTTAACCGGCTATCTAACAGACAGAACTTCTTAATCCTTAGCCGGCCGCTGTGGCAGAGCGGTTCTAGACGCTTCAGTCCGGAACCGCACTGCTCCTACGGTTGAAGTTCCGAATCCTGCCCCGCGCATTGATGTGTGTGATGTCTTTAGGTTAGTTAGGTTCAAATACACTGCTGGCCACCGTAAATGCAACACCCTGAAGGAAGCATCCGAATCAAGTGAAATTTACACCATGGGTTTGCAGCGATGAGATATGCAACTGATTAGAATTTCAGCGCAGACGCACATCACGCACGCCTGTGGCGCCACCTCATAGCGCCATTTAAGGCTTGGCGATTTCGGCGAGTGTACGTTCGGCACGTGTGTTTACCTTGTGGTTGTTTCACAAGACGATCAGTTATGCCTCGTGGACAACAGCGAACATCTTTTAATCAAGTATCCGAGTTCGACAGAGGAAGGATAGTGGCTTACCGAGATTGTGGATTATCAAACAGAGAAATCGCTAGTCGTGTTCGACGAAACCAAACAACTGTAATGCGGATATGTGACCGTTGGATGCAGGAGGGTACGACGGACCGACGTGGTCGATCGCATTCACCTCGGTGCACCACTGCACGTGCTGATAGGCAAATTGTGCGCATGGCAGTGACGGATCGCTCAGTGACATCGCGAATCATAGCACAGCACATTGCGTCTGTAACGCATCATCCAGTGTCTGCGCGTACCATTCGACGCCGTTTACAGCAGAGTGGTCTGTCCGCAAGACGTCCATTGCTTCGTCTACCATTGACGCAGAACCACAGACGTCTCCGTCGCCAATGGTGTGATGACAGACGGATGTGGACGGCAGAATGGTATGACGTTGTCTTTACTGACGAGGCACGCTTCTGTCTGCAGCACCATGATGGTCGGATTCGAGTGTGGAGACACCGTGGAGAGAGGATGCTGGACAGCTGCATTATGCACCGCCACACTGGTCTTGCACCGGGTATTATGGTATGGGGCGGTATTGGATATTACTCTCGCACGCCTCTAGTACGCATTGCCGGTACTTTAAATAGCCGGCGCTACATATCCGAGGTGCTGGAGCCAGTTGTCCTTCCTTACCTTCAGGGCTCGGCCACAGCCATATTTCAACAGGATAATGCGCGACCACACGTAGCACGCATTGTCCAAAGGTTCTTTGTCAATAACCAGATTGAATTGCTTCCCTGGCCGGCTCGCTCTCCGGATCTTTCGCCAATAGAAAACATGTGGTCCATAGTTGCTCAACGAGTGACCCAGATTACATCCCCAGCTGCCACACCAGATGATCTTTGGCAACGTGTGGAAGCTGCTTGGGCTGCTGTGCCCCAGGAACACATCCAACGTCTCTTTGACTCAATGCCGAGACGTGTGGCAGCGGTGATCTCCAACAATGGCGGCTACTCTGGCTACTGATTCTGGCCGGAACCACATGTCACAGACGTCTGTAAACGTAATCATTTGATACTTGGTCAACATGTTATCTACAAAATAAATTTTGTTGTGCTACCTCTTGTCTTTCTTGGTGTTGCATTTACGGTGGCCAGCAGTGTAGTTCTAAGTTCTAGGGGCTGATGACCTCAGATGTTAAGTCCCATAGTGCTTAGAGCCAGTTGAACCATTTTTTTCTGAACCCTTCAATTATTAAAAAGAGTGCTTAATTACATAAATTTTTCGTTTCAATTGGTAGGAATTCACAATTTCTCGCTTTATATGAGATGAGAGCTTGTTGAATACTATACCTTTGCAGCAGAATCCATAAATCCACTCTGAACCCTGGACAAAAAGGCAAAGCTTACATGAAATCTATTTTGTATGTCTTGCATTACGGTGTGTACATCATGCTCACCTGAAGCTTGTTTTTCCGACCATAACAAAACCATTATAGAGTACAAGTATTGGGGAGTAAGTGAACAATTACAAGTACCTTACGAAGCATTCCGTATTATTTGTGGTTATCTGCTTTATGTACTAATCTTGGTGAATAAGCACGTGACTAATTCTAAGTGCCCTACCTCCGAAGACAATTCATTATTACGTAAACAGCCTGTGTTTAACAGGATTATTATCAGTGTCATAGAAATACATTAATTTATTTAGATTTGCAGTGGGCTATATAATATGTTATAGGATGCAACTGCTGCTTTTTTGTGGTGTGTTGTCAGGTACTAATGGTATCTGGTAACTGAAACTTTACGCTTCCTGGTCTAGTGCCAGAGAAGTTAAGCAGATTCCTTAGGTCAGCAGTGAACACAACAAATAAATGAAAGAATTGGTGGTAGCTATACAAGCACCTAATTTATTATTATTCACGTATAGGCCCAGTAGAACTATGCGAAGTACGTTTCATCAATGTCACTTTCGATCGTTGGCCTTTCTTTGTGCCCAAATTTGCAAATTTGTTTCATCCTTTCAGAATGAATTCTCTTTCTTTCATCAGACCACGGTGTTCCAGTCCATTTTCTAATTTCCATCTGACCAACTTTCCAAGCAAATATCCTTTACCTGAATGTTTTTCTATCTGCAACGTCTGCGTAAGTTGTAACTGCTACTTTAACATCCTCTTTAATCCATTAATCCAATTAATTGACTCAGTTTTGGTTTTACTTTCTAGTGGGTGCCATTCTTTTAATGTTCAGTTAAAATTTAAGTCTTCGATTTCTCATGTCTCCATGTATGTCTGTGTATTCTTCTGTTTCATTATTACTTCTCAGTCTGTAAGTTTCTCCATCAGCAATTTTGGTATCTAATATTTTCCTGATAATATTTCTTCCCTTCTTTTGAATTTCTTCAACTTCCCTCTTTTCTATTTGAAATTAGTTTCTGCTCCATTAAGAGATTCAGGTTTGATCACAGTGCTTTAATGCCAAAGTATACTGAATTTAGAAATTTACTTTTTATTATAAATATTTTGTGTTAATCTGAATGTAGTTTGCCATATTTTGACAGTAATTTCGTTTTCAGGTTTTTACAGACCGTTTTCTTGTATGGTTTCCCCCAGGTATTTAAACTGAGAGAAAACCTTTTTATTTTTTCATATTTTGTGTTCAAAATCTTGGGTACTTGTTTGTTGCATGTCATATATTTCGTTTCCTCGAATCAGATTTGTAATCCTACATTCTTCCACAACTTACATAAGAATTTCAATTTGTTTTTGAGCTGTGGTAATATACCTAGTTAAAATTGTCAGATCATCCGCAAAGGCGAGGCAATCTACTCTAATATTACTTCTGCCTAACATGATTCATTGATCTATATTTTGACTCGACTTCTGCTTTCGCCATTCTGTAATCGCCTTTTCCAAAACACACTTTAACAGTAATGGGGTGAGTCCATCTCACTGTCTAACAGCAGTCTTTATCTCAAATAGTTCAGAAATTTCTCCCATGAATTTAACTTTAGAGCTAGTGTCAGTTAACATTTCCTTTATCAGTGTTAGAGTTTTGTTATCTAGCCATTCCTCCTTTAAAATTTATCATTACTGCCGTCACAGAAAAACAGCGCTTATGCAAACTTATATCCTTGAAATGTAACAATTTATTACTGTATCATTTGAACATGACCTTTTAGAATCAACTTTAATTTAATCCAATTCTTTAATGCTGTGGCAACACTGTATGAGACGGAAGAACGAAAAATAGTTCTGTCGTCTTAAAAATTGATGATAACACAATTTTAAAACATAGGAATCTTGGAAACTGATACTTTGATTTACACAATGAAACAAATACAAGTCATTAATTTCTCACTTCTCAACAATAGCGTTTAAGAAACATTCGGAGAAAGTTTAAAGAATGACACTCAAGTTCATTAATTTAATTCCCACAAATAAACAAAAAAACCACAGTTCAGCTGCAGGTGGCTGAACTTCTGCTCCTGTAGGTGCTCCCACATATGTACGCATTACTGCTTTCAAAACAAATATAAAGATACCTGTTATCAAACAAAACTATTTTTGTGTGGGAACTCCTAACCAGAGCATGTTGCAGTTTCTGGCTGTGGAGTCTCGCTTCATGATGCAGCCTTACTTTAAAATACTCATTGAGTACAGCTGTTTTCAACTGGTGACTGTGATTATCGATAGGAGGATGATTTGAAACTTGTTCTTTCAGCTGAAGGAAAACGTCATTCCTTACATCCCGAAAAGCCAAGACAAATAATTTCCTCAACCGATTTTTCACACGAAAACTGGACGTTTGTCTAATACTTTTGGATACAATAGACATGACATCAATGTTTTTTTGCTCAAAATACCGGCGCAGGAAACATAGTAATATTTGCCAAAAGTAACACTCGACTCTTTGTTCAGTTTTCTTGCCAAATACAAAGTGAAAGAAACTGAAAGAGGTATGTAATCACAGTCTCGATTTATTGCAATCGCAGATCAATTAGTACTAGTAGATGTGTACCAAAAATCTCTTGTAGGTAACTTGAAACTGCCAGAGTGCAGAAATTCTTTACTCGCCCCCCCCCCCTCCCGCAACAGGCGCCGAGTTAAAAATCGCAGGCGGTTAAATCTGGGAAACGAGAAGGCCATATGTTCTTAGCGATAACTCTATCTTCAAACAAGCCACGAATTTCCTGTAATGAGAAGTTGCTTGTATCTGCCGTCGCAGAGTCCTGCGAAAAGATCGGGAAAGCACGTTCTCTCACAGTTAACTAGCCCAGAAAGGCCGCAAAATGTTTCCCATGTATCTCTCGCTGTTAACTGTTTCCTGGAAAAAATAGGACCTGTTGTTCTCTCGCCGCTAATAGCACACGACACACCTATTTTCTGATCACGCAGAGTTGCCTCGTGTATTACGTTAGGTTTTCAAAACTCCAGTAACCGTTATTTTGTTTATTATTGTACCCACTTAGGTAGAACCATGATTCATCTGAAAATAAAATCAGGTGAGAGGTAATTTCTCTGTCATGCACTCCATTCACAATCCATTAACAAACCGCAATTTTTCAGCTTTAATCGGTTTAAGCTATTGCACTGCAGTTATTTGTAGACCTGTAACTTCAGTAACATCGCAGCCTTTTGAATTCACCCATAGGAAATTACCATTTGTTGAGAAAGACGTCGAACTGATTTTCTAGGAGACCTTTCAAGAGCATGCCCAATATTATCGAGTGTTTCTGCTGTGAGTACTGTGCATGCTTGTCTATGTTCCGTGTCAAGAACATTTCCCTCTCACGAAATTAGGAACCTGAACTTCAGGACATTCCTCTTGAACTAATCTCCTTACAGCACAACTGTTCTGTCCGCACTTATGAATCATACATGAATATTCTTTGGCGACTAGAATACTTGTATTTCGCCATTTCACTTGAAGCACTTTCACTCCGTACACTGGATTCGACCGTCTAACAAACACGTGCTACCTGCGCAATAGTTCTATACAAACGACGGTTTCGTAGCTGAGGGGAAATATACTCCCAGCCAGTACCGTCGCCGCCTAGCTGCCGGTGGAGCAAAAAACTGGCCACCTCGTAGCTGACCCTATACTACTGTAATACTCAGATGACGTATTATGTTATAAAGAGTGCTTCTTTTGTCGGAACTGTTGTATCAAGCTCACTTATACACCTTCAAAAAAGGTAAACGAAACCACAGAGTGTCTAATTAGTTGCTGTGAGACTTACCCCAGGGTCCATACTGGCTCTCACCGGCTTGTATAAATGCATACATAAAGCAAAACGACTGGTGATACTATTGGGGGGGGGGGGGGAAATCTACAAAACTGTAATAAAGCAAGTACTAAACGACTGATTGTTCTGAAAACCAGGAAAAATTGATGCTTTTGTATAATATGGAGTGTGTACTAGATAATAACGTGTTTATGATTGTATAAGAAAACGGAACTGACGATTTTCCACAATGGCCTAGCTGTGGTGGAAACAAGTACACCTACATAATAACATTATCATATTCTACAGCAGCCGCTAGTGCAACGACCTGTCATTCACAACAGAATAGTCACCAGGAGCCCAGTCTGTACCAAACAACAGCGAGGAATCGACATAAGAATGATCACAGTTCTTCAGAGGTTCAGAATTGCTTTGAGGTTAGGCCATAGCATAAACGCAACTGCTCCGAAAGCTACGAAATTATTTCTCTTCAACAGTGTAACTATAAACAAAAATAAGCCACGCATAAAGTCATAGTATTTCTCATTGTGATCATCCACGCTGTGCTAGAATTGCTGCGGTTTAGCGAAATGGTTCAAATGGCTCTGAGCACTATGGGACTCAACTGCTGAGGTCATTAGTCCCCTAGAACTTAGAACTAGTTAAACCTAACTAACCTAAGGACATCACAAACATCCATGCCCGAGGCAGGATTCGAACCTGCGACCGTAGCGGTCTTGCGGTTCCAGACTGTAGCGCCTTTAACCGCACGGCCACTTCGGCCGGCTTTAGCGAAATGATAGACAGTCACTTCTAGAAGTACCGTGTGATCAAAAAGTCAGTATAAATTTGAAAACTTACTAAACCACGGAATAATATAGATGTGTTGTTGTGGTTGTTGTGGTCTTCAGTCCTGAGACTGGTTTGATGCAGCTCTCCATGCTACTCTATCCTGTGCAAGCTTTTTCATCTCCCAGTACCTACTGCAACCTACATCCTTCTGAATCTGCTTAGTGTATTCATCTCTTCGTCTCCCTCTACGATTTTTACCCTCCACGCTGCCCTCCAATACTAAATTGGTGATCCCTTGATGCCTCAGAACATGTCCTACCTACCGATCCCTTCTTCTCGTCAAGTTGTGCCACAAACTTCTCTTCTCCCCAATCCTATTCAATACTTCCTCATTAGTTATGTGATCTACCCATCTAATCTTCAGCATTCTTCTGCAGCACCACATTTCGAAAGCTTCTATTCTCTTCTTGTCCAAACTATTTATCGTCCATGTTTCACTTCCATACATGGCTACACTCCATACAAATACTTTCAGAAATGACTTCCTGACACTTAAATCTACACTCGATGTTGACAAATTTCTCTTCTTCAGAAACGCTTTCCTTGTCATTGCCAGTCTACATTTTATATCCTCTCTACTTCGACCATCATCAGTTATTTTGCTCCCCAAATAGCAAAACTCCTTTACTACTTTAAGTGTCTCATTTACTAATCTAATTCCCTCAGCATCACCCGACTTCTTTAGATTACATTCCATTATCCTTGTTTTGCTTTTGTTGACGTTCATCTTATATCCTCCTTTCAAGACACTGTCCATTCCATTCAACTGCTCTTCCAAGTCCTTTGCTGTCTCTGACAGAATTACAATGTCATCGGCGAACCTCAAAGTTTTTATTTCTTCTCCATCAGTTTTAATACCTACTCCGAATTTTTCTTTTGTTTCCTCAATATACAGATTGAACAACATCGGGGAGAGGCTACAACCCTGTCTTACTCCCTTCCCAACCACTGCTTCCCTTTCATGTCCCTCGACTCTTATAACTGCCATCTGGTTTCTGTACAAATTGTAAATAGCCTTTCGCTCCCTGTATTTTACCCCTGCCACCTTTAGAATTTGAAACAGTGTATTCCAGTCAACATTGTCAAAAGCTTTCTCTAAGTCTAATAATATAGATAGGGAGGTAAAAATTGACACACATGCTTGGAATGACATGGTGTTTTATTAGAACAAAAAAAAAAAACAAAGTTCACAAAATGTCCGACAGATGGCGCTGGACAGCAAAACTGCTACCGTGACGGGTGAGAGGTACGCCGATATGTTACAGAATCGCATCATCCCCAGCCTGGCTGATAAACACCTGCAGGATGGCGCTCCACCCCATATTGCTAGGCGCGTGAAAGATTTCTTGCGCGCGTCGTTTGGTGATGATCGTGTACTCAGCCGCCACTTCCGTCATGCTTGGTCTCCCAGGTCCCCAGACCTCAGCGCGTGCGATTATTGGCTTTGGGGTTACCTGAAGTCGCAAGTGTATCGTGATCGACCGACATCTCTAGGGATGCTGAAAGACAACATCCGACGCCAATGCCTCACCATAACTCCGGACATGCTTTACAGTGCTGTTGACAACATTATTCCTCGACTACAGTTACTGTTAAGGAATGATAGTGGACATATTGAGCATTTCCTGTATAGAACATCGTCTTTGCTTTGACTTACTTTGTTATGTTAATTATTGCTATTCTGATCAGATGAAGCGCCATCTGTCGGACATTTTTTGAACTTTTGTATTTTGTAATAAAACCCCATGTCATTCCAAGCATGTGCGTCAATTTGTACCTCTCTACCTACATTATTCAGTGATTTATTCAGTTTTCAAATTTATGCTGACTTTTTGATCACCCGGTATATTCTCAGTTTCCAGAGGGGGCTCTTCCTCCCCTCCCCCCCACCCTCCACCACCGCTTCGCCTATTGGCGACCCCCCCCCCCCCCCCAACCCATGTATGCTGATATCATTGAAAAACCGCCTGGATTAGTAAAACGGTATGATGTAAACCTCCACGAACTATTTTCTTGCATACACATTGTGTTCCGTCGATGAAAACAGCAAATGTTAAGTGGACAAAGCTTACACAAAGCTCGATTGGATTGATATTTCATGGCAATACAAGATGAGATAGATAAAGACACTAATACGACATAAGCATGCATAACATAGATATGACGTAAATGCGTTTTAAGCTAGAAACGTTTATGTATGTGTTTAGATTTCTGTGTAAAAGTGCACTTAAGGCGTACCGCGACTCTTCCTTTGCGTGCTGCTGTTGGTAATGATTCGTGAGACGAATGACTGGAAGTGATCCCGACAAACCATGGGTCCGATGAAGGCTGAAAGTTCCCTGTCACATAGTTCGTTCGTAATTTCCTATGATTTGCAAATGAAGTTAGCTACTATTTTGTTTCACTCGCAGCAATTTAAGCTGGGCTGTTACGTCACAATCTAACGACACCGTCGGAGAAAAACTGCGAGATATTTGTAAAAAGATTATAAGACTGAAAGAGTCTCATCGACTAACATATAGTATCACTGATTGGCTATGAACAACGATAACGAATTGCCTGCAGCAGCACCCATCTGAAAAGCCGCGGTACAGCATTAAGAGCAGTTCAGTCAAGAAGTGATACGAAATCGCCACGTAAAATCAGTACCAGGGAAGGCGAGTGGAAGACTTACATTTTATGGATGGGACTCGGGGAAAACGCAGTGCACTACTAAAGAATTTCGCGTACAAGACGCTAGTGCGATCAGTTGTATTGTTGTAGTGCTTCGAATCTTTACGAAGGAAGCATGACAAGCGACTTCGAAAACATTTATAGATGAACTGCTAAGATCCTAACCGTTCCGTATAGCCGACGTGAAAGTGGAAAGGGACTCGCATACATTCATTATTTGCTGACAGTAATACTGTCAACAATGTAATGTCAGACCCCCATACATTTTAGTGATCCTTACACCGTCAATAATAATGTCATTATTTTTAGTTGGCGATACGATTTCGTCAAGACAACATGTCGAACCAGGAGAAAGTGTGTGACACAATTATGCTAGCACTGGCAAAAAGCAATCGAAAACAAATAGGGGAGAGGGGTTCGTAAGTTGTTAAAGAAAAGGAGTGACTTATAACACGTGAATCTGTTGACGGAAATCCGAACCACTGATCGGAAAGGTTTCTTAAACTATTTTCGGATGAGCCCTGAATTATACGACAAATTACTTATGATGACTCAAGACAAAATCGAAAAACAAAAGACGTTTATGAGACCCGCACATCCTGCCGACGAAAGATTAGGGGTAACTTCAAGATTTTTGGCAATGTAAAGCAAAAAATATCCTTTTCTATTATGGTGTGATAATTTAGTGAGAGTGACATGTGTTTCGCAGGCATAGAGTACATATGTAGTACTCTTCGAAGTAGAAATATTTTAGTTTCTCACTTTCAGTCTGCAACGTTACTGTGTGGAAATTCTGCAAGCTAATATATTTTTTCAAACTCAAAAAAGAAATGTACATCTTATAAAATCCGACAGCAGACATTTACCGCTTTGGTATACGTCGTTGCATATAGGCTTTATAATGTCATTTTCGAAGCAAAAGCAGCCCAAATGTATTGCATGGAAATTTGATAACCGAACATTGTTTTGAAAGTAAAAGTCAGTGTTCCCAGAATTCTCCAAGTAAGTCATCCAAAGTCATAAATATGATTTTCCTTGCATATAGCCATGCAACTCCAATGCTTATTTCTTATGAGATAATACGGAAAACGTAATTAAATGTGGCAATGTACGATATTCATCATTGTAATGAGAATAATTAGATGTTACATCTGCCACCTTCAGTGAAACTCCCACGAAAAATTTGTCTAAATATAAACTAATGTGGCAGTTCATTTCACACTAGGGCTTTGCTGTACAGCTGCCAAGTGTCGTATTGTATTTTCAGTTAGTCCTCTAAGTAGTGTGTTAAAACTTCACTTCATAAGGTGAAGTTGCACAGTGCAACAGTCATATTTCTTTAGCTGCACTATTCAGTACTATTCCAAGGCTAGGCTGATAGTTTTCTCTCTTACAAGTAGACATGATTATACACAGGGAGCATGAAATACCACTTAAATAAATTTGCATATGTAGGAATACAAAGTAAACATAATTTCGGGAAGAATTCAGTTCTTGCAATGTTTCTTTCCGCTTGTTGCCGAATTCGTTAGAAAACTTCAGTTAAACAACAAGGAAATTAAATTCAGATTTGTTCAAAGAACTACCTGCAATCCAACACATGATTTTACACATCCAGAATATTGAACATAAACCTTTTCTGTAAAATATCTCGATGGAACTTCTAGGTCCACTCCGTGGATATGTTGAGGTGAAACAGGAACAAATGCACTTTTACAATCTGAATATCATTTACTTTAAAAATACTATTTATTTTTAAAGGTCTGTTTTCTTGTGCAGTGATTCCACATAATTACCAACAGAAATACGTACAGGTGTTGAGTTCTTTTCATAATCCTGAGGTGGAAGTAGCATTGAATGTGCCTAAGCCTTTCGCAGTGTGCCTAGTTGTCCTCAAGCTTTTTGCATTGGCCCAGTTATCCTCGTTCACTACTCTCTCTCTCTCTCTCTTTCTCTCTCTCTCTCTCTCTCAGACAGACACGCACACACACACTGGGGGGCACCTGCAGAATTAGGCTTCACCATGTGTGCTGCTATGACTTGTTACTGACATGGAACATAAACATTCTTCTCCGTTACCCGTCTTACATTTTCACCCACACTGTTTTGACACTGGGATGTACTTACAGCACTACTCTGTGCAGGTTTTATATGTTACTCCTGTTTGGATGGTACATAGACAATGGATAACGTGGCCATCTGATCATCAAGCAAAATATCTGTTATATGTTTTTCGGCATACATCCTCTGATCCGATCTCGTATTTTCAGTTTTAATGCCCAAAATTCCACAATAATGTCTTCATCAGTTCCTCTTTCGTAAAGAATTAGCAGGCGCTGTTAAACAACTGAACAGTAGCCTTGTCTCAACCTATTCAAACGGCTGCAGGGCACATACGGGGATGTGGTTTCGGATGCTTGCATTACTGTACCGTACTAAATATAATGAATTTAGAAGTGAAATAAACATTTGTGCAAGTTATGTTGTTAATTAGAGGAAAGTGCCTAGCCACAATGCTTAGATTACGTCGTTGTTGTTGCTATGGTCTTCAGTCCGAAGACTTTTTTTATGCAGCTCTCCATACTACTCTATCCTGTGCGAGGCCCTTCATCTCCGACTACAACCTAAAACCTTCTGAATCTACTTACTGTACTCATCTCTTCGTCTCCCTCTACGATATTTACCCTCCAGGCTTCCCTCCAGAACTAAACTGGTCATCCCTTGTTGTCTCAGAACGTATTCTACAAAACTGTCCCTTCTTTTAGTCAGGATATGCCACAGGTTTCTTTTCTCACAAATTCTATTCAGTATCTCCTCATTAGTTAAGTGATTTACCCATCTAATCTTCGCCATTCTTCTGTAGCACCATATTTCAAAAGCTTCTATTCTCGTCTGTTTATCGTCCATGTTTCACTTCCATGCATGACAATGCTCCAAATAAATACTTTCAGAAAAGACTACCTGACAAATCTATACTTGATGTTAACAAATTTCTCTTCTTCAGAAACGCTTTTCTTGACATTGCCAGTCTGCATTTTATACCCTCTCAACTTCGACCATCATCAGTTATTTTGCTGCCCAAATAGCAAAACTCATCTACTACTTTAATGTCTCATTTTCTAATCTAATTTCCTCAGCATCATCTGATTTATTTCGACTGCATTCCATTATCCTCGTTTTCCTTTTGTTGATATTCATCTTATATCCTCCTTTCAAGATACTCTCATCGCGTTCAGCTGATCTTCTGCATTACGACACAGCACTAAATGCCATGACTTTTGGTAAATGATACATTACGATGCTGTACTGAATGCCACGAATTTTGAAATGAAATAAATATTTCTGGACGTTATTCTGTCAATAAAAGAAAACAGGCCGGGCAAGGTATAATCACTTTTAGGCTGATGCTCAAAAACGAAAAACTTTTGGTTCCATGTACAAGGATTATTCCTGTAATATTCAGTAAACTGTAAACTGTTTGTTTCTCTTCCTAGCTCTCAACGTGGATTCAAGATTGACAGGAGGTGCTAATGTAAACAATAGTTCTGTGATAGACGCTAGCGCCTTGCGTCTGTTTCGCAAAACACAGCAAACAACTCAATAGCAAATATTGTCAAACTGGGGAATATTTTTCGGCCCTTCAATACTGCTCTGTCAATATTTCTGGTATTGACAATACGCCAATACTCATCCTCAGAAAGTCAAAACATTGCCGCATTAACAGCGTGTGAGGGCCCCTTAACAGAAATGATCAGGGATCCTAAATAAGAAGACCTGGAGGCAAGAACACACAGTTCGTGTGAAATCCTGTTGTTACGATTTAGAGTGGACCATACATGTAGATGAAGATGATTCATATAGACCCATCACCAACTTCGCCGAGTGTCTTCCTACACTGCATACATAATATGCGCACAACAATCAATTCATACATTATAAAAACTCGTAAGACAAGGGGCTACATTATACAGTTGGACACTAAAGTTTACATACACCATAAAAATAATACTTCTGTGACATAAACAGACATGTTAGGAACTGAAAAACAACATATACAGTGCATAATTAATAACAGTTTCATATCCTGACATCTTGAGCATACAAAGAAACAGCGTTCAGTTGCAAATGTAAACATACACAGTGATGTTCTTCACTTTCAGTCCCAATTTAATATTTTATATTGCCACCTCCTGCTTCGATCACAGCTTCCAAACATCGAGGCATAAATTCCGCCACTTTTTTGTGTACGCAGGTGGAAAGTTATTCTATTCTTTCACTAAGGCTGCTTTTAAACCATCTTTGCTTTTGATGTTGTATTTTTTTACCCTACGCTTTAGTTCTCTCCCCAAAGATGTTCAATTGGGTTAATGTCTGCTGATTGGGGAAGTGAATGCAACTGTTTTGGTACATTGTAAAGTAGCCATTCTTTTATGACCATGACCGTATGCTTGGGGTCATTGTCCTGCTGAAACACCCAGTCTGTTTTTAGTCCCAGTTTCTCCACAGATTGCTTCAGACGATCCTTTAAGATGGAGAGATTCTTCCATTAACCCATAATACCTTTAATAAATATTAAATTTCCTACTCCAGCTCCAGACATGCAATCCCACACAAGAATATTTCCACCACCATATTTCACTGATGGGACGAGATTTGTCTTCTTCCAACTTTCATTCCTTTTTCACCACGCCTTTTGCTGTGCATCACACTGGAAGATGTTAAACTTACTCTCATCCGTGAAAAGTACTGTATTCCAAAACGTGGAATATTTATTTCGGTGCAGAGTTGCAAATTCTAGGCGCTTCTGTTCATTTACCAAGCTTATGAACGTTTTATTCCTTGCTGTTCTACTTTCAAATCCACTATTGTGCAGCAGTCTTCGACCTGTTATGGGATGAACATTATTTCGACTAGTATTTGCGACATTTAATGCCAACACCGTAGCTGTAATTCTGGAAACCGCATTTACTTTTCTAATGATGTGTTGGCGCTCCCTGTTAGATAATTTTGGTGTTTGTCCACATCTAGCTTTATTTTCTACACTTCGTCGAGCCCTGTAATTTGTTATTACGGTTTGGACACTTGCATGGTTCCCTCTAACAATTTCCCCAATTTTCCGCAGCGAAAAGCTCTTTTTACTGAGCTCAATAATATTTTTCCTCGCCTCCACTGGTATTTCGGTTCTTTTTGAATCCATGTTACGCGACTGAATTATGTATTGGAGTACACGTTTATTATACGAGGGCTATCCACAAAGTACATTACGTTTTGGAATTAAAAATAAATAAAGTATTGTAAAATTTTTTTATTATATACAGATGAAAGCCACACTTAAATACTACTTTTCTACATAGTTGCCAGTTAAATTAAGGCACTTATCGTAGCGATGGACGAGCTTGGAAATTCCTTCGTCGTGTCGCAGGTTCGAATCCTGCCTCGGGCATGGCTGTGTGTGATGTCCTTAGGTTAGTTAGGTTTAAGTAGTTCTAAGTTCTAGGGGACTGATGACCACAGCAGTTGAGTCCCATAGTGCTCAGAGCCATTTGAACCATTTGAATCCTTCGTCGTAAAATTCGGCCGCCTGCGCCTTCAACCACGTGGTTACCTCTTCTTGAAGCTGTGCGTCGTCATCAAAACGCTTCATAGCCAACCACTTCTTCATTGCTGGGAATAAGTGGAAGTCGCTCGGTGCCAGGTCGGGACTGTACGGCGGATGAAGAAACAACTCCCACTTAAAAGATTCGAGAACTTCACGAGTGGCATTTGTCGTGTGGGCCCGGGCGTTGTCGTGAATCAGCAAGATCTTTGAGCCCAACTTTCCCCTGCGCTTGTTTGGTATTGCTCTTCTGAGGTTGTGCAGAGTTTGGCAATACCTTTGAGAGTTTATTGTAGTGCCTCTTTCCAGGAAATCCACAAAAATCGTATTTCTACCGGGTTACTGATTAACCACGTGGTTGAAGGCGCAGGCGGCCGAATTTTACGACGAAGGAATTTCCAAGCTCGTCCATCGCTACGATAAGTGCCTTAATTTAAATGGCAACTATGTAGAAAAGTAGTATTTAAGTGTGGCTTTCACCTGTATATAATAAAAAAAATTTACAATACTTTATTGATTTTTAATTCCAAAACGTAATGTACTTTGTGGATAGCCCTCGTATCAACAAACCACACCATCTTGCTCTGTGTTCACTGCAAAGTCTCTCTTGCAACTAACGACGGACTCGAAGTGTATGTTGACTTCTGTACCGCAGTAAACAAACACTGTTGCATATACCACGCTTTTGAAGACCTTGGTTTATGTTGTTGTGGACGTGGACGCAGGCACAGAGTCGTACGTATACCTCTGTGCATCCAGGTTGTACGCAGTATGATACAGAATGGGGCTGTATGTAGGCTTTAGTGTCCGACTATATTCCATAGTATGACTTAGCGACATAGAGGGACTGTGCTTACCATAACAGTCGGGTTTAGACTTGGCCACTGTTTCTGTGTTTCGATACAGTGTATCGATACGTGGAACTGTTTCAGTGTTTCGGAACGGTTGTGGTTCACTGTTTCGAAACAATGGTGTTTCATTCCGCCCCTGTCTCGGAGAACCGGGTCAGATTCTATATCGAGCCAGACACAGAAACTGTATCGTTGTTTCAAAATAAGGCTGTTTCAGTCCACCTGTGCTTGGAACGGACTAATTGTATCGAAACAGTGATATTTCATTCCGCTCTGTGCCGGACGAGATTCGCGCTCGGCACAGGTACTGAAACACAACATAACACTTCATGAAACACTTTCAGTAGTGTCGAAATCTTTTTGACAAGCAATAGCATGAAGCTTAAGATATCCGAAAATAAAGCTTCGTTTCTAGCTGACTGTCCTATTACGAAATGGCGTAACATCTGCCTTATAAACACTAACCAAACAATAAAACAACGCATACTATTCACGTTCAGAATAATAAATATGTGAAAATCATTCAGTTAAATTACACTTTTTTATAACATACGCTTCTCTGTTCATGTACAGTAATCATATTAAGAAACGCAAGTAAGCCTACAACATTTTGAATAAAAAAAGGCGTAGAGTGACAGTTATTAGACATATACATAAATTTGATGTAGGTATAATTCCAAGCAATCTGTTTGACGTATCACTGATAGTGTAATGGTGAACGGAAAGGGCTGGGAAGCATGGTGAATTTATAGTAACGGTTCGAAACACCTTGAAAGACAAAATTTTTTTCTGTTATATTTTGTTATTTATTCGAATTATTTGGCGTTATTTGTGAGTCTATAGCCACTGTGCCTATTATCCACAATGATTCCCTTTGTGTGCATGGAAATTAGCAGGATGGGTATATTACCCATACTAACAGAATATGGGAATCCCAGTAGCATATCCGTTGTTTCTGCAGTTTGCTCCCACCTCCAGTTCCGTTCGTGGTGGTTCTTCTGTCTTCAGCTATGGCTGTCCTCAGCCAATTGAAAAGTATGGACGTCACACCGCACGAAAGCAGCGCATTTGCTGCAGGAAATACGAAACTGCTAAGCGCCTAAGTGATAGTTTGGTTGGTTGGTTTTTGGGGAAGGAGACCAGACAGCGTGGTCATCGGTCTCATCGGATTAGGGAAGGATGGGGAAGGAAGTCGGCCGTGCCCTTTCAGAGGAACCATCCCGGCATTTGCCTGGAGTGATTTAGGGAAATCACGGAAAACCTAAATCAGGATGGCCGGACGCGGGATTGAACCGTCGTCCTCCCGAATGCGAGTCCAGTGTCTTACCACTGCGCCACCTCGCTCGGTAAAGTGATAGTTTCATGCTTTCTGCGATATGATTAGCGCTCTCGCACCTCATTTGTGTTCATATGGACATACTTTTAGAGTAGACATTCAAGATGATAAAATGTGTAGGTTTATTAGATTTCAAAACACAAACTGTTTCACTGTTTCGAAACAGCGTATCGAAACATTACATTGTACTGTTTCATTTGTTTCGAAACAGTTACGTGTTTCAGTTTGCCCATCTCTAGTCGGGTTACATCTAACTTGACAACAGTATGGTAAAGAAGGCAATAATGGATGTTTCCTTTCTTACGTCATCCTTTGTTGCCTGAGAAAACTACGTTTCAAAAACGTAGAAAGTAGAATGACTGTCGATCGAGCGAAACCTGCATCCATAGTCGAGTCCATTGTGTTACATTTCTTCCTTCTTTCTAACGGACACTATCGTATTCTCCAAGCCATAAACTGATTTCTAATTAATAGGCAATCTGAAAATCATACGTCGCTGTACTATACTGCCTCACCAGTTTACAACATATCTTGCCTCTCTCTTTACTTTCCTTTTGTTTGTAATCTTTTTTTATTTAAATTCAAATTCCTTGGACATGAGACGGGGGAAGAATAATACTGCAACATATAAAATCAAAGACTCAATACTGAAATAACGAACTCGAAACCCAACGTTCCATTAAATACATTCACCACTAATCATAACCGTCCGGTCAAATTAATCCGCGGAGGACGTGTGTGGGTGGGGGGTGAGGACAGTCTGTGTTTGCCACTTTTGATTAAAATGAGTCGGTCAACTTCGAAACGTGTCATGACGCAAGAATTAAATTTTATAGATGACACAAAAAATTATACGTAAAACATTCTCAGTTTTCTTGCCGCATCGATTCGGGATAAACTCTTGAGCTTTCGACGGTAGCCATAAACCGCAAGCCGACACATACCGATTTATATTCTAATGTACAGATCTTCCAGCATCCTGGTCAGAAGAGAGCAGTTTTGAACACGCTGGTATATAGAGAAAAAACTGTTTCGACGAGGAATTAACCATCTGAAGTACGTGTTCCGAAAAAATGGCTATGTTGCACGCGATATAAAGGCAGCGTTCTCCAAGAAAAGGAAACGTAAAAATGCTGCACACTCGCAGGATGAACCACCGATTGCGGTTCTTCCTTTTTGTGGTGCTATATCCGGTAAAATAGGAAGAGTCCTGGGCAGACGGGGTAAATTTTTCGTCGTTCTAAGAAAATTGAGGAGATGATGAGCCCTGTTAAGGTCTCGACCTCAGAGTCCATGGAATTTATAATATCCCCTGTGAGTGTGGAAGTAATTATGTACGTCAGACCGTTCGTACCGTTTCCGACCGCTGCGCAGAACACCAACGGCATATTGAAAATAGAGAACTAGAGAAATCGGCAATTGCGGAGCACAGCGTCAGTAACAAATATAAAATACTGTTTGATTAAACAAAAATTTTGTCCAATGCCCCCACATAGTGTGATTATGTTATTAAGGAGGCTGTTGATATAAGAATGAACGGGGAGGACTTTAACTGTGATAGCCGATATTATCCGAGCGGTTCATGAAAACGAGTGGTCGAGACAGAGAAGCAGTAGAGACAGTCCTCTCAAAGTTTACGTTCCCACGAAAGCGGTGGCGCCACCAGCGCAGACATTGACACCATCTGCGACAGCAATACGTAATCGCCGACCAATCACAAGCAGTCCAATCAGAAGCCGTCCACGGGCTATATTAGGCCACCACAGCAGCAGTGGAGACTCCCTCCCCCCCAGCGTTGCCAACCATACGATAAATTATCGCGATATACGATAATTACGAGGTGTGGTTAGAAAAAAACCGGACTAGTACTGGTGAAATAATAAAACGAATGCAATAAGGCTGAAAGTCGCGTGGCCTGTCACGTGGCTCTCGCTCCGCCTACTGCTCGAGTTTCATCTGCCTCCTGCACTCAGTCTGCCTGTGGCGTCTGTTTTAAGTAGTTGATGTTTTGTCTGTGCGTCGGAAAATGTTGAGTGTACAGAAAGAACAGCGTGTTAACATCAAATTTTGTTTCAAACTAGGAAAATCTGCAAGTGAAACGTTTGTAATGTTACAACAAGTGTACGGCGATGATTGTTTATCGCGAACACAAGTGTTTGAGTGGTTTAAACGATTTAAAGATGGCCGCGAAGACACCAGTGATGACACTCACACTGGCAGACCATTGTCAGCAAAAACTGATGGAAACATTGAAAAAATCGGTAAACTTGTTCGACACTTTCCTTGTCAACTCCTGTTAACTCAGACACTGCTCTGATTGTTAAACGGCGATCTTGTCGAACAAGTCTGATACATTTGATAAGCAGGGCTAGAGGGCTGAAATGTTGCTATGTGGACTTTTGGCGGAACATAACATCTCTATTAATACAGCCAATCACTTAACAGATGTAATTAAAAGTGCCTTTCCCGATTCTAAAATAGTTGAGAACTTGCAGTTGGGTAGAACAAAAGCCACAGGGGTGATACAGAATGTCATAGGTAAATGTCATTTGGATGAACTGAATGAAGTTTTACGGAGACAAAAGTTCAGTTTCATAATTGATGAATCTACCGACATTTCCGCTACGAAAAATTGGTGTATTTGTGTGCGGTATTTTGATGAAGATAGCTCCGAAATACATACTAAATTTTGGCAGTTGTTACAGCTGTTTGACGAGAAAAATGCAGAGGCCGCTCATGAAGGTGCCACTGCTAATCGTTTGTACGATCTCGTACGTAAAGCCTTGTCAGTACATAATATTCCTCCTGAAACTTTAGTAGGATTTGCTTCGGACGGGTGCAACACAATGATGGGGAAAGATAATTCTGTTGCTAGTCGAATAATTAGAGATTTTCCTGGTATTTTCATTCAGAAAAATATATGTCATTCATTGCACCTACGTGCAAGTGAGGCTTGCAAATAATTACCAAGACTATGTGAAGACACAGCAAGGGATACATATTCATTCTTTAAGCATAGTTGAAAAAGAATAGCCCAGTTTGTGGAATTCCAACAATTTTGTAATGTCGAACCTCACAAGATACTGTATCCGTCTCAAACAAGATGGTTTTCTTTGTTAACTGTTGTTTCACGTATTCTAGAACAATGGAATGCATGGCAATTATTTTTCACTTGCAAGTGGGAAGAAGAAAGACTGTATGCAGCTGAACAGTTAGCAAAGGCATTCAGGGACAACTTTGTATGTGTATTTTTTTATATTTCTCGAGTGGATTCTACCGAAATTTGTGTCTCTGAATCAATATTTTCAAAGCGAGAAATTAGTAATTTGCTCTTTGCATGATAGAATGTGCAAAACGTACAAAGAAATCCTTCTCTGCCCTATGTCTCCTGATTATATCAATAAATCTGATTTGACAGACATAGATCTAGCAAACCCAGCCCAACTTGTGCCTTATACGCAAATGTATTTCGGTGTAGGTGTGATGGATTTCATGAGACAATCTGAAAACATCTCACAAAAATCTAAAGTGACTGATTTCTACTACAGAGTGCAACAGTTTCTTATAGTATCTTGTTGTGAGATAAAAAAGCGGTATGATTTCAACAATTCTGTTCTAAAAATGTTGAGTTGGTTAACACCAGAAATAGCACTGTCAAAAAGTTCTGCAAGGCCGTCAGCGCTTGTTGCACTTATAAAGCCGGTTCAGAGGATTTCTCCAAAAGACAAAAGGCTTATGCAAATGATTGATGATCAGTGGAGAGCATTGCCACATGCAGAATTTCCCGAAAATCTACGGTCTGAAGAGGTGGACGAATTTTGGGTGTTCATAAAGAACGGTAGAGACCTTCATGGTAACCAAGAGTTCCTCCAAATAGGAATCTTTGTGCTAGATATATTGGTTTTACCACATTCTAGTGCTGATTGTGAGCGGGTCTTTTCAAAAATGAATCTAGTGAAGACACCATTGAGAAATAAGTTACATTCGGGTACAGTCAGCGCAGTAATGCTCACTTCCCAGCGTGTGAAGAATTGTGTACAGTTCGAACCAACCAGTGCAATGATTGCATCAATGAACACGTAGAACATTTATGCTAAGAAAGAAGGAATCTCATCGGGATAGTGACGCCGATGTGGAGTTCGACAACGATGCTTATTAGGGTGAGTTTAGTTATATTATTATTTTTAATTACGAGGGCGGTTCAGAAAGTAACCTCCGATTGGTCACAGTGCGGGTTGTGGGGGGAGTAGCGACGCCATCTGTGCGTTCACGCACTCAACAGGTCAGTCGGCATCAAGCCGTGGTCGAGTGAACGTCGTACCTGCGCTAGTTTAGTTTTTGTGGCAGTTTGAAATGTGTGCTGCAATAGAAAACCCCGCCAAATGTGAAGTGCGTGCTGTCATAAGGTTTTTTACAGCCAAAGGATATTCTGCAGCAGCTATTCATCGTGAGCTTTGTGCCGTGTACGGACCAAGAGTTATGAGTGAAGGAGTTGTCCGTGAATGGGTACGTTTATTTAAAAGTGGACGAGAAAACGTTCATGATGAAGAGAGGAGTGGTAGACCATCATTGGTGACTGACGAACTCGTTCAGACAGTTGATGCAAAAGTTCGTGAAAATCGACGTTTCTCAATGTCGGAGTTGTCTACTGGTTTTCCACAGATTTCTGGCTCGGGTCACAGCGGTTTGATGACGACGAAGAGCTCAAAGATGCGGTCACAGTCTGGCTCCAGGCACAAGCGGGTGATTTTTATGCAGAAGGAATTTCAAAGCTTGTGAAGAGATACGATAAGTGCCTCAATCGCTATGGAGACTATGTAGAAAAATAGTGCAAAGATGTAGTTGTAAGATGTATATATTAAAATATTTTTATTTCACTTGGTGTATTTTTTTAAATCAACCGGAGGTTACTTTCTGAACGGCCCTCGTATATTACGAACACAGTGCCACTTTTCGATCGGGGTTAGCGAATTTTCCTTGCATAAAATCTGTGATGCTTTGGACACTTCCGAGTTTATCTGTTTCTGAACGTATTTTTAGTACTTAGCATCGCGATTAGAGACGTTTTGGTTCGTAATTAGGAGGTTTTATGGATAAAAAATTTAAAAGATGAGAAGACTTTGCCATTCGCGATTGAACACAAATATTGTGTACGTCATATTATCAGCATTATTGTTTTTGTTTTTTTAAGATTATCAATATACGATAATTTTTAGATAAGAAACGATAATTTTAAATACAAAATGCCATAATTTTATCTTCTGGGGTTGGCAACGCTGCTCCCCCAATCTGCCGCCGTGTCGCCTGTATAGTGCTGTTATAAGTGAGTGTTCAGCGTTGTGCGTCCCCTGTCAGTGTTGCGAACACCCGCCGTACTGTCGCTATAGTCTGGGAGACGAGTCTTTGGTATTGACAGCTCGGTAGCGTCTTTCCGTTGCCTAGCGACCGCAGGCAGGCAGCCAATGACGGCCTGACTTTGAGCGGGTAGCAAGGGCCACGTTGCCGCTCTGAATCCCGGTCGCGCGCGCTTATGAAACTTACCAGTGTCTCGCGTGCAGGCGGTGCGGTCGTTCGTCGTTTGTCTGAAGTTGAATTCGCAGTTTATTTCGTTTTTGTTGTTTTTAGTGTTTCTTTGTTTATGTTTCGTTGTAAACAATGTCTAGTGCGGCGGGTAGTACCAGCCCAACACAAGAAGTGAAACGGAGGAAGAAAAGTGTGCTACACACCCAGGCCCGTGAATTCGTGTGCTCTGTGAGGGATTACTTTGAGAAAGAAAAGGACAAAGGTGGGCCCTTAATTCCTGTTGTTCAGGTTGTGAAGAGAACTGCAGCAGCATTGAAAATAAGTAAGAACACTGTTGTAAAGATAGGGAAAGAACAGTATAGTGTAGATTGTGACGAGAGTGGCACAACAAAGCTGCACACACCAGGAAAGAAGCGACCGAGAAATAAGCAGGTGACAGCTTTGGACGATTTTCAGAAAGACGCTATTCGTCGTCATATATACAGCTATTATAAGAGAAGAGAACATCCCACTCTATCTAAATTACAGGTGTCGCTTCAGAAAGACGATCTTTTTAAAGGGAGCAAATTTTCATTGCGTACAGTGTTGAAAGACATAGGCTTCAGCTATTCACTGTTTAACGGACGCAAAATATTAATGGAAAGGACAGATGTAGTTGCATGGCGGTGCAGATTTCTGCGCAGGATCATGGGTGTGGAATTCGAAAGTATAGTGTGGTTACCGAGCGAGGTGGCGCAGTGGTTAGACACTGGACTCGCCTTCGGGAGGACGACGGTTCAATCCCGCGTCCGGTCATCCTGATTTAGGTTTTCCGTGATTTCCCTAAATCACTCCAGGCAAATGCCGGGATGGTTCCTCTGAAAGGGCACGGCCGACTTCCTTCCCCATCCTTCCCTAATCCGATGAGACCGATGACCACGCTGTCTGGTCTCCTTCCCCAAAACCAACCAACCTATAGTGTGGTTAGATGAAACTTGGGTCAATGCCAGCCATTCTTTACGTAGAATGATGGAATGATGGAACGCCCGAGGGGACAATGGCAGTGCCTGTTGGCAAAGGAGGGCGTATTATTGTCTTACATGCAGGAACATCGAAAGGTTTTGTGCCAAACTGCTTGAAAATGTTTCGGTCAAAAAAGACGGGAGATTACCATGAAGAAATGAACAGTGTAGTATTTCAAGAATGGTTCGAGACATCGCTTATGACGAATCTGACAAGTCCATCAGTGATTGTTATGGACAATGCGCCTTATCATTCCGTTGTTCACGATAAGGCACCAACCTTGGCAACAAAAAAAGACGATATCATTCAGTGGTTGAAACGGCGAAAAGTAGATTTCAGAGAAGATTTAAGGAAGGCGGAACTGCTCGAAATTGTGGCACAAAAGAAACCCCAATTTCCAACATATGTAATTGACGAGATTGCTAAAAGGCACGGGCATGAAATCGTTCGGCTTCCTCCATACCACTGTCACTTCAATGCAATTGAAGGAGTGTGGGCGCAGATAAAAAATTGCATTGCTGCAAACAATAAAAAATTCACGATCTCTGAAGTGGAAACTCTCCTTCCAGCAGCTATCAATAAAGTGACAAGCGAGACGTGGGCTAAAATTGTAAACAGCACTGCAAGTGCCATCAGAGAGGCGGCCAAAATCGAAGGGGTTGTGGAAAAATGCATCGAAAATTTAATTATACATCTGGGAGAGAGCAGTGATAGTTCGAGTAGTCTGAGGAAGACAATGTCAAATCAGATTCTGACAGTGATGTGAGTGGTGTTTTTCCATTACAGTAACTACAACGTATTCACGAATGTAAGGAGGGAGTTTGCTATCGATCTACAACCAGATCATCATATTGTGAGTACTTCCTTCAGATTATAACTCTTAATACACTGACCAATTATTCTGTAGCTTGTAGCAGAACAAATTAATAATGCTAATACTTAACAATGAAAACAAAAACTGCTAATGTTCAACAACTTGCGAAAATAGTTTTCATTTCAGTTGTGAAGTTTAACAAATAACTTTATTATGTTTCAGCATCTTAGATACTTTTACCAAATAGCTCTTATTAGTTTTCGAGTTAATATATTTCAAGCATCAACTTTAAATAAATTCACGCGTACCAATACGACTTGTATTTTGTCTCGCTTTTATTTCTGCTGCTAGAGAATGCGTGTAGCAGACAGGGCGCCGCGTGCTGTGAGCCACGTTCGGCAACAGCGCCGTCTGCCCGCCGGAACTGTCAGTACCAATCACTCGTCTCACGGACTATAGTTGTGTTTTTTATCTCGTGCGAACAGAAAACAGACTGTCGCCGTGTTTTTTATTTGCGCCTGTCTACTTCTTGTGTGTCTTCATCTGCATCGTCACCGCAGTGGGATGTTCAAATGTGTGGGAATTCCTGAGGGACCAAATTGCTTAGGTCATTGGTCCCCTAGACTTACACACTACTTACACTAACTATGCTAATGACAACACACAGACCCATGCCCGACGGAGGACTCGAACCTCCGGCGGGAGGAGCCGGCAGTTTGGGACAACGCATTTGGAGAAAGGGGGCTTTTAACGCATACGCTATCACAACAAATCAGCCTTAGCTGAGCATGGTTTAGAAAACGGACACCAGATAAAATCTGAAAAGACATCCTTCGTGGCTAGCACTAATGGCTTCTGGGATTGCGAAATTAAACAAATCATTGAAATAAGTCTCCAACTATACCACAAATAGAGAGGGTGGCCTACTGCGCATCACGGCGTGGGATCCAGCGATCGCACGGTTTAAGCGGGCAATTCGAAAGCCGAGTCAACGTATGCCCATATACCACGGTGCCGCGAGCACCAGTGAGATCTCAGCCGGCAGATAGTGTGGATAAGGGGCGTACCAGCGGCCTACAGGCTGTCATACCACTTGACAATGGCCAAGGAGTGCTTGAGCGAAAACTCGTCTAATTTTAGTCGCTTGACGCGGCTGGAAACCCGACAACTTTTTACTCAGTCTTTGCAGCTGATGATCAGAAATGTATCGAACGGATTGGTGAATAAGAAAAATAAAGCAATAAAATATTTAGAAAGTATATTGTTCTAAAAATACCAATAATGACACTGAATATGAACAGTGTGAAGTAGGAAAGAAACAGATGTAGGAAAATACGAGAGCTATAAACAAAATTAGCCAGACAAAAAGAGTCTTTGACGAATCGTCTCCGCTGGTGATAATACAGAGAACAAATTTTAGAAAATTCTTATACAGTTTCACTGTAATCTATAAAACTGCTACAAAAAACGCACCTCTGGACAGTCCTCTATTTTTTTAAGACTGCCTAGCTTAAACAGTGTTTAACAAACATGTATTGGAAGGAATGGGAGCTACAATACTGTCTTCTTTGTGTAATCTGCAGCCCTGGCCCAGTATTTGTCTGGATGAATATGAGAAACCCCCAAAAACCACATTCATGTTGACGAACAAAACTGACTTATAACAATGTAGGCTTCAAACTAAAACGATGACCATCTCCCTAGTTTAATGCAATATCTTGCAGCCACGTTAACATGCAAATTACTAACTATAATTGCATGCTATCAAGAAGCTACCAACTCCTGAGGACGAACCTTTTCAAACGTGGCGAAAGTTTCATTTTTTCCCACTTCTAGTGCAGGCGACGCATTTGGGGCCAAAGCACACTTGTCAGTATAGCAGAAAAAAACTGGAGATTGCAATTTTTCGACCTAATGATTCAACTGTAAGTAAAAATTTTTTTTAGTTTCTCGTAATAGAGTTATGTTCACATGGATGCACAGAAGAATAATGTTCTAGGAAAGAAGTAATGAATTTTATTTGCCTCAAAGACAAAAATCGCTGCATTGGACAATGTGAATGTTAATCACCGTCAATATAGCTACTTCTGCACACACACTCTGGTAGCTACCGTACGGTGCATGGCGGAGAGTACTCTCTATCACTAACAGTCATTCCCTTTTCTGCTTCACACGCAAACGGGGCGAGGAAAAATGACTATCTGCGTGTCTCCTCCGAACGAGTCCTGATTTCTCTTACCTTGTCTTCGCGATTCTTACGCGTCGTATGTCGATGGCAGTGTGATTGTTTTGCAGTCTGTAGAAAATGGAGGTTCTCTAAGTTTTCTCAATAATGTGTTGCGTAATAACGTATTGTGTTCTCCAGAGATTCTCGCTTCATAAAACTTTCTTCATGTTATCTACAACAGATAAATGTTTGGAAAACATTTTTTGCGGAACAGCTGTATAATTTTTTATTACCAACCGGTTTCGATACTGGCTACCATCTACATAGGTGATGCTGAAAGGTACAAAACAGAATAATACAAGCACATAATTTCCTATAGTCTTACAACATGAAAGTAGAAGCAAAACTCTTTTTTAAAGAAGCGGATTCTTACATAATGTACATCAGCTGCCCAAAAATACATCTCTGTCAAATACGACATCATGTTAACTTGTAACTAATAATCATAATGATTCTTTCATTGAATGAGCACTATCGTAGATTTACAAAGTTGAAGTGTGATAACATATGCACACTTGATCTTAACAATAAATAACCACCACAGTCTCGGTCAAGTCATGATCTATAGAAGGAGCACTATTTCGTCGATATATAGCATACAGGTCATAATATAATTCAAATATAAAATTACAGTATTAACAAGAAGCTGTTAGGTCTATATGTTTCTCAACGAACGTACACGGATCGTAATACAGACCAAAGATAAGATTATAATGTTAAAAGAAGAAGACATTACACGTTCACCAAAGTAACCTACATCAGACTACAGTTATGTGTTGCCAGTATTGTTGCTTTGATCATAGATGAAGTGGATAGTATTCAACTTAAGGTAGCGTCTATTAGTAGTGGTGACAAGGGTACAGTACCCAAAATGAATGTCACACTTCCATACAAAACTAAAAAATCCCGTAACAGCCGCGCGGGGTAGCCCCGCGGTATAAGGCGCCTTGCCTAGGTTCGCCCGGCTGCCCCCGTCGAAAGTTCGAGTCCTCCTTCGGGCATGAGTGTGTATGTTGTACTCAGCGTAAGTTAGTTTAAGTTAGATTAAGCTGTGCGTAAGTTTAAGGACCGATTACCTCAGAAGTTTGATCCCATAAGACCTCACCACAAATTTCCAAATTAAAAAAAAAAAAAAATCAATCCTGCACCATAGATATTTTTCACTCCCAAGCTATAGAAAACTACAGTAATAAAATATTCTGTATGTATTATGTGTTTACTAAGTTATACAGCATTCTGCAAAAGTTTCATGTATAATAACAGTAAAACGATTAGCAAATAACGTATTCATAAAATTTATATAAGTCATCCATAACCTCAATGGAACACATCAAAAATTGTTTGATTTAAGATTTTACCTTGAAAACTTACTATCTAATTTTGGCCCACAAGCTAGATCTCTGGAAAGTATTTTAGATGTAGCTTTATATTACAACAAATCGAAAAACTAAACAGTCCAGTGTATTCTGTTGTTGTTGGCACACTCTAATATTATTACCCTAACCTGACATAATCACCAGATGTGTACGAAACAGAACCACCCAGCTATTTGCTAATCAAAGGAGAGAAACATTTACTTTCAAGTGTACATTATGTTTACACTAGCAAATAGTAAAGTATAGGACGTGGGATTATTTGCATATAATGGAACTAGGTTGAAGCACATTATGTATTGCACTATTAGTAACGTATATTGCTGTAAACGCTGAATTTCATTACATTACTAAAAACTATGTCAACTTCAAAAAATGACACACAAGAAATCAGTGTCATTTTTTATATAAAATCTACAGTGGTCGATCATAAATATCATATTGTCTTTCCGACCCTCTCATTAATTAAAGTTCTTTGATATGTATGAACATCTCCTTCTTTTTAATATCGCAATTTTATCTTTGGATTTTACTGTGACGTGAGTACTATGTATCGGCGACATAGAGTCTTCTTCAACGAATCACGCTCTGAGTGAACGTTAGTGATTATTTGATGGTAATATCAAGTGTATATATATATATATATATATATATATATATATATATATATATATATATATATATATATATCACACTGCGAGTGTATTGATCTACTACAGTGGAAATTCAATGAAACATTCATTGTAATAATTCGTTATGTTACCTTTGATGTTTCTGTGTTTGGCAGAGATGTATTTTTGACCAATTGATATACAGTTTGTCAGTATCCGAGCCTTCAAAAAAACGTTTGCATCTACTTTCATGTTGTAAGATTGCAGGAAATCACATACTTGTATTATCCTGTTTTGTATCTTGCAGAATCGCCTGTGAAAATGGTAACCAGCACTGAAGCAGGTAGTGAGTAAACTAAATTGTACAGCTGTTGATGCAAGTAATGATTCTTTCCAAAAATTCTCATTTGAGTTCAGGGAGTAATTCTGTTACGCTGCGTGTTGATCGAAGTTGTAACAAACCTAGCAGCACGTGTCTGAAATGCTTCGATGTCTTCCTTTAATCAGTGATGATGGGGAAGCCAGACAATTGTACAGTACTCAGGAAGGGGTTGTACGAGTGGTCTATTAGTAAAATACTGAAGGATCGTTTAATTGTGCATGTAGTTGGAGCCACAGGAAGAGCTATTCATAGAGACTTTTTTATAATAGGAAAAAACTGTGTATGTTCATCTATAATATCAGTGATCAATAGATGTTTGGCAATCTGTTTTAACGGGCCTTATCTGTACCACGACAAGCGCAGGTATGAGGAATCGACAGGAAAAAGATTTTCGACTCTATTTCATCACTGTCCTGCAAAAAGATCTGTATTTGTTGTGAGTTTAAGTCAGCACAAAAACCAGCTACGACGGAAAAGATGGCACAGTTTTCCATAAACATCATAACAACCAAACCATTATTATTCAGGAATTGCTAAAGCCACAGTATTGTCTGTGATCATCCACGTAATGCTATAGGTACAACTGGCTAGGCTTGGCGGAATCGTAGGAAATCACCCCTAGAAGTTTATGAGAAGTCTGTAATGAACAAAGATCTCGCCTCCAGATTCCGGGAGTATGGGAGGAGAAAATGTCGACGCTCGAGAAATATTTTATTGCGTGAATTAAATGAAACGTCTTTAAAGCTTCAACTTATCCGAACTGACAATGAAGAGAACACAGGTAGCAGCGATATATGCGTCCTTGATCGGAAAGAAGATCGCAACATGACGATCTAAACAGAAAGTGAACCGCCACGGTCGGGGAAGAAGCAGATTACAATATGAGGCATGACTGCAATGATTTGAGACAGGCAAAGTAAGCTAATATCATGACACATTGATTATCAAAGTAATGAATCTCTCGCAAGCCAACGTACCGGTACGCGAATTGAGACTTGCGAGCCAGAAATTTGAACTTTCTGTGCTGCGTATTGCTTCCCCTTACAAATTCATCTTGTAATGTAAACTAATGAACTGACGTCACTTCTTGCCTCGTACAGAAGCGTATAGTTTTTACGTTTTTGATGCTTACGAGTTAGTAATAGTTTCCAGATAATGAGTTCATAATTTTTACCGAGAATTTTGTCATTGTTTTCTATAATTCATCTGTGTATAGCTCGTTTATGGTGCTTGCACCACCTGTAAAAGAAACATTTATCCACAATATCAATATAATGAATAAGATGATTTATAACACGAACACGATGGGATGAAATGTCGACCCTCGTGTACCTACTGCGTTCTTTTCCATCTGCCTTCGTCTGGAAGTGTACAGCGTAATATTAAATACGCTGCTGGTTTCAAAGAAGAATAACAGAGAGCTTGTTGGCAAAAATCACTTCCAGTTTTTCAATCAACGAGCGACAGGGGAAGAAATGGCTCTAATACTTTTTCACTCAACTGCCTCAATAAAACGGTGCAGTACGTTCGAATTAGGCGAAGAAAAATGTTTTGATGCGTGGAGCAATAGGGATTCGTCGGGGAATGAATACTCTTCTACTGGCTTTCTTCCGCCCGTGGAATGTTCATTTCCAGCTACAGTTTGGTGAAAGAGATCCTTAAATTAATGGAAATTCACCTGCCGATAAACGTTCCTCTCGCCACAATAGACGTGAGCACTCACAACAGTGCCCACAATAGAAGTAATCACGTTTCTAAACGATTTTATACTTTAAAGCCTCACTATGAGGAAAGCTGCCACTACCTGGACTGCAGACAGCAAATTAGTTTACGACGGCAGAAATGTTTATGTGTTCGTCCAGACGCGTTCAAGAGAATGATTGTGCAACGAACACTGTACAGTAAGATTTGCATTCGAGATAAGTTACCAAAACTTTGCGGTTTCTTAAGGATAGATCATCTGTTTGCTACACCCACAATCGTACATTTATTTTACACAATTTTTTCCGTAATAATCAACGAGAGTTGCACTAATGTTTCCGTTCCTTTTCTTTCTTTGTTTTCTGTTTTTCCAGCGTCTCATATTCTCCACATGTTCTTTCTTCTGACAATTCTCTTCAACATTTCTTACGTTTTACGTTGTTTACTGTTACTCCCTTGCATATAATTTTATTATTTCTGTGGTCTAAGCTACTGCTGATTTAGTTCTATTATTTGTTGTATCACTACTTCATGCGGTTGCCTGTTGTGCTACAATGACGTAAATATACGAGTAGTTACTGTGAACTGAGTTACATCGCATTGGAAACACACTGGGCTGTTACGTATTGTTACAAGAACAGCACGAATATATAACGTGTTATTATTGAGAATCTGGCTCCATTAAACTCTGATGTAAAATCAAGATTTGGCACTTCTCTTATTAACCACAGTTATGTTAAGAAAACACTTACCTTTTACGATTTGACTACACATGCAGGCGCTTTAGAAGGCTTTTTTTCATGCAGTTAAACGTTATATTATATGTCAAACGTATGACCTTTTAGAAAAAATGAATCCAGTGAATCCGTACACGTTGGGAAATAACAGAATAGCAATTTGACACGGGTTACTTAAGTAGGAAAGATTTTCGATATGGTTTTAACTGAAGTTTGATTGTTAAACACATCCATGACAATGGATCGGTAACTCCATGCAGTTTCTAGTAATTAACTGGAAATTTTTGTAAATTTCACAACTGTCGAGAAGAGTGATTCTTTAATTTATTTATTTATTTATGCATTTATCTTACCTGGCAAGATTAGGGCCTTCAGGCCCTCTCTTACACCTAACCAGGCATACTCAGATTCAACAAATTTCAGTTTCTACAGAACATTAAGGACATATAACATGTTATACAGTATTAATGTTAAAGAAAAAAATAGAGATTATAAAAGTAGTACAATGATATTTATAACAATCCAAAAATAATTATAACAATCAATAATAATAATAATAATAATAATGACTATGTATATGAAAGTAAACATATTTTTCTTTTATGAATGTCAGTCCTATTGCTAGTTGGGAATTTTCTCGTTATATTCTTGCAGCTTGTGAGTTATTCTCATGAAGCAGAGATATAAGAAGATAGAATGGGGTGAAAGAGATATAGAAGAGATAGATAGGTTAGAGGAAGAGAAATAGAATGGTAAAATTCGAAGCTATGATGGAGAGGTTCAAAATGGTTCAAATGGCTCTGAGCACTATGGGACTCAACATCTTAGGTCATAAGTCCCCTAGAACTTAGAACTACTTAAACCTAACTAACCTAAGAACATCACACACACCCATGCCCGAGGCAGGATTCGAACCTGCGACCGTAGCAGTCCCGCGGTTCCGGACTGCAGCGCCAGAACCGCTAGACCACCGCGGCCGGCCCAGGATGGAGAGGAGAAAGAAAGAGATGCGAGGGGGGGGGCACAACAATGGTGGCTATACCGTCCCTAATATGTAAGTCTTGAGTTCCCTCTTGAATGTTGAGTGGTTCTGGATAAGACGCAGATCACAGGGGAGCGCGTTCCATAGTCGTATGGCTGAGATGGAGAATTTCACGGAGAAAGATTTTGTGTTATGTAAAGGTACAGCCAAGATGCTAGACGTATCCGATCTGGTATTGCGGTTGTGGAATGATGATAGGTGTTTAATGTGATAAGATAGCTTTCGCGCAGATTTTGTTAACAGCTATCTTACGTGATCCGTTGGGTGACCAGATGCAATTGTTTAAAAAGGAGGACAAACAGCTACAAAAAGGAGGACAAAGGAAGAAAAAAGAGGACACATCAAACGGGTCAACTGCAGATGAGGGTACCACCTGTCAGCTTTGGACAAGTCACGTGACTGCCGGGAATTACCGCTAAAACTAGTAGTTAATTGTTACTGATGGTCAGGTGGTGGTTAACTAAGCAATATAAAGAAAATTAAAAACATTGATTGTGGTGACACTGTGGCCTCAATTATTTTGTTACGTCAACAACGCGGAATTTTTTACAAAGCGAAAAACGTAAGACCATTCACCTCCCTTCATTCGACGCACCGCTATCAACATCTACAATTCAAGCAGCAGCTGACGACATGTTAGCTGCACTTTAACCTTCCGAATTCAAATAAATTAGCCGGCCGAAGTGGCCGTGCGGTTAAGGCGCTGCAGTCTGGAACGGCGAGACCGCTGCGGTCGCAGGTTCGAATCCTGCCTCGGGCATGGATGTTTGTGATGTCCTTAGGTTAGTTAGGTTTAACTAGTTCTAAGTTCTAGGGGACTAATGACCTCAGCAGTTGAGTCCCATAGTGCTCAGAGCCATTTGAACCATTTTGAACAAATAAATTGAATGACTATGAAACAATGAAATAAAATCATGACAGTTAATCTGTCGAGTTATTTCTTACCTTTGTTGGCCACTGAGACGTACGTTCCAGCTCCACATATCTTACATTCCGCTTCAAATTCATTTCTCCCTTTCTTAAAGCCGGGTATTTGCAGGAAAGGACATCAGAAAATATACGCTTTCGTTTAGGCATAGCCAAATATTTTACGTAACTCACTCGGTTAAAAACTGCACTCACGAATTACGCGTGCACTACAGGAAGCCAAGTCAATACAAAGCGAAGATACGAAACCAAAATTTTAAATAATCGGTATTTGCATTCGCTTATAGGTTGATCAACGATAACATCGACGATCCTGGTGCCACTTACTAACACCGCCTTCGTGCGTGTTTATTACTAAGGCTGTGCCAATAGTTAAGAGAAGAGCGATACAACGTGACGAATTGTAAATTTAACTGTATTACGCTCAACTTTGCGAAAAAGCCGAACACTGTAAAAATCCTCGAGGACCCCGGACAAAGAGCTAAAAAGGAGGACATGTCGGGATTAATCCGGACGTCTGGTCACCCTAGTGATCCGTCTCAAACGTTTAGCAGAAATAAATAAGGAACTTGTCGTAAGATGACATAACATTTCTTTTAAAATGAACTGTGACTCAACCGAGCAGAGCGATGTTGATACTGCATACAGAACACTCGTACGGCACATGTGTGTGGGACCCGTATCAAGTTGGAATTTAGGTGGCCCTACAACAACTGCGTAGCGATCGCGCGGTTCCAGACTGAAGCTCCTAGAACCGCTGGGCCACAGCGGCCGGCGACAAGCACACATGATCAAGCGTTTTGTGCAAGCATACACGTATATCCTTAGTCTCTAGTCTTTGTGATTCGGAAAAGAAAAGAAACTGGAAACGTGATATGTTGGATTAACCCTTTGTTTCCTGACATACGATAAAATTTACTTTTTAACATTTTCTTTGCAGAATTTATGCTATTGTGGCCTCAAATGATGGTAGGATTTTTTGTAAAATTTTATTTTATTTTTCACAACTTTTTTCTCTCCTGGTACTCAGAAGTACCGTCAGACTCCATGGACAGAATCACAACATGCGCAGAAAAATGCTCCAATTTTTATAACTTGTACTTTATGCCACATAAATATTAAATATTTTTACATTAGAAAATTAATTAACAGAAATACGATATTTCTGAATTTTTTTTAAATTTCGCATAAATTTATTCTAGAGCAACTTCACAATACATAGTAACTTAGCTATACATTTTTGACAGTATATACATATCACATATTTAGTGATACCTCATGAAATTGTAGGAAACAGTTCTTTTTCTCATTGCAGCACAAATACACTTTACATGTACTACATTGAGAATGTGGTCTCGACTGAATTTTATTTTTCGCACACATTTCGCATCGTCCTCTTTTACAACTGAACACTACAAAATGGTTCCCTCGGTTGCCAAGACGTACATCCTTCGGAACAGAAAAGCTATCCTTCTTTCTCTTTGGGAGAGTTATTTCATCTTTACCAGAGTTTCTCTTTTTGAGATTTGGAACTTGCTGTTCATTCATTATCCCAAGTGCCACAGCAGGCCTGAATTCCAGCAGTGGCAGTGCCCCATGTAGATCAGTGAAAATGACGTAAGCATTGACAAAAGCAATTTCTATTGCTCCCCAGAAGAGACGGTGCCACCATTTCTTTGATCCCTTGTCAAAACCATAAGTTGAACGTAATCTGTTTGTATGATCCACACCACCCATGTTTTTATTGTAATCACATACAATAACTGGACATGGTATAGTCATACTAGTTCCATCTTTCTGTTTTTCTTGTCACTACGCTCTGTTCAATGCTATGGAAGTTTGACGCAAAATACACTACTTTATTTTCCTTCCATTGAAATACTGTTAGGTCTAAAGATGACTCTCTGTGATTTGATTTAGACATTTTTCTTTAGGTAAATTCCCTGGCAAACCTTTCCTGTTTGTTCTAATTGTTCCACAGGCAAATGTATTTACGGATTTCTGTGTGAGAAAAAGTGGACAGAACAACTAGTGAGAGGTAACGCATTGCTGCTGCAATAAAATGTTCGCACAACCTGACGGTACTAATAAGTCCGCCTTATATTTTCCACTTTATCTCGTTCACTTGTAACGTAATGCTTCAAACTGTTATAAAAAAACAAAGAAGGTAAGTACGTACAATGGAAAACTCAACGGAAGTTTCAATAAATTGCGCACAAATTCAGGCAACACCATGGAAACAAGCACATACAATCTTCTGTTTTCACAGCAGCGCGCGAAAAACAATTTCAAGCTCTGACCGCCAGAGAGGTCTATGTATTGCACAATAACATCTATGAAACAGTAGAGCAGAGTTACTGTTACGTACCGACAGACTCTCAGATCACGAAACTGCACCACGATAAAATAATGAGAGTCAAAACTCACTGGTACTTTTAAGTACCGTCAGGCAACAAAGGGTTAAAGCGACCCACTACGGAAAGTACCAACACACAATAGGCTACGAAAGGTTCAGATACGCATCTACACAAAACTGTAATACATGAGCGTTGACGAGTATACTTCGTCTCTTTGTTCGGTTTTAGCCGACCGGGGTAGCCGTGCCGTCTAGGGCATCTTGTCACGGTTCGCGCGGCTTACCCCCGTCGGAGGTTGAGTCCTCTCTCGGGTATGTGTGTGTGTGTGTGTGTGTGTGTGTGTGTGTGTGTGTGTGTGTGTTGTCCTTAGCGTAAGTTGGATTAAGTACTGCGTGTGCCTAGGGACTGACGATCTCATCAGTTTGGACCTTTAGTCCTTACCACAAATTTCCAATTTTTTGGATTTTATTTCCCTTCTGTAACTGTTTCTTGAAGAATTTATCGTTTTAATAATGGCATGTTTGTTTGTGACAAGGTTGATTGCTTTGCATTTCGTTAAAGTTATAAGATATACAACATCCCTTTTTGCGGAAGTATGGTGGGCTTTCGATTTAATGCAGTTGAAAGGGAACTTGCTTTCATAAACGCGAATAAGCTTTTGCAGCAATTTGCTATTTGTTTGATTCATGTTGCTCGACAACAGGCCTCTGTGAGAATTGCCTCACTACCGACGTTTGCTTGTACAAGCCTGCACATTGTCAGAGCACACACACTCCAGCTTGTGTACTTTGGTATGCTTACACAAGCCTGCGGGATTGGAGATCGCTCAAGTGTCAAGACAGCCTGAACAGACATGACGCGCAACTGTTGGTGAAGCATGCTTGCACAAGGTGCTTGGTAGGACATGTTTGTCAATCTTGCAGTTACGTATCTGCCCGCCCTAACAGGGGAGAGGAGGGTACGCACTAATGGGACAGTTGGAACGTCAGACTTGAGCGGCAATTTAGTAGAACAGAAACGCTGAAAAATATTAAATTTCGGAGACTCTAAGGACGACGCTATATGTATTTCTGAAAATTGCTAGAATCATCTTTCAGGACAGAAAATAATAATTTTCAGCCCTATATTTATCTGCCTAGCATGACTCATGCAGCCGGCCGGTGTGGCCGTGCGGTTCTAGGCGCTACAGTCTGGAGCCGGGCGACCGCTACGGTCGCAGGTTCGAATCCTGCCTCGGGCATGGATGTGTGTGATGTCCTTAGGTTAGTTAGGTTTAATTAGTTCTAAGTTCTAGGCGACTGATGACCTCAGAAGTTACATCGCATAGTGCTCAGAGCCATTTGAACCATGACTCATGCAGATACTGTTAAGAAAATAACAGCTCGCAGCGAGCTGTTAACGCAATCATTTCTCGCACGTTCCATCCATGACTGGGACGGCAAGAAACTCTAATACTTATATGACAAAATAAATTACCCTTAAAACTTTCTTTTCGCAGATGACGAATAAGTCAATACTGTTTTGAATAATATTTTTTATTTACGAATAACGAATTGATGGAACTACACAAGAACACAGAAAAGAAATTCCGACAGACACAAAAGCAAGGGTGAGTTTCCGAGGAGCACGGTCAGAAGAATTTGAGATCAAGACTGGTGTTAAACAGGGTGATGGATTGTCACTATTGTTGTTCAATATAGCACTGGGCGAAGTGATCAGGCAGTGAAGAGAAATAAACGAGGAAATGGGAATACCAAAGACCCATGTGGGGGACAAAAAGGACAACAGGGCTCAAGTGGACTGCCTAGCCTTTGCAGACGACATAGCAATTGTGAGACGGAAGAAGACGCAAAGACACAACTCGACAACTTAACTAAGGTAGCCAGAAAGGTGGGACTTAGGATCGCCTATAACAAGAGAAAGACATTAAATACCACTGCAGACTAGGAAACACCGGAAGGCACTGTGCAAATGGTGGACAAATTTAAATATCTGAGAGAATTTATAACAGGAAGGAACAGGAGCAAGGAGGGAATAACAGCTAGGGTAGGTCAGCCTTCTGCATGACGAGAGATATATACAATAAAAAGAATATATCCACAGAGGCAAAGATACGCCACTACAAGGCAACGGTGAGGAATGCAGTATTATATGCTGCTGAGGCGATGACACTAGGAAGAAACTGGGCAGAACAACTAGAGAAAGCAGAAAGAAAAATACTGAGAAAAATACTAGGTTCCAAAAGAGGTGGAGAGAGGTGGATGCGAAGACCTAGGGAAGAATTGTACTGGAACATGAGAACAATATCCGGGTAAATCAGAGCAAGGTTTACTGGACATGTAGTTAGGATGAGTATGGACAGAATGACGAAGAGTGTGTGGGAAACAACAGGGAGGACTAGGGGAAAGACAGGAACCAAGTGGGGTTGTTGAACTTCGGAAGGACTGGTTGGAATTGGGGATCAAGGTCGAAGGAAAGGAAAATTGGAGGAAGAAATATACATCGACCAATATGGCGGAGATCAATGACAGAGAAGAACACAGGAAAAGATTAGAGTGTCACCAGTGGAGCCGACAGGAGAAACGGAAACTGAAGATCTCGGAAGAAGAGCGGGAGAGAAGAAGAGAAAGAATGTGTGGTGTCACCGCCAGACACCACCCTTGCTAGGTGGTACCCTTTAAATCGGCCGCGGTCCTTTAGTATACGTCGGACCCGCCACTGTCAGTGATTGCAGACCGAGCGCCGCCACACGGCAGGTCTAGTCTAGAGAGACTCCCTAGCACTCGCCCCAGTTGTAAAGCCGACTTTGCTAGCGATGGTTCACTGTCTACATACGCTCTCATTTGCAGAGACGACAGTTTAGCATAGCCTTCAGCTACGTCATTTGCTACGACCTAGCAAGGCGCCATATTCAGTTACTATGTCTTCTGAACAGATAATATTGTGACTCATGTACCGTCAAGAGCGACGTTCGTCATTAATGGATTAAAGTTAAGTATCAAATTAATTACGTCCGCTTTCTGAATTCTCATTCCTTGTCATGTTCCACACCTCACGTCCGTATAGTTCTTCCCTCCTCAAGCTAGCCTGCTTGAGCTAAAACGCGTGCATTTCGGCCTCCACTCGTAACACGGTGTTGGCTCTTCTGCTAACACAAAAGAATAAAGAGGTTCTGGGAGAAGAAGAGTGTAATCTCCCCACGGAAAATTACCCTCTACCACGCAATAATTAATAATGGTCAATCAAATCATCCACATTTATTTACGTTTGAAAAGTATCTGATCAGATTTTCTAGTAATATATGCGCCGACAGCTCGTCGACGCCAAGGTATTTTGCTAGTACGTTTATTCTTTGGAATAACAGAGATACAGAGATGTATGCTCCATGGTCATTATAGAGGGAGAAAAAAAAACAGCTTCGGAAGTATCGGTTGGAAGATTGTCTGATTGCTAAAAGAGACATTTTTACTCTTCTTCGCGCTAAAACGAGCTAGGAACGTTTGTGCCGCTAGCGTGATAGATAAAGAGAAAGAAAACGTGTAAAAGCAAATGATATGAGACTTGAAATCCACAGAAACGGAACATGTACGGAGATGGATTCAATATAAAATTTTCCTCAGAAATAAGGTTTGTGACCATTTTATTCTAGAGTGAATGACGAATGAGTTCTCTGTCTGAATCATTGATGATTGTCTGGGCCCTGTAATTAATTGGGAAGTTTCAGCTGTGACGAAGAGAGCCTGCAATCTCTGAGTTTTTATAAATCGTCCACAAAGGCTTCGTCCACATCTGAAATTTTAGATCTGTCGTAAACTGAACGAATTGTTCAAACGATCGATTTTCCCAACTGAATGCAGCGCTTAATAATAATAACAAATGTAAAGATCTTTTCCAGCAAGCCAGCTAGGCTGATTTCACGTAAATAATATATTTAAAATGTACACAGATAAAGGACAGAGAGGGAGAGAGAGAGAGAGCGAATGAAATTCTAGAAAATACTCAGAATCCTCCATTAGCATAATTGTTTGTCTGTCTTTTCACGGATCAGCCTACATATAAACCACGAAGCCCTGACTTTATTGTACCGATTTATGTGTGAGAGTGAAGGAGTAATAAAGACGACAGATACACCTCTGTACGGACAAAACATTACACCAAGTTAGCGGCAAGCTGCATTCACACATACTTACTTCATTTAAAGTAGAGAGAAGTCATTATAATGGCGACCGTGACAGGACACGTTTTTGGACGTTGTCAAAATAATTTTGTTCTCTGTTTCATGTGAACTACGACGAGACAACTTGACTTGGAAAAGAGAAGAAATACTCGCAGTCAAATTAAGTGGATTGACACATATAAACAGCACGCTGGGCGCTTTATCAAAGCTTGCTAGTATAATTGGACATTAGAACATACAGTAATTGTGTTCATGCTAGATGTAGTTTGATTAAACTGCCCTAGTTGCATTTACCTGTATAAGTACTATAAGAAAGTAGCCACAGAAGTATTCTTGTGTGAACGGAGATCAACACGCAACAGCCTTCAGCTGTTAGCACTGAGAATAATGATGTAGTAAGAAGTGTTGTAGAACCGAGCGCTACAGATAGCGCAATAGAACGCCCAGTAGACACGGCTGGAGATGTAACAGCAAGTATGCAACATGGATTAGATCCATTAGTAATTATCATGAGACAGATGCAGATGATAACCGAGAGCATGAATAATATGAAAACCGACATTAACGCGAAACTAGCCTCAGTTACTGAGGGGCAAGAAAATCTGAAAATTGACATTAATGCGAAGTTAGCCTCAGTTACTGAGGGGCAAAATGATTTGAATACGAAGTTAGCCTCAGTTACGGAAGGGCAGGAAAATCTGAAAGCTGAGATTAAGCAGCAGTTACACGACAGTTTTTCCGAATTAGAGCAGCGGATAGAGGCAAAGACAAAGGAACTTAAAGATCAGGCCGAAGAGACGGAACGAAAATTAACTGCACAAATAGAATTGGTTAAGGCTCAATGTGAGGAATCTACTCAACGCGTACGTGTAGAAATGAAGGAGTATGTGGCTATTAAGATAGATACCGTACGGGAACAGGTGGAAATGGTTCCGCAATTAGTACAAAAGCAAGATGCCATGTCATGTGCAATTGCGCAACTTCCTGAATTGGCACGTACGCAGACGAACCTCAAGGAAAGTGTGGAACATCTGACAGAACGTCAAGACGTTATAGATCACCAAATTAATGTATTAACGGGTAAATTATCCGAAATCACACTAGAAAACAAAAGGCTAATGTGTGAAAACGTTGAGCAAAATGTTAAAGCAGCATTCCAGAGTCTATGTGGCAAACAGGAAGAGAATTTGTTTGCGAAAGGGCTTGAGGAAGTGCGACAGCAGTTAGGTGCTGATTTCGAGCATTGGAAGCAAACGATAGAAGAGTCGATACGCGTTTCACAACAAGGCTCAGAACAAATGAATACAGGCCAGCAGCAGAAGTTGGCGGCGACTATAGAGCCAGTGACTGCACATTCGCACACAATACCGACTTGTGTAAGTAACTCAAATATTAAATTACCACGAGCTAGTTGTTCGCGTGAAGTTTTATCGGACGGAGATTACGAGTCTTTGCCATGCCGAAGAAAAAATGACAAAGCATCGTCAATTTCAGATTTTTAACACTGACAAAAGGGGGGTCCAACCGATTGTTTTTATCCGAAGTTTTAGAGGAGTGCTACCCAGAAATTGGTCGGAGTGGCAGAAGATCAGTTTCGTTACGGGGTATATACAAGGTTCGGGGGCGATCTGGGCCTCGGACATGACTTCTGTTTGCTCGACATATGACGATTTTGAGAAAGCGTTTTTAGCAAAATTCTGGTCAGAAGGGGTACAGGAACGCCTAAGGCAGGAGGTGCTCTACCCAGAGCCTTTCTCTTTTTCAAAGGGAAGCCTTAGGAAGTATTTTGAAAAATATATAAATAAAACTAGATATTGGGACAGACCTATGCCCTTGCCAGACATAATAAACATACTTAAAGCAAGACTACCAACTAGCATCAGGAATCAATTAATTTACGGCAACGATAAAGACCTGGAGTCGTTCCTCACGACGTTAGATCATATAGACATTATAGAAGAGAACAACCAGAAAGCCCGTAACAACAGATTCCAATATAGGGAGATAGAACCTCCGCCAAATGGTAGGCAAGGGAACGCACAGAGATCGATAAATAGTGGAGAAACCCCTCAAAATCTCAACAATAATACCGGCAATAGTCTTGCGAGGGGCTATCCAAGGAACAACGGGAATGGGAAACGATACAATCCCGTATGGGGGAACGAAAGGAATTTCAGACCGCAAGCCTGGAACAATAACAGTAATAGAAAGTGGAATCAACCGGGGGGAATAAACTCAAATAACTAACATCAGTGGGGACGGACATCTGCGAATCAACCGGTAATTACCGAAGTGACGGATGATGTCAACCACCAGGCGAATCAAAATCCAACAAACTTGTAAGGACCCACTCGTGCCCCGGAGGAGCGGTCAACAATTGGTTGAGGGGCAACAGGATATGTGTACCCATGCTAACGTATAATGATGGACGATTACTGGCAGATGAATTGACCGAGGACTTAGAACCCCAAGATGAGGATAAGGAACAGGTGGCAGTAGCCGAAGTGCAAGTCATTTTGGAGACTGTACCTATAGTGGCGGTTTTAGACACAGCTGCAACCACGAATGTTATTTCGGAGGCTCTATTCAACAAGATCAGAAATATAAGACGAGTACCAATTTTTCCAGTTCAAAATTGTAGAATAATAGGCGCCGTTGGGGCTAGATCGGCTAATGTAAAAGTGCAGTCACTACTTAGTGTAGAAGTCGGAAATGTAGCAATATTAAGCACATTCCTTGTGAAAAATTTGGTGGTAGACTGCATTATCGGAGTCGACAGCCTACGTCAATACGGATGCAGAATAGATTTTAAAACAGGAAAAATTTGGTTAAATGTAAATAAACAAGAAATTGAGTTGGACTTGTTGAAAAAGGAAAGCCTTACCAGAAATTATAATAGTGGGATCAGTGTGCAAGTAATTAGGACTGCACAAAATTTTAAACAGCACGTAAAGAATGAGTTCCAAGTCAAAGGAGATTTCGGTCAATTAGTGTATGAGAAGTTAAATGAATCCGACTGCATTATTGAAGATCAGAAGAAGCAGCTCAAAGAATTATTATTAGCGTATGAAAACGTGTTTGATGAAAGGCCAGGAGTTATTAAGGGATACATATGCCATCTCTACGTTAAGCCGCACGAAACGTATTGTAGAACTTTCTATCCTGTTCCCTGGAGGTTAAAGGCTCAAGTTCAAAAGGAAATAGATCGCATGTTGAAATGGGGTTTGATCGAACCCTCCACAAGCCCATACTGCTCCCCATTGTTGGTCGTGCCAAAAGCATACCCGGGATCGAACAAAATAAAAGGGTTATTTTCTCATAACGACTACAAAAAAAAGAAAAAAATATAATGAAGATTAGAAGATAGTGAGGAATGGTGTTCCGAGTGACAGAAATGAACGCTCGTAAAAAACATAACAATAAACTGTGTGTGTAGTGATAGAAACCTTTAAATTGAAATAGTTAATCAGTGACGTAGAGTATAGAAATAGTGACTAACTATTATTATCGAGTGTTGTAAAGAAGATAGTGGAGATAGGCTTCACCTGTGGTTTGGGTGAACATAGAACTTTAGCATTGCTAATGTCATCAAGAATAATTAAGGATCTAACTGACCTTCAAGAAGAATGAAATGTTTCCCGCAAATGACGCTGAATAATCAAAAGAGGTTCCGAGTGAATATTCATATATAATCTCATGTGAACGCTTAGATGTGTAAACGTGTGAAGGGATGTGTTGTGGCATTGAATTGTGAGTGACGGTTAAACCGCAAAGATAATTTCCCGCGCAAAACAGTTGACGTCGGCGCGAGAGTTAAAATCGATAAAGACGCCACAGATATGCTTTGTAAGAGACTCGCACCAAACGCGAGGGTAAACTGATTCATGTTGAACTAAAATATATATATATAGGTGTTATAATTAGAAGTTAAGAGTTTCTAATTTATTAATGAATGATTAAAGAAAGTAATATTCATAGATTCAGTAGTAATTTAATGGTTTGTGTTCGTTTGGGAATTTTGTTTGGAAAATCCATTTCCATATATGAGCATGGATGAACGCCGTATGAATCAGAGAGTAAATGAAAGAAGTGAATCCGCATTCCTCAATGCTAATAACTTTTACATTTCAGCACTCAAGCGAAGAAATATATGTATTTAGAATAAAAAGTTTTGAGTATAGCTAAATTATATGATTTATCAAGGAAATATGAATTATGTCTTTGTATCAAATAAACTACACTTTCCATTATTCGATGATTTGAGTCCAAAATCTATAGTAAGTTACATGAATCCTTTAAATTACGAAGAACAAATCAGTGATAGAAAATGTGTTAGAACTTTTGGACTTATAAACACAAGTGGGGAGGCAAAGTCAAAAGGAGTATTCAAACGAGAGTAAATCTGACGATGCTTTTGGCAACATCGTTAGTTAAGAGTTGAATTCCTTGAAGTACGTCGTAACAAAAAGCATCCATGAAGCCATAAGGATTTTGTTTTCAAAAAGGAGAATCTTGGACGGTACAACCTAACAAGTTCTCTTACAGGAAGAGTTTCCCTTTTGGTCATTGCTAATTCTTTTGGAATGAATGTTGCATGTGAATTCGAGTATCCCTGTCTCTTCTACTCTTCCCATTGTGGGCCGCGTAGAAGATCAACTACAAAGGGGGCCGCGTAGAAGACCGACTACAAATGTGGACGTCGGGGACATGCAAGACCCGGGGGAGTTTAGCGCCGCAAGATATTGTACTAGGAACAAGATTGTAAAACGAGAATTCACGTTATTCATTGTAAAACGGTTTTTTTTGCTAGAGGCACAAACCACTCTTCTCTAAATCGTGATACAAATTGATCCCTGTCTTTCCTTTAGCTATGAATTTCAAAATTATTTTTGTTCTTCTATAGGCTTTCCTATCTTCTATGTACCGTAGGCTGGGGGTCTAAGCTAAAGAGGTTTTCCAAGGTTTCCCTGCTTAAGAAAGTTCCCGAATGGGTAGACCCTGACATCAGTTCATGAAAGATCATCTTCCTTGGTTTTGCATAGCAAACATAACACCTAGATGCACGTAAAAGCAATACAGCCGCGGTACCTGTCTCTTCATTTCTTCTGTCTTCAACATTTCTTTTCTTCGCTTGTCTCAAACATAATATTCTCTTTCAGTCGGAGGACTGACAATCATCACTTCCGAGTTATCCACGCTAATAGATAGCTCGCGAAGTGTGTTCGGTAAATCAAAAATGAGCTCACAAACTTCGCTCGCTGCGAGGGGCATTGTAATCTCCCCACGGAAAATTACCCTCTACCACGCAATAATTAATAATGGTCAATCAAATCATCCACATTTATTTACGTTTGAAAAGTATCTGATCAGATTTTCTAGTAATATATGCGCCGACAGCTCGTCGACGCCAAGGTATTTTGCTAGTACGTTTATTCTTTGGAATAACAGAGATACAGAGATGTATGCTCCATGGCCATTATAGAGGGAGAAAAAAAAACAGCTTCGGAAGTATCGGTTGGAAGATTGTCTGATTGCTAAAAGAGACTTTTTACTCTTCTTCGCGCTAAAACGAGCTAGGAACATTTGTGCCGCTAGAATGATAGATAAAGAGAAAGAAAACGTGTAAAAGCAAATGATATGAGACTTGAAATCCACAGAAATGGAACATGTACGGAGATGGATTCAATATACAATTTTCCTCAGAAATAAGGTTTGTGACCATTTTATTCTAGAGTGAATGACGAATGAGTTCTCTGTCTGAATCATTGATGATTGTCTGGGCCCTGTAATTAATTGGGAAGTTTCAGCTGTGACGAAGAGAGCCTGCAATCTCTGAGTTTTTATAAATCGTCCAAAAAGGCTTCGTCCACATCTGAAATTTTAGATCTGTCGTAAACTGAACGAATTGTTCAAACGATCGATTTTCCCAACTGAATGCAGCGCTTAATAATAATAACAAATGTAAAGATCTTTTCCAGCAAGCCAGCCGCTGAATATTAAGACGAAGGGCTCCACCAGAGATTCTACTAGGCTGATTTCACGTAAATAATATATTTAAACTGTACACAGATAAAGGACAGAGAGGGAGAGAGAGAGAGAGCGAATGAAATTCTAGAAAATACTCAGAATCCTCCATTAGCATAATTGTTTGTCTGTCTTTTCACGGATCAGCCTACATATAAACCACGAAGCCCTGACTTTATTGTACCGATTTATGTGTGAGAGTGAAGGAGTAATAAAGACGACAGATACACCTCTGTACAGACAAAACATTACACCAAGTTAGCGGCAAGCTGCATTCACACATACTTACATCATTTAAAGTAGAGAGAAGTCATTATAAGAGGAAAATGCACTCCACGAAGAGGCTACCCGTGGTCCTACAGAGGCCGTAACGCAAGGAGTACGTTACTCACGATTCGCATAAGTTCGCCAAGGTCTGGTGGTAAGCGAAGCGCATGGCGCGTGCGCACATTGTAAATTCGCAGCCTGTTTAGAAGTGAGTGCAGGCGAGTGAAACCACCACCACCTAGAGACAAGGCCGCGGCGCGAAATTCATAGCAGGTCGTGACGTCACTCCAAGCGGGCCACCATGTTGTGTTTGGAAGCGTTTGTTTATCTACACGTTTGTTGGATCGAGTGCTATATTCGTGCTTAAAACTAGTGATTACAGTGTTTACGTGTAGTGAAGCTACTGTGAACATGGTTTACAAGTGTTGTGTGCCAAGGTGTCGTGGGAATTACGGAACTCGACCGAAAGTAATGTTGTTTTCCTTTCCGAAAGATGCGAATCTGCGTTGGAAATGTCTTTCAGCGATTTATCGGGACAATTTCCAACCCACTGAGCACACGAAGGTATGTAAAAACTATATACCTAGTACAATTATTATTTTTTTCTGGTGGAATATCTTGCATTTTGGATACATTTGACTAAAATTGTGGGCAAAAGTTCGCAGTAAATAGGCCTAGTATTCGTTATCAAGTGGCTTTATTTTGATTCTGAAAACGAAATATAAATTTGTGGCTCGTGTTACTTTTTATTCGTGTTTAAATTTCTCTGCAGTTCGTATTTTGTTACGCATTACCGATACGTTTTATTCTCTATTTGTTGTTTTTCACTCTCGCTTTAGTTAGCATGAGTGCTAACGAATGTTGAAACTGCTGTTTTCATGTTTAAAAAGCGATCTCTCTGTATGAAGCATATCTGTGTTATTTTTCGATGTGTCAAACAATGGAACAAATTAATCTAGAAATAGGTTAAATTTATTATTGGCGTTTTTAGCTTGACACATTGTCTCATTCCAACTGCTGCAAATGCCTGCTGAAGGTTTGTAGATTTTCACTGTTGACTTATGCTCAAAATCTGCCATATTTTTACAGGAAAGAAAATTTACATTACAATAACAACGCATAATTTTTTTTGTGAGATGAGTTAAAAGTGATTGTTTGCTTGGGGAATGTACTCAGCTTTCCTGAGGGAGCTCTATAAAAAGTTACACAATATTTATTCAGGATACTGAAGGCCGAGGAATTTAATATTATACACTGTATTAGTGCAGAATTTTTCAAGTGAGTGTAAATAATAGTTGTCTGGTCCAGAAAGAATGTACTTTATCACAGTGCATTTTTCACAAATGTACCTTGTTTTATCATGTATATCGCAATATTACACTCCTGGAAATGGAAAAAAGAACACATTGACACCCGTGTGTCAGACCCACCATACTTGCTCCGGACACTGCGAGAGGGCTGTACAAGCAATGATCGCACGCACGGCACAGCGGACACACCAGGAACCGCGGTGTTGGCCGTCGAATGGCGCTAGCTGCGCAGCATTTGTGCACCGCCGCCGTCAGTGTCAGCCAGTTTGCCGTGGCATACGGAGCTCCATCGCAGTCTTTAACACTGGTAGCATGCCGCGACAGCGTGGACGTGAACCGTATGTGCAGTTGACGGACTTTGAGCGAGGGCGTATAGTGGGCATGCGGGAGGCCGGGTGGACGTACCGCCGAATTGCTCAACACGTGGGGCGTGAGGTCTCCACAGTACATCGATGTTGTCGCCAGTGGTCGGCGGAAGGTGCACGTGCCCGTCGACCTGGGACCGGACCGCAGCGACGCACGGATGCACGCCAAGACCGTAGGATCCTACGCAGTGCCGTAGGGGACCGCACCGCCACTTCCCAGCAAATTAGAGACACTGTTGCTCCTGGGGTATCGGCGAGGACCATTCGCAACCGTCTCCATGAAGCTGGGCTACGGTCCCGCACACCGTTAGGCCGTCTTCCGCTCACGCCCCAACATCGTGCAGCCCGCCTCCAGTGGTGTCGCGACAGGCGTGAATGGAGGGACGAATGGAGACGTGTCGTCTTCAGCGATGAGAGTCGCTTCTGCCTCGGTGCCAATGATGGTCGTATGCGTGTTTGGCGCCGTGCAGGTGAGCGCCACAATCAGGACTGCATACGACCGAGGCACACAGGGCCAACACCCGGCATCATGGTGTGGGGAGCGATCTCCTACACTGGCCGTACACCACTGGTGATCGTCGACGGGACACTGAATAGTGCACGGTACATCCAAACCGTCATCGAACCCATCGTTCTACCATTCCTAGACCGGCAAGGGAACTTGCTGTTCCAACAGGACAATGCACGTCCGCATGTATCCCGTGCCACCCAACGTGCTCTAGAAGGTGTAAGTCAACTACCCTGGCCAGCAAGATCTCCGGATCTGTCCCCCATGGAGCATGTTTGGGACTGGATGAAGCGTCGTCTCACGCGGTCTGCACGTCCAGCACGGACGCTGGTCCAACTGAGGCGCCAGGTGGAAATGGCATGGCAAGCCGTTCCACAGGACTACATCCAGCATCTCTACGATCGTCTCCATGGGAGAATAGCAGCCTGCATTGCTGCGAAAGGTGGATATACACTGTACTAGTGCCGACATTGTGCATGCTCTGTTGCCTGTGTCTATGTGCCTGTGGTTCTGTCAGTGTGATCATGTGATGTATCTGACCCCAGGAATGTGTCAATAAAGTTTCCCCTTCCTGGGACAATGAATTCACGGTGTTCTTATTTCAATTTCCGGGAGTGTATTTACATCCCGCACTCGTACGTTTTCACTGGCTATTGATAAGTCTTATGCAATTACATTACCGGTAAAAAAGAATTATAAACTATAGTTTCTGCTATATCGCGATTGATAAAGTTACTTATTTTAACCATTCGGCAAAGTACTCTCCTCTTTGCGTGCTATCATTTGCCAAGATCTCGTTTCGTTATCTCCAGCGGTTTACGAGATATGGCAGGCGTTATGAATAATTCATTCCCGCGCGTTGCGATCGGAAGTGAAGTTGCTGCAGATGCTCAATTGGGTCGACAGAAGCGTCCGATCCCACGCGGCGGCTTTGACCCGTGACGTAACGGTGTTGTCGTGTGTGATGTCATGACGGCGCGGAGTTTGGTTTGAGTGTGGCTGTCTCCAGTTCTGTTTTATCTTATTTTATTTACTTTTCTGATCTGTTCGTTCTATCTCGTGAGATTTTTTTTAACTTTACGTTCTATCTCGTGAGATTTTTTTAACTTTAAAAACACTTATTACTTATTTTAATTATCTGTTTCCTCCAATTTCTGTTTTAGTTTATTATATTTATCTTTCTGATCTGTTCGTTCTATCCCGTGAGATTTTTTTAAAAAAGAAAAAAACACTAATCAGCTACTGAAGCATCTTTATCTTCTATGGGTTGCAGGGGTTACGACCCCTGGGGAGGTGGGTGGGTATTCATGCATGGCTGTCTTCACTTACACGTTGTAGCTACGCAAGGCGTCTAAATTTGTTTACATTTAGTTTGCCCCCCACCCAAAACACCCCATTTCCCGCGCTTGTCCCGTTAGTGTCATTGGCTTCTTGTGGAAAGTGTGTGTGTTTGTTTCAGATTTCCGCCATATTTGTGACGTCATGGGTCAAAGCAGACGGGCGGGATCGGACGCTTCCGTATTTCCGCTCAATTTTTTCGAGATTGGAAGCAGACATTGATCCAAAGTTTTACGAAAATTTCAAAACCTCATCTGTATTTCATACTCAGCAATAGAATGTGTAATATGCATCAAACACAAATTCATAGCGCCCCCTATTTTTGATGGCAACGTTCTCAAATTTGATACTCATCTGTGAAATACCACAATAGTTATGACCATTATCGAAATGATTGGCACTTCATAATGAAGCTGCCATATAAAGCTAAAAGTATTTCAGAAATTAATTATTTTTTACGGAATAGGTTCTGTAAAACCGTTTGACAAAGATTTGCAGGCCGTGCGTCTCGATTCTTTAAGCGCAGCGCTTTGCGTGACGTCACAAGAGCGCGCCGCGGCCTTCTCTTTAGGTGGTGGTGGTGAAACCCGCGTGTACATGTACTCACGCGGCTGTCGTTAACATCAGTAATTTTCGGCAACTTTCTCCAACGTTCGCGAAACGTACACTCCTGGAAATTGAAATAAGAACACCGTGAATTCATTGTCCCAGGAAGGGGAAACTTTATTGATACATTCCGGGGTCAGATACATCACATGATCACACTGACAGAACCACAGGCACATAAACACAGGCAACAGAGCATGCACAATGTCGGCACTAGTACAGTGTATATCCACCTTTCGCAGCAATGCAGGCTGCTATTCTCCCATGGAGACGATCGTAGAGATGCTGGATGTAGTCCTGTGGAACGGCTTGCCATGCCATTTCCACCTGGCGCCTCAGTTGGACCAGCGTCCGTGCTGGACGTGCAGACCGCGTGAGACGACGCTTCATCCAGTCCCAAACATGCTCAATGGGGGACAGATCCGGAGATCTTGCTGGCCAGGGTAGTTGACTTACACCTTCTAGAGCACGTTGGGTGGCACGGGATACATGCGGACGTGCACTGTCCTGTTGGAACAGCAAGTTCCCTTGCCGGTCTAGGAATGGTAGAACGATGGGTTCGATGACGGTTTGGATGTACCGTGCACTATTCAGTGTCCCCTCGACGATCACCAGTGGTGTACGGCCAGTGTAGGAGATCGCTCCCCACACCATGATGCCGGGTGTTGGCCCTGTGTGCCTCGGTCGTATGCAGTCCTGATTGTGGCGCTCACCTGCACGGCGCCAAACACGCATACGACCATCATTGGCACCAAGGCAGAAGCGACTCTCATCGCTGAAGACGACACGTCTCCATTCGTCCCTCCATTCACGCCTGTCGCGACACCACTGGAGGCGGGCTGCACGATGTTGGGGCGTGAGCGGAAGACGGCCTAACGGTGTGCGGGACCGTAGCCCAGCTTCATGGAGACGGTTGCGAGTGGTCCTCGCCGATACCCCAGGAGCAACAGTGTCCCTAATTTGCTGGGAAGTGGCGGTGCGGTCCCCTACGGCACTGCGTAGGATCCTACGGTCTTGGCGTGCATCCGTGCGTCGCTGCGGTCCGGTCCCAGGTCGACGGGCACGTGGACCTTCCGCCGACCACTGGCGACAACATCGATGTACTGTGGAGACCTCACGCCCCACGTGTTGAGCAATTCGGCGGTACGTCCACCCGGCCTCCCGCATGCCCACTATACGCCCTCGCTCAAAGTCCGTCAACTGCACATACGGTTCACGTCCACGCTGTCGCGGCATGCTACCAGTGTTAAAGACTGCGATGGAGCTCCGTATGCCACGGCAAACTGGCTGACACTGACGGCGGCGGTGCACAAATGCTGCGCAGCTAGCGCCATTCGGCGGCCAACACCGCGGTTCCTGGTGTGTCTGCTGTGCCGTGCGTGTGATCATTGCTTGTACAGCCCTCTCGCAGTGTCCGGAGCAAGTATGGTGGGTCTGACACACCGGTGTCAATGTGTTCTTTTTTCCATTTCCAGGAGTGTATTAGCGCTCTCACTCACACTCGACAGGCGCGTGCGAGCCACGCGGACTGGCCACGCCGCTGCAGGGCTTCACTTTCTGTGCCACTTGACACATCACCTTTGCTTCTTTTAGTAGCTTTATTCTCTTGTCTAGCCTGCCTCTCCAAACCCTTCTGCTCCCTCCCACCATACCTCTTATTTTCTATGACTAATGTAACACAGTATATCACATCTAATAACATTTTAGTTGTTATGTGCAGCAGCATTATTTTATGTTGCAAGGTGTGCGGTATAACACAGTGTATCTACTACACTTCTGGAACGTTTGCAAGGATTACGTCCAAAGGGACCAGATAGTGAGTACAAATTCAATGCACACCACGGGTAGACCATGCTTTTACAAATAACCACAGACTACTATAATGTTTCCGTACTTTAAACTGCGTACGATGAGAATTTAACATTAATTATTTTCATTGCGTAGGTAATACCATTATAAGCTGAATACTTTGTAGGAGGCCAAATAAATGTTTGATTTTATGTTAGATAAGCACCAGGCTCCTTACAGGTTTATAATTTCACTAAATAAAGTCCAGGCCAGAATCCACATATCTGGTTTCGCTGAAAATATCTGACCTTTCGCAAATCTGAATTAATGAAATAGTCAAACTCAAATTAAATAAGGATTTGAAATGATTTCGTAGCCTCTGCTATGAATGAAAATTGCAAAATAACATAATATTTAAATCTGCCGCGTAATGGCGGCCAATTGTTGCTAGTCAGCGATAATGGCGTCGTAGCAGCTAAAAATACTAATTAATCTCTCCCGTCAAGTGAAACATTAAGATGAGATGCTTGCATTACCTTGAAATAATAACATGAGCTATTTTAATCACGTATTTTAAGCAATAATTTACATACACACCTTAACATCCTCTAGAACAGAAAACAATAATAAAACTACACACAATCTCTATATAACAAAGGAAGCAGAAGAAGATCGATTTGTTTTGTTCACCTTATATATAGTTACACAAAGGTATAAATATTTTATTTCAATATACTTTTTTACTGTGATATTAATTATGAGCAATAAGGTCTTTTTCTCATCAGAGTATTTACGTTACAGTTTCTCGTAAATATTAATCGTACATTTCTTCACAAATGTCTCTTAATTTTGTTTGTTTTATTTTATTCACGTTTTTACATGCATTGCACGCGCACTGTCCGTAAAAATCGCCTAAGGGCACTACACTACCAAAGGCTGTTATGGATAGTATAAAACCAGTTTCTCAGAGATCTGCCTGATACTGAAGAGGTGTCATCACGGTCATACTCAGAATTGAAATGAAAATATGAGCAATGAGATCTGGACCAGAACTATGGTCCTCAGATTCATGAAGCTGCCTAAAGCTGAGACTAATTTCCTCCCGTCCTAGGTTCGAATCCTCCCTCTGGCATGGGTGTACAGTAGAACCACTCTAATCCGACCTTGGATGGTCCGTCACTCCGGTTAGTCCGACCATGCTGAGGCTCGCGAGCCTGTGCCGACTTGTCACTGACTGGACGCCTGTCGGGCCATTGTTGCGGTGTCTATCGTTGTGCATATTGTTATACTGTACGTTATTGTGCAGCTTTATCCTTTGTTGGGATTAAAAAACTTCGTTGTTTGCTTTATTCCGTGTTCTCTACCGTACTTATTACTGTAGATTCACTGTGTGTACGGTTGTCTGTTTTTGAACATGTCTGGATTCGAACGTAGACACGTACCCCTTTCACTAAATGAAAAATTAGCAGTGCTACAAAGACTGGACGAAGGAGATCCGCTCCAAAAAATTGCAAAGAAACGGAATGTAGGTGTTACGACTATTAAGGATTGGAGGAAGAATCTGAAAGACATTGACTCCTATACAGTTACGATTGATGGTGAAAACACTCTGAAGAATCGCAAAACATTAAAAAAGCCTAAACTTGAACTGCTTGATAACGCATTGTGGATGTGGTTTTGTCAAGAAAGAAGGGAAGGAACTCCAATATCCTGGCCAATTCTCAAAGAAAAAGCGATAGTTTTGCACAAAAAACTGGAAGCCGAAAGTAAATTTGCTGCCAGTGAAGGCTGGATTGTTCCTTGGAAAACTCGTCAAAAATGTATCCCCGACTTTTTTTCCAAGTAATTTGTTTTCGTTTTTACTGTAAAAACAATGCATACAGTATAATCATTTCTTAATTTATACATACAGTAGTTTATTTCTTTGTAAAAAATTACTTTTTCATATACAGTGCTACAAACATTTTTTAGTTTACAGTATATATCGTTTATACGTTATTATGTACAGTACAGTACTGTAATTTGTTTGTCGTTTTTCCTTTTAAAACCAATACATATTATAGTGTGTGTAGACGTTTTTTAGTTAATGTACTGTTTAACACTGTGTAAAAAACATCTTTTTATATTACTGTAGACATCTTTTAGTTCTTAAATCGTTTAATTTTTTGTACTAAATGTCTTTTTATATTTTTTTGCGATAAATATTAGATTTTTTGGATAATCCGACCTTGTTCTCGTTCTGGCCATAGTCCCAGTCACGAAGGCGACGGATTAGAGGGGTTCTACTGTATGTGATGTTCTTAGCATACGTTAGCTTAAGTTAGTTGAAGTAGTGTGTAAGTCTAAAGACCGATGACTCAGCAGTTTGGTCCCTTAGGAATTCGCACACCTTTGAGACTGATCTCCCTGCACACAAAACCTCGCTAGTGGTAGTGGCATCGTGTGCATTATCACACAGAACTTATTATTTTGATACTTACCGGCCTTCAGGCAGGTTTCTTTTTTTTTTTTTTTTTTTTTTTTTAAGAACTCCATTACTGAATTGCATCATGTTTGCACTTAACTAACATTACTAATCACAAAGCAACAACAATAGTACTGTTCTTGTAACTGGCCATTTGAAACTTAAAGAATTGCTTGCAGTATCATGTTATAGAACTGTGGGAACATGTTGCATATACAGGGTGTTTCAAAAATGACCGGTATATTTGAAACGGCAATACAAACTAAACGAGCAGCGATAGAAATACACCGTTTGTTGCAATATGTTTGGGACAACAGTACATTTTCAGGCAGACAAACTTTCGAAATTACAGTAGTTACAATTGTCAACAACAGATGGCGCTGCGGTCTGGGAAACTATAGTACGATATTTTCCACATATCCACCATGCGTAGCAATAATATGGCGTAGTCTCTGAATTAAATTACCCGAAACCTTTGACAACGTGTCTGGCGGAATGGCTTCACATGAAGATGAGATGTACTGCTTCAGCTGTTCAATTGTTTCTGGATTCTGGCGGTACACCTGGCCTTTCAAGTGTCCCCACAGAAAGAAGTCACAGGGGTTCATGTCTGGCGAATAGGGAGGCCAATCCACGCTGCCTCCTGTATGTTTCGGATAGCCCAAAGCAATCACACGACATCGAAATATTCATTCAGGAAATTAAAGACGTCGGCCGTGCGATGTGCCCGGGCACCATCTTGCATAAACCACGAGGTGTTCGCAGTGTCGTCTAAGGCAGTTTGTACCGCCACAAATTCACGAAGAATGTCCAGATAGCGTGATGCAGTAATCGTTTCGGATCTGAAAAATGGGCCAATGATTCCTTTGGAAGAAATGGCGGCCCAGACCAGTACTTTTTGAGGATGCAGGGACGATGGGACTGCAACATGGGGCTTTTCGGTTCCCCATATGCGCGAGTTCTGTTTATTGACGAAGAACGGAAACCCGAGGCCGCTGTTGGATCACGTGCTGCACTAGCTGCGCGTTGCCCTCTGTGGTTGCCGTACGCGGTCGCCCTACCTTTCCAGCACGTTCATCCGTCACGTTCCCAGTCCGTTGAAATTTTTCAAACAGATCCTTTATTGTATCGCTTTTCGGTCCTTTGGTTACATTAAACCTCCGTTGAAAACTTCGTCTTGTTGCAACAACACTGTGTTCTAGGCGGTGGAATTCCAACACCAGAAAAATCCTCTGTTCTAAGAAATAAACCATGTTGTCTACAGCACACTTGCACGTTGTGAACAGCACACGCTTACAGCAGAAAGACGACGTACAGAATGGCGCACCCACAGACTGCGTTGTCTTCTATATCTTTCACATCACTTGCAGCTCCATCTGTTGTTGAAAATTGTAACTACTGTAATTTCGAAAGTTCGTTCGCCTGAAAATGTACTGTTGTCCCAAGCATATTGCAACAAACGGTGTATTTCTATCGCTGCTCGTTTAGTTTTTATTGCCGTTTCAAATATACCGGTCATTTTTGAAACACCCTGTATATATTATCTGTGGAGCTTTGAAGAGCTTGAATAAGGTTTTCTCAGAGAACACTTCGCAACGAACTATGTCATCATATTTCCAGAAAATAAATTGAAAATACTAATATTATGCTAATTAAAAAGACATACATCATTTTAAGTGTAATACCTCTGCTACTGTATTACACAAAATCCCCAAAAGCGAAATTTTCATGATTTTTTTTTATATGGGTAACCTTAAGATGGTAGGTATCTCATTTGAGTGAAAGATGAAACAGCTAAGAGCACGGCGGGTACCTAGTTTAAAGACTTCATGCACAAAACCACTTGTGGAAGGAAATTTCAAAGACGATTTTGAAAAGTAGAGGCGTAATAGAATAATTTCTCGTGTAGTTTAGCTCTAGATGGAACGTGGTTTCAGCATGACAGCAGAAACCATATTATAGTCCATGAAGAGACGAAAGTTAAAGTGCAGAGAAGAACTGGAGAAACGTTTCGTCAGTGGTAGCAGCTATGCTTGTTGTTTTACGGCTCACGGAGTTTCATCATGGTTCAGTATATGGAAAAGTGTGGAATAGTAACTACATCACATTAAACACCGTCATTAGAACATATGACTAGTAACTTGAAGGAGTAACGAACAAGATTACCTCTTTTCTGGGACGGTCACTGGGAAGCAAAAATGAACAAGAAAAGGAAAAAAAGCTGGAAATGGAAAAAAAAAGATTAGGACATAAAGTTCCGAGAACGACCAGTGCCGTAAACGAATATTACGCAAAGGTAGAATTTTTCTGAGCAAATAAAATAATTACATTCTTCTAAATTGTTTGAACTCGATGGAAATTATTTTGGGACACAGATTTCTGTGTTCGCAAAAAATGTTAATTGCATTATTTCTTACTACCCTTCGTTCTCGATTCTACCTCAGACCACAGTGAAACACGACCGAAGGAGATGAAGCAGGACTGAAGCACTTGACTCGTATTTTTATAATGGTGCAGTTACATACGTTTATTGCTCCTCACTAATATATTAATGCTCAGTGTAGAGCTAGCATAATGAAAATCACTCTGTTAATGAGTAGTGGAAGGAGAAAGACAAATGGGAAAAAAATTTATTAATAATTTTGGGAAAAATATTGCTTCACGTAATCTGCAAAGAAGGTCTCAGCCATTGGCTGTGACGTGGAACAATGATTTAAGAGACATGGCATCCACAACCTTTGTCACGAAAACAGGAAGACAATTTGGATCTTGTGAAAGTCAGTTGTCATATTGTATTCATTCTGACATGAGGGATTTACAATTGCAGTTATCAATGATATTTTTCAAAGCCTGTTAGGAACTTATTTCTGTGAGGTGCAGTTCCTGTAATTATTTTTCAGTTGACAATGGTTCAATTCAATGATTAAAACTGTATGAAGGCGTGCACTTTGTTTTTGGTAGTTTGACGTGTACAGTCATAGTCCATTGAGTGAAGCCGAGACAAATATTTATTCCTTCTTTTTACATTTTGTGTTCATTTGTTTCATGAGACGCATCCTTAGTGGCGGCGGAATATTTATAACACAGTCTAATGTAACTCAAATTCTGTACCGAGCGAGGTGGCGCAGTGGTTAAACACTGGACTCGCATTCGGGAGGACGACGGTTCAATCCCGCGTCCGGCCATCCTGATTTAGGTTCTCCGTGATTTCCCTAAATCGCTCCAGACAAATGCCGGGATGGTTCCTTTCAAAGGGCACGGCCGACTTCCTTCCCCGTCCTTCCCTAATCCGATGAGACCGATGACCTCGCTGTCTGGTCTCCTTCCCCAAAACAACGCAACCCTCAAATTCTGTAGGCCACTTTTATTTTAGGATTGTCATTGCTGCGGCTCACAAGACCGCAGTTATTAAACGATCGTACTGTATTGATCGCCCATTCCTAGGATGGGAACACCTACCCTTCGTCAGGAGGAAGGCTGAGGAACCCTTGTGACGTCGCTAGATGAAATATAACAGGATTAAATATTACTTAATTTTTTTCCTCCAAATACATGTCATAGCCGAATCGTCGGCAGCAGCGGGTGGCTTAGCATGCCCGTGAGGAATCTGCTGGTACCCAGTGGCAGCTCATGCCGCCGTACCTCACTGTATCAGCCTTGTGCTCATGCCAGTGCCTTCTGGGGTAAGTGATTGCCATCCGTGGAGTGGAGGGCGCGCCTAGTCGGAAGCTCTTCTCAGAAACAGTGATGCCGCGCGGGATTAGCCGAGCGCTCTAGGGCGCTACAGTCACGGACTGTGCGGCTGCTCCTGGTGGAGGTTCGAGTCCTCCCTCGAGGATGGGTGTGTGTGTTTGTCCTTAGGATAATTTAGGGTAAGTAGTGTGTAAGCTTCGGGACTGATGACCTTAGCACTCAAGTCCCATAAGATTTCACACACATTTGAACAGAAACAGTGATAACCATGGCACATGTGTATGGTGTGTCTCACGCGCCGTTCTGGGAGTACTCTGCCCCTCCCAAGTCAATGACCATGTAGTCTGTGTGGACCACAATGTCGATGGTACGAAGTCGCGTAGAATGCTGATCCTGGCTGACGAAATTGGCAGACTGTCAGACCCAAGCAAAGCTGCAGTGTAGATCATTTTGTGCCCCAGGCGGTAGCGGTGCTGGTAGTCCCCTGGACTACCACCAGTGGCAGCTGACACTGGAGACTGGAGTCTGTCATCCACGGCTGTAATTGATGGTCATCTCATAAGACAGCAGATCTGATACTGGAACAATCTCATAATCAAGATGTCACAGAACAATTATCATAGTACTCTACCCCTCCCAAGTCAATGCCCATGTAGTCCCTCTGTGTGGACCACAATGTCGATGGTACGAAGTCGCGTAGAATGCTGATCCTGGCTCACGAAATTGGCAGACTGTCAGACCCAAGCAAAGCTGCAGTGTAGATCATTTTGTGCCCCAGGCGGTAGCGGTGCTGGTAGTCCCCTGGACTACCACCAGTGGCAGCTGACACTGGAGACTGGAGTCTGTCATCCACGGCAGTAATTGATGGTCATCTCATAAGACAGCAGATCTGATACTGGAACAATCTCATAATCAAGATGTCACAGAACAATTATCATAGTACTCTACCCCTCCCAAGTCAGTGCCCATGTAGTCCCTCTGTGTGGACCACAATGTCGATGGTACGAAGTCGCGTAGAATGCTGATCCTGGTTCACGAAATTGGCAGACTGTCAGACCCAAGACAAGCTGCAGTTCAGAGCATTTTGTGCCCCAGGCGGTAGCGGTGCTGGTAGTCCCCTGGACTACCACCAGTGGCAGCTGACACTGGAGACTGGAGTCTGTCATCCACGGCTGTAATTGATGGTCATCTCATAAGACAGCAGATCTGATACTGGAACAATCTCATAATCAAGATGTCACAGAACAATTGTCATAGTACTCTACCCCTCCCAAGTCAATGGCCATGTAGTCCCTCTGTGTGGACCACAATGTCGATGGTAGGAAGTCGCGTAGAATGCTGATCCTGGTTCACGAAATTGGCAGACTGTCAGACCCAAGCAAGGCTGCAGTTCAGAGCATTTTGTGCCCCAGGCGGTAGCGGTGCTGGTAGTCCCCTGGCCTACCACCAGTGGCAGTTGACACTGGAGACTGGAGTCTGTCATCCACGGCTGTAATTGATGGTCATCTCATAAGACAGCAGATCTGATACTGGAACAATCTCATAATCAAGATGTCACAGAACAATTATCATAGTACTCTACCCCTCCCAAGTCAATGCCCATGTAGTCCCTCTGTGTGGACCACAATGTCGATGGTAGGAAGTCGCGTAGAATGCTGATCCTGGTTCACGAAATTGGCAGACTGTCAGACCCAAGCAAAGCTGCAGTTAAGAGCATTTTGTGCCCCAGGCGGTGGCGGTGCTGGTAGTCCCCTGGCCTACCACCAGTGGCAGTTGACACTGGAGACTGGAGTCTGTCATCCATGGCTGTAATTGATGGTCATCTCATAAGACAGCAGATCTGATACTGGAACAATCTCATAATCAAGATGCCACAGAACAATTATCATAGTACTCTACCCCTCCCAAGTCAATGCCCATGTAGTCCCTCTGTGTGGACCACAATGTCGATGGTACGAAGTCGCGTAGAATGCTGATCCTGGCTCACGAAATTGGCAGGCTGTCAGACCCAAGCAAAGCTGCAGTTTAGAGCATTTTGTGCCCCAGGCGGTAGCGGTGCTGGTAGTCCCCTGGACTACCACCAGTGGCAGCTGACACTGGAGACTGGTGTCTGTCATCCACGGCTGTAATTGCTGGTCATCTCATAAGACAGCAGATCCGATACTGGAACAATCTCATAATCAAGATGTCACAGAACAATTATCATAGTACTCTACCCCTCCCAAGTCAATGCCCATGTAGTCCCTCTGTGTGGACCACAATGTCGATGGTACGAAGTCGCGTACAATGCTGATCCTTGCTCACGAAATTGGCAGGCTGTCAGACCCAAGCAAAGCTACAGTTTAGAGCATTTTGTGCCCCAGGCGGTAGCGGTGCTGGTAGTCCCCTGGACCACCACCAGTGGTAGCTGACACTGGAGACTGGAGTCTGTCATCCACGGCTGTAATTGATGGTCATCTCATAAGACAGCAGATCTGATACTGGAACAATCTCATAATCAAGATGTCACAGAACAATTATCATAGAACTCTACCCCTCCCAAGTCAATGCCCATGTAGTCCCTCTGTGTGGACCACAATGTCGATGGTACGAAGTCGCGTAGTGTAGTGGACTGACAAGGCAGCCAGTCCACAGTGACGGTTAGCCGAGAGGGCACACGTACACACACGCCGACTGGCGCGAAGTCTGGAACAGGATTCGTAATGAATGTGATAAAGAAAAGAACGTAGCTACTAGAACACTTAACTTTTATATCGTCCTTTGGTATACAGCATTCTTGATGATACAAGTGAGACTATCTTGAGATACATGCAATGGTACAAATGGCGCCTTGCTAGGTCGTAGCCATTAACTTAGCTGAAGGCTATTCTAACTGTCTCTCGGCAAATGAGAGAAAGGCTTCGTCAGTGTAGTCGCTAGCAACGTCGTCGTACAACTGGGGCGAGTGCTAGTACGTCTCTCGAGACCTGCCTTGTGGTGGCGCTCGGTCTGCGATCCTGACAGTGGCGAAACGCGGGTCCAATATGTACTAATGGACCGCGGCCGATTTAAGGTACCACCTAGCAAGTGTGGTGTCTGGCGGTGACACCACAAGTAGAATGCTGATCCTGGCTCACGAAATTGGCAGGCTGTCAGACCCAAGTAAAGCTGCAGTTCAGAGCATTTTGTGCCCCAGGCGGTAGCGGTGCTGGTAGTCCCCTGGACTACCACCAGTGGCAGCTGACACTGGAGACTGGAGTCTGTCATCCACGGCCGTAATTGATGGTCATCTCATAAGACAGCAGATCTGATACTGGAACAATCTCATAATCAAGATGTCACAGAACTATTATCATAGTACTCTACCCCTCCCAAGTCAATGCCCATGTAGTCCCTCTGTGTGGACCACAATGTCGATGGTACGAAGTCGCGTAGAATGCTGATCCTGGCTCACGAAATTGGCAGGCTGTCAGACCCAAGCAAAGCTGCAGTGTAGATAATTTTGTGCCCCTGGCGGTAGCGGTGCTGGTAGTCCCCTGGACTACCACCAGTGGCAGCTGACACTGGAGACTGGAGTCTGTCATCCATGGCTGTAATTGCTGGTCATCTCATAAGACAGCAGATCTGATACTGGAACAATCTCATAATCAAGATGTCACAGAACAATTATCATAGTACTCTACCCCTCCCAAGTCAATGCCCATGTAGTCCCTCTGTGTGGACCACAATGTCGATGGTACGAAGTCGCGTAGTGTAGTGGACTGACAAGGCAGCCAGTCCACAGTGACGGTTAGCCGAGAGGGCACACGTACACACACGCCGACTGGCGCGAAGTCTGGAACAGGATTCGTAATGAATGTGATAAAGAAAAGAACGTAGCTACTAGAACACTTAACTTTTATATCGTCCTTTGGTATACAGCATTCTTGATGATACAAGTGAGACTATCTTGAGATACATGCAATGGTACAAATGGCGCCTTGCTAGGTCGTAGCCATTAACTTAGCTGAAGGCTATTCTAACTGTCTCTCGGCAAATGAGAGAAAGGCTTCGTCAGTGTAGTCGCTAGCAACGTCGTCGTACAACTGGGGCGAGTGCTAGTACGTCTCTCGAGACCTGCCTTGTGGTGGCGCTCGGTCTGCGATCCTGACAGTGGCGAAACGCGGGTCCAATATGTACTAATGGACCGCGGCCGATTTAAGGTACCACCTAGCAAGTGTGGTGTCTGGCGGTGACACCACAAGTAGAATGCTGATCCTGGCTCACGAAATTGGCAGGCTGTCAGACCCAAGTAAAGCTGCAGTTCAGAGCATTTTGTGCCCCAGGCGGTAGCGGTGCTGGTAGTCCCCTGGACTACCACCAGTGGCAGCTGACACTGGAGACTGGAGTCTGTCATCCACGGCTGTAATTGATGGTCATCTCATAAGACAGCAGATCTGATACTGGAACAATCTCATAATCAAGATGTCACAGAACTATTATCATAGTACTCTACCCCTCCCAAGTCAATGCCCATGTAGTCCCTCTGTGTGGACCACAATGTCGATGGTACGAAGTCGCGTAGAATGCTGATCCTGGCTCACGAAATTGGCAGGCTGTCAGACCCAAGCAAAGCTGCAGTGTAGATAATTTTGTGCCCCAGGCGGTAGCGGTGCTGGTAGTCCCCTGGACTACCACCAGTGGCAGCTGACACTGGAGACTGGAGTCTGTCATCCATGGCTGTAATTGCTGGTCATCTCATAAGACAGCAGATCTGATACTGGAACAATCTCATAATCAAGATGTCACAGAACAATTATCATAGTACTCTACCCCTCCCAAGTCAATGCCCATGTAGTCCCTCTGTGTGGATCACAATGTCGATGGTACGAAGTCGCGTAGAATGCTGATCCTGGCTCACGAAATTGGCAGGCTGTCAGACCCAAGCAAAGCTGCAGTTTAGAGCATTTTGTGCCCCAGGCGGTAGCGGTGCTGGTAGTCCCCTGGACTACCACCAGTGGCAGCTGACACTGGAGACTGGAGTCTGTCATCCACGGCTGTAATTGATGGTCTTCTCATAAGACAGCAGATCTGATACTGGAACAATCTCATAATCAAGATGTCACAGAATAATTATCATAGTACTCTACCCCTCCCAAGTCAATGCCCATGTAGTCCCTCTGTGTGGACCACAATGTCGATGGTACGAAGTCGCGTAGTGTAGCGGACTGACAAGGCAGCCAGTCCACAGTGACGGGTAGCCGAGAGGGCACACGTACACACACGCCGACTGGCGCGAAGTCTGGAACAGGATTCGTAATGAATGTGATAAAGAAAAGAACGTAGCTACTAGAACACTTAACTTTTATATCGTCCTCTGGTATACAGCATTCTTGATGATACAAGTGAGACTATCTTGAGATACATGCAATGGTACAAATGGCGCCTTGCTAGGTCGTAGCCATTAACTTAGCTGAAGGCTATTCTAACTGTCTCTCGGCAAATGAGAGAAAGGCTTCGTCAGTGTAGTCGCTAGCAACGTCGTCGTACAACTGGGGCGAGTGCTAGTACGTCTCTCGAGACCTGCCTTGTGGTGGCGCTCGGTCTGCGATCCTGACAGTGGCGAAACGCGGGTCCGATATGTACTAATGGACCGCGGCCGATTTAAGGTACCACCTAGCAAGTGTGGTGTCTGGCGGTGACACCACAAGTAGAATGCTGATCCTGGCTCACGAAATTGGCAGGCTGTCAGACCCAAGCAAAGCTGCAGTTCAGAGCATTTTGTGCCCCAGGCGGTAGCGGTGCTGGTAGTCCCCTGGACTACCACCAGTGGCAGCTGACACTGGAGACTGGAGTCTGTCATCCACGGCTGTAATTGATGGTCATCTCATAAGACAGCAGATCTGATACTGGAACAATCTCATAATCAAGATGTCACAGAACTATTATCATAGTACTCTACCCCTCCCAAGTCAATGCCCATGTAGTCCCTCTGTGTGGACCACAATGTCGATGGTACGAAGTCGCGTAGAATGCTGATCCTGGCTCACGAAATTGGCAGGCTGTCAGACCCAAGCAAAGCTGCAGTGTAGATAATTTTGTGCCCCAGGCGGTAGCGGTGCTGGTAGTCCCCTGGACTACCACCAGTGGCAGCTGACACTGGAGACTGGAGTCTGTCATCCACGGCTGTAATTGCTGGTCATCTCATAAGACAGCAGATCTGATACTGGAACAATCTCATAATCAAGATGTCACAGAACAATTATCATAGTACTCTACCCCTCCCAAGTCAATGCCCATGTAGTCCCTCTGTGTGGACCACAATGTCGATGGTACGAAGTCGCGTAGAATGCTGATCCTGGCTCACGAAATTGGCAGGCTGTCAGACCCAAGCAAAGCTGCAGTTTAGAGCATTTTGTGCCCCAGGCGGTAGCGGTGCTGGTAGTCCCCTGGACTACCACCAGTGGCAGCTGACACTGGAGACTGGTGTCTGTCATCCACGGCTGTAATTGATGATCATCTCATAAGACAGCAGATCTGATACTGGAACAATCTCATCATCAAGATGTCACTGAACAATTATCATAGTACTCTACCCCTCCCAAGTCAATGCCCATGTAGTCCCTCTGTGTGGACCACAATGTCGATGGTACAAAGTCGCGTAGAGTGCTGATCTGTGCTCACGAAATTGGCAGGCTGTCAGTCCCAAGCAAAGCTGCAGTTTAGAGCATTTTGTGCCCCAGGCGGTAGCGGTGCTGGTAGTCCCCTGGACTACCACCAGTGGCAGCTGACACTGGAGACTGGTGTCTGTCATCCATGGCTGTAATTGATGGTCATCTCATAAGACAGCAGATCTGATACTGGAACAATCTCATAATCAAGATGTCACAGAACAATTATCATAGTACTCTACCCCTCCCAAGTCAATGCCCATGTAGTCCCTCTGTGTGGACCACAATGTCGATGGTACGAAGTCGCGTAGAATGCTGATCCTGGCTCACGAAATTGGCAGGCTGTCAGACCCAAGTAACGCTGCAGTTTAGATAATTTTGTGCCCCAGGCGGTAGCGGTGCTGGTAGTCCCCTGGACTACCACCAGTGGCAGCTGACACTGGAGACTGGAGTCTGTCATCCATGGCTGTAATTGATGGTCATCTCATAAGACAGCAGATCTGATACTGGAACAATCTCATAATCAAGATGTCACAGAACAATTATCATAGTACTCTACCCCTCCCAAGTCAATTCCCATGTAGTCCCTCTGTGTGGACCACAATGTCGATGTGTGGGGCGGCGGAGAGAATGAAATATTGTTTTGGTTGTAGTTGCAAAATATTACTGCTGCATTAATGTTTGCTTGCGGCCAATTTCTAGCTTTAGAATGTTGTTAATGCTGTCTTTCGCCGTTCTCAACACTGGCTCCCTATTTACTTAGTAGGTCCCCAGAAAGCGATTAAACAAACCTGAAACCTGTAGACAAGAGTTCCTAGTGCCCACTTCTCCTGAGATGATTGTTATAGCTGCAGCTTGTAGCTCTGTAGAGTCTGGAGGTTGTTCGGGATTTCTAATCAAAGACGACTTTCCAAAATAGTTGAGTATATTCTCAAAATCACAAATATACACACAAATATCCCTCCAACCTAACTAACAGAACAGTTCAGAGTCTATTGCGCCAATGCAACTATAAATGTCCGAATTAATTGTTGAAATGAATGCTCGCCATAATTTGATGAAATATCTCATCAAACGCCACGCTAAATTAGTAGTAGAATGTCTGTCCCGCGACGACACGTGAAAATACGACAACACGCACACTGAGGCTAGATAATGAAAATCATTCCCGAATTAACACTTTACTTGAAACGCTTTACTGGTTACGCGCATCTCGAGTAACAGAATACGGCACCCGAGGCTGTTAGTAGCACTGATACTGGCGCGGCGCGATTCCCGACACAGATGGCGTGTCATTCAGCGTCTGGAGAGAACTGGGGCCTTGGCTCCTCGCACAGCGCTCTTATATATATATCCGCGGTGCGGACCGCTGAGGAAATGCTCGATCAAATCGGCTGGCTCGACTAGCCGCTAGGCTAGTAACGCACCACTTCAAGTTACATAATAAATTTTAGCTTCTCTTGCTGAAGGCCGATGAAGCTCCTAATTTAACTGTGCATTCAGCACGCAGGGAAGTATTGATAATAAATTTTTGACGTGGCTAACTTTAATAACATAGGCGAGAGAATTAATTTAATTGCACTGCACGCAGCAGATGGGCTCTGAACTGTCCCTTTTGAGATCCGCTATCGCTATAATTTAACAGATATTTGAAATAAACTTTTTACAGCTTCATCATCATACCGGACCTCCAACCTATTAAAATCTAAACATCCTAGTATGATTTATAAGCTCACTTAATCTATCTTGCTTCCTCTAGTTGTGAGATGAAAACCACAAAATCATGAATTTACACTAAAATCTTAATTTATGAAATCCAAAGTACTGTTTTTATTAAATCATTATGAAAGCTGAATCTAAATACAAATTTTGCAGTCTCTAGCTCTTTTCTGTGCCGCCAATTATTTTTATAGAAAAACGTCCAAATAAAGGAAACGGCTGAAGTTATCAAGCTGATATTTAACACACATTAGTTTATCATTATTCCAGACATACTAGGAAAGTTTTATGTCATTTGCTTGATTTTTAAAGTATTGCGCAACATCTATGACGTCAGAGCTAGCAGACTGACTAACACACAATGGAAACTGATGTGAATTTGCTGCAGCGTGAGTAGGCTGCTTCCCTACAGATGGTACGAAGTCGCGTAGAATGCTGATCCTGGCTCACGAAATTGGCAGGCTGTCAGACCCAAGCAAAGCTGCAGTTTAGAGCATTTTGTGCCCCAGGCGGTAGCGGTGCTGGTAGTCCCCTGGACTACCACCAGTGGCAGCTGACACTGGAGACTGGAGTCTGTCATCCACGGCTGTAATTGATGGTCTTCTCATAAGACAGCAGATCTGATACTGGAACAATCTCATAATCAAGATGTCACAGAACTATTATCATAGTACTCTACCCCTCCCAAGTCAATGCCCATGTAGTCCCTCTGTGTGGACCACAATGTCGATGGTACGAAGTCGCGTAGTGTAGTGGACTGACAAGGCAGGCAGTCCACAGTGACGGGTAGCCGAGAGGGCACACGTACACACACGCCGACTGGCGCGAAGTCTGGAACAGGATTCGTAATGAATGTGATAAAGAAAAGAACGTAGCTACTAGAACACTTAACTTTTATATCGTCCTTTGGTATACAGCATTCTTGATGATACAAGTGAGACTATCTTGAGATACATGCAATGGTACAAATGGCGCCTTGCTAGGTCGTAGCCATTAACTTAGCTGAAGGCTATTCTAACTGTCTCTCGGCAAATGAGAGAAAGGCTTCGTCAGTGTAGTCGCTAGCAACGTCGTCGTACAACTGGGGCGAGTGCTAGTACGTCTCTCGAGACCTGCCTTGTGGTGGCGCTCGGTCTGCGATCCTGACAGTGGCGAAACGCGGGTCCGATATGTACTAATGGACCGCGGCCGATTTAAGGTACCACCTAGCAAGTGTGGTGTCTGGCGGTGACACCACAAGTAGAATGCTGATCCTGGCTCACGAAATTGGCAGGCTGTCAGACCCAAGCAAAGCTGCAGTTCAGAGCATTTTGTGCCCCAGGCGGTAGCGGTGCTGGTAGTCCCCTGGACTACCACCAGTGGCAGCTGACACTGGAGACTGGAGTCTGTCATCCACGGCTGTAATTGATGGTCATCTCATAAGACAGCAGATCTGATACTGGAACAATCTCATAATCAAGATGTCACAGAACTATTATCATAGTACTCTACCCCTCCCAAGTCAATGCCCATGTAGTCCCTCTGTGTGGACCACAATGTCGATGGTACGAAGTCGCGTAGAATGCTGATCCTGGCTCACGAAATTGGCAGGCTGTCAGACCCAAGCAAAGCTGCAGTTTAGAGCATTTTGTGCCCCAGGCGGTAGCGGTGCTGGTAGTCCCCTGGACTACCACCAGTGGCAGCTGACACTGGAGACTGGAGTCTGTCATCCACGGCTGTAATTGATGGTCTTCTCATAAGACAGCAGATCTGATACTGGAACAATCTCATAATCAAGATGTCACAGAACAATTATCATAGTACTCTACCCCTCCCAAGTCAATGCCCATGTAGTCCCTCTGTGTGGACCACAATGTCGATGGTACGAAGTCGCGTAGTGTAGCGGACTGACAAGGCAGCCAGTCCACAGTGACGGTTAGCCGAGAGGGCACACGTACACACACGCCGACTGGCGCGAAGTCTGGAACAGGATTCGTAATGAATGTGATAAAGAAAAGAACGTAGCTACTAGAACACTTAACTTTTATATCGTCCTTTGGTATACAGCATTCTTGATGATACAAGTGAGACTATCTTGAGATACATGCAATGGTACAAATGGCGCCTTGCTAGGTCGTAGCCATTAACTTAGCTGAAGGCTATTCTAACTGTCTCTCGGCAAATGAGAGAAAGGCTTCGTCAGTGTAGTCGCTAGCAACGTCGTCGTACAACTGGGGCGAGTGCTAGTACGTCTCTCGAGACCTGCCTTGTGGTGGCGCTCGGTCTGCGATCCTGACAGTGGCGACACGCGGGTCCGATATGTACTAATGGACCGCGGCCGATTTAAGGTACCACCTAGCAAGTGTGGTGTCTGGCGGTGACACCACAAGTAGAATGCTGATCCTGGCTCACGAAATTGGCAGGCTGTCAGACCCAAGCAAAGCTGCAGTTTAGAGCATTTTGTGCCCCAGGCGGTAGCGGTGCTGGTAGTCCCCTGGACTACCACCAGTGGCAGCTGACACTGGAGACTGGAGTCTGTCATCCACGGCTGTAATTGATGGTCATCTCATAAGACAGCAGATCTGATACTGGAACAATCTCATAATCAAGATGTCACCGAACAATTATCATAGTACTGTACCCCTCCCAAGTCAATGCCCATGTAGTCCTACTGTGTGGACCACAATGTCGATGGTACGAAGTCGCGTAGAATGCTGATCCTGGCTCACGAAATTGGCAGGCTGTCAGACCCAAGCAAAGCTGCAGTTTAGAGCATTTTGTGCCCCAGGCGGTAGCGGTGCTGGTAGTCCCCTGGACTACCACCAGTGGCAGCTGACACTGGAGACTGGAGTCTGTCATCCACGGCTGTAATTGATGGTCATCTCATAAGACAGCAGATCTGATACTGGAACAATCTCATAATCAAGATGTCACAGAACAATTATCATAGTACTCTACCCCTCCCAAGTCAATGCCCATGTAGTCCCTCTGTGTGGACCACAATGTCGATGGTACGAAGTCGCGTAGAATGCTGATCCTGGCTCACGAAATTGGCAGGCTGTCAGACCCAAGCAAAGCTGCAGTTTAGAGCATTTTGTGCCCCAGGCGGTAGCGGTGCTGGTAGTCCCCTGGACTACCACCAGTGGCAGCTGACACTGGAGACTGGTGTCTGTCATCCATGGCTGTAATTGATGGTCATCTCATAAGACAGCAGATCTGATACTGGAACAATCTCATAATCAAGATGTCACAGAACAATTATCATAGTACTCTACCCCTCCCAAGTCAATGCCCATGTAGTCCCTCTGTGTGGACCACAATGTCGATGGTACGAAGTCGCGTAGAATGCTGATCCTGGCTCACGAAATTGGCAGGCTGTCAGACCCAAGCAAAGCTGCAGTTTAGAGCATTTTGTGCCCCAGGCGGTAGCGGTGCTGGTAGTCCCCTGGACTACCACCAGTGGCAGCTGACACTGGAGACTGGAGTCTGTCATCCACGGCTGTAATTGATGGTCATCTCATAAGACAGCAGATCTGATACTGGAACAATCTCATAATCAAGATGTCACAGAACAATTATCATAGTACTCTACCCCTCCCAAGTCAATGCCCATGTAGTCCCTCTGTGTGGACCACAATGTCGATGGTACGAAGTCGCGTAGAATGCTGATCCTGGCTCACGAAATTGGCAGGCTGTCAGACCCAAGCAAAGCTGCAGTTTAGAGCATTTTGTGCCCCAGGCGGTAGCGGTGCTGGTAGTCCCCTGGACTACCACCAGTGGCAGCTGACACTGGAGACTGGAGTCTGTCATCCACGGCTGTAATTGATGGTCATCTCATAAGACAGCAGATCTGATACTGGAACATTCTCATAATCAAGATGTCACAGAACAATTATCATAGTACTCTACCCCTTCCAAGTCAATGCCCATGTAGTCCCTCTGTGTGGACCACAATGTCGATGGTACGAAGTCGCGTAGAATGCTGATCCTGGTTCACGAAATTGGCAGACTGTCAGACCCAAGCAAAGCTGCAGTTTAGAGCATTTTGTGCCCCAGGCGGTAGCGGTGCTGGTAGTCCCCTGGACTACCACCAGTGGCAGCTGACACTGGAGACTGGAGTCTGTCATCCACGGCTGTAATTGCTGGTCATCTCATAAGACAGCAGATCTGATACTGGAACAATCTCATAATCAAGATGTCACCGAACAATTATCATAGTACTGTAACCCTCCCAAGTCAATGCCCATGTAGTCCCTCTGTGTGGACCACAATGTCGATGGTACGAAGTCGCGTAGAATGCTGATCCTGGCTCACGAAATTGGCAGGCTGTCAGACCCAAGCAAAGCTGCAGTTTAGAGCATTTTGTGCCCCAGGCGGTAGCGGTGCTGGTAGTCCCCTGGACTACCACCAGTGGCAGCTGACACTGGAGACTGGAGTCTGTCATCCACGGCTGCAATTGGTGGTCATCTCATAAGACAGCAGGAGTCTGTCTGGTACTGGAACAATCTCACAATCAAGATGTTACATAACAACTATTATAGAATCGAGTGCGAACGACATGAATGCCATCGATCCTGCTGATCAACCGACTCTAGCCTCGTGAGGTAGAGTATTTTAAGCACTGAGGAGAAGCTCTACTTTCTGACGTCATTCATCATGGCTGAACCAGTTCTACTCTTTAAGATTTGTCAGTGGTCTTTGCTTCTGCTACCTTCGCTTGACAAATTTGCGTCATGTCCTATCTGCATGTCAAACCCCTGAAGAGTCTTCCCTAGCGCTTGTTGCGTAATGTCACAAGAGTAATGGAGACATTATGATCTACATTCGTCTAATCCTTTTCCTCTGACCTCGCTCGCACTCACTCACAGAAGTGTTGATGTCGCCCTCTTGGTGACTGACTACCGGCGTCGAAATGTGTATACCTGGCAGGTGGCTCATGCTGATACTTCTGTGTGCTTGAACAATGCCATTCTGTTCAGAATTAGAAATTTCACTGTCTGGTTCACTTACTTTCTTAATGTCTAACAATATTCTTATGTTAAACAGTAGCGTTTGAGGTTGGAGGCAAATTTTAAATAACTTTCAATAAATTCAAGCGTCGTTTTAATAAAGCAAGAAACCACATTTGGAAGCAGCATATTTCTTATCCCTGTTAGGCAACTTCATTACAATACAGGTGGTTTACATAGATCATGTAGCGTGAATGTTTGGATGGTTATTTCAATAATGTCCACCCCGAACCTCTCTGTATTTTCTTTCCTGACCCACCCTTCTGTGTCTCTTGACCACTTCGTCAAAGATAACGTGATACTCTGAACTTTTTTCTACAGTGAAGCACTATTCAGCCACATGCCTAGTAAAATACTTATGAATGAAACAAGTAAACTACTGTGGCACTACAGTTATTTTATTCGCGAGTCTGTACAGTTATGAAAATGAATTTATGTTTATGTGTGTGTTCCACACCTCCCCCTAAATCAGAGGACCGCTTTTAATCAAACTTTGTGCACATATCCCTTTCTATCAGGCAACAATCGCTGTGGCTACCATACTTCAAGGGATATGACGTCATAAACACTGAGATGCCTGGAAAACTGCTGCTTCATGCATGACGTTTAAATTAAGTACCTCTTCGCTACTAACTCCATTCATCATAGCTGCAATTTGTTAGCGGAAGCAGTGTTCATGCGAGATGTAACACCACAGCACTTGCACTTTCATCCCTCTGTTTTCAGTGCAGTCTACATTGCAGGTACATAGACTACACCATTCCCTTTATACAGGGTGTTTCAAAAATGACCGGTATATTTGAAACGGCAATAAAAACTAAACGAGCAGCGATAGAAATACACCGTTTGTTGCAATATGCTTGGGACAACAGTACATTTTCAGGCGAACGAACTTTCGAAATTACAGTAGTTACAATTTTCAACAACAGATGGAGCTGCAAGTGATGTGAAAGATATAGAAGACAACGCAGTCTGTGGGTGCGCCATTCTGTACGTCGTCTTTCTGCTGTAAGCGTGTGCTGTTCACAACGTGCAAGTGTGCTGTAGACAACATGGTTTATTTCTTAGAACAGAGGATTTTTCTGGTGTTGGAATTCCACCGCCTAGAACACAGTGTTGTTGCAACAAGACGAAGTTTTCAACGGAGGTTTAATGTAACCAAAGGACCGAAAAGCGATAAAATAAAGGATCTGTTTGAAAAATTTCAACGGACTGGGAACGTGACGGATGAACGTGCTGGAAAGGTAGGGCGACCGCGTACGGCAACCACAGAGGGCAACACGCAGCTAGTGCAGCAGGTGATCCAACAGCGGCCTCGGGTTTCCGTTCGCCGTGTTGCAGCTGCGGTCCAAATGACACCAACGTCCACGTATCGTCTCATGCGCCAGAGTTTACACCTCTATCCATACAAAATTCAAACGCGGCAACCCCTCAGCGCCGCTACCATTGCTGCACGAGAGACATTCGCTAACGATATAGTGCACAGGATTGATGACGGCGATATGCATGTGGGCAGCATTTGGTTTACTGACGAAGCTTATTTTTACCTGGACGGCTTCGTCAATAAACAGAACTGGCGCATATGGGGAAACGAAAAGCCCCATGTTGCAGTCCCATCGTCCCTGCATCCGCAAAAAGTGCTGGTCTGGGCCGCCATGTCTTCCAAAGGAATCATTGGCCCATTTTTCAGATCCGAAACGATTACTGCATCACGCTATCTGGACATTCTTTGTGAATTTGTGGCGGTACAAACTGCCTTAGACGACACTGCGAACACCTCGTGGTTTATGCAAGATGGTGCCCGGCCACATCGCACGGCCGACATCTTTAATTTCCTGAATGAATTTTTCCGTGATCGTGTGATTGCTTTGGGCTATCCGAAACATACAGGAGGTGGCGTGGATTGGCCTCCCTATTCGCCAGACATGAAGCCCTGTGACTTCTTTCTGTGGGGACACTTGAAAGACCAGGTGTACCGCCAGAATCCAGAAACAATTAAACAGCTGAAGCAGTACATCTCATCTGCATGTGAAGCCATTCCGCCAGACACGTTGTCAAAGGTTTCGGGTAATTTCATTCAGAGACTACGCCATATTATTGCTACGCATGGTGGATATGTGGAAAATATCGTACTATAGAGTTTCCCAGACCGCAGCGCCATCTGTTGTTGAAAATTATAACTACTGTAATTTCGAAAGTTTTTCTGCCTGAAAATGTACTGTTGTCCCAAGCATATTGCAACAAACGGTGTATTTCTATCGCTGTTCGTTTAGTTTTTATTGCCGTTTCAAATATACCGGTGATTTTTGAAACACCCTGTAAGTTGTTGTTGTTGTGGTCTTCAGTCCTGAGACTGGTTTGATGCAGCTCTCCATGCTAATCTATGCTGTGCAAGCTCCTTCATCTCCCAGTACCTACTGCAACCTACATCCTTCTGAATCTGCTTAGTGTATTCATCTCTTGGTCTCCCTGTACGATTTTTACCCTCCACGCTGCCCTCCAATGCTAAATTTGTCATCCCCTGATGCCTCAGGACATGTCCTACCAGCCGATTCCTTCTTCTAGTCAAGTTGTGCCACAAACGTCTCTTCTCCCCAATCTTATTCAATACCTCCTCATTAGTTACGTGATCTACCCACCTAATCTTCAACATTCTTCTGTAGCACCACATTTCGAAAGCTTCTATCCTCTTCTTGTCCAAACTATTTATTGTCCATGTTTCACTTCACACTCACACTTCACACTCCATACAAATACTTTCAGAAACGACTTCCTGACACTTAAATCTATACTCGATGTTAACAAATTTCTCTTCTTCAGAAACGCTTTCCTTGCCATTGCCAGTCTACATTTTATATCCTCTCTACTTCGACCATCATCAGTTATTTTGCTTCCCAAATAGCAAAACTCCTTTACTACTTTAAGTGTGTCATTTCCTAATCTAATTCCCTCAGCATCACCCGACTTAATTCGACTACATTCCATTATCCTCGTTTTGCTTTTGTTGATGTTCATCTTATATCCTCCTTTCAAGACACTGTCCATTCCATTCAACTGTTCTTCCAAGTCCTTTGCTGTCTATGACAGAATTACAATGTCATCGGCGAACCTCAAAGTTTTTATTTCTTCACCCTGGATTTTAATACCTACTCCAAATTTTCCTTTTGTTTCCTTTACTGCTTGCTCAATATACAGATTGAATAACATCGGGGAGAGGCTACAACCCTGTCTCACTCCCTTCCCAACCACTGCTTCCCTTTCATACCCCTCGACTCTTATAACTGCCATTTGGTTTCTGTATAAATTGTAAATAGCCTTTCGCTCTATGTATTTTACCTCTGCCACCTTCAGAATTTGAAAGAGAGTATTCCAGTCAACATTGTCAAAAGCTTTGTCTAAGTCTACAAATGCTAGAAACGAAGGTTCGCCTTTCCTTAATCTTTCTTCTATGATAAGTCTTAAGGTCAGTATTGCCTCACGTGTTCCAACATTTCTACGGAATCCAAACTGATCTTCACCGAGGTCGGCTTCTATCAGTTTTTCCATTCGCCTGTAAATAATTCGTGTTAGTATTTTGCAGCTGTGACTTATTAAACTGATAGTTCGGCAATTTTCACATCTGTCAACACCTGCTTTCCTTGGGGTTATATTCTTCTTGAAGTCTGAGGGTATTTCGCCTGTCTCGTACATCTTGCTCACCAGATGGAAGAGTTTTGTCAGGACTGGCTCTCCTAAGGCCGTCAGTAGTTCTAACGGAATGTTGTCTACTCCCGGGGCCATGTTTCGACTCAGGTCTTTATAAGTATGGGAAAGGAAAATTGCTTATTTAAAGTCTGCCTGCAGTGTAACTTCTAACCAATGTACCTGATATTTTCTCCGAGCGTGAAAGAGAGGCATTCACTTATTAATTAATTAAGGCAGTTTAAAATCGCTTTTTTCGAACTGACTTCTCGTTTTCATCGCTTACTTTCCAAAACACACTCCTCAAACTTCACGTGATACTGGCAGTATTGTCGATAAAACATTTTGTTTTTGTGGTGTCACCGCCAGACACCGCACTTGCTAGGTGGTAGCCTTTAAATCGGCCGCGGTCCGCTAGTATACGTCGGACCCGCGTGTCGCCACTGTCAGTGATTGCAGACCGAGCGCCGCCACACGGAAGGTCTAGAGAGACGTCCTAGCACTCTCCCCAGTTGTACAGCCGACTTTGCTAGCGATGGTTCACTGACAAATTACGCTCTCATTTGCCGAGACGATAGTTAGCATAGCCTTCAGCTACGTCATTTGCTACGACCTAGCAAGGCGCCATTATCATTTGCTATTAATCTTGTGATGCATGTACCGTCAGACCGATGTTCACCAATTATGGATTAAAGTTAAGTATTCCAGAAGCTACGTACTTATTTTTCTAGTCTCAACTCCTTTAACTGTTCCAGACCTCACGCCAACTTGCGTGAGCTTAAACACGTGCCTTTCGGCTTCAGCTCATAGTGGCTTGGCTGTCTTGCCAAGTCACAACAGTTTTAATAATAGTACAGTACTTTCTACTTCACTGAGGTCAACTGGTTCAAATGGCTGTGAGCACTATAGGACTTAACATCTGAGGTCATCAGTCCCCTAGAACTTAGAACTACTTAAACCTAAATAACCTAAGGACATCACATACATCCATGCCCGAGGCAGGATTCGAACCTGCGACCGTAGCGTTCGTGCGGTTCCAGACTGAAGCGCCTAGAACCGTTCGGCCACTGCTGCCGGCGCGAAGTTAACTCAGCTAGAGTTAGTCCACCTTATATGACAAGAGATGTCGACATTGTTCCTATAGTACACACCCTTACCGAGCACCATATGTTGTTATTGTTGTGGTCTTCAGTCCTGAGACTGGTTTGATGCAGCTCTCCATGCTACTCTATCCTGTGCAAGCTTCTTCATCTCCCAGTACCTACTGCAACCTACATCCTTCTGAATCTGCTTAGTGTATTCATCTCTTGGTCTCCCTCTATGATTTTTACCCTCCACGCTGCCCTCCAATGCTAAATTTGTGATCCCTTGATGCCTCAAAACATGTCCTACCAACCGATCCCTTCTTCTAGTCAAGTTGTGCCACAAACTTCTCTTCTCCCCAATCCTATTCAATACCTCCTCATTAGTTACGTGATCTACCCACCTAATCTTCAACATTCTTCTGTAGCACCACATTTCGAAAGCTTCTATTCTCTTCTTGTCCAAACTAGTTATCGTCCATGTTTCACTTCCATACATGGCTACACTCCATACAAATACTTTCAGAAACGACTTCCTCACACTTAAATCTATACTCGATGTTAACAAATTTCTCTTCTTCAGAAACGATTTCCTTGCCATTGCCAGTCTACATTTAATATCCTCTCTACTTCGACCATCATCAGTTATTTACTCCCTAAATAGCAAAACTCCTTTACTACTTTAAGTGTCTCATTTCCTAATCTAATTCCCTCAGCATCACCCGATTTAATTTGACTACATTCCATTATCCTTGTTTTGCTTTTGTTGATTTTCATCTTATATCCTCCTTTCAAGACACTGTTCATTCCGTTCAATTGCTCTTCCAAGTCCTTTGCTGTCTCTGACAGAATTACAATGTCATCAGCGAACCTCAAAGTTTTTACTACATCTCCATGAATTTTAATACCTACTCCGAATTTTTCTTTGGTTTCCTTTACTGCTTGCTCAATATACAGATTGAATAACATCGGGGACAGGCTACAACCCTGTCTCACTCCTTTCCCAACCACTGCTTCCCTTTCATGCCCCTCGACTCTCATAACTGCAATCTGCTTTCTGTACAAATTGTAAATAGCCTTTCTCTCCCTGTATTTTACCCCTGCCACCTTCAGAATTTGAAAGAGAGTATTCCAGTTAACATTGTCAAAAGCTTTCTCTAAGTCCACAAATGCTAGAAACGTAGGTTTGCCTTTTCTTAATCTTTCTTCTAAGATAAGTCGTAAGTTTAGTATTGCCTCACGTGTTCCAACATTTATACGGAATCCAAACTGATCTTCCCTGAGGTCCGCTTCTACCAGTTTTTCCATTCGTCTGTAAAGAATTCGCGTTAGTATTTTGGAGCTGTGACTTATTAAACTGATAGTTCGGTAATTTTCACATCTGTCAACACCTGCTTTCTTTGGTATTGGAATTATTATACCCTTCTTGAAGTCTGAGGGTATTTCGCCTGTGTCATACATCTTGCTCACCAGATGGTAGAGTTTTGTCATGACTGGCTCTCCCATGGCCATCAATAGTTCTAATGGAATGTTGTCTATTCCCGGGGCCTTGTTTCGACTCAGGTCTTTCAGTGCTCTGTCAAACTCTTCACGCAGTATCTTATCTCCCATTTCGTCTTCATCTACATCCTCTTCCATTTCCATAATATTGTCCTCAAGTATATCGCCCTTGTATAAACTCTCTATATACTCCTTCCACCTTTCTGCCTTCCCTTCTTTGCTTAGAACTGGGTTGCCATCTGAGCTCTTGATATTCATACAAGTGGTTCTCTTCTCTCCAAAGGTCTCTTTAATTTTCCTGTAGGCAGTATCTATCTTACCCCTAGTGAGACAAGCCTCTACATCCTTACATTTGTCCTTTAGCCATCCCTGCTTAGCCATTTTGCACTTCCTGTCGATCTCATTTTTCAGACGTTTGTATTCCTTTTTGCCTGCTTCATTTACTGAATTTTTATATTTTCTCCTTTCATCAATTAAATTCAATATTTCTTCTGTTACCCAAGGATTTCTATTATTCCTCGTCTTTTTACCTACTTGATCGTCTGCTGCCTTCACTACTTCATCCCTCAGAGCTACCCATTCTTCTTCTACTGTATTTCTTTCCCCCATTCCTGTCAATTGTTCCCTTATGCTCTCCCTGAAACTCTCTACAACCTCTGGTTCTTTCAGTTTATCCAGGTCCCATCTCCTTAAATTCCCACCTTTTTGCAGTTTCTTCAGTTTCAATCTGCAGTTCATAACCAATAGATTGTGGTCAGAATCCACATCTGCCCCTGGAAATGTCTTACAATTTAAAACCTGGTTCCTAAATCTCTGTCTTACCATTATATAATCTATCTGAAACCTTCTAGTATCTCCAGGGTTCTTCCATGTATACAACCTTCTTTCATGATTCTTGAACCAAGTGTTAGCTATGATTAAGTTATGCTCTGTGCAAAATTCTACAAGGCGGCTTCCTCTTTCATTTCTTCCCCCCAATCCATATTCACCTACTATGTTTCCTTCTCTCCCTTTTCCTACTGACGAATTCCAGTCACCCATGACCATTAAATTTTCGTCTCCCTTCACTACCTGAATAATTTCTTTTATCTCGTCATACATTTCATCAATTTCTTCATCATCTGCAGAGCTAGTTGGCATATAAACTTGTACTACTGTAGTAGGCATGGGCTTTGTGTCTATCTTGGCCACAATAATGCGTTCACTATGCTGTTTGTAGTAGCTAACCCGCACTCCTATTTTTTTATTCATTATTAAACCTACTCCTGCATTACCCCTATTTGATTTTGTATTTATAACCCTGTAATCACCTGACCAAAAGTCTTGTTCCTCCTGCCACCGAACTTCACTAATTCCCACTATATCTAACTTTAACCTATCCATTTCCCTTTTTAAATTTTCTAACCTACCTGCCCGATTAAGGGATCTGACATTCCACGCTCCGATCCGTAGAATGCCAGTTTTCTTTCTCCTGATAACGACGTCCTCTTGAGTAGTCCCCGCCCGGAGATCCGAATGGGGGACTATTTTACCTCCGGAATATTTTACCCAAGAGGATGCTATCATCATTTAACCATACAGTAAAGCTGCATGTCCTCGGGAAAAATTACGGCTGTAGTTTCCCCTTGCTTTCAGCCGTTCGCAGTACCAGCACAGCAAGGCCGTTTTGGTTAATGTTACAAGGCCAGATCAGTCAATCATCCACACTGTTGCCCCTGCAACTACTGAAAAGGCTGCTGCCCCTCTTCAGGAACCACATGTTTGTCTGGCCTCTCAACAGATACCCCTCCGTTGTGGTTGCACCTACGGTACGGCCATCTGTATCGCTGAGGCACGCAAGCCTCCCCACCAACGGCAACGTCCATGGTTCATGGGGGGGGGGGGGGGGAGCACCATATAACACACTCAAATCCGCACAAATTAAAAAATCAATGAGGGCCAACTACAGTTTCACTGTAGGTCTCAGATTCATCGGTTCTTTTAGAGGGATAAAGACTGAGAGAAAGATATTGGAAAATGACTCACATGATGTGTATTTACGCTACCACGTTGGGCGATTTCTGTACATATCTGTTCAGATATCACAGCACCTTTATATTCCAAAAATACCTTCAGTATCAATACTTAGTGTTAGTCAAGTAACAGAGTACTAACACTAACTACAGATTGGACCGAGCGAGGTGGCGCAGTGGTTAGCACACTGGACTCGCATTCGGGAGGACGACGGTTCAATCCCGTCTCCAGCCATCCTGATTTAGGTTTTCCGTGATTTCCCTAACTCGGTTCAGGCAAATGCCGGGATGGTTCCTTTGAAAGGGCACGGCCGATTTCCTTCCCAATCCTTCCCTAACCCGAGCTTGCGCTCCGTCTCTAATGACCTCGTTGTCGACGGGACGTTAAACACTAACCACCACCACCACTATAGATTGGGACACAGTATCATACAAGAGCTTTTTTATGCTGGAATATATCTAAAAAATGCATCCAGGGAAATACAAGCTGCACATGTAATTCCCAGTCCTTAATGACCCTATGTATCACGTCCCCTACAACTTTTCCTTTCAGCTACCACTTCTGATAAAACACATTAACAAGCTCTGTTTGCCTACACACAAGGAGGCAGCTGAGACACGCCACCCGAAATACTGGGTGTTGGAGGAGAAATTGCAAAAATTTTAGAAAGTGATAGTGTAGACTAATTCGAAAGAAAAACGATCCATATAACATGTGTCAAAATTTTATTGGTTGCAAAGACACAGCTGTTAGAATGTAACCTAAACAATTACACATGAAAAGAGTTGAGCAGGGACAAATCTATTGGTTCAAAGTTTATTTTCATTAAATCCATCTCTAACTTCAACGCACTTTCGAATTCTCTTGACACCAACACCTGTAGCTCTTCTGAGGTCATCTTGGCGCTATTTTACAAAGGCAGCACAGCTCATAAGCCGAACGACCGATTAGTCCCTTATGTTTACTTGTCGTTAGTAGACTTTTCTTTTCAGATGGTTTAAAAGAAAAGTCTACTAACGACAAAAACTGAAGGCTAACGTCCGGTGGCCAAGAAACGACACCGTATCTCGCCGATCCATCAAAAGGGGACTGTTAGGTTTAGGTGATGTCTTGCGTGATAGCTAGAATGTGCAGAGCTTCCGCCATTCTGGAAGAACATAGCCATCCTTGTGGCCACAGAAACCTCGTCCAATAATGCTAGAAGCCCGTTGTCGAGATAGTCTTCATAAAGGACTCCTGTGAGACGGTGCGGTAAGACAAGAGGCCCAATCAATCGATTGCCTATCGTACCACTCCACACATTTACAAGAAATTGTTGTTGGAAACGTGTCTCCACAAAGGCATGTCGGTTTCGTTAGACCACCTATATGAGCTACGTGTGTTATTGATACTCTCACGAATGAAAGTGGCTTCATCAGCAAACAGCACTCGTCGGAAATCTCCATGAACTGCAATTAAACAACGACACGCTTTCCAGGCGTGTACCTTTGCATACATAATGTCTGCCGCATTTTTCTGTGTGAAACACGAATACGCGTAAAAACTGTGCGCTTGCTCGTTGAAGAACTACATTCTACACGCTGAGAAATGTTCTCTGCTTCATCCACAACTGCTTCATTTGCACGTTCGGTTCCTGCACGAGTTTCACGCAGTTTACTGAGAACACGAGCAAACAAACACTTCTAAAACTGGTACTCTGCGAGCAGCAGTAGCGTTTGCAAAATAAAATCCGTACATCCATAGCTGCACACTGTAACGGAACATATTAAAGGCTTTACTTTAATGAAGTATGCGATCCCTTCCAAATTCAACCAGTTTAACGAGTATTTATGATCATAGAAAAGTTATTGTGTATGTTAACAATGATTGCACAACATGTCTCCATAAACAGTCAACCCATTAAATTATACTGAATAACTGACCCACACAAAAGTTTATATCACTTGATCACTGATACAGCAAATGTCATCATGTAAAAACACTAAGTTCATCTTAAATAATTAATATGAAGTACGAAAAATAGTGGCCAACATAGGTATTTTGGATCTCCTTAAATAAAAATCACCCAGTGAAACCTATTTGTTCACTAGGAGCGTTTTCACTCAGTATTCACGTAATCAGTCCTATTTTAGACGAAAACCAATGTAATTCTTCATAATTCATGTTACTTACTTATTTATGCAAATTAGAGAAGTCAATTGACAAACTTCTAAAAAACAGCCTTTTTGTAACAAAGAATTATTCTGTCAAGTCAACAAATCTGTCTGTCATTTTAATAACATGTTAAATTATGTCACTCAATGCAAATTAATAACTTTTCTGCACAAATTATGATAACAGATGTACATGTGACTCATAAACTATATCTCTTTTTAGTAGTTCTTTGACAATGTTATAAATACAAGCAGCGAGAAGGGTCGAGAGAACAGTCGGAGGCAGTGGGGCAGTCGGAATGTCACTTTGGTGAAGTGTGTTTGTGTGTTATTGTTTGGCAAAACAAGGCAAAGAACATGTAAAGGAAGTACTACTTTGTGTTGTGTTATGGTCTTTGGTGGACAGTGGAATTAATATGGCCACTAAAGTAATAAATATTTGATGTTTACATACGTGTTGGTTTCGCTCGTTCTTTATCATCAAAAGCACATGAAAAACACAGGACCTCATGTTTTTTTAACCCTAGACAACCAGATTTAGAGCCAGCATCAGCATCGAGACACAGCAGAGATCCAGCAAGCAGCAGCGATTACTACAATACAATACATTGTAATGGCGCCAACCTAACATCAAGTGCTAACAAGCTCCGTAAATTGGAGTGAAATAGTGCGTTTACAGCAATTAGCAAGATATCAACGACTTAGGCGGACCATTTACAAAAGTGGGGGCTCGTCCGGGATCTTTAAGTGCATCGATGATAATAGTGCAGCGATAAATTTCGTAAGTGCTTGGCACTCCAAAAAAAATTTTATTTGTGCATTGTGGCAACAGTGAAAATATGTCAAAATTAAATAAATAAATAAAGTGTGTTTGTGCGACTACGAAAAACTATCATCACACCGCTCGGAAGATTAACGTCTGGATTATGTCAATGGATTTCATCAATCAAGACTTCAGCTTCAATAAAACCGAATAGAAGTGAAGAAAGCCAACAAGAACACCGACCACGACATCATAGCATAGACATAAAGCAAGGTATTTTGTTGTTGTTGTCATTTAAAATAATTAATTGTTAACATGTCTCTACCTGAGAGGGATGAGATCGTAAGAAATGTAAAAATTGAACCAGGGGGTGGTGAACAATTAAACTTAACAGAGTGGCTAGCAGAGTTTGCAACTCAAATAAGCTCGCAACTCAAACAATCAAGTGAAGAAAGCACAGATAGACTGGATAAGTTACGTTTGGATTTTAAACAATCAAATGAACAAGTAAGTTTGAAACTTAAAGAAAACACAGATAGACTGGATAAGTTAAGTTTGGATTTTGAACTATTAAGTACTCATCTCAATGAGAAGTGTGAGGAAATTAAAACTACCCTCAGTAAGAACACTAGCGAACAGTTGATACACTTCAGAAAAGAATTTCAAGTTAAAGTTGAAAATTTAAATGAAAACATACAAGCGAACACAGCATTGCTGTCATCTACAACAGAGTAGATACTGAAGTTGAAAGATTAGATCAGAGAATAGACAAAACATCAGAAAACCTTAAACAGGAATACAACCTGTACACCACTAATGTAGATACAAAAGTAGAAAATATACACACTAAATATACACAATTGGAAGATGCATTTATGTCAAAACAAATGTTTTACAATCAAAATACAATGTATGGACACATCCAAGTGAAATGCTTTCCTGGTGAAAATCTGCACCCTATTGACTTTATTCACCAATGTAAAGATATGTTTGTTGTAGGAATGTCAGATAACATAAAAATTAAGTTAGTAAAACGGTTTCTAGAAGGGGAGGCCCTATCCTGGGCAAATGAGAATAATGATTCTTGGAATACTTTTGAAGAGTTTGAAGCTAAATTTATTTGCAAATTTTGGTCACAATCCATACAAGCCAGATTAAAGTCAGAATTTCTAAATGGACCAGTGTATAGAGGGAAAGTAGGGGGAATGCAAAAATTTTGCAGAGATCAACTGAAAAAACTTGCTCATTTAAATAACTCTTTTGATATTATGACACAAATTGATGTTTTAAAAAGAAGATTACCAGAGAGACTGCAGTGGGAATTGGTCCATGGACCAGACGATTCAATGGAAGAGTTCCTGAAATTTGTAGATAGATTAGATAGGGCCTTGGAAAGAGAAAGTAACCAAAGTTTTGGCTCTGGCAACAACCAGTATGGGGGGTGGAACAGGAATGTAAATAGAGATTATTATGGGAGGAGAGACTTTGAAAATTCTGGAAATAATGCTCCAAATAGGGGAGATAGGAGATATGAAAATGATTTCAGAAACAATACACAGGAGGGAGGATGGAGGAGAGATAACAGGAATGATAGAAATAGGTATTGGGGAAGAGAACAAGAGAGAAGGGGGTTTCTTGAAACTAGTGAACAAAATGGTAACTACAAGCAGACAGACCGAGGGAACCAGCCGGGAAACGGTGGACAGTCCCACTAGATGTCCGTAGTTTTGGGGCTAGACAATATTATGACAGGACAACACATAACCGAAACGAAAAGGAGAGGATACAATGTAAAGAGTAAATATCATGAAAATACTGATGTTGTTAGAATGAATAAATTAGAATTTAATAAAAGGTTTTGGGATACTATGAGTAAAAGTGATACAGTTAATAAAAACTGTGTTCAAGCACAGGTAGTTAGTGAAAGTGCAGAAGTTGAAGGTATTGCAGAGTTCCATAGTTGGGCTGAAAAAGATACTGGTGTTAATAACAAGTCAGACACACCACAAGTAGAATCTATTTTGGGGGGTTTATTTGATAAGAAGGGGGATGACAAAGTGTTTAATGGAGCCAAAGACTCAATCGCTGAGATTCAGATACATAGGGGGGAAACTGCAGATGGGGTTGTTGTGGAGGAGGAGGAGGAAGAAGTAATAGAGGGACATTTAAATAATGATCCTAAATCAAGTGATGTTATTGATGAGAGTGTAGAGGAAGAAATAAAAGTATTTGTAGAATTGAAAAGTGATTATGTGGTAAAGGTAAGTGATGTGACAAACATGGGTAATAATGAGGTTAATTTAAGTGAAATGCAGACTAGGGAATGTGTATCTGAGGACAAGCTATTGCCTATTGGGAACTATGAAACACTAATCTATGAGAATGCTAATAATAATAATAATAATATTAAAGAGAATATAAAGGGATGGAATGTAAATGTGGGTTTTCAAGAAAAAGGGGAAAAGTTTTTAGAAGTTTTGTGGAACAACTATGGAAACTGTATAAACAAAGATGCCTTTTGGAAAGAATTAGCAAAGGTAAGTGCAACCTTGTATCCTATATGGTGGATAAGAATCCGTAGCGGACTTTATAAAAAATTGGGTGAAAACAATAATTTGTTGAGTGGCAACACAGTGTTAAGAGGAACAGATGAAAACAAAGGTTTATGTTTAAATGTCAATGCTTTGCAAACAGAGAGGGATGTGGCTAAATGTAGGAAAGAGACATTAGACTTAGGAACTAAAGAAATTGAAATAGTGCGTTTATGTATTGTTTGAAAATACTGAAATAGACAAAGATGTTGAGCTAGGTTATCCATATGTTAAAGTAAACATTGACATTTGTCCATTTGAAATAAAAGAAAGCCCACATCTTAATGCGTATAGACTTATCTTCCCCAGATCAAGAAGGTTATTTGGATTAAGAAACATCACTGAATTGAAACCATATAAACATGATTAAGCACATTTCCCTGTTTGAATACAGTTACTTACCCATTTTCCGTAAAGTGTTTTACCAGCAAAGATTTTTACTGGGTGTGTCAAATAGCAACTACCACTACAGACCCTGGAGAAGTTCCAGATATCTGAGACAATGTTTTTATATTTTCATTGTCACTATTGAATATTAAATATTGTGATATCTTCTTTACTTGCAATGGGCAAGAAGGTGACAAACATTTATTACTTTCTTTTTGTATTGTTGAATATGGGACATACTTGCACCAAATATAAAAGACAATGAAAAAATTGTTGTGCAAGACCCATCATTTTGTTACTATTCTTTTTGAGGCATAAGATTTGTGTACAATTTTCTACAACCAATCAGATGTTTACCAAGTTTGATGTTTGTGTTATGTTGTGACCAAATTAAGTGTGCAATTTTGGTATTAATATGTTCTTGTACTATCTTGACTATGTGTCTCAATGGGAGACAAGTTTTTTAAATATTTTCTTTTTTTTAAATGCATATTATATTCATACATGTGACTTCTCTAGTGTTTGTGCTTATATATCATGTCCATACTTATAATTATGTTCTTTGTTTTCATTTCCTTTATGTGGCTCAAAACGAGCAGACAGTTGCAAAATTTTGCTATGGACATCTGACCTGTCCATCTATGTAATATATTTATGTTCCTTCTATTATCTTGATTATTCTGTGACTCAATGAGAGCTGACTTTGAAATAATTTACATATATTTTTTTTTATATCTTAAGATCGCATGTGATATATTTGTGTCTGTTTTTTATCATTTTCCATGTGGCGCACTGGGAGCAAAGATTAACAATTTTTTTTTTACTTTCATATATTACTAAATATTTTTATGATGCTGTCATACTGAGAGCCTTAACACAAAGTGCATTTGAAACAACACAACTAAAATATTTTCAGGAAAAAGTAATTTTGAAACGGTGTAACGGTTGTTGTATACATACACATTATGCATAGTAATTGACACATTTGTCCTAGTCGGCTAATATCATTAACATTCTGTAAATGATATTACCCGAGGGGGGTATTGTAACGGAACATATTAAAGGCTTTACTTTAATGAAGTATGCGATCCCTTCCAAATTCAACCAGTTTAACGAGTATTTATGATCATAGAAAAGTTATTGTGTATGTTAACAATGATTGCACAACATGTCTCCATAAACAGTCAACCCATTAAATTATACTGAATAACTGACCCACACAAAAGTTTATATCACTTGATCACTGATACAGCAAATGTCATCATGTAAAAACACTAAGTTCATCTTAAATAATTAATATGAAGTACGAAAAATAGTGGCCAACATAGGTATTTTGGATCTCCTTAAATAAAAATCACCCAGTGAAACCTATTTGTTCACTAGGAGCGTTTTCACTCAGTATTCACGTAATCAATCCTATTTTAGACGAAAACCAATGTAATTCTTCATAATTCATGTTACTTACTTATTTATGCAAATTAGAGAAGTCAATTGACAAACTTCTAAAAAACAGCCTTTTTGTAACAAAGAATTATTCTGTCAAGTCAACAAATCTGTCTGTCATTTTAATAACATGTTAAATTATGTCACTCGATGCAAATTAATAACTTTTCTGCACAAATTATGATAACAGATGTACATGTGACTCATAAACTATATCTCTTTTTAGTAGTTCTTTGACAATGTTATAAATACAAGCAGCGAGAAGGGTCGAGAGAACAGTCGGAGGCAGTGGGGCAGTCGGAATGTCACTTTGGTGAAGTGTGTTTGTGTGTTATTGTTTGGCAAAACAAGGCAAAGAACATGTAAAGGAAGTACTACTTTGTGTTGTGTTATGGTCTTTGGTGGACAGTGGAATTAATATGGCCACTAAAGTAATAAATATTTGATGTTTACATACGTGTTGGTTTCGCTCGTTCTTTATCATCAAAAGCACATGAAAAACACGGGACCTCATGTTTTTTAACCCTAGACAACCAGATTTAGAGCCAGCATCAGCATCGAGACACAGCAGAGATCCAGCAAGCAGCAGCGATTACTACAATACAATACATTGTAATGGCGCCAACCTAACATCAAGTGCTAACAAGCTCCGTAAATTGGAGTGAAATAGTGCGTTTACAGCAATTAGCAAGATATCAACGACTTAGGCGGACCATTACAACACTCAGCACTTGTAAATGCACGGACAATGCTTAAGCAATACAGCAGAATTTCCCAACACATCACAACCACAAATTAAAATTCAATCGATGCATTTGAGATGTGGTGCTGCAGATGAATGTTGAAAATTAAGTGGACTGATAAGGTAAGGAATGGCTGGCTCTGAGCACTATGAGACATAACAGCTGAGGTCATCAGTCCCCTAGAACTCAGAACTAATTAAACCTAACTAACCTAAGGACATCACACACATCCATGCCCGAGGCAGGATTCGAACCTGCAACCGTAGCGGTCGCGCTGTTCCGGACTGAAGCACCTAGTACCGCTTGGCCACCGCGGCCGGCAGGAAAGGAATGAGGAGGTTCTGTGCCGAATCGGAGACGAAAGGAATTTGTGGGGAACACTAATAAGGAGACGAGACAGGGTGATAGGACATCTGTTAAGACATGAGGGAATGACTTCCATGATATTAGAGGGAACTGTAGAGAGCAAAAACTGTAGAGGAAGACAGAGATTGGAATACATCCAGCAAATAATAGAGGACGTAGGTTGCAAGCGCTCCTCTGAGATGAAGAGGAGAGAAATTCCGGGCGGAACGCATAAAACCAGTCAGAAGATTGATGACGCCCAAAAATGCAGGATCTCAAGCATTATTTATATATTTTGTACATACATTATTTGTATACTTTGTAAATCTAAATCAATAATCGAGAATTACTACGAGGGGCGTCCAGAAAGTAAGCTCCGATCGGTCGCGAAATGGAAACGACTATGAAAATCCGATAAAGCTTTGCACAGATGTGTTGGGTAGTGTCTCTAGTATAACCCCAGTTAGCATCACGTCGCTCTTCTCATTTCTGAGCTCGCAGTGAGTGCGTAAAGATGTCTAGAAAATAGTGTCTGCCGCCAAGTACGAGGGCCTGGTGAGAAATTTCGCCTGAAGCTATGCAGCTAACATTACATAACTGTCGTGCTGTTTCGTCTTCAAGACAATTCTCAGCCGCATTCTGCAGGGACAATGAAGATGCTCCTGCATCGTTTGCAAATGGAAATGTTCAAAAAAAGGTTCAAATGGCTCTGAGCACTATGGGACTCAACTTCTGAGGTCATTAGTCCCCTAGAACTTAGAACTAGTTAAACCTAACTAACTTAATGGCATCACAAACATCCATGCCCGAGGCAGGATTCGAACCTGCGACCGTAGCGGTCCTGCGGTTCCTGACTGCAGCGCCTTTAACCGTACGGCCACATCGGCCGGCTGGAAATGTTAGATTACCCACAATACAGTCCGCAATTGTCTCCCCCTGAGTTTCATCTCTGGTCACATGAACCGCTGTCTTTGACGACAACATTTTGACACAGACAACGAGGTGTAGGCCAGCGTGGAGAATTGGCGGAAAGCACTGGCGGCTGCCTTCTATGATGAGGCTATTGAAAAGTTGGTACAACGCTATGACAAAAGTCTAAGTCAGAACGGCGACTACATAGAGAAGTAGCTGAAAGGTGTAGCTAATTGTTACAAGTAAAACACTTCTGATGTTCACTGTGGTTTCAATTTGGCAATCAATCGGAGCTTAGTTTCTGAACAGGCCTCGTATATTATATCATTTCAAACATTTATCGAGCCATAAGTGTCCCTTGTCGTTCAACGACATGATTTGAATCAAGAGAAACATACGATTACTATATTCATTTACATCTGATATACAAATAAGCATCATGTACAATGAAGGGTGCTAATGATGTATATGGAACACCCGCAGCTATCGTATTGCATACTCATTACATGAATACGTCGGTCGATGTCTAATTGGAATTCGCAAAACCCAAGTATTAAAAAGAATAGTGATGTACCATGTGTACAAGTTCAACAGTAGGTCTTAACGGTTGCCTGGTTCATTATATAGGTATTAGGTCTCTATCGTAAGACATACCGTGAAATTGGACACAGTCTGACCTCATTTCGGAGCGAATCTTACGCAAGCAGATATCGGCCATGAGGGCCACGCAGTGACAAACTCCTACATGGCAGTCGAGGAACGAACACATGCAGCACCTCTGCACTGTGTGCAAACTGCCTACTGATGCGAACATACGCCAGTTTAAGTCACCATAGATAAGGCTTTAGGTCACCCACCTTGCAGGTGAAAAGGAGCAGGGGGTGGTTGTCGCCCAGGACCAGTTCTGTATTGACGCTAAAAACAGAAACCACAGCACCCCAGAAGTGCATATGAGCGTTGATGTGCAGTGTAAGAGGTTACTCTGAGATGAAAAAGTTGGCACAAGAAACGAAGTCGTGACGCACTGCATCTAACGAGTCAGATGACTGATGATCCTAAAGAATCCAGTAAAACGAAAAAGCAGCCAAAGTTGCAAATTTCACGTTTTTTATTCACTCGATGATTAGTTTCGAGCTGGGATCCATTTTCAAATTATCCTACAGGACAGAAAACAAAATATACACTCATGTACAAAAAGAAATGATCGTACGGCATTTATTGACCGGGATAACCCATTCGGGGTTCGGCCGCCGTGTTGAAAGTCTGTTTAGTTGACGCCACTTCGGCGACTTGCGTGTCAGTGATAATGAAGGACATATCATTGACCCAGGAATGCCGCGAATCGAACTCGGGCCTCCTTGCGTGGTAGCCGCTAACACTACCGCAGCACTAGGGAAGTGCACACTAATGTATACTACGGGCATGACCATATTTTTGCAACACTTGCCAAACACACAGAAGACTTACGTAACATAGTCAAAAACGATATTTACGAAAATGCAAAAACCATGTCAAAAATTTGCAAACGAACAGTTACAACGCAAACAGATAACCGGCAGTTTGCTCCTTCAGCTACCGTAAGGAAACCTCTAGAAGTGGATGCCCTATCAGGATAAGGAAACATTTTGTATTTACTAAATGGTTCTCCAACCGTTAAAAATGCAGGTGTTAATACAATAACAGTGCAAGTTAATACTTTTAGAATATTTACCAAAAAAAGTCAAATACTTAAAATCATTGAACAGTAACACGGCAATGACACATACGGCGCGTATTACAAAACTATGTGCTTTGTTGCCACGTAAAAATCATTAAACGTGAACGATAACATTAGTATTAAAATAAACCAAAATAATAACAAATTAACAAATCTTCATCACTCCCAATCCTTTACAGGCATAAAAACTTTACCATCACAAGCTTTAGAAAATATATGAAGATAAAACATGCCCAGGTAAAAACAGACATTAAACCATAAAGTTGTCTGTCACAACGCGCCACAAATACACCCACTTTCCTGGGGGAAACACAGCGTAAGGAATATGAAGATGAACGAGGAAGGAGAATCAAGTAGGCAAAATGGCCAAAATGTAAATGATAAATTATCTGTACTAATAAAATTTGGCTACACGTGTATTGTACACGAACGTAATTTTTGTTTGCTGCCCTGAAGGATGATATGAAAATGTGTCCCGCCGCGGAACTAGTCACTGAGTGAGTAAAAAAAAGTTAAATTTTTAACTCTGGCTGGTTTCTTGTTGTACTGATTAACAGAAGTTGCTGACCTACAATAATTCCAGCACGCTGGGAGTCCGTTTCCAAAATAATTCAATTGGTCTGGAGGGAAATGGTCTCACTTACAGCACTTTTCATGGTATTCTTTGAGAAAATGTTATTTGTGAATAATGTCTTCTGTTGCTCGTACATTAATATAGTCTTCAGAGTCTCATTAATTAATACCATGAAAAGGCACATAGTTGCTTATAAAACAACTATGTCTGATTTAGAGTCTCGGTAGATAATAAATATAATATTTTTGACTATGTAGCAAAACAAAGGGTCTTAAGTGTACAATCTTACGGGGTTGCTTGTATGTTGTAAATGTTAGTATGGTGCAGATTGTAACACGCCCGTCATTCTAGAATAAAACCGAGGGTGGGCATAAAGCTTTAAGTATCTCTCTGAAAAAAGAAAGACATGGAATTAATTTTTTGTTTGTTTCAGGTACATGTCTGCTGTCTTGGAAAGCACTGAAACTCCCAAGCCACATACCCTAGCACGCTGCTAGAAGAATGAAAACAATATGGGACATGTCACTGATAAAATAGTGATGGGTTACACTATTGTTTGCAAGGATTGTAGAAATGTATCTGCTAACAAGCAAACAAAAATTTTAAATTTCATACAGATTATATCGGAACAAATAATGAATTTTTACTGCTGTAGTCCGCCTGCTTAGCTGGGTGGTAATGTGCTCGCCTCCCATGCAAACGGGCCCGGGTTCGATTCCCGGCCAGGTTGGAGATTTTCTCGGCTCGGGGACTGGGTGTTGTGTTGTCCTCATCATCATTTCATTCTCATCACCGGCTGCAAGTCGCCCAATGTGGTGTCGACTGAAATAAGGCTTGCACTTGGCGGACGAACTTCCCCGGATGGAACCCCACGACCAACGATGCCGTGCGCTCATTTCATTTAATTCACTGCTGGTGACTTGTTTCGGCCTACAAGTTTCCAGACGGGGAGAGGAGCTGGTTCACAGAGCCTCTGTGTAGAACAGAGTGATACCTACCAAAAGCGGGTATAAACCAAGTTTTTTATGAAAAGAGCCACAAGTTACACTTTGTATCTTTTATTGACCGGTTTCGCTCTTCAAATCAACAGCAGCATCATCAGATTATACAGGGTGATTCAAAAAGAACACCACAACTTTAGGAATTTAAAACTCTGCAACGACAAAAGGCACAGCTAAGCACTATCTGTCGGCGAATTAAGGGAGCTATAAAGTTTCATTTAGTTGTACATTTGTTCGCTTGAGGCGCTGTTGACTAGGCGTCAGCGTCAGTTGATGCTAAGGTGGCGACCGCTCAACAGAAAGCTTTTTGTGTTATTGAGTACGGCAGAAGTGAATCGACGACAGTTGTTCAGCGTGCATTTCGAACGAAGTATGGTGTTAAACCTCCTGATAGGTGGTGTATTAAACGTTGGTATAAACCTGAACGTCAACTACCCGAGGCGATGGATCGGCCGCCAGGCAGCCCGTGACAGAGCACTTCATCACTGGCCTCCAAGAAGCCCTGATCTTACCCCCTGCGATTTTTTCTTATGGGGGTATGTTAAGGATATGGTGTTTCGGCCACCTCTCCCAGCCACCATTGATGATTTGAAACGAGAAATAACAGCAGCTATCCAAACTGTTACACCTGATATGCTACAGAGAGTGTGGAACGAGTTGGAGTATCGGGTTGATATTGCTCGTCTGGAGGGGGCCATATTGAACATCTCTGAACTTGTTTTTGAGTGAAAAAAACCTTTTTAAATACTCTTTGTAATGATGTATAACAGAAGGTTATATTATGTTTCTTTCGTTAAATACACATTTTTAAAGTTGTGGTATTCTTTTTGAATCACCCTGTACATTGTAAAAGATACAAATTACGATAATGCAGAAAACTTACATTAACATTACGTAAAGTACATATCCTACTTTCAGTATGGTGACTTTTAAAATCGGCTGACAGCATTAAAGATTGCCTTCAAAGCTGGCTGGCAACTCTTAAAGATTAAACTGACTGTACTTGCGTTTAACGTGCGTTTAAAGTACAATAGTAAATGATGACATTGGCAGCGCCAAAGATGAAATTTATAGTAGAACAGTATTTGTAACGTCCATGGTATACTCTCTCCAATGTACAACTACAGAAAACGAAATTTACACTTTAATCGTCTCGTTTATAGGCATGTGTATAGAATCTCATATCTGTACATACCTCCTTATCTTTAAAAAAAATACGAGTACATATGTAAAAATTAAAATCTCTTTCAAAATATATCACAAAAATACGTATTTAAAAACGTCTACACAAAAATGCGTTTTCAAAACTATATGGCAGGCATTATAGTTTGGCTGATTACCTGCAGAACTTCATCAAACAACTGGAAGAACACATGTAAACTATATTCGTTTTGTTGGTTTAATAAATTTTGTGGGTTTTTCTTTTCTTCTAGTTCTTTCACAATATTTAAAAGAGGATCTTTATCTGCAGTGTGGATAATTTTCATACTATCTTGTATGTAACCTAATGGGCGTTAAGTTGTTATCGAATGTTCACCCAGTGCTGTACGATTTAAATTTAAATTCCAATATTTCTTATAGAGTGTTTTAAACGTTCTTCCTTGATGGCTAATATATGTTCTCTGACAATTTTGGCACATCACTTTACACACTCCTGATAAGTTACCGCATTTGTCCCTACGAACATTCTCCTTGCGTGTCTAAGGGAGTTGCTAGCACGAAATACTGCTTTCACCTTTGCATTGGGAATCATCTCGCAGTAGGATCTGTTACAGAATCTTTGTATGTGAGTGTAATATACCTTTTCTTCTTCTACAGGCCTGCCTATACTATAGTTTTTTTTTCATTTTACATTTTCTGTATAGTGAGTTAAAATTTCACTATATCACGTTCTTTGAAATTGTTCCTATGTGCCATCTTTCTGATTGTCTTTAATTCTGAATCTCTATCTTCCTCTGTGAGTGGTAACTGTAACATTCTGTACAGAGCTGAATAGAAATACTCTTTTTGTGCTCTCTTGTATGATTTCAATTATTTCCAATAACTACACCAGGATACTGAAAGTTCTGTTTATTACATAAAACTATGACTGGCGTACTCTGTTTTCAATAATAAGAACTGTGCAGAAGTAAGAATGAAACGTAATAGAAAAGAGAACTGTCGTAATCAGAAGGCAAGCCTTTAATACTGGTAAAGTGAATAATCTCACTGCAAGAATTTTGAACAGTATACACTGTCTGAATAATGAACTTTGACATAAAACTTGCGTAATTAGTTTTGCAATACTGATCCCAGATCCCAGAACTAAAACTGATACACAACACAAAAAAAATCTGTCTCTAAATGACATAAGTTGGCCCAGATAAAAAAAACTCAAAATATTTAGTCCTTTCGTCTATCCTGCGCAAATCTGGATAACGCGTTGCAGTACTACTCTGTCTTGCGCGCCTCTATGCTAAAGCTGGAGATTACTATATCTGCACACAGGAACTCATGAGGTGCAATGAGTTCTCTGTTAGTTGCACATCGGAGTATTTTCGGAACACACTTGGTTCCTTTTCTACTTCTGAAAAAAAACATTATCAATTAAAAATTGTAAGAGAAAGGTACGTAAAACATGGCGCTGCAATAATAAAAGAGTGACTTCAAATCATTTTGATTAAACACATCGATAAATGGAGACTTCATATTTGAAACATTACATTACAACCGCTTTCTACTTTAACACAGCTAACCACTATCTGCTACTGCGCCTATGTGAGCACCAAAAATGAGAATCTAACCCTGTGATACAGCTTTCAACATCGCTGCTCGCTCACATGCAACAGCACGAGAGCAAAGGTATGACACTATCGTACAATCGTTAAATACTCAAATAACACCCATCATTACCCTTCGGTCTGGCGGACCAAAATTTCACAGGCGAGGTGATGTCAGCGACGTTGCTGAGACTGGAAAATTGTACTTTACAAAAACAATATTCTGATAAAAACATGTACAAATGTTAGTGCAAAAGTTTAAAGATACCACAGATGAGTGCCCGGGTAATAATAAACGTAAACATGACAAAAAATAAGTACATATTGTTGCTAGACATAAACATTTTGTTCCAAGTACAGTATTTGTTGTATATTAGGGTCACTCACAGTAGTGCACACTGCATTAGATGTGTAGACTGTTAACTACAGAGAGAAAAATAGAAGCGATAGTATACATATACAGGGTGTTTCAAAAATGACCGGTATATTTGAAACGGCAATAAAAACTAAACGAGCAGCGATAGAAATACACCGTTTGTTGCAATATGCTTGGGACAACAGTACATTTTCAGGCAGACAAACTTTCGAAATTACGGTAGTTACAATTTTCAACAACAGATGGCGCTGCGGTCTGGGAAACTCTATAGTACGATATTTTCCACACATCCACCATGCGTAGCAATAATATGGCCTAGTCTCTGAATGAAATTACACGAAACCTTTGACAACGTGTCTGGCGGAATGGCTTCACATGCAGATGAGATGTACTGCTTCAGCTGTTCAATTGTTTCTGGATTCTGGCGGTACACCTGGCCTTTCAAGTGTCCCCACAGAAAGAAGTCACAGGGGTTCATGTCTGGCGAATAGGGAGGCCAATCCACGCCGCCTCCTGTATGTTTCGGATAGCCCAAAGCAATCACACGATCATCGAAATATTCATTCAGGAAATTAAAGACGTCGGCCGTGCGATGTGGCCGGGCACCATCTTGCATAAACCACGAGGTGTTCGCAGTGTCGTCTAAGGCAGTTTGTACCGCCACAAATTCACGAAGAATGTCCAGATAGCGTGATGCAGTAATCGTTTCGGATCTGAAAAATGGGCCAATGTTTCCTTTGGAAGAAATGGCGGCCCAGACTAGTACCTTTTGAGGATGCAGGGACGATGGGACTGCAACATGGGGCTTTTCGGTTCCCCATATGCGCCAGTTCTGTTTATTGACGAAGCCGTCCAGGTAAAAATAAGCTTCGTCAGTAAACCAAATGCTGCCCACATGCATATCGCCGTCATCAATCCTGTGCACTATATCGTTAGCGAATGTCTCTCGTGCAGCAATGGTAGCGGCGCTGAGGGGTTGCCGCGTTTGAATTTTGTATGGATAGAGGTGTAAACTCTGGCGCATGAGACGATACGTGGACGTTAGCGTCATTTGGACCGCAGCTGCAACACGGCGAACGGAAACCCGAGGCCGCTGTTGGATCACCTGCTGCACTAGCTGCGCGTTGCCCTCTGTGGTTGCCGTACGCGGTCGCCCTACCTTTCCAGCACGTTCATCCGTCACGTTCCCAGTCCGTTGAAATTTTTCAAACAGATCCTTTATTGTATCGCTTTTGGGTCCTTTGGTTACATTAAACCTCCGTTGAAAACTTCGTCTTGTTGCAACAACACTGTGTTCTAGGCGGTGGAATTCCAACACCAGAAAAATCCTCTGTTCTAAGGAATAAACCATGTTGTCTACAGCACACTTGCACGCTGTGAACAGCACACGCTTACAGCAGAAAGACGACGTACAGAATGGCGCACCCACAGACTGCGTTGTCTTCTATATCTTTCACATCACTTGCAGCGCCATCTGTTGTTGAAAATTGTAACTACTGTAATTTCGAAAGTTCGTCTGCCTGAAAATGTACTGTTGTCCCAAGCATATTGCAACAAACGGTGTATTTCTATCGCTGCTCGTTTAGTTTTTATTGCCGTTTCAAATATACCGGTCATTTTTGAAACACCCTGTATGTACTGCACATAACAAGGTCCTAAATGCTAAGAAAGTGTTTATCACCACCATAGGTTGCACCACACCTGTGATCTAAATGGCACAAAGAATGTCCTCTGAACAGTAAAACTTGTACTTAATTGCCAACCAAAACTGCATAGGAACAATATACGACACATTGCGGGAAAGTCTTTCACTCCCACAGACAATGACCTATACTTTATTAGAAAAGCACAATGAGACAATCTTCCAGTTCCACTGGCACAGTCATCGGAAATATGTGCTATACTTGACCAATGGAGGACAATCTTGCAGTCCCACTGGCACTGACATGAGAAAAATTTGGTAGTGGCAGTAATGAAGAGGTAGCAAGCTCAAAATGTGCTGAAGAGATAGTCCATCCGAACTGAACTCATTAGAAACACGTCTCCATGAGAACATCCACAGTACTTATAACCTTGTGCAGTACAGGCTAATCACAAGCCAAGGTATAAGAGTCTACATACCTGATCAAATGAAATGCAAGAGCTAACAGCTGCTCCCAATGAAAATATTTCAATATCTACGCAGAGTGCCAATACAGTAAAACACTTCATATAATACAAGAGGGTATGTCCAGGCAATTAAATACAATGGTGAAAAACCATACATGTTATATTGAGAAACGAAATGAGAACGATATTATCTTAAAGAGGAAACAATACCAGAATACAGCACATCTTAACACTAACGAAATGGCTTTAAACTAAGCAAATAATCAGCTTTTCAAAAGTATTTACAAAGTCCACGTGCTAGAGTAATGTGTAAACTTAGTTGCTGTGTGACAAGAATCTTTGACCTTAAAGAGCAATAATATCAGAATACAGTACATCTTAACACTAAAGAAATGGCCTAAAACTAAGCAAATGAAAACAGTGTAGTAACATCAGCAAGAAAAGAATATACATAAAGTACAATATATCACAGTACACACAAACAGCATGGGAATTAGACTTGGCCACTGTTTCTATGTTTCGGTACAGTGTATCGATACGTGGAACTGATCAGTGCTTCGGAACGGCTGTGGTTCACTGTTTCGAAACAGTGGTGTTTCATTCCGCCCCTGTCTCGGATAACCGAACCAGATTCGATCTCGAACCAAACACAGAAACTGTATCGTTGTTTCAAAATAAGGCTGTCTCAGTCCACCTGTGCTTGGAATGGACTAATTGTAGCGAAAGTGATGTTTCATTCCGCTCTGTGTCGGATGAAATTCGGGCTCGGCACAGGTACTGAAACATAACATACCACTTCATGAGACACTTTCAAGAGTGTCGAAATCTTTTTGACAAGCAATAGCAAGAAGAATAAGATATCCGAAAATAAAGCTTCGTTTCTAGCTGACTGTCCTATTCCGAAATGGCGTAACATCTGCTTTATAAACACTATCCAAACAATAAAACAACGCATACTATTCACATTCAAAATAATAAATATGTGAAAATCATTCAGTTAAATTACACGCTTCTCTGTTCATGTACAGTAAACATATTAAGAAACGCAAGTAAGCCTACAACATTTTGAATAAAAAAAGGCATAGAGTGACAGTTATTAGACATATATATAAATCTGATGTAGGTATAATTGCAAGCAATCTGTTTGACGTATCACTGATAGTGTAATGGTGAACGGGAAGGTCTGGGAAGCATGGTGAATTTATAGTAACGGTTCGAAACACCTTGAAAGACAAAATTTTTCTGTTATATTTTGTTATTTATTCGAATTATTTGGCATTATTTGTGAGTCTGTAGTCACTGTGCCTATTATCCACAATGATTCCCTTTGTGTGAATGGAAATTAGCAGGATGGGTATGTTACCCATACTAACAGAATATGGGAATCCCAGTAGCATATCCGTTGTTTCTGCAGTTTGCTCCCACCTCCAGTTCCGTTCGTAGTGGTTCTTCTGTCTTCAGCTATGGCTGACCTCAGCCAACTGAAAAGTGTGAAAGTCACACGACGCGAAAGCAGCGCATTTGCTGGAGAAAATACGAAACTGCCAAGACGCCTAAGTGATAGTTTCATACTTTCTGATATATGATTAGCGCTCTAGCACCTCATTTGTGTTTATATGGATATACTTATACAGTAGACATTCAAGACGATAAAATGTGTAGGTTTATTAAATTACAAAACACATACTGTTTCACTGTTTCGAAACAGCGTATCGAAACATTACATTGTACTGTTTCATTTATTTCGAAACAGTTACGTGTTTCAGTTCGCCCATCTCTAATGGGAATATTCCATTTCATCCAGTGTAACGCGCAAACTTAGTTGCAGTCGGCATAATCTGACGCCTGGTCTGCTAGTCATTGTTACGTAGCGTCTGTACTGTTCGGTGCGTTTCCAGGTGCGACTTCAATGATTTCAACAGTCCGCTGGAGTTCTGAATTGTTTTGATTACCTTGTTGTGGATGAAAATGTCAATCTTGTTCATTTAAGTATAAAGAAGGTTTGTTATTAAAGTACCCTTTATTCCTGTACCTCATGATTAAAATTTCTATTTCCCGGTTTATTCCCATTGTGACCTTGAAATGCTGGGCATTACCATAGGAGTTTTGCTGGTACGGCTGCTGTCTGTTGCTGTGGAAGTTGTTCCTGTGCACAAAATTATTGCCAGAATCGTTTTGCGAAATTGATTGCTGCTGTGACAGCTGTTGTCCTGAATTACCATACTGCTGACTAAACCGTTGAAAATGGTGATTCTGTTGTTGGTAGTCATTAGGAAAACTTTGATTCTGCTGAACTCGCCGCTGCTGATTACCATTAAAATTCTTATTGTTGTTGTCAAAATTACTGTCTTTCATTCCCAAAACAGTTACCCTTATTGCGATTGAAAAACGTATCAGAATTAGCACCGTTGTGTCTGTAGTGAAAATTACGAGTGTTGTTAGAAAAGTTATTATTATTCTTCTGTTGAGAAAATGACTGATCACTTTCAAGTAATTGTAAAACATCGCGAAACGCATGTATGTTAGATGATTGTTGACCTGCTCTTAGCGCACTTTTAAGACTTCGTGGAAGTTTTGAAACGCACAAGTGAATCAAACTTGACGGGCCGAATGGCTCAATTAAATGCTGGTTTTGTTGTACCACACATTCAAAGTATTATGTTAACGTCTGAAAATAGGAATTGTTGAAATTTGGGACATTAACTAGTCTGTCTTTTACTGCACGCTATGTCGTCTCTGACCAGCAGGTTGCGAGGAAAGTGCTCTGGAATTCCTCAACCGACAAACATGGGCGTGCGATAGGTCGCATTCTCCTCGACGGTTCCCCCTCCAAAAAGCTGCAAATTAGACTTGGCCACTGTTTCTATGTTTCGATACGGTGTATCGATACGTGGAACTGTTTCAGTGTTTCGGAACGGCTGTGGTTCACTGTTTCGAAACAGTGGTGTTTCATTCCGCCCCTGTTTCGGATAACCGCACCAGATTCGATCTCGAGCCAGACACAGAAACTGTTTCGTTGTTTCAAAATAAGGCTGTTTCAGTCCACCTGCGCTTGGAACGGACTAATTGTATCGAAACAGTGATGTTTCATTCGGCTCTGTGTCGTACGAGATTCGGCCTCGGCACAGATACTGAAACACAACAGAACACTTCATGAAACACTTTCAAGAGTGTCGAATTCTTTTTGACAAGCAATAGAATGAAGCTTAAGATATCCGAAAATAAAGCTTCGTTTCTAGCTGACTGTCCTATTACGAAATGGCGTAACATCTGCTTTATAAACACTAACCTAACAATGAAACGACGCATACTATTCCCATTCAAAATAATAAATATGTGAAAATCATTCGATTAAATTACACTTTTTTTTATAACATACGCTTCTCTTTTCATGTACAGTAATCGTATTAAGAAACCCAAGTGAGCCTACAACATTTTCAATAAAAAAAGGCTTAGAGTGACAGTTATTAGACATATACATAAATTTGATCTAGGTATAGTTGCAAGCAATCTGTTTGACATATCACTGATAGTGTAATGGTGAACGGGAAGGGCTGGGAAGCATGGTGATTTTATAGTAAAGGTTCGAAACACCTTGAAAGACAAAATTTTTTTTCTGCTATATTTTGTTATTTATTCGAATTCTTTGGCGTTATTTGTGAGTCTATAGTCACTGTGCCTATTATCCACAATGATTCCCTTTGTGTGCATGGAAATTAGCAGGATGGGTATATTACCCATACTAACGGAATGTGGGAATCCCAGTAGCATATCCGTTGTTTCTGCAGTTTGCTCCTACCTCCAGTTCCGTTCGTGGTGGTTCTTCTGTCTTCAGCTATGGCTGTCCTCAGCCAACTGAAGAGTATGAAAGTCACACGACACGAAAGCAGCGCATTTGCTGCAGGAAATACGAAACTGCCAAAACGCCCAGGTGATAGTTTCATACTTTCTGCGAAATGATTAGCGCTCTCGCACCTCATTTGTGTTTATATGGACATACTTATACAGTAGACATTCAAGATGATTAATTGTGTACGTTTATTAGATTACAAAACACAAACTGTTTCACTGTTTCGAAACAGCGTATCGAAACATTACATTGTACTGTTTCATTTGTTTCGAAACAGTTAAGTGTCTCAGTTTGCCCATCTCTACTGCAAATAATCTATGAGAGACAGGCCAGTTTGGCGGCAAAGGAAAGGTGAATTGCTGAATCCAGTACAAGGGATGTAGACAGTTAGTACTAGTACGAAACACTTTGAATTTCCTGACAGATAAAAAATGCTGGTAGTCGAATCCAGTTCTGAAACTGTCAAAAGAATGCTGTCGGTTGAAAAGGTGTGCGATGAAAAGGTAAGCGAGTTGTCACGTGATTGTAGAAAGTCTCTTTCTCTGACCGGTTTAGTAAGCTGAGATTGCGGAGAATGTTCTACATTCTGATCGGTACAATGCGTTGCAAAATTATGTGAGCAGTCCTGAGAAATGGAATCATTCTGATAGAAAGTAGAGCATTAATTTTATTAAGTTCCTGTTTTATTTGGCGATTAATTTGCATTTGTTCCTGTCGAAAGTTTTCAAGTGATTGATATTTTTCAGTGTCAGTGAAGTGTACCGGCTGTGTGCCTTCAGACTGATTGTCATTGTTTAATTTTAATTGCGCTACTGTATCAGTGAGTTCATCATATTCCGTTTTCAGTTTGTCGTATTGGTTGTGGATTTTAGTAATATCAGCTTTAAGTGCCTGTAACTGTACAGAACGAATACGCGTTTTCTTTTGCAGGGTAGCAGCAATTTCACTGGGTAACGACTTTCTAATTTTAGCAATAAGTAGGGCTTTGTTTTGCCTATGAGTTTCAGAAATTGTATTAAGTTGTTCATCAATGTCTACTTCTATGTCTGACAAACGATGTTTAAAGTTGTCATGAGCTGTTATTTAGTTCGCTTAAACGAGTTGTGACACTGATAACCTCGGCTGAAACATTGTTTATACGGTCTGTTAAAGTTCTTTGGCTGTCTTTTAATTCGTCAGAGAGTGCTTTCTGATTGTCATGGAGTGCATCTAAATATTTTTATGCTCTTCGAATTTTTGATTAAGCTCTTCCAAATGAGCAGCCTGTGCTACAAAACGTTCTGTAAGAGATTCATGGTTTTTAGCATGTATATCATTGAATTCTTGAAATTGCTTTGTAGGGACTCGTTACTATTTTTAAGTTCGTCAAAACGAGTGGATTGTTCATGAAAACGTTTCATAAGTGTCTTGCTGTTTTCTGTAAGTTTCTCAGCAAAACGAGTGGATTATTCGTCAAAACGTTTATTATTTTCGTCAGATAATGTCTTAATAGCTTGCAACAGGCGTTCAAAATCTGTTTGAGAAAAAGACTGATTTACGTATAAGCCCACTAAGCATGGGCCTATAGGCGGCACCTTAAGGGGGGCGGTATTTCTTGCTCTGTACTCATTTTAGCCTTTTACGTTTTAAAATAACTGCGCTTACAAACTACAAATTTTTTTAATATTGCTAGTTTACGTAAGCCTTAAGAACGAAATTCGACAATACAAGCTTGGAAATATACATAGTTTACTTGGTGACTGAATGAAAATTTAGAACTGGACTTTTGTCCGGTATCATCTTCGCGATTGTTCAAAATATTATGAAGTAAGCTGTCACGACGGCAATCTATAATATAATGACTGAAACGTTATTATTCCGAGAATATGTTTGAAACATTATTCCGGAATGTTGTCGGCTTCTACTTACCCCCACGACATTTACCCCGTGAAAATACCGGGACCCCTGAAAAGCTGTGATAAACTAATCAGCACTTTCTTAATTACCGTAACATGTGTTGGGACTCAGTACGTAAAACCCGGCTGTAGTCAAATTTCTCGTAGAAATTACGGGCAAGTATGTCAGCCCCCCATTACCGTAATTAATGTGAAAGCTCTGTGGTCTTCAGTATCTGAGCTTTGATTTAATGACACCCGTTTGATGAAAAACATGTTGATCCTGGGAATGTTTTACATTTTTAAACAGGCCGGCCAGAGTGGCCGAGCGGTTCTAGGCGCTACAGTCTGGAACCATGCGACCGCTACGGTCGCAGGTTCGAATCCTGCATCGGGCATGGATGTGTGTGATGTCCTTAGGTTAGTTAGGTTTAAGTAGTTCTAAGTTCTAGGGGACTGATGACCACAGCAATTATGTCCCATAGTGCTGAGAGCCATTTGAACCATTTTTTTAACATATTTAGACACATGTTTATACGAAAAGAACGTAAGCAGAATATCTAATAATGTGGAAAACACACTTCACACAAGTTAAAATTTTTATTATTTGTTTACTTAGTTACTTTATTTGGCGAAAAAATAAGAAGAAACCGACGTTTGTTTGTCTCATTTATTGTGCTGCAGCCTGCACGATATCAGAGTTCCCACACGGTACAATTAAATAGTGCGTGGCATAGCAAATTTAATATTAAACTTCTTAACCAAGCTTTTTATCTTACAGGAAAGGTTATTTTTATTTTATATTGGAACAAAAGGTTCATTTGCATGTAGACATAACAGCAGTGTTCACACAAACGACAAAACACCACATCAACTGCCAACAAGACTACTTAAACTTTGTAGTCAGTCTTCTCCGCCCAAAGAAACCTCTAAAATGTTAGAAGGGCAAGTGGGATAAGAGTCGATCTATCACACCTAGCTGCAAGAAATTTCAAAAGTTATTTGCTTTTTAAATTAGAAAGACAGTGTCAAGAATATTCGGAACATATTTTCATCCCAGCTAAAATTCCGGCGATGCGGGAAACAGAAGCCAAAAAAAGGACTGTCCTGTTTTCTTTATGAGACGAATTCCAGCCGGCAGGTGTGCTTCTACTGTTCACTGACAACAGGGAAAAAGATGACAATTAAATTAAATTATTCTGCACAATTACTCCGAGTAATCCGGGTTGGTCAGTTCATCGCTCCGTGTTTAAAGGAAAAATCTTTGTGCCAGTATTCCGTGTTTAAAGTAAAAAGCTTTGTGCTCCTGTGTGGTGTAGTACGAGTGGAACTGGATACAGTCTTTCTTGTTAAAGGCGCTATAGTCTGGAACCGCGCGACCGCTACGGTCGCAGGTTCGAATCCTGCCTCGAGCATGGATGTCTGTGATGTCCTTAGGTTAGTTAGGTTTAAGTAGTTCTAAGTTCTATGGTACTGACGTCCTTAGAAGTTAAGTCCCATAGTGCTCAGAGCCATTTGGACCATTTGAACAGTCTTTCTCCCTTTCCTTTTACAATTTTTTTCTTTTGTTTCGACTGTTGGTTGACATTTTTGTTAAGTGCCTTAACATGAACACTTGAATAACAGTGAAAAAGGCAAACATGCAAAATTAAGTGGGGTGGCATTTCGGAAATTATCGAAGGAAAGGCGAGAATTAGAAACTAATGTTCTAAAAACGCTTGGCAGGGTAGATAAATTTTTCGCAAAAAATATTGCCGGTTCAACTTAGAGTTCAAGTACGACGGATGACGCTTCTGGCACTGCAGCTGTTGTAAAAGAAGTAAATACAGACAAAACAAAAGTTAAAAATGAAGAAAAGCAAATTGTTCCTGATTTTGAGTTTCACGAAAAACTAAGTGTCGAGTCAGATATTGTTGTTGTTGTGGTCTTCAGTCCTGAGACTGGTTTGATGCAGCTCTCCATGCTACTCTATCCTGTGCAAGCTTCTTCATCTCCCAGTACCTACTGCAACCTACATCCTTCTGAATCTGCTTAGTGTATGCATCTCTTGGTCTCCCCCTACGATTTTTACCCTCCACGCTGCCCTCCAATACTAAATTGGTGATCCCTTGATGCCTCAGAACATGTCCTACCAACCGATCCCTTCTTCTGGTCAAGTTGTGCCACAAACTCCTCTTCTCCCCAATCCGATTCAGTACCTCCTCATTAGTTATGTGATCTACCCATCTAATCTTCAGCATTCTTCTGTAGCACCACATTTCGAAAGCTTCTATTCTCTTCTTGTCCAAACTGGTTATCGTCCATGTTTCACTTCCATACATGGCTACACTCCATACAAATACTTTCAGAAAAGACTTCCTGACACTTAAATCTATACTCGATGTTAACAAATTTCTCTTCTTCAGAAACGCTTTCCTTGCCATTGCCAGTCTACATTTTATATCCTCTCTACTTCGACCATCATCGGTTATTTTGCTCCCCAAATAGCAAAACTCCTTTACTACTTTAAGTGTCTCATTTCCTAATCTAATACCCTCAACATCACCCGACTTACTTCGACTACATTCCATTATCCTTGTTTTGCTTTTGTTGATGTTCATATTATATCCTCCCTTCAAGACACCATCCATTCCGTTCAACTGCTCTTCCAAGTCCTTTGCTGTCTCTGACAGAATTACAATGTCATCGGCGAACCTCAAAGTTTTTATTTCTTCTCCATGGATTTTAATACCTACTCCGAATTTTTCTTTTGTTTCCTTCACTGCTTGCTCAATATACAGATTGAATAACATCGGGGAGAGGCTACAACCCTGTCTTACTCCCTTCCCAACCACTGCTTCCCTTTCGTGTCCCTCGACTCTTATAACTGCCATCTGGTTTCTGTACAAATTGTAAATAGCCTTTCGCTCCCTGTATTTTACCCCTGCCACCTTTAGAATTTGAAAGAGAGTATTCCAGTCAACATTGTCAAAAGCTTTCTCTAAGTCTAAAAATGCTAGAAACGTAGGTTTGCCTTTCCTTAATCTTTCTTCTAAGATAAGTCGTAAGGTCAGTATTGCCTCACGTGTTCCAGTATTTCTACGGAATCCAATCTGATCTTCCCCGAGGTCCGCTTCTACCAGTTTTTCCATTCGTCTGTAAAGAATTCTTGTTAGTATTTTGCAGCTGTGGCTTATTAAACTGATTGTTCGGTAATTCTCACATCTGTCAACACCTGCTTTCTTTGGGATTGGAATTATTATATTCTTCTTGAAGTCTGAGGGTATTTCGCCTGTTTCATACATCTTGCTCACCAGATGGTAGAGTTTTGTCAGGACTGGCTCTCCCAAGGCCGTCAGTAGTTCCAATGGAATGTTGTTTACTCCGGGGGCCTTGTTTCGACTCAGGTCTTTCAGTGCTCTGTCAAACTCTTCACGCAGTATCGTATCTCCCATTTGATCCTCATCTACATCCTCTTACATTTCCATAATATTGTCCTCAAGTACATCGCCCTTGTATAGACCCTCTATATACTCCTTCCACCTTTCTGCTTTCCCTTCTTTGCTTAGAACTGGGTTTCCATCTGAGCTCTTGATGTTCATAGAAGTGGTTCTCTTATCTCCAAAGGTCTCTTTAATTTTCCTGTAGGCAGTATCTATCTTACCCCTAGTGAGATAAGCCTCTACATCCTTACATTTGTCCTTTAGCCATCCCTGCTTAGCCATTTTGCACTTCCTGTCAATCTCATTTTTGAGACGTTTGTATTCCTTTTCGCCTGCTTCATTTACTGCATTTTTATATTTTCTCCTTTCATCAATTAAACTCAATATTTCTTCTGTTACCCAAGGATTTCTACTAGCCCTCGTCTTTTTACCTACTTTATCCTCTGCTGCCTTCACTACTTCATCCCTCAAAGCTACCCATTCTTCTTCTACTGTATTTCTTTCCCCCATTCCTGTCAATTGTTCCCTTATGCTCTCCCTGAAACTCTGTACAACCTCTGGTTCTTTCAGTTTATCCAGGTCCCATCTCCTTAAATTCCCACCTTTTTGCAGTTTCTTCAGTTTTAATCTACAGGTCATAACCAATAGATTGTGGTCAGAGTCCACATCTGCCCCTGGAAATGTCTTACAATTTAAAACCTGGTTCCTAAATCTCTGTCTTACCATTATATAATCTATCTGATACCTTTTAGTATCTCCAGGGTTCTTCCATGTATACAACCTTCTATCATGATTCTTAAACCAAGTGTTAGCTATGATTAAGTTGTGCTCTGTGCAAAATTCTACCAGGCGGCTTCCTCTTTCATTTCTTAGCCCCAATCCATATTCACCTACTACGTTTCCTTCTCTCCCTTTTCCTACACTCGAATTCCAGTCACCCATGACTATTAAATTTTCGTCTCCCTTCACTATCTGAATAATTTCTTTTATTTCATCATACATTTCTTCAATTTCTTCGTCATCTGCAGAGCTAGTTGGCATATAAACTTGTACTACTGTAGTAGGTGTGGGCTTCGTATCTATCTTGGCCACAATAATGCGTTCACTAAGCTGTTTGTAGTAGCTTACCCGCGTTGCTATTTTCCTATTCATTATTAAACCTACTCCTGCATTACCCCTATTTGACTTTGTGTTTATAACCCTGTAGTCACCTGACCAGAAGTCTTGTTCCTCCCGCCACCGAACTTCACTAATTCCCACTATATCTAACTTTAACCTATCCATTTCCCTTTTCAAATTTTCTAACCTACCTGCCCGATTAAGGGATCTGACATTCCACGCTCCGATCCGTAGAACGCCTGTTTTCTTTCTCCTGATAACGACATCCTCTTGAGTAGTCCCCGCCCGGAGATCCGAATGGGGGACTATTTTACCTCCGGAATATTTTACCCAAGAGGACGCCATCATCATTTAATCATACAGTAAAGCTGCATGCCCTCGGGAAAAATTACGGCCGTAGTTTCCCCTTGCTTTCAGCCGTTCGCAGTACCATCACAGCAAGGCCGTTTTGGTTATTGTTACAAGGCCAGATCAGTCAATCATCCAGACTGTTGCCCTTGCAACTACTGAAAAGGCTGCTGCCCCTCTTCAGGAACCACACGTTTGTCTGGCCTCTCAACAGATACCCCTCCGTTGTGGTTGTACCTACGGTACGACTATCTGTATCGCTGAGGCACGCAAGCCTCCCCACCAACGGCAAGGTCCATGGTCAGATATTACAGAAAGAAATTATCTCGTTAGTGATGATCCCGCAGAATGGTGTGTCAATGAATCAACAATCGACATTATCTTACAACGTGGCATTAATCAAAATTATAACGGTGATTTTTCTAATTCGAGAAGATCAATATGCGATAAAATCAGATATTTGAACAAAAATGTATTTCACCATAAACTTTTAAACGGTGAATCAACTTTGCGTGATTTTCTAATATACTCCTGTAGCACCGGTGCACCATGTAAATTGATCGGATGTAAGGCCGCGATTATTACTAATGGTATTGCACATTGGGAAAATATGTCTAATATTTTATCTCATCATGAGAATTCACTTGGACACAAAAATTCTGAGTTATCACTCTGAACAAGAAAAAAGTCACTTGAAACAATACATAACCATTTCGAGTCATATGTTCATACAGAAAAAATGTACAGGCTCAGTGTGTTGAAAAGGGTGTTTGCAGTAGTGAAGAAGCTAACAAGTCGTGGACTCCCCCTACGTGGACACGTTGAAAGATTCCATCCATTACATAATGGTCAATTCACAATGTTTCTTGAACTGATAGCCGAGTTTGAAACTTTTCGCATAGAGAACATTGAACGATATGGAAATCCATGGCAGGGACATACTCGTTATCTTTCTTCAACAATCTGTATCCGCCTACAAAGCACAGCGGTAGCGTTACCGCTTACCACGCAAGGGGCGCGGGTTCGATTTCCCTGCAGGGAACCGGGTGCTGTGTGTCCATCATCATTTTCACCATCATTGACACGCACGTCGCCGAGGTGGCGTCAACTAAAAAGACTTAGAATACGGGGGCCGAAGGAGATATCCCGCCCAAAAATGCCATACGGTCATTTCATTTTCAACAATCTGTGATGAAATAATAGAGCTCCTTTCTGAACAAACAGAAACAATTTTCATAAGTGAAATAAAACAAGCCAAATAGTTCTCTATAATAGTAGATTCTACTGTGCACATTTCACACATTGATCAATTATCTTTCATATTAAGGGGCTCCGGAACGCCCTATACTTGCAATGTTAAAATAACGCTTATAAATTACATCTTTCCTCACAAAGTATTTGAGGTAGGAAGTTGAACTTTTTACAGATTATTTATTGGAATATGGGCTACAACTTAACACAGGGATTTTACAAAATTTTAGTTCAGTTATTAAAGATGATTTTTTTTCAATTGTAATGAAAATTCACAACATTTTTTTTGCAATTTTTTATTTATATATTCAAAAATATACAGTTTTTTGGAAAAAGGCTGTGTTAAATTATGCAGAAGGTACTGTGTAACATTTACTGAAAGTTTGAAACAAATATGTTTGGAAGATCCTTAGAAAACATGTAATTAGTATGAGAAAATAAAAGTTTTCGGAATCGAGCGACAAAGATTGGATTAACTTTTTAGTGCATTCCAGGTCCATAGGATGGATTATCTTCATCCTCTGCAAACTCCTCCTCCAGCTTCCTCTTGTTCCTCCTCCTGTTTACTCTTGCTTGTATTTCTAGACTCTTTACAGCCCTGTCTGCAGCCCGAAGGCGTTCCTTGTCTAAAGCAAGCATCGCTCGCACCATGTTAGAACCTATCTTCATTCCCATATTTCTAAATACCTTGCACCTTACAATGTTGCCATCATTGAAAGTCGCAACAGCATCGTACACACCAAAGTGAAGTGCTTCTATTCCAACAAATACAGTCTTGGGGATTCTCGACCATATAACACTATTTACACTTTCATTGGGGTTTTGAGTTTTTCCGTGAATACACTTTTTCAACAGTTCAGGTGCTGCTAAGTCTGTGAAAATAGGTTTTATCACCTCCATTATTGCATGAGGCAGACTATGCTTATGAGTGTACACTTCACCTTACACCAACTGTCTTCTTCTTTGGGACACAAGCTATGTTGGGGATTTTCATCATCTTTATTGTTTACAGTAATAACACATACCTTTGGCTTTCCAACATTTCTCCTTTTCTTAAAAGCCTTCAGAGGATTTCTAATAGCTTTACTTTTACTCATTATTATTATAAAGGAAAAAATAATGTTAAGCAATTAACCTTCAGCTAGTTTGTAGACACGTGGATGCAGTCTTGGTATACAGATCCATACTGAAATGAGCCTGTGCATCTAGCAGAACCGACAAAGCTACATCTCCATCCGCTCCTTTCCCTCTTCCCCTCAAAACCACCTTTAGAAAATTTCTTTTACACAGCATTATAATTTTGTATCTAGGTTTATGAAAATGAAGCATCGTCTGTTACACATACATAGCAGAGTATGTGTGTATGTCATGATCTCGTCCCAAACCACTGGATCGATTTCAACCAATTTTGGCACAGAAACAGCAGGCCTCACAACAACCAGCACTGTGGAATTCATAATCTCCTAGCTCCAATGGGGGCAAAGATATGTGCAAAATTGTGTTTTTCCAGACCCTGGCATACAGAATCCACAGCACAACAGACATGTCGTGTGTTAACAGTATCACCTGTTTTGCAGGGCAGCCTACATGTAAGGCGCAAGAAACGTTTTTCCAGGACCCCAGATATGGGCTGTCCTGCTTAAGCTTAACAGGCGTTGATCTGCTTTGCACAGCAGCCTGTGTGTCAGGAGCAAATAAATGATTTTCATATCCCTGAGGTGTAGCCTGCTATGCATGACAGATGTGTTGTGGAAGTAGTATTGGCCTACTTTATTAAACTGTGTAGATAGGGCTACATAGACCATTGAATATACACTCCTGGAAATGGAAAAAAGAACACATTGACACCGGTGTGTCAGACCCACCATACTTGCTCCGGACACTGCGAGAGGGCTGTACAAGCAATGATCACACGCACGGCACAGCGGACACACCAGGAACCGCGGTGTTGGCCGTCGAATGGCGCTAGCTGCGCAGCATTTGTGCACCGCCGCAGTCAGTGTCAGCCAGTTTGCCGTGGCATACGGAGCTCCATCGCAGTCTTTAACACTGGTAGCATGCCGCGACAGCGTGGACGTGAACCGTATGTGCAGTTGACGGACTTTGAGCGAGGGCGTATAGTGGGCATGTGGGAGGCCGGGTGGACGTACCGCCGAATTGCTCAACACGTGGGGCGTGAGGTCTCCACAGTACATCGATGTTGTCGCCAGTGGTCGGCGGAAGGTGCACGTGCCCGTCGACCTGGGACCGGACCGCAGCGACGCACGGATGCACGCCAAGACCGTAGGATCCTACGCAGTGCCGTAGGGGACCGCACCGCCACTTCCCAGCAAATTAGGGACACTGTTGCTCCTGGGGTATCGGCGAGGACCATTCGCAACCGTCTCCATGAAGCTGGGCTACGGTCCCGCACACCGTTAGGCCGTCTTCCGCTCACGCCCCAACATCGTGCAGCCCGCCTCCAGTGGTGTCGCGACAGGCGTGAATGGAGGGACGAATGGAGACGTGTCGTCTTCAGCGATGAGAGTCGCTTCTGCCTTGGTGCCAATGATGGTCGTATGCGTGTTTGGCGCCGTGCAGGTGAGCGCCACAATCAGGACTGCATACGACCGAGGCACACAGGGCCAACACCCGGCATCATGGTGTGGGGAGCGATCTCCTACACTGGCCGTACACCACTGGTGATCGTCGAGGGGACACTGAATAGAGCACGGTACATCCAAACCGTCATCGAACCCATCGTTCTACCATTCCTAGACCGGCAAGGGAACTTGCTGTTCCAACAGGACAATGCACGTCCGCATGTATCCCGTGCCACCCAACGTGCTCTAGAAGGTGTAAGTCAACTACCCTGGCCAGCAAGATCTCCGGATCTGTCCCCCATTGAGCATGTTTGGGACTGGATGAAGCGTCGTCTCACGCGGTCTGCACGTCCAGCACGAACGCTGGTCCAACTGAGGCGCCAGGTGGAAATGGCATGGCAAGCCGTTCCACAGGACTACATCCAGCATCTCTACGATCGTCTCCATGGGAGAATAGCAGCCTGCATTGCTGCGAAAGGTGGATATACACTGTACTAGTGCCGACATTGTGCATGCTCTGTTGCCTGTGTCTATGTGCCTGTGGTTCTGTCAGTGTGATCATGTGATGTATCTGACCCCAGGAATGTGTCAATAAAGTTTCCCCTTCCTGGGACAATGAATTCACGGTGTTCTTATTTCAATTTCCAGGAGTGTAATAAGGGCTGTACAGAAATAATATTGACTCGTAATAGAAAACTGAACTGTTGTAATGAGAAGGCAAACCTTTTAATGCTGGTAAAGTGAACAATCTGACAGCAAGAATTTTGAACGCTATAAACTGCCTGAATCATAAAATCTGCGTAATCAGTTTTGCGAAACTGATAACAGATCCCAGAACTAAAACTGATACACAACACAGAAAAACCTCTTATGTCTGAATGACAAAAGTTGGCCCAGATTGAATAAAAAAAAACACATCAAAATGTTTAGTGCTTACCTCTATTTTGCGCAAATCTGGATAATGCGTTGCAGTATTGCTCTGTCTTGCGCGCCGCTATGCTTAAGCTGCAAATTACTATATCTGCACAGAGATACTTGTGAGGTGCAATGAGATCTCTGTCAGTTGCAAATCGGAGAATTTTCAGAACACACTTGGTTCCTTTTCTACTTTTGAAAAAAAAAAAAAACTACGGTCAATTAAAAATTATAAGAGAGAGGTAGGTAAAAATGGCGCTCAGTAATAAAAGAGTGACTTCAAAAATTTACCTTATAATATTTCTTTACGCATTACGACTGCTTCCTCACTTGAACACAGTGAACCACTATGTGCTGCTGCGCCTACACGCACACCAAAAATGATAACCTAACTCTGCGATACAGCTTACAACATCGCTGCTCGCTCACATGTAACTGCTCTAGAGGAAAGATGTGACAATATTGTACAATCGATTAACACTCAAATGACACCTATCAATATGTAGGCTTCCTGTAAACTTTAAAATTTTGTCTCCTTTTCGATATACTAACTGACAAATCGAGAAAATTTATGCCACTATCAGTTTCAGGTTCAAATATGAACTTAATTATTGGTGTATTTGGTTTAGTTTGTCTGTTATTTCATTTAAATTTTGCTTAGTTCCTTTAAATAGAACTATACTGTCATCAACATGCCGGTGATAATACAGTATTCTCTGCTTTATATCGGGGAATTTATCACAAACTCTAGATTCCAAGTCATTAAGAAAATTCTCTGATGCGTTGCCGGATAAATTGTTTCCATCGCTAGACCGTCTCCCATTTTTACGGATGTACTGGTATTTTTTAAGGTTAATCAGCTATGTTGAGTGGTACTTAAGTAAATAAATTAGTGAAATCAAAGTGAACTAGAAATTAGGATATAAATGAGACAGATGAAGTCAGAGGAAGTCAGATGAAGTCAGATGAAGACGGAGACGGAGACGAAGACGAGAGACGAAGGAAGAAAAGAAGAGTAGCAGTAGTTTTCAGTCAGTTTCGGTGCTGAAGACCGTCATGCAAGAAGAATCTGCATCATGCACAGACGAACCAAGTCCGCCGCTGTAATGGAATAGCAAGCAGCAGCCGCTGCGCCAGAAGACAGAAGTTAAAAGGTATTTGAAGTCTGGTTTTTACATACCCGGGTGACTCGTGAGGACGGGAAGGAGACGGCCTCACATCAGTAGTCACCTGTGAGCTGGGATGAAGACCTGACAGCCGAAGACTGGCAAGCGGGAGTCCGTGGTTCGAGTCCGGGATACTGGCCTTCCCCCGCCGCGCCGCTCCGCTGGTCGACGCACAACACACGCGGCCGCATAGAGAAGAGAAACACTGGGACGCGACACCCAAGGTATCATCCGATGCACGACTTCGCTCGCAATAATTAAACGGGCCACCTCGCGCTGCGCTTCTCCAGTCAACTGAGCGAGACAGCGACACGAGATACACACCGCTACGCGTAATCAGACGCCGCCGCCGCTGCCGCAGCAGAAGACTTCACAAACGACACAGCTGCCGCTCTCCGAACCAGAATATTACGTAAGATACAGTTGTACAAATCTTCAATAAAAGTTATTCTTATGTAAAAATGATGTTTCATTCGACCTCATACCCGAGCCAAGGAAGAACCCACCCTGCCCACATGTTGTTAAGAGAGAAAAGTTAATTTATTTAATATTTTCACCCTGACAGAATGCTTTAGAATGCTCATCCTGACAATTGATAGCATCAAAAGAGAAAACCCAGTTACATTTAGTAGCAGAAGTGTCACATTTAGTAACACAACTGTTACATTTGGTATCAGAAGCCGTTTAGTTGTTACACTTCTGACACCAAATGTAACAGTTGTGATACTAAATGTGGCACTTCTGCTACTAAATGTAACTGGGTTTTCTCTTTTGATGCAAGTCAATTGGCAGGATGAGCATTCTAAAGCATTCTGTCAGGGTGAAAATATTAAATAAATTAACTTTTCTCTCTTAACAACATGTGGGCAGGGTGGGTTCTTCCTTGGCTCGGGTATGAGGTCGAATGAAACATCATTTTTACATAAGATAACTTTTATTGAAGATTTGTACAACTGTATCTTACGGGATGTTCTGGTTCGGAGAGCGGCAGCTGTGTCGTTTGTGAAGTCTTCTGCTGCGGCAGCGGCGGCGGCGGCGGCGGCGTCTGATTACGCGTAGCGGTGTGTATCTCGTGTCGCTGTCTCGCTCAGTTGACTGGAGAAGCGCAGTGCGAGGTGGCCCGTTTAATTATTGCGAGCGAAATCGTGCATCGGATGATACCTTGGGTGTCGCGTCCCAGTGTTTCTCTTCTCTAAGCGGCCGCGTGTGTTCTGCGTCGGCCAGCGGAGCGGCGCGGCGGGGGAAGGCCAGTGTGGCGGACTCGAACCACGGACTCCTGCTTGCCAGTCTTCGGCTGTCAGGTCTTCATCCCAGCTCACAGGTGACTACTGACGTGAGGCCGTCTCCTTCCCGTCCTCACGAGTCACCCGGGTACGTAAAAATCAGACTTCAAATACCTTTTAACTTCTGTCTTCTGGCGCTGCGGCTACTGCTTGCTATTCCTCTTCTTACATGACGGTCTTCAGCACCGAAACTGACTGAAAACTACTGCTACGCTTCTTCGTCTTCTTCGTCTCTCGTCTCCGTCTCCGTCTTCGACTCCGTCTTCATCTGTCTTCATCTGACTTCCTCTGACTTCATCTGTCTGGCCCACTGCGTCTCGCGTATTTATTCACTTCAGTTTACTGGAGGTGAACGACTTCACGGTCATTGCCTCGTCTGTCACGTTGAAAAGCTTCTCGAAGAATCTTCTTAACGTCGGTCGTTGGCTCTTGGAATGTAGGCGAGGGCCTTTGCTCACACGCGACGACTGAGAAACACGTGAGCCGGTCATTGCCTCTGCTGTCACGTTGAATAGATTCTCGAAGAATATTCTTTACGTCGGTCATTGGCTCTTGGGATGTAGGCGAGGGCCTTTGCTCACATACGACAACTGAGAAACACGTGAGCCGGTCGGGCGATGCCCTGACGGCTGAATCGACAGCGCCCGCTTATGTGGAACTCGCTGACTTCACGGTCATTGTCTCTTCTGTTCTGCTGTTTTGCCCGCTGAATGCCAGTATGTAACTCTCTAAACTAAACCAAGTTTTTCATTTATATCCTAATTTCTAGTTCACTTTGATTTCACTAATTTATTTACTTAAGTACCACTCAACATTCCTCCACCCTTCGGAGAAATTCGCCCTCGAATTTACCACTCAACATTCCTCCACTCTTCACACGGCAAAAGCACTAACATAAACAATGAAAACTCTCGACTTAGAAGATTACACACGCTTCACATTAAGTATGTTGAAAATACTTTATCACTTCACTAAAGCACTGTACGCTCATAAATCACATAGTTCACACATAAATGGTTATAATAAGTGTAACAAATCTTGATGACAATGAATAAACAAAAAATAGATTATTCACTTAGAAATTTACATAGCAACACCTGTTTAATCAACCCTATATGAATGCAAGAATATTTATTCTACAGTATTTTTTACTTTAACATAAGACTGTTTAGTAAAGAGTGAAGTACAATAAACAAAATTAATACACTAGTGCTGAAAAGTAACTACTGAAGTACACCAGTTAAGAGTGTGGTATCCAGGTAACAGGGATTTGATGAAGTGGTATATTATTATTTGGCTTCTTTTTTCGTCTTAGATAAAAGAAAACTGTACAAAGTAGAAACACCAACACAAAGGTTCCAGATATACCCGTTCCTAGCATTATAATTTTAGTTTTGTGTTCACCTTTTAATTTTAAAACATGTTGCATCATAACATTGGCATCAATTTTGCCTTGCTGTGAGTTTATGAACATATCTAATGACTTCAGAAGGGAACTGTCAAGGGAGTCATTGAGGTAGGACAGGTTTTGTGTAGGAAATGCTTGCATGGCGTTTTCTGAAAAAAGCAAACAACATGGTTATGAACCTACCAACCTAGTAAAAACAAAAACAAAGAAAAGAAGGAATACATTGTTAATTACAAGATCGACATGTCTCTACGTTCAACTTTTCTTTCTTAAAAAATAAACCCTTATCATTTATTAATTATTTACATATGTATACTACAGTCTACTAAGATTCAACTAGGACATTCGTACTCTTGGTCGAAGATTGTATGGTGCCATGGCTGTATGTTGTGCTGGCGTGGCCACTCTTTTTCCTTTTCGGGTACTTCCTCCACCCTTCGGAAAAGCAGACACTATTGTTGAAGGAATCACATCTGGAGCGCCCTTAAAAGGTTTTAAACGACTTGCATGGACAATAGTAGTTCGGGTGGGCAGTTGCAATTTAACGTTGACTGGTGACGTGATCTCAATAATTTGGTAAGGACCTCTGTAGTTTGTTACAAATTTCTTCGTTTTTCCTTTAGCAATGTAAGGAGTCGAAACCATAACCCACTGACCGATTTTGTAATTTGGATATTTAGCTTGGGTATTACCTAATCTTTCCTGTCGTTCCAAAGCCTTTGTATTAGATTTTTGAACCTTTTTCCATACATCCTTCATCATTCGACTGAAATCTCTTACTGTTTCTCCGACTTTTCCGTTTTTCTGCCTGATTACATCAAAAGGGGACGGCATTTTTCTCCCATAGACCACTTCATAAGGTGACATGCCAGTTGCTTCATGCGTTTTAGCGTTGTATACCGACACGATTATTGGTAAATACGTATCCCAATTAGAATGTTGTTCGTTAATATAATAACTAAGCATCTTGCCAATTGTCCGATGAACTCTTTCTGTGCGCCCGTTGCACTGAGGCTGTAACGGAGTTGTGCGTAATTTGCGTATTTTTAGTAAGTGGCATAGCTGTTTCATTAATTCCGACATAAAATTAGATCCCTGATCTGTGATAATAGCTTCAGGTACGCCAAATTTAAGTATCCAGTTGTTAACTAAAGCTTGGGCAACTGTATTTGCTTGCTGATCTGGGAGACTCACCATAGCTAGATAGCGTGAAAAGTGATCTATAATTGTAAGAACATACTTATTACCAGCAGGTGTTTTATGAAATGGCCCGTAGAGATCGATTCCGCAGATTTGAAATGGACATGAAGCTTCGGGGAGCCTCTGTAAGGGTATTTTTGAACGAGAAAGTTCTGCTCGTTGTGCGCACGCAATGCAATTACGAACGTACTGCGCAACATCCTGCTTTCTGGTTTGCCACCAAAATCGCTCTGCTACACGTCTTTCGGTTGTCCGCTGTCCACCGTGTCCTGCAAGGATATGGTCGTGGGCCTCTGCCATTATTTCTTGTCTAAGGTGTTGGGGAACAACAATTCGCGGTCCAAGTTTTGTTTTACGGCATAATACACCATCTTCAAAGCAAAATTGTTTTTGAGTTGCGTATTTTTTGCATTCTGTATCCTCATCTTGTGCCTTTCTCCAGTCCTCAGTATCTCGGCCTGTTGCTTCCAAAAGTGCTATTTTCCGACTTAGGCAATCTGCATTCGTGTGTTTTTTGCCTGGTTTATGGATAACTTCGAAATCCATTTCGGAAAGACATAGGGCCCAACGCGTGAGACGACTAGATGGATCCTTTAATCCAAGCAACCATTTTAAAGCTGCGTGGTCTGTAATGACCTTGAATTTCCTACCGTACAAGTAGCATTTAAAGTATTTGATACCATAAATAACACTTAACAATTCTTTCTCCGTTGTGGAATAATTTCTTTCTGCCGTTGTTAGTTGTCTCGAAGCATAGGCTATGGGGTGTTCCGCGCCATTAATATTCTGACTCAAAACAACTCCTACTGAATGACCACTTGCGTCACAGGATAAAATAAATTCTTTATTATAATCTGGGTAGGCTAATACTGGACTGTGTGTTAACTTATCTTTAAGGGTTTGGAATGCTGATTCACAATCTTCAGACCAATGAAATTTTGCACCCTTTTTCAATAATTGGGTTAAGGGTCGGGCAATTTCAGCGAAATTTTGAACATATTTCCGATAGTACGATGCGAGACCAATGAAACTTTGTACTGCCTTAACGCGTTGTGGTGTTGGGAAGTCCTTAACTGCCGAAATTAGTCGAGGATCTGTTTTAATTCCTTCCTCACTAATGACATGCCCTAGGTATGTAACCTCTGTCAATGCAAAACTACATTTTTCCATATTTAATGTTAATTTAGCTTTTCTAAGTCTCTGAAAAACATTACGCAGACGCACAGCATGTTCATTAATGTCTTTGGAGAATACAATAATATCGTCTAGATATACACAACATTGCTGAGTTTTGAGTCCTCGTAATACTCCATCGAGCAGTCTTTGAAAAGTTGCTGGTGCATTTTTCAAACCGAAAGGCATTCTTTTAAATTGCCAATGGCCTCCAGGGGTAGAAAATGCTGTTTTATGCCTATCTTCAGGAGCAACTTCCAATTGATGATATCCGCTACGTAGATCGATTGTTGAAAAGTATTTACTGTTACCCAAACTGTCAATGATATCTGTAACGTTTGGAAGAGGATAAACATCTGAGATAGTTTGTTTGTTAAGGTGTCTGTAGTCACAACAGAATCTATATCGTTTAGTACCGTCGGGAGACTTCTTTGGAATAATTACAATATTTGAATTATAAGGAGAATCAGAATATTCTATAATTCCATCTTTTAGATGCTGTTCTATAAATTCATCCAGTACTGGCTGTAAGTGATGCGCAACTCTATAAGGCTTCCTATAAACTGGGGGGCTATTTCCTGTTGGGATCCTATGCTGTGTGATATCTGTTGCTGGCAGTGGACTTTCTGCATTAAATAAATCTTGGAACTCAACTAAAACTGCTTCTATCGTGTCTCTATCATTTCCTTTCAAATGCTCAATCTTCTGGCGTAATGCGGTTTTATAGGCGTCTGGTTTCTGACCATCGTTAATATCTGACCAAATGAAATCTTCTTCTTCAAAAGTACTGACTGTAGCTACTAATATTCCCTTATGTAACTCTTTGTCCTCCACTCCGAAATTGTCAATATGTACCGGTACTTTTCTTTCTCCCTCAACGTCTTGAACCCGTACAACACTTCTACGTACAAAACAATGTGATACATCTAATTCCTCATTTTCCTCTAAAGGCTCTATTAGACACACTGTATCTGTAGGTACTTCGGAGTCAACGGTCATCCAGAAAAGTTTTCCTGAGCCAGATGGTATCTGATCCCGCGAATCAACCTTCAAGGACGTTGCACGCAGTATAGTTGATTTCGCCTTCCGGTTAGGGAAATCTTGCGGCAGAGGGCCCTTTGCAGCGGTGTCACCTAGCTGAAACACTATTCCGCTAAGTTCGACAGTTTGCTGTCTGAGGTCGATTTTAGCGTGATGTTTATTCAGGAAATCCAGTCCTAGGATCACGTCGTACCCGTCAGTTACCTTTGTTACCACTTCTACATCTTCCTTAAATTGTACACCGTGAATATAGAAAATCAGTGATGTACATCCTAATGACTTCACTGTACCTCCTCCTACTCCACTCAATCTATACCTTGGAGGGTCATATTTCTTTTCTCCAATACATTCATTACTTACTATTGATACGTTTGCGCCTGTATCCACTAGTATCCTTGCCTCTTTATCCTGTATGGTAGCAGATAACCAGCATTCCGCCTTCACATTAGCCTTAATGGCATGAAATTTTATTGGGAACGCCTGGCGGCGGTTCCGACATTCCCGTTGGAGTTTAACTGATTTCTATTTCCAAAAACTTTCTTAGACCTGCATTCCTTGAATGTGTGACCTATTCTTTGACAATTAGTGCATTGAGGTTGTCTGCAGTTTTTTGCTATATGTCCCTGTCGATCGCACCTAAAACATCGTACTCCTGCTGAAAATACATTTCGCTTCTCCTTGTATCTGGTGGCAATGTCTATTTCTTCGAAAGCCGTCGCCACAGATACAGCTTCTGCTAAATTTTTAGGAAACTCTGCCCTGACACGACGGGACGTTTCAGGAGGTAACCCACGTAAAAATGTATCCAAAGCTCTATTTTCTGCCTCTTGTAAAATAACTTTATTTGCTTCATCACTACTTGTCAACTGATAGGTGTTAATATTAACTTTTCTAATCCTATCTACAAAGCTTTCTAACGACTCGTTTTGCCTCTGAGTGATAGTGTTTAACTGTCCCCTATAAAATCTACAGCTGTTCTGTTTTTGAAAACGTGTAAGCAATCCTTTCTTCAATTCCTCAAATGTTGGAGCATTCCGTAATTCTTCATGGTATAAGACGTGTGCTTTAGCCTCTCCTGTCAATCTTAACTTTGTCATTTGTAAGAGCTGTTCATCTGACCATGATCCTAACTTTGCAGCTGCTACTAAATCATCAAAAAAGGCTGTTATGTCTTCGCCAGGTTTACCTGAAAAAGGAGTTACTAAGGCTGCTGCTGAGGAATCTAGGGTGGGAGGGATTGAACTGGTTTGCCTAACCTCACTCAACTGTTTAAATAATGCATTATTATCATTTTTAAGCTCTGCTATCTGATTAACTAAGCTCTGAATAGCTTCATCAGTAGAAACCGCTTGTGGTGCTGACTCTGACTTTGTACGATTTCGTGTCATCATTTTACAAACTATTAGTTACACAATCTTACCACACTGAATTCAAAAGATGTTTAAATATTTTCGACAAACTCTTAAAATTATGAGAGAGAATACACATCTAAATAAAGAAAATATTACGACTGCTATGCAAACCTCTATCCTTTCACACATTAAACAATACTAACTGCGGACCTTCAGTGACTGTCATTCACACCTCGTATTGAGCCAAGGGTTTTTTCTCTGACACCAAATGTAACAACTAAACGGCTTCTGATACCAAATGTAACAGTTGTGTTACTAAATGTGACACTTCTGCTACTAAATGTAACTGGGTTTTCTCTTTTGATGCTATCAATTGTCAGGATGAGCATTCTAAAGCATTCTGTCAGGGTGAAAATATTAAATAAATTAACTTTTCTCTCTTAACAACATGTGGGCAGGGTGGGTTCTTCCTTGGCTCGGGTATGAGGTCGAATGAAACATCATTTTTACATAAGATAACTTTTATTGAAGATTTGTACAACTGTATCTTACGGGATGTTCTGGTTCGGAGAGCGGCAGCTGTGTCGTTTGTGAAGTCTTCTGCTGCGGCAGCGGCGGCGGCGGCGGCGGCGTCTGATTACGCGTAGCGGTGTGTATCTCGTGTCGCTGTCTCGCTCAGTTGACTGGAGAAGCGCAGCGCGAGGTGGCCCGTTTAATTATTGCGAGCGAAATCGTGCATCGGATGATACCTTGGGTGTCGCGTCCCAGTGTTTCTCTTCTCTAAGCGGCCGCGTGTGTTCTGCGTCGGCCAGCGGAGCGGCGCGGCGGGGGAAGGCCAGTGTGGCGGACTCGAACCACGGACTCCTACTTGCCAGTCTTCGGCTGTCAGGTCTTCATCCCAGCTCACAGGTGACTACTGACGTGAGGCCGTCTCCTTCCCGTCCTCACGAGTCACCCGGGTACGTAAAAATCAGACTTCAAATACCTTTTAACTTCTGTCTTCTGGCGCTGCGGCTACTGCTTGCTATTCCTCTTCTTACATGACGGTCTTCAGCACCGAAACTGACTGAAAACTACTGCTACGCTTCTTCGTCTTCTTCGTCTCTCGTCTCCGTCTCCGTCTTCGACTCCGTCTTCATCTGTCTTCATCTGACTTCCTCTGACTTCATCTGTCTGGCCCACTGCGTCTCGCGTATTTATTCACTTCAGTTTACTGGAGGTGAACGACTTCACGGTCATTGCCTCGTCTGTCACGTTGAATAGCTTCTCGAAGAATCTTCTTAACGTCGGTCGTTGGCTCTTGGAATGTAGGCGAGGGCCTTTGCTCACACGCGACGACTGAGAAACACGTGAGCCGGTCATTGTCTCTGCTGTCACGTTGAATAGATTCTCGAAGAATATTCTTTACGTCGGTCATTGGCTCTTGGGATGTAGGCGAGGGCCTTTGCTCACATACGACAACTGAGAAACACGTGAGCCGGTCGGGCGATGCCCTGACGGCTGAATCGACAGCGCCCGCTTATGTGGAACTCGCTGACTTCACGGTCATTGTCTCTTCTGTTCTGCTGTTTTGCCCGCTGAATGCCAGTATGTAACTCTCTAAACTAAACCAAGTTTTTCATTTATATCCTAATTTCTAGTTCACTTTGATTTCACTAATTTATTTACTTAAGTACCACTCAACAGCTATGTACATATATGAGGTGTCTATACACATGCCAGAAGAGGGACGATTGTTGTTGTTTTGTGGTCTTCAGTCCAGAGACTGGTTTGATGCAGCTCTCCATGCTACTTTATACTGTGCAAGTTTCTTCATCTCCGAGTAACTATTTCAAACCATATCCTGTTTATCTGTTTAGTGTAAAACCTTGGTCTTACTCTACGATTTTTACCCTCCGCGCTTCCCTCCAATACTTAATTGATGATCCCTTGATGCCTCAGAATGTGTTCTACCAACCGATCCCTTCTTCTAGTCAAGGTGTGCCACAAACTCCTCTTCTCCCCAATTCTGTTCAGTACCTCCTCATTAATTACGTGCTCTGTAGCACCACATTTATAAAGCCTTCTGTTCTCTTGTTGTTTAAACTATTTATCGTCCATGTTTCACTTCCATATATGGCTACACTCCATACAAATACTTTCAGAAAAGACTTCCTGACACTTAAATCTATACTCGATGTTTACAAATTTCTCTTCTTCAGAGACGCTCTACTTGCCATTACCAGTTGTAATGGTACTTGAATTACGTAACCATTATGGTACCTCACCTGAACCTCTCGATACCAGTAGTATTCTACTGTATTTCTGTTAACTACTTACCATATTTCTGAGACAACATTCAGATTTGATTTCACTTTTGATACGTCGATATGTTTATATTGTAATGATATTATTCTTATGCGTATTCTTTCTTTTGTCACTATGATCTTCGACGTACTTGTAACTCTGATTTCTGGGCGCGTAAGCGATTGTTAGTTGTTGAGTTGTTAGAGAGTCGTACCTCTTGGAAGTAATGTAGGAAAGACGCATATTGTAGTCAACTTATAAAATGTGAACTTTAACAGTGACTGTGAGGAATATGTTTCCAAGTATGTTTTGTATTGTGAAGTGATGTTTGTGTGTCACGTGATATTGCAATAAAAGCAATTAAAAGGAAGTGTAACTTAAATTGTTACATCACTATTGTGCTAACTTTGAAAGGTTTAATCTCCAAGAATGGTTTGTGAAGCGCATCTACAAAACTTTTGAATATAGCAGAATAAAACCTAGGCCTCTTTGCATCCGAGGTTGGAATCATAATCACCTAAATTTTCAACGATTGAGCCATGATAATACGAGACCAGCGTGGGAAACACAAAAAGATGAGTGCCTAGTTTTTTTTTATTATTACATGAAATGACTATTAACAGTGCTCTAATGACACCTGCCACATAATATGACTGATGTTGCCCGAAAATGCAGTATTTAACAGCGTGAGCAGCACCACAATCGTTGTTAAAATTTTGACCTTTGTTGTGGTAGGGTTGTTAGACAATCTACATTTTATATCCTCTCTGCTTCGGCCATCACCAGCTATTTTGCTCCGCAAACAGCGAAACTCATCTATTACTTTAAGTGTCCCATTTCCTAATCTTATTCCCTCAGAATCACCTGATTTGATTCGGCTACTCCATTATCCTCGTTTTGCTTTTGTTTATGTTCATCTTATATTCTCCTCTCAAAACACAGTTCATTCCGTTCAACTGCTCTTCCACGTCCTTTGCTGTCTCTGACAGAATTACAATGTCGTCGGTAAACCTCAAAGTTTTTATATGTTCTCCATCGATTTTAATTCCTACTCCAAATTTTTCTTTTGTTTCCTTTACTGCTTGCTCGGTACACATATTGAACAACATCGGAGATAGGCTACAGCCTTGTCTCACTCCCCTCTCAACCACTGTTTCCCTTTCGTGTCCCTCGACTCTAACCATACAGCAAAGCTGTACTCCCTCGGGAAAAATTACGGCTCTAGTTTCCCCTTGCTTTCAGCCGTTCGCAGTACCAAGGCCGTTTTGGTTAATGTTACAACGCCAGATCAGTCAATCATTCAAACTGTTGCCCCTGAAACTACTAAAAATGGCCGCTGCCACTCTTCAGGAACCACACGTTTGTCTGGCCTCTCAATAGATAACCCTCCATTTTGGTTGCATCTACGGTACCAGGGCTACCAGTATCTCTGAGGCACCGAAGTCTCCCCTACAACGGCAAGGTCCATGGATCTTGGGAGAGGCGATTAAAGTTTAAATTTCGTTTTCTGTAGGTGTAAATTATCTTTGGATATACTGTATCATGGTCGTTACAAGTACTGTTGTACAGTCAATTTCATCTTTGGCGCTGTCAGTGTCATAATTTACTACGATACTAAGTTTAAGTACTGTAGCACAGCCGGTTTAATCTTCAGAACTGTCAGCCAACTTTAAAGGCGATCTTTAAACTTAACTCACCATATTGGACGTAGAATATGTACTATACGTAATGTCAGTGTAAGTTTTCCTTTATCATCTCAATTTGCATCTTTTACACAAATATGATGATACTTCTGTTTATTTGAAGAGCGAAACCAGACAATAAAAACACAAAGTGCGACTTGTAGCTCTTTCCAAAAGCTTAGAGTGGTAACTGTCACGAACTGCGTAGTCAGTGACAGGTACCAGTAGCTACTGTACAGTGGCTCTGTCAGCCAAATCCTAGCGCTATTTGGAGACTTTAGTCTGAAGATGGCCTTATAGACCCAAACCGGATACCAGTAGTAAAATAAATAATTTATTATGATCTGTACTTCATTTAGTTGCTACATCAAGTGGAATCAGTGTGTTGTACAATGACGTTAAAATTATTAAAAGTAATTATTTAACATACTTTCTTCGAAGTGATGACTAAATTTTGTGACGAAACCTTGTACAGGTGTTCCATATCACAGGGTAGTGATGTTCTAGAGTATTACGCAGGGTGGTCCATACGTGTTTCCCACTTCCCTAAAACAAAAACACCTGGGTAAACAGAAATTTAAAGTCAAGTAGTACAAGATGGGAAGAAGGCAAAAATCAGTAAATCTGTGTTACCAACTTGGAGGGTATTCTGGATGGAAACCTGTTGATCTGACATATCAAACAGATAATTACTCGGGAAAAATGATGGTGCCTTTATTTGAGCATAGTTTTATTCATTCTCGAAATATCACTGATAAAGTAAACACATTGAAATCGTTCTGATATCGAGAGAGAAGAGCGCCAGTGTTACCGCGGAGGACTTCAGCCAACGTCACCCAGACAGACCACCCATTACCTACAGCACGGCGGTGAATGAACTCGCAAAATTCCATCATACTGGCAGACAAACTAAAGGGTGGATGATCGGAAACGCCTACGGATGATGCAACGTCAACTGCTCTTCTGACATTGTTCAGTGAGGTCTAGAGTGCTGTACGTGCTGCGTCTCATACCAGACTAGCGTCAGCCATACATCAATAATCAGAATTTTGGCCGCACATAAATGGTACCCTTACAAAATGCAAAAGTTGCAATGTATCAGCATGGACGATCCAGATCATGAGGTTCAGCACAGAGAATGGGCAACACGCAAGCTGGACGTAAACTGTCGTTTCCCCTACGACGCACTGTTTACAGATGACGTTAACTTCTATGTTTACGGAGAGGTAAATACACAGAATAACAGATATTGGTCAGAGGCCGAACATCGGTGGATGACTCAACCGAAGAAAGTTGGCGCATCCAAAGTAATGTGGAATAAGGGATACTCATATTGCTGAACCGTTCTTTATACAGGGCATACTAACAGCAATTCTTTTTTGCAGTTGTTAGACGAAGATGCGCTGCATTGCTGCTGCCGGAAGACGAGATATTTGTCACCTTCTTTTCAGCAAGACGATGTCCCACACCATAACGGGCTAATCACCAGGGTTTCCTGGATATCTAGTTTCCCAGGAGATGGATATGTCGTAGAGGTCCCGTAGCCACATTTCTCTCTTTGGGGACGTACGAATGCAATTATTTACGTGGTCATGATCAGAAACGACGAACACTCAGAGAGTGCATTGTTCGTGCTAGCGCTTGGTGTTGTTGACAAGCAGTGGATCAAAGTTATAACAAAAACATTAACACATGACGGATAATGCGGCGAGCACCCACTAGTCTTTATTACCAGCATTTTCCTTATGCTGTGCAAAGCGCAACACAACTCTAGAAAGAATAAAGCTATGTTCAAATGAATGACACCATTTTTTCTCGAGTAATTATATTTGATATGTCACATAATCCCTTTTACATTTGCGTCAAAGACGGCGTCTTCCAAGTTGGCCTGCATTTTGCCTTACCTCTCCCCGCCCCTCCAATGCCCCTTTGAAGCAGTCCACTAATCGAGTATCTCAGAACTTTGTACCCGATGCAGCTTGCCTATCTAACAGCTTGTAACACTAAATCCCAGTGCCTCGCGTATTTTTCAGCTACTTGTTTTGTCGAATTTATAACCATTTTTGAAAAAAATAGGCTATGTGTTAACGAATTTTGTCAGCAACTAGCGTTTATGAAAATGTAATTCTTGTTGACAGCATAAGTAAGGATTACTTTCGTCGCATCATTGTAAACACGCTGGCCATATCAGAGAAGTTTTATTACTTGAAGCATAGAAAATATCTTCCGTGAAACAATAACATCGTTGGCGTGAGTGCGCGCGGTCGTAGAAATGAAGGCAGATAAGCACTTCCGATGCGTCTGTGATATGGAACGGATATATAGTCGCGCAAATGCCACAGTAATTTGTGTCGCAAATCTTGTTGTAATATGTAGCCAGGCAAATTACAAATGAGTGACCTTGTATATGGGCACAGTATATGGCTGCAAGAAAATTTTGGAAGTAATGAAGACCCAAATATATTCAAGCTGCTCGCTAATCAAGAAGAGCGTGTTGTAATAATGGATATCACAATAGGCGGTACTTCACACCACAAGCAACGCATCACAAAGTAAGATCCAGCCAGTATTCTGTAGCTGTGTAATAGGTATTCCAGCGTCTTAATAACTTTTTGGAACATTATTTTCAGTATAAATTCCTAGAAAGTCACAAGTGAAAGATATAGTCAAAATGAGCCAGATCTCTTAAATTTACAGTTGATTTTGAATCAAATATTTATTATGTCTAAAAGTAGTAGTAACTTTAGTGGTTCAGATACTACTGCACTATTACTGGAGACAATCAATTAAAAGTAATTTAACTGAAATTTATTTTATACGTCAAAAGTACCGTGGCTTTCTAGCAGTCAAAGTAGGTTTAGAATTTTGTGTTGTATTTCGTACATGATATGTGTGCACGTCTACGTAGCGTTACTACCCAAACATAATTGTAGTCATGTATGAAAGTTATTACGGTATTTATCTGATACGCAGTCATTTGCAAAGTAATAAATAAAGAACGGTAAACAGTCTTTGTCACGTTTAGACATTTTTTTCGAACAGTAGCGTTATTGTGTGTTAGGTAACACAGAAAACTTTTCATAAAGTTTTGCTAGTCATTGCCTGTTATTGGTGATCATTAAAGTAATTAACATCATTGCGTTCCAAACTAACGTCTTTTGTTTCCATGGCACACGCGTCTTTTTACGTGTCAGGCAGCACATGTTCATTTTGCGAAGTTCCTGCTGTGTCTTTGCCAATTGATTTTGACGTGATTTCAATGTCATTACAGTCATTTACCAAATAACGTTTGGTCTTCTTTTGAGCTGGAAAGTTTTATTCTGCTATCTAAATCCATTCAAATAAAATTATGGAGTTCAGAATTGCGACTAACTACAATGGGATTTTAATTTGTTGCAATTTTTGACGTTCAGGTAGTAAGTACCCATATTTTTTCGGTGAGCATTCATCTCCGTATTCGATGCCTTATTTTCACTAACAGCGGAACAGTAGCTACATGTGTCACAATAAAAACCTTTACATCGTAAAGTACAGGCACATTACAAGACTCCTGGGAAAAAAAAATTTGATTCACAGTATTCGTGTACTTATTGATCGAATTTAAAAATTTAAAATGCTGTCGTAATTTACTCATTAAGAGGCATAATTGTAAGTGAAGTTAGAAAAAGTGTTGATGGCGCGCAAATACCCGGAATTAAATAATCTAGTATTTCAGAATGAGAGCACTCATAGCGACTTTCAACAAACTTTACACATAATTTCAAACCTGTTCCAAATGGTTTTCTTGCTGATAACCCCTAAAAAGTGATAAAGGGAAAAAGTATGTTGCTTACTACACTTTTCGCTGTTCATGCAATAGACGCGACGTTCTAGTCTACTACTGCTTCTTTGCTACTGACTTTATTGCTTCACGGTTTGCAGACAGTATCCGCATGTATCAATGAATGTACCTGTTTATCATCGCACGACACGTAGTTTGAATGTGACGTCATAGACTTTTACACGCATGTAGCTCATACTGACACGATTACTGGTTGTCTGCTACTGACAGCATGAAATATTCCGCCTTGTCCCGATTAGTAGAGAACTGACTTTAATCCACAGACATTAATGTTCTCGCAAAACTCAGCTCATTTCGATGCACAATCTCACACATCCGTGACCTCTATTTAGGCAGTAGTTGGACTCTCTAACGACGGCTGTGGAGTTTGGACTTGTTTTGCGCACCTGCGTCATGCACTCTCCGACAGCCAATGAGCATTCAGTGGTATTCTGAGTGCTCTGCTGTGAATGTCTTAGCCAGTGCGAGCATTTAAAGTGGTCACAGCAAGTGATTTATTGTATCTTTTGTTCCATTTGTTGCGAATTGTCATCGCTGATGATGGTGGTGAGCGTCAAATACTGCATAAGCAAGCGACAGACATAATTTGCAGGGTACGCTCTTTCTTCAAGCGCAAAGAACGTTTACGCGCGTTCCGCGATTGTCACTTGGGAACGACAACATCGGAATCCCCATCTTTGCTTCGAGCGTGAACCGTCATCTTTCATGAATCAGATTACAGCTCTGACTGACTCATTCGCGCGCATCCAGTCGTCAAGCACCAAACCCATACTTATTTCGGATCAGGGGGCACCCCCAAACCATCTGTACTGCTCCGGTACGGCACAGATTAATAATTGTACCGTAAACCCCCTATTACACGATACACCTAAGGTATACAACTATACAGCAGCATCGCAAGGTACAAGTGTGGAACTGCAAAGTGATTCACGTCGCCGGATTACACGATTCACGCAGTATAGTCCTGACGCAAAGCCACGCATGCGCACTTGACGGCATTATCGCGAGAAACTCGAAGAGGACTGTCCGATTTCTTGTAAAGTCGTTCATGCGGACTGAAAATTTCTGAAATTTCAAGGGTCCTGTTTATTAAGTAATTGATTTTATTTCTTGTTATTTATTAAGTAATTGTGTAGTTCCCTTACGTAGCTATCACGGAATTATCTGATTACTGTCCTGACTGGGCTGAGCTTCGGTTTTATACAGGGTGATTAAAAAAGAATACCACAACTTTAGGAATTTAAAACTCTGCAACGACAAAAGGCAGAGCTAAGCACTATCTGTCAGCGAATTAAGGGAGCTATAAAGTTTCATTTAGTTGTACATTTGTTCGCTTGAGGCGCTGTTGACTAGGCGTCAGCGTCTGTTGATGCTAAGATGGCGACCGCTCATCAGAAAGCTTTTTGTGTTATTGAGTACGGCAGAAGTGAATCTACGACAGTTGTTCAGCGTGCATTTCGAACGAAGTATGGTGTTAAACCTCTTCATAGGTGGTGTATTAAACGTTGGTATAAACAGTTTACAGAGAATGGGTGTTTGTGCAAAGGGAAAAGTTCTGGACGGCCGAGAACGAGTGATGAAAATGTAGCACGCATCCAGCAAGCATTTGTTCGCAGCCCAGGAAAATCGACTCGCAGAGCTAGCAAAGAGCTGCAAATTCCACAATCAACTGTATGGAGAGTCATACGAAAAAGGTTAGTTATGAAACCTGAACGTCAACTACCCGAGGCGATGGATCGGCCGCCAGGCAGCCCGTGACAGAGCACTTCATCACTGGCCTCCAAGAAGCCCTGATCTTACCCCCTGCGATTTTTTCTTATGGGGGTATGTTAAGGATATGGTGTTTCGGCCACCTCTCCCAGCCACCATTGATGATTTGAAACGAGAAATAACAGCAGCTATCCAAACTGTTACGCCTGATATGCTACAGAGAGTGTGGAACGAGTTGGAGTATCGGGTTGATATTACTCGTGTGTCTGGAGGGGGCCATATTGAACATCTCTGAACTTGTTTTTGAGTGAAAAAAAAACCTTTTTAAATACTCTTTGTAATGATGTATAAGAGAAGTTTATATTATGTTTCTTTCATTAAATACACATTTTTAAAGTTGTGGTATTCTTTTTGAATCACCCTGTATTATTAACCTTGGTAACACAAGAGTATCTTTACCTAAGTTTACGTTTATATAACATTTTGCAGACGATAACGACGACGAAAAGCCAGACGTTGTTGAGTTCAACCCTGGCTGGGAAGAAGGGACGACGACAGTGGAATATATTCCCTATTAATGAAAGAATTAAAGCTAGAGGATCCGCAGAAATTTCGGAACTTCGTGAGAATTAACGCGGCTTATTTCAACAAACTGAAGTCGACGATAAAGGAAGGAATTCGCTCAAGTGACAGACTAAAGTAGGAGACCGTTTCATCGAGTCGCCAAGTAAAAATTATACCATTTGTTTATTACTTTTGTGACTGGACTCTTTCCCTGACTGTTGTCAGTTTCTCTTTCCTGGGATGCTAAAATAAAGCAAAAGATACAACCAAATCAAACGTGACCTATCGTCAGTTACAACACTACATATACAAATCGAGTCGCGTATGTAGAGTTACACGCATATTTACTCAGAAATGGACGATTTCCGACCTAGTTTATTAAGATCCAGCGGGTTCGTAATGATCACAAAGACACTTTTTCTCACTATATAGCTGAATTAGGACGTTTAATGCTCGTTTGGTCCATTCTATTTCTAGAATGCAACGCATCAATACAAAGAATGCTTTTCGTAAACAGCTTGTATATTAGGAAAATTATTGACAAGGAGTATTGCATTTTTAAATTATTGCATTTATGAAAATTTAATCACTGAAAAATTTCAACAACTTCTAATATGAAAACCTGAAGTTAGCTGCTGGCTGTCAATGAAGACAGTAAACCATAGCAATAACAAGCAGAAAGCACTCCGACTGGACCCTTCTCCTCACGTGCTAGTTACCTCTCTCTAGTGCCCATGTGCGGATTCACGGAAGTTGAGAACTTCTTTCTATTACCAAGCGGGGAAAATGTGTCTGCCACTTCTCTTACGAGGAGAATACGGTTAAGTGTCATAACCCGATTTCTCAGAAACTTCGCTCAGTGCAAGAGATGTCAAAATAAGCGACCACAAGTCTCGGCCTGATCATAGATACTTGACCGTTTCTGACAAAACGGTGGTAAAAAAATTTTGGAGGCTCTTCACGTGTCTTTTAGCGAGTAAATAGTTCAATAAAAGTGGCGGAACGGTGGCTAGCATCGCGGCTTCACTGTTTTGTGTCCAGTGTTCGAAACCTGGTTATAATTTTTATTTTAGTTTTTCATTTATCTGCTCATGTCCATAAAAGATTACTACACAAATGTTTTCCATTGTATACTGAAACAGCGTTGTCGGTATTCGTCTTCTAAATGTGTGTCTGGTGAACGAATTTATAACAAATAAATAAATAAGTAAACGAGAAAACTATTTGACATTGTTTTCTGTAAAATTTCTGTGATGTGCCTTGAATTCGTAATGAATTTCAAGCGCCAGTTTTCGATAAAGTGATCTGTTATGCGTGACTTACTGCGAAATTATTGCCAACACGTGAAATCTTCAGCAATGTTAACGACATTTCTTCCCAGATTGGGATACATATAAAGAAATATCAATGTGGCAGACCTGCCTCTGCGCAATGTTCGTGGTGTTCAGAGGTTCCGATCAGTATAATCCAGGGGAATGCACCAAATCGTCCTAAAGAATAAGTATAAGAACAAAATATAAGAATTAAAATAAGAATTTAAAGAATGAAATATAAAAATATAAGAATTTAAAATGGTTGTAACTCTCGAAAGTAACACACACACGTATCAGACAATAAACGTATGACACGTTTGTGAAACCCAGTTGCAATTTTACAAATTATATAACACCCTTGTATTCTCTAACTCGGTAGAAACATTCATGTAGTAACCTTCCATGGACAAGGGTAGATAAATGAAAAAAAAATACATAAAAACAATAATTGAGCCTCGAACATGTGGACGTTATTGGGCGCTCAAAAATGGTTAATATGGCTCTGAGCACTATGGGACTTAACATCTGACGTCATCAGTCGCCTAGACTTAGAACTACGTAAACCTAACTAACCTAAGGACATCACACACATCCATGCCCGAGGCAGGATTCGAACCTGCGACCGTAGCAGTCGCGTGGTTCCGGACTGAAGCGTCTAGAACCGCCCGGCCACAGCGGTCGGCCTATTGGGCGCTAAGAGGCACCTAAGTTACTTCGAAAACTTTGACCGTTGTTTTCTCGGAAAAGGCCGAATATCTACGCATAAGCCGAGACACCTGTTCGCTTATTTTGAATCCCCTTCGACTGAGAGAAGTTTCTGGGAAATTGGTTATGGCAATTGCCGAATTCTCCTAGTTAGTGTCACCTGATCCACCGTCAGATGGCTGTGGTGCTCGACCTATACCGTTCGTGGCGGAGTGTCGCTTAATACCCCTTTACACTCAATCTCATACTATTTCACTTTCAAATGCTCTTTGTTGTGTCGATTCCCTAAGGTCTCGACACAATGAGTGGCTAGGTGCACGCGAAACTAACGCAGACGGGCGTAAATTCTGAAACAGGAGACTGGATGAAAACTATAAAGAAAAGAAGAGAGATTTTAATATACTTAACTTTAATGTAGTCTTGTTCTTGTTGAAATACATCTCTTGCATAGTAGTAAGCAATTAGCAATGATACACATGGCGCCTTGCTAGGTAGTAGCGATGGACTAGCTGAAGGCTATTTAATCTGTCTCTCGGCAAATGAGAGAATGACTTGATAGGTCTAGTCGCAAGCTATCTCGTCCGTACAACTGGGGCGAGGTCAAGTCCGTGTCTTGTGACCTGCCCTGTGGTGGCGCTACGTTTGCGAATACACAGTGGCGACACGCGGGTCCGACATGTACTACAGGACCGCGGCCGATTTAAGTTACCACCTAGCAAGTGTGGTGTCTAGCGGTGACACCACATTCCTCCCCCGCAAATCGGCGAACGGTCGTGAGATAAGGCTTCCGCCCGCCGTGGGGAGGACCCCATGTTGACGTATGCGATGAGGTGGGGAGCCTAACAACAGGCGAGGCTGTGCCACCCGCACCCGGCCATTCGGTCCGAGGGGAGCTAGGAAACGCCTGCAAACCTAGTCCAGGGTGCACGTCAACATGAGGTGTTTGCGCACGTAATGATATAAGAGGAGCCGCGGGGTCGACCTCCATGTGGTCGGAGCACCCGACGGGCGAAGACGACATCTGGTCCGGAGCGGGCAAGAGGTCCATGGCGGAGGACGGCTGGTCACGGGAAGCAAGCGGCGGCGCGTGACCCAGGGAGGCGCGAGGCGGCTGCAGCGAAGCGTCCGCTGCTGGCGGCGCCGGCGGCGGCTGCGGCGGCGCGACGCCATGAGGCAAAATGGAAGGCATCGTCGGTAACACCTGGGGATGAGGCGAGCCAGTAGATGGGTCCCCAGGGCGCTGACCTGACGGCTCCGTCGCTGAAAGCAGACGGGGAGCGGCAGAACCCAGGCGACGACAGAGGCGCAGCTGATTGAGATGCCGACGCACCTCACCAGAGGCCCCCAAAACCAAATACATCGCGCGGCCGAGGCAGCGAAGAATGCGCCCTGCGAGCCAACGCTGTGAACCGCGATAGTTGCGATAATAGACAACGTCGCCAGGAGCAAAAGCAGGAGTCTGCCGCTGCACAGGAACCTGATGTGGCGGATGCAGCAAAGACATCAGAGTTCGATGAGGACGACCATGGAGCAACTCAGCCGGCGAGCGACCATCGCGGGGCTGAGAGCGATATGAGGACAAAAAGAGCAACAAAGCGTCCTCCCGAGAATGCGACTCTTTCAACTTCAACATCTGTGACTTGAAAGTCCGGACCAATCGTTCAGCGGCACCGTTTGACTGAGGCGAAAACGGCGCGGACGTCAGATGTTGAATACCATTGGCCTGGCAGAATGACTGAAATTCTGCCGACATGAATTGTGGGCCATTGTCGGAAACAATAGTCTGCGGAAGACCTTCAATGCAAAAGATAGCAGACAAGGCTTGGATTGTGGCAGAAGACGTCGTGGAAGACATCCGGACAACAAAAGGAAAATTACTGAAAGCATCGACCACAACCAACCATCGAGCATTCCAGAATGGACCAGCAAAATCGATGTGCAAGCGTTGCCAAGGGGAAGTGGCTTTCGGCCATGCAAAGAATTTCCGCGGCGGTGCGGATTGTTGTTCGGCACACGCCACGCAAGAGGAGCACATATTCGCAATCGCAGCATCGATTCCGAACCAAGTACAGTGCTGTCGAGCAAGTTGTTTCGTTCGCACTATACCCCAATGGCCTTGGTGAAGAAGCTTTAAGACAGAGGACTGTAACGAACGTGGGACCACGACTCGGGATTGATCATTAGCGGAACGCAACAACAAAACACCACGTCGTACAAAAAGTCTCTCCTTGTGAGCAAAAAAACGGCGAACCAAAGGATCCTCGATCCGTGACTTTGACAAGGGCCATTGCGTAGCAACAAAACGCAAAACGGGAGCAAGGACAGGGTCAGCAGCTGTGGCAGTAGCTACACGACGAAAATCAATCGGAAACGATGCGACCACGTCATCGGCTTCCGAATCAATGAACATGCAAGCAAGTTCGGAAGAATCGAATGCTTTATCCTCAGCAACAGGCAAACGGGACAACGCATCAGCGTTGCCGTGCTTAGCAGTGGACCGATACAAGATATCGTAGCGGTACTGCGAGAGAAAAAGTGACCAGCGAATGAATTTCTGCGCTGTACGTGGAGGTACAGGCTTGTTCGGATGAAAAAGCGATGTCAAAGGCTTGTGGTCCGTGATGATTGTAAAGTGACGACCATACAAGAAGTCATGGAACTTGGTAACACCAAACACGAGAGCTAAAGCTTCTTTCTCTATTTGTGAATAATTTCTTTGCGCAGATGAGAGCAATTTGGACGCAAAGGCAATAGGGCGATCATGCGAGCCATCCTTGTGCGCAAGCACAGCACCGATCCCGAAATCCGATGCATCGACCATCAACAAAAGGGGTTGTCGGGGATCGAATGGCGTAAGGCAAGTATTTGATAGTAACGCCGATTTCAACTGGCGAAAGGCGCGTTCGCATTCCGTCGTCCAGACGAACGGAACACCTTTACGGCGTAAGCGATGAAGCGGAGCTGAAAGAGAAGAAGCATTGCGCACAAACCGATGATAATAATTTACCTTACCCAGCACACTCTGTAGCTGTTTTAAGTTCTGCGGTGACGGCAAGTCCTGAATGGCACGAAGGTGCTCTGGACTCGGATGTATACCTTGGGCGTTAAGGACATGGCCCAGGTACGGTAAGTCCCGAGCAAAGAACACACATTTGTCCTTCCTCAAGCGAAGACCATTTTGTCGCAATACCTGAAATAATGTTCGGAGATTTTGCAAATGTTCTGCTTCTGTCTGTCCTGAGATTACAATATCGTCCAGATAGTTCGCAGCAGTAGGGACCGACGCACAAATAGTTTGTAAATATTGCTGAAATAAAGCAGGGGCGGATGCACACCCGAATGGCAGTCTTTTGAAGCGATACAAGCCAAGATGCGTGTTAACCACTAAGACGCGCTGGGATTCTTCGTCCACAGGTAGTTGCAAGTACGCATCTGCTAGGTCCAATTTTGAAAAATATTTTCCCGGGCACAGTTTGTCAAAAAGATCTTCCGGGCGGGGCAAAGGAAAAGTAGCAGTCACAAGTTGTGGATTCACAGTTGCCTTGAAGTCCACACAAAGTCTCAATTTTCCGGAAGGTTTTGGCAAAATGACTAAGGGTGAGGCCCAGAGAGAAGCCTGCACACGTTCAATTACACCTTGAGATTCTAATTCGTGCAATGTTCTTGCGACCTCATCACGCAATGCGTGGGGAACATTGCGCGCTCTGAAAAATTTCGGTTGCGCGTTGTCTTTCAGTTCCAAATGCGCTTCATAGTTCTTAGCGCAACCAAGGCCCGGTGCAAAAATGTCTGCAAATTCTTCACAAAGACTAGAAACACTGGCGGAAGGCACAGTCTGATTCACTGATAGGACCTGATTCACTATAGACAAATTAAACAATTGAAACAAATCTAAACCAAACAAGTTCACTGCACTAGAGGAACGAAGAACATAAAATGACACAAGTTTTGTCTGTCCCTTGTATGTGGCAAGAAGGCTGCACTGTCCTAACACAGGTATATGCTGTCCTGAGTAACTAGTTAACGTAACATTTGCGGCACGCAATGGCGGGGCGCCCAGTTGTTTGTACGTGTCGTGATTGAGCAATGAAACAGCAGCTCCGGTATCGAGCTGGAATGGGATCACTTTTCCTACAAAGTCTAAGTCCACAAAAAGTTGATTGTCTTGTTGACGACAAGAGCGACTGTCTCGTGCAATTTGAACGGAGACAGGTACAGAAGCACTTGCGACTTTACGGGATTTCCGGCGACGTCGACGCACACTTTGGGTGGGACGAACACAGTCACTGTTAGCTAAAGTGTCACTGGACGGGTGGGCATGAACTACATGAATGTCCATGGGCGAAGGTCCACGAGCCTGATTGTCCTGGGTTCGATTCCGGCGCGAAGCAAAGGGCCTGGAATTGGTGTGATTGTCTGACCGAAGCTTTTTCTGGCAAACACTTTGTACATGTCCTTTCTTTTGACAGTAAAAGCAAATAGCTTGGCGTGACGGGCAATTTTCACGCGAATGTCTAGTTGCACACCGCGGGCAAGATTTCACTGCAGTTGCTTGCTTACGCGGCGCACGTGGTTGCAAACTAGGCGGCCGCTGCGAAGTCGGGCGCGAGGGCCGCTTAGCGTCCCGTGCAGCGGGCCCGGCGGGCCGGTTAATGTGACACACTGCTGGCGAAGTTTCAAATGATGCCTGAGCAAAGTCAAGTGTGTCTTGCCTGTCCAATATGTCTATCACTTGTTGCAGGGAGGGATTAACTAGCTTCAAAATCTGTTCCCTTATGCGAACATCAGAAACGTTCTGTGCAATTGCATCACGCACCATAGTATCTGAATATGGGAGGCCACATTCACAGGCAAACGCGCAGTCTCTAGTAAGGCCTTGCAAAGTTGCTACCCACTCCCTATTAGTCTGACCGGCCGTACGTTTTGTACGAAAAAACGTATACCGTTTGGCAACTACATTTACTGTTTCTTTGAAATAGGCATCTAAAGCCGACAAAATTTCCTCGTAGGACAGAGTTGCTACGTCGCGTCGGGGAAACAATTTCACTATCACCCGGTAGGTAGACACACCGACACAAGAAAGCAAAAACGGCTGCCGCTCTTTACCTTGAATTCCATAAGCAGTGAGGTGGAAGTTGAACTGATCGGCCCACTCAGTCCAGCTCTCGTTATGGGCCTCAAAGGGCCTAAATGGCGGTGCGACAGCGGTGTGTGGCTGCGGTAGCGATGAAACGGCTGCCGCCGCATCGGTTTGCAGCGCACGTTGACCCTGGACGAGCTGTCCAAGGGCTTCCAATAACGCCTGCGTCTGCTGATTCTGCAAGCGAAAAAATTCGGACAGTACATCTGGAGAATGCGGCGAAGCCATGACACAAGCAAATTAGAGCAAGTATAACACAAAGACTGCAACGTGGGCGCGGCATCCCATCCTCGTCGCCAAAATATTGTTGTGTCGATTCCCTAAGGTCTCGACACAATGAGTGGCTAGGTGCACGCGAAACTAACGCAGACGGGCGTAAATTCTGAAACAGGAGACTGGATGAAAACTATAAAGAAAAGAAGAGAGATTTTAATATACTTAACTTTAATGTAGTCTTGTTCTTGTTGAAATACATCTCTTGCATAGTAGTAAGCAATTAGCAATGATACACATGGCGCCTTGCTAGGTAGTAGCGATGGACTAGCTGAAGGCTATTTAATCTGTCTCTCGGCAAATGAGAGAATGACTTGATAGGTCTAGTCGCAAGCTATCTCGTCCGTACAACTGGGGCGAGGTCAAGTCCGTGTCTTGTGACCTGCCCTGTGGTGGCGCTACGTTTGCGAATACACAGTGGCGACACGCGGGTCCGACATGTACTACAGGACCGCGGCCGATTTAAGTTACCACCTAGCAAGTGTGGTGTCTAGCGGTGACACCACACTCTTGATCCACTTTTTTTGTTTTGGGACGGTTGTTGCACAGCTGTTCACCAGCCTGCGTTATTTTCTCATTAGGAGTGGACGGAAAACGGCTTAGTTCCAGCCTGCCCTGAAGACGGTTTAGTCCCCCATGATCGAGGTGGCGCCAGTTAAAAGCATCGACCACGCGCGACAGAAAAAGGAAAGTGGCTGGTGGGTCTCACCAGCAAATTGCGAAGGCGCCCGCAGCCGCCGCCTCCGCCGTGATGGATGGCGGCTCCTCATTAGCCAGCAGACGAATAGCCCTACCCCGTACGCACGTCGCTTTTACAGGCGTCGGCTACTCACTATCAAGCGCTTCCGCGGCGCGCCGGCATTTACAGCGACGCAATGTTATTCGTTACACTTCCGGGGACCAAACGTGACCGAATTTATAATCTTCCTTAATTCTTTTCTATTAAATACATCATGTTCCCACCGTTCGTAATGGGCAATAAAGAGGTCGTTGGACTTGGGATGTAGTTGTTGTTGAACGGTGCTGAGGGACAAGATAAGTGCGGCAATCGGAACAGGGCAACACTGACGAAACAAACCACAGGCTGTAACATTATGTGATTGCCTTATCATTTTAAATCACTCACTAATCGAGCAGTCGCTCGGCAACAGCTACAGTTAGCAAATAATGTTGCGAGAATGTAAAAGGTGAACGACCTGTGATGTAACTTGTTTATTGTCGAAGCGCCGTCAGATATGCAGTGAGTTACTGACTTTGAAAACCACGGCGCGAAAACGGACAGAAGAAGAACACTTTTACACATTCTTTTGATGTAGGAGATATTCTCGATCAACAGTTACTCAGTTACTCATTTTTTTCTACTCTTGTCTCTTGTAACTTGGTCGGACGCGCATGTCTTACCGCTGTATTATTATCGTTAAAAATAATATTATTTTAGTGTATAGTAAAAGTGCAATACTAAAAGTGCAATACTGCATAGCAGTAGATTTATTGTGCGACGTGTATGTGAAAACGTCAAAGGAATTACTTTCATTACGAGAAGAGAAGTGCCAGTCAAAACAGCATCCACGTTAAATCCTTCATTGCAGTGTAAGTTCATCTATTAACTGCCATAAATTCAGAGTTAAATGGAACCGGTGTATGGACTATTTATGTAATATAGAATCTATGTCTCACTCCTTCATGAAGTTATTTAATTTTCTTTATGTTTCTGCCAAATAGAGAGTTCACAGTCACGAATTCTTTCGTCGAAATCGGACGGAAGTTGCATGCGGCGAAATATTTTCCCCGCGCCATTTTCTACTGGTAAATGCATGATAAACTACGGTCCCTTAGGAAATTCATGTTGAGCTATCCAAAAATAATTATATTTTGAACAAGAAACAGCCGCACACGGTCGGCGTTCGCAAATATATTTCCACCTCTGATTATAGCTACATGTTACAGCAGAAAAGTAAACATATTGTTATAATTAGCGACTACGAACGGGGACATTTATAACTGTATGTTTATGTATACATATTACGTAAACATATTGTTATAATTAGCGACTACGAACGGGGACACTTATAACTGTATGTTTATGTATACACATTACGTAAACATATCGTTATAAGGTGCTGCGTGCATAGCGCGTGATTATAATGGCGCCGAATGGAGCGTCATAGAACACCGCTGAAAATGGATCAAAAAGTGGATCAAATGGCTCTGAGCACTATGGGACTTAACTTCTAAGGTCATCAGTCCCCTAGAACTTAGAACTACTTAAACCTAACTAACCTAAGGACATCACACACATCAATGCCCGAGGCAGGATTCGAACCTGCGAACGTAGCAGTCGCGCGGTTCCGGACTGAAGCGCCTAGAACCGAAAAAATGGATCAAACATGCTCGTCCGCAGATGGCAACGGGAAAAAACGGATGAAAAGCATCGATTTAGTTGGTTGTTAGAAAACAGTCGACTTAAACGGTTGTAGTTTTACATGTGGGTTGAATTATTCGTTCATTCTTTTGAGTGAAACCAGCCTCTGGGAGCAATCGAATGAAAACGGTCTATACAGGCCGGTGCATTCAGTTATGAGAGCAAACATTCGATTGTGTTGTCATTCTTAAATCATTATTGTTGACGGTCTTGTGTTATCGCCTGTCGCCACTGTTACTGTCGATATTTCCCAATTATTGACTGTCTATACATAGCTTTTAGTTCAGATTTTCGACAATGTTTTTGAATGTGCGCTTTGTTAATAGTGAACTTTGTTTGTGTACTAGAATGCCGAAATGCCCAGTGGCGTGGAAATGGAGGAAATTATGCGAGTGATCCTCAAGACAAATTAAATCCGATATAGGATATTTGCAAGTATGATTCATATTATAAATCTAGATTAATTGCAGAAATTCAAAGAAAATTAACGAATAGCGACAAATACTTCCTGTGAGAAAAATACTCCTTACAAGGGCCAGTACAGGCTTTAGAAACAAGTCACTAAATAGCTGAAAGAAATTCCGTATTATAACTTTCTGTTCGTCACTTTAGCAGTTACCGAAATAGTTATCAGTGAAGGCGGCAAACCAGCGGATAGAGAGAAAGAATATCAATACACTTTAATAAAAAGTCATTGTTCATTTATCTAAACATAAATGTGTAATGTAGGAACAGTTATTAACCCTTTAAAACGAACCAAAAATCCATATTTAATGCCGCAAATATAAAAAATTCTTATTTAAGTAAAAAAATACATAAATTTTGCAAATCATTTTTAGGAATACACTTTTTACCCGCCTCTCCTTGAAGTAAGAAACTTTATTTGCCTCTAAAAAGATGGCAACCATAGTTACGGTACATGTACAGGATGTTGAAAAAGCCTCTCTGCAGTGCCGTATGATTGTTAGCCGCGCGTGCCGTATGATTGTTCGCCTGCCTGGGTTACTTCCCTTCAAGTGGACTCTCCCAACATTTAATGTGAAAATTTGTAAGCAAAAATGAATATTCAATAAATTAATAACTTGTATGTCGCTGCCTTTTATTTCGATATATTCACTGCGGCATACGGCACGAGCGGCAACAATCATACGGCACTGCGGAGAGACTTTTTGAACACCCCGTGTAACTGAAAAGACTGAAGAAGTATGTAAATCAAATCATTTAATCCCAGAGAGTGAGCGAAAACATTCATATAAATACCGCAACTGTCAGACACTTGAGACAGTCTGTTGTTTCGCATGAAGTGAAATCACTCCAATCCTGAGAGTGAAAACACTCATAGCTAACACGAGCGCAGTGCTTAGTTACATTCGACTTAAAAAGCCAACTCGACGAAAAGACAATCGAGTGGTCACTCAGTTGTTAAAACCAGTCAGTTCTCTCATCATCAGCACGGTTGCGACCGGAGAGTTCGAGGAACTCCGACTGCATTCGGGCACGCCGATAACCTGCTGCGTTCTGCATTACTGCCCTCGCTCGTTTCTCTTACTGTATTGTGAAAACGTGGCTTCCGCAGGACTGTAAATGTATCTCATGTTCCAGAAGCTCGTAGCAATTTGCATCACTGATAGAAACCTATTAAGGTTTGTCAGTGACGTGGATGAACAGACAATGCTATGTGTGTGACACTCCATATAAATGTCCCAAATAACTAACTGATGTAACAGTACTTTGAGACCAAACTGAGGATCCACAGCGACCAGGCTGTCATGCCACAGAAGGTTTACAGATTCAGAGATAGCTGTGAGGGACTCGGGAAATCTTTTCTAGTCCTCCCCAATGCCCATCTCTTCACGCCTTCCATTAAGGTCGTTGAAATCTGGTGTTCTGACACGATGTGTATTGTTATTATGATGTATGAGTATATGATGTAGGGCCTATTCTTTGCTGCCTCTCACCCATGCATGGTTTCACCCTGTAGTCTAATATTTAGACTGTCAGCAGGTTCAAGTCGTGCCACAACTCCTGCCCAGACTAAAATTTCCGGGATACCGATTACTGCACATTCACAAGTGACTATGGTGCATTGTCGTATTTTCAGTAAGTTGTTATGATATGGACCTTGTCCCGACGGGTAGTACACTCCTGGAAATGGAAAAAAGAACACATTGACACCGGTGTGTCAGACCCACCATACTTGCTCCGGACACTGCGAGAGGGCTGTACAAGCAATGATCACACGCACGGCACAGCGGACACACCAGGAACCGCGGTGTTGGCCGTCGAATGGCGCTAGCTGCGCAGCATTTGTGCACCGCCGCCGTCAGTGTCAGCCAGTTTGCCGTGGCATACGGAGCTCCATCGCAGTCTTTAACATTGGTAGCATGCCGCGACAGCGTGGACCTGAACCGTATGTGCAGTTGACGGACTTTGAGCGAGGGCGTATAGTGGGCATGCGGGAGGCCGGGTGGACGTACCGCCGAATTGCTCAACACGTGGGGCGTGAGGTCTCCACAGTACATCGATGTTGTCGCCAGTGGTCGGCGGAAGGTGCACGTGCCCGTCGACCTGGGACCGGACCGCAGCGACGCACGGATGCACGCCAAGACCGTAGGATCCTACGCAGTGCCGTAGGGGACCGCACCGCCACTTCCCAGCAAATTAGGGACACTGTTGCTCCTGGGGTATCGGCGAGGACCATTCGCAACCGTCTCCATGAAGCTGGGCTACGGTCCCGCACACCGTTAGGCCGTCTTCCGCTCACGCCCCAACATCGTGCAGCCCGCCTCCAGTGGTGTCGCGACAGGCGTGAATAGAGGGACGAATGGAGACGTGTCGTCTTCAGCGATGAGAGTCGCTTCTGCCTTGGTGCCAATGATGGTCGTATGCGTGTTTGGCGCCGTGCAGGTGAGCGCCACAATCAGGACTGCATATGACCGAGGCACACAGGGCCAACACCCGGCATCATGGTGTGGGGAGCGATCTCCTACACTGGCCGTACACCACTGGTGATCGTCGAGGCGACACTGAATAGTGCACGGTACATCCAAACCGTCATCGAACCCATCGTTCTACCATCCCTAGACCGGCAAGGGAACTTGCTGTTCCAACAGGACAATGCACGTCCGCATGTATCCCGTGCCACCCAACGTGCTCTAGAAGGTGTAAGTCAACTACCCTGGCCAGCAAGATCTCCGGATCTGTCCCCCATTGAGCATGTTTGGGACTGGATGAAGCGTCGTCTCACGCGGTCTGCACGTCCAGCACGAACGCTGGTCCAACTGAGGCGCCAGGTGGAAATGGCATGGCAAGCCGTTCCACAGGACTACATCCGGCATCTCTATGATCGTTTCCATGGGAGAATAGCAGCCTGCATTGCTGCGAAAGGTGGATATACACTGTACTAGTGCCGACATTTTGCATGCTCTGTTGCCTGTGTCTATGTGCCTGTGGTTCTGTCAGTGTGATCATGTGATGTATCTGACCCCAGGAATGTGTCAATAAAGTTTCCCCTTCCTGGGACAATGAATTCACGGTGTTCTTACTTCAATTTCCAGGAGTGTATATTGCTTCCTTCACCATTCTTGTCTTCGTCTTACGTTAGGAGGGAACTAGTAGCTTTTCCTTTCTGTTTACACACTGTCTCAGGTTTCTTTCCTATCAGTCCATGGCTTCATGACCTTTTTGTCCGGTATTTCTTTCACGTTGTCATGTTAGCTCATTTTGAAGCAATATTGTACACCTGTGTTTCTTATTGGTAGGTCCAAGGGCAGTAGTATTGAAAGGACCTCCTCAGTCGACTTTGCCCTATAGGCACCTTTCAGGCACAGGTTAGACATCTCTTTGCTCACCCAAGAGTTTGTGCTGTCTTCACCTCTCTGGCTCCATGACACCACAGTAGCCCGTGTACAGAAACTGCCCCTGCAGTAATCAATGCGCTATATGGCCATAAAACGCTCTGATTACTGCAGGGGCAGTTTCTGCACGTGGGCTATCGCCTGTCATTGTCACACTTACGGCGCGGATGGTTTGAAAAATGGACACAAGTATTGGAAACTAGTCACCACCAAGAAAAAAAAATTATGTTTCTCAATGCAACATGTGACGGAGCTGCAACCATTTATTTCAATTATAAGACAATTTGCGGACCTATTTTTCACTTGCGGCATGCTGAGAGTTCGTAAGGAATTTTTTGTAACACACTGATGGTTTCTCTCGTAGGCCTTTGTGCTACATACTGGAATATCTGAGTGTGTGTCGACCAGAATGAGCCACATTCCCCGAAGACGATGTATAAGCGTTTCCATGAGCACTGGGGTGTTCGCCAAAGGTGGAAGCGTTGTGGTATGATGGCTTGGGTAGCCGTACATGTATCACAGCAGCAAGTTCTCCCTTCTGCATTGTGGGTGATGCCAGGCTAGAAGGCATCCTGTCCTGTGAGCACCTCCGTGTGCGTCAGCCCTCGGTGTCATTTGGCAGGAAGTTCACGACATGCTATAGCCGTAATGCCGATGATCAGGGATTGGTTAACGTAGTCGGTTGCCAGCATCAATTGACCTTTTTTTTTTTTTTAAAGGAACACAGGTATGAAGTTCGTAGAGGACAATATCAGCCCTTCCGATTATACACTGCTGGCCACCGTAAATGCAACACCAAGAAAGACAAGAGGTAGCACAACAAGATTTATTTTGTAGATAACATGTTGACCAAGTATCAAATGATTACGTTTACAGACGTCTGTGACATGTGGTTCCTGCCAGAATCAGTAGCCAGAGTAGCCGCCATTGTTGGAGATCACCGCTGCCACACGTCTCGGCATTGAGTCAAAGAGACGTTGGATGTGTTCCTGGGGTACAGCAGCCCAAGCAGCTTCCACACGTTGCCAAAGATCATCTGGTGTGGCAGCTGGGGATGTAATCTGGGTCACTCGTTGAGCAACCATAGACCACATGTTTTCTATCGGCGAAAGATCCGGAGAGCGAGCCGGACAATGCGTGCCACGTGTGGTCGCGCATTATCCTGTTGAAATATGGCTGTGGCCGAGCCCTGAAGGTAAGGAAGGACAACTGGCTCCAGCACCTCGGATATGTAGCGCCGGCTATTTAAAGTACCGGCAATGCGTACTAGAGGCGTGCGAGAGTAATATCCAATACCGCCCCATACCATAATACCCGGTGCAAGACCAGTGTGGCGGTGCATAATGCAGCTGTCCAGCATCCTCTCTCCACGGTGACTCCACACTCGAATCCGACCATCGTGGTGCTGCAGACAGAAGCGTGCCTCGTCAGTAAAGACAACGTCATTCCATTCTGCCGTCCACAGCCGTCTGTCATCACACCATTGGCGACGGAGACGTCTGTGGTTCTGCGTCAATGGTAGACGAAGCAATGGACGTCTTGCGGACAGACCACTCTGCTGTAACCGGCGTCGAATGGTACGCGCAGACACTGGATGATGCGTTACAGACGCAATGTGCTGTGCTATGGTTCGGGATGTCACTGAGCGATCCGTCACTGCCATGCGCACAATTTGCCTATCAGCACGTGCAGTGGTGCACCGAGGTGAATGCGATCGACCACGTCGGTCCGTCGTACCCTCCTGCATCCAACGGTCACATATCCGCATTACAGTTGTTTGGTTTCGTCCAACACGACTAGCGATTTCTCTGTATGATAATCCACAATCTCGGTAAGCCACTATCCTTCCTCTGTCGAACTCGGATACTTCATCAAAAGATGTTCGCTGTTGTCTACGAGGCATAACTGATCGTCTTGTGAAACAACCACAAGGTAGACACACGTGCCGAACGTACACTCGTCGAAATCGCCAAGCCTTAAATGGCGCTATGAGGTGGCGCCACACGCGCGCGTGATGTGCGTCTGCGCTGAAATTCTAATCAGTTGCATATCTCATCGCTGCAAACCCATGGTGTAAATTTCACTTGATTCGGATGCTTCCTTCAGGGTGTTGCATTTACGGTGGCCAGCAGTGTATATCTGGTTATCTGGAGTACGCCAGAACAGGTGCGATTTCGACTGCTGTGAGAGAAAAATCATAGCGATATTGCAGAGAATTGTCGTTTCGTGAGAGTCAAGATTTGCGGTCCAGCCTTTTAGGAACACCTTCAACTTCGTTGCTGCAAGCTGATAATGAATGGTGTAACTGTAATAACTTAACAAGTGGACTCATCGTTGTGGTGGTGAGCCGTTTTTTTAAGTAGATTCTTAACGCAGCAATCACTGGTTTGTGATGATAACTGGCTGAACCTAAGTTTCATAAAGAGCTGTACGAAATTTTCGAATGCAAAGAAGTACAAGAACTTTTTGACTTTGGGAATAACTTACCTGAGCTGAAAATAGTTTCGATGCTATGTGTGATGGGCTGTTCGTACCTGTCAGCGGTGTCGCGGAAGAGCGCTCTCCCAGTGCTGCGCAGTGAGGATAAGTCGTAGCTGGACCATAGGTAGCTAGACAGGGAGGGGACTGATGATAATTTCTGGCACTGCATGATATCAATCATATTTTACTCGTAAATTTCGTAACTTATTGTACGGCCTCGTGATGTAGCAGACATTATGTACAAATTTGGCATGATGATTCAGGATGTTTCCCTGGCGGTTATAAAAATGACTCAAGCTGTGACCTAGATGCTCCACTGGTTTTTTGAAAAAATTCATGCCTGCCAGTACTTAAGTTATTTTTTCGGTCTACAGGGTGGTCCATTGATCGTGACCGGGCCAAATTTCGCACGAAAAAGCGTCAGACGAGAAAACTACAAAGAACGAAACTTGTCTAGCTTGAAGGGGGAAACGAGACGGCGTTATGGTTGGCCCGCTACATGGCGCTGCCATAGGTCAAACGGATATCAACTGCGTTTTTTTTAAAAAGGAACCCCCATTTTTTATCACATATTCGTGTAGTACGTAAAGAAATATGAATGTTTTAGTTGGACCACTTTTTTCGCTTTGTGATAGATGGCGCTGTAATAGTCACAAACATATTGCTCACAATTGTAGACCAACAATTGGTAACAAGTATATTTTTTTAAATTAAAATACAGAACGTAGGTACGTTTGAACATTTTATTTCGGTTGTTCCAATGAGATACATGTACCTTTGTGAACTTATCATTTCTGAGAACGCATGTTGTTACAGCGTGATTACCTGTAAATACCACATTAATGCCATAAATGCTCAAAATGATGTCCGTCAACCTCAATGCATTTGGCAATACGTGTAATGACATTACTCTCAACAGCGAGTAGTTCGCCTTCCGTAATGTGCGCACATGCATCGACAATGCGCTGACGCATGTTGTCAGTCGTTGTCGGTGGATCACGATAGCAAATATCCTTCAACTTTCCCCACAGAAAGAAATCCGGGGACGTCAGATCCGGTGAATGTGCGGGCCATGGTATGGTGCTTCGACGACCAATCCACCTGTCATGAAATATGCTATTCAATACCGCTTCAACCGCACGCGAGCTATGTGCCAGACATCCATCATGTTGGAAGTACATCGCGATTCTGCAATGCAGTGAAACATCTTGTAGTAACATCGGTAGAACATTACGTAGGAAATCAGCTTACATTGCACCATTTAGATTGCCATCGATAAAATGGGGGCAATTATCCTTCCTCCCATAATGTCGCACCATACATTAACCCGCCAAGGTCGCTGATGTTCCACTTGTCGCAGCCAACGTGGATTTTCCGTTGCCCAATAGTGCATATTAAGCCCGTTTACGTTACCGCTGTAGGTGAATGACGCTTCGTAGCTAAATAGAACTCGTGCAAAAAATCTGTCATCGTCCCGTAATTTCTCTTGTGCCCAGTGGCAACTCTGCACACGACGTTCAAAGTCGTCCCCATGCAATTCCTGGTGCATAGAAATATGGTACGGGTACAATCGATGTTGATGTAGCATTCTCAACACCGACGTTTTTGAGATTCCCGATTCTCGCGCATTTTGTGTGCTACTGATGTGCGAATTAGCCGCAACAACAGCTAAAACACCTACTTGGGCATCATCATTTGTTGCAGGTCGTGGTTGACGTTTCACATGTGACTGAACACTTCCTGTTTCCTTAAATAACGTAACTATCCGGCGAACGATCCGGACACTTGGATGATGTCGTCCAGGATACCGAGCAGCATACATAACACACGCCCGTTGGGCATTTTGATCACAATAGCCATACATCAATACGATATCGACCATTTCCGCAATTGGTAAACGCTCCATTTTAATACGGGTAATGTATCACGAAGAAAATACCGTCCGCACTGACGGAATGTTACGTGATACCACGTACTTATACGATTGTGACTATTACAGCGCCATCTATCACAAAGCGAAAACAGTGGTCCAACTAAAACATTCATATTTCTTTACATACTACACGAATATGTGATAAAAATTGGGGTTCCTATTTAAAAAAACGCAGTTGATATCCGCTTAACCGATGGCAGCGCCATCTAGTGGGCCAACCATAGCGCCATATGGTTTCCCCCTTCAAGTTGACGAATTTCGTTCTTTGTAGTTTTTTCGTTTGATGCTTATTTCGTGAGATATTTGTCCCTGTCACTATCAAAGGACCAGCCTGTATATTGTTGTGGCGTGTGGAAGAGTGTATGTAGTTTTTTCAGTTAACGTTGTCCTGTAATCAGCTGCAGTACCAGAGAAAATTATATCGACGAAATGGTAAACTATGTTTGGAAGCTTTTGAACCAGTTGTCCCAAGTTGCGTTGGAAAATTGATAGTGGTGTAGCGATCCCGAATAGCAGCCTGTTATTTCTATACATAACAAATGGCGTGCTAATTACTACAGGGCTATTACAAATGATTGAATCGATTTCATAAATTCACTGTAGCTCCATTCATTGACATATGGTCACGACACACTACAGATACGTAGAAAAACTCATAAAGTTTTGTTCGGCTGAAGCCGCACTTTAGGTTTCTGCCGCCAGAGCGCTCGAGAGCGCAGTGAGACAAAATGGCGACAGGAGCCGAGAAAGCGTATGTCGTGCTTGAAATGCACTCACATCAGTCATAACAGTGCAACGACACTTCAGGACGAAGTTCAACAAAGATCCACCAACTGCTAACTCCATTCGGCGATGGTATGCGCAGTTTAAAGCTTCTGGATGCCTCTGTAAGGGGAAATCAACGGGTCGGCCTGCAGTGAGCGAAGAAACGGTTGAACGCGTGCGGGCAAGTTTCACGCGTAGCCCGCAGAAGTCGACGAATAAAGCAAGCAGGGAGCTAAACGTACCACAGCCGACGGTTTGGAAAATCTTACGGAAAAGGCTAAAGCAGAAGCCTTACCGTTTACAATTGCTACAAGCCCTGACACCCGATGACAAAGTGAAACGCTTTGAATTTTCGGCGCGGTTGCAACAGCTCATGGAAGAGGATGCGTTCAGTGCGAAACTTGTTTTCGGTGATGAAGCAACATTTTTTCTTAATGGTGAAGTGAACAGACACAATGTGCGAATCTGGGCGGTAGAGAATCCTCACGCATTCGTGCAGCAAATTCGCAATTCACCAAAAGTTAACGTGTTTTGTGCAATCTCACAGTTTAATGTTTATGGCCCCTTTTTCTTCTGCGAAAAAAACGTTGCAGGACACGTGTATCTGGACATGCTGGAAAATTGGGGCTCATGCCACAACTGGAGACCGACAGCGCCGACTTCATCTTTCAACAGGATGGTGCTCCACCGCACTTCCATCATGATGTTCGGCAATTCTTAAACAGGAGATTGGAAAACCGATGGATCGGTCGTGGTGGAGATCATGATCAGCAATTCATGTCATGGCCTCCACACTCTCCCGACTTAACCCCATGCGATTTCTTTCTGTGGGGTTATGTGAAAGATTCAGTGTTTAAACCTCCTTACCAAGAAACGTGCCAGAACTGCGAGCTCGCATCAACGATGCTTTCGAACTCATTGATGGGGACATGCTGCGCCGAATGTGGGAAGAACTTGATTATCGGCTTGATGTCTGCCGAATCACTAAAGGGGCACATATCGAACATTTGTGAATGCCTAAAAAAACTTTTTGAGTTTTTGTATGTGTTGTGCAAGCATTGTGAAAATATCTCAAATAATAAAGTTATTGTAGAGCTGTGAAATCGCTTCAATCATTTGTAATAACCCTGTATAAATTAGCTTGACTATCTGTCTACTAGAAACTGCGACCATACTTCGGTCATGTCTAACTTGGACAAGTATTGGGCATCTGACAGTTTTTATGACCTTGGAATGGGATGACGTCAGTGTCCGATTCTGTGTTTGTGGTTGGTTTGGAATCGCCGCAAACGCGAAGCTGTCATTTACTGTAAGTAAAACATCCAGTGGAGTGGCCTATTGACAAAAAGTGATGTATGAGGATATCCTGACCAGCAAAGCGATTTAACTCACTTCAGTGGTCTTCTGGCAATAGCACCGGGGCTGGTCGGGCTCGGAAGTAACGAGTCGTTGCAGATATTAATTGACTAACAAGGGGAGGCCGCCAATTGTGAAATTCAGATATACACTATTAATGAATTGCTTATGCATGTTGGTGAAGGCGGATCACTCTCCAATTGTACCGCCTCCATTTTTCCGTCTTTTTAACAGGGTGTACCAAAACTCTGCCGTCCGCACTGATTTTCGACGATGTTATAAGTTGCGCTAGGGATCGCATCTACCTTCTTTCGAAGTTAGCAGGCAACTACGCTGTTATGCGGCGGGTCGTTTCGGCCCATTTAACATCTGTCCTTCAAGTGTAACGAGCGATTAACGGAGTTTATATTTCATACCTGTCACAGCGAATTTGTGTTCGTGGGGTCTCTATTCTAATTCGAACGTTTGACTTACGCTATACGTATTCGTTTCGGAATATCGTTTCTACGTCTTCCCTTAACTATACGTGGTTAACATTATGAAGACAATTAATAACACTTGTGAAATACAACTTTGTTTGCGGAAAACATAATGATGTTCGAAGTCGCCAGTTTTTCCACGGCAAACGACTTTCAACTTATTATATGCATAATTGTTGCAACTGATTGCCGGGATTCGGGTTCGATTCCCGGCGGGGTCAGGGATTTTCTCTGCCTCGTGATGGCTGGGTGTTGTGTGTTGTCCTTAGGTTAGTTAGGTTTAAGTAGTTCTAAGTTCTAGGGGACTTATGACCACAGCAGTTGAGTCCCATAGTGCTCAGAGCCATTTGAACCATTTGATTGCCGGGAGATATATATGACTCTGAGCACTATGGGACTCAACTGCTGAGGTCATTAGTCCCCTAGAACTTAGAACTAGTTAAACCTAACTAACCTAAGGACATCACAAACATCCATGCCCGAGGCAGGATTCGAACCTGCGACCGTAGCGGTCTTGCGGTTCCAGACTGCAGCGCCTTCAACCGCACGGCCACTTCGGCCGGCGGAGATATATATATATATATAATTTGAATTACAAAAACCAAAAAAAAAAAAGTTGCATGGTGCGACATTCGATCCGGAGACCTTCGGATTACGAACCCGAGCGCTTACCGCTGCGCCACGACGCTGTAGAAAATTATCAATCGTAGAGTGTATTTCACCGCAACGGTTTCTTTTAACTGTCGATTTTCTCGACAGAGGCTGAGAAGTGCATCTTGGTGCTTTGCCACATTACACCTCTGGCCAGGAGCTTTTATTATGCGCAGTATGAATCGAATCTGAATTTCACAATTAGCGGCCTCCCCTTGTAAGAGCCCTATAATTCTTCATACGCAATAAACCCAGAAATTAGAAAATTCGGGGTTCAGTGATTAGAGACCGTCGAATGGTATCGCTGCCAGTATTATGTTAACCTCGTCCATTATTTGAAAAATAAAAGCTGTGAAAGGGTGCATCCCAAATATGTTTTAACCCCTGGTGACAGCACACTTAAAATTAAAAGAACTCTATTGTACGCTGCTGTTACTGTACATTCATCGCCCAAAGCTATGTGATATTTGCTGTAAGAAATAAGTCCTTAGGATGTAAGGTGCCTATGGTGGCGATGCAGTCTGGACATACGCTTTCTCATTTATAATAGAGACTGGTCTGCCGGTATCGACAAAAACATTTATTGACGTGATGTGAATTATTAACGGAAGAGAAAGCCGACACGACTGACTCGTCCGGCCGCGGTAAACCTTCGCCACGTGTCCCAGCTAGTAACACCACGCAGAGAGAGGTACTTTATATGGACACCGAGAGCAAGAGTGCTCTGAAAAGGTGTGGATAATCTGCATAGCGAACCATATTGTGATTATAGCGAGGTTCGGCCGGTGAGCGTTTCCGTGAAGTCTGAAACTCGAGTCAGTGTTTTGTGGTTATTGCGAAGTTTATACTCTTTCAATGTTACATATGATATAGTTAGACGAAACTGACGCATTCCAATAACGCTTAAGGGGCGTCAATGGCAGTGATATTTCATAGAAGACGTGCGAAGTTCATCTAAAGATTCCTGTGCTGCAGCAGACATTTAGAAAGTTTTTGCAGTTTTAACAGCACTGTAAAAATGCTGAATAGGTCACTTAATGAAACGTGATCAGCTGTCGAATGAATTACTGTAGAATTACGCGTTTCGGACCAACACATCTTCAGATATCTGTGTCACAGAGGATAAAAAATCAAGTAGTAAAAACAACAGTGCTGCCATGGAGCAACACAAAAATATCGACAGGTTACAAGTAGAGTAGACTTTTCTTTCGTAGTGTTGTTACCATTATGTAATTGTCAATCTGCTTCTGACAGCTATGTATGTACGAGGGCGGTTCAGAAAGTAACCTCCGATTGGTCACAGTGCGGGTTGTGGGGGGAGTAGCGACGCCATCTGTGCGTTCACGCACTCAACAGGTCAGTCGGCATCAAGCCGTGGTCGAGTGAACGTCGTACCTGCGCTAGTTTAGTTTTTGTGGCAGTTTGAAATGTGTGCTGCAATAGAAAACCCCGCCAAATGTGAAGTGCGTGCTGTCATAAGGTTTTTTACAGCCAAAGGATATTCTGCAGCAGCTATTCATCGTGAGCTTTGTGCCGTGTACGGACCAAGAGTTATGAGTGAAGGAGTAGTCCGTGAACGGGTACGTTTATTTAAAAGTGGACGAGAAAACGTTCATGATGAAGAGAGGAGTGGTAGACCATCATTGGTGACTGACGAACTCGTTCAGACAGTTGATGAAAAAGTTCGTGAAAATCGACGTTTCTCAATGTCGGAGTTGTCTACTGGTTTTCCAGAGATTTCTAAGACTCTCTTGTACGAGATAGTGACAGCAAGATTGGGTTACCGTAAGTTCTGTGCACGATGGGTGCCCAAAATTCTTACCGACCACCACAAAACTCAAAGAATGGCCTCTGCATTAGACTTTCTGTCACGTTATGAGGACGAAGGAGAACCATTGTTAAACAGAATCGTGACCGGTGACGAAACCTGGATTAAGGACGTGAACCCTGAGACAAAAGAACAATCAAAGATGTGGGCACATTCAAATTCGCCTACCAAACCAAGAAAAGCCTCGCAAGATTTTTCTGCCAGAAAACTGATGGCAACGGTGTTTTGGGATGCCAAAGGGGTGTTGTTGGTTGAATTCATGGAACGTGGTACGACCATTAATCAAGACGTGTACTGTGAAACAATAAAAAAGTTACGACGGGCTATACAGAACAAACGCCGTGGTATGCTGACTTCCGGTATCGTTTTTTTGCACGATAACGCCCGTCCTCACTCTGCTCGAAGAACAACGGCCCTTCTTGAGTCCTTCAAGTGGGACGTTATCAACCATCCACCTTACAGCCCAGACCTGGCGCCAAGTGATTATCACCTCTTCATGCATTTGAAGAAATGGCTCGGGTCACAGCGGTTTGATGACGACGAAGAGCTCAAAGATGCGGTCACAGGCTGGCTCCAGGCACAAGCGGGTGATTTTTATGCAGAAGGAATTTCAAAGCTTGTGAAGAGATACGATAAGTGCCTCAATCGCTATGGAGACTATGTAGAAAAATAGTGCAAAGATGTAGTTGTAAGATGTATATATTAAAATATTTTTATTTAACTTGGTGTATTTTTTTTAAATCAACCGGAGGTTACTTTCTGAACGGCCCTCGTATCATATAGCTTCACCCATACAACTCGCTATATCTGGTATGTGTACGTGTAACCTGTGGATATTTTTGAGATGCGCCATGGCGGAGTAGCCGCTTTCACTACGCGACTTTGTGTCCTGTTTTTCACAGATACCTGATTATGGGTTATCCCAAAATCTCTAATATTAGTCATTTATCCATCAGCTGATGACATTAAGTGACCTAATCAGCATTTGCGAAGTGCTGTTCCAACTATACACTACTGGTCATTAAAATTGCTGCACCACGAAGATGACGTGCTACAGACGCGAAAATTAACCGACAGGAAGAAAATGCTGTGATATGCAAATGATTAGATTTTCAGAGCATTCACACAAGCTTGGCGCCGGTGGCGACACCTACAACGTGCTGACATGAGGAAAGTTTCCAACCGATTTCTCATACACAAACAGCAGTTGACCGGCGTTGCCTGGTGAAACGTTGTTGTGATGCCTCGTGTGAGGAGGAGAAATGCGTACCATCACGTTTCCGACTTTGATAAAGGTCGGATTGTAGCCTATCGCGATTGCGGTTTATCGTATCACGACATTGCTGCTCGCGTTGGTCGAGATGCAATGACTGTTAGCAGAATATGGAATTAGTGGGTTCAGGGGGGGGGGGGTAATACGGAACGCCGTGCTGGATCCCAATGGCTTCGTATCACTAGCAGTCGAGATGACAGGCATCTTATCCGCATGGCTGTAACGGATCGTGCAGCCACGTCTCGATCCCTGAGTCAACAGATGGGGACGTTTTCAAGACAACAACCATCTGCACGACCAGTTCGACGACGTTTTCAGCAGCAAGGACTATCAGCTCGGAGACCATGGCTGCGGTTACCCTTGACGCTGCATCACAGACAGGAGCGCCTGCGATGCATCCGTGTTTGGCGTCGTCGCGATGAACGTACATTTTAAGCGTGTATTCGTCATCGCCATACTGGCGTATCACCCGGCGTGATGGTATGGGGTGCCATTGGTTACACGTCTCGGTCACCTCTCGTTCGCATTGACGGCACTTTGAACAGTGAACGTTACATTTCAGATGTATTACGACTCGTGGCTCTACCCTTCATTCGATCCCTGCGAAACCCTACATTTCAGCAGGATAATGCACGACCGCATGTTGCAGGTCCTGTACGGGCCTTTCTGGATACAGAAAATGTTCGACTGCTGCCCTGGCCAGCACATTTTCCAAATCTCTCACCAATTGAAAACGGCTGGTCAATGGTGGCCGAGCAACTGGCTCGTCACAATACGCCAGTCACTACTATTGATGAAATGTGGTATCGTCTTGAAGTTGCATGGGCAGCTGTACCTGTACACGCCATCCAAGGTCTGTTTGACTCAATGCCCAGGCGTATCAAGGCCGTTATTACGGCCAGAGGTGGTTCTGGGTACTGATTTCTCAGGATCTATGCACCCAAATCGCGTGAAAATGTAATCACATGCGACTTATTGTATAATATATTTGTCCAATGAATACCCGTTTATCATCTGCATTTCTTTTTGGTGCAGCATTTTTAATGGTCATTAGTGTACAATACGTATGATCCATGCTTCCTGAACGACTTTTCGTAGCACTTCCACTTATTGCAATTGCCAACACTTTCTTGACAATGGGATTCGCTACATTAAGTGCAGCTGCACAAACTTCTATATCGAGCGTATACCTTATAATTATATCTCATATTGACGATTAGTCGTAGGATTATTTACAAGTCTCATTTTCAGACTTGAAATGGCGTTTTCGTGACAGAAAATTGAAATCAAATGCCTATGGAACGTACGAGTGATTTCTAGCGACCGCGATAGAACACGAGCTTGGTTACTACGACATAAATATGCTGCTCTCAATTCAAAGACAACTTACTTCGAATTTTCAATTCTGTAACCTCAAGGTTGCGGAGAATGAGCAATTTCTTTCGAAGAAAAAGTTAGCAGAACTATGAGTGGAGGACATATGAAGCGTATCGGAGGATCGCAGTAAACAGTCAGCTGTTGTAATGGGGAAACAGAGCGAATTATCTGACGTCCAAAAGGGCATGATCATTTTCTTTAGTGTGAAGACTGGAAGCATTTTCAAAACAACTAAAGTTGTTAAGTGTCCGCGTGCCGCCGCTCTTAAAGAATACAGCGCATAGCAAATCGACGCTATGGAAACAATCCTAGAGACAACTGCGCTGCACCACCGGCCATAGATGACAATGGTGAACGAAGGCGGGAGTGATGCGTAGGGCGAACAGACGTGTAACTATTGAGCAACAGGCCACTCAGATGAAACAAGCGGCCCCTGTCCAGCGAACATTGCTGCGTACGGGCCTCCGCAGCGGGCGCCTGGTTCGTACATCCGTGGCGATTGCTGTGCATCGGCAACGTCGGCTGGAATTCGCACAGCAATACAGCAACTGGACATCCACTGAGATGCAACAGGTGGCCTTCAGATGAATCACTTTTTATGGTACATACGGACAAATGATCGCCACGATAAAATAAGAGAAATCAGGGCTCGTTCGAGAGTGGAACGGTAGAGAGACAGCTTGAAGGTGGTTCATTGAACTCTCTGCCAGGCACTTTATTGTCAATAGGAGAGTAATCATGTAGATGTTGTTGTTGTTGTTGTGGTCTTCAGTCCAGAGACTGGTTTGATGCAGCGCTCCATGCTACTCTATCCTGTGCAAGCTTATTCATCTCCCAGTACCTACTGGAACCTACATCCTTCTGAATCTGCTTAGTGTATTCATCTCTTTGTCTCCCTCTACGATTTTTACCCTCCACGCTGCCCTCCAATACTAAATTGGTGATCCCTTGATGCCTCAGAACATGTCCTACCAACCGATCCCTTCTTCTAGTCAAGTTGTGCCACAAATTCCTCTTCTCCCCAGTTCTATTCAATACCTCCTCATTAGTTATGTGGTCTACCCATGTAATCTTAAGCATTCTTCTGTAGCACCACATTTCGAAATCTTCTGTTCTCTTCCTGTCCAGACTATTTATCATCCATGTTTCAATTCCATACTACACTGCACACAAATACTTTCAGAAACGACTTCCTGACACTTAAATCTATACTCGATGTTAACAAATTTGTCTTCTTCAGAAACGCTTTCCTCTCCGTTGCCTGTCCACATTTTATATCCTCTCTACTTCGACCATCATCATTTATTTTGCTCCCCAAGTAGCAAAACTCCTTTACTACTTTAAGTGTCTCATTTCCTAGTCTAATCCCTTCAGCATCACCCGATTTAATTCGACTACATTCGATTATCCTCGCTTTGCTTTTGTTGGTGGTTATCTTATATCCTCCTTTCAAGACACTGTCCATTCCGTTCAACTGCTCTTCCAAGTCCTTTGCTGTCTCTGACAGAATTACAATGTCATCGGCGAACCTCGAAGTTTTTATTTCTTCTCCATAGATTTTAATACCTACTCCGAACTTTTCTTTTGTTTCCTTTACTGCTTGCTCAATATACAGATTTAATAGCATCGGGGAGAGGCTGCAACCATGCCTCACTCCCTTCTCAACCACTGCTTCCTGTTCACGTCCCTCGACTCTTATAACTGCCAACTGGTTTCTGTACAAATTGTAAATAGCCTTTCGCTCCCTGTATTTTACCCCTGCCACCTTCAGAATTTGAAAGAGAGTATTCCAGTCAACTTTGTCAAAAGCTTTCTCTAAGTCTACAAACATGTAGATATAGATACGTGTACTTGCTCGGAACGATGATATCCAGCAGCAGGACAATGCAAATTGGCACACGGCTCGCAGTGCACGTGCGTGGCTCGAGGATGAGCTTCCTTGCTCCCCTGGCCATCAAACTATTCGACTTTAAACTCAATCGAGATTGTGTGGGATCTCCTCGATCGGGCAGTTTGTGCCATGGATCCTCAACAGAGAAACACAACGCAGCTGGCCACAGCTCTGGAGTCGGCATTGCTCCACATCACTGAAGGTACATTCCAGAACCTCAGTGATTACCTTCTTGCACTTTTTACTGCAGCGTCCGCTACAAAAGGTGACTTTTCAGGCTTTTGACTGGTGGTCTCATTAATGTGAGTGGACACATTAGTATGATTGGACAGTCCAGTACGCACTTCTGTAGTGCGACCTGCTTGGCTTCTTGTTCCAGAATGTGCTGCAGCTGGAAATGCTGCTGCACTTGCTGTTGCGCTTCAAGTTGCTGCTGTTGCCGCCGCAATGTAATGAATTCCGAATACATATTAACACAATGCCGTCCGGAGACACCACAGTGGTGTCGTGCGCGAATTAGCGGCCAACGGCCGGCGACACCTGTAACATACCCTTTATTTATTTTATTGTTCCCGCTCGTTCGGGATCTGCAGCCCAAAATTAGATAATTGATTAATGTGACCGTGTACCTAATGGGCTGGCAATCGGATTGGACTGCTCAGGGGATGTTACATTCCGTATTGTCCTTCGCTAATACTGTAATAAGTACTGTTTGGTGGTAAGAAGGACCCAACACAGTTTCACAAACAAGATCTATATTCTTAGCAAAAGCACAAAATAAGGAGACAGCCACTGCCTTCGTCAATACACTGTTAATGACGGCTAATCTCAGCACAGGTTTCATTAGTTATTCTTAATCGTCACACGCAACATCCAATCACTGTAATCCAAGTAATGCCGGCGCGGTAGACGCGGGAGTTCAATAGAGGCACTTAATATCACTGAAATCACTCTATAATTAAACTTTCTCACTTTCCCGTATAATACTAACACAAAGGGGTTAAACCACGGCGATGGCCACTCCCTTTGTCGATACTTTGCATTAATTCAACTGCTGGCTTCTGCACAGCTCTGCCCGCCTCGCGGGAACCTACCACACCCTGACTCGGCACTCTCCACACTACTGCTCTCCGCCCAGTTCTTCCCGCCTCGCGGGAATCTACCCAAGCAGCACTCGGCACTCCGGTGAACCCCCTTTCGCTCTCGCAACCTGCACACACACTACTCGATAGTTGCCCTGTCGACCTGTGTGAGCGCAAACTTAGTAGTAAGGGCCTGCGGACCCCTTACATCCCCGCCCTCAAAAACTTCTTTTGAACCGCAGGTGAAAAAGAATCGGCAAGGGATTTAAAACATGGCTACATTTGAACAGAACATACAATACAAATAATTAATGAATTTACAATTTGCCAAAATAGTCCTGGACTCCGGTAGTGGGCTGCCTCCACAACAATTTCTACAAAAGGTTATTACATCACATAAATGGCATTGTCCAATATCACAATTTTTCCTCTCAACCAGCAATAGTCCTCTCTGGTCCAATATCTAATGAAACCACACAACATATACGCTCAAAAATTATTATCTAAACACAGAACATATGAACTATTACTACAAAATAGTTATTACAGGTTTTATATTCATTCTGAGATAGTCTTTGACATGAAATATGCAACTCTAATTGTAATACATTACAAAACACAATGTAAATAAACCCTTCCCTCTTTCAAATGTCCATTTTACAGCTAACTGTCTTAACCATGTCTTAGCAGGTTTATTCGGGTCCTTATAACCCGCACCCTTGACCGGACCTCACCTGGAGTGTCCTTCGGTTTTTCGGTTCCTCCGCCTCTTCCTCGGAAATCAGACGAGTGATTAATATGAATCCTTGGGTCATTGCTTCCCTCCTTGTTTCGATCATTAGCTTGATTGTGTTTCTGTGATCTAACAGATTCCAGCTGTTCCAGTATCTTCATCAAAGCCTCCCTATCTTCAATTAGGCTCCCGGATACAGTTTCTTGCATTCTCTGGCTCATTCTTCTTTTTATTGCTGATATCATTACGTCATCACTCAGGGGTTGTTCCAAGGTTTCGTTCAATTCCCACAAATGTTCAGCAAACTCTCTCAACGTTCCTCTCCATGTACTAAGTGACTTGCGATGGAGTAGGTCCTCAATTGCTGCACATTGATGGCTTTTGGACCAGTATTTCTTCAAGAATTCCTCTTCAAACTGGTCATAACTAGTAGTCCCTTCCTTCTTCCTGACTCCCCAAGTGAAGGCCTCACCTTCCATCCTATCTATTGCAAATTGAATCTTGTCTGAGTCCTTAAGATGTGCTGGGAGAACTCCTTTTAGCCATTTCATAAATATCATTGGGTGCAACCCTCCTTTCGGTCTAAATTTCTGCCCTGTATTACTTTGGATGCACCGATTATCACTGCTCATCAATGTAACGATCTTACCTCCCCCAACGGCTAAGGTGGCATTGCTAATTCGTTTATCAATTTCTTCTGTCTTGCTTTCCAATTGCTGCACTCCCTGTTGTAACTGCTTGACCTCCATTTCCACCCTCTTGTTATCCTCTTCTCGTTGTACTGCTATAGCATTTCTCAGATTGACAGCTAGTTGGTTTTGCCTATCTCCTATCCCCTTAACCGCCTCGTTGCATTGTTTCTGCATCTGCGTCACCTCGGTGATCCTTTCTCCCAATTCGGCTTTCGTTTCTTCAATATCGTCTTCTATCTTTTTTGTTAACTTTCCTTCCACCTTTTCCACGTCTCCCTGGACTTGATCTATGCTCTTCTGTAGCATCTTCTCTTTCTCGTTGATGTCCATCTTCAGTCGTTCTACATCTACATCTACATCTATACTCCGCGAGCCACCTTACGGTGCGTGGCGGAGGGTACTTATTGTACCACTATCTGATCCCCCCTTCCCTGTTCCATTCACGAATTGTGCGTGGGAAGAACGACTGCTTGTAAGTCTCCGTATTTGCTCTAATTTCTCGGATCTTTTCGTTGTGATCATTACGCGAGATATATGTGGGCGGTAGTAATATGTTGCCCATCTCTTCCCGGAATGTGCTCTCTCGTAATTTCGATAATAAACCTCTCCGTATTGCGTAACGCCTTTCTTGAAGTGTCCGCCACTGGAGCTTGTTCAGCATCTCCGTAACGCTCTCGCGCTGACTAAATGTCCCCATGACGAATCGCGCTGCTTTTCGCTGGATCATGTCTATCTCTTCTATTAATCCAACCTGGTAAGGGTCCCATACTGATGAGCAATACTCAAGAATCGGACGAACAAGCGTTTTGTAAGCTACTTCTTTCGTCGATGAGTCACATTTTCTTAGAATTCTTCCTATGAATCTCAACCTGGCGCCTGCTTTTTCCACTATTTGTTTTATGTGATCATTCCACTTCAGATCGCTCCGGATAGTAACTCCTAAGTATTTTACGGTCGTTACCGCTTCCAATGATTTACCACCTATGGCATAATCGTACTGGAATGGATTTCTGCCCCTATGTATGCGCATTATATTACATTTATCTACGTTTAGGGAAAGCTGCCAGCTGTCGCACCATTCATTAATCCTCTGCAGGTCTTCCTGGAGTACGTACGAGTCTTCTGATGTTGCTACTTTCTTGTAGACAACCGTGTCATCTGCAAATAGCCTCACGGAGCTACCGATGTTGTCAACTAAGTCATTTATGTATATTATAAACAATAAAGGTCCTATCACGCTTCCTTGCGGTACTCCCGAAATTACCTCTACATCTGCAGATTTTGAACCGTTAAGAATGACATGTTGTGTTCTTTCTTCTAGGAAATCCTGAATCCAATCACAAACCTGGTCCGATATTCCGTAAGCTCGTATTTTTTTCACTAAACGTAAGTGCGGAACCGTATCAAATGCCTTCCTGAAGTCCAGGAATACGGCATCACTCTGCTCGCCAGTGTCTACGGCACTGTGAATTTCTTGGACAAATAGGGCGAGCTGGGTTTCACATGATCTCTGTTTGCGGAATCCATGTTGGTTATGATGAAGGAGATTTGTATTATCTAAGAACGTCATAATACGAGAACATAAAACATGTTCCATTATTCTACAACAGATTGACGTAAGCGAAATAGGCCTATAATTATTCGCATCTGATTTATGACCCTTCTTGAAAATGGGAACGACCTGCGCTTTCTTCCAGTCGCTAGGTACTTTACGTTCTTCCAGAGATCTACGATAAATTGCTGATAGAAAGGGGGCAAGTTCTTTAGCATAATCACTGTAGAATCTTACGGGTATCTCGTCTGGTCCGGATGCTTTTCCGCTACTAAGTGATAGCAGTTGTTTTTCAATTCCGATATCGTTTATTTCAATATTTTCCATTTTGGCGTCCGTGCGACAGCTGAAGTCAGGGACCGTGTTACGATTTTCCGCAGTGAAACAGTTTCGGAACACTGAATTCAGTATTTCTGCCTTTCTTCGGTCGTCCTCTGTTTCGGTGCCATCGTGGTCAACGAGTGACTGAATAGGGGATTTAGATCCGCTTACCGATTTTACATATGACCAAAACTTTTTAGGGTTCTTGTTTAGATTGTTTGCCAATGTTTTATGTTCGAATTCGTTGAATGCTTCTCTCATTGCTCTCTTTACGCTCTTTTTCGCTTCGTTCAGCTTTTCCTTATCAGCTATGATTCGACTACTCTTAAACCTATGATGAAGCTTTCTTTGTTTCCGTAGTACCTTTCGTACATGATTGTTATACCACGGTGGATCTTTCCCCTCGCTTTGGACCTTAGTCGGTACGAACTTATCTAAGGCGTACTGGACGATGTTTCTGAATTTTTTCCATTTTTGTTCCACATCCTCTTCCTCAGAAATGAACGTTTGATGGTGGTCACTCAGATATTCTGCGATTTGTGCCCTATCACTCTTGTTAAGCAAATATATTTTCCTTCCTTTCTTGGCATTTCTTATTACACTTGTAGTCATTGATGCAACCACTGACTTATGATCACTGATACCCTCTTCTACATTCACGGAGTCGAAAAGTTCCGGTCTATTTGTTGCTATGAGGTCTAAAACGTTAGCTTCACGAGTTGGTTCTCTAACTATCTGCTCGAAGTAATTCTCGGACAAGGCAGTCAGGATAATGTCACAAGAGTCTCTGTCCCTGGCTCCAGTTCTGATTGTGTGACTATCCCATTCTATACCTGGTAGATTGAAGTCTCCCCCTATTACAATAGTATGATCACGAAACTTCTTCACGACGTTCTGCAGGTTCTCTCTGAGGCGCTCAACTACTACGGTTGCTGATGCAGGTGGTCTATAGAAGCATCCGACTATCATATCTGACCCACCTTTGATACTTAACTTAACCCAGATTATTTCACATTCGCATTCGCTAATAACTTCACTGGATATTATTGAATTCTTTACTGCTATAAATACTCCTCCACCATTGGCGTTTATCCTATCCTTGCGGTATATATTCCATTCTGTGTCTAGGATTTCGTTACTGTTCACTTCCGGTTTTAACCAACTTTCCGTTCCTAATACTATATGCGCACTATTTCCTTCAATAAGCGATACTAATTCAGGAACCTTGCCCTGGATACTCCTGCAGTTTACCAATATTACGTTAACTTTTCCTGTTTTTGGTCTCTGAGGACGGACGTTCTTTATCAACGATGCTGATGTTCTCTCTGGTAAGCCGTCAGGTATTTTATCGTTTCGCCCAAGGGGGGGTCCCTCTAACCTAAAAAACCCCCGTGTGCACGCCACACGTACTCTGCTACCCTAGTAGCTGCTTCCGGTGTGTAGTGCACGCCTGACCTGTCTAGGGGGGCCCTACAGTTCTCCACCCAATAACGGAGGTCGATGAATTTGCAACCATTATAGTCGCAGAGTCGTCTGAGCCTCTGGTTTAGACCCTCCACACGGCTCCAAACCAGAGGACCGCGATCGACTCTGGGCACTATGCTGCAGATATTAAGCTCAGCTTGCACTCCGCGTGCGATGCTGGTTGTCTTCACCAAATCAGCCAGCCGCCGGAAGGAACCAAGGATGGCCTCAGAACCCAAGCGGCAGGCGTCATTCGTTCCGACATGTGCTACTATCTGCAGCCGGTCACACCCAGTGCGTTCAATAGCTGCCGGAAGCGCCTCCTCCACATTACGGACGAGACCCCCCGGCAAGCACACCGAGTGCACACTGGCATTCTTCCCCGACCTACCCGCTATTTTCCTGAAGGGCTCCATAACCCGCCTAACGTTGGAGCTCCCTATAACTAATAGGCCCGCCCTCTGTGACTGTCGGGACCTTGCCGGAGAATCGGCCACTGGCCCAACAGGCGAGGCATCCTGTGGTGGCTCGGAAACGATGTCATCACCACTAGGAAGCACCCCGTACCTGTTGGAAAGGGGTAAGGCAGCTGCCACGCGGCCAGATCCCACCTTCGCCTTTCGGCCAGGCACGCGCGAGCCCACCACTGTCCGCCATTCACCCTGGAGTGATGGCTGACCGGTAAGATGCTCACTGCCGGAAGACGCAGCGACATCAGGGGTTCCATGTGATTCCAAGGCCACCGAAGTAGGCATAGGTCTCACCACAGTTGCCCCAACGCCACTACGAGCCGACGCCTGCGCCTCGAGCTCGATGAGCCTAACAGACAAAGCCTCTACCTGCCCCCGAAGAGTGGCCAATTCTCCTTGCGTCCGCTCACAACAACCACAGTCCCTACACATGACTATGTTTACCCTACTCTATACGGTGACAAATTCCCAAGATAATCTTCTGATGAGCTACTCTGATAATCAAGAAACACTCACTGAAATACGAGACGCGAAAACTACGCTAGGTTTTCCCAGAAAAACTATTTAAAAGCTAAGCGCAGCAAATAAGTACAAAATAAGTTTCTCTCCTAACGATCAAGAACTGTTAGTTTCTATGCAGAGCAGATAAACACAAATAGAATCCCTTCCTTAGTGGAAGGTCGTAAACAAAATGCAAAATAAACGCTTTATACAAACAGTACTCGCTGCTGCTGGTGCTCTCGCTCTGGCTGTCACAAGACAACTGCTGATTCAAGTGACTAGTGGCTAACGGCCGCGGAACAAACAAAAGACGGTTTTTGGGCGCTTTCTGTTCTAGACGATCAAGAAAACACTAGGAAATCTAACACGAAAACTACGTAAAGTTTTATCAAGAACTGTTAGTTACTATGCAGAGCAGATAAACACTAATAGAATCCCTTCCTTAGTGGAAGGTCGTAAACAAAATGCAAAATAAACGCTTTATACAAACAGTACTCGCTGCTGCTGGTGCTCTCGCTCTGGCTGTCACAAGACAACTCGTTCCTGCAATTCCTGCATCTCCTTCTTCAGATTATATTCTATCTGCATTTGCGATGTTTGGATCTCTTGGGCTATAGTTTCCTTAAATGACTCCAGGCTTTCTTTGGTTTCTTGTGAATTCTTTTCTAACGATGCGTTAGTTTCTTGCAAACGCTTCTCTAACGATGCGTTATTTTCTTGTAAACGCTTCTCTAACGACGCTTGTAAATCTTCCTTTAATGATTTGCGAAATATTTCTTCCCTTTCTCTCGTTTCTCGTGAATTCTTGTCTAACGATGCGCTATTTTTCTCTACTGATTCACTAGTCTTCTTTATCAAGTCTATCAACATCGACCACCTATCAGCATCCTCTGAAACTGGCCTAGCTCTCATCGCTTGTCCCGGTATTTCGGGATAATTAGTTGAATTTGCTAATGGGCTACCTAATGACAATCCACAGTCACTGAATCCTGAATCATCTCTATCTTTCTGTCCTATTCCTTTTCTTTCAACTACTGCCTCACAGACCTGCTTATCTTCAGAAGACATTTTTGGTTTATATTTAATGCCCAGGCAAGTATTACAAAATAACCTCCAATAACCCAAAACACTCCTAATTACCATGAAACTAATCAAACAGTCCCTGCAATCCTTTCAGTTAATTCCCAAAATGATACAACATGCATGGGTACTGAACATAACAGCCCTCAAAAACCTAAATTTCCAGTAACAATTTCCACATGCACAGTTTATGTAAAAATGTTTCAAACAAGATAATCATAACACTCACAAAATCTATAAATGCTAAATTACCAAACATTACCATTTATACAGTGCAGTGTGCATACATAAGCATGCTATACTTCATAGTATGTTTCACAACTTTTTTGAAATTACTGCAATTGAGCACTTTTCCTAATGTAAATATCAGTTAAAAACTGTTTATTTATCGCAAATATTGCACACTGCAATTTAATGTTATGTTAACCCGTCGTCTTCACTCACCAACCGACGTTACCGCGAGCCGCGATGTTTTGACGTTTGAGATGGGCGTGGCTGTGCCGCCGCTGGAGCTCGCGTGAAGTTGAAGATCAGCTGCAAGGCGACGTAGTTCCTCGTCGGCCGCTCCGTGGCGCTGCAGGCGGGCGGAGTTCGTAGTTCGGCCGCTAGATGCTGGAACTGCGCTCGTTGTCTCGAAGTTGCGTCGCTCCGTGGCGCTGTAGGTGGGCGTAGTTTGTAGTTCGGCCGCTAGATGTCGGGATTGCGCTCGGTATCTCGAAGTCGCGTCGCTCGCCGTGGTGTCATGTGACATCACCTCGCGGATCGAAGCTCTTTGGTGCAACTGCTACGTGGCTCTGCGTGACGTCACTCACTAATTGCGTCGCCACAATACCTTGTCGTCAGCATAACAGTTTGTGGGTCCACACGAAACTGTACGATTTTCACCATTCAAAAGGCAATTTCGGTCACTATATTACCACAAAACACCTTTCTAACAACTTGTGTGACGAGATCTTGGCTCGTTTTGCTATTTTACTGTTCACACGTGTCTTTCTTTAGCGTCTACTTTTCACAGTTTTTCGCGCGGATTTCCGCATTTGCACTTTACAACACAGTTTAATATGGCCAGAAAAACAGTTTAGTCACAATCGTGCGATATTATTACTTCGTATTGTTCAAAAATGCACTGTTCCTTATCGCGATTTTAACGTTGCAAAATATTTTCTTGCTTTAAGCACGGTAAATTACCTATTGTTCATTACGACTCATCCGAAAATTGCACTTGTCCTGTCACGGTCGCCAAGGGTGTAACATACCCTTTATTTATTTTATTGTTCCCGCTCGTTCGGGATCTGAATAGCAGCCCAAAATTAGATAATTGATTAATGTGACCGTGTACCTAATGGGCTGGCAATCGGATTGGACTGCTCAGGGGATGTTACATTCCGTATTGTCCTTCGCAAATACTGTAATAAGTGCTGTTTGGTGGTAAGAAGGACCCAACACAGTTTCACAAACAAGATCTATATTCTTAGCAAAAGCACAAAATAAGGAGACAGCCACTGCCTTCGTCAATACACTGTTAATGACAGCTAATCTCAGCACAGGTTTCTTTAGTTGTTCTTAATCGTCACACGCAACATCCAATCACTGTAATCCAAGTAATGCCGGCGCGGTAGACGCGGGAGTTCAATAACGGCACTTAATATCACTGAAATCACTCTATAATTAAACTTTCTCACTTTCTCGTATAATACTAACACAAAGGGGTTAAACCACGGCGATGGCCACTCCCTTTGCCGGTAATTTACATTAATTCAACTGCTGGCTTCTGCACAGCTCTGCCCGCCGCGCGGGAACCTACCACACCCTGACTCGGCACTCTCCACACTCTAACTGCTCTCCGCCCAGTTCTTCCCGCCTCGCGGGAATCTACCCAAGCAGCACTCGGCACTCCGGTTAACCCCCTTTCGCTCTCGCAACCTGCGCACACACTACTCGATAGTTGCCCTGTCGACCTGTGTGAGCGCAAACTTAGTAGTAAGGGCCTGCGGACCCCTTACACACCGCAGTGGTGACGTCTGCGTAGTATCGCTCAGTGGCCGGCGACACCGCAGTGGTGTCGTGAGCATAGTATGGCGCAGTGGCAGGCGACAGCACGTTAGTATCTTTTGCATTCTGTTGGTGTTTTGTTTAGGTAACAATAAGTTACACACGTCAACAATTTTTTTGTTTTTATACGTGCTTGTGCCCTTTCATTATGGCGGACGAAAGAGACATAAATGAAATGTCGTGTGGCTAGGGCCTCCCGTCGGGTAGACCGTTCGCCTGGTGCAGGTCTTTCGATTTGACGCCACTTCGGCGACCTGCCTGTCGATGGGGATGAAATGATGATGATTAGGACAACACAACACCCAGTCCCTGAGCGGAGAAAATTTCCGACCCCGCCGGGAATCGAACCCGGGCCCTTAGGATTGACAGTCTGTCACGCTGACGACTCAGCTACCAGGGCGGACACGAAAGAGACGATACGATTATTTACGATGAATGCGCGGACGTCTTGTCTGACGTTCCGGACGACTTGGCCGATTGGGAAGAAGCCACTAAATATCAAAAAAATGAAAGTGAAGCAGAATCGTAGAAAGATAATGAAATACAGGGTGTCCGAAAAGTCTTTCCCTGATTACATAAATTAATAACTCAGGCTAGATACAAATATGAAACTGGTGTCTAATTGTTTACAAACTATCCAAGTTTTTTTCACACATCAGTAAACTTCCACATCGTTGAGGCCTTGTTGCCCAATGACAGTACACGTCGATATGACTTTGCGGTCGAAATGCTATCACGTATTGAGGACGATGATGGTTATCTCAGACGAATTGCCTTTTATGACGAAGCGACCTTTCTTGTCAGTGGAGTAGTGAATCACCATAATGTGCGCATTTGGGGTTCAGAACGCCCTGGCGAGGTTATGGAGTGCACCTGAGGCAGTCCAAAGGTGAATGTTTGGTGCGCGCTATTGCACGATCGAATTATCGGGCCATTCTTCTTCGCTGAGGCTACCATCACATCTGCAGTGTATCTGGACATGTTGCAACTGTATGCTGTTCCTCAGCTGCTTCAGTATCACCCCAATGTCTTGTTTCAGCAAGACGGTGCACCGCCTCATTGGGGTTTGGACGTCGGTGCCTTTCTCGATATGACCTTTCCTGGGCGATGGATTGGTCGTGATGGGCCAACGGTTTGCCCTCCACGGTCTCCTGACATAACCCCATTAGACTTCTTTTTATGGGGTTATGTCAAGGACGAGGTCTACCGAACACGTGTACCAGATCTTGAAACCCTGCGGCGACGGATAACCACAGTCGTTGGATCGATCCCTCCAGTGATGTTGGCTAATGTGTGGACGGAAATGGAAAATCGCCTACATATGCTACGTGCTACCAAGGGTGCTCATGTGGAAGTTTACTGATGTGTGAAAAAAACTTTGATAGTTTGTAAACAATTAGACACCAGTTTTATATTTGTATCCTACTTCTAGCCTGAATTATCAATTTAAGTAATCACGGAAAGACGTTTCGGGCACCCTGTACGTACAATAATAATTCGGCGAACGCTATGGTTGCCAACTGATTCGGCTGAATCAACGAAGAACACAGTGCACAGTGGTCAGACTTTGATTTACCGAGGACCAATAATAAATTTGAAGGATCCCCGGGTCCAAACATATTTACAAAAGAGACACAGAGCGTCGAAGATATCGAACAATTATATATTGGGAACGATCTATTTGAGTATATTAGCAACGAAACCAACAAGTACTACAGTTAAAATTGCAATAGAAGGAAACTGGATTTAAATATACCAAATTTGTCGACGTTACGGCACCCGAGCTTAGAAAATTGTTTGGGCTTGCTACCCTTACGAGAATTGTAACAAAATCAAGTATCAATGATTATTGGTCAACGAATCCGTTGATGGACCACCGATATTTCGCAAAACGATGTCCCGCAATCGATTCAGACAAATATTATGATTTTATATTTTTCCGACAGCAACAATAAACTGGATAATGCCTACCGGTTTGTCAAAGTGCAATTCGTAATTGATTATTTTTTCCAAAAAGTATAAAGAAACGTTTAATCTAAGTCAAAACATCTCAGTTGATGAAGGAATGATACCGTGGCGTGGACAGTTAAATGTACAATCCGTCGAAAATTACGAAATACGGCATACTCATTCTGATGCTGTGTGATTCGAGTACGGGATACATTTCCTCATTCAAGATATATTCCGGCGCTGGACAGCCTTTAGCAGAAACAGTGATGGAACTATTGACACCTTCTGATGGAAAGTGGTATCACCTCTGTATGGATAATTATTATAACACTGTAGAACTAGCAGAGAAGTTACTTGAAAAGAAAATTCGAGTTTGTGGAACGATACGGCAAATTAGAGGATTTCAGGAAAATTAAAGCGCGCAAAAAGTCAATGTGTTTGAAGCCTGTCATCAACGGAAAAGTGACAAGCGGCCGGCGACAAGCCAAGTAATCCGAACTACCGCTGCCGGCGCCAAGCGAATAAATTTGTACGAGGCGTGCCGACGGCAAAGTGTTAACTGAAATTTGGCCTCCCATTCGAACGCATACATATTCCAGTCCTCGTCGTCAAAGTAAATCCCGCTGTCGGTGCAACAAAAGTGACTTATTTCACCACTTCCGTACCAGATCGGGTTGACGGAGGAGATAAAGAAGATCCAAAGAAGAGCGGCGCGATTCGTCACAGGGTTATTTGGTAACCGTGATAGCGCTACGGAGATGTTTAACAAACTCAAGTGGCAGACTATGCAAGAGAGGCGCTCTGCATCGCGGTGTAGCTTGCGCGCCAGGTTTCGAGAGGGTGCGTTTCTGGATGAGGTATCGAATATATTGCTTCCCCCTACTTATACCTCCCGAGGAGATCACGAATGTAAAATTAGAGAGGTTCGAGCGCGCACGGAGGCTTTCAGACAGTCGTTCTTCCCGCGAACCATACGCGACTGGAACAGAAAAGGGAGGTAATGACAGTGGCACGTAAAGTGCCCTCCGCCACACACAGTTGGGTGGCTTGCGGAGTATAAATGTAGATGTAGATGTAGAACATAAATACACTGAGAGTTCGTAAAACCCGTAATTTCGTAAACGTTATGGAAAGCAGGCCTAGCCACCCATAAACCCCTGCTAGAAGTATCCATGGAAATGAAAATGACTTCTGCATACTCCAGCAGAGCTGCCAGTGATAGAAGTATGACACCCGGTATTGCTGTAAATATTCTTTATACAACACAAAACACACACGAATAGGTCGCAAAAACAGATTCACCAGCGAAGTCCGTATTGCGTCAAAGTCCAAGCTGCCACTAATATAACAGAAGTAATAAACAGAAAGTCCTAATTCACAAACATGTCCTATGGACCAGGTGTTAGCGATAGTTGTCAGTGAAGGACGACGAGTTATAGTAGCCGTAAGATGTCATTGATTCCTCCAATGTGCTCGCCTTCTTACGCTGTCTCGCGGTAGTTGCTGCAATCTGACTGAAAAAGTCTTGGATTATCGACCTCCTTGTCAAAAAGGGAGAGAGAGCAGGAAAAGTTATCTTCAACATTCGTGAGGCCTTCGGGTCTATTACGACCCAAAAGGATTCTTCATGGTGTGTGATTTAGAAAATGACTGGTTTTAATAATTTCCGTTCACTGACTTTCTATGTACCCTAGTGAAGTATATTTTGACAGAAAAAGGGAGGTTTGGTTTGAGATTCACAGAAATAGCACTATTGAAACTGTTCGGGTCTTCTGAGAGACTGTATATTTTAATCTTCATTATTAAGGGGCTCCGGAACGCCCTATACTTGCAATGTTAAAATAACGCTTAAAAATTACATCTTTCCTCACAAAGTATTTGAGGTAGGAAGTTGAACTTTTTACAGACTATTTATTGGAATATGGGCTACAACTTAACACAGGGATTTTACAAAACTTTAGTTCAGTTATTAAAGATGATTTTTTTTTCAATTGTAATGAAAATTCACAACATTTTTTTGCAACTTTTTATTTATATATTCAAAAATATACAGTTTTTTGGAAAAAGGCTGTGTTAAATTATGCAGAAGGTACTGTGTAACATTTACTGAAAGTTTTAAACAAATATCTTTGGAAGATCCTTAGAAAACATGTAATTAGTATGAGAAAATAAAAGTTTTGGGAATCGAGCGACAAAGATTGGATTAACTTTTTAGTGCATTCCAGGTCCATAGGATGGATTATCTTCATCCTCTGCAAACTCCTCCTCCAGCTTCCTCTTGTTCCTCCTCCTGTTTACTCTTGCGTGTATTTCTAGACTCTTTACAGCCCTGTCTGCAGCCCGAAGGCGTTCCTTGTCTAAAGCAAGCATCGCTCGTACCATGTTAGAACCTATCTTCATTCCCATATTTCTAAATACCTTGCACCTTACAATGTTGCCATCATTGAAAGTCGCAACAGCATCATACACACCAAAGTGAAGTGTTTCTATTCCAACAAATACAGTCTTGGGGATTCTCGACCATATAACACTATTTACACTTTCATTGGGGTTTTGAGTTTTTCCGTGAATACACTTTTTCAACAGTTCAGGTGCTGCTAAGTCTCTGAAAATAGGTTTTATCACCTCCATTATTGCATGAGGCAGACTATGCTTATGAGTGTACACTTCACCAGTTAGCAATCCTTTGTTATATTTACACCAACTGTCTTCTTCTTTAGGACACAAGATATTTTGGGGATTTTCATCGTCTTTATTGTTTACAGTAATAACACATACCTTTGGCTTTCCAACATTTCTCCTTTTCTTAAAAGCCTTCAGAGGATTTCTAATAACTTTACTTTTACTCATTATTATACTTCAACAAAACAGAGACTCAAGAAACAGAATTAATTACGAATATTTTCGAGATAACGACAGAGTAAATAAACATGAAACAATCGACAATCACACCAGCGATATATATTGAACCATCACAGGTTAGCTACAACACATACTTTATATCACATCACTAAAATGTACCTGATGAACACGGACGTTAATAATAACACCATTTGACAGCAGTTTAACAGCGCCACAGTGGGTCACGCCCATGTAGAACACATTTCAAAAAAAATTTAAAAATAGTTGTAGTCTTCGGAATTGAATAAATTATATATCTATTAAAAGGTAATAGTCTGCAGATTCAGAAAACACAAAAAAGTAAAAATTGAACTTTTCATGATTTTGAGCCTTTCCGGAGCCCCTTAAAGCAAATTCTGACAATATTTAATTAGTCGATAATGGAACGCGTCTGCATGCAGTAATTCGGGTATGAAGTGAGGATGGGAAAAGCCGACCGTTTAAAACAGAGATGGATAGTTTAGTTCTGAATAACCGGTACTTTTCGGTATTTATTTGGTCTCGGTTATAATATGCACTTTTATGTTTTACTGATAAACAGTTATAAAGCCTATTCATCAGTGGCACTAAGACATCTGGTTTTTAAATAAATCCTTTCCTAAAAGAGAGTTTGGTAAGAAGTTCTGTGGCGTATGAAAGATCGGTGTCGTCTTTGAATGATATCGTTTCTGATGAAATGAGTCAACTTGCACATCAACACATTACAAAACCAGTATTATAAACCGATTGCAGAATGAGTGTTGGCCAGTTCACTAACACGTTATTGAAATTTTAACTACCGTCTTGTATTTGTTTCTGATAAATGTTATATTTTGCCTGTTATCTAGCTTGTTAATTTGAGTTTTTTGAAAGATCATTACTGATTTATATTTGTTAAAAACAGTGCCAAAAATTTCAAACAAAAGCTTATTATTTGTCTGTCGTTTCTAATAACTAATAACAGCGAAAGAGAGTTATGGAAACAGTAAAAATGAAAAACTTAACAATTCACTGATAATTTGCAATAAAATTAGGAAATACTTCATCTTGTTAGTTTTGTCTACATAGTATCCAGTTATCTGCTTGCAGCCCTTGGAAACGGCTGGCAGTGACTATTCACAATGGCCAAATGGTGGTATGATCATTGATTTCTATATGATTTTTGAGCAGCGATTTAAAAATTTAGAATCTCGACGAGAATACTGGCTAATTCTTTGAAGTATTTAACTCCTCATTACTTTTAGTGAAAAGCAGTGTTTCGTTTTCTTTTATTTACCTATTTTTTGGATACTTTGATTAAATGTGTCTTGAAACATGTAAATTAAACGTGTGAGGAAAGTAAGAACTTTTTCAGCCTTCATTCATTACTAAAACAATAACAAGAAAAACGAAAATCCGTCATTTCCGGAACCGGTTGTTTCGAACGTTTTTAACGGCCAGGTTATCCCGGAGATTGAAGAAACCGGTATAACCGAAAACCAGTAGCTTCCGCGATAATAGCCATCCCTAGTATAAAGAAGTGAAGTCATTGTTGTGTTTGAGGTTTCGAACAATGAGACGTCAATTTCTGTGGCAGGGAGGGAAGGGGGGAGCGCAAGTCATTGTTTTCTCCTGTAACCAAATCAGTTTATAAAATGACCCACTTCAACTCGGCTCACTTGTTTTCTACCTTTAGAATTCACATATTCTGCAAGTTTTTGTTATTTGGTCTTTGCAAGAAGACACAGATGATACACCATAACAGCATGTGATAAGCTATGCAATTCTGATTTCAAACAGTAAATCAGTTTTAATGAAAGATAGAACTCCAGCCACAAATGGGACAGTATGCAGCGTGTAATATAGTTCACTTAATTCCAGGACCAAGAAGATATACCATTTCTAGTAATAAAATGAATACTCAGATTTCATGTTTTCCTTCCTCCTGAAAACATTATACTCAACCAGTATAATCCTGAAGGAACACGTTTATATGGAGATAAGTGGAAAAATTAGATGTTCTTGATCTAAATCCTTAGATCTGTTGTTATTAATCGTAGTTTATATGTCACATGATGAATCTACTGAAAACGTATGGCATGAATACAAATATCGTCCAATTTTCAGAGCTATAATGTCACTAGAAACGTTCACAAATATTTTCAGAGCTACAATGTCACTAGAATCGTTCAAAAAGGTATCAAAGTTTTCTCGATTTGATGACCGTGAGACAAGACTATGAAGATGTGAACAAAGTACGTTTGCATCTGTAAAGGAGTTGTGGCAGAAATGGGTAGAGATATTGCCTTTTTACAGTTCATAGGTTTGTTACAGTAAATAACGAACTTGTTACATTGATGGGAAACAGCCATTCCTGCCAGGATATGCCTAGTAAACTGGCATGCATGCCATCACGTACTGTGTAATATTTGACAATGAAACAAGTTATACATGAAATATTCATCCACATACCGGTAAACTACCAGGTAGCGTATCTGAAGGGAGCCAGGGCACAAGGGTTCTAAACGACTTGTCTTATGGTTTGAAAGGGCTCATTACCTGTGACGTATTTCACCTCCTGCGAGCTAGGATAAATGCTGATGAAGGGAAATATCACAATAACTGGAACTGTGCGAGAAAAACAAGTCTTCCATCCCACCAAAACCATTGCAGACAAGAGGGATTCCCAGTGACACAGCAACATTTGGTTTCGAAAAGGACCCAAAGCTTTTATCATACATCCCAAAGAAAAACCACATGTTTTATTCTGCAAAGCACTCTGTACTATGGTTCAAAAGCCAGTGATGGCACCAAAGCAAATCTCAAGTTATTTTAGACTAAACGCTACGAAAGGAGCTGTGGATACTGGACGAGATGGTGCTGAATTGTACACTGAGGAGGAGAACAAACAGTTAGCCTATTGTTGTGTTCTCAGATATCATCGACGTATCTGCGTGTGACGTACGTACTATTCAAGGGAACTTATGCCCGATACGAAATAAACACGCTGCAGTGAAGACATCTGTTACTATAAACTGTGGCAAACAGCTAATCGATAGGGAATGAAAAAAACGAGAAAATCTTCAAGGGGAAATGCTGCAAGAGAAGCTGTAGAGAGAAGAATATCAGCTGAATCTGCATCCTCTTCAACGGAAGAAAATCTTCACAGTAGTATTAAGAGAGGTAGATGTCATCTAGGTGGAAAAACTGATAACAAACGTCCAGTGAAGTGTGACAAGCATAAAATATACATTTTCAAGAAACATCTTACATACACATGTAAAATCTATTAGTAAAAGTAAGGCACAGGGTAGTAAAATCAACACACACATCATATTAATATTCGATTATTGTATTGTTGTACTATTATATTATGCAGTTTGATTTATTAATGTATTAAAATGTCTAAATTACAGCTTTATTTATAATTTCCGTGGACAAATGTGTAAAATCGTATGTCTTTTTTGACCCAGATATGTTGAAAACGTGTCCAAAGTAAACACTAGTAGAGTTAAATTGGTCTGAAGTTTCCATGATTTGTCATCTTTCTGTCACATGCGCTGGAACAACTTTAATATCTGAATGGAAATGCACTACTCTTGGTCAGCAAAATAATAGCAATATAATAACAAAGACCACATGTGGTATCTGATCCTATAATCCTGTCGAGTGAACTACAACATTTGAAGACAGTGTTCATACAAAACGGTTATTCTGAGAGATAGATGCGTAATGCATTCAGGCCCAGGTGAGTTCAATCTATGGAGCGGAACGAAGAAACGAAGACACCCACCACTTTGGCCTTTTTGCCGTATTTTCGTACCATGTCGTCAAGACTAGGAAGAGTCCTCGGAAGATACGGAATTAAGTGTGTTTTTCGACCATCTGCAAAACTGAGAAACCTGTTGGGTTCGGTTAAGGATGACCTTGGCCTGAAGAAACGTGGTGTGTACAAGATTGCTTGTCAGTGTGGGGCAGCGTATACAGGGTGAGTCACCTAACGTTACCGCTGGATATATTTCGTAAACCACATCAAATACTGACGAACCGATTCCACAGACCGAACGTGAGGAGAGGGGCTAGTGTAATTGTTTAATACAAACCATAAAAAAATGCACGGAAGTATGTTTTTTAACACAAACCTACGTTTTTTTAAATGGAACCCCGTTAGTTTTGTTAGCACATTTGAACATGTAAACAAATACGTAATCAGTGCCGTTTGTTGCATTGTAAAATGTTAATTACATCCGGAGATATTGTAACCTAAAGTTGACGCTTGAGTACCACTCCTCCGCTGTTCGATCGTGTGTATCGGCACCGAATTACGTAGGGATCCAAAGGGAACGGTGATGGACCTTAGGTACAGAAGAGACTGGAACAGCACATTACGTCCACATGCTACCACCTTTTTATTGGTCTTTTTCACTGACGCACATGTACATTACCATGAGGGGTGAGGTACACGTACACACGTGGTTTCCGTTTTCAATTACAGAGTGGAATAGAGTGTGTCCCGACATGTCAGGCCAATAGATGTTCAATGTGGTGGCCATCATTTGCTGCACACAATTGCAATATCTGGCGTAATGAATGTCGAACACGCCGCAGTACATATGGTGTAATGTCGCCGCAGCCTGCTACAATACGTTGTTTCATATCCTCTGGGGTTGTAGGCACATGACGGTACACATTCTCCTTTAACGTACCAACAGAAAGAAGTCCAGAGGTGCAAGATCAGGAGAACGGGCTGGCCAATTTATGCGTCCTCCACGTCCTATGAAAAGCCCGTCGAACATCCTGTGAAGGGTCAGCCTAGTGTTAATTGCGGAATGTGCAGGTGCACCATCATGCTGATACAACATACGTCGACGCGTTTCCAGTGGGACATTTTCGAGCAACGTTGGCAGATCATTCTGTAGAAACGCGATGTATGTTGCAGCTGTTTGGGCCCCTGCAATGAAGTGAGGACCAATTAGGTGGTCGCCAATGATTCCGCACCATACATTTACAGTCCACGGTCGCTGTCGCTCTACCTGTCTGAGCCAGCGAGGATTGTCCACGCCGGCCGAAGTGGCCGTGCGGTTAAAGGCGCTGCAGTCTGGAACCGCAAGACCGCTACGGTCGCAGGTTCGAATCCTGCCTCGGGCATGGATGTTTGTGATGTCCTTAGGTTAGTTAGGTTTAACTAGTTCTAAGTTCTAGGGGACTAATGACCTCAGCAGTTGAGTCCCATAGTGCTCAGAGCCATTTGACCCATTTTTTTGATTGTCCACGGACCAGTAATGCATATTCCGTTTGTGAAACCCGCTTCATCGGTAAACAGGTAGAACTGCAACGCATTCTCTGTTAATGCCCATTGACAGAATTGCACTCGATGATTAAAGTCATCACCATGTAATTGCTGATGTAGCGACACATGAAACGGGTGAAAGCGGTGACGATGCAGTATGCGCATGACACTACTTTGACTCAGTCCACCGGCTCTCGCAATGTCCCGTGTACTCATGTGTGGGTTCATGGCAACAGCAGCTAACACACCAACTGCACCCGCTTCTCCTGTGACGGGCCTGTTACGGACCCGTTTGCGTGCTACGACCATACCTGTTTTGCAATGTGCGGCACGTTGGATGCTCTCTGTCCGGGTACCGTTCTGCATACACCCTGCAGGCTTCAGCTGCATTTCGTCGACACTCGCCGTAGATGAGTATCATCTCCGCCTGAGTTCGAATATACCATGGTCACAGTTCCTTCGACACTACACTATCACAGACGTCTGGTAACACGGTGTACTACAATTGGTCTGCGTGCGGAGACGAATGCAGAATAACAATATCAGCAAGCGCTACATGCGGACACCGCGACAGATAGACCAAACCACAACAGTGCACTACAGCCACACTCGTAAACACGGTCGTCATCGTAAACATGTCCCTGCAGATGCTGCTCGCCGACCGTGGCCCGTGTTTGTTACAACAGGCAACTGAACGTCGGAGGTTTCAAGCGTCAACTTTAGGTTACAATATCTCCGGATGTAATTAACATTTTACAATGCAACAAACGGCACTGATTACGTATTTGTTTATATGTTCAGATGTGCTAACAAGACTAACGTGGTTCCATTTAAAAATGTAGGTTTGTGTTAAAAAACATACTTCCGTGCATTTTTGTATGGTTAATATTAAACAATTACACTAGCCCCTCTTCTCACGTTCGGTCTGTGGAATCGGTTCGTCAGTATTTGATGTGGTTTACAAAATATATCCAGCGGTAACGTTAGGTGACTCACCCTGTATAGGCCAGACATGCCGCACATTACAAGAACGCTGCAATGAACATCAGCATCATACACGCCTTCGTCAAACGGAAAAGTCGGCAATTGCGGAACACTCCTAAACACAGGACATCGTATGATTTATGAAATGACGGAACTTTTATCGCCGGCATCATCTTTCTGGGACTGCGTCGTTAAGAAAGCAACACATGCCCGTGCAGCCGATAATCTCATCAACAAGGATACGGGATTTCAGCTGAGCACAGCCTGGAACCCTGCATTGGCTGCTGTTTAATCACGACGCGAAAATCAAGATTGTTCGATAACAGGCCCGTCATAACACTGGCCTAGTACGGCAGTTGGTAAGTAACGTCTGGCCGCATTGTTGACAAACGCAGAGTACAGCGCACGCGCCGAAATGCCACACTGCGATTTTCGGCAGAGGTAGTTTGAATATGGCACTATCTACAGGGTGTTTCAAAAATGACCGGTATATTTGAAACGGCAATAAAAACTAAACGAGCAGCGATAGAAATACATCGTTTGTTGCAATATGCTTGGGACAACAGTACATTTTCAGGCGGACAAACTTTCGAAATTACAGTAGTTACAATATTCAACAACAGATGGCGCTGCAAGTGATGTGAAAGATATAGAAGACAACGCAGTCTGTGGGTGCGCCATTCTGTACGTCGTCTTTCTGCTGTAAGCGTGTGCTGTTCACAACGTGCAAGTGTGCTGTACACAACATGGTTTATTCCTTAGAACAGAGGATTTTTCTGCTGTTGGAATTCCACCGCCTAGACACAGTGTTGTTGCAACAAGACGAAGTTTTCAACGGAGGTTTAATGTAACCAAAGGACCGAAAAGCGATACAATAAAGGATCTGTTTGAAAAATTTCAACGGACTGGGAACGTGACGGATGAACGTGCTGGAAAGGTAGGGCGACCGCGTACGGCAACCACAGAGGGCAACGCGCAGCTAGTGCAGCAGGTGATCCGACAGCGGCCTCGGGTTTCCGTTCGCCGTGTTGCAGCTGCGGTCCAAATGACGCCAACGTCCACGTATCGTCTCATGCGCCAGAGTTTACACCTCTATCCATACAAAATTCAAACGCGGCAACCCCTCAGCGCCGCTACCATTGCTGCACGAGAGACATTCGTTAACGATATAGTGCACAGGATTGATGACGGCGATATGCATGTGGGCAGCATTTGGTTTACTGACGAAGCTTATTTTTACCTGGACGGCTTCGTCAATAAACAGAACTGGCGCATATGGGGAATCGAAAAGCCCCATGTTGCAGTCCCATCGAACCTGCATCCTCAAAAAGTACTGGTCTGAGCCGCCATTTCTTCCAAAGGAATCATTGGCCCATTTTTCAGATCCGAAACGATTACTGCATCACGCTATCTGGACATTCTTCGTGATTTTGTGGCGGTACAAACTGCCTTAGACGACACTGCGAACACCTCGTGGTTTATGCAAGATGGTGCCCGGCCACATCGCACGGCCGACGTCTTTAATTTCCTGAATGAATATTTCGATGTCCTGTGATTGCTTTGGGCTATCCGAAACATACAGGAGGCAGCGTGGATTGGCCTCCCTATTCGCCAGACATGAACCCCAGTGACTTCTTTCTGTGGGGACACTTGAAAGGCCAGGTGTACCGCCAGAATCCAGAAACAATTGAACAGCTGAAGCAGTACATCTCATCTGCATGTGAAGCCATTCCGCCAGACACGTTGTCAAAGGTTTCGGGTAATTTCATTAAGAGACTACGCCATATTATTGCTACGCATGGTGGATATGTGGAAAATATCGTACTATAGAGTTTCCGAGACCGCAGCGCCATCTGTTGTTGACAATTGTAACTACTGTAATTTCGAAAGTTTGTCTGCCTGAAAATGTACTGTTGTCCCAAGCATATTGCAACAAACGGTGTATTTCTATCGCTGCTCGTTTAGTTTTTGTTGCCGTTTCAAATATACCGGTCATTTTTGAAACACCCTGTATCTTCTAATCATTGCGCATGCGCGATTTCCGCGCTTGCGCATTCTTCGTGCACGTGTTCTAAAAACGGGGCGTCGACGTGCGGATACCGTCAGTCGTACCTAGCCACCAGCAAGGTTGAACCACCCGAAGGTGTCGGACAGTTGCTCCGAGGAAATATTGTGGAATTTGCACAACGTGATACAGCGGCAAACCCGTGAACACTATTTACAACACTTCCGCCGGGAAAGCTTGAAGAGTCATAATATAATAGTTATTAGCATCTATCATTATACTGTCTGGGAAATCTCCATCGCCAGATATGCAGTAGAAACTTACAGTATAAGGCAAGAAATGAAATTGAAAGATACGTATTTCAACAACGTAGTGAAGCTGACAAACATACCTGTCAAATACCATACGGAGATCAATGTAGCCTCCTACTACATTCTGGATAACCATTTGTGTCCAAACAAACATTTCAACACGGCACAAAGTAAACCATTTGTGCCATGTTTTACTGCTTGTGTTAGTTTGGGCACTAATACCAGCATGGGCCTGACGCTAAAATCTTGCCCGAGGGCCCGTGTGTCGGTGCAGAGGCAGCGCCACGCCGAGCTTTGCTGCTTCTGTGCGACACAGTGGTGGGGAGTCTGGTGGTACAATTAGAGAGCAGCAGCAACATGAAGGCATCCATGTCCCGTGGGCGGCAGCACTTGAAACCACCTTACGTGCGATCAGTGGCAGCCAATTATCTTATGCTAATGTGCTACAGTACCTTCGAATGTGGAGTGTTTTGTAGCGCTTTCTCTGCGATAACTAGGAACCAGTGTCGAGTACTGAAAACACGGTCAGCCGCGCTACTATCAACTCAGAGAAGTGACGCAGCCGTCTGTTTTCAGCTGTGCATGCTCTGTTGTGACTTCATGCCTTCCAGAACTGAGACTGCTGCATTACTTACAGCATCAGGCCAGTATTTTTCTTTGAAATTGCATTAGCGCATTGTGTAAGCCTAGAGTGTGATGAATTTTTTAAGCGTTGTTGTTATGACTCCACCACGAGTGGGTTTTCTAACGTCCACACTGGTAAATAAGGGACCTGGGTTCAATTACAATAGATACAAACATTTTTTTTATTTTCTTTTATTCCTTCCAATATTTAAACAGTTCAGTTTATATATGTAATATATTTGATTTAGTTGTGAAGCAAATTGGTAGAAAAAGTCTTGATAGCACAGTTATTTATTAAAAACATGACCAGTTTCTGCCTCTGGTAGTAGGCTATCTTCAGATAATACGAGGTGCGGCTAGAGAAAAACCGGACTGATGCTGGAAAAAACATTTATTTACAATTATTTACAATTTCATGTTATCTCCTTCAAGGTACTCTCCTCCTCGGTCTCTACACCGCTCCATACGAATTTTACACTGTTCATAGCAATGCTGCAGATCATTTTCGGTAAGTCCATACATTACTTCCGTCGCTTTTTCTTTTACTGCTTCAACAGTCTCAAATCTAGTTCCTTTCAAAGCTGACTTGACTTTAGGGAAAAGAAAAAAGTCACAAGGGGCCAAATCAGGTGCGTAGGGTGGATGATCTAAAATGGGAATGTTGTGTTTTGCCAAAAACGTCTTCACTGACAACGCATTGTGAGCTGGGGCATTGTCTTGGTGAAGGATCCATGACTTTTTTCTCCACAAATCGTTCCGTTTTCTCCGTACTCGCTCACGTAGGGTAGCCAGGACGCTAATGTAGTAATGCTGATTCACTGTTTGTCCCTCTGGTACCCAATCAATGTGCACAATCCCTTTGATGTCAAAAAAAAACAATCATCATTGCCTTGAATTTCGATTTTGACATTCGTGCTTTTTTTTGTCGTGGAGAACCAGGAGTTTTCCAATGCATCGATTGGCGTTTAGTTTCGGGATCGTAAGTAAAATACCACGATTCATCGCAAGTAATAACATTTTGTAAGAAGGTGGGATCACTTTCAATGTTTTCCAGGATGTCAGAACAAATCATTCTTCGGCGTTCCTTCTGTTCAATTGCGAGACACTTTGGAACCATTTTTGAACACACTTTGTTCATGTTGAAACTTTCATGAAGAATCTGCCTAACACTTTCCTTGTCAACTCCTGTTAACTCAGACACTGCTCTGATTGTTAAACGGCGATCTTGTCGAACAAGTTTACCGATTTTTTTCAATGTTTGCATCAGTTTTTGCTGACAATGGTCTGCCAGTGCGAGTGTCATCACTGGTGTCGTCGCGGCCATCTTTAAATCGTTTAAACCACTCAAACACTTGTGTTCGCGATAAACAATCATCGCCGTACACTTGTTGTAACATTACAAACGTTTCACTTGCAGATTTTCCTAGTTTGAAACAAAATTTGATGTTAACACGCTGTTCTTTCTGTACACTCAACATTTTCCGACGCACAGACAAAACGTCAACTACTTAAAACAGACGCCACGGGCAGACTGAGTGCAGGAGGCAGATGAAACTCGAGCAGTAGGCGGAGCGAGAGTCACGTGACAGGCCACGCAACTTTCAGACTTATTGCATTCGTTTTATTGTTTCACCAGTACTAGTCCGGTTTTTTTCTAGCCACACCTCGTATACCATGCAGCTGACGACGACGATGCTTGGAATGGTGGTGCTGAGCCAAGTTTAAGTACTTTTTCGACTGTGATCAGCACAGCAGTTCCAAGGGGTATAAACATCACCCAGATGGTGCATTATCTGGAGATGGCTTACTACTAGAAGCAGAAACCCGGTATACTTTTAATAAATGACTGTGTGATCAAGCGACAGCAGCTGGGCTTGGAATCTGCAGTATGGAGCAGAAGCGGTGACATGTACTTCAGCCAGAACTGGAGGCTGCTCTGGAAGCAGTAGACAAGCCTTGGGTTTGATGCTGAGTTTGGCATGGTGTGTCGGTCATGCTGCACTCAGTCAGCAGCTTTTCCTTTTTTGTTTTTTTCGTTTTTACCTGTCCAGTTTGTTAACGCTGGTGAACGAAGGCAGACCCTGGAGAAACAGTACAGCATTCTGGTGTCAGAGACACTGGTGGTGGCACCAGCGCAGTGGGACTGCAATGGTCAACACACAGTGTGGTCAGCTGTCACATAGGCATTGTTTGGCTGGGGCAGCAGACAGTGTTTCTTCCATATCCCTAGAAGATAAGGCAGCTGGGAGCCAGGAAGGAATTGTGGAAGAGTGTTTCCATTACAGCGATTCTAAAGCAGAGCATAAGAGTAGTGTGTATCATTTAATGTGACCGTAGTTGCATGTGTACTGACAGTAGAGTACGACAAAGATTTGAACAGCGAGGCTGTGATGTGTTCCAGCTTTATTATAATTCTAACTTAATCAAGAAGACATAACGAGGCTATACTGTGTCTAACGATATCGCAAAGATAAGCTGTGGCTTATGTTTAAATATATGTCAGCTTGTTATCAGTGTAGATTGTGTTGTTCATATGTGTTGTATTTTTGCTGTGTTTTAAGGGGTTGGTTGTTATTGGACTCTGTGTTTTCTGATAACCTGGCATTGTACTGCATTATTATTTCTGTGCTCCTTATAAAGTTTGTCTCTTGGGGCTGAAGCCATATTTCTCATGAATGATACACATACAGGTGTCTTAGACCACGTACTATTGTATGTTTCTAGAGGCTCTCTTTGACACTTCCATTATTTTATTACTGTATGATGCATCTGTGTTACTTTTATTATTGTTCCAATGGAAGTATTTGGAGGTGTAGCACAAGTGTTTGTCTTTTTTATACATACATTACTCTGACACTGTAACCTGTTGTTAATAAAATAAAGCATTTGGTCAAAACCCCCGCCAAATCCCACTGCCACTGATTTTCCACGCCATGGACTTTGTGGCTGGTACTCAAATTTACAGGAGAATCGAAGGGAAGAAATGGTTTTAGGTGTTTTAAGATGCATGCGAACCTTACGAGCTGCTACTGCGGGGGAAGGTAGTAAGATACAGAAAGTCGCCTCGATTCTGTTACCACAGTCTTTATCATCCAGACTTGCTTGGCCCCACTGAAAGCGTCTATCCACCTGATCTTTGTGTCATAGGATGCTAAATATCTACCATACACTTTCACTAAATCAGTGTAGCTTGTTGCAACGTTGTTCCCCTTCAAATGAGAAAACGAATTATTGCTTATACACCACTTTATCAGATTGCTGCCCCATTTCACTTTAGGTCCTCAAGCGATGTGCTATTGTGGTATTGGGAATTCAGTGTGCACCAGCAGGACCATACTGAAGGCGTATTTATGTAGGCCCTGTGAAGGGCAAAAGCAAATCAAACAAGAAAGGTGGTATAAGAATTATCAAGAGAGGTGTGTGGGTTCTACTACCCACTGTATTACCATCTTCTGCATAGGAGAAGAAGCGTATTCCCAGGCTACAATAGTGAATGCAGATGTTATCAGGATGTCATTCCTACAGCGTCATTTCAAACAAGCAGGATCCCTAAGGGACTACTACTATCGAACAGACTTCTATCTCTAACATAGTTTATGTCGAAATACAGCTGCCAGTGCGAGTTACACAAATCGCCCATGTTCTACAACAGAGTTCTTACTACTTCTTCGCAATGGTAGTGTAGGATCTCAAAGATCTACCAGTGGGTACTGAAGCAACTACGCAATTTGACCATAGGTTTCCTATTTTTGCTGATTGCAGCTGACTAAGGACCACTTATAATTTATGGAGAGCACATTAAATCTGTTCATTCACATACACTACTGGTCATTAAAATTGCTACAACCCGAAGATGACGTGCTACAGACGCCAAATGTAACCGACAGGAAGAAGATGCTGTGATAGGCAAATGATTAGCTTTTCAGAGCATACACACAAGGTTGCCGCCGGTGGCATCACCTACACCGTTCTGACATTAGGAAAGTTTCCAACCGATTTCTCATACACAAACAGCAGTTGACCGGCGTTGCCTGGTGAAACGTTATGCCTCGTGTAAGGAGGAGAAATGCGTACCATCACGTTTCCGACTTTGATAAAGGTCGTATTGTAGCCTATTGCGATTGCGGTTTATCGTATCGCGACATTGCTGCTCGCGTTGGTCGAGATCCGATGACTGTTAGCAGAATATGGAATCGGTGGGTTCAGGAGGTTAATACGGATCGCCGTGCTGGATCCCAACGGCCTCGTATCACTAGCAGTCGAGATGACAGGCATCTTATCCGCATGGCTGTAACGGATCGTGCAGCCACGTCTCGATCCCTGAGTCAACAGATTGGGACGTTTGGAAGACAACAACCATCTGCACGAACAGTCCGACGACGTTTGCAGCAGCTCGGACTATCAGCTCGGAGACCATGGCTGCGGTTACCCATGACGCTGCATCACAGACAGGAGCGCCTGCGATGGTGTAGTCAACGACGAACCTGGGTGCACGAATGGCAAAACGTCTTTTTTTCGGATGAAACCAGGTTCTGTTTACAGCATCGTGATGGTCGCATCCGTGTTTGGCGACATCGTGGTGAACGCACATTGGAAGCTTGTATTCGTCATCGCCATACTGGCGTATCACCCGGCGTTATGGTATGAGGTGCCATTGGTTACACGTCTCGGTCACCTCTTGTTCGCATTGACGGCACTTTGAACAGTGGACGTTACATTTCAGATGTGTTACGACCCGTGGCTCTATCCTTCATTCGACCCCTGTGAAACCCTACATTTCAGTAGGATAATGCACGACCGCATGTTGCAGGTCCTGTACGGGCCTTTCTGGATACAGAAAATGTTCGGGCTGCTGCTCTGGCCAGCACATTCTCCAGATCTCTCACCAGTTGAAAACGTCTGGTCAATGGTGGCCGAGCAACTGGCTCGTCACAATACGCCAGTCACTACTCTTGATGAACTGTGGTATCGTGTTGAAGCTGCGTGGGCAGCTGTACCTGTACACGCCATCCAAGCTCTGTTTGACTCAATGCCCAGGCGTATCAAGGCCGTTATTACGGCCAGAGGTGGTTGTTCTGGGTACTGATTTCTCAGGATCTATGCAGCCAAATTGCGTGAAAGTGTAATCACATGTCAGTTCTAGTATAATATATTTGTCCAAAGAATACCCTTTTATCATATGCATTTCTTCTTGGTATAGCAATTTTAATGGCCAGTAGTGTATATGATACTAAAACTGCTGTAAGGTATCTCACACGAATGGTGAGATAAGGATTTTGTTTCAATTTTTTGAAAGCTTATACAATTTATAATTTAATAACCACAATGGCTGACTTGCTATATTCAGTATTTTTATCATCAGTGCGAAATTATGTTTTATTTTACCACTAATCTTTTTTCTGCAGCTTCCCCCATGTATGTGTTTGACACAAATACTGAACACATCTTCTCCCCCTCTCTGTCCAACTTCTCCCCCTGTGCCTTTCCACTTGTCTCCTCTGCCCCACTCTCCCTACATCTTCATTTTTTCCTTCCCCTCTCTTTTTCCATTTCCTCTACTCTGGCTCTCTGAACGTATCTTCCTGTCCTTACCTTTGATCATATCCACCTCCCCATCTTTCCATCTCCATCTCTCTGTCTTTCTTTTCCTGTGCACTGCCACTCTACACCTTGCACCTGAATTATGAATCCCACCCCCTCGTCTCTCTCTGCCGATTTCCTCCTCCCCCTCTCTCTGTCCATCCCCTTCTCTATCTATCTCAACCCACCTCTAGCTATATTCAATGGTCTGTGTAGCCCTGTCTACACAGTTTAATAAAGTAGGCCAATACTACTTCCACAACACATCTGTCATGCATAGCAGGCTACACCTCAGGGATATGAAAATCATTTATTTGCTCCTGACACACAGGCTGCCGTGCAAAGCAGATCAACGCCTGTTAAGCTTAAGCAGGACAGCCCATATGTGGGGTCCTGGAAAAACGTTTCTTGCGCCTTACATGTAGGCTGCCCTACAAAACAGGTGATACTGTTAACACACGACATGTCTGTTGTGCTGTGGATTCTGTATGCTAGGGTCTGGAAAAACACAATTTTGTACATATCTTTGCCCCCATTGGAGCTAGGAGATTATAAATTCCACAGTGCTGGTTGTCGTGAGGCCTGCTGTTTCTGTGCCAAAATTGGTTGAAATCGATCCAGTGGTTTGGGACGAGATCATGACATACACACATTCTCTGCTATGTATGTGTAACAGACGATGCTTCATTTTTATAAACCTAGATACAAAATTATAATGCTGTGTAAAAGAAATTTTCTAAAGGTGGTTCTGAGGGGAAGAGGGAAAGGAGCGGATGGAGGTGTAGCTTTGTCGGTTCTGCTAGATGCACAGGCTCATTTCAGTATGGATCTGTATACCAAGTCTGCATCCACGTGTCTACAAACTAGCGGAAGGTTAATTGCTTAACATTATTTTTTCAAGGTGATACCCTGCTATACACTATCTTATCCAAAGTATTTGGACATCTATTAGTCGACATTAATATGAGATGTATCCAACGTTTACCTTTATGGCAGCTTGAACTCTTCTGGGGACAAATGCAGTGATGTGTCTGAGTGTTTGTGGAGGCAAGAGAGCCCATTCTTCCTCAAAAGCTGCAAGGAGAGAAGATAGTAATATCAGATACTGGGATCTGAAGTGACGACGACGTTCTAACTCGTCCCAAAGATGTTCTGTAGCGATCAGGTAGGAACTTTGGTAGGCCTGCCCACTGCAGGAACATTATTGCCCACAAACCATGACCTCACATATGCTGCATTATGAAAGACTGTATTATATTGTTGATACACTCATAGTCTCCAGACTGTTTCTCTATTGTATGCAGTACACAATGCTGTAAGATATTTATTTTTTTATTTATTTACACGTCACGTTCTGTAGGACCAAACTGAGGAGCAAATCTCCAAGGTCATGGAACGTGTCAGAACATGAAATTACAACATAATAGTAATAACAGATAAAAATAAAATGTTTATCAAACCGAAAAAATGGCTCTGAGCACTATGGGACTTAACTTCTAAGGTCATCAGTCCCCTAGAACTTAGAACTACCTAAACCTAAATAACCCAAGGACATCACACCCATCCATGCCCGAGGCAGGATTCGAACCTGCGACCGTAGCGGTCGCGCGGTTCCAGACTTAAGCGCCTAGAACCGCTCGGCCACTCCGGCCGGCTTATGAAACCGAAAAACGTCAGTCCATAAGTTTAAGTAAACCCAATCGACAATACAACAAGAATCAGCTTAATTTTTCAAGGAACTCCTCGACAGAATAGAAGGAGTGAGCCATGAGGAAAGGCTTCGGTTTCGATTTGAAAGCGCGTGGGTTACTGATAAGATTTTTGAATTCGAACGGTAGCTTATTTAAAATGGATATGTTGATGTCAGTTGATGTTATTCCGCATTTGTTGTTTTCTTAACCGCAGTAAAGGGGCCCTCAAGCTGACTATGGATCGTCCCTCCATACCGTAATGCAACCTCCTTCGTACTCAACTGTTGATACTACATGTGGTGCCAGGTAATGTTCTCCAGCCATTCACCAAACCAAGACGCTTCTGTCAGATTGCCATAGGATACAGCGTGATTCGTCACTCCAAATCACTTGTTTCCTATCATCCGTTAACCACTGCCATCGCTCTTTACACCAACTTAAGCGGCGCTTAGCACTGATAAAAAAAAAAAAATACGTGGCTCATTGGGAGCAGCTCGAGCATTGCACCTCATTCCATTTCACTCGCGATGCACAGTCACTGTGATTGATGGACTGCCTGTAGCACTTTGGAGCTCGCGAGTGAATCCTTTCACTGATTTCCTGCGACTTTTAAAAAATGTTGAAATGTGGGCGAAGTCTTATGGGACTTAACTGCTAAGGTCATCAGTCCCTAAGCTTTACTTAACCTAAATTATCCTAAGGACAAACACACACACACACCAATGCCCGAGGGGGGACGCGAACCTCCGAAGGGATTAGCCGCACAGTCCATGACTGCAGCGCCTGAGACCGCACGGCTAATCCCACGCGGCTACGACTTTTACAACCAACCTGTGCAATACTCGACTTTCCCTGTCCGTCAGTACATGAGGAGTGTCCGCCTGATCTTTGGTTTACCTGTGGTTGTTGGTTCATGTTTCCACTTCACAAACACTTCACCAACAGTCTACATGGACAGGTGTAGAAAGGTTGAAATGTCCCTCTTGGATTTGTTGCTGAGTTGATGTCCAACGACTGCTCTACGTTTGAAGTCACGGATCTCTCCCGACCAGTCCATTATGTTGTTTTGTTTCTCCACTGTTGTTGTTGTTGTTGTGGTCTTCAGTCCTGAGACTGGTTTGATGCAGCTCTCCATGCTGCAAGCTTCTTCATCTCCCAGTACCTACTGCAACCTACATCCTTCTGAATCTGCTTAGTGTATTCATCTCTTGGTCTCCCTCTACGATTTTTACACTCCACGGTGCCCTCCAATGCTAAATTTGTGATCCCTTGATGCCTCAAAACATGTCCTACCAACCGATCCCTTCTTCTAGTCAAGTTGTGCCACAAACTTCTCTTCTCCCCAATCCTATTCAATACCTCCTCATTCGTTACGTGATCTACCCACCTTATCTTCAGCATTATTCTGTAGCACCACATTTCGAAAGCTTCTATTCTCTTCTTGTCCAAACTAGTTATCGTCCATGTTTCACTTCCATACATGGCTACACTCCATACAAATACTTTCAGAAACGACTTCCTGACACTCAAATCTATACTCGATGTTAACAAATTTCTCTTCTTCAGAAACGCTTTCCTTGCCATTGCCAGTCTACATTTTATATCCTCTCTACTTCGACCATCCTCAGTTATTTTACTCCCTAAATAGCAAAACTCCTTTACTACTTTAAGTGTCTCATTTCCTAATCTAATTCCCTCAGCATCACCCGACTTAATTTGACTACATTCCATTATCCTCGTTTTGCTTTTGTTGATGTTCATCTTATATCCTCCTTTCAAGACACTGTCCATTCCGTTCAACTGCTCTTCCAAGTCCTTTGCTGTCTCTGACAGAATCACAATGTCATCGGCGAACCTCAAAGTTTTTACTTCTTCTCCATGAATTTTAATACCTACTCCGAATTTTTCTTTTGTTTCCTTTACTGCTTGCTCAATATGCAGATTGAATAACATCGGGGAGAGGCTACAACCCTGTCTCACTCCTTTCCCAACCACTGCTTCCCTTCCATGCCCCTCGACTCTTATAACTGCCATCTGCTTTCTGTACAAATTGTGAATAGCCTTTCGCTCCCTGTATTTTACCCCTGCCACCTTCAGAATTTGAAAGAGAGTATTCCAGTTAAGGGGATACGGAATCACCTATCCCCGCAATGTTAATATATGCCTACTATAGGGAACATTTTCTCACAAACTACTGGAGACAGAGAGGTAAAAATTTTACTGTATGTGCATTCATATGTTACAACAATACTGAAACAACAGTTTATTGTCAAAGTATTTTCTTACAGAGATATTGTACATTTATTTTTAAGTAAATTTTTTCCATCGCTTTTTACTAGACTATCACCCCTAAGTCTTTTGTAAATCAAGTAATTAAAAAATCGTTGTTTCAGTATGTAATAGGGACCTATGTCACTACGTCATAAAAATTTCAGACTTCTAGGTTGACCAGTACCTGAGATAATGTTCCTAGATGAAGTAAAAAGTAAACTTACGGGAAACGGAGAAAGAAGATTAAAACATTCCTGATCCGTAGCTAATACCCCCTTCACAGTCTTCATAATCATCTTCAAGTCTTCTTTTGGCACCCCTCTGCACCTGTCTTGCTTTTTTCACTAATGTCTTGATTATATTATCAGCATGCCTTAGTCTGTGCTGATCTAAAAAGAACATAGCACGTACCGTACGGGAACCAACACACATACCCAACTTTTGAAGGACCTGGCATTTAGTTATATTTCCAAGATTGAAGGTTGCCACAGCATCATACACACCAAAATGTAGTGTATTAATTCCGACAAACACTGTTTTTGGGAGACGATGCCATATCACACTATTCAAGCACTCGTTGGGGTTCTGCGTTTTTCCGTGAAGACATTTCATCAGAAGACTTCTGTCAGCCAGATCTCTGAAAATGGGCTTTATTTCTGCCATGATGGCTGATGGTAGACTGTGGTGGTGAATGTATTTCTCTCCTGATGTTAGTCCCCTATTGTATTTACACCAGCTGTTTTCACCTTTGGGGCACAAACCATGTTGTGGATGCTCATCCGTGGATGCGGTGTGGAAATATAAAGCCCATATAGCTCTCCTCATTTCTTCAAGATTGCCTGTATTTTGCCTGATTGCAAGGCCATAGCAGTTCTGAATGTGGTCTATTATGGAATCAGTCAATCTTCCTCTGCCATCCAAGGTTTTCCCATCATCTAGATTTTTCCCTTTCATAACTGATTTTAACCTTCTCAGCCTGGCACCCATTCTCTTCTGCACATGTCCTATACATTCAAGTTTGCTTATATTTACACTGTTCCCATATGGTTTGCTTTCCAAAACTTCTTTGAATGCTTTAGAGTCACCATCTCCCAGATTTTTGACATAGCGAACATTATACCACTGTGAAGAGCGCAATACCCGATCTCACAAATATATAAAAATAAAATAGTTATAATTGTAGTAGAGCTATGTATGATACGTCATTTTAAAGAGGAAACATGGCAGAATATAATACGCCAATAAAAAAAAATTCGATTTTTTAACCCAAAATCCGATTCCGTATCCCCTTAACATTGTCAAAAGCTTTCTCTAAGTCTACAAATGCTAAAAACGTAGGTTTGCCTTTTCTTAATCTTTCTTCTAAGATAAGCCGTAAGGTCAGTATTGACTCACGTGTTCCAACATTTCTACGGAATCCAAACTGATCTTCCCCGAGGTGGGCTTCTACCAGTTTTTCCATTCGTCTGTAAAGAATTCGCGTTAGTATTTTGGAGCTGTGTCTTATTAAACTGATAGTTCGGTAATTTTCACATCTGTCAACACTTGCTTCCTTTGGTATTGGAATTATTATATTCTTCTTGAAGTCTCAGGGTATTTCTCTACTGGCAACACAATAATCCATGTCACCTTTTATACTAGTGGGTCCTCCTCTCGTGACACCTAGCGGTCCATTCCGTACGGTGTTACGCAGGGATGTCCGGATTCTTTTGATCAGGCAGTGTAGGTGCGACAGCCATTTCAGACTGCAAGTGACAACTGTCCTCGCGTCCCACGTTACCTTCGCCCCTCACTCCCGCACAGATTAGACGGCGGTCAGACTGGCGTTATCCCTGTGAGCGCATCGCCCGCCAGAGTGTTTGGCGAGCCCGGCGGGGCGGCGGTACAAGACTGTGGAGGTGCAGCTATCGGTTTATCGATGTGTCAGCCGGCGCAGGCACAAATGTCATTAAGTCGCGTCCCGCAGGGCGGAAGCCGGCACGCTCCATCGGCGCGCGTTTCCACTTTGAATGCGACGGGCCGACAATGAAACTCTCCCCAAAAGGCTCGTCCACGTTCCTGCGATGGCGCGGGCGGTGGCGGCGTGATGGAGAGGGGAGGCGCGCGCGTACTTCAGCCGACAAGTGTCCCCGCCCGCATTACAGTCCTCTTCACTGGCTCGAGCCACCGAATGTGTCAGTGGCTGCTGCAGAAGGCGACTGTACACTTTCCTTAACAGACTCCAAGCGCATAAAGTCAGCTTTGTGGCTGACAGTAACACCTGGTGGAACTGTTAATTTACGGTACGGTGTATATTTGTATTTTACAAGGGGAGGCCGCCAATTGTGAAATTCAGATTCGATTCATACTGCGCATAATAAAACGTCATGGCCAGAGGTGTAATGTGGCAAAGCACCAAGATGCACTTCTGAGCCGTTGTCGAGAAAATCGACAGTTAAAAGAAACCGTTGCGGTGAAATACTCTCTACGATTAATAATTTTCTACACCGTCGTGGCGCAGTGGTAAGCGCTCGGGTTCATAATCCGAAGGACACCGGATCGAATCTCGCGCCATGCAACCTTTTTTTTTTAGTATTTGTTTTTTGTAATTCAATCCCGGCAATCAGTTGCAACAATTATGCATATAATAAGTCGTTGAAAGTCGGTTGTCGTGGAAAAACTGGCAACTTCGAACATCATTATGTTTTCCGCAAACAAAGTTGTATTTCACAAATGTTATTAATTGTCTTCATAATGTCAACCACGTATAGTTAACGGAAGACATAGAAACGATATTCCGAAACGAATACGTATAGCGTAAGTCAAACGTTCGAATTAGAATAGAGACCCCACGAACACAAATTTGCTGTGGCAGGTATGAAACATAAACTCCGTTACTCGCTCGTTACACTTGAAGGACAGATGTTGAATGGGCCGAAACGAACCACCGCATAACAGCGTAGTTGCCTGCTAACTTCGAAAGAAGGTAGATGCGGTCCCTAGCGCAACTTATAACATCGCCGAAAATCAGTGCGGACGGGAGAGCTTTGGTACACCCTGTTGAAAAAACGGAAAAATGGAGGCGGTACAATTGGAGAGCGATCCGCCTTCACCAACATGCATAAGCAATTCATTAATAGTTTATATATATATATATATTTGAATTACAAAAACTAATATTAAAAAAAATGCATGGCGCGAGATTCGATCCGGTGTCCTTCGGATTACCAATCCGAGCGCTTACCGCTGCGCCACGACGCTACAGAAAATTAATAATCATAGAGAGTATTTCACCGCATTTGTTTCTTTTAACTGTCGATTTTCTCGACAACGGCTGAAAATGGCATCTTGGTGCTTTGCCACATTACACCTCTGGCCATGAGCTTTTATTATCCGCAGTATGAATCGAATCTGAATTTCACAATTGGCGGACTCCCCTTGTTAGTTCTTTTTCCTGTTTACGTTCTACTCTGACAGACAGAGAAAATTCACTACAACGTAAAGAAATCCGTGAAAATACACTCCTGGAAATTGAAATAAGAACACCGTGAATTCATTGTCCCAGGAAGGGGAAACTTTATTGACACATTCCTGGGGTCAGATACATCACATGATCATACTGACAGAACCACAGGCACATAGACACAGGCAACAGAGCATGCACAATGTCGGCACTAGTACAGTGTATATCCACCTTTCGCAGCAATGCAGGCTGCTATTCTCCCATGGAGACGATCGTAGAGATGCTGGATGTAGTCCTGTGGAACGGCTTGCCATGCCATTTCCACCTGGCGCCTCAGTTGGACCAGCGTTCGTGCTGGACGTGCAGACCGCGTGAGACGACGCTTCATCCAGTCCCAAACATGCTCAATGGGGGACAGATCCGGAGATCTTGCTGGCCAGGGTAGTTGACTTACACCTTCTAGAGCACGTTGGGTGGCACGGGATACATGCGGACGTGCATTGTCCTGTTGGAACAGCAAGTTCCCTTGCCGGTCTAGGAATGGTAGAACGATGGGTTCGATGACGGTTTGGATGTACCGTGCACTATTCAGTGTCCCCTCGACGATCACCAGTGGTGTACGGCCAGTGTAGGAGATCGCTCCCCACACCATGATGCCGGGTGTTGGCCCTGTGTGCCTCGGTCGTATGCAGTCCTGATTGTGGCGCTCACCTGCACGGCGCCAAACACGCATACGACCATCATTGGCACCAAGGCAGAAGCGACTCTCATCGCTGAAGACGACACGTCTCCATTCGTCCCTCCATTCACGCCTGTCGCGACACCACTGGAGGCGGGCTGCACGATGTTGGGGCGTGAGCGGAAGACGGCCTAACGGTGTGCGGGACCGTAGCCCAGCTTCATGGAGACGGTTGCGAATGGTCCTCGCCGATACCCCAGGAGCAACAGTGTCCCTAATTTGCTGGGAAGTGGCGGTGCGGTCCCCTACGGCACTGCGTAGGATCCTAGGGTCTTGGCGTGCATCCGTGCGTCGCTGCGGTCCGGTCCCAGGTCGACGGGCACGCGCACCTTCCGCCGACCACTGGCGACAACATCGATGTACTGTGGAGACCTCACGCCCCACGTGTTGAGCAATTCGGCGGTACGTCCACCCGGCCTCCCGCATGCCCACTATACGCCCTCGCTCAAAGTCCGTCAACTGCACATACGGTTCACGTCCACGCTGTCACGGCATGCTACCAGTGTTAAAGACTGCGATGGAGCTCCGTATGCCACGGCAAACTGGCTGACACTGACGGCGGCGGTGCACAAATGCTGCGCAGCTAGCGCCATTCGACGGCCAACACCGCGGTTCCTGGTGTGTCCGCTGTGCCGTGCGTGTGATCATTGCTTGTACAGCCCTCTCGCAGTGTCCGGAGCAAGTATGGTGGGTCTGACACACCGGTGTCAATGTGTTCTTTTTTCCATTTCCAGGAGTGTACAAAGCCTCCATGCACTAGTACCCACGTAAATGCTACGAAAAAATTAAAAAATAATGCAGGGTGTCCGAAAAGACTTTCCCTGATTACATAAATTGATAACTCTGGCTAGAAGTTAGATACAAATATGAAACTTGTGTCGAATTGTTTACGACTATCAAAGTTTTTTTCTGTTTTACGTTCGCAGTACGTAAGTAGTGAACGAGGTGCAGTGCCTAAGAAGCCATGTTAACCAATCAGGAGAAGGCACAGTGTGTCCTGTGGTACCACGAGACACGATCGCCAACCACAGTGCAGAGACACTTCCAGACAACATTTGGAAGGAATCCACCTGATGCCAAGAGCATTAAAGCCTGGTATGAGAAGTTCAAGAACATAGGATCGGTTGCTAACCTTCCGAGGTCTGGTCGACCAAGAACCTCAGCAGACAGGGTGGAAGCTGTAAGGCAGTCTTTTCTGCGAAGTCCGAGGAAATCGGTGCGCAGGGCCTCACGTGAATTACAGATGCCAAAAAGCTCTCTCCGTGACATTCTACACAAACGTTTATTGTTTCGTGCATACAAAGTGCAAATCGTTCAGGCCTTGTTGCCCAATGACAGTACACGTCGATATGACTTTGCGGTCGAAATGCTATCACGTATTGAGGACGATGATGGTTATCTCAGACGAATTGCCTTTTTCGACGAAGCGACCTTTTTTGTCAGTGGAGTAGTGAATCGCCATAATGTGCGCATTTGGTGTTCACAACCCCCTGACGAGGTCATGGAGTGCACCAGAGGCAGTCCAAAGGTAAATGTTTGGTGCGCGCTATTGCACGATCGAATTATCTGGTCATTCTTCTTCGCTGAGGCTACCATCACATCTGCAGTGTATCTTGACATGTTGCAACTGTATGCTGTTCCTCATTGGGGTTTGGACGTCCGTGCCTATCTCGACATGACCTTTCCTGGGCGATGGATTAGTCGTGATGGGCCAACGGTTTGGCCTCTACGCTCTCCTGACACAACCCCATTAGACTTCTTTTTATGGGGTTATGTCAAGGACGAGGTCTACCGAACACGTGTATCAGATCTTGAAACCCTGCGGCGACGGATAACCACAGTCGTTGGATCGATCCCTCCAGTGATGTTGGCTAATGTGTGGACGGAAATGGAAAATCGCCTACATGTGCTACGTGCTACCAAGGGTGCTCATGTGGAAGTTTACTGATGTGTGAAAAAAAACTTTGATAGTTTGTAAACAATTAGACACAAGTTTCATATTTGTATCTTACTTCTAGCCTGAGATATCAATTTATATAATCAGGGAAAGACTTCTCGGACACCCTGTAGTACGAGAGGCGTTCAATAAGTAACGAAACAATTTTTTCCCGACCAGTTCCGATTAAAAGTGTGCGGAATTTGTTGTGAAACATCGTGGAATATTCCCGCATCGGGCCCTATAGTTTCATTGAGTTCCGACAGGTGGCGACGCTATACATAGTCTTCAAAATGACATCTGTTACTGAGGTGCGTTCCAAGCAGAGAACTATCATTCACTTTAGCATCGCAGTTTTGGTTAGGCGCTTGAAGAATGTCTGACAAGGGAACCTCCCCATCGCACCCCCCTCAGATTTAGTTATAAGTTGGCACAGTCGATAGGCCTTGAAAAACTGAACACACATCAATCGAGAAAACAGGAAGAAGTTGTGTGGAACTATGAAAAAAATAAGCAAAATATACAAACTGAGTAGTCCATGCGCAACATATGCAACATCAAGGATAGTCCAAACTCAGGAGCGCCGTGTTCTTGTGGTTAGCGTGAGTAGCTGCGGAACGGGAGGTCCTTGGTTCAAGTCTTCCCTCGAGTGAAAAGTTTAATTTTTTATTTTCAGACAATTATCAATGTTCAAGCACTCACACATAATCAACTTCGCTCTCCAAAATTCCAGGACTCGTTCAGATTTGCTTGGACATATGCAGGATTTGACGGTCTACACACGGAAAAATTTGAAAACGTTCAGAACATATGTTTTGACAGAGCACAGGGAAAACTGTGCTACTGTGAAACTGTTGCATTCATTTGTTACAGTTTATGTGACAAACTCTTACGTTTTCGTCACTTTTTTGGGAGTGATTATCAGATACACGAGAAAACCTAAATCGGACAAGGTAGAAGAATCTTTTTACCCATTCGCCAAGTGTACAAGTTAGGTGGGTCGACAACATATTCCTGTCATGTGACGCACATGCCGTCACCAGTGTCATATAGAATACATCGGACGTGTTTTCCTGTGGAGGAATCGGTTGACCTATGACCTTTCGATCAAATGTTTTCGATTCCCATTGGAGAGGCACGTCCTTTGGTCTACAAATCGCACGGTTTTGCGGTGCGGTCGCAAAACACAGACACTAAACTTATTACAGTGAACAGAGACGTCAATGAACGAACGACAGATCATAACTTTGCGAAAATAAAGGAAGTAAAATTTACACTCGAAGGAAGACTTGCACCAAGGACCTCTCATGCCACAGCTGCTCACGCTAACCACGGGACCACGGCGCTCCTAACTTCACACTCCCCTTGATCTTGCATATGTTGCGCATGGACTACTCAGTTTGTATATTTTGCTTATTTTTTTCATAGTTCCACACAACTTCTTCCTGTTTTCTCGATTGATGTGTGTTCAGTTTTTCAAGGCCTATCCACTGTGCCAACTTATAACTAAATCTTAGGGGGGTGCGATGGGGAGGTTCCCTTGTGAGGAGACCTGGGAGTGAACAAAAGCACGATGAGTCGTTGGGCGAGGCGTACGTCATCATCGGAACAAGGTCACGCAAACTTGTGCCGGCCTGCCGCACACAGCTGTGACACCAGCAATGTGCTCGTCGCCACAAAGATGCAACGAATTTCTCTTTCTCCGTGACGACGCAGGGCCTCACACATGTCTGCGCATCCTAGAGGAGCTCACAAAATTTTTATTGGACTGTTCATCCTTATTCACCCTACAGCCCGAGTCTCACACCAGGCTTCCATTTGGTTGGCCCAATGAAGGATGCACTCTGGGGAAACAATTTGTGGATGATTTGGAGGTTATTGACGCACAAGGACGTTGGCTCCGACATAAACCAGTAAAATGACATCATGCGGGCAGTCAGGCCCCCTCGGTAAGGGGGCGTAAGGCCGTCGCATTAAACGGTGATTTTGTTGAAAAATAGGGTTTTGTAGCCAAAAGAGTACTGCAAAATATTGTGTATTGGAATCCCGAGGAAAACCAACCTGCCTTCAGACAAAAACTATGTTGCATTACTTTTCGAACGCCCCTCTTAATAACAACAATAATAACAATAATTATAGTAATAGTAATAATAGCTTCCGCATACGTTACACGCTGTATGCCGGCCGCTGTGGGCGAGCGGTTCCAGGCACTTCAGTCTGGAACCGCGCGACCGCTACGGTCGCAGGTTCGAATCCTGCATCGGGCATGGATGTGTGTGATGTCCTTAGGATAGTCAGGTTTAAGTAGTTCTAAGTTCTAGGGGACTGGTGACCTCAGAAGTTAAGTCCCATTGTGCTCAGAGCCATTTAAACCATTTTAAGCATTAACTACTCTATTTAATAGTTCAGTTTCGGTACAAAACAATAACATCCTTGTCTTTGAACTAAAATGTAAACTAATATCTAGAGCAACTGCCACTCATTAATGCGATGGGACATTTTTCCGACTTATTTCTGACTTGCAGAATTCTCGATCGTCCACTCAGATCGCGTCGGTATTTCTCTATGATATGTTAGCATGAGTCTGTTTGCGGACAAATCGTGGCGAAATCACGACGCGACACAGGTGGGCACCCAAGAATTCTAAATGTCTACTTACCAAGTTTTATTGCACTAGCCTAGCCCTGTTGTTACACTGAAGTTAAGCAACAGTACTAGTTGTGCGGCGTAGGATCAAACCGTCTCGTGTTAATCACTAGTGCACATGGATTACGTTAAGTTTCTATACTCAAAATTTGATATTCTTTATGCATAAACTTACAAATACGTATTTAAGGGTGACAGATGTCGTCATGGTGAACAAGTTCAGTCAGAGGCAAAGTGTCCACTGACACCTCCTGGCCACGCTAGCCATCTCTTCGTGTGTGTTTCCTGAGCGGCAGCAGAGCGTAGGCACCGTGTAGCACGCGTGTGCCTTGTGTGTTGCCTATAAGCCACTCATCATCTCCGTGTAAAAGGGGGCTGGCCAAGCAGAATTTAAGATTCTGACTCGCTTCTACACTCCTGGAAATGGAAATAAGAACACATTGACACCGGTGTGTCAGACCCACCATACTTGCTCCGGACACTGCGAGAGGGCTGTACAAGCAATGATCACACGCACGGCACAGCGGACACACCAGGAACCGCGGTGTTGGCCGTCGAATGGCGCTAGCTGCGCAGCATTTGTGCACCGCCGCCGTCAGTGTCAGCCAGTTTGCCGTGGCATACGGAGCTCCATCGCAGTCTTTAACACTGGTAGCATGCCGCGACAGCGTGGACGTGAACCGTATGTGCAGTTGACGGACTTTGAGCGAGGGCGTATAGTGGGCATGCGGGAGGCCGGGTGGACGTACCGCCGAATTGCTCAACACGTGGGGCGTGAGGTCTCCACAGTACATCGATGTTGTCGCCAGTGGTCGGCGGAAGGTGCACGTGCCCGTCGACCTGGGACCGGACCGCAGCGACGCACGGATGCACGCCAAGACCGTAGGATCCTACGCAGTGCCGTAAGGGACCGCACCGCCACTTCCCAGCAAATTAGGGACACTGTTGCTCCTGGGGTATCGGCGAGGACCATTCGCGACCGTCTCCATGAAGCTGGGCTACGGTCCCGCACACCGTTAGGCCGTCTTCCGCTCACGCCCCAACATCGTGCAGCCCGCCTCCAGTGGTGTCGCGACAGGCGTGAATGGAGGGACGAATGGAGACGTGTCGTCTTCAGCGATGAGAGTCGCTTCTGCCTTGGTGCCAATGATGGTCGTATGCGTGTTTGGCGCCGTGCAGGTGAGCGCCACAATCAGGACTGCATACGACCGAGGCACACAGGGCCAACACCCGGCATCATGGTGTGGGGAGCGATCTCCTACACTGGCCGGACACCACTGGTGATCGTCGAGGGGACACTGAATAGTGCACGGTACATCCAAACCGTCATCGAACCCATCGTTCTACCATTCCTAGACCGGCAAGGGAACTTGCTGTTCCAACAGGACAATGCACGTCCGCATGTATCCCGTGCCACCCAACGTGCTCTAGAAGGTGTAAGTCAACTACCCTGGCCAGCAAGATCTCCGGATCTGTCCCCCATTGAGCATGTTTGGGACTGGATGAAGCGTCGTCTCACGCGGTCTGCACGTCCAGCACGAACGCTGGTCCAACTGAGGCGCCAGGTGGAAATGGCATGGCAAGCCGTTCCACAGGACTACATCCAGCATCTCTACGATCGTCTCCATGGGAGAATAGCAGCCTGCATTGCTGCGAAAGGTGGATATACACTGTACTAGTGCCGACATTGTGCATGCTCTGTTGCCTGTGTCTATGTGCCTGTGGTTCTGTCAGTGTGATCATGTGATGTATCTGACCCCAGGAATGTGTCAATAAAGTTTCCCCTTCCTGGGACAATGAGTTCACGGTGTTCTTATTTCAATTTCCAGGAGTGTATAAAAAAACTTGCTCCGCTTAAAGACGCTCAGATTTGAAGTGTTCTTGTTGAAAGCCACTCCATTAATTTTCTGGTGTAGGTAGTCTGGTTACTAGACTCTGCTAGTTCGGGAAATCCCGTCGCCCCAGTGCTGGAAAATACGAAAAGATGCATAGTGCTGCCGGGTAAGATCAGTGAACGTTTTGTTTCTAACAAAATTTGTTCTCCGTGACCTGATCTACCCCTCGACCTTTGATGATAAGACTTCGAAACACGCTATATACAAGTACATATATGTAATGTAACGGGTATAGGTGTAGATATTTTTATTGCTGACTGAAGACAATGTACTGGACAACAATACATCAATATTTACATCATTTGCAGACTAATAATTACAAGTTGTATGTTTTTAGGTTGGGTAGTTCCTCGAAGTACATGTGGCATGAACGAGGCACTGATGCTTATTTTCTCCTCCGTAGCAGTTCAGGTGTTGAGTGTGGAAGCGCGGATGCAAAACGGGAAGTTTATACTGCCACGTGCAGTCCACTTAGTGCAGTTACGAAAGTGCAGAAAACATCAGGTTGCAAAGCTAGTGAGATGTTTATGGGTAGACTGTTCGACACATAGGAAAAACAACCAATTCACTGATTTGTGTACGTACTAAGGTACTAAATACATTCAAAAGTGTTTGCGTTTATACCTGTTAGGCCGGTATTGCACTATCAGAGATTTGAGCAAAGATGTGATCAAATATTTGTCAAACATATTTCACAAAGATCTTTGATGTTGCGCTACAAAGGGGTAGTACACTCTCATCATATTTTTCGTCACAGTTCAAGATGGCTGACAACAACAACTTGTTATTAACCACAGCAGTTGCATGTACCACAATTGCACTGTGTGCACATGCGGAAGAGAAGCGGCGAGAAAAAGGAAACATACCTGGGTGAAGCCGTAGGTTTTACGACGACACGATAAAAGCATTCAACAAAACTTGTTACGTGAGCTTATACTGGAGAACGTCAAATCGTACATCAATTACTTAAGAATGGATGAGCATACATTTCTGTATGTGCTCAGTGAAGTGTATCATATCACAAAGCACAATACTCCCTTAAGAAGTGCTATATCTGCAGGAGACAGGCTCACTGTAACACTCCGATTCGTTGCTACAGGAGAGAGTTGGGTTAGGTTAGGTTAGGTCAAGTCTGGTCTCCAATCTTCTTAATCTGTTTTTGTATTCAGGGTGCCTTACGTTGTAAAGCGCCTCATCAGCTCTATACAGCTCTATTAATTTTGTAGTTGTCGGTACCCACCAATTGTATTTACTGTCAATGTTTATAAAAACACTACAGATGACAGAACGCTGCAGCGATGCTAGCGCTCCACGTGGTAACATGCCACATTGCAGTGAACAGAAGACAAGCGACTTCTTTGATCAAATCTACAGCGAGGCCCTAGATTTGATCAAATATTTGACGACATTTGACAAAGTTCCAAACTTCTTTGACAAAGATATTTGACAAAGATATTGGACAAAGAAATGTTATATTGTAATACCGGCTTTACACACTATGCGTTGTAAGGTAGTGGGAAACGGGAAATAATTGTTTCGGTATAAAAGTGCTTAGTTGACGTAGATCGCCTGGTTGGCAATGTTTAAGATGTAGTAATTGTGAAATGAAAGTGACGGACTTCTTAGCGAAGAATTTGGGTGAAGGACAAACAATATGCAAGACGGTGATGAAGAGTATGCGAAAGATGAATGAAAATTTAACAGCCATTGAAATTTGCAAACGGATAGCGAAACGGTGAAATAATTGTGGCTAAAGTGAGGAGTACTAGTAGATAACTCGCGTAAGTTAGAGAAACTTTCTTCCACTAAAAGGTGCACCTAGACGAGTTTCCTAAATTAATATGTGATGCTCGAAGAAAATACGAGAGTGTAGTTATTGACTACTCTCTGAAAGTGACAGTATACCGTAAAACACTGTGAGTATGCCAAGTTTGGTCATTCTCCGAAAACGTATGCCAGCACTTGAGGAAAGTGTATTCAACTCATTGCCTCGCAATATGCTGTTCAGTGAAGGAGCAGAGAAGAGTGGAGGAAGAACAGTGGCCCGGGGCGGATAACACAGTGGGGGAGGGGAGCAGCTATGGTGCGCTGATCCCGGTGTACACTGGGGAGCCGGCTCTAGCCTGAGGCGCATGTTTGCGGAGTTGTGCAGCGAACGCCTCAGACAACGTTCCCTTCAAGTGATTTACTACTCCCGTGGAATACCGAGAACGACTAAGACGTCAGCTACATTGTTCCCCAACGTTGGATGCAAATAAACTGACGGAAAATTATCGAAACACCAAGAAGGAGTTGTGCGATATCAACGTCGTGTTTCTACGTCTGAAATTTCGCACCAGTCGCATAAAAGTGTCGCAAGTAGCTCTATTATCAGCATGTAAATCAGGTTTGCTGTAAATATAGGCTGTAACGATCGTGAGCTGTAGATACATTTGAGATTGGACGTGCTGAGTTGCTGTTATTCAAGAATGCAGTAAAAGTGGCTGAGACGCCATCATCAACACTTCACTGAGTCTGAACGAAGTCGTGTAATAGAGGCAGGATGTTCCTTCTGCGATATTGCAGAAAGACTTCGCAGAAATATAGACACTGTACATGATTACTGGCAGTGGTGGTCACGAGAACGTATAGTTGCAAGAAAACTGGGCTCCGGGTGGGCAAACGGCACTAAAGAAAGACCATCGTGTTCGATTATGATTCTGGCGCATCGTACTGCACCTGCACGAGCAATATGAACAACAATTGCTACCACAGGTGCACAACGAACTGTTACAAGTCTGAAACTTCCTGGCAGATTAAAACTGTGTGCCCGACCGAGACTCGAGTTCGGGAACTTTTGCCTTTCGCGGGCAAGCGCTCTACCATCTGAGCTACCCAAGCACGACTCACACCCCGTCCTCACAGCTTTACTTCCGCCAGTACCTCGTCTCCTGTCTTCCAAACTTTACAGAAGCTCTCCTGCGAACCTTGCAGAACTAGCACTCCTGAAAGAAAGGATGATTGCGGATACATGGCTTAGCCACCGTTTGGGGGATGTTTCCAGAATGAGATTTTCACTCTGCAGCGGAGTGTGCGCTGATGTGAAACTTCCTGGCAGAGCTTCTGTATAGTATGGAAGGCAGGAGACGAGGTACTGGCAGAAGGTACTGTGAGGACGGGGCGTGAGTCGTGCTTGGTTAGCTCAGTTGGTGGAGCACTTGCCCGCGAAAGGCAAAGGTCCAGAGTTTAGTCTCCGCCCGGCACACAGTTTTAATCTGCCAGGAAGTTCCGCGTCAGCGCACACTCCGCTGCAGAGAGAAAACCTCATTCTGTGTTACAAGTCTGTTAATTCAAGGACAGCTCCGAACCAGATGCTCAGTAGAATGCACTCCCCCGACCCCAAAGCACCACCATTTACGACTTCCGTAATGTCAAGTGAGAGCTCGCTGGAGAACAGAATGGAGGTCTGTTGTGTTTTCAGATGAAAAATGCTTCTACCTCGCTGCCAGTGATGGCCGTGTGTTGGCTAGAAGTAGGCCAATTGAGGGCCTGTAACCAACCTGTCTGAGTGCTAGACACTATGGACCTAAAGCTGGAGTTACGGTCTGGAGGGAGAGGGCGGGGGGGGGGGGGGGGTGTAACGCAAGAAATGCATATCCTCGTATTTCCATCTATTGTACTATAATTCTTTTCCTTATTTTGTTACCTGAATATATGACGTTTTTGTGTCTTTGTATATTGTAATTGTTTTACTATTTGTATATATATGCATTTATGTCGATGTATAATTGGTTCGTTGTGTAAAGATTATTTGTATTTTTACGGTGGGTCTGGCCTAGGGAAAACTATGCTATCGAACGAATACATCGATAGGTCGTGTGGAGAACCAAAGTGTTTAGGATCTTTGGTAGTGTTAACTCTGTCGCGTGGAGCGCGGGCAGAGCATGAGGTTGGATTAATAGAAGAGATAGACATGATCCAGCGAAAAGCAGCGCGATTCGTCATGGGGACATTTAGTCAGCGCGAGAGCGTTACGGAGATGCTGAACAAGCTCCAGTGGCGGACACTTCAAGAAAGGCGTTACGCAATACGGAGAGGTTTATTATCGAAATTACGAGAGAGCACATTCCGGGAAGAGATGGGCAACATATTACTACCGCCCACATATATCTCGCGTAATGATCACAACGAAAAGATCCGAGAAATTAGAGCAAATACGGAGACTTACAAGCAGTCGTTCTTCCCACGCACAATTCGTGAATGGAACAGGGAAGGGGGGATCAGATAGTGGTACAATAAGTACCCTCCGCCACACACCGTAAGGTGGCTCGCGGAGTATAGATGTAGATGTAGATGTAGATGAGGGAGTCTGGCTGGAGTAGCGAGTGGAGCAGGTGTGTGGTGTGAAGCTCCCGCGAGTTGCCGCGCTTTCGGGGTTTGGCAGCATGTAATTGCGCTCGACTTGCGATGATAGTTTCTGACATGGTGTCGCGGACGGGAAGCATTAGCTGGCGCACATCAAGAGCCCGTTTCGTCTGGTGACCGTGTCGAGAAGAAGGCGCGCCAACATCCAGCTTCTGCAACAGCGACGGCCGACAATGAGTGACTGTCGCCACCTCCTCGATCGACGACTTCAAACCTTCAATCAACCAACAAGGAAGACTGGAAGCACGTAAAGTTTTAGAACTGTATGGCAGACCTCAGCTTTTCAAACTTTTAAAATTGTTGCATCACAAAATCACAGCTACTTAGCATGAACCTTTGTTGCTCATTGTCCCAATTGCATTACCAAGCAGGGTCCCTTCCTTTTCCGAAATGAACCCGAGTGTCGTTGAAATTCAAACGCCAGCATAATTCCATTTCACTGCTTTAATTTCAAAGTTCAGTTAAAGTATTCATAGCTGGCTACAATACTTAGATTACACGAGCACAAATTAAGAGTGCGAGTTTTGTTAGCATATTTTAGCTTACCTGTGACTGCAACTCAGCTTGGTACGTACTAAATTTTACTATTGTTAATTGTTCAGAATCGTTTAATTCAAGTTCAAAGTTAAATATCTTATTTCTAAATTGCGTAGATTCAAGTAGCTTTTGAAATGATTGTTGAGGTAGTCCAAGACTAACCGTATTTTACTGAATTTTGATGTGCTGCAGAAAGAAAGCTCACTATTAACTTCAGTCACTAAATTAACTTTCGATTTTCCGGTTTTATTAATTCTTTTGCTAAATTAAGTGTAGCGAAATTTATTACTTCTGGCAAACTTTCAGTTTTCACACTACACTTGTCAACCTTCAGTTGCCACGCTTCTAGTGCTAATTATATGTGTAATAATCTTTCTTTTTCAGTTACTATAGTAATTGTCCTTAGGACTGGCGACCTTAATTTCCCCCAAATCTCAAATATCTAATTACCGCTAGTTGATTGTTAACGTAACGGCCGCACATTTACTATCTTTATTAACTTTACCCCTATTTCAAAATTAATTTCCACCAGTTTCATTAGCATTTTTCCTTTCATTTAGATGTAACCCTTTCCTCCCTCTTTAGCGACAAATTAACCTCGGTGACGATTGCTTTTCGCAAATTTCCATTAGGTACACGCGGTTTAATTTTTCACTGTCATTAAGGTCGATAAGTGAGGGGGAGGTTACAGGGGGAGGGTGATTCTGTATGACAGTAGGAGCACTCTAGCACTCTCGTGGTTATCGTACGCACCCTGACTCCAAAGCTGTACATTGGTCTGGTGATTTGACATGTTGTGCTGCCATTCATGATAGCATTCCAGTGAGTGTTTTTCAACAGGATAACGCTCGCCCACGTACTGCTGTCGTAACACAACATGGTCTAGAGAGTGTGGACATGTTGCCTTGCCCCGCTCGATCACCAGGTCTGTCTCCAATCGAGCACGTATGACACATCATCGGACAACAATTCCAGTGTCATACACAACCAGCAGTAACCACCCCTGTATTGACCAACCAAATGCCACAGGAATGGAACTCCGTCCCACAAACTGACATCCGGACATTGCGCTACAAAATTCATGCACGTCTGATTGCTTACACTCAACATATTGGCGGTTACACCTGTTAAAACGTACGAGCATTTCACATTTGCAATGGTTTACCTCACGCTTACATTAACCTCTGATTTTGCAATGTTAATCACTTAAAATGTTACCGAGACAAATTTATTCCTGAAATTTCATTACTCTACATTAATTATCTTTTGGTGTTGATATTTTTTCTACATATATACATGTCCGAAAGAAGAGATACCATCGGTTACCATGCAGCTCGTTAGAATGAAATTACAATGAAATCAACACCCTTAGCTGCTTAAAGGCGTTGACATACGTCAACGGGGACAGATGAAATTGTGTGCCCCAACCGGGATTCGAACCCGGGATCTCCTGCTTACATGGCAGACGCTCTATCCATCTGAGCCACCGAGGGAATCGGCAAAACGCCGCTAGTAATGAGTATAATGGGCAGGGGCACTATGAATATCGTGCGGGACAATAACTTGGGAATGTGGGTCTAACAGGAGGCGTGCCAGAGGTAAGTCCCTGAGTGGAAGGATTAACCACCGAACTTGAACAGGATGTCTTGCGACGTCCGCAACGACCAATCACAACGAAAAAAGTAAAATAAATAAAATAAAAAGATGTATAGAGCGTCTTCCATGTAAGCAGGAGATCCCGGGTTCGAGTCCCGGTCGGGGCACACAATTTCATCTGTCCCCGTTGACGTATGTCAACGCCTGTAAGCAGCGAAGGGTGTTCATTTCATTGTGATATTTTTTCTGCCTGTGTATGTAGAAACGATACAATGTTTAATTACTTCTGCCTTTTGATAAGATTTCGAATTTATATTTTTTATATCGCTTGTCAAATCCCGAAATACCATTTCAGCGTATAGTTCTGTCTTCCTGTTTTCATCCGCGTGATTTCCTGGATTCTTTCATCCTTTTCTACGCGTACAAACATTAATAGTCCCAGTTCTAATCTGTTTCTTCGCAAAGTCCTGTCTTACATCAGGACCATGTTGTCCGTCATATCTGGCAAATCTGCTCAACGGTTTTGTCACGTTCGGTATTGGTTTGGATCCGAGGCTCGTTTAATTGTTGAAAGCAACTGCGGACAGAGGGGTTCGACGAAGAAGTGTGCTCTTACCAGTGCTTTTTAATACGGTCATGGACAACATCATAACGTGAATTCGCCACTGGACAACAGCATACGCTATGAAAATCATAGCATATGCAGATGATTTGGGAAGAAAATGGAGAGAAATTATAAGAACAACTAAACACCTGGGAGAGAGTAATTGAAGAAGCAGGCATGTAAATAAACTTCAAAGAAGCTGAAGTAATGAAAATCAACAGTAAAAATGAAAAACAGAAGGATGTAACTTGCAATGGAAAAATTATTAAAGAAGCAGGTGCTTTCAAGTATGTAGGGATTAAATTAACCAGAAACGAAACATCAAGCATGAAATTCCGGAGAGAATAGAAAGCTGCTCAAAAGTTTATTATTGTATATCGGACATAATTAGAAATAGGAAAATACCTGCCAAACCAAAGATCATGACGTTCAAAGCCAAATTATCTTCCAGTTTTGATCTATGGGTCAGAATGTTGGACCTGGACAAAGAAAGATCTTAGTATAATACAAGCGCCGCGCGGGATTAGCCGAGCGGTCTGGGGACCTGCAGTCATGGACTGTGCGGCTGGTCCCGGCGGAGGTTCGAGTCCTCCCTCGGGCATGGGTGTGTGTGTTTGTCCTTAGGATAATTTAGGTTAAGTAGTGTGTAAGCTTAGGGACTGTGACCTTAGCAGTTAAGTCCCCTAAGATTTCACACACATTTGATCATTTTTTTATAATACAAGCTTCAGAGCTGCGCTTAGTACGAGGGATCCTTCGTAATACAAAAAGGGACGGTATAAGGAATAAAATAATACGAAACACCCAGAAGTTCAAGCCCCTGTAAGAAACCATGGAGAGTAATATATTTAAGTGATAGGGCCATTTTAAAATAATGGGGCCGGCCGGAGTGGCCGTGCGGTTCTAGGCGTTACAGTCTGGAGCCGAGCGACCGCTACGGTCGCAGGTTCGAATCCTGCCTCGGGCATGGATGTGTGTGATGTCCTTAGGTTAGTTAGGTTTAATTAGTTCTAATTTCTAGGTGACTGATGACCTCAGAAGTTAAGTCGCATAGTGCTTCGAACCATTTGTACCATTTTTTTAAAATAATGGGACTTCCGAGAAGAGCTCTAGAATGGACAGAATCTGGATGAAGACCAATTGGAAGACCACGAACAAGATCTAGAGACTAGGTGAAGGATAATATGTACCAAAGAGGACTAATGTGGGAGGAGATACTGAATGATACACTGTGGAGAAAAGAGAAGCTAGGAAAAGGCTCTATGAACAACCTGCATAAGCAAAAACGTTTCGGAAAGAAGAAATCCTGTTCTTGTCCATACTTCCCACATGTAGTTTACGGTTACCACTCCCCACATGTAGTATTCATACCGCAATGCTGCTACGATTTGATACAATGACATATTAATGGGATCGAATTTTTTTCTTTTCTTATGTTTATGTTTACCTTTAGGTTGGTCAGTTTGTTCCTCCTGATAATTGTTAATGTAATATTTCACAGAAGATCATGAAATGAATTTCACATATTTTACACAACACCCTTCGCTACTACGTCTAGTAATCACCGGAAATACTATCAATTCAATGTATTCAGATTTTTCAGAAATTGTTCTACATGTACAGTACGTGATCAGAACTATATAGACACCTATTAGTGGTTATTATATTGGTGTGTGTCCACTCTTCGCCTTTATGATGGCTTGAGCTCTCCTGGGGCACAGTCAGGTATCTAAATGTCTGTGTAGGCAATGCAGCCCATTTTCCCCTCAAGAGCCGAAACCAGAGACTCTGGATTATAATTCATCCCAAAGGTGCTCCACTGGGTTCGTGTCGGAACTTTCGACAGGCCAGTGCATTTCAGGAATGTTGTCCACAGACCATTGGCTCATAGGTGATGCATTGTGACAGGAAGCTCTGTCATGCTAATACAAACAACCGTTTCACAACCGTTCCTCTACAGTACGCAGTACTGAATACTATGTTCGTATCCTATCACTTTCGTCGTTTTCTTAATCTTAATAAAGGGGCCACACTCAAACCACGGAAAACAGCTCCGTCCCGTAGCATCATTCCTCTGTACTTCACTGTTGGCTCTGCGCATGATGGCAAGTAGCGTTCTCCAGGCATTCGTCAAACCGAAACCCTTCCATCAAATTTCCAGAGAGTATAGCATGATTCATCGCTCCAAATCACTCGCCTCCATTCGTCCACAGTTCAGTGACGTCGCTCTTTACATCACATCGAGCGCCGCTTAGCATTGGCTACAGAAAGACGTGGCTTAGGAAGGTCTGCTCGAACACTGTACCCCATTTATTTTACGTCCCTACGCATTGTGCTGGCTGGATTCCTGGTAGCTTGGAACTCACGAGTGGTTCCTTCCGTCGATTTCATGCGATGTTTTCCAACCAACCTTCGCGATGCTCGACGGTCCCTGTCCACCAGTACACGATGTCTCCCTGGTCCTGGTTCAGCTGTGGTTGCTCCTACGCTTTCCCACATCTCAATCACATCATCAAAAGTCGACTCCAGCAGTTTTGGAATGGTCCGCCTGGTTCAAATGGCTCTGAGCACTTAGAACTAATTAAACCTAACTAACCTAAGGACATCACACACATCCATGCCCGAGGCAGGATTCGAACCTGCGACCGTAACGGTCGCTCGGCTCCAGACTGTAGCGCCTAGAACCGCACGGCCACTCCGGCCGGCAATGATCCGCCTCTCGTGACATCTAGTCGTTAAACACGGTTTGCATACGACTGTCTAGATACTTTTAACCAGATAGTTAAATAAATACTGCGCAAGACACCGTGTAGTGCATGGCGTCGAAGTACCAGTGCGGCGGCGCGGTTTCTTCCGTCCCTTTACGACCTACCTGTGAATATTGTCTCAGCAGATCATCAATAAGGTAGCCAAGAGAAACCTACTGTACTTCGACGTGAATCAGGCTACAATTAAAGTCACTAATCTACGTTTCGGGAGAAAGTTTTCACACGAAATGAAAGGTTGGAAATTTTGTCCTCAATTAATATATTCTGAAACTTAGGTGAACAAGTATCACTGCCAAGCCCGTGCTAGTCTTAACAGAGTCACTCACAATCCCTTTCACTCACGTTAGCAAGTTTATGCTGTTGCATTTCCCGAAAACGTAATAGCTACAAAAATACGGATTGTTTTTGATTGATAATGCTCGACAAATATTAAGTCTATCGGTACCTAATGCAGTCACAGTTTTTAGTCACCGACCTGCTCAATACGCCACGCGGAATTTATGTATTTTCTCGTCACAAAGTTCACTTAAAAATTACGAAATTTCTACACACACATCGGAATAATTATGCCGACACTTTGCAACACTTTTGATATATGAAACACTGCTAGATCCGGCAACTTATCATTTCCATCGGAAACTACTACACATGTCCGAACTGTTTCATGGCTAGGCTCCGACACCTCTCTACAATTGTCCAAGTCTTCTCTACCAGCAGAGAAAGGCGCGCGAAGAACATTGCTTTACCATTGGTCAGTTTACTCAACAGCCAATAGCACTACAGCATTCTCCCGCGTCAATCCGCGCTTTTCATCAATAACCAATCGCAAAATAGGAAGCCTAACGACTGCACTTCTTACCGACGTAATTATCTAGTATGCTGATGTTTTGTTTATGCATAAAGTTATTTACTATTGTTATTTATACCTGAATTAACTTTCCCTTTACCATAAGCTTACTTTACAAATCTTTTCTACAATAATCCCCTTTGTCCACATCCATACTTCTTCGAAATGTTCCCACACTAAATCACACTACATAACTCGTTAAACAATTATCTTCATGTTAACCTTATAACACACTCACGCATCATTCATACTGCTAAAACACTTTCATAACATTTTACATATACAAAAAGACATAATAACACTTTATGAAAATACTAGAACAGTTTATGAAAAACATTCTATTACTTTAGTGCACTCTAGTGGGCCCAATCGAAACTAAATCAAAGTCCCCTGTTCAATGCTGTCCTCTCTCGGCTGATACATAAACTATGTGCGCGTCCAGTCTCGCGTCACCATCTGTCACTATCCAGCTCTGAGACACATCTCCCACTTAACCGCCTCCAAGGCAGGATCGGTATATGGCGCTACGCTTCACCAGTATAGGCCGCTGCGTGTCTGATTACATTCACGAATGGATCGAAAAAAAAATTACAACAAAATTACGGCTTGACTTTTATTATTACGATGCCTACGAGAGATATGTGGTGGAAGCAGTTGAATTGTCGTGAAAGCTACCTCAGAAACCGATTTCCTAATTGTATCCAGCAGGAATTCTCTAGGGTGTCACATTTCCTCCCACAGTTCACTTCTAACTTATCTAGGCATGTCTGTTACACTTTTGTCTGGAGTATATCGAGCAGTTAGGATCCTAGCAGCACTTCTCTAAAATTCTTCGCGGCATGCTGCCAGGATGTTTCAAGGCTACAGAGAATTCCTATCTAACAGATCAAATTACCGTCTTACACGTGGTTTCCGCAACGGATACTCCGTATTTTCTCACGAATATAAATTTGCCTTCCGCCCCGAGAGAGCTGGTCAAATCATTTAACTAGTCTACTGAACACGGCTGTTAGGACCGTAACTGGCCACTGTGATTTAGATTTTATATCATACATATTATTTCTCAAGCCAACACATACTAATCGTACAACGATGAGTGGTGTACCATTAGGAGGGTTTTTAACCGGCTTCTGACACTTCATACCGATTTTGCGGTAAAACTTACGACGGTATTTGTGGAAAATTTTAGGTAGAAGTGACTTTTAACTCTCATAGAACAAAATAGTATCATTAATGTCGAGCTTCATATCCATATTTTACGAAGGTAGCTAGAGACTTCCATTTTACAGTATCTTATTACAAATACCATTTTATTTGTTTTAAAGTACTTATTAAATGGATAATTTGTAGCATACAGCATTGTCATGTATACTAACCGTGATCACTGTGGTAGTCCGTTATCTCTGTCCGTCGTACAAGTTAACTTTCCTAAACGAAGAGACTTTTTGAAGCGAGAAATATATTTCCCATTCCAGCCTTGAATTGTGATTTATCTATTGCCAATATCGCCTAACGCGCTTACATAATGTAAGAAGTACGATCAAAATGTCAAAATACAGTTAGAGATCATTGTGACTTAGTGATATACCATTTTTGTACACTGTGAAGAAAGTGAAAAATAAAAATTGCACGAAGATTACAGTCTACAGTCTTACGTCAAATATCGTTTATGCCTTGATATTGCAAGGCTCTGAAAACAATTTCGTTCAAAATCGTGTGCATGTTTATACGAAGAAGTATCATGAATTCATGATTGTTATTTCACGTCGTTTGGTTCATTTTTAAAGATATTTTCTCTTCATTCCCACGGCGCCTATACTTTTCCCAAGTATTGTCATTACTTAAAACTATAAACGTGCAAAAGTTTCACACGGTTCCCCTGGTAGTTTCTTAATTCACTTGGAGTAAATGCAGGGATGGTTAATTTCAATTTACCAAGACAGATTTCTCTCCCCGTCCTTATTCATTCCTGATATGTAGTCCCTTTATAACGATACAGCCTTCCGCAAAATTCATATGAAATGTCTGATACCACCTTTTTTATATGCATTTGAACAGTTATCGGACAATTCGGTGCTTCCTTAGGCCTTGTGTGTGTGTCTTTAAATATATCATTCTGTCCTATATATGTATATAAAAAACTTGATATTTATTGAGAAGGCGTGTGGAATGTTCTGGAAGAACGTGCGTTGTCATAATTATCTGTGGACTGTGGTTTGTTGTCATTGATATAATTATGTACATATACTAAATTAACTAACCAAGAAATTTAAGTAATAAATACTTAGAAATAAATAACTAGAGACTGCAGAAATGTTAGCATGAAAAATCAATGCTTCTAATTAACAAAATGGTAATCTAAAAATCCAGTAACAGAAGATCTCATTATCTTGAGAAACAGCTTAAAAGTTATTACCAAGTGATGTATTTTCATTTGTTATTTATTTTTATGCCTTCTCTGCAGTTAATATTCTTTGTAATTACATTTCTAATTAATTGTTTACATCTCACACTTTTCCAATTTCCAGAATCTGAGGCCTTATTTGTGCATTTTATGTATGTAATCAGATAAAGCACGAGCTCTGTACTACCATTGAGTATTAGTAACCAAATCCAAACTGTAATTAATTATGTAACTAAAATAATACGAGAGACATTATTGTAATTAAAGTTCAGAATGATTTTCTTATGGAAAACTAAAGATATTACTGTAACAGATTGTCATTCAATATTGTATTTTATACCTTATTTGACTGTAACATCAGTTTCATTGCGTTTTGTAAATTTTAATTGTAACATCAAAATTGTACAAAATTAATAATGATTTATTTTGGAAGTTATTGTTAAAATTCTATATAAAGCAATGCTGCGAGGAGTCAGTTTTGAAGTTACTTTTGGAAGTCAAAGAGATCAGTGAAGTCTGTCTGTGTTTTGTTGACATGACGAGTGTGCAGTTCGGATGTCAATTAATGTGAATAAATTTTGAGAAGCATGAAAATTTCGCATTCATCCATCAGTGGACCAGGCAGAAGAAACTTAAGTTAAGTAACATTCAACATGAATTGTTACACCTTCATAACAACTTTGTCGTGGACAGGACATTCCATCCTTCCTTCCTCCCGGGTTCCTCACTATTGGCTTTGTGTATTCACGCTGCATATCCTTTCAAAGTATAACCCTGAAGTACGTAAACAATGTGGTATGTTCCAGATGATATCCACCAGTAAGCAAAATCCTTCAGACCACCCTCACCCGACAAATCCATGAACATTTTGCAACCCACATACTCAATCCAAACACTCAATTTGGCTTTCGTCCCGACTATCTCCATTGATGACCAACTTCTTTATCTCACCCACCTCATTTCCCATCACTGAATAAATTGAAACTATGTCCAACCTACAGCATCGTCCCTTCAGCACCGTCGCAGTCAACCACACCTGCTCCCACATATGCCTCAAGACTCGTCCTGTCCACCCACCCTTACATCCTGTCTGATGCTGACATTCCCAGACCACCACCACCCACATACCTCCTGCAACATGCCGATGACATTGTCTATGTAGCTTTGGATCTTTCAAAGGTGTTTGATGCAGCCGACCACAAGATTCTATTAAATATATTATAAACAAAAAAATGGTTCAAATGGCTCTGAGCACTATGGGACTTAACATCTATGGTCATCAGTCCCCTAGAACTTAGAACAACTTAAACCTAACTAACCTAAGGACAGCACACAACACCCAGCCATCACGAGGCAGAGAAAATCCCTGACCCTGCCGGGAATCGAACCCGGGCGTGGGAAGCAAGAACGCTACCGCACGACCACGAGATGCGGGCAATTATAAACATTAGGAATAAGAGGAGTAGCTAACGACTGGTTCTGATCATACCTAACAGATAGTGTGCAAAGAGTAGAGATAACACATACTTCAAATAAAGCTAAACATTTAGTAAAACAATTATCAGAATCAAAATACATTAATATAGGGGTTCTGAAGGTAGCATATTAGGACCAATACTGTTCCTGATATACATCAATGACTTTGACAGTAGTGTTATTCGTGGTGAAAAATCCTGTTCGCTGATGACAGCAATATTATAGTCACTGATAAAACAAGAGAAATCCTTGCTGAGAAAGCAAATGAAACTCTCAAGGAAGTTTATGATTGGTCAATAAGTAATAAAGTGACATTGAACGTAAAGAATACTAATGCCATGAATTTCAATTTGAAGAGGAGAAACGACATTGTTAAGTTAAATGTAGATGGCACCTCTATAGACTGTGTAACAAATGCAAAATTTCTAGGAATGAACATTGATTCTCACTTGAAGTGGCGTGAACACACATAGGTACTTGCAAACAGAATGTCATCAGCATGTTACATCCTTAGAATCCTATCATCAGTGTGCAACATGCAGTGTCTTTTAGCTACATATTATTCATATCTACACTCAAATCATAGTTATGGAATTCTTTTTTGAGGAACAAATGCACAACATATGAACACAATTTTCAAACCCCAGAAAAGAGCAATAAGAATAATAACAAAAAATATTAGTCGAGCTCATTGTAAATATCTGTTCAGAACACTGGGAATTTTAACTGCTCCATGTGAATACATTTACCAGTCAGTTGTACACATCAAAAATAACATTGGTTGGTTGGTTGGTTGTTTCGGGGAAGGAGACCAGACAGCGAGGTCATCGGTCTCATCGGATTAGGGAAGGATGGGGAAGGAAGTCGGCCGTGCCCTTTCAGAGGAACCATCCTGGCATTTGCCTGGAGTGATTTAGGGAAATCACGGAAAACCTAAATCAGGATGGCCGGACGCGGGATTGAACCGTCGTCCTCCCGAATGCGAGTCCAGTGTCTAACCACTGCGCCACCTCGCTCGGTAAACATTGGTAATTACTGCACAACCAACTCTGTCCATGACCATGTAACAAGAGATAGACTCAACTTACATTTACCAAGAAAAAATAAACATAAAAGTCAAAGCAGCATTATCTACCAAGGTATAAAACTGTACAATAAATTAGCAAAAGAGATTAAAGAATTTGCCAAAGGCAAAGGCAGATACAAAGTATCTGTTGTGCAATACATTTTATACATTGAAGGATTACTTAGCTAAAACAGAGTAGGGGTTTGATAAAAAATGTTATACAAATAATAATAATAATAATAATAATAATAATAATAATAATAATGATTATAAAATATCCATCATTCCACCTAACACCTTCACGTTGTTTTTTTTCCTTCTTTTTTCCTTGCTAGAAATACTTACCCCCAAGCTATGCATAGCACAATACTAACACCTCTTCCTCTTTCTGAGCTCAACATCTCACTCATTATGGAGGGATGCTGACTCAGTTTTCCAGGATAGCAAATGGGAAGTTGTGGTACACAATATGGCCCAAAGATCACCAGTGTGTGTGTGTGTGTGTGTGTGTGTGTGTGTGTGTGTGTGTAGTGAGGGAAGTGTTATGAAACAATGTGTGTATAGTGTGTGCAGTGACTGATAGTGAGCTATGAGTGAACAATGTGGTATTTCATTATTTAATAAGTTATTTGTAAAAAGGGTATTGTCTCTAATTAGAAGTCTGTAAATATATGTGTATACAAATTAGATTATTTTAAATTGATCTAAATTTGTAAATATATCTAAAAACAAAAATGATGTGACTTACCAAATGAAAGTGCTGGCAGGTCGACAGACACACAAACAAACACAAACATACACACAAAATTCAAGCTTTCGCAACAAACTGTTGCCTCATCAGGAAAGAGGGAAGGAGAGGGAAAGACGAAAGGATGTGGGTTTTAAGGGAGAGGGTAAGGAGTCATTCCAATCCCGGGAGCGGAAAGACTTACCTTAGGGGGAAAAAAGGACGGGTATACACTCGCACACACACACATATCCATCCACACATATACAGACACAAGCAGAAATATTTAAAGACAAATAGTTTGGGCAGAGATGTCAGTCGAGGCAGAAGTGCAGAGGCAAATATGTTGTTGAATGACAGGTGAGGTGTGAGTGGCGGCAACTTGAAATTATCGGAGATTGAGGCCTGGTGGATAACGGGAAGAGAGGATATATTGAAGAGCAAGTTCCCATCTCCGGAGTTCGGATAGGTTGGTGTTAGTGGGAAGTATCCAGATAACCCGGACGGTGTAACACTGTGACAAGATGTGCTGGCCGTGCACCAAGGCATGTTTAGCCACAGGGTGATCCTCATTACCAACAAACACTGTCTGCCTGTGTCCATTCATGCGAATGGACAGTTTGTTGCTGGTCATTCCCACATAGAATGCGTCACAGTGTAGGCAGGTCAGTTGGTAGATCACGTGGGTGCTTTCACACGTGGCTCTGCCTTTGATCGTGTACACCTTCCGGGTCACAGGACTGGAGTAGGTTGTGGTGGGAGGGTGCATGGGACAGGTTTTACACCAGGGGCGGTTACAAGGGTAGGAGCCAGAGGGTAGGGAAGGTGGTTTGGGGATTTCATAGGGATGAACTAAGAGGTTACGAAGGTTAGGTGGACGGCGGAAAGACACTCTTGGTGGAGTGGGGAGGATTTCATGAAGGATGGATCTCATTTCAGGGCAGGATTTGAGGAAGTCGTATCCCTGCTGGAGAGCCACATTCAGAATCTGATCCAGTCCCGGAAAGTATCCTGTCACAAGTGGGGCACTTTTGTGGTTCTTCTGTGGGAGGTTCTGGGTTTGAGAGGATGAGGAAGTGGCTCTGGTTACTTGTTTCTCTACCAGGTCGGGAGGGTAGTTGCGGGATGCGAAAGCTGTTGTCAGGTTGTTGGTGTAATGCTTCAGGGATTCCGGACTGGAGCAGATTCGTTTGCCACGAAGACCTAGGCTGTAGGGAAGGGACCGTTTGATGTGGAATAGGTGGCAGCTGTCGTAATGGAGGTACTGTTGCTTGTTGGTGGGTTTGATGTGGACGGACGTGTGAAGCTGGCCATTGGACAGGTGGAGGTCAACATCAAGGAAAGTGGCATGGGATTTGGAGTAGGACCAGGTGAATCTGATGGAACCAAAGGAGTTGAGGTTGGAGAGGAAATTCTGGAGTTCTTCTTCACTGTGAGTCCAGATCATGAAGATGTCATCAATAAATCTGTACCAAACATTGGGTTGGCAGGCCTGGATAACCAAGAAGGCTTCCTCTAAGCGACCCATGAATAGGTTGGCGTACGAAGGGGCCATCCTGGTACCCATGGCTGTTCCCTTTAATTGTTGGTATGTTTGGCCTTCAAAAGTGAAGAAGTTGTGGGTCAGGATGAAGCTGGCTAAGGTAATGAGGAAAGAGGTTTCAGGTAGGGTGGCAGGTGATCGGCGTGAAAGGAAGTGCTCCATCGCAGCGAGGCCCTGGACGTGCGGGATATTTGTGTATAAGGAAGTGGCATCAATGGTTACAAGGATGGTTTCTGGGGGGGTAACGGATTGGGTACGGATTCCAGGCGTTCGAGCAAGTGGTTGGTGTCTTTGATGAAGGATGGGAGAGTGCACGTAATGGGTTGAAGGTGTTGATCTACGTAGGCAGAGATACGTTCTGTGGGGGCTTGGTAACCAGCTACAATGGGGCGGCCGGGATGATTGGGTTTGTGAATTTTAGGAAGAAGGTAGAAGGTAGGGGTGCGGGGTGTCGGTGGGGTCAGGAGGTTGATGGAGTCAGGTGAAAGGTTTTGTAGGGGGCCTAAGGTTCTGAGGATTCCTTGAAGCTCCGCCTGGACATCAGGAATGGGATTACCTTGGCAAACTTTGTATGTGGTGTTGTCTGAGAGCTGACGCAGTCCCTCAGCCACATACTCCTGACGATCAAGTACCACGGTCGTGGCTCTCTGCCTACGTAGATTAACACCTTCAACCCATTACGTGCAGTCTCCCATCCTTCATCAAAGACACCAACCACTTTCTCGAACGCCTGGAATCCTTACCCAATCCGTTACCCCCAGAAACCATCCTTGTAACCATTGATGCCACTTCCTTATACACAAATATCCCGCACGTCCAGGGCCTCGCCGCGATGGAGCACTTCCTTTCACGCCGATCACCTGCCACCCTACCTGAAACCTCTTTCCTCATTACCTTAGCCAGCTTCATTCTGACCCACAACTTCTTCACTTTTGAAGGCCAAACATACCAACAATTAAAGGGAACAGACATGGGTACCACAATGGCCCCTTCGTACGCCAACCTATTCATGGATCGCTTAGAGGAAGCCTTCTTGGTTACCCAGGCCTGCCAACCCAAAGTTTGGTACAGATTTATTGACGACATCTTCATGATCTGGACTCACAGTGAAGAAGAACTCCAGAATTTCCTCTCCAACCTCAACTCCTTTGGTTCCATCAGATTCACCTGGTCCTACTCCAAATCCCATGCCACTTTCCTTGATGTTGACCTCCACCTGTCCAATGGCCAGCTTCACACGTCCGTCCACATCAAACCCACCAACAAGCAACAGTACCTCCATTACGACAGCTGCCACCTATTCCACATCAAACGGTCCCTTCCCTACAGCCTAGGTCTTCGTGGCAAACGAATCTGCTCCAGTCCGGAATCCCTGAAGCATTACACCAACAACCTGACAACAGCTTTCGCATCCCGCAACTACCCTCCCGACCTGGTAGAGAAACAAGTAACCAGAGCCACTTCCTCATCCTCTCAAACCCAGAACCTCCCACAGAAGAACCACAAAAGTGCCCCACTTGTGACAGGATACTTTCCGGGACTGGATCAGATTCTGAATGTGGCTCTCCAGCAGGGATACGACTTCCTCAAATCCTGCCCTGAAATGAGATCCATCCTTCATGAAATCCTCCCCACTCCACCAAGAGTGTCTTTCCGCTGTCCACCTAACCTTCGTAACCTCTTAGTTCATCCCTATGAAATCCCCAAACCACCTTCCCTACCCTCTGGCTCCTACCCTTGTAACCGCCCCTGGTGTAAAACCTGTCCCATGCACCCTCCCACCACAACCTACTCCAGTCCTGTGACCCGGAAGGTGTACACGATCAAAGGCAGAGCCACGTGTGAAAGCACCCACGTGATCTACCAACTGACCTGCCTACACTGTGACGCATTCTATGTGGGAATGACCAGCAACAAACTGTCCATTCGCATGAATGGACACAGGCAGACAGTGTTTGTTGGTAATGAGGATCACCCTGTGGCTAAACATGCCTTGGTGCACGGCCAGCACATCTTGTCACAGTGTTACACCGTCCGGGTTATCTGGATACTTCCCACTAACACCAACCTATCCGAACTCCGGAGATGGGAACTTGCTCTTCAATATATCCTCTCTTCCCGTTATCCACCAGGCCTCAATCTCCGATAATTTCAAGTTGCCGCCACTCACACCTCACCTGTCATTCAACAACATATTTGCCTCTGCACTTCTGCCTCGACTGACATCTCTGCCCAAACTATTTGTCTTTAAATATGTCTGCTTGTGTCTGTATATGTGTGGATGGATATGTGTGTGTGTGCGAGTGTATACCCGTCCTTTTTTCCCCCTAAGGTAAGTCTTTCCGCTCCCGGGATTGGAATGACTCCTTACCCTCTCCCTTAAAACCAACATCCTTTCGTCTTTCCCTCTCCTTCCCTCTTTCCTGATGAGGCAACAGTTTGTTGCGAAAGCTTGAATTTTGTGTGTATGTTTGTGTTTGTTTGTGTGTCTGTCGACCTGCCAGCACTTTCATTTGGTAAGTCACATCATCTTTGTTTTTAGATATGTTTTTCCTACGTGGAATGTTTCCCTCTATTATAACCATATCATAAATTTGTAAATACTTTGACATGTCCTATATCCTTGTAAAAAGAGATCTACGGATGAATAAATCTAGTACCACTGCTGCTACTACTACTCATCGGACACCAACTGTCCCGTGCCTCTCTCCAGTGCACCACTTGGTGTTTCTGTTGTCCATATTTCTACCTCTCCGTCTACAACAAGCTGATCTCTCTGACCAAAATTGTAAATATTTAAGACTAATCCTTGACAGAAAGCTACCATGGAATGCACACCACCTTACTATCCACCACAAAGCCCGAAACAGGCCAAAACTACTTGCAGGCCACACCTGGAGTCTAAACCTTCCTATCACTATCCTCGCCTATAAATCCCTCATCTGCCCCTCCTCACTTACGCCAATGTTGCCTGCATCTCCACTTCCTCTAAATCCTCGTCACTTAAAATCCTGGGAAGGCACGCACTTCCACATCTACCTACCTTCCCCAACTCGTATCCTACACAATCCACTTCCCAAAGCTTCTTCTCATCATAAAGCATCTTCTGATCCAATACATTAATCATAGAGCCCAGTCCCAGATCCCAGTAGTTTCCACCACTAATCACCAGTCTGGCTACCCTTCTGTGCAACTAGACCAATGTTGCACCTTCCATGTACCTTCATGACTTATCCATCCTCTTCCACTGGAATTTAAACCAATTCCCACACCCGAACGATGAAAACCATCCTAAGAGTCAATGCTATTGCCAGCCCTTGTCACAACGCACCATCTCACACCGTCTTTCCATTATCCTCCCTTCCCACCTCACTGACTCTTAGTCGCTGCCTGCTGTATACCACAGGGCCCATACTAATAATAATCATGAACACCAGCATTATCATCATACAGTGGGATAATTCCCATTACTACCACAGTTTAATTTTTAACTGTAATATAAAATCATCGAAATGTTTTTAAAAACCATAAAAATTGTCAATAATTTTGTATTGTAAAATCATTTATTGTTGTCTGTATTTATGTAAAAATCACAAATACTGAAATAACTTATGAGAAGTTATTTCAACATTTTGCTATACAGGGTGTCCCATATATCTTAACCACCCTAACTAGCTGTCTGTCCATATGCAAATTACATGTTACAGGTTCCATCCTTACTATGTACACCTACATCAAGAATTGCATGGGAATGATTTCCAGAATCATGTACAGTTCTGTCAGTGGGCACAGCAGCAAATCCTCACCAACCCGAACTTCTTCTGCAATGTTCTATTTACCGACAAATGTTCCTTCTCAAACAAAGGACAGGTAAATACAAGGAACATGCATTATCGGTCCTGCGACAACCCATGATGCCTTAGGCAGGTGGAACATCAGGATCAATGGACAGTTAATATCTGATGTGGCATGCATGGTACTACAATTATGGGCCCTTATTTCATCAATGGTAGTCTAAACAGCAAAGCGTATGCCAACTTCCTCAGATGAATTCTTCCCCCTCTTCTGGATGAAGTGCCGCTAAGAACCAGAATGCTTATTTGGTATCAACACGATGGATGTCCAGCACATAATGCCTTGCGTACACGTCGTGTTCTGAACCGAAGGTATCCTGCCAGATGGACTGGTCGAAGAGGAACAGTTACTTGTCCTCCTATGTCTCCTGATTTAAATCCTCTGGACTTTTTTCTTTGGGGATGCATTAAAGTCGTTGTTAATCGTGATATTCCAACAACTCCAGAGGATATGCAGAAAAGTATCATGCTTGCTTGTAATTCTCTCCAGCAGGCAACACTGGAAGTAGTGAATAATTCTTTCATTCAACGAGTACACGAGTGTATTGGTGTCCAGGGTCACCACTTTGAGCACCTTTGAATGTTCTACTCCTGAGCAATGGTACAGGATAAACAAAGTCAATTTTGTGTTATGGTTTTACTTGGTTTTCATTTGTTTTCTGACAACTTCAGCAAGTGGACGAGTTTGTGATCCTAGGCTCAAAGTCAGTGTTGTGGTATGTAATTAATAATGTTGTGTTTCAGTGAATGGTACACCGTGATACATTTAGGAGTACGTCTTTAGGAGAGGAAATGAAGTACCAGATAAAAAATACAGGGTGTCATTTACAAAAGTCATACCATTGCTCATATCTTTGTAAAAAAACAAAGCTACGATGAAGGCAATCATGCTGGTTGATGTCCCACTGATGTCTAAAGAACATATGCTTGAAATGTTTTGTAATTTGCATCTGGACAAACAGTTATTTAGGATGGTCAAGATAAATGGGACACCCTGTATACGCTAAGAGAAACTCAAGTTTTACATTATAAATATTGTCCACCAATGTGTCTTTTAAATATACTTATCTTCTTGTTATATTTTCTATTTGTGTAACCTTTAACTGAAGTGCAGTTTCGTCCACTACCAGCCCACCTCCCAGTGTGGAACTGAAATGCAATATAAAGAAGAAAAGGTGTTATTTAAAGCAGTGGTTTTCAAATTCTTTGGGTCCATGGCTTCTGGCACCTGAACATGAATATCCCCAGTTTCATTCGCATATGACATTCACTCGAAGTGTGTGATAAACAAACTTAAGTTTCGAAAAAGTGAATAAGTTGTTTTTCTTATTTAAATGTTTGCATAACCAATTTTAATCAACATTTAATGTTATTACATCTTATTCTTGCAATGAAATTAATGAGAAGGATGAGCTTGCTCCCTTATTATGAAGTTATTAAATCTTGGCACAAGATTGCAAATTGCGAGTTGCATCTCTGTCTCCAGAATCAGCCACAATCTGTACTACGTTTTAATGACTGCCGACGCTGGAAAACCTATCTCATATCAGTAGTGTCCTGCAAAAGATATCAAAACTCTTATGACTGTGTTATCTAACTGCGGATACATCTTATTCACCAAGTTCCAAAACTCAAGCAGTGATGAGGAAACAAGCTTCGATTTCAAAGTGAAGTCTACATCTATGTCTACATCTACGTCATTACTCTGCTATTCACAATTAAGTGCCTGGCAGAGGGTTCAATGAACCACCTTCAAGCTGTCTGTCTACTGTTCCACTCTCAAACAGCACACGGTTAACAAGTTATTAAACATGAAATGAAGAAAATGAAAAAAAAAAGAAAGAAACACCATACGAACAAACACAATCAAGCAGTATTCAAATTTCAAATACAAAACCCAATTGTACTTCCTACATGAAATTTATTCTTGCAGTGAGCCACATTTTCAAATAAGCCACATTATCAATGAGGAGGTACAAGAAAAAGATGAATACATGGGACTTTTATTATTTCCTCTTCCTTTTCACTTATGGTTGCACTGCACTAGCATTGAGATAGCAAAAAGTGCACTTGATTGTGATTTTTTGTCATAATATAGGGAAAGGTCTTAATAATTTGGTGGCATCACCCAGGATAACTTTAAAGTAAGAAGATTTGAATACTGCTGTGAATTTATGTTTTGCAGACCAAAAAGCACAAATTGTATGTGAATCTTGCATGGAAAGCAAAGCTAGTGAAATAAAAAATCATTAACGGTGGCCAATAATGCAATGCAGATAAGCAGTTGTTAGCATCCCACTTAGTGAATGAATCGACTTAATTTACTTGTGGTACGATGGACGTGGAAGAATTATGGGCAAATTTTAAACACATTGTAAATCACGCATTGGACAAGTTGTGCCGAAAAAGTGGGTTACAGACGGAAAAGACCCACCATGATTTAACAGCGCAATTCGGAGAATGCTCAGGAAGCAAAGACAGAATGAGATTTTCACTCTGCAGCGGAGTGTGCGCTGATATGAAACTTCCTGGCAGATTAAAACTGTGTGCCCGACCGAGACTCGAACTCGGGACCTTTCCTTTCGCGGGCAAGTGCTCTACCAACTGAGCTACCGAAGCACGACTCACGCCCGGTACTCACAGCTTTAGTTCTGCCAGTACCTCGTCTCCTACCTTCCAAACTTTACAGAAGCTCTTCTGCGAACCATGCAGAACTAGCACTCCTGAAAGAAAGGATATAGCGGAGACATGGCTTAGCCACAGCCTGGGGGATGTTTCCAGAATGAGATTTTCACTCTGCAGCGGAGTGTGCGCTGATATGAAACTTCCTGGCAGATTAAAACTGTGTGCCCGACCGAGACTCGAACTCGGGACCTTTGCCTTTCGCGGGCAAGTGCTCTACCAACTGAGCTACCGAAGCACGACTCACGCCTGGTACTCACAGCTTTAGTTCTGCCAGTACCTCGTCTCCTACCTTCCAAACTTTACAGAAGCTCTTCTGCGAACCATGCAGAACTAGCACTCCTGAAAGAAAGGATATAGCGGAGACATGGCTTAGCCACAGCCTGGGGGATGTTTCCAGAATGAGATTTTCACTCTGCAGCAGAGTGTGCGCTGATATGAAACTTCGTGGCAGATTAAAACTGTGTGCCCGACCGAGACTCGAACTCGGGACCTTTGCCTTTCGCGGGCAAGTGCTCTACCAACTGAGCTACCGAAGCACGACTCACGCCCGGTACTCACAGCTTTAGTTCTGCCAGTACCTCGTCTCCTACCTTCCAAACTTTACAGAAGCTCTTCTGCGAACCATGCAGAACTAGCACTCCTGAAAGAAAGGATATAGCGGAGACATGGCTTAGCCACAGCCTGGGGGATGTTTCCAGAATGAGATTTTCACTCTGCAGCGGAGTGTGCGCTGATATGAAACTTCCTGGCAGATTAAAACTGTGTGCCCGACCGAGACTCGAACTCGGGACCTTTGCCTTTCGCGGGCAAGTGATCTACCAACTGAGCTACCGAAGCACGACTCACGCCCGGTACTCACAGCTTTAGTTCTGCCAGTACCTCGTCTCCTACCTTCCAAACTTTACAGAAGCTCTTCTGCGAACCATGCAGAACTAGCACTCCTGAAAGAAAGGATATAGCAGAGACATGGCTTAGCCACAGCCTGGGGGATGTTTCCAGAATGAGATTTTCACTCTGCAGCAGAGTGTGCGCTGATATGAAACTTCCTGGCAGATTAAAACTGTTCGAGTCTCGGTCGGGCACACAGTTTTAATCTGCCAGGAAGTTTCAAGCAAAGACAGTTGCACTCACGGTACAAGAAAGATTGGGAGAATGAGGACAGGCAAGAGTTAGCAGAGATTCATGCTGCTGTAAAAAGAGCGATGCGCGAAACATACAACCACTACCACCGTCATACCTTAGCAAAAGATCTTGCTGAAAACCCAAGGAAATTCTGATCTTACGTAAAATCGGTAAGCGGGTAGAAGGCTTCCATCCAGTCACTCACTGATCAGTCTGGCCTGGTAACGGAAGACAGCAAAACAAAAGCTGAAATTCTAAATTTAGCATTTGAGAAATCTTCCACGCAGGAGGATCGTACAACCATACCACTGTTCGAGTCTCGTACAGATTCCTGTATGGAGGACATAGTGATAGACATCCCTGGGGTTGCAAAGCAGCTGAATGGGTTGAAAATAAATAAATCGCCAGGTCCTGATGGGATTCCAGTTCGGTTTTACAGAGACTCTACTGCATTAGCTCCTTACTTAGCTTCATTTATTGCGAATCTCTTGCCCAACGTAAAGCCCCGAGCGACTGGAAAAAAGCGCAGGTGACACCTGTATATAAGAAGGGTAGAAGGATGGAGCCTCAAAATTACAGACCAATATCCTGAACATCGGTTTGTTGCAGGATTCTCGAACATATTCTCAGTTTGAATATAATGAATTTCCTTGAGACAGAGAAGTTGCTGTTGTTTTCTATGTACATAAATGATCTTTTGCATAGGGTGAATAGCAATGTGCGGCTGTTTGCTGATGATGCTGTGGTGTATCGGAAGGTGTCGTTTTTGAGTGACTGTAGGAGGATACAAGATGACTTGGACAGGATTTGTGATTGGTGTAAAGAATGGCAGCTAACTCTAAATATAGATAAATGTAAATTAATGCTGATGAATAAGAAAAAGAATGCTGTAATGTCTGAATACTCCATTAGTACTGTAGCGCTTGACATAGTCACGTCGATTAAATATTTGGGCGTAACATTGCAGAGTGATATGAAGTGGTACAAGCTTGTAATGGCAGTTGTGGGGAAGGCGGATAGTCGTCTTCGGTTCATTGGTAGAATTTTGGGAAGATGTGGTTCATCTGTAAAGGAGATCGCTGATAAAACACTAATACGTCCTATTCTTGACTATTGCTCGAGCGTTTGGGATCCCTATCAGGTCGGATTGAGGGAGGACATAGAAGCAATTCAGAGGCGGGCTACTAGATTTGTTGCTGGTAGGTTTGATCATCATGCGAATGGTACGGAAATGCTTCAGGAACTCGGGTGTGAGTCTCTAGAGGAAAGGAGGTGTTCTTTTCGTGAATTGCTACTGAGGAAATTTAGAGAACCATCATTTGAGGCTGACTGCAGTACAATTTTACTGCCACTAACTTATATTTCGCGGAAAGACCACAAAGATAAGATAAGAGAGATTAGGGCTCGTACAGAGGCATATAGGCAGTCACAGAAGATGCTAGTTGTGGTACGAGGTACCCTCCGCCACACACCGTATGGTGGATTGTAGAGTATGTATGTAGATGTAGAATGACCAATTATCAATCTCTGAATTGAACTTGAAGTAACAATGTATATGGACACTTCATTTTCATTCTTTTATGTGTGACAAAATTTTTCAGAAAAGAGAAAAATATTTGCACTGTATAAACAGTTACAATATTTGATCAGTTTGTGAAAGAATGGAGTAGTTGTCTTTGTGGTCTGCAGTCTGAAGGCTGGTTTGATGCAGTTCTCCACACTGCTCTAGCCTATGTGAGCCTCTCCAACTCTGAATAACTACTGCAACCAACATATTTCTGAATCTGCTTACTGTATTCATCTCTCAGTCTCCACCTAAAACATTTTCTCTCCCATTTTTCCCTCCAATACTAAATTGGTGATCTCTTGATGTCTCAGAATGTGTCCTATGAAGTGATCCCTTCTTTTGGTCAAGTTCTGGCACAAGTTTCTTGTCTCCTCAATTTCATTTAGTACTTCCTGATTAGTTGTGTGATCAATTCATCAAATCTTCAACATTCTATTCTCTTTTTATCTAAACTGTACATTGCCCATGTTTCACCTCCCTGCATGGCTACATTCCAGATAAATACCTTCAGAAAAGACTTGCTAACACTCAAATCTACATTTGATGTTGACAAATTTCTCTTCTTCAGAAATTCTTTTCTTGCCATTGCCAGTCAAAATTTTAAATCCTCTCTACTTTGGCCATCATCAGTTATTTTGCTGCCCTAATAGCAAAATTCATCTACTACTTAAAGTGTCTCTTTTCCCAATCTTATGCCATCAGCATGATCTGATTTAATCCAACTACATTCCATTACACTTGTTTCACTTTTTTTTATGTCCATCTTATATTTCACTTTCAAGACATGTTGATTCCATCCAACTGCTCTTCCAAGTGCTTTGCTGTCTCTGGCAGAATTACAGTGTCACTGACAAATGTCAAAATTTTTATTTCTTCTCCCTGAACTTTATTTCCTACTCCAAATTTTTCTTTGGGGTCTTTTACTGTTTGCTCAGTGTACAGACTGAATAACATCAGGGATAGGCTACTATCCTGTCTCACCCCTTTCTCAAGCACTGGTTCCCTTTCATGTCTCTTAGCTCATATAACTGTGACCTTGTTACTGTACAGGTTGTAAATAGCCCTTCACTCCTTGTATTTGACATATGCTACCTTCAGAATTTCAAAGAGAGTGTTCTAGTCAACATTTACAAAAGCTTTCTCTGCGTCCACAAATGCTATGTATGTAGGTTTGCCTTTCCTTACCTATCTTCTAAGAGAAATCATACTATCAGTAGTGCTTTGCATGTTCCTACATTTCACTGAAATCCAAACTTATCTTCCCAGAGGTCAGCACATTGCTGCCCTTGTCACCAGGCCAAACACCATCCTGCATACCCATTGAACTCCATACAGCAAATGTTTCAACAGTCCAAGTCTACGACTCACAATTCTGCTCGCTAGACCTCTGCCTCAACGAAGAATTAATTTGGACTTTTATCATTACAGATATAGCAGAACTAAATTATTAGCACAGACTTTCTATGGCACTTCTGCTTGGTTCAGGAACTTACTAACAGTGTGCTAATTTACATGACTGGTGGATGCTCCACTTAGGGTGTACTTGGCCATGCCCCCTCTGTGGCCCACCAGAATGACACAGCTAATTCCATGCTCCTACCACTGCCTCCCATGGATGTACATGACAGTCATTGGCTCCTCCATGAATGCCTCCATGTCATAAACCATATTCAACACATCCAACAACTCTATTTCAACATGTGTTAAGTTCGTGAACTTTCCCTTACAATATGACAACAGTGGCATCCAAGACATCAAAATAGGACTCCATGCAACATGACAGATTCTTGACTGGCTACATAAAATGCCTCCATTTGTCACCTCCACCTCAAAGACATCTCTATACTATGTCAACCTGACACCCCTACCACCACCCAGCAGCAGCCAGTCTATTTCTTCTCACACAAGATCACATTGTCACAAAGCAAATGGTTCGCATATAACAGGGAGATACTGATGCTTTGCAAAGTAGTGTGCTACTTCAGATATGATATAGAAGGGTACCCCATTCTTATATTAGTCATGAAGCACTTGCCTACTCTACTTGAGAACCACCTAGTGCACCTGCACCTGATGGTTTTGGCATTTAGATTATGCTGCCAGCTTAGTATGGACATCTGCCACTTCAGAGGTGTGAAGAACACTGTGGCAGATTATTTGTTATGCGTCAGCACCTTGTGATATACCCCTGACAATGATCACTTAGCTGAGGTACAACAATATAATGAACACTCAGAAGCCCTCATATATGAGCTGTCCATGAACCTATGGACTGAATCTTGTCCTATCCTCGGGCAACCCACCCTATATTCTGCAACTTTTTACAAAATGAGTAATGACCTCTAATACCTCAACAATTCAGCCATGTTGTATTTGATTACCTCCATAATTTGGCACACCTGGGTATCCAACCAACCATGTCCCACATCAGAAGAGCAAATTCTCAAGTCATATCCAGTCATCCATAGACTGTTTTGGAATGGTGGTTTCAACACGTACATATTTTAAAAAATTTTAAGAAATTTTTGTGGTAGAATCTTCTAAAAATCTGTAGAGACCACTTGCAGCTACAATCCTCATTTATTGTGGATTCAATGTATAGCTGTATTTGTGATAATGAATCACAACTTCAGGTTAAATCTACAACAATATACATATGAATTAGAAGCTGTTAAATGAAAAACTAGTAGTGCCTTCTATGAAAGAGACAGAAAAGTACTCACTTGGCTGAATTACATTAAGCCATTAAATCAATACCACAAAATTTGTACCACAGAAATTAAAAAAAAAATAAATAAATATAAATATAAATAAAATCTGTGCATAGATTAAACTGTGGTTGGCCACATAGAACACTTATACATACATACTGACTTCACTTGCCATTACCTATCTCCAAAAGCTACTGCTATATTCTCTCAGTGATCGATTAGGTCACATGGCCCCTCTCACACTTGGTGGCAAAAGTCGTTGTTCACAAAGCACTTGCAAACTGTGGCTTCATCGTAATATTAAGAGATGACATAGTATACCCTGCCCTAACCTCCCCCTTTTCCTCTCCCTCCCCTGGCCACCCTCCCTAATCAGTCTCCTGATGATAATTGAACCTTCCACATATTATTAAATGTAAAACATACAACCCTGTCCATCAACTCAAGCAACAATTCATGCCAACCATACCCCTCCCCGCCACCTGCCGACCCACTTGTCAACTTGTCCTGATTGCCACACTTCAGATGGATCCCTCTCATGACACTTCCACAAGACCATAAAACTGTCACATAACATCAATACAGCTGCCCCAAAATCTTGTATTTCCTGTAAAGGTATAATCATGGTAACCACATTTACTTCCAGCGAAACCCTCGTCAGGTCCCGAGTTCGAGCCTCAGTCTGGTACACAGTTTTAATCTGCCAAGAAGTTTCATATCAGCACACACTCTACTGCAGAGTGAAAATTTCATTCTGGAAACATGCCCCAGGCTGGGGCTAAGCCATGTCTCCGCAATATCCATTCTTCCGGGAATGATAGTTCTGCAAGGTTTGCAGGAGAACTTCTGTGAAGTTTGGAAGGTAGAATATGAGGTTCTGGCAGAAGTAAAGCTGTGAGGGCAGGTCATGAGTCATGTTTGGGTAGCTCAGTTGGTAGAGTACTTACCGGTGAAAGGCAAAGGTTCCGAGTTCAAGTCTCCATCCGGTACACAGTTTTAATCTGCCAAGAAGTTTCATATCACCACACACTCTACTACAGAGTGAAAATTTCATTCTGCCCTCATCATCACTTGCACCACCCATCCATGTCAATGAACCCTTCACACTCAACGTAATGCCAACCCTATTGCAAGCTGAACTACCTCCACAATTACCACCTGTAACCCATTTGGTGTAGCCACTATCCAATGCGTGCATCGCAGCAGACAACAATGCACCAAGAAGACCTGCTTGTTGTTGCTCCACAGCCTCCCTTACAGTGCTCGAAGCAAATGGGAGGGGGGGGGGGGGGGGAGGGGGGCAGGGGCTCTGCAGGAATATTGCACTGACAAATAGCACCACTGGTGGTCAACAAGAACTCCCAGCAGAAACTGACCGTTAGTCTGGCTTATGGCTTTGTTGTGTTCAGTTGCTTGTCTCATGTATGCTCCATGTGATGGTAAAAGTGTTCTACATTGTACCTGGCTTGTGTGATTATTCATCTCCATCACCACCTATACACTGTAAAACTACAAGATGTTTTAGTAAATTAGGGAACTCTAAATGACTGTGTTGGGGAAAAAATGAAATTTTTGGAATAATAACATCAATACCAGTCAGTAATGAAGACAAAAATGAAAATGCAGTCAAAACGTTAAATGAAACATAATCTATTTTGTTAGCTGAACCTAACCCTGTGGCTATTGTTGAAAGCTCCAGTGTGCTTAAAACAGAGAGTAAAGAGGAAAATAAGAGTGAAGTGGATTGTTTGAATAAGAATCTTGTAAACATAGTAGATGATCTTGGTATTGTGAGAGGAGAGAATTAATGGTAATATGTCTTATTATTATAATGATAATGATAATGATGATGATGATGATGATAATTATTATATTGAAGAATAGGGAGAGATATGATGTAGGTTGAAGCAGCATTGGTTAGACACTCAGTTAAGGTATGACAGTAAATCATGTTCATGAAATTATATGGTATGAAGTAATAGTGAAGTATTTGTTATAGAGAAACTAGAGAAACTGGTTACTGAAAAATTGAAACAAGGAATAAGGTAAATTTCAAGATTAACTGATTTTGCAAATATAAAAATGCATATATATGTGCAATAATAATAATAATTTATGACAATATTATGAAAGTTGTTGGTCCATAAGAGCAGAGATTCTCACAGTGATGGCATGATAACTGGCCACAATGAGGTGTCCTGATTGGTTGGGTTTATGGACTTCTGGAAGCATATGAGGACCCCAGAGGTCAAGGGGTCTAAGTGATAAAATCATAGCTTTGAGGAAATGCAAGTCAAAATTTAACGGTTTTTGTAGGAGCGGACATGAGATTTTCACCATTTCAGATGAATACTCAGGTCCTTAGCCTTTTATTACCAGTGATAATAAATAAGTAGAACATCTGGTTTATAGTTGATACGTACAAAGATTGGACAATATGCACTTGGACCCCTTTACCTCTCACTTACAATAGAAAAAAATGATAATGCTCGGAGTACATACTCAACATAACAGATGTGTTGTTATAACAGGCTACAGTATTGCATCAATAGTGTACTGATTGATTTACAAAATGCAAATATTTGGGTTTAACACTTATCAACATGTATCACAATCATCATCTGTGTCATACATGTTTTTACCCAAGTTTGTGGTGACATCATCATCATCCACATGAGTACTAGGTGCAAATGGTTCACCAGTCTTTGTTTCATGGTATAAACATTTATAAAATTGGTGGTGTATCGATGGCACAAATTGCAGAAGTTCTGTCAGGTCTTCATATTTTGTGTAGTTTATCTTTGGCTAAACTACATTTTAGGCATTTTCCCTGCTTGCTGTTTTTTTATTGGCAGTTTCTGGTAAAGCAGAATAGCTTCAGCTGATGTTGTCTTATAAAAAAGGGTATTTTGGTTTGCCTTTTCAAAATGAAGTACCTGCATTCCTCATATCCCTGGCACAGTGTTCCTAAAGTACCGGTTTAGTGGTTGAAGATCAGTGAAGTCTTCACCGTCATTTTAGTAACAACAAATTTTGACTTGCTGTGGGAGCCAGATTCATCCAGTCTTCTGGTATATAAATGTCACAATGGTTCCTCTTTCTTTCTAAGTTCAATGATCCCAAAGTCCTGATCATTGTATGAAGTCCTGAAACGAGGAAATAGTGGTCAACAGTTTCAATTTGGGTGTTCGTAACACTGATTCTCTTTCATGCCCCTCAACTCATATAACTGCCATCTAGTTACTGTACAAGTTGTAAATAGCCTTTCATCCACTGTATTTGACATACACTACCTTCAGAATTTCAAAGAGAGTATTCCAGATAACACTGACTAAAGCTTTCTCTAAGCCTACTAATACAATGTACATAGGTTTGCTTTGCCTTACCTATCTTCTAAGAGAGGTTATTACACATCTTTCACACCAGATGATATAGCTTTGTCATGGCTGGCTCTCCCAAGGCTATCAGTAGATCTGACAGAATGTTGTGTACTCGTGGGGACTTAGGGGTTTCAGTGATCTGTCAGATTCTTCTCACAATATCGTATCTCTCATTTCATCTTCATCTATGTCCTTTTCCATTTCTATAATATTGCCTTCATGTTCATTTCCTTTTTATAGACTCTCTATATACTCCTCCCACCTTTCAGCTTTCCCTCTTTTGCTTAGTACTGGTTTCCCATCTGAGCTCTTGATTTCATGCAGCTGCTTCTCTGCTCTCCAGACACCTATTCGTTTCCCTTTTTAAATTTTCTAACCTACTTGCTTGATTAAGGGGTCTAACATTCCATGCTCCGATCTGTAGACCAGCACTCTCCTTTCTCCTGATGATGATGTTCTCCTTACTAGTCCCCCCCTGGAGATCCACATGGGATCTACTTTACCTCCAGAATATTTTACCATTTTACCCAAGGGAATGTCACCATCATTTCTTCATGTACTAGAGCTGCATGCCCTCAGGAAAAATTATGGCTATATACCCATATCAGAACAGCAAAGTGATTGATGTCTGTCTGTTTACAGGACTGCTGACACTGCAACTGCTAATCAGATAACACCTCCTGTTCACTGTTGTCAAATCTCCCTGCTACTGCACACAGCACCTACTTTAGCTAGTTTCAATTGATGCTCATGGACAGTAATGTAAACAGTTGTGGTCTGTTTCATTTTGTGCCTTGTTTCTCTGTGTGGTGAGTTTATTTTGCACTACAGAATGCCTGAAGCTTGTAAGTGGAAGTGTGCAAACAATGTCACTGCTAAATGGAATGTTCAGTGATCTGCTCATGTTCTGTGTTGTCAAACGTGAGTTTGCATGCTGTGTAAAGTTACAGATATAGTTATTCCTTGAGTATTGATATCTGTACCTTACCCATAGTGACCTAATGCAGCAGCACTGCTTCCAGGTGAACCTCCAGTGATCAAGAAGCTGGGTTTGGCACCAGCTGTTATGGGTGGCATGGAAGGCCATAGAAGTATGGAGTAGTGCCTGGAGGTCAGACAAAGTAGGACAATATGTGCCCATGAAGATTTGACAGAAGAAGGGGTAGTTTGTAATGACAAGGCATTACTTGTACCAGTCATAAATCTGTGGAACAAAAATGAGAACACTGATTGATTCTGGGAGTGAGCTGTTAACAATCACCAACAACATTTACAATGCATTATTAGCAGTAAATGCAGAAATACCAAGTTTGCTTGTGACAAGTTTTAAGATTAAAGGACCTGTGGGAGAAGCTGGAGAACCAATTAGCTATCAATCCATTTTAGAAGTTAACAATGTTATGAAAAGGAAAGTTGCTACTCATCATATAGCGTAGATGCCGAGTCGACTGTCACAAATCAGCCTTTCGGCCAATAAGGCTTTTGTCAAAAATAAACAAAACACACACACACACACACATATGCAAATGCAACTAACACACACATAACTATGTTTAATAATCAGGCAGTGTGGCTTCAGTTGCCAGAGACTGCAGTCATACGTGTGTGTGTGTGTGTGTGTGTGTGTGTGTGTGTGTGTGTGTGTGTGTGTGTGTGTGTACAAAGTGACGTGACTGTACCCTAGAGGGGTGGCTACAGACAGTGTCTGACTACTATAGTGAGTGGCTGATTTTAGGCTGGGCAACCTACTGCCCATGTGGAAAGTAACGGTAAGCTACCACATTACATTTCCAAGCAGTACATGGTATGTCTCTCCATGTGAAAGATTCTGGAGTTAAATCTTCCCCTCATTCAGATCTGTGGGAGGGGAACACATATTTGAAAGGAAGAAAGGGCCAGTGAAGGAAGGAAAAATAAGGATTGGAACATGGAATGTGAGGAGACTACTGCAAGCAGGAAAACTAGAGAATGCTAAACAGGAGATGAAAAGGAACTGATTAGATGCCCTTGGTTTGTGTGAAATGAGATGAGGAGAGAATAGGGAGATAGAAAGTGGAGATTACAAGCTCTTTTACTCACGGGAAATCAAGAGTGGTGAAAACAGAGTAGGAATACAGATAAAGCAAAAACTGAAAAATAAGGTAATGAAGGTATGATATATTGATGGAAGTCTGATGATATGACTGAAGGGTAGTTCTGAAGATTTGGTGTTAATACAGGTATATATGCGAAGCAGCCAGCATAGAGATGAGGAAATACAAGAACTCATCAAGAAAGAAAATACACTCCTGGAAATTGAAATAAGAACACCATGAATTCATTGTCCCAGGAAGGGGAAACTTTATTGACACATTCCTGGGGTCAGATACATCACATGATCACACTGACAGAACCACAGGCACATAGACACAGGCAACAGAGCATGCACAATGTCGGCACTAGTACAGTGTATATCCACCTTTCGCAGCAATGTAGGCTGCTATTCTCCCATGGAGACGATCGTAGAGATGCTGGATGTAGTCCTGTGGAACGGCTTGCCATGCCATTTCCACCTGGCACCTCAGTTGGACCAGCGTTCGTGCTGGACGTGCAGACCGCGTGAGACGACGCTTCATCCAGTCCCAAACATGCTCAATGGGGGACAGATCCGGAGATCTTGCTGGCCAGGGTAGTTGACTTACACCTTCTAGAGCACGTTGGGTGGCACGGGATACATGCGGACGTGCATTGTCCTGTAGGAACAGCAAGTTCCCTTGCCAGTCTAGAAATGGTAGAACGATGGGTTCGATGACGGTTTGGATGTACCGTGCACTATTCAGTGTCCCCTCGACGAATACCAGTGGTGTACGGCCAGTGTAGGAGATCGCTCCCCACACCATGATGCCGGGTGTTGGCCCTGTGTGCCTCGGTCGTATGCAGTCCTGATTGTGGTGCTCACCTGCACGGCGCCAAACACGCATACGACCATCATTGTCACCAAGGCAGAAGCGACTCTCATCGCTGAAGACGACACGTCTCCATTCGTCCCTCCATTCACGCCTGTCGCGACACCACTGGAGGCGGGCTGCACGATGTTGGGGCGTGAGCGGAAGACGGCCTAACGGTGTGCGGGACCGTAGCCCAGCTTCATGGAGATGGTTGCGAATGGTCCTTGCCGATACCCCAGGAGCAACAGTGTCCCTAATTTTCTGGGAAGTGGCAGTGCGGTCCCCTACGGCACTGCGTAGGATCCTACGGTCTTGGCGTGCATCCGTGCGTCGCTGCGGTCCGGTCCCAGGTCGACGGGCTCGTGCACCTACCGCCGACCACTGGCGACAACATCGATGTACTGTGGAGACCTCACGCCCCACGTGTTGAGCAATTCGGCGGTACGTCCACCCGGCCTCCTGCATGCCCACTATACGCCCTCGCTCAAAGTCCGTCAACTGCATATACGGTTCACGTCCACGCTGTCGCGGCATGCTACCAGTGTTAAAGACTGCGATGGAGCTCCGTATGCCACAGCAAACTGGCTGACACTGACGGCGGCGGTGCACAAATGCTGCGCAGCTAGCGCCATTCGACGGCCAACACCGCGGTTCCTGGTGTGTCCACTGTGCCGTGCGTGTGATCATTGCTTGTACAGCCCTCTCGCAGTGTCCGGAGCAAGTATGGTGGGTCTGACACACCGGTGTCAATGTGTTCTTTTTTCCATTTCCAGGAGTGTAGAAATGCCTGCATTATCATCATGGGGGACTGGAATGCAGTGGTGGGTGAAGGAAGAGATGAAGATACAGTAGGAAAATTTGGATTAGGAATAAGAGGGGTGAATGACTAATTAGTTTCTGTAAAGAAAATTCATTAGCAGTGGGTAATACATTATTTGAGCACCACAAAAGGAAATGTTACACATGGATATCAAATTTGAATAGGGAAAGATATCATTTGGACTACATCTTGATACAAAAGAGGTTTAGGAACTGTTTGAAGAAAGGTAAAGCTTATCCAGGAGTAGATATAGATTCAGACCACAACCTAGTAGTGGGAGAAATACAAGTGGAGTTGAAAAAAAACCTGGGGAGGGAAAGCAAAAGAAAGACTAAACATAGAAAGACTCAAAGAGGTAGGAAAGGCATCAGATTTGGAAAAGAGATTTACGGAAAAACGGGAAAGAGGTAGTGTTGATAAAAGTGTTAATGACAAATGGATAAAAATTAGGGAAGGACTCATGGACTCTGCCAAAGAAGTACTAGGAATTAGAGTGTCCCAAAGTACCAGGAAATAATGGATAACAGAAAACATGTCGGAAAAAGATGGAAGAATGGAGAGAATGGGAAAATGTAGAAGGCAGAAGGCAGAAAGAGGTACAGGAAACTGAATAATGAATTAAGAAGAGAAACTAAAGAAGCAAGGGTGAAATGGATAAAATAGAAATACGATGAAATAGAGAAAATGGAGAAAGAGGGAAAGTATGAAATGCTATATAGACTGGCTAGTGAGGTAGTTCTTGAACATAGAACAAAGAGGAATAACATGGAAATAGAAAGAGTGGATGGTACTCTAGCAGAAGAACTGTAGGAAGTTTTGAACAGATGAAAAGAGTATATTGGATGTCTGTACAAGGGGGGTGAAATGCAAAGCAAAATTAAGATTGAAGAGGAGCAATATGTGCCAGAAGACAGGCAGGGATTCACCATCTTGGAAGCAGAAGTAGAAAAGGCACTGAAGGAGATGAAGGATAGGAAGGCATGTGGAATTGATGGTTTTCCTGCAGAACTGGTGAAAAGTCTGGGAAATAAGGCAAGAAAAGAAATAGTCTACCTCTGTAATGAGTTATATGACAAAGGGGATTGGTCTGAGGACTTCCTTGCAACAATTATGGTGCCAATACAGAAAAAGAGGAACACTAAAAATTGTAAATAGCATAGGACCATCAGTCTAATTTTTCATGCAGCTGAAGTGTTGCTGAATGTGTTGAATAGAAGGCTATATGGCAAGCTGGATAAAGGGATTGGAGAGGAGCAGTTTTTATTTAGCAGAGGAAAAGTAACAACAGATGCTATTGGCCTGCTAAGAACTATAGGGGAAAGATATATGGAAAATGGTAGAGAAATTTTTGCTGTTTTTATAGGTTTAGAAAAGGTTTTTGACAGAGTTCAGTGGAACATGCTGATGAATTTTGAAGGGGAAAAAAGTGGATTGGCAAGAGAGATGACTGATACAGAATCTATATTTTCACCAGAAAGTAAGGATAAGGATTGGAAATGGAATGTCAGAAGGAAGCAGCATTGGACGAGGTGTTTGAGAAGGTTGATGCCTTTCGCCACTTTGTTTAATGCATAGCTTGAAGAGATTATTGCAAAAAGGCTTAGATGGAAAAAGAGGAATATGTATTGGTGGAAAAAGAATAGAATGTATAAGATTTGCTGATGATATGATATTAGTGGCAGAAAGTGAGCAGACATGACTAACATGCTGAAATATCTGAATGAAGCTTCTGTGGAATATGGGATGCAAATAAACACAGCAAAAACAAAGAGTGTGGTTATCAGTATAAGACACAGACTGTCCAATATTAAAATAGGACAAGCTACCATTAGCCAAGTAAGTGCACTTAAATATCTTGGAAGCACAATAACTGAAGACTTGAGATGTCACCAGGAGGTGAAAACTCGAATTGCCATAGTAAAGGAGGCATTCAACAGAAAGAGGAGACTGTTATGTGGCAAATATCTAAGGAAAAGGCTTGGAAAATGTTTTGTCTGGAGGGTGGCACTATATGGGGCAGAAACATGGAAACTGAGGCGAGAGGATGGAAAAAGGTTAGAAGCATTTGAGATGTGGATGTGGAGGAGATTGGAGAGCATAAGCTGGTTGGAAAGAGTGAGTAATGAAAAAGTATTGGAAAGGGTTGGTGGGAGAAAATGTCTGCTGAAGATTATAAGAGAAAGGAGAAAGACATGTTCCTCAACTTTTCGACCACGTGGGTTCAAGTACATCTTTCGGCGTTTCACCTCCCAGAGGAGTCTTACAACACCGCAGTGACCTTCCACGAGTTCAACTGGTAATTTGTAGTCTGACCCTGTGGGGGGTGTTTCCAACATGCGCGGAGAACTCACACTTTTGTCACACGAGTTACCAAACCACCCCCCTGCCCCCCCACCCACACTCGCTAGGGATCCCGGTTCCGACCGCTCTGCCACTTGCCTCTCCCACAGCTCCACCTGTGTCTGCTGCGCCGGCTTTCTGCATTATTTCTGAGGTGGGCAAATCAAATCAGTTCAGTTTATGGGACCCCTACACGTCTCGTGCAACCACTTGTTCCCACAGTACTGACCGTGCCAGCCGCGTCTTGTTTTCGCGACACATCAAGGACAATGCAATCCACCATTGCTATGGACATTCTTGCCAGTAACATACCCATGCCTACTGTGCAGGCCTCCTGCATGGCCTCTCCTGCCACAGACCAACCGGTTATCCAAGGGACACCGAAGCCACCTTCATCCCCTCCCCAAGGTCGTCTGCCGAAGCTGCAAACTTTATATGAAGACAACCCTTTATCATGGTTTGCACTAATCGAGCATCTTTTCAAGTTCCGACACATGCCTGATGACAACTCTAAATTCCTGTGTCTTGTCATGCACCTCCGTGATCACTCGGACTTAACTTGCGATCTACTGCTCTCACCACCGCCTTCACCAAAGTACAAGTTTGTGAAGAAAACAATCATGGAACGGCTCGCATGCTCACCACAAGAATTAATCATCAAGATCTTGTATGAGGAACATTTGGGGGACCGAACTCCATCACAACTCTGGCGCTGCCTTCGGTTACTTGTGAGTGAGCATACCATCCTGGACGTCACTCTGTGGGTGGCGTGGTCTGCCAAATTGCCTACCAACCTACAGATCCACCTGCTACCACACTCCTTTGAGTCAATCGGCTCTCATCTCTGCGTCGCAGACCAACTGTATTGATTGCTACAACAACACCAAACAGCTCACCACTCACCGCTAGTTTGCACAACTGCTCCTGCTTACTGGCTGTCTGCGGGCAGAGGCAGAACTCAATCCGCCTCCATACCTTCTACATTACCTGGCAGTATCCGCTCGCTCACTGCACCATCCAAGCACTCCAGAATTGCCTGCACACCATACGTGCCAGTATACATGCCGGAGCCGGCCGGAGTGGCCGAGCGGTTAAAGGCGCTACAGTCTGGAACCGCACGACCGCTACGGTCGCAGGTTCGAATCCTGCCTCGGGCATGGATGTGTGTGATGTCCTTAGGTTTGTTAGGTTTAAGTAGTTCTAAGTTCTAGGGGACTTATGATCACAGCAGTTGAGTCCCATAATGCTCAGAGCCATTTGAACCATTTGTACATGCCGGAACAAATCAGTTACGACGAGGCTCCTCTGCTGCCACAGTCACCACCACCACTGCATCCAGCTCATCCGTACTGTTGGTAGCACAAGGTTTTCAGCGATGATGCCAAGAAGTGCCAATCACCTTGCCAGCACCCAAACGCTGACCGCAGGACCTAAAAGACACCGAGTCCTGCGGGGAACCTCACAGGTCTCCTCATACATTGCACTTCATCCAATCGGCCACCCGGCCAAGCGGTCGTTTCAATGTGACTGACATTTCGTCACGGCCCTTTTTCCTAGCTGACACTGGTGCTGACGTGTGTATCATACCTACATCGATGTCTCCCCCCACCTTCTCACCGACAAAATCACTTCTACGAGCTGTCAACACATCGTTACAAACCTCAGGCTCTGTCATTGTTATGGTGCACCTATCTCCTTCTCTGTGTTTTCCGTGGACTTTATATATTGCCGACATCGATGAACCAATTCACGGCATGCATTTTTTGTCCATTACAAACTCTCTCTGAACATGGTTCAGGGTTTAGTGCTACACCATCCCACTAACACTCAGATACTGTGCTCCCACATTTATGTTCCACGTTCTTTTTCTCTCACAACATGAGTTGGTACGAAAGTGGTCCACCTTTGTGGGTGACAATGTGACCTGCGTCACTAACATATTGTCAGAATATAGCTCGGCAGCACAACTCCGCTGGGAAAGCAACAAGCTGAAACAACTAATAGCACACACTTACAACGAGCTCATCGCGGCTCTTACCTCCCTGCCAAAACTGCAGTCCACAGTCCCGCCACCTAATCGTGTTTCTCCATCAGACACCAGCTCGGACACATAACAGGTTAGTCCAAAAACATTAATTGCATGTGACGATTCATGTCTGGTAGACTCCGCACCCCTGACGCACTAGCCACGTTCCCTGTCATGTGTGTCAGACAGTGCTTCTAATAAAAATCGCGCGCATGATATGACCTCGACCACCGTGTGGGCAGCCGCCCCGTGTGTTGATAAACATTCCCCCTCTCCTGTGTGCCAGACATGTGACTTGGTGGCCATCACTGTTCCATGCATGACATCAACATCAACATAGACAGCAGACAGTCGCCGCACCTTCCAACCTGCTCTGCCCTCTCCAAACAAGCACACACCACACTCACATACTAGACATGTTACTTTTGTGCTGCCTTTTCCCACCTGCACTAATGGCTATGCCCTGTCGCGCCCTACCAGTCCAAAAACTTCTCATCAGGACATTGATCAGTCTCATGTGCAGTTCTCAGTTTCTTGTCACTGATGGAACGACACACAAGACAGTTATCACTCCCGGCCCTCCTATTAGGCACAAGGTTAGATGCCTCAATCCTAGTGACATCACTGTGGGAGCGGTACTACAGCAATGCAAGGCAGGCACTGTTTCCCCTCTTCATTTCTTATCTAAAAAGCTATCAACAGCTCAGAATAAGTACTCCACTTTCCATAGAGAACTTCTTGCGGTCTACGAGCCTGTCAAACACTTCCGCCCTGACATGGAGGGTTGCTCGTTCTTCATCCTCACAGATCACAAACCACTCGCAGATGCTTCCTTCATCTCCCCCCCCCCCCCCCCCCCCCAAAGACGCACCCCCTTGGCGTTTCTGTCACATTGATCTCCCAATTCACAACCGACGTTCGCTACATCAAAGGCATGCAGATTTTTTTCGTGGATCAATACTATTTCATGCATCATTGACTTGTGATTTGAGACTTTCTCGGCGTATTCCATTCGTGAAATCTTCTCGGGTGATCAGCCGAGTAAAGGCGTCGTCTTCTCGCAACGTTTCGAAGGGTTTCGTACCCATCATCTTCAAGCGAAGATGATGGGTACGAAACCCTTCGAAACGTTGCGAGAAGACGACGCCTTTACTTGGCTGATCACCCGAGAAGATTTCACGGATCATTGACTTATCCAACCTGGCCGCTGACCCCCCTACAAGCCTCTGATGAGGAATCTCAAGCTCTCCTCATGGACCCTCAAACATCCCTTGTGTGTACTAAAGCTAAATTCCCCGGTGTTGTGGACAAGGTGTGGTGCGACTCCTCTACTGGTACCTTACGCCTGTTACTCACACCCCCCCCCCCCCCCTCCCCCTGCGCCACCAGGCCTTCGACGCTCTCCATAACCTGACTCACCCTGTTGTCCGCACCACTACAAGGCTCGTCTCTGAGCATTTCATTTGGAAAAATATAGAACGGGACTGTCAGACCTGGGCACACAGCTGTGTCTCCTGCCAACACAACAAATTTGGCCGCCACACCACCCCACCACTGGGGAAGTTTGACATCCCTTCGGGGTGATTTTGTCATGTACATATCAATCTTATCGGTCCTCTTCCACCATCGGAGGGCCACAGATACATTCTATCCTCAATTGACCACATGTCCCACTGGGTAGAGGCAGTCCCCTTACCTAATGTCACTGCCGAGACCGTGGCCAGGGGTTTTATCTCTTCATGGATTGCTAGGTTCGGTTATCCAACAACCATCACCACCAACCAGGGTCAACAGTTTGAGTCTTCCCTGTTCACCATTTTATGTAATGTCTATGGTGAAAAGAAAATTCACACCACAGACTACCACCCATAAAGCAACAGGTTAGTGAAACGGTGGCACCGCACTCTAAAAATGGCGCTCAGGTGCCGAGACTGACTCTGGTCCGAAGCACTTCCATGGGTACTGCTCGGCCTCCATTCAACTTTCAAGCCCAACTTACAGGGAACTGTCTCAGAATTCGTTTTTGGGGAGAACCCCGTCCTACCAGGGGAACTCATTCAGCCTCAAGTACCTGAAGACTTCCCCCCCTCCCCCGATTGCATAAGTCGCATGTGCACCCACTTCAAACATGCACGCCTGCACCCACCTATCAGCCATTCCCTGCCAGACACTTACATGCCAACCGCTCTCAACACCTGCTCCCATGTAATGCTGAGAGACAATTTGGTCCGATAACCTCTGCAACCACCTTATCTCAGCCCCTTTAAAGTCCTCCGGTGCGGGGATACAACTTTCGACATCATTGCCAAAGAAAGTCAGCAAAACCGTTTCATTACACCGACTCAAACCAGCATTTGTGGACCCCTATATGCCTCTGCTGGCTCTGATTCTCCTAACAACTCCTCCGCCAGTCTCCCTCCTGTCGCGGAGTTAGAAAATGTTTCTCGTCAGGCCACAATGCCTTTTTGTTCACTCGACGCCTCCCCGTCACCATTTGCGGGTTTCTCAGACATGTCACCCTCCACCCTGTGTGCGGGTTTCGCAGCTGCCTCATCGACTACGGAGACACCCTCTCCCATAGTCACCCTGAAATGCAACGTACCCCCACACCTCGTGGATGACATTTCAGTTATCACTCTCGATGACCAAGTTCTCATTCTACTCACAGACACCACGGCCACACGACCCAATGGCCAGTTAAATGTCAGTGTTGTGCATAGCCTCACAGTCCCTTGTGAGTGCGACCTGATGACAATTCACACATTCATCTCACGAGACGGCTCGGTTAGCATCTGGGCTTGCCACACCTACATCCCGCCATCCACCATTCAACTCGCCTGCTCTCGGACTGGCTGCCGCATTGTCTGTCCTCGCTGGCTCTGTGACTAAGGTGGACCTGCCTCCCATCGCTCCACCTCCGCACCCTGCTCCGGTCGGGGTAGAGGTCCTGGTCTTGCATCTACCAGCTCGTACAACCACCAACAGAGTCGATGCCCACATGGTCTTCCCTCAAGACTCTCATGCAGTACTCCATACTGTGGGAGTGGGGGGGGGGGGGGAGTTGAAAGTCATATCAATCATAGACAACATTAATCTATGGGATGCAGGTGGCTCTTCTGAGTCGCCATGTTAATTCAGTCTGTTCTTATACCTTGTACTGTGTGCTCGTAGATCATAATTGTCGAAATTTATGTATGTGCAGATATTAGTGGGGACAGTTTATTCCATATACCGCTATTTTTATCCTGTTCCCATAGTAGCTACTGTTGCTATTCATCCATTTTGAAAAATATAAGATATGCAGATAAAAATATGTTTAATACAATTTGGCCTTTGCATGAAGATTCTACAGTTTTGCAATGGATTAATGTAACATAGAAAAATAATCCTCTGTATGAAATGTCAATAAGTTTATCTCTGTGTGTAATCTGTGTGGTTTGTGGTATGTCTTTTGCTTAATGTAAGGTACATATATATATTTCTGTGTGCAATATTCCTCAAATGAATTTTACATGTCTTCATGGACCTAAGCCTTTATTTGTTCCCATTACCACTTCCTATCCATCTTGGTGTAATAGAAGGCAGACCTGTTGTGACAGATTTTCTTGTCATAAATTGTCATCTGGTCCCACTGGTCTGTCACAAATAATATATTCTTAAAATATTTTTCTAATTTGTATTTGTATGAGTGATTCATCCCTATAATATGTCAATAATCTGGTCTCCATATCTGTATGTAACCTTAAGTCACTGATGATCTATGTTACAATATTTTCTTTAAGTTTTTCACACCAGTAATAAATAGATTCTTCCTCTGCCAATATTTCATTATAGCTATACTTTTGTATATGATTTTAATGTACTGTAAATAATATACATGCCCTGAAGTGACCTTTGGTCACTGATTGCTGAGTACACAATACTTCAACTAAGTCTGGCACATCAGCAGTAAATGTAATGTAACTGCACATAGCTGCTGATAGGTTTACAATGTTTGGAGATAAGTGCATCTTTCACAACACTGTAACAGCTGTTTTAGTTTTCAGGCTGTAATAATCTGAGTATGTTATGATGGGATATAACTTCTGGTTTTATGTATGTGACATATGTGATGAGCACAATATGTAATACATGACATAGAAAATGTGAGTAATGTTATGGCACTGTAAAGATGGTTATGTTAAAGTGAATTATAAAATGCTTTATTTATACATGACAATCTATGCAGACATGTGATGCTCTTCTTTGCTGGTTTACTTCAGGTACTTGATAATGATTAACAGCCAAAATGAGCTAATAGTATGACTTTAATAAACCACAATACAGCCTAAAATTGACTGTGTATTCTTTTGTTAAACAGTTAGAGGATGTGGATACCCACAGAAGCAAAATCTTAATGATTATTGCTGTATCTGTGGTACCAGAGGCAAAACATGAATGATATTCCGCAATCTGTTTTCATTAGGAAAAACCAGTAAACAAGATCATTGTTGATGTTGCCAAAATAATTGAAAACAAAACACAATTTAAGCAAGAAACAAAGTATGGATCCTACTTTGGATCTAATAACAGAAGAATAACAAAATAAAATATTTTCCTCACAAGTCTCTCACTCAAGAAAGTCCACCAAAGAAAAGACAGAAATGAAACTACTAGAGAGGACTCAGCACAGCATTACCACAAAGCAGTCCAGGGAGGCCAGACCACTGTTACATAACACACTTAAGGTACAGTCTGAAGTACCACTCCTGAAGATCTGGGACTACCAGCAGACGAAGTCAGCATCTGCTTTGGTTTCACTTGCTGTGATGAAGGCGAGGTTTATGTTCTGTTAGGAAATATGTCAAGAGTTCACTATCTGGTTACTGTAAAGTATATGGACAACATCTAAGAACTTTTATGATCAAATTTACTGGATATCTTTGAATTCAACATGTTGTGTTTCCCAAAAATTTCAGGCCCAGAAGAAGAGGATTGTCTTGCATTTGTGGCAAACTATGTGGAGTTTTTGCTTTCTCTACCAACTAGAACCTTGAGCTTCCATTAAACTGTAATTCTGCTCTCTTCCATGCCTACCATTTTAACCTTGAACTTATACATGTGCTTTGAGCATTGTTGTACAATAGCAGGATGTGTTTGTTATGACAGTTTTTTTTATCAGTTGTTGTTTCAGTTTGGAGATGCCACTTCTAAACTGCATAGTAAAGTGTGCAATGGACTGTAGTGTGGAATAATATGGATCAGCAGAACACAGTCATTATTGTGATGCAAATTTCAAAATCATGGTTGTTAGTCAGGCAGAAACAACAAACAATTTTTCAGCTTCAAAGAAGTATGGAGTACTAGAAACCAATGTTTGGAGGTGGCAAAAGGACAAAGAACCGATAAAAAATGTGAAATTGGCTAGTAATACTTTCAGTAGCCCACAGAGTGGACATATATCAAGAATGTTGAGAAGTAGTGGTATTTGTGGGTGAGAAAGGTAAAGAAGGAATGGCAGTTCCCCACGGTGTCATATTAAATAAAGCACATGAATTGGGATTGGAAGACAGTGTCCAATTTAAAGCCAATTCTGGATAGTGTACAAGGATGATGTGATGCAATGGACTTGTGTTGTGACATGAAATATTCCTTACTCAGTGCCTTCTAGCATCATAGTATGAACAGGAGTTGGTCAAGTATCAGCGACATGTTACAAGACTGAGAAAGGAACATGCTTATGCTTATCTTTTAGGGCAAATTGGAAACACTGACAAGATTCCTGTTTTCTTTGACTTGCCATCCAGTGCAACAATTGGAGATAAAGACATTAAAAGTGTATTGGTTTGCATTATGGGCTATGAGAAATTATGAATCCCCACTTCTGTTTTCCTTGACATGCCATACAGTGCAACAATTGAAGAGAAAGGCACCAAGAGTGTATTGGTTTGCACTACAGGCAATGAGAATTTGTGAGTTGCCTTGATGTGTGTGCTTGCCAATGAAACAAATATGAGATCCCACGACATCCTCTGTCATAAAAATGTGCTAATGCCACCTGGTGTAGTCATATTCTGTTGCAAAAGTAAAGGCTGGATGACCAGTGAGTTGGTTATAGATTGGCTCTGTACAGTCTGAAGCAGGAGGCCAGGTGCTCTTCTAAGGAATAATGAGATGTTGATGCTTGATGCTTTCAGGGGGCATATGATGCCAGCACTGAAGACAGAAGTCCTGGGACTAAACAGATATCTTATTGTCACTCCAGGAGGCAAGAATTTGAAACTACAAGTGTTAGATGCGATAGTGAATAAGCTATTTAAAGACCATCTGAAGTAGCCATACAGCAGTTGGCTGCTTCAATATAATCAGACCCTGACCCCTACCAAGAAGATGATGAAGCCCTCAGTGTCTTTAATTGCAGAATGAATCCATGCTGCTTGGACACACATATCCAGTGCATCAGCTGTGAATGGCCTTAAGAAGTTCTGTGTAACAATTGCATTAGATGAGAGTGAAGATGATCTAGTTCAGGACTAAATGCAAGATAACCATGATAGTGGCACTTTTTTTTTAGTCGTCAGTTGTCTGACTGGTTTTATGTGACCCACCTCACCATGAATTCTTCTCCTGTCTCCTGTGCCAACCTTTCCATCTCAGAGTAGCACTTGCAACCTATGTCCTCAATTATTTGCTGGACGTATTCCGATCTCTATCTTCCTTCACAGCTTTTACCTTCCAAAGCGCCTCTAGTGCCATAGAAGTAATTCCCTGATGTCTTAACAGATGTCTTAACATTCTGTTCCTTCTTGTCAGTGTTTTCCATATGTTCTTTCCTTGCTGATTCTACAGAGAATCTCCTCATTTCTTACCTTGTCAGACTATCTAATTTTTAATATTTTTCTGTAGTACCACATCTTAGAAACTTTGATTCTCTTCTATTCCAGTTTTCCCTCAGTCAATTTATCACTACCCTAAAATACTGTGTTCCAAATGTACATTCTCAGAAAATTCTTCCTCAAATTAAGGCCTATATTTGACGCTAGTAGACTTCTCTTGGCCAGGAATGTGCTCTTTGCCAGTGCCAGTCTGTTTTTTTTATGTTCCCCTTGCGTCACCCATCATGGGTTATTTTGTTGCCTTGGTAGAAGAATTTCTCAACTTCGTCTACTTAGTGATCCCCATTTCTCATGTTAAGTTTCTCACTGTTCTCATTTCTGCTACTTCTCATTACTTTTGTCTTTCTTCAGTTTACTCTCAATCCATATTCTGTACTCATTGGACTGTTCATTCCTGCAATTCTTCTTCATTACCTCTGAGGTTAGCAATGTCATCAGCAAATGTTATCACTGATATCTTTTCACCTTGAATTTTTACCCCACTCTCAGATCTTTCTTTTATTTCCCTCATTCCTTCTTTGATGTATAGACTGAACGGACATAGAAGTGAAAGACTACATCCCTGTCTTACACTCTTTTTCATGTGAGTACTTCATTCTTGACCTCCCACTCTTATGTTCTCTCATGCTTCCTATACGTGTAGTACATCACCCATCTTCCTTGTAGTTTACCCCTATGTCTCTCTCAGTCTTCAACATCTTGCACCATTCAAATGCTTTTTCCAGTTTGACAATTCCTATCAACATGTCTCAGTTTTTCTTCATTCTTTCTTCTTTGGTGCCTTTACCTTTCCTAATGCCAAAATGATCATCATCTAACAGGACCTCAATTTTCTTTTCCGTTATTCTGCATATTATTCTTGTCCATAACTTGGATTCATCAGCTATTAAACTGGTTGTGTGATAATTCTCACACTCTTGCTATCTTCAGGATTTTGTGAATGATATTTTTCTGAAAGTCTGATGGCATGTCACTAATCTTATGAGAGTAATCCCAAAAGTGAGGTCTCCTATTTTTTTATAAGTACAGAACTCTGTTTGTGTGGCAGTTGGTCACACTGTTATGAAGAGTGCTTCACACGCTGTGTGTAAACATGCGCACGCCGCACTGAGGGGCTCAGTCTTGGCTTAGCAGCTGTTGAGAATGGAGCTCTCGTTGGATGTTACCGTCAAGTGCAAATTGCGTTTTTTAATGCAAAGGGCACTGCGCCAATTGAAATCCATCGCCAATTGATGGAAGTGTATGGTGAGTCATGCATGGATGTCAAAAATGTTTGTAAGTGGTGTAGAGAGTTTGCAGCTGGTAGAACTGAAATTAATAACAAACAAAGTAGTGGGAGACCATCAATTTCTGAGGAGGCAGTGTTGAAGGTTGAGCAAAGCACACATGAAGATCGGCAGATCACCCTGGATGATCTGTGCACGTTGGTTCCTGAGGTTTCCCGAAGCACCACTCACAGAATTTTAACAGAAACATTGAACTACCAGAAGGTGTGCCCAAGATGGGTGCTATGCATGCTGACTGAGGACCACATGCGACAACGAGTTGATGCTTCCTGCACATTTCTTCACCACCTTGCAGCCGAACAGGACAACTTCCTGGACTCAATTGTCATGGGTGATGAAACCTGGGCATACCACCTAACACCTGAGACCAAGCAGCAATCATGCCAGTGATGGCATCCTTCTTCGCCAAAGCTGCGGAAATTCAAACAAATACAGTCTGCCGGTAAAGTCATGATACCTGTATTTTGGGGTTGGAAAGAAGTATTGTTGGTCGACTTTATGCCCACTGGGACCACAATTAACGCTGACAGGTACTGTGAGACTCTGATAAAACTCAAATGGGCAATTCAGAACTGGAGAGGAGGAATGTGGAGCAAGAGCGTACACATTCTCCATGACAATGCCTGCCCACACATCCCTCGGCAAACTGTTGCTCTCCTGCAACAGTTTCAGTGGAATATAATCACCCACCCTACCTATAGTCCTGACTTGGTGCCCAGTGACTATCACCTGTTCCCTAGGTTAAAAGAACATTTGGCGAGGAAACAATTCAGCTCCAATGACGAGGTGAAAGAAGAGATTCATAACTTTCTGAACAGCATGGCAGCGACCTGGTATGATGGGCATACATAAACTGCCACAGAGTGTACAAAAATGCATTGACAGAAATGGTGATTATGTCAAAAAATAGCTAAATGTTCAAGCTGTAAACTGATGTAAACCATTGTAGAAATAAACAGGTCTGTGTACGTATAAAAAAATAGGAGACCTCACTTTTGGGATTACCCTCGTATATATTCCACCCACCAATGTGAATAGCCACTTTGTTGCCACTTCCCACAATGATTTTAGAAGTTTTAATGGAATGTTATCTGTCCCTCTACCTTATGTTATCTAAAGCCATTTGAAGCTCCTTTAAATTCTGACTAATACTGTCTCCCCTATTCTTCCCCATCAGCCCCTGTTTTTTCTTCTATATTGTCATCAGACATGTCCTCAACCTCATAGAGGCCTTTAATGCACCCTTTCCCCCTATCTGCTCTCTCCTCTGCACTCAACAGTGGAAATCTCATTGCAGTCTTAATGTTACCACCTGTGCTTTTACTGTCATCAAAGGTTGTTTTGACTTTTCTACATGCTGATTCAGTTTTTCCAACAATCTTTTCTTTTTTGTTTTCTTCACATTTTTCATATAGACATTTTACCTTACCTTCCCTGTGATTAATATTTAATTCATTCCTAAGTGGCTTGTATTTCTGTTTCCTGAATTTCCCTGAACGTTTTAGTATTTCCTCCTTTCATTGATCAAATGAAGTATTTCTTCGGTTAGCCAGGGTCTCTTTGTAGTTACATTTCTACATTTTCTTTCCAACTTCCGTGAGTGCTTTTCTAGAAATGTCCATTCCTCTTCAACATGGTATTCTGGCCAAAGATGCTGCAGCTGGTGGTCATGTGTGCATGACATGTGCTTGCTTGTGTGTAAGAGTGGTGTGTGTTTCTCTTTTGCTGATGAAGTCTGTGGCTGAAATCTTTATGTAAGTGTCTTTTAATTGTACCTGCGTGCAACGTAATGTGTCTACTTTATGGTTATGAGCAATCTGTCTTTTTCTACATTGTTCAACTGGTTACTGAGCTGTTCATTATCACAGTCTCTACAAACTCAGAGAAAGTCAAGCATATCTCTTCATTCATTAGTAGTTCAAAAAAAATGGTTCAAATGGCTCTGAGCACTATGGGACTCAACTGCTGAGGTTATTAGTCCCCTAGAACTTAGAACTAGTTAAACCTAACTAACCTAAGGACATCACAAACATCCATGCCCGAGGCAGGATTCGAACCTGCGACCGTAGCGGTCTTGCGGTTCCAGACTGCAGCGCCTTTAACCGCACGGCCACTTCGGCCGGCTCATTAGTAGTTCCATTTCCCACTTCTTTGAGCACTGATTCTTCCTGTCTAGTCTCTTAAATGCCATCAAATGCTCATCATTGCTACTGCAAATTGTGATCTGAGTCTATATCTGCTACTGAGTACAACTTTCAATCCAACATCTTATTTTGGAATCCCTGCCTGAGTGTGATGTAATCTAACTGGTGCCTCCCTGTATCTCCTGGCCTTTTAGATGTACCGTATACCTCTTACTCTTGAGATACCTAACACAGCATTCACTATTATTAGTTGAAATTTGTTGCAGTCTTTCTCTTCTCTTTCTCCTAGTACCAAGTTCATATTCTCCTGTAACCCTATCTTCTACTCCAGCTCCTGCAACTCCTTTCCAATTTTTCATTATTATTAGATTGACATCTCTCTTTATGTATTGAATTAACCATTCAGTATCCTCATATAAATTCTACACACATCAAAAATGTTTTGCATATCTTCAGTTCTGAGAGTTCTAGAACCTGTACAGAATATTGGAATAGAGATCAACATAAACATCATTTCCACCCACTTTATTGTTCATGAAAACTGCACATTGCATGTTGTATCACCATACAGCGAGACCTTCAGAGGTGGTGGTCCATGTTTCTGTACACAATACCCTGTAGCACATCTTCTTGCATTGATTCATGTCTGTATTTGTCGTGGCATACTATCCACAAGTTCATCAAGGCACTGTTGGTCCAGATTGTCCCACTCCTCAATGGCGATTCGGCATAGATCCCTCAGAGTGGTTGGTGGGTCACATTTTTCATAAACAGAACTTTTCAATCCATCCCAGGAATGTTCAATAGGGTTCCTGTCTGGAGAACATGCTGGTCACTCTAGTTGAGCGATGTCATTATCTGAAGGAAGTCATTCACAAGATGTGGACAATGGGGGTGGAAATTGTTGTTCATGAAGACGAATGCCTTGCCAGTATGCTGCCGATGTGGTTGCACTATCAGCTGGAGGATGGCATTCACAAATCATACAGCCGTTATGGCACCTTCCATGAACACCAACAGCATATGTCGGTCCCACATAATGCCATCCCAAAACAGCAGGGAACCTCCACCTTGCTGCACTCACTAGGTAGTCTGTGTAAGACGTTCAGCCTGACCCAACACATACATCATTAGCATTTAATTGATCATTCAATCTGTTTCTCTTCATTGCCCCTGCCCCCCTTGGCAGATTTTCTGGTTCATCTGAATGGGGAACTAGTCCAAAAATATTTTGACAATGGAGTGATCATCATGACACTTTTTTAATTACAGGCCACATGCCCTGTGGATACAAATTATACATCTTTAATGCAGTGGTTTTTACTGCCTTCTGTATCCTCATTTTGATCACTGCTACTTCTTTCACCTTTAAGGGACAGTTTCCCATCTCAAGGGTAAGACAGTGCCCTGAACCTCTGTTTTTCCACCCTCATTGACATGGCTGTTCGCAGAAGGAGGGTGGTTTCTTATGCTGGAAGTCTTTGGGCACCATTGCTGATGACTCATATTCAAAATTTATGTAGTGGCAAGGTTTGAACCAAGGATGTTTTGATTGTGAGTCAAAAATCCTACTCCCAGACTCCATATGCTGTATGCTGATACTTTTATTGTCTCTCTCAATTACCTGTAATAAGATAACCATTTCTAAGTTTCCAAAATAAACATGTGTGTACATGCTCTTCTGTAGCCCCTTGCTGAACAATGGGGATCATCTTGCATTCAGAGTCACCATGGATTCAGAGATGTATGGTATTATGAGATAATAGAGATAATGAAAATAGTAGAAGATTTAGGTGTGAAAAATATTCATGATGTTATGATGTTGTTATAAATTTTTTTCGCCAAAATGATGAAATGGGTCGCAACAGGAGAGTGGGATGGAACTGAAACTTAAGAAAGATATCTGAAATTGTTTGTTATAAATTTTGATTTCTTTCCCAGTTTTACAGAAAGACTGAAAATTCAGCAAAACCATTTTTCCCTTATAAACAGTATCTATACTATCAGACTTTGTCTAAAAATGTTTTATCCAAATGGAAGATTACAAATCTGGGCTGTTATACAGTTAAGATAGAAACATTGCATATTTAACATGGTATAGCGCTGGTATACTGAAACACACATTTTCAAAATCAAACAGTGTTTGTATACTAACTCATTCCCATTGGTTTTGAGTAGGGTCAATTATGCTATTTGTCCTGACTAGTATGTTGTACCATTTTTATTGAAAATGTTTGTTCCTTAAGACTGGACCAAGGTAAGTGATTTTAGATCTTTATGTAGATTTTTCTTATTCCTGGTGTCGATACTATGTATTGAGCTATAGAGGTAGAGAAATAGAGGTATGTTACTTGCAACAAATTTCAGTAAGGAATAAATATACGTGGAAGCAGTGGTTAGAATACAAAGTTCCTTGAACTGGTTTGTACATAATTTTCTTGAATTTACACCATAATTGATTCTTATTACACGTTTTTGCATGCTAAAAACTTTTGTTCTGTTTGATGAGTTACCCCAGAATATGATCCCATATGGCAGGATAGAATGAAAGTAAGCAAAGTATGCAAGTTTTTTATATTTATGTCTCCTACATCTGACATCATTCTCACAGCAAATATAGACTTGTTAGGTGCTTCAGCAATTCTGTGATATGCTCTTCCCAACTAAATTTATTATTGAGTTGTAATTCCAGAAATTTAATACTGTCAACTTCTTCATTCTGCATTCTTCATATGTTATTCACATGCTGGAAGGAAATCTCTGACAGGATGTGAACTCCATGTAGTGAGTCTTCTCAAAGTTTAATGACAGTGAATTAGCTTTAAACGATTTATTAATGTCAGTGAAAATTTGATAAGCAGCTGTTTCTAAATCTGTGCTTGACTTGCTACTTATTGCACTGTTTGTATATCTTAAGGCAAAACAAACTTATCATCTGGCAATGTGACAGATGAGAGGTCATTAATGTTCACAAGAAAAAGCAATGGACACAAGGTGGAACATTAATTCACCATCAGATGAAGACTGACTGCTTACTGCATAGGTATTTCACAGCGACACTCTTTTTGTCCTGTTAGTTAGATAAAACTCAAACAATTTCGCAGCATTGCCTGTGACAGCTTTCTCTGTATCAGAACCCTTAAGAAAACCAAACCGTGACAATATATTATTGGAATCAGATGCTTAAGGAGATGCTTGAACATAACCTTTTCAAATATTTTTGAAAAGCCAGAAAAAGTGAAATTGGTCAATAATTTGATGGTATCTCATTATCCCCCTGGTAAAGAGGCTTAAATTCAGTATATTTTAGCCAGTCTAGAAATGTTCTGCTGATAAGAGATTGATTACACTAATAATTCTTTGGTGCGGAAGGGATGGCAGCTGTCAGAACGGAGATAATGTTGGTGGTTGGTAGGTTTAACATCAACAGAGGTGTGGGTGGAGCCACCAGAGAGAAGGAGATCAGCATCCAGGAAGGTAGCGGACTGGATTGAGAAAGACCAGGGATAGCAGGTAGGAGAGAAGGTGTTGAGGTTGTGAAGTTAGTGTGTCTTGGCCCCAAGCTAAGACCATAAAGATATCATCAATGAACCTGAACCTGAACCAGACTAGGGGTTTGATATTTTGTGAGACTAGGAAAGTCTCCTCTAGATGGTCCATAAACAGGCTGTGCTGCGGATTTTCTTGTGTACCTTCTCTTCAAAGGAGAAGTAGTTACAAGTTAGGATAAAGTTAGTAATGTGTGTGAGGAATGAGGTAGTGGGTTAAAAGTCTGAAGGATGTTGGGAAATCTAGTGTTCAATAGTGGTAAGATCATTAGCATGGGGAATGTTGGTGTGTAGCAAGATGGCATCAAAAGTGATGACTAGGGATGGTGGAGAGTCAGTGAAGGAAGTGGTTGGTGCATTTGACATGGGAGGCTAGATTATGTAAAATTGGTTGGACATGTAGGTCAATGACAGCGAGAATTCTTTCAGTGGGAGCACAATAACCAGACACAATAGGGTGACCAGGATTGTTGGGTTTGGGGGGTTTGTGGCTTTTGGGGAGCATGTAGAAGGTAGGTGTGTGGGGTTTCATATGGATGAGGAGGGAAATGGACTAAGGAGAGAGGTTCTGGGAAGGGCCTGACACTTAAAGCAGGAATTGGAGATTGAGTTGGACATCTAGGGTGGGATCACTATGGCAGTGTTTATAGATGTAGGAGACAGATAACTGACAGAGGCCCTCTGCCAGGTAATCACTGTGATTAATAACAGTAGTGGTGGAACCTTTATCTGCAGGTACAATGATTAGGTCAGGATTTGTTTGGAATCTGTGTATGGCTGTCCTTTCACTTGCTGAGAGGCTGGTGTTCTGAAGAAGGGACCCAGGGAAGGGTGGTGATGCCAAGTTGGAGGTAAGGAGTACCTGGAAGGTGACCAGAGTGTGGTTAGGTTTAAGGGTGGGGTGGGGGGGGGGGGGAGGGGTCACTGGTGGATGGTGATTGGTGATATGAACTGGGAGAGGCAGGATTCAATGTGGAGATTACATTAACTTTTGTTGAGGGATTGTCAGGAAAGAAGTGTTTCCATTGCATGGATTGGGAGAGGGACAGAGGGGCTGATATGACTTTTGCATGTATTCAACCAGCAATAACTGTGTCATTCAATGTGACATTTAGTTAACATGAAAATAGGAGATTTTTGTAATGACCTAATTTGGAAGAAAATTTTATTCTAGATGTAACTCCAAATTAAAGTTGATTTTGTATCATTGCAAGCTACAACACACACTAATTAAACATGCTTCCCTTTCAGAAAATTAATTATTTTTGTATTGGTCCAGATTGAACTTTGGGCAGTTCAATTATCAGATTTTGCTCACATTTTCATGCTTTTAAAGTTCTTACGGGTCTACTGTAATGGAAATGGTCAAGGGAACTTATTTTGTCACTAATTGGAGCATCTGATTTGTACAATAATTACAGTACATGATTCAGTAAAATATAAATAGTAATATTGTATTTAGTATAATTTTGCTAATATGACTAAAATTATCCTGCACATTTACAAATGGAGAATATAATGGAACGTGAATTTAACATGAAATTTATTACTTTTCAGAAAACATTATTTTTTATTTTTTATTTAATTTGAAATTGTAATTACATTTGAAATTGTTGGTATACCCAGTATTGTTATTACTGTAATTTATGCTGAAAACAACTGAATGAAAACAATTCTGTATAAATGTCTTTGGCTATAAAAAATTAATACTTTGTAAAATCACTGTGCTGATTGTTATATTTCTGTTGTTCTTGAGTTAACATGTTATGGTGTGAGTTAGTACTAGTACAAAGTTAGTAATTGTCTATTCAAGTTAGTTCTCTGTAGCAGTGTGGAAATAAGAAAATAAGAGAATGGATGAAGAAATTGAATCATGCAGTATTCAAATTTCAAAGGTAAAACCTGATCACACTTACTAGACATGAAATTTATTCTTGCAGCATGTGCTATATAGATCCTACTTATCAACACCAGCTTTTCTAACTGTGCAGTTGGCAACTCTACCTGCAACGCATCTTATATTCCCATAACCTCCTGCCCCCACCCAAGCCTCAACTTTTGTAAGTTCCTGTCCTCCATGTACCTATCGCCCTCCTTCCCCCCACTCTAGCATAAGACAGCCTTCTAGTCTGCAAACACACCTAATAGTCATTATGTCATCTTCTACTTCTCTCATTCTCCACTCCTCCCCGTCCCATCCACCCCATTCGCTAAAGTTCCTGACTCCATCTAACAGCTCACCATGTTCTCACTTGTTCCCACAAACAGTACTACACACTACCCCACCCCTACTCTGCCAACTCCCTCCCTCCCTACTAACTTCCCCTCTTCCCTGCCCCATGCCAATTCCTTATCCCCATCATGCACATTAGATTGCCATCAGATGCAGTTACAATGTAGTGTGGCCACAGTAAACAGAGACAGTGGTAATGTTTGTCTGAGTTGTGCTTGTATAATGCATGCATATTTTCCACTCCAGAATATGATCTTTTTGGCTGAAAACTTAAATGTGTAGCAGTCTTTTCACGTGCCTGTCTGAGACTCATTGTCTTCTCTATATGATGAGGAGCAATCTATCCTTTTTATAATATTGTTGTTATGCACACAGCCATTCCCCCCCCCCCCCCAAACACACACACACTCCACACTGATCAGCCAGAACGTTATGACCTCCAATCTAACAGGTGATGGCCACCTTTGGCACAGATAACAGTGGTGATGCATCATGACATGTAAGCAGTGAGGTCTTGGTAGGTCTGGAGGAAGTTGGCACCACATCTGCACACATAAATCACCCAATTCCCATAAATTCTGGGAGGAGGCGATGAGCTGTGATATCACCTTCAATCACATCCCAGATGTGTTCTATCAGGTTCAGATCTGATGAGTTGCGGGGCCAGCTCATCAATTGGAACTAGCCACCATGTTCCTCAAACTACTCCACCACACTCCTGGCCTTGTGACCTGGTGCATTATCTTGTTGAAAAAATGCCACTGTTGTGGGTATATATGATTGTCAAGATAGGGTGTACCGGTACATGGTGTGCAGCCAGTGTATGATACTCCTTGGCCATCATTGTGTCTAGTATGAGCTCCCCTGGACCCACAGATGCTCATGCACATGTTCCTCAGAGCATAATGGAGCTGGTTCCAGCTTGTCTCCATTCTGCAGTACAGATGGAAGACAACAGATTCGTATCCTCCTATCACCATGATGAAGAAGTTGTCAGGATTCATCAGACCATGCAACAGTTTGCCACTGCACCAATGTGTAGCACTGATTGTCACACACCTGTTTCAGACATAGTTACTTATATCATGATGTTAATGTTGGCACATGCATGGGTTGCCAGCTGCAGAGGCCTATCTTTAGGATTGTTTGGTGCACTATGTGTTCAGATACACTTAAACTCCACCGAACATTAAAGTCTGATCTTAGTTCCATCACATTTCGCCAACTGTGCTGTTTCACCAGTCTGCTCAGCCTACAACATCCGACATCTGTAATGAGAGGTGGCGACTCAACCACGTGATGACATCTGGCCATGGTTTCACCTTGTGTTGGAGACATTCACCACAGCACTCCTTGCACACCCAGGAGATAGTTTCCAAAATTCTTCTGCTGCGTCTCTTGGCCATCACAATCTGCTGTTGGTCAAACTCAAATAGATTGTGTGTCTTCCCCTTTAGACACTAATACTACATGCACTGTGCATGTGCCTGACTAGCAGTCATTCCTCGCTAGATGACACTGCTATTGCCTGGATGAGTTTATATTGACATTAGGTTAGTTTTCATAATGTTCTGGCTGATATATAAGATCACACACAAACAGAAACATCTATATGTATTAGGCCAACATATGTGGATGTGGAAAAAGTGCATAAAATAAATAAATGAGTAAAGGACCAAGCCCCCACCATTGGCAAAATGTATACCATTCATGGCATGGACACATGTGAAACAACCAACGTCATGTATCAGCCGACATGTGCTCACTGCAAAGCCTTCTACATTTGTATGACAACCATCAAACTAGCTAAGCACTTGAATAGGCACAGACGAACTGTCTGCCTGGGGGATGCTCAATACCTAGTGGTGGAGCATGTCCTCCAACACAACTCAAGAGACATAGGCACCTGAGCCAGCATGAGCCACTTACCTCCTCCCACGTACCAGTCCCTCTGAACTGTGCAGCAGATAAGATGAGAACTTGCACTGCACCATGTCCTTTCATCTTGAAACCCCCCCCTTCTTCCCCACAACCCCACACCCTTCCTGGACTCAACCTTCTTTAACCTTTACTCTTGTCTCCTCTTTGGTTCTTAACTCATTTGTTTATTTTTGTGTCTAATCTCTCTCTAGCCACAGTGACCAGACACAGTGGTCATGTGTGTGTGAGTTATGCTTGTGTGAATGTGCATGTGTGTCCTACTGAAAACTTGAATGTGTTCGAGTCTTTTCATTGCGCTGCCTGTGATTCAGTGTGTCTGTTATTCATTTTTGTTGGTTTTGTGTGACTGTTGGATGTACTGTGCTGAGATAATTACTGGCTGATTCATTTATCTCTTTGCATATTTTTTACGCTTCTGAAGGAGGTTTTTCTGTTTATCAAGTAACACTAAGATTTTTATATGCATTATCAGAAATATTCTTATTGTAAGGCACAATTAATTGGCATTATCTTCTAAACAGATACTGATCTTTACCCCAGTTGCTACTACATGATATTATTTGTCTAATTCATTGCCAAGATCTATCTACATGTAAGCTAAATAAAAGATGACATCACTGAGTCCTTTACTTGGTTTAAAAATACTAATTACTTGATATTTATTATCTAGGAGATCTGTGCTAATTCTGGCATTTCCCTGCTCTGACCATTCTCTAGGGGGGAGAACATTCTTGGTCTTCTTTTAACTGTTGACTACCATTAGGCTTATGCTGCACTTTCCTCCCTGTCTCAGTCATCTTCATTTTCTCTAACTTTAAAGTTGTTAAGTACAAATAACAACTGTTCTCATTCTGTGTTACTGCCAGATAAACTTCCAGTTACAAGATCAGCTGTTTATTCTCCATAAACGTGGAGCAAAAGGCACAAAAAGCACAGTTCCTACAACGCCTTACATTCTTTTCAGTTTGTCTGCTTTGCAACATCCCACTTTGAACAAGCAGGAACTCCTTGATGCTAAACTATTTTATACTAATCTGTGTGAGTTTCCACATTTCATCCATTGTAACAATATTTCTCTTACCAACACATATTATTTACTGTTAATTGTTCACAGAAAAATTAGTCATATTCAACATTCTGCAGTGTTTTACTTAACCATAACTGGCTTATGATATTAATTTTACAAGAGTAACACATATAAGTGATTTATAAATGTGGCTTAGTTAACTAATTATTGTGTATATAAATACTTCGCATTAAAGGTTGTGTTCACTGTGTCGGTATATGACTTAATAACTGACAGTAAAGCAGAACGACCACCTTTAGGATGATGGACCAAGCGAGACATGCTCAGTTCCTGGAAGGGTCCAACAGAGATGTAGAGCCATGCCAATGCCAGTGGTGTGGCATATGCACTAGGTTTCTTGGTTGAGGATGTGTGGTGCAAACAGCCCAGTCAAGATGGTCCCACTGATTCTCAAATGGGTTTAAATCTGAGGTGTTTGGTGGCAAGGGGTATATGATGAATTCATCCTGGGGCTCGTCAAACCATGCACATACACTGCAAACTGCATGACATGTATTTTCTGCTGGTAGATGCTGTTGTGCTGAGGGAAAGCAAGCTGCCTGTAGCGGTGGACATGGTCCTCATGGATAGATGCATACTTGTGTTGATACATTGTGACATGCAGAATGATGAGATTATCAAGGGAATTCCATGAAAACATTTCCCAGACCATAACATTTCCACCCCTGGCCCTGGCCCTTCCAGCAATTTTTGCAGGGTGTGTGCTTTCAATCCAATAGAGCATTAAATGCAATTCATCCGAAAAGGCCACCTGCTGTCGTGCAGTGGACATCCAGTTTAGGTATTGACATGTAAATTCTAGCCTTCCACATCAATCAACAGTAGTTGGCTTGGGTGCAAGAATGAGGTGCCTGCTGCAGAGGCTCACATGCAGAAATGTTCGCTAAATGGTCATTGAGGAGACACTGTTGGTAACCTCTTGATTCATCTGGGAGGTCAACTGATCAGCAGTTGCATGTCTATTCATCCATATACATCTCCACAGCTGCCATTCACCCCTATCATGTATGGCCTGTGACACACTACAGTTGCCTTGGTATTAGTTTCGGATAGCACCATTTTGCCATGTATGGATACTTCAGCTATGGCAGCATGTGAACAGTTTGCAAACTTAGCCATTTCAGAAATGCTTCCACCCTTGGCTTAAAAGCCAATGATCATTTCCTTTTGGATGTCTGGTAAATCGCTCCATTTCTGCGTTAGTACAATGACTGCAATGTTTCCCGTATCCACTAGATCCCGTATCCCACCGCTACTAGTGCTGACATTTGCCATCTGGGAGTGGTTATTGCATGTTGACACTGAACAAAGGCAGTGTTCAATGAATGTGACTTCACCATGTAGTAACCCAGTCAGTCATTTTGTATCAGCTAAACAAATGAAAAATTTGAATTGCTCTTACACAGTTTATTAATTGGCATTGTAATTCCCTCATGTATACTTCACTGGCACCTCATTTTTCCAGATGAAACTATTTTCTGTGACAACAAGTATACTGTGCCAGTAGATGAGGGAATACACCAAGGCAATGCATGAATATAGATACGACTAATGTTGGTACAATTGGCATATTATTAAGGAGCAACAGCAAATGGTCATAATGTAGTATGTAGTATGCTGTGTGTATAAAATAAAATTAATGATGTACTCAATGATATATATGTTACTGAAACTTCCTGGCAGATTAAAACTGTGTGCCCGACCGAGACTCGAACTCGGGACCTTTGCCTTTCGCGGGCAAGTTCTCTACCAACTGAGCTACCGAAGCACGACTCACGCCCGGTACTCACAGCTTTACTTCTGCTCAGTTTTAATCTGCCAGGAAGTTTCATATCAGCGCACATTCCGCTGCAGAGTGAAAATCTCATTCTGGATATATATGTTACCAAAATTGGACAGAGCTTTGGAATAATGTACAAAGAGCACATAGAAGGCACTGAAGCTGAAAAATTGTTGTATGGTACCCATCTCAGAAACGTAGGCCACAACACAGTTCTGCACAGGATACGAAAAGGTGTGTTGCTTGAAGAAATGGCATTATTTACTGCCAAATGAACTCAATGAACAGGGCGAGAGCAAACTGAGTGGTTTCTATTCCATCTTTCAGAGTTTGTACTAGTGAAAGACAATAACTAGGCCCTTAACATCAGTATGCAAACACGAATCACAAAAATAACGTCACATAAGGAACTCAAAAAATGAAATTGGTGGGTTGGTTGACTGTGATATCTGTGCAGCTCTGGACACTGCAGTCACATAGACAAGTACAGTGAGTCATTTGTGAATGGACGCCCCTCTTCTTACATCTATGCATAGCAGGGAATATTTTTGTATGTTGAAGCAGTCACAATTGTGGACTGATCATTGACAGTGTATGGAATGTTCGAGTGTGCATCAAAGACGATCAGCCCTGTAGTATCTACCAAGGTGCCACGAAAGTCAACATTAAACTGCTCCAACAGGTTTCAGTCAGTTTGAGAGTATTTGGCAGAGAGTCACTTCCTGGTGTTCACACTGACTGCAGTTGTGGGCAAGGTGTTTGACCTGCTGGTCTAGGTGTGGATGGTACACATTGTGCTGGGCAAGCAGTTTAGTTTGTGAGAGGCCCCTGTGACCTTGGCTCAAGTGTCATAAGGATTTTGGGTACAGAGTCTCTGGTGGGACTATCTGGGGAGGCCCTTGCAAGATAACTCCATCTATGACAATTGGCCAGTGGCAGGTAGAAGCAATGATGCACCAGGTTCGAGTCCCAACCAGAAATGCGGGTCGGCCAGTCCTGTTGTACATATTGGTGTATCAGTTATAGGATGATGTCCTTGGACATGCTCACAGTCATGTGGGCTCCCATGGTGAGAAAAGCATCCACTGCCTGTTGATCCTCTTCATTCAACTGGAAGCACAAGGTCTTATCTTGGTCAAACTCTGTGTCAGGGCCCGTCAAGAGACAGGACAGGGCATCCACATTGGAGAGTTGAGCGCTATAGCAGATGTGAATTTGCAATTGTACCTGCTGAGAGTTTCCAGTGCTGAAGTCAGTGAGCAGTCTTCTCATGCAGCTTTACCACAGGATTAAAGAAGGACATCAGTGGCTTGTGATCCATAATGAGGTGAAATCTTGTTCTGTATAGGAATACATGGAAATTCTTTAACACAAACATGACCTTCAGTGCTCTTTTTGGTTTGTGAATACCTATTTTGCATGGCATTTAGCACCTTCTATGCAAAAATGGTTGGATGTTCAGAGGTCCATATCTCTATGTGGCCAGATGGCCCCCAAGGCCTGTTCAGAGGTGCCTGCTGCCACCAGTGTTTGTCCAGTTGAAATGTGGGAGGACATAGTGCCGATAGGTGGATGTGTTTCAGGATTGTGAACACCTGTTCACATGCCTCTGACCATACAAAAGGCACACCCTTCTTCCATAAGTTGTTGAGTGGGTGCACAATCGATACCATGCCTGGGATAAATTTTCTGTAATATGTTAGCTTCTGCATAAATGACTGGGGCTCCCTTAAATATGTGAGGCAATTAAGTGCAATGTTGGCTTCAACCAGCTTATGTGTGGTCTGAACACCCTAGTGAGAGATGTATCCTATGCATTCCACTGCCAGTTGAAAAAAAAAAAGAGATTTTTTTGGGACTGTATTTGAGGCTTGCAGACGACTGTGTGGAACAGCTGCCACAAATTTTGTAAGTATTCTTCCATTGTGGTCCCTATCAATTCAGTGACATCTAGATAATTTATGGGGTCCAGAACATCAGCAGTTGCTCTAGGAACTTTTGAAAGATTGATGGTAAGCTTGCCACTCCAGAAACTATGAGCAATGTGGCATATTGACTGCTAGGACTTTCTGTGATTTCTCATCCAGGTTTAGGTGTAAGAAAGCTCTCAAGAGATTGACCTTACAAAAATACAGGCCTCTTGTGTGTGTGGAGGAAAGCTTGTCTGGTTTTGGGATGGAATATTTATTGTGACATTACCTAATGGGTTTCTGCTAAGTAATTGCTCTCTAATCAGCATTCCATATGAGCACACCAACTGCTACTTTATCTGATGTTGCCTGTAGATTAGGTAACTGGTCTACACACAGTTTTGTTTAAAAAGAATAGCTTGATAAGGTCATAGGGTCAAGCTGCACACATCTGCTTTCATGCCCATCAGCTAACTTGCTGCAACTAGTAAATTGTAGCTGTGCAATGCAGTCAAATAATCTGTGAATTGGCTGGAATTGCAAATTAATAAAATAACAGACATATTAAATAAATGTGAATGAATAGTTTATAAAAAGACACTTGTAATTTGTGTAGATTCCAGAAAATGATGGTGAATAATGTTTATGCAAGAAATTAAAACTCAAATGAGCAGAAAGTGGACCTACAACAACTAAGTAATAACTAAACTAAATAATATTATTAAATGCAGTAAAGTTATGACAAGAGTGTTATGAGAATAGTAGCAGCATCCCCTAACTAAATAGTCACCCAAGACTCATGAAAATCAAGTTAATTTTGTGATCACAACACATGAAATATTCGCTACCTCAATATAGTTCAGAGATCAGCAGGAAAATGCACAGATTAGCACACATGAGATAATGAGTAGAAACTCATACTCCATCTACTCTCAGTTCCATAATGCAATAAAAAGTTCTGAACTCTAGCACATTCAGATGTCATGTGAGTTCAAAGCCCCCAAAATCAATCACCCACATGATCAAATAACCCATGTTACCACAGACAGGTTTGTCTTCTTCCAGAACTCACATAAAAGTGCCCTCTTCAATATCTAATGCAAAATGTCCACATTATTTGATATCTCATGTAAAAGTTTCCAGAATTGCTCTCTTGAGTGCACCCCTCAAAAAACACCTGTCTGCATTTGACTCCAGCAGTGTTCTGCCTGTGTCTGCTCCTCCATTGGCTGAAGGTCATTCCCACCAAACTACATCATTCTTATGTTCTGCAGACATGATTTTGACTGGGCCACTTTCCACACTAAACTATTTTGACAATATTTAAATAAAGAAATGTTATAAACACTTGGTCACACTCAAATCATTTACAATAAACATAAATAATATTTTGTTAATACATAAATAAGCTAATATTCTTGCACAAGAGTGCTCAGATTAAATTACAACAGATTTTTGTTAAATATTGTTTAAACAGTTATTTTTATTTGCCTGGTAGCACTATCTTTTGGCATTCTTTTCAATAGTGGTGTCAGCTAACACATCCAGTGGAGTACTTTTAAATCATATTGGTTTTTTCATATTGACTGTAACTACATTTAAATAAAGTTGTGGCAAAAATGGTAGCCTTTTTCTTGAAGAACCATATCATTATGACAGGATACACTGCATTCTTTTGCTGTGTTATTGTGCAAAATATGATGTTCTGACATGTATTTGCATTCAATGAAAAAGATACAAATATGCAATAAATCCATAGGAAAATTAGATACAGATGAATAACTTTCAGGCATGATATCATCTTAATGCGGCTGTTAGGGGCATTAACATAGGGCTGGTGAGGGCACTGATGGTAGAGGGCATGGGTCACATTTCAGTGGTGCCAGTTGGGTCTATCAGTAGATTAAGTTTCACTAGGCATGGCCTGCACCTCAGTAGGTATGGGAAGGGGAGGCTGGCAAAGCTTATAGTTGGCAGTGTCGTGTGTGGTGGTGGGATCACTCATGGAAAAATTCCTGTAGTAGTTGGTGTTAGAGCTGCACCTTTTTTAGATTGAGGTCAGCTGATAGGTGTACCTGCTTAAAGGAAGTCCCTCTAACTAAGGGCTCACCATCAGAGGACGTAATGTTTCCAAGCAGAGAATGAACTAGCATATTTCATCAAAATATAAGAGGCATGAGAGATAAAGTTAGTGAACTGCTTATAGATTTTGACTCTGAAGTTATTGATCTATCAGAACACCACTTAAATAACTTGACAGTTCAGCAGCATCCCTTACCAAGATACAGATTAGCTGGCTGTTTTTCAAGGGGTTCCTTGCATGGTGGGGGAATGGCTATGTATGTAAAAAACAGTATTTCATTTGAGTCCATAGATGTATCATGGAACTGTGCTGAACAGATATTTGAATGTTGTGCATGGGCAGTTGAATTTAGTGAAACTAAACTTCTAATTGCTGTTGTTTATCGGTCCCTTAACTCCAACTTCAGAGCATTTCTGCTCAAGCTAGAGTGGGTTCTTGATTCACTTTGTAGGAAGTACCAGAAATTAGTTATATGTGGTGACTTCAATATTAAAATTGTATATGAGGGTGCAAGAAAAAGAATGTTGGTATATCTCCTAAATTCATATGATCTGATGCAGATTGTGTTTTTTACAACTAGGGTGCAGGGGAACAGTAGCACAGTCATAGACAATATTTCTATTCATTCTTCATTACTAGATGGGTGTTCTGTTGGTAAAAGTGCGAATGGCCTTTCAGACCATGATGCACAAATTTTAACACTAAAAGGCTTTTGTACCAAATCAATGTCATATTTAATTACAAACTATGTAGGAAAGTTAATCCAGTAGCAATAGAGAGTTTTTTAAACCTTATCAAGGAACATGAGTGGCAGAATGTTTAGAGTGCTGATAACATAGATGATAAATACAATGCTTTCCTTAACACATTTCTTATACTCTGTGAGAGTTGCTTTCCATTAGAATGTTCTGGACAGGCTATTAGAAGTAATACGCAGCCTGGGTGGCTTTCCATTAGAATGTTCTAAACAGGGTACTAAAGTAATAGAGAGCCTGGGTGGCTGACTTAGTGGGATAAGGATATCTTGTAGAACAAAGCGGATATTATATCAAAATGTTAGAAGTAGTCACAATCAAGCTACAGTAGCCCATTACAAACAGTGTTGTAAGGTGCTTAAAAATATTATTAGGAAGGCAAAAAGAGAATGTGGTATGCTACTAGAATAGCTACTTCACAGGTTAAAATTAAAACCATATGGTCAGTGTGAAGGAAGGGTCTGGTCAGCAGCACAAGGTCGATTATATAAAGTCAGTTCGCAGTAAAAATATTTCTGTTACTGATAAATCAGATATATGTACAGTATTTAACAATCATTTTCTGAGCATTTCTGATGAATTAAATAAAAATTTAGTTTCTACAGGAAATCATTTAAATTTCTTGGCAAATGCCTTTCTGAGATCTCAGTAGTAAAGCCGCTTTATAAAAAGGGAGAAAGGTATAATGTAGATAAGTTTAGACCTATTTCTATGCCATCAGTGTTTGCAAAAGTTATTGAAAAGTCTGTGTATGTAAGAGTAATTGATCATTTTACATCATACAATTTGCTATCAAATGTACAGTTTGGCTTTAGAAGTCTTTTAACGACTGAAAATGCTATATTCTCTTTTCTCTGTGAGGTACTGGATGGGCTAAACAAAAGGTTTTGAATGCTTGGTATATTTTTTGATTTAACTAAGGCATTTGATTGTGTTGATCACAAAATATTGCTCCAGAATTTGGACCATTACAGAATACGGGGAGTAGCTCACAATTTGTTTACCTCTTACTTTAGCAACAGGCAGCAAAAGGTCAATTTTCACAATTTTGATAACGACTGTGATGTGGGGTCTGAGAGGGGTACTTCAAGTGGGGGGTGCCCCATGGATCAGTTTGGGGCCACTCCTGTTCCTTATTTATATAAATGATGCCCTCTAGTGTTATATGTAACTACAAAATATTTCTGTTTGCTTGGTAATAAAGGATGTTGTGTGCAACATAGGCTCAATTTCCAATAGTGCAGTACATGACCTAAGTTCATTGCTTTTAGAAAATAACTATAGCTAAATCACAGTAAGACTCAGTTTTTATAGTTTCTAACACACAATTCAACAAAACTTGATATTTTAATTTCACAGAATGGGCATATGATTAGTGAAATGGAACAGTTCAAATTTCTAGGTGTTCAGGTAGATAGTAAGCTGTCATGGATAGCCCACATTCAGGATCTTGTTCAAAAATGTATTACTGTCATTTTTACTATTTGAACAGTATCAGAAGTGAGTGATCGTTCCACATGAAAATTAGTCTACTTTGCTTATTTTCATTTGCTTATGTCATATGGTATTTTATTTTGGGGTAACTCTTCCCATTCTAAAAGTATATTTTTGGCTCAGAAACGGGCGGTTCAGGAAATAAGTGGTGTAAATTTGAGAACCTCTTGTCGACCCCTCTTCACAAGTCTGGGTATTTTGACATTGGCCTCTCAATATATATATTCCTTACTGTCATTTCTTGTTAACAATATTAGCTTATTCCCAAGAACAAGCAGCTTTCACTCGGTTAATACTCGGCAGAAATCAAACCTACATTTGGATCGGACTTCCTTAACTCTTGTGCAGAAAGGTGTACAGTACACTGCTGCATCCATTTTCAATAAGTTACCACCTGAATTCAAAAATCTTAGCAGCAGTCCACATGCCTTCAAATCGAAACTGAAGAGTTTCATCACGGGTCACTCCTTCTATTCTGTTGAGGAGTTCCTACAAAACTTAAGCTGATTCTTGTTGTATTGTTGATTGCATTTACTTAAACTTATGGATTGACATTTTTCAGCTTCATTAACATTTTATTTTTATCTATTACTACCTTTATTTTGTAATTTCATGTACTGACCCATTCCATGACGTTAGAGATTTGCTCCTCAATTTGGTCCTATGGAAGTTGACGTGTAAATAAAGAAATAAATCATTTACATAATACAGAATAGGGAATGATAAAAAACTTAACACAGTCTAATAATAAACAGTAAACTGTCATAGTTTAATGATTTTTGTGACAAAATCCTATGCCCTGGATCTGTGACGGACTGTTCTAAATGTTCTCCATTTTTGAGCTCATCATCTCATTCATGTGGAGTGGTGCTGACTTAACTATTTCAGATGGACTGAGGAACAACATAGGGAATTCTATAGACTAGTACAAGAATCATTAAGGTGTTGAGGACAGTTGTGTGTATGTGTGTGTGTGTGTGTGTGTGTGTGTGTGTGTGTGTGTGTGTGTGTGTGAGAGAGAGAGAGAGAGAGAGAGAGAGAGATGCAAATGAATAAATGTCAAAGTATTTTTATGATAAGCTAGTTTTGTAGTTGTGGGTTTCAGCCTGAGACTGGTTTCATGGTGTTCTCCTTGCTACTCTACCCTGTGCAAGACTCACCACCTCTGAATAACTACTGCAGAAGATTTGATGGGTATATGCAATCACCAGTTTAGTACTGGAGAAAAGTATGTGTTTGTGTTTGTGTGTGTGTGTGGGGGGGGGGGGAGGGGGGGGAGGGGGGGGTTGTCTTTGTAGAGGGAGACTAAGAGAGTCTCTTAGTCTCCCTCTATAATGCCCCTCCTTCCACCCCCCCCCCCCCCCCCACACACACACACACTTTTCTCCACCACATTACCTCTGAGTAACTAGTGCAGCCTAGCCTATAATCTTTGAATTTGTTACACTATTCCTCTCTTAGTCTCCCTCTACAATGAACCCCCCCCCCCCCACACACACACACACACACTTTTCTCCACCACATTACCTCTGAGTAACTAGTGCAGCCTAGCCTATAACCTTTGAATTTGTTACACTATTCCTCTCTTAGTCTCCCTCTACAATGAACCCCCCCCACACACACACACTTTTCTCAAGTACTAAATTGGTGATTGCTTGTTCCCATTAATTCTTCAGCATTCTTCTATAACACCACATTTTAAAAAACCTCTATTCTCTTCTTGTCTAAACAATTTATTCTCCACGTTTCATTTCCATGCATGTCTATACTCCAGAAATATCTTCAGGAGAGACTACCAGACTCTTAAATCTATATTTGAGGTTAACAAATTTCTCTTCTTCAGAAATTCTTTACTTGCCATTGGCAGTCTATATTTTATCGTCTCAACTTCATTACCCTTGTTTTGCTTTTGCTGATATTCATCTTATATCCTCCTTTCAAGAAGCTCTTCATTCTGTTCAACTGCTCTTCCAAGTCCTTTGCTGTGTCTAACAGAATTACATTGTAATCAAAATACCTCAAAGTTTTTATACCTTCTCCCTGAAATTTAATTCTGCTCCATATTGTTCTTTGGGGTCCTTTACTGCTTGCTCAGTGTACATACTGAATAACATTGTAGATATAGACTACAACCTAGTCTCCCTGCATTCTCAACCACTGCTTTCCTTTCATTCACCTCAACTCCCATTACTGCCACCTGATTTCCATACAAGTTGTAAATAGGCTTTTACTCCCAGTATTTTAGCCTTGCTACCTTCAGAATTTCAAAGAAAGTGTTCCAGTCAACATAATCAAAAGGTTTCTCTAAGCCTACAAACACTATGAATGTAGGTTTGCCTTTCTTCTAAGAGAAGTTATGGGTTTAGTACAGTGTCATGTGTTCCTATGATTCTCTGGAATCCAAACTGAACTTTCTCGAGGTTGGCTTATACCAGCTTTCCATTCTTCTATAAAGAATTTGTGCTAGAATTTTGCAACCATGACTTAGTAAATTGATAGTTTCGTAATATTCACACCTGTCAGCACCAGCTTTCTTTGCAGTTAGAACTATTAAATTTCTTCTTAAAGTATAGCCATAACTTTTTCCAAGGGCTTGCAGAACTATTATAAGGTTAAGTGATGATGGAACCCTCTTGGGTAAAATATTTCAATGGCAGAAACTACTCAGGAGAATGTCACCATCAGGATAAATGAAGCTGGTGTTCTATATGTCAGAGTTTTAATTTAGAAAATTTTAAATCGGAGATATATGAGTCGAAGTTAAATATAGTGGGAATTAATCAAGTTTGGTAGGAAAAGGAACAGGACATCTGGTCAGATGAATACAGAGTTATAAATACAAAATCAGGAAAAAGGGGGTGGGGGTAATGCAGGATTAGTTTTAATAATGAATAAGAAAACAGCATTGTGAACATATTATCATAGCCAAGACAGACATGAACCCCACACCACAGTAGTACCATTTTGTATGCCAACTAGCTGTGCAGATGAAGAGATTGAACAAATGTATGAGTAGATAAAAGTTAAGGGAAATGAAAATTTAAAAATGATTGGGGAGGGGGCGGGGGTGTAAGCCAGGAATTCACTAGTAGGAAAAGCAGAAAAAAGAAAAACGGTAGGTGAATATGGATTGGAGGAAAGGAAAGAGAGGAAGAATTTTACACAGAGCATAATTTAATAACCACTAACACTTGCTTTAAGAATCATGAAAGAAGGTTGTGTACTTGGAAGAGATCTGGAGACACCAGAATGTTTCAGATCGATTGTATAAGAGTAATACAGACATTTTGAAAGCACATTTTAAATTGTAAGACATTTCCAAACCCTGATGTGGACTCTGTCCACAATTTATCGATTATGAACTGTACATAAAAACTGAGGAAGTTATAAAAAGGTAGGAAATTAAGACTATTGGACTTGTAGAGTTGAAAGAGCCAGAGGTTGTTGAGAGTTTCAGAGGGACCATTAGGCAACAATTGATTAGAAGAGTGGTAAGGAATACAATAGAAGATCCACTGAATTCTTCTAAGAGGTGAAAGAGTGAAGGCCACAGAGGATCAAGTAGGTAAAAAGAGAAGATCTAGTAGAAATCCTTAGATATCACAGAAAACATTGAATTTAACTGATGAAAGGAGAAAATTATAAATGCAGCAAATGAAGCAGGCAGAGGGGACTATAAACACCTAAAAAGCAAGGTTACCAGGAATTGCAAAATGACTAAGTGAGAATGGCTAGATCATGATCTAGAAGCATGTATCAATAAGAGTAGGACAGATACCATGTACAAAAAATTAAAGAGGTCTTCGGAAAAAAGAGAAGCATATGTGTGAATATTAAGATATTAGATGAAAAACCAGTACTAAGCATAGAAGCGAAAGGTGAAAGGAATATATAGAGGGTCTGTATAAGGGAGATGTACTTGAAGGCAATATTATAGAAACGGAAGAGGTCTTAGATGAACATGAGGTAGTAGGTACGAAGTGGCAACAATAATTTGACAGAGCACTGAAAGACATAAGTTTGTGGCGTCAATAGGTCATATCAACAATGAACAACATAATCTTTGAGACTCAGATTGCTTATCTGAGCTGCCGTGTTAATTCAGTCTGTTCTTGTACCTTGTACTGTGTGCACGTGTATGACCATTGTCGAAATATATGTATGTGCAGATACTAATGGGGACAGTTTATTCCATATACTGATACTCATATCCTGTTCCCATACTGGTGGCCCTGAAGTTTCTACATCTACCACGCTGGTTGTTGTAAACCAGCAGGTTGTGCACACGCTGCCATGGCCACCTCATCCAACACTTTGTTCAAAGATTTGGAAGCCCAACAATGATCGCCAGACATCTTCATTCCTTCACCAGTGACCAGTTCTACATTAATTCACAGTGATTTGTGATCTCCAGCCACATTAACTTCAAACTTTGTTGCTCTACAACAGTCGCGTGCTACACCGCTAACACAAACAATGGACTCGGGTTTGGTTTCACCGGACTGTGTTCGCCAACATGTGAAGTGTGAAGTGAATAATATTCAGAACTTTGTACCTACCAATCAATCGTGTGTTGCTCAAAGTGTTCTACATTTGCACACATACTTTGACTCTCAACGGGTCGTAGTGACAGTTACTGTCGTGCTGTGTGCAGAGCTGCCATTATTGCAAAACGCACCCGGCACTATCAACTGCGACCTTTTCCGGTTTTGCCTCATTGGCAAACTAATCAAGAACATTTTAGTGTGCACAATTCTCCATGCTCATTTACGAAGAACTTAAACTTTGGTCATATGAGTAACTGACCCTACCCCACTGCCACCCCCCCCCCCCCCTCTCAGGGGGCCCTGTTTCCAGCCGCTCAGCTGCTTGCCTCTTCAACAGCACCGCCTGTGTCTGCTGCGCCGGCCTTCCTCGTTATTTACAGGGTGGGTCAATTCAAATCAGCGCCCGCAGCCTATGGCCCAGTTTACGGGATTCCAACACCTACCGTGCAACTGCTCATTCCCATGGTACCAACTGTGTCAGCTGCATCGTGTTTTCGCGCTGCATCAAGGACAATGCAACCTGCCATTGCTATGGACGTTTTCACCAGATACACATCCACTCCTACCACGCTGGCCTGCTGTATAGCCTCTCTTGTCATGGACCATTCGGTTTTCCAAGAGCCACCAAAGCCGGCTTCGGCCCGTCACCCAGGTCATCTGCCGAAGCTGCCAGCTTTATACAAGGACAACCGAGTGTCACAGTTTGCGCTTGTCGAGCATTTTTTCGATCTGCATCATGTGTCCGACGACAAATCTAAATCTCTGTACCTTGTCATGCACCTCCATGATCATTCGGACTTAGTTTGTGATCTACTCCTCTTGCTACCGCCTCCACCAAAATACGAGTTCATGAAGAAGACAATCATAGAATGCCTTGCCTGCTCACCACAAGAATTAATAATCAAGATCTTGTACAAGGAACACATGGGGGACCAAACCCCATCACAACTCTGGTGCCGCCTTTGGTTACTTATGAATAAGTATACCATGCCGAACGTCACACTGTGGGCGGTATGGTCTGCCAAGTTGCCTCCTGACCTACAGATCCACCTGCTACTGCACTCCATCAAGTCAACCAGCTCTCGTCTCCACATCACAGACCAATTGTATTCATTGCTATATCAATGCCAGCCAGCTCACCACTCACCACTAGTCGGCACAACTGCTCCCACTTACCGGCCGTCTGCTGGCAGAGGCAGAGCTCGTTCTGCCTCTGTGCCTTCTAAATCGCCTTGCAGCATCCACTTGCTCTCTCCATCATCCGAGCACTCCAGGATCGCCCACGCACCATATGTGCTGGTATACATCATCATCATCATCATCATTTAAGACTGATTATGCCTTTCAGCATTCAGCCTGGAGCATAGCCCCCTTACACAATTCCTCCACAATCCCCTATTCAGTGCTAACATTGGTGCCTCTTCTGATGTTAAACCTATTACTTCAAAATCATTCTCAACCGAATCCAGGTACCTTCTCCTTGGTCTGCCCCGACTCCTCCTACCCTCTACTGCTGAACCCATGAGTCTCTTGGGTAACCTTGCTTCTCCCATGCGTGTAACATTCCCCCACCAACTAAGCCTGTTCGCCCTGACTGCTACATCTATAGAGTTCATTTCCAGTTTTTCTTTGATTTCCTCATTGTGGACACCCTCCTGCCATTGTTCCGATCTACTAATACTTGCAATCATCCTAGCTACTTTCATATCCGTAACCTCAACCTTATTGATAAGGTAACCTGAATCCACCCAGCTTTCGCTCCCTTACAACAAAGTTGGTCGAAAGATTTAACGGTGCACAGATAACTTAGTCTTGGTACTGACTTCCTTCTTCCAGAAGAGAGTAGATCGTAGCTGAGCGCTCACTGTATTAGCTTTGCTACACCTCGCTTCCAGTTCTTTCACTATGTTGCCATCTTGTGAGAATATGCATCCTAAGTACTTGAAACTGTCCACCTGTTCTAACTTTGTTCCTCCTATTTGGCACTCAATCCATTTATATTTCTTTCCCACTGACATTACTTTCATTTTGGAGATGCTAATATTCATACCATAGTCCGTACATTTCTGATCTAGCTCTGAAATATTACTTTGCAAACTTTCAATCGAATCTGCCATCACAACTAAGTCATCCGCATGTTCAAGACTGCTTATTTTGTGTTCACACATCTTAATCTCACCCAGCCAGTCTATTGTTTTCAACATATGGTCCATAAATAGTATGAACAACAGTGGAGACAGGTTGCAACCTTGTCTTACCCCTGAAACTACTCTGAACCATGAACTCAATTTACCGTCAACTCTAACTGCTGCCTGACTATCCATGTAAAGACCTTTAATTGCTTGCAAAAGTTTGCCTCCTATTCCATAATCTCGTAGAACAGACAATAACTTCCTCCTAGGAATCTGGTCATATTGTCACGAACCGGCTCTACTTCTCAGGAAAAGTTAACTCCATAAGGACACCGTTACGGTGTGGCTAATGGCTGTAAAGGAATTTAGTAGAGCTGGCCATGATGTCTCCTTTGTTGATGCTGCTGTGTCTGCGTTGTCCTTGTGGCTTCTTCCTTGGCTGCTTTGTGTCCAAGAAAAGGTGCGGGTTTTTTAATTATTACTGAACTATCGAAAAATGGCGCAGTATTCCACGGTTTCTTTGTATCAAACACATTTATTGCAAGAACTATATGCACAACTACACTCAACCGCGGCCAACACACAAGTGGTCGAAGACCCGTAGAAGACCAAAGATCTCGGTCATAAGCTACAAAGAACATACAATTCCAATATCGATTATTGATCGCAACACCTAACTTAGTATTATTTTAAGCAAAAGCTTTTATAACACGACTTCAGTGTATAATAAAATAAAGTGACACCTATTAGTGTATCATAAAATAAAATGACGTATATTTGTCAGTTCCATTACAATATGCCTTTTCTAGATCTATAAAGCATAGATACAATTCCCTGTTCCACTCATAACACTTCTCCATTATTTGCTGTAAGCTAAAGATCTGGTCCTGACAACCTCTAAGGGGCCTAAACCCACACTGATTTTCATGCAATTGGTCCTCAACTAATACTCGCACTTTCCTTTCAACAATACCTGAGAAGATCTTACCCACAACGCTGATTAAAGAGATACCTCTGCAGTTGTTACAATCTTTTCTGTTTCCATGTTTAAAGATTGGTGTGATTACTGCTGGTATACATGCCAGAACAAATCGACGAGGACAAGCCTCCTCCGCTGCTGCAGTCACCATCACCACCACATACAGCTTATCCATACTGCTGGTACCACAAGGTTTTCAGTGATAATGCTAAGAAGTGCTGGTTACCTTGCCAGCCACAAGCTGACCACAGGACCTAAAAGGCGGCGAGTCCTGCAGGGAACCTCACACGCATCCTCATACGTTGCACTCCGTCCACTCGTCCACCCAGCCGAGCGGTGTACATGACTGATATTTCGTCACAGCTCATTTTCCTAGTCGACACTGGTGCCAGCATGTTCATCATACCTACATCGGTGGCGCCCCCTGTCTTTTCACCGAGAAGGTCACTTCTATGAGCTGTCAAAGCATCAACATTACAAACCTCAGGCTCCGTTAAAGTTACTGTGTACCTATCTCATTCTCTAAGTTTTACATGGACTTTCTACATTGACAACATCAATGAACCAATTCTCGATATGGATTTTTTTGTCCCATTACAAACTCTCTCCGAACGTAGTTCAGGGCTCAGTGCTTCACCATCCCACTAACACTCAGATGCGGTGCTCCCGCACTTATGTTCCAAGCTCTGTTTCTCTCCCGACATGTGAGTTCATATGTGAGTGCTCTGCCCTTGTGGGCAGTATTGTGACCAGTGTTACTAACCTGCTGTGAGAATAGTATTTACTCGAATCTAAGCCGCACTTTTTTTCCGATTTTTGTAATCCAAAAAACCGCCTGCGGCTTAGAATCGAGTGCAAAGCAAGCGGAAGTTCTGAAAAATGTTGGTAGGTGCCGCTACAACTGTAACTTCTGCTGTCGAATATATGTAGCGCTACACAGGCATGCTTTGTAGGCACAAAGATAAATACTGGCGCCAAAACCTCTGCGTCAGTAAATAAATTTAAAAAAAAGAAAGGTGGAAGACGAGCTTTTTTTCTCCGCCCCAAGTTTCGACCACTGCATTTCCATACATTATCCGACGAAGTAAATACAAATTCCGTATTGTTCATCTTCGAATGTAGCAGAATTTCAATGTACTACGAAAATCCGACTGGCAAGACTGTTTAGAATGTTTGTCAATATGGCCAACTCTACGTTCTGAATTTTTTCTTACCAGTGAGAAGGGATGGTTGCTAATAGGAACCTGATGAAATGTGAATCACATGCAGTATTCTCTTCACCATAAGAATAATACGAATATAAACATTTTGCCATGTATTCTTTCGCGTTTGCTGCTATCTCATTTAAATCCTGTCTGCCTAATAAACTACGAAACTAGAGAGAGACAACAGCAAACGCGGAAGGATATACGTATCGTGTCATGTTTATATTCGTATTATTCTTATGCCTAATGTGATACAGTCAGAAATGAAGCACGGCAACTGACTAGATTTTTAAATCTAAGATGAGTCTAATTTCTGTGCAGAATTTGATGTACTAAAGAAGCGGCCGCGAAGATTTTCAAACGGAGAAAAATTTTCGCCGAACTCTCGTTCAGAACATGTTCTATCATACGCAGTCTATTATTTGGTTCTTGTTGATCATTATCAAAGAAAGCAGCAGTGTAAGTAACAACAAATAGCAGTCTCTTGCCATTGTTTCGCTAATGAGACGATTCCTCTCTCTCTCTCTCTCTCTCTCTCTCCCTTTAATTTTTTTTTTTTTTTAAAAAAGCGGCGATAGCGCGCAGAAAAGCAAGTCGTGCCGCGAGCGGCGACAGGCCGTAAACACGCACTATCAAAATGCGTCAAACAATGCATGACACAGTACAGTAATGCATTTTCAGCGTAGAGTGACGTGAACACCTATAACAAAGAAAACGGCACTTATCAGATCAAAGCAAAATAAGCAATCGATTCAAACCAGACAGAGCACGTGAAAAAGGAAGGGTACTCGTATAAATACGGACGGAGCGCCTAACGCATAGCAATGGCTACCTGGTAAAGCTTAACTGCTAAGTTTACGACTCGAACCAAACTACTGTCGCTGTATCGTCATTCATTCGACGTAAATTGTGTCTCATATTACAATAAACCAACTTTGTTTCGAGTTGGAGGTGCGGCCTAAAACTTTTCTCTCCCCTTGAATTTCGAGTCGCAAATTTCAGGTGCGGCTTATATTCGGGAAATTTTTTTTTCCTTTATTTCGAGTATCATTTTTCAGGTGCGGCTTAGATTCGAGTGCGGCTTAGATTCGAGTACGGCTTAGATTCGAGTAAATACGGTATGACTTGGTGGCACAACTCTGCTGGGAAAATGAAAAGCTGAAACAACGCATAGCACACACAACGAGCTCATCACTGCTCATACCTCGCTGTTGAAACTGCAGTCCACAGTTCTGCCACATAATCGACCTTCTCCAGCAGACTCCAGCTTGCACACTCATCAGGTTAGTCCAAAAACATTAAATGCGTGTGATGATTTGCATCCAGTATACTCCGCACCCCCAATGCGCTCGCCACATTCAGTGCCATGCATTTCAAACAGTGCTTCTAATGACAGTCGCGGACGTGATATGACCACGACCACTGCGCAGGCAGCCACCCCGTGTATGATCAACATTCCCCCTCTCTCACTCACTAGCCACGTGACTCGGTGGCCATCGCTGTTCCACGTGCGACGCCAATGCCGCCCTCGCCCGCGCCGGTTACCAAGTGCAAGGTCGACAGCAGACAGTCGCCGCGTGTCCCGACTTGCTCCGTGCTGCGCATGCAGCCACTCTCTCCAAACAAGTGCACACCACGCTCACGTACTAGGCATGTGACTTTCAGACTGCCCTTTCCCACTCGTGGTAACAGCTATGCCCCGTCGTGCCCTACTCGTCCAAAAACTTTGCCTCAGGACAATGGTCAGTCTGGTACGCAGTTCTCGGTTTATTCTGTCGCTGACAGAATCACACATAATGTAGTTACCACTGCTGGACCTGCTATTATTCACAAGCAAATTAATGAACTTTTGGAGGCAGGTATCCTGCAACCGTCAGACAGCTACTGGTCTTCACTGATTCACCTCATACTCAGACATGACAGTTCTTTCTGAATGTGCAGCGAACACAGACATTTAAACTCTCATACTGTCACGGAAATTACTCTGTGCCTAACATAAATGACTTCACTCATATGTTATTGGGCGCTACAATTTTCAGTGTTACTGACTGCAAACGTGCCTACCACCAGATTCCTGCAGTGTCAGAAGACATCCCTAATACAGTTATTATCACACTGCTTGGTTTGTTCCAATACAACTTCATACCACTCAGCCTAAAAAACGCGGCACAAATGTGGTAGCATTTCATTGACTCCATCTTGTGACAGTTGGAGTTTTGCTTTGCATATCTGGATGACATATTCGTTTTCAGCAAGTCAGCTGAGGAACATGAAAATAAATTTATCCATGGTCCTCCAGACCTTGAACTCCAATGGCGCCGAGGTCAACAAAGACAAATTCCAGTTGTGTCAGCCTTCTGTCAGTGTTTTTGGTTACGCCGTCTCCACCAACAGAATACAGCCTCCCAAATCTCGCGTGCAGGTCATCACTTCACTGCCGCCCCCGGCTACTTACAAAGAACCTCGATGTATCCTGGGCACAATACATTACTACCGTCATCACCTGCCTTCTGCCGCTTCCATGCAGGCCCTGATGACAGAATCACTGTCAGGTAAACAGATTTAAAGACTCAACCCATACACTGGACTGCACCTATGCTGCAGGCTTTCAATGCATTAAAGACTTCTTTAGCTCACACCATGACACTCGCCCTCCCTGACCCCTCGGCCGAGTTGTTCATCACTACGGATGCCAGTGACATCACAGTTTGAGCAACACAAGGCAGACACGATTTCTCCTCTTCATCTCTTCTCTAAAAAACTGTCAACAGCTCAGAAGAAATACTCCGCTTTCGATAGAGAACTTCTTGAGGTCTACGAGGCCGTCAAACACTTCTGCCCTGACATAGAGGGTCACTCATTCTTCATCCTCATGGATGCTTTCTGCAATCCCCCCCCCAATTGGCATTTCCGACACTTTGATCTAGTCTCCAAATTCACAACCAACGTTTGCTACAGCAAAGAAATGATGACATTGCTGCAAATTTTTTCTCGTGGATCAATACTGTTTTATGCATCATCGACTTATCCAACTTGGCCGCCCTACAATCCTCCGACGAGGAATCTCAAGCTCTCCTCACAGACCCTCAAACATCTCTTGTATTTACTAAAGCTAAATTCCCTGGTGTTGTGGATGAGGTGTGGTGCGACTGTTCTACTGGTACCTTACGCCCATTGCTCCCCCCCCCCCCCCCCCCTGTGCTGGCAGACCTTCGACACTATGCATAACCTTGCTCACTATGGCATCCATGCCACTACATGGCTCCTCTTCGAGCATTTCATTTGGAAAAATATAAAACGGGACTGTCAGACCTGGGCATGCAGCTGCGTTCCCTGCCAACACAAATAAATTGGCCACCCCACCACTGGGCAAGTTCAACATCCCCCAGGACGATTTCCTCATCTACATATTGATCTTATCAGTCCTCTTCTACCATCGGACAGCCACAGATACATTCTGTCCACAGTGTCCTGTTGGGTAGAGGCAGTTCCCTTACCTAATATCACTGCCAAGACTGTGGCCGAGAGTTTTATCTCCTCATGGATTGCTAGGTTTGGTTGTCTGACCACCATCACCACTGACCAGGGTCAGCAGTTTGAGTCTTCCCTGTTCACCATTTTATGTAACGCCTGTGGCATAAAGAAAATTCACACCACAGCAAACAACCCACAAAGCAATGGGTTAGTGCAACAGTGGAACTGCACTCTAAAAATGGCTTTCATGTGCCACAACTGCCTCTGGTCTGGTCTGATGCACTTCCATGGGTGCTGCTTGGCCTCCATTCAAGTTTCAAGCCTGACTTACAGGGAACTATCTCATAATTTGTTTTCTGGGAGAACCCCATCCTACCAGGGGAACTCATTCTGCCTCAGGTAGCCGAAGATTCCCCCCTCCCCCCCCCCCTCCCCAAATTTCATAAGTCGCATCATGTGTATGCACTTCAAACAGGCACGCCTGCATCCACCTATCAGCCAATCCCCACCAGACACTTACATACCAACTGCTCTCAACACTTGCTCCCATGTAATGCTGAGAGATGACTCTGCAACCACCTTATCTTTACCCCTTTAAGTACTCGGCTGGGGCAATACAACTTTTGACATCATCATCAAAGACAGTCCACAAACTGTTTTGTTACACCAACTGAAATTAGCATTCACGGACCCTGACGCCCCTCTGCTGGCTCAGTCTGATTCTCCTAACGACTCTCCTGCCAGTCTCCCCCAATCATGGAGTCCAACAATGTTTCCCCTAAGGCCACCACAACGATTTGTTTACCCGACACCTCCCCATCGCCTTTCTCAGACACATCAACCTCCACCCCATGTGCGGGTTTCACTGCTAGTCACCCTGCTCTGCAACGTAACCCCGCACTGCGTGGACGACATTTCAATCATCACTCTCAATTACCTAGTTCTCATCCCACTCACAGACACTGTGACCTCGGCACCCAATGACCAGTTAAACGTCAGTGGTTTGCATAGCCTCAACCTCGCTTGTGAGTGCGATCCGATTATAATTCACACCTTCATCTCATCAGACAGCTCAATTAGGATCCGGGCTTACCACACCTACATCCCACCATCTGCTGTTCCGCCTGCCTGCTCTTGGGCTGGCTGCCGCATCGTCCGTCCTCGCTGGCTCGATGACTTCGAGGTGGACCTGCCTCCTGATGCTGTGCCTCCGCACCCCGCCCCGGTCGAGGTGGAGGTCCTGGTTGTGCGTCTACCATTTCGTACGATGTTCAACAGCGTTGATGCCACATGTTCTTTCCTTAAGACACACCTGTGGTACTCCGTTCTATGGAGGGGGGTGGCTGTGTGGTGTCAATAGGTTATATCAACCATGAACAAGTCTATTCTTGTACCTTGTACTGTGTGTATGTGTATGATCATTGTCGAAATATATGTATGTGCAGATATTAATGTGGACAGTTTATTTCGTATACCAATACTCGTATCCTGTTCCCATAAGTTTAAACAAGGCCCCTGGAGTAGACATTACGTCAGAGTCACTGATGGCATTGGGAGAGCCAGCTATGACAAAACTATTCCATGTGAGGTGCAAGATGTATGAGGCAGTGAAGTACTCTCAAATTTTAAGATGATTTTATTGTATGCATAAATGAATTACTTTTAATATTATTGCTTCCTGATTGAAATTATGTTGACATGTCTGATATCATTCTATAAATTACCTATGGATGAAATCATGGATGAATAAACAACTGATTAATTAATTTAAGTTCTATGGCCTGAATTACAAATTTATATTTTCATTGAATTTTGTTTCATGAACTTCCTGTGCCATTTGTGTCCTGCTATTTTCTCTCTTTTTCATTTGTTTGCTACATATTTTTCATTCCTCTTAGGAGATCCACTCATAGAAATTAGTTATCCTATAGATTCTACTTTACACAAGTTACAACAAATGCTACATGTGTTATTATAGGTTATCTGTCTTGAGCTGACTGCTATCTAACCAAAAAGAACTACACCAGACATGTTTCACTTTTATTTACATGGCGTCTTCTGTGGTATTCTGTAAATTGGATACATACATTTGTACACTTTTTGACTGCTTTAGGTTAAAACCAGTGTTTTCTTTATAAATTTGGTTTGCAAGCTACTTATGGTGTTTCTTTGCATAATCTGTTCCTTCCCTTCTTGCTAGCAGAGGTTGGTGTTGACAGGCTTCATTTCATATCTGCACTTGACAGGTTTTGTCATTTTGCGTTATTTCCTGTAGTGCACTAATTACAACTGACTTTCTTAATTGTTTTTCATTCATCACTGCCACAGTGTTTATGCCTATTCATTCGTTCTTGTTCATGTTGTGTGTTGCCCACCTATGAAACGATTTTGTGTGTGTGTGTGTGTGTGTGTGTGTGTGTGTGTGTGTATGTGAGAGAGAGAGAGAGAGAGAGAGAGAGTTAGTGAAATTGTTTTGTATGTAGCTAGAGACATGAGAGGAGGTTCCTTTTTTTTCAAGGGGGGGGAGGGGGGGGGGGAAGGGTAAGGAGGAGAGACAGGGATGGCCTCGGCAGTGAATGACTCAACAGAATTGAAGATAAAAGTCAGGCTAATACTAATCAAATTACAGAAACAAAATATTATTTGGAGACTATAGTGAATACTGTGCATTCTAGAGTAGATGTTGATGACAGTGAAGATGGTCTTGTTGTTGCTGGGGAGATTCAAATCGAGGCAACCAGTAATGTTCATATTGTGCAAGATGAAGATTTAAAACAATATTGTAACACCACAATTAAACATTAATGACAATATAATGAAAGGATAGGCTGCTCCTCACAGCAGTGGCCATTTATCCTGGTAGGCAGCTGGTTGGTAGTCGTATCAATATAAAAAGCAGAGCTGGTATTTGATATGGCTGCCATCACATTGACCCAAATTGTTTTAAGCCTGTGACAGGACTGGAATAGTATTTGCTGGTTGGGTGGATTGAGCAGGCGCTGTACCTAGGTCTTCCACAGAGGTATGATCCCTGTGGCAAGGGGCTGGTTGAGAGTGGCCTATTGATGGACTAGGATGCTGAAGGTTGGGCGGGTGACAGACACTACTTTAGGATGGGTGAGAAGGATCCTGGATAGGCCCTCATTTCAGGGCTTGTTGATAGGTAATCAAAGCCCTAAAAAGCATGTGGTTCAGTTGTTCCAGGTTGGGATGATGTTGGGTGATGAAAGGGGCACTCCTTTGTAACTGGCTCTTGGGGTGGAGGGAGGATTGGGAGTGCATAGGATATAGCTTGGGAAAACTGTTTGCAGATAGGTCTGGAGGATAGTGCCTGCTTGTGAAGACTTTTGTGAGACCTTCAGCATAATGTGCAAAGGAGTTCTTGTCACTGCACATACACTGTCCCAAGGTGGCAACGTGTATGGGAGGGACTTTTTGGTGTGGAACGGATGGCAGCTGTTGAAACGCAAGTACTGTTAGTGTACGGTGCATTTAATGTGCACAGAAGTGTGGATGAGGCCATCACAGAGGAATAGAACAATGGTCAGTAAGGTGACAAACTCGGTTGAGGAGGACCAGGTGAAGCATATCAGAGAGAAGGTGTTGAACTTGTGAAGTAATGAGAATAGGGTGTCTTGGCCCTGAGTACAGATCATGATGACATCATCAATCAACCTGAACCAGACCAGGGATTTGGGATTTTGGGAGGCTAGGAAGGTTTCCTCTGGGTAGCCCATAAACAGGATTGTGACATGTGAGTGCTCATGGCTGTGCTGTGGATTTCTTTGTATATCTTCTCTTCAAAGGAGAAGTGGTAGTGTGTTAGGATAAAGTTAGTAAGGTATCTGAGGACTGCTGTAGTGGATTTGGAATCTGAAGGATTTTGGGAGAGGCAGTGTTCATTAGCAGCAAGACGATGGGCAAGAGGGATATAGGGAAAGGCATTAACAGTGATGAGTAGGCATCCAGAAGGTCGGAGGGACAGATAGTCCATGAAGGAAATGGTTCTTTGACGTGTGATGCTACATGCTAGACACAAGGAAGGCCTTGTGGAAGTAGATGACTAATCTATTAATACATTAATGTATTAATCAGCTCCTTTGTGAAGGCCATGACTTTCTAAAATCTTGCCCTGAAATGAGATCCATTCTGTGTGAGATTTTTCCCATCACAGCTAAAATAGCTTTTATCACCCTCCCAATCTCTACAATATCCTTGGCAGATTCTATTCTCCTTCTGCACCCATCTACGTACCCTATGGCTTGTACCCCTGTGACCAAGTCCACTGCAAAACTTGCCCTATGCATCCTCCTACCACTGTTTATATCAACCCTGTAACTGGTAAACACATACTATCAAAGAGTGAGACACCTGTGAAATGACACATGTCAAATACCAACTGTTATGTAAACAGTATTCAGTATTTTACATCAGATTGACTACCACCCATTTATCAGTTAGGAAGAATGGGCACAGGCAGAGGGTGTATACTGGCAGTACACAATATCCTGTTGCAGAGAGTGCTCTACAACATGACAGATGTGACCTTGGTACCTGTTTCACCACATGTGCCATCTGGACTCTTCCACCTGAACTCCCAACGTGGCAACTAGCACTACAACATGTCCTTCACTTTTGCCACCCACTTGACATTAATTTAATTTAATTCCTTCTGTCTCAGGCCGGCCGAGGTGGCCGTGCGGTTAAAGGCGCTGCAGTCTGGAACCGCAGGACCGCTACGGTCGCAGGTTCGAATCCTGCCTCGGGCATGGATGTTTGTGCTGTCCTTAGGTTAGTTAGGTTTAACTAGTTCTAAGTTCTAGGGGACTAATGACCTCAGCAGTTGAGTCCCATAGTGCTCAGAGCCATTTGAACCATTTTTCCTTCTGTCTCAGCATTTATTCACAGTAGCTACTCCTCTCTTCACTCGATATGAGACTTCCAGGTGAGGGATTGTTCCACACAGGCACAATTAAAGTTTCATTTGTGTGAGAGGCTGTTTTAACTTAGTGCATCCATAACAACTTGGGTGGACCCCAAAGTTGCATATGGTGTGGCCAAGTGAGAAACGTCTCCTTGTTTTGGTGTGATGTAATGAACTCATACATATGTGTCACAGTGGTTGTGATAATAAACAGACTATGACCATCTTGGGTATGTGAGTGAAATAATGTTTAGCATGAAATGGAAATAAAGGACAATAAGTCGTTGCATAAGGTGTAGCCATGTGAAGAACATCTACTTAGTCTGGTATGGTGAGACAAATTTGTATCCGTATGGAACAGTGGTGTTTTGCAAACCCAACAGTGTAACAAAAGGACAAAATGTGTGGCATAAACTAATGGCAACTACAGGCAGAAGCCAAATTTAATGGAGCTGACAGCAGCAGACAATCAGCAGTGGAGATTAGCCAGTGTCATCCCAGGATGTGGCATAATGAGGAGCAGAACAGATGTGAACACTGCAAATCACAGCCAGATTATGAGCAACATAAGAAGCCATGCAAGCAATATGAAAAGGGGATAGCAGTTGGCAGCAGCAGCCATTATCAAGGCAACACAAGGCATGTTTATATCGTCAAGTGTCTGTTAGTTGTTCAGCCAAAATTAGCATCTTAAAAGTAAACGATGGAATATTGGGAGTTAAGATACAAGAACTGTCATGAAGACTTGGAGTCATTATTGATACATTTAATGAAACAGCATGAACATATTTTTAAGAAATAAGGAGCAATATTGGTAGTTTATATTCAAACATTGATAGTTAAAAATCAAATATGTGTGCTATAGATGACATTGCTAGTTTACATTAAGAAATAACTGAAGTGATCTCATAAGCATAAATTCAGACATGAAAAATATAAACAACAGATTGAATAATAGGATTCATAATATGCAATCAGGTGAAAATATAACAGAAAATTCTGGTTGAAATTCAGAAACTTTTGTCACTGATGAGCTGTTAAATGCAGATGTGATTGAAAATAAATGTAATAAGGGAACGGAAATGATTGAATTTTGTCAGGAGAATTTAACTAAAGTAGGACAGATCTGCTCTGGTGATTAGTATAGGTTAGATTTGATTAGATTAATACTTGTTCCATAGATCATAAATATGACAGTTCATGATGAAGTGGGATGTGTCAGTTTAACAAAAGATTTCTTTAGATGTCGTAATTCAATATTTATTATTTTTTATGTAATTATTCATTTATTGTAAGGTTACTAAATTATATCTACAAATTCATCTCTGGAGTAGAAAGAGTAGCCATTAAAAAAGTCTATTAATTTGTTTTTAAATGGTGCTTGGCTATCTGTCAAATTTTTTATGCCATTTGGTACGTTATCAAATATTTTTGTTGCAGCCTAATTCACCCTTTTCTGTGTCAAAGTTTAATTTAACTCAAGGTAGTGAAGATCAGCCTTTATCCTAGTAATGCAGCTATGCACATTGCTATTGCTTTTGAATTTGGATGAGTTGCTAACAACAAATTTCATAAGTGAATATATATATTGCTAAGATACTGTCAATATCCCTAGTTCCTTAAATAAATGTCTGAGAAATGATCTTGGCTGGGCTCCAGCTGTTACTGTGAATACACACTTGTGTGCAATGAATATTTTTTTCCTAATGATGAAATACCCCAAAATATGGTGCTATACAAAAGCAGTGAATAAAAACTGGTATAGTAAGCTGATTTACTCATATGTTTATCACCAAAATTTCCAGAAATCGTAATAGCATAAGCAGCTGAACTCAAACATTTCAACAGATTATCAATGTGTTTCTTAGAATTCAACCTCTCACCAATTCACACACCCAAGCATTTTGAATATTCTCCATTAGCTACAGATTCTATTCAAACTTTATATTTATTAACAATGTTGAACCAGTTACTGTACACAACTGTATACACTCTGTTTTATCAAAATTTAATTAGAGTCCATTTGTGCAGAATCACTTAATAATTTTCTCAAAGATGTTATTTACAATTTCCTCAGCTAATTCTTGTTTGTTGGGTGACTACTATACATGTATCATCAGCAAAAAGAACTAGCTTAGCAGCTTTGGGAATGTAATATAGAGAGGCAACTCATTAATATGTATTAAGAATAATAAGGGGCCTGGGATTGAACCTTGTAGGATCCTCTTGTTGACGCCTCCTCAGTTTAAGGAATCTGCTGATTTTTGCACATAATGGGAGTTTATTTGAACCTTCTGTACTCTTCCAGTTAAATATAAATTAAACCATTTGTGCACTGTTCCAATACTGAAGCTTGCCTAGAAGAATCCCATGATTTACACAATCAAAAGCATTTGAGAGATCACAGACAATCTGAACTGGTGATGTTCAGTTATTCAGAGCATTTAATATTTGATCAGTGAAAACATATCCAGCATTTTCTGTTGAAAAGCCTCTCTGAAAACTAAAGTGGCATTTTGTTAGCATTTTATTTTACACATGTGTGAAGCTACTCTTGAATACATTACTTTTTCAAGAATTTTAGACAAAGCTGTCAGAAGTGAGATAGGTCTGCTTTGTTAGCATCGTATGTATCCCCCTTTTTATGCAATGGTTTAACAATAGCATATTTCAATCTATCAGGAAAAATGTACTGTTTCAGTGAGCTGTTATATATGTGGCCGAGAATCCTACTTATCTGTTGAGAACAATCTTTTAGTATCCAGAATGTCTTTTCTTTTAGTACTTTGTCGGAGATGCTATCAATTCCAAGGGAGCTTTTACTGCTTAATGAGTTTATTATTTTGCTAACTTTGCAAGATGAGGTGGACAGAATTTCAATTTTATCAAATTGCGTAAGTATTGCTTTTTCCTTATATACGTTTGGTTTTTCTAATGAACATCTGGATCTTATTTTTCCCTACAACATTTTAAAAAAATATCGTTAAAAGTATTCTCATACTCTGCAATCTTAGCATTAAAAAACAAAAAGTCTGCAGGTTGGGATGGAGTACACACCAAAGTTATTAAAACAGGACACAACAAAATTACAAACCCACTAGCTCAAATAATTGAATAAGGCTTTCCCCAGAGGTACTGAAATATGCTGAAGTCAAACCACTCTTCAATATACGATGAAGAGAGATCTTGGGAAATAATCATCCTGTCTCAATTCTCCCAGTCATATCTACAATATCTGAAAAAGTTGCTGTTGCCCAAGTCCAAAATTTCATTGCAAAATATTATATTACTCTAAACAATGAATTTGTTTTTCAACAAGGTTGAAACACCATGGATGAAATGAACAGATCTGCTGAGAAAATAGGTACATCATTAGACAAGAGAAATAAGGTGGCGGGAATTTTCTGCAACCTCACAAGGGCGTTTAATTTTGTAAACCATGCATTGCTTATTTACAGATCTGAAAAGTATGACATTGGGGACATTGCCCTACAATTGCATAAATCCTACTTATCAAACAGAAAGCTAAGAGTTAGCATATCTTTAAATGTGGCAAATTGTTGTTCTGAATGGAAAAAAAATTGTACCTTAGTGTGTTCAACAAGGCCTAATATTAGGCCCAGTCTTATTTTTCTTCTACTTTAATGATTACCCATTAAATATTAACACCGCTTCAGTCCTATGTGCGCATGATATTTCTACCTTAGTTGAAAATCAGGGTTTGGAAAAATTTCTAAATCTGCAAGCAGTACCTTAGAAACTTGGTTTCAGCTAAATGGATTGAATTTAAACATACAGAGTGTGTTCCATAAGAAATGCAAGCAATTTTTTGCTGACGGAATGGTACGCCACAGCGTGTCCTAACTGGCTGGCCTAAGTGGAGGTGGGTGTTAGCTTCAAAAGGCTCTTTGTCTCATTCAGTTGTGAGCTGCCAGAGAGTCAGGACGTGCATATCCGTCAACCCCGTTTTGAGTCTATGTAACACAACACAATGGATCATTCTGTAGAGCAATGGTACACTATCAAATTCTGCGTTAAACTAGGGGAGTCCACCACCAAAACGTTTCCATTACTTCAGCATGCCTTTGGGACTGATTGCTTGTCCAAATCAAAAGTTTCCTGATGGCTCAAGTCTTCATGGAGGGCCAAGAGGAGATCACCAACGAACCTCACAGTGGATGGCCATCAACCACATGAGTCGACGAAAATGTGACGCGTGTGCATGATTGTTTGAACTCTGACAGATGGCTGAGCCTTCAATTGATAGCACAAACTCTAAACATGTCAAAAACAACCGTTTTCCACATTGTGACCAAAGATTTGAGCATGAGAAAGGTGTGTGCCAAAGTCGTCCCAAAAGTGTTGACCAACGAACACAAGCACATGCAAGTGCTTCGGTGCCGAGAAATGTTCGAAATGTGTGAAAATGATCCTCATTTTTTAAACTCAGTTATCACTGGTGATGATTCATGGATTTTTGAGTACAACTCTGAGGCAAAAAGGCAGAGTTCAGAGTGGCGCACTCCATCGTCGCCCTGTCCCAAGAAGGCACGCATGAACAAGTCTAGGATCAAAACCATGCTCATTGTCTTCTTTGACGTCAGATGCATTGTACACCATGAATTTGTACCTACCGGGACTACAGTGAACTCAGCTTTCTGCTTGGAAGTTCTCAAAGAGACTGAAAAGGAGGGTCTCGCGCTGCCAAAGCAATGCCAAGGACATGTTTAAAGTTCACCATGACAACGCACTGAGTCTCAGTGCCTTCATTGTCAACGACTTCCTAGCCAGGATCAAGACCCCATTGGTTCCCCAGCTTCCATACAGCCCTGTCCTGGCCCCCACTGACTTTTTTGTTTCCTCGGTTAAAAGGAGCCATGAAAGGAAAACATTGGGACACGATTGGAAGCATCCAGGCGCATGTTACATCAGCTCTAAAGGACATTCTGGAAAAGGCATTCCAGGATGCCTTCTAGGCATGGAAACACCACCTCCAGAAGTGTATCGGCACAAGAGGGTGCTATTTTGTATGAATATATTCAATAAGTGACTTTTTATGAATTTTGTCACATTACTTAGGGAACACACCTTGTATCTAAGATTCACATGATCCAATTAAAAATGAAACAGTCAAAATGTGAGTATATTAAGATTGTTCACAATGACCAAGATGGTCAAATGTGGAAAAAAATTTGAGCTGGCACATTGAGTACTGGTACCTAGCAAAGAAACTGAACAACCTTGCATTTGATGTGCATATGTTATCATCTAAGCTGACATGGACAAAAAAGTAGCATATACAAGCTACTTTGAATCCATTATCAGGTATGGTATTGTTTTTTGGGGCAACTCAACAAGCATAGTGCAGATACTAAACACACACACACGCACACACACACACACACACACACACACACACACACACACACACACACACAAATGCATCCCAGAAGAAGATTATTATCTTTTTGTACAGCAGGCCTGAATTGTTTGAGGGAAACCATTTCTTCATTCACATGCTACAAGAAATAATGAAAATTTTATGCTCCCCACCCACCTCCCCAAACTGTATGCCCAGGAACCTCAACACAGGAGAAAGTTTATATTTTAAAAGGGACAAGTTAATGCAGATGAGTTTAGGTCCTCTTAAGGGAACTACGTGAGGCACTGGCATTGAAATATTATTACTCAGTCGATGAATTCATGCAGGATGAAGAGGTAATTTGTGCTGGGTGTGATGTGTTAAATATCCCAGAGATATCATTATTGTGTTGTTTATCTTAGAGCCATTATTAATTAATGTAAAAATCATTGTAACTACATTACAAATTTCTGTCATGTCTCCTGTATGCAAACCAAATGGACTGCAAATGTACATCATGAGATGAATAAACCACAATTGTGACTTTTCATTCAATCTGATGGTAATACAGTCATCATTTGCTCTTGGTTGCCCTTTTCCCCTTTCAACAGTATTTCAAACCGTTTTAATTTTACTATCAGAGGTGCTAATCTCAGACATAATACACATACTTCTGGGCTTTGTAATAACTTTCCTTAAGACAGTACAGTAGTTTTTTATAATATTTGACTGTTTCTGGGTTATTACTCTTTCTTGCTATAAGACAGATTTCCCTTTTTCGGTTAAAAGATATTTTTGTCTATATAGTAAGCCATGCTTTTTTACATGATTTCTTACAATTCTATTTCACTGTTTTCTCAGGGAAACCATTTTGAAAAATACACACAAATGCGTCATGAAATGTGCACCTCATCCCAGTCTACCTGCTGCAAGCTTTCTCCAAAATTTGCAGTCATTTAGTCGTTAATTGAATGCACCATTTTGGGTGACTGTTTTGCATAACTGTATGGGGCAACATCATATACTGTAACTAGCTGCACATTGTGATCAGAAAGAACATTCTTAACAGGATAAATGTTTATTTAATTAAATTTGTCTTGATCTATGAAAATATTATCTATCAGTGTGATGCTTTCCTGTTCTACCCAAGTACGAAAATCATAAACTGATGTCAAATTGAAAGAACTGAGTAATGCTTCAACATCATCCTTTCCATCAGACACTTTCAGAACATCTGTATTGAAATCCTCACAAATAATAATTCAATAATTTTCTCCCTTCTGTTTGAATTTTTTAGAAATAGTTGAAAATTTTCCAATGGGGACCTACACACAGTTACAATTATTAACTTCTTATTTAGTTTAAACTCACAAGCATATGTTTCCATATGTTACAATCACAAGGATGTGTTTCCATATGTTACAAATTATTTTAGTTTCTAATTTTTCACACTATGATGACTTTTAACACTTATACAGCAATTACTCTTCACTTACATGAGGTAAAAACTTGTGTCTACTTACATTAACCTTTTCCATATCAGGATTATTTATTTATTTATTATCATCCCAATGATCACATTTGTGATATAGGATTTGTCAGGGTACATTTTAACAACTATATAATATCTTTACAAAATTTGTATCTGTGCTGAATTCATATTAATCTATCTTATGTTTAATACAATATACAACTAATAAGTGTTTTTATAACATAATTTATTATGCACTGATGTAATTTCATTTGTCACATTAACTTAAACATATATTTTATACAGTTGCGCAGAGATATTCGCTTATGCTGTAATAGCATTTGTCAAGCATGTGGTTCTTTAGAACAGTTTTAAATTTATCCTCATTTTCCAGCTCTTTGATATGTTTTGGTAGTGCATTAAAAAGTTTGATGCCTTGATTACGTACATGTTTCTGGCTTCGGGTCCTTGTTACAGCTTGTATGTGGAGATCTTTACATTGCCGTGTATCGTAATTATGGAAGTCTGTATTGGTTTTCATTTTGTCCTGATTTCTTTTGATCACCAACAGACATTTCAGAATGTATAATGATGGAATTGTTAAAATTTTCAATGCTTTAAAAAGGGGCCTACAATGTGTTTGAGGTGGGCTGTGGGTCATTATCCGAATAGCACGTTTTTGTAATTTGAAAATCTCATTTAGACGACAATTTGTTTTTCCCCAGAATACTATCCCATAGGATGCAATGGACTGAAAATAGCCAAAATATACTAATCTGGTACAGTCATTACTACAAACTCTTGAAATTATTCTAAGCACAAAACATGCTGAATTTAGTTTTAGTGCTAAGTTCACCACATGGTCCCTCCAATTAATCTTCTCATCAATGTGCATACCCAGGAATTTTGCACACTGTACTCTTTCAAGTTGTTTGCCCTCCATGGTGGGATTTAGGTCGTCCTGTTCACTTATTTTTCCATATTGCACATAATTAGTTTTTTTTGCATTCAGTGTTAGCTTGTTAGCACTAAACCATTTTTGTATATCTTGTAGGGCATGGTTCACAGTACTGTGCAATGACTGCTTCGTATCACTAACTATTAAACTAGTATCATCAGCAAATAACATGATTCTAGCTTTTCTCTCTGACACCTGAATATCATTAATGTAAATGAGGAACAGCAAGGGGCCTAATACACTTCCTTGGGGTACTCCTACTGTGACCTCCCTCAGATCTGATCTTAGTTTAATTTTTTGATTAATATTTAGTGCTGTAATTTCAACCACCTGCATCCTCTTTTCCAGATAAGACTCAAACCACTTTTTTACCGGTCCTCTGATACCTATAGCTTCAAGCTTTTTCAAAAGTATGCTGTGGTCAACAGTGTCAAAGGCTTTTGACAAATCTAGATTTATCCCAACTACACTGTTTCCCTCTTCCAATTTAGTGATTATTTCTTTTGTGTATTATAGTACAGCTGTTTCGGTACTTCTCCCAGCTTGAAATCCATGCTGATTACTGTTTATCAGGTTGTGCATGTTAAGATAATGTGTGACTCTATATTTCATTAGTATTTCTAAAACTTTAGAGAAAGTTGAGAGGAGTGAGACAGGTCTGTAGTTTTCTATTTTAAGTTTATCCCCCTTTTTTAACAGGGGAATGACTTTAGAAATTTTCAGTTTTTGTGGAAACACGCCCTCAGCCATTGACAAGTTTGCTATGTGCGCTAATGGTTTCGCTATCTGATTAGCTGTTTTCTTTACTAATATTATTGGCACCTCATCTACTCCAGCTGACATCTTGGACTTCAGACTTTTAATCACTTTTAAAACTTCCTTTTCGTTTGTTGGAACTGCCATCATACTGCTGGCTGCCTTGGGTGCTTCCATCTTATTCTGCTCCCCAAGATTCCTGCTTAAAGTGTGCGGTACATTTAAAAAGTAATTATTTATATAATTAGGCATGGCATATTTATCTACCATTTTATTCTCCTCATCTTTTAGAATAATTTCCTTGTCTTTGGTAGGTACCCCGGTTTCTTTTCTCACAATTTCCCATGCTATTTTAGTTTTATTTCTGGACTGTTTAATTTCCATATTATTACTTAATAGCTTTGCATTTGTAATTACTCTGCGGTATATTTTCCTATACCTCTTTACATATTCTATAAAATCAATATCTGTACACTCCTTCAACTCTGAATTCAGTTTTTTCATGTTTTCACATGATTTCTTAATTCCAAGAGTCATCCAAGAACTTGATTTTACATATCCAGTAGACTTGATTCTGGTCAGTTTCTTTGGAAAACACATCTCAAAGTTCATCATATAAATCGATGCAAATACACTATATGCCTCATCTGTACTTGACTGTTTCATAACATCTAACCAATTTTCATTTTCTAAGATACTTATGAACTGATTACAGCTGTCCACAGAGAAGTTTCTTTTGTAAATATTATTTACACCTTTACCTTCCTTTGACCTTAAAGGGATTTCAATGGTGAGAGCATTGTGGTCAGACAATCCTAAATCTATGTTTGTTACCTCTATGTCAGTTTCTGACATATTTGAGAAAATGTTATCTATGAGGCTATTGGAGGTGTTTGTTATTCTAGTTGAATTGTTTATATGTGGTGACATGTTGAAACTCTTTAATATGTCCAAAAATTGCCTTTTTGTTGACTTTCAACTAGAAGATTAATATTGAAATCACCACAAAGAATAATCACAGTTTCTTTTTTGTAAATAGTATTTAGCAACAATTCTAATTTATCAAAAAAGACTTCTATGTTTCCACATGGTGACCTATACACTGTTATGATGATGACTTTTTTCATCAGGCCATATAGCTGGACGGCACCTGCTTCAAAAAACTTTTCAATACTTAAGTTCTGTGCTTCTCATCTCTTTTTAAATTCTAACTCTTGTCTAAGGTAAATACCGACTCCACCACCTTTTGCAATTTTCCTACTATAATTATTTGCCAGTTTAAATGGATTAATATGAATACTACTAATTTCTTGGTCCTTACACCAATGTTCAGTAATACACAAGACATCAGGTTGGGTGTTACTTACTGCTATTTCAAGTTCACAATATTTGTTCTTGAGGCACTGCACATTTAGAGTCATAATCTTTAGAACAGGGGAGTGATGTTCTGATGTGGACAGTACATCTATTTGGTTCTCTGTTCATCTACTTTGTAATTTAATCCCCTAATATTCTGATGCAATATACTAACATTATTTTTCACTGTACTTTTATAAGAATATTGGGATATTTTAACATCTTTAGTATCTGTCTGTCCTAGCATCTCACTACACTTGGATCCTTTCAAAGTTGTGTCACTGGACACTGATCTTAGTCTAAAAAAGATATAATCCCATGAATTTCAGTGCCTGCCCCCCCCCCCCTCCCCTCCGCCTAGGGATTTTGCTATCAACACAGTCAATCTACTCTTTCCTTTACTACTGAGATGCAGATAATACCTAGCTAAATAACACCTCACAATAGCATCATCAAGAACCAGACCCATATCTGACCCAGTAGTCACCAAAAGCAGCAGAGACAACTCCATAATGACCTTCCTTACAGAGCTGTTTAACTTGGGCTGATAATGCCGCATGAAAGCAGGCACCATCTCAACATTTCTATGATTTGCTGCAAAAGCAATTTTTACCAAGTCACTCTCAGTGTTGTAGGCTTGATCCCTATCGGTACTGTTTCCTGTTCCATGCCTGTCACAATGATATCCTACTTTGTAAAGCCCTCTCACAAGGCTCCTACATCCTCTACCATTTGGCTAAGGCATGCACTGGGTTTGAAGAAGTTTGTAAGCTGGTACCTGTCACCTAATGTTTCCTGTAAAATCTGGCCAAACCTCTTCCATGTCTACTTCCAAGCAATAGAACTTTCTTCCTAATTTCAACTTTCTTGAAACAGTTGGTTTCCCAATTAAAGTCTGTTGGGTATTCATTACACCCACATCTACTTGAGCCTCTTCATTGCTTAACTGAGGTAGGAAGGCAAATCTGTTTTTTGCGCCAATGATGAAACGATCAGGTACTGTTCTCTTTCTCTGACCCCTGCCCCTGATACAACTTCCCACTTGTCTTCACTCTTCTCTCCCCCTAACCTCATCAGTTCCTCCCTAGCACTATCCAATTCAGTCTTAATGTTCTAATCTTCCCTTCCTGCTGAACTATAGTAATGGAATGATTTTTGATATAAAGCAGGTAAATGTGGTTAGTATCAGAAGGAACTACATTAATGAAATGATTTTTGACATAAAGCATATAAATGTGGTTAGTATCGGAAGGACGAGGCTATTTATAGAGAACGTAGATGTAAACACTGATGCCTGTGATGATGTAGAAATGAATTTTATAGCAATATTAAATGAAAGCATTGAAAAATTCAATCATCTGGTTGCCCAAATCTGCAAAGATGTGGCCATTGCCACCAGTAGCATTAACATAAGTGAAATGCAGGTGCTTAATGTAAATATAAGTAAAGTTGTGCTGGAATGTGGACCTTCTGAGATGAGAAAAAATCATCAAAATAAAGGAATCTGCTATTATCAGTGACTGATATGTAAAGAGAGTCTGAATTTAAAAAAAAGGTAATGAACAGTTTGCAAAGAGTGGTATTTGGTGGTGGAAAAAGAGGTAGTGGCAATGTACAGAAGACAGTTTTCAGTACTTGTGTGCAAAGGACAATTTTAAATGATACTAAAGTAATGAACAGTTTGCAAAGAGTAGAATTTGGTGATGTGAGAAAAGCTAGTTACAATGTACAAAAAGCAGTTTTCAGTACCTGTATGCAATGGACAACTTTTAATGAGATTATACACATAGCAGCCTGTAATAAGAATGTCAAGGGACTGATTTCCATGGTTAATTTGAAGTGTAAGACAATTGTATTTGCTGGGGTCCTACATTCAAGGATTTTGTTGTGTTCTGTAGTGGAATGGCAAATGTTTCAAAGTATAAGGGTGAAATTACATTTGAAAGTGTAAAAATAAATGGCATGGCAAGAGGTCAGATTTGTACAGAATCTATAAACTGGTAGGGGGTTCATTATTCTTTGATGAATACACTATTTGGTGTGTAGTGTTCTCCAGGCTAGATAGTTCTACCTTTCCTTCTATAGAATCACTTCATTCTCTGACTATCCTACCTTTAGCCTGTAAGAAGAAAGGAGAATTATTTTCTACTAACCATAAATGTTAATAAAAAATCATTGTGTCAATACTCAAAGTTTTTGTGTGCTTTTCAGTTAAAAGTATTATGTGATAATGCATTTTGAACAAAGGTAAGAGAATGTCCATTAAAGTTTATACAGAAATGACATGTGTCTTGTTTTGGTCTATGTAATGGTGTGAATTTTGTGCTAAGAAAAATAAATTTATTTCAGCTAAAAATGAATTTTAAAATAAGAGGAAAGCCAGAGTGTAAGAAAATACCGATTATCAGAAAATACTGAGCAAACATAAGCATTGAACTTAATGAAATTTTGTAGCAGCAGTAGAAAAAGAGATTTGAAATGAGTAAATTTGCTGTCAAATGTATAATTATATGAAACTGAGGAAGACATTGGTTCAGTTTGAAGCAGTATTTAGTTCAGTTTTGTATGTGAAAGTTCATCCTTCCAGGAAATGTGCACCATATTATAACACCTTCTGGCCAACATGAAGAAGGTTGCAGAACAAGTAAATAAGGATAACTTTCAGTAAAAATGTTATTGAGAACAAATTTACCATGGAGTTACCTCTCATGCACGAGGAAAGTTAACTATTTATTGGAATAAATTTTTGGTCTGTTATGAAATAGATAGTAATGTTTAGTCAATAATACCATTTGGTGCTGTTGGGTGTCATTCAGTATACTTATCTTTGGTGAATAAGCATAGCAGAGACTTTGATGTTTATTTAATGAGATAATGAAGTATGCAAAGTAGTGACATACTAGGTAATGGAGACACATATGGTAATGATCAATGGAATGTAAAGAGGTGTATGAATCAACAAAATAATGTAATATTGTGAAATATAAGTTAAGCAGCAATGTCTTTGTAGTAACTTCTTTTGCCAATGCACTTCTTCAGTCAACATGTTTATAAGGAAAGAAATAAGTAGAACAATGGGCTTTGATGAACAGTAAGATATGTTGATGTGCTAGAGACTATTTTTTTGTCATAATGACACACCTAAGTAATATGATGCAAGTTAATGAGGAACTAATTAGAAGTGTGTAATGTGGTCAGTAACAGTTTGGTATTTTACATGAGGAATAATGATGATGATGCATAACTCTCAGAAATTATGTAGTCTAACTAACTGAAATACTAATTTGTCTAATGACTTTTGGAGGCTGCTGCTGCTGCTTCTAAGTCCATATTCATGACACTAAACTGGTTACATCTCATTTAGTTTTATTGTTTTTCTGACAATTGCTAAGTTCACTAAATCAGTTTACATTTTTTGAGGTAAGTTTATTGGTCACAGTTCAGAAGAGACCAGTTTAGTAAATGAAACAGCTTCCATTCTATTTCAGGTACTATATATAGTTAATTATAAATTTTCTCTGTTGTGTTATATCGCCCATTGAATATATGCATAAGGAGTAACAGATGTGTATCTAACAAGAAAATATGTTTACTGAAGAGATAAATAAAAGAGTTGCTATTGTACTAACATAGGAAATTTGTTTTTCTTTTCAAGCGATTCAAAAACAACAACTTAGCCATGGACAAGGGTGAGAATGCAAATGTGTTAAGGGGCTGTTAACAGAGTGTGCAAAATTCATGTATTGTAACTGTCAGTAGTATGCAAGAAATAAAAAGCCATAAAATGAGAAAAAAACAGTGTACTTTTAGCTGCAAAATTAATAATAGCAGTGCACTCCTAATGTTGGAGGAAAACTTGAACTTACAATTTCAAATGATGTAAAGTTTATTAAGACATTTGCAGTTATAAACTTAAGTTTTCCCTCAAAACTTAATTGCCTACAAGTGTCTGCCAGATGTGTGTAATATCAGAATATTGTAGTGACTATATTGACAAGAGGGATACTGGAATGTAAAACTGGTTGTACTGTCTATGATCTGAAGTTTTGTATAATAATTATGAAAATATTAGGTCAGTATTAGTCATTATGTAGAATCAATTAAGGATAATGCATTTGAAAACTACTTAAGGGTATTAAACAATGGAAAATACAGAATGGAATGAAGATATTATTATGAAAAGGATAGGTTGCTACTCACCATACAGAAAAGATGTTGATTTACAGACAGATACAACAAAAAGATGGCTGAACATGTGAGTTTTTGGCCATAAGGCCAAGTAGAGAACACACACACACGTTCACGCAAACACAACTCACACTCACAATGACTGTCTCTGGCCACTGAAGACAGAATGCAAGCAGTTGCGCATGATGGGAAAAGCAATCTGGTTGGTGGGGTAATGAGGAGGTTGGGCGGGGGGATAGCAGGGTAAGGGTGGGGATGGTAATGTTCTTCTTGTCAGAGGATGTAGGGATGTGCTGGGCATGGGATAAAGCAGCTAGGTGCAGTCAGGAGGGGATGAAAGTAGAAAAGAAGAGAAGTAGAGGAGGGAAAAAAGAGGGGAACAAGAAAGACAAACAGAGAGAGAGAGATTGGGAGGGAGGTACGGATGGAGAGAGAGATTGACATTGGTAGGAAGGATCCACATGGTGCAAGCTGTGAAGAAGTCACTTTATGTTGGGCAGCATGCTGAGCAGCTGGATCATCCAGTTGTCACTTGGCCACAGTTTTTTGGTGGCCATTTATGCAGGCAGACAGCTTGTTGGTTGTTGTGCCCAAGAAGAACACAGCACATTGCTTGCGGCTTAGCTTGCAGATTGTAACGGAACATATTAAAGGCTTTACTTTAATGAAGTATGCGATCCCTTCCAAATTCAACCAGTTTAACGAGTATTTATGATTATAGAAAAGTTATTGTGTATGTTAACAATGATTGCACAACATGTATCCATAAACAGTCAACCCATTAAATTATACTAAATAACTAACCCACACAAAAGTTAATATCACTTGATCACTGATACAGCAAATGTCATCATGTAAAAACACTAAGTTTATCTTAAATAATGAATATGAAGTACGAAAAATAGTGGCCAACTTAGGTATTTTGGATCTCCTTAAATAAAAATCACCCAGTGAAACCTATTTGTTCACTAGGAGCGTTTTCACTCAGTATTCACGTAATCAATCCTATTTTAGACGAAAACCAATGTAATTCTTCATAATTCATGTTACTTACTTATTTATGCAAATTAGAGAAGTCAATTGACAAACTTCTAAAAAACGGCCTTTTTGTAACAGAGAATTATTCTGTCAAGTCAACAAATCTGTCTGTCATTTTCATAACATGTTAAATTATGTCACTCGATGCAAATTAATAACTTTTCTGCACAAATTATGATAACAGATGTACATGTGACTCATAAACTATATCTCTTTTTAGTAGTTCTTTGACAATGTTATAAATACAAGCAGCGAGGAGGGTCGAGAGAGCAGTCGGAGGCAGTAGGGCAGTCGGAATGTCACTTTGGTGAAGTGTGTTTCTGTGTTATTGTTTGGCAAAACAAGTCAAAGAACATGTAAAGGAAGTACTACTTTGTGTTGTGTTATGGTCTTTGGTGGACAGTGGAATTAATATGGCCACTAAAGGAATAAATGTTTGATGTTTACATATGTGTTGGTTTCGCTCGTTCTTTATCATCAAAAGCACATGAAAAACACGGAACCTCATGTGTTTACCCTAGACAACACAAATTTAGAGCCAGCATCAGCAACGAGACACCGCAGCGATCCAGCAAGCAGCAGCGATTACTACAATACAATATTTTGTAATGGCGCCAACCTAACATCAAGTGCTAACAAGCTCCGTAAATGGGAGTGAAATAGTGCGATTACAGCAATTAGCAAAAGATATCTACGACGACTTTTGGCGGTCCATTTACAAAAGTGGGGGCTCGTCCGGGATCTTTAAGTGCATCGATGATAGTAGTGCAGCGATAAATTTCGTAAGTGCTTAGCATTCCAAAAAAGTTTATTTGTGCAGTGTGTCAACAGTGAAAATATGTCAAAAATAAATAAATAAATTGTGTTTGTGCGACTACGAAAAACTATCATCACACCGCTCGGAAGATTAACGTCTGGATTATGTCAATGGATTTCATCAATCAAGACTTCAGCTTCAATAAAACCGAATATAAGTGAAGAAAGCCAACAAGAACACCGACCACGACATCATAGCATAGACATAAAGCAAGGTATTTTGTTGTTGTTGTCATTTAAAATAATTCATTGTTAACATGTCTCTACCTGAGAGGGATGAGATCGTAGGAAATGTAAAAATTGAACCAGGGGGTGGTGAACAATTAAACTTAACAGAATGGCTAGCAGAGTTTGCAACTCAAATAAGCTCGCAACTTAAACAATCAAGTGAAGAAAACACAGATAGACTGAATAAGTTAAGTTTGGATTTTAAACAATCAAGTGAACAAGTACGTTTGGATTTTAAACAATCAAATGAACAAGTAAGTTTAAAACTTAAAGAAAACACAGACAGACTGGATAAGTTAAGTTTGAATTTTGATCTATTAAATACTCATCTCAATGAGAAGTGTGAGGAAATTAAAACTACCCTCAGTAAGGACACTAGAGAACAGTTGATACACTTCAGAAAAGAATTTCAAGTTAAAGTTGAAAGTTTAAATGAAAACATACAAGCTAACACAGACAGCATTGCTGTCATCTACAACAGAGTAGATGCTGAAGCTAAAAGATTAGATCAAAGAATAGACAAAACATCAGAAGACCTTAAACAAGAATACAACCTGTACACCACTAATGTAGATACAAAAGTAGAAAACATGCACACTAAATATTCACAATTGGAAGATGCATTGATGTCCAAACAAACGATTTACAATCAAAATACAATGTATGGGCACATCCAAGTGAAATGCTTTCCTGGTGAAAATCTGCACCCTATTGACTTTATTCACCAATGTAAGGATATGTTTGTTGTAGGAATGTCAGATAACCTAAAAATTAAGTTAGTAAAACGGTTTCTAGAAGGGGAGGCCCTATCCTGGGCAAATGAGAATAATGATTCTTGGAATACTTTTGAAGAGTTTGAAGCTAAATTTATTTGCAAATTTTGGTCACAATCCATACAAGCCAGATTAAAGTCAGAATTTCTAAATGGACCAGTGTATAGAGGGAAAGTAGGGGGAATGCAAAAGTTTTGCAGAGATCAACTGAAAAAACTTGCTCATTTAAATAACTCTTTTGATATTATGACACAAATTGATGTTTTAAAAAGAAGATTACCAGAGAGACTGCAGTGGGAATTGGTCCATGGACCAGACGATTCAATGGAAGAGTTCCTGAAATTTGTAGATAGATTAGATAGGGCCTTGGAAAGAGAAAGTAACCAAAGTTTTGGCTCTGGCAACAACCAGTATGGGGGGTGGAACAGGAATGTAAATAGAGATTATTATTGGAGGAGAGACTTTGAAAATTCTGGAAATAATGCTCCAAATAGGGGAGATAGGAGATATGAAAATGATTTCAGAAACAATACGCAGGAGGGAGGATGGAGGAGAGATAACAGGAATGATAGAAATAGGTATTGGGGAAGAGAACAAGATAGAAGGGGGTTTGTTGAAACTAGTGAACAAAACGACAGCTACAAACGGACAGACCGAGGAAACCAGCCGGGAAACGGTGGACAGTCCCACTAGATGTCCGTAGTTTTGGGGCTAGACAATATTATGACAGGACAACACATAACCGAAACTGGAAAAGGAGAGGATACAATGTAAAGAGTAATTACCATGAAAATACTGAAGTTGTTAGAATGAATAAATTAGAATTTAATAAAAGGTTTTGGGATACTATGAGTAAAAGTGATACAGTTAATAAAAACTGTGTTCAAGCACAGGTAGTTAGTGAAAGTGCAGAAGTTGAAGGTATTGCAGAGTTCCATAGTTGGGCTGAAAAGGATACTGGTGTGAATAACAAGTCAGACACACCACAAGTAGAATCTATTTTGGGGGGTTTATTTGATAAGAAGGGGGATGACGAAGTGTTTAATGGAGCCAAAGACTCAATTGCTGAGATTCAGATACATAGGGGGGAAACTGAAGATGGGGTTGTTGTGGAGGAGGAGGAAGAAGTAATAGAGGGACATTTAAATAATGATCCTAAATCAAGTGATGTTATTGATGAGAGTGTGAAGGAAGAAATAAAAGTATTTGCAGAATTGAAAAGTGATTATGTGGTAAAGGTAAGTGATGTGACGAACATGGGTAATAATGAGGTTAATTTAAGTGAAATGCAGACTAGGGAATGTGTATCTGAGGACAAGCTATTGCCTATTGGGAACTATGAAATGCTAATCTATGAGAATGGTAATACTAATAATATTAAAGAAAATATAAAGGGATTGAATGTAAATGTGTGTTTTCAAGAAAAAGGGGAAAAGTTTTTAGAAGTCTTGTGGAACAACTATGGAAACTGTATAAACAAAGATGCCTTTTGGAAAGAATTAGCAAAGGTAAGTGCAACCTTGTATCCTATATGGTGGATAAAAATCCGTAGTGGACTTTATAAAAAAGGGGGTGAAAACAGTAGGTTGTTAAGTGACAACACAGTGTTAAAAGGAACAGATGAAAACAAAAGTTTATGTTTAAATGTCAATGCTTTGCAAACAGAGAGGGATGTGTCTAAGTGTAGGAAAGAGGAATTAGACTTAGGAACTAAAGGAATTGAAAATGATCTATTGTTTGAAAATACTGAAGTAGACAAAGATGTTGAGCTAGGTTATCTATATGTTAAAGTAAACATTGACATTTGTCCATTTGAAATAAAAGAAAGCCCACATCCTAATGCGTATAGACTTATCTTCCCCAGATCAAGAAGGTTATTTGGATTAAGAAACATCACTGAATTGAAACCATATAAACATGATTAAGCACATTTCCCTGTTTGAATACAGTTACTTACCCATTTTCCGTAAAGTGTTTTACCAGCAAAGATTTTTACTGGGTGTGTCAAATAGCAACTACCACTACAGACCCTGAAGAAGTTCCAGATATCTGAGACAATGTTTTTATATTTTCATTGTCACTATTGAATATTAAATATTGTGATATCTTCTTTACTTGCAATGGGCAAGAAGGTGACAAACATTTATTACTTTCTTTTTTGTATTGTTGAATATGGGACATACTTGCACCAAATATAAAAGACAATGAAAAAATTGTTGTGCAAGACCCATCATTTTGTTACTATTCTTTTGAGGCATAAGATTTGTGTACAATTTTCTACAGCTAATCAGATGTTCACCAAGTTTGATGTTTGTGTTATGTTGTGACCAATTTAAGTGTGCAATTTTGGTATGCATATGTTCTTGTACTATCTTGACTATGTGTCTCAATGGGAGAAAAGTTTTTTAAATATTTTCTTTTTTTTAAATGCATATTATATTCATACATGTGACTTCCCTAGTGTTTGTATTTATATATCATGTCCATACCTATAATTATGTTCTTGGTTTTCATTTCTTTTATGTGGCTCAAAAGGAACAGACAGTGGCAATATTTTCTTATGGACATATGACCTGTCCATCTATGCAATATATTTATGTTCCTTCTATTATCTTGACTATTCTGTGACTCAATGAGAGCTGACTTTGAAATAATTTACATATATTTTTTTATATCTTAAGATCGCATGTGATATATTTGTGTCTGTTTTTGATCATTTTCCATGTGGCGCACTGGGAGCAAAGATTAACAATTTTTTTTTACTTTCATGTATTACTAAATATTTTTATTATGCTGTCATACTGATTGACATAACACAAAGTGCATTTGAAACAACACAACTAAAATATTTGCAGGAAAAAGTCATTTTGAAACGGTGTAACGGTTGTTGTATACATACACATTATGCATAGTAATTGACACATTTGTCCTAGTCGGCTAATATCATTAACATTCTGTAAATGATATTACCCGAGGGGGGTATTGTAACGGAACATATTAAAGGCTTTACTTTAATGAAGTATGCGATCCCTTCCAAATTCAACCAGTTTAACGAGTATTTATGATTATAGAAAAGTTATTGTGTATGTTAACAATGATTGCACAACATGTATCCATAAACAGTCAACCCATTAAATTATACTAAATAACTAACCCACACAAAAGTTAATATCACTTGATCACTGATACAGCAAATGTCATCATGTAAAAACACTAAGTTTATCTTAAATAATGAATATGAAGTACGAAAAATAGTGGCCAACTTAGGTATTTTGGATCTCCTTAAATAAAAATCACCCAGTGAAACCTATTTGTTCACTAGGAGCGTTTTCACTCAGTATTCACGTAATCAATCCTATTTTAGACGAAAACCAATGTAATTCTTCATAATTCATGTTACTTACTTATTTATGCAAATTAGAGAAGTCAATTGACAAACTTCTAAAAAACGGCCTTTTTGTAACAGAGAATTATTCTGTCAAGTCAACAAATCTGTCTGTCATTTTCATAACATGTTAAATTATGTCACTCGATGCAAATTAATAACTTTTCTGCACAAATTATGATAACAGATGTACATGTGACTCATAAACTATATCTCTTTTTAGTAGTTCTTTGACAATGTTATAAATACAAGCAGCGAGGAGGGTCGAGAGAGCAGTCGGAGGCAGTAGGGCAGTCGGAATGTCACTTTGGTGAAGTGTGTTTCTGTGTTATTGTTTGGCAAAACAAGTCAAAGAACATGTAAAGGAAGTACTACTTTGTGTTGTGTTATGGTCTTTGGTGGACAGTGGAATTAATATGGCCACTAAAGGAATAAATGTTTGATGTTTACATATGTGTTGGTTTCGCTCGTTCTTTATCATCAAAAGCACATGAAAAACACAGAACCTCATGTGTTTACCCTAGACAACACAAATTTAGAGCCAGCATCAGCAACGAGACACCGCAGCGATCCAGCAAGCAGCAGCGATTACTACAATACAATATTTTGTAATGGCGCCAACCTAACATCAAGTGCTAACAAGCTCCGTAAATGGGAGTGAAATAGTGCGATTACAGCAATTAGCAAAAGATATCTACGACGACTTTTGGCGGTCCATTTACAAGATCTTATGACTGTTTTCACTAGTAGCCCAACCTTTGATGGGATAGGTGTTGCTTGTGACCAGAGTAGATGGTGCTGGAAGGATGTACAGGACACTCATACACCTCCATGCTAATAACAGTCCACATCTGACTAGTATACTGCTAACATCTCTGTGTTGGCTCACATTAGACTGGTACAAGAATAACCTCTATCTGTTGGGTCATGTGAAAGTGTGTATATTTTTAGCGTAATGCTCACAATTCTGTGTTGGTTGAGGTCTAATTCTGCACTTTAATACAGTATGTGTAAAAGATTGTCTGTGAAGAATATGAAATCATGTTGTATCTTTGTGTCTAGAAATATCCAAGAAATTGGTAAATATTCTCCTCAGAATTGCTTATGATCTGCAAACTATGTTTACTGGACAGCATTATGTATGCTGGTAACAATACTGTAAATATTTTCATGTGTACTGATACAACCATAATTCTGTCATCATTTATTCTGCCACTTGAATGTTAACCAGATCTGTGACATTACTTACAAGGGAACCTCCCCATCGCACTCCCCTCAGATTTAGTTATAAGTTGGCACAGTGGATAGGCCTTGAAAAACTGAACATAGATCAATCGAGAAAACAGGAAGAAGTTGTGTGGAACTATCAAAAAAATAAGCAAAATATACAAACTGAGTAGTCCATGCGCAAGATAGGCAACATCAAGGATTGTGAGAATTCAGGAGCGCCGTGGTCCTGTGGTTAGCGTGAGCAGCTGTGGTATGAGAGATCCTTGGTTCAAGTCTTCCCTTGAGTGAAAAATTTAATTTTTTATTTTCGTCACTTTTTTGGGAGTGATTATCACACCCACAAGAAAACCTAAATCAGGCAAGGTAGAAGAATCTTTTTACCCATTCGCCAAGTGTACAAGTTAGGTGGGTCGACAACATATTCCTGTCATGTGACGGACATGCCGTCACCAGTGTCATATAGAATATATAAGACGTGTTTTCCTGTGGAGGAATCAGTTGACCTATGACCTTGCGATCAAATGTTTTCATTTCCCATTGGAGAGGCACGTCCTTTCGTCTACTAATCGCATGGTTTTGCAGTGCGGTCGCAAAACACAGACACTAAACTTATTACAGTGAACAGAGACATCAATGAACGAACGGACAGATCATAACTCTGCGAAAATAAAGAAAGTTAACTTTTCACTCGAGGGAAGACTTGAACCAAGGACCTCTCGTTCCACAGCTGCTAATGCTAACCACGGGACCGCAGTGCTCCTGAGCTCACATTCTCCTTGATGTTGCCTATCTTGCACATGGACTACTCATTTCGTATATTTTGCTTATTTTTTTCATAGTTCCATACAACTCCTTCCTGTTTTCTCGATTGATCTGTGTTCAGTTTTTCGAGGCCTATCCACAATGCCAACTTATAACTAAATCTGAGGGGGGTGCGATGGGGAGGTTCACTTGTTAGTACTTGAGTGATTGTGCTTTTTTATGAAGTTGCGAAGGTCGTCCACATCTCTTTACCTGTATATGTGCAAATATATTGGGATTAACCACCTTTAAATCTCATTTTGTATCCAGTTTACATCATTTGAATCTCTCTTACCTGCCTTTGGCTCTCTGTATGATCCTTCAAAACTGGGTGCATCAAACAACACATTAGTGGAACACTGCACACTCAGCTTAAAACTTAAGGAATAGTGAATTTCTTTTCAAAACTAAACTACATCAATTTCTCTTGAGTCACTCGTCCTGCTGTGTTGAGGAATTTGTGACTGAGAACTTATCAAAGAACAGTTATAGCTAAACAGTCTCATAGTTTCTAATGTTAATACATGCATTTCATGTAAATCAGTCTATTTTCAGTCAGTCATTGTTTAATGTGGATACGTATTTTTATTGTATTATTGTGTCACTGAACTGATCACTCAGCTGTATGACAACAAATGTGTCTGTTAAACTATTCTGAACATGTCACCACTGAAGAGTGAAGATAATAATCATTTACTGTTTTATTTGTAATACTACAGCATTTGTCAAGTACTATTGTAACTGAAAATACATGTAATCATAATCTTGACAAATTCCAAATCCAAGATAAACTCACACTATATGAACTCATAGCACATAAAAAATAAATAAATAAAAAGTGAAAAATGTGCAGATGGTAGATAGATAATTATTTTCTGACAGTATTCTTACAACATTATGAATCCAGTTTTCCCTTACAATGGACCAGGGACAATACCAGTGTAATGTGTGAAAGGCAAAAATCTTTACTGTGACTTAAAGACTGTACACTATGCACAGAAAATTTAAGAGTCCTAGAACACGCAAGGACAGTTTGGAATGCAATTAGGCATGAAATTTGCAAACCCAGCATAGAAAATGACGTTCAGTTCCCTGGTGAGAGCAGTGGTGAGACACTGTTTGGAATATAAGACATTGTGTCCCAAATTAGTAAGCATCATAAAACATGGGGATAAAAGAAAACCTATCATTCAAAAGAAGATGCATCAGACGTATTTAGACAGGCAATGCATTCTCCACCACCAGACATCAATTTTGCCATTTCATCTGTTAGAAACAATACAAAAATCTTTCAGCAGGAACTCTTCTGGCTATTATGGTACCTCAGTTAATGTACTAAACTTGTGGGCTGATTTGGTGGTACCACCAGAGACTTCCTTTTGTTGCCAGTTGATGGGTCGGGATGCATTTCCTGAAAAACTGGAGTATGCAATATTAGACCAAGCAAGATGGATAAGAAGGATGCAAAGGAAATACAGACACATCTGAACTTATCTGAAGAGATAAGTAAGAGATAAGAATCAAGTAGATGAAGACAGCAAACCAGATAGTAATATCTGAAACAGAAACAGAAGAAGAAATCAGGAAGCTAAATAAAGAAAATGATATGCGAGCCACCTAGGAAGTGTAGGCTGAAAATGACAGTTCACGATGTTCCAGCTAACATATCAGGAAGTGAATTAATTGAATCACTATATAAACAGAACTTGGAAGGAATGACAGTCAGAAAGCAGTTCTTACAGTAAACGAAAGTTAGATTTAAAATAGACCTACAGGAGAAGCTGGCTGTGAATTACATGCTGCAGGTAAATTCATAAGTCAGAGCACAATTGGTTACACAGAAGAGAATATGCACTGGATTTTGATCACCCACTATGAAGGACTTTGTTGCAGTCACCAAATGATATAACTGCGATGACTATGGGCACATTACAAAGTACTGCAAGGATAAACCAATATGCTCCCTCTGTGGAGAGGGTGCTCACTGAAGAAAGAACTATAAATATACCAAGCAAGCTCCAGTGTGAATTCCATATGCGAGGAGGAAGAAATCATGCAGCTGTAAGGGTAAAGGCTGTATGATGTACCAGACATTCTTGGAGTGGTAAATTCAAAGAAGTGAATATGAATTCTCGACCATTGCGCAATCTCATGGCAAGCATCACAGGAAACCACAGAGTAAATACAAACGCAGAAAATATCAGGTCAAAAATCGAAGGACATTAAACACTGTCCCGACAGAAAACTATTAAACCTGAGCCCTCTGATCAAATGGATTATCAAATTAAGTGTCATCTTTCTAAGAAATGGAATCCTAAATCGAAAAGAAAGTGAAATCCAAAAGGAGACAAAATACTCTGATCCATGTGAAGGGTAAAATGAGGACATTGTGACAAAACCACAAACTTGACTCATTGTATACAGGGTGTTACAAAAAGGTATGGCCAAACTTTCAGGAAACATTCCTCACACACAAAGAAAGAAAATATGTTATGTGGACATGTGTCCGGAAACGCTTACTTTCCATGTTAGAGCTCATTTTATTACTTCTCTTCAAATCACATTAATCATGGAATGGAAACACATAGCAACAGAACGTACCAGCGTGACTTGAAACACTTTGTTACAGGAAATGTTCAAAATGTCCTCCGTTAGCGAGGATACATGCATCCACCCTCCATCGCATGGAATCCCTGATGCGCTGATGCAGCCGTGGAGAATGGCGTATTGTATCACAGCCTTCCACAATATGAGCACGAAGAGTCTCTACATTTGGTACCGGGGTTGCGTAGACAAGAGCTTTCAAATGCCCCCATAAATGAAAGTCAAGAGGGTTGAGGTCAGGAGAGCCTGGAGGCCATGGAATTGGTCCGCCTCTACCAATCCATCAGTCACCGAATCTGTTGTTGAGAAGCGTACGAACACTTCGACTGAAATGTGCAGGAGCTCCGTCGTGCATGAACCACATGTTGTGTCGTACTTGTAAAGGCACATGTGTCTAGCAGCACAGGTAGAGTATCCCGTATGAAATCATGATAACGTGCTCCATTGAGCGTAGGTGGAAGAACATGGGCCCAATTAAGACATCACCAGCAATGCCTGCCCAAACGTTCACAGAAAATCTGTATTGATGACGTGATTGCACAATTGCGTGCGGATTCTCGTCACCCCACACAGGTTGACTGTGAAAATTTACAATTTGATCTCGTTGGAATGAAGCCTCATCCGTAAAGAGAGTATTTGCTCTAAAATGAGGATTGACACATTGTTGGATGAACCATTCGCAGAAGTGTACCCGTGGAGGCCAATCAGCTGCTGATAGTGCCTGCACACGCTGTACATGGTACGGAAACAACTGGTCCTCCCGTAGCACTCTCCATACAGTGACGTGGTCAACGTTACCTTGTACAGCAGCAACGTCTCTGACGCTGACATTAGGGTTATCGTCAACTGCACGAAAAATTGCCTCGTCCATTGCAGGTGTCCTCGTCGTTCTAGGTCTTTCCCAGTCGCGAGTCATAGGCTGGAATGTTCCGTGCTCCCTTAAGACGCCGATCAATTGCTTCGAACGTCTTCCTGTCGGGACACCTGGAAATCTGTCTCGATACAAACATACCGCGCCACGGCTATTGCCCCGTGTTAATCCACACATCAAATGGGCATCTGCCAACTCCGCATTTGTGAACATTGCACTGACTGCAAAACCACGTTCGTGATGAACACTAACCTTTTGATGCTACGTACTGATGTGCTTGATGCTAGTACTGTAGAGCAATGAGTCGCATGTCAACAAGAACCGAAGTCAACATTAGCTTCCTTCATTTGGGCCAACTGGCGGTGAATCGAGGAAGTACAGTACATACTGACGAAACTAAAATGAGCTCTAACATGGAAGTTAAGCGTTTCCGGACACATGTCCACATAACATATTTTCTTTATTTGTGTGTGAGGAATGTTTCCTGAAGGTTTGGCCGTACCTTTTTGTAACACCCTGTATAGGGTGTTCCAAAGAAACGTTTATAAACAGGCATGGCACATCGGGCACACAAGGAACTGAGGGTCACAAAGGCCATCTGGGGCTGCTAAATGGTGTTGCAATTGTTTAGTCAAATGCTACAAATGAAGGCTCAGTAGAGAAGATGTTCAAAGTCTCTTCCAGATGGATCAAGACACATCTGGCACTGACATGGCATTGAGTGATGCACCCTCTCAAAGATACCTGGTGTACTTCGAAGTCATCCTGCTGCCGCAACAACCCTGTCCACTAGGTCCTCGAGAGATGTAACAGGTGTTTCTTGATGCAAGGTCCTTCAGATTCCCCCCTAAAGGAAAAAATCGATTGTGGATAGATGGGGTGCTCGTGGTAGCCATATGACCAGCCCACTGCAACCAATCCATCTGCAAGGGAATGCAAATGTATGTGTATTAGACAAGAACGATAATGAGTTGGACAGTAAAAAGGCCAATAATAAGAATAATGGAGAAAGAGAGTGGTGTTTCTCGAAGAGGCTTAGGAGAACAGAAAACAAGGAACGGACAGCACACCTACCTCCAGAATGAGATTTTCTCTCTGCAGTGGAGTGTGCCCTGATGTGAAACTTCCTGGCGGATTAAAACTGTGTGCCAGACCGAGACTTGAACTCGGGACTTTTGCCTTGTGCTGAGCTACCCAAGCACAACTCGCAACCCATCCTCACAGAAGGTAGGAGATGAGGTACTGGCAGAATAGAAGCTGTGAGGACGGGTTGCAAGTCATGCTTGGATAGCTCAGTCGGTAGAGCACTTACCCGTGAAAGGCAAAGGTCCCGAGTTCGAGTCTCGGTCCAGCACTCAGTTTTAATCTGCCAGGGAGTTCCAGCACACCTACTTGGTGAAAGACTAAGGAACTGGTGTGTAGAAAACAAACCAACGATAGCAGTGCATGAAACAGTCTGTATGTTAGTAAAAGGAACATTATCAAGAACGAGAAATTCCAGAATCAGAACAAACGACCAACCTGTGAAAAGAAAAGGAGCATATGGGTACCTTAGAAATAAGATCTACGAAAAGCAAAACTTTCATGCACATGTGGGAATCGTTTGTCAGAGAGGCATTAAAATCCCAAATACAATAGCGACAATTTGCCAAAGAAGTTTTCAGCTGCTATTAAGTACAGTAAGAGGCTACCACAACACACTCTTACTCGCTTTTGTCGGCTGCAGGTCGAGCGTGTGGAGTCATGGAAACAGAAATGTAAAGACAGCACAGGCTCTACAGCAAGCGCAAAGGAGTGTACACCTGCGCCTGGTAGACGCATACGGGACAACACTGACTGAGATGCTGGTGGCGATATTAGGCTTGCTACCTCTAGGCCTAGCAGCAAGAAAGAGAGGTTCACAATATTGGTTCAGAAAACGCGAATATGAAAAGGTAAAAGGATATATGGAGTGCAATCTCTGTGTCGAACAAGGAAATAAAGGCATACATTAATAGAGAAAGGCAAAGAATTTGAGACAGGACAGAAACAGGGAGGAGAACTTACCAGTTTCTTCCTAATATAGAAGAAAGAACAATGGAGCTATACACTACCCATTAGGAAACGTTTTGTATTCCAGCTACTGAAAATTTGACAGTGCACCACAGACACTTACGAACGTAAATTTAAGGTGTGCGTAACTAAGGCACTAAAGGAACAAAAGAAAGTTTGTTGTATGTTTCTTAACCTTTCAAAGGCTTCTCATTGTGCATGCCACAACACACCAGAAAAGCTTAAGTGTTGTGGTATAAGGCAAAGAGTAGCCGATATCATATAGAAAATAGAGAACAGTGTGTATAAATAAAAGAAGGACACTCTCTGGTGTGAAAGTGGCTACTGTTTGACAGCTGGAGCGATACTGGCGCTCCAAGCGGTGACAAAGTAGACAGTGACATGTGTCGAAGTATAATGTATGTCCCATTAATTTTTCTTATTAAATAACGAAATAATTGTTATATTTTTGCATTCCCTGCATCACTAAGTTACAAAGCGACATGAATTATCAAGAAATAAAACTAAAAACAACCTATTCTCACTGATTCAAAGACATAAGCTACAACTTATTCATGAAGAAATACATTAGAAACTTACTGGCAGATTAAAACTGTGTGCCCGACCGAGACTCGAACTCGGGACCTTTGCCTTTCGCAGGCAAGTGCTCTACCATCTGAGCTGCCGAAGCACGACTCACGCCCGGTACTCGCAGCTTTACTTCTGCCAGTATCTTATTTATTTTTGAGAATTCTAATTTTTCAAACGTCACGTAAACTTGTCTAATACCATTGCACAGAATGGTCCACAGACAGAAATAAATAATTAAAATTGTGATATTTTGTAAAATTTCGAGTGCTGCGATAAACTCGTACTGTTAGCAAAATTGTGTTCTTTTAAAATTTTTGAGAACAGTAGGCGCTTACAAAACTTTATTTTCGTAACTTACCAGTATGGGTAATTTGGGTAACTTATTTCGTAGTGAATCAACGTTTGTGATTCACAGTTATTGCCAAAGAATAAATCACCGGTACTTTCTTTATATATTAACGCAAATAATCGTGAATTTTTTAGGTGTTTTGGAAAGTTACCGTTGACCTGAGCTTCATCTAATTTGTAGTAATCGGTGTTTTTGATCTACTTACAATAGAAGATACTGTAACTAACATCTAGTGATACACCTGGTTATCTCTTAAAGAGCAGTATATAACATCTACATTTATTGTAAATTAACTTTATTTTCGAGTTTGCTAACAACTATAAGCAACGTCAAAAAGTTTTAGGAAACTAATAGATTGATTTTGTTGGCTGCCTTAAAATAAAACTTCTTTCGTGCAACCTGTTTGCACCACTTCCCATAGGAAATTAGTAATTTTTCAGCTCAACAAGTTGAAAGATAAGAGGCTTATTTTAAAGTTACCTGTTTACTGTCCTGTAATATATTCCAACAGCCAGGATGCAGCCCCACTGTGAACGCTTTTCTCGAACGCGAGGTGAGTTGGTTGACGTTCGTAAGCAGCTGGAAATAGCCTTGACTACTGTCAAAAGATTGTCAGCTGCTAATCGATGTGTTGGAAGAGCTCCCGAGAGCCATGTACCGGTGGTACCAGTATCAAAGGCTGCCTACCTGAAGTATTATTCTCTTCTGTGGATCCTGTCTCCGCTGAAGAAAGTACGGGGTCTGTCATTATTCGTCCACCTGACTGCGAGGGAGGTCGCAGTGGTAGATGTAGGCGTTCTGCACAGAACGGCCAGGGCCGAGGGAGGACTCACGGTGTTACCCCGATCCACCTAACCGACGAGTTCGAAGTGCTTTCTTTCACTGAAAGTGAACCAGTGGGGCTCACTTCACCTGTTTTGGGGAAACCTGTTTGGTCTGGTGTCAAGACCAGGCACAAGCGAGAAGGTAGAAGTCTCTTTTTTTTGGTCATCAGTCTACTGACTGGTTTGATGCGGCCCGTCACGAATTCCTTTCCTGTGCTAACCTCTTCATCTCAGAGTAGCACTTGCAACCTACGTCCTCAATTATTTGCTTGACGTATTCCAATCTCTGTCTTCCTCTACAGTTTTTGCCCTCTACAGCTCCCTCTAGTACCATGGAAGTCATTCCCTCATGTTTTATCACATGTCCTATCATCCTGTCCCTTCTCCTTATCAGTGTTTTCCACATATTCCTTTCCTCTCCGATTCTGCGTAGAACCTCCTCATTCCTTACCTTATCAGTCCACCTAATTTTCAACATTCGTCTATAGCACCACATCTCAAATGCTTCGATTCTCTTCTGCTCCGGTTTTCCCGCAGTCCATGTTTCACTACCATACAATGCTGTACTCCAGACGTACATCCTCAGAAATTTCTTCCTCAAATTAAGGCCGGTATTTGATATTAGTAGACTTCTCTTGGCCAGAAATGCATTTTTTGCCATAGCCAGTCTGCTTTTGATGTCCTCCTTGCTCCGTCCGTCATTGGTTATTTTACTGCCTAGGTAGCAGAATTCCTTAACTTCATTGACTTCGTGACCATCAATCCTCATGTTAAGTTCCTCGCTGTTCTCATTTCTAATACTTCTCATTACCTTCGTCTTTCTCCGATTTACTCTCAAACCATACTGTGTACTCATTAGACTGTTCATTCCGTTCAGCAGATCATTTAATTCTTCTTCACTTTCACTCAGGATAGCAATGTCATCAGCGAATCGTATCATTGATATCCTTTCACCTTGTATTTTAATTCCACTCCTGAACCTTTCTTTTATTTCCATCATTGCTTCCTCGATGTACAGATTGAAGAGTAGGGGCGAAAGGCTACAGCCTTGTCTTACACCCTTCTTAATACGAGCACATCGTTCTTGATCGTCCACTCTTATTATTCCCTCTTGGTTGTTGTACATATTGTATATGACCCGTCTCTCCCTATAGCTTACCCCTACTTTTTTCAGAATCTCGAACAGCTTGCACCATGTTATATTGTCGAACGCTTTTTCCAGGTCGACAAATCCTATGAAAGTGTCTTGATTTTTCTTTAGCCTTGCTTCCATTATTAGCCGTAACGTCAGAATTGCCTCTCTCGTCGCTTTACTTTTCCTAAAGCCAAACTGCTTGTCACCTAGCGCATTCTCAATTTTCTTTTCCATTCTTCTGTATATTATTCTTGTAAGCAGCTTCGATGCATGAGCTGTTAAGCTGATTGTGCGATAATTCTCGCACTTGTCAGCTCTTGCCGTCTTCGGAATTGTGTGGATGATGCTTTTCCGAAAGTCAGATGGTATATCGGCAGACTCATATATTCTACACACCAACGTGAATAGTCGTTTTGTTGCCACCTCTCTTAATCGTCAGCAATTCAAATATACGGCGAATGACGGCACCCCTTAAGGAAATGGCAGCAAGGGGTAGGGAAGGAGACCAGATGCATTCAGTGTGTATGCCTGGGGGCCTCCTTGACCATGCTGAAGAGGGTATTCCGGCAGCTACGGAGGTATCAGGAGGCAATCGAGTGCAGATTGTGGCGCATTTTGGAACAAATGATCCCTGTTGTCTGGCTCTGAGGTTATACTTGAACATTCTAGCGACTCGCTAGGATGAGAAGACCAGTCTTGCGCATGGAATTTCAACGAAGCTCACAATTTTCAGTGTTGTCCCCAGAACTGATCGTGCCCCTTGGTTCTGAGTCAAGTGGAAGGACTGAGGCAGAGACTTCGAAGGCTCTGTGATATACTGTTCTGTTGAGAGGTGTAGGGTCAGATGTGCACTACACATTAGATTAGGCGACTCTCCATCCAATCCAGATGGCGACAGCTATTGGAAACCGAGAAGTATTTTTTTTTTGTATCTGTGGTAAGTTCCTATGGTACCAAACCGCTAAGGTCATCGGTCCCTAGGCTTACACACTACGTAATCTAATTTAAACTAACTTACAATAAGGACAACACACACACCCGTGTCCGAGGGAGGACTCGAACCTCCGACGGGTGGCGAGGCGCCCGAGACCGCACGGCTACCCGTCGCTGCCCCATAAGTATAAGTGTAAGATCGAAAGAAATGCCTCCTACAGGTGAGGGTATTAAAATGCTAGTGGTTAACTGCCAGAAGATTTGTGACAAAGTATCAGAGTTCGACGTGCTCCTGAAAAACAGTGAAGCTCATCTGGCTGAAACCTGAAATTGATACCAGTGAGATTTCAGGGGAAAATTTAAGTGTATATCGAAAGGATAGGCTAATCAGAAATGGAAGTGGTATATTTGTCGTAGTAGACAAGAAACACAAATCCATCTAGATAGAAAATGAAGCTGCATGTGAGACTGTTTGGGCAAGACTCAGTCTCAGCGGCGAGTACAAAATGGTAACTGGATCCTTACATCGCCCATCAGACTCATCTATTGTAATCGAAAACTTTAGAGAAAATTTCAGTTCGTTTGTGTGTAAGTTCCCCTGTCGTACTGTAATCATCGGTGCAGACTTAAATCATCCAACAACCAATTGGGAGAATTATAGTTTTATTAGTGATGGGCTTGAAAAATACCCTGCGAATTATTATTAAATGCCTTTTCTGAAAACTACCTAGAACAGATAGTTCGGAAATCCCTCTCATGATGTAAATACGATCTAAAAGCAACAATTAAAGATGACCTCTTTGAGGATGTCCCCATCAAAACTGGTATCAATGATAATGACGCATACCTTAATAGCTACGAGCAATTCTTGATCTTCGATACTGTGAAACAAATCTCTTCTTGTGCAATCTCTTTGATTGCCATATTTTGGGAAGTGGTAGTATGGACCAAAACAAGAAATAAAAGTCCAGTAAACACGTGCTCTAAAATGCATACCTTAAAAGTTATGACCACTTGTTCATTAGAAGAGTTGTGTTTGAAAATAGCAAAGATGAACAAGTGCTCATAGCTATTAAGGTATACATTTTAGAGCACTTGATTACTGGACATTTTTTTCTTGTTTTGGTCCATACTACCGCTTCGCAAAACACGGGAAGCAAAGAGACTGCGGTAGAAGAGATTTGTTTCACAGTATCGAAGCTCATATCTCTTAAGGTATGCATTTTAGAATCCATGTTTACTTGACTTTTTTGTTTCGTACGATCATTCCTGTCATGTCCCTGGTTATTGACCGTCACTTCTGAAACACCCTGTATACGTTCAATAAGATACATAAAATATCAGTACTATCATATCTCATTGACGAAACTTTCAACACAGGGCAGAAGCATGTAGAGGAGATATGGCTGAAGTTTAAAAGACTAATTGAATATGCATTGGATAGATATGTACGCTGTAGATCAGTTCACGGAAGGGACCCTTCATGCTATACAGTCACTGTAAAGAAACTTCTAAGGAAATGAATAGAGACTTCTACGTAATAGGTGTACAACAAAACATAGGACTATAAAAAGAGCTATGCTGAATGAAAAACGTTTAGTTGTCAAGAGAGCAATGCGTGAAGCCTTCTGTCACTACCATAGCAGAATACTGTCAAATGATCTTCCATAAAACCCAAAGAAATTCTGCTCGTAGGCAAAGGTTGTTAGTGGCACCAAAGTTAGTATCCAATCTCTAATGAATGAGAAAGGAACCGAAAATGAAAGTAGCAAAGCAAAAGCTGAAATGCTTAACTCTTTTTTCAAATATTCCATTACAAAGGAAAACCTAGGAGAACTGCTCAAATTTAATCCTCGTACCACTGAATGGATGAGTAAAATAAGTATCAGTGTCAACGGTATATATATAGCTGAAATCGTTAAAACTGAACAAAGCTCCATGTCCCAGACAAATCCCTATGAGATTCTATACTGAATTTCCTGATGAGTTAGCCCCTCTTCTGACTGTAACATGCCGTAAATCCCTCGAACAGAAAACTGTGCCCAGTAGCTCGAAGAAAGCACAAGTCACACCTGTCTACAAGAAGAGTGGTGGAAGGGATCCGCGAAACTACCGTAGAAAATCTTAGACATCGATTCGTTGTAGAGTTTTACAACATATTCTGAGCTCAAACGGAATGGACTCCTCGTTGGCAGCCAGTATAATTCCGAAAATATCGATCTTGTTAAATCCAACTCTTATTTTTCTCAGATGACATACTGAAAACTTTGGTTCAAGGCAATCAATTAAATACAGTATTTCTTGATATCCGAAAAGAAGTTGACTCAGTACCACACCTACACTTATTGTCAAAAGTACGAGCATATGCGGAATCAAGTGAAATTTGGAACTGGATTAAGGATTTTTTGATGCGGGGGATGCAGCATGTTGTCTTGGGTGGAGAGTCATCGTCACATCTAGAAGTAACTTCACGTATGCCTCGGGGAAGTGTGGTGACACCCTTGCTGCTCATGTTTTGTGTTAAGGCCTTGCTGACAGTATTAATAGTAACCTCAGACTTTTTACGTTAGTGCAGTTATCTACACTCCTGGAAATGGAAAAAAGAACACATTGACACCGGTGTGTCAGACCCACCATACTTGCTCCGCACACTGCGAGAGGGCTGTACAAGCAATGATCACACGCACGGCACAGCGGACACACCAGGAACCGCGGTGTTGGCCGTCGAATGGCGCTAGCTGCGCAGCATTTGTGCACCGCCGCCGTCAGTGTCAGCCAGTTTGCCGTGGCATACGGAGCTCCATCGCAGTCTTTAACACTGGTAGCATGCCGCGACAGCGTGGACGTGAACCGTATGTGCAGTTGACGGACTTTGAGCGAGGGCGTATAGTGGGCATGCGGGAGGCCGGGTGGACGTACCGCCGAATTGCTCAACACGTGGGGCGTGAGGTCTCCACAGTACATCGATGTTGTCGCCAGTGGTCGGCGGAAGGTGCACGTGCCCGTCGACCTGGGACCGGACCGCAGCGACGCACGGATGCACGCCAAGACCGTAGGATCCTACGCAGTGCCGTAGGGGACCGCACCGCCACTTCCCAGCAAATTAGGGACACTGTTGCTCCTGGGGTATCGCCGAGGACCATTCGCAACCGTCTCCATGAAGCTGGGCTACGGTCCCGCACACCGTTAGGCCGTCTTCCGCTCACGCCCCAACATCGTGCAGCCCGCCTCCAGTGGTGTCGCGACAGGCGTGAATGGAGGGACGAATGGAGACGTGTCGTCTTCAGCGATGAGAGTCGCTTCTGCCTTGGTGCCAATGATGGTCGTATGCGTGTTTGGCGCCGTGCAGGTGAGCGCCACAATCAGGACTGCATACGACCGAGGCACACAGGGCCAACACCCGGCATCATGGTGTGGGGAGCGATCTCCTACACTGGCCGTACACCACTGGTGATCGTCGAGGGGACACTGAATAGTGCACGGTACATCCAAACCGTCATCGAACCCATCGTTCTACCATTCCTAGACCGGCAAGGGAACTTGCTGTTCCAACAGGACAATGCACGTCCGCATGTATCCCGTGCCACCCAACGTGCTCTAGAAGGTGTAAGTCAACTACCCTGGCCAGCACGATCTCCGGATCTGTCCCCCATTGAGCATGTTTGGGACTGGATGAAGCGTCGTCTCACGCGGTCTGCACGTCCAGCACGAACGCTGGTCCAACTGAGGCTCCAGGTGGAAATGGCATGGCAAGCCGTTCCACAGGACTACATCAAGCATCTCTACGATCGTCTCCATGGGAGAATAGCAGCCTGCATTGCTGCGAAAGGTGGATATACACTGTACTAGTGCCGACATTGTGCATGCTCTGTTGCCTGTGTCTATGTGCCTGTGGTTCTGTCAGTGTGATCATGTGATGTATCTGACCTCAGGAATGTGTCAATAAAGTTTCCCCTTCCTGGGACAATGAATTCACGGTGTTCTTATTTCAATTTCCAGGAGTGTATAATTAAGTATTGTGTGAAAGAAGCTGCATAAATATTCGATCAGATTTGAATAAGACTTCAAAGTGGTGCAAAGATTTGTAACTTGGTTTAAATATTCAGAAATGTAAAATAGTGCATTTGACAAGGCGAAAAACGCAGTATAATGAGACTATTATATCAATGAGTCGCAGTTGGAACGGACAAGCTCATATAAATACCTAGGTGTAACACCTTGAAGGAATATGAAATGGAATGATCACATAAGCTCAGTTGTGGCTAAAGTAGGTGGTGACTTCGGTTCATTGGTAGGATACTGGGGAAGTGGGAGAGTGTGTCACAGAAATGATACAGGATTTGGGCTGGAAATCATTAAAAGAAAGGCTTTTTTCGTTGCAACGGAATCTTCTCACGAAATTCCAATCACCAACTTTCTCCTCCAAATGCGAAAATATTTTGTTGACACCGACCTACATAGGGCGGAACGATCACCACAATAAAATAAGGGAAATCAGAGCTCGTACGGAAAGATATAGGTGTTCATTCTTTCCGCCCGCTATACGAGATTGGAATAATAGAGAATTGTGAAGGTGGCTCGATGAACCCTCTGCGAGGCACTTAAATGTGATTCCCAGAGTATCCATGTAGATGTAGATCTAGATCTAGAAGTGTAATTGGTCTACAAAGGAGATTGCTTACAAATTTCTCGTGTGACCCATTCTAGAATATGTCTCAAGTGTGTGAAACTCATATTAAATAGGACCAACAGGTGACATTGTATGGAACCGCGCGACTGCTACGGTCGCAGGTTCGAATCCTGCCTCGGGCATGGATGTGTGTGATGTCCTTAGGTTAGTTTTTAAGTAGTTCTAAGTTCTAGGGGACTGATGACCTCAGAAGTTAAGTCCCATAGTGCTCAGAGCCATTTGAACCAATTTTTAACATTGTATGTAAATAGAGAAGGGCAGCACGAATGGTCAGAAGTCCGTCTGAGGTGTGAGAGAGCGTCACAGACATGCTGAAGAAGAGATGCTGAAGAAACTGAACTGGCAGCCTAAGATATATGTAAACTAATGCGAGAAAGTCTACTAACAGAGTTTCAAGAACTGCCTTTCAACGACTCTATGAATATACTACATTCCCCCCCCCCCCCACCCCCTCCACGTAACGTTCACATAGGGATCGTTACTCCATACGTGAATGGAATGGGAAGGAACTCTAATAACTTTTACAGTGGGATGTACCCTCTGCTATGCACTTCAGGATGTTTTTCAGAGTATGGATGTAGATGTATAATACTAGGAGTAAAAATATTTTTCATGCAGGCTACATGTCCCTCTCTAAGATTCATTATGGAATTATATATTCTGGTGCAAAAGTCTGTAACAGGTTGCCAGCAGACATCAGGCAGGAAGTTGGAAATCCGTAATTATTCGAAACTAAAGTAAGAGTGTATAATTAGCTACTGATGACAATTTATCAAAATATCTGGACTCACGGTTACGCAGAATTTACATTCCTAATATTTGTGTTAGACAGATCTTGACTTTACCAATATATGACGATCTGATAGTGATCAGTGTAAAGTTATTTTTATCCTTTGAAGTATTAGATAAAAATAACGGTACAGAAATATAAAAGGAACGGAAGTAGCTTTTTTTAAAATAAAAAAGCAGCTGTTTTCAAACCTAATATACACGCAGAAACAATTACTATAGTTGAAATAACTTTGGTAATTAACAGTGTGAGTAAAGTAACACTAGTAATATTTTGTCGTTAGAATATTTTACAGACTTATCCAGCTGTGGTCGCTTTGCTTTTTTATGAGGGATGCAACTTGAGTCATGTGACATCCCTGAAAACTCTTCTTCACAGTGTGAATTATGGAACATCAAGTGTGAACAGTCGAACAAATGAGGGAGATTCCCATGCACCAAACAGGCTGAACTGAACTATTTCATTAAATTATCCATCACCTGGTGCCACCTTAGTTAATTACCCAACTGGATGCCAAGGAATTCAACACAGAACACTCCAACCAGCATATGCATATCGATCTCCCAATAAGAGTAAGACATTTTTGTTTGGAAACGCACAATAACAGTCTCAGATGAAAGGTTTAAATGATGACTGTGAACTAGATATAAGCTTGTCCCATTATTCTCCTAGCTGTGTTTGGTCTGGATGTTTTTCCGCCCTTTATCAGTATCTTTGTGTAACCAGAAAACATAACAGTTTTTGAAAAGTCATCCAGAGTTCCTGGTAAATCCTTTGCTAGACTCAAGAACATCTAAATCTACGTGATTACTCTGCTATTCACAATAAAGTGCCTGGCAGAGGGTTCAATGAACCACCTTCAAGCTGTGTCTCTACCGTTACACTCTCGAACGGCACGCGGGAAAAACGAGCACTTTAATTTTTTTATGCGAGCCCTGATTTTTATTTTATCGTGATGTTCATTTCTCCCTATGTAGGTGGGTGCCAACAGAATGTTTTCGCAATCGGAGGACAAAACTGGTGATTCAGATTTCATGAGAATATCCCGTCGCACCGAAAAACGCCTTTGTTTTAATGATTGCCACTCCTATTCACATATCATGTCTGTGACACTACCTCACCTATTTCGCGATAAGCCGCCCTTCTTTGAACTTTTTCAATATCATCCGTCAGTCCCACCTGATACGGATCCCACACCACACAGCAACAGAGAAAAGGGCGGACAAGTGTAGTGTAAGCAGTCTCTTTAGTATACCTGTTGCATCTTCTAAATCTTCTGCCAATGAATCGGAGTCTTTGGTTTGCTCTAACCACGGCATTATCTATGTGATCGTTCCAATTTAGGTTACTTGTAATTGTAATCCCTAAGTATTTAGTTGAATTTACAGCCTTCAGATTTGTGTGACTTATCGCGTAATCGAAATTTAGCTGATTTCTTTTAGTACTCATGTGAATAACTTCAGACTTTTCCTTATTCAGGGTCAATTGCCACTTTTCGCACCATACAGATATCTTATCTAAATCATTTTGCAAGTCGTTTCGGTCATCTGATGACTTTACAAGACGGTAAATGACAGCATCATCTGAAAACTATCTAAGACGGTTACTAAGATTGTCTCCTATGTCGCTAATACAGATCAGGAACAACAGAAGTCCTATAACACTTCCTTGGGGAGCGCCGGATATTACTTCTGTTTTGGTTCAAATGGCTCTGAGCACTATGGGACTCAACTTATGAGGTCATTAGTCCCCTAGAACTTAGAACTAGTTAAACCTAACTAACCTAAAGACATCACACACATCCATGCCCGAGGCAGGATTCGAACCTGCGACCGTAGCGGTCTCGCGGTTCCAGGTTTCTGTTTTACTCGATGACTTTCCGTCTGTGACCTGTCAGAGGTACTTCATAATGTTCGAACACAGCATATGTTCCAAAACCCTACTGAAAATCTACGTTAGTGATATAGGCCTGTAATTGAGCGGGTTAGTCCTATTCCCTTTTTTGGTATTGGTGTGACTTGAGCATTTTCCGAGTCTTCAGGTACTGATCTTTCTGTGAGCGAGCGGTTGTATGTAACTGCTAAATATGGAGCTACTCTATCAGCATACTCTGGACAGAACCTGACTGGTATACAAGGTGCATTCAAGTTCTAAGGCCTCCGATTTTTTTTCTTCAGACTGGAAAGAGATAGAAACATGCGCATTGTTTTAAAATGAGGCCGCGTTCATTGTCAATACGTCCCAGAGGTGGCAGCACCGTACGACAGATGGAATTTTACCGCCAGTGGCGAGAATGAGATCTGTTTTAAATGCTTAAAATGGCGACGTTTTCCTTACTTGAACAGCGTGCAATCATTCGTTTTCTGAATTTGCGTGGTGTGAAACCAATTGAAATTCATCGACAGTTGAAGGAGACATGTGGTGATGGAGTTATGGGTGTGTCGAAAGTGCGTTCGTGGGTGCGACAGTTTAATGAAGGCAGAAAATCGTGTGACAACAAACCGAAACAACCTCGGGCTCGCACAAGCTGGTCTGACGACATGATCGAGAAAGTGGAGGGAATTGTTTTGGGGCATCGCCGAATGACTGTTGAACAGATCGCCTCCAGAGTTGGCATTTCTGTGGGTTCTGTGCACACAATCCTGCATGACGACCTGAAAATGCGAAAAGTGTCATCCAGTTGGGTGCCACGAATGCTGACGGACGACCACACGGCTGCCCGTGTGGCATGTTGCCAAGCAATGTTGACGCACAACGACAGCACGAATGGAACTTTCTTTTCGTCGGTTGTGACAATGGATGAGACGTGGATGCCATTTTTCAATCCAGAAACAAAGCGCCAGTCAGCTCAATGGAAGCACACAGATTCACCGCCACCAAAAATATTTCGGGTAACCGCCAGTGCTGAAAAAATGATGGTGTCCATGTTCTGGGACAGCGAGGGCGTAATCCTTACCCATTGCGTTCCAAAGGGCACTACGGTAACAGGTGCATCCAACGAAAATGTTTTGAAGAACAAATTCCTTCCTGCACTGCAACAAAAACGTCCGGGAAGGGCTGCGCGTGTGCTGTTTCGCCGAGACAACGCACCCGCACATCGAGCTAACGCTACGCAGCAGTTTCTTCGTGATAACAGCTTTGAAGTGATTCCTCATGCTCCCTACTCACCTGACCTGGCTCCTAGTGACTTTTGGCTTTTTCCAACAATGAAAGACACTCTCCGTGGCCGCACATTCACCAGCCGTGCTGCTATTGCCTCAGCGATTTTCCAGTGGTCAAAACAGACTCCTAAAGAAGCTTTCGCCGCTGCCATGGAATCATGGCGTCAGCATTGTGAAAAACGTGTAAGTCTGCAGGGCGATTACGTCGAGAAGTAACGCCAGTTTCATCGATTTCGGGTGATGATAAAAAATAATTGACAAAAGGTGATCCGTATCTGTTATAAGCTGCTGCCTCCAAAATTTCTGACCATACTATATGGAGATAGATGAAAGAGACATTATCCTTCAGTAACTTAATCGTTTTTGTGATTATTATAACTGCTGATTTTGCAGATTCGTTGTCTACCGATAGGTTGTGCAAGGCATGAATATGTACATCTAATGGGTCTGGTTGTGACTGCTCAATTGTTCCCCCCATTTTTCAACTAGTATTAACAGTGATTCAAAGAATAGTGTCTAATGATTTGAATTTCACATCATATATATATCACTGCTATCACTGATACCTGTCGTGAGGAAACCAAGTATAGTTTACTTTACTAATTTTGTTTCCTGCCTTATGATGTTCCAAATTTCCTTTGGTTTATTCTCACAATTCTGAATTTTTTATTCCTGGATCACGTTTATTGCCTTTTGTAACAGAGTGAAGACATCTGTCATAGATATAGCTCGTAGTGCATTTTTAGGTGTTAGTGGAGCTAGCTAGTCATCTGCATTGAATATAGATCTTTCATCCTGTCAAAAGATACTTTTGTCTCGTCTCTGGTCTGCTGGAAACGAAAACTAGATTCATAGGACTGTAAGAAATTTACTAGAAGAAAATATAAAACTTCTTTCGAACGAAATTTTTACTCTGCACGGATGTGCGCTGATATGAAACTACCCGACATATTAAAACTGTGTGCCGGATCGAGACTCGAAAACGTCCCCAGGAAGTGGGTAAGCCACGTCTCCGCAATATACTTTCTTCCAGGAGTGCTCGTCCAGCAAGTTTCGCAGTGGAATTTCTGTGAAATTTGGAATGCAGGATACTAGGTACTGGTGGCAGTAAAGCTGTGAGGACAGGTCGTGAGTTGCGCTTGAGCAGTAAAGTCGGTAGAGAACTTTCTCACGTGGGGTCAAGTTCCCGAATTCGAGTCGATCTTACACATAGTTTTAGTCTGACAGGAAGTTTCATAAAACTTCTTGTCTGCGGTGTATCCTTGGTAAGCTTCTTCCCACTGTTCACACCTGAGTAGCGTGACTGACCCATTTGTAATTGTGTTTCTCCCATTGTAGTGAAATCTGATGTATGACGATGCTTTGTTAATGTCTTATTATCATGGCCACATAAACAGTTTGTTATAGTATTCACTTTTATTTCATAAAATACTGTTCGATTTAGAAATAAAGCATCGATAATACACTCCTGGAAATTGAAATAAGAACACCGTGAATTCATTGTCCCAGGAAGGGGAAACTTTATTGACACATTCCTGGGGTCAGATACATCACATGATCACACTGACAGAACCACAGGCACATAGACACAGGCAACAGAGCATGCACAATGTCGGCACTAGTACAGTGTATATCCACCTTTCGCAGCAATGCAGGCTGCTATTCTCCCAAGGAGACGATCGTAGAGATGCTTGATGTAGTCCTGTGGAACGGCTTGCCATGCCATTTCCACCTGGCGCCTCAGTTGGACCAGCGTTCGTGCTGGACGTGCAGACCGCGTGAGACGACGCTTCATCCAGTCCCAAACATGCTCAATGGGGGACAGATCCGGAGATCTTGCTGGCCAGGGTAGTTGACTTACTCCTTCTAGAGCACGTTGGGTGGCACGGGATACATGCGGACGTGCATTGTCCTGTTGGAACAGCAAGTTCCCTTGCCGGTCTAGGAATGGTAGAACGATGGGTTCGATGACGGTTTGGATGTACCGTGCACTATTCAGTGTCCCCTCGACGATCACCAGTGGTGTACGGCCAGTGTAGGAGATCGCTCCCCACACCATGATGCCGGGTGTTGGCCCTGTGTGCCTCGGTCGTATGCAGTCCTGATTGTGGCGCTCACCTGCACGGCGCCAAACACGCATACGACCATCATTGGCACCAAGGCAGAAGCGACTCTCATCGCTGAAGACGACACGTCTCCATTCGTCCCTCCATTCACGCCTGTCGCGACACCACTGGAGGCGGGCTGCACGATGTTGGGGCGTGAGCGGAAGACGGCCTAACGGTGTGCGGGACCGTAGCCCAGCTTCATGGAGACGGTTGCGAATGGTCCTCGGCGATACCCCAGGAGCAACAGTGTCCCTAATTTGCTGGGAAGTGGCGGTGCGGTCCCCTACGGCACTGCGTAGGATCCTACGGTCTTGGCGTGCTTCCGTGCGTCGCTGCGGTCCGGTCCCAGGTCGACGGGCACGTGCACCTTCCGCCGACCACTGGCGACAACATCGATGTACTGTGGAGACCTCACGCCCCACGTGTTGAGCAATTCGGCGGTACGTCCACCTGGCCTCCCGCATGCCCACTATACGCCCTCGCTCAAAGTCCGTCAACTGCACATACGGTTCACGTCCACGCTGTCGCGGCATGCTACCAGTGTTAAAGACTGCGATGGAGCTCCGTATGCCACGGCAAACTGGCTGACACTGACGGCGGCGGTGCACAAATGCTGCGCAGCTAGCGCCATTCGACGGCCAACACCGCGGTTCCTGATGTGTCCGCTGTGCCGTGCGTGTGATCATTGCTTGTACAGCCCTCTCGCAATGTCCGGAGCAAGTATGGTGGGTCTGACACACCGGTGTCAATGTGTTCTTTTTTCCATTTCCAGGAGTGTAGTTATACTACGTCCTATTGTTGTAGGAAGTGTTCGTAGTGCTATATTTTTTGTGCGGTAGTATCTGTTGTGGTTGTGGAGATATGACTGAATGGTTGCTATCGCATCATGGTGGACAACAGGTCATATTCTGTCTCTTTTGTATCAATAGAGATTGTATAACGTTCTCGAGCTTTCTCAAATATTATCGAATGCTAACGAATATTACAGAATACCACTTGGAATCGACATAGCAAAATGACCACCCACCCTTGCAAAATCATCTTAACTGATGAGCTGAGCAACTTAGTGCGCACAGAGGGACAAGTCATAGACAATGTGTATTCGTTTATAGAGAGCAACTACTTAAACTAACAGTTTTAGCTCAGAAGGGACGTTGTTCAACAAACAATTCAGCGAATACGTAATAAGACACCAGTAGCCAAAAAAAAAAAATATTTAAATCCATTGATGCAATGAACTAAGAAGAAAACATATACTCCTTAACAGAATTCCTAGATTCGTTCGGTATTCTCTATGTGAACTCTGAAAAAGGTTCTATATAACGACACAGAAGCATAAATATGAACAGGAAAAGAAAAAGATAAGTTAGTAGGGTCTGTACATACAACAAATTCCACTCACTTCAAGTATAACTTACCACTTAGCTTTGGCTCCTACTTCTGGTAAGATTAGCGTGCACTATATCTGTTAACAATGGACAAGGATAAAGATTCAGTTGTTGCAGGAATGAATTTAATGGCCGTACATCTTGTCTTCATAGGCATAACAGTGTCATAAACAATAACGAACACATCGTTTTAATGTTTTGTTCGAGAAACATTTCGGATTGCAGAGATAGCAAGTAAGTACGTCTGAGTGTAAGTTACAGTATTCCAATTTCAGAATACATTTCATTCCAACCGTATCCTACAGTGAGGAAAATGTATGTCCACTCTTTTTTATGTCACGAGTTTTTCTATCACTAGATAAACTAGGCGTTGTCAGTTCCTGTTGCAGTAGCCAACGCCCCAAAATGCTTACTGAGAAGAAGCCCGTTATAAATTACACACGCAGCTACAGGGTAAAATTAAAAGGTGCCTAATAACAAACTAATTCCAAGTGAAGTATGGATGGAATTAATGAAAATAATATTGACAGAAGAAGATAAGATTTGGAATCTAGCTAACCAGTGATAGCGAGGTCATTGAAGATTAGGTCTGAAATTAACTGATAAAGTATGGGCGAATCAATACCAGCAGCGGTAGTCCGCGAGTTGTGGCGGGAGATGTTTCACGCTTCTTCAGCAACTGTCGTGTTACTAGCTGCGTTCGCCGGCCGCGGTGGCCATGCGATTCTAGGCGCTTTAGTCCGGAACCGCGCGACTGCTACGGTCGCAGGTTCGAATGCTGCCTCGGGCGTGGATGTGTGTGAGGTCCTTAGGTCAGTTAGGTTTAAGTAGTTCTCAAATCTAGGGGACTGATGACCTCATATGTTAAGTCCCATTGCGCTTAGAGCCATTTGAACTATTTTGAGATTGGAACATTTTTGAAGAGAAACGTAAATTACTTTGTCGACACACTGATCTGTTCACGTTTAATTCATTTATTAGATACACTGGCCTACATCCTGCGAGTTGGATGAAGAATAACAAGGTGATGTGATCGGATGACACACAATCTGTAGTATAGAAGATATTAGGAAAAGGAGAAGATGAAATTTCTACTACAATCTTCAGTCGCGTCGTTGATGACTGCAATCTAGTAACATCATCTCTGTTTGGAAAGGTAAAAGAGATGCGAGTGAATGCCCCAGCTACCGTCCAACCCACTCGCCCTTCCATATAATGAAAGTTCTTCAGCAAATTTTATCACGACAACAGTGTACGAATTATGGTCCCAATCTCCTCAACACAGTGGAGTCTTGACAAAAGTCTCAATACAACACATGCAGACTGCCTGTTGATACAAAACAACATCGATCGGCATGGATCCGAATTTCGGTTCTGGGATGGATCACAGTTCCCTGTTCACTCCCCTTGCTAGTTATCTACTGAGACACACTACAAGAATTAACAAAATAATATTGAAATTTGCCAAATTCGTAGCTCGCCTAGAGGCTGGAGAAATTTATACCCCTGCTTTAGCTGCAACACACAGTGCATGCGCAACTCGGCGGGCACATATCCCCACTTGACAACTCGTACAAACTCAAGAGGACTACCTAAACGCTTAGATCAGCGCACTACTCTGTTTTTAATATACACACGAGATATGAAGAACATCATTACACCAGTGGTTAAATCTCTCCAGTATGCAAATGATTTATCGCTTTTCTTCTACACTTAAAGACCAAATCTCTATGCCTAATGTCAGGCAGAGCCATTTACACCTTCAATGACTGTATGACGGCCAACGACCTAACTGTTTGACTAAGAAATTTTCTACAGTTGTCATCAGCCCACTATGTAACCACGAAAAGAAGCAGCATTAACGCAATGTGACCTGCAGCTGGAACTTGACGGTGTGACCACTGTAAGTCTGTCTTCGTCCGCTGCATCATCGATTAGAATGATCGTTGTACTGTAGCGTTGCGAAAGGTGCACTTCATCAGTTTGACTTAGTAGAATTCGGGTGCAGGCTTGTGGGCCTTGGAGAAATGCGACCATCTTACAATAATATCTTACTAGGAGAAGTTGTTGACGCCCTGCTGCATGTCGATGTTAGTACTTTCAAAGATATTTTAATAGCCAAGTAGGGCAGCAGCCCAATACAGATTAATCATGCTCCTGCGACAAATGAGGGTGTCTTCCACAACAAGGTCTGCATTGGAAATGAGGAGTGTTTGCCCTCTGATAGTGAAAGCATTCGGCTCAGTGCACAGTATCTACAGTTGGGTTCAAACAGATACATCCATAGACCAACTTAGAAATCCATTCCGGTATCAGATGTAAAATCTCACTATTTACAGTACGATGAAAAATTGCTTTGGCACAATGAGTTCCAGTTTCATTGTCTACTTTAAACTTTACTGACGCACTTTGTTCACTTTTATATTGATTGCTTTTAATTTCAAGAGACTTCAGCAGAAAGATGCGTATTACTTCTCCCGCAGCTGAAGTATTCCTAAGAACTTCGTCTGCCGCCACCTTGATCATATTTTACTGCAGAAGCGGCAGCGATTCGAGATGCTCTGACATTACGTATTTATGTGAGGCTCCAGAACCTGCTGTAGTCTAGCAATCAAAAAGCGTGTTCCATTCTGTTCAGATTAGAGTGTAACAGTAAGATGAATATTCAGGTATTTGAAATTTTACGATAAGCATTGAGAAATAAACGAAAAGGCATGAGAATTTCATTCCAATGGGCCACAGATCATGTATGGCTGGCTTAGGGCACTTAGTCGGAAAGCTGGGGAAGAATCCCAATGGTTCTGGATGTGCGACGAACGTCGTTCTACCATCCTCAGATTTCCAGCTATGGACGACACTGCGATCCAGCCAGTAATTAGGAGGTTCTTCTGTCTTCGAGACTTTCAGTCTAGCAGGAAGGTGAAAACTATCTTTTTTTTCTTATTCGTATGAACCATAAGTTCATCCTAAGTACTTACATTTGGTAGATGTCAGGGATATCCGTTTCTGCGAGTGTCAGAACACAAGAAAGAAGGAGACGCAAGTAACCATATGTTTACCTACAAGTACTTGGAAATACATCAAAACTCTTTAGTGCAAAACCTTGTGAAATTGATGATTCCCATTCCAACAAGTGCTCATGTTTTGTTATATCATAGGGATCCTTAAACATCTTCCCCACTCCTTCTGATGCGTTTACGCTACGTACTAATTTTATTTTCTTCTAGCTCAGAAAAGTAAGTAAATTCGCTGTCCTCGATTGTGGCTTTACTTCACACCACGTGCTTTCTGTCCATCAAGTACTTTCGTTTCTGAAAGCTCCCAGTAGGTTGACTGAAGAAACATGTTTATCGCAGCGTTAGCATGGTTTTAAGAAATAGAGGTAATTTCTGTACTTTTGGACTGGATTGACTGTAGAAAATGCTTCAGAATGTTAATATACCCTGCGCTATAGAGAAAGAGATCATTTATTTCCTCAAAACAACACAGCGATGCTTTTTATAGGTGTAGCGCTATGTCTCCATTCGGCACATCCACAGCAGAGAATACTAGACGTATAAGAGAGCGAAGAAGAGAAGGTGGAATATGATGACAAAGATTAGGCATTTCCAATGAGGTAACGCACCAGAACACCAAAGCCTGTGCCAACGGAACATTAAGGATGTTTCATATAGTACATCTACCTGAGATGTTGAATAAAACCTGTAAAAGTTGATTATGATTGCGTTGCCTGGTTTTAAGGACTGTTCTTCATATCACATTTGTGTAGTGCACTAAATGCAAAATAGGTATTCGTTTCAGAGAAAGAGCAAGAAGGAACTGTTTTTTCAGTTCCATAAAAAATAGAGTCAACGATCTTGCCGCAGTGAAGGCACCGGTTCCCGTCAGATCACCGAAGTCAAGCGCTGTCGGGTTGGGCTAGCACTTGGATGGGCGACCATGCGGTCTGCCGTGCGCTGTTGGCAAGCGGGGTGCACTCAGCCCTTGTGAGGCAAACTGAAGAGCTACTTGTCTGAGAAGTAGCGGCTCCGGTCTTGTAAACTGACACACGGCCGGGAGAGCAGTGTGCTGACCCCATGCCCCTCCATATCTACATCCGGGGTGACGCCTGTGGCCTGAGGATGACACGGCGGCCAGTCGGTACCATTGGGCCTTCATAGCCTGTTCGGATGGAGAGATAGAGAGAGAGAGAGAGAGAGAGAGAGAGAGAGAGAGAGAGAGATAGCAAATAGAAGAAACTGTATAAAGGACCATATACATAGGGACTTGCAAAAGTAAGTGACACATGTCGGCCCATGCTTGTGCAACAAGTGTGACGCGTTTTCAGAAGACAGTACATCCTCTGGGTATCTTGCAGAGACAGTTCTCCAGTGATACAGATAACAAATGAGAGTGAAATCACGCGACAGCTGGACACGTACTCCAAGTTTGAATTACGCGGGACAGTACGATCATTGTGGGCATAACGTCTGACACACAGGTTAGCCGTGAATTCTGACGCTGTATGGACTACATTCAATGTCGCGTTCAGCAACAGTGAAATTCTGCCAACAGTTTGACCAAAGCCGGACAGATGAGGATCATGCTGATCGCCAATGGAGGCCATCGACTTGTACGTCTGCCATAGACGACGATGTGAAGGTACCGAGGAACTGATTCACGCCAGTCACAAATTTTCGGACGATGAAGACATTTACACACTTGTTCTACAGTGGCTGCGTGGCCAGGAGCGGGTTTCTATAGTCGATAAAGTGAGCGACTCTTAAAACATTTCGAGTCTTGCTTACAGAGCTCTGATGATTGTGTTGCAAAACATTGTCATGTATCTGCGTTTGTTTGAAGTTTAATGCAGTAATCAATATAATATACTTGGCGTGACATAACAACGTGCAATGTACTTTCTGAAGGCGCTGGAGTGAACAGTTTTCTGATAGTATTTTATGACATAATAATTAACTAACATTTTGCGCTACGTACGTAAAATGTTTATATATTTCAGTTGTCAGATTACAAATAAAATATCTAAAGATAATCCGTGAAAATATGTCATTATTAGGATGTAAAACGAGTTTGATGAATGATGTAGCATATATGAGTCTACTTGCCCTAATACTTTTATGATTCATAAGAATTTTTTAAAATTTGTTATTTCAGTCTTATTCGGTCCCAGAACATTTAATTGACAATCAATACAAAATTTTCGTTCGCAAAACCCAAGCTCAGAACCGAGGAGAATAAATAAAGCTCCTGTTTGAAATTTTATGCTTTCCCGGAGTAATCAGAATCGATAGTCTCCTCAGGGGCCTGTATATTACGAAGACCTGCAACCTTGGCATCAGTTTTCAACAGGACTCAGCAACAGGGGTTCTGATAAGGATGGGGAACAGCTGGATCGCCGAAATACTGAATGAAATTGATTTTATAATGGGGCAGCCAACCTGAGGTGTCATTCAAGAAATCCCTTATTTGCTTTACATGAAATAATAGTGTGGTTGTACGAAATACGGTTTGTTATTTATAAGTGAATACTCTTGTTAATCTCTGTGTGTATGCATTTCATTCTCTCTTGAATACTACTTCGTGTTTTCTGAATACATTTGATATGTGAAGAGTCATTAGCTCTAAGTATTGAACATAGGTGAAACAGCAAATTAATTTAAAACCATTGTATACATTATTTATACAATGTTTTCTCTGCATATATGAGTTGACATTTGTACCACGCAGTTTACAGTATGGCTCAGTAAACCCAAGCGAAATAATGTAGTAATAATAAAATTAATAAAAATGCAACAAAGTAAAGGCTGTGTGTGTGTGTGTGTGTGTGTGTGTGTGTGTTGGCTGTCCTACCTATGCCATCTCTATATAACTCCATATTTTACTTCCTCTGCTCCCCATTTGATTAAAGTCGACTTGAGGGCTAATATGAGAGGACTAATAAGAATGTCGTTAGATTAACGACCCCAAGAGGGAAACGAAACCGGTGCATCAAATGTATCTAATGCCAAGCAGCCTACATCTGATGTCTTAATGAGATACAAAGTATTCTTTGAGTTTTGGCCGAGAAAAAAGAGAAGGCCGTGTTGGCGAAGCGGTTAACGCGCTGGAGTTTCATACATCTCGAGCTGCTGAGATCCTCATTCAACGTTTTCACCTGAATTTTATTCATTTTTTCAGTCCACTTCAAGCAGGTGCCGGAATGGTTCACATGAAAAGGTTATGATCCGTTTATTGCTACACCTTTGTGCGATCCGAACGTCGACGAGACGTCAAACGCAAATTTTCGTTCTACTTATCTAGAACATCACAAAGTAGGATAAAGTTTGAGCGCAGTTCTAGAAATCCCTTTAATCAGTTGGCAACTTTTTGGATCCTTAATCGATAGTTTGGATATAGAGTTATCAAGTTTACGTCATCTTAATTCCTTCCTTCAGCCTACTAAAAAATTTCACTATTTTATTTAGCGTTGAAAAGTAAAGAATAAAGTTAATGCCTCATAGGGTAAAACTGCCAAGGTTATCATTGATATCCATCCAATATCCCTGAGTTCATGATGTCTCCCTGAGGTACTAGACGTACCCTAGCAGCAGTAACCCTAATGAGTTTCCTTCACTTAATAATTCAATTATGAATCCATCGTGATCAAACATTTGAGACTCGAAAAATAAGTTATAATTGCGTTTACTGTATGCCCTTATCCGTGTTACACCAGTTCTCAATTTGCTCCCGTCGCAGAATGAGGAAATTCTGTGGTCTTTCAGCTCCTTTTGTGTAGTCATAGATCTTGCAATTTATATACACATCACACTTAAGCAAGTTTACATAATTATATTTCAGTTACGCCTTTGTTGTTATTGCTGTATCACTACATCCAAATGAGAACACTGAAGATTGTAAACTCGGCAACACGCAAATAAGTGTTAGAAAATCTAATCTGTATCGTTATTGCTCGTACTTACACCCAAACCTCCAGATATCAGACACTCAGATCGGTACCAAACGTTGTGTTTCAATAGAGTACCAACCAAAACACCGATTTAGTTCGCGCTGGGTGCTATCGTCCAATAGAACATTCATAAACGATAATTAAAAGTAACACCAGCACAATGGAGTCTAGGAGAAGCATATCTGTGATAAAACGCCACAGAGAGCTGTGGTAGGTTCAAATGGCTCTGAGCACTATGGGACTCAACTGCTGAGGTCATTAGTTCCCTAGAACTTAGAACTAGTTAAACCTAACTAACCTAAGGACATCACAAACATCCATGCCCGAGGCAGGATTCGAACCTGCGACCGTAGCGGTCTTGCGGTTCCAGACTGCAGCGCCTTTAACCGCACGGCCACTTCGGCCGGCTGCTGTGGTAGGTGAGTGGGTAAGGCGTTAGCTCCTCGTCTTAAACTTCCCGAGCTCGAAGCCCACTGATGACGATTTTTGTAAAAACAGTTTACGCGTGATATTGTTATAAGGGATACCATATTCCTGACATGTAAAAGAACGTTTCGGAGTTTGTAACAATGTTATTTTCGCTGGCCACCATATCCCATTACAACACTCCAGGAACTAAGGAAAGCGTAGGGGGTGCAACGAACATAGTTTATTTATTTTCCTTTTCTCTCATTAATACCACCGAGAATAGCAGGTTGATACTCTATCGGCACACAACGTTTGGTATTGATCTAACTGTTTCACATCTGGAGGTTTGGGTGTTAGTGATACACTGCTATTAAAGGGGGGAGGATGATCACATAGAGCCGACGACGATGTAGTTCGGCCACACATGTTGCAAGGTCTTGACTTCCAACGCCTAAAAAAACATATGTGACATATTTTCCTGAACCTGTAAAGCACTATAACACGTTCCGAAATACTTCACGTTAATGATAATGTTAAGCCGAGAATCACAGCCAGTATGAACGTTCTTACTACGGACTATTTCACTTCTATCTCCCACTACGTATGGTCGTAAGTAGTGGAAAACAAACTACTGATACTGTCAGGGAATAGTGATGATGATATAACAAATGTGTTTTTTTTTATTTACTTATTCTTAGCATTCTTCTCACATGCATCTGACAACGTATTTGCCTTCCCTTCCACCTTATTGTGGAATGAACCCAATCACTTACGGTAATAAGGCAAGTTGGTTCGTACATCCAGAGAAAACTGTTTATTTAATTTGGATGCTCGTTTTGCTATTACAGTTTTACATTTACACTGACAATGATTCCATAATTACTGGACCTAATTCGGTCAGTTCTGATCCTCAAAAAGAAAAAAAAAGACATTGGACATAAGGCGATCTATGTGGATAGAACGTAAAGCGAAAAACTTATCTACGATGGCGCTAGGTGGGAGAGTTCCGGATGAGACATTTAACTGACTTATTTGCTTGGGATGTATGTTCAATGCTGTTTGCAGAAACGTGCACACATATGAGATGGAGTTCTAATTTAGCAACGTGCATTCTCGATTACCTATCTGCACTGTGGTTTTGTGGAAACAGTTTCGCATGAACTAGCACAAACAGTATACGTTGCTCACATTGGCAGTTTGGTAGAACTCAACGAGCTCATACTGTGACTACTGCAAGTTTTACTCCACTGAATATGCGTAAGTTGATTGCAAATCTGCTTAAAAAATCGGAATTATCTATCAGTCACTTCGTTGGCCATACTGGCACAGAAATGCAAGACGATAAGAGAAGACCATATTGCTGAATTCAATTTTCCGAAAATCACAACAGATCGTAATTAGGATGCTACTTTCAGCCATTGCACAAACGTGGAAGTGTTAGTTTTGAGACAAGTATTCAGGATATAGGAAATCAACTGAAATCCCTTGCCAGAGAAAACGTATCAAGGTCGGATGAGAAGCTGGGACGTTCTACAGAGGTCACTCAAAGAAGTTGCATCCCTTCGATTACCAGTTTATTATAGGTTGCTGGAGCAACTAGGTAGCTGGAGCAACTGACGATACCAAGCGATGGGAAAAGAAGCGTAGGTCAATCCAGTTTTCAGGAGAAGTCGCCGGGCAGATTCACATGATAATACAGCGCTACTGACAACGTCCGTCTGTTGCAGATCTGTGGAACAAGTTCTACGCTCACTCATTTGGACGTTTCACCAGAAAGAATATCTGTAAAAGAGTTTTCTACAGACAGAGATCTTGACAGACTTACCAGTTAGTTCGGAATCTGACTCAACCCGTAAGCATATACCACCGGGAATTTTCTCACTATGTAGGCGATAACTGATGCTTGCTACTTTAAAAAGTTTCAGATATTCTTGCAGGATGTAGTATTATTCAGAACTGAATGAAGTGAATAATGACATGTTCGGAAAGAAGAACCTGTTGAGATATGGATCGTTGAATATTCTCAGTTCACAGAGAACAAGGAGTGCATTTGGCAGTTTCGTTTTAAAGGAGAGTTTAATACCGTAGTCTGACTGGCTGTCTTAGTTTTCATGACTTGTAAACTATTTGCGTGAGACTGGAGCGCTGAGACATTACGAAATGACAGAAATAGGCACGGCTTAGGCAGGGACATGACCTTCACCTGCCACAGTTTTAGTCTCTACCTACCATCTTCAGAGGAAGGAATGGTGTGCACACTTGATCCATAAACCCCTTACATTCCTACTGATGAAGAGTGCAGGTTAGACGTACGCAGGCAACCTCACTCTAATTTTAAACGATTAGCAACGTGAGATCAACACATTTAGTATACTCAACGAATAATTAACATCTAGCAGAACCATATTATCTCGATACATCAGTCTGTATCGAACTCCGACTCAATTCTGTGTCTCGGTAACAGTGAGTTTGTATACAGGGAATAAAAATCATCATTTGGTTATGATCATAGAAGAAGGACGTTCATTTAATCAAAACATTGTACGGCTTTTGGTATTACTTGCAGTATACAAATGTTAATACATTTTTAGTTGTATCAGTACTACTATGTTTTTAATAACTTTACCTACCCAGTGTACCAGTAGCCTCTTGAGGAAGATTGTGGATAATAGGTTTAGTTATTAATTAGTGCACATACCCCCTTTTTCCATTATGTGTCCGCATTTTATTACCATGTAGATAGCGTGGGGTGAGTCAGGAGCATGGATGTTTGCTGATGCATGCATAATGCATTTATAATGTCAAGTTGTAAACTAACTGTGTTTCTGGAAAAGAATGCAAACAAAATAGGTACGACGGAGATATACAGTAGTCTGAAATGTGTTGTGCCGTGGTTGGTCACGGGAATGATTCAATTTATTCTACCGTGGAACAGAAAGTCGATGCTGCCTCATCTGTAGGCCACGATGGGCATCGTATCTTCGTCTTTTAAGTGAACGGTCGCTCCGTCAGAGCGTCACCTTCAGGTTGCTGTCTAACGTACAAGAATGAGTTATTTACAAATGTAACTGATTAATCACTTTTTTGTATGTCTGTTAATAGTAGCGAAGTGTTATAATGTACTTTAATTTTTATATATCTGGTAAATTCATTAGGGAGAGCAAAGTCTGATGGAATTTCGAACGTTCTTCCAATGAAGAATGATATCACGCTCAGTGAACTGTATGCCACGGTTCTCCATGTACCATGTGGCCATGGCTACACAGAAAATGAGCTCTCATCGTTCATCAATGGCTCTCTTTTAAGGCAGAATGCGTGTGCAAACATACACTGAGAAAAGATATTAGTGTGAATTCTATCGGAATCAAGATCTATTAAATGGTGCGTAACGTGTATAACATCGTTTTAAAAAAGCCATGTGTGCATGACTGTACAGACAATGTGCATCCGCTCCTTGTGCATAGCAATCAGATCAGGCAGTGTGCGTGTGTTAATGTGAATTCGATATAAATCTTTCGTGTGCGTTGTAGTCGATGTGTGGACGATGTCTACTACGCTCGCACGTGGTCACAACTATATAGACGATGATGTTTCTTCTTTCTTGGAATGTCGATGTTGTGCATTCTGTTACGCTGATACACCGACGAGCCCACATTCTTTTTGTTATTACGGCTACTTGCTTAACTTCTACAATCAGTGGGTAGGTGTGCACTCTTTGTGTACCGTTTGTAAATATTCTGCCTCCATTATGATTGCCCACAATTTCTGGTAGGTGTATGGTGCCATATTTGATTTCTTCAGACTTTTAAGTGACTGTGTTACGGACCAGCTATAAACCCGACCAATTAGTTACTGAGGACACTTCCCTTCCATATCCATTGCACTAAATTAAATAATAATAAGACCATTTAACATACTGAGATGGTACACCACGCCCTGCACCTACTGTATGTACTTACAAAGTTGTATGCTTTGTTTCCCCACCACACAATTGCTTTCAAATAATACACCTTGTTGTAGCATACGGAAAGAATCTCTGTTGCTCACGAACGTACTTTCGTAGCCCATTAACCGTAAATAACTGGGTCCTTTTACATACTACTGATGAACACATAGTGCAAGAATACTCACAGAGGATAGGAATGAGTGTCATAATTAAGCTGAGTGGCATACGATACATTTTTTTCACGTTAGAGTGTATCATAGTACTGTGCTACGTAGATGAGAAGCTGGTCAGAGAAGGATACGTGCTCGAATTTGACTTCTCCCCACAGCACCACTGCTACTCTATTTCTCCTCTCTACGGAGTTTCCCGAGTTAAAACGAGAGGAAAATTGAAACAACCCAGTTTATTGCGCATGTATGATTAGCGCACAAACATACCAGAAAAAAATGAGACTATGGTAGCTTGACTACAGTTTGTACATTCCGGAATTCCATGACAGTATTTTTAAACAAGCTACACAGAAACTCAGTGGAGAAGCAGAGAGGATCACAAAAGTATGTACGCTTCTACTGCAAAGAAGTTAGCTGCATAGGGGAGAACAGATTACAGTAATGTCTGCAATATTCTTTCGTCATTTTTTATCCAAAGCACTTCCACACGTCTTGCAGCCATGAAATACACTCACATAGATAGGTCATAATTCCGGAGAGTGGTGTAGGCCATGACCTTACCCAGAGTCATTAGAGACATCGGACCAAACATATTACGGCTGGTTACATAACCCTCTCTAACAACTATAAAATCATACTACGTAAATCGGCATTATGTGATGTTTGCAATACAGAAGTGAGTCTAGCACTTACTGATGACTAGTATCGTGTATATATCACAGACCTTTCAGTGATACTGAAATGAGCTTCATAAATGCCTTAGGCTGAGCCTCGGGTATAGTATATTGTTCATTTAATTGTAACGACAGGGAGAGAGTCACATACAGAATAAACTGAAAATGAAACGTACATTCAATTCGGCAACTATTATTGCTGCAGATGCAAACTAAAAAAATAAGAGAGCAGTTGGTGAAATACGTAAAATTTATTTATCACAAAAGTATGTACGCTTCTACTGCAAAGAAGTTAGCTGCATAGGGGAGAACAGATTACAGTAATGTCTGCAATATTCTTTCGTCATTTTTTATCCAAAGCACTTCCACACGTCTTGCAGCCATGAAATACACTCACATAGATAGGTCATAATTCCGGAGAGTGGTGTAGGCCATGACCTTACCCAGAGTCATTAGAGACATCGGACCAAACATATTACGGCTGGTTACATAACCCTCTCTAACAACTATAAAATCATACTACGTAAATCGGCATTATGTGATGTTTGCAATACAGAAGTGAGTCTAGCACTTACTGATGACTAGTATCGTGTATATATCACAGACCTTTCAGTGATACTGAAATGAGCTTCATAAATGCCTTAGGCTGAGCCTCGGGTATAGTATATTGTTCATTTAATTGTAACGACAGGGAGAGAGTCACATACAGAATAAACTGAAAATGAAACGTACATTCAATTCGGCAACTATTATTGCTGCAGATGCAAACTAAAAAAATAAGAGAGCAGTTGGTGAAATACGTAAAATTTATTTATTACTTTAAACAAACCAAGGATTGTAATTGAAAATTGAAAATGAATAAACACATACAACATTAAATGAACTCAGAAAAAAACCAAACATGGAACAAAAACTAAACAAAAAACACACAGAACAAAATCAAAACTCAAACAAGAACTTTAGGAACAAACGAACATTTTTTTTCAGTGGGTGCAAGCGGCACCCGAGGGTTGGCTACATAGACTCATAGCTGCTCCCTCCTCAACATCTACACGAACTTCCTCCATCTTGGAAGAACCCATCAGACTCTCGGCTGTGTCATCCTCTAAATATTGATGAGCTTTTTCCATCTCGGCAGCATTCACGAGACCTTTAGCCGCACCTAGCTCCTCATTTCCACATGCTTTGTCAATCTCAGCATCATCCTCGAGACTCTCATCTGCCCCTTCCTCAATCTCTCCACATGTTTCACCCATCTTGGTAGCACCCATGCGTCTCTCAACTATCTTCTCCTGTAAATCTTGGTGGGCTTGTTCGATCCCAGCAGAATCCATGAGACACTCAGCTGCCCCTTCATCCTCATCTCCACGTACTTTGTCACTCTCAGCAGCATCCATAAGACCATCACCTGCCCCTTCATCAATCTCTCCACATGTTTCGCCCATCTTGGCAGAGTCCATGAGACTCTCAGTTGCCTCCTCTTCTAAATCTTGACTCGCTTCTTCCATGTCGGCAGCATTCATGAGACCCTTAGCTGCACCTTCCTCCTCAATTCCACATGCTTTCTCAATCTCAGATTCATCCTCGAGACTCTCACCTGCCCCTCCCACAATCTCTCCACACGCTTCACCCACCTCGGCAGCACCCATGCGACCCTCAACTGTCTTCTCCTGTAAAACTTGATGGGCTTGTTCGATCCCAGCAAAATCCATGAGACACTCAGCTGCCCCTTCATCCTCATCTCCACGTACTTTGTCACTCTCAGCAGCATTCATAAGACCATCACCTGCCCCTTCATCAATCTCTCCACATGTTTCGCTCATCTTGGCAGCGTCCATGAGACTCTCAGTTGCCTCCTCTTCTAAATCTTGACTCGCTTCTTCCATGTCGGCAGCATTCATGAGACCCTTAGCCGCACCTTCCTCCTCATTTTCACATGCTTTGTCAGTCTCAGCATCATCCTCGAGACTCTCATCTGCCCCTTCCTCAATCTCTCCACACGTTTCACCCATCTTGGTAGCACCCATGCGACTCTCAACTATCTTCTCCTGTAAATCTAGATGGGCTTGTTCCATCCCGGCAGCAATCATGAGACACTCAGCTGCCCCTTCATCCTCATCTCCACATACTTTGTCACTCTCAGCAGCATCCATAAGACCATCACCTGCCCCTTCATCAATCTCTCCACATGTTTCGCCCATCTTGGCAGAGTCCATGAGACTCTCAGTTGCCTCCTCTTCTAAATCTTGACTCGCTTCTTCCATGTCGGCAGCATTCATGAGACCCTTAGCGGCACCTTCCTCCTCAATTCCACATGTTTTCTCAATCTCAGATTCATCCCTGAGACTCTCACCTGCCCCTTCCACAATCCCTCCACACGCTTCACCCAACTCGGCAGCACCCACGCGACCCTCAACTGTCTTTTCCTGTAAATCATGATGGGTTTGTTCGATCACAGCAGCATCCATGAGACACTCAGCTGCCCCTTCATCCTCATCTCCACGTACTTTGTCAATCTCAGCAGCATCCATAAGACCATCACCTGCCCCTTCATCAATCTCTCCACATGTTTCGCCCATCTTGGCAGTGTCCATGAGACTCTCAGCTGCCTCCTCTTCTAAATCTTGACTCGCTTCTTCCATGTCGGCAGCATTCATGAGACCCTTAGCTGCAGCTTCCTCCTCAATTCCACATGCTTTCTCAATCTGAGATTCATCCTTGAGACTCTCACCTGCCCCTTCCACAATCTCTCCACACGCTTCACCCACCTCGGCAGCACCCATGCGACCCTCAACTGTCTTCTCTTGTAAATATTGATGGGCTTGTTGCATCTTGGCAGCATCCACGTTACAATTAGCTATTCTCTCCTCCTCTTGATCCATCTTGGAAGCATCCACCTAGGATACCAACATAGTGTTAGGTGCTTGGTTAAACTAGGAACAACATTATACACTAGAGCTTACAGTATGAAATAATAATTGTTAAGAGTTTTCAATCATACGGCGAATTAGAGGTTTACATAGATCATCACTGTTTTATATCAGATTCTAATGAAATTCAAAATTTCAATTGTAGTGGTAATGTTTAACATTTGGCGAGTAAGATATTGGAATATTATTCCGGCATAGGCATTAGAAGCTGATGACTTAGTGTATGGTATGAAAAAGAGGGTCTTCCATTATCACCAACTGCACAATAATGTATCGCTGTGATCCTCATACTAGCAGCATGTCTGTAACTTAAATGTTTCGGGCCTACTGAAGAACGGGATACAACCCGTCGGCTCTGACCAATGACGTCAGAAATTGCCAGAGATGATTTACTACACAGATTCAACAGCTGAGACAAGTGTTCGTAAACTAAGCAATGTGGGAAAAAAAACAGGTGATAGACATATATAACGTCCAGTAATATTTCGTTATAATGTTAAGGTTATCGCTTGTTTGAGTCCTAGTGCTGCAGTAAAAAATAATAAAAAAAGGATAAACGTAGTGCTAGCGTAGAATACCTCAGTTGACATATATGAGTTGTATCTCGAAATTCAGTCTATCTGTGTAGATTAATTGCAGTATGGGATGCGAATTTAACGTGCGTCGATTTTTTCGTTTTCGTTAGCATTGGTATCCTATTCTTCAGTTGACCTGTATACGTCAACTGAAGTACGGGATATAAATTTTACGTATGTCGCTCTTTTCGCCTTGTGTAGTGCTGGTATAGACTCGGAAAGTGACACTACCACCCGACGAAGAACTGTGTCAGTTACAAGCGTTATGCGGTTTGGGGATTCGCAAATGACGCATAATTCCCCATTGGCTCTTGTTTCCTATGATTTCAAAGCCGCTGAAATTGTGTATTAACAAGACAGAGATTTTGAAACCAGATTTTAAACACGTTGTCCTTTCCAGTAGCAGTTTGGACTATAGCCATACTTTATTGGATATAACGGCCTAATCGAAACTGAAGAAACTGCAGAAAGATTGAAATCTGGAAAAATGGTCCGAGGTAAGTCTAAAACCAAGTGACAAAAGGGAATCATTGCATTAGAAGACGAATGGAAAACTTGAACACATGAAGTAAATAGGGCAGTTAAGAATAAAATGGGCAGAAATATTGTTTCCAATAGAATTCTCGTCTAATTCACCACATGTTGATTTCAACTGTTTAAAGAAGAAAAGTAAAAAAGAAAAACAGGAAATGAAGCCTCAAACGAGAATATACACACGTAAAAATAAGTTTTGCATTAAGCTGAAAACGGGAAAACAAGGCTGGATGCAGAAGACACGCGAAACAATAGAAGCTTGTGTAACAATCGGAATGTTAGATGCCATATACGGGAAAATTATGGAAACCGTTAGAGGAGAGAGATTCAGATGTATAAATATCAAACGCTTACCTGGGAAGCCATTACGAACGAAAGGACGGAGATCTGAAAGCTGGGTTTAACGTCAGAATGGGTCCTACAAAGTAAGCCGACTTAAAAAAGGGAATGGATGACGATTCTAAGTGAAATATGGTACACTAAAAAGAGTTTGACACAGCAGTAAAAGACCCAATTCGAAATAAGACTCTTGGCGTACACTACAGTGTTTCAAAATTGTTAAGATCACTGGTAGGGAACCTGAAACAGGTGCCTAAGCAGGCAAAATACACTCATACTTTCTAAAACAGACAGACCAAATGCTAACAAGTTTCAAAGTTAACGCAATGGTCACGAAAATTCTGATACGAATTAATGAAGACATCGGTAGCAGAGAATTTCTGTGGAGATGAATTTAGGTTGCGCGGAGGAATGGGGACGAGTAAGTCATTTCCGACCTCAGGACTCTGAAGACAGAGTGCTGCAAGGCAAAAGGAAATCGGTAGGAATTCAATTTCTGAGGGTCACAGGGGTAAAATACAGGGAGTGATGCTATCCTATACTTGTGCTTAAAACAAAGTGCAATTATAAAGTCTCAGGACCTCGCAGGAATACAGTAGCTGAGACGGGAGTGAGATGCGTTTGTAACCTAGCAATTCAGCAAGCAGCACGGAAAGTAGAGAAAAATTACGTATGGTGATAAACCAGCAGAACTCGTCAAAGTTGCTAGACAACATCTGCATTAAGAACAGTTCCATTTCATACAAATTACACACGAAACCAGGGAACACCGAACAGTCTTCGAAGAATAGTTACAGCACCAACACAAAAGGAAGAATCTGCAAACAAATGTCAACAATGCAGCACCCTCAATTTGATAACACACGCCACCCAGATCTTGACCTCTATCATTATAACGCGGACTGAAGAAAGCATAGGTGTACAAAATACGGAAGATCAAGTTGCCTTTAGAGGAGCTGTAGGCACACGAGAAGCAATACTCGGATTACGGCTAATACCTGAGACAAGACTAAGCAAGAGCCAAGAATGCAGCAGTGTTCCATAGGAGGAATGGTCAGTATTCAAGTGTATGGCAGGAACGATCATGCGAAGCTTAACCATCTACTAAATATGGACTCTAAAATGCAGCTACGAGCACTTTATCTTCGATACTGTAACGAAATCTCGTCTTGGTCTTCTATATTTTGAGGGGTGTAAGTATGGGCCAAATCACGAAAAAAATTTCCTGTAAATATGGGCTGTAAAGTGTTCACCTTCAGACCTTTGGGCACTTGTTCAGCTTCACTGGTGTGAAAGGCATCCCTTACACAAAACAAGTGCTTGCAGATCTTAAGCTAATAGTAGAGCCCATGTTTACTAGCCTCTTTTTCTTCGAATGACCGTCTCTGTCCCATCTCTGAAGACTGATCATACCTCCCAGAACGCTGTATATTACCTACGTCGACAAATAGAAAGAATTAGACGGTGTAGTATAGCGACAGATTTTTGAGATGCTGAGAGTGTGAATGGCACAATGTATCAGAACAGAGGAGTACTGCAGTAACTTTACAGAGAAAAGACGGTAGTGATAAGAAGCGGGAAACATCAAGAGCAAGCCACTGTTGAATAAGGTGTACGACCGGGCTGTTCACTTTCTGCTATCTTATTCAGCGGATACATTCGGAGGACTCTAGATGAATTTAGGGACACACTATGACTTGTACGGGGAATTAAAATTGAAGGTAAGATAACAGACATGCTGAGATTTTCTGATGATGCTACAGTGTTAAGTGAATGTGCGGAACTACAGAAGCGAGATGCAGATGAAAGTCAGCCCCATTTCTTCCTAACATGCAAATTAATAAAGTTAAGACAAAAATCTTGATGAGTAGATAAAATACCGTTGCCCAGTGCTCACTTAACAAAGAGGGACTGGAGACCGTAGAATCCTTTTGCTCCCTATGGAGTGAAAGGACCCTCTGACTGAGAAAGGAAGGATACTGCAAGCCAGATAAACCAGGCAACAGCTGCTTTCAACAAGAGCAGGAACCTTACTCATCTCTTTTCATAGCCCAATACCTGAGGAAAGACCCCATAAAGATTTTGTGTGGAGTGTGCCGCTGTAGAGATGTGAAACACGGACATACCAGAGGGCGGAAAGAAAAATGATACATGCAGCTACGTCTCCTAAAGCTTATTGAATGCCACATGTGTCAGCCATATGAGAAATTATGGTGTCATTAAAAGTGTTGCTGAAAGGACAGCAGAAAGGAAGTACACAAGAGACAAACATAGTCTAGTATACATCAACCGTATCATGGACGACACAAATTGCACCACCTATACTGCACTCAACAAAAGGTTCGGAGACAGAAATGCTTGCCAAGCTGCTGATAGCCAACCTGATAGTTAAAGACCAAAGAAGAAGAAGGAGATCATGATAAGTTTTGAAAGTGGAACAACTAATGGTAAGAGGCTTTAAATGTTCGGAAATGGTACATGTTTGAGTAAGCAGCCTGTGCTACATGTGAGGACAGAAATGTAGTTACACTGTGTGATCAAAAGTATCCTGACACATCCAAAAACATACGTTTTCCATATTAGGTGCATTGTGCTGCCACCTACTGCCAGTCACTCCATGTCATCGACCTCAGTAGTCATTAGACATCGTGAGAGAGTAGAATGGGGCGCTTCGCAGAACTCATGGATTTCGAACATGGTCAGGTGATTGGGTATCACTTGTGTCATACGTCTGTACGAGACATTTCCACACTCCTAAACATTCCAAGCTCCACTGTTTCTGGTGTGGCAGGGAAGTGGAAACGTGAAGGGCCACGTACAGCACGGAAGGGAACAGTCCGGCCTCGTCTGTTTTACAGAGACCGCCGACAGTTGAAGAGGGTCGTAATGTGTAATAATCACAGACTATGCACACCATCGCACAGGAATTACAAACTGCATCAGGACCCACTGCCAGTACTACGAGTGGCGGGAGGTCAGAAAACTTGGATTTCATGGTAGAGCGGCTGCTCATAAGCCATACATTACGCCGATAAATTCCAAAAGACGCCTCTCTTGATGTAAGGAAAGTAAACATTGGACGATTTAACAGTGGAAAAACGTTGTGCGGAGTGACGAATCACTGTACACAATGTGGTCATCCGATAGGAAGGTGTGGGTATGGCGAATGCCCAGTGAACGTCATCTGCCAGCGTAAAATTCGGAGGCGGTGGTGTTAGGGTGTGGTCGTTTTTCTCATGGAGAGGGCTTGCACTCCTTGTTGTTTTGCGCTGCACTACCACAGCATAGGCCTACATTGATGTTTTAAGCACCTTCTTGCTTCCAACTTTTGAAGAGCAATTCGGGGATGGCGATTGCATCTTTCAACACGATCAACCACCTGTTCATAATTCACGGCCTGTCGCGGAGTGGTTACACGACAATAACGTCCCTGTAATGGACTGGCCTGCACAGAGTCCTGACCTGAATCCTATAGAACACCTTTTGGGATGTTTTGGAACGCCGACTTCGTGTCAGCCCTCACCCAACGACACCGATACTCCTCCTCAGTGAAACACTCCGTTAAGATTGGCTGCCATTCCCAAGAAACCTTCCAGCACCTGATTGAACATATGCCTCCGAGAGTGGAAGCTATCATCAAGTATAAAGGTTGGCCAACACCACATTGAATTCCAGCATCAACCAACGACACCGATACTCCTCCTCAGTGAAACACTCCGTTAAGATTGGCTGCCATTCCCAAGAAACCTTCCAGCACCTGATTGAACATATGCCTCCGAGAGTGGAAGCTATCATCAAGTATAAAGGTTGGCCAACACCACATTGAATTCCAACATTACCGATGGAGGGCATCATTTTCAGCCAGATGTTGGGATACTTTTGATCACATAGTGTATCTCGCACACGCTGCTCTGTTAACCTCTGTCTATGAGTAAATTTTTTGTCAATCCGCAACAGCTGTGTCAAAGTAAATGTTTTTTAATACGTCAAATCATAATTTGTACGCTTTACCTCAAACTTGTTGCTCAGTTTGGAACAGAGTATAATCCTCATTATTGTTGTAGCTGTAACTTAATCAGCTTAATTCTAAAGCAGACTATATCTCTAGAAAACAAAGTAATTCCACATTATAGACTATCATCAATTAAGGATGTGGTAATACACTGTTAATGATCTTTTTCGTTCCAAAACTTAAGTATTATGGTGTTGAAATCTAATATGGGCATAGTATCTCTAGCAGAACCTGCAAGGAGACACGATGGAAACCTATCATTCGCCTCAATGAGAGACAGTAATCGTTTCTCATAACCTGGGCCACTGCACTTCTTCTCAAGTTAAATTGATAGTATGGACGGACAATCCTTTTATCAGACAACGTTTGTTTCAATGTTCGAAGAAGTGTTGTAACAGAGCAATGAAGACCCCACGAAATTGGATCGAACTGTGCTCTCATTGTCTGACCAGTGTTGGAAGAGGGATGACAATGTTCTTTAGGTCAGACGGTCATTTACTTACACAGATGGAATGTTTATGAGGCCGAATATATCCTGCTCAGTTGTTTCAAGAGTCGATACCAAAGTACCGTTATCAAGCGGACGTACTAGATGTAGTAATTATACCATTTCAAACATCCGTGTTAGATGGGATATAATAACCTGCTTGTAGGCAACAATCATTGAGGTGTTGTAACTGTTGTGCCTATCTTATCCGCCCTCTACCGTTTCACATGTTCATTAGTGGTATTCATGGCGGCAGTTAATCCCAGCTGCTGGTTTCATATCCACAGACTCCTGTGTAGCACGCAGAAGTGCTCTGCTCGACTAAGAGGTTTGCCTAGTTGTACTTATTTGTACATAAGTGCATAGCATGTTTTGCCATTTACTGTGATATTTCTTTGCGCTAATGTGACTGTTGAAGATGTGACTGACTAGACGAAATATGCTACTGTGGTCCTAATTTGCATTACACAGCAGCATCTAAAGATCTTCCGTTATCCTTGATAGCAAATGACGACGGCAGCAATCGGACTGTAGCCAGACGTTCTTACCCTCACTAGCAACCGTATAATTTTCCAGCTGTGATTCAGTAGGATATTTTCCGAAGTCTTACATCTCTGTAAGAGACAAGCCAATCATAAATGGTATTACACAGAAAATGCCATAAGTTGCACTAGGTCAATTACGACTTTGTCGCAAACTGAAATTCAGCTGCTGATCTTACAGCATTGCTGGTACGTGCAGTACTGCTAAACGGATGTGTCTCCGACTGGTAGCAGCCTTTGGACCGTTGAGACCCGTCATGACAGAGTTCTACAGTTGGCGGACTCACAATCGTTGTAGGCTAGCGTCTGTAACACAAGTAATATTTGCCGAACCCGTGACAGTTTTACAACATAATCTTACATTCCCTGAGTTGTACTTTATATTTACATTTGGGTCTTCGAACCCAAGGTTGCTATTTTATTGGATTCTAATATCGTGAATCAGTCTGTTAATTCTTCATGTAAAGATGAGAGACAACTGCATTTTACAGTCATGGAGATATGTGCAAATCATGAGATTTTCTCGAGTGATATCACCTGTCTAAGTGGCTAATTATGCAGTGTGAACAGTCGGAGACCCAGCTGTTTCCTCATCGCACTCACACGCATACTCTTAATGTTAGCAATGATGTCGACTCACCTCACTGGGGCCCTCCTGCGGCGCATCGACCAGCATTATATCTCGTTCCTCGGGACACATCTCTCTTTTTGTAGGCAGGTCCCTGTCTTCATCCTTAAACGGTGGATTATCTTCTGCGACCTGATTGACTTTGAAGCGCCCAATAACGTGGACCTGTGGGTGGTTTGATGTTATAGTTACTTATGAAGCTAGGATGGCATATATCAATAATAGATAAAGCTTTAGATACTTAACTTAGCATTCTTAAACAGATTATATATTAAATTAGCAGCCCCTAAATTTAGGCTATAAGATGTCAGTTGAAAAGTATGATATTAAATAAGGTAGAGAACTGTGGGATACAAGAATGAAAGGTCGATGATTAGTGGGAGGTTGACATAAATATTTCTATCTCATCCATGAATAGTTGCGCAAGCGCTTGATAGGAAAAGCTGAGACGATGTCCCTAGATTGGAATATAAGAAACAGTTTCTTACAGAACAATGCATAATGTGCGAGAAGCCCGCATCTCGTGGTCGTGCGGTAGCGTTCTCGCTTCCCACGCCCGGGTTCCCGGGTTCGATTCCCGGCGGGGTCAGGGATTTTCTCTGCCTCGTGATGGCTGGGTGTTGTGTGCTGTCCTTAGGTTAGTTAGGTTTAAGTAGTTCTAAGTTCTAGGGGACTGATGACCATAGATGTTAAGTCCCATAGTGCTCAGAGCCATTTGAACCATTTTTTGTGCGAGAAGACATAAAGAGCCGGCCGCCGGGGATGAGCGGTTGTAGGCGCTTCAGTCTGGAGCCGTGCGCCCACTACGGTCACAGGTTCGAATCCTTCCTCGGGCGTGGACGATGTGATGTCCTTAGGTTAGTTAGGTTTAGGTAGTTTTAAGTTGTACGGGACTGATGACTTCAGATGATAAGTCCCATACTGCTCACAGCCATTTGAACCATTCGACATAATGAGTTTAGCTCACACAGAAGAATGAAACCAGCCTGTTAAGTGATAGATCTAACCACATGAAAAATTTTTCGTGGCCTGTTTTGTAGGTAAATTTCGTGAATGTATTTTCTTTACTACTTAACACAGTACAGCACAAACTTATGTATGCCAAATACACAGTAAAGTAAGCATGTATCTCAAACCAGTGTGTTGTGCAAACGTTTTTGTAAACCCTGTCTGGTGCCATAGTCAGACTCCGTTAACTTCACTAACCCACCGAATCGAAATCAATTCCAAGCAGAAAATAAGAGTTTTTGTTGAAACTGACGTCAGTGATTTTCGTATCTACGAAGCCAATCCCAAAAGTAAGATCTATTTTTTTTATAAGTACATAGACCTGTTCGTTTCTACAATGGTTAACATAAGTTTACAGCTTGAACATTTAGCTATTTTTCGACATAATCACCATTTCTGTAGAAGCATTTTTGTAGGTTTTTGAATGCCCATGTCATACCAGCTCGCCGCCATGCTGTTCAGAAGGTTATGAACTTCTCTCACCTTGTCGACGGAGCTGAAACACTTTCCGGCCAAACGTTCTTTTAACCTAATAACAACTGAGTCCAGAAAGTTGTGCTGGTCTTCTGCAAGGCGGAGAAGCAACAGGCGGGAAGCATCAACTCGTTGCCGCATGTGGTCCCAGTCAGCATGCGTGGCACCCATCTTGCGCACACCTTCTGGTAGTTCAATGTTTCCGTTAAAATTCTGTGAGCGGTGCTTCGGGAAACCCCAGGGACCAACGTGCAGAGATCATCCAAGGCGATTCTCCGATCTTCACGCTTTGCTCAACCTTCATCATTGTCTCCTCAGAAATTGACGGTCTCCCGCTCCTTTGTTCGTCGTGAATTACGGTCCGACCATCTGCAAACTCTCTACACCACTTACCAACATTTTTGACATCCATGCAGGACTCACCATACACTTCCGTCAATTGGCGATGTATTTCAATCGACGCAGTGCCCTTTTCGTTCAAAAACTGGATAAATGTGCGCAATTCGCACTTGGCGGTATCATCCAATGAGAGCTCCATTCTCAACGAGTGCCAAGCCAAGACTGAGCGCCTCGACACAGCACTGACTCATTCTTCATAACATCGTGACCGATTGCCACACAAACATATAAAAAAATAGGATACCTTACTATTGGGATTACCTTCGTAACACTAGATTTCCTTATTATTTCCTGAATCTGGGCGACTGCTTAAATGAGTAGAGCGGAATCCTACTGACTACACGTTGAACACAGGCCACCAGAAGAAGGGAGCGTGTGTCGGTGTCAGGCCACAGTATACTGCATGTGGGCTGAGCCCGACGGCAGAGGCACTGTTCGTGTCTGCATCCTAAATGATGGAAAGCTGATCTGCACGTTTTAACTTGGCGTGTCCACTGGCGCAGAGGTGGCACGTCGCGAGTTAGCAGCTACAGGTTGTGTTCCCATGTTCTCCGAACTCCTAGTCCCACAACGGTGAACAGGTAAGATTGGCGTGAGACGAAACACCATCTGGATCTTGTGTGCTTAACAGCACAGCTCGCTGAGATAACAGGCTGCAGCGAAACTAACTGAAATTTTGTTGAATCTGCTAAGAAACGTGCGAGCACTGACATAGGACAATGCAAATAAATTCTGGAGTGGAAGAACAGAACTCACATGAGTCTACATGGAGAACGCCTGATTGCCTAAACGTGATATAGGAGAGATGGTGGGAGTCATAAGTTGCCGGTTTCTCAGCTCCAGCACAATGAACCTATGACTGGTTTACTATATTAAACTAAATAGGGAATGGAGAATTTTGCACTGTTATAAGGGATCTGATTGGCTGGTACTCAGGAGAGTAGGAAGCGATTTGTTTATCGGTAATGTCACCCGGTACAGATACTTCTGAGTTCCACACAGGTATGTCGATGGCTTTGTCGTAACCTCACAAAGGGAGCTTCCTAACGAAAACGTAATTATTTTTACATTATTATGCAGAATCTTGTGCCAAAGAAAAGTATTACTTTCAATTAAAAGTGAAGCATGTGGAGTTATTAACTACCTATATGTCAGTTGCCCCCATAAAACATTACTCGTTATACTGAAAGAATTTAGTGACACGTAGTAGATTTTCGCACTGTTCCTGTATAGTATCAGAGCTCCTATATCTGCTGTAACGTTATTAACACAGCACAATTTTGTTAGTTCACACCTGTCATATTAGAGCCCTTTAAATCGTGTACATTGTCCGTGCTCTTATTTAGTATCGTTACGTGCTAAAACTTCAGTTATTATGCTGATCGCGGATGAAGTGGACGTACAGATGGGATAACATCTGGTTTCAGCCTGGGAGTAATCCTATCAGAACCTGCACCAAGGCTCCTGGGCCATCTCTGATTCGCTCCAGTGGGAGGCAGTAACACATTTTTCCGACTTGTGCCATTGACGTCGTGTGTGCTCTGCTGGCTGTTATTACTACTATTTCACACAAATAGTCTGGCTAAGTTATGTAATTCCAAACTCATTCTTATCTCATCATGTCAAGAACTGTTGATGGTATTATAATAAACCAGAAAAGACTGAACTGATGCTCTTCATTCGTCACTTCTGTTTTAAAAATCTTAAGTTGTTCTCAGTATGCCATTTGTGTCAGTCACAGATTTCATTAACATAGTTGGAATGTATCCGAAGTCTGATTAACTTCGACTAATTCTTACCAAGTTTCTGCTATGTTAAGGTAGTCACTTCACTTCTACAATGTACGTTAGGTGAGTCATCACTTTCTTGCAAGCATAAATGGCCGAATTGTTGTAATTGATCCCGAGTACTTTACTAGTTCCCTACTGTCTCATGAGTGCAGCTTGTGGTTACGTACGAGTGTATACTACCGTAGTGTTCAGTTCCGTTAACAGTCTGGGCTAATACCACTTATACCTATATCTTTACGTACATGGTAGTTTTCTCTTTGATGTGATAGCTCCTGGCGCCAGTATTTGTGCTCATTTTGGGACTGGCTGTGCGACCGTATGACACTACGATTTATAGCCGCCGTGCAGCTAACTTTCTCTTTCCTTGTTAGCAAATAGCTAAAGACGCAATCAAATTGGAGCTAGAGGTACTTAAGCTCACCCTTTGCTGAGCCAACCAATCGAGCAGTTCAGCTCTCCAGTCTGATACATAGGCGATATTTCATGTCGCTGTAAGAGACAAGCTGAACAAAGAAGGTATTTCCACAAGAAACTTTAACCAGGTGATGGGTCGAGTTGCATAAGGCTCACTACGCGATATCAGTATGTGCTCAGTTAAATTCACGTCGGTCAATCGGACTGCGGTTCTCCGTGTTTACATAAATCACATAAAACGGTTATCGGCATACTTGCGTTTAAAATGAGGCAAACAGTTTCATTCCCCGTCATTCCACACTTCGATGTGTCCCCGACTGGCACTAGTCATTGGTCAGTTGTGACTTGCACAACTGCAGATCTATAATTTTCGTATATGAAGCTGTCTGAAGTTGCTGTGTTTCGCACGAGTGTTAAGTTCCGAACCCGTTGATATTTTACATCGGTCCTTACTATCTCACAGTAATAACTATCCGTACGATCAAAGAATTACCTCAGCGAGTTGTAACCAATCTGTTATTTGATTTTAATAGAGCGAATCCCTTAAATCGTCCATCCTGAATTTGTAGTCGAGGAGGCGTGTCTGGAGCATCAGAAATTCTCGATAGACATGATCTGACAGAGTGGCTGATTCTGCAATGCGTGCAGTTTAAGAAGTAGCTGTTGTTTCGTAGCTCTGAACCTGTTTCTCCGCTCCCTCCTGCTTGCTCTTCGTGGCAGTAATGACGCTGACTTACCCCAGCAGGGCCCTCCTGCGGCGTGGCGACCAGTTTATTATGACGTCTCTTGCGGCGACGGCGACGCTGCTCGGTGTCTTTGCGCTCGCGGTCATCAGAAGGTGGTATTTCTTCGGCTGCCTTTCTCTTCTTGACGCGCCCAACAGCGTGGCCCTGCAGATGGTTTGACTTTACTATCGCTTATTTAGCAAGGATTCCATATGTCTAATTGAAGGAAACTTTAGACAACTGACTTAGCTTTGTTAAAGAGATGGTACATTAAGTACGCAGACCATAATTGTGTATAATAACGAATGTGAAATGTGATGCTATAGGCGTTTGTCAAATAATAATATATCAAAGACACATAGGGAACTGAGAGGCACACGAATGAAATGGGTACAGAATGTTTTAATGGGGTCCACTTAACAGAATAAAGGTTAGTTGACACGAATAATGATATGGAATCTAGGAATTATGAACCCCGCACCTGAAAGAGGAAGAATGTGAAGGTGTGCAAAGTGTATAAACACCAGATTGTTGTCCGCGGACTGTGTAGTACACACCATATGAAAAAAGCTGAACAAAGTCAATCGATATATGACTCGAAAAACATAGACATTGTCTGTGATCCGTTTTGTATATAACGGTTGTGATGCATCTTTGTTCATAAATGCGACAGTAGAGCAGAAGTATACGTACAGCAAGAACATAGTAAAATACGCAGGCATTTGTAAACAAGAAAATTTGCTGGTGTGAACCTGCATTTATATTTATAATACTCTCTGTTACCACCATAATTTCTCTCACTTGATCCTCTGATCGTCACGTGAATATTCGTGTAAAGCTCAATGGCGCTGCCTAGTCTATCACAAATTCACGTTCTGGAAGACTACACGAAGAGATTACGGCCCCATCGTTACCTTTTGTTTAATAGCCACACACACTATGCAAGTCTTTTTTATATCTTCGTGACGTTTGGTCTGGTTACTTATATTCTTATTAACTATTCTTCATGTTTCAAAACCTTATTCTGCATGTCGCATTGATGGAGGCCACAAGCACTGGAACTGTAAACCATATTATGTCGCATTGGTGTCGTGTGTATTTCTCGTGCAGCTACTGAATAGAAGCTAAAGTCGAATTTGTGCCTCTTATTACCGACAGCATATGCCCACTGCAGTTCATAGCAGCACTTAGTTTCACGAACAGGTATTGAAACTAACACTCCGTATGACCGTACATCGTGTACTGAACACTTGAGATAGCATGTCGAATGCACATGCGAAACCATGTAAGACTGAATCGACTGTTAACATGCGTTTTTAGCTCTTGTTTCAAACTGGTGGTATACTACGTATCCTTGTAATTTTACAACGGAAGTTTACTTTCCACAGCAATAGCATTCCGTTTTATGTCACATTTACTTTAGGATATTGTAACCACTGCTATTTTGTATTAATGGATTACAACAAAGTGCGTTCCTTACTTAGGCCCACGTGTAAAAATGAGAGAGCTGTCTGGGAGAGTGACTGATTCTGCGATGCAAACCCGGTAGTACCGATGTTCGCTCACCACTGCACGGCCGTCCTTCCCAGTGTCGTCCTTATTATTCTCTTCTTTCTTCATGCGAGGGGCTGGTCCTGGAGTCGGCTGACAGGGAAAGATCTCGAAGATGGACGGATATTCTGGCTCCCTTCTCTCTCTGAAGCGCCCGTACTCCATAAACTGTGGATGTTTTGTTTTTGCCATTACTGACTCAAGTAGTATTGTATATAACTAACACATAAGAATACTCTAGAGATTAGACTTGCCACACTTGAATGGATTTTTGGTCACATACTCAGTCGATAAATGTAAATTCTGAACAATGTGTTTCATTGTGTTATAGGGAGCGGTTATAAAATAATAAATCAAATAAAGTAGGAAATGAGAGGCACAAGAGTGAAAAGGTGAGGTAAGCCTTTAATGGAACGTGCTCAACAGGATTGGACGCAGGTTAATGGGACTGCTGCTAACTGCCGACGCAGTGTGGTAAACATATTGATATAAAAAGATTAGCCCATGAAGAAAAATGAAACCCGTCAACAGACTCATTTTCCATAACCATAATTGACTATCTGTGGCCCAGGGTATGTATAATGTCTAAGATGATATTTTGCTTAGTAATTACATCAGTACACGTTTATGCATAGATGTGAACTCTAAGTTACATAGTAAATTTTGTATACAAATATAAACATTAAACTTGGAAACGAAAATATAAAATTATGCTAATAATACCACCCTAAATCATCTGCTGCAGTAAATTAATTAGTGTAATACCTTGTTAATACATGAATTAGGTGTCCTGATAAATTATTACATGGAATAAATTTAGCCGCAAATAATAATTCAGATTCATCGCACGGTGTAACTGTTTCTGAAATTCTATACTTGCTCTAAAGGTACTATATCTTTTTTCTATAATGGTTCACACCCATAATATTACTCCCTATTATTATAGGGCAATTGTTTCGTTTAGGTACCTCCCTAAGTAAACATACTTGATCCACCGTTACAGAATATTTCTCAATGGCCTAAATGGTTTCCAGTATTTTGATAACATCTAAGTTTCATTGGCAATTGTTCTTGTATTTATATAGTTCCAGAACCTCGGCTTTGATGCCACAAAGCCAGTACTTCTCCATCGAATAATGTAGCAGTGTTATCAAATGGCAAAACAAGCAAGTATTCGTAAGTGCCAATGCTTTCAGTCAAATTTTCCCTATTAATAAACGCAAGGATAGTTCTAATGCAAACAAAGTGAACAAATTCCGTTTAAAACGTATGTTTATGATAATACTGCTGCAGAAATTAATAATGAAAGCGAACAAACACTATATGGTTTGCAATTATTAATATCCCATCCATTACTTTATTTGTACGGATTTATTTAATTGTTAGTATTTGTCCTGTTATAAAACAAATATTTAGACTATATAATACTACGCTTCCTATTTAAATATATGTTTATTAGTTATGAAAATATAGTTGCTTCATAAACACGTAATATTATCTTAAGGTGAGATTTGAACTTCTTAATGGGAAGTGATCGTGGGTGGCTGAGGGCAAAGAGATTTGGATAGTGAACCACAATCAATAAAGGAGAGTGTCTCTTTTGACTGTTTAGATGAACATAACATGATACAACAATTATAATCTTTGAAGTGCATAAAATAAAGAACTGTACTTGGAAATTGAGTGTGATAATTGAAGCCATCTCGTCGAATTTATATTACCGTTGATAACGTAAAGATATCAAAGAAAGACTAACAACAGTTCTCCAAAATTAGAAGTAGACAACAAAAATTTGTATATGTTTGTAGGGTCTAATTTAAGATTTAATATAAACCAGAAAACTAAAACAAATAGTAGGAATATTGAAAAAAACTGGGAAATTAAAAGAACATTTGCTACAAGAATAAACATTGTTACTAATTTCAGTAATGCTTTAACTTCGCTGTGCCGTTTTTGATACGTCTTGGAGCTGCTCACCATGTTCAGATCCATTATTCCAGCATCAAGGTCTTTCTTCCACTCTTTCCTACTTGTGTAGCGCTCCACATAAGCTGTTTCTGTCTTCGTTTTCTTCGCTTTCTTCGTTTTCTTCCTGCAGGGAAGGCACGAACAGCAGAAAATGCTGCGTAGCACCTGAGAAGCCAAAACAAAATCACTATACGCGTAAACCAGTGCCTACACATTAAGACAACGATGAAGCCGTCTCAAACGTGGACTACACAGCAATCAGAAAGTTGAGATTTTTTTTGTGGGCTGTCTCCGACAAGAGTTTGACCCTTGCCTCAGTTTGTCGGAATAACCTCTTGAAACTGTAAAATCTGCGTTAATAGACGTATTTTTTCAAAACGTTGAGAAAAAATGAATTATATGCTTCGATCAATGCTTCAGCTTCAATGGGACTGCGGTGAAGTGCAATATCGAACAGTGCGGGTATGCAGATGTTTTCGAATTAGTTTTATGTTACATCAAGTGAGGAGTTATGAGGCACAATGGAGGCTCACACAATATCTCCTGCTTCTTTTATCCCAGGCGAACTGGAATTAAATGTTACCAAGCCGTAACACAGTGTCAGTGTTCAGGACGTCCACAACGAATGGTAGCTGCAGTTAACTCCGAGATAATATCTGGATTATCATATTAACAAGTGAGGTATATTCCCTTATCAGAGCAGAGTTAAACACGAGAGGCGTAATAATTTTAACTCTAGCCATTATTTCCAGTCATTGTTTTCATGGTCCTTCAGTGGCATGTTCGGTCAGTCGAAGACAACAGACAGAGCCTGCTACAAGAACTCCATATAAAAAATGTGTGTGCTGCTTGGATTTCCGAAACGTGATCCAAACTAGATAGGTATATCACCTGTAGAAGGTTCTTTGTTATCAGGTCAGCCAGACTTGACTCTAAAGTGGGTGCCGCTGTCCTGCTGCGGAAGGAACTTACTTTCTCGGATATACACATTAGTTCCCCTACCCCAGGACTGGAGATATCGGTAGCACGAATTAAACTACGATCTGTATTATATACCCAGTCAGCCGGTTTTTAATCCCATAGAACTGAAATACGTGAAGTAAGAGTGGAAAGTACTGTTGCTCAAACTTGAGCAGCCGCTGGACCTCTGCGGGAATTTCATCGCTCACACTTCTACACTCCTGGAAATGGAAAAAAGAACACATTGGCACCGGTGTGTCAGACCCACCATACTTGCTCCGGACACTGCGAGAGGGCTGTACAAGCAATGATCACACGCACGGCACAGCGGACACATCAGGAACCGCGGTGTTGGCCGTCGAATGGCGCTAGCTGCGCAGCATTTGTGCACCGCCGCCGTCAGTGTCAGCCAGTTTGCCGTGGCATACGGAGCTCCATCGCAGTCTTTAACACTGGTAGCATGCCGCGACAGCGTGGACGTGAACCGTATGTGCAGCTGACGGACTTTGAGCGAGGGCGTATAGTGGGCATGCGGGAGGCCGGGTGGACGTACCGCCGAATTGCTCAACACGTGGGGCGTGAGGTCTCCACAGTACATCGATGTTGTCGCCAGTGGTCGGCGGAAGGTGCACGTGCCCGTCGACCTGGGACCGGACCGCAGCGACGCACGGATGCACGCCAAGACCGTAGGATCCTACGCAGTGCCGTAGGGGACCGCACCGCCACTTCCCAGCAAATTAGGGACACTGTTGCTCCTGGGGTATCGGCGAGGACCATTCGCAACCGTCTCCATGAAGCTGGGCTACGGTCCCGCACACCGTTAGGCCGTCTTCCGCTCACGCCCCAACATCGTGCAGCCCGCCTCCAGTGGTGTCGCGACAGGCGTGAATGGAGGGACGAATGGAGACGTGTCGTCTTCAGCGATGAGAGTCGCTTCTGCCTTGGTGCCAATGATGGTCGTATGCGTGTTTGGCGCCGTGCAGGTGAGCGCCACAATCAGGACTGCATACGACCGAGGCACACAGGGCCAACACCCGGCATCATGGTGTGGGGAGCGATCTCCTACACTGGCCGTACACCACTGGTGATCGTCGTGGGGACACTGAATAGTGCACGGTACATCCAAACCGTCATCGAACCCATCGTTCTACCATTCCTAGACCGGCAAGGGAACTTGCTGTTCCAACAGGACAATGCACGTCCGCATGTATCCCGTGCCACCCAACGTGCTCTAGAAGGTGTAAGTCAACTACCCTGGCCAGCAAGATCTCCGGATCTGTCCCCCATTGAGCATGTTTGGGACTGGATGAAGCGTCGTCTCACGCGGTCTGCACGTCCAGCACGAACGCTGGTCCAACTGAGGCGCCAGGTGGAAATGGCATGGCAAGCCGTTCCACAGGACTACATCCAGCATCTCTACGACCGTCTCCATGGGAGAATAGCAGCCTGCATTGCTGCGAAAGGTGGATATACACTGTACTAGTGCCGACATTGTGCATGCTCTGTTGCCTGTGCCTATGTGCCTGTGGTTCTGTCAGTGTGATCATGTGATGTATCTGACCCCAGGAATGTATCAATAAAGTTTCCCCTTCCTGGGACAATGAATTCACGGTGTTCTTATTTCAATTTCCAGGAGTGTATTTAGGGAAGTTCGTGTAACAGAGACCCAGGACAGAGCTCACCTAATGTAACGGAAGACAGTCACCATATAGTCCTCAACGACGGCTGTCCTATCCTGGAGTCTCTTCGCCACTATTTTGGCTCACGTAATGCTTCCCACCAAAAGTGAATATTTGTACTCGGTCGGTATTGTATCAAAAACCAGGATCAGGTAACATTTCCTGGTACCTGGACGATGGAAGCGACAGCAAGAGACTTGCAATTCTATCCTAAAAGTCACTGGAACATCATTATCGCAAACTGGCACTCTTTCAAAAAGTGAGAATACAGTTGCAGAAGTAAGTTTACCAGAGACCGGCTCGGTGTAAGTATCTTACTACACATTCTTCAGAGTATTAAATGCAACCGATTTCTAGTATCAAAAGCGACATTTCACTTAGTTACATGTTACGAACTCCGTGGTCGGTGGAATACGGAACTCACCAGAGACTGCCGAACGTCGACTAGAACATCTTCTCATCTGTGGAAGATTATCCGTGCAACTGGGAGATAAATGCTGAAACTAACATGTTCTAAAAACTGTGAAAACCTCTTAACTGGGTGTATAAATTCCACCCAGCAGTCATCGCATATGATCATTTCCTAAGATTCTCGTCTGAGATGAAAGAGATAAATAAAATACGGAAGTCCTCTACGAATTCAGTCCTTGGAATGGATTATGTTCACTGTCCTGGCTCTCTCTCGTGACAAATAGTCCCTTCACGACCTTTCAACGAACTTTATCGACATCTGAATTAGAGAGTGCTACCTTCCTGAACAGTTCAAATAATGGTTCCAGTTCCCTAATCTAAATCGGTGCATGGAAGTCCAACTTCCTACACACCCATCCCGTTGTCAGCTTGTCGGCGTTTATTAAAAGAGCTCTTGAAAGACTTATTTTGTTTTGTGTTCAAATCTTTCCAAAGCACAGTACCATGTGTGTAAGAATTAAAAACAAATTACTCATACAAACTCAAGAGGACTCCCTAAACGCTCAGATCAGCGCACTATCTGGTTTTAATGTACACACGAGATGTGAAGAACATACTCACTCAACAGAGGAAAGTCCACTGGACCTGACGGGATACCAATTCGATTCTACACAGAGTACGCGAAAGAACTTGCCCCCCTTCTAACAGTCATGTACCGCGAGTCTCTAGAGGAACGGAAGGTTCCAAATGATTGGAAAAGGGCACAGGTAGTCCCAGTCTTCAACAAGTGTCGTCGAGCAGATGCGCAAAACTATAGACCTATATCTCTGACGTCGACCTGTTGTAGAAATTTAGACCATGTTTTTTGCACGCGTATCATGCCGTTTCTGGAAACCCAGAATCTACTCTGTAGGAATCAACATGGATTCCGGAAACAGCGATCGTGTGAGACCCAGCTCACTTTATTTGTCCATGAGACCCAGAAAATATTAGAGACAGGCTCCCAGGTAGATGCCATTTTCCTTGACTTCCGGAAGGCGTTCGATATAGTTCCGCACAGTCGCCTGATAAACAAAGTAAGAGCCTACGGAATATCAGACCAGCTGTGTGGCTGGATTGAAGGGTTTTTAGCAAACAGAACACAGCATGTTTTTCTCAATGGAGAGACGTCTACAGACGTTAAAGTAACCTCTGGCGTGCCACAGGGGAGTGTTATGGGACCATTGCTTTTCACAACATGTATACATGACCTAGTAGATAGTGTCGAAAGTTCCATGCGGCTTTTCGCGGATGATGCTGTAGTATACAGAGATGTTGCAGCATTAGAAAATTGCAGCGAAATGCAGGAAGAACTGCAGCGAATAGGCACTTGGTGCAGGGAGTGGCAACTGACCCTTAACATAGACAAATGTAATGTATTGCGAATACATAGAAAAAAAGATCCTTTATTGTATGATTATATGATAGCGGAACAAACACTGGTGGCAGCTACTTCTGTAAAATATCTGGGAGTATGCGTGAGGAACGAGTTGAAGTAGAATGATCATATAAAATTAATTGTTGGTAAGGCGGGTACCAGGTTGAGACTCATTGGGAGAGTCCTTCGAAAATGTAGTCCTTCAACAAAGGAGGAGGCTTACAAAACACTCGTTCGACCTATACTTGAGTATTGGTCATCAGTGAGGGATCCGTACCAGGTCGGGTTGCCAGAGGAGATAGAGAAGATCCAAAGAAGAGCGGCGCGTTTCGTCACAGGGTTGTTTGGTAAGCGTGATAGCGTTACGGAGATATTTAGCAAACTCAAGTGGAAGAATCTGCAAGAGAGGCGCTCTGCATCGCGGTGTAGATTGCTGTCCAGGTTTCGAGAGGGCGCGTTTGTGGATGAGGTATCGAATATATTGCTTCCCCCTACTTATACCTCCCCAGGACATCACGAATGTAAAATTAGAGCGATTCGAGCGTGCACGGAGGCTTTCCGGCAGTCGTTCTTCTCGCGAACCATACGCGACTGGAACAGGAAAGGGAGGTAATGACAGTGGCACGTAATGTGCCATCCGCCACACATCGTTGGGTGGCTTGCCGAGTATAAATGTAGATGTAGATGTAGATAATGACACCATAGGTTAAATCTCTCCAGTATGCAGACGATTTGTGGCTTTTTTCAACACTTACGGACCAAATAATATGCCTACTGTCAGAAAGAGCCATTTATACGTTAAATGACTATGACTGCCAGTGACCTAACAGTTTGACTATGAAATTTTCTATAGTTCTCTTAGCCCACTATGTAACCACGAAAAGACACAGCATTAATGCAGTAAGACCTGCTGCTGGAACTTCTCGGTGTGCACACTGTAACTTTGTCTTCGTCCGGTGCATCATCGATTATAATGATCGTTGTACCATACCGCTGCGAAAGGTGCACCTCATCAGTTGGACTTAGTACAGTTCGGGTGCAGGCTTGTGGGCCTTGGAGAAATGCGATCAACTTACAAGAATGTCTTACCAGGAGAAGTCGTTGAGACTCTGCTGCGTGTTCGACGTCAGTACCTGGAGAGATATTTTAATAGCCAAATAGCGCAGCAGCCCAATACAGGTTAATGCTCCTGCGACAAATGAGAGTGTCTTCCGCACACAAGGTCTACATCGGAAATGAGGAGTGTTTGCCCTCTGCTAGTAAAAGCATCGGCTCAGTGCACAGTATCTACAGTTGGGTTCAAACAGATACATCCATAGACAAACTCAGAAATCCTGTCCCGTATCAGATGTAAAATCTCGGTATTCACTATTTACAGTACGATGAAACATTGCTGTGGCACAATGAGTTCCATTTTCGCTCCCTACTTTAAACTTTACTGACGCACTTTGTTCACTTTTATACTGATTGCTTTTAATTTCGAGAGACTTCAGCAGAAAGATGCGTATTACTTCTCCCGCAGCTGAAGTATTCCTAAGAACATCGTCTGCCACCTCGTTGTTCATATTTTACTGCAGAAGCGGCAGCAATTCGAGAGGCACTGACAATAGGTATTTATGTGAGGCTCCAGAACCTGCAGTAGTCTCGAACTCAAAAAGTGTGTTCCACTCTATTCAAAATAAAATGTAACAGTAAGATGAATATTCAGGTACTTGAAATTTTGCGACAACCATTGAGAAATAAACGAAAAGGCATGAGAATCTCATTGCTATGGCCCCCACATCATGTGTGACTGTTTAAGAAGACATAGTCGAAAATCTGGCGAAGAATTTCAATGGTTATGGATGTGTGATGAACGTCATTCTACCATTCTCCGATTTCCAGCTGTGGGTGCGGAAACTGGCCGTAAAGTCAATGCGGCACTTCGATCCAGCCAGTTACTAGAAGGTTCTCCTGTCTTCGAGAATTTCAGACAGGCAGGAAGCTGAAAACTATCTTGGTACTCATTCGTATGAACCATTAGTTCATCCTAACCACTTACATTTGGTAGATGTCAGGGATATCCGTTTCTGCGAGTGTCAGAACACACAAGAAAGAAGGAGACCCAGATAACTATCTGTTTACCTACAAGTACTTGGAAACACATCAAAACTTATTAGAGCAAAACCTTGTGAAACTGATGGTTCCCATTCCAACAAGTGCTCATGGTTTGTTATATCATAGGGATCTTCAAATATCCTCCCCACTCCTTCTGATGCGTTTACGCTACATACTAATTTTATTTTCTTCTAACTCAGAAAGTAAGTAAATTCGCTGTCCTCGATTGTGGCTTGTACTTCGCTCCACGTGCTTTCTGTTCATCACGTACTTTCGTTTCGGCAAGCTCAAAGTAGGTTGACTCAAGAAACATCCTTATCCCAGCGTTAGCATGGTTTTAAGAAATATAGGTAATTTCTGTACTTCTGGACTAGTCTCACTATAGATAACGCTTCAAAATGTTACTATACCTGCGCTATAAAGTAAGAGATCTTTTACTTCCTCAAAACAACACAGCGATGCTTTTTATAGGTGTAGCGCTAAATCTCCATTCGGCACATTCACAGCAGAGAATACTAGACGTAGAAGAGAGAGAAGAAGAGAAGGCGGAATATGATGACAAACATTACGCTTTTCCAATGAGGAAGCGCACCAGAACACCAAAGCCTATGCCAATGGAACAGTAAGGATGTTTCATACAGTGCATCTACCTGAGATGTTGAATAAAACTTGTAAAAGTTGATTCTGAGTGCTGTGCCTGTCTTACGTCAGACACAGAGATTTGGCCTTTAAGTGTAGAAAAAAGGCATAAATCATCTGCGTACTGGAGAGCTTTGACCTCTGGTGTAATGATCTTCTCCAAATCACATTTGTATAGGACACTAAATGCAGAATACGTTTAGTTCCAGAGAAAGAGAAAGAAGTTTATTTTTTGCAATTCCATAACAGTTCCCCTGCCGCAGTAATAACACCGATCCCCGTCATATCACCGAAGTCAAGCGCTGTCGGGCTGGACTAGCACTTGGATGGGCCACCATGCTGTCTGCCGAGCCCGTTTCAGAAGCGGTATTTTCACTCCGCCCTTGTGAGGCAAACTGAAGAGCTACTTGTTTGAGAAGTAGCGATTCCGGTCTTGTAAACTGACCTATGACCGGGAGAGCGGTTTGCTGACCACTTACCCCTCCATATCCGCATCCAATGATGCCTACGGGCTTAGGATGACACGGTGGCCGGTCGGAACCGTTGGGCCTTCTTGGCCTGTTGGGACGGAGAGACAGAGCGAAAGAGACAGATAGCAAATATAAGAAACAGTTTAAAGTGTCATATACATACGGACTTGGAAAAGTAAGTGACACATGTTGGCCCATGCTTGTGCAACAAGTGTGACGCGTTGTCGGGAGACAGTACATGCTCTGGTTGTCCTCCAGACACCGTTCTGCAGTTTAAATTAAATGGGACAGTACGATCACTGTGGACATAACGCCTGACACACAGATTAACCGTGAATTTTGACGCTGTATGGACCACATTCAATATCGCGTTCAGCAACAGTGAAATTTTGCTAACAGATTGACCAAACAGGTCAGATGAGGGTCATGCTGATCGCCAATGGAGACCATCGAATTGTACGTCTAGCATAGACGACAATGTGAAGGTATCGAGGAACTGATTCATAACAATCACAGATTTTCCGACGATGAAGATATTTACACAGCTGATCTACAATAGATCCGTGGCCAAGGAGCAGACTTATATAGTCGAGAAAGTGAGAGACTGTTAAAACGTTTCGAGTCTTGCTTACAGAGCTTTGATAAATATGTTACAAAACATTGTCATGTATCTGTGTCAATTTGATGTTTCATGCAGCAATCAATAAAATTTACAACAATGTGCAACGTACTTTCTGAAGGCACTGGAGTGAACAATTTTATGATAGTATTTTATGGCATAATAATTAACTAACATTTTGCGGGACTTACGTAAAAATGGTTATATACTTCAGTTGTTAGATTACAAATGAAATCTCTAAAGATAATCTGTGAAAATTGGTCATTATTAGGATGGAAAACGAGTTTGATGAGTGATGTAGTATATGTGAGTGCGCCTGTCCTAATACTTTTATGATTCACAAGATTTTTTTAAAAAATTTGGTATTTCAATCTTATTCGGTCCCAGAACATTTCATTGAAACCAATACAAAACTTTCATTCGCAAAACCCAAGCTCAACACCCAGGAGGATAAATAAAGTTCCTGTATGAAATTTTAGCCTTTCCCGGAGTAATGAGTATAGAAAGTGTCCTCAGAGGCCTGTGTATTACGAGGACCTGCAACCTTGGCATCAATTTTCAACAGGACACAGCAGCAGGTTTCTGATAGAGATGGGGAACAGCTGGATCGCCGAAATATTGAATGAAGTTGATTTTATAATGCGGCAGCCAACCTGAGCTGTCATTCAAGAAAGGCCTTATTTGGTTTACACGAAATAATACTATGTTCATGTGAAATATGATTTGTTATTTGTAAGTGCATACTCTTGTTAATCTCTGTGTGTTTGCCTTTCATTCTTTCTTGAACACTACTTCTTGTTTTCTGGCTACATTTGATACGTGAAGATTCCTTAGCTCTAAGTATTGAACATATATGAAACAGCAAATTAATTTAAAACCATTGTTCACATTATTTATGCTATGTCTTCTCCACATATATGAGTTGACATTTGTACCAAGCAGTTTGCAGTATGGCTCAGTAAACCAAAGCCTAATAATATAGCAATAATAACAAAAATAAAACTGCAACAAAATAAAGGCGTGTGTGTGTGCGTGTGTGTGTGTCTGTTGGCTGTCCTACTTATGCCTCCTTCATATTACTCCATACTTTACTTACTCTGCCCATCCCTCCCCCCCACCCCCACCCAGCTGATTAAAGCCGATTTGAGAGATGAATATGGGAGGACTAACAGGAATGTCGATAGAGTAACGACACCAAGAGGGAAAGGAAACCGGTGCGTCCAATGTATCAAATGCCTAACAGTTCCTAGCAGCCCACATCTGATATCTTAATGAGATACAATGTATTCTTTCAGTTATGGCCGAGAAAGAAGAGAGGGCCGTGTTGGCGAAATGGTTAACGCGCTGGAGTTTCATACATCTCGAGGTGCTGAGATCCTCACTCAACGTTTTCACACGAATTTTGTTCATTTTCTCTGTCCACTTCAAGCAGGTGCCGGAATTGTTCACCTGAAAAGTTTATGATCCATTTAATGGTACAACTTTGACCGATTCGAACGTCGAGTGGACGTCAAAAGCAAATTTTCGTTTCTACTTATCTAGTGCATCACAAAGTAGGAAGAAGTTTGAGCGCGCCTCTAGGAATTCCTTTAATCAGGTGGCAATTTTTTGGATCCTTAATCCATAGCTTGGATATAGAGTAATCAAGTTTGAAATCATAATTCCTTCCTTCAACCTACTAAAATCATTTACTTTTTATTTGGAGATGAAAAGTGAAGAACAGAGGTAATGCCTCATAGGGTAAACCGGCCAAGGTCAGCAATCATACCCATTCACCATTCCTGAGTTCATGTTGTTTCCCTCAGCTACTAGACGTACCATAGTAGCAATAACCCTAATCAGTTTCTTTCAATGAATAACTCAATGATGAATACATCGTGATCAACTATTTGAGATTCCAAAAATAACTTCTAGATGTTTAAGAGTAGTCGAATCATAGCTGATAAGGAAAAGCTGAACGAAGCGAAAAAGAGCGTAAAGAGAGCAATGAGAGAAGCATTCAACGAATTCGAACATAAAACATTGGCAAACAATCTAAACAAGAACCCTAAAAAGTTTTGGTCATATGTAAAATCGGTAAGCGGATCTAAATCCCCTATTCAGTCACTCGTTGACCACGATGGCACCGAAACAGAGGACGACCGAAGAAAGGCAGAAATACTGAATTCAGTGTTCCGAAACTGTTTCACTGCGGAAAATCGTAACACGGTCCCTGACTTCAGCCGTCGCACGGACGCCAAAATGGAAAATATTGAAATAAACGATATCGGAATTGAAAAACAACTGCTATCACTTAGTAGCGGAAAAGCATCCGGACCAGACGAGATACCCGTAAGATTCTACAGTGATTATGCTAAAGAACTTGCCCCCTTTCTATCAGCAATTTATCGTAGATCTCTGAATGAACGTAAAGTACCTAGCGACTGGAAGAAAGCGCAGGTCGTTCCCATTTTCAAGAAGGGTCATAAATCAGATGCGAATAATTATAGGCCTATTTCGCTTACGTCAATCTGTTGTAGAATAATGGAACATGTTTTATGTTCTCGTATTATGACGTTCTTAGATAATACAAATCTCCTTCATCATAACCAACATGGATTCCGCAAACAGAGATCATGTGAAACTCAGCTCGCCCTATTTGTCCAAGAAATTCACAGTGCCGTAGACACTGGCGAGCAGATTGATGCCGTATTCCTGGACTTCAGGAAGGCATTTGATACGGTTCCGCACTTACGTTTAGTGAAAAAAATACGAGCTTACGGAATATCGGACCAGGTTTGTGATTGGATTCAGGATTTCCTAGAAGAAAGAACACAACATGTCATTCTTAACGGTTCAAATTCTGCAGATGTAGAGGTAATTTCGGGAGTACCGCAAGGAAGCGTGATAGGACCTTTATTGTTTACAATATACATAAATGACTTAGTTGACAACATCGGTAGCTCCGTGAGGCTATTTGCAGATGACACGGTTGTCTACAAGAAAGTAGCAACATCAGAAGACTCGTACGTACTCCAGGAAGACCTGCAGAGGATTAATGAATGGTGCGACAGCTGGCAGCTTTCCCTAAACGTAGATAAATGTAATATAATGCGCATACATAGGGGCAGAAATCCATTCCAGTACGATTATGCCATAGGTGGTAAATCATTGGAAGCGGTAACGACCGTAAAATACTTAGGAGTTACTATCCGGAGCGATCTGAAGTGGAATGATCACATAAAACAAATAGTGGGAAAAGCAGGCGCCAGGTTGAGATTCATAGGAAGAATTCTAAGAAAATGTGACTCATCGACGAAAGAAGTAGCTTACAAAACGCTTGTTCGTCCGATTCTTGAGTATTGCTCATCAGTATGGGACCCTTACCAGGTTGGATTAATAGAAGAGATAGACATGATCCAGCGAAAAGCAGCGCGATTCGTCATGGGGACATTTAGTCAGCGCGAGAGCGTTACGGAGATGCTGAACAAGCTCCAATGGCGGACACTTCAAGAAAGGCGTTACGCAATACGGAGAGGTTTATTATCGAAATTACGAGAGAGCACATTCCGGGAAGAGATGGGCAACATATTACTACCGCCCACATATATCTCGCGTAATGATCACAACGAAAAGATCCGAGAAATTAGAGCAAATACGGAGACTTACAAGCAGTCGTTCTTCCCACGCACAATTCGTGAATGGAACAGGGAAGGGGGGATCAGATAGTGGTACAATAAGTACCCTCCGCCACACACCGTAAGGTGGCTCGCGGAGTATAGATGTAGATGTAGATGTAGATGCGCTTTCCGTGTTACACCGGTGCTCAATTTGCTCCCGTCGCAGAATGAGGAAATTCTTCAGTCTTTCAGCTCTTTTTGTGTAGTCGTAGATCTTGTAATTTATACGCATATCACACTTAAGCACGTTTACACAATTATATTTCAGTTACGCCTTTGTTGTTATTGATATATCACTGCATCCAAATTAGAACACCGATGAACGTGCACTCGGTAGCATGCAAATAAAAGTTAGAAAATCTAAATTGTGTCGTTATTTCTTATACTTACACCCAACACTCCACATATCACACACTCAAATCGGTACCAAACGTTGTGTGTCAATAGAATATAAACCAAAACACCGATTTAGTTTGTACTGGGTACTGTCACACAGTAGAACATGCATAAACGATAATTAAAAGTAACACCAGCACAATGGAGTATAGGACAAGCGTATAGGTGATGAAAGATCACAGAGAGCTCTGGTAGGTAAGTAGGTAAGGCGTTAGCTCGTCGTCCTAAACGTCCCGAGTTCGAAAACAGTTTAAACGTCAACATTGTTATAAGGGAGGAGATATTCCTGACATATAAAATGACGCTTCGGAGTTTGTAGCAATGTTATTGATGACGTTTGCTTTCGCTTCGTTGGTTGAAAGTAGCAAACCTGTAACATTCACTTTCATAGAGAAGAACACACCTGTTTATACAAAGGTACTCTGTAGGTTTGCTACTATTATCAACTAACGAAGCGAAAGCAGACTGCCAAAAAAACACTGCTACAAACTCCGAAAAGACACTTTACATGTCAGGAAAATGTTCTGCCAATTAACCATGTAACTGTTTCACGTATAAAAAAATGTTATCAGTGATGTTCCAACCGGGACTTGGATCTCAAGCACTGCCAACTTCCTTTCTTTTCTTTTTTTAAGGTGTGGCTGCAAAGTGAGCAGTGATCGCAGCTCGAGGACTGGCCACCATATCTCGTTCCTACACTCCAGGAACCAAGGAACCAAGGAAAGAATAGGGAACGTGGAGTAGAGGTACAATGAACATTATTTATTTCCTTTTTCTCGAGAATAGCAGGTTGATACTCTATCGACGCACAACGTCTGCTATTGATCTAAGTGTTTGACATCTCAAGGTTTGGGTGTTGGTGACAAAATGCTATGAAAGGGAGGGCGATCATCACATACAGTCGACGACGATGTAGGTCGGCCACACATGTTGCAAGGTCCTGACTACCAACGCCTAAAACTTTATGTGACATATTTTAATGAACCTATAAAGCATTATAACACGTTCCGAATAATGATAATGCAAAGCCGAGAATCACAGCCAGTACGAACTTACTTACTACGGAATATTTCACTTCTATCTCCCACTACGTATGGTCGTAAGTAGTGGAAAATAAACTACTGATACTGTCAGGGAATAGTGATGATGATACAGTATCTGTGTTTTTTATTTACTTATTCTTAGCAATCTTCTCACATGCATCTGACCTTCTTGTGGATGGAACCCAATCACTTTCGGTAATAAGGCAAGTTGGTTCGTACATTCAGAGAAAACTTTATTTAATTTGAATGTTCGTTTTGCTATTGCAGTATTACATTTACGTTGAAAACGATTCCATAATTGCTGGACATAATTCGGTCAGTTCTGATTCTCAAAAACATAAACAAAAAACAAAACAAAAAAAAACTTGACAATGGACATAAGGCGATCTGTTTGGATACACACAAGGTGAAGACCTTTTCTACGATGGCAGTAGGTGGAAGAATTCCGGATGAGACATTTAACTGACCTATTTGCTTTGTACTTACGTTTAATGCTGTTTGCAGAAACGTGCACACACATGACATGGAGTTAAAATTTAGCAACGTACATTCTCGATTACCGTGTATGCACTGTGGACTTGTGGAAAGTTTCATATGAACCAGCAGAAACGGTATACGTAGCTCGTTTTGGCAGGTTGGTGGAAATCAACGAGCTCATTCTGAGACTACTGCCAGTTGTACTCCACTGAAGATGAATAATTTCATTGCAAATCCACTTAAATAACCGGAATTATCTATCAGTCACTTCCTTGGCCATACTGGCACAGAAATGCTAGACGATAAGGGAAGACCATATTGCCATTTTCCGAAAATCACAACATATCGTAATTCGGATACTACTTTCATTCATTGCACAAACATTGAACTGTTAGTTTTGAGACAAATATTCATGATATAGGAAATCAACTGAAATCCCTAGCCAGAGGAAACGCATCAAGGCCGGATGAGAAGCTGAGCCATTCTACAGAGGTCACTCAAAGAAGTTGCACCCCTTCAATTACCAGTTTATTATAGGTCACTGGAGACACTTGGTAGCTGGAGCAACTGACGGTACCAAGCGATTGGAAAAGAAGCGTAGATCAATCCAGTTTTCAGGAGAAATCGCCGGGCAGCTTCACATGGTAATACGGCGTTACTGACGACGTCCGTCTGTTATAATTCTGTGGAACAAGTTTTATGCTCACTCATTTGGACGTTTCAGCACAAAGAAAATCTGTAAAAGAGTCTTCTGCAGACAGAGATCTTGACCGACTTAGCAGATAGTTCGGAAGCTGACTCAGCCTGTAATCATATACCATCGGGATTTTTCTCACTATTTAGCCGTTAACTGATGCATGCTGTTTTAAAAAGTTTCAGATATTCTTGCAGGATGTAGTATTATTCAAAACTGAAAGAAGAAAATAATGAAATGTTCGGAAAGAAGAAGATGTTGAGATATGGATCATTGAACATCCCCAGTTCACAGCCTCCGTTCTATTTACAAGTAAGACGGCATTCTCATGTCATGGCACAGTAAGTTACTGCCGTACCGTCGCAATGTCTGATGCCATTTTTAGTGTAAACGTGACATTGTGGCGACATGATTGCTTCAGCATCAGTTAATGCGCAGCAGTTGCAGGTGACAGATCATTGAGCCAGACACTTAACCAAACAGGTTAACAAGTGTTTTGTATTACCGATTACCAGTCCTATTGTAGAACTTTGTACAACGGGGCACCATACCGCATCGTTTTTTAGGCCATATCCTCGCCGAGTAGTTCCAGTATCATGTCCCCATCATTCACCGGAGACGAATGTGCTGTGGCTGTGGAGGCACTTTAAGTCATTGGTGTATGCCCATCCAGTCCATCGACAAAGTGCGGACGTAACAGGAGCGTGTGACCAGAGCATGTAACGCAATCCGAACAGCGGCAGGTGTATTTGAAAGAGAGTGTGTTTAACAGAGAAGGATGTCATGATCCGTACAAATCACATGCCGCCCTACTTATAGAGTCTAGCTCTGTGTATGACTACGGGAAAGTTCCTTGCTGATTTGGACAATACTGTGTCGGTTTAGAATATATGAAACTTGCTTTCGAAGACCTGTTTTTATCCACAGGTAGTGTAGGCGATGATCGTATTTCGCAAAGACTGATCACAAAAAATAAACATAATGATTGCGGTTAAATGGGCGAAAAGTTACAAGGTGCTTTAATCACGTGATTGGTTATCCGTCACTGGAATCAGTCACAATCTTCGAAGCTCTGGAGCTTAAGTTCGGACCGGTTTAAAGTTGAACGACCACTAAAAACTGGCTCTGGTTATGGCGCAACAGAAGCAAGCAGCCAAGCGGTCCACTATGTTCCACCTATTACGCACGACTGAAGTACTTACGTGTATGAAACAAATGCTACTCTAGTATGATGCAGGTCTGTCGCACAATCAGCTTAACAGCTCATGCATCCACATTGGTGATAAGAATAATACACAGAAGAATGAGAGAGAATGTTCTCGATGTGCTTCTCGATTTGGCTTTGATGAAGATGGACACGAGAAAGCAGTTCTGACATAGTTAGCGATGATGGAAGCAAGATTTATGGAAAATTAATACAAAAGACAACAGACTAAGTGTCGCCATTTTACCGGTATCATTATCTCGGTGATTGTGGAAGGTCACCGGATATCGATCAGACAGGCTTTACCCTAGGGAAGCCCCTTATCCATGTCCGTTTTTTTCTTGTTCTTAGAGCCCTTACTTCGCCGCCTCGCCATGCAGTTACGTGGCTGTATTATATTGGAGGAACTTTTTTCGGTCCGTGCATACGCCAATGACTTCACGGTTTTAGTACGACATGTCGAGGACGTACCGAGGCTTACGGACACCTCGGATTCATTTTGTCGTTTTGCTGGTGCTCGCATTAACGATCGTAAATGCACATTCCTACCGTTGAGAGGCTTCGATCAGGTAGTCATTTCTTAGGCGACGGTCTTCAATCGCCAAGACCTTAGGGATCTTAGTGGATCGCAATCCAGTCAAAATGGCGACAAAAAAATTGGAGTGAGGTAGCGAGTCGTGTTCATGGGGCGGTCGTTGATCATGAACGCCGTTCCCTTAGCCTCCTTCACAATGTACGGGTTTTAGAAACCTATGTCTTCAGTAAAGTATATTAAGTTGCGCAGGTCTTCCCGCTTCCCGCTTCCCGCGATGATGGCCCGCAGACTGAAACAGCTGTCTGGTCGATTCCTGTGGCGCCGCCATATCTTTCGAGTCCGGTATGAAGTACTGGCCAGGCCTCGAAAGCTTGGAGGATTGGGTCTTTCCGATATCAAAATAAAAACATCCATCTTATTTGTCAGCCGCAATGTTTTAACCTGTACGCATGCTCTGCATTCAGTTACATCTACATCTACATCTACATCTACATCTACATCTACATTCATACTCCGCAAGCCACCTGACGGTGTGTCGCGGAGGGTACCTTGAGTACCTCTATCGGTTCTCCCTTCTATTCCAGTCTCGTATCGTTCGTGGAAAGAAGGATTGTCGGTATGCCTCTGTGTGGGCTCTAACCTCTCTGATTTTATCCTCATGGTCTCTTCGCGAGATATACGTAGGAGGGAGCAATATACTGCTTGACTCCTCGGTGAAGGTATGTTATCGAAACTTCGACAAAAGCCCGTACCGAGCTACTGAGCGCCTCTCCTGCAGAGTCTTCCACTGGAGTTTATCTATCATTTCCGTAACGCTTTCGCGATTAGTAAATGATCCTGTAACGAAGCGCGCTCCTCTGCGTTGGATCTTCTCTATCTCTCCTATCAACCCTATCTGGTACGGATCCCACACTGCTGAGCAGTATTCAATCAGTGGGCGAACAAGCGGACTGTAACCTACTTCTTTTGTTTTCCGATTGCATTTCCTTAGGATTCTTCCAATGAATCTCAGTCTGGCATCTGCTTTACCGACGATCAACTTCATATGATCATTCCATTTTAAATCACTCCTAATGCGTGCTCCCAGATAATTTATGGAATTAACTGCTTCCAGTTGCTGACCTGCTATATTGTAGCTAAATGATAAGGGATCTTTCTTTCTATGTATTCGCAGCACATTACACTTGCCTACATTGACATTCAATTGTCATTCCCTGCACCATGCGTCAATTCGCTGCAGATCCTCCTGCATTTCAGTACAATTTTCCATTGTTACAAACTCTCGAGATACACCACAGCATCATCCGCAAAAAGCCTCAGTGAACTTCCGATGTCATCCACAAGGTCATTTATGTATATTGTGAATAGAAACGGTCCTACGACACTCCCCTGCGACACACCTGAAATCACTCTTACTTCGGAAGACTTCTCTCCATTGAGAATGACATGTTGCGTTCTGTTATCTAGGAACTCTTCAATCCAATCACACAATTGGTCTGATAGTCCATATGCTCTTACTTTGTTCATTAAACGACTGTGGGGAACTGTATCGAACGCCTTGATGAAGTTAAGAAACATGGCATCTACTTGGGAACCCGTGTCTATGGCCCTCTGAGTCTCGTGGACGAATAGCGCGAGCTGGGTTTCACACGATCGTCTTTTTCGAAACCCATGCTGATTCATACAGATAATTGTACCGTTGCCAATATTCCACATCTGCTATTAAACCACTGGATCGGTTTAATTCAAACTTCGCACTGTCTGGAAAGAAGCGCTGTGGTGTGTAGGAACCAGCCACCAATCAAAGAGGTTGGGGTGCAGGTGAAAAAGTAGCATAGCTCATGACTGACAAATATCTGGAATTTATTCATTCAACATTTAAGAGTGAGGGCCCTTAATCATTTGGAACAAACTTTATACGTAATATCAGTGCTTATCCCTTAATACATTTTCATGTAGTGCAGTAAAACAGCTGCATCAGGAATCACATTTTAATTTATGGCTTTTTTTGATAGAAACTCTATTCGTGACACATATCGCATACAATATTCACATATACCACCGACTGCACTTGCAAAATATACCACTGTACGGCACATAGTTCTGGAAATATTACGTCATATACACTTACATGCGTAAAAAGCTGCTTCAGTATGCGTGACGTTTTAATTTATTGCTACTCCAGAACCAACTCTACTCCCAACATACTTTGCGGACAGTACGCACAAATACCGTTTAATGTATCTGGAACATTACATGTTAGTACGGCACATTGTTCAGAAGATAAGATGTCAAAACATAGAACTTCGTGAAAAGGAGACTGCGGGGTGAAATTCACTAGGGGTACAAGTCACATACGGGTCTCAATTTGTATGAAATACGTTAAATATATTTGAAATGTATGTGACACATGTCTACACAGGTGAAGCTGCAAGTAAAAACTGCTCCTAAATTCAATGTCAACCAAACTTGGTACACATGTTACTAATGTATTTTGAGACGGGGAAACAGTGAGGCGTAATTAGTAGCTGGACACGGTTAAAGGACGAGAATGACAGACAAACGGGGAGAATGAGACTAATGGCGTAGGAGATGGGTGAAAAGAAAAGCAGGAGGAAACGGATGGAGTGAGGGGGTGAATAATGTGGACAGTAGCGGAGATAGGTGCAGGAGAAAGTGGACACAGAAGGAGCGGACGAGTGGACTAATAGAACACTAGAATATATACATACCCAAGCCATTGGAGGTACTCAGTTTGTATGATTAATATTCGCTATCACTTGCGTATCTTGCTTTGTTTGATTTTCAATATATTAATATTAGACTGCACGCTAAACAGACTACAGACACATATGCACTGCACATGTGATTCCTAAAAGGAATAATATTCACTGATGTAACACTGTCATTTTCCAGGTCAGTAACCTTTCAGTTGGCCTATCCTGCTAACATTAATCATATCACGTAACATAATATCTAATGCTGTCTTACAGTTGGCTTACCATTCCCGGATATTTTAACTAGCAGTTCAATACAAGTGAATAATAATCTCAATGTGTATAGTAGAGGAAAAATGATATTTATCAAAAAGGAAGCTCCATTCACTACATGTCTGCCTCATACTGCATAGGAGCGATCAAACCTGGATAGACTGCTTGAATGAATATGGGAGGTAGAATGTCGCGGGTAAAATGGGAAGACCTGACAGTTTATAAAATTAGCTGTAACAACAAAGGAGATTTGGTACCTAGAAGTGCTTAACATGTAAAGGATACTGGAACATCGGAGAGACAGGGAGTACAAGTTACTCTCAGGTAGCTTACAGGTTGAGTGCGTTGTGAGACGTGGATAGCACGGTCTAAGAAGTTCCGGAGGAAATCGCTACTGCAGACGCGTGAAACTGCACAGTGGCTTCTGGCAGCCACCTGTTGCTGGCTAATGCCACACGCTAGGAACACATCGCTTCTGCTATTCGTTTGACTCACCCCACAGCTCACTAATTTACAAAACTCGTGCGTCTTTTGTGTAGCCAGCTAGAAAACTGAGTCGACACGTGTAATGTCTCAATATCGTACATTCATAGGCATTCTTTGGAACAGGTAATTTAATACTTTGCTCCAGACGATCCATTAATGGTTTCTAAACTGAAGAAAAACAGGCTGTAACGCTTTCTACGTAACTGGAGACACGGATTCATTGTACGTAGCTCATCTGATGAAATCATGGCTAGTAACGTGACCTCTTTGGCCATCAGAATTCAACAGATAGATGATTAACGAAGAGGACTGTTTTGTCTTCTTTGTCGCCTTGCTGGACTCACATTTGGGATAACAAGTGTTCACACACTCGTCCGACCACCCACGTTATGCTCTTCCATTTGATACCTTACATCGACTGAGGTCAATGCGTGGCGGGGTTCACTGAAGAGGTTCACAGTTCACTTCGTTAAGCAACATTGTGCAATTCGTGCTCGTTATATTTCTCCGAAGATATGGTCATCTCCTCGACGTTTTAACCTGGTCTTTAATTTTTCAATGAGTAAATGTTGCAGAAATAGTGGTACATGTATAAGTATACTATGAGACAGGTGTATTACGAGAAAAGCGAAATTAAATTCCCACTGGTAAGCGTTCCTCTGACATAAGAAGTTATAGTGTTAAGAACACATAACACGAATGATAAAAGCAACACTTTTAGTCTAGCGGTTACAGAGTTTAGAGATCCCTTTCTAATTACTGCTTTATTGTATCCCTTTAATAGTAAATCAACCATCCAAAAAAGGTGCACTTCTGGCCCTTAAAATCGTAGCACTAGGAAGATTAACCAGTAACGAAGCTGAACTCATTGCGCGTATGTGCAAGACCAGCAAGAATACGCGTTTAAATTCTCATGTAATCTGGGGGTATACAGAGTGTGAAGTACACAGAATTGCCTCCTCACTCAGCGATATTAATTTTAATTCGGTCGTCCATCGGAGTGAACTGAGCCCAGGAGCCCAGAGGGGAGATAGGGACACATCATCCAGAGTTACTTCAACTCACTGCCACAATCCACCCATTGTAGTGACTGGCAAGTGCTAGCGTGCTAGCCGTTCGACAACGCACTACCAGACGTTTTCAACCTAGAGAACGCGTTGGCCAAGGCAACAAACTAACACTCTCAATCGCATGTGTTAACTTAGAGGACACCGCATGTCATATCTACTGCTGTATTTTCGTCTCCTTTCAAAGATATAAGTATTACAGAGATGAATCGCAAATAGAGAATTTATTTAATCCTCAACAGCCTCACCACCTGGTGGGTATCAAGTGGGTTGACCCGTTGCACCGGCTGACTATTATTTCTTCCTTCTGGGGTATGAAGCATTAAGATCCTTACTGTTCCATCTCCCCCTGGCCTACTATCCATAATGCCGGTTCTCTCCATCAAGTGCCTCACCTTCTGTCTTCCTACAAGGGTACAATCCATTCGACATTTCCCAGTTCTCGGATTACATCGCTGGACTTCATGGAAGTTTCAGAGGTCGAGCAGGTATGCTCCCTTCCATGTCTTCATCAAGTCATTTTGCACTCTTCCTCGTTGCTTGGCCTCTCTTTCAAGATCTTTCTGTATACTTTGTTCATGGCCTATGGGTATTATAGCCAACCATTCTCCAGTCATGAAACAGCTTAGTGTAAGTACTGCCGAGCCTCCCTCAGCGACTGGTCGCGACTTGATGGCGGACTCTATCTGCAACAATAAAGTCCTAAGTGTTGCTTCATCTACCAGTGATTTTTCTAAACTTTTCTCGGCGAGCGCTCCATTGTTCCAACGATACGCTCCCACCAACCACCCACCAAGCCGCAAGTGGTGCAATAAGCTTCTAAGTAAAACCTTGCTGAGGGATGTGCTGGTTGGTCTTTGTGTTCTCTATGTCATGAGTGAGGTCTTCTAGATCTTTATTTGCTGCTCAAAAGTTTTCACATCATCGGAATAAATAGTATACAATTTGATGGTGGATGGCGGAGAAACTAATAATCCGGGACAACATCCAAACTTTTAAAACATAACAGTGGAACCAGAAACTCGAAGGGCTGGACACCACGCAACCTGGCGTGTGGCAGTTGGCCCGTCACTTCACCAGGGAGAAACTGTACACACCCACGCTACAAGGGCCCGACGGACCGGCACATCCTGCGGAAGCAAAAGTAGAACTTATGGTCCTCACACTTGCAGCGTCATTCACACCGAACCTGGACCCCTCAAACCCAGCGTTCGCACTTGCGACCGACCAGGAGGTTACAAGCATCTTGGCCCAACCATCGTGCAACGATATACGACAGGCTATCACAGCTGAATTCAAATGGGCCATCATGCATACCTTAGCTACGAAGGCCCCTGGTCGAGATGGCATTCAGAACCATGTCCTCCAGGAGTTCACGGATAAAGCAGCAGAATACCTCACACACATCACGAATGCAATACTTAAACACCAACACTTCCCCGCCTTTTGGAAGACGGCCATGGCCCTCATGTTGAGGAAGCTGGAGAAAGACCACTCCCTCCCACAAAATTACCTACCCATCAGTCTGCTAAGCGCGCTCAGCAAGATAGTTGAGAAGGTAATACTAAAACGACTCACTAGGCACTGCATTACAAACGATACCCTGACGCTGGAGCAATTCAGCTTCGGGAATCACCACTCCACAACACAGCAACTCTTGCGCGTCGTTGAATACATAACACATGGCTACAACACAAACAAAGCAATTGGGGCAGTGTTCCTGGACATTGAAAAGGCCTTAGACCGTCTGTGGCACAACGGCCTCATACGCAAACTCAGCGACGGATGGCTCCTCGACGGGCTCATACATCTCATACACTCATATGTCACGGACAGGAGTTTCAACACCGACGTCCAGGGCAAACAATCAACACGACATGGTATCCAGGCTGGAGTAACCCAAGGAAGCATCCTAGGGCCCATACTGTCTAACCTCTACATTAATGGCCTTCCAGCTACACGCAACACGATGGTGGCAATCTACGCGGATGACACTGCCATGCTCGAGCAATATTGGAAACCGTCTAACATTAACTCAAGACTACAGACGACACTCAGAGAGGCAGAGCCTTGGTTGGTGAAATGGCGCGTTAGAGTAAACGTGCGAAGCCGTTCTGTTCACTAGAAGACCGAAACTTGGGGGGGGGGGGGCGCGGAGGGGGGGGGGGGGGAACACATTCAACACATGGCCTACAAAGCAAACGCGAGGCTCAAACAACTCTATCCTATGCTTAACAGGCGTAGTACACTGAATAGGAGGGTGTCCAGGTCCATGTACATCACACATATTAGACCTCTGATGACGTATGCTGCTCCGGTCTGGGGATACGCTGCGCCCACACGCCTGCGCCGTCTGCAGCTCCGCGGATTTTTATTTATTTATGCATTTATTTTACCTGGCAAGATTAGGGCCTTCAGGCCCTTACACCTAACCATGCATGCTCAGATTGAACGAGTTACAGTTTCTACAGAACATTAAGGACATATAACGTATTATACAGTATTGATGTTAAAGAAAAAAATAGAGATTATAACAGTAGTACAATGATAATTATAACAATCAAAAAAATAATTATAACAATCAAGAATAATATTGATAATAATAATAATAATAGTAATGACTATGTATATGAAAGTAAACATACTTTTCTTTTCTGAATGTCAGTCCTATTGCTAGTTGGGAATTTTCTCGTTATGTTCTTGCAGCTTGTGAGTTATTCTCATCGAGCAGAGACATAAGACGATAGAATGGGGTGAAAGAGATATAGAAGAGGTAGATAGGTTAGAGGAAGAGAAATAGAATGGTAAAATTGGAAGCTGTGATGGAGAGGAGAAAGAAAGACATGAGAGGGGCACAACAATGGTGGCTATACCGTCCCTAATATGTAAGTTTTGAGTTCCCTCTTGAATGTTGAGTGGTTCTGAATAAGACGCAGATCACAGGGGAGCACGTTGCATAGTCGTATGGCTGAGATGGAGAATGACACGGAGAAAGATTTTGTGTTATGTAAAGGTACAGCCAAGATGCTAGACGTATCCGATCTGGTATTGCGGTTGTGGAATGATGATAGGTGTTTAATGTGAGAAGATAAGTATTGGGGGCACCAGTGGCTAAGAAATCGATGAAGTAAGCACACCGGGAATATCGGCTACATGCCCTCTTGCAGGTATTCCAAAAACTCTCCACTCGACTTTACGGAAACACAAGACACTCGAGTAAACCGTTTATTCTTTCTCCTAGACTGTGAGTTGATCTATGGCCGATTGCCCACTATATGTGACGACACTGAACTGCTACAGGGACGCAGCCGCTGCAGCACGCCCTACAACGAGTACCCGCGACGACAAAGGTAGCAATGCACGATACGTCGCACCAACATAAACACACCTTGCATGCACTGTCGTAGCTAGCAATCCACTACTGCCCTTACTACCAGTCCTACTGTGGCAGAGGCTTTTTTTCTCTTGGCACTTGCCTTGTCACTTTTTTCCCTCTGCCCTTACAAACCGATACCCTTCGATCGCTTTAGTCCACTTTCTGTCTCCTGATGGACTATTTCAATGAGTAATTCTACCCAGACGCATGGACAACATCACAGCCCGGATCGTGTGACTCCTGATTGGAAAGCTAACATGTTATACGGAAGTGACTGTAGAACTTTTGGTTTGGTCACCACGTCAGTGTGGGCGTGGAGGGGCCCCATCCTATGGAAAAAAGGCGGAGAAACTAACTGAAAGGGAAGGAAATATTGATGTCAGCTGCATCCGGGAATTTATGCGGAATCAGCGACAACGAGTGAAAATGCGTGCCGGTCAGGTATTCGAAACCGGTATCTCCTGCTTGCTAGGCAGTTACGTTAACAACTGTGCTACGCGCTATCTTGGCTCTTCTCCCAGCAGTACCATATTCCTGTCTGGCGCCACCTAACTGCAGTCCCCTGCAGGTGGTGCCTGATACTGATTCGAGTGTAGAATGAGTCCGGTATTTATGCTCATGTAGTGCTAGGCGCTCCGTCTGCGATCTGCGCCGCGTCATGCTCTCTGTATGTGGTATGCACCGACCAATAGCAGCGACTGTAGTGCTTTCCCGCGCCAGTTTCGAACGCTGTGGTTAGTACCCGTTGTCAGTCTCGCTGTTGCAGTTCTGAACGACGTCCAAGTCGTGCTAGACATTTTATCTTCCGGTTGTCCTCATTGAAGCCCACCTGTGACCTCGGACGTTCTGTTACCGTGGCGTGCCGTGTCAGGCGTTTTGTCCTAGGTCCGTGCCCACCAGGGGCGGCTGCAGTGTTACTTTCAGGCCGCTGTTGCTCAAACTGCCGCTAGTCAAAACACCGCTTATTTTACACCACAAATTAACTCTTTCACTGGTGTTAACCTTCCTTCTATTCCTTGTATACAAACAGAAAGGCTTGTCCGTTGTAACAACACAAGTACCATAATTTCTGTCTCCAACAACACCAATTGCAAATGTTTTATAACAGATAATGTCTCTGTCATAGTAAGCCTCCAATCCCTGTAAAGGCTTGTCACTGCCTCTAACCAAAGCTTCATTTGTAGTACAAGAAAAGGTAATCTTACAGCCAACAAATGTAATTGGCCCTGCTAATATCTCAGTTTGAGATGTTGCGTTTGGTGTCTCCTCAAAACTTAAAACAGTCTTGTAAACAGGCATTCTGCTCCTCCTAGTGTATCTCCTGCGGCGGTACGGCATGGCTGTGTGCTGCGTGCTGCTGCCTGCAGTCGACTGACGCAGAAACAGGAAGCGCGCCCAGACCCCAGCGCTGGCCTTACCAGCCGCCGGATGTTGCGCAACCCATTCACTGCAACTTGATTTTAGCCCGCCGCGGGCCTAGTAATACTAGGGCCCGCGGCACCTCTCTCTCACACACTACGCAACGCTCTCACTCGCACACTCAAGGTCACACGCCTCTAAGGCGGCGCACACAGCCATACAAAATACCCACCCGCCTTAGAGGCGTGTGACCTTGAGTGTGCGAGTGAGAGCGTTGCGTAGTGTGTGAGAGAGAGGTGCTGCGGGCCCTAGTATTACTAGGCCCGCGGCGGGCTAAAATCAGGTTGCAGTGAATGGGTTGCGCAACATCCGGCGGCTGGTAAGGCCAGCGCTGGGGTCTGGGCGCGCTTCCTGTTTCTGCGTCAGTCGACTGCAGGCAGCAGCACGCAGCACACAGCCATGCCGTACCGCCGCAGGAGATACACTAGGAGGAGCAGAATGCCTGTTTACAAGACTGTTTTAAGTTTTGAGGAGACACCAAACGCAACATCTCAAACTGAGATATTAGCAGGGCCAATTACATTTGTTGGCTGTAAGATTACCTTTTCTTGTACTACAAATGAAGTTGTCACAGGCAATTCATGGTTGTCTGTTGCTTTGGTTAGAGGCAGTGACAAGCCTTTACAGGGATTGGAGGCTTACTATGACAGAGACATTATCTGTTATAAAACATTTGCAATTGGTGTTGTTGGAGACAGAAATTATGGTACTTGTGTTGTTACAACGGACAAGCCTTTCTGTTTGTATACAAGGAATAGAAGGAAGGTTAACACCAGTGAAAGAGTTAATTTGTGGTGTAAAATAAGCGGTGTTTTGACTAGATATATTGTTGTACAAGGAGAGCGTCCTCAGTTATTGATCTGTTGTCTAAGGTACCATTCCATGTGCGTCCTTTGCCACATGCACCGGACAGTTTTCTCTAATTCCGTCTTCATATTTGTGTCCATGGGGTCTTCATGTTGTCCCCGTTGCGACTTCACAAGACCGGATCCCGAATTCGAGGCAGAACTCAACTGGAAACTTATATCACGGTTAATAATACTATCCGTGACGTTAACCTCAATAGATTCTTTGTTAATGCTGCTCCAATATCTCGATGTATGTGTTAGAATCTTGGCATCGGTGTAGATCATAGAATGACTGAATTTTAAAGAATGTTCAACAATCACTGACTTCATTGCCTGTCTCAGTCTGGTGTGCCTATGATGTTCTTTGCACCTATGGCAACGGTATTAGTCGCCTGGCCGATATATTCCATCCCACATTCAAATGGTATGTGGTAAAAGCCTAGTTTCCGCAGATCCAGGTAAACCTTCACACTCCGTAGCAGAGCCTTAAGATTGGTAGGTTGATGGAACACACTCTTGGTGTTATGTTTCACTAGAATTCTACTGATTTTTGGAGATATCGGATCGACATATGGCAAACAGCCAACATTCTTCATTTCGTCTTGTTCCTCTTCAGGAACCTCTGATGGGGAAACAGACCGCAGTGCCTTTTGAACATATATAGAAGAGTATTCGGTTTTGTAGAATACAGATTGCAAGTGCTCTATCTCCGTCGCTAAATTATTCGTGTCTGTTCAACCAGTTCTGAGTACACTTATTTTCTATGTCGGATAGTGGCAACTGCTGGCGTGAAGCTACATGTCGGAGTGTGTTTGGGGTACGCACTGTGACAAGATAGCATCTGCCTTCCTCTTCACTAGTACATCTAGGAATTGGATACCCCATCCATCTCCAGTTCGATGATAAATTTAATGTTAGGATGGCGTGAGTTTAGGAGGTCCAAGAAAACATTGAGGTTTTCCCTCGATGCCATATAACAAAGGCGTCTTTCACGTACCTAAAAAAGCATTTGAGTTGATCTGGGGCCGATGTAAGTGCCAAATCTCTGCATAAGGAGATTGACCATCATGGGTGAGAGAAGGCTGCCCATTACCACCCCTTTCATTTACACGTAAAAATGATCCCCATATAGGAGGTACGTGGAGGTAAATATGTCCCTCAATAAGTCTAGCAGAGAACCGTCGAACTTTTCCCTAGCAGATCCAGTGAATCATTCACTGGTACGAGGATGAACAGGGACACCAAGTCGAAACTAACCGTGATGTCAGGTACGTGTAACTGCCTCAGGCGTTAGAGGAAATCCTCTGAGCTACGAATGTGACGGTCAAACTTTCCCACATATAGCGAGAGCATCTTCTGAGGGTGTTGAGCAGTGAAGTAGGTGGCTGCGCCCGTGTTGCTGACTACTGCATGTAGAATAACGTCTTCGTTTTGCACCTTAGGCAAACCATAAGGTCTTAGCGTCGCTGGTGCTTTTGCTCTTAGCTGCTTAACGATCTTTCCTGGAAGGTCGATTTCCTTTAGAAGAGCCCAGATCTTCTTATCCACTTTGTCTTGAGAAGTCGATGTCTACTGGTCTTTACCGGATCCTCCTGCCTTCTGTAGGACGACGGTAGCATCCCCCTTTATCTGCTGGTAACACCACAACGCTATCATCTTCCCGGAATTATTTAAGGAAAAACATCTGCTGCGCCTTGTTATTAAGACGTTCAGACTTGGCTAGTTGACAGGACGCTGATTTCTCCCTTGTGCACTCCGCTAGTGACCAAAAGATGCCATCAAATCGGTCCAAGACTTGTCTGGTTAGAAGGTTTGGTATAAAATAGTGTAGAGACAGCAACACTCTCGATGTCACATCAAGTCGATTACACATGTCACGTACTCTCTCCCTGACCAATGCTAAGCTCGCTCTATGGTTGATTCTGTTGATCGGTCTGGAATTGACGTTATGTTTGATTTTAGAAAACACTGGAACCACGTGCTCTTCTCGGTGTCTAGGCCGGAAACAGATAGAACAGAGCTTTTTCCCCTTCCCTTGTCAAAACTTATCCAGCGTTCTAATTATGACATAGGGGGAGAAGTACTCACATCCTAAAGGCCTGGTACTATCGAGCAAGAAGAGATATTCAGAATGCAAGGGCACTCATTCAGTATGCTCATACTGCAGGATGTGACAGACACAGTCTCTAAAAGCCGAGGCTGGGACTCCTTAGCACAGGGTCCGAGCATCTGAAAGCGCTTACCAGATAAGAAAACCAGGACAAATGAAATCGTTAAAGATAGGTGCTCCAGCGTCTTATGATTTCTGAGCTGACCTGTTGCTGGAGGGATAACGTTAGTCAGCCTGACACACATATATAACGAACGTTTGAGCGTGAGGGTCTAAATTAGGACCCTCACTTTCAAACTTTTGTTGTATACATCAACATCTACATCTACATCTTCATGGATACTCTGCAAATCACACTTAAATCCCTTGCAGAGGGTTCATCGAACCACCTTTACAATAATCCACTTTTATTTCACTTTCGAGCAATGCGCAGAGAAAACGAACAAATATACCTTTCCGTGCGAACTCTGATTTCCCTTACTTTATCAACATGATCTTTTCTCCCGAAGTATGTCGGTGTCAACAAAATGTTTTTGCATTCGGAGGAGCAAACTGGTGACTGAAATTTCGTGATAATGTCCCGCCGGAATGAGAGGCGTTTGTGATTTAATGATGCCCACCCCAAATACCGTATCATGTCCGTGAAACTCTGCCCCCTATATAGGGAAGGATGGCGAAGGAAAGCGTCCGTGGCCTTTCAAAGGAAACATCGCGGCATTTGCCTGAAGCGATTGAGGGAAATTACAGAAAGTCTAACTATGGATGGCCAGACGCGAGTTCGAACTGCCGTCCTCCCGAATGTGAGTCCAGTGTGCTAACCACTGGGCAATCTCGCTCGGTGTACTACGAAATGTGACTTCTCTGACAGTAGATAACGTATCCACTTGCATAAGTGAGCCCATATCAAGTAAGCTCGCTATTTCATTACCAGCCACTTGTGAAGTACGGTGTCAAAAGCCTTCTGGAAATCTAGAAAAACGGGATCAATATGAAATCCTTTGTAGATTCCACTCAACACATCTCTGAATATACAGCTACTTGTGTTTCATAAGAACGATGTTTTTAAATCTTCGAAGTAAAAGTTTGATCACAATATATGTTCCAAAATCCGATTGCATATCGACGTTAATGCTAGGATTCCGTAATTTAGTGGATTACTCCTGTTGCGTTTCTTGAGTATAAGTGCGACCTGTGAAATTTCCCTGTCCTTCTGTACGTATCTATCGACAGCGAGTGGTAGTTTATATTGTTAATTGTGAAGCTATTGCATCAGCGTACTCTCATAGGAACTTAATTCGCATACATTCAGGACCGGAAAACTTGATTTATTAAATTATTTGAGTTGCTTCACTACTCCGAAGACATTTAATGCAAAGTTATTCTTGTTGGCAGCTGTTCTTGATTGAAATTATGAAATATTTAATCCGTCTTCTTTGTTGAAGGAATTTCGGAGGGCTTTGTTTAGGAAATCTGCTTTGGTAGAACTGTAATCGATAGAATTTCCTTTGCTATCGCGCAAGAAAGCGATGATTGTGTCTTCCCGCTAGATACTTAACATATGAGCAAAATCACGTTGGATTTTCTACTAGGTTTCGAGACAAAGGTCCTTTATGGTAGCTAATAAAAGTATTTCATATTGATATCCGCACTAAATTTCGAGCTTTTGTAAAAGATGGGCAATTTTGGGTGTTTTGCGTCCGTTTAAGTTTGGCATGCTTTTTCGTTATTTCTGCAGCGGTACCTGTTTTGTGTAGTCGTTTTTTTTAAATTTTTTGGTATAAATCTTTCAATTGCTGTCGATAATATTTGTTTGAATTCAAGTTATATCTGGTCTACACATACATTGTTAATTAAGAAGCAATGGAAAATGTCTCTCAGGAAAGCGTGAGGCGAATTTTTATCTGGTTTTTTGAATAGAAGTATTTTTAGTGGGTTTTGGAGTTACGGTACTTAGGCTCACTACGACAACCCTGTGTTCACTAACTGCTGTATCCGTTTTGATGCTCGTTAATGGCTCAGCATTACTTGCTGCTAAGAGATCGACAGTGTTTTTACAATCATTTAGGATTCTAATAGGTTGGTCAACTAATTACTCGAAATAATTTTCAGAGAATGCGTTTAGCACAATTTCGGATGATGTTTTATGGGTACCTTCGGATTTAAACATGTATTTTCACCAACATATCGAGGGCAAGTTGAAATCACCACCAACTATAACGGTATGAGTCAGGTACACGTTTCAAATTAGACTGAAGTTTTGTTTCAACCTTTCAGCAAGTGTATTATTTCAGCTAGGAGGTCGGTACAACGATCCAATTATTATTTGATTCCGGTTGTCAGGAATGACATGTACCCATACTAACTTACATTTCGGTACAAGATGAACTGCTTCGAACACCAACAAACACGCGACTGCCAGCTGTATTCGGCCTATCCTTTCTGAACAGTGTTAGGTTCTACGCAAAAAATGTCGACTGAGCACAGCTTTAAGTGCCTATAACTATTAGAGCATCAGTACATTCTATTACCCACTTGCAGTTGCCTGCACCCTGTGATCTTCATGGCATCCGGAAGGACCCGCTCCACGCCTGGATTAGCTCCACCTGGTATGCACACGGGCTTTCTTCCCTTCCTTGGCAGCCATAACCTTAAGGGTTTCTATAACGCGCCTGACATTGCTCCTCCAGCTACCAGTAATCCAACCCTTTGTGAGTGCCCAGATCTTGCAGGACGAGAGGTTTCCTTTGAAATAGGGCAAGCGACTGTATCTGACTGAGGGACACTGTCAGCCACAGATAGCACCTGGAATCCGTTTGTTAGCCTACACTGGTTGGCCTCCCCGGGAATTCTTTAGTAGTCTGCCCCCTCTCCCCCCCCTCCCCCTCCCCCCCTCGAGGTGACCACCCACTTGACCCCAGCTGAGGGTTCAATCTCAGAGCGAGCAGGAACTGGACTGGCCACCAGTACGGACTGATCGGAGGACTCTTTAGTACTACTGAACGTCCGTTCGAAGCCCACGGCCCGTCGATAACAGTGATGCCCATCCACTGCAGCCTTAAGCTGTGGAATCGAAGCAACTAGATCTGAGAGCCAAGTGTCACCAAGTCAGCTCGCATCCGCGCACAGCAATCACAGCCTCTATCCTTTCTAAAGATGGTGGAGAACTACACTAGACAGACAAACAAACCATTAACGATACGAACTACGAAACTCCGTTATAGACACCGACGTAAAAGCAAGAACTGTGTCTAGTAAAATAAAGTAACAAGCTGAGATTCAAAAACTGAACTTACAATGCACACAGGTGAAACTAAATAATTCACTCCTTGTTAGCAACTCGTAAAATCTTACAAAATCAGTTAATATGTTACACAAACGAAATTTCGAGGACTGTGTCTGCTACATATTAAATGTTGAATAAACCAGTAAAAGCCTATTCTGATGCGCATTGCTCAGTTGAAAGGGTTTCACATTTGTGTAATACGCTAAATGCAAAATATGTTTTTGTTGCAGGGAAAAAAATGAACTTTTTTTGCAACTCCATAAGTAACAGCAGAAGGAACTACAAAAGACACACATCGTCTTACGCTAAGATCATCGCGTAAGAAGAGTGGGGCATTACTGGAGGACAGTACACGCTGTGGGTCTCCTGGAGTCACAGTTCACCGTGGTGCAGATAACAGGTACCTCACAGTATGAGACTGAATGGGCGCAGCAACTGGCGGCCAACTCCAAAGTTGAATTGCGGGGGACAGTACGATTCAGTGGGCAAAACGTCTAATTTGTCCACAGATTAACCGTGAATACTGGTGCGATGTGAGCTAAAGGCAATGTAGCGTCCATTACAGTGAGGTGGTTCCGACAGTTTGAGCAAGCCCTTACAGTTGTGGCCGATGCTGAACGGGAAGGAAGGCCATCGACTTCCAAGCCCGACGATAGTGTGAAGGCCGTCGTGGAAGTGATTCACAGTGATCAAAGATTTAGCGACGACGAAGCAATTTACACAGCGGTTCTGGAATGGCTCCGTGACCAAAGAGATGGTTTTGACATTCGGGCAGCTGAGCGACTGGTAAAACGTCACGAGGCTCGTTTACAGAGTTTTGATGATTATAATGTAGAACTGTCTCATGTATTTATGTCAGTTGGAAGTGTAGTGCAGCATTTAATAAAAGTCACTTGGCCTGGCATAATAATGTGTAACTTACTTTCTGAAGGCCCTGGAATGGACAATTTAGTGACAGTTTTTTCAGATATAATAAGCAACAAACATCTGGTGGTATATATATATATATATATATATATATATATATATATATATATATATATATATATATATATATATTTGAGTTGTCAGTTTAATAAATAAAATCTATGAAAGTAATCAGTGGGAATATGTAATTATTAGGGTGAAAAATAAGGTTGATTTATGATGTCGCCTACATGCTAGATGCCCCCAATAAAGGGAACCAAGTTGACTCACAAGATTTTCTTTCAGCTTTCAGTTTGCTATTTCGGTCTTGGTTGGTCACAGAACAACTAACTGACCACGATTATTTTTATTCACAACATCTAAGCTCTACACAGAGGAGTATCAACAAAGCCGTTTATATTCTGTCTATATTAGATATGTGAAAATTTCTTATATGTATTGAACCTGTGTGACATAGTTAAATAATTTGAAGCCATTGTGAGCACTATTTAGACCCTTTTTTCTCTGCATATATGAGCTTAGATGTGTACCAAAGTGTTTGCATTATCTATAAGTAAACCCAAGCCAAATAATAATACTAAAAGTGCAACAAAATAAACGTCCCATGTGCGTTTGCCTGTCCTGCTAACGCCTTCTTCACACTACACTTTGCCTACTCTGCATTGATTAACACGATTTGATAGACAAACATACAGGTCGATTCATAAAGAAACAACAGATTTCAGTTGTTTGTTACAGACAAACTATGAAGGACAGAACACTTTACGCACGTCACTGGGTAGAGGGAGGTTGAAAGTTTTATCTTCGCACAGACACTACACCATACACTCAACACATGCACCATGCGTTGCAGTTGAAACATCGAAACGGTAGTCAATTTCATTCCACATACGAATCAACAAGTCCCTGTTTATTAAGGCGGTAGCTTCAACAATTTATCAGTTGCTGGCGAATAGCTGCCATAGCTCGGACGAAGACTGTTTCTTTTATGCACTTCTAGAGAAATAAATATTGAGGTGTGAGGTCTGGTGACCCGGGAAGCCAAAAGGAAAGAACGAGATCTTGTCGTTCACCTCTTCCAGTCCAGCGTTATGGGATGGTGCTCTTAAAAATATTCTATACCTGTTGTGTACATAGTTCCGCGTAGTCAGTGCGTACACAACTTTCCCACTAGAGCGCGCCCCGCTAAGCACAACAGCGCAGGCGCAGCGCTCGTCCATCTCCGCACTACGAGATGGCGCAGCCATAGAGACAGACCAAATTCTGCTTCCGCTGATCCGCGTATTAATATGTAACGCAGCCAATGAGATTGCTGCTAACGTAGAACCTTTTCTCCTCGCGGATCACACTCATGCAGTGATACATGAATGCGCGAGGTATTATAACGATATCCGATTAGTCAGTCTGCATTTGTCTGCATCAGTCTGTACCAGTCTGCATTAGTCTGTACCAGTCTGTACGAGTTCTACATTTGTCTGTACCAGTCTATAGTCAAGTTTCAGTCTGCGCCTAATAAGATTGCCATATTCCTGTACATAGCCATGAAGATAAATGTATAGACACTTTTGTCAAGTATCAGAGATATATGTGAGAATAAGATTAACGTACCAATACCACAGGAACTTCAAATTTCAATTGTAAATAGCACCCAGAACCAAGTTAAGTAATTTTTATGCTGTGATTCTTGAGTTTCTCCCGGCGTATTTGATAATCAAAATATCCACGGGTGTACTGCCGGTCTACAGTGTCCCACGGGCACAATATTTCGGGGATCATACATGTCGCCATCATCAGGTGAACTGACGGACTGAGCTTCTGTGAACGTGCCGGCACGGAGATCCGTACACTATGGCTGCTCAGGGGAAACTGGGTTCGGTCGTGGCGGCGGCCGATTTAAATACCCTCCGCCCGCGGCGCGCTCACTCCGCCGTCCGCGCCACGGTCGCGCGGTGGAACAGATTGCGACGGGGTCTGAGATGACGTCGGTGTGATGGCTCTGTCCGCCGTGATCGTCACAACTATACATTTGCTCGATTTACTCTTGATTAACCCAATCGCTGGTTCCCAAGCCTTGCTAAGATTATAGCCACAGTCACGGTTTATGAGGTCGTCATTGGTGCGAATTTCGATGGCCTCTCTAACAACGCTGTCCGAGTATCTCGACGTCTGTACCAGAATCCTCTTGCGTTCATACTCCATAGCGTGATTTTCCGACAAACAATGTTCAGCGACCACCGACTTGCTCGGATACATCAGTCGAGTGTGCCTCTGGTGTTCACGGCATCGATCCTCGACGGTACGCATCGTCTGACCAATATACGACTTGCCACATTGACACGGAATCTGGTACACGCCGGCCTTCCTCAAACCGAGGTCATCTTTGGCGCTCCCCACCAGTGCACGAGTTTTATTCGGAGGACAAAACACAGTTCCGACCCGGTGTTTCTTCAAAATGCGGGCGATTTTCCCCGAGAGTGCGCCTGTATATGGGATAAACGCAGTGCCTACCTCCTCCCTCGTGATTTCATCTCTCCACAGGTTGTGCTGTAGTGGGTGGGCGGAGAGCACGTTGAATCCGCCACACTGAGTACCCATTTTTTCGAAATACAGTTCTCAGATGTTCCAATTCCTGGGGTAGACTCTCTGCGTCAGAGATAGTGCGCGCCCTATGTACTAGAGTTTTAAGCACCCCATTCCTCTGTGAATGGTGGTGGCAGCTGTCTGCGTGTAAATACAGATCAGTGTGCGTTGTCTTCCGATACACCCCATGACCTAGGGTGCCGTCAGCCCTTCTCTTGACCAAGACGTCAAGGAAAGGTAGTTTACCCTCCGTTTCAGTCTCCATAGTGAATTTGATGTTGGGGTGTATGGAGTTTAGATGTGTAAGGAAGTCAAGGAGTTTATCCATACCATGTGGCCAGATGACGAACGTGTCGTCCACGTAACGGAAAAAGCAAGTAGGTTTCCATTCGGATGACGACAAGGTTTCCTCCTCGAAGTTCTCCATGTACAAATTCGCTACCACCGCTGAGAGTGGGCTACCCATGGCGACTCCCTCCGTTTGTTCGTAGTATTCTCCATTAAAAAAAAAAATACGTGGAAGTCAAGACATGCCTAAAAAGTTCAGTGGTCTTCTCGTCAAACTTCTGACTAATCAATTCGTGAACAAGGAAACGACGTCAAAACTCACCATGATATCTGACTCATCCAACGTGAAGCTATCAACGCGTTTAACAAAATCCACGGAATTACGGATGTGATGAGGGCATTTACCCACATAAGGACTTAATATTCCCGTCAGGTATTTGGCCAACAAATATGTAGGTGCCCTGATGTTGCTGACAATGGGGCGTAATGGTACCCCCTCTTTGTTTTTATGCTTGTTATTATTTTAATAAATGTGTGTGAAAATTAATCAAGTTTTGTTTAAAGGTGGTCACCGTCAATCTGCTACTCTAAGCGTGCAAGTGGCATTTCTATCGTCTGACCTAACGGCAGAAGATAAACACGCCACGATAAGACCACGAGACATATTGCTGACACTCGCCTACTTCGCTAGAGCGACAAGTCAAATAGTCTGATGGCGTGTGTACTGAAGGTCTTACAGTATGCACACCACAATACCTTAAAGTGAAAGTGAGGCAGGCACCGTCATTCATAAAAATATGGTCATTCGAATCTTCGTGAAGTTGAGGAAACAACCAATTTTGTGACACGTTCAGGTATGACATTCCTGTCACAGTTTCCTCCGCATTAAGGAGAGGTCTATAAACACTCCATACAGAAACGGCACAAAACACGTTCATTTTCGGTGGCCGAAGACGATGATAGAATTTTGTGATCCCCAAATTGTTACATTACGACAGTTTACTTTACCAGATAGATGAAACATCGATTCCTCTGAGAAGCTGAGTCGTTCGGGAAGAGTGTCCTCTGTCATACTCTGGAGAAATGAAATGTTAAATTCGTATCTTCTCTAACCGTCGACGGGACGCAATTTCGGCAGCAACTGCAACTTGTAAGGCTTCATATGCAGACGTCGTTTCAGAATACCCACACCGTTGTTTGAGGAACTTTAAATTCCTGTCCTGGCCTTCTTGTGGACTTGCGAGGGCTCTGTGTGAACGCGTCTCGGATATGCTCGACGTTATCATCACATGTGCGTAGCCGACCAATGCCCTTCCCTGTGGGTATGCAACCAACTTTCAAGGATTTTGTATACCACTAATAAATCTGCATGTGCAGAGGTGGCTTCTTGCTGTATCGGCGGCGAGATGCACGTTGGACGTGAACAATGGACTGATCTCTAGCAAATTCCAATACACAAAATGATTTCTCTTGTAAAGTTGTAGCCACCTTGCAGTGTTGGCGGAACGGTTAACGCGCTGGAGTTTCATACGTCTAAAGTTACTCACACCGTCATTCAGCGATCTCACTTGAAATTTAATTCAATTGCTTTAGCCACTTAGGAAACGGGATTCGTTCACCTGAGAAGTTTATGATCCATTTAATGGTACACCTTTGCCCAATCCGAAAGTCGACGAGACGGCAAAACCAAGTTTCTACGTCTGTTAATTTAGAGCTTCACAGCATATGCCGAAGTTCCAACATAGCTCTAGAAAAAAGGTGGTAAAGTTTTGGATCCTAGTAATCAACTTTGCATCAACTTCCTTCCTTCCTGAAGCTTACTAAACTCTTTCATTATTTTGTGCACAGATGAAGGGTAAAGAATGTAGCAGTGCTTCATGGAGTAAATCGGCCACGGTTAGCATCAATCCCTCTTTCTGGGTTGTCTCTTAAGTAGTGAACGATTCCTACGACCAACAAAGCTAAACAGTTTCTTTCATTGCATTAGCCATAAATTTCAGTAAATAGTCCGATAGTAAATATATCGTGATGAGACACTTGAGATTCGCAAAATAACTGCCAGTTGCTTTTACTGTAAATAGTTATCAGTGTTACAACATAGCTCAACGTGCAGCCGCAGCAGAATCAGAAAATTCGGTGACTTTGCAGCGTACAGCTTGTGATGAACATGCGCATCAGACTTGACAACATTTAAATAATTATATTCATGGTACACCTTTCTTGTGACTGATATATCTTTGTGCCCGAATAAAATTACTGAAGATTGTCGTTTCAGGAATATGCAAACAAGTTGTTAAAATCAAAATTGTCATCTTGTATCTCGTACTTAGATGCAAAATGCTGCGGAATGGAGGAAGATTAATGCGTACACCCTGTGGCGACATGCATGTTGCAGTGTCTTTACCTTCTAATGCCTAAGAAAACTTATGTAATACATACTTTACTGAACATGTAAACTTCCATAAAAAATTTCGAGAAACTTCAATGGTAATGTTAATGCTAAGCTGATAATGACATTCAGTATGAACGCTGTCCTACGAAACACTTCAGGCCGGCCGAAGTGGCCGCGCGGTTCTGGCGCTGCAGTCTGGAACCGCGAGACCGCTACGGTCGCAGGTTCGAATCCTGCCTCGGGCATGGATGTGTGTGATGTCCTTAGGTTAGTTAGGTTTAACTAGTTCTAAGTTCTAGGGGACTAATGACCTCAGCAGTTGAGTCCCATAGTGCTCCGAGCCATTTGAACCATTTGAAACACTTCAATTCAGTACTACATAATGTATGCTTCTAAGTAGTGGAACAGCAAATTCTGATACTGAGAGGCATTAGTGAAAATGACACGGTATCTGGGATTATTATTTTAATTATTTGTTCCTAGAATTCTTCTCAGTTGCATCTAACCACATATTTTAGTTCACTTCCATGTTCTTGTGTACTGAACAAAAAGGACTTAATGGTAATTAGACAAATAGGTACGAACGTACTGACAAAACACGTTATTTAATTGTTTTACTACTGCAGTTTTACATTCACGCTAAAAACCAAATCGAAATCGGTCTCTCCTGGTTCTCAAAAAAATTTAATCTGATTGACAATGGATATAAGGCGATTAGTTTACTTAGCATATATGGCGAAGAATTTATCTAAGATGGCGATGGGTCGGAGGGTTACAGATGAACCATTTAACAGACCTTTTTCCTTCCGACGTATGTTTACTGCCGTTTGGAGGAACATGCACACACCTGAGATAGAGTTAAAATTTAGCAGCTGCATTCTCGATTACTGCATGACACTGTGAACTGTTCTAACTAGTTTCACTTGAGTTAGCGAAAAAGAATCCGCTACTCGTCTTGTTTGGTGACACTCAAGTGGCTCATGCTGAGTTCACCACAAGTGTCACTCCACTGAAGATGTGTGAGTTCATCGCAATTTCCCTTAAATAATCTAAATATTCTAATCAGTCACTGAGTTAACCGTACTGGCCCAGAAATAGAAGGCGATAAAGAGAAAGCCGTACTGCTGTATTTGACCTCCCGAAAATGGTGCGCCACGAAGCTTTACAACTATTGCTCCTTTGAATCATAACACAAATGGCGAAGAGCTAGTTTTGAAACAAGTGACCACAAAGTAGGAAATCAACTGGAATTGTTCATCGGAGGAAACACATTGTTGATGAGTGAGACAGTGCGACATTCTACACAGATTACTCGCATCAAGCGACTGGAAAAGAAGTGCAAGGCATTCCCGTATTCAAGGGGGGTCGTCGGGCACATGCACATAATTGTAGGCCAGTATTACTGACGTCAGTCTGTTGTTGAATTGTGGAATATATTTTACGCACACGCATTACGACGTTTCTAGGGAAAAGAAAATCTGCAAACGGGTCTTCTACAAACAGAGGTAGATAACGTCAGAGGCCCACTGAGACTACACGCAGGCGAGCCTGCTCGCTGTAGGAAGGCTGCAACGTCAGAAGACCGTGAGCAGAATGCAGAAATATCTGGGGAGAGTCGATTAGTAGTACAGAGACTGGCAGGACCTTAAAAACTTAATGAATTGTAGCACACTGCTTAGAAATAGGGGAAGAAATTCATTACTGTTCGATAAAATAGTATTAGGGGAAAATCTCTGTAAACAGCAATTTCTGTAAAATACCTAGGATTAATGTGGGCTAAAGTGGGCTAAAGTGAAATACTCACATAAAATTAATTGTAGTGAAAGCAGATATCAGGTTGGGATTCACTGGAGAGACTTAGTGAAACGTAATTCATTCACAACAGAAGCGGCTTGCAAAAATTTTGGGGTTCGACCGATTTTTAAGAATTCCTAATCACTCTGGAGCCTTTGTCTAATTCGACTAACATAAGTGACTAAGAAGATTCAACTAAGGTCGGAAGTTTCATCGAAGGATTCTTGAGTAGGCGCGAGAACGTAACGGTATGCTCAAAATACATACTCCAGTAATAGACGTCACAAGATGTCGTTGTACATCACGAAGACGGTACTGTAGAAATTTCAAGAGCATACGTGCCGAAGAGAGATGGGCAACATATCCTCACGAAATGCTAACGACTGGGAAATCAGAACAATTGCAGTAGTTACGATGGTTTGTTTACAGGAGACCTTCCCAGTATCACGTGCGAATACAAGAGGGAGGGCAGGAGTGCTGAAGCACTCTTTGTCACACACCGTAAAGCGGTTTGCGGAGCATATCTGTTGAAGCAGAGTGATGCATGATTCACAGAAGACTCCCACGCCAAAATACTAAGGAAATACCCGTAAAAACTTTGGAAGTGGTTTTGGTGTTGCTCGGATTCACGCTGTATCTTACTGTGATTAGGACACGCAGCATTCAGCAGTAGCAGCTTTTGAAGTTGTTGCCTACAGTATCAGAATTCAGCGTGGACGTCTTATGATGGTTGAATATGGATTGGTCACTTACCTCCATTGTTTACGTCACAAGTCTGCTTCTATTCAACAGTTAACCTTCTTTCAAACTCTTATTTAACTTCTACTTGCAAAGATCGGCTGCAAACTTTTTAATCACTGTATTCCTCTCAGAGAACTCCGACACACACCCGGATAGCTTGAGCTCTCGAAGCAGACAATTGCTAAGCAACGATAGAGTCACGTCGCGCGATTTTTTCATTGTTGTGAGCCTGCCCTGGGACCGATGCTAAGCAGCAAAAATATTGGTGATGACTAGCGCCCGCATTATTGGGTTTTTGTAAAACTGATTTTAGCGTTTTTGGAGTCCTTCAATGGAAAGTGTAATGGACTCCAATATTAAAATAGAAACCGTCATTATACTTTTGACAGATCTATTCTAGTTCTTTATGGCAAATGAGCGACTAATTATTCCCTATGTCGAAACTCGGAAAAATTCACAAGTAGTTGAGATACTTACCGGTGCTACAACTATCTTCTCTTTTGATAATATAGTAATGGGACGCGTTTTACGGAAAAAAATCCTGTCATATGTCACTCACACAAAAACACAGACTTCCAATGCGTACCTGAGTATGACCACAGTCCGTGGCCTAACGCTACAGTCATTATACATTATGGAACTGCAGTACACAATGAACCTCACTTCTAAGCCGTGTAATATGAAACTTTTTCTACTGTCTCTCAGAAAGTTTTTGCAGGCTGCGAAAGTTTTGCGATTGACGTCACTAGTCTCGTCGACCGAAAGCCAAATGCAGTATTTACAAATTTCTGTTTTAATACGAGCAAGAGCCTTTTCATACATATGTCACAAATAATTTTTGCACTATCGACTTTTCTGGTATATTGCAGGAAGGTCTTAAAATATTGTGTTCGTTAGAACGTCCCACGGCAGATTAGATGACACAAAATCCTCACACAAGTCTAGATGAAAGCTGTCCACTTTAATATTTGCCATAGAAGACTTTGATGGTTCTTTCTGTGTTTGCTCTACTTACCAGTGGAGCTGTTGAAACTTCGTGCTGAAGAAAATGTGTCTTTTTAGGACGGATTACCTAAACAAACGATTACCAAGAAGATGACAGTATCTAAAAAAATAAGATCGTAATCATATAAAATGTCAACTTAAGCTCAATCACATATGCCTATCAGTTATCTAATTTTATAAAGGACGATCAGAAAGTTTCTGCTCAAAGGCCGTACAGTCCAGAATCGGTACGCCGATCAGGCAAAATTGCTGTGGACATTCAGGATATCATTCCAGCGACGCATCAGGTTGAAGACAACTGTTAGCTAAAACAACAAGTCCTGCTGATTGACGAAGTCCGTAGCTACCTGATACACATCTTCCGACAGGTATCGCTGATCTGTCAAGGTCTTATTTTAAGAGAGCGATGGCGTGATAATGCAATGGGATGAGATCAGGACTATAGGCCGGGTGTTCGAGTGTATCCCACTTAAGTTGGCGTGACTTGTGCATTACGACAATTTCGATGTGGGGACGTGCGATATCATGAAGCAGCTGCTCCCTTTGTAGCAGTTTTCAGGTACGTTTCGCGTAACATATACGGCATAATTCCTGACGCGTTGCGCAGCACCGTTTTCCAGTGAAAGAGACGCCATGCTCCTTAAAATCAATAAGCAATAGCCACTGGTAAGCAAATAACAGGTTAAAGAGTTTGCTGACCCTTGAACTCCTTGGGACGAAGGGACGATGAATGACAACAATGTATTGTCAATGCTTTCGATTCCAATTCTCAGTGGTGGCACCAGATTTTGCCGCCTGAAACAATTCAGTCTCGTCAGGTGCTTCAGGCAAACAGCCATCCGGTTTGCTTTTTGTTGGGGTTTCTACGCTTGTTATACACTGGCTGTAGACCTTATGGTGGCCTAATTTCTGCCGAAATATGTGTTGCACGCTACAGAAGGTGATGTCGACTTCCCTTGCTAGCGCACGAGCTATGTTCCGGTCCGTCCCAATCGCATCATGAACCGCCCGCTTGTGGTTTTCCGTCGTGGATGCGGGTGGTCTCCCAGATCGACCGACACCTTGTGTCGAATCGCGACCACCACGAAACTTGGGGCACCATTACACAACGGTGGTTTCAGACGGATATGCTAGCCCGCATACATTCTTCATTCTCCGATGGATGTCTGTTGGCGTTTGTCATTCGGCAACCGAGAGAATAGTAACAGTACTTTGGTCCTGTTCGGAGTCATTTGGTAATAATATCACCGTAGTTCACGTTTCCATTTTTACCGTACGCACGTAATATACATACGAATGCCACACTAACAGCACACGTAGATGCTGGTGCCTATAGATACACGCATTGTAATCGCGGTTACACCTTCCGGTTTCATATACACCTTCCGGTCACCCATCACAAATTCGATCTACAAACCTCAGGCAAGAAGGCCAGCAAGAAAACCGTAAGATAAAGTGAATCATAAAAATAACCTGTGTTTAGTTATTTGTTTTTGGCACGGTTCGAAAAATTGTTATTCGGCCACCAGTTATGACATTAGAGATTTCCCCAATACAAATCTGGGTAAGCCAAATTTTTTATGATGACAAAATTACACTTAAAGGATCTACTCAATGTAAGTCAACACAGCACGCGACTTAAATTCGTACATATAAAGATAAATAGACCCATGTGTTGCCCACTTGTTTCTTAGATATAACTCCCTATTGCCGAATTGCATTTTAGTTAAAGCTAAACGGGGCTGTCCTAATGAGGCGAGCGTGTAGTTGTATTCACGCGGCGACAATGCGTCATACACAATGTCGATCTCAGGGCTGTACTCCTCAAACTTTCCGAATTGCGAAAACAAGTAGACACAGCAATCGCCGATTCATCAGCGTTCTGACACTTTATCGAATTATAAAGACAAGCGATTTTGTGCCACACAATTTTCATGATTTCAGGACAGAGTATAAACTGTAATCACGTCTTTTCTTAAAACGTGCGAACTCATGTAAGTTTTTCTTCTGTATTGGATCAGAAATTCTATTTAAAACACATGTTTTGTAGCAACTAGTTTTTTAGTCCCCACTTTTTGTGTGTAAGTCCAATTTAGCTCCATTTCAGACTATTAAGAAGGATTTAACCGTTTTGAGGTATGTTACAGAGTGGAATAGTAAGTAGTGCAGGGATAATATTTTGTTAAGAACCGAAAGAGACGGCTAAGGTACGTTGTCCAAGACGCGACGCACACTAGCGACTGCGACGGGTCGCTACGTGACGTCAGAAGTTGCCTGCTGGCGCATGCGCAGTTCGAGTTTGGGATGCGACGCGCGACTGTTGCGGCAGCTGCCGCAGCACTGCACCAGTGAGCAGTGTTGCGACGGAAGTCGGACCACACAAAGACGTACGGCTACCAGAAAGATGTCGAGCCAGTCAAGGAAAACTGAAATGAGCCACTCACCGGATGTGATGCTCTGTGAGCTGATCTCGCAACATTCTTGCCTTTACGTTTTCCATCACTGGGACTGATTTCAAAGACAATACGAAAGTTGAATCCATATCAATAAATCTGATAAAAGCCTGAGACTAAAGAAATACAAGCTGCATCAAAGGTTTCAGATGAACAAACAATTGTTCTGATCCCAGCGCCACATATGTATATAAGATAATAAAACTACACGTACCTTAGCGTCACTGCGAGTTTTTCAGCTGCACTGATAGGTTTCTTGACCCGGTTGCACGATTTTCTCTGTATGTCACTTTCTATTAAGTTCCAAAACATGAGCAAACTGGCTGACAATCTGAAATTATGTCTGAATTTCGTATCGTCATTTAAAAGGTGCCTGTTAATCAAAATGATGTAACAGCCTTCATCGCCACGTGTCGCAAAAAGACAATGAACCTTCTTCTTTTTCCTTTTGTTGTGGAGCCACAACAACGTAACTGTGTTATCGTCTTCTTCTTGCTGTAAAATATCTAAGTACTTTAAAGTGAAATCGAATGTGGCTCTACTTCTCTCCATCATGTCAATGACAGACCGCAGCTTGGGAAACACGCGCCGCTTCTGACAAGTGAAGGTCAAATACAGCTGAGCGACAGATGACATTCCCATCCGTACTTCTCGCATCATGTACTGTGAAGCGACAATGCGATACTCACGGGAAGTACACTCAAATCCAGTGTCGCTATGATTTACCTACCACATCATATAAAAAATATAATTGATGGCAAGGCGATATTAAACTAATTTGAACGTTTTTTCGCTCTGTTGAAAAACGTAAATTTTTGACATTTGTTGGTTTTGTTACGCCTACTTCTACCTGGGTATCCTCGTCCAGGTTCAGAAGAAAATAATAGAGGTGAGTAATTTATCCCCTTCCAAGAATGAGAAGAAAATATATTGAAGGCAGCATGTCTTTACTTTTAAGAAACCTACATTTCGTGGCATTTTAAATGAAATTGTCAAGAGCATATGGAGAAACATTAGTAACTCATACTGGAGAAATATATGACGTAAAATGTTTTCATTAGGTCCAAATGTGTCAGCAAAACAAAACAAATGCATTCTCTACCGTGTGATGACCACATGATTCACGTTGTGCGTCGACAGAACTGGCGGCTAGTCGCAACGCTCCCGGAGATATATGAGCCTAAATCTCGGAAACGGAGATAGATATCATTCTGATCTTAACTTTAAAAATAATTTCGATATATTAGCTTCTTTTCATCGCAACGATGTATGACCTAACATGAACCATACGCAAAGTAGCCAGCAACCACATTTTTCACTGCACACAATTCAAATTTTATGCAGTTGTTTACTTGTAAATTAAGTATCGGAATAACTGTGACGAATATCGGAAAAATAGACACGTCATTATCAAGCTGTGATGTGAAACTGAAAGATACACAAACATCAATTTTTTGTGCATTTTACTTTCCTCACAATCTATAGAGAAGTAATATACAGCCAAAAAAAGACGCAAAACCGGAAGAGATACTTTTCAATTTTTTAAAGTAAAAGGAGAATATGTATCGAAAAACTAACTCTCGGAGCCGGTGTAACTTTGTTCCATTAACATACAGTATTTTTTACAGCAAGAAAATCGGAATTTTTATTTTTTCTTATGTATTTGAATCCGCCGCCGCCGACCAGAGCTTGGGAAACAGCGACGACTCCTGTCGTGTTGCGGCCTTGTCGCCGTCTGCCAGGGTGGGAAAAGTGGAGGGGCAGCGTCGTAGTCGCAGCCAACTGTCGCGTCTTCCAAAACGTAGCTTAAAGTGGGCCGCATCTGCTACTGGCTTCGTAACGGTGTTGTAATTGCATGTCAGCGTTGGAGGCCAAAAGTACAAACAAGCTACGAGCACATTTCATCAGACTACGCGACTGGGAATCCGAGAACAACCGATTCAGCATTTCTACAACAGTGCAGAACAGACAGAATGTGCTATAGTAATGAGGCTAAATGTAGTAACTTCACTTAGAGGTGTCATAAGGATACCTTCAGGGACGCAAAGTTCACAGAAAGGAACATTCTGAAATCCTGAAGTTAAACAGTAGAGCAGTCGAGAGCACTTACAGGCATAGAAAAGAGAGGACATTCAATCATCTCAGTCACCAGTGTGCACAACCGGTGAGGGGGGGGGGGATCCCGAATTTATAGGATCCTCTGGTGATTTCTACTACCGTTTACAAGCTTCCGGCAACTCGGAGTCTACTGCTGCAAATCTACAGCAGCACGGCCTCACAGGGAACTTCTGATATACGATCCGCATTCCTGCCGACCACAACAGTGGTTGACTGGAGATGGTGGGGGCGGGCCTGTCTTTCGTCGATGAATGAGCGATCTACTTCTCTTCAGGCTGTTCAGCTTAGGATGGGCGCCTGTGCTGCCGCTACTGGGGTAGTACAAATACAGCGTTACCGGCTGTGTGTTGTTGTTGACTCTCCTGACTAAACACCACCTCGACAACTGACAACAGGCGCAAACAGATTTCTGGGATCGAGCTTAGGGGCAGCTTCATTCTCGACAACTCTCAGGCTCCGACGGACGTCCACAGCCACGCCGCAGTCTCCTGCGACGGGGCCGCAGCGCTGACCTGAGCTTCAAGTTCCTTGCCTGCCACTGACGCGCCACCTCTCGGACTTTCAAGCAGCGCGGACTCGGCACGTTCGCTGCTAGACAGCACAGGGAAGAAGACTGAGTGACTGTAAAATTCTTGCCAAGAAATAATTTGAATTTAATGACGTTTCGTTAGCGCCTTGGCGTTCTGCAGTATCACTCAATTTCGCTCTCCGCTCGACCTCCTGGTAACAACACGGCAATGGCTCAGATCATAATAGGGGGAATAAGGATAAGGCCTTTAAATACGGGCCCTACTAATGATAATTCAAAATTGATTTTCGTAATTTGATTAACTCTATCGCAGGTGTTCATTATAATAATGGTTATAGAAAGGAAAATAACGTTAACGATTCACAGGGCTATAAAAATTGTAGTTCCAGTTTCCAAACGCTGTAAACAGCTAACCCCTTTTCATAATTACCTCTAACTTCAACGTATCATTTCCGAATAAGGTGGAAACGCTATAGGGAAAAAATTCGAAAGTTGTACCAACAGATGGCGATGTAAGCAGGAGAAAATGCAAAATATAAGACGCAGGCTAAACGGCTGGGCCTCAGCTTCTGTCTGAGATACTCAGAGTCGCTACGTCAACGCAGGGTTGCGCGCTGCTTGTAAAGCTCTTTTACAAGAACTGTGACAGCGCACCAGTAGCTCTTCAGAAGTTCTGGACACTAAGGGATATGAAAAAGGGTGCTAGTCCGACGCCTGCCAAGGGTATGGAGTAAATGATAACGATATTCCTGAAAATGCAATATTTTCTGCATTGCAAGGGGGCGCGTGCAGTGGTGTGTAAACATGGAGTGCACGGGGAATTACCCGAACTTTGGACATGTCTGTGAGATCGGTGTATAAAATTCTAAGAAACATCGTGTATTCATTGTTGTTGTTGTTGTGGTCTTCAGTCCTGAGACTGGTTTCATGCAGCTCTCCATGCTACTCTATCCTGCGCAAGCTTCATCTCTCAGTACCTACTGCAACCTACATCCTTCTGAATCTGTTTGGTGTATTCATCTTTCGGTCTCCCTCTACAATTTTTACCCTCCACGCTGCCCTCCAATACTACATTGGTGATCCCTTGATGCCTCAGAACATGTCCTACCAACCGATCCCATGTATTAATACCTGTACAAAATTACTCAATTTCAGGACTTGCTTCAGGCTGGCGTAGAGTTAGACAAATGTTTGCTCTACATTTCCTTACTCACATGGCAGTGTACAATGAGCGACCATGGAATCTGTAGACGAAGCCCATTTCCATTTCCAAGCATCTTTCAACCGGTGGAACAATTCTCCTATAGGAATACAAAAAATTCGAATAAGTTCCCGTTTATTTAAAGGACTCTGACTGAAAAGCAGAGTATCAACGCCCTCATTTTACCTTTTTGAGTACCTTTATAGGTTTTCCCAAAAATTGTGGCATGCGAACATAATAGGGCTTTTCTTAACATGAAACTCACCTCAGACACACACAAGCTCCCCTAACTCTTACTCATTCACTCCCTTTAGTCCATCGCTGTAAGTCGCTCATACCCATCCATTTCCGCCGAGTGATATTTTTCCCGAAGACACACTGTATATCACTTGTTTCATGTATTCTACATTCTAACGTGACTAGTCGCTTTGTTGCCACTCCCCCGAATAGTTTTAGAAATTCTGCAGAATGATATTCATCCCTTCTCCCTCATGTGACCGCAAGTCATCGAAAACTCTCTTAAATTCTGATTCTAATGCTAGTTCTCCTATCCCTTCCCGGTCGACTTCTGTTACTTTTTCCATAATGTCATCAGACTCTTCCACCCCCCCCCCTCCCACCCCCTCACAGAGTCCTTCAATGTACTGTTTCCACGCATCCGTTCTCCCCTATTTATTTGGTAGAGGAATTTCTACTGCACTATTAGTCTTAACGCCCTGTTTTTACTTTTCTATATGCTGAGTCAGTCCTTTCGTCAATAATTTATTTTCCGACTGCTTCATATTTTTCATGTAGTCATTTAGTTTTTGCTTCCCTGAATATCCTATTTATTTCGTTCCTAAGTGTTTTGCCCTTCTCTATTCCTTAACTTGGCTGAACATTTTTGTACTTTCTTTCGTCGGCCAGCTGAAGCATTTCCTCTGTTACACATGGTTTTTCACAGTTGCCTTTCATGTACTTACGTTTTTCTTTCAAACATTTATGACTGACATTTTTAGAAACGCTCATTCAAAAACGTCAAATGTGTGGGAAATCTTATTGAACTCAACTGCCAAGGTCATCAGTCCCTAAGCTTACACACTACTTAACCTAAATTATCCTAAGGACACACACACCTATGCCCGAGGGAGGACTCGAACCTCCGCCAGGACCAGCCGCACAGTCCATGACTGCAGTGCCCTCAGACCGCTCGGCTAATCCCGCGCGGCGGAAACGCTGATTCCTCTTTATCTGAAGTGCCTACTGACTAATATACTTTTCGCAGTATGTATAGCTTCAGAGAACTTAAACCCCATCTTTGCATTCCTTAGTACTTCCGTAACTAGCCAACTCTCCATCATTACTAAACTGCGCTTTGAATCTATATCTGCTCCTAGGTAAGCCCTACAATTCAGTATCTGATTTCGGAAGTTCTACCTTACAAAAATGTAATTCAGCTGGATACGCCCTGTATTTCCTGGCCTGTTATAAGTTTGCCTCTTCCTCTTCCGAGGTTTGAAGGCAATATACGCTATCAGCACCTAAAAATTTATTGCAAACTTCGTTAGTCTTTCTCCTCTGTTATTCCTACTGCGAAGCTCATATTCTCTCCTAACCCCTTCTTCTACTCCTTCTCCCACAATTCCAATGCAGTCTCTGGCTGTGAAAGATGTGTTCAGGGCTCCCATTACGAACGTAGCTCAGCTGAAAGCACAAATTTCCCAACGCATTCACAACGTGACCCCTGAGATACTCCGATCTGTTGTGGAACATGATGTTTCTCAACTTGTGCAGATAACGTTGGGCAGCATGTTCAACATATCTTGGAACAGACTCGCGACAGGTAAAAGTCAATTGTTTGTTGCTTTTTATGCAATTTGTGGTCTCTCAACAATGAAAAACTGATTTTTCCTCTTCTGGCGATGTCCGCAGCTCCTGGTCTAGTGGCTAGCGTTGCTGCCTCTGGATCACGGGATCACGGGTTCGATTACCAGTCACCTAGGTTTACTTCCTCCAGTACCTCTCTCCCACATTCCAAACGTCGCACCAGTTGCCCAGCACTGCCACACCTGGCAGAAAATTCAATGAGATTCCGGACGTATGTAAAGTATGCTAGCGGCTAGAGACTATCAGTGCCTTCTCTGCACGATATCAACAGAAATACTATCAATTACAGTGTTGCTAAAGCAGAATTACTAAACACAGCCTTCCTAAATTCCTTCACCAAAGAAAACTAAGCAAGTATTCCAGAATTCGAATCAAGAACAGCTGCCACCATGAGTAACTGAATAGCAGATATACTCGGAGCAGCCTTCCGCTGTGACCCAGTGGTTCTAGGCGCTTCAGTCTGGAACCGCGCTGCAGCTACCGTCGTAGGTTTGAATCCTGCTTCGGGCATGGATGTGAGTGACGTCCTTAAGTTAGTTAGGTTTAAGTCGTTCTAAGTCTAGGGGACTGATGACCTCAGATGTTAAGTCCCATTGTGCTTAGAGCCATTTGAACCATTTTTCCTCGGAGTATGAAGCCACTTAAATCGTTTAATAAAAGCAAGTCTCCGGTTCCAGACTTTATACCAATTATGTTCCTTTCGGAGTATGCTGATGCAACAGCTCCATACTTAACAATCATATAAAGTCTCTCGTTCGACGAAAGATCCGCACCCAAAGACAGGAAAGTTGCACAGATCACACCAATATTCAAGAAAGGTAATAGGAGTAATCCATTAAATTACAGGCACGTATAATTGACGTCGAAATGCAGCACAATTTGGGGCATATGTTGTGTTCGAACATTACGAATTATCTCGAAGAGAACAGTTTGTTGGGTGTTCAAATGCGTGTGAATTTCTAAGGGACCAAACTGGTGAGGTCACCGGTCCCTAGACTTACACACTACATAAACTAACACAAACTAACCTACGCTAAGAACAACACACACACCCAAGCCCAAGGGAGGACTCGAAGCTTCGACGGGAGTGACCGAGCAGTCATTGTCATGGCGCCTCTAACCGCGCTGCCGCTACGCGCGGCTAACGGTTTGTTGACGTACAGTTAATACGGATTTGGAAAACGTTCTTGTGAGACACGGTAGCTCTTCACACACGCGAAGTGGTGAGTGCTGTTCACAAGGGATTTCAAATTTACTTCGTATTTCTACATTTCCAGAGACCTTTCGACACTGTACCTCACAAGCGGCCTGTAGTGAAATTGCGTGCTTATGGAATATCGTATAAATTATGTGACTGGATGCCTTATCTTTGTAAACGGTCTAGGAGGCAATCTGAACAGCCGACTGAGGTTGTTTGCAGATGACGCTGTCATTTATCCACTGGTAAAGTCATCGGAAGATTAAAGGTAATTGCAAAACGATTCGGAAAAGATATCTGTATGTTCCAAAATTGAAAATTGACCCTAAATAATGAAAAGTGTGAGGTCACCTACACGAGTGCTAAAAGGAATCCATGAAGCTTCGATTACATGATAAATCAGCGTCTTTTCTAAAGGCATTAAATTCAAGTGAATACCTTTTCATTACAATTACGAACAACTTGAATTCGAAATGACACATAGAATATGTTGTGCGGAATGCAAAACCAAAGACTGCCTTTATTGGCAGAACACATAGAAAATCTAACGGATCTACTAAGGAGACGGCCTACACTACACTTGTCCGTCATCTTTCGGAGTATTGCTGCGCGGTCTGGGACCCTTACCAGATAGGATTAACGGAGAACATCGAGAAAGTTCAAAGAAGTGCAATACGTTTTGTATCATCGCGAAGTAGGGGAGAGAGTGTCACTGCCATGATAAAGAATTTAGGGTGGACATCATTAAAACAAAGGCGTTCTTCGATGCGGCAGAATCTTCTCAAGGAATTTCAATCATCAACTTTCTGCTCCGAATGCAAAATTATTTTGTTGACATTGACCTACATACGGAGGAACGGTCATAAAATAAGGGAAACTAGAGCTCGCACGGAAAATAATATGTGTTCGTTTCCTCCACGCCCTGTTCGAGATTGGAATAACTGAGAATTATTATGGAGGTGGTTCCATGCACCCTCTGCTAGGCACTTAAGTGTGATATGCAGAGTATCAGTGTGGATGTAGATGTTATTGCTTTGTTCTAACAAACAATGACAAGAACTTTAAGATAAGACAACTGCAACATGGATGCTTTTCAGTAATTTATTATTTGTTGCTCGAAATTTTCAGCGTTCGTATGATTCATAACAGAGACACTTTTTTCCTTGTTGTGATTGAGATGAAACATTTCATTTACAAGATCATTCGGAAATTTTCTAAATTTTGAAACAACACATACGCTTAGCTGACAAGCAGGTTCCATTTGACCACAGATCTGTACGATTCCCATTAAGTTGGGTATATGTTGGTCAGCGTATCCTAGGGCGTGGTTACCTACATGTCATGATACATTATGAAGATACTTTGACATTTTATAGTGGTCGATTGTAACTTTGCCTGTGAACTGTTACATAACGTGTTTGGTCCCTTGGCTCTTGTTGGCTACTTTGCAGCTACTTTTATGAAGCAAAATGACGTAACGTCTCTTGTTGCTGTTGAAATAGGCGAAAGCCATTTGCCGTTCAGAAAGCCTTTGACAAGTAACCCTTTTTAACAGTAGTATGTGTGAGTGGAGAGATTTACACATTTTGCTAAGCTTCGAAGATGCTACTTCACGTGGACCATGTGCACGCGTCATTTTTTGTACAGCCATTGTACGTTTTTGTTCGCATCCTAAGTTTATCTATATATTATGGTTGAATCTAGGCAGCATAAACTATTTATATCAATATTATCAAAAACTTCGAACAGTATTTAATGTTTTGTGTATATCTTATTTTTGTTTGCTGTTATTTTGTATACTGTGTTGAGCATTTATATTTACAATGCGTAGACAGCCTCATGCGTATATGAATAAGATGTGTAACTACAAAACAAAAAATTAAGAATAAAAAATAAAAAATATGCAGAATGAGAAAACACAAATTATATAACAAAATAGAAAAATAGTAAGAAATAAAACGTATGAAAAAATATAAGCAAAAACCGTCGTACAAGCATGTGACCTTGGAGTGGCAGTCATGCTGGCATGCTCTCAGGACACAGCATGCGAAACTGGACGAGTTCAACCATCCCAGCTTGGTAATCGTAGAGGGTGCCCATCTCAAAGAACATGGTAGAAAAGACAATAAAAAATCCTAAACCGGGTCGGTCGTCGTCCGAGTCAACAAAAATATACATCCGTTGCCAAGCTGTGGCGATCTAATGTCAGAATTGTGATACAGTAAAAGTTGGGACACACGAATGAAAAATGCTCTTACTGTAGCATAAAAAGGTGAGTACCTCCTGGGAAGAGTTAGGGATGCAGAAGAAGGAAAATTATGTGCCAGCTTCAAAAACATTTAAGCGAAAACGTCTTGACATATTCCCTCTTTTTTGAGTTAACCCTACATCCTCAGGGCAGTGAGCTATCTGAGCTGCAAGGTGTTGGTACACCTGATCTTGCAAAAGTTCCTCATCCTCTGCCAAAATCCAGAATATTCGTCAACCATACTAAACAGTATATAGTACCATACGCCTGAAGAGCATCAATGTAATTTCTGAGAAAATTTGTCTCCAGGGACAAAATTTCTGGGATTTGATTTGCTACTGTTCTGATGAAAAAACATTTTATTCTTTATTTTTTTGGGTGGGGGAGTTGATTTTTTTCCTCGAAGGGACAATTTCTCCACAAGCCCACCACTTGTTACATGTACGGTAAGAGACGTAGGAACAAACTTATGAGCTTCTAGGGAGTGAGATGTATCTACAAGAGGAAGTTTCCAAGATGCGTGTTTGCTTGTACGAGTATATAGGATGTATCCCCGAGTGGGGATGCATGCATCCTAAACTTCAATGACCAATTATATCATACCGCACGACAAGACAAATGCCATTCTGGTAGACATGATGACATGTTTCATGTTATATGACATCTTGTACGATGTTACTTAACTTGACATGACACATTATATTACATGGCATGTGTACTAATACCAACAAGTAAAAAATTGCGAGAGTGTCAAGATATTTTGATTTAAATGTCTCTGAATGTGCCAGACAAGTAGAAAAGCTAGTTCCCTTCTTTTACATCCTTAAGTATGCACAGGCCTTCCTTGCCTTTTTTGTACTATGAAAGCATTTTTCATTCTGGCATTGTTATGTAAGATATCGTTGAGTCTTCCAGTCTTCCATCATTCGTCCTTGTATAATGTTTACGTAGCCCCTCTCGGATGTAAGCAACTAAAGTCAACATGTAAGAATAACAGGTACACGTATTTTCTTAACCCGTAAACTACTGTTTCATGAGTAATGTATGCTGTTACATCTTAATAGTCTGTTTTGTAATTCACTTCATGGGTTTTGTAGATTTTTAGTTTATAAGTGTACAATCTGGATGACTGAGGGATCTCACTTTATAATATCAACCAAAACGATATTGCAATGCTGGTACTGCTAAAGGCTGAAAGCAAGGGGAAACTAGATACGAAATTTTTCCCGAGTTTATTGAGCTTTACTGTATTGTTTAATGCTGATGACATCCCCTTGGGTAGAAAATTCAGTAAATAAAATAGTCCCCCATTCGGATACCCAGGCGAGGACTACTCAAGAAGATAACGTCATCAGGAAATACAAAACTGACGTTCTACGAATCGGAGCGTGGTATGTTAGAGCTCCTAGTAGGGGGAGGTAGGCTAGAAAACCTAAAAAGGCAAATGGAGCGGCTACAGTTAGATATTGTGAGAATAACTGAAGATTATTGGCAAGTGGATCCGGTCTTTCGGACAATTGAATACATGATTATAGATACAAAATCAAGTATGGGTAATGCAGGAGTAGGCTTAATAATGAATAAGAAAATAGGAATGCTGGTAGGCAACTGTGAATAGTGCAGTAAACGCATTATTGTAACCAAGATACCAAGATAGACGCGAAGCCCCCATCCACCACCGTAGTACAAGTTTATATGCCAACTAGCTCCGCAGATGGTGAATAAATCGCATAAATATACGATGAGATAAAATAAATTACTCAGACAGATTAGGGAGACGAAAATTTGGCCATTGGAATTCGATAACAGGAAAAGGAAGAGAAGGAAAACTTGTAGGTGAATATGGACTGGGGAAAAGGAACGAAAGAGGAAACCGCCTGGTAGAATTTTGCGCATAGCACAATTCATTTACCACCAAGACCTGGTTTGGGAATCGTTAAGAGACCTGGAGACACCAGGAGGTTTCAGATTTATTATACAATAGCAATACAGAGGTTCAGGAATTAGATATTAAGTTTCAAAATATTACCAGGGGCAGGTATTGACTCGGACCACAATTTATTTGTTATTAAATTTTAATTAAAACTGAATAAATTGCAAAAATCTAGGAAATTAAGAAGATGGGATCTGGATAAGGTGAAAGAGCCAAAGAAACTGGTACATCTGCCAAATATCGTGTAGGGCCCCCGCGAGAACGCAGAGGTGCAGAAACACGACGTGGCATGGACTCGAATGATGTCTGAAGTAGTGCTGGAGGGAAATGACACCATCAATCCTGCAGGGCTGTCCATAAATCCGTAAGAATACAAGGGCGTGGAAATCTCTTCTGTACAGCACGTTGCAAGGCATCCGAGCTATGCTCAATAGCGTTCATGTCTGGCGAGTTTGGTGGCCAGCGGAAGTGATTCAACTCAGAACAGTGAAGCAATTCTGGGCGTGTGGCGCGTCACATTGCACTGCTGGAATTTCCCAAGCCCGTCGAAATGCACAATGAACATGAATTAACACAGGATGATTACGTACGTGTCACATGACAGAGTCGTATCTAGACCTATCAGGGGTTCCGTATCATTCCAACTGCACACGTCCACACCATTGCAGAGCCTCCACCAGCTTGAAAAGTAGCCCATGCAGGGTCCATCGATTGATGAGGTTGTTTCCATACCCGTACACGTCCATCCGCTCGATACAATTTGAAACATGTTCCCAGTCATTTACAGTCCAATGTTGGTGTTGATGGGCCCAGGCGAGGCGTAAAGCGTTCTGTTGCGCAGTCATACGGATACACGATTGGCCTTTGGCTCCTGAAAGCCCATATATTTGATGTTTCGTTGAATGGTTCGCACACTGACACTTGTTGATGGCCCAGCATTGAAGTCTCCAGCATTTTCGGAAGGATTGCACTTCTGTCACGTTGAACGATTATCTTCAGTCGTCGTGGGTTCCGTTCTTGCAGGATCTTTCCGCGGCTGCGGCGATGTCGGAGATTTGATTTTGTACCGTATTCCTGATATTCACTGTACACTCGTGAAATGGCCGTATGGGATAATCTCCACTTCTTCTCTACCTCGGAGATGCTGTGTCCCATCGCACATGCGTCGACTATAGCACTACGTTCAAACTCACTTAAAATCTTGGTAACCTGTCATTGTAACAGCAATAACCGATGTAACAACTGCGCCTGACTCTCTTTGTTTTTATACAGGTTTGTCTGCTGTTTACATATCTCTCAGTAAGCATGCCTATACCAGTTTCTTTGGCGCTTCAGTGTAGAACTTAATTGATGAAAGGAGAAAATATAAAAATGCAGTAAATGTAGTAGGTCGAACCCAATAAAAATGTCTAAAAATGAGACTGATAAGAAGTGCAATATTGTTCTGCAGAAATGGCTAAACGGTAAATGTAAGGTTTCAGAAGCGTATTTCACTATAGGAAAGATAATACCTTCTACTGGAATATTAAAGGGGCCTTTGGAGAGAAGAGAAGCAGTTGTATAAACATCAAGAGCTCAGACTCAAAACTGGTCCTAAGCGAAGAAGAGAAAGCTGAAATGAAGGAGTATACAGAGGGTCCGTACAAGGGAGAAGAACTTGAAGGCAGTATTACTGAAACAGAAGAGTACTTAGATGAAGATGAGATGGGAGAAAGGAATATGAGAGACCACTGGAAGTCCTGAGTCGAAACAAGGCCCCGTGGGTACACGACATTCGGTCAGAACAACTAATAACCTTGGGAGAACAGCCATGACAGAACACCCCCATCTGCCGTGCAAAATATATGAGACAGGTGAAGTACCCTCAGACTTCAAAAAGAATATAATAATTCCAATATCAAAGAAAGTTGTAGCTAACAGATTTGAATATTACCGAACTATCAATTTATTAAGTTATAGTTGCAAAATACAAACATGAATTCGTTATAGAAGGATGGAAAAACTGGTAGAAGCCGACCTCGGGGAGGACAAATTTGGATTTCGGAAAAATGGTAGAACACAGGAAGCAATACTGGATCTATGGATCCTCTGAGAAGACAGAGTAACGGAAGGCAAACCTATGTTAACAGCGTTTGCAGACTTAGAGAAACCTTTTGGCAACATTGATTGGAATAATGTGTTTGAGATTCTGAAGGTGGCACGGTAAAATACATGAAGCCAAGGGCTATATACAACTTGTACAGAAACCAGACGACTGTTATAAGAGTTGATGGGCAGGAAAAGGAAACAGTGGCTGATAAGGGAGTGGAGTGGTTTGGGCCTACTCTCGATGATATTCAATCTGTACAATGAACAAACGTTGAAGGAAAACAAAGAAAAGTTTTCACTAGGAATTAAAGATTAGAAATAAGAAATAAAAACTTTTAGGTTATCCTATGACGTTGTAACTCTGGCACAGACAGCAAAACACTTGTAAGAGCACTTGAATGGAATGGACAGTGTCTTGATATAAGAAGAACATCAAGAGAAGCAAAACGAGGGTAATGGAATGAACTCGAACCAAATCAGATGATGCTGAGGGAATTAGGTTAGGAAACGAGACACTTAATGTAATAGATGTATTTTGCTATTTGGGCACCAAAATAACTAATGATGGTCGCAATAGAGAGGATATAAAATGCAGACTGGCAATGACAAGAAAATAGTTTCAAAGGAAGGGAAATTTGTGAATATGGAATACAGATATGTCATGAGTATTTTCTGAAAGTATTTGTATGGAGTGTAACTATGTATGGAAGTGAAACATGGGAGATAATCAGTTTAGACAAGAATACAATAGAAGTTTTTGAAGTTTGGTGCTACAGAAGAATGATGAATATTACATGGGTAGATGACGTAACTAATGAGGAAGCACTGAACAGAATTGGGGAGAAAAGAAATTTGCGGCACAACCTGACTAATAGAAGGAATCGGTAGATAGGACACATTCTGAGACGTCAAGAGATCGCCAGTTTAGTAGTGGAGGAAAGTGTGGAGGATAAAAATTTTAGAGGGTGGCCAAGAAATGAATACCGTAAGCAGATTCAGATGGATGTAGTTTTCAATGGTTATTCGGAGATAAAGAGCATTGCACACGGTAAAGCACCCTAGAGAGCTGCGTAAGACCGGTCTTCAGACTGAGGACCACAACAATAACAGCAAACCTACCTTGCATGTTGTACTTGTGTCTAAAGTTAGAATAATTTAATTATCTGACACAATCACATAATTTTTTAACAAATAAACAGAGAAATAGTTGTTTCGGGCGACATTCGCCACTCTCAGATCATAAAATACAATAGGTGCTTCAGCCCCAGCACTGACAACGTGGTTCACGCAGCGGTGGGATGGAACCACTGGCTGTATTTTATGATCTGAGGATGGTCAATGTCGGCCGAAACAGGTCATTTGGTAGGAATAAATTTAATTGTGCTAGATGGTTAAATTATTCTAAAAGTAAGTAATCACTTTATCCTCGCTCGATAGATATGTCAACTTTCCCTTTGTTCGTTTAAGGACTAAATGAAAAAAATGTAAGACTCATATCGGCTTTCCCAGCTGTTAAATCCAGTTTCCTTTGCTTGCCAACTATCCCATATTTTCATAAGCCTCTAGTTAGATCGAATTGAATGCACCAATTATCTGTTGTAACTTACACTGAAAACAGAAAATCTAAGCAAGGAAGCAGATAACGTAAACTTGCTCTCCCATGTACGATGTCCTACAAGATCTACCAACAAACAGTCTGAAGTCACTCATGTCACCCCGGTTAATTCAGAAAGTATCAGTTCTTTCGAATTCCACGTGATAACAACACTGCAACGAACATCCGGCCAACAATGCTCACCTGGTTCAAGAACTAGGTTGAAGGATTCCAAATACCATATTAAATATGTCACAATGTTAGGACAGGTCAAGGGATATTTAGTTATATCTTCAAGAAGTGATGTCTCCGTTTATCTCTGACTGCGACTTCGTAGCAGAGGAGCAAACTATAGAAAATCTCTTTAAGCAGTCCATTTTAGTGATCTGAGGACCCTACACCAAGTGACTACGAGTGCTCTGGACAAGATGCCAAATGTCATCATTTCCATTTCATTCTATGTACAGGGCTTTCGAAAAATCACGTTACAGAGTTCCAGTACTTCTAGTACAGGACAGTGGATAGGTAATATTTTCATCCAGAACGCATGTCTGGGAACGTACTGTTTCGTGCTACAACAATTTGAAAACTTGTTGGTAACGCGAACACTTTTACAAGTGACTGATTAGCCGTGACCCAGCATATTACTTCTTTTACAGCACCACAGTCACGCCTGCTGGCGGTGATAGAACCATTTCTCTAAGCCATTGCGTAATTGTGGGTAAAAGGGTAAGCGACAGAGTCGGACGTTGTGGAAGAAATCGTGATAAAGGCGAAGGGCATCTCTTCCATTACTATTCAGAGGGATCATGTCAATGAATTCCGCTAACATGTGCTCAAGCATTTGTCTGCACTAAATGATGTCACAGTTAAACACCTCTCGTGGTTGTGAAGGATCCAGTTGAAACGTCCCCTTTTGAACAATCTTACAGGACTGTGCTTAAGCTGAAACACAGTATTTTTTAGCGCAACGCAATCTGACATTCAATAATCTCTACAAGAGAATGGCCCTGACTAACATTAACCTGTACTTTTCACAAATCACTTACCTCACAAAAATCTTGGTTACTCCCACTACTGCAATACAGCTAGCGCCACTACTGCCAGCTAAATAAAAGATTCAAACTATGGAAGGCACTAACTACTGATAGGGATAGTTAGCAAATGAAAGATATTAATAGAGAACAAACAATATATTTACCTTGATATCACACATATATATATATATATATATATATATATATATATATATATATATATATATATATATATATATATATATATGTATATATATATATATAGAGAGAGAGAGAGAGAGAGAGAGAGCAGTTCATGACAAATTACAAAACTCCGCCATCTCTCTCCCCACATCCACCACTGCTGGCGGCTCACCTCCAACTGCGCAACGCTATGCGCTGTTCACAGCCAGCTGCCTAACACTACAATGGCGAGTATTACAACAATGCAAAGCAGCCAGAGGCTGCACACAGCACAGCCAGTGATTTTCATACAGAGGTGGCGTTACCAATAAAAAAACCTAAACAGCCTACTTACATAGCCCCCATGCTCCCACACAAAAAATTATACAAATTTTTTTGGGCGCTGACCAATACATATTTGTTAAAATTTTTTTCACAATTACAATAACAAAGAAATCAAATGCACACACTTATTGATACAATGTTGGTCAAAAGCTGAAATTTTCTCACACTCCATAAAGACAGTCCTGATCATTCATCACATTGCAGTGTTTTTCTCAAAGTCTGAGCAGTAAAAGAAAATGCACACGAAAGTAGTGGATTTCCATGCAGTCTTGAAGAAGTAGTGTTGTCCTTCCAACGGAAAGACAGTGCTGACTCTTGACATGCAGACAGGTAATGGGCCACAACAGAGCAAACCCACAGCGTTGTCAATCAAAGTTTTGAAGAATATCGTTTGGTAGGTCATCACAGAGCAGACCCACTGTAGTCCTGATAGAAATTACGGTATTGGTGGGCCACCAGAGGCGCAGACCCACTGCAGTCCTTGCAGAAATAATGGTACTGGTGAGTCATCAAAGATGCAGACCCACTGTAGTCCTTGTAGAGATAATGGTACTGGTGGGCCACCAGAGGTGAAGACCCACTGCAGTCCTTGTAGAGATGGCCAGCAGCCATCCGTTGTGACTGTGCAGGTGCACAATCACCACTGAAGAGTCTTGCGGATAATATAGCAAGTCCATAACCACCACTTGTGCACTCACAAAGTTTTTGGAATTGTCCTTAGAACCAGCAATGCTGTTATCCAGTCCCTTGCTGAATTATTAACACACGTGAAAACACTAACAGTCCCTACTTCTCACATATTGTCCATATACTGTGACCAACAGAAACGTGTGCAGTGAAATGTAACTTACAAGTTAATAATATGATGAACTGGTGTCAATTACAATTTTATAACATAAGAATACAATTACAAAGGTACAAAATACATCATTAAAGAACATAACAATACAGATAACATTTGTAGTAATACAGGCTTTACAAAAGAATCGAAATAAACATATACATCAGTGTTACAAAAATAATGACGTAAGTACATACATAAAGATCAGAATAACTTTTGAAACAACAACTTCACACCTAAGCATTAACACAGAACAGAATAAATAATGTCTAAACATCTTTACAAAGAAAATAACATAGTATTTGAAAAATTCTACAACATAAATCTTATTAGCTAAACACATAAAGACAGGAAATACACAAATACACAAGGGAACACAAACACATAGTGGGATAACACAAGGAAAGGACAGGGTTTCTTTTACTGCAGTATTTTGCAAACTAAACTTTCTTTACTTCTCGGAGATCTCCCTTCGTTCCTCATTATTTCCAAAAAGTCCTATATATACCTGCTTTCTCTACTCTGTTCATATTTCTTTCAAAATAATTATTTCTTAGTGCACAATACTCATTTTTGCCAAATCTGTTTCTTATATAGTCTACCCCTCTTAAGCTAACTTAAATCTACTGAGCTCAGATGCTAAACTAAGGGACGAGGCAATGCAGCATCACATAAAACAATTAATATAAACAGCAATGAAAAAAAACGCAGATTTGCGAAGCAAGCAGCATTAAGAAATTAGCAAAGCAATTGTAATTTTACAACTAATCTAAGGCAATGTGCCGCAAACAATAAAAATAAATCATTAGTAAAACTGGCTTAACAGAATAATACAAAGTCAAATTCAATAACACTATTCCTGGCAAACAGCATAACTTATACCTAAACATGACAAAGTTCAAGCAGAAAAAGTATTACACTAAAAATGGCCATGTCTAATACCTATGTCACATCTTAACACTAGAGTGATGCATCACGAGAACTTGCACTAGCAGATAAGTTACCAAATCGTAAAGAAATTGTTTATGCAATTCCTGTGAAGGGAAATGTCTTTTTATGCTCCCTCATTTGTTTGAAAAAATTATTATTTACTCGATCTGTAGACAGAAAATATTTATATTAGTACATCTATAAAATTTTATTTTAACCAATGCTGCAGTGCAGCTAGAAACTAGATATTAAACAAAATGAGTAAACAAATGCATAAAGCAAGCCATATGGCATTTCTCTCAATTAGCAAGACAATAGCCGTGAAATGTTTCTCATCGTTTCATTAGGCATTTTAGTAAATATCATAAATTAAGAGCTCCGTTCGACCGTGTCGTTTTTGCGATGCTCTCTACAAAGGAACGTCAATAGCGAGGATAATGGCCTCCCCCCTTTTTTTTTTCTTCTCCACCTGCGCCACACACTAATGGCTTTTTCTCAAGGCGGCTGGCACACCTGGCCGCTCACAACGAATTACTTCACGGTCACTTACCTTTCTTAACGAAATATTTACGACAGCAGTTTTCGCTACAGCGACAGTCTCATATAACAATATTTCACAGGTCAAGAATTTGGGTTACAAATCTGTAGAAACAAAATCCTATAAATATAACAGCGTCCAAAAAAATTTTCGTCGGCATTGTGATACATTCACGCATTTACACACATTTCATAACTCTTAAAGTACGATTCTTGGTTTCCAACCAGAGTCCCTAATTTCTATTGATTATTCATATACATATAAACACGTAATCACATTCCTTATATAGCATCAGCTTATTGATCATAAACATACCTCAACAGCATAATACACATCGTCGTCGTAAAAATAACATCATAACACCTCAGTCAACTCTCAAAATCGTCGTAGCTTCCTCCAATAATATCAAAACTTAAAAAAATTCTCTGCTCATGTCAAAAGTGTCATCTACCTCAAACGTACTTTAAAATCATGCTCCCTTACCAAATATATCATTCAAAGCTCTCATAGTATCACAATGGTTCTGAAAAAATATGAACAGTTCACAAAGTACAAACAACATACAATTTCATAAGTGTGAAGTTATTCAACTGTGTAATTACGTAAACATCTGTCACTAATACAGTAAAAAAAATGTTTATCTCTCAGTTAAATGATCAGATAGCTGTGTAATTTGTGTGTTAGAGAAATATGGTACCGATGTGTAAAGTTGTATAAGCAAATATCATATTAGCTAGGGCTCCTTGTGCTCGCCAAACACATGGTACACAAAGTAGGCGTGTACCCCCTGAGGATTAATGTAATTATACCCTCAGGTGTTATAGATTACAGCAATTGAATGAAATGTATCACGGAAAACTTTCTTTGTAATTCAAAAATCTTTAAAAATAAATGTTTTAAGTACAAAATTAATCAGTCAAATATGTGTCCTGTAGCGCTAAACTGTGCGTCATGTTGTAAGATAATCTCTGTGGAAGTGTCGTAGTTATCGTCCTCCGAAAGCTAAGTTCTGCAGAAGTCAATGTACTTACCTCATGATACACAAAAGTGAAATGCTTTGCGTATAGATATCTTAGTTATTACGCTTATTGCCGTGATGAAGAAACTACTGTGCTGTAACGTATTGTTGTGCTACGGAAAAGGCTGTCTCATTGTAGCTATACCACAAAAGTTAAATACTAAAACATGTTTTACTTTCCAGAATAATTCAGAAAAACTGTGCAGATATAAAACAGATACAGTGCAAAAGCAACATTGTAAATTGTCACTCATTAGTAGCGTCGTGATAACATCATGTAGCTGCCACATAAACTAACCACTGTGTCCTCTGGTATCTCACAGAAAGTATTTTAAATCCAGTATGTATTTTCAAATAAACCAAAATGTTGCATTAAAATCTCATTAACAGTACTGGTAAATGTTCTAAGTATGTGAGCCTTATAGTCGTTACGTAATCGTGCAACAAACAATCAAGAATGCACACACACAATAACACTGTGTCGCGTGTTCACAATAACAATGCATTCGTAATTTCTGTTTAAAAATGTTCCCTAGGTTCTTGATTGGATATTTAACTTCAAACATTGTTGTATGTTAACAGATTCTAAGTCTGACAAAGCTTACTAGCAATGTAAAGTGAAAAGTTATATGGCAAAGACAAAGTTAAAAAACAGATTATCTTTCAATAAGCGGTTTTATATGTGAAGTGTGGTGAAATCCTTTACTCTTCCTAGTACTCAGAGTTTCAACTTTAACGCAATTGTCAAGTAGTATACGTCGGTAAAGAATACTGGAATTTTTCTCAAGGTTAGCGTCTATGTTATTTTTCCCTGAGCCAGCTGGCGGAGGTGTCTGCCTGCAGTGCGGGTCATTGTCTGTTTCTTTGTTGGCGCGCGTCGTTATTGGAATTAGGAGACCTAACTTCTACAAATTGGCTCTGACGAGAAGGCCCTGCCCTGTTTGAAGCTCGCCAGTTCTGATGCAATTCAGGTCTGTCGTTTTGTCGGTAGTTTACATAGTTTCTTGTTTGTCAGTCATGTGGTGGAGAATTTCTCCCGGAATCGTAACTGCGCGCCGAACTGTTGTGCCTGAAGTTATTCTGCCCCATTTTTTTTTTTTTTAATGAATAGCTTATAGTCAAAATCATCGTGTCGGCGAGTAGCATATCGGTCACTATTACGTCGTTTCGGCGGTTCCATCTCAAAATTCGGTGTGCCTTGCCAATTTTTGTCATAATTTCCGAAGTGTCCTGTGTTATTATTTTGTGGTTGTTCTGTATTTCTATGTCCCTCTTCCCGTACTGGGGCGCGAGTGTCCTCTGAAATACGTAATTCTTGTATTACCTGTGCCAGCTGATCTTGTACTTCCCGGATTTCTCTTTTGTACTGTATATTGATTTGATTTTGATTGAATTTCCTAATTTGTTCGCACTCTTCTGTGTCATTAAAGACTACCGGTTTTGTGTCATTCAGATTATCATCTACCTTCGTAGATAAATTAGTGAACTGATCCGAAAGTTCGGCTACTTTCTCCGATAGTGTACTTATTTCCTCAGTGTGTTTTTCTGAACCAAGTTTCAGAGTATCTACTGTGTCCTTTAAGTTTTCCTGAGTTTTTGCAAGTTGCGTAACCGAATCAGTAGATGCAACTGAGTCAAATTTAGCTTGCAAGGTCTCATGATTTTCATGAACAGTAGTTTGCAGTTCTTTTATGGCTGCTTCGTGATTCTGTAGTGCATTTTCATGACGCGAAAAAATAGGTTGGAAATGCTCACAAATTTGTGTTTTTACGTCATTACAGACTTTGTGACATTTCCATTCAATGGGATGTAACTCAGTAGTTAAATCCTCACGTGTTTGTTCAAGAGTTTGCTCCAATGAGTCTAACTTTTGAAGATGTTGCTGTGTTTGTCTCTGGTGTTGTTCCATTGTGTCTAGCTTTTGAAGATTTTGTTCCATTCTGGCTAACTGTTGCTGTATTTGTCTCTGATTTTGTTCCATTTGTTGCATTAATTGCAATAATAATGTATTAGTGTCCGGAATCTGTTTCTCTATGCTTTTTGGCAGTGCATTTTCACCGGCAACATTCACGTTTTGACAAGCAGAAAATGTGTCTTGACTCATTTGAGAAAACGGTGAGGACCCAAAACCTGAATCTACAGTATTTGCGAAATTGTGTCCTGTCATTTCGGATTCCTGAGGCGAGCTGTTGCCGACCGATCGATCGATAATGCTTCCCTCTTCACTAATTGTTTCACTGTCCACGCCATTGTTTGCCGCCCGCTCCATTTCCCTATGCACAATTACCAAATTATTACTTTGAACATCAGTTAATTCATTACTCGGTGGCGCTAACACACTGCTTTCGTTTTCACTGTCATTTCGCAGTTTACTTTGGAGCCTAGTATTACGTTTTTCACACGCCATTATTGTCACAGTATTTCACACAACAACACAGAAAAACACAATTTGAAGAGCAAAAATAAGAGAACACATTAACATAACACTGAAAATAATATCTAGTTGATTGCAGATGCGAAATACTTGGTGCAAATCTACATGCATGCCACAACTGTTTTACTGTACAACAATGAAAAACTACAACTACAATGGAAATTCTCTCTATAATTACGCGCTGGCAATAAACAAAAGCTACACTAATTACACAAACTACGAGAAAAAATCAGAAGATTCCAGTGAGGTATCCTAGGCTAAGGGTCGACATATGAAACGTCCCCTTTTAACAGTTTTACAGGACTGTGCTTAAGCTGAAACACAGTATTTTTTAGCGCAACGCAATCTAACTTTCAATAATCTCTACAAGAGAATGACCCTGACTAACATTAACCTGTACTTTTCACAAATCACCTACCTCACAAAAATCTGCCAGCTAAATAAAAGATTCAAACTATGGAAGGCACTAACTACTGATAGGGATAGTTAGCAAATGAAAGATATTAATAGAGAACAAACAATATATTTACCTTGATATCATCATATATATATATATATATATATATATATATATATATATATATATATATATATACAATCCTGGAAATGGAAAAAAGAACACATTGACACCGGTGTGTCAGACCCACCATACATGCTCCGGACACTGCGAGAGGGCTGTACAAGTAATGATCACACGCACGGCACAGCGGACACACCAGGAACTGCGGTGTTGGCCGTCGAATGGCGCTAGCTGCGCAGCATTTGTGCACCGCCGCCGTCAGCGTCAGCCAGTTTGCCGTGGCATACGGAGCTCCATCGCAGTCTTTAACACTGGTAGCATGCCGCGACAGCGTGGACGTGAACCGTATGTGCAGTTGACGGACTTTGAGCGAGGGCGTATAGTGGGCATGCGGGAGGCCGGGTGGACGTACCGCCGAATTGCTCAACACGTGGGGCGTGAGGTCTCCACAGTACATCGATGTTGTCGCCAGTGGTCGGCGGAAGGTGCACGTGCCCGTCGACCTGGGACCGGACCGCAGCGACGCACGGATGCACGCCAAGACCGTAGGATCCTACGCAGTGCCGTAGGGGACCGCACCGCCACTTCCCAGCAAATTAGGGACACTGTGGCTCCTGGGGTATCGGCGAGGACCATTCGCAACCGTCTCCATGAAGCTGGGCTACGGTCCCGCACACCGTTAGGCCGTCTTCCGCTCACGCCCCAACATCGTGCAGCCCGCCTCCAGTGGTGTCGCGACAGGCGTGAATGGAGGGACGAATGGAGACGTGTCGTCTTCAGCGATGAGAGTCGCTTCTGCCTTGGTGCCAATGATGGTCGTATGCGTGTTTGGCGCCGTGCAGGTGAGCGCCACAATCGGGACTGCATACGACCGAGGCACACAGGGCCAACACCCGGCATCATGGTGTGGGGAGCGATGTCCTACACTGGCCGTACACCACTGGTGATCGTCGAGGGGACACTGAATAGTGCACGGTACATCCAAACCGTCATCGAACCCATCGTTCTACCATTCCTAGACCGGCAAGGGAACTTGCTGTTCCAACAGGACAATGCACGTCCGCATGTATCCCGTGCCACCCAACGTGCTCTAGAAGGTGTAAGTCAACTACCCTGGCCAGCAAGATCTCCGGATCTGTCCCCCATTGAGCATGTTTGGGACTGGATGAAGCGTCGTCTCACGCGGTCTGCACGTCCAGCACGAACGCTGGTCCAACTGAAGCGCCAGGTGGAAATGGCATGGCAAGCCGTTCCACAGGACTACATCCAGCATATCTAAGAATAGCAGCCTGCATTGCTGCGAAAGGTGGATATACACTGTACTAGTGCCGACATTGTGCATGCTCTGTTGCCTGTGTCTATGTGCCTGTGGTTCTGTCAGTGTGATCATGTGATGTATCTGACCCCAGGAATGTGTCAAAGTTTTCCCTTCCTGGGACAATGAATTCACGGTGTTCTTATTTCAATTTCCAGGAGTATATATATATATATATATATATATATATATATATATATATATATATATATATATATATATATATATATATATATAGCAGTTCATGACAAATTTCAAAACTCCGCCATCTCTCTCCCCACATCCACCACTGCTGGCGGCTCACCTCCAACTGCGCAACGCTATGTGCTGTTCACAGCCAGCTGCCTAACACTACAATGGCGAGTATTACAACAATGCAAAGCAGCCAGAGGCTGCACACCGCACAGCCAGTGATTTTCATACAGAGGTGGCGTTACCAATAAAAAAACCTAAACAGCCTACTTACACAGTTTATATTTTCAAATGAGAACATCCTTCCACCTTTTAATTTCCTATTTGGATTCTAAATCAAAAAGTACTTCCTGTTTTTTGAAGTCATTCTTCCCCATTCGTGGTAGACGGCGCTGTAATCGACAACTATCAAGTGTGCCTTTACTGCTATTAAGAACCGATGCATTTGGTCATACATTTAATTTACGGTGTAAATGTAGACCTTTGTGTTCTAACGGTTCCTATTTATGTTCGAAATTTACTATTGTGTTCCAAGTTTGTGTGCACAGTACAATACGGCTAGCCGTTTCACTATCTGCTTAGAAGCTAAGTTTAGCACGATCGCCGAACACCGACGTGGTTCTAATAGTTCTCTGTTCCCATCGGGATGCTTGATTTCGGTTAATCTCCTTGCCTCCTACCATTGGAATGTATTTTACGTTATTACAGTGGTTGTGGTTCGTATTCCATCGATAGCCGCACAGGTGTCAGCGCGAGAGTTACGAGGATTTGACGGAAACACACACCGGTATCAGTCAACCTGGCGGTGGGGTTCGAATGCTGTATCCTAAATCAAGCATTCCGAATGTATGGAGGCTCACCAAAAGCAACCCTACAGGAACAGAATACTACGTTACCATACGTGTAGCTTATCTGCCAGAGCCGACCGCTGTAACCGAGCGGCTGCTGCTACGGTCGCAGTTTCGAATCCTGCCCCGGGCATGTATGTGTATGATGTCCGTAGGTTAGTTAGGTTTAAGTAGTTCTAAGTTCTAGGGGAGTGATGATCTCAGATGTTAAGTTCCATAGTGCTCAGGGGCATTTGAACCATTTTTATCTGCCAGAAATGTAAGGGCCTAACCATATTATTTGTGTTGTACAATCACATATGCAACTCTCAAGTAACATTGAACATACGCGTCAACCAATAGAACATACAGGTTTACATTTACATCGTAAACGAAATCTAGAATCAAATACATCGACTCCTAATTGAAAAAAAAAACAGGCACACATGATATTTGTCGATTACGGCGCCATCTACTACGAATGGTAAACAATCCCTTCTGTAAACCGTACGTATTTTTTGGCGTAGAATCCGAATGTGCTAAAAAATGTGGTTTCCCATTTGAAAATAAGAAGTTGATTCCGGCCAAGCAGGAAAAGTGGTTAGGTGGTGGCCAGTTGCAGCAGAGATAGATGTCATCTTTACTAACACAAACTTTTAACCTAGAACACTTTTTTCGTGTGATGAGTCACTTACAAGATACTTACTTTTCTCAAGTTAAAACAAAAAGGAAAAAATCACAACACCTAGAAGGAATTTCCGACATAAACGAAAGTTAGTAGGTGTGTTTCTGCACCTGAGAGATGATTATTATTCTAAATTCCGCGCCAGTCGCGTAGGAGTGGCGCTAGTAACGCCAATATAAGTATTCAAATCAGTTTTAGCTGCTGATAAACCTTTCGGCATGTGAGGTCGTGGTCCAAGAAACTCTCAGGTTTGCTTTAAATACGCGTTGTAACGGTCATGAAGTTAGTTACCTTTAAGGTTGGACGTGGTGACTCCATTTTTTTTTTTTTTTTTTTTTTTTTTTTTGCGGTTTTAGGGCACACAACTACAGTGGTCATTAGCGCCCAGACTAAATTATGAATGGATTGCGAGGAACAATGGAAAAACAGCAACTAAAAAGGACAACACTGTAAGAGGCACTTTAACAGGCAAGGGATTAAAAGAAAACAGCATAATCAAATGTCCTTAGACAGGTTTGTCAAGTGGATAAAACGAAGAACGCCAGCAGCTGCTCCTGGGTCATCCGCTAAAATGGCATCCAGAGTACATGGCAGGCCAAGATCAATGCGCAGTGTATTAAAATTCGAACAGGACGTTAAGATGTGGTGACTCGATGTTTGTCAAGAATGCCTATAATTCGACGTAGATGCCATTGTTATTACCTCATCGTGTTTGAAAGAGGGTGTGAAATAGGGCTACGAGAAGCTGGATGCTCATCGGTGATACAAAGACTTGGCAAGAATGGAGCCACTGCACACGATAGCTGGCTGCGGGGGTCACGGTAACACCACCGGGCGCTGGATGGCCGCGTGGCGTTATCGAGAGGAAAGACAATCGTGTTCGGCTTGTGGCTCTGGCGCACCTTACTACATCTGCAGCAGAAATTTCAGCAGCAGTTCGCAGCAAAGTGACACAATGAACTGTTACTTATCGGTTCCTTCAAAGACGACTCTGAGCCACTCAGCCTGTATCGTGCATTTCACTGACCCCTAACGACCGCCACCTGCGACTTCAGTTGCGTTAAACGGTAGCTCATTGGAGGACAGGGTGGAGGTCAGGTGTGTTTCCTGATGAAAACTGGTTCTGTCTCGGTGCAACCAACCTGTCTGCGTTCTAGAGAGACTGGATCTACACCTGGAGTTATGATGTGGAGTGCGATTTCGAACGGCAGCGGGAGCACTCTCTTGGTTATCCCACGCACCGTTGTTGTTGTTGTGGTCTTCAGTCCGGAGAATGGTTTGATGCAGCTCTCCATGCTACTCTATCCTGTGCAAGCTTCTTCATCTCCCAGTAACTACTCCAACCTACATCCTTATGAATCTGTAAGGCGTCTGATGATTCGACCTGTTGTGCTGCCATTCATGAGCCCATTCCAACCGCGCTTTTCAACAGGATAACGCTCGCTCACATACCGCTGTTGTTACCGAACACGCTCTAAGGAGTGTGGACGCGTTACCTTGGCCTGATCGATCGACATATCTGTCTCCAGTCGAGCACATATGGGCCCTCATTGGATGACAACTTCAGCGTCATCCAGAACCAGCGGTATCCGTACCTATATTTACGAATCAAGTGCAGCAAACATGGATCGCAACATCGCAAACCAACAACCAGCACCTGTAAAACACACTGCAGGTACGTTTTCATGCTTAAATTCGACATTCTGGAAGATACACCGGTCATTAATGTACCAGCGTTTCACTTTTGCTGTGGCTTATCTCATGCCTACATTAATTTGTTGTTTTGCATTGCACTTACATGTTATCTGGCAAATGTATTCCCGAGAACTTTCAGTTCTCTGCTTTAATTATTTTTCGGTGTTACGGTTTTTTCCCTTCACCATGTATAGTGTGTGAATGTCCCATACATATGATACTAATTTATTGAACATTCCATTCCAGATGTCATGCACTGGTAGCTACGTACTTAAGTATTTAAATCACATGTAATTTTGAGCCTCGAGATGTAAGTCGACGTGTAGTGAATCGAGTGACCACACAATGAAATAGCTTCCCTTTACATGCTGAATTAACACGCTTATAACTTCCAGTCATTTGAGTATTCCTTTTTAATTGATTTTCAGTATATTAATGTAGCGTTTCATGCTGTGTACACTACAGACCAATGTGGATTACACGTGTGATTCCTATAAGGAACAAATCAAACAAGTTAACAAACTCAAATTTTGCACTGTGTCAACATTTTAAGATTAATAACCATTCAGTTAGCTTATCCTGCGAGCATTAGTTATTCCACACGACATAAAACCTAATCTTACAATTGGCTTTCCACGCCGGGATACTTCAAATAGCAGTTCAATACAATTAAAACAGTATTCTTTCAGTGTACGTCAGAACGAAAATAATCTATTGTTAAAGTGAAGGCTGTAGAAACACTGCTCCATTTACTACATGTTTGCTTGTTGAAGCAGAGAAAAACAGATCGACACAGGAAAAAAAGTGATGTAGTCGGCAATGTATGATCTGTAAAAATTAAAAAGGGAAAATTGAGATCGCGGGTAACATGAGAAGGACTGACAGTCTATAGATTGACCTGTTATTATGACAAGGGTAATCTGGTGTATAAACATGGCTAACATTTCATGAGTGTCGGTATAACGGAGCGACAGCGAATGTCATTTACGTCCAGATGACTAGCAGACTGAGGTTCTTGTGAGGATTGGGTCGTACGTAGAAAAAATGGCCACTGCTGTTCCCTGAATTTGTACAGTGGCTTCTGGGAGCCACCTGTTGCCAGCTGATGCCACACATAGATTTTCTTCTTATCGTTTGACTCGCCCCGAGCTCACTAATTTACGAGAACTTGTGCGTCTTCTGTTCAGCCAGCTATAAAACTGAGGTGACATGTGCGGTGTCTCAGCGTCATATTTTTAGATGCAGTCTTAGGAAGAAGGAATGAAAAATTATATATATATATATATATATATATATATATATATATATATATATATATAATGTTGAACTGATGAATATCAAGTGATCAACTTTTCTCCAACGCCAATAAAACCAGTATATAAAAAAAATTTAGATTTACTGTGTCGCTTGCCTCTTACTTGACTTTATGTCACACCTCACATCCAAATTTTGTTGTCCCTTTGACACGTTAAGCCCCTTAAGTCAGTGCGTGGCGGGATGTATTGAATAGGATCACAACTCGTTTCCTTTACTACCCTTCTCCAATCAGAGTTTCTGATGTCATTCCGAAGATATTGTCCTTTACTCTAAATTAAAACCAAATTTTTCACTTTATCTATGAGCAGAGTTGTACAAATGCTGATATATGTATCTAATGAGAACAGAAGAATGAAATGCCCATTTATTAGAACTCCTCTGAAACGACAAAGTATACCCTCAGGAAAATTTAATAACAAAGATAAAATAGTTACATTTCCTCTACTGTTATATGGTACAGATCCCAAACACTCGAGCACTACTGAAGAATAGGTTGCACTAGCGTCCTACGTTCGGTCTGCAAGATTCTCCCAATAAACAGCAGGCATCCGATAGCCTTTCCTACCACAATAAGCACATGTTCTTTCCGTTTCATATCGCTTTGTGGCATTACCCGCAGACATTTTAACGACGTGACTGTGTCACCTAGGACACTACCAATGCTGTAGCCCAACATTAAGGGTTTGTTTTTCACACTCAACTGCATTGCCTTAGATTTTTCTACGTTTAGAGAACTTAGAAAATTTTTCTAAGCCATCTTGTATTCTCCTACAGTCGCTCAATTCTGACACCTTACATACACCTCAACATTATCAGCAAACAACCTCAGACTGCTATTCACTGTCTCGTCAGAACATTTAAATGTATAGAAAATATAGCGAACCTATCACACTTCCCTGGGGCACTTCCGACGATACCCTTGTCTCTGATGAGCACTCGCCGTCGAGGACAACAAAGAAATGATTCAAATGGCTCTAAGCATTATGGGACGTAACATCTGAACTCATCAGTCTCCTAGACTAAGGTCATCACACACATCCATCCCCGAGGTAGGATTCGAATCTGCAACTGTAGCAGCAGTCTGTTTCCAGACTGAAGCGCCTAGAATCGCTCGGCCACAGCGGCCGGCAAGGACAACATACTGGGTTGTGTTATTTAAGAAAACTTCGAGCCACTCACAATATTTCGCAGTACATCATGTGAGAGCTGAGTTTTGCACGATTGATGATTTCTAAAACCGTGCTGAATCGTGAACATAAGCTTCTTGGTCTCAAGAAAATTTGTTATATTCGAAATGAGAATATGTTCGAGGATTCTGCAGCAAGCCAATATTAAGGATATCGGTCTGCAATTTTGCTGGCCCGTTCTCTTCGTTCTCTTACCCTCCTTATACACAGGAGTCAGTTTCGCTTTTTCCAGTCGCTTGTGACTTTGCACAGGGTGAGACATTCACGATAAATACAAGCTAAGTAAGGGACCAGTGTCTTAGTGTACTCTTTGTAATACCAAATTGGGATTCCATCCGAGCCCGGTGAGTTTTTCGTTTTCATCTCTTTCAGTTGTTTCTCTACGCCAGGGATTCTTATTACTATGTCGCCCGCATCGGAGTCTGTTCAATAACCGGGCGACGCTATGTTTGTCCGACTCCAATCCGTGAACGATTTCTTAAACGGCTTTAGTTTTGCTGTCTTCAAGTGCGATGCAAGACAGGTCAACAAGACACTGAATGGTAGCCTTAGCCCCGCTTAGCGATGTTTCTCGGGTTCCCGCCCATATTTTTTGCCAGGGTACGGCGGTGGTAGTTGTTGTGTCCTTCGCGCTTAGAACTTTTCACGGAGGCACGAATGTATGTCAACCTTTCTCTGTCGCCATTTGCGCGTTTTCTTTCGAACCGAAAGTGCAACAACCTGTGTACTCTTAGCATTTTCTAAATTTCGTTGTTAAACCACGGTTGCTCTTTTCCGTACTTAATCCACTTACTAAGACCGTAATTCTCCAGACTACGATTTACAAACTGTTTAAGCTTCGGCCATAAGTTTTCTGCGTCTATCTCACGAGAACTAAGTGATTCCAGTTCACTGTCTGAGTGAGATGCTGACAACTTCTTATCTGCTCTTTCTAGAAGAAACACTCTCGTAGCTTTCTTCACTGATTTATCAACTTTTGTAACCATACTTGCTATAATGACATCATGATTATTAATTACTACCTCTATATTGACACTTTTGATAGGGTCCAGCCTCTTGCTAACTGCGATGTCTAACATATTTCAACTGCGTGTGGGCTATCAACCTAATTGTTCAAGATTGATTTCAGCATACGTGATCAAAAGTATTTCGCAAGACTGTCTGTCTGTACCCCATGCAATGAACCTATAGACGTTTCAGTCTGCACTCGATGGGTCAAAGTCGGCTCTTACTGTTATTGCGTGATCTGGGTATTTACGTGCAACTGGCCGTAGACATTCTTTGAATGACTCTAGAACTGTCACAGTGGAATTGGATGGCCGGTAAAACATATAAAAATTAACATGGTTTCCCTTCGACCTGCAATACGCGACCAGATAACGTTACTGTCACTCCCAACTTTGACCTCAGTAGAGACAATATTATCGTGAAGTGCATTAAATACTCCCCCTCCTATGGCGTCTGATCCACGTTTCCGATATATGTAACATTATTCGCTAAATATCTCAGAGTTTTCTACTTCAGGTTTCAGCCACTCTTAGCCCCAGGAATGATTTGAGTGCGAGAATGTTACAGAAAATAAAACAGACAATCCTTAAATTTGATAATGGCCAATTCACTACCCGAAAGAAATTCACAGCTGTCCATTGAAATTGCAACTCCAGGAAGATCAGAAAATAACTAAGTTTTACTTACCCTGCGTAAACGCAAGAGCATCAAGAAAACGTGATTAAATTTGCTGATGATCAAGGGGTATGCAGAATACGATCTATACAGAGCTCCCATCTCAGTCAGCGATAATAATTCTAACACGATTCGGATTAGAGCTTAACTGAGCTTGGATGGGAGATACTGGTACCTCATCCCGTGCTACCTCAACTCAGTACCAGAGGCCATCGATCATCCCAGCTGTCGACTGGTGGCGTACTTAATCGCTCGTCAGCTAGTGACCAGATATTTTCAATCTAGAGAACTTATTGGCAGGGGAAAATACTAACACTTTTTATTATACATCATGTATTAACTGACAGGAGACTACGTGTAGTGTTTACTGATTTATTTTCGTTTCCATTCAAATATATACATAATACAGAGATAAATAACAAACAGAGAACTTATTCAGTCATCAACAGCCTCCCCAACCTAGTCACTCTCAAGATGGGTGACCGTCTGCACCGGGCGACCAAAGTTTGAAGAATTAAGGTCCGCCCTATTCTATATTTCCCAGGACTTCTTTCAATAGTGCGGGTTCTTTTCGACATATGCTTCAACTGTCAGCTAAAGAGTACAATATCGCCAACTCGGTATTTATCAGTTTTCCTGTGAGGACGGTGGTATTCATAAACTTTCCTCAACTCCAGGAGATAATGTTTCTTCCATCTGTTCATGAAATTATTTTGCAGTTTTTCTGATAGTTTCGCATCTCTTCCAAGAGTTTTGTGTATATGAGATTCAAGACTAGTGGCTAATGAAATCAACCGTTCTCCAGTTTAGAAATGGCTTCGTGTCAGTATCTCCCAGTCGCACTGTGTGGTCGATCGCGAGCTGATGGCGGCATCCACACTGAAGCGCCATAGAAACTGGTATAGGCATGCGTATTCAAATATAGAGGTATGTTAATAGGCAGAATACGGCCATATGATCGGCAACGCCTGTTTAGGACAAAACGTGTCTGCCGCAGTTGTTAGATCGGTTATTGCTGCTGCAATGGCACGTTATAAGACTTAAGTCAGTTTGAACGTGGTGTTACAGTCGGTGCACAATCGGTGGGACACAGCATCTCCTAGGTAGCGATGGAATGAGAATTTTCGCCTGCGACCATTTTATGAGTGTACCGTGAATATCAGGAATCGAGTAAAATATCGGGGTGTGCGCAGTTGGAGTGGTATCGGACCCTTGATACGTCTAGATACAGCTCTGACAGGTAACACGTACGTAAGCATCCTGTCTGATCACCTGCATCCATTCATATCCACTGTGCCTTCCGACGGACTTGGGCAATTCCAACAGGACAACACGGCCACCACTCGTCCAGAATTGCTACAGAGTGGCACCAGGAACACTCTTCTGAGTTTAAACACTTTCTCTAGCCACCAAAGTCCCCAGACATGAACATTACTGAGAATATCTAGTATGCCTTGTGACGTGCTGTGTGGAAGAGATCTCCACCCCTTCATCCTCTTACGTATTTATTGTCTGCCCTACAGGATTGATGGTGTCAGTTCCCTCCAGCACTACCTCAGACATTAATCGAGTCCATGACACGCCATGTTGCGGCACTTCTGCGTGCTCGCGGTGGCTCTACACGAAATTAGGTAGGTGTACCAATTTGTTTGGATCTTCAGTGCATATCTACCAATAAAGTTCTAAATATTTCTTCCTCTACTATCATACGCTCATGTACCAAGCCGCACGTAGTACAATAAACTCCAAAGAAACACCTTGGTGAGTCAAGTACTGATTGGTCTTCGTGTTCTCTAAGAGGTGAGTGAGGTATTTTAGTTCTGTGCGCGACATGAAATATAGTCCCTGGCAGTCCCCATCTCGCCGGAAATATCGGAACGGCACCATATATTTGCTTGTTTTCATATTTAATATTAGTTCAAATTGGAGAGCTGTTGTTACAGCAAATCTAAAAAGAAGGTTGTAGCACCGAATCAAGGTATCGAGTTTGACGAAAAGTGGACCTGCGAAATCTACGCCTATTACAGAAAACGGCTTGGTGATTTCAATACAGTCAGGTGGTAGAGGACCTTCTACCTCGGATACGTGGACACTTCTGTTTAGTTTCCAAGGAGACATGTATGTATGATCATTTTTACCGTTTCTCTTCCCTTCAAGATTCAAAAGTCGTTACGTATTTCAGACAGCACTATAGCACTTCCTAGGTGGTGTAAATGTACATGCCTCTGTCGAATGAGTAGTTTTGTGAATGGGTGGAAATACTCTATGAGGGGTGGATGCTTTTCTTGTATCTTAGACTCCGCAAAGTGAAGTCGTCTTCCAAGTCGTAAAAGTTCGTTACGCATTAACTTGTTATAACCTTCTATTTCATATTCCGTTGGAAGCTGGGTATTTATTTGGCAGGGAAGCTATGATGCTGGACCATCCGCATCCAACTGCGTTTTTCTGATTCTAACTCTTGGAAAGTGAATTTGCTCTTAACATTTTCTGAATGTCGAACATTGTAGATCAAAGGCAATAATCCATGCCGTTATGCGTAATGTTTCCAGTAACTTCTATATTTTGACTCGTCAATGGAACACACCAAACCATTAATAATGAAAGAATGTTCGATATCTTTCGTATCTCTGGAAGGGAATCGTCAGAGATTTTTTCCAGAGACCACGTGTGAAGTGGCTGACTTTAACACGGAGGTCCATTCCATCATAGTATAGAAGACCGGAACTTTCCCATTGATGTTCCACGTAATACCAGATCTGCAGAATCATATGTGATGGAACAATGTCACCACTGCGATGGCGTCAAACTTCTTAGGTATCAATTACTCTACAGACAAACGTATTCTCGTAATTTCGGTCTCTCCGTATCTAGTCCAGAGTCACCATAGGATCGCTCCACATTCTTGCGTTTGCGATGTCAGTTACGGAGAACTGGTGAAAAAATCTCAGAAGTCGCGAACACAGGAAGGCGTATACTTAGTCAAGGCGCGGAAGTAATAAAGGTACACTGCTTTTACTTACGACCAAAATAACCAATGTGTTTTTAGTCTTGGGGATTCTGATGTACTTCACTGCTCCATGAACCCTCCCCACGGCATCACATACCCTGAAAAACAATTTTTTCTACAATAGATGTTAATGAAAAGATACCAGGAGAATCATAGAATTTCGCAGTCGCGTGCAGTAACTTTCGTTTAATTAGCAGGCTCATACTGCAGTTTATCGGTTACGGGACGGTAATCATACAAGACTTATTCCGTGTCCCAATCCATGCCTAACACTGCGGTGTGTTCTTCAACTCTTCGCTGATCCTTTTTCCATATGGCCTCTCTTATATTATAAAACCCATCCCATTTTTTCATTCTAAGTTTTTTCTGTTTCGGCAGACTTGTCAGTTGCTTGTGTAAGGATATCAGATTATTGTCGTCCTCGCAACAGGTGGCAAAGTCGTCCACTAAAGTACTTTCAAGCAGAAGTTCTGCTGCAGTAGGATATGTGCCCCTATGTCCTGTAGCCAAATCACGCAAAGTTGCGAAAAGTAGAAACTTGGTGTATGTGAGGCCAAACTGTAAACGTGTATTAAACCTGTGAATGATGACGTCATCATAGTCTGACAAATTGCATCTTTTTTCTCGACATGAAACCGGGGGAATCTCGTTGTATCTCTATCCTTTTCGTTCTACGACAGTTGTCAACATACTTTTAATCTTACTATCACTTAACAATCGTAAAATTCCATTAGCTTCCTAACGTGGCTTTCTGCATTCTGTAGTCTTGTAGCATACATAAACCAGTGTTGAACAATATCTGCAGGTAACGCACGCAGAATTTTGGGTGCCATCATGCGACTACAATTGTTCACGTTTTTCCCTTTGGCTCGTAAGGTTTATCGGGATATTTAGAGGATGAACATTACAGCTTAAAATCCTGCTGAACTTTGTTTCATATTGTGTTTGTCATGTACATTTTGTGAAGAAATTTCGTTCATTTCATGTGTTAGGTGTAAAGAAACTCTATACTTTAAGAATTTGTTCACAGATTATCATTGATGTAATGATTTTATATAATAATAATGAGTTACTGATTGTTATCAGTTAACAATATACATGTATGTGAAACGGTAAAATAAAAGGAAAGAAGGACACAAGTGTGAAATGTAAAATAACAATTTAAAATATAATATTTAAATGCTCTGGCAGCACTAGTGACAGCTTATCTTCCAAAAATGGGATTTTAGAAACCACCTGGCCGGCCGTGGTGGTCTCGCGGTTCTAGGCGCTCAGTCCGGAACAGCGCGACCGCTCCGATCGCAAGTTCGAATCCTGCCTCGGGCATGGATGTGTGTGATGTCCTTAGGTTAGTTAGGTTTAGGTAGTTCTAAGTTCCAGGGAACTGATGACCATGGATGTTAAGTCCCATAGTGCTCAGAGCCATTTGAACCAATTTTTAGAAACCACCTGTAACGTCGCGAGTCAATACGCAATAGCATTTTATTGCAGTAAGCTACTTTGAAGTACGGGCTCGTAGCTTTGGAGTCGTTGGCGGTGGCAATATATAGCCGCTGGTATCTTAGCGTGACTCACTCGCACCTGCCACTACAGTTCAATTCTTTTATCTTGGCGGTTCGGTTCGCGCATGCCCGCCCAGACGCGGGAGATTGCTGAGTTGCCAGTTGCACGCGCCAAGCCAACTTACGTTTAGGGAGGAGCGCGCAGTTTGTGAAGTAAAGCCACCACGGCCGCATTAACCCTTTCGCTGCTACAGAGACGTGCTCCCCACAATCCGCGCTGTGCGCGATTTTGTCATCACTGCACTGCTCTCCTGTGCAGACACAAGTTGTTCCGACTGCTTTGACGCACTTATCATTCGATTTCACAAAAACTATTTGGCCCGAAAATTTGATTTTTACACATCTTCTTGACTGATACTTTCCCCCCATAAATGACTTAATTTTGTTTCAATGTTCAACGTAGTTATTATGCAGCATTAAATGCAGTAAACCACTGCACGAAATTTTGAAGAGTTTACAGAGGTAAAAGTCCATAGCGTATACTTTCCGTATGGTTGATTTCAGTTCCCACTAGAAATTTCAAAAAATTACATTCAAACGAATAACACTCATGAAGTAAGACACTTCGATATTGTATTTAAATAAAGAAAATAATAAGCACTGAACAAAGTTTCCAACTCAGAACCTTTCACTTAGCAGCCAAACACTAACCATTACACTAACGCAGCTTGTCATTCAATATCCTTCCTGGAGGACTTTAAACTAGAACGCAAAATACCGACAAACACTGTTGGTATGACAATGAATTACTCACTTTTTGTCGAAGTACAATAGGAAATAAACAATTATAGCTGTTCTTTATTATGAAAAAGCGGTTAGTGAGAATGATACAAACATCTTTCCTTGCTATCGCCTGAATTAGGAGGCTCATTGCTTGTTTGGTTTAATTAATTAATAGAATATGAAGTAATTGGTATAAAGAATGCTATTTCCAAACTTTCTATAAAAGAAATTCTGCTATCAAGACATTGCTTTCGTTCAGTTACTTTATTTATGACTGAACGTTTCTAAAACTGAAGACACTCGTCTGTGCTCTGTACTGCAGTCGAGCTCTGGCAACGTCATTCTCTGTTCATTGGCTGACTGTGTTTTGTGACATCAGATGCGCAAAACGAACCTAAACTCGGCCGCCGTCATATATGAGGCGCACTATAGCCTAACCATGGGAAGTGCAACCTGTGTTAGTTCGAGCGACAGATTGTTCAAGTCCATAAGAATCTAAATAAACAGTATTAAATATTATTCAGTTTTGTTAAAAGTCAATATACAGCTCTTTGTTATTAAAAGGAAGGTTGTATTAAAATCTGAGCTATCTAGCTGAGATACTTTCAGATTTAGAGACAATTACCTAAAACACCAAAAACCGACACTTATATAATTAAAGACAATTAGGATTCATAGCAGTTTGTGTCTTAGTATCATTTAGAGTTATTACTGAAGTTCACTAAATGGCAGAACAATTTATTTAGATTTTTTTATAATTAAAAACATCACTATTTTTCATTTTAGTAACATAGAATTCAGAAAGGGTTAATATTTATTTAATAACGATTTGTTTTGTTGCGTGAATAAATGAGAGTGAGTAAGAGTGTATATGTGGGACATACGTAAAGATTCAATATTATCTGATGTTAAACATTACGTAACTACGTCATGGGAAAGTGTGAAGCAAGCAGTTGCAATGAAAGCTATAATTTCGCTACCTTGCTGATGACGTACGTCCAAGAGTACTTGCATTTGTAAGAAGGCAGTCGGAATAGCCACTTGCAGAGTAATTAGTTTCTAAAGTCACTTCAAGATTAGTTTTCTTTTCGTTTGGTTTTGTTAAACATTTTATTAAGATTTGCATGATGAAGTGACGTAAATGAATATTGATTGACGTTGCACAGTTTTGGCGCGAGAAAGAACTCGAAGGATTGTTTTGATTGGGTGGTCATTTTGAACATCCAATTAGAGTTAGGCATTTCCCGCGCTCTATCAAGCACTTATAGGCCCTGGAAGGAACGGCAGGGAGTCAGTCGTTGGGTAGCTATTGGACATACAAGCCATGTTGGACGTGTAAAATGAAGAAGTTACAGGTATTTCGCGTCCGGATGGTATTACTGAAAAGCAGTTTCATTTACAGACAGATTGTGGAAACTTCAGCTTTGTGAAGTGTTTAGTTGGGAAGATAAACGCGTGTGAACTTTCGGCCTCTGTAGAATTCCGCGTGACATGTTTCATATTCATCTATGGAATAGCTGGCGAGCAGTTTCTTTATTAGAAATCCACTGAAAAAAAGACCGAAAGTGAAACTCACATATTGTAGCAGAGCATCGACTGTAGATCACGTAATAATTCGGGTCGGACTTAAGTACGTTTCTGGCTGTCTTGCGTGTATACTGGGTTGTATGAACTGTGAGCTGAGGACATTGATATTAGTCGTTTAAATAAATACGGGCTGATGGCTAATTCTTTAATTTTGAACCTAAAGAAACAAAGAACTTGTTGCTGAATTTTGACACTTTTCCTAAAAGAATGAAGCAATCGCCCTCCACCCGAAAATCGGTAAAACATATTACAGGATAGCTTGCTACCAGAGTTTAGGTGGACTTTGCAAACGTGAGTATTGACGATGTTTTTCTTCAACGCTGTTTTTAACAACGTCTGAACAGTATGTACGTATGAAGAGAATCGGGCTGGTGACCAGATACCGTACTGAGGTAGGTGGAACTTTTTGTAGTGCACAGTAAGACGAAAGACAGTGGTCATACAATTACGCAACGCAACGCGACTTCTAACCCGCCTCGCTGCACAGCTTCATTATGCGTGGATCTACGTGGTTCGAAAGTTTCTCGAATTTATGTTGTAACAAAAGTTATAATTTTTCAAAATTATTAATTGTGGTCCAGTAGTTTGCAAAATTTCAGATTATTACAATAGCTGTATATAATTTTCAAGAACGTTAATTACAAGTCAGCTTTTATACGAAAAACATTATATCATCATTTAGAAGATATTCCCTCTAAATCTAGATTATATTGTGGGTTGTGTTCCACTTCTTAATAGTGGAACTAGGTAGAAACAAAGCTATACTCCCAGATTTCATCAACATCGTTTATTTACACTTGGGAACGCTCACGTCTTAGTCTTACCCCATTTATATTGAACAGTTTTTTACCACATTATTGTTGTTTCTCATTGTTAGAGCCAATAATAGGGTTGTACAATCTACTTTTATTCCATTTATCTTGATTTCAATACTGTTGTTAACAGATTTTCTAGCTCTGTTTGGGGATTTTATTTTCTTGTCGCCTCTCTGCTGTTTAACGACTGCTGCTAATCCCTGTAGCGTCGGCCATAAGACCCCCTTCGTTCCTAAAGATACCCAGCGCTTTCACTTCCTAGAACATGCACTGCCCCACCTTCGCGTATTCTGTTATAGTCTGGTCATTGCTTACTCAGTGCCGCAAGTGTCCATAGGCAGTATCCTCACACGTGCTGCACCTGAATACACTAAGCTCCATATTGCACGTACAAATATCCAGTTTCTGGCAGCTTCTCTCCAGGAGTTCCGTCATGGATTGGAAGACATAGGTATCTGTACTATACTTCTGTCAGAGATTTGGCTCAAACAAAGCATTCCCACAAGCTCGGTAATTCTGACGACTCCGCGTTTCTTAGACACGATAGATATAACAGATGAGGGGGAGGAGTAGGGATATACATACTCTATGGTTCATAACCTACTATGTTACACACATCTAACAAAAATGAAGATAAATAAGTAGAATATGTGTTTATATTCCTCAGCAGAAAGTGCCTGAAATGTGTTCTTTACAAACTTCCTAAAGTACTTGTGGCTGCATACTTCTGAATTTCTCTTTCAGGTCTCGAAACAATACACGAGCACACGATCATAGCTGGTGACGTTAACATGAATTTTCTGCACAATAATTCCTTCCAGTACGGAATTTCGGCAGGTGATTTCTTCTTCAAACGTGTCAATGCTTCAGGTTTGTCTTGCCCATCATATGAGCTGTAGTCACACTCTCGTACAAATATTTGCAATTATATCCCAAGCACAGTGTTTTTCACCTCTCAGCTACTTGCACCTGGCATGCCTGCCTGTGACGCAATTTTCATCAAGTATGCAGTAGAATGTCCCAGAAAGAAAACACAGCTGACTACATACCGAGGCTTCAGATGCAGTAATTTATCTGAACTTGCAAGTGAAAAAATGAAATGTCGTGTGGCTAGGGCCTCCCGTCGGGTAGACCGTTCGCCTGGTGCAGGTCTTTCGAGTTGACGCCACTTCGGCGACCTGCGCGTCGATGGGGATGAAATGATGATGATTAGGACAACACAACACCCAGTCCCTGAGCGGAGAAAATCTCCGACTCAACCGGGAATCGAACCCGGGCCCTTAGGATTGACATTCTGTCACGCTGACCACTTTTTTTTTCCTTTTTCTGAATTTTATTTTTCTTGTTCTTATGTTATTTTATTTTATTTTATTTTGTCTAGTTTTGTTGTGTAATTGATCAGAGGCCTTCTGCGCCCCGCTGGTAATATGTTGAGTCACGTCTTCTCGAAATTGATGTGTTCCATTCAATTGTTCAGAAATGTTCATTGGTTCAAACAGGAAACCTTCTTCTCTCTTGGCTTAACACATTCCAGCTGCGAGGCGGCTCATGGAAAGCACTCCCAAGGAAGTTCGAGAAAAATTGTCTGTGTTTTGGGTGACGGACAACGACATAATGACGGTCATTGAGGTATGTCCAAAAATCGAGTACAGAGTTTACAGTTTGTCCAAATAAGTAGTGAATGGCATGTCCGCGAATCCAATTCACAGCATTGGTCTTTGTCCGAGGAAAATAGTCACGTTCCGGAAATAATAATGAAAGGGGTGTAATCCGATCCGGAATGTCCCGCGTTAGAAAAGCCACAATACGTCGAACCAAGTGCCAAACCTCCGCCACCGGTCCGCAAACAAACCGATGTTCATCATTGTCTGGCACTCCACACGTGGAACATAGAGGTGATTGGGCGAGGTGGATACGATGAAGGCGAAATTGGTTGATTTGCTTACCATTGACAGTTAGGTACCAGACAGATTGAACATTCGTGTCAAGGTAACAGGCGAACACCGCGCGCCATACATGACGCCAGTCAACCTGGGGGAACTTTTGTTCAATCGGGTTAGGTGGACGACCTAACTGGAGGACATTGTATACTGCCCTTGTCTTGAGTAAAAGCTGTCTTGGTAAGGTGAGGCGTAGATAACTGAGTTCCAGAAAGAAGTATCGTATATAATGGAACTGGGCCGGGACATCCGAGATCATCACTGGGGCTGACAGTGAGACCGGGGAATATGCCGACAGGAGGAGACCAGTGAGGCTCGTTGGGCAACGTGTCCATATCGCCGCTGACAAATAGGGCGCGAGCTCTATCCGGCACGTGAAACAGACCCATCCCACCTCGTTCACGGGGAAGAATAAGGGTTGCATGTTAACTTTGAACAACAGCCCAGAGCTGACGAAAGATGCCATCGCTGCCAACATGCGACGTGCCACAGTAAGCGGGAAAGGTAGAACTAGTGCTACATGGGGAACTCGGGATGCGATATATATATTGACATATCGAGCTCGTTGGAGAATATCTAGGGATCGAAAGCGATGGTCCTTAAGACCTGCTCTGATCATTAAAAGGAGGCGTCGGCAGTTGATGGTGGCTGAACGCCGCAGATCAGATGAAAAATCTGTTCCCAAACAACGAATGGTATCAACGGTGGTGAGAGGTGTAACGCACTCCACGGGAAGTCCCGTGCCAATGAACATAACTTGTGACTTACGTACGTTTAAAGAGCTACCCGACGCCTCACCATAAGTCGCTACCCACGTCAAAACAGCTCGAACCTCGTCGGCATTACGTAAACAGATGACTACATCGTCAGCATAGGCCGTGCAACAGAATCGGTAGCGATCTATGGACAACCCTACCAAACGTTGTCTTAGTCCACATAGCAAAGATTCCAAGGAAAAGGCGTACAAAATTGCTGATAGAGGGCAACCTTGACGTACGGATCGACCTATTATTATCGGTGGAGTGAGTCTGCCATTGTACATAATCCTGGATGAGGCACCCCGCAGAAGGCGCATCACTACCGTGATAACAGCGACTGGGAAACCCATATGGTGGAGAACGGCCGTAAGGAACGAATGGTCAACCCCATCAAAAGCTTGACTAAAGTCCAAAGACGCAAGTGCCCCAGAGAGGCGTTGTGCCTGGGTAACGGCGATCATATCCCTGTAGCGGCATAAAGCCGTGCGGATATTATTGTCCCCTCCCAAAGATGCTTGGTCTGGCGACACAACATATCGGGCAACGTTTTGAAGTCGTGCTGCCAAAAGGCGAGTGAAGATTTTCATATCACTGTTAAGGAGGGTGAGGGGCCGATAATCACTGATATTGTTGCCACCATGCGGTTTATGTACAGGAATAATAATTCTTTCCATGAAAGCGTCCGGCACAGGTACTTCCGGAGACATGAGTTCCCGACAGATGGAGGTGAAGGTGGACTCTAACAAATCACGGAAGGTGCGATAAAATTCGAGGGGAAGACCGTCGGGTCCTGGGGAGCGATTGATGGTTCCTGCCCGGATCGCATCGCGGACTTCCTCATCAGTCACCTCTGACATCAAGTCAATCGCCGCATCTCCTGGGATACCACCGAAGTTGAGCTGTGAGACTTCCTCGATCAACTCTGGGGAATGTGGAATTGCGGCGTATAGCTGCTGGTAGTGGGCGTGAAGCACATTTCCTATTGCAGATTGGGTTACGTAGCGACGCCCTTCTTGATCTGTTACGACGTGAAGCAATTTTCGGCGTCGATTTTGGTGTTCTTGGATGATATGGTACATCGACGGATGTTCATGAGGCATGCGATCAGCAGTACGAGATCGTACTATCGCTCCTTCCAAATGCCTTCGCATGAGATTGGAGATTTGGGTCTTAGCATGGTTCATCCTTGTATGGCGCTCAGGGGAGGCTGGCATCGTGGAGCATTCTCGTAGGATCCTGTAGTTAAAGTCCACAGTGCTCTTCCTCCAGGCGACAACATCTTTGCCATGCCGGATTAAAGTTTTTCGAAGAGCAGGTTTTGCCCACTGGATCCACCAGGATATGGTAGACGGATACGTGGGTCGGCGTCTATTACATGTGATCCAAGTGTCTTCTATTAGAAGTCGACAGTCAAGTGAATTAAGAAGTGCCGTGTTCAGTTTCCATAAACCACGTCCGTGCCATACTGCCTGTCTTGTGAGAACAACATCGCAGAAGTAAGCCTCATGATCTGAGAAAGCAACAGGCCAGATTTCAGCCTGTCGAGTGTGTTGAATTAGGGATCGCGAGATGTAAATGCGATCCAGTCGGCTAGAGGAGTGCGCAGTGTAGTACGTAAAGCCCAAAAGATCACCGTGAACATGTCTCCACGTGTCGACATATTGTAGCCGCGTCACTACTGTTTCCAGAGCTGCACATGGTGAGTGACGCGACAATTGATCCTGAGGTCGCTGGGTGCAGTTGAAGTCTCCACCCATGACTCAGTCATCGTGTGGTCCCATAAAAAGGGGTGTAACTTTGCATGGGGGCTTATTATTTTAAAAAAGAATGCAAATACTTTTTAATTTTTTGATTTAGTAGGTGTCTGTCCGGTTACGAAGTCTCGTAAACGGTAGGCCCTGACTAGTATTATTACGCAATCTGACTGCATAGAACAACAACAAAGAATGAAATGGAAAATTTCGTTAACACAATTAATTAATTAAGTCCCCAGCAACTATAAAACCTACGAAACCAAAGCACAAGTATAACTGTTCTGTGTGTGGAAGTGTGATTCAACGTACGCATCTGGCACGGTTCTTCTTCAATAACACAAGAAATTTTAAATATCATTTATACTGAATTAATTAAAGAAAATAGAAATACCATAATTACTCGAGAAAACCAAAATTACACTCTAATCCAAGAACACAAGACAGATGCTTTGTTGACTGAACCTGTAATGACGCATTATTCAGGACATTGAAATAATGAGAAAAAATAGAATAAGAGTTTTGTACCCTTCATATATATTGACGAAAAGCACTCTAATCATTACAATATCTCCATTGGAACAACATCTGATCTCGACAAGCACTGCCCACTACGGCTTCTCGACAAGAACTGCCTACTGCCACATCTCGACAAGAACTGCCCACTACGACATCTCAATAATCACTGTCCACTACGACTTCTCAACAAGAACTGACTACTGCCACATCTCGACAAGAACTGACTACTGCCACTTCTCGACAAGAACTGCCTACTGCCACATCTCGACAAGAACTGCCCACTACGACATCTCAATAATCACTGTCCACTACGACTTCTCAACAAGAACTGACTACTGCCACATCTCGACAAGAACTGACTACTGCCACTTCTCGACAAGAACTGCCAGTGGAGGCGGCGGAACAATATTCTCTAGCGCGATCTCTGGCGCTGTGGCTCAGTGTAGCCACCTTTCAACTTCATTCGCGAAGAAGGCATTGCGTTCACGACGGTAGCTGGAGCCCGACGGCGCATAAATGTTGACGATGCGTACACCAAAAAGAGTAAGGGCCATACCTCTGCCGTTGGGGAGGTATTGGACATCTTCGGCAAGAAGACCTTTGCGTAAGATGATGGCAACACCACTACTGGTGTCCGAAGCGGGAGAAAGATGCACCGTGAAGCCATGTGGTGGTGAAAAATCGGCGACATGCACTTCCTATGTCAGCATCATAAATCACATCGCTGAGCAGCGCTAGTTTGTGGGGCGCACGAGTGGTCGCGAGGTTAATCGTTGCGACCCGATAATGCTGGTGTTGGAGTCCCACAGGCACAGGTGGGGCTTCTTCTTCAGAAGCGAGAGGTCGTCGATCTTGCCGGTCCGCTGAAGAGGCTGCTATTATGGAGAGTTTGCGGGCACGGGCGCAACCGATGGGGGTGCCCCATCATCAGCACCGTCCACCCCAGTCCCTTCGATCTCCACGTCGTCTGCCCAGGAGACTGATACTGCGGTAGGGCATCGACTGTGCACATCATCCACGTGGAGAGGAGACGTAGTTTTCGTCCCATCGGATAGGCTCTCTTCAACGTCGACCTGTGGGGGCGACGGCGCCAGTAAGGAGGGGTGTTCGTTGCCAGTGGTCGCCTGTGGCGGGTCTTTCGCATCAGACGTTTGGTCATCAATGAGCGGTTTGTCATCCATCTTCGAGTCTACATCCCTGGTATTCATCCGTAGAATGGATTCATCAGGGGGTGTACGGCTACGTTTCTTTCTCTTTCGTGTCGACCCTTGTTTTCGAACAGGTCGTTCAGAGTCCGATTGCGGGTGGCTTTCGTCTGACTCCGGACCAGTCTGAAGGAAAGCAGAAGTAGGTACCACTCCCGGATCAACGTCCATTTCAGTAGCATTTTCAGTCACAGTGCTGCGATGATTCGGCAGGTCAGGATCTGGCGTCTGTGGCACCTCAGAAGGAATCTCAGGAGCGGTTGCATCTACCTGATCAGACGACATCAACGGAGCAGGAAGACCCTGTGTAGAGGTGCTACCTCCCTGGGCAACCTTGGCAAATGTGACAGGGATCTGAGTGATTACCGCTGGGGACGCTTCCTCGCCGACCGGCGTCTGGATCAGGCGGCGTCGCATGCAGGCGGATCTGACGTGGCCTTCTTGTCCACAACCCGCACATGTTCGGGGATGGCCGTCGTACATAACAATGGCTCGCACCCCGCCAATTGTCAGGTATGATGGTATATGTTTTTTCAGTTCGATTTGGACCTGACGCACACCATTAAGTACATGGTAGGTCGTGAAGGTTTGCCATTTTTCCTCTACGTAACCGATGACGTTACCGTATGGTTGTAAGGCAGAGACAACTTCGTCCTTTGGCACTTCAAAAGGTAGTTCAAACACCCTAATCGTGCGTTGACCGTACTCTGCGAGTTCAAGTGTTACAGCTCCGACGTGACCATCAGAGTATTTGAACTTAAGTCCATTGGCATGGCGGCGAATAACATCTTCACACACCTCGGTGTTTGTCATTTTAATATGAACGACACTACTCGTGATCGAAAAATGGATTCCGATAACGTGGTTAGGATCCAAACGACTTCTTCACGTGTGAACGTTTCAACTTCATGTGCACGAGGTCGCGCATGTTCAGCTGGGAAGGAAACGTTAAGGGTCGCAGGACGGTAAGCGCTCGACATGTTGTTCACGGTGGACGGACACAAACCTTAAAGCTACGACGCGGAAGTAAACAACGCCTGCAGCGGAGCACTGGCCGGCGCGCGGGGCCGTCCGCACGCTGCCACGGCTGAGAGCCGACTTACCACTCAGCTACCGGGGGCGGACAATTTGCAAGTAAGACGCAAGAAATAGTTTGAGTGACATCATCCATTCCTTCCTTGGAAACGAAAAACCTCTCGATTTACTAAGAAACTTACGTTTATGACAAAAATGTGCTCCCCTACGGACCAAAAGAATAAGGAGGAAATCTGCACGTTGCCTAACTGAAGAAATAAAACAGCTCATGAGTCTGAGAGATTCGAGACATCCATGATAAAAAAGTATGCCCTAAGCCGGAAAATCATGTTGTCTACAAGCAGAACAGTAATAATCAGTCAAGCCGTGAGAAAGGAAAAACTAAGGAATGCCCAGACGTTGACCGACAACAGAAATAAACTAGCTGACCTGAGGAAAACTTGCGTTCTCTTAGTATATGGAAAGTTAAAGTTGCAGCTGATTTCATTGTCGCAGCCGAAGAACTCAACTGATACTTCACATTGACAACAACCACAATCGAACTGCAACGAAACAGAAACCCATTGATTCCTTAATGGTGGTAAACGACTGTAGCTCGAAAAATTCTGTCACGAAAGCTGTCATGCGTATCAGATCAGCGTCTACTGGACACGATGGCACCAAAGTCCAAGTGATGAAGCTTGCTATTGACTCACTGCTGCCACTAAAACAGTTATAGCATCCCCTTGTCTCACGTGATATTCTACAAACCATGATTTTTTCCGACAGATTCCATATTTCTAGGTTTCCGGAAAGCATTTGTCTTGGTGCCCAACTGCAGACTGTTAAAGGTTCGAGCGTGTGTGTTAGGTTTCGAGATATGTAAGTGGCTTGAAAGCTTTTTAAGTAGTAGAACCCAGCACAGAGTTTTCGACGGCGTGTGTTCAGGGTATCTCCGGGAGTGTGATAGGGACGTTTTTATTCTCCATGTACATAAATGGTCCGGCGAACAGGGTGAGCAGCAATTTACGGTTGTTTGCCGATGACACTGTGGTATTCGGGTAGGTATCCTAGTTGAATGACTATGGGAACATCCAAGATGATTTAGATAAAATTTCTAATGACAGCTTGCTCTAAACGAAGAAAAGCGTAAGTAAATGCGGATGAATAAGACAGACAGTCTTGTAACCTTCAAATGCAGCATTAGTAGGGTGCAGCTTCACCCAGACACTTTGACTGAATATTCAGGCATAATGTTGTAAAGTGACATGAAATGTAATGAAAACATTATTTTGGTAATAGGTAAGGTGGATGCTCGACTTCGATTTATTGGGAGAAGTATGGGAAAGAGTAACTCATCCATGTAGGAGGCGGCGTTTAGAAAGCCAGTGCGACGCATTCTCTAGTGCTGTTCGACTTTTTGGTATCCCTGCACTGGACAAATTAAAGTAAGGCATCGAAGCAATTGAGAGGCGGACTGCTAGCATTGTTATCGATAGCTTCGATCAGCAGACGAGTATTACGCGGATGCTTCGTGAACTCAAATGTTAATCCCTGGAGGGGATACGATGCTCTTTCAGCAAGATACTACTGGACAAGTTTAGAGAACCGACATTTGAGGTTGACTGCAGAACGATTCTACTACCGCCAACGTAAATTTCGAATAAGGACCATGAAGATAAGATGCGAGAAATTAGAGTTCGTACGGGGGCTTTTAGGCAGTCGTTTTCCTCTCGCTCTATTTGCGACAGGGATAGGAGGAGACATGACAAGTAGTGGACAAGGTACCTTCCGCCATGCAGAATACGGTGGTTTGCGAAGTATGAGTGTAGGTGAAGATGGAGGTATCCAAGACCACTCTTTAACCATAAGTCTCGGCCTGAAAACATGGACTAGTTAAGGAACTATCTAAAATGGACGCTGCAACAGTACCCTCTCATTACTGACCTATTTGAATTCTTCTTGCGGTGCCGAAGGTCTTAGAATAAACATTATGACGCCAGGTAACAAGTTACTTAACTGCAGACAACCTACTAGAGGAATAACAATCATGCTTCCGTAAACATCGAAGCACATTATCTGCTTTAATAAAGTTAACATACAATAAGACCAGAAGCTTGACATGGATGCACAAGAGGCAACTATCATGTGGTGCTCGGACTTCAGCAAAGCATTTGACATTGCCGACATTTTACTTTCCCAACTAAGCAGACTAAATCTCTCGCCGAATGCAGTGTAATGGTACCGCTGATACATGTCGCATCGCCAGCAATGTATCATGTTGGGTACGATGAAGAGTCAAAGGAGGCAGGCAGTTGAAACGTCCCCTTTCCATAATAGTACACTACTGTGCTTAAACTGACGCACAATATTTTTAGCGCAACGCAATCTGACTTTCAATAATCTCTACAAGAGAATGGCCCTGACTAACATTAACCAGTACTTTTCACAAATCGCTTACTCACAAAAATCTTGGTTACTCCCACTACTGCAATACAGCGAGCGCCACTACTGCCAGCTAAATAAAAGATTCAAACTATGGAAGGCACTAACTACTGATAGGGATAGTTAGCAAATGAAAGATATTAATAGAGAACAAACAATATATTTACCTTGATATCATCATATATATATATATATATATATATATATATATATATATATATATATATATATATATATATATATAGCAGTTCATGACAAATTTCAAAACTCCGCCATCTCTCTCCCCACATCCACCACTGCTGGCGGCTCACCTCCAACTGCGCAACGCTACGCGCTGTTCACAGCCAATGCCTAACACTACAATGGCGAGTATTACAACAATGCAAAGCAGCCACAGACTGCACACAGCACAGCCAGTGATTTTCATACAGAGACAGCACAGCCAGTGATTTTCATACAGAGGTGGCGTTACCAATAAAAAAACCTAAACAGCCTACTTACACAGTTTTAGACAGGTCCTACAGTTCTGTATTAGTTTCTATAATCTGTTCATTGAATGCCAATGATGTGTGATCAGTCTTGACCTGCTGAAAATACCCAATAGGCGTGAAAACAGCTATCGAAAATGTCAATACCGACCTTTGTGCGATACCAAAATGGGGACAGTCTGTCGGGTTAAAAGGCAACCTACCCAAAATCTCAGCGGTACTGACTGGTTGTTCTAGCCTCATTAGCCAGAATTATAGGGAATCCATAACGCCTTCAATCCTAAACGGGACAAATATCAACTTCTGTACCTCATCATATGTTCTAGAAGAAATAACAGATGAAAATGGAAATTGATCTGAGCACGTAAATGCGCTGTTCAAGACGGCATCAGCATCTGTCCATATCCTACAAAAATATACCATAAAAGGTTCTCTCCTGTTGACTGGAAAAGAAATTTCTACGAACACATACTGCATACTTCCAATCACTGATAACACTGAAGTTACCCTGCAAGATCTTTCTCAGGAAAACTCACGGTACCGTTACCTGATTATGAATGTTTGTGTTCCTCGTATCTGTGGTGTCTGACTCTTAGATCATATTTCATCATCATATACATACCTATAACAATTGCGTGCAGACTGGTGCAGATACTTTCCATACCCTTTGGAGTCTCTACTGTCTTACCAAGGTATACTGTCCTTCATGTTTCTCCTGAACTTTAACGTTCTTGTCTCAACAATTTGGCAGATATACCCACACCTATCAGAGAAAAATCCTTTCTACACCACTCCGTGGTTGAGCCACTTTCACGAAGTCCTTCTCAGAAGCAGGAACACGACTCTGGCATAACCTCCTGCACTATACTTGATACCTGGTAACATTTACAACTTCAAAATAGAGCTAGTGATATATCTACTGAAGCATAAATAATGGCTACGACTGTCCCTGAACGCACTCGTTGGGGCCAAACATACTTAAATTTCTTTTCCCCATAACTCGCTGTATCGAAAAACCTCTATTCTGTACACCTACACATTCTTTTTATATCTGCCACTATCACCAATGTCAGCGCTGTTATGATTACCGTTTCTTATTGTTATTAACTTTATTAGTGGTGGCAGCAGCAGTGTTAGAAGTACTGCTAGTATTAACTTCTCAGCTCATAGTGTTACTTACGCACATTATTTGTATTGATACTATGACCATTTTGATACTATTTATCATATTAAAACTTCTATTTTTTAGGTAAATATGACGTAAAAATGTATTTCATATGTGAAACTTTGGTCCGATGCAAGACAGGGCCTGATGACCCTAAGCTGTTCAAGTTGAGAAATAAATAAATATTTCTCCTGAAAGTAGCTTTAAGCTGATGGCTGGTAGTTTTACGGTGTGTGTCACTGCTACAAATGCTGATATCGCGGCTGAAGCTGGAGTAAGCGTCACGTTAACAAACGATTAGGATGCAGTATCTGCTATCGTTCATGTCCCATTCAAAACTGCCCTGTTAGCGATGTCGACTTATTCTTCGCATTTCTTTATATCAGCGTGTTAGAAAGCAGATCCTGAATTGTGTCATCTCGGGCTCTCGAACGATCTAACATCTCTTTCAGTCGCGGTAGAAAGTTCTCATAATCTGTATCTTTGCCTTTACCTTCCTCATCAATAGCTGTACTGAACAGTGTTACTAGCTTTCTTTCAATCATTCGTTTCTTATTGAAATCGCTCAAACGTATTTCTATATCCGTTTTCACATCATACCTTGATTTGATTTCGCATGCGAACAATCAGAGAATATAGTACAAGAAACTGTCCATAGATTGTGCTATCGCGGATTGGTGCTACGATGGAAAATTCAAAGATTATAGCAATATAAACAATAGAAAGCGCTGCCTGCGGTTAAATATTTTATCATTACACGACTTTGTTTAAACCGTTACTATCCAGCCTGTGAATGAACCCCACAATACTTTCAGGATTTACTTAATATACGTTTGCTAGAATAGTAAAGAGTACAACTCAATTGCTGTGCCGAGGCTCTGCGACTACTGATTATTCTGCTATATGCTGTCTCCGATCTTACCTCGACTCGAGGCCGTGAAGCAGGTGGACGACGATTTTCGTCTGGCAGCTGAACTCCCACTCCACTGCCATGCTATCCTAGTCACAGGTTCCCAGGTGTCGGCACCATATTATGCACCGTTCATTAACTGACGTGCAATGTTTACACCTTCATTTTCGTCTCCAATCAGAGATATATATATTTCAGAGATGAATAAAGATCAGAGCACATTCACAATGAAGATCGTATCAATCTTGTATTCGATGTAGATGGCTAAGGAATCACTCATGACTAAATGTAATGCCAATTATGGAACGTATAAATTTTTGTTGCCTTGACTTTGTGGAACCAGGAACTAGGGCTTAAAGGGCATTTTTGGGTACGTTTGTCCTTAATATTTCCATTTACTGCCCCTTGATGACATATTCAAGTGCCCACTGGAGTCTTCCTCTTATGTATAATGCAATCTTTAGGTGAGATGGCAAATTTTAAAGAGCCATTTATATCAGCGATCCCCACTAACTTATCCACTACTTCATTAAATATAATGTTAACGCCCACCTTGATCCACACAAATGTTAACTTCTACGCCAGAGTACAGGCCTTTTTTGTGGCATTCTTAGTGTCCGCTACCATTAGATTAGTTTTCCTGAGAAGAGCTCACGTCTGAATGTCTTGGAACAACCTTCCACAGTCCACTAAAAGCGAAATGTTTATATTGTGAGTTTCTACAACTAATTTGAAGCTTCACGCATAGTTCGTTGGCGCTTCTATGCAAAGCATCCTTGGCAAGTGCTATCAGATTCTTTGCAACATGTACTTGGCCACAGGAACCTCTACCATCAGCTGTGGTTTTCGATCCGTCATATACAGTACCGGTCAAAAGCTTTCGATTACCTGTCACAGCTATGTATTTTAATTAAAACAGGGAATTCATTCTAAATATTTTATCACATCCCCAAATCCGATAATAAAACAAGTATAACCATGTGAAGTTGGAAGCGCCTGTAACGTGTATTCGACTGGTTTTTCACCTAGAGGGACACTGATGAGCATCCGGTCCAACATTGTCGTACCTTAACCTAAGCTGGTTTCGTTCTAATAGGCCTCATTCCATCAGTTCGCGTTAGTGTACAGTACAATGGGTGAATCTGGCAGTGTGCTTTTATACCTAGTGAGGTTCATAACGTATTATCTCCTAATGAGACAGAAGCAGAAGACTGGAATTCAAAAACGTGCTGTAATTTTAGCCCTGCATCTAGAAAGACAGTAGCAACAAAAGTTGGCATTACCCTATCTACAGTGATGTATACGTTGTAGCGGTTCAAGTAAACTAGAGACAATGTAAGTGTGTCTGGAAGACACCGAGTAACGTCATACAGGGAAAATCAATTCATATGTGCTCAGACTAATCACCAGAGTACGCGTACTGCACCTTAAATACTTGAGAAAGTAAATACTACGCGAGCAACTCCAGTTGCTCTCCCAACAGTGCAAGGCCTTCTCCGTGAACAAGTTTTAAAGTGGTGTATAGCGGCCAGAAAACGGTTATTATGTGAACAAAATAAAGTGGAATTATTACAACGGGTACAGCGAAAGCCAGGTTTTCACGGACGACTCTAAATATGAAGTATTTTATAAGCCATCGTCGACTTCGTGGAGAACGTATGAGGAAAAATGTTTGGCGGCAACGGCCAATGGTCGGCCATGGTGTGGGGATGTTTTGCGTTTGGTAAAGCCAATGGTCTAATGTGAATTAATAAAAAATTAGATAAGGAGTAATAGTACAAGGATACTCATCAACAACGCAATTTCGTCTGGCAAGAGACTTACATTTCGTGGATTTGTTCTGGAGCAGGACAACGATCCGAGACACGCATCTAAATTGTGCAGAGGGTTTGTCAATAGAAACGAAAAATGTGGGGAACAGGAGAATATGATTTGGCCAGGTTAGACTCCTGCTTTAAATTCCATTGAAGTCTTACGGGATGGACTTGACAGGGAGAATAGATAAATGAGGTAATCTAATGTTGAAGGTCTGTGGAATAATTTACAGAAGTGTTGGACTACAGTATCTGCATAAACACTACAAAATCTTGGCGAAGAGTTCTCGGGCTTCCAGCCGGGTGGCGGTGTCTTCAAACTGCGACGTTTCGACGAGTGACATACTCATCTTCTGGCGAAGTGCCGAGACTTTTTTTATTTTTTTTATTTTTTTTATTTTTTTTAAATTTTTTTTATCATTTTCACTCCTGTTCCTGAGGGGAACAGGCGGGCCTTCTGAGAGCGACTGCTCTATGGGGCCTTAGTTTCACAGTTTTTATATTTTCCTTTGAACCTTTATTAGACCATCTTACAACTAATCTTACAGCTAAACTTAAGTCTATGACACTTTTTTTTTGTTGTGTTTCAGTAAGGGAGCAAAATGCCGAACAAATTCGCGAAATAACATAAATATAACACCATAGGATTTTTTGGTGCTGGTTCACATAAAACATAACATAAATTAATAGATGAACATAAAATTGTGAGTTTGGAGTTGTTTAACATAAATGATACATAAGGGGATAGAAAATTAAATAGATATTAACTCAATATAATATGGTGAAATGAAAACAAGCCTCTATATGGATATTTTGTGTTGTTTTAGCTTGTTGTGTCAAGCAATGAAGTGTCTAAGCATTAAGTAAATTAAATTTGTAAGTTTATAAGTGATGTGAGAAGATGAAAGAGTGGCTTTAATCAGAGTAGGGTGGGAGTATCCTGTGTCTGCTACGGTACTTATATTTATATTGGGTCAGGGTCCAATGCCAGTAAGTGGGGAGGGGTGGGTTCATCGTTCGCTAGTATGCTAATTTGGCCTGCTTGTTCATGGTTCTCAATGGTTTGTGGGTGTGTTAGTAATGTGTTGTATGTGATGGTGCGTGGTGGGTAGGTGTATTTGTATTTCGGCTTATTCCTGTGGCGTGGTCTGGTTGTGAATATGTGTGTCATGTCGTGCCGTCTGGTTAGAGTGCGTCTCCCATACCGCGCTCTAAGTAGTGCGAGTCTGGTTTGCAGTGGTGTGACCCTAGCTTCCTCGTAGACCTCAGTTCGGGGGGTGGTGGGCGGGACTCTTAGTATGCTACGTAGTATACGTCTTTCAGTCTGGTATAGTCGTTCTGTCTGTGTCCGATTCATTCCTGCTAGTGGCGCGGCTGCGTATTCGAAGAGGGGTCTAACGAATGTTTTGTACACTCTTTGACATAAAACTTGACCGGCGGCCGGCCGCTTCAGAGGCTAAGTCCGCGCCGATCGCGACATGGGACAAAAAAACTGGCCAACTCGCTAATTCTCTAAGTCCGGTTATCTGCACAATCTGGCAACACTGTAGACTGCGGCACTTCCTGGAGGAAAACTTGTCCCATGATAGAGAAACTTTAGGCTGATTACGCCTGTGGTCTAGCGGTAGCGTGCGTTGTTTCTGTCCATAATGTCAGTGGATCGAGAGCAGCTGGTATAAAATATTTTTATAGCCTTTTCTGTCTGAATGCTGAAGACGTGAATGTAATGGTAGCGCAGATTCAATCTATTTCGCTTTGTGACACACCGATATCATAATTTTATCCAGTAACGATTTTGCGGCAGATTTCCTGCAGACTGTCCTCCTCTGGACGCCGTAGGCGGCAAAGCTCCGGGATCCATTTGCTGGCTACTGGCAGCGGCCGTGGCGACAGCAGCGGCGCTGCTCTCCCCCATTCTTTATCGAAAGCGCCTGCTACCGCTCATCGCTTTTGATGATTTAAAACGCTTTATTATTAAATGTTGCTCCACAGAAAATTTCTACAATTTCCATTCACGCTCAAAAGCAACGGAGACAGACGCCCTGATTAGTAGGCGGGTATTATATTACATTAATCGGCAAGAGCTGAGAATGGCCCGAAATTAATTTTATAGACTGGGACGAAATTAAACCACCTCACTACATTCGATGAATTTATAAATGCTTCATACCTCGTTTCTTTTCCTTTCAAACTCAATTATTTGTGGGCCGCGGTGGTCTCGCGGTTCTAGGCGCTCAGTCCGGAACCGCGCGACTGCTACGGTCGCCGGTTCGCATCCTGCCTCGGGCATGGATGTGTGTGATGTCCTTAGGTTAGTTAGGTTTAAGTAGTTCTAAGTTCTAGGGGACTGATGACCACAGATGTTAAGTCCCATAGTGCTCAGAGCCATTTGAACCATTTTCAACTATTTGTGCAACTTTTGGTCAATGTTTGGATGTTTTCGTCAAGCCAGAGTGAGCGTCTGTGGTGTAAAGTGTATTACAGTTCTTGTTTCATTCCTTATGGTAAGTCTATGCGATAAACTGTGTGAATACCTTGCAATGCATGCTCTGTAGCAGTGCAGGAATACTGCACATTTGGAGTTCCATGTATGGGTTCATGAAGTATTTATTGTTGATCGGAAGTGATAGTTAAGGTCATCAGATTTAAACCAGAAAAATTTGTCGTTTTGAAGGTTTCAGGGAACGGAAAGGAATTGCTAACGCCGGTGTTAGAAAACGTCTACAGTTAAATGCTATTGCAAAAATTTAGAAGAAGGGAACTATATTAATGAACATGTGCACTTCATAAACAACCTTCTGACATGTTAGACCTATATGACGAACAAAGCTCAAATTTATATCGTTGACAGTCGGTTTGAATCTTTTCAGGGTCTATTTTACAGTGAAGCACCTTGGAATTTGCAAAGCAGAAATCCATGATATTAACTTAATTTACTAAGTCGAAATCGGACGAAGATTGATGTTTAAAGGCATTCTTCAGATTTCGCATAAGAAATTTTTACTAGCAGTTTGCAACTCCATTAATTAAAATGGAAAAGAAAAGGTTGTAGTCAGCGGCTTCTACCGTGATTCGAAATGCTATGTTTTATAGTACAAGCACTGCAACGCACAAGGGAACCTCTGAGCTAACGACACACTGGCGGCCAGAGGCGGAATATAGTCACTGCGATGTTGCCTGACCCTCAAAACGCAACCTTAAACACACGAACAGAGGAGGTGGAGATTACTGTTTTAACGTCCCGTCGACAACGATGTCATTAGAGACGGAGCACAAGCTCGGATTAGGGAAGGATGGGGAAGGAAATCGGCCGTGCCCTTCCTAAGGAACCATCCCGGCATTTGCCTGAAGCGATTTAGGGAAATCATTGAAAACCTAAATCAGGATGGCCGGGCGCGGGATTGCACCGTCGTCCTCCCGAATGCACACACAAACAGGTGTTACTTAAGTGAAGAACGCCGTTCTTGGAGTCCAGAAATTAAATATACTTTCTAATTGTGTCATCTTGCAGTCGATTATATCGTACGAGTCTTCGATGTGGGAAACGAATGTCAAGTGAATTTAGCGAGGTAACGCTGACCTACACCCGGAAGTAAATGCACTATCAGAGTGTTGACAAATACTTGCTACGACGCTACCATTTCTAGGCTCTCTGACGAGGCAGCTCTTCAGCGAAATGCTTGCCGTGATTCTCCGATACGGTTCTTCAGAGTGGAGACGCGCGCGCACGTTTGGTTTTTATGCGGCTTTCTCCCCTGATGGTTTCTGACGTCGCCTTGTGGGCTATGTATACATATGAGAATTCAATTATCATTAATCCAGAATCATACAAGTTTCAGCTTCCGGCGTGGAAGAAGGCTGTTGACGCCGACATTATATCATTTCAACGTAGGGAAAGCAAAACGGATCATTCAATGTTTCTCATTCAACATAAAGCATGTGAGATAATTTTCCGTAACGTTCATAATCATCTAAAAATACAAACGAAGTAAAAATACACCGGAAGCTTATTCGAATTGAATATAACGCTTTGCACCTCGATGTAGAATTTGTCCACTTGCAATCTTTTGCAGCATACTCATAGAATGTCATGATTACCACGAGAATGAAGAAATATGTTGGTAAGGATGGAAGCAAGAAGAGACGCAGTCAACAAATATTCTATTCCTCATGGCATTCATTTCAATTGACACGTAAGAAGAGGTAAAGCGGGAATTTACTTTCGTTAACACGAAAGATATGCCGCACATATTGATAACGAGGAAGTCTGCGTCTTCATACGTTTCCTCCTTGAAATCTGTATGCTCTATTATGTACTAAGTAGCCCGATCATTGTTTCAGTAATGTTACCCTCTTGTTTGACCCCGTAACGATGAACAGATTCCAAATGCATGTCTCCCTTCCTGGGTTGTTTTTTGTGTTTTATTGCTTGGAATTCCTGAAGCAGACCACTGTGCCTTCCCCCCTCGTGGGTTAGGTCTCAAAACTAAGCCGCTTTGTATCCAATGGCATAATTTATTCAGACTACATCAGCATAAGACTATCAAACAAAGCCTTCCATTTATAGTTGCAGCACTCTAACCAGCACTGACCAAAGTGTAATCCACGGTCATGGTCCTAAATTACCAGCTGTCTGCTACTGTGGCAAAGTCAGTACTACACTTTCGATTCCGCAGCACCATTTTATCTGGTAACACTGTGTAGTTGCACAGTTGTGCTACCAGGTCTGTCCTCACACTGTCAACTTTATGTATCTCACTTCTCCTGTAGCGTATATCACGAGGAGCCGAAGTAAATGAGTGTATTCTGCATGACGTAACATTCAGTATTCCCTTCTTTCATAGCCACTCTTCTTGTGCATCGATACCAAATAGGAATGCGAAAACTCTTGCGAGTGAGAGAATGACAATAACAATCGTAACAAGAACAAGCAAATAATGAATGATGTTTATTCCAACGCAGAACGAGAATGGCTTTAAATATAAAAATCTGTATCTATATCTATATCCATATCTATTGATCTTTGAGTTGCCACAATGCAAATATATTCTTAGCATTTAGTTACTGAATTTAGTTCTGGATGTTTGCAGAGAAAAGGAAAAGTCGGTACTTCTCGCTAGTGTAATATAATGTGAACCAGCAACTACCCTTTCCTTAGAACACGACTCAAGCAGGTCCTCAAGTAGGTAGCAAGGCACTGCTGCATTCTGTTCCCTGACATTGCTCTGATGACGGTTAATGCAGATAGTTCCGATTATGAAATACAAAACGTATTGCAGGTTAGTTCCTAGGATAGTAGCATTAAATTTGCGTTGTAGACGGCACATGAACGTGACGACTATCCACATTACTCATCAATATAAAAAGACAATATTTTGGGAATTTAGCAGGATTACTCAAAACGAATTCTGAAATTGGGTGACTGACTGCACAGGTGCTAAACGTCGTCAAGAGTATACGATGTCCTAATCGCATTAGGAATATGAAGATCGTCTTCGACAGCTCGCAACTTTCACATTGCTATCTCCACCCTACTCCAGACAGCCCTCGGTGGAGTTGCACTACGTTGCCGATGTTATGGAAGGCCTTCAAACCGACAACAGACCACATATTGAAAAATACAAGCGAATTCCCTTGCAGCGTAAGCTTGTTGTAACTAATCTAAAAATTATTGGAGAGGAACATTGTCCTATTCAAAAAAAGTAAAATGTTACACACTGTTGACGTCAAACGGACATTATCTATGTCCTGTCTTGTGTCCTACTCATCTATAATATCAAGTGTACTATGAAAATCATTATATATAATGGATGATAGAGTAATGCATTGATACCAGATGGTGGGGGACGGCCGGTGTGGCCGTGCGGTTCTAGGCGCTTCAGTCTGGAACCGCGTGACCGCTACGGTCGCAGGTTCGAATCCTGCCTCGGGCATGGATGTGAGTGATGTCCTTAGGTTAGTTAGGTTTAAGTAGTTCTAAGTTCTAGGGGACTGATGACCTTAGAAGTTAGGTCCCATAGTGCTCAGAGCCATTTGAACCATTTGAACTATTTAACACAAAATGACATTAAAAATTAAAGTTATTCACGAGCAGCTAGTTGAGAATATGTATGAACATTAAATGACACGACGAACTGAAATAATATGACGAAGAGTTCAGCGCTCACTGGGAATAGAGCCCCACACATACCGTTGTTGACTACACACAAAGAGACGTCAGCTACCGAATTTTTATCCACCAGCTGCTCAGAATTGTATCTTGAACTTACAGTCATCTCGCAAATAGTTCTGTGTCTCACTGGGAGTTAAAAACGTCAGATATCGTTAGAGTTGACAACGAATGAAAATACATTAAAAATCAAAATTATTATCCACCAGCAGATAGGTGTTCTCATGATAGAGCTTGATAATACATAATTAAATCTTTAGTGCCGGGCCAGGATTCGATCCCATTCACGCGTAATATGTGAAGGTGTTGAGGAATCTGCAGTTTTGAACAAACAACAAATTGTAGCCGAGCTGTATTGCCACGAAGGGATCAAATTCCGCGTTAAGGGCGGTCTCAGTTGTATTCCCAGTTTAGAACCAATTTTATCGACATACAGAAGCTCAAATAAAAGATGGAATAAGTGTCCTGTGACCATACATAGCGTTTGTGTCGTCACTTGAAATAAATAACTAGTATAAGAAAGGTTACTGGTGATAGAGTTTCTACATGTCGCCACTCCAGACTTTATTGTGGTTCAACCTACCGTCTACTTGGTAAAGAAGGAATATCATCTTGAATGTGAATTTTCAGACCACGCAGCCATTATATCTCCTTTACTTGGTGTAGCCAGGAGAGAATGGAATCTGTCTCTCCCTATCTAAAATCATTGACGGAAGTGGGAATCGAACCCAGACCATAGGTATAACAACCTACCATTCGTTAAACAGACCACGAAATCCTCTTCTCTGCGAGTCATTTTTCTATCGTAACGCAGTTGCGCCACACTGGATGAGAATTCTGACACACAGGCTCCCTGTAGTAATTTGCAGCATGTTCAGTAAACTCATTTACTTGGTTGACCGAATCACCATGAACTAGCTGCCTCGGCTACCAAGTGCATACATTCGACTATTTTGTAATCACAGAAATAAAATCACGTAACTGCCACCTACACACAACTGCCAACAGTGTAGGATGCAGAAGTTTAAATAGTAAGTGTTCCTCTCCACTTGAGCTAGTCTATTGCGCTATCTGGTACGTCGTTCAGTCCAAAAGAAAAGCTGTAACTGTTTGTCTCTCAGAAGTCAAGACCTGGCCATATGCATAATCTCACAGTGCTGTGGAATCCAAAAGTTCTGGAGGAATAGTTGCCGAGCTCTGGAGCTGCTGTAGCTACGTGTCAGCTTGTAGCATAGATAAGATGTCGCGAGTTCGAATACATTCAGTACTACATTTTTTAAAACGCAATTCTGCTCTCTGCTGAAGGTATCAATCTAATGGAACTTCGAACATAATTCCCTTCACTTCTCAACCCAAAGTAGTCGCATGTGGAAAAAGGGCTAACTACTGTGACATTTTGTTCTATTCAGGTTTAATAGACAGCAGGCAGCAGATGCATCTCGAAGATGTGCAGGGAGAGCGCATCGTGCCATAATATGTCAGAAAAGTATTTTCTACATTAGCCTTCGTGTGGTAGTGATATTTTATTCTTCTTCAAACTTTGTTTGACAGCTTTAACTCAGAACAAGTTTTCTACATGCATGTAATCAATAAATCGCATGTGCATTGTCAGACTGTCATAGGTAACATCAGAGAATTCGCATATATCGTTGATGATTAATTTCTCTCTCATGTTTACTATTGTTTTAACAACACTAAAGGAAACCTTACGAAAATTGTGCACTGTATTATAAGAAATGAAATAAAACTAACCATGATAACCTTACGACGAAAGTATCTGTACACAAGCATGCCTCTATCGACACGAATTAGTAAAATACTACTCACATAGATTTTGATTGGGTCTGTGTTTAATTGGTATGCTGTGTCATACTCAAGAGGTATGCAAATGTGGCATTTCATAAATATAGTTACGCATTCCTAGAAACCCAAAATTCGCTTGGCAGCAGCGGAAAGAGGCCTTACCTGTTGTGCAACATTGTAAGTTTTTCAACATTGCACTATGAGCTGAAAGCATTTTCTTGCGATTTCCTTATTGATGTTTGATCTGACTGCTTGTAGCTCTTTCACAGAAGGGATAAAAACGTTACAGTCAGTGACACTGGAACTGCGAACCGTAACAGACGCTTTTCCACAGGTCAGCACGTTACCACAGAGCTGGCGAGGAGGTATGGGTCTTAGCTTCATATTACGAGGGCAATAGTAACTAGAACTCGTAAACCGCTATTTGAAGGTCGAGATTAGTTGCGGTTTACACCTGCAACGACTTTCCTGGGCTGAAAACCGTAAATTTTCAATATTTTGTTACCCTTCAAGCGATAATAACTCAGATTATTCAATGGAAATGACAGGTAAAATCAAGTGAACTTTGAGGCTTAATTCCGTGCACACCAGGAAGTAACTCGTCGATCACAGAGTTGCCAAACATACGTTGCCTTGTTGCCAAATCTCAGTTACAGTACCAGCAGGAAGAAGACGAACCGATGTGATCCTACAGCGGTCTGGGAAGTGACCATAGCTGGTGTCTCCAAGTCGCGGCTGCTACGGCCTGGAATACGTAATGCGTCTGATTCGCTTTCTGTAACTAGGTTTAGGGACTGGAGCGTAGTTACTAATAATACTCAGAACTGACTGCAAACTGAGCATCATAAATCAGTAACTCTCATTGTTGTTTTTATATTTCTTTCGTAAGTGTACTCAAAACTAAGAAAGTCATTCACAGGCGTTTTCGTGCCTCGCCGATAGTCAAGCACAACATACAAATAAAAATAAAAAAGAATGTGTGTGTGTGTGTGTGTGTGTGTGTGTGTGTGTGTGTGTGTGTGTGAGAGAGAGAGAGAGAGAGAGAGAGAGATAAATAAAAAACAATGAGAGAGAGTGTAAAAAATTGTTGTAAAGAAATTGAATCATGGTATTTAAAGAAATCTTTCATTAAAATGACACGTTCCACATCATTACGAAATGTCGTATTCATGATCTATGGAACAAGAGTTAATCTAATGTAATCTAATCTAATCTAATCACATCATATTGATGGTTAGCCATGAAGAGTCATGAATTACCGAAATTTTGGCCAATACCAGTAACCAAATCTAAACTTGAAAATAAAAGACGACAATTTTTGTAATAAACCGTGACTCCTATCAAGACCCTTTCGTCCCTGTTATCTAACCACGAAAGATGTCTGATATACCTCCATTCGGAAGTAACAAAGTGTGCATGCATTTAAAGATGAAGTGCATGATGTGAATTTCTGTGACGGAGATACGAACCCAACACGTAATCCGATTGTTAACTAAGAAAAATCAAATGTTACGTATCGGTTTTTCTTACGAGCCGCTAGGTGTCTGAATCTAAAATAAGGATACACACTTTTGTGCCTAAGCGACAATCGAACTGCACACCTACCGTGCATCCACGAATATAGCTTAAGTATCAGTTGCTTACTCATGAACAGTAAGATGTGTGCGTGTTTGACCAGAAATAACGACACCTGTTGCGATTGTTGGAAACACATGAACAGACATTGAAATTGCGCGTTAATTTTCACTAGCAGGTGGGTGTGCACTTGATAAATCTAGAAATGAAATTATGAATATGTTTGTACTGGATCAGGTTTCAGACCCACATACTTACCTTTGGAGGAGACCTAGAGAAGATTGCAGTCTTGGGAAAAGGAACGAAATGACTGAACTATACTGTTCCGAGAGATTCAGATCCTCGAAAGAGGAGATACGAATTCGAATCACAGTCCTGCACCAAATTTTTAAACGTCTGTAGTTCAATCAAGTACAAGTAAAGTAAGAGCCCTGTCCCTTTAAATGGCTATCGGTTCATCAAATAAAATAAAATTTCCTAATGTAAGTAAGCTTACTGGCGACTGTATTTCTGTTTACCATGACTTCCGCTGTGTCATTTCCCAACGTAAACCGGCTCTGGCCAGTTGGTAATGAAGGAACGTGATGTTTAATGCGGATTCTGGATTATAACGTCTTTCTCTTGAGGTTACCAGAGGTAAAATAAATCTGTTTGTGCCTCTTAAAAGTAAATGCCTGAACCCACGCATTGCACCTGTGATAGCTCGTTCCACCATACCATTGTGGCCACATTACCCAGCCCCAAGAGTGTGCTGTAACGGATGATGTGCTTAGCTTACAAAATTAGTCACGGTGGAAAAAATGCGAGTCTATTAAATGGTCAAGTAGAAGCAAGCTTCTGACGCAGAGATTATGCTATTCTCATGTCAGCAGGATGTAAAGACTCTTCTAGGCATCATAGGCTGGATGTGAAGCCATTTTGATTTTTCACAAATTCAGCAAATTTCTTTGTTCGAGAAAATCCACTGTGAAGTGTGAAGTTGCCGGATAATTCGATTATTACTGTTATTATTACTATCATTTTATTCATACCGCTGCTGGAACACGACCGTAGTCTTCAGGTAAAACGCGAGACCAGTTAATATGACGTCTGGCGACCGAAAGCACATATCGACAAAATTTTTATCGCCCCTTTCCTCTCGGTGCTGAAGCTATGAGTGTAATTCAAGCGAATCTACAATATCATATTAGCTGGTCTCGCGTTTTACCTCAAGACTACGGTCGTAGTCAAGAGTAATGTACTAAGACTGGAGTCAAGACTTCCTCTGGGAAGTGCCGCAGTCTACATGTTGCTAGATCGAGCATATTGCAAGACATAGAATCCTGAGAGGAGCACGACTGTATTGTCCACCTTACGTGAACGACTCGGCGGTCAATTTTTTGGTCTGAGACTGTATCTACAACACATATTGCACGCTGAAGACCCAGAAGAATTTAAAAAAAATGTAGTTTATGAGAGCAACGTTAACCATAGCGTTCGAAGTATTCATAGTATTGTATACGTGTGTGTAAACGCCTTCCAATGACCACTCAAGAAAGACAAGGATACACAGTCTAGCTCCAATATTATAAATACGCCTCAGTTTGTGGATGAACTCAGACTTAGGTTGATAATAATTGTGAAAATTTAGCAGCACTGTACCCATTGGTGTTAAACTCGTTTTCAAGCAATGATTCCCACAGCTACAGGGATACTACTTGTGATACCTCTTAGACAAAATACTTAAGCAGTGTTATCAGACGAAAGATCAACCTGACACAAACTGTGGGAAGTTTGTTTTACAACCTTCGTACCTGGATATTCAGCTTTTTCCTACTTGAGATATCTGTGAACGTTGCTGCTTAAGACGATTTAAGCAGAAACTAAATTCCCTCAGCTTCGACAATGTTTAAAGAAATCGTCTTATTGGCACTAAATCGTGGTTTGTGAATTGTTTACCGGCCGTACTCTGCCGTATTTTGCCGGTTGGAAGGCAAAAGCTTACTGACAAATTCCACACAGAAATTACTGTTACAGTGTACTTATGGAGCCAAATGAGTGAATTGCGTATTTTCCGGTGAGAAAGAGCACTGGCAAACAGTCTTCGCTACTTAGGTTATTTAAACTGGTGTCACTCTGAGCTAGAATGTATGGTCAGCGACTAAGTGTAAGGTCAACGTTTCGGATGCGAGTTTTGCGACTGTGAAATACTTTCCTACATTATAGAAGCGAATATTAAATTTGAACTAATATTGCGAAAATTTTGTACTTGGACAGCTTAGAATGAAAATACTTCTGTTTATTTCAAAGGGAAACAATAGATTTTCTAAAACACTGTCTGTCATACACAACTTGAAACAGGTCATGTCGACCAAATCATGTGGAAGAACTAACAGCAACGTATATCGGAAGGCAGTAAGATCTCTTGCCTTTTGGTTTGTCAGTACTCGATAGCCATTTCTAGGCGAAAGTAAATGAAGAAAGGCAGTGCGTTTTTGTTGCCAAGTAACGTCTTCGTCAATTACTTTAGTTTTAAAGTAATCTACGAGTAATTGCTGGTGTTTCATATTAACATGAAAAGGATTCCGTAGACAGGGAAAGAACCTGTTCTTGGGAAACTACATCTATAGTGACCAAAAGGCATTAAATGATGTTCAAGCACTTGTGTTACAGCAGCGGTATGAATAGAATGATATTAATAATAACAGTAATAATCGAATTATCCGGCAACTTCACACTTCACAGTGGATTTTCTCGAACAAAGAAATTTGCTGAATTTGTGAAAAATCAAAATGGCTTCACATCCAGCCTATGATGCCTAGAAGAGTCTTTACATCCTGCTGACATGAGAATAGCATAATCTCTGCGTCAGAAGCTTGCTTCTACTTGACCATTTAATAGACTCGCATTTTTTCCACCGTGACTAATTTTGTAAGCTAAGCACATCATCCGTTACAGCACACTCTTGGGGCTGGGTAATGTGGCCACAATGGTATGGTGGAACGAGCTATCACAGGTGCAATGCGTGGGTTCAGGCATTTACTTTTAAGAGGCACAAACAGATTTATTTTACCTCTGGTAACCTCAAGAGAAAGACGTTATAATCCAGAATCCGCATTAAACATCACGTTCCTTCATTACCAACTGGGCAGAGCCGGTTTACGTTGGGAAATGACACAGCGGAAGTCATGGTAAACAGAAATACAGTCGCCAGTAAGCTTACTTACATTAGGAAATTTTATTTTATTTGATGAACCGATAGCCATTTAAAGGGACAGGGCTCTTACTTTACTTGTACTTGATTGAACTACAGACGTTTAAAAATTTGGTGCAGGACTGTGATTCGAATTCGTATCTCCTCTTTCGAGGATCTGAATCTCTCGGAACAGTATAGTTCAGTCATTTCGTTCCTTTTCCCAAGACTGCAATCTTCTCTAGGTCTCCTCCAAAGGTAAGTATGTGGGTCTGAAACCTGATCCAGTACAAACATATTCATAATTTCATTTCTAGCTTTATCAAGTGCACACCCACCTGCTAGTGAAAATTAACGCGCAATTTCAATGTCTGTTCATGTGTTTCCAACAATCGCAACAGGTGTCGTTATTTCTGGTCAAACACGCACACATCTTACTGTTCATGAATAAGCAACTGATACTTAAGCTATATTCGTGGATGCACGGTAGGTGTGCAGTTCGATTGTCGCTTAGGCACAAAAGTGTGTATCCTTATTTTAGATTCAGACACCTAGTGGCTCGTAAGAAAAACCGATACGTAACATTTGATTTTTCTTAGTTAACAATCGGATTACGTGTTGGGTTCGTATCTCCGTCACAGAAATTCACATCATGCACTTCATCTTTAAATGCATGCACACTTTGTTACTTCCGAATGGAGGTATATCAGACATCTTTCGTGGTTAGATAACAGGGACGAAAGGGTCTTGATAGGAGTCACGGTTTATTACAAAAATTGTCGTCTTTTATTTTCAAGTTTAGATTTGGTTACTGGTATTGGCCAAAATTTCGGTAATTCATGACTCTTCATGGCTAACCATCAATATGATGTGATTAGATTAGATTAGATTACATTAGATTAACTCTTGTTCCATAGATCATGAATACGACATTTCGTAATGATGTGGAACGTGTCATTTTAATGAAAGATTTCTTTAAATACCATGATTCAATTTCTTTACAACAATTTTTTACACTCTCTCTCATTGCTTTTTATTTCTCTCTCTCTCTCTCTCTCTCTCTCTCTCTCTCTCTCTCTCTCTCTCTCTCACACACACACACACACACACACACAAACACACACACACACACACATTCTTTTTTATTTTTATTTGTATGTTGTGCTCGACTATCGGCGAGGCACGAAAACGCCTGTGAATGACTTTCTTAGTTTTGAGTACACTTACGAAAGAAATATAAAAACAACAATGAGAGTTACTGATTTATGATGCTCAGTTTGCAGTCAGTTCTGAGTATTATTAGTAACTACGCTCCAGTCCCTAAACCTAGTTACAGAAAGCGAATCAGACGCATTACGTATTCCAGGCCGTAGCAGCCGCGACTTGGAGACACCAGCTATGGTCACTTCCCAGACCGCTGTAGGATCACATTGGTTCGTCTTCTTCCTGCTGGTACTGTAACTGAGATTTGGCAACAAGGCAACGTATGTTTGGCAACTCTGTGATCGACGAGTTACTTCCTGGTGTGCACGGAATTAAGCCTCAAAGTTCACTTGATTTTACCTGTCATTTCCATTGAATAATCTGAGTTATTATCGCTTGAAGGGTAACAAAATATTGAAAATTTACGGTTTTCAGCCCAGGAAAGTCGTTGCAGGTGTAAACCGCAACTAATCTCGACCTTCAAATAGCGGTTTACGAGTTCTAGTTACTATTGCCCTCGTAATATGAAGCTAAGACCCATACCTCCTCGCCAGCTCTGTGGTAACGTGCTGACCTGTGGAAAAGCGTCTGTTACGGTTCGCAGTTCCAGTGTCACTGACTGTAACGTTTTTATCCCTTCTGTGAAAGAGCTACAAGCAGTCAGATCAAACATCAATAAGGAAATCGCAAGAAAATGCTTTCAGCTCATAGTGCAATGTTGAAAAACTTACAATGCTGCACAACAGGTAAGGCCTCTTTCCGCTGCTGCCAAGCGAATTTTGGGTTTCTAGGAATGCGTAACTATATTTATGAAATGCCACATTTGCATACCTCTTGAGTATGACACAGCATACCAATTAAACACAGACCCAATCAAAATCTATGTGAGTAGTATTTTACTAATTCGTGTCGATAGAGGCATGCTTGTGTACAGATACTTTCGTCGTAAGGTTATCATGGTTAGTTTTATTTCATTTCTTATAATACAGTGCACAATTTTCGTAAGGTTTCCTTTAGTGTTGTTAAAACAATAGTAAACATGAGAGAGAAATTAATCATCAACGATATATGCGAATTCTCTGATGTTACCTATGACAGTCTGACAATGCACATGCGGTTTATTGATTACATGCATGTAGAAAACTTGTTCTGAGTTAAAGCTGTCAAACAAAGTTTGAAGAAGAATAAAATATCACTACCACACGAAGGCTAATGTAGAAAATACTTTTCTGACATATTATGGCACGATGCGCTCTCCCTGCACATCTTCGAGATGCATCTGCTGCCTGCTGTCTATTAAACCTGAATAGAACAAAATGTCACAGTAGTTAGCCCTTTTTCCACATGCGACTACTTTGGGTTGAGAAGTGAAGGGAATTATGTTCGAAGTTCCATTAGATTGATACCTTCAGCAGAGAGCAGAATTGCGTTTTAAAAAATGTAGTACTGAATGTATTCGAACTCGCGACATCTTATCTATGCTACAAGCTGACACGTAGCTACAGCAGCTCCAGAGCTCGGCAACTATTCCTCCAGAACTTTTGGATTCCACAGCACTGTGAGATTATGCATATGGCCAGGTCTTGACTTCTGAGAGACAAACAGTTACAGCTTTTCTTTTGGACTGAACGACGTACCAGATAGCGCAATAGACTAGCTCAAGTGGAAAGGAACACTTACTATTTAAACTTCTGCATCCTACACTGTTGGCAGTTGTGTGTAGGTGGCAGTTACGTGATTTTATTTCTGTGATTACAAAATAGTCGAATGTATGCACTTGGTAGCCGAGGCAGCTAGTTCATGGTGATTCGGTCAACCAAGTAAATGAATTTACTGAACATGCTGCAAATTACTACAGGGAGCCTGTGTGTCAGAATTCTCATCCAGTGTGGCGCAACTGCGTTACGATAGAAAAATGACTCGCAGAGAAGAGGATTTCGTGGTTCTTTTGGACGAATGGTAGCTTGTTATACCTATGGTCTGGGTTCGATTCCCACTTCCGTCAATGATTTTAGATAGGGAGAGACAGATTCCATTCTCTCCTGGCTACATCAAGTGAAGGAGATATAATGGCTGCGTGGTCTGAAAATTCGCATTCAAGATGATATTCCTTCTTTACCAAGTAGACGGTAGGTTGAACCACAATAAAGTCTGGAGTGGCGACATGTAGAAACTCTATCACCAGTAACCTTTCTTATACTAGTTATTTATTTCAAGTGACGACACAAACGCTATGTATGGTCACAGGACACTTATTCCATCTTTTATTTGAGCTTCTGTATGTCGATAAAATTGGTTCTAAACTGGGAATACAACTGAGACCGCCCTTAACGCGGAATTTGATCCTTTCGTGGCAATACAGCTCGGCTACAATTTGTTGTTTGTTCAAAACTGCAGATTCCTCAACACCTTCACATATTACGCGTGAATGGGATCGAATCCTGGCCCGGCACTAAAGATTTAATTATGTATTATCAAGCTCTATCATGAGAACACCTATCTGCTAGTGGATAATAATTTTGATTTTTAATGTATTTTCATTCGTTGTCAACACTAACGATATCTGACGTTTTTAACTCCCAGTGAGACACAGAACTATTTGCGAGATGACTGTAAGTTCAAGATACTATTCTGAGCAGCTGGTGGATAAAAATTCGGTAGCTGAAGTCTCTTTGTGTGTAGTCAACAACGATATGTGTGGGGCTCTATTCCCAGTGAGCGCTGAACTCTTTGTCATATTATTTCAGTTCGTCGTGTCATTTAATGTTCATACATATTCTCAACTAGCTGCTCGTGAATAACTTTAATTTTTAATGTCATTTTGAGTTAAATAGTTCAGATGGTTCAGATGGCTCTGAGCACTATGGGACTTAACTTCTAAGGTCATCAGTCCCCTAGAACTTAGAACTACTTAAACCTAACTAACCTAAGGACATCACTCACATCCATGCCCGAGGCAGGATTCGAACCTGCGACCGTAGCGGTCACGCGGTTCCAGACTGAAGCGCCTAGAACCGCACGGCCACACTGGCCGTCCCCCACCATCTGGTATCAATGCATTACTCTATCATCCATTATATATAACATTTTCATAGTACACTTGATATTATAGATGAGTAGGACACAAGACAGGACATAGATAATGTCCGTTTGACGTCAACAGTGTGTAACATTTTACTTTTTTTGAATAGGACAATGTTCCTCTCCAATAATTTTTAGATTAGTTACAATAAGCTTACGCTGCAAGGGAATTCGCTTGTATTTTTCAATATGTGGTCTGTTGTCGGTTTGAAGGCCTTCCATAACATCGGCAACGTAGTGCAACTCCACCGAGGGCTGTCTGGAGTAGGGTGGAGATAGCAATGTGAAAGTTGCGAGCTGTCGAAGACGATCTTCATATTCCTAATGCGATTAGGACATCGTATACTCTTGACGACGTTTAGCACCTGTGCGGTCAGTCACCCAATTTCAGAATTCATTTTGAGTAATCCTGCTAAATTCCCAAAATATTGTCTTTTTATATTGATGAGTAATATGGATAGTCGTCACGTTCATGTGCCGTCTACAACGCAAATTTAATGTTACTATCCTAGGAACTAACCTGCAATACGTTTTGTATTTCATAATCGGAACTATCTGCATTAACCGTCATCAGAGCAATGTCAGGGAACAGAATGCAGCAGTGCCTTGCTACCTACTTGAGGACCTGCTTGAGTCGTGTTCTAAGGAAAGGGTAGTTGCTGGTTCACATTATATTACACTAGCGAGAAGTACCGACTTTTCCTTTTCTCTGCAAACATCCAGAACTAAATTCAGTAACTAAATGCTAAGAATATATTTGCATTGTGGCAACTCAAAGATCAATAGATATGGATGTAGATATAGATACAGATTTTTATATTTAAAGCCATTCTCGTTCTGCGTTGGAATAAACATCATTCATTATTTGCTTGTTCTTGTTACGATTGTTATTGTCATTCTCTCACTCGCAAGAGTTTTCGCATTCCTATTTGGTATCGATGCACAAGAAGAGTGGCTATGAAAGAAGGGAATACTGAATGTTACGTCATGCAGAATACACTCATTTACTTCGGCTCCTCGTGATATACGCTACAGGAGAAGTGAGATACATAAAGTTGACAGTGTGAGGACAGACCTGGTAGCACAACTGTGCAACTACACAGTGTTACCAGATAAAATGGTGCTGCGGAATCGAAAGTGTAGTACGGACTTTGCCACAGTAGCAGACAGCTGGTAATTTAGGACCATGACCGTGGATTACACTTTGGTCAGTGCTGGTTAGAGTGCTGCAACTGTAAATGGAAGGCTTTGTTTGATAATCTTATGATGATGTAGTCTGAATAAATTAAGCCATTGGATACAAAGCGGTTTAGTTTTGAGACCTAACCCACGAGGGGGGAAGGCACAGTGGTCTGCTTCAGGAATTCTAAGCAATAAAACACAAAAAACAACCCAGGAAGGGAGACATGCATTTGGAATCTGTTCATCGTTACGGGGTCAAACAAGAGGGTAACATTACTGAAACAATGATCGGGCTACTTAGTATATAATAGAGCATACAGATTTCAAGGAGGAAACGTATGAAGACGCAGACTTCCTCGTTATCAATATGTGCGGCATATCTTTCGTGTTAACGAAAGTAAATTCCCGCTTTACCTCTTCTTACGTGTCAAATGAAATGAATGCCATGAGGAATAGAATACTTGTTGACTGCGTCTCTTCTTGCTTCCATCCTTACCAACATATTTCTTCATTCTCGTGGTAATCATGACATTCTATGTGTATGCTGCAAAAGATTGCAAGTGGACAAATTCTACATCGAGGTGCAAAGCGTTATATTCAATTCGAATAAGCTTCCGGTGTATTTTTACTTCGTTTGTATTTTTAGATGATTATGAACGTTACGGAAAATTATCTCACATGCTTTATGTTGAATGAGAAACATTGAATGATCCGTTTTGCTTTACCTACGTTGAAATGATATAATGTCGGCGTCAACAGCCTTCTTCCACGCCGGAAGCTGAAACTTGTATGATTCTGGATTAATGATAATTGAATTCTCATATGTATACATAGCCCACAAGGCGACGTCAGAAACCATCAGGGGAGTACGCCGCATAAAAACCAAACGTGCGCGCGCGTCTCCACTCTGAAGAACCGTATCGGAGAATCACGGCAAGCATTTCGCTGAAGAGCTGCCTCATCAGAGAGCCTAGAAATGGCAGCGTCGTAGCAAGTATTTGTCAACACTCTGATAGTGCATTTACTTCCGGGTGTAGGTCGGCGTTACCTCGCTAAATTCACTTGACATTCATTTCCCACATCGAAGACTCGTACGATATAATCGACTGCAAGATGACACAATTAGAAAGTATATTTAATTTCTGGACTCCAAGAACGGCGTTCTTCACATAAGTAACACCTGTTTGTGTGTGCATTCGGGAGGACGACGGTGCAATCCCGCGCCCGGCCATCCTGATTTAGGTTTTCAATGATTTCCCTAAATCGCTTCAGGCAAATGCCGGGATGGTTCCTTAGGAAGGGCACGGCCGATTTCCTTCCCCATCCTTCCCTAATCCGAGCTTGTGCTCCGTCTCTAATGACATCGTTGTCGACGGGACGTTAAAACAGTAATCTCCACCTCCTCTGTTCGTGTGTTTAAGGTTGCGTTTTGAGGGTCAGGCAACATCGCAGTGACTATATTCCGCCTCTGGCCGCCAGTGTGTCGTTAGCTCAGAGGTTCCCTTGTGCGTTGCAGTGCTTGTACTATAAGACATAGCATTTCGAATCACGGTAGAAGCCGCTGACTACAACCTTTTCTTTTCCATTTTAATTAATGGAGTTGCAAACTGCTAGTAAAAATTTCTTATGCGAAATCTGAAGAATGCCTTTAAACATCAATCTTCGTCCGATTTCGACTTAGTAAATTAAGTTAATATCATGGATTTCTGCTTTGCAAATTCCAAGGTGCTTCACTGTAAAATAGACCCTGAAAAGATTCAAACCGACTGTCAACGATATAAATTTGAGCTTTGTTCGTCATATAGATCTAACATGTCAGAAGGTTGTTTATGAAGTGCACATGTTCATTAATATAGTTCCCTTCTTCTAAATTTTTGCAATAGCATTTAACTGTAGACGTTTTCTAACACCGGCGTTAGCAATTCCTTTCCGTTCCCTGAAACCTTCAAAACGACAAATTTTTCTGGTTTAAATCTGATGACCTTAACTATCACTTCCGATCAACAATAAATACTTCATGAACCCATACATGGAACTCCAAATGTGCAGTGTTCCTGCACTGCTACAGAGCATGCATTGCAAGGTATTCACACAGTTTATCGCATAGACTTACCATAAGGAATAAAACAAGAACTGTAATACACTTTATACCACAGACGCTCACTCTGGCTTGACGAAAACATCCAAACATTGACCAAAAGTTGCACAAATAATTGAGTTTCAAAGGAAAAGAAACGGGGTATGAAGCATTTATAAATTCATCGAATGTAGTGAGGTGGTTTAATTTCGTCCCAGTCTATAAAATTAATTTCGGGCCATACTCAGCTCTTGCCGATTAATGTAATATAATACCCGCCTTCTAATCAGGGCTTCTGTCTCCGTTGCTTTTGAGCGTGAATGGAAATTGTAGAAATTTTCTGTGGAGCAACATTTAATAATAAAGCGTTTTAAATCATCAAAAGCGATGAGCGGTAGCAGGCGCTTTCGATAAAGAACGGGGGAGAGCAGCGCCGCTGCTGTCGCCACGGCCGCTGCCAGTAGCCAGCAAATGGATCCCGGAGCTTTACCGCATACGGCGTCCAGAGGAGGACAGTCTGCAGGAAATCTGCCGCAAAATCGTTACTGGATAAAATTATGATATCGGTGTGTCACAAAGCGAAATAGATTGAATCTGCGCTACCATTACATTCACGTCTTCAGCATTCAGACAGATGAGGCTATAAAAATATTTTATGCCAGCTCTTCTCGATCCACTGACATTATGGACAGAAACAACGCACGCTACCGCTAGACCACAGGCGTAATCAGCCTAGGGTTTCTCTATCATGGGACAAGTTTTCCTCCAGGAAGTGCCGCAGTCTACAGTGTTGCCAGATTGTGCAGATAACCGGACTTAGAGAATTAGCGAGTTGGCCAGTTTTTTTGTCCCATGTCGCGATCGGCGCGGACTTAGCCTCTGAAGCGGCCGGCCGCCGGTCAAGTTTTATGTCAAAGAGTGTACGTACGTGTTTATTGCTGTTCTGTCACAGCAGCCGTTGAATTTGCCTTGTACCAGTCTAATGAGGTTTTGTCTTTTTCGGGCTTTGTTGAGGGTTTGCTTAACGTGTTCTTTTAGGTTCAGATACTTATCTAGGGTCACCCCCAGATATTTGGCTTTGTCGGATATGTTTAGTCTGGTTCCCCACAGCGTGAGTGTGATGTCGTCAGGGTTTTGGTTCGTCTTACTGTGTATATGTCTGTGTTTAAATAGTATGAGTTGCGTCTTGTCAGGGTTTGGTTTGATACGCCATTTGCACATCCAGTCTTGCAGTCGTGTTAGGTAGGTCAAAGTTTGTTGGTTTATGGTAGTCATGTTCGGTCCGGAAGTCCAGTATGCCGTGTCGTCAGCATAAAGTTGTACTTGTTCGTTGGTCCTTGTGGTAGTCGGTATGTCTGTGGTGTAGAAGGCGTATAGTAATGAAGAGATGATTCCACCTTGGGCCACCCCCGCTTGGGGGCTGAATGGTTCGGAGGTTTCGTCATTGACGTGTACTTGGCATAGTCTGTCTTTCAGTAGGGCGTCTATCATGTTTACCGTCTTTGGGGGGATTCCTGTCTTTAATAGTTTGTATATTAGTCCGTCGTGCCACATTTTGTCGAAAGCCCGCTCGATGTCTAAGAAGACAGCGAGCGTGCAGTGTCCTACGTTAATGTGCTTCGTAATGTCGGTCGTTAGTTTAAGTAGTGGGTCGTTGGTCGAATGGTTTTTGCGGAAGCCGGACTGTATGTGGGGGATTAGTTGTAATTCGTCTGCGTGTTTGGTTAGTCTATCTGTCAGTATTCTTTCGAAAGTCTTTCTTAGTACGTCTATGAGTGATATTGGGTGGTATGATTTTGGGTCGTTTAGGTTTACCGGGTTTCGGTATCATAATCGTCTTCGTCTTTTTCCACGCTGCGGGGATGGTGGTGTTCGTCAGGCAGTAGTTAAAGAGTAGTGTAAGAAGGGGGGTGATGGTCTGAAGAGGGCATTTTCGAAGGTGTATACGTCTTATTCCGTTTTCCCCGGGTGCCGTGTTTTTACCTGACATGATGGCGTGTTCAACTTCGATTTCAGTGATTTCTTTCATTAGCTGGTGGTCGAGTTCTGTAGGTGCGGTGGGCATGTTGAGTAGAGTGGGGAGTTCGTCGTTAACTGTCTGTCGGAAGTCTTCGTCGAAGAGTTGGTCGTGGGGAAAGCTGTGTGCTTCCGTTAGTACCTCTCTGAAAGCCTCTGCAACTTCCTTGGGGTTGGTGGTGGTCGCATTGTTTATTGTCAGTCTGTGATTTCTGTCTGTGGATTGTCCGGTGAGTGTCTGGAATTTAGACCAGAATTTTCGTCCTTGTCGGTAGTCGAGTTTGCTGCAGGTTTCATCCCACTCTTTCTGTCTATGTTCAGAGATCAGTCGTTTTATTCGTAGGTTTAGTCTATTCCAAATTGGGTTAAGGTCACGGTTCTTTGTCCTAACGATTTCTGTGTGAAGTCGTCTTTTTTCCCTGATTAGAAGGAGTATGTCCGGTGGTACTTGAGGTTTCCAGTTCTGCACTGTTTTGGTCGGTATGGTTGAGTCGATAGCAGTTTTCAGCGTGTTTATTATTCTGTCGTTGATAGAGTTCATGTCTCTGTCGTCCGTTATCGTCAGGGGTGCTCGTAGTTCCTTGTCTATAGTCTTTTGATATTTGTCCCAGTCTGCTTTGTTGTAGAGTCGGATGGTACGTGAGATTTGAGGTGTTGTTGGGGGATTTATGGCCGAGGTGCCGAAGACGATAGGTAGGTGTTGGCTCGTTATGCTGTCGCCTATTGTGGCTTCTGTCATTGTGTCGTATAGGGTGGGACTGAGTAATATGTGGTCGGGTAGGGAGCTGCCTGCGTGCCCCACGAATGTGTAGGTATTCATGGGTAGTCTAGACATGTTCTCTGTGGTGAGGAAGTTTAATAGGTCCTCGCCATTTCTGTTGATGGCAGTGTCTCCCAGTAGATCGTGCCTGGCATTTAGGTCTCCCATTAGTATATACTTCGGAAACGTGGTCAAGTATCTTAGGAACGCCCTGGGAATTTCGGTTTCAGGGGTGACGTATAGGCAAGCTATTAACAGTCGTCGTCGTCTGGGTCTTGGTACTGTAATCATTACGGCTTCTATGTCTTGAAACTGGAGTGGTAGGGGAGTTTCTTGTGCTGGGATCGACTTCTTGAAATAGATCGCTACCCCTCCTCGTCCGTCTGGTCTGTGTTTGGCAAAGTGGTCGTAGTCTTTGTTAACTTTCATGTTGTGTGTTGGTCTTGTCCACGTCTCTGCGATTCCAAAAATGTCTATGTCTTCCTTCGTTATTAAGTCGTTTAGTAACGGTTTTTTCGGTCTCATGCCTCCTGCATTGACAAACAGGAGGTTGGTAAGTACTCGTCTGGTGTGTCCTGCCATAGTCAGTTGAGGGGGAGTGGGGTGGGGGGGGGAGGTTGAGTGTTTAACTTCTGACTATCTGAGAGAAGGAGCGTTTTGTCACGGTCGTGGTAACTTGCTGTCCGTTCTGATTGTAAATTAGGTCTCTGTCGAAGTAGCGTCGGGCCACTTGTTTCATCGCGTTAACTACCTCGTTTTTGCGATTTTGCATCAGTGTAGTCAATGCGAACGTGATCGTCTTTAGAAAATCATTGATGTTCAGGTGTTCTGTCTGTTGGTTTGCCTGTTGTGTTGGGGTGTCAGCTAACTGTAATGGGGCCTGTAGGTGTTCGTTTTCTGCTACAGGTGGACGTGAGTGACACTTGAACGATCTCGCCGAGTGTGTCCCTCCACAATTAGCACAGGTGGGTGATATCTCTGGTGTCAGCTCGCATTGCGAGATGTCGTGGCTCTGTCCGCATCTGCTACATTTCGGTGTCGAGACTTTGCGGATGCCGGTCCCTTTATACCTGCGGTGTGCCCCCCACCACCTGGCCGCGGGAGGCTGGGTCCAGAGGAGCCGGCGGGCGAGGTGGAGGGGGAAGCGGGTGCGCCGTTCGTGTCTCCGTCAGAGCATTGTGATCGCGTCTCGTGAGCTGGACGGTTCTTGTTGCGTTCCTGGCGTATTGCGGCTAATGCTGGATTCCAGGCCGCGCTCAGTTGATAGCCTTCGTCCCTGTTCACAAGATTCTCGTGGACCCGTATTTCTATTGATTCTTTAATGACGCTATCCCAATAGCTCCCGGCTCGGCACAGCACCCTGGTGTTTTCGAAGTCAAAGGTGTGGTTTTCTTTGATGCTATGTTCAGCTATAGCAGATTTGTCTATCTGTCCAAGTCGAACATGCCTGATGTGTTCCTCGCACCTTTTAGAGATGCAGCGCTGCGTTTGACCAATGTACTGCACACCACATTCGCAGGCAATGTTGTATATACCAGGTGTGTTTAGTTTGAGTGGGTCTTTAGCTGAGCCCAGCAGCTCTTTCGTCTTCGGCGGTGGTCGGAAGACGGTATTTATGTTAGATTTTCTTAATAGCCTCCCGATTTTGGCTGATGTGGGCCCCAAATATGGAAGAAAGGCGAGTCTCTTGTTAACTTCCTCTTCCTGAAATTTGTCAGCCTGTCTTCTGTTGAAGGCCCTGTCAATCTGTGTTTCACTGTACCCGTTTTTCCGAAATACCTCTCTTAGGTGGTGTAATTCCTCTCAGAGGCTTTCTTTGTCACAAATGACGTGCGCCCTATGTACCAAGGTGGTCAGTACTGACTGGCGTTGCGCCGGATGGTGGCAGCTGGTTGCATGGAGGTACAGGTCTGTGTGCGTCTTTTTTCTATATACTGAATGGCCCAGCGTGCCATCCGCTTTCTTCCTGATCAGTATGTCCGGGAATGGAATACAGCCATTCTCTTCTACTTCCATCGTGAAGGTGATATTTTCATGTATGCCGTTTAGGTGGTCCATAAACTCCTCCAGTGCCTGCGTGCCATACTGCCAAATCACGAAAGTGTCGTCCACATAGCGGAAGAAGTGCCTGGGTTTACGGTGAGCAGTTTGTAGTGCCACCTCCTCAAAGTGTTCCATATAAAGATTCGCGATCCCTGGAGCAAGGGGAGATCCCATGGCCACTCCATCCACTTGTTCATAATGCTCTCCACTGTACTTGAAGTAGGTGGTCGTAAGTGCATCTTCAAAGAGCTTCACTGTTTCAGGCTCGAAGTGCTGATTAAGGAGCGCCAAGGCGTCTTGTAGCGGTACTCTCGTGAACAAGGAGGTGACGTCGAAGCTCACAAGTAGGTCATCACTCTGTATTCGGATGTCCTTCAGTATTCTAACGAAATCCGCGGAGTTTTTCACGTGATGACTGCAGTGTCCCACCAGTGGATTCAATAGTGTCGCCAGGTATTTGGCCAGTCCATAACTGTGCGAGTTGATGGTGTCCAGAATCGGCCGTAGAGGCACCCCATCTTTGTGAATCTTGGGTAATCCATACAGGCGCGGTGTCTTTGGCGCTCTGGGATACAGCCGTTTCTGCACTGCCTCTGGTAGATCTGAGTCCTTCAGTAGCGCCAAGGTTTTCCTGGTCACCGTCGATGTAGGGTCCTTGTTGAGTTTCCTGTAGGCTGGGTCTTGCAGCAGAGAGCAGATTTTCTGTTGGTAGTCGACTGTGCGAATCAGCACCGTCGCATTTCCCTTGTCTGCTGGGAGGACCATGATGTCAGCATCATCCCTCAGTGCGCGGATAGCCTCTCGCTCCGGCGCAGTAATGTTAGCTTTAGGGAGTCGTGACTTGTCGATGATCCTGCAGGTCTCCCTTCGGATCTGCTCAGCTTCCTCCTTGGGTAGGCCCCGGATTGCTTCCTCTACGCTACTGATGATGTCCCGTTTCGGTATGGTCCTTGGTACAGGTGCAAAGTTCAACCCTTTCGTGAGGACAGAAGTTGTGGCTGCATCTAGCACCTTATCTGTCAAATTTACAATAGCTCTGGTGCTATTTGTCACCTTCTGGGTCGACTGAGCTCCAGAGAGTCTGCCGAATTTGTTGATCTGTTTTGCGGCAACATGTCGTTTCTGCACCTCACTGTCGGCGTGAGAGCTGCAGTCAACCCACTCCCAACTGTGTGCCGGTAATGCTTCTGCCATTTTCGGGTGACATGCGATCAGGATGCGTGCATTCTTGTCCAGTGCAGAAACGACATGTTGCCGCAAAACAGATCAACAAATTCGGCAGACTCTCTGGAGCTCAGTCGACCCAGAAGGTGACAAATAGCACCAGAGCTATTGTAAATTTGACAGATAAGGTGCTAGATGCAGCCACAACTTCTGTCCTCACGAAAGGGTTGAACTTTGCACCTGTACCAAGGACCATACCGAAACGGGACATCATCAGTAGCGTAGAGGAAGCAATCCGGGGCCTACCCAAGGAGGAAGCTGAGCAGATCCGAAGGGAGACCTGCAGGATCATCGACAAGTCACGACTCCCTAAAGCTAACATTACTGCGCCGGAGCGAGAGGCTATCCGCGCACTGAGGGATGATGCTGACATCATGGTCCTCCCAGCAGACAAGGGAAATGCGACGGTGCTGATTCGCACAGTCGACTACCAACAGAAAATCTGCTCTCTGCTGCAAGACCCAGCCTACAGGAAACTCAACAAGGACCCTACATCGACGGTGACCAGGAAAACCTTGGCGCTACTGAAGGACTCAGATCTACCAGAGGCAGTGCAGAAACGGCTGTATCCCAGAGCGCCAAAGACACCGCGCCTGTATGGATTACCCAAGATTCACAAAGATGGGGTGCCTCTACGGCCGATTCTGGACACCATCAACTCGCACAGTTATGGACTGGCCAAATACCTGGCGACACTATTGAAACCACTGGTGGGACACTGCAGTCATCACGTGAAAAACTCCGCGGATTTCGTTAGAATACTGAAGGACATCCGAATACAGAGTGATGACCTACTCGTGAGCTTCGACGTCACCTCCTTGTTCACGAGAGTACCGCTACAACACGCCTTGGCGCTCCTTAATCAGCACTTCGAGCCTGAAACAGTGAAGCTCTTTGAAGATGCACTTACGACCACCTACTTCAAGTACAATGGAGAGCATTATGAACAAGTGGATGGAGTGGCCATGGGATCTCCCCTTGCTCCAGGGATCGCGAATCTTTATATGGAACACTTTGAGGAGGTGGCACTACAAACTGCTCACCGTAAACCCAGGCACTTCTTCCGCTATGTGGACGACACTTTCGTGATTTGGCAGTATGGCACGCAGGCACTGGAGGAGTTTATGGACCACCTAAACGGCATACATGAAAATATCACCTTCACGATGGAAGTAGAAGAGAATGGCTGTATTCCATTCCTGGACATACTGATCAGGAAGAAAGCGGATGGCACGCTGGGCCATTCAGTATATAGAAAAAAGACGCACACAGACCTGTACCTCCATGCAACCAGCTGCCACCATCCGGCGCAACGCCAGTCAGTACTGACCACCTTGGTACATAGGGCGCACGTCATTTGTGACAAAGAAAGCCTCTGAGACGAATTACACCACCTAAGAGAGGTATTTCGGAAAAACGGGTACAGTGAAACACAGATTGACAGGGCCTTCAAGAGAAGACAGGCTGAAAAATTTCAGGAAGAGGAAGTTAACAAGAGACTCGCCTTTCTTCCATATTTGGGGCCCACATCAGCCAAAATCGGGAGGCTATTAAGAAAATCAAACATAAATACCGTCTTCCGACCACCGCCGAAGACGAAAGAGCTGCTGGGCTCAGCTAAAGACCCACTCAAACTAAACACACCTGGTATATACAACATTGCCTGCGAATGTGGTGTGCAGTACATTGGTCAAACGCAGCGCTGCATCTCTAAAAGGTGCGAGGAACACATCAGGCATGTTCGACTTGGACAGATAGAGAAATCTGCTATAGATGAACATAGCATCAAAGAAAACCACACCTTTGACTTCGAAAACACCAGGGTGCTGTGCCGAGCCGGGAGCTATTGGGATAGCGTCATTAAAGAATCAATAGAAATACGGGTCCACGAGAATCTTGTGAACAGGGACGAAGGCTATCAACTGAGCGCGGCCTGGAATCCAGCATTAGCCGCAATACGCCACGAACGCAACAAGAACCGTCCAGCTCACGAGACGCGATCAGAATGCTCTGACGGAGACACGAACGGCGCACCCGCTTCCCCCTCCACCTCGCCCGCCGGCTCCTCTGGACCCAGCCTCCCGCGGCCAGGTGGTGGGGGGCACACCGCAGGTATAAAGGGACCGGCATCCGCAAAGTCTCGGCACTTCGCCAGAAGATGATGAGTATGTCACTCGTCGAAACGTCGCAGTTTGAAGACACCGCCACCCGGCTGGAAGCCCGAGAACTCTTCGCCAGCTGTATACGCCGGGAAAGCATACATTCACATTTACTACAAAATCTTATCTCCAGAATGACTAGAGTTTGTGTAATTGTACTGAGGGCACAGTGTTGATACTTTGAAGAGGCTAAAATCTAAACCATGTTGAACTGTACTTAATCACAAAGAGAGAAAATATTTATTTTGTTGGTGAATTAAGTTTGTATATTGTGTTTGAACACTGAAACAAAATATATAGCCTTTTTCGTAAGGGGTCGAAAACTTCTGACCGGTAGTGTATCTCGAAATACTACAGGAAATTATCAGCAATGCTGTTTTTTGCGAAGTGCGCTGCTCCGACGAAAGTTTTTGTTGACAAGTAGAAAAGGTCTGCTGCTAAACTCTATTTGTTGTAATGGTAACCGGCATTATAAAATGCACATATTCTCACGGGGTTTCCAATGTAGTTGTTGCACACTCAGTTACGACTTGGTATATCATACGGACCATCCTACCCACGGTAATTTGTAACCACTGCCTCTCCAGCTGCAATTTTCGACTGTTTATGCCGTGCAACCAACAAATATTGTTTAACAATAATGGACGCCTTTGAAATAGTTACGTCAGTTCTGTTAGTGAACGTTGAAGATAAGCGGATAAAATAGCGAAGAATATTGTGGATAATTCGGTGGAATTAACAACGAATTGTAACGCATATTTAGAGAATTGCTTTGGCATTCCTTTGGAGTCATTAACTCCGGCCTAACGCATTTTACTTCTTCACATGCGCAAGGAAACGTCTCGGATTCGCATTGTTTATTGTTCTAATTGGTAATTTCCACATTGAAATAACACTGCCCCTCTTTCAAAGTGTATATTAAAGCGAATACATGCTCCTTTATCAAGATGAAGGTCATGTCGTTGCGTCTGTAGGACACACTGTGCTGAATTGTGAGGTAGTCACCCAGTGACGCAGACAGAGATCTTTCAATGAAATGGTCGATGTTCCGTACGACGTTCCAAACTGGAACGAATAAAGCCCCGAACTTATATATATATATATATATATATATATATATATATATATATATATATATATATATTTATACAAAATATCGAATATTCCAGAATATTCTTCTACTAAATGTAGAAGGAAGTCACAGATACCGAAAGAAATTACACAAACGCCTAAAAAATGACTCGCTGAAAAGAGATCCTAGCCAGAAACCGCTTCGTTCTCAGCCCGTGACTATATGCGTAAAACTGTTTTTTAAAGACGTAATGTATGTCCATTTGCCGGCCGCGGTGGTCTAGCGGTTCTAGGCGCTCAGTCCGGAACCGCGCGACTGCTACGGTCGCAGGTTCGAATCCTGCCTCGGGCATGGATGTGTGTGATGTCCTTAGGTTAGTTAGGTTTAAGTAGTTCTAAGTTCTAGGGGACTGATGACCACAGAAGTTTAGTCCCATAGTGCTCAGAGCCATTTGAACCAATTTTTGTATGTCCATTTATTTGATTCTACGATGTTGTCAAAGCATTATCTATGGAGATGTCGTTAACTGACACTTAATTACGATAAATTATACAAAGAAGGCGCGATTTTGACAAACTTCTAATGCGCTGGTGTCTTGGAACGGGATCCAGCAAATAACAATACGAAAAACACCAAGCACGAAAAACACCAAACACGAATATTTTTAACCAACAATACTTCGCTACCTACATTTTATTACAAAGAATCTTACCATAAGCGGCTCTTTTTTCCAGAGATACTCAATATGATAGCATTACATCAGATCATATTCAAAGTATTTAAGCAATAATACAGAAACACCATCAATAAGGGCCAAAAATACAAATATGGTGGCTCCTAATGTGCGTTTGTTAGGCAGAGTCCTTACGCATCTCATCAGTCACATTTCTCTCCATGAAGCAAAAATCTGCGGCATCTGATTCTACCTGCCACGGTCGATATGCTGCTCGTTGTGAAATTCCCCGTTGTGACGCCATATAATGGACCAGCTTCTCGTCCAAGCTCGCTTTCCCCCCCTTGAGTGAGGACTGCTTGACCCTTTGTTTAGTACCAATGAAATCTATGTACAGTGAAATACAAAGGCTAACTAATAAAAGCCGCGCGGGATTAGCCGAGCGGTCTAGGGCACTGCAGTCATGGACTGTGCGGCTGATCCCGGAGGAAGTTCGAGTCCTCCCGCGGGCATGGGTGTGTGTGTTTGCCCTCAGGATTATTTACGTTAAGTAGTGTGTAAGCTTAGGGACTGATGACCTTAGCAGTTAAGTCCCATAAGATTGCACACACATTTGATTTTTTTTTTTTTTTGCTAATAAAAGGACCGGAATATTCAAAAAACTGTTTTACACTGCTTTTTTTGTATGTCGTTTCAGAGCAAAATGATTAGAAAAACCTATGTTAAGTGTTTGGGAAACTCGGCGAACAGTTATTATTAGTCATGCAGAGCGCCGTGTTTCACTGTGCTGCACAATACACCATCTTGATGTTCCCTCTGTAGGCGTATGTTGCCGCTACATTTAGCCGTTCGGCGTGTGGAACGCGAGCGTTAAAATAGCTAATCCTTCGTGATTATTGCTGTTATTGTTGACGAGAGCGTTGAATGTCCCACGACCCGTAGAAGTATAGAAGCTCTAACGTTTATCAAACTCAATCTTTTTTGTCAATTAATTACACACAATATTGTGGTACACTGACTATAGCCACGTGAAGAACAATCCACGCTATACGTTGTCAGTGTTTCACTTTGATTGTCGTTGAGATTACTGACTTATGATAGCTTAACAGAGGCCAGATTGGTGGCGCACAGATTCCATTGTTCCGTGAGTCTATGGCTGAGCAGACGAGACGTCTCAACCCTTATCTGACAATGATTACACACTGAAGCCATGCATGACTATCTTGCTTAGGACGAAAGGTGACTTATAGTAATGACTTACGGCACACAAAATGAAAATTAAAGACGCCTCAGCAAAACCTGAAGTACTTCGAACTGTGTAACGACAAACGAGATACAGACAGTTTACTGTGGCCGCTGTTAAAGGTCAAATGTAATTCACCCTTAAGACAGGTGGTTCATAGGGTTCATAGAACCACTTTAACACCATTTCTCTACAGTTCCACTCCCGAACGGCGCACAGAAAGAACAAAGGCTTAAAAATACTTAAATCTTTCTGTGCGGATACTGGTTTATTTTTATGTTCGTTTCTCCCTAACGAGTGGGTGTGCAGATCCAGTTCACGCTAAGTGAGGAACATTGTTCTCTTATGGAACCAAACATGCCAGATGCCCTAGTTCCACTTACATAAATAAAGCTTTCACTTAGGTCCTTCTTTTGTTCGTTTATGAGGTGATCTGTAACTATCATGACAGTTACTATAATTTATGGCCATGATTGCTGTCGAGTAGCCTACTTGCGTTCATGTTTACACAGGAATTCGATTACTTTCGGTGTTAAGTGAGAACTGTCACGTCCACCTCGGTAGCTACATGGTTAGCGAGATGAATTACTAAGCGAAGGGTCCCAGCTTCAGTTCCTGCTAGGTCGGAGATTTTCTTGGTTTGGGGACTGCATGTTGTGTTGTCCTTACTTTGGTATCGTCATAACTGACATTACTATTGAGAAGGCTGAATGGGTATGGCCCAGAAGCCAGTAAAAAATACAAAATAAAACACTATCATCATGAAGACTTTAATTTATGACTCTCAAATGATGGCTCTCCTCCCCCACTGGAGTAGTGTGCCCCTTCTCCTACCAACACTGTTGTCGTGTGCTCGAATTTGTTCCTCCCACCACCGCCACCCACCTCCTCACTAGTGCCTCCATCACTCTGAGAGTGTCATTCTTAGCCTGTGCCTCCACTGGGTAACTGCATGAAACATCTGCAATTTACAGCATGGTAATGCGTACTCAATGCTGTTTGCCGATTATTTGAGGAACATGGTTACAAATATGAAACTTACCATCAAAAAACACAAAAAAATACACTTCTCTTATATTATAGCATAAAACGTTCCTACATAAGAAGAAAATAGGACTTAGTAACTATCATTACAGCACATAAATGGCAATAATCAAGCGTAAAAATGTGTAGTTAACGTCACTCTGAATCAACAAAATACTCACTTTCTACTTTGATAGTACAATACTATAGTAAATAACAGTCATATACGGTATCATTTTATTTTATTATATATCTTCTGCACACTGGCACTGCACTCTGTCGGGGCTACTTGAGAGAGCAGATCAATGCAGGCCATCTTCTCCTTCTCGTCCGCTCCAGTAATAACATGGATACACTGCCTGATGTCTCACTTGCAACATGATTTGCATCAAATTCAAAATGCTTAAGGATGTGCTGCTAGTTTAGCACAACCAAGAGCGTACTTGCTAATAGAGAAAGGGAGTAGCCCTCATTACCAACGAGTCCGCAGCTCGTGGGCTAGCGGCTAGCGTTGCTGCCTCTGGATCTCGGGGTCTCGAGTTCGATGAGTTCGATTCCCGGCCGGGTTGTGGATTTCCCTGCCCGGGAACTGGGTGTTTGTGTTGTCCTCATCATTCCATCGTCATTCATGAAAGTTGCTAGACTGCACTGTGTACAGATTGGGAATGTGTACGGGCGCTGATGAACGAGCAGTTGAGCGCCGTACAAACCAAACGTCATCCTCATTACCAACTGCCTCCACTAAACCATCCATAAAATTTATACAGAAGCAGAGAATAAGACTTTAAAAAAGCCATTTTTATTCGAACCTTAATTTACTACATACACAGCGCAGTTTAATGGAAGATGTGCCATCAATATAGCAATTTACATCCAACGGTAAATGCTTATCACAGAGTCATACATGGAAATAACCTCATCACTATGAAAAATCTCTATGTTCTATTACGCAAAGCAGATATTAGATTTTAGGAAACAGATAATAAGTACTATATTGCATTCAAATTATAGCGCACATCCATAATTTTTGTTATAAACTTTAGGAATAACTTCATACACTTTTCAGATACAAGTAGGTAGAGACTATATGTTGCTATCTTTGCACCCCAAAGAGAAAATACAGTCGTAAATGTCATTATTGGTCTAGACGCATCAACACTTGTAGTACGAGAGATGGTCTAGATCCTCGTAGGAACCGGTACATGTGGAAATGGCAATTGAAAACAAGAAATACCAGCACGAGGAGCCTTGCCCCTTCACAGCATACACTGACATTAAATGTCTACTCATTCTTGTCGCGCTCTGTAAGGGAGACTGGACTGATACATAAGCAACCTTCACAGAGCAGCATGTACCATACGTTGTGACATATATAGTTGTGTGGTGGTGTGACGCAGGTAAAAATCGTTTGATATCATTTGTCAGGGATAATTCTGGGAGGTGGCTGCTCAGTGAGGTAGAACAACTTGCGTGGTATTTTGATGACAATAATGGCACCAAAATCTCCATGATCATCCCACAGGGGAAGTTCTGCAACACAGCATACACTGCATGCAACTTAAACAACTACATGCCGTGACTCATACTCACATCCTTCCACAATTTCAGCAATTATAATGACGATTTCGTAACTGTGCACTTGGGTGTTTTTGGTTTGCGCAAAGACCAGATCCTGTCCTGCCTGAGACCGTTTAGACACACATCTCGTTCTCCAAGCGAATGGCGCCAAACATTACATCACACTCCCTGGACTTAATACGATTTATGCAAGCGCTGCTTTAGAAATACGTTAGGAGGACACGTAACTCTCTAAACCTGCATTTGCCGATGGTGCGAACTTCCACTCATGACGAATAATGTTGTCTGTCCCTATAAATACCTGGATTTCAAAGAGAGACTCAACGAAGTCACATTGCCTGACATACCCACATTCACCAGTTATCTTACAGACAATACCATAACGAATACCGAGTATAGCTGGTGAATGTTTAGCAGGAATTCAGCGTCTATGATTTAAAGAGTATGAAACGCTATATATGGGCATGGACGTACGACTACTTGCAGATATTTTCGAGAAGTTGTAAATAGTATGCATGACCACATACATTTTGAATTCCACATTATACTACATGTCGACTCTGAATTTTTTATCATTGTCAACGTGGTGCTCTTTTTCGAATGCAGAATGCACGGTGGACTTTGGCAATGTGTGCAGAGACACGCCAAGGCAAACAAGACGGGAATGGGCGGACAGTTCAAAGTATATGAGTATGAGAGTTACATCACGTGTCTTCGTGTTAACAACTTACACGTATATGCCACGCAACATAATCTGGCTGTTGGGAAGTTTCGACGGCTGTCTGGGGAGGACACCCATATATTAGGTGATTTCAAAGGTTTGACAGCTGGTCTAATAAAGGATATGGTGTGGAAGGTAGACTTGGCGTATCCTGCAAGTTTGCATGATACGCACAGCAATGGAGCACCTGGTCCCATGAAAAGACTCCACCCTTCCACCCTCAAACTAATGACGGCACTGGGGGAGGGGGGGGGGGACAGAGATGCATTATGCACTGCAGATATTTCCAGCAACGTATCCATTTGGAATGGTTAATGGTTCTGACTAGCGTCACCCAATTCATCTCTTTCAAGTCAAGTCGCTGGTTGAGGAAGTATATTGACGTTGAAACGGGACGGAGAGCCCTTGTGACACGTGACTTAGATAAATATTTTTTTTTAAATTGATGAATAATGCTTTTTTCAAGAAAAACATCGACAAATTAAGAAAACACCACGAAATTCACGAAGTTTACTGCTGGGAGAGGCGTTATGCGGGCATTATTATGTCGCTTGGCCAAATTTTAAAAAGGCCACATTCCTCAGCCAAGGTTTAGTCGTCATGGAGATGGATAAGTTTTCGATAGAGTTCATGAGAGCTGTTTATGTTTGTATGTGTATATCGGACATTTCCTAACTCCATGTGCAGCAAATTCACTATGTCTTCTGAAGACCAAATTCACTGACAAAGAGGATAAGTTTTCGATAGAGTTCATGAGAGCTGTTTATGTTTGTATGTGTATATCGGACATTTCCTAACTCCATGTGCAGCAAATTCACTATGTCTTCTGAAGACCAAATTCACTGACAAAGAGGATAAGTTTTCGATAGAGTTCATGAGAGCTGTTTATGTTTGTATGTGTATATCGGACATTTCCTAACTCCATGTGCAGCAAATTCACTATGTCTTCTGAAGACCAAATTCACTGACAAAGAGGATAAGTTTTCGATAGAGTTCATGAGAGCTGTTTATGTTTGTATGTGTATATCGGACATTTCCTAACTCCATGTGCAGCAAATTCATTATGTCTTCTGAAGACCAAATTCACTGACAAAGAGTTACTTTATATGGATGAAGACTGTTTCATCTACTGGATGAAAGACTGCAATCCAAATAAAGTAACGAGATACAGTCAGGAGGAATTCGACACGTCTGGATATTCGACCAATAATACGGTTTACATCTCATAACTAGAGGTTTATCATAATCATTTCAAGCCGTATCAATTCGAATACAATTCTCAAGGTTTCTATGACTATTTCCGCCATCGTTGTCTGGAGTAAAACTGCTAACTGCAGGGTCTAACACTATGATCTGCTTATATAACCACCAATCAGAGAGGGCCGAAAAGGTGCGAGCGGGGAAGGTGAGGTGGGCAGCTCATAGCTACTCCGGGCCGCCGCGCGACTGGGAGACAGAGCCCGGCGACACGTTTGGAATTGTCGCTCTCTGCAAGCTCCCTGCAAGCGTTAAGCATCCGCCGTGGTTTCCTTTCGACACCCAGAGACCGTCCCCACGCACTATTCACTGTGTGTCTCTTGTCTCTGTTAAAATTGTTGTTGTTCATTCATTTTATGACGGAATTCCAGTACGTTCACGTATAAGCCAAGACTCTCGTTTCTCAAACAGTATTTTGTGTCCGTTTACCAGGCAATGCTCAGCTACGGCTGACTTGTCAAACTCCCTTTCTTTTTTAAGATGTCTCTCGTGCTCAGTACAATGTGCTGAATTTTCTGACCTACATAGACGCTGCTGCATCATACACACAGGGCACACGAAGAGCTATGTCGTCTGGAAGAGGGCGCAGCGTATCTTACATTTTCGGCCGGGCTGGAACACTGGTATCAATCCACGTGTCTACAATACACGTCCTAACTTGCTGCTCATTGTCCCACAGTGTGCCTCCTACTATACTGTAAAAATTTTCTTACCCTGATTTTTCTCTGCTTGCTTAGACATTGCAGTAAGCAATGGAAACTGTAGTGCGTTTAAAATTAGTTGCGACTTTTGACAGTTCAGTACGGACCGAGTGGAGGAAAGCGTAGTTGCCAGCGTGTGCTGAACGCGTCAGCATGCGAAGATAACGCCAGGCCTGCTCGGTGCGTAAACTGTCGGCCGCGCAAGCTGCTCCACCTGCATTCTTTTTCAAACGATTTTGGAGAAACTATACGGTAGTAAAAAGTGAGCTTCATTCGTCAGCTTCATGATCAGTTACCTATTACTTCGTTAATTGTCACAGTTATTGTGATATTTCCGTATTAGCTAAACTACTGCTAGAAATTCTTAAAGTGTATAGTGAAAAATAGGGATCGCTACGAATTTTCGTGTGATGTGATATGTAATATATTGCTGCATATAAAATTTAGATAACATATTGAATATTTATTAAACCTCGAAAGATATCGTTATTTATCTACAGTGTCCAGGAAATGGAATGTGTGTAAAGATTTCCGTCACGAACGCACAAGCCACTGAAATAGCCAGAATGAAATATTCATAAAGCCCTCGTAACTTATAAACGGTCTGAAATATCCAAACAAGATTTTGGCAAATGATACAACGCAAAGAGCAGAGCGTTTTTCAATATGATTAATATGCGAAACTTCTATGTCTACCACGGTATTCAAGCAACTACAGAAGTTATTAAAAGATATAATGTAATGTTGAAGGACCATCAGTAGCCTGTGAAACGAAAACTGCTGTGGATTTTGAAACAATGTAAATGAAGAAGCTGCACATTTATTTTTATGCTGAGAGTGGGCTTTCTCATAACTAATGATATGTCTCGCCCTCTGTTGCTAGTTTAATAATACGCTGTTTTATGATTCTGCCACTATTTCAACTGCAGTAGAATCTTAGTGAGATGTATATCTGTAAATTCTGCTGTGACTATTCAAAAGAAGTAGTTGCTAACACAACTATAAGGGAAGCAAAGTATTACTCAAAACTCGACACAGTCCTTCATGACTCCATGTCTCCTTAAATACATTTTTGGTTTGGCTGACAACTTGACGCCCGCCCTGTGATGTAACTTTTGCAATGATTTCTGTTGTCAGCATTTCAACCTCAATGAGCGTAAATTTCTTGTTTCTGCCACATTACTTTTCACCTAGGCCCATATATTCTCACTCGGTTTTAAATGTGGATGATACGGGGAAAGCCTGATTATTCTATGCCCTTTATCGTTAGCCTGTTCGTCGACCTAGTAGCGTGGAGTTCTTGGCTTGTACAGTACTACAAGTTCCATTAACTTCGCCTTACACAAGCTAGGTTCAATCGAATAGCCGGCCGGAATGGCCTAGCGGTTCTAGGCGCTTCAGTCTGGAACCGCGCAATCGCTACGGTCGCAGGTTCGAATCCTGCCTCGGGCATGGATGTGTGTAATGTCCTTAGGTTACTCAGGTTTAAGTAGTTCTAAGTTCTGGGGGACTGATGACCTTAGATGTTAAGTCCCATAGTGCTCAGAGCCATTTGAACCATTCAATCGAATATTTGTTTGCACCTAGAGGAAACTAGCCGCTTTCCTTCGCTGCATTGTTGGAGCTTTATCCATCACAACCGAGTGATATTGCGTACTGTCCATTGCTTTGTCGAATCCTGATGAATAGTTTGCATCAGAACATTATATTCACAGCCGATGACCGTGTTCTAGGACGAGCGCATTTACGTGTTCACACGTGCTCTACTGTTGTTATTAATGTAACGCCAACACGAAACACTCGTTCACAACACCTGACGACTGTAGAACACTATAACGCTAGAAAATACTACTTTACTACAAGGCTTAACAGACGCGACACCACGTGGCGCTGTTTATCCATGGCGTGGTAACAGGGGCGCTGCACCAAGCGAACTGGTCGTGGCGTGGTGGGGAAAGCCGGCTCACCATTTTTGTTACCTGGACAACAGGGTCATGCCTCCGCCGGTGAGCCAAACAAGTCGCAACTAATTTTAAACGTACTATACTCATCAGGCTTTAATTGTATAATAAAAACTGCGCTCTACGTACTAAAAGATTTTTACATCAAAATTTTTTATTTACTAATATAAAAATTTGTGTGATTTATTGTGTATGTGAAAGACCTTACACATTTTATTATTTAGAACCAATATCCAACTTCGCACCATGCAGACATTTGTCTAAATCAGTCTGCAATTCGTTCTCATGCTTTGATCACTGTCTTAGCTGGTAAAATACATTATGACCTCCAAACAATCTAAGAGGGCTCCATAGATTGTGTCCCAAATAATTTACCGGAACATAAATTAAGATCAGCAGAGAGCCTGTAACGCTCGCTTGGGGATCCCCAGATGTCACTTCGTTTACGCTAGATGACATCCTATCAGTTATTACGAACTGTGCTCTCTGTGACAGGAAATCGCAAATCCAGGCGCAAAACTGGTACGATACTCCGGAAACAAGTAATTAGGTTAGAAACCTTTTATGGAACGGTGTCAAAAGACTTCTGGAAATCTAGGAGTATGTAATCAATCTGAGATACTCTGAAGGTGGCACTGAAGACAACACTCAGAGCGTTGTGTGAATAACGAGGCAGTTGTTTCACAAATACAATATTTCCTTCATCCGTGCCTCTTATGTCCCAGTAGATCGGTTTTGTCGAGGACATTTCATAGTAATGGAAGACAGTACATGTTACAAAAACCTATTACAAATGTTAGTTGTAAACCCTGCAGATAGCACGAGTGGACAGGATAAATATTGAAGACTTTGGCTTCCAGTGGCTTTCGTGTCAGTTTATGCATTGCCATAGTATATTTAGTTGTCGCCGAGGTAACATAAAGCTGCAAAATTATTCTTCAGCTAAGATAATCTTAAATATGGAAATTTGTGGTAAGCTCTTACGGGACCAAACTGCTGAGGTCATCGGTCCCTAAGCCTACACACTACTCAATCTAACTTTAACTTATCGCTATAGGCAACACACACACCCATTCCCGAGGGAGGACTTGAACCTCCGAGGGGAATGAGGGAGGGGGGAGGAGCTGCACGGACCGTGGCAAGGCACCTGAGACGGCGCGACTAACACTCGCGGCAATATAATCTTAAACAGGATGACACAGAATACGTGTTTGAAAGTATTTGTCTTCTGTGGTTTAATTGTATGCCGTAAATGACTCTCCTTGTGATATTGCTGTGTTGTATCCCTGCAAATTCTATAGCTCACTCACCGATGTCTCAGTTCGCATTTCAGAATGAAAGCTCTAACTTCGGTACTCCGTTTGTTGATGGCGAAGGTGGTGGTGGTGGTTAGTGTTTTAACGTCCCGTCGACAACGAGGTCATTAGAGACGGAGCGCAAGCTCGGGTTAGGGAAGGATTGGGAAGGAAATCGGCCGTGCCCTTTCAAAGGAACCATCCCGGCATTTGCCTGAGACGATTTAGGGAAATCACGGAAAACCTAAATCAGGATGGCCGGAGACGGGATTGAACCGTCGTCCTCCCGAATGCGAGTCCAGTGTGCTAACCACTGCGCCACGTCGCTCGGTGATGGCGAAGGCATTTTACGCTAATCGTAGGGTTGAGACGCACATTCAGCAGGACATTTCGGCCAAGAACAAAACCCCGGAATGCCCATTTCTCGGTGAGATTCCAGTACAGAGCTGAAGTAAAATTGTAATGACTACAGTAAAGCAACCTCTGATACAGATTTTTCTGTAATGTCAACCCTGTTGTTTAACAGTTTGCTGAATTGTTTCCAAAAGACAAAATATCTACATGGTTCCAGAAAGGGTCACTCAGGACGACCAGTCTCAGTTGTAGCCCTAGGGAGTGTGCGAGGGCGAACTTATTCAGTGAGGAGTCCACGACATCAACAATACATGCAGCACAGTAACTCAGGATGTCACGACGAAGTCTCCAGAGATTAATGAAAAAGAAACTATGTCAACGGTGCCATCCATTGAAGAACAGGGGTGTGAAGCGGCCATAGTCTTTTGGAAATGAGATGACTGAGGCCTCTGAAAATGGCATCAGACCTGTCTTACAGATGAACCACACTTTCGTCTCCTTAGGTACATCAACAAACAGAACTGGCACTACCAAACTGCCGAGAATCCGCATTTTCTAGCTACTACTCGATCTCATCAACAAAAAGTCACTGTCTGGTGCCCACTTAGTACGACACGATGCGACGGAATGCTTCGAAACTACTGCTTCATGCTAGACGCAGCACGTTTATATCGTACTGCGGCCGTCTTAGATTTCTCTCGAGAGACATCCAGGGGTCAGAGCATTGCCCTGGCACCTTAGCATTCACTGTGCATGGTTTAGAATGACGCCGTTATAGTGCCGATATCAGGTGGGGGGGGGGGGGTTGATTATTTCACATGAGATTATCAGAAGGACAGACCCTTCAAAAATGCACCTGCAACAATCCTAGATGTTGGTGCTGCGGTTTCCAGAGAAATTCGAGCATTCTAAAATAATGATAATCAGAAAGTCATCACGGAATTCAGTTCAAGGATCTAAACATTCATTGCTGTAGAAGGGAAAACTTTGAAAACCTTCAGTATTTAACTTCAGGTTGCCTGCTATAGCGTGAATGTGATGGCAACTATCTATAACCTTTTATTTTTCGCAATAGTCAAAAACTTCGTAACACTCATTTTGCGCCAGCCTGTAAGTAGGAGCCGTGTACTCGTATAAGACATGGGATGCTGTGGAGTTGCAGGAAATTGTGGAACTGTATGACAGGGGAGTTGGACGCGGCGTTCCAGAGAGAGAGAGAGAGAGAGAGAGTGGGAGAGAGAGAGAGAGAGAGAGAGAGAGAGAGAGGCGGCGATCGCGACGGCGTCGTTGTCGAAGACCACTGCCGGAAACAATTTTGGAAGGCGCACCCTGGGGGAGAATACAGTGTTATAGCAGGAGCGGCCGAGGCCGGGACGAGACGTCGGTCAGCCCTGTAGGCGGGCGACGGTGCTGTCTGGGGCGACAGCGTAGTGCGCACGCACTCTGTCCGCATGGCGGCTTTTTCGGCGCGACAAGACGCGGAATTCACAGGCTGTCCTACAAGGGTAACGCAGATACTCCTCATCACCGCTTTCGTGCACGTCATTGGTACATGGAGCTTTGGCCAGAAACGAAAGTGACAGAAGCTGGAGCTCCAGATGGCCAAAGGTTTATAAAAAAAAAACCAGTAGGAGCAAGTAGGACTCGCACTCTGAGAGTTGACACAAACTTAATTATGTATATAGACAGTTCATCCATGGCGGCAGTCGACAGTCTGTTATCGGCACTGATACTGGCAAGATGCCATTCCTGGGAAGTCCAAGACTTTTGAGAATGCTTCAATTATAAGTTAAATATCGGACAACAAGCGAGAAAAGAAATATTTTTTGTGTGATATAATTACAAATTAACGATTTTCAGATATTTTTCCTTTGCTTATGCGGTGAAACATCGCACGTTTCCAAATTTCACGATTCCAGGTCAAGGGAAAGTATCCCATAGGTATTGATGAGTGAAATTCCGAGTATCAAAATATATGACATACAGGGTGACAATTATTTAACTCAATGAAAAAAAACGTAAATTAGTTACATACTACAGCGTACACACATTTCATTCAACATGTAAACGTCACTACAGATATTCGGATTTAGTTATGACATGTGCGGTATGCCTGCATCCTTGGGGATGATGTGGCGCAGGTGAATATCAAAATTCTGCAAGACTCGCTGAAGTGTCGAAAAATCGATGCTGTCGATGACGCCCTGAACGCCTGTTTTCACATCAGCAGTTGTTTTTGGGCTATTGCTGTACACCTTGTTTTCAATATAGCCCCACAAGAAGGAGTCGTAAGTGTTCAGATCCGGAAAATATGGTGGTCAATCGAGGCCCATGACAATGACCTTTTGGTACCCAATAGGCAGAATGTGGTCCCCAAAGTGCTCCTGCAGGGCATCAGACACTCTCCTGCTCAGATGGGGTCGAGTTCCGTTTCGCATGAAGCACATTCTGTCGAAATTAGAGTCATTTTAGATGACAGGGACGAAATCATCTTCCAGAACCTTCACGTACCATTTGGTAGTCACCGGGCCATGAAAGAATATCAACTCGATTATTCCGTGACTGGGCATTGCTCACCACACAGTCACCCGATGAGGGTGAAGAGACTTCTCAGTCCCCCCAAATGCGCGACTTTTGCTTATTGACGAATCCATCCAAATGAAAGTGGGCTTCATTGCTAAAATAAACCTCGCATGCGCGTACTAATTCCCATCATTCCCGCGGCCGACTGTGCAGTTTGGGCGTCCTAACTCAAACCGTTGAGAAGCTACTTCGATTTTATTTCACATAGTTCAATAAGTGTCACCCTGTAAATCGCTGCACCTTTTGACTGCATTTATCTAGAAGTTTCCATTTTTCGCACCGCCAAGGGGCCGTAAACTTTAGTTTGTGGCAAAAGATACAGAAATTTCAACTTGCAACGCCTACCAGTTCCTGAGAAAAACGGTTTTCAACAGTCAGATAGGCAGACAGACGGAAATACGGACATCAAAGTGACCCTGTAAGGTTTCCGTTCTTGCCGACTGAGGTACGGGACCTGCGAGAAATGAACCGTTTATAATAACATTGTTTCCAGGCAGCATTTGGTACAGCGGTACATATAGTCTGCGACGGTCGTTCGCTGCAGTAGCAAGAGGAGAACCGCACCGGAAACAAGTGGCCACGAAACCCTTAACAATTTTGTATTTGGGAAAATGTCAAAAACTCCATCTGCCACAGATCTCTAGTTCTAATTTGCTTACCCCAGAGTGTCTACCGATAAGGTACACTCATGATTTGTGTCACATTACCGAAATTCCTTTTATTTAGCCAGTAGATAGCCGCATTTGGTATAAGAGGAGCTCCAGGGGAGAAAACATCATTATGACAAATATACATAGGTGGGCGTAGTACCAGACGCATCGCAGGACGCCCGAGAAACAGCTCAATCTTCGACGACTACAACCTACTGCCAGCGGCAGCCGCCACTCGCATCCCCAGAAGCACGCTCTAGAGATCCACGGTTTGGCCGCTGCTTGACAGCAAGTTTACACCGGCTGGACCATGCATTTGCCAGCCACCAGCCGTGATTCGGCTCTCTCTCTTGGCGGGCTCTTCGAGCGGTTCCGCTGCTCTCTGACAAACCGTGAGACCGAACACTACGGGATGAAGCCAGCACCGTACGGCGCGCTCTCCGCTCTTGTCCACCGCCGCCGCAAAGTGTTGCCTCCGGTTGGCTGTCACATACGGCCTCGACGCTGGCTTCAAGCTGTGGCTGCCCCGCTGTGGCACAACAAACTACTGTTTTCGCTGTCGGCCTGCTTTTCGACTCGCCGTGTCACCGATCCTGACTGCTTTGATGCTTGGCGCACTCTCTACCCTGGCAAGAACACATCACCAGCCCTGGCGCCAACTGTCGTTGTGGTCTTTAGTCCGGAGATTGATGAAGCGCTCCAAGGCTTTCACTCCATCCAGCATTCCACATCCAATTGAACGTGTTTAATGCACTCGTCTCTCGTTCTTCCTCTGCAACTTTTAACCGCCAACTTCCCTCCAGTATTAAACTGATAAGTCCTTGAAGACTCAGAATGTGTCCTATAACTGACGCTTACAACTTACACCCCCATTTTATTTCCTCCCTAATTCCATTCAGTATCTCCTCATTACTATTTTGTTCATTTGTAGGTCCATAGTAGGCTGTATAGTTATCCTCTATTTGTTGTGCGATTGGCCAAGTTTTCATGTCTATATAAATATGTTGTCGCTTTAACCTCTTTAATTACTTGCTATTGCTCATATAAAATTTTGTAGGATGAAATGTAGAGAGAGGTCTACAACTTCTGAAGAAAATAGTTAACTATAACTTTGTCTTACAAATAAGGATATGTTCATTTTACAAGCATAACACTAGCGTCTGGATGTTATTCGGCTGTTTATTTCAGTTTTATTATCAATAACGTTGTACTTATGTGATTTAGGTTTTATTGGTGATTTAACTATGGTTACATTTAATGCTGGTTGTTATAAGTACGACTTAGGTACAATACATGTAAAGTAATGTGGTGTTTCATACATTTAGCTAGCATTTCATTAATCTTTTTTGATGTGTACACTATGTGATCAAAAGCATCCGGACACCTGACTGAAAATGACTTACAAGTTCGTAGCGCCCTCCATCGGTAATGCTGGAATTCAATATGGTGTTGGCCCACCCTTAGCCTTGATGACAGCTTCCACTCTCGCAGGCATACGTTCAATCAGGTGCTGGAAGGTTTCTTGGGAAATGGCAGCCCATTCTTCACGGAGTGCTGCACTGAGAAGAGGTGTCGATGTCGGTCGGTGAGTCCTGGCACGAAGTCGGCGTTCCAAAACATCCCAGAGGTGTTCTATAGGATTCACGTCAGGACTCTGTGCAGGCCAGTCCATTGCAGGGATGTTATTGTGGTGTAACCACTCCGCCACTGGCAGTGCATTACGAATAGGTGCTCGATCGTGCTGAAAGATGCAATCGTCATCACCAAACTGCTCTTAGACTGTGGGAAGCAAGAACGTGCTTAAAACATCGGTGTACACCTATGCAGTGATAGTGCCACGCAAAACAGCAAGGGGTGCAAGCCCCCTCCATGAAAAACACGATCACCCCATAAAACCACCGCCTCCGAATTTTACTGTTGGCACTACACACGCTGTCAGACGACGTTCACTGGACATTCGCCATACCCACACAACGCGATTGCAATTTGTAAAGCGAATTTCAATTTCCGTTGATAGTTTCTCTGACGCAATTGGTCACAGTTACTATTCGCTCGAATTTGCGACTCATTTAATATCTATAATAATTGCAGCTGCCTTTGCGGTATCGCCAAGTGTAAACAGTGGAGATAAAACTGAACTAATTGTCTCTGTGATTTCTTCGTATATGCTTGCTGATAGAGGTGTCTTTGTGCAGTTCAAATGTTTCACAGTAATGTGAATTCCAATTAACGTTTTCAACCTTGCAAAGATGAAATATGAGGAAAACGGCATGCAATAGAAATAACCTACTTTTTCTGAAGACCGACGTATGTGTTGTTTATTAGTTAATTTCTTGTACAGTAATTCAAATGGTGTCAAAATTTTGGGAAATAACTCAGACGATTCTGCTAATTGTGTTTCGAACGGTGACTGCTACGTTAAATAAAATCCAGGGCAGTAACAGAGTACTTTTCAAGCCCACAGAAAACATGTATAGTAACAGCTTTCAATGAGAAAGAAAAGGACGTCAACCTTTTAATCAAATGAAGGAGGGAGAAAACACTTATAGGTGAGCAATGTGGAGTTTCATAAAATCTGAACATAGTTTGTATAAATGGTATAAAGATTTACACGAAGTATAAAACTGGCGCAAAAATGAAACTCACAGAAGTGTGAATGAAAAACTATTCGAAAGATTTAGCGCTGTACAAGTGCCAATGCACTGTTACCCTCTTTCCGACGGAAACCTGCGAGACTGCAACTGCAAATGAGATGAACATTGAAGATTCCACGCTTCTTCGACCTGGTTAAACAGCTTCAGCCAATTATACGGAAAAGGAAGTCGGGAAACTACGAAGATTACCTCACGTCAACGTGTAGAGGAGGTATCGTTAATGGGTAATACTATAGAGAAATCAGAAGCTGACGAGAAGAAAAGTTTCTTGCTATCCCCTAGCATGATACGTATAAAGCCACTCAGTCGGGTTTTGTCCAAACCGCACTTTATCATTTCAGTGAAGAAAAAGACGGAGTCGCTTGTGTAGTCGATGAATGCTATACCACATTCTTATACAGCAACGCCAGTGATAAGTACCTGTGAATTACTGTTTCCTCAGCTTTGTTCTGGTCTCCACGAACATCAAGGCAAATCAGGAACAAAAATTTAAGAAATGGCTGTTTCCTTGCAAAAATCTCGTAATCGATGTGCAAAAATCTGGAAAAATTGCAGAGAATAATTTTCAGTGTTACATGTGACATCCTCTTACCATTCACAGACAATAAGTCATTGCTTTTGTTGGACTCTTTTCGACATAACGACACCCCAGATTGTAAAAGGACGATGGGAAGACTGTTGATACACTCCTGGAAATGGAAAAAAGAACAAATTGACACCGGTGTGTCAGACCCATCATACTTGCTCCGGACACTGCGAGAGGGCTGTACAAGCAATGATCACACGCACGGCACAGCGGACACACCAGGAACCGCGGTGTTGGCCGTCGAATGGCGCTAGCTGCGCAGCATTTGTGCACCGCCGCCGTCAGTGTCAGCCAGTTTGCCGTGGCATACGGAGCTCCATCGCAGTCTTTAACACTGGTAGCATGCCGCGACAGCGTGGACGTGAACCGTATGTGCAGTTGACGGACTTTGAGCGAGGGCGTATAGTGGGCATGCGGGAGGCCGGGTGGACGTACCGCCGAATTGCTCAACACGTGGGGCGTGAGGTCTCCACAGTACATCGATGTTGTCGCCAGTGGTCGGCGGAAGGTGCACGTGCCCGTCGACCTGGGACCGGACCGCAGCGACGCACGGATGCACGCCAAGACCGTAGGATCCTACGCAGTGCCGTAGGGGACCGCACCGCCACTTCCCAGCAAATTAGGGACACTGTTGCTCCTGGGGTATCGGTGAGGACCATTCGGAACCGTCTCCATGAAGCTGGGCTACGGTCCCGCACACCGTTAGGCCGTCTTCCGCTCACGCCCCAACATCGTGCAGCCCGCCTCCAGTGGTGTCGCGACAGGCGTGAATGGAGGGACGAATGGAGACGTGTCGTCTTCAGCGATGAGAGTCGCTTCTGCCTTGGTGCCAATGATGGTCGTATGCGTGTTTGGCGCCGTGCAGGTGAGCGCCACAATCAGGACTGCATACGACCGAGGCACACAGGGCCAACACCCGGCATCATGGTGTGGGGAGCGATCTCCTACACTGGCCGTACACCACTGGTGATCGTCGAGGGGACACTGAATAGTTTTTTTTTTTTTTTGTGGTTTTAGGGCGCAAAACTGCTATGGTCATTAGCGCCCGGTCCGTGACTGAGGAAATAATAAAAACCGAAAATGGAAAACAGCAAAAATGGGAACGAAACTCAAAGAATTGGAGACACTAAAAGCAGAAACAAGGCTTAAAAGTCCACTACAGAGAGGGCTTGATGGTCCCCCGATAAAACTTCAAATGACTGACGTCATTTCACTGTCACTAATAAACTGGAGAACGCGGTCGGCTGAGCGCGTGTCATCTGCTAAAATCAACGATAGATCAGGCGATAGCTGTAGACGGGAGCGTAACGGATTAAAATAGGGGCATTCAATTAAAAGGTGTCTGACCGTCCACAGCTGAGAGCAGTGGGGACAGAGTGGGGGAGGATCGCCGCTTAAAAGATGTCGATGGCTAAAAAGACAGTGCCCTATCCGGAGTCTAGCTAAAATTACCTCCTCCCGACGACGCGTTCGGGAGGAAGAGGTCCAAGCGCAAGGAAGGGCTTTCACTTCCCGCAATTTATTGCGGGGAAGTGTTGACCAATGCGCATGCCATAATTGAGCAACTTTGCGACATAAACCGCTCCGTAGATCGGTGAAGGGAAGCGACTGAATGGCTGGCCGAGGAAGAGAAACTGCAGCCTTGGCTGCTATATCAGCCGCCTCATTCCCACAGATACCAGCGTGTCCCGGGAGCCAGAGGAACGCCACCGAGACGCCCCCCAGGTGGAGCAAGCGCAGACAGTCCTGAATCCGGTGGACCAGAGGGTGCACAGGGTAAAGAGCTTTGAGACTGAGGAGAGAGCTGAGAGAATCTGAGCAAATTACGTACTGTATCCGCTGATGGCGGCGGATGTAGTGGACAGCCTGGAGAACAGCGAAAAGCTCCGCAGTATAAACCAAACACTGGTCGGGAAGCCGAAAGTGATTTGGGGCGTCGCCAACAATATAGGCACTCCCTACACCCAACGATGTTTTCGAGCCGTCGGTGTAAATAAAGGTGGCGTCCGTCATCTGTGCACATAGAGCAGCAAATGCCCGACGATAAACAAGTGAAGGTGTACCATCCTTGGGAAATTGACAAAGATCACGGAGCAGACAGATCCGGGGACGGAGCCAGGGCGGTGCTGTACCCCAAGTTGTCAAGAAGGTTTTAGGAAAGCGGAAGGAAAGAGAATGGAGCAGTTGACGGAAGCGGACTCCCGGGGGTAGTAGGGAGGAGGAGCGGCCTGCATACCCTACATCAAAGGAGGCGTCGAAAAAAGGGTCATGGGCTGGATTAGCAGGCATGGAAGACAGATGGCTAGCATAACGGCTCAGAAGGACCGCTCGCCGATTGGACAGCGGAGGTTCAGCAGTCTCAGCATAAAGGCTTTCCACAGGGCTAGTGTAAAAAGCTCCAGACGCTAAACGTAATCCACGGTGGTGGATAGAGTCGAGACGCCGAAGAATAGACGGCCGAGCAGAGGAGTAGACTATGCTTCCATAGTCCAATTTCGAGCGCACTAAGGCGCGATAGAGGCGGAGAAGGACCACTCGGTCCGCTCCCCAGGAGGTACCATTCAGGACACGGAGGGTGTTGAGCGTTCGCAGACAGCGAGCCGAAAGATAGGAAACGTGGGAGGACCAGCACAGTTTTCTGTCAAACATAAGACCCAAGAATTTAGTGACGTCTGAAAACGGAAGGTTGACAGGACCTAGATGTAAGGAGGGCGGAAGAAACTCCTTACGTCGCCAAAAATTAATACAAACGGTCTTACTGGGAGAAAAACGGAAGCCGGTTTCGAGGCTCCAAGAGTGGAGGCGATCGAGACATCCTTGAAGACGTCGTTCAAGAAGGCTGGTCCGTTGAGAGCTGTAGTAGATCGCAAAATCGTCCACAAAGAGGGAGCCCGAGACGTCAGGAAGGAGACAATCCATAATTGGATTTATAGCGATGGCAAACAGGACAACACTCAGCACGGAGCCCTGGGGTACCCCGTTTTCTTGAGAGAAAGTACGGGAGAGAGTAGTGTTCACCCGCACCCTAAATGTTCGCTCTGCCATAAATTCGCGAAGAAAAAGGGGCAGCCGGCCTCGAAAGCCCCAAGAGAACAGTGTGCGGAGGATGCCCGTCCTCCAACAGGTATCGTATGCTCTCTCCAGATCAAAAAATATTGCTACCGTTTGGCGTTTCCGGAGAAAATTGTTCATGATATAAGTGGAGAGAGCAACAAGATGGTCAACTGCAGAGCGATGCTTTCGGAATCCGCATTGGGCAGGTGTTAAAAGATCGCGTGATTCCAGCCACCAAGCTAAACGGTAATTCACCATACGCTCCAAAACCTTACAGACACTACTCGTAACAGAAATGGGGCGATAGCTAGAGGGGAGATGTTTGTCCTTTCCAGGTTTCGGAATGGGAACGACGATAGCTTCCCGCCATCGTCTGGGAAAAGTACTGTCGGTCCAAATTCGATTATAAAGGCGAAGGAGGTAACGCAGACTATGGGTTGATAAATGCATCAACATTTGGACATGGATACCATCCGGTCCTGGGGCGGAGGAGCGAGAAGAAGAAAGGGCATGTTGGAGTTCCCGCATGGAGAAAACAGCATTGTAGCTTTCGTGATTTTGAGAGGAGAAAGCAAGATGTCGCACTTCCGCTGCACGTTTCTTCGGGAGAAACGCTGGTGGGTAATTTGAAGAGCTCGAGACCTCAGCGAAGTGCTGACCCAATGAGTTAGAAATTGCGACAGGGTCCACTAAGGTATCATGCGCGACAGTGAGCCCAGAGACCGGGGAGAAACTAGGCGCGCCTGAGAACCGTCGAAGCCGACTCCAAACTTCCGAGGAGGGAGTGAAGGTGTTAAAGGAGCTAATAAAGAATTGCCAGCTTGCCTTCTTGCTATCGCGGATGACGCGACGGCATCGCGCACGGAGCTGCTTATAGCGGATACAGTTTGCCAAAGTAGGATGGTGACGGAAAATGCGAAGAGCACGTCGCCGCTCACGTATTGCGTCACGGCATGCCTCGTTCCACCAAGGAACTGGGGGGCGCCGGGGCAACTCGGAGGTGCGTGGTATTGAACGTTCCGCAGCTGTAAGAATAACGTCGGTAATATGTGTGACCTCATCGTCGACGCTGGGAAAGCGACGGTCATCGAATGTCGCTAGAGACGAAAAAAGTATCCAATCGGCTTGGGCAAACTTCCAGCGTCGCGGGCGCATATATGGCAGTTGAGGCTGCAGCCTAAGGACACATGGAAAGTGGTCACTCGAGTGTGTATCATCAAGGGCGAACCATTCGAAGCGCCGAGCTAGCGGAACAGTACCGATCGCAAGGTCCAAATGAGATAAATTTGTCGTGGAGGCAGACAAAAACGTGGGGACCCCAGTGTTGAGGCAAACTAGATCCGCTTGGTGGAAGACGTCTAGCAATAGTGAGCCACGTGGACAAGGATGTGGAGATCCCCAAAGCGGGTGGTGGGCATTGAAGTCCCCAACCAGCAAATAGGGGGGTGGAAGCTGACCAAGAAGATGAAGGAGATCAGCTCGCGCCATTGGTGCGGACGATGGAATGTAGACAGTACAAAGAGAGAATGTGTATCCAGAAAGGGAAAGACGGACGGCGACAGCTTGGAAGGTTGGTTGGTTGGTTGTTTGAGGTTTAAGGGACCAAACAGCGAGGTCATCAGTCCCTTGTTTCAAATATACTCCATTCTGCTAACGGGACATCTCAGAAAAGTCAGAACAATAAAACGGAAAAAGGGAAAATACGTAAAGGGCAGTCACGTTGTCATTGGTAAAAACAAATGAGGGAAGTCGGCAAGAGAACGAACCCAACACTATGCTGAAGCAGCATAGGCAAGACCACCTGTGACTTAAAAGGTACAACTGCTATAATGCAGAAAATACGTATGGGAATAAAAAGACTAACCAAGCCTTAAAAAAGGGTAAAAAGAGTAAAAGGGGAAGAAAAGAGGATTCCGGTCAGGGAGGTGAATCGGGAATCTCTAAACACTGCCTACAGTGGGAGACACCCAAACACTCACCGCCCTGCCCCAACACCAGAGAGATTAAAAATCTTAAAACTGAGAATAAAAACCACTCTCCCGGAGGAAACCGAGAACCAGAGAGACCATCCGGGAATCGTCAGCCAACATCAAAGGTAAAGTGTGGGGGAGTCTGTACTTAGTACGCAGAGCCAAAAGAAGGGGGCATTCAACCAAAATGTGGGCCACTGACTGGAAGGCTCCACAACCACATAGCGGGGGTGGCTCATCACGCAAAAGAAAACCATGGGTCAGCCTGGTATGACCAATGCGGAGACGACACAGTGTGCTCGAGTCCTTTCGGGAGAGGCGAAAGGAAGAACGCCATGGGCCTGGTGTCACCTTAATTGCACGAAGTTTATTAGACAGTGGAGTAGCCTCCCAAGAACTGGCCCATGACTGCGCGAAGTGGGATTTGATGTGAAGCCGTAAATCCGCTGCAGGAGGGGTTACAGGAAACGGGGGGTAAGTAACTGCTCCCCCAGCCAAACGATCAGCGAGCTCATTTCCCGGGATACCCACATGGCCAGGGACCCATAGGAAGTCAATGGAACAAGCAGCACGGTGAATATCAGCGAGATGGTCATGGATGGCAGAGACCAAGGGATGGCGCGAAAAACACCGGTCAATAGCAAGAAGGCCACTCATCGAGTCCGTACATAACAAAAAGCGGTTGTGTTGGGATTGTTTAATAAAGGTAAGGGCCCGGGAAATTGCCATCAATTCCGCAGTAAACACCCCACATGTAGGTGGCAGCAGATGATTTTCCGTTCCAACAGAGGACGTGAAGGCATACCCAACATGATCAGCAGATTTAGAGCCATCAGTGTAAAAAACAACAGCATCCCGAAACTCCCATAAAATTTTGCGGAAAAAGGAACGAAACACCACCGGGGGGATGGAATCTTTCGGACCGCGGCGGAGATCCATCCGAATTCGAGGCCGAGGAACTAACCAAGGAGGGGTGGAGGGGAGGGAGCGAGGAAGACAGGACAAAGAAGGAAGTTGAAAATCACGGTAAAGAGACGCAAGGCGCAGCCCAACCGGTAAACCCGCCCGAGGGCGGGAGTCGGGTGGGCGACGTCCATGGTCTGGGAACAGGATAGAATAGGAAGGATGAGAGGGAGAAGAACGGATAGTGAGGGCATAAGACACCAGAAGCTGGGACCGCCGAACAGAAAGGGGTGGGATCCCAGCTTCAACCAGGAGACTATCAACAGGGCTAGTAGGGAAGGCACCGGTGGCCAAACGGATACCACGATGGTGGACTGGATCCAGCACGTGCAGTGTGGAAGGAGCAGCTGAACCATAAACTTGACAACCATAGTCCAAACGAGACAGAACTAGAGCACGATAAAGACGGAGGAGGAGAGAACGGTCCGCACCCCAAGAGGAGTGGGCAAGGAAGCGAAGGACATTGAGTTTACGTAAACATCCTACCTTCAGGAGTCTGATATGGGGCAACCAAGTGAGCTTGTTGTCGAAAAGAAGACCCAGGAAACGAAACTGTGAAACCACAGGCAATCGTTGTGCAGCGAGATAGAGCTCTGGATCAGGGTGGACCGTAGTACGGCGACAGAAGTGGACCACCCGCGATTTTAAAGGAGAGAATTGAAACCCGTGTGAGAGGGTCCATGCAGAGGCACGCCGTATAGCCACCTGAAGCTGCCGTTCTGCAGATGCCATCGAGGAGGAACTAACCCAAATGCAGAAATCATCCACATACAGGGCAGGGGCGACCAAGGGACCGACAGAGGCCACAAGTCCATTGATAGCAATGAGGAAAAGAAGGACACTCAAGACAGAACCCTGTGGGATGCCCGTCTCCTGGGTCCGCGGAGAACTAAAAGCAGTACCAACTCTAACTCTGAATGACCGATGGATCAGGAACTGGCGGATAAAATTCGGGAGTGGGCCCCGAAGACCCCACTGATGAAGGGTTAGTAAGATGTGATAGCGCCAGGCCGTGTCATAGGCCTTGCGAAGGTCAAAAAACACTGCAACCAAATGGCGGCGCTGGGAAAAAGCCTGCCGAACTGCGGATTCCAAGCGAAGTAAATGATCGATTGGAGATCGTCCCTCTCGAAAGCCACACTGGTAAGGGGACAATAGATCCCGAGATTCGAGGACCCAAGTGAGCCGACGGGCTACCATCCGTTCAAGTAACTTACAAACAACATTGGTCAAACTAATTGGCCGATAGCTGTCAACAGATAGGGGGTTCTTACCAGGCTTAAGGACAGGAACCACAATGCTATCCCTCCACTGAGAAGGGAAGTCACCCTGGAGCCAGATATGGTTCAACACCCGAAGAAGATGTTGCCGTTGTGGAGCACTGAGATGTTGAAGCAGTTGGTTATGAATGGAATCTGGGCCAGGGGCCGTATCATGAGAAGAAGATAGAGCAGAAAGAAATTCCCATTCAGTAAAAGGTTCGTTATAAGATTCTGACTCACAAGTGGTGAAACATAAGGTGAGAGCTTCAGCCTGCTGTTTGTGATGAAGGAAAGCAGCGGGATAGGAGGCTGACGCCGATGCCACTGCAAAATGGGTCGCAAGATGTTCGGCGATAACTAATGGGTCCGTACAAATGCCATCTGGGAGGTGAAGGCCTGGTAGGGTGGACTGCCGATGGCAACCTTGGAGAGAACGAAGTGTAGCCCATACCCGTGACAGAGGGACAGTGGAACCAAGGGAAGAAACGAATCGTTCCCAACATATCCGCTTGCTCTGTTTGATTAAATAACGGGCTTTAGCGCGAAGGCGTTTAAAAGTAGTAAGGCTGGCTACGGATGGGTGCCTCTTGAAGTGTTGCAAAGCTCGACGGCGATCACGGATGGCAATGGCAATGGCCGGACTCCACCACGGGACTTGCCGGTGACGAAATAGTCCAGATGAGCGCGGGACAGCAACGTTAGCAGCGCGAACAATCGCGTCAGACACGTCACGTAGGACGTCAGCAATACAACCCGACAAAGAGGGAGAAAACTCGACCTGTGCAGTGTATAGAGGCCAATCGGCGCGGTGGAAAGACCAACGAGGTAACCTGTCCATCGGGGAGCGCGAAGGGAGCGTGAGAATCAACGGGAAATGGTCACTATCACAAAGGTCGTCGTGTGGCGACCAGTGTAATGAAGGGAGGAGAGAGGGAGAAGAAAGAGAAAGATCAATGGCAGAAAAGGTACCATGACCAGCACTGAAATGAGTAGGGGAGCCATCATTAAGAAGGCACAGGTCGTGGTCTGCAATAAATTGGTCTATAAGAAGACCTCGTCTAGATGGAAAGGCACTGCCCCACAAAGGATGATGAGCATTAAAATCCCCAAGGAGGAGGAAGGGAGGAGGAAGTTGCTGAAGAAGGGTGGTTAAGGCAGCAGGTGTAAGAGCCCTGTCAGGAGGGAGATAAAGATTGCAAACGGTGACTGCAGAGTCTAAGTGGACCCTAACAGCAACCGCTTCCAATGTAGTTTGGAGAGGAATCCACGTGCAAGCAATGTCGGTACGGACCAACGTACAAACGCCACCAGAAGCCCGCAAGGGTCCGACCCGATTGCGACAGAAAACACGGAACCCACGGAGGGTCGGTGAGTGAGCATCAGTAAAATGTGATTCCTGGAGAACCACACAAGCTGCAGAGTAGGACGAAAGAAGGGATTTCAATTCCGGAAGGTGTCGATAGTAGCCATTACAATTCCATTGGAGAACCACAGAACGATGGTTTAAATGAGGGCTGAACACGCTAAATCCAGTCATACTGCCGGGTCCCCACCCGTCACAGACAAGGAGGGGGCGACATCCATAAACGACAGGTCAGAATCCAGTTGTGAAGTCGGGGAAGGGACCTCCGGTGACACCAGAGGCTCTTTGTCCCGGGACTTATGTTTCTTCTTCTTTTCAGGCTGAGATCGAGGAGGGCTGTGTGGCATAAAGGAGCCAGCTGCAGCAAGATCAGGAACAGAAAGAGACCGGGCGACCTGGGGGCCGACAGACCGCGGCTCTCGCGGTCGCCGCGCGGCAGCAGACCTTTGACCTGGAAGGTGCCGGGAAGGGGCATCCCGGGAGAGGCGCCCTTGACCGGCAGACGCCGAAGGAGTGGGACACTTCTCCGGCTGGGGAGGGGGAGCAGCACCCAGAGGAGAAGGTGTGGGAGCCGCAGGGGAGGGGGGGAGGAGTGGGGTCCGGGATGGGGGTAAGGAAGGGGGGGAAGGGGGGAAGATGTAACCAAGGCGTAACTTGATGTCATAGACACAGGGTGCAGTCGTGCATATTTCTTACGGGCCTCTGTGTAGCTTAAACGATCGAGGGACTTATACTCTTGGATCTTTTTTTCTTTCTTATAAACTGGGCAATCTGGTGAACGTGGAGAATGACTACCACGACAATTTACACATACAGGAGGGGGAACACAGGGACTCCCCTCATGGAGTGGACGTCCACAGTCACCACAGAGAGGGTCCTGGGAACAGCGAGAAGACATGTGGCCAAAACGCAAGCACTTAAAACACCGCAAAGGAGGTGGGATGTACGGCTTCACATCACAGCGATAGACCATAATCTTAACTTTCTCAGGAAGGGTATCCCCTTCAAAGGCCAGGATAAAGGCACCAGTATCAATACGGTTATCTTTAGGACCCTTCTGAAGACGCCGAACAAAGTGAACACCCCGCCGTGCGAGATTGTCCCGAAGTTCCTCATCAGGTTGAAGGATGAGGTCCCTGTGGAAAATCACACCTTGTACCATATTTAGAGACTGGTGAGGGGTAATAGACACAGGAATTGTGCCAAGATGGGTACAGGCACGAAGGGCCGCAGATTGGGCAGCTGAAGTAGTTTTAATCAGCAACGAACCCGACCGCATCTTGCTCAGGGAGTCCACTTCGCCAAACTTGTCTTCAATGTGTTCCACAAAGAATAAAGGCTTGACACTGGTGAAAGTATCTCCATCAGTCCTGGTGCAAACTAGATAACGGGGGAAAGGTTTTGCCCCTAGACGACGGGCCTGACCCACTTCCCAGGGGGTAGCCATGGAAGGGAAGGCCGAAGGGGCAAGAGAAGCAGCACTTGAGGAATCAGTACCACGCAGAGAGACGGCCGCAGAACGGCCAGAGTTTTGGACCCTTATGCGTTTCATCTGCATAGCGTCCGCCCTGATACCACCCACTCCGATCAGGGGCTCTCCTCACGGGCGCCACCCAGCCACAGCAAGGGCCGTCTGGCACGGCGGCCATTGCCGGGAGTTCCGATGCTCCAGGATGACGAGCAACCACTCCAAGGCATGCATGAGGAGGTCACAGCTCAGGTATCAGAAGTGTGATCCCTGTGTGTTCAGGGGGCTCAACCAAAAGGGTACATAGCGACCCCACCACACGGGCTGGCTACCGTGCTGGCTATGCACCCTAGCATCAGACCACGACGTGAAAGAAAAGGTGGAATGTACTAGGAGGGCGCACGTCGGAGACACTAGGTAAGGTGCTCTTCCCCAAATGGCTCACACTACGGAAGAGAAATTTTGGAATGGAGGTCAAACCCCAGAGGGGGACCAAGGAATGCCAAAAAGAGGAGATAAGTACGCAACAAAGCCAGAGAGTAAAACCAACAGAATCAGGAGGATAGCGGGGCCAACATAAGCAAGGACACCAATAGTGGGAGAGGAGAGGGCGAGGGGAAAGGAGCATGGAGGGGAAAGGAGGGAAAGGAAAAGGAAATGCAGCCCGGGAGAGAAAGAAGGCTGCAATGGCTCGGGGCCCCGTGCTCGCCACGCACGTATCCACAAAAGAGTTGTGGACCCCCTGGGGGGGACAGCTTGGAAGGAACTGTCTATGGGGATTGGATGATAATGGAGAGTATCATGGAGAAGTATCATGAGTCCCCCATGGGCTGGAGTGCCTTCCACAGAGGGGAGGTCATATCGGACGGACTGAAATTGAGGGAGAACAAAGCGGTCATTAGGACGCAGCTTTGTTTCCTGAAGACAGAAGATGACCGGCGAGTAGGATCGTAAGAGGATCGACAATTCATCCCGATTGGCTCGAATGCCGCGGATATTCCAGTGGATAATGGACATAGGGTGAACAGAAAATGGAGGAATGTGACCAAGGGTGCTGTCAACTCAACGACTGCTCAGAGCTTGCGACCGACAGCATGGAATGGCATTCAGCCGAAGGCGGAAGATCCTGATCCATAGGTTGGTCAGGAGCAGCTCCTGCCACCAGCGATCGGCCGGTTGACCGGCCACCAGCAGTGCGCCTCGGCGACACAGAAGACGGCCGAGGGCGATTTCCGCCAGGTGGCGCTGTGGATGGGACACGCCTTGGCGGAGAAGGAGAGGAACTGGGTTTCTTTGTAGCCTTCTTGGAAGTATGAGGTTTAGAGGAAGGAGGAACCGATGGTGGTGAAGTTGCTGTACGTAAAAACTCTTCACGAGTATGCTCTTTCTTCGAAGACTTGGTGTCGGACTTGTGGGCTCGAGATTTAGCAGAACCCGACGAAGGGTGAGCCAAAGAGTGGGCAGGCGAAAGTGGTGAAGTTGAACGGGCGATCTTTGCGCTGGCCGATCGGACGACCGTGGCACTAAAGGTGAGGTCGCAAGTCTGCGTGGCCGCCTCCTTTGTTGGCCGAGGAGAAGCAAGGACAGTGCTGTATTTGCCTGTCTGAGGCACGGTGGGTTGTCGACTGGCGAATAATTTCCGAGCAGCAAAGGTCGACAGCTTTTCCTTCACTCTTATTTCCTGGATGAGCTTTTCGTCCTTAAAAACGGGGCAATCTCGAGAGGAAGTAGCGTGGTCACCCATACAGTTGATGCAGCGAGGGGATGGAGGTGGACAAGCACCCTCATGGGCATCCCTGCCACACGTAACACATTTGGCCGGATTAGAACAGGACTGGCTGGTGTGATTGAAGCGCTGGCACCGATAGCAACGCGTAGGGTTTGGGACGTAAGGACGAACGGAAATTATCTCATAGCCTGCTTTGATTTTCGATGGGAGTTGCACTTTGTCAAATGTCAAAAAGACAGTGCGGGTTGGAATGATCTTCGCGTCAACCCTTTTCATAACCCTACGAACAGCCGTTACGCCCTGGTCTGACAGGTAGTGCTGAATTTCTTCGTCAGACAGTCCATCGAGGGAGCGTGTATAAACGACTCCACGCGAGGAATTTAAGGTACGGTGCGGTTCCACCCGGACAGGGAAAGTGTGTAGTAGTGAGGTACGCAGCAATTTTTGTGCCTGGAGGGCACTGTGTGTTTCTAACAACAGGGTGCCATTCCGTAATCTGGAACAAGACTTTACGGGACCTGCAATTGCGTCGACACCTTTCTGAATAATGAAGGGGTTGACTGTGGAGAAGTCGTGACCTTCGTCAGACCGAGAAACAACAAGGAACTGTGGCAACGATGGAAGAACTGACTGTGGTTGAGACTCAGTGAACTTACGTTTGTGAGCAGACATAGTGGAAGATGAGGAAACCATTGCGGAAGAATCCCCCATGATTACCGGCGTCTCCGATGGCGCGCTCCTCCCTTGTGGGGGCCCTCTCTGAGGGCACTCCCGCCTTAGGTGATTGTTCACACCTCAGGTCACACCTCCCGACAAACGGACGGAGGGACCAATCGGCACTTTCGGAAGGTATCAGCTCGGGTAATCACCCCTCCCTGGGCCTGGCCGTTACCAGGGGGTACGTACGTGTCCTACCTGTCTACCCGGGGCGGGGAATTACGCGTTACCCCGTCACCGGCTACGCATGGAAGTGCGTGGGTCGGCCTTCAGACACGCACAGGGAGGAAGAAAGAGAAAGGGAAAGGGAAAGGAAAGAAGAGGTCTCAAACGCCGCAGCGGAGAAAAGGGTAGAGAGAAGAGGTAAGGAAAAGAGAAGGACAAAGGAAGGACGAAGACTTACAAGTAAGGAAGGCGAAGAATGTGGTACATTTACAAGCGTCCGTCTCCGGACGTAGGCACAAACCATTCCCCCCGGAGGGGGAGAAAAGGAAGGAAGGAGCCAGAGGTGAGGGGGGGGGGGGGCGAAGATGGGGGATGGGGAAGGATGCGGAAAGGGAAGGTATGCAGCCCGGAAAGGAAGGAAGGCCACATCAGCTCGGGGTCCCGTGCTCGCTACGCACGTATCCACAAAAGAGTTGTGGATCCCCTGGGGGGACACTGAATAGTGCACGGTACATCCAAACCGTCATCGAACCCATCGTTCTACCATTCGTAGACCGGCAAGGGAACTTGCTGTTCCAACAGGACAATGCACGTCCGCATGTATCCCGTGCCACCCAACGTGCTCTAGAAGGTGTAAGTCAACTACCCTGGCCAGCAAGATCTCCGGATCTGTCCCCCATTGAGCATGTTTGGGACTGGATGAAGCGTCGTCTCAAGCGGTCTGCACGTCCGGCACGAACGCTGGTCCAACTGAGGCGCCAGGTGGAAATGGCATGGCAAGCCGTTCCACAGGACTACATCCAGCATCTCTACGATCGTCTCCATGGGAGAATAGCAGCCTGCATTGCTGCGAAAGGTGGATATACACTGTACTAGTGCCGACATTGTGCATGCTCTGTTGCCTGTGTCTATGTGCCTGTGGTTCTGTCAGTGTGATCATGTGATGTATCTGACCGCAGGAATGTGTCAATAAAGTTTCCCCTTCCTGGGACAATGAATTCACGGTGTTCTTATTTCAATTTCCAGGAGTGTATAATTAGGATTCCACCTGGAAATAGCAGTGTGATTCAGCTTATGTTATGTTAAGCGGGGACCTAGAAACGGCGGAGAGTCTCCGTCCCCGCCGCAGCCGCAGTGGTCCACAACCCCACGACGACTACCACAGTCCACTCCACCCCTCCGCCGCCCCACACCGAACCCAGGGTTATTGTGCGGTTCGGCCCCCGGTGGACCCCCCAGGGAACGTCTCACACCAGATGAGTGTAATCCCTATGTTTGCGTGGTAGAGTAATGGTGGTGTACGCGTACGTGGAGAACTTGTTTGCGCAGCAATGGCCGACGTAGTGTAACTGAAGCGGAATAAGGGGAACCAGCCGCATTTGCCGAGGCAGATGGAGAACCGCCTAAAAACCATCCACAGACTGGCCGGCTCACCGGACCTCGACACAAGTCCGCCGGGCGGATTCGTGCCGGGGACCAGGCGCTCCCTCCCGCTCGGAAAGCCGTGCGTTAGACCGCACGGCCAACCGGGCGGGCTATGATTCAGCTTTCAGACAAAAAATTTTCAACAGAGTGAAGCATTTTTCTTAAAATTGTCTGGCAATATAATTTTCGTTTGCTCTTTGTCATTCCAGGTTTATCGGCGGATGATTATTGCATAACTTCAATCCTTCCTTATTGTCAGTTTGCATCACACATTTTTCGACTTTCATCAAGTATGCCTGGTGTGCGGCGCAAATATTGTAAACAACGGCCACTACCATTTCTTATTCCATTCAAGTTCTGTCTAAGTGAAACTAGCAATTGCTGTGAAGTGTCTGAATGCAAATTAAAGTCCCGATTAATTGAAGTCGTCTGTTACGGAACATCATACACACTGTCGTGATTTTCTTTCCTCTAGTAGTCACTTGTGTAACATTTACATCGGCAACAGTTTAGCTGACGATATGAACTGCAAGTTATTCGAAACATTAATGATTTGAGACATTTGTGGCATGCTTAAGTAATAGAACCCTGTACATTGTCCTCGACGGTGAGTGTTCATCAGACACAAGGTATCGTCATAAGTGTCCCAGGGGAGCGTGATAGGACTCCCTCTTTTTCCTTGTAAATATAAATGATCTAACGCATAGGGTGAGCAGCAATCTGTGACAGTTTGCTGATGATGTTACATTATACGAGGAAGTATCATCGCCGAATGACTGAAGAAGGATACAAGATGACTTAGACAAAATTTTTAACCGGTCTGATGAATGACAGCTTGCTATAAATGTAGAAAAATGTAAGATAATGCAGATGAGTTGGAAAAATAAACCTAAATAGTCCGAATGAAACTTAGGACTGTGCTGCCCGACACAGTCACACCGATGAAATATCTAGGTGTAACGCTGCATAGCAACATGAAATGGGATGAGCTTATAAGGACTGTAGTGGGGAAGGCGAATGGTCAGTTGGGGTTTAAGAAAAGAATTGTGGTTAATATGTAGAGGAGAGCGCATATAGCACAATAGTGCTACCCAATCTTCGAGTACAGGTAGAGATCGGCACCAGGTCGGATTAAAGGAAGACAGCGAAGGAATTCAGAGGCGTGTTGCTAGATTTGTTACTGGCAGTTTCGATCATTGTGCGAGTATTACGTGGATGTTCCATAAAAACACGGGAGAACTGCCGTAAGTCAGTAACAACTTGCCACGATATTTCGGCACAAAGTCTTTTGGTCATCTTCAGGTGAGTACAGCTGTAGAAGTACAGGCAATTTTCCCGGCGTACTGATTGCTCCATAAAAACACGGGAGAACTGCCGTAAGTCAGTAACACCTTGTCACGATATTTCGGCACAAAGTCTTTTGGCCATCTTCAGGTGAGTACAGCTGTAGAATCTACAGCTGTACTCACCTAAAGATGGCCAAAAGACTTTGTGCCGAAATATCGTGACAAGATGTTACTGACTTACGGCAGTTCTCCCGTGATTTTATGGAACAATCAGAACGCCGGGAAAACTTCAAACATCACATTACGTGGATGCTTCGTGAACCCAGATCAAAATCCTTGCAGGGAAGACCACGCTCTTTAGTGAGCAGACATTTGCAGCTGACTGCAGCATGATTCTGCTGCCCCACACGTACATTTGGCATAAGGACAACAAGACAAGGTAAGAAAGATTAGGGCTCCTACAGAGACATAAAGACCGTTGCTTTTCCCTCGCTCTGTTTGCAAGTGGGACGGGAAAGGAAATGACTAGTAGTGGTAAATGGTACCCTCCGCCACACACCATTCGGTGTCCTACGGAGTAAGTATGTAGATGTACTACAACATCGATGGACTTGCATTTAGGGATTACGCCAGGCAATGTTGAAAGTAACGAATGCCAGACTCATCCCACCGTTATGGAACTTGGGGTCACTGCGTTACTGACAGGGAGGTGAGGGCGGAGATCCAAATGAGGCGTAAGTCCTATCCGAAGAAAAAAAAAACAAGATACAATAACGGTTTAAGAATCAAGAGAGAGGCGTACGTGTTCCTACCTGCTGTCTACGAGAAGAAGCATTTCCCTCGGCCAGCGACTGTAAACGTACGCTGTTGCCACTGCGTCACTTCTGTAGTGTCATTTCGTTCAAGTATCATCAGAAAGGAAACGATCAGTACAGAACAGACGTCTGCCTCTACCATGGTTCATTTTGCATAAGTGCGTTGGGCGCACACGGCTACTACTCAGCTTGCTCATGTTAAACAATAATGTTGTTGCTGCCACACCGCTAAGTTATTTTAGGATTTCAGAGGATAATATGCCGTCTGACGGAAGGGTTTCGATTTTTAGCCAATTTATACAGACTGAGGACTGCAGCGAGTCGTGACGGTGGAGGAAGCAGAAGAAACAGGTGGGAGGGATAGGTAATTTACACGACCCTTAAGCAGTACTCCTGCTGCTTCGAAGTTTCGCATGGTGCCTTCTACTCAGTAAACAAAAATAATTCAAGCATTAGCCTTCTGCAGTTGATTAACAACATTACGGGAGTTATGGGTCGCTGTAAATGTTGACAGATATACTCTGTCCATCAAAGATCGAACATTGTGTTAACAAACGTCACCTCTGGCACTGGTCATGGTTAATGAGATATAAGGGGCGATCAGAAAGTTTCCGTTCGAAGTGGGTTCAGTTCAGAATCGGCGTGTAAACCAGGCAGAATTGCTGTGAGCATTGAGACAATCATCTCACAGACGCACGGATTTCAAAACAGCCGTTTAGTAAATCATCGTGTCCTCCTACGTGAAGGAATCCATAACTGCCTGCTGCACCCTTTCTTAAGGGATTCGCATAGGGAGAGATCAATACTACACTCATGCTCATAAATTAAGGCTAATGTTGATACATGGTGAAACAACGCTCTGGTGGGCGGTTTTCGGGTTTAAATCACCTCGGGGTATGACCATGCGCTGCATTTGACCTGAGTTCGTCGCACGGCGGCGCTGGCAGCAGTCCACATACACAGAGGTGTGTTGGTGCATGTCAGAGTATGGTGCGGCGAGTAATTGTGCAGACGTTTCCAGACGTGCTAATGGTGACTGTGTGTTGAAAATGGCTCAAAGAACACATATTGATGACATTATGAGTGGTTCAAATGGTTCAAATGGAAACCAAAGAAAAAAAAACTGGTTCAAATGGCTCTGAGCACTATGGGACTTAACATCTGAGGTCGTCAGTCCCCTAAAACTTAGAACTACTTAAAATTAACTAACCAAAGGACATCACACACATCCATGCCCGAGGCAGGATTCGAACCTGCGACAGTAGCGGTAGTGCGGTTTCAGACTGAAGTGCCTAGAACAGCTTGACCACAACGGCAGGCTACATGGAAATTGAAAGATGTGTATGACAGAATATTATCATATCATAATATTATGTTTTTCATTAATTAAAGCTTTTTGACGAAGATGTGAACGTTAATATATATAGGTGGTTTCTGAATGAACTGGTTTCGGAACATTTTTGATCGTCGTCAGTTTCCTCATTTCTTTAGCTGACACCTAGTTCAGCCCGTTTAAGTATGTAGATTTAGAGAGCATGCACCATTATGCATCAGAAAATCCGCAACACATGCTTAATGGCCGCTACATACAATTAATTTTGTTACTTGATATGTAAAAGTTCGGTCCAGTATTGTTTTGGCCGCACTACAAACCGCCCACTCAAAACAGACGATGAGCGTAGGTTTACATGTTGCTGTCCTCTGAAGTATTGGTGCAACAACATACCGTGCCATGCACTGCTGTAAAGAATAACGTATTTTTTAGGTGTCTGTCAGTGATATTGTCACTTGTATTCGTGAGGAGGAAAGTATGGTAACGGAAAAGCTGGGGGAAAAGTCTGTCACGGGTAAATGCAGCATGAGGCATCTGCAATCGCCCAGTTTGTCATACTCCATCACAGTGCACAACAAATGCATTTGTCTAAAATAAGTAGACCCTTGTATGACACGTCAGGGTGTGGTTGAGGTTTCCGCAACACGTTACATGAGAGATAAAATCACTGAGTGGTAAGCACAAACAAAGTACTGTCTTTGGTAAACAATAAATCAAATATTGTAAATCATACGAAACTACACTCATGCTCATAAATTAAGGATAATTGCAGAATGTGGTGCCACACAACTAGCGCTAATAGCATAGGCGCATAGGGAACACACACGACACAGACCTGTAAGTCCACGGTATTCTTGATAAGTTGAGAAAACCGTCTCGAAATACATGTGCTACAAAACGCCACTGTTTCCTGCGCATGTATCCCTACATCAATATGGGATATGATCACCAAGCGGTTAAGCCGCTCCGTCCGGAACCGCGCGACTGCTACGGTCGCAGGTTCGAATCCTGCCTCGGGCATGGATGTGTGTGATGTCCTTAGGTTAGTTAGGTTTAAGTAGTTTTAAGTTCTAGGGGACTGATGACCACAGATGTTAAGTCCCATAGTCCTCAGAGCCATTTGAACCATTGATCACCAAGCACACGTACACAGGCCGCACAACGGGTTGGCATACTCTGGATCAGCTGGTCGAGCAGCTGCTGGGGTATAACCTCCCATCCTTGTAGCAGTGGCTGTCGGAGCTCCTGAAGTGTAGTAGGGGTTTGAAGGCGTGCAGCGATACGTCGACCGAGAGCATCCCAGACGTGCTCGGTGGAGTTTAGGTCTGGAGGACAGGCAGGCCACTCCATTCTCCTGATATCTTCTGTTTCAAAGTAATCCTCCACGATGGCAGCTCGGTGGGACCGTGCGTTATCACGCATCAGGAGGAAGGTGGGACCGACTGCACCCCTGAAAAGGCGAACATACTGGTGCAAAATGACGTCCCGATACACCTGACCTGCTACAGTTCTTCTGTCAAAGACGTGCAGGTGTGTACGAGCACCAATCATTATCCCACCCCACACCATCAAACCACGTCCTCCATACAGGCCCCTTTCAAGGACATTAAGGGGTTGGTATCTGATTCCTGATTCACGCCAGATGAAAACCCGGTGAGAATCACTGTTCAGACTATACCTGAATTCTTCCGCGAACATAACCTGGGACTACTGTTCCGATGACCGTGTACTGCGTTCTTGACACCAGGCTTTACGGGCTCTCCTGTGACCAGGGGTCAGTGGAATGCACCTTGGAGGTCTCCGGACGAAAAAAAACATGTCTGTTCAGTCGTCTGTAGACTGTGTGTCTGGAGACAACTGTTCCAGTGGCTGCGGTAATGTCCCGAGCAAGGCTACCTGCAGTACTCCGTGGCCGTCTGCGGGCACTGATGGTGAGATATCGGTCTTCCTGTGGTGTTGCACACTGTGGACGTCCCGTACTGTAACGCCTGGACACGTTTCCTGTCTGCTAGAATTGTTGCCATAATCGTGAGATCACACTTCGTGGCCCACGGAGGGCCCGTGCTACGACCTGCTGTGTTTGACCAACCTCCAATCGCTCTAGTATTCTATCCCTCATAACGTCATCAATGTATGTTCTCTGAGCCATTTATACGTACAGTCACCATTAGCACGTCTGAAAACGTCTGCACACTTACTCGCTGCACCAAACTGTGACATGCACCAACACACCTCTGCGTATGTGGACTGCTGCCGTCTCCACCGTGCGACGACCGCAGGTCAGATGTACCTCATGGTCATACCCCGAGGTGATTTAAACCCGCAGACCGCCCAGCAGAGCGTTGTTTCACCATGTATCAGCATTATCCTTAATTTATGAGCATGAGTGTATAACCGCTAGGTAGAGCCAAGAATGAGAGATTAGACCAGTAAAGACGTGATTGTATCGTTACCATCATCGTCGCCATCATTAGCCCCTGACATCCGCTACTGGATAAAGGCCTTTTCTTGACTTTTCTATACATTTTGATCTTGTGTTCTAACAAGGGAACCTCCCCATCGCACCCCCCTCAGATTTAGTTATAAGTTGGCACAGTGGATAGGCCTTGAAAAACTGAACACAGATCAATTGCGAAAACAAGAAGAAGTTGTGTGGAACTGTGAAAAAATAAGCAAAATATACAAACTGAGTAGTTCGTGGGAAGATAGGCAACATCAAGGACACTGCAAACGCAGGAGCGCCGTGGTCTCGTGGTAACGTGAGCAGCTGCGGAACGAAAGGTCCTTGGTTCAAATCTTCCATCGAGTGAAAAGTTTAATTTTTTATTTTCAATTTATGTGACAAACTCTTATGTTTTCATCACTTTTTTGGGAGTGATTGTCACATCCACAAGAAAACATAAATCGAGCAAGGTAGAAGAATCTTTTTACCCATTCGCCAAGTGTACAAGTTAGGTGGGTCGACAACATATTCCTGTCATGTGACGCACATGCCGTCACCAGTGTCGTATAGAATATATCAGATGTGTTTTCCTGTGGAGGAATCGGTTGACCTATGACCTTGCGATCAAATGTTTTCGGTTCCCATTAGAGAGGCACGTCCTTTCGTCTTACTAATCGGACGGTTTTGCGATGCGGTCGCAAAACACAGACACTAAACTTATTACAGTGAACAGAGACGTCAATGAACTAACGGACAGATAATAACTATGCAAAAATAAAGAAAGTAAAATTTTGACTGGAGGGAAGACTTGAACCAAGGACCTCTCGATCTCTAGCTGCTCACTCTACCACGGGACCACGGCACTCCTGTTCTCACATAGTCCATGATGTTGCCTATGTGGCTCATGGACTACTCAGTTTGTATATTTTGCTTATTTTTTCACAGTTCCACTGAACTTCTTCCTGTTTTCTCAATTGATCTGTGTTCAGTTTTTCAAGGCCTGTCCACTGTGGCAACTTGTAACTAAATCTGAGGGGGGTGCGATGGGGAGGTTCCCTTGTAAGCATTCCTGTTGCTCGCACATGGTTTCTAATAGGATCCGCCCCCCCCCCTCCCCCCGCAACAAGTATCTCGTCGTCTGCTTTCGTTTCCATTTCTCCAAATGTATCAAAGACGTTTCTTGGTGCATCAGCCAGCCGTTCGCCTTGCTGCATGACCCACCCACTTAATCTTCCACCTCTTACTCTAATGTCTCTTCCCTATATCACTTGTTCCCTTTTTGGCTTTTCTAGTAATTTCAGCCAACATGTATCTCTTCATTCCTCGCTGAACAACCACATGTCCCACGGCCCGTATGAGTATAGTTTTCGTGGTCGCTTGGACATCTGTGGCAGTCTCGATGAAGTTTCACCGCTAGGGGTGGGGTGAGTGTGCAAAGGTAGTGACGTATGACCATAGCTCTATAGTGCCTAAAGCAATTTTCACCAAATTAGGCACACGTGTCATTTACGATCTCGAAAAAAAGTACTGTGACAGCAGGACACTGGTAGCACCCCTACGGCAGAGTGGGGCGGCATAAAAGCGTAACTCAGGAAAATCTTGAGAAATTTTATCCAAATTTGGTACACACATATCTCAACATGTCTCATTCTTTGTACAAAAATATTGCTGGAGTAAAATACCAGTATTATCACAAGCATGGGGGGGGGGGGGGGGGGAGGTGAGAAGGGGTGACATGTAAAAATGGCCGAAAACGAAAGTTTAATGAAACGAGGGAATTTGAAGAAATGAGAGGATACTATTACCCTGTAACAAATGTAAAAAGTCTTTGTTTCATTTTCGCACCTAAAAGAATGTATCATTCTCTACGTCTTTTGCACGCTTCTTACCCGAGCAGAACAGCAAGTTTCGTCAAGATTAAAATGAAACTGCAATTCGGAATTCGCTGAAGATAAACACGAGATCTGTGATTAAACATATGGGAAATATGTTAAAAATGTGCGAAAAACGTACATAGGCAAGGCCTCAGGCAAAAATCTAGTAAATCTAGTACCCACATATTCTAAACTTTTGTTTTCGGAGAAGTCGTAAAGTTGGATTTGAGAAACCCATTAAATTTACCAGAATCTCTCCAGGTAAATTTTACTCTTTTGTTTATTTGTTTTTCTGTCCATCCAGTCGTTTTTAACTACACTAAATACGTACACTAGTCAACTAAATGCATCGATCTCCTTATACGGTTGTTAGCGTCATATTACAAGACCGTTGTCTCGACGTACAGCTGAAAGTCGACGGCAAATTTACATCTTCTCTCTCCAAGAGCCACACGTGAAGTTGTTTGAATCGGCTAATCTGAACGTATCGTCCCCACATCCGTATCATAGCAGAATTTTTATCAAAGTGAATTGGATTTGCTTCCTAGAGGACAGATACTTATAGCAATTAATGTAGACATTATAAATTGAACAATTAATACAGATATTATAAACTGAACACTTGTCCAGATGAAAGATAATGAACACACAGTCAAATATTACGGAGGGTATATTGACGCTAAGCTTAGACTTAGATGGTGAGGATCCCACAAGAAACAAATGTCTGTGCAAGATACTGTGCGAAAGTGAAACATTAAAGTATTGTAGTTGAGTAGGCGTAAGTTGATCTCTGACAGATGCAGTGGGCTGCTTCGAGGACCTATATCAACCAGTATCGTAACGCGAGTTTATAAACGTCTCTATGGCAACGTCTCAGTTTTGCCACATCTCTGTAAACAGCTAGTATTTTCACATGCAGCCATTAGCCTTCGCATTTGAAAGCTGGCAATATTCACGGTCGTATTCAGTCCAAATACTGGTTTGATGCAGCTCTCGCCACGAGTGCAAGGCTCTTAATCTCTGAATAACTAGTGCAACCTACATCGATTTGAATCTGCTTACTATACTTATCCCTATCCCTTGGTCTCTCTCTACAATACTTGCTCCCCCCCCCTCCCCGCATTTTCCTCCATACCAAATTAATGATTCTTTCAAGCCTCAAGATGTGGTTTTAAACTGATCCTTTCTTTTAGTTATGACAAATTTCTTTTTTTTTCGACAATATGCTTCAGTACCTTGTCATTAGTTGCCCTATGTATCCATCTAACCTTCAGAAATTTCTAGAGAACCACGTTTCGAAAGATATTCATTTCTTGTTAGCTGAAATGCTTAGCGTCCACATTTCACACCTGTAAAAGCCTACGCTCCAAATACTTTCAAAAAAGACTCCCTAACACTCAGCTTTATTTTAGATGTGAACGATGTTTTTTTTTTTTTCCAGAAACACTTTTCTTGCTGTAGTCTTTGAAGGTTTTATATCTTCTCTACTTCTGCCCTCATCAATTACTCTGCAGCCAGATAGTAAACTCATCTACTATTTTTACCGTCTCATTTCCGAATCTAATTCCTCAGCATCTCCACATGTAATTCGACTACATTCCATAGCCCTTGTTTTACTATTGTTGATATTCATCTTATAACCTCTTTTCAAAATATTATCCATTCCATTCGTCTGCTCTTTCAATTCATTTTCTGTACCTCATCATATTACAATACCGATAGCAAACCTCGAAGTTTTAATCTCTTTTGCTTAACTTTTATTCAGTTTTCAAATTTGTTCTTGGGCTCCTTCACTGCTTGCTCAATATACGAATGAATAGCATAGGAGACAGGGATTTCTTCCCTTCTCGAATACTGATTACCTGTCATGACCTTTCACTCTTATAACTGCAATCTGGTAATGGACAAGTTGTGAATAACTGTTTGTTCCCTGTGATTTATCTCTGGCATATTCATAATTTAAAAGAGTGTGTTCTGGTCAAAGTTGTGGAAAGTTTTCTCTAAATACACAAATACTAAGATCGCAGATTTGCCTTCAAACAGACACTAATAACTATACGAACTGGTGGTAATTACAAGATGATACATCCGGTGTAACAGTTTCAAAAATTTTTTGTTTCTTCAATCGAATAACATAATAATTACAAATGGTGAACCAGACGTCTGCAACGAGGTTTACAGTCTACAAAATTAAATCGTATTTAAATATGGCAGCATGATAATTTACAAATGAGATTAAGTAACAATAAATAAAAATGTATGCGACAATGACCAAACTGAAATGTGCTACAGGTTGTAACAAATATCTTCCCTATCTTAATATTTATTATGTGTTCCAGTTAAGATTGAGTTAACAGTGAGTACAAGGTGGTTAATCAGTCTGATTGTGTTGTGTGATGCAAACGTGCCTTGTATTTTATAATTTCAAACATTTATCTAAAAGAGTGATGGTTGTTTGATTAACAAAGTTCACAAGACCTACAGAATAGTAAGTTCACTTTATCAAAGCTCACTGAAAATTGATAGAGCAAACCTACACACGATGACACATGGACCTCAACTTACTTTTGCCCTATCTATCGGCGAATCGACTTTCTGCTAGAATTCGTAACTAAGTGACACAAAGAGATATGTATGTGACCATCATAAACAAATGTCTCCTTGTTGCTTCAGCGCCGATACTAAGAGTGCAGCAGAAGAGTGTGACCTACTTAAGAATACGATTCGAGTGTGTTGACACCAGTATTGATGTTACTTCCTTGACAATGTTCCAAAAGAAAAATTCGTCTATCAAAAAACGAAAGTTACACAAAAGAAAATTTTTCAGCTAGTTTCAAAATACTCGAATGTGTTGTCATCTGATGATCATGACAAAATATAAGTTACACAAAATGTAAAGTGTGGATTTTGAAACGCACATACATCTTTTTCTTTTTTGCACAATAACTGTTAAAGTAGAGGTTGTAACGGTACATATGAAAGGCTTTACTTTAATGAAGTATGCGATCCCTTCCAAATTCAACCAGTTTAATGAGTATTTATGATTATAGAAAAGTTATTGTGTATGTTAACAATGATTGCATAACATGTCTCCATAAACAGTCAACCCATTAAATTATACTGAATAACTGACCCACACAAAAGTTAATATCACTTGATCACTGATACAGCAAATGTCATCATGTAAAAACACTAAGTTCATCTTAAATAATTAATATAAAGTACGAAAAATAGTGGCCAACATAGGTATTTTGGATCTCCTTAAATAAAAATCACCCAGTGAAACCTATTTGTTCACTAGGAGCGTTTTCACTCAGTATTCACGTAATCAATCCTATTTTAGACGAAAACCAATGTAATTCTTAATAATTCATGTTACTTACTTATTTATGCAAATTAGAGAAGTCAATTGACAAACTTCTAAAAAACGACCTTTTTGTAACAAAGAATTATTCTGTCAAGTCAACAAATCTGTCTGTCATTTTAATAACATGTTAAATTATGTCACTCGATGCAAATTAATAACTTTTCTGCACAAATTATGATAACAGATGTACATGTGACTTATAAACTATATATCTTTTTAGTAGTTCTTTGACAGTGTTATAAATACAAGCAGCGAGAAGGGTCGGAAAGAGTCGGAGGCAGTCAGGGGGGCAGTTGGAATGTCACTTTGGTGAAGTGTGTTTCTGTGTTATTGTTTAGGATGGAAAAACAATGCAAAGAACATGTAAAGGAAGTACTACTTTGTGTTGTGTTATGGTCTTTGGTGGACAGTGGAATTAAGATGGCCACCAGAGAAATAAATATTTGATGTTTACATATGTGTTGGTTTCGCTCGTTCTTTATCAACAAAAGCACGTAAAAAACACGGGCCCTCATAATTTTAACCCTAGACAACCAGATTTAGAGCCAGCATCAGCATTGAGACACAGCAGCGATCCAGCAATCAGCAGCGATTACTACAATACAATACATTGTAATGGCGCCAACCTAACATCAAGTGCTAACAAGCTCCGTAAATTGGAGTGAAATAGTGCGATAACAGCAATTAGCAAAATATCTACAACTCAGGCGGACCATTACAAAAGTGGGGGCTCAGCCGGGATCTTTAAGTGCATCGATGATAATAGTGCAGCGATAAATTTCGTAAGTACTTAGCATTCCAAAAAAGTTTATTTGTGCAGTGTGTCAACAGTGAAAATATGTCAAAAATAAATAAAAAAATTGTGTTTGTGCGACTACGAAAAACTATCATCACACCGCTCGGAAGATTAACGTTTGGATTATGTCAATGGAATTCATCAATCAAGACTTCAGCTTCGATAAAACTGAATATAAGTGAAGAAAGCCAACAAGAACACCGATCACGACATCATAGCATAAAGCAAGGTATTTTGTTGTTGTCATTTAAAATAATTAATAGTGAACATGTCTCTACCTGAGAGTGATGAGATCGTAGGAAATGTAAAAATTGAACCAGGGGATGGGGAACAATTAAACTTAACAGAGTGGCTAGCAGGGTTTGCAAGTCAAATAAGCTCGCAACTTAAACAATCAAGTGAAGAAGTACGTTTGGATTTTAAACAATCAAGTGAAGAGAACACAGATAGACTGGATAAGTTAAGGTTGGATTTTAAACAATCAAATGAACAAGTAAGTTTGAAACTTAAAGAAAACACAGATAGACTGGATAAGTTAAGTTTGGATTTTGATCTATTAAGTACTCATCTCAATGAGAAGTGTGAGGAATTTAAAACTACTCTCAGTAAGAACACTAGTGAACAGTTGATACACTTCAGAAAAGAATTTCAAGTTAAAGTTGAAAGCTTAAATGAAAACATACAAGCTAACACAGACAGCATTGCTGTCATCTACAACAGAGTAGATACTGAAGTTGGAAGATTAGATCAGAGAATAGACAAAACATCAGAAAACCTTAAACAAGAATACAACCTGTACACCACCAATGTAGATACAAAAGTAGAAAATATACACGCTAAATATACACAATTGGAGGACGCATTGATGTCCAAACAAACGATTTACAATCAAAATACAATGTATGGGCACATCCAAGTGAAATGCTTTCCTGGTGAAAATCTGCACCCTATTGACTTTATTCACCAATGTAAGGATATGTTTGTTGTAGGAATGTCAGATAACATAAAAATTAAGTTAGTAAAACGGTTTCTAGAAGGGAGGCCCTGTCCTGGGCAAATGAGAATAATGATTCTTGGAATACTTTTGAAGAGTTTGAAGCTAAATTTATTTGTAAATTTTGGTCACAATCCATACAAGCCAGATTAAAGTCAGAATTTCTAAATGGACCAGTGTATAGAGGGAAAGTAGGGGGAATGCAAAAATTTTGCAGAGATCAATTGAAAAAACTTGCTCATTTAAATAACTCTTTTGATATTATGACACAAATTGATGTTTTAAAAAGAAGATTACCAGAGAGACTGCAGTGGGAATTGGTCCATGGACCAGACGATTCAATGGAAGAGTTCCTGAAATTTGTAGATAGATTAGATAGGGCCTTGGGAAGAGAAAATAACCAAAGTTTTGGCTCTGGCAACAACCAGTATGGGGGGTGGAACAGGAATGCAAATAGAGATTATTATTGGAGGAGAGACTTTGAAAATTTTGGAAATAATGCTCCAAATAGGGGAGATAGGAGATATGAAAATGATTTCAGAAACAATACACAGGAGGGAGGATGGAGGAGAGATAACAGGAATGATAGAAATAGGTATTGGGGAAGAGAACAAGATAGAAGGAGGTTTGTTGAAACTAGTGAACAAAACGACAACTACAAACGGACAGACCGAGGGAACCAGCCGGGAAACGGTGGACAGTCCGACTAGATGTCCGTAGTTTTGGGGCTAGACAATATTATGACAGGACAACACATAACCGAAACTGGAAAAAGAGAGGATACAATGTAAAGAGTAAATACCATGAAAATACTGATGTTGTTAGAATGAATAAATTAGAATTTAATAAAAGGTTTTGGGATACAGTTAATAAAAACAGTATTCAAGCACAGGTAGTTAGTGAAAGTGCAGAAGTTGAAGGTATTGCAGAGTTCCATAGTTGGGCTGAAAAAGATACTGGTGTTAATAACAAGTCAGACACACCACACGTAGAATCACTTTGGGGGGTTTATTTGATGAGAAGGGGGATGACGATGTGTTTAATGGAGCCAAAGACTCAATTGCTGAGATTCAGATACATAGGGGGGAAACTGAAGATGGGGTTGTTGTGGAGGAGGAGGAAGAAGTAATAGAGGGACATTTAAATAATGATCTAAATCAAGTGATGTTATTGATGAGAGTGTGAAGGAAGAAATAAAAGTATTTGCAGAATTGAAAAGTGATTATGTGGTAAAGGTAAGTGATGTGACAAACATGGGTAATAATGAGGTTAATTTAAGTGAAATGCAGACTAGGGAATGTGTATCTGAGGACAAGCTATTGCCTATTGGGAACTATGAAATGCTAATCTATGAGAATGGTAATAAGAATAATATTAACGAAAATATAAAGGGATGGAATGTAAATGTGTGTTTTCAAGAAAAAGGGGAAAAGTTTTTAGAAGTTTTGTGGAACAACTATGGAAACTGTATAAACAAAGATGCCTTTTGGAAAGAATTAGCAAAGGTAAGTGCAACCTTGTATCCTATATGGTGGATAAGAAGCCGTAGTGGACTTTATAAAAAATGGGGTGAAAACAATAATTTGTTGAGTGGCAACACAGTGTTAAGAGGAACAGATAAAAACAAAGGTTTATGTTTAAATGTCAATGCTTTGCAAACAGAGAGGGATGTGGCTAAATGTAGGAAAGAGACATTAGACTTAGGAACTAAAGAAATTGAAAATGATCTATTGTTTGAAAATATTAAATAGACAAAGATGTTGAGCTAGGTTGTCCATATGTTAAAGTAAACAATGACATTGGTCCATTTGAAATAAAAGAAAGCCCACATCCTAATGCGTATAGACTTATCTTTCCCAGATCAAGAAGGTTATTTGGATTAAGAAACATCACTGAATTGAAACCATATAAACTTGATTAAGCACATTTCCCTGTTTGAATACAGTTACTTACCCAGTTTCCATAAAGCATGTTATCAGCAAAGTTTTTACTGGGTGTGTCAAATAGCAACTACCACTCATGCTACAGACCCTGGAAAAGTTCCAGATGTCTGAGAGAATGTTTTTATATTTGTATTGTCACTATTGAATATTAAATTTTGAGACATCTTCTTTACTTGCAATGGGCAAGAAGGTGACAAACATTTATTACTTTCTTTTTGTATTGTTGAATATGGGACATACTTGCACCAAATATAAAAGACAATGAAAAAATTGTTGTGCAAGACCCATCATTTTGTTACTATTGTTTTCTTAGGCATAAGATTAGTGTACAATTTTCTACAGCTAATCAGATGTTCACCAAGTTTGATGTTTGTGTTATGTTGTGACCAAATTAAGTGTGAAATTTTGGTATTAATATGTTCTTGTACTATCTTGACTATGTGTCTCAATGGGAGACAAGTTTTTTAAATATTTTCTTTTTTTTATGCATATTATATTCATACATGTGACTTCTCTAGTGTTTGTGTTTATATATCATGTCCATACTTATAATTATGTTCTTTGTTTTCATTTCCTTTATGTGGCTCAAAACGAGCAGACAATTGCAAAATTTTCCTATGGACATCTGACCTGTCCATCTATGTAATATATTTATGTTCCTTCTATTATCTTGATTAATCTGTGACTCAATGAGAACTGCCTTTGAAATAATTTACATATTTTTTTATATATCTTAAAATCACATGTGATATATTTGTGTCTGTTTTTGATCATTTTCCATGTGGCTCACTCGGAGCAAAGATTAACATTTTTTTTTTTACTTTAATATATTACTAAATATTTTTATGATGCTGTCATACTGAGAGCCATAACACAAAGTGCATTTGAAACAACACAACTAAAATATTTGCAGGAAAAAGTCATTTTGAAACGGTGTAACGGTTGTTGTATACATACACATTATGCATAGTAATTGACACATTTGTCCTAGTCGGCTAATATCATTAACATTCTGTAAATGATATTACCCGAGGGGGGTACTGTAACGGAACATATTAAAGGCTTTACTTTAATGAAGTATGCGATCCCTTCCAAATTCAACCAGTTTAATGAGTATTTATGATTATAGAAAAGTTATTGTGTATGTTAACAATGATTGCATAACATGTCTCCATAAACAGTCAACCCATTAAATTATAATGAATAACTGACCCACACAAAAGTTAATATCACTTGATCACTGATACAGCAAATGTCATCATGTAAAAACACTAAGTTCATCTTAAATAATTAATATGAAGTACGAAAAATAGTGGCCAACATAGGTATTTTGGATCTCCTTAAATAAAAATCACCCAGTGAAACCTATTTGTTCACTAGGAGCGTTTTCACTCAGTATTCACGTAATCAATCCTATTTTAGACGAAAACCAATGTAATTCTTAATAATTCATGTTACTTACTTATTTATGCAAATTAGAGAAGTCAATTGACAAACTTCTAAAAAACGACCTTTTTGTAACAAAGAATTATTCTGTCAAGTCAACAAATCTGTCTGTCATTTTAATAACATGTTAAATTATGTCACTCGATGCAAATTAATAACTTTTCTGCACAAATTATGATAACAGATGTACATGTGACTTATAAACTATATATCTTTTTAGTAGTTCTTTGACAATGTTATAAATACAAGCAGCGAGAAGGGTCGGAAAGAGTCGGAGGCAGTCAGGGGGGCAGTTGGAATGTCACTTTGGTGAAGTGTGTTTCTGTGTTATTGTTTGGGATGGAAAAACAATGCAAAGAACATGTAAAGGAAGTACTACTTTGTGTTGTGTTATGGTCTTTGGTGGACAGTGGAATTAAGATGGCCACCAGAGAAATAAATATTTGATGTTTACATATGTGTTGGTTTCGCTCGTTCTTTATCAACAAAAGCACGTAAAAAACACGGGCCCTCATAATTTTAACCCTAGACAACCAGATTTAGAGCCAGCATCAGCATTGAGACACAGCAGCGATCCAGCAATCAGCAGCGATTACTACAATACAATACATTGTAATGGCGCCAACCTAACATCAAGTGCTAACAAGCTCCGTAAATTGGAGTGAAATAGTGCGATAACAGCAATTAGCAAAATATCTACAACTCAGGCGGACCATTACAAGGTACAGGTATTGCATATAAATCGCTTTGGCACATGAACGTCCTGTTGTGAAGCTTTCAAGCGGCATCAGAATTAATAAGTGACTTCCGATCTGTGGATTCGTTGGTATAGCTTCACAAGAGGTTTGCCTCCACCGATATACAGGGTGTATCATAACTAATGGCGTAAGCGCATACAGTTGAAAGTACACGATACTAGAAGCAAAAAAGTCTCAGTAAACATAGGGTCGAAAATGCATATGCATACCTTAAGAGCTACAAGCAATTTCTAATATTTGATACTGTGGAGCAAATCTCTTCTACTGCAAGCTCTTTGCATTCCATATTTTGGGAAGTGGCAGTATGGACCAAAACAAGAAAAAAAGTCCAGCAAACATGTGCTTTAAAACGCATACTTTAAAAGCTACGAGCACTTGATCATTAGAAGAGTTGTGTTCCAAAGTAGCAAAGATGATCAAGTGCTTATAACTCTTAAGAAATGCATTTTAGAACACATGTTTACTGGACGTTTTTTATTTTTTTTGGTCCATACTATCAGTTCCCAAAATATGGAAAGCAAAGAACTTACAGTAGAAGAGCTTTGTTTCACAGTATCGAAGATGAAAATTGCTCGTACCTCAAATGGTATTCATTTTCGACCCTATGTTTACTGAGATTTTTTTGCTTCTAGTATCATGTACTTTCAACCGTATGCATTTACGCCATTAATTATGATACACCCTGTATTCGTGAAGAAATCTAGGGCATTTCAGCTTCTATACTACTACTTTTTGCACATACTCTTTAGTTGCTAGACGTGAACTATACTTCAGATTCTGAAGTATAGTTCAAGTCTAGCAACTAAAGAGCATGTGCAAAAAGTAGTTCAGATGTCTAAAATTGATGACCTCTCTTAAATATCTCTTATGGTATGTGAATTATTCAAGTTATTCAAAATGTGTTACTCCACAAGGTAGCTGAGTACCTCGTAAGCGATTCAGCCACTAACGAAACAAAGGAGAGTCAGTTTCCGTGATAAGTGTCATGCAGAATGACATGAAAGCAACCCTCATAACCAGAACAAGTGTTTTAAAAGTGTTAGATTCTTATTTGACTGCATACTGAACATTAAAGCTACTTTTATGTCTCAGTGCAAGACTCATATTACGCCGCTGGCAATCGATAAAAATATTCCCCTATGACTTCTTCCTTTTCTTTCGAAGGAATATCGAGCAAAACTGCCAAAATTTCTGCAGTTTATCAAAAATCGGTTCCTTGTTAATGGGCAACTCGTGAATGGGCAACTCGTAGTAACAAATGTACTGTAACAAGGATTTTCTGTGTTCTATTTCGAGAACGAAGAAAGAACTATCAGTTCCCACTTCTTTCGATTAGAGCGGTAACGGCCCGTCGATAGGTGAGGTGCGTCTGGGAATATCTTTCTGCGCAAGCGCACTGCCTGTGGCACGCGAGCCGCCTAGCGGGGACGAACGGAACTTGACCCTGCGTGGCCCGGCAGTCTGGCTGCAGCGGTGGTTGGCAGAGGGTGGGACAGCACAGCGTCCGCCTGCCCACGCAGCAAGACGCCGCTGTAGTCGGTCTGTCGCCACCACACGTGTAGCTCAGGTGGGTCTCTTCCAAACGCGATGCACTCTATTCTCCTGTAGCGTCATAACTGCTATTTTTTTTGTATTACTCCGCGCACAAAGTAGAATAGATTTTTACATAAAATACTCTAATATTGTTTCTGCAGTACACGTTTCTGTACTGTTGTGTTTATACGTTCACTCAACATGAATATACGTTCACAGCTCATTGATCACTAATTTATCTTTCTGTACCTTTATTGAATGTTAATTTCCAGCCTGTGATTGTTTATTCGTCTCTTATCCATCCTAGTTAATCTACACAGTTAAAATTAGTTAAACGCGAGTAAAATTCTGTCGCACGCAGAAAGAGAGTGAATATTTTATTAATATTATACAGTACATTTTACTGCCCTTAGTGACATACACGTACTCGCAAACAGATTTTCATTAAGTGCAACAATATTTCATACAATGTGTTTTCAGAATCAGTTGCCACAAAAATATGCATTACAATAACTAGCTTTAACACTAAAGATGCATTTCTGTCTTCCCTCTTAGCTAGCTATATTTGCCGTAACCAGCTACTTGAATAAGAGCACATATAGCAGTATGTGGTCCACAGAATCTCCTATTAGAATTCAGCTGCTTGGATGGATAGATACCAAGAAGGAGAACCATGTAAGTAGCATGGGGGCTTACCGTAAGCCATCCAGTGCGTAACTGAGTCCTAGTTACGCTGCTCTGTGCCAGTTTGGGCAGCTTTACAGTCAACAGGTTGTTTCTCTTTGACATCTGAATTCACTGACGAACGTTTCCACAGGTGCTTAGATACGCCAAACGTAAGGTTTCACATTTTTATTGTCATTAAATTCCAACAAGCCACCATAATTGGAAACTGAATAGTTATGCAGAGTTGGGTGTGAAGCGAAAATCAAATCCTTATGTACCACCTTTGTCGGGACTGGCTGAAATACAAAAAACTGAAGTACTGAAGTGGCATAAGAAAGAACTTCTCACCAGTCCTGCATAAGAAAAAATATATGTACATGTATTTGGATACGGCGACTCCTGTGATATCTGTGTATTACACAAAAACGTTAAGTATTTTGAAAAGAAATATATTAGTATCCAGTGACTGAAGAAGTAACATTGTGACACATCGATTTTGGAAAATACTCTGCCTGCTATCGACAAGGTTGTTATCAAGTGAAAATATAAATACACACTGAGGTTTTCGCTTCTGCCCATTTGTAATTAATGATTCTGGGGAGCTTTCGTTGCACGGGGAATGATGAATAACTAATTAAGACCATTGTTAATGAATAAGCTTAGTTATAATAGAAGCACTGAACTGTAAGTTTATTTATTGGATAAATGCACAGATCTGAAAGGCGACGCAGATGAAATGTAAATGATAATTGCTAATTATTAGTCTCAGGTTTTCAGAAAGATAGAATCGTTACCCATGGTATTGAAGAAATAGCATTGTTGGCATTTTCGAGCGAATACTGACCACTATTACACTGCTCTAACCAACAACTGTACTTTCCTGAAAAAATTTCATTACATTGTTTACAGATTCGCTAGAATTTTTTCTGGCTTGAAAATATTCCGTCTCTCGTGTATTAAAAAATCTCCTGAAGTTATTTATTGTTTCTTTCCAAGATTTTACTTAATTTTCGTCTTATGTGGAAGCATAACTTTTCTTTAAATTTCTGTAGGAATGCTCTTCAAAAGAAATGTACTTTGAACCATTCGTCGTGCAGGAAGGCCAGAAAAATTATTACTGGGTACCTCGTATAAATCGAGCGGTAACGCTGGACATTAAATGGAAAATTCAACTTCTCTTCGTGTGCTCTTTCAGCGCCCTTTTATAATACAACTGAATGTGCCGATTATACCTTCTGCCACGTTTAACATAAACCTATGCAAGCTATAGGTTCGCCTCTCAAGACGAGAAAACACTAGCAAGCAATGCCCACCCCGTGAACACATTTCTCAAGGAGGTAGGAATCATCCGAACGGAATGGTCTGCCTATCTATTGCCATGAGCCCCACTGAGTATGACTGACACCAGCTGAAGCTTTGATTTAGTTATCATAATAATCGTCCGTACAAACGGAATGACCCCATGTTTGAGTGGCCATTCTCGACGTACTTGTGCCAAGCATGCTGAGGAGCATATTAGCAGGGTACAACGCTCACGATGGCGTAACATGGTATCTCAATCTTTAACAAATGTTATCCCACAACAGATCATAATTTCGCTGATGTGCACTTCCGATCAGACTGCCTTTAGTTTGGTTATCAATTTGTGTTTATTTCACAGTGATGTTACATTTTTATTGTCATGTGCCTTACATCTTTACTCCATGCTCACTCTGAATCGAGGACCACACACATTCGCATATTTGAAGGTGGTACGATTGTTCTGAACAATTTACTCGATCATCAAACAAGAACAACTCTGTTTTCGCAGCGGATAATAACTGTAGTTGAGGAGAGCAAGTACGACGAGACTATGTAAGGAAACATTTGTGGACCTATTTCATAATTTGTTGTAATTTACGAAATTGCTTCGTGACTTATGATAAATCTGTGATGTCGACATGTTCTAGATAAATTATTTTAGTAACAAATGGGCAGGAAGAAAGTTGTAGAGAGGAGATTTCGGTTTTTTTTTGACATTATCAGCATGATACTGGAACAGGAAGATTTGTACCATACTGGAAAACCAAAATGGACAAAACTGTCATAAATGTGAAACACTTGGCCGGCCGGAGTGGCCGAGCGGTTCTAGGCGCTGCAGTCTGGAACCGCGCGACCGCTACGGTCGCAGGTTCGATTCCTGCCTCGGGCATGGATGGGTGTGATGTCCTTAGGTTAGTTAGGTTTAAGTAGTTCTAAGTTCTAGGGGACTGATGACCTCAGCAGTTAAGTCCCATAGTGCTCAGAGCCATTTGAACCACTTTTTTGTGAAACACTTGTATCCAAAAAAATCCATTTGAACAATTTTTTTGTGAAACACTTGCATCCAAAAAAATCCTATAGGGGTGGTCAAACATTAATTTATTGGTAATCATGCTCAAAATTGTGTTATCAATAAAGTGGGATGAATGTGTAACTATTAACCATGCATTAAACATGTACGATATTCAACTTTAGCGGTATCTATGTGGTACACATTATGGAGAACAAGTTGAGACCACCATGTAAATTACAAGTTAAGGTAACTTCTGTTTATATTCATTAACCAGGTACACACCTACTATTTGAGTGGTAACTTAGTTATGAATGACCCTACATTTATACTGCCTGGCCAGAAAGGGGAGACACCCCCAAAAGGAGGAGGAAACGAAATGAAACTTCACAGGCTGAGAGGGTTTACAAAAACGAGTCAAATTTAAAAAGAAAATGACAGTCTGAATCAACTTTTTAATAAGACATTGCATCCCCTCTGGCTGCGATACATTCCATTGGGAAGGGGTCATGAAGCCGTTACATTGTATCCTTAAGCAAAATCACCCATATTTGTTTTAAATGGTCTTTGATATTCTGGATACCTGTACTGGGATAGGGTTGACGTCTGAGCTGGTCTCACACTTGTTCTATAGGAGACAGATCTGGGGGTCTCACTGGCCACGTGAGTGAGTACCTCAACATCATGTTGACGACTCACAGTGACAGATGCCATGTGAGGACGTGTATTGTCCTTTTAATAAACAGCATAATGATAATTTTGGATAAGGGGTATTACATGAAGACGCTGGGTATCGGTGACGTAGTATTACACCGTAGAGATCACTGAGTCGCTACCAGCTGTGACCTGAAGTCATACCCGAAGGCTGCCCACTCCATGACGCCAAGAGCAACATCACTGTGCCTCTCCAAAGTATTGGAAGAATGGGACCCCTCTCCAGACCGCTGTCATATAATCATTGACGATGGTCATCCAGAGCAGTGCAGAACCGTGACCCATCGCTGAACACAGTGAGACGCCAGTCAGCAACAGCCCATGCTTCCTGGTCGCGGGACGACTCTCAATGCAGCCATTTGTGTTGTGCTGTTAGTGGTAACCTTTCCATGGAAAGGTAATTCCCAAGTTCGGTTGCCACTGGTCTTTGACCAATGATGTGGAGTGAGTCAGAAAGCTGCAGGGAGTCCATTATTTCTTCTTGGATGGCAGATGGAAATGTGGAGGGGTTATGATGTGCTTGGTGCAGAACACGGGTCCCATCCAAGAGTTGGTCTGCTCTCAAGTTCGCATGCAGTCCAGCAATGGGAGACCGTGACATCAGAATGCCCCAGAAATCTGGATGTTGCACGATTCGACCAGCCAGCCAAGTGGGAACTCACAATGAGTCCCCTTTCAAACTCTTCCAGATGCTGATAAAGCAGTCTGACGAGAGTACGCAACATCTCCGTCTCTTTCACAGTAATCACTCAATATCTGATGCTGTTTATGTCCCTTATAGACCATATCACGCTTGGTGACAACATTAAACACGAACAACACTAAAGAACTCTGGTTGCCGTTCTATCAAAGAATCCTAACTGTAATCACTTACATACCTGCCAATGGCGTATATGTGTGCCAAGTTACACTAACAACCTGACCATATCTTCCAAGTGTTTTATTTATCTTATCAGGCAGAGTATTGTAGGATATAATAAAAATACACCAACAGACTTCTAGCGTTTGTAGAGAGTATCTTATTAACGGTAAGAATCCTTACCAGGAATGTCGTTTAACGCCGCCACATAACGTCGCAGTTACAGGAGAAACGCCTGCCGCTAGGCAACCCCTGTGGCAGCAGACGAGAGTCTTACCGCTGCCTGACCTCAGGGCGAAAGCCCTACATTCCGAACGGTCTCGACATAATCCACAAAATAAGGCCAGTGAACGAATTCATCTTCTCGAAAGTGTGTTAGGTAGGTTCATTTTACCAGTATCAGCGCCAATAGCCAAAAGTCTACTGTTGGCGACTGGATAGTTCGTATGTCTTGAAAATATTTTCAAAGGAAAGTTCAGTACAATAACGTTACCCTTTTAAGCAATACGGGTTGGATTAGCAGAAGCAACGTTCAAAGCATTACTAATGTCTTTAAAAGATCAAAATTCAATCCTACCAACCTGAGAAGAATCTTTTAAAAAAATGGTTCAAATGGCTCTAAGCACTATGGGACTTCATCTGAAGTCATCAGTCCCCTAGACTTAGAACTACTTAAACCTAGCTAACCTAAGGACATCACATACATCGATGCCCGAGGCAGGATTCGAACCTGCGACCGTAGAATCAGCGCGGTTGCGGACTGAAGCGCCTAGAACCGCTCGGCCACGGAGACCAGCTAAGAATATTTGGTCAGAAAGCCATGTAATATCCGTCAACACTGGGAAAATACTGTATATTCAGTGCTCAGTTTTCTCAGAACCGTCATAGTCGAAAATAACTGCGTAACCCAGGGAGACGAATTGTACAGCGCAACGAAGTGGTACCGTGGGGTTGTAACAAAATGGAAGCTAAATAGCATCGTGTCAACTGGATTGATGTTGGGATGAGCATCCTGAACTACAGCTTACATCTGCTGCTAGGATAACTTTGTATAGGAAATCAATGAAAGCTGTACTCCATCCACCTTACAAATTGGCCATATTGTGACAGATATAATAAAGATGATGCACTTTTGCAGAGATTCACATGTGAGAACGCAAACAGAATTTGGGAGTGAACACAACAGAACTTTCAGTAATTTTCGGGTTTGCAGCCGGATCCTACAACATTCTGCCACGATGTTTCGGCCTAGAGACGTCCAGCCATCCTCAGGTGAGTAGACGAAGTACTGAAGAGATCTGATGTAGTCATGGCATTTTAGCGAACTCCGCGCATGCGAATCGTACTGGTTGTTTACGGCGCATGCGTTAGGAGGTGACATGCGCGAAGCAGCCAAGTTGTGTGTGCTGCCCTCAGTGGTGAAGTAAGAACAAACTAATCGCTGAGTATCGACTGAGTTTGTCGATTCCGTTGTGACCGCTTAATTTTAATTATTGGATTCCAATTTTTATCCAGCTGAGAGACGTTATCACGATTCATTAGCTCATCAGCAAAACGTATTTCCACGGATTCTTTACTTACAGTGTCCTAGAAGCTGGAAACCTGTGCTAAAATTTTGGTATTGCTGTATTCCAATGATTGTGCCATGGAAATGCAGTGTTCTGCCACTGCTGATTCTAAAGGTTGCCGCAGACGGTTGTGAATTTCGTGTTCTACACAGCGTTCCTGCACCATTCGTGTCGTCTGAGCTATGTATGCAGTGCCACACTCACAGGGAATTTTATAAACACCCGCCTTCCTCAATTGTTGTAAATCGTCTTTAACGGGTCCGATAAGACCTTGCTCTTTGCTGGTGGACCGAAGATAACATTAATATTATGCTTCCTAAGCAATCTGCCTACTTTAGAAGCGACGTTCCTGCCATATGGAAGGAATGCAGTTGATTCGTACTCGTCTTCAGCCAGCTCAGCGTTCCTTCTTGTTATTATAATTGTGCATGGTCTTTCGTTCAAAATGTTCAAATGTGTGTGAAATCTTATGAGACTTGACTGCTAAGTCCCTAAGCTTACACACTACTTGTTGTTGTTGTTGCGGTCTTCAGTCCTGAGACTGGTTTGATGCAGCTCTCCATGCTACTCTGTCCTGTGCAAGCTTCTTCATCTCCCAGTACCTAATGCAACCTACATCCTTCTGAATCTGCTTAGTGTATTCATCTCTTGGTCTCCCTCTACGATTTTTACCTTCCACGCTGCCCTCCAATGCTAAATTTGTGATCCCTTGATGCCTCAGGACATGTCCTACCAACCGATCCCTTCTTCTAGTCAAGTTGTGCCACAACTTCTCTTCTCCCCAATCCTATTCAATACCTCCTCATTAGTTACGTGATCTACCCACCTTATCTTCAGCATTCTTCTGTAGCACCACATTTCAAAAGCTTCTATTCTCTTCTTGTCCATACTAGTTATCGTCCATGTTTTCACTTCCATACATGGCTACACTCCATACAAATACTTTCAGAAACGACTTCCTGACACTTAAATCTATACTCGATGTTAACAAATTTCTCTTCTTCAGAAACGATTTCCTTGCCATTGCCAGTCTACATTTTATATCCTCTCTACTTTGACCATCATCAGTTATTTTACTCCCTAAATAGCAAAACTCCTTTACTACTTTAAGTGTCTCATTTCCTAATCTAATTGCCTCAGCATCACCCGATTTAATTTGACTACATTCCATTATCCTCGTTTTGCTTTTGTTGATGTTCATCTTATATCCTCCTTTCAAGTCACTGTCCATTCCGTTCAACTGCTCTACCAAGTCCTTTGCTGTCTCTGACAGAATTACAATGTCATCGGCAAACCTCAAAGTTTTTACTTCTTCTCCATGAATTTTAATACCTACTCCGAATTTTTCTTTTGTTTCCTTTACTGCTTGCTCAATATACAGATTGAATAAAATCGGGGAGAGGCTACAACCCTGTCTCACTCCCTTCCCAACCACTGCTTCCCTTTCATGCCCCTCGACTCTTATAACTGCCATCTGGTTTCTGTACAAATTGTAAATAGCCTTTCGCTCCCTGTATTTTACCCCTGCCACCTTTAGAATGTGAAAGAGAGTATTCCAGTCAACATTGTCAAAAGCTTTCTCTATGTCTACTTAACCTAAATTATCCTAAGGACAAACACACACACCCATGCCCGAGGGAGGACTCGAACCTCTGCCGGGATCAGCCGCACAGTCCATGACTGCAGCGCCCTAGACCGCTCGGCTAATCCCGAGCGGCCATGGCCTTCCGTATTTGACGCGAAGTACAGCCATTATCTTTAAAAACCTTCTCCAGATGCACTAATTCTTCGTGAAGGGTATCAGCATCCGATATTACATGCGCCCGATGAATTAAAGTAATGAGAACACCAGCGGCTTGTGCGGGGTGACGGCAGCAGGACGGCTGAAGATATGGATCTGTATGCGTGGGTTTTCTGTACACCGAATGTCCCAAAGACCCATAATTCTTACGGAGTAATAACACGTCTTAATCTAATGTCGTGGCAATAACGCCCATTCTTCCCGCGGATCTGATTGCAAGTCTTAGAGAAGGGTTGGTGAATGATGACGTGATGAAACCCGTCTCCCTAGTGTATCCCAGACATGCTCTACGGGATTCGAATTGGGAGAGCAAGCAGGCCACGACATTCGTGCAGCACCTTTCATTTCCAAGAAGACAAGAACCACGGACACTCTATGAGGTCGAGCATTATCGTCCATCAGTACGAAGTCCGGGCCCACAGCACCTCGCAACAACCGCTCATGATGTCCGATGATCTATTCACAATAACTGACAGCAGTTAAACCTTCACCCGTGCAATGTCGTGATGAGGTGTTTGAGCTGTCAACATGATCCTTGCCCACGCCTTTACTCCTCGATATCTGTCTCATCGCACAATGTTTGGGTCCCGAAATCGTGTTCCTTCAGATGCGGATCCGTCGATAATCACTCTCCGAACCAAACTGGGACTCATCTGTGAAAAGAACGTTGGCCCACCGTTCGACTGTCCAGGTGGCATATTGACGACTCCACTCTAGACGCTCCCTTCTGTGAAGACGCCTCAGAGGTACACAACAGTGGGTCTCCGACAATAAAGGCCACTCTGCAGAGACCTTCTGTACACCATTTGCCTCGACACAACGCGTCCAGTGGATGCTGCAGTCAGATGCCATTTCCCTTGCAGTACTGAGGCGGTACCGTCGTGCCCTTACGGCCATAGAACGGTCCTCTCTTTCTGATGTTAGTCGTGGTCGGCCCTGCCCTGGTCTTCAGGATCAGTTTCTATCTCTACAAAATGTCGCCATACCCGAGAGACGACAGAACGGTTCACATTAAGCCATCGGTCCACATCAATTTGCTACTGTCCTTCCATTCTCCCATGGCCTTCCACCGCAGGGAGTCGGGTAGGCGCCCTCTCTGTGCCATTCTGCACCATCTGTGACTATATACATAGCGATTTCGGTTGTGGGACTACCTACCGCCGGCCGGTGTGGCCGTGCGGTTCTAGGCCCTTCAGTCTGGGAGCGCGTGACCGTTACGGTCGCAGGTTCGAATCCTGCCTCGGGCATGGATGTGTGTGATGTCCTTAGGTTAGTTAAGCTTAAGTAGTTCTAAGTTCTGGGGGACTGATGACCACAGATATTAAGTCCCATAGTGCTCAGAGCCATTTGAACCATTTTTTTTTACTATCTAGCAAACACTACCCTGTTTGATAGGTGCCCTGACGTCATCGTTGCTATAGTTATCCGTAGACAGGAATGCCACCTTCCATACAGAACACGATCGCACTGACATCTGTTTAAAGTTTGTATGATTACACTGCAAATTGGACACAGACCGGGGAAATAGCGGTTTGTTGCTTTAATTCTCGGCACCAGTGCAGTAATTTAGCTTTTGGCTCGTCGCGTAGACACCATGATAACAACAGACACAACATGTTCGACGGAAACTAGTGACTAACAACAGTACACCAGGAGCGGCAAGAAGAAATTAAAATATCAAAACAATCTTGGGAACTACACAATAAGACATTTGCATCTCTGAGGTTAGATATTAAAACTGTAAATATGACTGATTCCTCTTATTTTTATTTTACGGTTAAGATTGATACCTTTACCCATTACGTTGCTTCTTTTCAAATATGTGGAAGACAACAATAAAATATAACAATATAACAATAAAAAACAATAAAAGTAGGAGAAGAATTTTAATCAAATGATTGGAGTTATAAACAATACCAGTCTTTTCTGCACTTCATACTTTGCATTAACTCTGCGTTTAGGACAAAGAGAGACGTAAACGATTTCACAAGAAGGAACATTAATAGTAAAGGAATATATAATCCTCAAAAGGAATTTTATTTTTCAGTATCTTTTACAGTTGCACTAGCTGAATAATTTTCAGTATCTTCAGGTTTTCGATTAACATGAATTTTAATTGAAATAAATAATATAAAAATAGTAGATGATGAAAAAAGAAAGCTTGTCACGTAATGCTTTTTCGCTTTAATACAACTTTATGATGATGGCCTTTCTAGTAGAATCTGGTGGTCAAAGTAGTTTTTGTTGAAGCAATAGAGTATCCTGTTAACACTTATCAGCTGTGGGGCATCACCTATTCGGTATTAATTTTGAACAATCATTTTCAGCGCAAACGATGTATGGCAATGCTATGAATTCAGTGCGGAGTAAGGGCTATCATACTCGAGGTAAGCCGGCCGTTGTTGCCGAGCGATTCTAGGCGCTTCAGTCCGGAACCGCGCTGCTGCTACGGTCGCAGGTTCGAATCCTGCCTCGGGCATGGATGTGTGTGCTGTCCTTAGGTTAGTTAGGTTTAAGTAGTTCCAAGTCTATGGGACTTATCACCTCAGATGTTAAGTCCCATAGTGCTTAAAGCCATTTGAACCATTTTGTAATCTCTGCTCGGATCTGATTTGTTGTCATCTGTCTGTTCGTCGTAACAAGTCAGTCTTTCGCGACAGTTTCGCTTTTCGTAAAAACTCTTTTCTATTATTTTGTTTTATTATTGTGATTATTATTTGCGTAACAACGCATATACGAAAAGAGCCGCGAAATACCTTTTATTAATGCTGTGCCATGAATTTCTTCATAATCATGAATTTTCAACAAAACAGAATATATTGGATTCTTATTGTTCTGTATCTGGCTTTCTATTAAAGGAACATTTTCCGTTACTGTAACTCACTATAAAAGTCAACATATCTTCCCTACTTTATAGTTATTGAAAATGGAAATTACTTTGTTATGAATACTGATGTTACAGTTCACGAAGATTGTTCACATCTAAATTTTGCAGTGGATTTTTGTTAAGAGTAAAACACCAATAATTACCACGACTAGCACAAGAACATGAGACTATTGTCGGAGAAAAATACTTTTTTACTATAAGGTTTGCCAGACAAGAACTAAGCACAGCAAAACTCCTATTATGTTACGTAGGTAAATTATCTCTTTTGCACTGTTAGCAATAGATTATCAGCAGCCCACGTCAACCTGCAAAACACATCATAAAATCTGCTGCTCTGCTCTGCAAGTCCGGAAGCTGAAAAAGATGATTTTATTTCACTATTACCTTCCCGCTTCTTTGCGGTATGATAGATTTCTTTTACTGCAGTTTGAATGCGCCGCGGCAGCGGCTCGTTCGTTCGTAGCGCAGCTCTGCACCACGGATAATATTTAAATAACTGAAACTGTCTCAAATGGATGGGATAATATTCCAAGCAAGCTACTACAAATAATAATGCAAGGTTTCATTAAATAACTCTATTCAAAACATTCAAATATGTTAACTAATACACACCTTTTACAATGAGTACGTAATGGCGTACATCTGTTGACCATGACAAAAGAATACTACGTTAGCGTTTACTGCAACGTCACAGGCTATCTTACTCGTACAACTCCAAGAAGAAGACAGAGAAATTAATGTTCGTTCTGTATTATTTATACTAGTGGTATATTCTTATCTTTGTATGATATTTATCGTCTGTGCGGTTTCAATACTCGCCGACACAGATATTATACAAAATAAATAATAAAAAAAATACATAACTTTATACAACAACAGAATATGATGCACAATATTTTCTCTTTACTACAAAATATGTCTTTTGCTAAGGGACGTTACATTTGCTAAAGGACTTTACAATGCCCCCTGGCAGCAATTGACTAACATTAAGAATGTTCGGCAATATGCTGCCACTATCGTCCGTTTTGTCATTGTCTATCACCTTGTTTGGAATATTCACTGTTCACTTCTTTACTCTTTTGCATTATAGTTTTAATTACACTTTTTATAGTTTTTTCACACTTTGCGAGGTGACCGTAAACCTAGTCCCAGGGTCATTACAGTTTTCTGGCTCCCCCATTTGGGCTACGTGCGGTCAGAAAACGTGGGAAAACTGCGCCGGAGCCATGGTCATCTCGCATGGTTTGTCTTAAATCACAGTTTGATTGCTCATCACAAAAGGTTGGACTCTATCCAATGTTCACAGATAACCAAGGTTATTTATTACACAATGTTAAACTTTTAGTCTCCTTGTTAAAAATGTACCTTCTACACTCTTTCACATTTGTGTTCTGTGTCACAATGAAGGTCAATCATTCAACAGTTTTACAGTAATGTAATGGATTGTCTCTACACTTACTCACGACAAATGTTCTACCATGGTATGGCATTGGTGTCAGTTTGTTTCACTAATATGACGAAAATATATCACATATATCGTCGAACAAATGAATGTTTTGAGTTTATACACAGTAAAAAAAATGTTTGTCACGTAATTTCGTGTCCCATAAATCATTTTCATATTAGTACATTAACAACGTAGTTGGTAATGTTCGGTTGAACTTCAACAATGTCGTACGGAGCGGGCGGCGCGAAGCAATTGTTGCGTAGCGTCGTCTGGAACGCGGCGTGCCAACGACCGCTGAGGTCGACGACCTGCTCGCAGTAACAGCGACGGCGTGCTGAGGTGGCGCCCGAGCAGTCGCGAACCGCGCCGAACCATTCACCAATGTCGGCGTGTTGCAGTGGTTTCCCGCGACCGGCTGGCTGGCGGCACGGCACCCGTCTCTGCTTCTCCGCATGGCTCCCCGTCGTAACGCATGAAACAAATATTCCACAACGGTGTACTGTCTTTAAGGATACAAATTATTAGCTGTGGAAGGAAATGCACTTTGGTTAAAAGCGTTTATTGTTCATTACGCCGTTGCTTCGCTGGTATGCAGAGGTTGTTTTGGCATGATAACAGGTTTCTTGTGACACTGGTATTTACGGTTCGTCACACACACATTGTACTACACACTTTCATTTGTTCTCACGGTCGATTCGCTGCCAGAGCGTCTCTCAACACGCGAAAATGTTTCGGTTCGCACACACACTAAATGTTTCCGTCGAGCGATGTTTGTTTGTATTGACTCCGGACGGACCGCTGACTACCGTTTTTTACTCACAGTGTCTTGTTCGTTGAGCACTGCACTATGACAGTTAGTCACTCAACACTTAACTTATACCGACGTATATATTGGTGCAGATTCAACAGTCATTTTCTGTCCCTACTACACACAATATTCCGTCCTTTCCTAGATTGTTTATGCACACAGTTTATTTTTAATGCATAACAACTGTTCTTAGCATAATCACTCTCATCTACATGGAGTCCATTGTGTTTACCTTGTCATTACACACTTTTAATACTATTACTAGGCATATATGGCTTTTTTGTAATTATTTAAAGGTGTGTGATTTTTGGTACATAGCTTTCTTTTCCTTGTTCAGTGTAGCTTGCCAGGTTATCACCCATCTAGTAAACAGATTTGCCATGTGCATGACAGCTTGACTTGGGCATATTGCTCAATAAATACTTCATTTAGTACTAGTATTATTTTTAATGGTCTGTCCTACAGGACTACAGTGTAGTTTCCGCGTAACTTGATTCGCGTACCGCGTAATTAATATTCAAGGACGTGTACCAAGTACACAGGCTTCTATTGAAGCATCGATACATACAAAGCATAGGTTACACAGAACGGGTTTGTTTTTGATTGAATTCTGCTCCAGTGTCGTTCTCAGATCACTACTGGCAGTAAACATTACATCACATAATTATTTCGTACTACAAAGTCCATTTTTGGCTAGTAGAGACTCTCTCTCAGGGTTCCTTAATTCTAACACAATTACATCTGTTACATTACTATATGAGATTGCATTGTACTTACTTACTACAAATGAAAAATGATTCAAGAAATTAATCATTATTTTATCAACAAAAAGATTATTCACTGCTTGAAGAGCATATAGTATTTTAATGACACTGACTGTCTGTAAACAAAGTCTTCAATTTGCCTGTTATTGCTCAGTTTACTGATTCTACTTTCTCAAAGTTTAATTACACACAAATTCTTTCTTAAAACTAACATACTTATACTCTAAAACAGAATTGAAATCTTCTTACTACTACTATTTACATCAGACGTGTCACTGAATAAATAATTTTACATCTTTACGTGGATACAGTCCTTTTATTTTCTCCGTCTGGGGATGTGCTAACAAATAGCTACATTCGTGTGGCACCTTTATTACTTCAAAGGGCCCTGAATATACCATTTGCCACTTACTATTTCGCTTTAGAGTGGCTGAGGATTTGGGGTGGTTACGAATAAGCACCGTGTCCCCTACATTGTATTTCTGTTTGTTAGTTACACCTCGGTCGTACTTCTTTTTTCTCTTTGCAGCACAGCTGGTTAGGTTGTCCCATATCTTTTTTATCTTTTCCTCTCTTGTTTCTGCCCTGGCTGGTAGTCTCGGTAAAGGCGTGAGCCATTCATTCTGTGTCTCATTAACCCCTTTCAATATCTCTACCGGTGGGTATCCTGTACTTGAGTGGGGTGTTAAATTGTGTATTTCTACGAATTTAGGTACCAACTCAGGCCATCTTGTGTGTCGGTTTCCTATGTAAATTCTAAGGAACTTATTCAGTTCTCTGAATGTTCTTTCGACTAAACTTGCTTCTGGATGGAACCGGGATACCAGAATATGCTGTATACCTTGTTCCATTAGGTAATTTTTCCAAGTGTGACCCGTGAAATAAGTGGCATTGTCAGTCGTTATGGCTTCAGGTTTCCCCACTTGAGGCAAGTATTCTTGATTGATCCGTCTGACTATGGTTTTGGCAGTAGCTGATTTTATACAATAAATTGCCAAGTATTTGGAAAAAATATCGTACATGGCCAGTATATATTTCATACCTCCTTTGGCCATGGGGTAGGGACCTGCTACATCCACAGATACTAATTGAAGCGGCCGGAGTGGAACTATGGGATGAAGTTCAAATTTGGTGGACCTATTATAATGTTTTGCTTTCTGGCATATAGCGCAAGTCCTAACTGTTACCTGAATTTGATGTTTCATTCGGGGAAAGTGGCAGTATCTCGCCATGATTTCTGCACACTTCCCGATCCCTGCATGGCCCCATGCCAAGTGCGTGTGCCATATTATGACTTTGACGGACTGGTTAGGTATACATACGGCCCAGCAGTCTTCTTTCGTGCTAAGTTTATGATACAAAATATTGTCCACAATTTTAAAACCTTGCTCGTCTCTATTGTTGACACCATTTTCAATATTGTTAATGATTTTGCCCACATCGGATCTGACCTCTGTAGTTCAGACATATTTTGACATATATATAGAAAATCCTTCCTGTAAGCATCGTCTCGTACTAAAAGCACTTTATACTCGGCGGATTGTTCTAGCATTTCTGCTAACTCCGGTAATCCTACCGGCAGTCGCGATAAAGCATCCGCTGCTATGTTATCTTGTCCTTTTATGTACATAATCTTTATTCGGTATTCTTGTAATGTAAGCATCCATCTCCTTAGTCGGGTATGGAATAGCTTGCATGACATCAAAAAACTTAACGCCTGGTGGTCACTATACACTTTAATCTCCTTCCCATATAGGTAGTAATTAAACTTTTTTACAGCCCAGACTACGGCGAGCGCTTCCAGTTCGGTTGCCGAGTAGGCTCTCTCGCAGCTAGTTAAAGTCCTACTGGCAAAGCCGATAATCTTTATTGTTGCCGGGTCGTTGCCTTCCTCCCACTGGAACAGGCACGCTCCCAAGCCATAGGAACACGAGTCCGTTGCAAGACAAAAATTTTTTGATAGGTCCGGGTGCTGCAAAATGTTTGCATTCAGCAGGGCGGTTTTAATTGCTTCGAAGGCTTGCTGACATTTGTCAGTCCAAACCCACTGCACATTTTTTCGCAGTAGATTTAACAATGACGCGTCATTTAACAACTGATTAGGTACGAACCTTCTGAAAAAAGACGTAAGTCCAATGAACGCTTTCAATTGTCTCTTAGTTCGGGGGCTCGGAAATTCTCGGATCGCCTCTAGTTTTTTGTTGTCTGGGCTGATACCAAGCGGCGTGATAAGGTGTCCTAGGAATTTAATTTTATTGCGTCCGAATTTTGACTTTTCTAAATTTGCTGTCACACCTGCTTGTTTAAATTTCTCTATTACTCTATGCAGCAATTCCATATGTTCGTCCCAAGTAGCAGTAGCGATTACAAGGTCATCAACATATACTGTGATTTTTTCTAACAAGTCTGGACCCAGTACCGTGTCTAGAGCAGTAATAAATACTCCAGCACTTACATTCAATCCGAAGGGAAGTACTTTGAATTGGTAACTTCACCCTCCGAATATGAAGGCTGTGTACTTTCTTGATTCTGGTGTAAGTGGGATTTGCCAGTATGAACTTTTAAGATCGACCGAGGTCAAGTACTGCACTCCGTGGAATTTTTGTATCTGCTCATCTAAATTTTCTGGGCGAGTTCTGACGGGTATAATAATTTTATTGATATCCCGTGCATCTAACACTAGCCGGATTTTTCCGTTGGCTTTCGCCACTGCTACAAGAGGACTACTGTATGGGGAGAGAGAGGGCTCAATGATATCCCATTCTAACATCTTCCGAATCTCTTTAACCACTACTTCCCTCTTCGACCAAGGGATGGAGTAAGATGCGCGACAGTATGTTTTGTGGGGCATGACTTCTATGTGATAGTGGTACACCTTGACTATTCCTGGTCGGTCGGTAAATACCATGTTCTATTCTGATAACAGCTGCGTCAACTGTTGCTTTTGTATTTTGCTTAAACTTTCAGATTCCTGTACTTTGGTTTGAAATTCATCAACATTTGGTTCAAAATTTCTATCTTCTATATTCGGATAATAGAGATCCGTCACAGGTGAATAATCATTGAGGTGTAGTACCCAGGGTTTCCTACATTTGATATTAATTCGATTGCAACATGGCACAAGTACCTCCTTCGATTTCATCATAGACAACTCAATCCTCCTACCTTTATTAACTATGCTTAGTTTTCCCAAGGAGAGGTCGATCACTGCGTCCCTCTCACGGAGAAAATCTACTCCCAGAATGCAGGCCACCTTTAACCCTTTAACAACGAGGAACGAGCTCACTATGGCTTCGCCCTCCTTACAAATCTCCACCTGCACCTGGTACTTAACTAATTGGCTCTGTGCACTTATAGCTCCAGACACCTTGCAATTATTAACCGGGAAAGTTGGTATGCTACGTCCCTTCCCTAGCACTTTAAACAACTCTGTACTCATTACACTCACTGAGGCACCTGTGTCAATGATTATATTCACTGCAACATCATTGATTTTCGCTTCTATTATGGCTTGCACATTTTCGTTGCTATCTTTCTTACATTCGTGCGGTTCGGTCAGTAGATCTTTCTCCATACTGATACCGTCGTTTTATCGCAGCATATGTACTCCAGGGATATTATTGTCATTCGTGTTGCTCTCACTCCACCCCTCGGCCAACGATGGAGAGCATATCGAGGCCGATTCTAGTTTGTTGGATGGCTTACTTGCGAGGTACTTGGACGGCTATTGTCCGCGACCTCTACTATGTTTACGCTTTGGTTTGTGGGCCGCCACGATTGCGCAATAGGCGCGTTTTGCGGTGGTGGTCTGTTGTTATCGTACCGGTCATTACCCTGCCGTTCTGGGCTTGGTCGCTGATTGTGATTCCAATTACGATTACCGTCGTTGTAATTGCTATGCCACTGACCTCGCGCATTTTTCCAGCGGTTGGTTCCTGGCAGTCCGGAATCGTACCGGTCGTCAAATCGACGCTTTTTATTATGGGACGGTTGACCATACCCGTTCTGACTTCTACCATTATTACAATTTTGCGAATGCTCTTGCCGCTTGTTACCACCCCCACCATTTCCATGGTTGTGGTTTTGTGCACTATTATTTCTGTCATGTTTAAACCCTGATCCATTATTCCGCGAGTGATCACACGCTGCTTTTGCGTCTTCCTGGATTAAGTCTATTGAATCTAGAACAGACAGGAAATGTTCCATGTCGCTTTCTGGTACGTGTATTAATTTCTCTTTGATATGAATGGGTAAATGTGATTTTAGGAGTCTTATTATGTCTCTTGGTGAGATAGGCTCGTCCCAGTAGCGCGTTTTGTTTATGTACTTCTCGAAATACCGTCTCAAATTCCCAAGACGGGGTGAGTACGGTTCGGGATTGCATACTTCTTTTCTTAGCCGCTCTTGTATACAAGGCGACCAATATTTCGACAAAAACGCCCTCTCGAACTGTTCGTATGTCATGCAGCTGTCCGCTACTTCCGTAGCCCACAACGCTGCATCACCCTGAATGTATGACATTACGTATTGAATTTTCTGTGCTTCGTTCCACACACTAGGCAAGATATTTTTAAAGCTTTTTATGAATACTACTGGGTGTACTGACTTCCGTTCAGTAGTAAACGTTTGAAACTGCCTATTTTTTATCAAACTTTCTTCAACTAATATTTTTGGACTATACTGGTTTGTTCCTGGGACATAGGCTGTGTGCTCCGAACAGAAGCTACCGCTCTTCGCATTATCGCCTAAAGATTCACCATTGTTGCGTCGCATATAAGTTTGTGCGTTGCCAAAAACATTGGCTGTTGGCGACATAGTTTCATGTTCAAGATGAAGGTTTCATTAAATAACTCTATTCAAAACATTCAAATATGTTAACCAATACACACCTTTTACAATGAGTACATAATGGCGTACATCTGTTGACCATGACAAAAGAATACTACGTTAGCGTTTACTGCAACGTCACAGGCTATCTTACTCGTACAACTCCAAGAAGAAGACAGAGAAATTAATGTTCGTTCTGCATTATTTATACTAGTGGTATATTCTTATCTTTGTATGATATTTATCGTCTGTGCGGTTTCAATACTCGCCGACACAGATATTATCCAAAATAAATAATAAAAAAAATACATAACTTTATACAACAACAGAATATGATGCACAATATTTTCTCTTTACTACAAAATATGTCTTTTGCTAAGGGACGTTACATTTGCTAAAGGACGTTACAAGTCCTACGACCCTCTCGTGGTGCAGCCCTTTTGGAAGGACCCTTGCCCGCCCTTCTTTCCACGCTGTTGTCCTACGTACATCCCGTCATCACTCGTTCTGCAGCCATGACACCACAGCCAACAGTGTCTGCGATCTGCCGGAATGATGTTCCCAAGTCCCTCACGTTAATGACTAGATCTTTCTCAAAAGTCCGAAAGACTGTTATAAGCTTCACGTGCACAACCTGTGGGTATGTACTGCTGCAGTCTTCTCCTGGCGAGTTCCAGTAACGTTAGACACACACAGCATGTGCGCTGTATAAACGGACAAGTGAAAACTGATAAATCGTCCCATAGTGCTCAGAGCCATTTGAAACTCGAGGTGAACAGTACAGTGTTCGCCCCAGTAATGTTAGCGCAGCGAATGCGCTAAAAACCGACTAGGCATCGTTGTTTTTAGAACCGTGGTGTCGGTGCTCGCACGTTTTCTGTGGACGATGCAGCGCAGTGAATTGGAAGACCGTAGCCAACGAGTCGTGCTGTCTGCCGGAGAGTGACAAACAGGTGGCCAACACGCGCCGCGGCAGCCTCGTCGCTGCTTTTCTGACCATCCTAGCGTGTGGTAATCTTACCTCCCACATCCCACATCAAGATGAACATCAACAAAAGCAAAACGAGGGTAATGGAATGTAGTCGAATTAAGTCGGATGATGCTGCGGGAATTAGATTAGGAAATGAGACAAAGTATTAAAGGAGTTTTGCTGTTTGGGGAGCAAAATAATTGATGATGGTCGAAGTAGAGAGGATATAAAATGTAGACTGGCAATGGCAAGGGAAGCGTTTCTGAAGAAGAGAGGTTTGTTAACATCGAGTATTGATTTAAGTGTCAGGAAGTCGTTTCTGAAAGTATATGTATGGAGTGTAGCAATGTATGGAAGTGAAACGTGGACGATAAATAGCTTAGACAAGAAGAGAACAGAAGCTTTCGAAATGTGGTGCTACAGAAGAATGCTGAAAATTAGATGGGTAGATCACATAACTAATGAGGAGGTATTGAATAGGATTGGGGAGAAGAGGAGTTTGTGGCACAACTTGACAAGAAGAAGGGACTGGTTGGTAGGACATGTTCTGAGGCATCGAGGGATCACCAGTTTAGTACTGGAGGGCAGCGTGGAGGGTAAAAATCGTAGAGGCAGACCAAGAGATGAATACATTAAGCAGATTCAGAAGGATGTAGGCTGCGTAGGTACTGGGAGATGAAGAACGTTGCACAGGATAGAGTGGCATGGAGAGCTGCATCAAACCAGTCTCAGGAAGACCACAACAACAACAACATCCCACATCGAACTTAGCAATTTGGGCACTCCGGAAGATTTCCACCCGAAACTCCCTACTGCACTGGAACCCAAAATTAAAGCAAGAAACTGCTGGAGTGAGATTTTCACTCTGCAGCGGAGTGTGCGCTGATATGAAACTTCCTGGCAGATTAAAACTGTGCGCCGGACACAGTTTTAATCTGCTAGGAAGTTTCATATCAGCACAAACTCCGCTGCAGAGTGAAAATCTCATTCTGGAGACATTCCCCGGGTTGTGGCTAAGCCATGTCTCTGCAATATCCTTTCTTTCAGGAGCGCTATTTGTGCAAGGTTCGCAGGAGAGCTTCTGCAAAGTTTGGAAAATAGGAGACGAGGTACTGACAGAAGTAAAGGTGTGAGGATGGGGAGTGACTCGTGCTTGGGTAGCTGAGTAGGCACAGCACTTGCCCGCGAAAGGCAAAGGTCCCGAGTTCGAGTCTCGGTCCGGTACACAGTTTTAATCTGCCAGGAAGTTGTAAGAAACTACTGTTTCCCGTCCTTTGTCTAATTCACGATATAATCATACATTCTGTCGACAGATGTCCGTACAGTCGTGTTCTGCACGGAAGATGGCATTCTGGTCAACGGACAAATCGGCAAGGTTTAGCTGCTGTCAGGTATCGTGACGAGGTCTTGGGACATCATGTGCGGTTACTGCGAGGTGCTGTAGGCCGAGTATATAGAGGAGTATATAGAGGGTCCATACAAGGGCGATGTACTTGAGGACAATATTATGGAAATGGAAGAGGATGTAGATGAAGATGAAATGGGAGATAGGATACTGCGTAAAGAGTTTGACAGAGCACTGAAAGACCTGAGTCGAAACAAGGTCCAGGGAGTAGACAACATTCCATTAGAACTACTGACAGCTTTGGGAGAGCCAGTTCTGACAAAACTCTACCATCTGGTGAGCAAGATGTATGAGACAGGCGAAATACCATCAGACATCAAGAAGAATATAATAATTCCAGTTCCAAAGAAAGGAGGTGTTGACAGATGTGAAAATGACCGAATATGAGTTTAATAAGTCACGGTTGCAAAATACTAACGCGAATTCTTTACAGACGAATGGAAAAACTGGTAGGAGCCGACCTCGGGGAAGATCAGTTTGGATTCCATAGAAATGTTGGAACACGCGAGGTGGTACTGACCCTACGACTCATCTTAGACGATAGGTTAAGGAAAGGCAAAGCTAGGTTTCTAGTAATTTGTAAACTCAGAGAAAGCTTTTGACAGTGTTGACTGGAATACTCTCTTTCAAATTCTGAAGGTCGCAGAGGTAAAATACAAGGAGCGAAAAGCTATTTACAATTTGTACAGGAACCAAATGGCAGTTACAAGAGTCGAGGGGCATGAAAGGAAAGCAGTGGTTGGGAAGGGAGTGAGACAGGGTTGTACCGTATCCCCGATGTTACTCAATCTGTACTTTGAGCAAGCAGTAAAGGAAACAAGAGAAAACTTCGGAATAGGAACTAAAATCAGGGAGAAGAAATAAAAACTTTGAGGTAATTCTGTCAGAGACAGTAAAGGACCTGGAAGAGCAGCTGAACGGAATGGACAGTGTCTTGAAAGGAGGATATAAGATGAACATCAACAAAAGGAAAACGACGATAAGGGAATGTAGTCGAATTAAATTGGGTTATGCTGAGGGAATTAGATTAGGAAATGAGACGCTTAAAGTAGTAAATTAGTTTTGCTGTTTGGGGAGCAAAATAACTGATGATAGTCGAAGTAGAGAGGATATAAAATGTAGAATGGCAATGGCAAGGAAAGCGTTTCTGAAGAAGAGAAATTTGTTAACATCGAGTATAGATTTAAGTGCCAGGAAGTCGTTTCTGAAAAAGTATTTGTATGCAGTGTAGCCATGTATGGAAGTGAAACATGGATGATAAATAGTTTAGACAAGAAGAGAATAGAAGCTTTCGAATTGTGGTGTTACAGAAGAATGCTGAAGATTAGATGGGTAGATCACATAACTAATGAGGAGGTACTGAATAGAATTGGGGAGAAGAGAAATTTGTGGCACAACTTGACTAGAACAAGAGATCAGTTGGTAGGACATGTTCTGAGGCTTCAAGGGATCACCGATTTAGTATTGGCTCTAAGCACTATGGGACTTAACAGCTGAGGTCATCAGTCCCCTAGAACTTAGAACATCTTAAACCTAACTAACCTAAGGACAGCACACACATCCATGCCCGAGGCAGGATTCGAACCTGCGACCGTAGTAGTCGCGCGGTTCCGGACTGAAGCGCCTAGAACAGCTCGGCCACCGCGTCCGGCCATTTAGTATTGGAGGGCAGCGTGGAGGGTAAAAATCGTAGAGGGAGACCAAGAGATGAATACACTAAACAGATTCAGAAGGATGTAGGTTGCATTAGGTACTGGGAGACGGAGAAGCTTGCACAGGTTAGAGTAGCATGGAGAGCTGCATCAAACCAGTCTCTGGACTGAAGACCACACCAACCAACCGTCGGACCAGATTTCGTATTGCTTGACGATAATGCTCGTCCTCATAGAGCACGCTCCGTTGATGTTTTCTTGGAATCTGAGGACTTTGCACTAATGGCGTGTCCTGCTGGCTCTCCCAATTTCAGTCCCATAGATGCACTAGGATGCACTAGGGACACGGGCTGCATCACGCCAGGATGCACCAACCACTCTCCAAGACTTGCAAGCCGAGTTGCAGGTGACTGGGCGTTATTGTCTCAAAGTGGCACTGATGACGTCATTCACAGCGCGCCCCGCCGTTTGTCGGGCCTGTATTGCTGCCAGAGTTGGTCACACCCCATTCTGAGCGTATTAACCAGTCGTCGGACTGTGTGTGTAAATCCATTAAGTAGGAAAAAATTTGGAAAAAAGAAGATAATTTTTGTCTACCGTTATGTATGTTGCAGTTGTTTAGGTTCAGTATTCTTTATACTTTTCTGCTTTACTGTCATCTGAATATACTGTTTTGAGGCAAAATTTCGGTTTGTTGTTTTAATTTTGGACACCAGTGGAGTGTAAAACTATGTGTCAGACCAACTCTCGAACGCGGAACCTTGCATTTCGCGGACAACGCTCTGGCAGTTGAGCTATCCGTGCACGAATCACGGCTCTCATTCATAGCTTCAGTTTCTTCAGTGGCTCTCATCTACTTTCCAAATTTAGATAAAGTTGTTCTGCGTAAACTGCGGCACTGGCACGACGAAAAGGAAGGATATTGCCGTGAAACGGCTGAGCCACCTGCTAGAGAACTGTTTCCCGAATGAATCTCGTATTCTGCCTCGGAATGTGCGCTGTGGAGTTTAGAAACTAAGAAAAAGGGACATACTGAGGTGAAGAAGTGACGGCATGCCGAAAGCCGTCCACGGATACACAGTGGATGGACAAAAATATGTAAACACCGAGAGAAATGCGTGATGGTAGCCAAGCCTGCAGGTTGCGCTCTCGTATTTGTCCGGATGTGGGACCTCTGAAATGTCCTCAGTACGTTGGAAATGTCTGCCGTGGTCAGAACAGCATTCCGTGCATCTGTGAGTGCGTTATATCGGAGACAAGTTAATTTCAATGTGAACAAATTGTTGATGCTCGCAGGGGAGTGTTTCAAGAGGCACAGTACCGAAGATTTATACCGATACGGAGAAAGCGGGAAAACATCATCCGCTAAGTCACAACGCGGACAAAGTGTGCGTTGAGTGATGGTGACGGACAGTCATTGAAGATGGTTGTGATGAAAAATAACGGGAAGGCTTCTGCAGAACAGAATGTCGGATCAGCGAACCCTCTCGGCACCAAAACAGGATGAAGGGAGCCCCTTGAGCAGAGATTTGTAGGGCGAACTGGAGCTCCAAAGCCATTCGCGCGTAACGCAAATTCCCATAACAGGGGAACGTGGTGCTGAAGGTATGAAAGCTGAACTGTGGAGCAATGAAGGAACGTCGTTTGATGAGTCTTGTTTCACATTGTTTCCAAAATATGGCTGCGTGTTACGCTCCAAGGGTGATGATTTAGGCAGCCATATCGTGGTATTCCATGAGTACTTTGCAATGTCACATTAGTGTCAACGACTATGTGACTGTTTTGGCTGGTCAAGCGCACACCATGGTACAGTCTATGTTCCCCAGTGATGATGCTGTGTTCCAAGACAACAGGGTCCCTGTACATACAACTGGCATCTTCCACAGCCAGTTTTGTGCGTACGAGGATGAATTTTCGCATCTCCCACGGCCGCCATAGTCACGAGATCTCAATGTTATCGAGCCTTTGTGGTATGCTTTGGAGGGAAGCACCCATAATCCCTACCCACCTCCAACATTATTACCTGAACATGTCACTGTTTTGCAGCAAGAACGATATACGATTTCGTACTAATGTGTTGTGTTTCTGATATTTCCGTATTTTCTCCACCCCCTCTACATCAGTAACGTTACTGTACTCCAGTCACCACGTTGGGTACAAGCGCTACTCTTACTGTAATCCATCCTCAGCGTTCGGTACAAGAGCCACGCAGTTCGCCGTACATTGTGGACGTAGTTTCTATTTTTATGCAAGGTGGTTATTGTTACTACGCTTGTTACTTGGCTCGGACTCACAGTGTATGTGTGGAAGACGGGTATGCTTAAACCACCATACCTGTTTGGATTCAAGCTGCTAAGAACTACGACTATGTTGCAGGACGTCCAGACCTAAAGTTTTAGAGTGGGCTTTAACGTCCTACTATGCTCGAAAACGACAAAGTGCCGAAACCGAAGTCGCAATACATTTTTTAGCAGACACATGACAAATGACTACATTCAATATTTAATTTAAATATCTTCTGAAACATTGTTCTAGGAAAGCAGTGATCTCAGTTGTAAGGGGTCCGCAGGCCCTTACTGCTAAGTTTGCGCTCACACAGGTCGACAGGGCAACTATCGAGTAGTGTGTGTGCAGGTCGCGAGAGCTAGAGGGGGTTCACCGGAGTGCCGAGTGCTGTTGGGTAGATTCCCGCGAGGTGGAAAAGAACTGGGCGGAGAGCAGTGTGGAGAGTGCCAAGTCAGGGTGTGGTAGGTTCCCGCGAGGCGGGCAGAGCTGTGCAGAAGCCAGCAGTTGAATTAATGCAAATTATCGACAAAGGGAGTGGCCATCGCCGCGGTTTAACCGCTTTTGTGTTAGTATTATACGGGAAAGTAAGAAAGTTTAATTATAGAGTGATTTCAGTGATATTAAGTGCCGTCATTGAACTTCCGCGTCTACTGCGCCGGCATTACTTGGATTACAGTGATTGGATGTTGCGTGTGACGATTATGAAGAACTAAAGAAACCTGTGCTGAGATTAGCCGTCATTAACAGTGTATTGACGAAGGCAGTGGCTGTCTCCTTATTTTGTGCTTTTGCTAAGAATATAGATCTTGTTTGTGAAACTGTGTTGTGTCCTTCTTACCACCAAACAGTACATATTAAAATATTGACGAAGGACAATACGGAATGTAACATCTCCTGAGCAGTCCAATCCGATTGCCAGCCCATTAGGTACACGGTCACATTAATCAATTATAAAATTTTGGGCTGCTATTCAGATCCCGAACGAGCGGGAACAATAAAATAAATAAGGGGGTGTTACACCCTTGGCTTACCGTGAAAGGACAAGTGCAATTTTCGGACGAGTCGTAATGAACAATAGGTAATTTACCCTGCTTAACGCCAGAAAACTAATTTTTCAATGTGGAATCGGGACAGTGCATGAACGTTAAAATCGCGACAAGGAACAGTGCATTTTTTGAACAATACGAAGTAATAATATCTCACAATTGTGACTAAACTGTTTTTCTTGCCATATTAAATAGCCAAATAGCATCAATAAATTGTGTTGTAAAGTGCAAATGCGAAAATCCGCGCGAAAAACTGAAAAGTGGACATTAAAGAGAGACACGTGTGAACATTAAAATAGCAAAACGAGCCAAGACTTCGTCACACAAGTTGTTAGAAAGGTGTTTAATGATAACATGTTGACGGAAATTGCTTTTGAACGGTGAAAATCTGACGGTTTCGTGTGGACCCATAAACTGTTATGCTGACGATAATATATGGTGGCGACGCAATTAGTGAGTGACATCACACAGACCCGTGCAGCAGTTGCACCAAAGAGCTTCGATCCGCGAGGTGATTTCACACGACACCACGGCGAGCGATGCGACTTCGAGATACCGAGCGCAGTCCCGGCATCTAGCGGCCGAACTACGAACTACGCCAGCCTACAGCGCCACGGAGCGACGCAACTTCGAGACAACGAGCGCAGTTCCAGCATCTAGCGGCCGAACTACGAACTACGCCCGCCTGCAGCGCCACGGAGCGGCCGACGGGGAACTACGTCGCCTTGCAGCTGATCTTCAACTTCACGCGAGCTCCAGCGGCGGCACAGCCACGCCCATCTCAAACGTCAAAACATCGCGACTCGCGGTAACGTCGGTTGGTGAGTGAAGACGACGGGTTAACATAACAGTAAATTGCAGTGTGCAATATTCGCGATAAATAAAACAGTTTTTAACTGATATTTACGTTAGGAAAAATGCTAAATTGCAGTAATTTCGAAAAGTTTGCGAAACATACTCTGAAGTCTAGCATGCTTATTTATGCACACTGCACTGTATAAATGGTAATTGTTTTGGTAATTTTGCATTTATAGATTTTGTGAGTGTTGTGATTATCTTGTTTAAAATATTTTTACATAAATTTTATATGTGGAAATTGTTATTGGAAATTATTAGGTTTTTGAGAGTTGTGATGTTCGGTACTCATGCATGTAGTATCATTTTGGGAGTTAACTGAAAGGACTGCAGGTACTGTTTGATTAGTTTCATGGTAATTAGGAGTGTTTTGGGTTATTGGAGGTTATTTTGTATTACTTGCCTGGGCATTAAATATAAACCAAAAATGTCTTTTGAAGATAAGCAGGTCTGTGAGGCAGTAGTTGAGAGGAAAGGGATAGGACAGGAAGACAAAGATGATTCAGGAATTAGTGATTGTGGATTGTCATTAGGAAGCCCATCAGCACATTCAACTAGTTACCCTGAAACACCGGGACAAGCAATGAGAGCTAGGCCAGTTTCAGAGGATGCTGATAGGTGGTCGATGTTGATAGACTTGATAAAGAAGACTAACGAATCAGTAGAGAAGAGTTCACAAGAAACAAGAGAATCGTTAGAGAAGCGTTTACAAGAAACTAACGCATCGTTAGAGAAGCGTTTACAAGAAACTAACGCATCGCTAGAGAGGAATTCACAAGAAACGAGAGAATCACTAAAAAGTTTACAAGAAAATAACGCATCGTTAGAGAAGCGTTTGCAAGAAACTAACGCATCGTTAGAAAAGAATTCACAAGAAACCAAAGAAAGCCTGGAGTCATTTAAGGAAACTATAGCCCAAGAGATCCAAACATCGCAAATGAAGATAGAATATAATCTGAAGAAGGAGATGCAGGAATTGCAGGAACGACTGAAGATGGACATCAACGAGAAAGAGAAGATGCTACAGAAGAGCATAGACCAAGTCCAGGGAGACGTGGAAAAGGTGGAAGGAAAGTTAACAAAAAAGATAGAAGACGATATTGAAGAAACGAAAGCCGAATTGGGAGAAAGGATCACCGAGGTGACGCAGATGCAGAAACAATGCAACGAGGCGGTTAAGGGGATAGGAGATAGGCAAAACCAACTAGCTGTCAATCTGAGAAATGCTATAGCCGTACAACGAGAAGTGGATAACAAGAGGGTTGAAATGGAGGTCAAGCAGTTACAACAGGGAGTGCAGCAATTGGAAAGCAAGACAGAAGAAATTGATAAACGAATTAGCAATGCCACCTTAGCCGTTGGGGGAGGTAAGGTCGTTACATTGATGAGCAGTGATAATCGGTGCATCCAAAGTAATACAGGGCAGAAATTTAGACCGAAAGGAGGGTTGCACCCAATGATATTTATGAAATGGCTAAAAGGAGTTTTCCCAGCACATCTTAAGGACTCAGACAAGATTCAATTTGCAATAGATAGAATGGAAGGTGAGGCCTTCACTTGGGGAGTCAGGAAGAAGGAAGGGACTACTAGTTATGATCAGTTTGAAGAGGAATTCTTGAAGAAATACTGGTGCAAAAGCCATCAATGTGCAGCAATTGAGGACCTACTCCACCGCAAGTCACTTAGTACATGGAGGGGAACGTTGAGAGAGTTTGCTGAACATTTGTGGGAATTGAACGAGACCCTGGAACAACCCCTGAGTGATGACGTAATGATATCGGCAATAAGAAGAAGAATGAGCCAGAAAAGGCAAGGAACTGTATCTAGGAGCCTAATCAAAGATAGAGAGGCTTTAATGAAGATACTGGCCCAATTGGAGTCTATTAGATCACAGGGACACAATAAAGCTAATGATCGAAACAGAGAAGGGAGTAATGACCCAAGGATTCATATTAATCATTAGTCTGATTACCGAGGAAGAGGCGGAGGAACCGAAAAACCAAATGACATTCCAGATGAGGTCCGGTCAAGAGTGAGGGCTACCAGGACCCGAATAAACCTGCTAAGACAGGGTTAGAACATTTAGTTGTAAAATGGACTTTTGAAAAAGGGAAGTGTTTATTTACATTGTGTTTTGTGATGTATTACAATTAGAGTTGCATATTTCATGTCGAAGAGTGTCTCAGAATGAATATAAAACCTGTAATAGCTAAATTGTAGTGTAGTGTTCATATGTTCTGTGTTTAGGTAATAATTTTTGAGTATATATGCTGTGTGTGTTGTCATTTTGATATTGGACTAGAGAGGACTATTGCTGGTTGAAAGGAAAAATGGTAATTTTGGGACAATGCCATTTATGTGATGTAATAACCTTTTGTAAAATTATTGTGGAGGCAGCCCACTACCGGAGTCCAGGATCATTTTGACAAATTGTAAATTCATTAATTATTTGTATTGTATGTTCTGTTCAAATGTAACCATGTTTTTAATCCCTTGCCGATTCTTTTTCGCCTGCGGTTCAAAAGAAGTTTTTGAGGGCGGGGATGTAAGGGGTCCGCAGGCCCTTACTACTAAATTTGCACTCACACAGGTCGACAGGGCAACTATCGAGTAGTGTGTGTGCAGGTCGCGAGAGCTAGAGGGGGTTCACCGGAGTGCCGGGTGCTGTTGGGTAGATTCCCGCGAGGTGGAAAAGAACTGGGCGGAGAGCAGTGTGGAGAGTGCCAAGTCAGGGTGTGGTAGGTTCCCGCGAGGCGGGCAGAGCTGTGCAGAAGCCAGCAGTTGAATTAATGCAAATTATCGACAAAGGGAGTGGCCATCGCCGTGGTTTAACCGCTTTTGTGTTAGTATTATACGGGAAAGTAAGAAAGTTTAATTATAGAGTGATTTCAGTGATATTAAGTGCCGTCATTGAACTTCCGCGTCTACTGCGCCGGCATTACTTGGATTACAGTGATTGGATGTTGCGTGTGACGATTATGAAGAACTAAAGAAACCTGTGCTGAGATTAGCCGTCATTAACAGTGTATTGACGAAGGCAGTGGCTGTCTCCTTATTTTGTGCTTTTGCTAAGAATATAGATCTTGTTTGTGAAACTGTGTTGTGTCCTTCTTACCACCAAACAGTACGTATTAAAATATTGACGAAGGACAATACGGAATGTAACATCTCCTGAGCAGTCCAATCCGATTGCCAGCCCATTAGGTACACGGTCACATTAATCAATTATAAAATTTTGTGCTGCTATTCAGATCCAGAACGAGCGGGAACAATAAAATAAATAAGGGGGTGTTACACAGTTATCTCAATAAAATTTAGTAAGAAATCTTGATCGCACCCGCGGGGTAGCCGCGCGGTCTTGGGCGCCTTGTCACGGTCCGCGCGGCTCCTCCCGTCGGAAGTTCGAGTCCTCCGTCGGGCATGGGTGTGTGTGTTTTCCATAGCGTAAGTTAGTTTAAGTAGTGTGTAAGCTTAGGGACCGATGATCTTAGCACTTTGGTCCCATAAGCCGTTACCACAAATTTCCAATTTTCCTTGATCGCATAAATATTTTATTTGAACTGGTGAGCGGTTTCGATGTATTGAACTTAGATCATCTTCAGACTTTGCACTCTGCAAATAGAATAGTGAACCAGCTTAGAGCTAACAAATCATTATAATAAGACAGCGAAATAGTTACAAAATATGATTACTCTGAGTAATATACCCATGAAGGTGAGAGGAGCTGGGCTGGCTGAGCAGGCAGCTCCAGAGAGATGTAATCGACTGCTGAGTGTGGCTCATCTGCTCAGGTTGAATAGTGACAGCTCCGCCCCTTGCCTCCAGCGTGGCGTATTTACTGGCAAATGACTATGAATCGTCAGTAAAAGCTACTCCTAAAATACACTGATTTTGTCCATTAGAATAAAAATCGAGAGCAGTTATTCAATTTAAATTAAATCTTCATATATAACTGTTAAAATGTGGACAAAAGCTTCGTTAGGCATGATACTGGTCGTGTGAGCGCTCTCTACCCTCTACAGGTGGCAAACAAATGGTGGGATCCCAGCTTGGTAATTATGGAAACGGCAGTTTACATCGAATCCCCTATAGACCAAAGTCATACCTGCTGCCAACCACATGAACTAGCGGTCCACAACTAGCGCCAAAGTAAAATTTTAATTTCGATACTTAAGTCATAATCCACCCCAGCTTTATTTCTTCATTCATATAAAATATATAGCCTTGTGCAGTCAGATAAATTGTTTTGAAACACACTGTGGTAAGTGTGCTGATTTTAGTTTTACTGGAGATAACATGTGAAGTCATAATTTGGTATATATCGAAATAAGTTATATTTCTTTTGCGTTTTGTTGCCGTTGCGAAAATTCCACAATATTTTGTCGGCCCGTCTGACCGACGTCTTCAGGTGTGGCGAATACAGTGCTTCTGGTGCGACTGAAACCTCATGTTTATGACAGTCAGAGAAGAAACTGAGCAGGCGTGAACGCTCCAAATTTCAGTGACAAATGGTGCACATATGCAGATCGGTAGCGACAGAGACAGCTACGCCAGCTGTCGGTCGGTGAACGCACTCGCAGTGGATGTCAATTATTCTGTCCGCTATCGTCGGCCGCCCCAGGGCCCTCTGTCGGGAACCGCCTGGCGAAATACGTGTCAGCGCTGGCGTGTGCCCGTCCTCGCCGTCGTCAACCAAATATCTGTGTAGGCACCGCAGCGTCATTCCTTGTACGACCAACTGTGCGTGTATTCGCTGTGATTATAAATTGGCCAGCGCTGGGTCCCATGCCGTGCTGATTTGATATCCTGTGTCCCTGTTACGTAAATTAGTCGAGCTGCGAATATCCAATGCTTCTTTAATTACACTGTCCCAGTATGAAGGCGTCGACAGAATTTTGGTATTTATGTATTCCATACTATGGCATGTACTGAGGGAGTGCCCCACCACTACAGATTTTTCTGGCTTGTCTAGACGTCTGTGTCGTCGATGTTCGACACATCTGTCCCCACCGAGGGACAGTTTGTCCACTGTATGACACCCTGCAGTTACAGAGGTCTTCTTTCACTGAACGTGAAAGAGCTCTGAGTTTCGTAGCTGGAAGAAAGACGCACTTATCTTTAAGTTTCTCCAATAATGTTCCAGTGCCGGCCGCGGTGGCCGAGTGGTTCTAGGCGCTTCATTCCGAAACCGCGCGACTGCTACGGTCCACAGGTTCGAATCCTGCCTCGGGCATGGATGTGTGTGACGTCCTTAGGTTAGTTAGGTTTAAGTAGTTCTAAGTTCTAGGGGACTGATGACCACAGATGTTAAGTCCTATAGTGCTCAGAGCCATTTGAACCATTTTTGAATGTTCCTGTTTTCGAAGAAACACCGCCGACGTATTTCAAAGCGACAATCCCGTTTTGTTCTTCACTATCTTCCAGCTTCTTAATTTGTCTAGCACGCACCCGGCTTAAGGCATGACGGATCTCCTGTTCAGAATACCTGTTCTCTAAAAACACAGTACGGAGGAGGCGTAGTTCATCAGATAAGCTGTCAGAATCCTACATGGCTGGTGCTTTGTGGACCGAAGTCAAAGAACGCCATTTCGTTGTGCAAGGTGGTGGTGACAGCTGGTGTCCTGTAAGCAAAAGTCCGCGTATGTAACTTTACGGCGCACGGCGTGGCCCAAGCTGCCATCCTCTTTTCTCTGCATCAACTTCTCCAGGAACGGTAATTCGCCGTTTTTTCCCATCTACATCTTAAAATTCATGTTTGAATGAAGAGAATTTAGATGTTGCAGAAATGATTCTAGCGGCGCAGTGCCGTGGGGCGAGATGACCAAGGTGCCATCCACATATCGCCAAAAGCACGTAGGTTTCAACTCCCCCTGACTGGACTGCTGTCTTCTCCAAATATTCCATAAAAATATTGGCCACGAAGTGTGTCAAGGGATTATCCACTGTCACAAAGTTAGCCTGTTCAAAGTATTGGTCACTGAATAAAAAGTAACCCGAGGTAACCATGTGCCTAAACAAATCAACGACAACACCTTCCAGCTTCTTGCCAATGAGCGACAATAACGACAGTAATTCTGGCAATCGCGCTCGAATGAAAACTGAGACCACATTGAAACTAACGAGAATGGTGGATACCGCAACTTCCTTAGCCGGCGAACGAAAGCTTATGATTTGCCAATGGGGTGCTCAAATTTTGCACTTTAGCCAGGTCGTATGTTGGGGCCACCGTAATGGTAACTATTGGACGAAGAGACACAGTATCCTAGCGAATCTTAGGCTGTCCGTATATTCCGTGAGCGTGGGGAGGGGGGGAGGGGGTCGTGCTGTTTACAGAGTCTCCTAGCCACAAACTCAGAGATGGTACTCTTCTTGAGAATTTCTAACGATCTCCGTTGTATTTTGATCATGGGGTCCTTGTTTAGAAGACGATAAGCAGAGTTGTTCAAAAACTGGTTCACCTTCGTTAAGTACATCTGTTTGAAGAGGATAACAGTTGCGTTGCTTTTATCCGCCGGTAAGATTACACTATTAGGACCCCCATGTAGAGATTGAGACACAGACCTCTCTGCAGCCGTCGTTGGGAGTTTGGCGCCCAAGTGAGAGCGCGGCAAGTCTCCCGTATGACTTCCTCGGCAGCGCCGCTAGGCAATTTAAGAACTCCCTGTTCAACAGAGCTAATGCCCAAAAGAGGGGGTGTCTTCGGGGTGTCCGCGTGGACCAGGCTGTTCTCGAAGAACGAAACCGCCACGTCAGGCAGAGATTTGTCCGTAAGGTTCCTCACAGTATGTCTACGAAGTTGGGTATTCTGACTTATCATAGTATGAAAGCTTTCACGACCGGATGACATAGCTTCTGGTAAACCTTCCGGGATGTAAGGTCGTGGTCCATGAAACTCTTCAGCTCCTAACGTCGGCAAGACTCACCGGAGGAGAAACACCCCTCTGAAGATGTCCAGCGCAGCTCTGGACGAAACGTTAGGAGCTGAAGAGTTTCATGGACCACGACCTTACATCCCGGAAGGTTTACCAGAATCTGACTTATCTTCTTGAAGAAAACGGCCTCTCAAGTGATGAAATTTTCCAGTCTGACGTGTTGTGTCGGTTGTCACTTCCAGTCGGAGAACGCCCACGTGGAGTCATCAACCCACTCCAAAGAATCGCCTGAAAGTCATGACGAAATCTTCATATAAGGGGCAGTAGATCTCTGGGTACGTAGTCCAGTTGCCACCGAGTATCATGAGTCTTCCCTCTCACCAGAGAGTGGCAGGCTAGATTTTTAATTCTGTTGTCTGCTGCAGAGTTTATAAAGTGCGTAGCCTTCGTGAAAGTCGGAATAATTCGAAGAATTTCAACAAGAACGTAAGTACACATAGCAGTCTGATTTTCTTATTCCGAAGTCTATTAAACTCATTCACTTTTTTCACCATCTTCGCCACTTACAGGTATTGGATGTGTTACATGAGTCTTTCGCGATAGACTAGTCCGTCAGGAAAGCCCCAAGCCACACATATTTATGTTCTGTTTTACAGTCAGGAGCGCGGGTACCTAAAGTTCTCTGTCCCAGTAAATAGTGTATCTCCAACTTACAGTGGGACATCCTGTGGCACTCCTGTGGAAGGAACCGCCACTTCTGATTCTTCACCGTTGATTTTTCAGCTGATTTTCTTTGTATTTCTGTTCTAGGTTCCACGCTGTTAGCACCATCTTAACTTCAGACTCTGCCGGTCGCCAGATTTCGTCTTCTTAAGCTAAAATATCGGTTCCGCATTCGCGTTTCTGTTTCTCGCTTAGCACTGGGCTGGACAGCGCATATACTTCTTGCAGAGAACAGTCCTAGCGTATCAGTCACTCTTGCTTTGTCCTGCGTGATACAACGCCAAACGTTAATTTTAACATAGCGAGTACATTACTCCCTTTATATCCTCGTACCGTTAAGGGGCTCCGGAACGCCCTATACTTGCAATGTTAAAATAACGCTTATAAATTACATCTTTCCTTACAAAGTATTTGAGGTAGGAAGTTGAACTTTTTACAGATTATTTATTGGAATATGGGCTACAACTCAACACAGGGATTTTACAAAATTTTAGTTCAGTTATTAAAGATGATTTTTTTTCAATTGTAATGAAAATTCACAACATTTTTTTTGCAATTTTTTATTTATATATTCAAAAATATAGAGTTTTTTGGAAAAAGGCTCTGTTAAATTATGCAGAAGGTACTGTGTAACATTTACTGAAAGTTTGAAACAAATATGTTTGGAAGATCCTTAGAAAACATGTAATTAGTATGAGAAAATAAAAGTTTTGGGAATCGAGCGACAAACATTGGATTAACTTTTTAGTGCATTGCAGGTCCATAGGATGGATTATCTTCATCCTCTGCAAACTCCTCCTCCAGCTTCCTCTTGTTCCTCCTCCTGTTTACTCTTGCTTGTATTTCTAGACTCTTTACAGCCCTGTCTGCAGCCCGAAGGCGTTCCTTGTCTAAAGCAAGCATCGCTCGTACCATGTTAGAACCTATCTTTATTCCCATATTTCTAAATACCTTGCACCTTACAATGTTGCCAATAATGAAAGTCGCAACAGCATCATACACACCAAAGTGAAGTGTTTCTATTCCAACAAATACAGTCTTGGGGATTCTCGACCATATAACACTATTTACACTTTCATTGGGGTTGTGAGTTTTTCCGTGAATACACTTTTTCAACAGTTCAGGTGCTGCTAAGTCTCTGAAAATAGGTTTTATCACCTCCATTATTGCATGAGGCAGACTATGCTTATGAGTGTACACTTCACCAGTTAGCAATCCTTTGTTATATTTACACCAACTGTCTTCTTCTTTGGGACGCAAGCTATGTTGGGGATTTTCATCGTCTTTATTGTTTACAGTAATAACACATACCTTTGCCTTTCCAACATTTCTCCTTTTCTTAAAAGCCTTCAGAGGATTTCTAATAACTTTACTTTTACTCATTATTATACTTCAACAAAACAGAGACTCAAGAAACAGAATTAATTACGAATATTTTCGAGATAACGACAGAGTAAATAAACATGAAACAATCGACAATCACACCAGCGATATACACTCCTGGAAATGGAAAAAAGAACACATTGACACCGGTGTGTCAGACCCACCATACTTGCTCCGGACACTGCGAGAGGGCTATACAAGCAATGATCACACGCACGGCACAGCGGACACACCAGGAACCGCGGTGTTGGCCGTCGAATGGCGCTAGCTGCGCAGCATTTGTGCACCGCCGCCGTCAGTGTCAGCCAGTTTGCCGTGGCATACGGAGCTCCATCGCAATCTTTAACACTGGTAGCATGCCGCGACAGCGTGGACGTGAACCGTATGTGCAGCTGACGGACTTTGAGCGAGGGCGTATAGTGGGCATGCGGGAGGCCGGGTGGACGTACCGCCGAATTGCTCACCACGTGGGGCGTGAGGTCTCCACAGTACATCGATGTTGTCGCCAGTGGTCGGCGGAAGGTGCACGTGCCCGTCGACCTGGGACCAGACCGCAGCGACGCACGGATGCACGCCAAGACCGTAGGATCCTACGCAGTGCCGTAGGGGACCGCACCGCCACTTCCCAGCAAATTAGGGACACTGTTGCTCCTGGGGTATCGGCGAGGACCATTCGCAACCGTCTCCATGAAGCTGGGCTACGGTCCCGCACACCGTTAGGCCGTCTTCCGCTCACGCCCCAACATCGTGCAGCCCGCCTCCAGTGGTGTCGCGACAGGCGTGAATGGAGGGACGAATGGAGACGTGTCGTCTTCAGCGATGAGAGTCGCTTCTGCCTTGGTGCCAATGATGGTCGTATGCGTGTTTGGCGCCGTGCAGGTGAGCGCCACAATCAGGACTGCATACGACCGAGGCACACAGGGCCAACACCCGGCATCATGGTGTGGGGAGCGATCTCCTACACTGGCCGTACACCACTGGTGATCGTCGAGGGGACACTGAATAGTGCACGGTACATCCAAACCGTCATCGAACCCATCGTTCTACCATTCCTAGACCGGCAAGGGAACTTGCTGTTCCAACAGGACAATGCACGTCCGCATGTATCCCGTGCCACCCAACGTGCTCTGGAAGGTGTAAGTCAACTACCCTGGCCAGCAAGATCTCCGGATCTGTCCCCCATTGAACATGTTTGGGACTGGATGAAGCGTCGTCTCACGCGGTCTGCACGTCCAGCACGAACGCTGGTCCAACTGAGGCGCCAGGTGGAAATGGCATGGCAAGCCGTTCCACAGGACTACATCCAGCATCTCTACGATCGTCTCCATGGGAGAATAGCAGCCTGCATTGCTGCGAAAGGTGGATGTACACTGTACTAGTGCCGACATTGTGCATGCTCTGTTGCCTGTGTCTATGTGCCTGTGGTTCTGTCAGTGTGATCATGTGATGTATCTGACCCCAGGAATGTGTCAATGAAGTTTCCCCTTCCTGGGACAATGAATTCACGGTGTTCTTATTTCAATTTCCAGGAGTGTATATTGAACCATCACAGGTTAGCCACAACACATACTTTATCTCACATCACTAAAATGTACTTGATGAACACGGACGTTAATAATAACACCATTTGACAGCAGTTTAACAGCGCCACTGTGGGTCACGCCCATGTAGAACACATTTCAAAAAAAAATTAAAAATAGTTGTAGTCTTCGGAATTGAATAAATTATATATCTATTAAAAGGTAATAGTCTGCAGATTCAGAAAACGCAAAAAAGTAAAAATTGAACTTTTCATGATTTTGAGCCTTTCCGGAGCCCCTTAAACGGAGAACATTTCTGCCGAAAAAGAGAACTAAAATTTTGGTGGCTTTCCCGGTACAAATTCGCATTTAATATTTATTTCCTAACTTGTTAAAAAGAAGCCATTGTGTTTCAATCATCTTTTCTGCTTATTATGACTGTGATTCTTTGATTTGTTTATTTTAATTTTAAACCTGGACATTTCCCACGCAGACTGACACCGTAATCAGTTTATTTACGTATTTTGCAGGGTGTTAAGCACAGAGTTACCGTTTTTTAAAGTTTTACTTATCATATGTGACCTGAATGAGATTTTCACTCTGCAGCGGAGTGTGCGCTGATATGAAACTTCCTGGCAGATTAAAACTGTGTGCCCGACCGAGACTCGAACTCGGGACCTTTGACTTTCGCGGGCAAGCGCTCTACCATCTGAGCTACCGAAGCACGACTCACGGCCGGTACTCACAGCTTTACTTCTGCCAGTATCTCGTCTCCTACCTTCCAAACTTTACAGAAGCTCTCCTGCGAACCTTGCTGGAAACATCCCCCAGGCTGTGGCTAAGCCATGTCGCCGCTATATCCTTTCTTTCAGGAGTGCTAGTTCTGCAAGGTTCGCAGGAGAGCTTCTGTAAAGTTTGGAAGGTAGGAGACGAGATACTGGCAGAAGTAAAGCTGTGAGTACCGGGCGTGAGTCGTGCTTGGGTAGCTCAGATGGTAGAGCGCTTGCCCGCGAAAGGCAAAGGTCCCGAGTTCGAGTCTCGGTCGGGCACATAGTTTTAATCTGCGAGGAAGTTTCATATGTGACCTATTTAAATCAACTCTGCATAAATCAATTTAAGTCAAATTTGTCTTAGCAGGATATCCACAACTTTTTCTCATCCACAGTGATTCTGCTAAAGTGCAAAAATTATTTATTTCTAAGAACGATAGAACAACATAGTTTCAGGACCTGTGTTTCATCTCTAGGTGCATACTAAAATTTGTGTACATAAATGGTGCATTTCTGAGGCTAAAATATAATGGGTTAAATACACTGAAGAGCCAAAGAAACTGGTACAGCTGTCCCAGATATGCTCAATAATCTTCATGTCTGGAGAGTTTGGTGGCCAACAGAAGTGTTTGAACTCAGAAGTGTGTTCCTGGAGCCACTCTGTAGCAATTCTGGACGTGCGGGACGTCGCATTGTCCTGCTGGAATTGCCGAAGTCCGTCGGAATCACAATGGACATGAATGGATGTTGGTGATTAGACAGTATGCTTACGTATGAGTCACTTGTCAGCGTCCTATGTAGACGTACCAGGAGTCCCATATCATTCCAACTGCACTTGCCCCACACCACTACAGAGCCTCCACCAGTTTGAACATTCCCATGCTGACATGCAAGGGTCCATGGTTGTCTCCATACTTGTACACGTCCATCCGCTCGATACAATTTGAAACGAGACTCGTCCGACCAGGCAACATGTTTCCAGTCGTCAACAGTCCAGTGTCGGTGTTGACTGGCCCAGGCGAGGCGTAAATCTTTGTGTCGTTCAGTCATCAAGGTCACACGAGTGGACTTTCGGCTCCACTGTTTCGTTGGATGGTTCGCACGCGAACACTAGCTGATGGCTCAGCTTTGAAAAGTGCAGCAATTTGCGCAAGGGTTGTACTTATGTCACATTGCACGATTGTTTTCAGTCGTCATTGGTCCCGTTCTTGCAGAACCTTTTTCCGGCCGCAGCGATGTCGGAGATTTGATGTTTTATCGGATGCCTGATATTCAGGTTACACACGTGAAATGGTCGTACGGGAAAATCGCCACTACATCGCTACCTCGGAGATGCTGTGAGCCATCGCTCGTGCGCCGACTATAACACCACGTTCCAACTCATTTAAACCTTGATAACCTGCCATTGTAGGAGCAGTAACCGATCTAACAACCGCGCCAGACACTTGTTGTCTTGCATAGGCGTTGCCGACCACAGCGCCACATCCTGCCTGTTTACATGTCTCTGTATTTGAATACGCCTGCCTACAGTTTCTTTGGTGCTTCGGTGCGAATAAAAAATAGTTTAACATATTGTAATCTACAATATTTTAGCCTCAGATATGCGGCATTTATGAACTTATATTTTTATATGCACCTGGTTACGGGACACAGATCCTGAAACTGGGTTGTGGTTTCCTTTTCGACCGGCCGTGGTGGCCGAGCGGTTCTAGGCGCTTCAGCCCGGAACCACGCAGCTGCTACGGTAGCAGGTTCGAATCCTGCCTCGGGCATGGATGTGTGTGATGTCCTTAGTGTAGTGTCGGCAGACTTGCCAACACTACGCACACTAATTGAAAGAGGCGGCCAAGATGCACGCGCTAACTCACGAAGGATGGAGTGAGGTCTTAAACAGGATACGTAATGAATGCTATAAAGAAAAGTACGTAGCTTCTTGAATACTTAACTTTTAATCCATTTGTATACAGCATTCTTGATGAGACATCTGGAGATTGTGGCGATACAAGTGAGGCTCTTTAGATACATGCAATGTTACAAATGGCGCCTTGCTAGGTCGTAGACATGGACTTAGCTGAAGGCTATTCTAACTGTCTCTCGGCAAATGAGAGAAAGGCTTCGTCAGTGTAGTCGCTAGCAAAGTCGTCGTACAACTGGGGCGAGTGCTAGTAAGTCTCTCGAGACCTGCCGTGTGGTGGCGCTCGATCTGCGATGCTGACAGTGGCGACACGCGGGTCCGACATGTACTAATGGACCGCGGCCGATTTAAGCTACCACCTAGCAAGTGTGGTGTCTGGCGGTGACACCACACTTAGGCTAGTTAGGTTTAAGTACTTCTAAGTTTAGGGGAATGATGACCTCAGATGCTAAGTCCCATGGTGCTTAGAGCCATTTGAATAATTTTTGTTTCCTTTTCAAAAATGAATAATTTTGTCAATTTCGGTTTAGGAACTTCATAGTTTTGTGGTTGGATGCAGCATGCTATAAGTAATTGGCTACGTCGAGATAGGATGATTCGGTGGCGAATGTTCGTTTATGTGAGCTGTTCAAAGGAGAGCCAGTTTTCCTGAATGCAAAACAGTCTGCGGACGCGATGTAGAACTGGTGGTATTAGGTAGCGACAAATCGTGTTCGGCTAGATTCCAGAATGTATACTTACGCTATCGTACACGTCATGTGGGGCGGCGAGTGACTGGGAGAAAAATATTTTTGCTGTATAAAAGCTTGAATGTTGAATCAGTTCCTGGCATTTAGAATGTTATTTACGCTGTCTTTCGCCGTCCTCAACACTGGCTCTCTATTTACTTTTTGGCCCCCAGAAAGTGATTTAACAAAACGTGAAGCGTGTAATTAGAGTTCCTAGTGCCCACTTCATCTGAGAATCCCATCATAGCTGCAGCTTACAGCTCTGAGGAATTAGGAGATTGTCCGGGATTTATAATCAAAAACGATTTTCCAAAGTAGTTGAGTATATTCTCAAAGTCACAAATAAAAAACACAAGTATCCCTACAACCTAACTAACAGAGCAGTTCAGAGTCTAATGCGCTGATGCAACTATAAATGTCCGAATTAAATGTTGAAATGAATGCTCGCCATAATTTGATGAGAATATTTCATCAAACGCCACGCTAAATATTTGGTAGAATGTCTGTCCCGCGACGGCACGTGAAAATACGACAATACGCAAACTGAAGCTAGATAATGAAAATCGTCCCAGAATTAACACTTCACTTGAAATGATTTCATGGTTCCGCGTATCTCGAGTAACTTAATACGGCATCCGAGGCTGTTTGTAGCAGTGATACCGACGCGACGCGGCTCCCGACACAGATGGTGTGTCATTCAGCGTCTGGAGAGAACTGGGGCCTTGCTTCCTCGCGCAGCGTTCTTATATATAAAGCCGCGGTGCGGACGGCTAAGGGAACGCCTGATCAAATCGGCTCTCCCGACTAGCCGCTGGGCTAGTAACGCACCACTTTACATAATAAATTATAGCTTCTCTTGCTGGTGGCCGATGAAGCTCTTAATTTAAATGTGCATTCAGCACGCAGGTAAGTATTGATAATAAAATTTTGACGTGGCTAAGTTAAGTATTTTGGGCGAGAGAATTAATTTAATTGCACTGCATGCAGCAGATGAGCTCTGAACTGGCCCTTTTGAGATCCGCTATCGCTATAATTTTATAGGTATTCAAAAGAAACTTTTCACATCTTCATAGTGATAGCGGACCTCCAACCTATTTAAATCTAAACATCCTAGCCTTAGTTAATAGCCTACTTAATCTATCTTGCTTCCTTCAGTTTTGAGACGAAAACCAGAAAATCATGAATTTCCACTGAAATCTTAATTTGTGAAATCCAAAGTACTGTTTTTATTAAATCATTATGAAAGATGAATCTAAATATAAATTTTGAAGTCTCTAGCTCTTTTCTGTTGCGCCAATGATTTTACAGAAAAACGTCCAAATTTCGGAAATGGCTGAAGTTATCGAACTGATATTTAACACATATTAATTTAGTATTACTTCTGACATGCCAGAAAAGTTTTAGGTTATTTGCTTGATTTTTAAGGTATTGCGCAACATTTATGACATCAGAGCTAGTTACAGCAGACTGGCTGGCACACAATGGAAACTGATGTGAATTTACTACAGCGTGAGTAGGCTGCTTCCCTACAGTCAGATCGGTACCCCCAGATTAACAAAATTCAGTCTACAGCGGATCCTGAAATGGTATAAACTTGGCATACACATCGAGCGAGTACGATGTAACGTTGTTGTTGTTCGGCAGATGCCGACACGATGCCAGTGAAGCAGCCGTGGTGTATGTCGTGAGATATCCTGGTCCGAAGATCATTTACAAGGCGCTTTGTGTTGTGCAGTCAGGATAATGGGCGCTCGCTGGAGCACTTCACTTAAAAGAGCATTCTGCCACCAGCATATCCACCTGATCACAGCCAATTATGCACATAATGTTGCTTCCATCCTTAAACTTGGAGCGTTTCTGCCTTGCTATCTAAAACTACGAGGGCCGTTCAGAAAGTAACCTCCGGTTGATTTAAAAAAATACACCAAGTTAAATAAAAATATTTTAATATATACATCTTACAACTACATCTTTGCACTATTTTTCTACATAGTCTCCATAGCGATTGAGGCACTTATCATATCTCTTCACAAGCTTTGAAATTCCTTCTGCATAAAAATCACCCGCTTGTGCCTGGAGCCAGCCTGTGACCGCATCTTTGAGCTCTTCGTCGTCATCAAACCGCTGTGACCCGAGCCATTTCTTCAAATGCATGAAGAGGTGATAATCACTTGGCGTCAGATCTGGGCTGTAAGGTGGATGGTTGATAACGTCCCACTTGAAGGACTCAAGAAGGGCCGTTGTTCTGCGAGCAGAGTGAGGACGGGCGTTATCGTGCAAAAAAACGATAGCGGAAGTCAGCATACCACGGCGTTTGTTCTGTATAGCCCGTCGTAACTTTTTTATTGTTTCACAGTACACGTCTTGATTAATGGTCGTACCACGTTCCATGAATTCAACCAACAACACCCCTTTGGCATCCCAAAACACCGTTGCCATCAGTTTTCTGGCAGAAAAATCTTGCGAGGCTTTTCTTGGTTTGGTAGGCGAATTTGAATGTGCCCACATCTTTGATTGTTCTTTTGTCTCAGGGTTCACGTACTTAATCCAAGTTTCGTCACCGGTCACGATTCTGTTTAACAATGGTTCTCCTTCGTCCTCATAACGTGACAGAAAGTCTAATGCAGAGGCCATTCTTTGAGTTTTGTGGTGGTCGGTAAGAATTTTGGGCACCCATCGTGCACAGAACTTACGGTAACCCAATCTTGCTGTCACTATCTCGTACAAGAGAGTCTTAGAAATCTGTGGAAAACCAGTAGACAACTCCGACATTGAGAAACGTCGATTTTCACGAACTTTTGCATCAACTGTCTGAACGAGTTCGTCAGTCACCAATGAGGGTCTACCACTCCTCTCTTCATCATGAACGTTTTCTCGTCCACTTTTAAATAAACGTACCCATTCACGGACAACTCCTTCACTCATAACTCTTGGTCCGTACACGGCACAAAGCTCACGATGAATAGCTGCTGCAGAATATCCTTTGGCTGTAAAAAACCTTATGACAGCACGCACTTCACATTTGGCGGGGTTTTCTATTGCAGCACACATTTCAAACTGCCACAAAAACTAAACTAGCGCAGGTTCGACGTTCACTCGACCACGGCTTGATGCCGACTGACCTGTTGAGTGCGTGAACGCACAGATGGCGTCGCTACTCCCCCCACAACCCGCACTGTGACCAATCGGAGGTTACTTTCTGAACCGCCCTCGTAAAATAAACGTTATTTAAATTGATTTGCACACAAATGCTTGAAATACACCATCTGCTGAGTCCGCCCCCGGTAGCTGAGCGGTCAGCGCGGCAGAGTGTCAGTGCTAAGGGCTCGGGTTCGATTCCCGGCTGGGTCGGAGATTTTTCTCCGTTCGGGGACTGGGTGTTGTGTTGTCCTAATCATCTGCATTTCATCTCCATCGACGCGCAGGTCGCCGAAGTGGCGTCAAATCGAAAGACTTGCACCCGGCAAACGGACTACCCTACAGGAGGCTCTACTCACACGGCATTTTTATTATTTATCTGTGTGATAAAAACTTGTAGCCCTTTTCAGGTTATACCTCGCTTCCGTTATTCTCTGGAACATAACTAAATAAACTATATTCATAACTCCGCAGAAATTAAAATATTTCTTACGTTTACCTATCTACATAACCTTTACTTTCACTTACTGTTTTGTAAGTTATACAGAAAAGAACGTTATCTGCAACACGCTGTATAAAACTTTTTAGTAAACATAGTTGTCGCCTTTGAATGTTAAAATTACTACCACGCTCAACACCTCATGCACTGAAATTGACCCCAAAAAAGTTTTTCTATTCCTTTTACAGGACCCATTTCCTATCAGATTCAGCGCATGCTTCGCAACAAATACAACTGCAATGTTGCCTTCTCTTCTAATAATAATGTAAAGAGAAACTTCATTCATAATTTGAAATCCATTCGCTCCCCTACAGAAAGTTCTGGAATTTATAAGATCATCTGCGATACCTGCTCCTCCTATTACATAGGGCAAACTGGACGTTCTTTCACCATCAGATATAAAGAACATATTTTGAGAAAGAACGGCCGGCCGCGGTGGTCTCGCGGTTCTAGGCGCGCAGTCCGGAACCGTGCGACCGCTACGGTCGCAGGTTCGAATCCTGCCTCGGGCATGGATGTGTGTGATGTCCTTAGGTTAGTTAGGTTTAACTAGTTCTAAGTTCTAGGGGACTAATGACCTCAGCAGTTGAGTCCCATAGTGCTCAGAGCCATTGGATTCATATTTCCTCATGCAGTTTACCGAAATGTTGTTTTCCTGTTACATCTTTGCTGTTTTCTTGTATGTCGTAACTAACGTTACAAAATGTATCTCTGTTTAAAGCAGATAAATATGTAACTTCATCCTATTATTGTTAGTGCTTACGTTATGCCTGAATCAGCTGCATCACAATTTCATGTGTCTAATTTTGAATGTACAGTAGCCTAGTTGTTTCTGCGGCTACTAGATGGCGCTCGTAGCAACACCATGTTTACTTGCCCACACTTTCTAACGTGGGCACCTCAGTCTTGTTGCAACCCTTGTTCACTAAAGTACTAGCAGCCCTTAGCGGCTCGCCATCTTACTTACAACTATTCATGACGTCGCGTTTCCGGCTTAGATCTTTTTTAATATGTGACCTGTAAGTAGTGCATCTTTTTCCAGTCAGTACAAACTTTAATTTTATTAATGTATTATATACCTAATATGTTTTAGAACAGTTAGTCTAATTCTGAAGACGACGCTCATAGTAGCGTCGAAACCCGGTCAATTTTGACTTAATATTTGTGACCGAGGGCTTATTTGTTCTAATATAATTCTGACACGGTCACTGAACCTTAGCAGCTATGTTCAAAATTTTATTTTTGAAAACCCAGGATTGCAAATGCAGCCATAAAATCTAGACACTGTAAGCCGTTGAATGCTTGGATTCTACTGCTATAGGCTGGAATCTGCAAACCCAGGATCTTATGGATGAATAACTATAATTCTCGTAGGTATTTCTAAAGAAACGACGCCGCAGTGCTGCTAGCAGCTGCTTCCAGCGCGCTGGAGCCCAGCGAAGAGGCGCTCCAGCACTGCCGGATATTGGTGGTCTTGCCAGCGCAGCGCCAGTGGCAGCACGCGGCTTCCGCGGCAGCCGGAAATTGGCGCCAGCTTCCGGCGACGAAGCGGTGCTGGCGCGCCAGTTGCCTTCCAGAAGGAAACTCTTCTTGAAGGGGAAATAGTGCCGGCCCCTTTCTTCCGGAGAACGTTAGTCTGTAGCAAGCCTCGTGGAAATGGGAGCGGTGCAAGTGGAGACTTATTTGTTCGGACTGTGTTCTCATGGCTGTCGGCTATGCGGGTGGCCTCGTACCAGCAACATCGAGGCACGGATAGTGGCGCATAGAACACGAGAGAGTGAGCAAAGCCAGGTATCGAGAACCACTGAACATACGAATGAAAATTAATGTTCCATGTTACTAGCCACTCCTAATATCTCTTTCTGACCAGATGCAAGGATTGCATACTCCTGTCAGTTGCATCACATTGCAAGCTGCCATTCCCTGCACAACTACATAAGATTGTTCACACAAAGTGATGAATACACTTTATGTCCTGAAGTGTACCACGCCCCACACCCCACAGACAGTGAATGTGACATAATACACTACTGGCCATTAAAATTGTTACATCAAGCAGAAATGAAGATGATCAACGCGTATTCATTGGACAAATATATTGTACTAGAACTGACATATGATTACATTTTCACGCAATTTGGGTGAATAGATCCTGAGAAATCAGTACCCAGAACAACCACCTCTGGCCATAACAACGGCCTTGATACGCCTGGGCATTGCGTCAAACAGAGCTTGGATGGCGTGTACAGGTACAGCTGCCCATGCAGCTTCAACACGATACCACAGTTCATCAATAGTAGTGACTGGCGTATTGTGACGAGCCAGTTGCTCGGCCACCATTGACCAGGTGTTTTCAATTGGTGAGAGATCTGGAGAATGTGCTGGCCAGGGCAGCAGCCGAACATTTTCTGTATCCAGAAAGACCCGTACAGGACCTGCAACATGCGGTTGTGCATTATCCTGCTGAAATGTAGGGTTTTGAGGGACCGAATGAAGGTTAGAGCCACTGGTTGTAACACATCTGAAATGTAGCGTCCATTGTTCAAGATGCCATCAATGCGAACAAGAGGTGACCGAGACGTGTAACCAATGGCACCCCATACCATCACGCCGGGTGATACGCCAGTATGGCGATGACGAATACACGCTTAAAGATCTGCTTTCGCCGCTATGTCGCCAAACACGGATGCGACCATCATGATGCTGTAAACAGAACCTGGATTCATACGAAAAAATGACGTTTTGCCATTCGTGCATCCAGGTTCGCCGTTGAGCACATCATCGCAGGCGCTCCTGTCTGTGATGCAGCGTCAAGGATAACAGCAGCCACGATCTACGAGCCGATAGTCCACGCTGCTGCAAACGGCGTCGAACTGTTCGTGCAGATGGTTGTTGTCTTGCAAACGTCCCCATCTGTTGACTCAGGGATCGAGACGTGGCTGCACGATCCGTTACAGCCATGCGGATAAGATGCCAGTCATCTCGACTGCTAGTGATACGAGGCCATTGTGATCCAGCACGGCGTCCCGTATTACCCTCCTGAACACACCGATTCCATATTCTGCTAACAGTCATTGGCTCTCAACCAACGCGAGCAGCAATGTCGCGATACGATAAACCGCAATCGCGATAGGCTACAATCCGACCTTTATCAAAGTCGAAAACGTGATGGTACGCATTTCTCCTCATTACACGAGGCATCACAACAACGTTTTACCAGGCAACGCCGGTCAACTGCTATTTGTGTATGTGAAATCGGTTGGAGACTTTCCTCATGTCAGCACGTTGTAGGTGTCGCCACCGGCGCCAACCTTGTGTGAACGCTCTGAAAAGCTAATCATTTGCATATTACTGCGTCTTCTTCCTGTCGGTTAAATTTCGCGTCTGTAGCACGTCATCTTCGTGGTGTAGCAGTAGTGTAATAACCTGATCTGATCGTTTGGCTAAGGAGAGGGGGAACTCGTGCACGGCACACCGAAAGGAGGAAACGTTATTCGGAATTAAAGCTATTGAATATCGAACATGAACATGAACTGCTAACTACATACTACACAACCTCTAAGTGTGTTAAATCGCACCTAACGGGTCCGATTTGTGCAAGGGTAAATGTTTTTGTCGTCTGTTACGTGCGTTGACTAATAACTTGTGAACATCTTAGCATATGTGGTGATGACAGTGATTTTGAGTTACTGTGTCATAGCAACAGGAAATCCAGGATTTATTGCATCAGTTCCAACTTACCTCGTTTGCCGAAAATCCTTTGAAAAACACGAAATTATGAAATTCTAGAAGGGGACATGGGTAATGTCGCCCTGAATGAAGTGCATTTGAAATTCAAAAAAACACGACAGCCCTTCAAACTACGTAAGAATGCATCGATCTCATCGTGATATCAAAGTTTGCTGGTCGAATGGAGACAAGTGCACGTTGCGGAAATTTGTCATTCCAGGAAGTAGGTGTCAATTAATAAACATGCGAAGTCGAAGTGCAGCAGGAAAACAATATAACAGTATAATTTACAAGTGGATTATGCATACAACTCCGTCATGGTGTCGATGAATAAACATGGAGTTGGAGTATCACACATTCCATTCGAACAACATTTCAGAATCTGAAAAGGACCAACATTACAAATCATAAACGTTGTTGCGAGTGGAAGCAGCTGCTTCTAAGTCACTTGAATTTACTGATGCATATCGCAGAGACGGACTCAGACCACCGCATGTTCAAATTGTTCAAATGGCTCTGAGCACTATGGGACTTAACATCTATGGTCATCAGTCCCCTAGAACTTAGAACTACTTAAACCTAACTAACCTAAGGACATCACACAACACCCAGTCATCACGAGGCAGAGAAAATCCCTGAACCCGCCGGGAATCGAAGCCGGGAACCCGGGCGTGGGAAGCGAGAACGCTACCGCACGGCCACGAGCTGCGGACACCGCATGTTCCAAATCAGATGAGAAGACGTACAAAGTGTCGATGTTCTGCAGGTGAAATCCGCAAAACAAAAACGATCACATTGTATCTAACTTGATAAGTATCACGGTTTTACGACATGCAAAAGCTAATACAATGCTTGCAGTTTGTTGCGGTCTCACCGTGATATCAAAGATTCCTCGTCAAATGCTTTAGGACTAACACACGACAAATATCTGCAAAATCGTTTGCTACAGCATACTGCTCCAGCCGAAGGACAAGGCAGAAGTGTCTTTGTACTGGAGTGGAAACAGAAGCGAATTCTCATTGCAGCCTGCCAAAGCTCTTCCCTCTCGATAAGGTAGGCTTCCACTTCCTTGTTATGCCAAAGACACCTCGCTCTAGCAGGAAGTGTCGACTCATGACGTCATCCCTATGAACAATAAATGTCTTAAGCCGAGTGTGGTGCAGTTCTGCTACGCATGGGTCCTACTGAACGGCAACCGTTCGACTGGCGAGAAGAGGTGTCAGAAGGTTTTAGCACCTGGAAAAAATCAAGCTGCGAACATGGAAATTGATGATGGTGCTAGTCTTCATGAGTACAGAGTGATTCCATGATCATTCTATATAATTTCAGGTATGATAGAATAGGGTAAAGGTATCAATGTAAGGGACTGTGGGGCGGCGAGTTAAAATTGGAAAATATGATTACAGTACAAATGTTTGTTTGTTGAATCAGTTTCTGGCTATTAGCATGTTGTTAATGCTGTCTTTCGCCGTTCTCAACACTGGCTCTCTATTTACTTTTTAGGCACCCAGAAAGCGATTTAACAAAACGTGAAGCCTGTAATTAGAGTTCCTAGTGCCCACTTCATCTGAGAAGAATATTATAGCTGCAGCTTATAACTCTGAGGAATTAGGAGATTGTCCGGGATTTCTAATCAAAAAACGATTTTCCAAAATAGTTGAGTATATTCTCAAATTCACAAATAAAAAACACAAGTATCCCTACAACCTAACTAACAGAGCAGTTCAGAGTCTAATGCGCTGATGCAACTATACATGTCCGAATTAAATGTTAAAAAGAATGCTCGCCATAATTTGATGAGAGTATTTCATCAAACGCCACGCTAAATTATTGGTAGAATGTCTGTCCCGCGACGGCACGTGAAAATACGACAATACGCAAACTGGAGCTAGATAATGAAAATCACTTGAAATGATTTCATGGTTCCGCGTATCTCTAGTAACTTAATACAGCACCCGAGGCTGTTTGTCGCAGTGATACCGATGCGGCGCGACTGCCGACACAGATGGCGTGTCATTCAGCGTCTGGAGAGAACTGGGGGCCTTCCTTCCTCGCGCAGCGTTCTTATATATAAAGCCGCGGTGCGGACGCTAAGGGAACGCCTGATCAAATCGGCTCTCCCGACTAGCCGCTGGGCTAGTAACGCACCACTTCAAGTTACATAATAAATTATAGCTTCTCTTGCTGATGGCCGATGAAGCTCTTAATTTAAATGTGCATTCAGCACGCAGGTAAGTATTGATAATAAAATTTTGACGTGGCTACGTTAAATATTTTGGGCGAGAGGATTAATTTAATTGCACTGCACGCAGCAGACGAGCTCTGAACTGTCCCTTTTGAGATCCGCTATCGCTATAATTTTATAGGTATTCCAAAGAAACTTTTCACATCTTCATAGTCATAGCGGACCTCCAACCTATTTAAGTCTAAACATCCTAGCCTTATTTACTAGCCTACTTAATCTATCTTGCTTCCTTCAGTTTGGAGACGAAAACCAGAAAATCATGAATTTCCACTAAAATCTTAATTTGTGAAATCCAGAGTACTGTTTTTATTAAATCATTATGAAAGATGAATCTAAATATAAATTTTGAAGTCTCTAGCTCTTTTCCATTGCGCCAATGATTTTTACAGAAAAACGTCCAAATTTCGGAAATGGCTTAAGTTATCGAACTGATATTTAACACATATTAATTTAGTAATACTTCTGACATGCCAGAAAAGTTTTAGGTTATTTGCTTGATTTTTAAGGTATTGCGCAACATTTATGACGTCAGAGCTAGTTACAGCAGACTGGCTGACACACAATGGAAACTGATGTGAATTTACTACAGCATGAGTAGGCTGCTTCCCTACAGGACCATGCATCGGAAACGACGGAGCTGAAAGCTATAAACGAAAATCGTTTGATACGTCTGACAGTGGACCTCTTCGCTTCAAATTCTTTGCTTTGTAACGGAGGCCGAAACAAGAAAAAATATCCAGTAAACATGAGCTCTAAAATAGATAATCTACTTTACGAGCTATAACCACTTGTTATATTTTCCTACTGCGGAATACATCTCTTCTACTAAACAAGTGCTCACAGCTCTTGAAGTATTTTCTAGAGACCGAGAAGCTTTCAGTATGGTTTTAGAAAGCATCGGTCGTGCGAAACTCAGCTTTCTGTTCTCTCACATGATATACTGTGAACTATGGATGTATGCCAACACGCAGATTCCATATTTATAGATTTCCAGAAAACGTTTGACACGGTGCCCCATTGAAGGCTGTTAAAAAAAGGTTCCAGCATGTGGGATAGGTTTACAGATATGGGAGTGGCTCGAAGTCTTCTTAACGATTTGGCGGCCAGAGCGCGGAAACAATCTGAGGTTGTTTGCTGATGAAGCGGTGGTGTATCGTAAGGCGTCGAAGTTGAGTGAGTCTAGGAGGAAGCAAAATGACTTAGAGAAAGTTTCTAGTTGGGTGATGAATGGTAGTTAGGTCTAAGTGTACGAAAATTTAAGCCAATGTGGATGATTGGGAAAAACAAACCAGTAATTATCGGATACCGCATTAGTGGTGTCCTGCTTGACACTGGGCGTGACGTTGCAAAGCGATGTGAAATGGACCGAGCATGAGAGGACTGTGGTAGGAAACACGAATGGTCAACTTCGGTTTATTGGGAGGATTCTAGGACATTGTGATTCATCTGTAAAGGAGGCAGCATATCAGACGTTAGTGCGACCTATTCTTGATTACTGCTCGAGTATTTGGGATCCGTACCAGGTCGGATTAAGGGGCTCCGGAAAGGCTCAAAATCATGAAAAGTTCAATTTTTACTTTTTTGCGTTTTCTGAATCTGCAGACTATTACCTTTTAATAGATATATAATTTATTCAATTCCGAAGACTACAACTATTTTTAAATTTTTTTTGAAATGTGTTCTACATGGGCGTGACCCACTGTGGCGCTGTTAAACTGCTGTCAAATGGTGTTATTATTAACGTCCGTGTTCATCAGGTACATTTTAGTGATGTGAGATAAAGTATGTGTTGTGGCTAACCTGTGATGGTTCAATATATATCGCTGGTGTGATTGTCGATTGTTTCATGTTTATTTACTCTGTCGTTATCTCGAAAATATTCGTAATTAATTCTGTTTCTTGAGTCTCTGTTTTGTTGAAGTATAATAATGAGTAAAAATAAAGTTATTAGAAATCCTCTGAAGGCTTTTAAGAAAAGGAGAAATGTTGGAAAGCCAAAGGTATTTAGAAATATGGGAATGAAGATAGGTTCTAACATGGTACGAGCGATGCTTGCTTTAGACAAGGAACGCCTTCGAGCTGCAGACAGGGCTGTAAAGAGTCTAGAAATACAAGCAAGATTAAACAGGAGGAGGAACAAGAGGAAGATGGAGGAGGAGTTTGCAGAGGATGAAGATAATCCATCCTATGGACCTGGAATGCACTAAAAAGTTAATCCAATGTTTGTCGCTCGATTCCCAAAACTTTTATTTTCTCATACTAATTACATGTTTTCTAAGGATATTCCAAACATATTTGTTTCAAACTTTCAGTAAATGTTACACAGTACCTTCTGCATAAATTAACACAACCTTTTTTCCAAAAAACTGTATATTTTTGAATATATAAATAAAAAATTGCAAAAAAATGTCGTGAATTTTCATTACAATTGAAAAAAAATCATCTTTAATAACTGAACTAAAATTTTGTAAAATCCCTGTGTTAAGTTGTAGCCCATATTCCAATAAATAATCTGTAAAAAGTTCAACTTCCTACCTCAAATACTTTGTGAGGAAAGATGTAATTTAAAAGCGTTATTTTAACATTGCAAGTATAGGGCGTTCCGGAGCCCCTTAAAGAAAGACATAGAAGCATTTCAGAGGCGGGCTGCTACATTTGTTGCTGGTAGGTCTGAACAGCACATAAGCGCTTTGGAGATGATTCGGAAACTCAAACGGTAGTTTCTGTGGGGAAGGCGAAGTTCTTTTCGAAGAATACTATTGAGAAACTACAGAGAACCGGTATTTGAAGCTGACTACAGAACGATTCTGTTCCCTCCAACATACATTGCGAGTAAGGACCATGAAGATGAGATACGAGAGATTAGGGCTCATTCGGAGGCATAAGGACAATTGTTTTTCCCTCTTCCTCTTTACGAGTGGAACAGAAAAGGGAGTGACGAATAGTGGTACAGGGTACCCTCCACCACGCACCGTGCGGTGGCTTGTTGAGTATCGATAAAGATGTAGATGAGAACATTTTAAAGCCATGGCAGTCATATCTTTGTGAAGAACGGAGAATCTTAAGACAAGTGTATCTTTTGGTGCTCAGAGATTGACGTGTCACAATCGAGGCAATATTGCAACAAGTGAAAATGAGTCATGGGTCAGTTTCCAAACACTTGCACGGCATTTTGAACGTTGCATGAGTCGCTGCCTGCTGGCTTACACAAGTGCTCATACACATTAATGGTGCAGCACAAATGTTGCACGTATGTCGGGCAAATGCGTATGACTTCCTTAGTCGCCTAATGACCAATGCTGACGGTTGGTGTATAACTATAACCCCATGGCAAAGGAGTAAAGCCATCAGAAAAACATGTGCATTCACCACTACTAGAAAAGGCAAATACCTAACTATCGTCAGGCCAGATGGTACGTGTTTCTTGAGCTGTCAAGGTCTTATTATGCTCTCAATAGACAAACCATCGCAAGCGCTTATTGCCGAAACCTCCTGTCGAGATCGCAGGAGACTGACAAGACGAAGCGTCCGAGGGAATGTTTTTTCCTCCACAACAAAGCCCCAGTTCACTGTGCACAGCACACAGTCAAACATGTGGCTTCTTCATTGCGCGTCCGCAGCTTGTGGTCCAGTGGTTAGCGTTGCTGCCGCTGGATCACGGGTCCCGGGTTCGATTCCCGGCTGGGTTGGGGATTTTCTCTGCCTGGGTACTGCGTGTCTGTGTTGTCCCCATCATTTCATCATCATCATGATTTGTGAACGTGGCTAAAATTGGACTGTGTAAAGATTGGGACATTGTACGGGCGCTGATGACCGCGCAGTTGCTCTATCAAATTCTGCCCCACCTCTTCACCTCCCCCCACCCTCGCCCCCATTAGCGTATTCTCATTACAACGCACCTAGTGAACTCTTCCTCTATCCTCAGATGAAGACGTCATTGCGTAGAAAGTGATTCCAGAATGAAAACGAGGTGATTCTCGAGCCTGAACGTTACCTAAAGACCCAAAACACATACATCTACAACCAAAATCTCCATCAAGTTATCTATAGTTAGAAAAAATGCCTCTCATTTAAGAACGAATATACAGGGTGATTCTGTTATGCTATTGCAAACTTCCAGCGATGATGTACACTACTGGCCATTAAAACTGCTACACCACGAAGATAACGCGCTACAGACGCGAAATTTAACCGGCAGGGAGAAGATGCTGTGATATGAAAATGATTAGCTTTACAGAGCATTCACATAAGGTTGGCGCCGGTGGCGACACCTACAATGTGCTGACATGAGGAAAGTTTCCAACCGATTTTTCATACACAAACAGCAGTTAACCGCCGTTGCCTGGTGAAACGTTGTTGTGATGCCTCGTGTAATGAGGAGAAATGCGTACCATCACGTTTCCGACTTTCATAGAGGTCGGATTGTAGCCTATCGCGATTGCGGTTTATCATATCGCGACATTGCTGCTCACGTTGGTCGAGATCCAATGACTGTTAGCACAATATGGAATCGGTGGGTTCAGGAGGGTAATACGGAACGCCGTGCTGGATCCCAACGGCCTCGTATACTAGCAGTCGAGATGACAGGCATATTATCCGCATGGCTGTAACGGATCGTGCAGCCACGCCTCGATCCCTGAGTCAACAGATGGGGACGTTTGCAAGACAACAACCATCTGCACGAATAGTTCGACGGCGTTTGCAACAGCATGGACTACAGCTCGGAGACCACGGCTGCGGTTACCCTTGACGCTGCATCACAGACAGGAGCGCCTGCGATGGTGTACTCGACGACGAACCTGGGTGCACGAATGGCAAAACGTCATTTTTTCGTATGAATCCAGGTTCTGTTTACAGCGTCATGATGGTCGCATCCGTGTTTGGCGACATCGTGGTGAACGCCCATTGGAAGCGTATATTCGTCATCGCCATACTGGCGTATCACTGGTCGTAATGGTATGGGGTGCCATTGGTTACACGTCTCGGTCACATCTTGTTCGCACTGACGGCACTTTGAACAGTGGACGTTACATTTGAGATGTGTTAAGACCCGTAGCTCTACCCTTCATTCGATCCCTGCGAAACCCTACATTTCAGCAGGATAATGCACGACCGCATGTTGCAGGTCCTGTACGGGCCTTTCTGGATACAGAAAATGTTCGACTGCTGCCCTGGCCAGCACATTCTCCACATCTCTCACCAATTGAAAACGTCTGGTCAATGGTGGCCGAGCAACTGGCTCGTCACAATATGCCAGTCACTATTCTTGCTGAACTGTGGTATCGTGTTGAAGCTGCGTGGGCAGCTGTACCTGTACACGCCATCCAAGCTCCGTTTGACTCAATGCCCAGGTCTATCAAGGCCGTTATTACGGCCAGAGGTGGTTGTTCTGGGTACTGATTTCTCAGTATCTATGCACCCAAATTGCGTGAAAATGTAATCACAAGTTAGTTCTAGTATAATATATTTGTCCAATGAATACCCGTTTATCATCTGCATTTCTTTTTGGTGTAGCAATTTTAATGGCCAGTAGTGTAATACCTCTATGAGGTTATCCATTTCACTTCATAGTTTCTGTTAATGGTTTATACACAACACCGAAATTGTCATATACATGGAAACCACTTCACAAGGCCAACAAACACAAATAGAGGGGTACGAAAGGAATACTATATTTCTTCGAGACTCTTCAGAAATATATACAGATGAAGTGGGCTGTAAATTTAATGAGAAGAACAAAAAAAGGAGTATATTTAGTTCGTGACACTAGACTAAATGTGATTTTATATGCAGATAACCTAACTGTTGACTGCAGAGAATGAAGCTGAACTTTAGATTGCAGTCTGTGAGATGTAGCAGATAGCCTCATATTACAAACTAACGTTGCCTTTAAATAAAACGAAAGCAATATCGTTCAGGGTATACAACCAGTAAGACCTAAAATAATCTTGAATAATAAAAATCTTGGAGCAACTTAAACATTTTAAATATCTAGGATGGAACATCACTTACAACTATAACTATGACGTGGACCCAAAAATTAAATAAGTTTACTTCCATAAGTGGAAAAAAAGTTTGCAGAATGAAGTCATAACAGAACTTCAGCTGATGTTTTATGAAACCCTAGCAGTACCAGCCCTTACTTATGGAAGTGAAGCGTGGGCAACACTAAGACGCCAATAATGTAGAGTACAGGATTAAGAAAAGGGCTTTTTAAGAAGAGTGGAATGCAGTACAAAAGAAGATCATAGAAGAAATGAGGATATAAGGAAATATTTAGGAACACATAATCCAAAATAAAAAATAAAGGAAAATAGGAAAATGTGACAGGAACTTGTAGATCGTACGAATGGAGAAAGTCTCCAAGTAAAGGCTCTCAATTAGAAATGCACTGGAAGAAGCGATGTAGGGAGACCATAGAACAGATGGATTACCGAAACAAGCAGTTTACCTCATGCTTTATTTGAAGAAGAAGAAGCAAAAGCTGCTGAACATAATTTTTTGAGTAACTCAGTAATGTGCATCTTTTATTTCGAAGTTTGATCGACATGTAGTTTTCAGACTATTGGAATCCAGGAAAGACCTTGATTGGTCCATTCATTCGCCTAGCTCCAAGACCGGCGACCTGCTTTTCATATTCATTACAGTCATAATTACTTCTTCCACTCCAGACTGATCCCTAATCCATCTATATTTGTATTTCTGTCTCTCCTAGCGATTTACAACGTTCATCTCTCTTTGTTTCTCAACTATAAACTTAGTTTTGAAATCGCTGTTTAGTTGGCCAGTGGTATCCCAGGCCACTTCTACTCTTCCATTTATATCTTTTTCCGTCCCTGCAGTAGGTACCTTCGATTGCACTATTTTTCTTTCGTGTGTGTTCATCGTACTTTATTTTAGTTTAGTCTTAAGGCCAAAATTACATGTACGTCGAAGGATCCTTAAAAGAACTTTTTGAAATAATTAACCAGTGATCTAACCAAACTTGAATATGCAACACTTGTGAAATATGTCTCCTCGAATTGCTAACGTTTCTTTATCGTTGCATCGCTGTTCGTGGCGGTACTGCACATACGTCCGCAGTGTGTCCGTGACGGACAAGAAGTCGTTGGTGTATAAAAGTCGTTACTCTATGAAACCACAGGAGACGAACTGGCTGGTAGGATTGTGGTTGTCTGATTCCATTGTACCACAAAATCGAATACCAGAGAAAAAAGTTTTGTGCCGCGTTATAATGCATATGATAAAATTGGCGGTCGTACACGCTGCAGGGTGTATTCATTTCAGTAAAAAACAGCACCTTTGATGCTGATCTACAAGAAGTCAGACGTGCAATTCTTTCATTGAACTAGCACTTGGCTTTAGGTCTGCATTTGCGTGTAACTGAAGATAAAAAATTCCAACTTTATGTACATTACAAATGCTCCAAATGCTGTCAGTATATGAACCTTCTTGCTGGAGAGCTGCATCCTCCATTCCTGTCCGGTACGAGATCGTTCGTTCCGACAGGACGGAACTATTCGGACTGTTTGCACGGCTTCGTTTGCGTATCTGTAAACCGTCAGCAGTGACTTACACAACCTGCCAGATGCTCAAAGTGGACCATCCAAATGTTTGCGCGTCCCGCACTATGCCTCTGGGCAGCTGCTCCGAAGTTTTTCGTGACTGAAGAAACCCATGATAAGGGTTACTTTGAATCCACCTTTTACATGGCAACTCTGTAAAGGATACTGTTTTCATCAACTACCAGCTGCGTGATGGCATGTATCAATGAAAATCTGTGCCAGGCCGAGACTCGAACCCGGACTTCCCACCTACCTCGAGCGATCACCTTACCATTTGCCTACCCTAGCACGACTCACGACCGGACCCAAACTTAAATGTGTTGTCAACCGTGAGTTTACAGCCTGTATTTGTACATCCATTATGTACACTACAGGCCATTAAAATTGCTACACCCAGAAGAAATGCAGAAGATAAACGGTTATTCATTGGACAAATATATTATACTAGAACTGATTGCATTTTCACGCAATTTAGTTGAACAGATCCTGAGAAATCAGTACCCAAAACAACCACCTCTGGCCGTAATAACGGCCTTGACACGCCTGGGCATTGAGTCACAGCTTGGATGCTGTGTACAGGTGCAGTTGCCCATGCAGCTTCAACACGATACCACAGTTCACCAAGAATACTGACTGGCATATTGTGACGAGCCAGTTGCTCGGCCACCATTGACCAGACGTTTTCAATTGGTGAGAGATGTGGAGAATGTGCTGGCCAGGGCAGCAGTCGAACATTTTCTGTATCCAGAAAGGCCCGTACAGGACCTGCAACATGCGGTCGTGCATTATCCTGCTGAAATGTAGGGTTTCGCAGGGATCGAATGAAGGGTAGAGCCACGGGTCATAACACATCTCAAATGTAACGTCCACTGTTCAAAGTTCCGTCAATGCGAACAAGAGGTGACCGAGACGTGTAACCAATGGCACCCCATACCATTACGTCGGGTGATACGCCAGTATGGCGATGACGAATATACGCTTCCAATGTGCGTTCACCACGATGTCGCCAAACACGGATGCGACCGTTATGATGCTGTAAACAGAACCTAGATTCATCCGAAAAAATGACGTTTTGCCATTTGATCACTGAGGTTCGTCGTTGAGTACACCATCGCAGGCGCTCCTGTCTGTGATGCAGCTCAAGGGTAACCGCAGCCATGGTCTCCGAGCTGATAGTCCATGCTGCTGCAAACGTCGTCGAACTGTTCGTGCAGATGGTTGTTGTCTTGCAAACGTCCCCATCTATTGACTCAGGGATCGAGACGGGGCTGCACGATCCGTTACAGCCGTACGGATAAGATGCCTGTCATCTCGACAGCTAGTGATACGAGGGCGTTGGGATCCAGCACGGCGTTCCGTATTACCCTCCTGAACCCACCGATTCCATATTCTGCTAACAGTCATTGGATCTCGACCAGCGCGAGTAACAATGTCGCGATACGATAAACCGCAATCGCGATAGGCTACAATCCGAGCTCTATGAAAGTCGGAAACTTGAAGGTTCGCTTTTCTCCTCCTTACACGTGGCAGCACAACAATGTTTCACCAGGCAACGCCGGTCAACTGCTGTGTGTATACGAGAAATCGGTCGGAAACTTTCCTCATGTCAACACGTTGCAGGTGTCGCCACCGGCGCTAACCTTGTGTGAATGCTCTGAAACGCTAACCATTTGCATATCACAGCATATTCTTCCTGTCGGTTAAATTTCGCGTCTGTAGCACGTCATCTTCGTGGTGTAGCAGTTTTAATGGCCAGTAGTGTATATTCCCATACATGGGAACATTTTACTTGAAAGTCGCTTGCCCGATGTCGGCGGATAAATACGACATTGCAATACCTGTGATTTTACGAATTACGATGCAAAGTTCATTTGGACATGTGTGCTTAACACAGGATTCATTGATGTCATTCCATCATACAGGTGATGGCTGCCCATATCACAACTGGGAATGCATTTTTGTATTTCATAATGGACACATGCACGAAGAAACTTTGCATCGTAATTCGTAATAACACAGTCACTGCAATATCGTATGCTCCTTTCTACTCATTCGTACTGGTTGTTGTTGTTGTGGTCTTCAGTCCTGAGACTGGTTTGATGCAGCTCTCCATCCTACTCTATCCTGTGCAAGCTTCTTCATCTCCCAGTACCTACTGCAACCTACATCCTTCTGAATCTGCTTAGTGTATTCATCTCTTGGTCTCCCTCTACGATTTTTACCCTCCACGCTGCCCTCCAATGCTAAATTTGTGATCCCTTGATGCCTCAAAACATGTCCTACCAACCGATCCCTTCTTCTAGTCAAGTTGTGCCACAAACTTCTCTTCTCCCCAATCCTATTCAATACCTCCTCATTAGTTACGTGATCTACCCACCTTATCTTCAGCATTCTTCTGTATCACCACATTTCGAAAGCTTCTATTCTCTTCTTGTCCAAACTGGTTATCGTCCATGTTTCACTTCCATACATGGCTACACTCCATACAAATACTTTCAGAAACGACTTCCTGACACTTAAATCTATACTCGATGTTAACAAATTTCTCTTCTTCAGAAACGATTTCCTTGCCATTGTCAGTCTACATTTTATATCCTCTCTACTTCGACCATCATCAGTTATTTTGCTCCCTAAATAGCAAAACTCCTTTACTACTTTAAGTGTCTCATTTCCCAATCTAATCGCCTCAGCATCACCCGATTTAATTTGACTACATTCCATTATCCTCGTTTTGCTTTTGTTGATGTTCATCTTATATCCTCCTTTCAAGACACTGTCCATTCCGTTCAACTGCTCTTCCAAGTCCTTTGCTGTCTCTGACAGAATTACAATGTCATCGGCGAACCTCGAAGTTTTTACTTCTTCTCCATGAATTTTAATACATACTCCGAATTTTTCTTTTGTTTCCTTTACTGCTTGCTCAATATACAGATTGAATAACATCGGGGAGAGGCTACAACCCTGTCTCACTCCCTTCCCAACCACTGCTTCCCTTTCATGCCCCTCGACTCTTATAACTGCCATCTGGTTTCTGTACAAATTGTAAATAGCCTTTCGCTCCCTGTATTTTACCCCTGCCACCTTCAGAATTTGAAAGAGAGTATTCCAGTTAACGTTGTCAAAAGTCTGCAAACGCTAGAAACGTAGGTTTGCCTTTTCTTAATCTTTCTTCTAAGGTAAGTCGTAAGGTTAGTATTGCCTCACGTGTTCCAACATTTCTACGGAATCCAAACTGATCTTCCCCGAGGTCCGCTTCTACCAGTTTTTCCATTCGTCTGTAAAGAATTCGCGTTAGTATTTTGCAGCTGTGACTTATTAAACTGATAGTTCGGTAATTTGCACATCTGTCAACACCTGCTTTCTTTGGTATTGGAATTATTATATTCTTCTTGAAGTCTGTGGGTATTTCGCCTGACTCATACATATTGCTCACCAGATGGTAGAGTTTTGTCATGACTGGCTCTCCCAAGGCCATCAGTAGTTCTAATGGAATGTTGTCTACTCCCAGGGCCTTGTTTCGACTCAGGTCTTTCAGTGCTCTGTCAAACTCTTCACGCAATATCTTATCTCCCATTTCGTCTTCATCTACATCCTCTTCCATTTCCATAATATTGTCCTCAAGTACATCGCCCTTGTATAAACCCCCTATATACTCCTTCCACCTTTCTGCCTTCCCTTCTTTGCTTAGAACTGGGTTGCCATCTGAGCTCTTGATATTCATACAAGTGGCTCTCTTATCTCCAAAGGTCACTTTAATTTTCCTGTAGGCAGTATCTATCTTACCCCTTGTGAGACAAGCCTCTACATCCTTACATTTGTCCTCTAGCCATCCCTGCTTAGCCATTTTGCACTTTCTGTGGATCTCATTTTTGAGACGTTTGTATTCCCTTTAGCCTGCTTCATTTACTGCATTTTTATATTTTCTCCTTTCATCAATTAAATTCAATATTTCTTCTGTTACCCAAGGATTTCTATTAGCCCTCGTCTTTTTACCTACTTGATCCTCTGCTGCCTTCACTACTTCATCCCTCAGAGCTACCCATTCTTCTTCTAATGTATTTCTTTCCCCCATTCCTGTCAATTGTGCCCTTATGCTCTCCCTGAAACTCTCTACAACCTCTGGTTCTTTCAGTTTATCCAGGTCCCATCTCCTTAAATTCCCACCTTTTTGCAGTTTCTTCAGTTTCAATCTGCAGTTCATAACCAATAGATTGTGGTCAGAATCCACATCTGCCCCTGGAAATGTCTTACAATTTAAAACCTGGTTCCTAACTCTCTGTCTTACCATTATATAATCTATCTGATACCTATTAGTATCTCCAGGATTCTTCCAGGTATACAACCTTCTTTTATGATTCTTGAACCAAGTGTTAGATATGATTAAGTTATGCTCTGTGCAAAATTCTACAAGGCGACTTCCTCTTTCATTTCTTCCCCCCAATCCATATTCACCTACTATGTTTCCTTCTCTCCCTTTTCCTACTGACGAATTCCAGTCACCCATGACTATTAAATTTTCGTCTCCCTTCACTACCTGAATAATTTCTTTTATCTCGTCATACATTTCATCTATTTCTTCATCATCTGCAGAGCTAGTTGGCATATAAACTTGTACTACTGTAGTAGGCATGGGCTTTGTGTCTATCTTGGCCACAATAAGGCGTTCACTATGCTGTTTGTAGTAGCTAACCCGCACTCCTATTTTTTTATTCATTATTAAACCTACTCCTGCATTACCCCTATTTGATTTTGTATTTATAACCCTGTATTCACCTGACCAAAAGTCTTGTTCCTCCTGCCACCGAACTTCACTAATTCCCACTATATCTAACTTTAACCTATCCATTTCCCTTTTTAAATTTTCTAACCTACCTGCCCGATTAAGGGATCTGACATGCCACGCTCCGATCCGTAGGATGCCAGTTTTCTTTCTCCTGATAACGACATCCTCTTGAGTAGTCCCCGCCCGGAGATCCGAATGGGGGACTATTTTACCTCCGGAATATTTTACCCAAGAGGACGCCATCATCATTTAATGATACAGTAAAGCTGCATGTCCTCGGGAAAAATTACGTTCGCAGTACCAGCACAGCAAGGCCGTTTTGGTTAATGTTACAAGGCCAGATCAGTCAATCATCCAGACTGTTGCCCCTGCAACTACTGAAAAGGCTGCTGCCCCTCTTCAGGAACCACATGTTTGTCTGGCCTCTCAACAGATACCCCTCCGTTGTGGTTGCACCTACGGTACGGCCATCTGTATCGCTGAGGCACGCAAGCCTCCCCACCAACGACAAGGTCCATGGTTCATGGGTAGTTTGGTATTAATCATCATCTTCCTCATTGAATTCTGTAGAGAGCATCGATAAGGCGTGTTTAACAAATTATGCATCTACCATGTTGTCGATGTGGTGGTCTTTCAATTACAAGGTTCTTGCCTTGTACCGTAGGTATTCTTTGATTTGTGTCGCTAACCCACTGTAGTCTACAGGAGTTCCTCTTCGGGCCAAGTATTCCTTCCATATTTACAAATACGGTGTTCAAAGGCGGTCTTGTAAAGGACCTTTTGGCCAAAAATAAAAAGGGGGGGGGGGGGCAAACGCGCATACTTTCAAGGGACTACACAGCGTGAAAGTGGAGACATACAAACAACGAAATATATGTGTCACTGTTCATGTAGATTCTTGCAACGAGCAGGATTTGTTTAAGTCACAAGAAGATTCAGTAGCAGTTGCTCGTTTCTGACCAGGGACGTTTTTTTTCAATTTTGTATATGTGTTTATGTATAAATTCTATTTTCCTACTTGAAATTGTAAATTTATAATACTATTCTGTGTATGCTTCTGACTCGACTAAATGAATAAATAAAGTGTTAAATAAGTTAGTCTATTACAGAGAGTACAGCATGATTAGAAAGTCTGTTATAATTTTTTAGAGAAAGTGTACGTATGACGGGATATGGTGACTGAAATTGGTAGCATACAGTTACAATGCACGAAAAAACAATGTCGATTATTTTCTTCAGAGAGGAAATCTTTGAGCAATCCTACGTGAACTACCTACACGTTTGCTCATTACCGCCAGTGAGGGCTTCTTTTCTTAAGGCGTCTTCAGTGAGTTGTATAACATACCACGCTCTGTCCTTTGCCATCCTTTGTGCATTTAGTTAATCCAATTGCCTGAATCTCTTGTCTTGAACTTACATTTCTTAACTTCATTAGTCTTTCTTAAGTCAGTATGAGACATTTGTGTGGATTTTAATGTTTTTTTCATATACACTGCTTCATGTGGAGATTTGGACGTCATCTATATTTGTAGTTTCTCTAAAAGATGAATCTGAATAGCAGCTGAATTTATGCCTGTAGCAAAAATAGCTAAGTTGAGTGAAAACTGGACATATCTTCTGCTCACCTTTTTCATCGGCCTCCGTTCAATTTTGTTATTTATTCCCGTTTCTTGTTGAGCCATCGCCCATCCTCGAATGATTTTCTCCTGGACGCAGTTAAAGAGCACAGGTGACAGGCCTTATCTTTGTATTAGTCAAATTTCAATTTCGAAATATTGTCATATTTCATATTTACAAAATCAACTTTGGAGTAAAAATTCGTAAGGGACTGGTTGATAGTCTTTAATGGTTTGTAATTTACCTTGAATTCACAGAACATGCGGATCAGTATTGAACTAACTTTAGGATTGCCTTAAGAGCGGATGACAAAAAGTATTTCATCGGCATACTTACTGAGCTGAAGATTTACCCTATCTATGTTCTATTCCTTCCTTTATACACTCCTCCTTGATTTTACTTACCTGTCCATCTACTTGATTTTCTAATTTATGTAATATTCTACGGGTAGCATATTGTACCTTAATCATTTGACTAACTGTTTCTACCTATCTTGTTCCCATTTTATTCAAGTGGGAGGATCAGCGCATATTTCGAATCGTTTCATACTAATTCTATTTATTTATTCCTTATTTAGCATGACCAAGATACGACATTAAGGCTCTCTCTAACATCTGAACACCCGAAAGATATTGCAAATGTCTCAATAATAATAATAATATTAATAATAATAATAATAATAATAATCGAATGAAAATGTTAATAACAATAATGGTAATACTTATAATGATAACAATTATAACAATAACAATAAGTGAAACTAATAACAGTATGAAAATAATAATACTAGTACTTAAAATAGTAAAGAGCTTCTACACCGAAGCGCCAAAGAGACTGGTATAGGCATGTGTATTCAAATACAGAGACATGTAAACAGGCAGAATACGGCGCTACTGTCGGCGACGCCTATTTAAGACAACAATTGTCTGGCACAGTTGTTAGATCGGTTACTGATGCTACAATGGCAGATTATCAAGATTGAACGTGATGTTACAGTCGGCGCACGAGCGATGGGACATAGCATCTCCGAGGTTGCGATGAAATCGGGATTTTCCCGAACGACCATTTCACGAACATACCGTGAATATCAGGAACCCGGTAAAACATCAATTCTCCGACATGGCTGCGGCCAGAAAAGAGATCCTGCAAGAACGCGAGCAACGACGACTGAAGACAATCGTTTAACGTGACAGAAGTGCAACCATTCCGCACATTGCTGGGCCATCAGCAAGCGAATCATTCAACGACACATCATCGATATGGGCTTTCGGAGCCGAAGGCCACTCATTTACCGTTGATGACTGCACGACACAAAGCTTTACGCCACGCCTACGCCCCTTCAACACCGACATTGAACTGTTGATGACTGGAAACATGTTGCCTGGTCGGACGAGTCTAGTTTCAAATTGTATCGAACGGATGGACGTGTATGGGTGTGGAGACAACCTCACGATTGCATGGACCTTGCATGTCAACAGTCAACAGGGGACTGTTCAAGCTGGTCGTGTAATGGTGTGGGGCGTGTGCAGTTTGAGTGATGTGGGACCCCACACACGTCTAGATACGACTCTGACAGGTGACACGTACGTAAGCATCCTGTCTGGTTACCTGCATCCATTCATGACACTTGTGCATTCCGACGGACTTGGGCAAGACCAGCAGGACAATGCGACACCCCACACGTACAGAATTGCTACAGAGTGGCTCCAGGAACACTCTTCTGAGTTTAAACACTTCCGCTGGCCATCAGACACCCCAGAAATGAACATTAGTGAGCATATCTGGGATACCATGCAACGTGCTGTTCAGAAGAGATCTCCACCCCCTCGTACTCTTACAGATTTATGGACAGCCCTCCAGGATTCTCGGTGTCAGTTCCCTCCAGCACTACTTCAGACATTAGTGCCGTCCCTGCCTCGTCGTGTTGCGGCACTTCTGCGTGATCGCGGGGGCCCTACACGATATTAGGCAGGTGTACCAGTTTCTTTGGCTGTTCAGTGTAGAATGATACAGATTAGCGTAGCACATCTGAAGTCATGTTTAGTATGTGTCCTAAACGTTGTGCAGCATCATGTTTAAGTTTGAACTATCAAATTATTACTTTTGTTCGTGTGGGCCACCAGTCTTCTGGCTGATTCGATATGGTTAGCTAGGTTTCCCTCTCATCTTCCAACCTCAGTCTTCTGGCTGATTTGATATGATTATCTAGGTTTTCCTCTCTTCTTCCAATCTCAGTATCTCTTCAGAGTGACACTTGTGCATATAACTGTCAGTTATTTGGTGGTTATATTGAAATCTGTAACTTCATCGTGAAGTTTTGTTTTTTGCAGTTGCTTGAAACAGCATGGCAGTTTTTCCCTGATGTCTCATCATATTTTCTGTCGCTCTGCCCTTCTTCTAATTGGTGTTCTCCGCACATTCTGAAACTGTAGTGAGCTAGGTATGTGAGTGGTAAGGTGTTCGACCAAGTAAATTGGTATAATTTCAATTAGTTCCCTTCACAATAAGATCAAAAATCGAAAACAGCAAGTATTTTTAGCTTTCTTAATGTTCCAGGCGGATGCTTTTGAAAAGTAGTTTACAACTTATCAGCTTTCCCGCACTGGTAAGCACTCATAATAATGAAGGCACAAACAATACAATATGAAAAATAGTTACTACTATTAGCCACCTTAAAAGACAATAGAATAAAGGAACACAGCAATTAATTAAGCGCCCTCAGCTTATCAGCTTTCCCGCACTGGTAAGCACTCATAATAATGAAGGCACAAACAATACAATATGAAAAATAGTTACTACTATTAGCCACCTTAAAAGACAATAGAATAAAGGAACACAGCAATTAATTAAGCGCCCTCAATGCGACGATTGTGTTTAAATACATTTTTAAAACAGTTACACTAAATAGCTGGCCTTACAAAGGTAAGTTGAAATAAAAAATGAAGAAGTAGCATTTGGCAACTAGCCGAGTCTGACCCACGAATATCGGTCACGTTCAGAACATAGGGTCTCATGGAGATACGTAAAGAGTGGAACATTCTGAGACTTTAGCCGTCCATGATTTACAGGCGGTTTTCCACGATCGTTACAGGAAATGCGAGACTTTTCCTCAATCTCCCCTTCCGAAAATACGACACAAACAGCTAAAACACGATAATACGCGGACAAAAGTTTACACGATAATCAGAGGGGATGTGCTCACGAGTTCTTCTCCTTTACGTTACGTTAAGGCATCCCGTCACATGTAAAAATAAAAATAAAATTTGGCAAATTATGAAGACAGAGGACGCCGTGTGACGAGATAAATGTTAGGAAAGGGAGGTTACGTTTTTCCTTTGGAACACCTAGTAATGTAAATAATTACGATGTCCTTAACAGAAATTAATGTTTTACAATAGTTAACTCTAATTTTTATCTAGTACATTTTTTATTTCATCTTTTTAATGTGTTGTGAATAGTAAGTATTGTTGCGTATACTTCAAGTTACTATCGCCGTCTTTGCCATGCTGTGCGCTGTTTTAGGTCGACAGTAAATTATCCCGCATACACTTTGATGTTGGACCACTTTATTTGAAGACTTCCGAAATTGTAATGATTTTTTTCCAACTCCTCGATGTTGAACTATGCAAAAATGGTAGACTGCACTTCCAGCGTGAAAGACGTATGTGTGAACATAGTACTGGAGCATGAAACTAGTATTAAAAAAAAATTCTATGCAGTCGGCAGCCGTTTGCTGAAACCGCAAAGTTATCAGATAAGCGCTGGAGAGCTTCTGCAAAATAAGCTCCCGTTATCGCCACCTGGCAGCTACAGGAAGGGGGACGTACGCAGACTTTCTGTTCCCAGTAGTGGACGCTTCCGTATGTTTTTGCTGCGCGTGGAAAACTCATCCCGACTGTTTGCTTATTCATAGTGCAATTGTTCGTACTTTCTTCTGTTCCCAGTAGTGGACGCTTCCGTATGTTTTTGCTGCGCGTGGAAAAGTCATCCCGATTGTTTGCTTATTCATAGTGCAACTGTTCGTACTTTCTCCTGTTCGCAGTAGTGGACGCTTCCGTATGTTTTTGCTGCGCGTGGAAAAGTCATGACGATTGTTTGCTTATTCATAGTGCAACTGTTCGTACTTTCTTCTGTTCCCAGTAGTGGACGCTTCCATATGTTTTTGCTGCGCGTGGAAAAGTCATCCCGATTGTTTGCTTATTCATAGTGCAACTGTTCATACTTTCTTCTGTTCCCAGTAGTGGATGCTTCCGTATGTTTTTGCTGCGCGTGGAAAAGTCATCCCGATTGTTTGCTTATTCATAGTGCAACTGTTCGTACTTTCTTCTGTTGCCAGTAGTGGACGCTTCCGTATGATTCTGCTGCGCGTGGAAAAGTCATCCCGATTGTTTGCTTATTCATAGTGCAACTGTTCGTACTTTCTTCTGTTCGCAGTAGTGGACGCTTCCGTATGTTTTTGCTGCGCGTGGAAAAGTCATCCCGATTGTTTGCTTATTCATAGTGCAACTGTTCGTACTTTCTTCTGTTCCCAGTAGTGGACGCTTCCGTATGTTTTTGCTGCGCGTGGAAAAGTCATCCCGATTGTTTGCTTATTCATAGTGCAACTGTTCGTACTTTCTTCTGTTGCCAGTAGTGGACGCTTCCGTATGTTTTTGCTGCGCGTGGAAAAGTCATCCCGATTGTTTGCTTATTCATAGTGCAACTGTTCGTACTTTCTTCTGTTCCCAGTAGTGGACTCTTCCGTATGTTTTTGCTGCGCGTGGAAAAGTCATCCTGATTGTTTGCTTATTCATAGTGCAACTGCTCGTAATGAGGACTGCATACTTTCTTCTCTTCCCAGTAGTGGACGCTTCCGTATGATTTTGCTGCGCGTGGAATAGTCATCCCGATTGTTTGCTTATTCATAGTGCAACTGTTCGTACTTTCTTCTGTTCCCAGTAGTGGATGCTTCCGTATGATTTTGCTGCGCGTGGAAAAGTCATCCCGATTGTTTGCTTATTCATAGTGCAACTGTTCGTACTTTCTTCTGTTGCCAGTAGTGGACGCTTCCGTATGATTCTGCTGCGCGTGGAAAAGTCATCCCGATTGTTTGCTTATTCATAGTGCAACTGTTCGTACTTTCTTCTGTTCGCAGTAGTGGACGCTTCCGTATGTTTTTGCTGCGCGTGGAAAAGTCATGCAGATTGTTTGCTTATTCATAGTGCAACTGTTCGTACTTTCTTCTGTTCCCAGTAGTGGACGCTTCCATATGTTTTTGCTGCGCGTGGAAAAGTCATGCCGATTGTTTGCTTATTCATAGTGCAACTGTTCGTACTTTCTTCTGTTGCCAGTAGTGGACGCTTCCGTATGTTTTTGCTGCGCGTGGAAAAGTCATCCCGATTGTTTGCTTATTCATAGTGCAACTGTTCGTACTTTCTTCTGTTGCCAGTAGTGGACGCTTCCGTATGTTTTTGCTGCGCGTGGAAAAGTCATCCCGATTGTTTGCTTATTCATAGTGCAACTGTTCGTACTTTCTTCTGTTCCCAGTAGTGGACGCTTCCGTATGTTTTTGCTGCGCGTGGAAAAGTCATCCCGATTGTTTGCTTATTCATAGTGCAACTGTTCGTACTTTCTTCTGTTCCCAGTAGTGGACTCTTCCGTATGTTTTTGCTGCGCGTGGAAAAGTCATCCTGATTGTTTGCTTATTCATAGTGCAACTGCTCGTAATGAGGACTGCATACTTTCTTCTCTTCCCAGTAGTGGACGCTTCCGTATGATTTTGCTGCGCGTGGAATAGTCATCCCGATTGTTTGCTTATTCATAGTGCAACTGGCCGTAATGAGAACTGCACACATTACCACGAAGGAATGGTGAGTCTTATCGCACAGTTTACATAGGAGTGACTGCGAGAGAAAAATTACGAGGGTTATTCGGAAAGTAAGGAACGATCGGTCGCGAAATGGAAAATACAGTGAAAATTTGATGAATCTCTGCACAGATGCGTTGGTCACTGTGTCTAGTACGCCCGTCGATCCTATCATGTCGCTATTTTCAGTTCTGAGCTCACACTGAGAACGTAAAGATGGCTAGAAATTAGCGTCTCCCGCCAAGCATGAGGGTCTGGCGAAAGATTTAGCCTGAAGCTATGCAATCCGCATAACATAACTCATGCGGTTTGTTCTGCATGACAATTCTCGGCCGCGCTCTGTTGGGGCAGTGAAGATGCTCCTGCATCGTTTTCGATGGAAAGTGTTTGATCACCCACAATGCAGCCCGTAATTGGCTACACCTGAGTTTCATCTCTGCTCAAATGAACCGCTGACTATGACGACAGTATTTTGACACAGACAACGAACTGCAGTCCAGAGTAGAAAATTGTCGAAAAGCACTGGCGGCTGTCTTCCATAACGAGGGCATTGAAAAGTTGGCACAACGCTACAACAGATATCTAAGTCTGAGCAGCGACTGTGTAGAGAAGTAGCTGGGAGGTGTAGCTAACCGTTGAAAATAAAACAGTTTTGATTTTTACTGTGGTTTCCATTTCGCGACTTGTTCCTTACTCTCCGAATAACCCTCGTATCTCTTATTGTCTAGCCCGCTTAAAATCTTTTCACAGTAGTGAAGACTAGTTTAACGCCCGCTGCTTCCCTCGTGTAGCCTGTATGATCGGCACGTTTTTATTTTTTTGTTTTTCTTTAATTAAATTTTTATGTAGTTCACAAATAGAGCTAAACTTTTCACGCCAGGTACGGCCATAGAAGCATGGCCTTTTTTGAATATACTTGTGATCAAGCAGCGATTCTAGTAGCTGGAGCCCAAGGCTTTTGTTAATCACGCCTTTTGCGTTTTTTTGGTGATTTTTTTGTAGGAACTTCTATCCCCAAATACATCTTCCCAGAGATTTAGCGAAATTTTCTTAATACAACGAGATATTATCTTAAAACTTTCATACCCTTAGAGGCCGAATTTCCAGAAACAGTGAAAGAGTTATTTTTTTATTTTCAAGCGAGAAACCAAATACAATTTTTTATATATGTAGCTTTGAAAATGATTTCATAGTAAAAAATTTCATAAAACTGTTTGTTCCCTATTTAATTCCCTTAGAGGGGCTGAATTTGTAAAAACAGTGAAACACATATTTTTTTTATTTCTAACCGAGAATTCAAATACCAGTGTAGCTTTAAAAATGCTCTAGCAGTTCGTTCATAACGGTTTATATTTTAAAAATCCACCCACTATCTTACCCCCTTAGTGGCTGAATTTCCAAAAACGCTGTAGCACTGTTTTGTTGTTGCTAACTGAGATACCAGAAACAAATTTTCGTAGCTCTAACTTGCCTTAACAGCTACATATATTCAAGAAACATTTCATCCCCTATTTCACTCACTTACGGATGGAATTTCGAAAAATCGTTTCTTAAACGACGACTACAGTGTCACATCAACAGCGTCTCCAGATTTCAAATTTCTGTTCGTAGCGGTTTGGGACGTGCGATGTTGAGTCAGCCAGGACATTGCCTTTTATATGCACAGGGCGGACATTAATAAAACCGGAAAGCATTAGGGACGGGGTAGCCGCGTGGTCTAGGGCGTCTTGTCACGGCCCGCGCGGCTCCCCCCGTCGGAGGTTCTAGTCCTCCCTCGGGCACGGGTGTGTGTGCTGTCCTTAGAGTAAGGTAGTTTAAGTTAGATTAAGTAGTATGTAAGCTTACAGACCGATGACCTCGGCAGTTTGGTCCCATAATTCTTTAAAAAAAGGGGACGGATTCGTGTGTGGAAAAGGAGGATGTAAGGTCCTAAGAACATGTGTCCGGAAATGCATCGTAGCCAGAACAGATGGCGCCGACGAATGACAGTTACCCTGACCACGTACGGGTGTCTTCTTTGTGTGTTACAAAGTGTGTGACTAAAGCAGCGTACTATAATCTGCAGGAAGCTCCGGTATCCATGTCGGGAACAAGACGAGATGGTGTTTGTGTACGATCCAGCAGATGGAAACGGTCGAGAGGCAGCATGGCTGTATCATAATAAGTACGCTCACAGATACCAACCACACCATACAACATTTCAACCCCTCTTTGGTAATTTGTGTGATCGTGGGTACCTTCAGACAGGCGAACATGCGGGCAGGCGGCGGACTGTGTATACATCAAATTGTAACCTCCCCCTCACTTATCGACCTTAATGACAGTGAAAAATTAAACTGCGTGTACCTAATGGAAATTTGGGAAAAGCAATCGTCACCGAAGTTAATCTGTCGGTAAAGACGGAGGAAAGGCTTACATCTAAATGAAAGGAAAAATGCAAATGAAACTGGTGAAAATTAATTTTGAAAAGGGGTACAGTTAATAAAGAAACTAAATGTGCGGCCGTTACGTTAACAATTAACTAGCGGTAATTAGATATTTGAGATTTGGGGGAAATTACGGTCGCCAGTCCTAAGGACAATTACTATAGTAACTGAAAAAGAAGGGTTATTACACATATAATTAGTACTAGAAGCGTGGCAACTGAAGGTTGACACGTGTAGTGTGAAAACTGAAAGTTTGTCAGAAGTAATAAATTTCGCTACACTCTGACTTAATTTAGCAAAAGAATTAATAAACCCGGAAAACTGAAAGTTAATTTAGTGACTGAAGTTAATTGTGAGCTTTCTTTCTGAAGCACATCGAAATTCAGTAAAATACTATTAGTCTTGGACTACCTCAACAATCATTTCAAAAGCTACTTGAATCTACGCAATTTAGAAATAAGAGATTTAACTTTGATCTTGAATTAAATGATTCTGAACAATTAACAATAGTAAAATTTAGTACGTACCAAGCTGAGCTGCAGTCACAGGTAAGCTAAAATACGGTAACAAAAGTTGCACTCTTAATTTGTGACTGTGTAATCTAAATATTGTAGCCAGCTATGAATACCTTACCAGAACTTTGAAATTAAAGCAGTGAAATCGAATGATGCTGGCGTTTGAATTTCAACGACACTCGGGACCCTGCTTGGTAATGCAATTGGGACAATGAGCAACAAAGGTTCATGCTACGTTGCTGTAATTTTGTGATTTGAAGTTTGAAAAGCTGAGGTCTGCCATACATTTCTAAAACTTTACGTGCTTCCAGTCTTCCTTGTTGGTTGATTGGAGGTTTGAAGCCGTCGATCGAGGAGGTGGCGACAGTCACTCATTGTCGGCCGTCGCTGTTGCAGAAGCTAGATGTTGGCGCGCCTTCTTCTCGACACGGTCACCAGGCGAAACGGGCTCTTGATGTGCGCCAGCTATTGCTTCCCGTCCGCGACACCGTGTCAGAAACTATCATAGCAAATCGAGCGCAATTACATGCTGCCCAACCCCGGAAGCGCGGCAACTCGCGGGAGCGTCACACAACACACCTGCTCCACTCGCTACTCCAGGCAGACTCTCTCTCTTCCCGCGCTCCACGCGACAGAGTTAACACTACCAAAGAATCTAAACACTTTTGTTCTCCACACGACCTATCGATGTATTCGTTCGATAGCATAGTTTTCCCTAGGCCAGACCCAGCGTATAAATACAAATAATATTCACAAAACAAACCAACATAAATGCATATATATATAAACAGTAAAACAATTACAATATATAAAGACACAGAAATGTCATATCTTCAGGTGACAAAATAAGGAAAAATCTATAGTACAATAGATGGAAATAGAAGGATATGCATTTCCGGCGTTACAGGATGTGGAGGACCGGGTTATGCCTCTCAACTGTTTCCATCTGCTTGTCCTTATAGAAACACCAAGCTGACTTCTACCCTACATGAAAACCGGGCCATTCTATTGCTTAGAATACGCTGCGTCAATCACACAAACTGTAACACACAAGGAATATACGGCACGTGGTCAGAGGAAGTCTCATTCGTCAGTGCCATGTACCATGGCAACGATGCATTTCCGGACACATGTTCATAGGACCTTTTTCCCTCAATTTCCATTCATAAATCCGGCCCTGCTGCTTGTCGGTTTCATTAATGTTCACTTTGTATAGCTTTTAGAGGTTGCTTGGAATGGTTGGAAAAAATTTGGTAATTTGTGGTAAGGTCTTATGGGACCAAACGGCTGAGGTCATCGGTCCCTAAGCTTGCGCACTATTTAATCTAACTTAAACTACCTTACACTAAGGAAAACACACACACACCTAAGCCCGAGGGAGGACTCGAACCGCGGACGGGGGGAGCCGCGAGGGGCGTGACAAGGCGCCTCTGACCGCGCGGCTGGAATGCTTGTTGCAGTAGATAAAGTAGAGCGAAATTAATAAGTACCTCTGCGGGATCAAAATACGAGGGCAGTTCAATAAGTAATGCAACACATTTTTTTTCTCGGCCAATTTTGGTTGAAAAAACCGGAAATTTCTTGTGGAATATTTTCAAACATTCCCGCTTCGTCTCGTATAGTTTCATTGACTTCCTACAGGTGGCAGCGCTGTACGGAGCTGTTAAAATGGCGTCTGTAATGGATGTGTGTTGCAAACAACAGGCAGTGTTCGAGTTTCTTTTGGCGGAAAACCAGGGCATCTCAGATATTCATAGGCGCTTGCAGAATGTCTACGGTGATCTGGCAGTGGACAAAAGCATGGTGAGTCGTTGGGCAAAGCGTGTGTCATCATCGCCGCAAGGTCAAGCAAGACTGTCTGATCTCCCGCGTGCGGGCCGGCCGTGCACAGCTGTGACTCCTGCAATGGCGGAGCGTGCGAACACACTCGTTCGAGATGATCGACGGATCACCATCAAACAACTCAGTGCTCAACTTGACATCTCTGTTGGTAGTGCTGTCACCAGTTGGGATATTCAAAGGTTTGTTCCCGCTGGGTCCCTCGTTGTCCAACCGAACACCATAAAGAGCAAAGGAGAACCATCTGTGCGGAATTGCTTGCTCGTCATGTGGCTGAGGGTGACAATTTCTTGTCAAAGATTGTTACAGGCGATGAAACATGGGTTCATCACTTCGAACCTGAAACAAAACGGCAATCAATGGAGTGGCGCCACACCCACTCCTCTACCAAGAAAAAGTTTAAAGCCATACCCTCAGCCGGTAAAGTCATGGTTACAGTCTTCTGGGACGCTGAAGGGGTTATTCTGTTCGATGTCCTTCCCCATGGTCAAACGATCAACTCTGAAGTGTATTGTGCTACTCTTCAGAAATTGAAGAAACGACTTCAGCGTGTTCGTAGGCACAAAAATCTGAACGAACTTCTCCTTCTTCATGACAGCGCAAGACCTCACACAAGTCTTCGCACCCGAGAGGAGCTCACAAAACTTCAGTGGACTGTTCTTCCTCATGCACCCTACAGCCCCGATCTCACACCGTCGGATTTCCATATGTTTGGCCCAATGAAGGACGCAATCCGTGGGAGGCACTACGCGGATGATGAAGAAGTTATTGATGCAGTACGACGTTGGCTCTGACATCGACCAGTGGAATGGTACCGTGCAGGCATACAGGCCCTGATTTCAAGGTGGCGTAAGGCCGTAGCATTGAATGGAGATTACGTTGAAAAATAGTGTTGTGTAGCTAAAAGATTGGGGAATAATCTGGTGTATTTCAATGCTGAATAAAACAACCCCTGTTTCAGAAAAAAAATGTGTTGCATTACTTATTGAACTGCCCTCGTATGTCTGTGCGAGAATTAGAAGACATACAGAAAATTGGCACATACATAGTTTGGATTCGTAATATGCTTAGTGGTGTAGTTAACGTAGGGAATAGGCGCTCCATACGCTGCATATTGTGCCTGAAGATAGGCAACCTAAAGAACAGCTTAGCAAAATGGGTTGCTGCACCACCACCACCACCTCGCTGTCACCCGTTCCCAGAAAATTTGTTTCAGTGATTTCACAAACCTAATGACTTTTTCCGCACTATGAATGGTGCCCAGTTTGTGCCCATACTGAACTCTTACCATACGCGTTAAAACATGGAGAGGTACACTATGCGATCAAAAGTATCCGGACACCCAAAAAAACTCTTTTCCATATTAGGTGGATTGTGCTGCCACCTACTGCCATCTACTTCATATCAGCGACCTCACTTCTGTGCTGTTTGGCGGAAAATGTGGCTCGCTGTGTCCCATGAGAAGATCGGTGAAGGGTCAGCTTGCGCCAACCGTTAGTAGCTCCCACACATTTCTTATACCAGAGGGATACCACCCCAGATCACGTAAGAAACAGATTGACCGTCCGTACCGCAGAACAGGTGTAACCCCCCCTCACTTATCGACCTTAATGACAGTGAAAAATGAAACCGCGTGTACCTAATGGGAATTTTGGAAAAGCAATCGTCACCGAAGTTAACCTGTCGGTAAAGAGGGAGGAAAGGGTTACATCTAAATGAAAGGAAAAATGCAAATGAAACTGGTGGAAAATTAATTTTGAAAAGGGGTAAAGTTAATAAAGAAAGTAAATGTGCGGCCGTTACGTCAACAATTAACTGGCGGTAATTAGATATTTGAGATTTGGGGGAATTCACGGTCGCCAGTCCTAAGGACAATTACTATAGTAACTGAAAAAGAAAGGTTATTACACATATAATTAGCACTAGAAGCGTGGCAACTGAAGGTTGACACGTGTAGTGTGAAAACTGAAAGTTTGTCAGAAGTAATAAATTTCGCTACACTCTGACTTAATTTAGCAAAAGAATTAATAAAACCGGAAAATCGAAAGTTAATTTAGTGACTGAAGTTAATAGTGAGCTTTCTTTCTGAAGCACATCGAAACCCAGCAGAATACGGTTAGTCTTGGACTACCTCAACAATCATTTCAAAAGCAACTTGACTCTACGCAATTTAGGAACAAGAGAGTTAACTTTGAACTTGAATTAAATGATTCTGAATAATTAACAATAATAAAATTTAGTACGTACCAAGCTGAGCTGCAGTCACAGGTAAGCTAAAATATGCTAACAAAACTCGCACTATTAATTTGTGCTTGTGTAATCTAACTATTGTAGCCAGCTATGCTTTAATTGCACTTGGAAACTAAAGTAATGAAATGCAATGATAGTACTTTAATGCTGGCGTCTGAATTTCAACGACACTCGGTTTCATTTCGGAAAAGGAAGGGACCCTGCTTGGTAATGCAATTGGGACAATGAGCAACAAAGGTTCATGCTGAGTTGCTGTAATTTTGCGAGGCAAATGGAACAATTTGAAAAGCTGAGGTCTGCCATACAGTTCTGAAACTTTACGTGCTTTTAGTCTTCCTTGTTAGTTGATTGAAGGTTTGAAGCCGTCGATCGAGGAGGTGGCGACGGTCACTCATTGTCGGCCGTCGCTGTTGCAGAAGCTGGATGTTGGCGCGCCTTCTTCTCGACACGGTCACCAAACGAAACGGGCTCTTGATGTGCGCCGGCTAATGCTTCCCGTCCGCGACACCGTGCCAGAAACTAACATAGCAAGTCGAGTGCAATTACATGCTGCTAAACCCCGAAAGCGGGGCAACTCGCGGGAGCGTCACACCACACACCTGCTCCACTCGCTACTCCAGCCAGACCCCAACTGCTCTGCCCGCGCTCCACGCGGCAGAGTTAACACTACCAAAGATCCTACACACTTTGATTCTTCACACGACCTATCGATGTAATCGTTCGATAGCAGTTTTCCCTAGGCAAGACCCAGCGTAAAAATACAAATAATATTTACGAAACAAACCAATTATACACCGACATAAATGCATATATATATATATATATATATATATATATATATATATATATATATATATATATATATATATACAAATAGTAAAACAATTACAATATATAAAGGCACAGAAATGTCATATATTCAGGTAACAAATTAAGGAAAAAACTTACAGTACAACAGATGGAAATAGGAGTATATGCATTTCCGGCGTTACACAGGCAACCGAAAAAATAGTTTTCCCGTCGGTCAACAGATGTCGCAGGCGACGCTACAATGCTAACTGACCTGTCCATGTCGCGGAATTGGCAACGCTGTATCTTCTGTGACGTGAATGACGCTGATTTGCGTTCGGCTAGAGCGATGCGCGCGAAATGCATTCGTCACACTGCTGACTGTAGTATCTCATGATTGGCTGTGGTTTTTTCCCGAGTTTTCAATCTAAGAATGTAGATTAGCTCCTGTAATTCTACAAACCAAGTTTATTTCTCACCATCATATGCGAAATGAAATAAATGAAACGTAACACGCAAACATTTCTCGCGAGTTACTGTTTAAATGCCGACTGTATTGCAGTCACATAGGTTTTACACTCGCCTTCCATGCCGTCTATTTCCTCTTTGCTATACAGCTCTTCTCATACGGATTATGGTGGTAAAAAAGATCTCCATGTGCAGGTTAACACTAGAAAGTTTTCAAAATCCGCACTCCGTTATGATGCGAATTAATGCTGGACATATTTCAGTGACAGTCATTTCAAATTTAAATTCTTTTACTTTGCATGTAACTTATCGTAAATGATATAAGAGTGGCACAAAACGATGAATTTTGGATTGTTGTTGAAAGGGGGCTGCAAACGCGGTAATATACAAGTGGAAGCGTGTTTTTCGAGCATATTTTTGCGGTGTCAACTTTGAAGAGCCACAGACGGCAAACCATAATTATGTTAAAAATTCACTTTGTACAGTTTAAAGATAACCCGCAAATATTCGCAACAGAGGTACGCTTTTGTCTGCAACACAGTTATTACTGGGGATATCCGCACTCGCGCAGACCTGTTACTATAAGTAGTGTTGTTTTCGAGTGAAAGCTGTGAGAGGATTATTAGCACACAGACAAAAAAAATTAAAATAGGCAGCGTCTATAGTTTGCATGTTATGCTCGTTCTCTTCTATTCTCCTCCCTTCATTCCAGTATAAACGCTTGTTCACAAGTATAAACGAATGGCAGTGAACATTGGCGAATTATCTATGAATACTCGTTTGCTGCAGTGTAAACGAGGTTTTATACTCGTTCACTTCGTTCGCTCTAGTATATACCAGGATTTAGTGGGACCGATGACCTAGCAATTAGATGACGGCTATTATTCATTTATTTCACTGTTGCGATTTCAGCTCTAGAGCCATTTTCAAGTACCAAGGGAAGGGTCTTGTAAGGTAATGCTTCTTAAATTGTTTACCAAATGTTACCACACTATGCTTTGCATTTTGTTATCCATATCTTATATTTGTTTCAGTTTTCACATTGCACACAAAAATGCCTCTACAGCCAAAATTACAATAGTGCAGTGAATAAACAGTTTAAAAAAGTCCAAATTGCAGCAAAGATTTCATTTAAAAATTGTGTGCTATGATTCTTGTACAGGAAGGGCTGCCACGTTATATCAGAATATAAGAGCGACAAAATTTAGATAGGATCGAATGCTTAGGGCTCTTTATTAATTCTTACTCGTAACTAATTTATTGATTTATCTGAATTTAAAATCCACTCCCGTAACCTTTCTTTATCTTTGACGGGAAATCTGAACATTTTTTGTGGTGTCACCGCCAGACACCACACTTGCTAGGTGGTAGCTTAAATCGGCCGCGGTCCATTAGTACATGTCGGACCCGCGTGTCGCCACTGTCAGGATCGCAGACCGAGCGCCACCACAAGGCAGGTCTCGAGAGACGTACTAGCACTCGCCCAGTTGTACGGACGACATTGCTAGCGACTACACGTACAAAGCCTTTCTCTCATTTGCCGAGAGACAGTTAGAATAGCCTTCAGCTAAGTCCATGGCTACGACCTAGCAAGGCGCAGTTAACCATATCTGGAGAGAGTCTCACTTGTATTATCAAGAGCGATGTACCGCAGAAGTGAATAAAAGTTAAGTATACGAGAAGCTCCGTTCTTTTCTTTATAGCATTCATAGAGTATCCTGTTTCAGACTTAACGCAAGACGGCGTGAGTTGACGCGTGCCCTTTCGGCTACTTCTCAGTGTGGCATAGCTAGCTTGTTACGCCACAACATTTTTAGTTCAGGATTTGTCCGTCTACTCCTTCCACAGTTGATATACTCGCACGCCCTCGACAGGACGACTCGATCCACTACCGCCGGTATGTCAGAAACAGCTGTACTTCACAGACGCCAAAAGGTGGAAAGCTGCATGCGTTCGGACGATGTTGCCACATATTTCACAGAACGGAGTGCCATCTAGTGGTTGATTCCACAAGTAAGGGTGTGACGCTGTTGCCGGCTGGTGGCTGTTCCCTGACAAGGGTTGCCTGCTAGACCAAGCGATTGGGCAATCTGTTTCTTACGTGATCTGGGATACCACTTCCTCGTGTAAGATGCTATCGCTCTCGGCCGTCAGCTTCCAGCACCTCGCGTTTTTCACCGAGTTTTTGCGCAGTACGAGAGCGTCTCGCATCTGGTCAGTGGCCTCACAGCGAAGGGGCCACCGTACGGGCTGTAAGGCCGAACTCCCCATCTCCTTACCATCCAAAACAAAGCTCACAACCGCCTCCGCCTCCTGAAACTCCTGTCCGGACGGACATGGGGTCTGCATCCTTCCACCATCCTCCACACCTACGAATCCATGATCCGCCCCATCCTTTGTTATGCCAGCATCGCTTGGATTTCCGCCCCTCCCCGGTTCTATAACGCCCTCCAAATCCTCGAACGCCATGCGCTCCACCTCGCCTTCCGCATCCGCCTTCCGTCCCCCACGCGCATCCTCTATGACCTCATCCCCTTCCCCCACCTTCTCCTTTTCCTTGAACACATCCGCACACTATATATTGTCCGCCGCCTTGATCCCCCTCACCCCCTGGTGTCTCCCTTCCTCTCCACTCCCGACCAGTTGCCGCGCCTTTACCGTTGTGTCCCTCCCTCTCTCCATCTCCACACCCTCCATCTCCTTTCCCAACACAACTTCCACCGTCTACCACTCCCGGATGATGAGCTTCGCCCTGACATCTACCCTTCCTACCAACTCTAACCCCCTCTTCCTGCCTCCTCCTCAGGGCTCCCTCTCCTCCCCCTCCCTGAGCGGATTTCCCCTCCTACTCCCCCTCCATCTCTTGTGCCTTCTTTCAGTGTCTCTGCGCTCCCTCCTGCCCTGTCTTCCCTTTTCCTCTCCCGCCCCATGTGTCTCCTGCCTCTTCCTGAACCCACGGTTGCCCCTCCTCTCTTCATCCCGCCGCTTCCCCAGCTGCCCCATGCTCTCCCCTCCTTTTCCATCCTCTCTGACCTTTCCCTCGGCAGGTCCCACCTGGTAGTTTTATTCTTCGTCATGTGTGCTCCAAGTGGGTTTTAAGTGTGTTGTTTCGGAGTGTTTTTAATACTGTGGCCGACTTTTAACCTGTGCCTGCGCATCCAGTGACTTCTCTGTGTTTTAAGAATCGCCAACTGTGTTCTTTAACTTTCTGGTGTTTTTTTTTTAACTGTCCCCAATGAACGTCTCCATATCAGTGTATTTTTACCTCCATTTTCTCCCCTTACTCTGTTTTTATGTTCCCCCTTTTTTACCTCCTTATGTATGTATTATTTTATTCTTGTTTTGATTGTCATGTCACTCGGCTGAAGAGCGGCGGATTGTGCTGCTGACAGCCCTCCCCTGCCCATATGGGGCAGGGGAATGAAATCACAATAAAGAAAAAAATGTAAGGCCGATGCGTCTACTCTATTCTCCTTAGAGCAGTAAAACATCCCTCTCGGTCGAACACGACACACCATCTTTTCTACCCTCCCTTCTGCCGATTGCCGCTTACACATGAACGCGTATCAGTCACTGCTCCCTGCTATCAGCGTCCAACTCAAATTGATTCCCAGGCCTGCAACACTACAGAAGATGTTAGTGCCTGGTGCTACCCAGCATCAAGCAAAGAAATGATCAGTTATCCGATCACCGAGCGTAAATCGCGACCTCAAATCGAATATAATATGTAGGGGAACAGGTATGATATTACACCTATGGAAGCAAAATGTTGCCGACTTACAACATGAGCTGTCATATGCATGAAGATAGACGTCAGTTGACCAGCGAAAGCTTTAACAACCCTGACAGATATCACTCGAGTAGGAAACGCGAAGGAGAACCAATTGCTCCACTACATCTACATCTACATTTACATCTACATCTACATATATACTGCGCTAGCCACCAAGCGCAAGCGGTGTGTGACGGAGGGCACAAAATCAGCCCCCCCCCCTCTTCTGTTACACTCGCGGTCCTCGCGAGGGAAAAACGATTATCTGAACACCTCTATCTTTGAATGGTGAACATTGCGCGATTTGAAAGTTGGTGGTAGTAATACTCGTATATGTTCTACATCCTCGGCGAAGATCGGATTTCGGAATTTAGTGAGCAGCCCCTTCTGTTTAGCGCGCCGTCTATCTGAAAGTGTGTCCCACTTCAAACTTTCTATGAGATTTGTAACGCTCTCGCCATGGCTAAATGTAACAGTCACGAAACTTGCCGCTCTTCTTTGGACCTTCTCAATCTCTTGAATCAGACCCAACTGGTAAGGATCCCCTAGAGACGAACAATGCTCTAATACCGAACGAACTTACGTAATGTAAGCAATTTCCTTTATTGAAGGACTGCATCGCTTCAGGATTCTGCCAATAAACGCAATCTAGAGTTCGCCTTGCCCGTTGCTTGTGTAATATGATCATTCCATTTGAGATGTTCAAAATTTTCAAATGTGTGTAAAATCTTATGGTACTTAACTGCTAAGGTCATCAGTCCCTAAGCTTACACACTACTTTAACCTAAATTATCCTAAGGACGAACACACACACCCATGCCCGAGGGAGGACTCGAACCTCCATTTGAGATCATTTCGAATAGTCACACCCAGATAGTTGACCGATGTTACCGTTTCCAAAGAGTGGGCATTTATTTTGTACTCCTACATTAATGGGGATTTTCGTCTTCTTATACGCAGTAGCCGTGCGGTTAAAGGCGCTGCAGTCTGGAACCGCAAGACCGCTACGGTCGCAGGTTCGAATCCTGCCTCGGGCATGGATGTTTGTGATGTCCTTAGGTTGGTTAGGTTTAACTAGTTCTACGTTCTAGGGGACTAATGACCTCAGCACTTGAGTCCCATAGTGCTCAGAGCCATTTGAACCATATACGCAGTAGCGTACACTTACTAATATTGAGAGATAACTGCCAGTCATTACACCACGCAGTTATTTTCTGCAAATCCTCGTTAAATCGTTCAAAACTTCCGTGTGATACTATTTTCCTGTAGCCTACAGCATCATCGGCAAACAGTGTAATGCCGCTGTCAATACCATCCACCAGATCGTTTATGTAAACCGTAAAAAGCAGCGGACCTATTACGCTGCCCTGGGGGCACACCTGAAGTTACTCTTGTTTCTGTTGAAGTCACGCCATTCAGGACGACATACTGCTCTCTGTCTGTTAGAAAACTTTCTATCCTACCGCATATGTCATCGGATAAACCGTAAGCGAGCACTTTTTGGAACAAGCGACAGTGCGGAACTGAGTCGAACGCCTTTCGAAAGTCGAGAAATATGGCATGAACGTGGGAGGTGGTATCTAGAGCCTCTTGTATATCATGCACAAAGAGGGCCAGCTGTGTCTCGCATGACCACTGTTTCCTAAAACCGCGCTGGTTTCTGCAGACGAGCTTCTCTACATACATACTCCTTAATCCACCATACGGTGCGTGGCGGAGGGTACCTCGTACCACAACTAGCATCTTCTCTCCCTGTCCCACTCCCAAACAGAACGAGGGAAAAATGACTGTCTATATGCCTCTGTACGAGTCCTAATCTCTCTTATCTTTTGTTGTCTTTCCGCGAAATATAAGTTGGCGGCAGTAAAAGTGTACTGCAGTCAACCTTAAATGCTGGTTCTCTAAATTTCCTCAGTAGCGATTCACGAAAAGAACGGATCCTTTCCTCCAGAGACTCCCACCCGAGTTGCTGAAGCATTTCCGTAACACTCGCGTGATGATCGAACCTACCAGTAACAAATCTAGCAGCCCGCCTCTGAATTGCTTCTTGTCCTCCCTCAATCCGACCTGATAGGGATCCCAAACGCTCGAGCAGTACTCAAGAATAGGTCGTATTAGTGTTTTATAAGCGGTCTCCTTTACAGATGAACCACATCTTCCCAAAATTCTACCGATGAACCGAAGACGACTATCCGCCGTCCCCACAACTGCCATTACATGCTTGTCCCACTTCATATCGCTCTGCAATGTTACGCCCAAATATTTAATCGACGTGACTGTGTCAAGCGTTACACTACTAGTGGAGTATTCAAACATTACAGGATTGTTTTCCTATTCATCTGCATTAATTTACATTTATCTATATTTAGAGTTAGCTGCCATGCTTTACCAATCACAAATCCTGTCCAAGTCATCTTGTATCCTCCTACAGTCACTCAACGACGCCACCTTCCCGTACACCACAGCATCATCAGGAAACAGCCGCACATTGCTATCCACCCGACGGCCGGTGTGGCCGAGCGGTTCTGGGCGCTTCAGTCCGGAACCGGGCGACCGCTACGGTCGCAGGTTAGAATCCTGCCTCGGGCATGGGTGTGTGTGATGTCCTTTGGTTCGTTAGGTTTAAGTAGTTCTAAGTTCTAGGGGACTGATGACCTCAGATGTTAAGTCCCATAGTGTTCAGAGCCATTTGAACCATTTGCTATCCACCCTATCCAGAAGATCACTTATGTAGATAGAAAAGAACACCGGACCTACCACACTTCCCTGGGGCACTCCAGATGATACCACCTCCGATGAACACTCACCATCGAGGACAACGTACTGGGTTCTATTACTTAAGAAGTCTTCGAGCCACTCACATACTTGGTAACCAATGCCATACGCTCGTACCTTAGTTAGGAGTCTGCAGTGGGGTACCGAGTCAAACGCTTTCCGGAAGTCAAGGAATATGGCATCTGTCTGATACCCTTTATCCATGGTTCGGAAGATATCATCTACAACAAATCGATGTCAGTGAAATTGGCTGGTAATTAAGTGCATCCGATTTTCTACCCTTTTTATAGATTGCTATGACCTGCTACACTGCTTGTGAGCACACGCACTTGTACCCTGTTCTCCCCTATTTTCTCTGTATTTGTGGCTACTCATCCGTTACTAGAAGGCCGACCGAACCTACCCCGGATGGATAATTTGTAAGGCGATGTAGGACGCTTTATCGTAATTCTGTTTGTAGCTACAAGTCCGTAGAAAGAGTGGTGAAATGTAAGATTTAGATGTGACGGAGTATCGCAGGATACCGTTAGCGATTGTCTGGGACACGTGTTACGAGTGGCTGGGACACAGCCTGAGGAAACCAGGAGCCCCCGTCTCCTCGCCCACAGCTCTGCCACGGAGTGCCTCGAGGCAGTTGAGGAGGGCATCGGTAATGAGGAGCGACCGCAACACGATTTGTGGGTCCGCCCCCGTGGGAGCAGCCGCGGCTTCCCCGATTAGCGCCAGATCCGATTATTGGCTGCGGCAGACTGGCAGTTGGGGCCAATCTCATAAAGCAGGTAGAGCATCTCGAAAACAAGAAATTAATGCGCTCCTCCATCACAACTTGTTTGCGTCGAAATGTTTGCCACTATCGCGGACTGGAGATGCGGCCGCAGTTCGAAAATCGTACACTCCTCTTTATCGGAAATTGGTACTGCTTACTTTCCATGTGACGTAGAGACTAGTGCAAAGCTGTGGACCAATGGTCGTCAAACGATTTTGCTCAAGAGTCAATTCTGACATTCCTGGCGACACTACCGATCGCCTCTCTGTCGATCTCGTTATTAATTGATAACCTACATAAATTAGCATGTCATGAGTCCACAGTAGATAAGATATACACTGAAGCGCCAAGGAAACTGGTATAGGCATGCGTATTCAAAAACAAATACACTCCTGGAAATTGAAATAAGAACACCGTGAATTCATTGTCCCAGGAAGGGGAAACTTTATTGACACATTCCTGGGGTCAGATACATCACATGATCACACTGACAGAACCACAGGCACATAGACACAGGCAACAGAGCATGCACAATGTCGGCACTAGTACAGTGTATATCCACCTTTCGCAGCAATGCAGGCTGCTATTCTCCCATGGAGACGATCGTAGAGATGCTGGATGTAGTCCTGTGGAACGGCTTGCCATGCCATTTCCACCTGGCGCCTCAGTTGGACCAGCGTTCGTGCTGGACGTGCAGACCGCGTGAGACGACGCTTCATCCAGTCCCAAACATGCTCAATTGGGGACAGATCCGGACATCTTGCTGGCCAGGGTAGTTGACTTACACCTTCTAGAGCACGTTGGGTGGCACGGGATACATGCGGACGTGCATTGTCCTGTTGGAACAGCAAGTTCCCTTGCCGGTCTAGGAATGGTAGAACGATGGGTTCGATGACGGTTTGGATGTACCGTGCACTATTCAGTGTCCCCTCGACGATCACCAGTGGTGTACGGCCAGTGTAGGAGATCGCTCCCCACACCATGATGCCGGGTGTTGGCCCTGTGTGCCTCGGTCGTATGCAGTCCTGATTGTGGCGCTCACCTGCACGGCGCCAAACACGCATACGACCATCATTGGCACCAAGGCAGAAGCGACTCTCATCGCTGAAGACGACACGTCTCCATTCGTCCCTCCATTCACGCCTGTCGCGACACCACTGGAGGCGGGCTGCACGATGTTGAGGCGTGAACGGAAGACGGCCTAACGGTGTGCGGGACCGTAGCCCAGCTTCATGGAGACGGTTGCGAATGGTCCTCGCCGATACCCCAGGAGCAACAGTGTCCCTAATTTGCTGGGAAGTGGCGGTGCGGTCCCCTACGGCACTGCGTAGGATCCTACGGTCTTGGCGTGCATCCGTGCGTCGCTGCGGTCCGGTCCCAGGTCGACGGGCACGTGCACCTTCCGCCGACCACTGGCGACAACATCGATGTACTGTGGAGACCTCACGCCCCACGTGTTGAGCAATTCGGCGGTACGTGCACCCGGCCTCCCGCATGCCCACTATACGCCCTCGCTCAAAGTCCGTCAACTGCACATACGGTTCACGTCCACGCTGTCGCGGCATGCTACCAGTGTTAAAGACTGCGATGGAGCTCCGTATGCCGCGGCAAACTGGCCGACACTGACGGCGGCGGTGCACAAATGCTGCGCAGCTAGCGCCATTCGACGGCCAACACCGCGGTTCCTGGTGTGTCCGCTGTGCCGTGCGTGTGATCATTGCTTGTACAGCCCTCTCGCAGTGTCCGGAGCAAGTATGGTGGGTCTGACACACCGGTGTCAATGTGTTCTTTTTTCCATTTCCAGGAGTGTATAAACAGACAGAATACCACCCTGTTTAAATGGCTCTGAGCACTATGCGACTTAACTTCTGAGGTCATCAGTCGCCTAGAACTTAGAACTAATTAACCCTAACTAACCTAAGGACATCACACACATCCATGCCCGAGGCAGGATTCGAACCTGCGACCGTAGCGGTCTCGCGGTTCCAGACTGTAGCGCCTAGAACCGCTCGGCCACACTGGCCGGCATACCACCCTGTGGTAGGCAGCGCGGACATAAGACAGCAAGTGTCTGCCGCAGTTGTTAGTCGTTTACTGCTGCTGCAATGGCCCGTTATCAAGAATTAAGTGAGTTTCAACATGGTGTAACAGTCGGCGCATAAGCGATAGGACGCAGCATCTCCGAGGTAGCGATGAAGTGGTGATTTTCCCCTGCGACCATTATTTCACGAGTGTACCGTCGATATCAGTTACTCGGTAAAACATGAAATCTTCGAAATCACTGCGGCCGGTAAAAGAACGGGACCTACGACAGCTCGAGGAAATAGTTTAGCGTGACAGAAGTGCAACCCTTCCGCAAATTGCTGCAGCTTTCAATGCTGGGTCATCAACAAGTTCTCAGCGTACGAACCGTTCGACGAAACATCATCGATATGGGCTTTCAGAGCCGAATGTCCACTCGTGTACCCTCGATGACTGCACGACGCAAAGCCTTGCGCCTCCTGGGTCCGTCGACGCCGAGATTGGACTGTCGATAAGTGGAAACATGTTGACCGGTCGGACGAGTCTCGTTTCTAATTGTGTCGAGTGGATGGACGTCCACGGCTAGGAAGACAACCTCACGAATCCATGGACCCTGCACGTCAGCGGGAGACTGTCCACGCTGGTGGAGGCTCTGTAATGGTTTGAAGCGTGTGCAGTTGGAGTGATATGGGACCCCTGATACATACTTTGACAGGTGAAACGAAAGTAAGCATCCTGTCTGATCACCTGCATCCATTCATGTCCATTGTGCAATCCGACGGACTTGGGCAATTGCAGCAGTGCGACACCCCACACGTCCACAATTGCTACAGAGTGGCACCAGGAAGACTGAGTTTAAACAATTTCGCTGGCTACCAAACTTCCAGACATGGACATTATTGAGCACATCTGAGGTGCCTTGCAACATGTTGTTCAGGAGACATCTCCAACCCCAGATAGTCTTACTGATTTATGGACAGCCCTGAAGCATTGATGCTGTCAGTTCCCTCCAGCACTATCTCACGCATTGGTCGAGTCCATGCCACATCGCGTTGCGGCACTTCTGCGTGCTCGCGAGAGCCCTACACGATATTAAGCAGGTGTACCAGTTTCTTTGCTCTTCAGTGTAGTAAGGACGCGATGAGTTTGCCGTCACCTCCTAATTACTAATCATTAGTAGTCGGCAGTTAATTCACGACACATCGTGTAGACTGTTTTGATTCAGATTGCTGCGACCATCAGCAAGCCCAAAGTTGTGAAGCTCTAGTTGCCGACCCCAGGCAAAGACTTCGAAAACTGTATACATTAGGGTCAAATCGCATTGTTTTCTCCGACACGTACAGCCTGTCGACGATAAGTTCACACACTGCCATTGTGTCCTGTGGAGGCCCTTATCTGAAATACACTCCTGGAAATTGAAATAAGAACACCGTGAATTCATTGTCCCAGGAAGGGGAAACTTTATTGACACATTCCTGGGGTCAGATACATCACATGATCACACTGACAGAACCACAGGCACATAGACACAGGCAACAGAGCATGCACAATGTCGGCACTAGTACAGTGTATATCCACCTTTCGCAGCAATGCAGGCTGCTATTCTCCCATGGAGACGATCGTAGAGATGCTGGATGTAGTCCTGTGGAACGGCTTGCCATGCCATTTCCACCTGGCGCCTCAGTTGGACCAGCGTTCGTGCTGGACGTGCAGACCGCGTGAGACGACGCTTCATCCAGTCCCAAACATGCTCAATGGGGGACAGATCCGGAGATCTTTCTGGCCAGGGTAGTTGACTTACACCTTCTAGAGCACGTTGGGTGGCACGGGATACATGCGGACGTGCATTGTCCTGTTGGAACAGCAAGTTCCCTTGCCGGTCTAGGAATGGTAGAACGATGGGTTCGATGACGGTTTGGATGTACCGTGCACTATTCAGTGTCCCCTCGACGATAACCAGTGGTGTACGGCCAGTGTAGGAGATCGCTCCCCACACCATGATGCCGGGTGTTGGCCCTGTGTGCCTCGGTCGTATGCAGTCCTGATTGTGGCGCTCACATGCACGGCGCCAAACACGGATACGACCATCATTGGCACCAAGGCAGAAGCGACTCTCATCGCTGAAGACGACACGTCTCCATTCGTCCCTCCATTCACGCCTGTCGCGACACCACTGGAGGCGGGCTGCACGATGTTGGGGCGTGAGCGGAAGACGGCCTAACGGTGTGCGGGACCGTAGCCCAGCTTCATGGAGACGGTTGCGAATGGTCCTCGCCGATACCCCAGCAGCAACAGTGTCCTTAATTTGCTGGGAAGTGGCGGATCGGTCCCCTACGGCACTGCGTAGGATCCTACGGTCTTGGCGTGCATCCGTGCGTCGCTGCGGTCCGGTCCCAGGTCGACGGGCACGTGCACCTTCCGCCGACCACTGGCGACAACATCGACGTACTGTGGAGACCTCACGCCCCACGTGTTGAGCAATTCGGCGGTACGTCCACCCGGCCTCCCGCATGCCCACTATACGCCCTCGCTCAAAGTCCGTCAACTGCACATACGGTTCACGTCCACGCTGTCGCGGCATGCTACCAGTGTTAAAGACTGCGATGGAGCTCCGTATGCCACGGCAAACTGGCTGACACTGACGGCGGCGGTGCACAAATGCTGCGCAGCTAGCGCCATTCGACGGCCAACACCGCGGTTCCTGGTGTGTCCGCTGTGCCGTGCGTGTGATCATTGCTTGTACAGCCCTCTCGCAGTGTCCGGAGCAAGTATGGTGGGTCTGACACACCGGTGTCAATGTGTTCTTTTTTCCATTTCCATGAGTGTAGAAATTGTTGCTAGACAAACTGTTCACACTACTTTCCAGTCATGATTTCTTCTTTTTAACCTTGGTATTTGTTTTGCAAGTCGCTATTAAATATGCGTTTGCGTTTTGGCCGTTTTCATTTGGAAATAAGTTTACACTGTTGTTATTGGGGTTTTGGGGCGCTTAGAAGTGTGATTATTGGCACACGTACATTTAAAAGATGTAGGCAACAGATGCAAATGAAACCATTACGAGCTAAAAAATCTCAACCAATAGAAATTATACAAAATTACGTATATCTGTGTGCTGCAGTATTGACATATTCTACTGGCGGCCAGGACAAGTGGAGAGAAACGTAGGGTGTACAGTCGACTTGCATGCACCGAACTGTCTGGCGGACAGGGCTGCGGCACGGTACACCAAATCGTCGATTGTCGGCGGCTTCTCATTGTTCTCAGCAAACGAATATGGAACTTATACACTCCTGGAAATTGAAATAAGAACACCGTGAATTCATTGACCCAGGAGGGGGAAACTTTATTGACACATTCCTGGGGTCAGATACATCACATGATCACACTGACAGAACCACAGGCACATAGACACAGGCAACAGAGCATGCACAATGTCGGCACTAGTACAGTGTATATCCACCTTTCGCAGCAATGCAGGCTGCTATTCTCCCATGGAGACGATCGTAGAGATGCTGGATGTAGTCCTGTGGAACGGCTTGCCATGCCATTTCCACCTGGCGCCTCAGTTGGACCAGCGTTCGTGCTGGACGTGCAGACCGCGTGAGACGACGCTTCATCCAGTCCAAAACATGCTCAATTGGGGACAGATCCGGACATCTTGCTGGCCAGGGTAGTTGACTTACACCTTCTAGAGCACGTTGGGTGGCACGGGATACATGCGGACGTGCATTGTCCTGTTGGAACAGCAAGTTCCCTTGCCGGTCTAGGAATGGTAGAACGATGGGTTCGATGACGGTTTGGATGTACCGTGCACTATTCAGTGTCCCCTCGACGATCACCAGTGGTGTACGGCCAGTGTAGGAGATCGCTCCCCACACCATGATGGCGGGTGTTGGCCCTGTGTGCCTCGGTCGTATGCAGTCCTGATTGTGGCACTCACCTGCACGGCGCCAAACACGCATACGACCATCATTGGCACCAAGGCAGAAGCGACTCTCATCGCTGAAGACGACACGTCTCCATTCGTCCCTCCATTCACGCCTGTCGCGACACCACTGGAGGCGGGCTGCATGATGTTGGGGCGTGAGCGGAAGACGGCCTAACGGTGTGCGGGACCGTAGCCCAGCTTCATGGAGACGGTTGCGAATGGTCCTCGCCGATACCCCAGGAGCAACAGTGTCCCTAATTTGCTGGGAAGTGGCGGTGCGGTCCCCTACGGCACTGCGTAGGATCCTACGGTCTTGGCGTGCATCCGTGCGTCGCTGCGGTCCGGTCCCAGGTCGACGGGCACGTGCACCTTCCGCCGACCACTGGCGACAACATCGATGTACTGTGGAGACCTCACGCCCCACGTGTTGAGCAATTCGGCGGTACGTCCACCCGGCCTCCCGCATGCCCACTATACGCCCTCGCTCAAAGTCCGTCAACTGCACATACGGTTCACGTCCACGCTGTCGCGGCATGCTACCAGTGTTAAAGACTGCGATGGAGCTCCGTATGCCACGGCAAACTGGCTGACACTGACGGCGGCGGTGCACAAATGCTGCGCAGCTAGCGCCATTCGACGGCCAACACCGCGGTTCCTGGTGTGTCCGCTGTGCCGTGCGTGTGATCATTGCTTGTACAGCCCTCTCGCAGTGTCCGGAGCAAGTATGGTGGGTCTGACACACCGGTGTCAATGTGTTCTTTTTTCCATTTCCTGGAGTGTACGTGCAGGAGAACCACTATGCATGGTTGCTGTTTTTTTTTAAAATATAAACCGAAACGAATGAACCTGTCTACGCCCCAGTCCTCATTCAATGAATTTTACCTAAAGTACACTAAAATGTAATTCCAGTCAATTAGATTTTCACAGACACGAAAATGGTCCGAGTCTACCCCGGACGGGGAGAATTGTGTAATCCCCCACACTAACACGACGACGCTGGGCACCCACAAAACTGATGTATTGCGCAGCGTCTCTAGTATGTTCGTCTATCACATCACGTCTCAATTTTCACTTCTGAGTGCACAGTGAGCATGTAAAGATGCCTGGAACTATAGTGTCTCCCAGAAAGTAAAAGTATGAAGTGCGTGCTACCATTCTACAGGGTGATTCAAAAAGAATACCACAACTTTAGGAATTTAAAACTCTGCAACGACAAAAGGCAGAGCTAAGCACTATCTGTCGGCAAATTAAGGGAGCTATAAAGTTTCATTTAGTTGTACATTTGTTCGCTTGAGGCGCTGTTGACTAGGCGTCAGCGTCAGTTGATGCTAAGATGGCGACCGCTCAACAGAAAGTAACTGGACTACAGTATCTGGAGATGTTAGAGAATTGGCTGTTCCCTCAGCTCGAACAAGAAGCACAACAATTCATATTTCAGCAGGATGGAGCGCCACCACATTGGCACTTATCTGTCCGTAACTACCTGTACGTCAACTACCCGAGGCGATGGATCGGCCGCCAGGCAGCCCGTGACAGAGCACTTCATCACTGGCCTCCAAGAAGCCCTGATCTTACCCCCTGCGATTTTTTCTTATGGGGGTATGTTAAGGATATGGTGTTTCGGCCACCTCTCCCAGCCACCATTGATGATTTGAAACGAGATATAACAGCAGCTATCCAAACTGTTACGCCTGATATGCTACAGAGAGTGTGGAACGAGTTGGAGTATCGGGTTGATATTGCTCGAGTGTCTGGAGGGGGCCATATTGAACATCTCTGAACTTGTTTTTGAGTGAAAAAAAACCTTTTCAAATACTCTTTGTAATGATGTATAACAGAAGGTTATATTATGTTTCTTTCATTAAATACACATTTTTAAAGTTGTGGTATTCTTTTTGAATCACCCTGTATTTCTTCATGCTGAAGGGTTCTGCCTGATTTCACGCAGTCCACAACACGAAACTCTCATACGTTTCCTTATTCGTGCCAACTGTCGGCCACACACTACATGTACGTTAAAGCTGGTCCTGCAGCGTTTTCGGTGGTGTTTGAGCACCTACCATACATCCCGAAGTTGGCGCTCTCTGATTTTCATCTCCTTGCTCACATGAGTCGCTGGCTATGAAAACAGTATTTTGGCATAAACGACGAACTGCACACTATCGTAGAGCATTGGCGGAAAGCGCAAGCGGTTTTCTTCTATGATGGGGGTATTGGTAAGTTGGTACAACGCTACAACAAACATCTAATTGGGAGTGATGAATATGTAAAGAAGTAACCGAAAGATGTAGCTAAATGTTCCAAATACAACTCTTTTGATTTTCACCGTTGTTTACATTCCACGATCGACAGGAGCTTGGAAAGAAGTAGCCCTCGTAGTTTGAAAAAATTAAAAACATAAAATTTGTACCTGATTTTAAAATTGTTGAAACAGGCGTTGGTTCAGTGAAAATTTTAAATAATACGTGTTTCTTTAAATACATTTATATGACGGTTTTTTTTAAGTCATTAGTCTTCTGACTGCCGTACTCCACGAATCCCTCTCCTGTGTCAAACTGTGAAACTCTTAATCACAGAGTGGCACCTGCAGCATACGCCCTCAGTTATTTGCCGGGTTTATTCCAATTTCTGGTCTCCTCTACAATTTTTACTCTCCATAGCTCCCTTTAGTACCATGGAAGTTATTCCATTATGTCGTAAAAGATGCCCTGCCGTCCTTCAGTGATTTACATATATTCCTTTCCTCGCCGATTCTGCTGAGAACCTCCTCATTCTTTTTCCTTATCAGTCCACCTAATTTTCATCTTGATTCTGTGGCACCACATCTCAAATGCTTTGATTCTCTTCTTCCCGATTTTACCACACCCCATGTTTCACTCCCGTACAATGTTGTGCTCGAAACCTATATTCTCGCAAATTTCTTCTCAAATTATGGCCTGTGTTTGATACTAGCAGACTTCTCTTGGCCAGGAATACTCTTTTTGCCAGTGTTCGTCTGCTTTTTATGTCCTTCTTGCCCCGTTGATCATGGATTATTTTTCTGCCTAAGTATCAGAATTCCTTAATTTCATCTACTTCGTCGTCACCAATCCTAATGGCAACTCTCTCGCTATTCTCATTTTTCCCACTTCTTATTACTTTCGTCTTACTTCAATTTACACTCAGGCCATATTCTACACTCATAGATTGTTCATTCCATTCATCAGATACTGTAATTGTTCTTCAGTTTCACTGAGGATAGCAATGTGATCAGCGAATCTTACGTTGGGATCTTCTCACCTTGAATTTTAATTCCGCTCTTAAACCTTTCTTTTATTTCCGTCTTTGCATCTTCGATGTATTCGCATGTATTGAACAGTAGGGACGAAAGACTACATCCCTGTCTTACACCCTTTTCAATCCGAGCACTTCATTCTTGGTCTTCCAGTCTTATTGTTCCCTATTGGCTCATGTACAGCTATATTACCCGTCTTTCCCTGTAGCTTACCCCTACTTTTCTCAGTATTTGCAACGTCTCGCTCTATTTGACATTGTCTAACACTTTTCCAGGTCGTCAAATTCCATAAATGTGACTTGAATTTTCTTTAGTCTTCGTTCAGTTATTAGCCACAATTTCAGAATTGCCTGTCTGGAGCCTTTACCTTTCCTAAAACCAAACTGATCATCATCTAACACATAGTCAATTTTCTTTTCGACTCTGCTGTATATCATTCTTGTCAGAATGTGAATGCAGGAGTTATTAAGACGATACTGCGATAATTGTCGCCCTTGTCAGTTCTTGCAAACTTCGGAACTGGGTGGATGGCGGTTTCCCGAAAGTCAGATGCTATATTGGCAGTGTCATACATTCTACACATCAACGAGAATGGTTGTCTTTGTCGCCACTTCCCCAATGATTTTAGATTTTAGAAAGTACTAGGCGATAGTCTGTTTAAAAACGGAGCATTTCACTTTAACGAAGGGAAGGAGAGTGTTCCAAAAAATAATGTGATTTGGAGGTGTGGGAGGAGGACGTTGAAACAAGCGTTCGGAAATCAAGGGAAGAGAGGGGAATGAGAGAAGTATTCTGTTAAATGTGGAATAACTGGTATGTGACTTGGCAAATTTAGTGGTCAGGAAGGGGGAGGTGATTAAATTTGCCTGGGGGCAGGATGTGGAGTGTGTGTAGCAGTAAGGTTGGGGAGGATATGCTGGTACTGGCACCGCAGAGTGTTAGGTTTAATAATAAAGAGGAAACAAACTGTGTGGTTGGTTCAAGTTTGCATAAAGTACAGTAAATGCGAAGGTGTTCAGTGTGAGGGAGGAGAGAACGGAATTAGTAGATTCGTATGACAGGGTATGGAAGGCAAGGCAGAGAGGATGGTTTCCCCCGGTTTGGGGGGAGTGCTATAACTTTGTTGGAACAGAAATTCGAACGACTTTGGCATCCGAAAGCATTATAGTTTTGGAGTATGATAGAGCGATGCAGTCCCCATCTTCTCCCGGTCAGAAATTGTGGTCTACGAGGTGTGGCTAGAAAAAAACCGGACTAGTACTGGTGAAACAATAAAACGAATGCAATAAGGCTGAAAGTCGCGTGGCCTGTCACGTGACTCTCGCTCCGCCTACTGCTCGAGTTTCATCTGCCTCCTGCACTCAGTCTGCCCGTGGCGTCTGTTTTAAGTAGTTGACGTTTTGTCTGTGCGTCGGAAAATGTTGAGTGTACGGAAAGAACAGCGTGTTAACATCAAATTTTGTTTCAAACTAGGAAAATCTGCAAGTGAAACGTTTGTAATGTTACAACAAGTGTACGGCGATGATTGTTTATCGCGAACACAAGTGTCTGAGTGGTTTAAATGATTTAAAGATGGCCGCGAAGACACCAGTGATGACACTCGCACTGGCAGACCATTGTCAGCAAAAACTGATGCAAACATTGAAAAAATCGGTAAACTTGTTCGACAAGATCGCCGTTTAACAATCAGAGCAGTGTCTGAGTTAACAGGAGTTGACAAGGAAAGTGTTAGGCAGATTCTTCATGAAAGTTTCAACATGAACAAAGTGTGTTCAAAAATGGTTCCAAAGTGTCTCACAATTGAACAGAAGGAACGCCGAAGAATGATTTGTTCTGACATCCTGGAAAACATTGAAAGTGATCCCACCTTCTTACAAAATGTTATTACTTGCGATGAATCGTGGTTTTTTACTTACGATCCCTAAACTAAACGCCAGTCGATGCATTGGAAAACTCCTGGTTCTCCACGACAAAAAAAAAGCACGAATGTCAAAATCGAAATTCAAGGCAATGATGATTGTTTTTTTTGACATCAAAGGGATTGTGCACATTGATTGGGTACCAGAGGGACAAACAGTGAATCAGCATTACTACATTAGCGTCCTGGCTACCCTACGTGAGCGAGTACGGAGAAAACGGAACGATTTGTGGAGAAAAATGTCATGGATCCTTCACCAAGACAATGCCCCAGCTCACAGTGCGTTGTCAGTGAAGACGTTTTTGGCAAAACACAACATTCCCATCTTAGATCATCCACCCTACTCACCTGATTTGGCCCCCTGTGACTTTTTTCTTTTCCCTAAAGTCAAGTCAGCTTTGAAAGGAACTAGATTTGAGACTGTTGAAGCAGTAAAAGAAAAAGCGACGGAAGTAATGTATGGACGTACCGAAAATGATCTGCAGCATTGCTATGAACAGTGGAAAATTCGTATGGAGCGGTGTAGAGACCGAGGAGGAGGGTACATTGAAGGAGATAACATGAAATTGTAAATAATTGTAAATAAATGTTTTTTTCCAGCATCAGTCCGGTTTTTTTCTAGCCGCACCTCGTATTGTGGTATTTTTGTCTGATGGTCAGTAGACGTGGTTTCCAGATTAATTCACACTCGAGAGTAAGTCTGAGTTATTTTAATTCATTAGTTAAGCAGATACCACGGGTGGGAATAGCGAGATAGAAAGTGTAGGAGTAGGAGCTGTGGGTGGCTTGTCCAATAGCTATGACTGGCGTCTTGAAACACTGGTTGCACCAGGATGTAAACTAGGTGATATGGGGTTCAAAGGATCGTTGGAGTTACTGGAGGGTGTGGTGTAGGGGTTGGGAGACAGTGTCACCGGTGTAGTGCAAGAGGTACACTATCTGATAAAAGGTACACTTGTGTAGTGCGGAAATGACAGCTAGATGTCACGACAGGAAGACACGGCAGTATAGAAGGAGGCGGGAAGTATTTTGTTGGCAGCAGAGAAGCAGTAACTCCAGTATAAGGCCGATCACGAGAGCTCAGTGATTTCGAACGTGGACTAGTTATTCGATGTAACCTGAGTCACCAATTCATCAGGAACATTTCAACCATTCTGAAGCAGCCTATGTCAACTGTTGGCGACGAAACGCAGAGGAACAACAACAACTCAACCGAGACGAAGCAGACATCACTTACTGACGGTCAGGGCCCATCGAGCACTGAGAAGGGTACTTTTAAAAAACCGCTTGAAATCAGTGGGAGAAATCACTATTGAATTCCGAAGTGGTACTAGGAGTACTGATAATACAATTATAGTGCGCAGGGAGTGAATATCAATGGAGCACAACGGTGGAGCACATCCTCACAAGCGACAATTTTATTCAATCAGTGCTGAGCGACGCTTGAGGTGATGTAAATAGCAGCAATGCTGGACAATGTGTGAAAGTGAATGATTTAGAATGATGAGTCACGCTATTTATCGTGGCAAACTGATGGAAAGGTTTGAGTTTGACGTATACGTGGAGAACGCTACCAATCATCATGTTAGTGTCAACAGTACAGAATGGAGGAGGTGATATTACGGTATGGGTATATTTTTCTTGCTTAGGCTCTGGTTCCCTTATTGCGCTTAAGAAAACGCCAGATGTGGAAGGAAGTGAACACATTATACGGTGTGTACAGCAGAGGAGCAGATTAGGGAAGGTGATCGTTTGTATCAGCTTGACAGTTCATCGTGTCATAAAACAGCATTTATGAAGTAATGGTTTGTGGCACTATAAATTTCTTGAAGTGGACTATCACACTTAGAACCCGCCTGGCTAGGCACGCGGTCTAACGCGCTGCTTCCCGAGCGGGAAGGCGTGCCGGGCCCCGGCACGAATCTGCCCGGCGGATTAGCGTCGAGGTCCCATGTGCCGGCCAGTCTGTGGATGGTTTTTAAGGCGGTTTCCCATCTACCTCTGGAAATGCGGGCTGGTTCCCCTTATTCCGCCTCAATTACACTATGTCGGCGATTGCTGCGCAAACACTGTCTCCACATATGCGTACACCGTAATTACTCTATCACGCGTACATTTGGGGTTACACTCGTCTGGTATGAGACGTTCCCGAGTGGGTGGGGGTGGGGGCACTGGGGGGCCGAACCGCACAATAACCCAGGATTCGGTGCGGGGCGGCGGTGGGGTTGGTGGACTGCTGTGGCCTGTTGTGGGGTTGTGAACCACTGAGGGCTGCGACAGGACGAAGCCTCCCCGTCGTTACTGGGTTCCCGGTTCAATACACACACACCCTACTCAGAACCCCGACCTGAACCCAGTGGAACACCTTTGGGATTAGTTAGAGCGTCGCCCTCGCCCCAGAACCCGGCGCCCAACACCATTACTTTCTCTGGTTTCCGCTTCTGGGGAAGAATAGATTTCCATTCCACCACAGACAATCAGACACCTCACTGAAAATGTCCTCTGCGGAGTTCAAGCCGTCATAAAGTGGGATGTTGGGCACACGCCATATTAATATAAAAAATGAGTCTCCAGATACTTTTGATCACATAGTGTGGAAGTGAGAAGGAGGAGCTTTAGGCATGGCACTGTGGAGGACATACACGAGTGGAGCAAAAACGGAGTCTTGATGCACACCTGGAGTGGGATGGAAATTGCAAGAGTTAACGATTGTTTGCATTTACGAGGGCAGTTCAATAAGTAATGCAACACTTTTTTTTCTCGGCCAATTTTGCTTGAAAAAACCGGAAATTTCTTGTGGAATATTTTTAAACATTCCCGCTTCGTCTCGTATAGTTTCATTGACTTCCGACAGGTGGCAGCGCTGTACGGAGCTGTTAAAATGGCGTCTGTAACGGATGTGCGTTGCAAACAACGAAAGTGATCGAGTTTCTTTTGGCGGAAAACCAGGGCATCTCAGATATTCATAGGCGCTTGCAGAATGTCTACGGTGATCTGGCAGTGGACAAAAGCACGGTGAGTCGTTGGGAAAAGCGTGTGTCATCATCGCCGCAAGGTCAAGCAAGACTGTCTGATCTCCCGCGTGCGGGCCGGCCGTGCACAGCTGTGACTCCTGCAATGGCGGAGCGTGCGAACACACTCGTTCGAGATGATCGATGGATCACCATCAAACAACTCAGTGCTCAACTTGACATCTCTGTTGGTAGTGCTGTCACAATTGTTCACCAGTTGGGATATTCAAAGGTTTGTTCCCGCTGGGTCCCTCGTTGTCTAACCGAACACCATAAAGAGCAAAGGAGAACCATCTGTGCGGAATTGCTTGCTCGTCATGTGGCTGAGGGTGACAATTTCTTGTCAAAGATTGTTACAGGCGATGAAACATGGGTTCATCACTTCGAACCTGAAACAAAACGGCAATCAATGGAGTGGCGCCACACCCACTCCCCTACCAAGAAAATGTTTAAAGCTATACCCTCAGCCGGTAAAGTCATGGTTACAGTCTTCTGGGACGCTGAAGGGGTTATTCTGTTTGATGTCCTTCCCCATGGTCAAACGATCAACTCTGAAGTGTATTGTGCTACTCTTCAGAAATTGAAGAAACGACTTCAGCGTGTTCGTAGGCACAAAAATCTGTACGAACTTCTCCTTCTTCATGACAACGCAAGACCTCACACAAGTCTTCGCACCCGAGAGGAGCTCACAAAACTTCAGTGGACTGTTCTTCCTCATGCGCCCTAGAGCCCCGATCTCGCACCGTCGGATTTCCATATGTTTGGCTCAATGAAGGACGCAATCCGTGGGACGCACTACGCGGATGATGAAGAAGTTATTGATGCAGTACGACGTTGGCTCCGACATCGACCAGTGGAATGGTACCGTGCAGGCATACAGGCCCTCATTTCAAGGTGGCGTAAGGCCGTAACATTGAATGGAGATTACGTTGAAAAATAGTGTTGTGTAGCTAAAAGATTGGGGAATAACCTGGTGTATTTCAATGCTGAATAAAACAACCCCTGTTTCAGAAAAAAAATGTGTTGCATTACTTATTGAACTGCCCTCGTACATATGACGGGTACCGCCAGTGATACCTAGGCCAGTCCTCAATTGCACCACAGAGGAACTGGATATAATTCAGTACATTTCGACAGGGTGCCCGACAGTGATCCTGAGATACAATGACGGACTTAAATCGACTGAAGGAGCTGTATTTGCATAATAGTCCATTATAATTATCCGGGCTGTTTTGCCGTGGTCGGTTGATGAATTCTGTGTCAATTCCCAACGTTTCGTCCCCGTCTGCGGGAGACATCTTCAGGGGGGTCTGTAGCGCGATGTAAGGTCCAACACACCCACTGGCTCGCTACTGACTGCCGCTAAATGCCTTGTCCGCGCGCTCCCGCGCCGCGGCGTGACATCACGTGCTTTGAAAACGTCAGTGCAATTGGCCGCTGTCCGTTGCCGTCGATCGCCGTTGCCATCACCCCGTAGTGGACGGGTGGTACACACCTTCTTTAACACCGGCATCCATATACCGTTTAATTTCACGCCCTCCTCCTTACGATTGAAATTATTAGGGTGTTTAGCGATTTCGATTGCCTCCCTGTAGAGCCTTTCGTAGTATCCGCTTGTGGCCGCTAGTACTTGCGTCTCCTCGAAACGAATATGGTGGTTCTCTGGCTGGAAATCATGCTCCGCAACAGCTGATCGTTCCGTTTCTCCTCTTCTACAATTGCCCTTGTGTTCTTCCAAACGTTTTGAAACCGTTCTTTTAGTGGTACCCACATAAACATCTCCACAGCTGCATGGGATCCTATACACTCCACCTTTTTCCAATGGTTTGCGAGCGTCCTTGGCAGGCTTAAGGTATTCCTGTATCTTCGTGGTGGGCTTGTTAATTATGGTAATATTCCGCTTCGTCAAGATCCTCCCTATTCTTTCCGTTACATTTTTAACAAACGGCAGGAAAACTTTAGATTTGCAGTAGCCTGTACGTCACTATGATTTCTGCGTGGCTGCCTCAACTCACGTTTTATTTCGGCGGACGAATATCCGTTCTTCATTAGTGCATTGTGGAGATGTTCCATCTCAGCGTCGAGCAACTCACGTTGACAAATATTTCTAGCTCTGTCCCCTAACGTCTTGATAACACCCCCCTTCTGTTGTGGGTGGTGGTTCTAATCCCGGTGCAAATAACGATCCGTGTGCGTGGGTTTGCGGTATACTGAGTGGCCCAAACTACCATTTTCGTTTCTAAAAACAAGGACGTCGAGGAAATTTACTTTTCCGTCTAACTCCTCCTCCATCGTAAACTGAATTCTCGAGTTTATACTATTCAGATGTTCGTGGAACCGGCTTAGCTCCTTCGTGCCATGTCTCCACAACACAAACGTGTCATCCACGTATTGGAACCATACATTTGGTTTTTTTCCTGGCAGTACCTAAGGCCTGTTCTTCGAGTTTCTCCATAAAGAAGTTTGCAATTACGGGACTTAGGGGGCTTTTCATAGCCCCGCCATCCGTTTGCTCATAAAACTGTTCATTCCACTTGAAGTATGTGGTCGTTAGATTAGATTAGATTAATACTAGTTCCATGGATCATGAATACGATATTTCGTAATGATGTGGAACGAGTCAAATTTTCCAATACATGACATAATTAAGTTAATTTAACAACTTGTTTATTTTTTGTGTTTTTTTATTTGTTTTTTTATTTTTTATCTTTTATTTTTAAATATTTTTATCTTTTTTCTTAATTTATATCTAAAAATTCCTCTATGGAGTAGAAGGAGTTGTCATTCAGAAATTCTTTTAATTTCTTCTTAAATACTTGTTGGTTATCTGTCAGACTTTTGATACTATTTGGTAAGTGACCAAAGACTTTAGAGCCAGTATAATTCACCCCTTTCTGTGCCAAAGTTAGATTTAATCTTGAATAGTGAAGATCATCCTTTCTCTTAGTATTATAGTTATGCACACTGCTATCACTTTTGAATTGGGTTTGGTTGTTTAATAACAAATTTCATAAGAGTGTATATACACTGAGAAGCTACTGTGAATATCCCTAGAACCTTAAATAAATGTCTGCAGGATGATCTTGGGTGGACTCCAGCTATTATTCTGATTGCACGCTTTTGTGCAATAAATACTTTATTCCTCAGTGGTGAATTACCCCAAAATATGATGCCATATGAAAGCAATGAGTGAAAATAGGCGTAGTAAGCTAATTTACTAAGATGTTTATCACCAAAATTTGCAATAATCCTAATAGCATAAGTAGCTGAACTCAAACGTTTCAGCAGATCATCAATGTGTTTCTTCCAATTTTATCTCTCATCAATGGACACACCTAAAAATTTGGAATATTCTACCTTAGCTATGTGCTTCTGATTAAGGTCTATATTTATTAATGGCGTCATACCATTCACTGTACGGAACTGTATGTACTGTGTCTTATCAAAATTCAGTGACAGTCCGTTTACAAGGAACCACTTAGTAATTTTCTGAAAGACAGTATTGACAATTTCATCAGTTAATTCATGTTTGTCAGGTGTGATTACTATACTTGTATCATCAGCAAAGAGAACTAACTTTGCCTCTTCATGAATATAGAATGGCAAGTCATTAATATATATTAAGAACAACAAAGGACCCAAGACTGACCCTTGTGGAACCCCATTCTTGATAGTTCCCCAGTTTGAGGAGTGTGCTGATCTTTGCATGTTATGAGAACTACTTATTTCAACTTTCTGCACTCTTCCAGTTAGGTACGAATTAAACCATTTGTGCACTGTCCCACTCATGCCACAATACTTGAGCTTGTCTAGCAGAATTTCATGATTTACACAATCAAAAGCCTTTGAGAGATCACAAAAAATCCCAATGGGTGGTGTTCGGTTATTCAGATCATTCAAAATTTGATTGGTGAAAGCATATATGGCATTTTCTGTTGAAAAACCTTTCTGGAAACCAAACTGACATTTTGTTAGTACTTCATTTTTACAGATATGTGATGCTACTCTTGAATACATTACTTTCTCAAAAATTTTGGATAAAGCTGTTAGAAGGGATATTGGACGGTAATTGTTGACATCAGATCTATCCCCCTTTTTATGCAAAGGTATAACAATAGCATATTTCAGTCTATCAGGGAAAATGCCCTGTTCCAGAGAGCTATTACACAGGTGGCTGAGAATCTTACTTATCTGTTGAGAACAAGCTTTTAGTATTTTGCTGGAAATGCCATCAATTCCATGTGAGTTTTTGCTTTTAAGCAAGTTTATTATTTTCCTAATTTCAGAGGGAGAAGTGGGTGAGATTTCAATTGTATCAAATTGCATAGGTATGGCATCTTCCATTAACAGCCTAGCGTCTTCTAATGAACACCTGGATCCTACTATATCCACAACATTTAGAAAATGATTATTAAAAATATTTTCAACTTCTGACTTTGTCCGTAAAGTTTTCATTCAATTTTATGGTAATACTGTCTTCCTCTGCTCTTGGTTGACCTGTTCCTCTTTTAATAATATTCCAAATTGTTTTAATTTTATTATCAGAGTTGCTGATTTCAGACATGATACACATACTCCTGGATTTTGTAATAACTTTTCTTAATATAACACAGTAGTTTTTATAATGTTTGACAGTTTCTGGGTCACTACTCTTTCTTGCTGTCAGATACATTTCCCTTTCCCGGTTACAAGATATTTTTATACTCTTAGTAAGCCATGGTTTGTTACAAGGTTTGTTACGAGTATATTTAACTATTTTCTTGGGGAAGCAGTTTTCAAATGCATTTACAAAAATGTCATGAAATAAATTATATTTTAAATTGGCATCAGGTTCACGGTACACCTCATCCCAGTCTAACTGCTGTAGGCTTTCCCTGAAATTTGCAATTGTTAAATTGTTGACTGAACGTACTACTTTGGAGGACTGTTTAGTATTGCTGAATGGAGCTATGTCATATATTGTAACTAGCTCTGCACCATGATCAGAAAGACCATTCTCAACAGGCTGAGCATTTATCTGGTTAAACTTATCTTGGTGTATAAAGAAGTTATCTATCAGTGAGCTGCAATCCTTTACCACCCGAGTAGGAAAATTGAAAGAACCTAGTAATACTTCAAGGTCATTTTTCCTGTTACCCTCTTTCAGAGAATCTACATTGAAGTCCCCACAAATAATAATTTGCTTCCCCCTGTCTGACAGATAGCACAACAAGGAGTCCAAATTTTTCAGAAATAGATGAAAATTTCCTGATGGGGACCTATATACAGTTACAATTATAAATGTGCCTTTATTTAATTTAAGTTCACAGGCACATGCTTCTATATGTTTCTCTACACAAAACTTTTTTGTTTCTATACTTTTTGCACAACACTTAAACAGTTCTGAAATATCGGCAGGAGAAAATTCGATCCAGCTGTTCCAATACATCATTAAGTAGAACCATGGTAAACAGCGATACCACATCGAAGCTGACCAATGTGTCCTCCGGCTGGACCAGACCCCCATGAAGATGTCTCCCGCAGACGGGGACGAAACGTTGGGAATTGACAAAGAATTCATCAACCGACCACGGCATAACAGCCTGGATAATTATAATGGACATTACACTTCCGGCCGTGAAAGTCTACATTTTAGTATTTCCATATTAGGTTTCCACTAGGAAACTTTTTTAACCTGAACACTTAATTCTTAATCTTTCAGTCCTATAGTTCCATCCCGGTTCCTTTACTTATTGTATATTACCCGTCTTTAACCATTACGTCCTCCAAAGCTCTTTAAATTTCTGACTCTGATACTGTTTCCCCTAACTCTTCCCTATTGACTCCTGTTTCTTCTTTCATCACATCATCACAAATGTCTTTTCCCTCATAGGGACTTTCAATGTACTCTGCCCACCTGTCTGCTCTCTCCTCTATATTTCAATAGTGGAATTTCCGTTGTTCTCTTAATGTTAACGGCCTTTTGATTTCACCTAAAGTCGTTTTGACTTTTCTACATACTGAGTCAGCCCTTCCGCTAATCATTTCTTCCTCGAGTTCTTAACCTTTTAAATGCAGACATTTAGCCTCAGATTCCTGCACTTCCTAACTATTTAATTCCTAAGTAACTCATATTTCCATATTCTTGAATTTCCCTGAAAATTTTGTGCTTCCTTCTTTCGTCGATCACCTTAAGTCATCTTATAGTAGGTTATCTGTGTTCAGTTTTAATCTCTTGCTCCATTAGGTTAATCTCTTGCTCGATTATTTTTATTTCTAGTCATTAGTCTCATAAGTCTCACAAGAGTGAAGTATGAATGCCAGTTATTAGCATTCTCAGTGGAAGAATTAGGAAGCTTATAGTGGAGTTATTTGCAGTGATAATATTTAATGAAGAAATATTGGGGTGTACTGAAAATTCACTTTTAATGTGACAAATGAATACGTAATGTAAGAGCAGAATTAGAAAACATTCTAGGTGCCAAGTCTAACATTTTTCAGGAAATCAAAGAAAGACATAGGCTGCATTTTTGTACATTAGTTTTTGCGTCGAAAAAAGTGAAAAGTTACTATAATACAGCCTATCCCATCACTGCAAAAAATAATGAGACGAATTACAAAACAAATAATTTATTAAGAACGTTTCGAGTGCCATACCAAGGACTGACTCTCTCTAAGTGGCAAGAAGAACTTTTTTGTTGCAAGTGCCATTAATGAAGAGGCATTTCGTTTTATTAGTGATAATACAAGCACAGAAATACATCAGTAATATTCTATTAGAACTGCGGTCAACAAAAGCCATTTCTCCATTCTTTTCAATATTTTTACAACAAAGTAATAAACGTAAGTTCAAGAAAAATAACTCTTAGCATCGACATCTCCATTTTTGAGATCAGATATTGCAGAAGTTCATTGTAAAACTCCTTGTTCTGTTGAGGAATAAAAGGCAACATCGTCAACATGTCTTTCCGTTTTGAAATTGATAAACATTGCTGGTCTTTGAGTTGAAGTATACATTTGCCATGGTCTTTCCCTGACATTTTTGCATTCTTCAGTTTCAGAGTAAGAATTTTTGATGGTTATTTGAGATGAATTATTAGATACTCGGTCTTACACCCCTGCATTGACAGCAGCGTTCTAACAGCATCTTTACAATCAAAGAATCAGTTGTATTACATAGAATGGGTTCATGGTGCTATTAGTAAACCTTGCCCCTTCCCAGGCAGCAACCAGCAGTACATCCGAGGGAAGCGGTCGCATAACTCACAGGGGCCTGCCTTCCCGTAGACAGATGCAACTCGCCCACCGTGCGCCCGTCCATCAGACAGCACCCTAGGCGCTGACAGCGGTCGCTCGCTCTAAGAAGCTATTCTGCTCCTCAGGCCACGTGGCTGAAAGTAGTGCGTACGATATCCAGTCACCAGGGCTGTATTTTGGCCGGCGCTCGAACCACGAGAGGAAGCGGTTCATTCCGAGTGGACTTCCTGGGCAAGGCGTCAATGTAGAAGCGTTCCATCAGTCAGGAAGGCACACTGGAGCCGCCGCAACGATCACGTTGTGTTCCAGTGGACTTGTAAGCTGTCTTGTCTTTGTTATTATCCTGGACTTGACAGTGTTTCGTCATACTGGTTGGTTGAAAGTGTACTGTCCTTGTGGACTTTAATTCGTGCTGTGACTAATGTTAAAACTTTGAACTGTCCCATCAGGACTTGAACTTTTGCCAGGAAGTTCCATTTCGATGCACACTTATCAGCAGAGTGAAAACTTCATTCTGGAGTAACTGTCTTTGTTAAGTGATAAACTCTTACGTTGTCGTAGAACGCACAGTATTAGATGTCATCCCTCTTCTTAAATAAACTTTGTTTTACTAAATGTACGTGAACTTTTCCTGTCTCACCACGTGGACACTAGAAACAACTATAGCTGACTCAACAGTCTTGTATTAATCTAGCAGAAGGAAGGCCTTGCTTACCTTATTTCGTTTCTCTATAACTGCAAAATCTTCCTTCCATTACAAAGGTGTTCTATTGATTCAAAAGAAAGATTAGAGTCACTCTGATTATCACAGAAGCAGTGTATCAACTAAATGGAGGAGACCTTGACACATATTACTTATAAGAACTCCACAGGGAGGAATAATTTGCCACAAAGACCACAAGGTATCTAGTACTTCTACATCTACATGGATACTCTGCAAATCACATTTAAGTGCCTGGCAGAGAGTTCATCGAACCACCTTCACAATCCTCTATTATTCCAATTTCGTATAGCGCGCGGAAAGAATGAACACGTATATCTTTCCGTACGAGCTCTGATTTCCCTTATTTTGTCTTGGTGATCGTTCCGCCCTATGTAGGTCGGTGTCAACAAATATATTTTCGCATTCGGAGGAGAAAGTTGGTGGTTGGAATTTCGTGAGAACATTCCGTCGGAACGAAAAACGCCTTTCTTTTCATGATTGCCAGCCCAAATCCTGTATCATTTCTGTGACACGCTCTCTCCCATATTTTGCGATAATACAAAACGTGCTGCCTTTCTTTGAACTTTTTCGATGTACTTCGTCAGTCCTAGCTGGTAAGGATCTCACACCGCGCAGCAGTATTCTAAAAGTGGACGGACAAGCGTAGTGTAGCCAGTCTCCTTAGCAGGTCTGTTACATTTTCTAAGCGTCCTGCCAATAAAACGCAGCCTTTGGTTACCCTTCCCCGCAACATTTTCTGTGTGTTCTTTCCAATTTAAGTTGTTCGTAATTGCAATACCAATGTGTTTAGTTGAATTTTCGGCTTTTAGATTAGACTAATTTATCGTGTAACCGAAGTTTAACGAGTTTCTTTTCGCACTCATGTGGATGACCTCACACTTTTCGTAAAGTTTAGTAATGAGTATTTGAAACATTTTCTCCGTGATTTGGCGCTTACAACAAGTATAGCGACATGCAACAGAGTAACGAGAACGCAATAGCATTGAAAACTGATTTCGTGCAGAAGAATGGCACTCTTCATGCATAATTAAGAAATGGTGAGATGTTCATGCATAATTAAGAAATGGTGAGATGTGTAGGAAATTGACTGTTAGTACAACAAATGAACAGGTTATTGTAAATATACAGTCATGTTCAGAAAACCAGAACACCTTGAGCGACTCCCCGTCGGAGGTTCGACTCCTCCATCGGACATAGGAGTGTGTTGACCTTAGCGTAAGTTAGTTTAAGTTAGCTTAAATAGTGTGTAAACTTAGGGACCGATGACCTCAGTAGTTTGGTCCCATAGGAACTTATTACAAATTTCCAATTTCTTTGAACGACTACAGACAGGACGTTCATGTTCACAGGACATGCACATTAGTATGTTCTGCAGAAATGATTAGCGTCTGAATCATGTCGGCCAGCGGGTTCAAGGTCAACATCGACATCATGGCACAGTTACCACCTACCGCTAAAGTGTGCCTGTGGCTCTCGCTGTGACTATAAACCGAAGGTAGTGGATCAGTGTGACTTAAGCAGACGTGCAGGATGCCTCGCAAGCGTATGCACGAATTATACCGACAAATCTGTGGGTTTTAAAGAGGGCGTATTATTGACATGAGAGAATGTGATGCTGCTCGTGTGCGGCGAAGTGTTCCGCCAGTGCAACGGGTGTGTGGAGACTGGCTCAGGGAAGGCCGTAGAACACGACGAGATTGCTGAGGTAGCACCACCCAGACCACCTCCCTAGAAGATCGACACCTCATCTGCATGGTATTGCAGGACAGATCTGCTTCCTCCTCGTGTCTGGCGCAACAGTGGAACATTGTAACGCACCGTACACTATCAGGGGTGACAGTCCGTCGCAGTTTAATTACGGCATGGGGTACGTGCGGGTCGTCCACTTCTCTGCCTACCTTCGACTAATGTGCAGGAAATGCCGCGTATAGGAGATCGGCATTACAGTGACTGCCTTCACACTAAATGTACAGCATCAACTCGAGGTCTTACGGTGTGAGGTGTTATTGGGTACAACCACAAATCACAGATGGCGAGCGTGCAGCGCACTGCGACCAGTGTGGCCTATGGGAATGACGTCCTGCGACCCGTAGCCATACCATTTCTGTGTAATACCCCAGATGCCATTTTTCAGCAAGACACTGCACGGCCACATGTTGCTGCACGGACACGTGCCTTGTTGTTGTCACAGGATGTCAGCCTTTTGTTCTGCCCCATTAACATCACCACACTTGCCGCCAGTCGAAAATGTGTGGGATATGGTGAAAAGGTGGGTGCAGGGCCGTCACCCAGTGCCAACCACCAAAGATAAAGTTTGGAACCACTCGAATCCAGCATGGCTGACTATTCCACAGGACCCCATTCGCACCTCAAACGCGTGGAACTAGTTATCAGGGCCCATGGCATAACCCTGTGTCTGCCTGGCAACAGGACACATCCTGAACCGAGGTGGCTGAAACGCTAATCATTTCTGCAGAACATACTAATGTACAGGGTGGTCCATTGATAGTGACCGGGCCAAATATCTCACGAAATAAGCGTCAAACGAAAAAACTACAAAGAACGAATCTCGTCTAGCTTGAAGGGGGAAACCAGATGGCGCTATGGTTGGTCCACTAGATGGCGGTGCCATAGGCCAAACGGATATCAGCCGCGTTATTTTAAAAATAGGAACCCCAATTTTTAATTTCATATTCGTGTAGTACGTAAAGAAATATGAATGTTTTAGTTGGACCACTTTTTTCGCTTTGTGATAGATGGTGCTGTAATAGTCAAACATATGGCTCACAATTTTAGACAAACAGTTGGTAACAGGTAGGTATTTTAATTTAAAATACAGAACGCAGGTACGTTTGAACATTTTATTTCGGTTGTTCCAATGTGATACATGTACGTTTGCGAACTTTTCATTTCTGAGAACGCATGCTGTTACAGCGTGATTACCTGTAAATACCACATTAATGCAAGAAATGCTCAAAATGATGTCCGTCAACCTCAATGCATTTGGCAATATGTGTAACGACATTCCTCTCAACAGCGAGTAGTTTGCCTTCCGTAATGTAGGAAATCAGCATACATTGCACCATTTAGATTGCCATCGATAAATGAGGCCAATTATCCTTCCTCCCATAATGCTGCACCATACATTAACCCGCCAAGATCGCTGATTTCCACTTGTCGCAGCCATCGTCGATTTTCCGTTGCCCAATAGTGCATATTATGCCGGTTTACGTTACCGCTGTTGGTGATTGACGCTTCGTCGCTAAATAGAACACGTGCAAAAAAATCTGTCATCGTTCCGTAATTTCTCTTGTGGCCAGTGGCAGAACTGAACACGACGTTCAAAGTCGTCGCCATGCGATTCCTGGTGCATAGAAATATGGTACGGGTGCATTCGATATTGATGTAGCGTTCTCAACACCGACGTTTTTGAGATTCCCGATTCCCGCGCAATTTGTCTGCGACTGATGTGCGGATTAGCCTCGACAGCAGCTAAAACACCTACTTGGGTATCATCATTTGTTTCAGGTCGTGGCTGACGTTTCACATGTGGCTGAACACTTTCTGTTTCCTTAAATAACGTGACTATACGGCGAACGGTCCGGACACTTGGATGATGTCGTCCAGGATACCGAGCAGCATACATAGCACACGCCCGCTGGGCATTTTGATCACAATAGGCATTCATCAACACGATATGGACCTTTTCCGCAATTGGTAAACTGTCCATTTTAACACGGGTAATGAATCACGAAGCAAATACCGTCCGCACTGGCGGAATGTTATGTGATACCACGTACTTATACGTTTGTGACTCTTGCAGCGGCATCTATCGCAAAGCGAAAAAAGTGCTCCAACTAAAACATTCATATTTCTTTACGTACTACACGAATATGTAATAAAAATGGGGGTTCCTGTTTAAAAAAACGCCGTTGATATCCGTTTGACATATGGCAGCGCCATCTAGTGGGCCAGCCATAGCGCCATCTGGTTTGCCCCTTCAAGCTAGACGAGATTCGTTCTTTGTAGTATTTTCGTTTGATGCTTATTTCGCGAGATATTTGGTCCGGTCATTATCAGCGGACCACCTTGTATATGTCCTGTGAATATGAACGTCCTATCTCTAGTCGATTGAGGTGTTCTGACTTTTCGGAACTTGAGTGTATTAAATAACAGTTTGATTGGTTAAGTAGCTGGTCAGCTAGAGGGCAAATAAATACAATGAAGAGATGCCATGGTTTCCCCACGCGGATCCTGTACGATCTCATCCCCTTCCCCCACCTCCTCCTCTTCCTTGAAAGGATACGGATCCTCTACACCTCCCGCAAACTCGATCATCCTCATCCGCTTGTCTCACCCATCCTCTCCCACTCCCGACCGCTGCTGCGCCTGTATTCCCACGTCCCACCCAGTCTCCATCCCTCCATCCCTCCACCCTCCTTACCCTCTCCCAAGGTGGCTTCCGCCAGCTCCCCCTCCCTGATGATGTCTTCCTCCCTCCATCTACCCCTCTTATCAACTTGGATCCTTCCCCCCCCCCCACTTCCTGTGTCCTTTCCTTTAGGCACCCTCCCTCCCTTCCTTTTCCTTTCCCCCTGTCCCCTCCCTCCACCCCTCTTCCCCCGGGCTTCCCCTCCCCCTTCCTCCCTTCCCCCTGTCTCCCCTGCCCATGGCATCTGCTCTCCCCTCTCCCTCCCCCCCCCACTCCTCCTCTCTTGGCAGGTCCCCGGACTCATACACGGTTAGTGAACATTCGCGCGCCGGAGATCAACTCCTCGTGATCTGTGTGTGCCGCCATTTTGTGCTTAAGCGGTTCAGTGTTATTCGTTTTGTGCACGTATGTTCACGTGTGACAATTTTCGTTTCTGTCTGTGTCCAAGTGTCTGAACAATTTTATCTTGGACTCTACGCCCGTGAACGGCACCTTGTATTTTAAAATGTGTTGTCTCCGTTTATATGTCCACCATGTTTTTTCTCTAAATGTCTTCATTTGTATATCTGTGTTTCTCTGCGGCCAAGGAGCGGCATCGTATGCTGCTGCAGGTCTGTCTGTACTACAGGTTTCAAAATAATAATAAAGAAAAAAAAAGCCATGGTTTCGCGTCACTCACTTGTGAGGGGATAGATAAAAACATCTACCGTCTTACTGTTCCCCGTTGAAAGGCCGGCCGAAGAGGCCGTGCAGTTAAAGGCGCTGCAGTCTGGAACTGCAAGACCGCTACAGTCGCAGGTTCGAATCCTGCCTCGGGCATGGATGTTTGTGATGTCCTTAGGTTAGTTAGGTTTAACTAGTTCTAAGTTCTAGGGGACTAATGACCCCAGCAGTTGAGTCCCATAGTGCTCAGAGCCATTTGAATCCGTTGAAAGTTCATCCCAACGTCTTCGATGACACAGTGAGGTGTTGGGCCGAGTCGTCCTTCCCTGGTATCTCTAAGCATCGGTGGCTACTCGAGGCTCCCCAGCGCCTACAGTGGTTGGTGTCCTCACGTCCGCTTGCCCTGCCTGTTGCAGCGGGGGCTCGATGCCCGAGGCGAGCAGCAGCGCTATGGCGGAGGCGGCGGCGCTCAGCGACGAGCCGGACCTGAGCACGTTCGAGAACAAGTCGGGCCTGGCCGAGGACATGAAGTTCCTGGCGTCGATGCCGGAGCTGTGTGACGTCACCTTCCTGGTGGGCGACACGCGGGAGCCCGTCTGCGCCGTCAAGGCGGTGCTGGCCGCCAGGAGCAGGTCAGTGGTGGCGGGGTGGCTCCATAGCTGAGCGGGTGGTGGCTGGGTGCTGCAGGTGTGCAACTACCAGTAATGAGGGAACAGCTCAAGTACGATCGTACTGGGTATCGGGCGAAAGTTGTGGCTGGATTGAGGATTTCTTGGCCGCGCGGTTTGAGGCGTCATGTCACGGACCGCGCGGTCCCTCCCGCAGGAGGCTCGAGTCCTCCTTCGGGCATGGGTGTGTGTGTTGTTCTTAGCATATGTTAGTTTGAGTTAGTTTAAGTAGTGTGTAACTCTAGGGACCCATGACCTAAGCAGTTCGGTCCCTTAGGAATTCATACACATTTGAGCATTTTGAACTTTTGAGAATTTCTTGGTAAGGAGGACGCAGCATGTTATCTTGGACAGAGAGTCATCGACAGGTATCAAAGTTACTTCCGGTGTGGTCCACAGAGTGTGTGGCATCCTCGCTGTTTATGTTGTACATTAAGGCCTGGTTCTAATTCAAATGAGCAAAAAGTTGGCAAAGTTTGGAAATTATTTTGAAACAGTGAAAATTTATACCAAGGATATGTTTGAGGACTATGATTGATGATACTTCGAACTTATATCTTAGATTCTCAACCCGAAAAAGAAAAAAAAAAAAAGAAAATGGTACCTTTAGTTATGGTTTGATCAAAGGTCTGAGAGTTTAAAGTATGCAGATGTAGCATCCCAGCCGGCCGGAGTGGCCGTGCGGTTCTAGGCGCTATAGTCTGGAGCTGAGCGACCGCTACGGTCGCAGGTTCGAATCCTGCCTCGGGCATTGATGTGTGTGATGTCCTTAGGTTAGTTAGGTTTAATTAGTTCTAAGTTCTAGGCGACTGATGATCTCAGAAGTTAAGTCGCATAGTTCTCAGACAAATTTGAACCATTTTTTTGTAGCATCCCAGGAGTTGTGTGCAGTTAAAAATGAATAGTATTAGCCGATACTACATTAAATTCATGGGGACTTGTAGCTAACAACAATGAAATAACCTTAAATTTGACGATATGGTGGTAACTCTAATTTTAAATTCGATTTTTGGGGGTTTGATTCACTCTTCATGGCTTTACAAAAAATAGTTAATATTAACAAATTTCATACATGATAGGTATAAGCTCCGAAGAAAAGAGTTTACTTTTCGGGGGTCAAAAGTAGGAATTAATTAATTTAATCTATTCTTATTTTATGCCGCACGCAGTTTTGAAAAATCGTTTCTGGAGAAAACCTGTTTAAAGTAAAGGGAAAACTTTACGTGTATTATTGGTTCAATTGCATAAAAACCACATGTTATTAGATATATTTGATGTCGTTGAACACTTATCTGAAATCATTTTTTTCAAAACTCAAAGTGGCTAATGCAACATGGCGGACCAAAAATTATGTTCTGACCAACTTTGACCAACATTTGACCAAAAAAAGTGCTTTTGTTACTTACGTTTGGTCTGCATTTCCAAGACCGTATATGAAACTCTTCCTGAAACTCGAATTGTTCTCGGAGAGCAATGCTCTCGTTCTTCTTGGCGAGAAAAGCCAATCTGGCTCAGACCAATATAAGACGTTCGAAGTCCTGCACACGTTTTTTGTCAGCTGTATCGTCGAATTTGTTTGCATGCATACTGCCGTATTTTGTGGACGTGCGTCACGGCACGACAAGTTTTCTGCCTGAGCCGCGCGTCTCCGGCTGAGAGCGCCCCATGGCGACCGTGACACTGCTTCGCACAGTGGGCTGTAGAAATTTTTGTAACGCACGGATTCAAAAACCTTTCGTCCCTACTTTCTAGACACACATACCATTCAAAAAATGCAATAAAACAAAAATCGAGTTTTCGACGATTTTGAATGAGAACCTGGCCTTAATGACCTCGCAGAAAACATCAGTAGCAGACATAATGCAGACGATGCAATTATATGTACTGAAGTACAGGTTGGAAGAAAGTTGCTAAAATATTCAGTCTCATCTTCATAAGTTTTCAGTGTATCCGTCCGGATAGTAGAGCACGCTAACGCCCCACTTCAGGGATTCGGGAAGATGAGCCTGGATGTCGTTTTTCCCAGTTTCCCATAATCTAACTAGGCAAATACAGGGGTGGTACCCACGTCCGCCTCAGATACACAAAACGCAAACATTTAGAAAACGTTCTCACATTTGACTATGAGATTTACTCTATAAGCATACAAATGGGACACGCAGGTTCTGCCCCAGAGGGTGGTGGTGGTGGAGCGGGTGGGGTAGGAGGTGGGCATCCGGCTGTCCACAGTCACAAACATTGCCACAACACTTGTAACAATGTCGACCCCGTAGACAAGCGGGAGAAGGCTACGAAGAACAAGAAGATTTTGATAAGATTTCAATATGGACCAAAATTGACAACTTAATTTCAACGTACAGAAACGTAGGATTGTGCATATCATAGAAAGCTGGAATCCCGTAAATCAGTCAGTTGGAATTGGAAACAGTCTATGCACGAAAATACACTCCTGGAAATGGAAAAAAGAACACATTGACACCGGTGTGTCAGACCCACCATACTTGCTCCGGACACTGCGAGAGGGCTGTACAAGCAATGATCACACGCACGGCACAGCGGACACACCAGGAACCGCGGTGTTGGCCGTCGAATGGCGCTAGCTGCGCAGCATTTGTGCACCGCCGCCGTCAGTGTCAGCCAGTTTGCCGTGGCATATGGAGCTCCATCGCAGACTTTAACACTGGTAGCATGCCGTGACAGCGTGGACGTGAACCGTATGTGCAGTTGACGGACTTTGAGCGAGGGCGTACAGTGGGCATGCGGGAGGCCGGGTGGACGTACCGCCGAATTGCTCAACACGTGGGGCGTGAGGTCTCCACAGTACATCGATGTTGTCGCCAGTGGTCGGCGGAAGGTGCACGTGCCCGTCGACCTGGGACCGGACCGCAGCGACGCACGGATGCACGCCAAGACCGTAGGATCCTACACAGTGCCGTAGGGGACCGCACCGCCACTTCCCAGCAAATTAGGGACACTGTTGCTCCTGGGGTATCGGCGAGGACCATTCGCAACCGTCTCCATGAAGCTGGGCTACGGTCCCGCACACCGTTAGGCCGTCTTCCGCTCACGCCCCAACATCGTGCAGCCCGCCTCCAGTGGTGTCGCGACAGGCGTGAATGGAGGGACGAATGGAGACGTGTCGTCTTCAGCGATGAGAGTCGCTTCTGCCTTGGTGCCAATGATGGTCGTATGCGTGTTTGGCGCCGTGCAGGTGAGCGCCACAATCAGGACTGCATACGACCGAGGCACACAGGGCCAACACCCGGCATCATGGTGTGGGGAGCGATCTCCTATACTGGCCGTACACCACTGGTGATCGTCGAGGGGACACTGAATAGTGCACGGTACATCCAAACCGTCATCGAACCCATCGTTCTACCATTCCTAGACCGGCAAGGGAACTTGCTGTTCCAACAGGACAATGCACGTCCGCATGTATCCCGTGCCATCCAACGTGCTCTAGAAGGTGTAAGTCAACTACCCTGGCCAGCAAGATCTCCGGATCTGTCCCCCATTGAGCATGTTTGGGACTGGATGAAGCGTCGTCTCACGCGGTCTGCACGTCCAGCACGAACGCTGGTCCAACTGAGGCGCCAGGTGGAAATGGCATGGCAAGCCGTTCCACAGGACTACATCCAGCATCTCTACGATCGTCTCCATGGGAGAATAGCAGCCTGCATTGCTGCGAAAGGTGGATATACACTGTACTAGTGCCGACATTGTGCATGCTCTGTTGCCTGTGTCTATGTGCCTGTGGTTCTGTCAGTGTGATCATGTGATGTATCTGACCCCAGGAATGTGTCAATAAAGTTTCCCCTTCCTGGGACAATGAATTCACGGTGTTCTTATTTCAATTTCCAGGAGTGTATCTGTGCGTGATAGTTTCTAATGATATGAAATGGAATGATCACATAGTTTCAGTTGTAGATATACTTATGTAATACTTACATGTTGATCAACATACTGGTAACAAACCTATCAGCATGTTTCTCAATTTCTTCGTCGTCTTCCTTTAATTCGACTTCGGAAGGGTGGCGGGGGCTCCCAAACACTAATTGTACTCAAGAATGGGTCGCACAAGCGTTTTGTACGTGATCTCCTTCACAATGAGCTACACTTTTGTAGAAATTCTCCCAGTAAACTCAATTTCATGTCGTTTTTCGGTGTTACGTCTACATACGACGGTTGTCGAGAAAGTAAGTTCCAATTCGTCGCGAAATGGAAACCACAGGGAAAAAATCAGGTAAAGCTTTGCACAGACGTGTTGGGCAGTGTCTCTAGTGTGCTCGTCGATCGTGTCGCGTCGCTCTTTTCAGTTTTGAGTGAACACTCAGCACCTAAAGATGCGTAGGGAATAGCGTCTCCCGCCAAGTATGAGAGCCCGGTTAGAGATTTCGCCTGATGTCATGCAGCCCGCATAACACAACTGTCGAGCAGTTGCTTCTTCATGCCATTTCTCGGACGCACACTGCAGGGCCAATGAAGACGATCCTACAGCGTTTCCAATGAGAAGTGTTTGATCACCCAGAAAACAGTCCGTAATTGGCTCCTCCTGAGTCGCATCTCTGCTTAAGGGGCTCCGGAACGCCCTATACTTGAAATGTTAAAATAACGCTTATAAATTACATCTTTCCTCACAAAGTATTTGAGGTAGGACGTTAAAATTTTTACAGATTATTTATTGGAATATGGGCTACAACTTAACACAGGGATTTTATAAAATTTTAGTTCAGTTATTAAAGATGATTTTTTTCAATTGTAATGAAAATTCACAACATTTTTTTGCAATTTTTTATTTATATATTCAAAAATATACAGTTTTTTGAAAAAAGGCTGTGTTAAATTATGCAGAAGGTACTGTGTAACATTTACTGAAAGTTTGAAACAAATATGTTTGGAAGATGCTTAGAAAACATGTAATTAGTATGAGAAAATAAAAGTTTTGGGAATCGAGCGACAAAGATTGGATTAACTTTTTAGTGCATTCCAGGTCCATAGGATGGATTATCTTCATCCTCTGCAAACTCCTCCTCCAGCTTCCTCTTGTTCCTCCTCCTGTTTACTCTTGCTTGTATTTCTAGACTCTTTACAGCCCTGTCTGCAGCCCGAAGGCGTTCCTTGTCTAAAGCAAGCATCGCTCGTACCATGTTAGAACCTATCTTCATTCCCATATTTCTAAATACCTTGCACCTTACAATGTTGCCATCATTGAAAGTCGCAACAGCATCATACACACCAAAGTGAAGTGTTTCTATTCCAACAAATACAGTCTTGGGGATTCTCGACCATATAACACTATTTACACTTTCATTGGGGTTTTGAGTTTTTCCGTGAATACACTTTTTCAACAGTTCAGGTGCTGCTAAGTCTCTGAAAATAGGTTTTATCACCTCCATTATTGCATCAGGCAGACTATGCTTATGAGTGTACACTTCACCAGTTAGCAATCCTTTGTTATATTTACACCAACTGTCTTCTTCTTTGGGACACAAGCTATGTTGGGGATTTTCATCGTCTTCATTGTTTACAGTAATAACACATACCTTTGGCTTTCCAACATTTCTCCTTTTCTTAAAAGCCTTCAGAGGATTTCTAATAACTTTACTTTTACTCATTATTATACTTCAACAAAACAGAGACTCAAGAAACAGAATTAATTACGAATATTTTCGAGATAACGACAGAGTAAATAAACATGAAACAATCGACAATCACACCAGCGATATATATTGAACCATCACAGGTTAGCCACAACACATACTTTATCTCACATCACTAAAATGTACCTGATGAACACGGACGTTAATAATAACACCATTTGACAGCAGTTTAACAGCGCCACAGTAGGTCACGCCCATGTAGAACACATTTCAAAAAAAATTTAAAAATAGTTGTAGTCTTCGGAATTGAATAAATTATATATCTATTAAAAGGTAATAGTCTGCAGATTCAGAAAACGCAAAAAAGTAAAAATTGAACTTTTAATGATTTTGAGCCTTTCCGGAGCCCCTTAAAAGAATCGCTGGCTATGAAGACAAAATTTTTCCACAGTCAACGAGCTGCAGACCAGTGCAGATAACTGGCCGAAAGAACAGACAGCTGTTTTCTATGACGAGGATATTGGAAAGTTGATACAACACTACGACAAAACTCGAAGTTGGAGAGGCGACTATGTAGAGAAGTATGTGTGGAAGGTGTACCTGTTTCTGGTTTTCTCTGTGATTTCCATTTCGCGACCGATCGGAACTTACTTTCTGGACAACCATCGTACTTACTTGACCTGACTGTGTCAAGCAGCACATCGCTAATATTGCATTCGACATTACACAATTGTTTCTCCTACTCACCTTCTGTATTTTGCACTTTTCCATAATGCCAAATACAAAATATGTCCAAGTTATCCTGTATCTTCCTACAGTCACTTAAAGGCAACACTTCACCGCGCACTACAGTATCATCAACAAACAGTCGCAAATTTTTGCTCACTCTACCTGGCAGGTCGTACATGAGCCGGGATATGTACGCTGACGGAAAAATATCGCAGGACCGGAGAATGATAAGAAGTAATGAATGCGGGGAAATGAAATTTTGCCAGTACATTTTTCTAGGTAACACATTTAAGTGATTACAATTGCAAGATCACAGGTTATCGTAAGCGAGAGGTAGGCCATTGTAACTGAGAAATGTTGGTACATTAAAAACCAGTGTAACCACGAGAATATTGAAGCAAACATCCATACGTGCATGCATTTCGCTTTAAGGGGCTCCGGAAAGGCTCAAAATCATGAAAAGTTCAATTTTTACTTTTTTGCGTTTTCTGAATCTGCAGACTATTACCTTTTAATAGATATATAATTTATTCAATTCCGAAGACTACAACTATTTTTAAATTTTTTTTGAAATGTGTTCTACATGGGCGTGACCCACTGTGGCGCTGTTAAACTGCTGTCAAATGGTGTTATTATTAACGTCCGTGTTCATCAGGTACATTTTAGTGATGTGAGATAAGGTATGTGTTGTGGCTAACCTGTGATGGTTCAATATATATCGCTGGTGTGATTGTCGATTGTTTCATGTTTATTTACTCTGTCGTTATCTCGAAAATATTCGTAATTAATTCTGTTTCTTGAGTCTCTGTTTTGTTGAAGTATAATAATGAGTAAAAGTAAAGTTATTAGAAATCCTCTGAAGGCTTTTAAGAAAAGGAGAAATGTTGGAAAGCCAAAGGTATTTAGAAATATGGGAATGAAGATAGGTTCTAACATGGTACGAGCGATGCTTGCTTTAGACAAGGAACGCCTTCGGGCTGCAGACAGGACTGTAAAGAGTCTAGAAATACAAGCAAGAGTAAACAGGAGGAGGAACAAGAGGAAGCTGGAGGAGGAGTTTGCAGAGGATGACGATAATCCATCCTATGGACCTGGAATGCACTAAAAAGTTAATCCAATCTTTGTCGCTCGATTCCCGCAACTTTTATTTTCTCATACTAATTACGTGTTTTCTGAGGATCTTCCAAACATATTTGTTTCAAACTTTCAGTAAATGTTACACAGTACCTTCTGCATAATTTAACACAGCCGTTTTCCAAAAAACTGTATATTTTTGAATATATAAATAAAAAATTGCAAAAAACTGTTGTGAATTTTCATTACAATTGAAAAAAAATCATCTTTAATAACTGAACTAAAATTTTGTAAAATCCCTGTGTTAAGTTGTAGCCCATATTCCAATAAATAATCTGTAAAAAGTTCAACTTCCTACCTCAAATACTTTGTGAGGAAAGATGTAATTTATAAGCGTTATTTTAACATTGCAAGTATAGGGCGTTCCGGAGCCCCTTAAAGGTGCCGTGTGTCAGTTTGTGGGATGGAGTTCCATGCCTGACAGGACTTGGTTGCTCAATACAGGGACGGTTATTGCTGTTGTGGATAACGCTGGAGTTATCGTCCGACGATGTCCCATACGTGTTCTATCAGAGACAGATTTGGTGATCGAGCTGGGCAAGGCAACATTTTGATACAAAGCAGAGTATTTGAATGTTGGGCTCCATAAGGTTCCCTTTCTGTGCAGCTACCGTGGAATATAAAGTTATTAAGAATGTAGCAACCACAAGTGGAAACTAATTTATTTATCTTGATGCAAATCGATTTAGACTGATATCAGTCATCATCGGTGCATTTTTCTGACCGACACGTGCAATAAGCAGGTGTCATTGGCAGATTTCTTCATGATAGACCTCTGCCAAGGACAGTACTTCTACTTATGGCATGTATCGGTTAGAAAAATGCACCGATGATCACTGATATCAGTCGAAATCGATTTGCATCAAGATAAATAAATTACGTTCCCGCGACTGGTTGCTACATTCTTCATAATTTTAAGGTAGAGGATGTTGAGTTACAACAACGACATGTGAGCGAGCGTTATCTTGCTGAAAAACACTGCCTGGCGTGCTTTTTATGAATGATAACCCAACAAGTCGAATCACCAGATTGACGTACAAATTTGCAGTCAGGGTATGTGGAATAACCACGAGAGGGCTTCTGCTTTCATACGAAATCGCACAGCAGACCATAACCCCCGGTGTAGGTCCAGTGTGTCTAACATGGCGACAGGTTGGTGTGAGCCCTCGACTGGTCTCCAGCTGATGAACACTGGAGCCGAGGCAGAACCATCTTTCATCATAAAACGCAACAGACCTCCACCCTGCCTTCTAATAGCATGTCGCTTGACAACACTGAAACCGAAAGTGGCGATGGACTGGTGTCAGGCTACTGGGCGTCTGCTTCATAGCTGCCCTTGAAGTAACCGATTTGTAACAGTTCTTTGTGTCACTGTGTTGCCAATTGCTGCTCACATTCATCATCATCATCTTGGACAGTTTCCAGCCACTGGCTGGGTCTGTCGGGAACACATGCCTCTCCATCGTGTTCTGTCTTTCCACCATTCCCCCTCTTCCACCTTCGTCCAGTTCTCTCCTCTTCTCGTCACACATTCCTTCACTCCCTTCACCCATCTATCTCTTGGTCTTCCTCTGGGCCTCTTCCCCTCCAGTTTCAGATCAAACATCCTCTTTGGAATTCTTCCCTCATCCATTCTCTTCATGTGTCCATACCACTGCAGTCTTGATTTTTCTATCCTGTCCTGTACTGGTTCCTCCTTTAGTATTTCCCTCACATACACGTTTCGCAATCTGTCTCGTCTTGTTACACTCAACCTGCTCCTCTGGAACTTCATTTCACTAGCCTGTATTCTACTTTTGTCGCTTTTGTGCATTACCCATGTCTCACTTCCGTATGCCAATATGGGGACAAAGTAGGTTCGGTATATAATTCCCTTGGATTTCTGTGGCACCTCCTTGCTCCAAATAAGCCCCCTAATGCATTTGTAGAACTGCCCTGCTTTTCTGCACCTTTCATTTATTTCCATTGCGTTTCCCCCCTTACTTTCAATCATGCTTCCCAGGTACTTGAAGTTCTCTACCACTTGTAGTTTTTCCCCTCCACAAGTTATATCCACATTTGGCTTATTCTTCTTCCTTGTTGTGACAATTATTTCACTTTTCTTTGCAGAGAAATGCATTCCATATTGTGCTGCCGTTGCCTCCCATGCATCTAACTGCTCTTGCACCTCCTTCTCGCAATTTCCCCATAAGATCAGATCATCGGCAAAAAGCACTGCTTTCATTTTATGATCTCCAATTGCATCTGATACTTGCTGTAGGATTTCATCCATAACAATAATAAACAATAAAGGCGAAAGTGCACTTCCCTGTCACAGCCCATTTTCCAGCTTGAACCATGCAGTACGGTCCCTCCCCACTTTCACACAACTCTCACTTCCCTCATACATTTTTCTGACTTTTCGTGTTATCTCTTCATCTATCCCTTTTGCGTTCAGCACATCCCAGAGCTTGTCCCTACAGATACTGTCATACGCCTTCTCAATATCTAAAAAGGCCACGATTAAGTCCTTCCCGTACTCATAGTGCCTTTCCTGCAGTTGCCTTACCGCAAATATGAGGTCCGTTGTTGATCTTCCCGGTCTGAAACCGTACTGCTCCTCTTGCAGTCTACTTTCAATACTGCTTCTTATTCTCTTCTCCAGGATCTTTTCATAGATTTTTCCACAGTGGCATAGCAGGGTGATTCCTCTGTAGTTCTCACATCTCCTTTTATCCACTTTCATGAAGATCGGGACTATAATTCCTTTCTTCCAATCCTCAGGAATTCTGTTCTCCTTCCACACCACCCTCAGCACTCTGTATAGCCACTGGGTTCCTACTTCTCCTGCTGCTCGTATCATATCCACTGTTACTTCGTCCCAACCTGGTGCCTTGCCCCCTTTCATCCTCTTTATGGCTTCTTCCACTTCATTCCAAGTTAGATCATCAATTTCCCCACTATTATAATCATCTGCTGCCTTAGGCTCTCCATCGCTGTTAGTTACCCGCTTGGCGGCATTCAACAGATCTTCAAAGTACTCCTTCCAAATCTTTTTGAGCTCATGCATTTCCTCCACAACTCTTCCATTATTATCCATGATCCTCAGGCACTCACTTCTGTCGTTCCTCTTATTTCTTACCATGGTGTAAAGTACTTTTTTGTTCCCTTCACTGTCCTCTTCTAACATTCTTGTCCATTTTTCCATCCACTTCTTCTTCTTCGCCCTTACTATGGTCTGTGCCGCTTTCTTGCTTTCCTTATATTTTACCCTGGCTTCCTCTGTTCGGGTCTGGAAATTCAGTACGATGCGCCAGAGCCATACGCCGAACACGACGGTCTTATCTTTCGGTAGTGCCACGTGGCCGGCTGGAGACTGGTCTCATTGTGACCGTACATTCTCGTGAGCAACCCTGCCAGCAATCACGTACAGTGGCTACATTCCCGCCAAGTTTTTCTCCAATATCGCAGAAGGAACATCCCACTTCTCATAGCCCTATTACACGGCCTCGTTCAAACTTAGAGAGGTGTTGATAATAGCGTCTTTGTCGCCTTAAAAACATTCTTGACTAACCTCAACTTACTATCTCCGCCTGCCGAAGTGGCCGAGCGGTTCTAGGCGCTACCGTTTGGAACCGCGCGACAGCTACGGTTGCAGGTTCGAGTCCTGCCTCGGGCATGGATGTGTGTGATGTCCTTAGGTTAGTTAGGTTTAAGTAGTTCGAAGTTCTAGGGGACTGATGACCTCAGACGCTGAGTCCCATAGTGCTCAGAGCCGTTTGAACCAACTTACCATCTCCAGTCTGAAAGGTAACTAACGCACAGACCGTTACAAGGCGTATTTGAAACAAATCTGAATTGCATCCTCATAGTGATGCTACTATCGCCACTGCTATGCGACTGGCACGAAATCTAAATAGACACCATCTTTCAGACGTTGAAACAACCCTACGATCTTTCGTTTATATCGTAGAACTTATTCTTGCTGTTGCGAGTTTTTCCCGTCAGTATAGAGCCTTTCCGGTGTTTCAGAAAAATTGATGAGCGAAGACTGTTTATTGAACATAAGTTAAAATTTGGAGAGATGTTCTGTACATTGGTGTGCGTCTGTTTTCTGTGCGTCTTGTAGTCTTTGCACAGTCATTTTCAGAAACCCCAGAGGCATTTGCGAATGACCCTGCATATAGAGAACAAGATCAGTCCTAAAACACTTTCGTGGTGCGATCCTGACGATACGTTTGTCTCTGATGTACACCAGTCCTCCAGGACAACATTCTGTGTCATCTTATCTAAAAGTCTTCTAGTCACTCATATACCTCAGAGTCTGTTATGTATGCACGGACCTATATTAACAGTCTGCAGTGTGGCTCTGTGTCCAACACTTTCCGAAATCTGGGACTGTGGTATCTGCCTGTTGCTCATCATCAGTGGCTCACAAGATATTGAGCAAGAAAACGGCAAATTGAGTTTCGCATGGGCGACGATTTCTGAGGCCATGTTGATTTATGGAAAGAAACTTTCCACTCCCGAGGAAATTTACTATACCTGAAATTAGGTCGTGCTCAAGAAATCTCCAAAAGAGCGACGTTATGGATATTCATCTGTAATTTTGTAGGTCCACCTGTTCCCCTTTTATGTACGGAAGCTGCCTGCGCTTTTCTCCCGCTGCTTCCGTTGGTTCCTCACCACAAAGTACTGAGGTTAGGATCATCGATCATCTGACCCTAAAGGTCAGAAAAACTTGTCGAAGCAGACCTCGGGGCTTGTACAAAAACTAGAATGCAGTTATAAGAGTCGAGGGGCACGAAAGGGAAGCGATAGTTGAGAAGTATCTGAGATGGGGTTGTAATCTATCCCCGACAGAACAGGCAGTATGGGAAACTAAAGACAACTTTGAAATAGGAATTAAAATCCATGGAGATAAAATAAAAATTTTGAAATTTGCCGACGACATTGTAATTCTGTCGGAGACAGCAAAGGACCTGGAAGAGCAGCTTAACGGAATGGACAGTGTCTTGATGGGAGGGTATAAGATGTACATCAACAAAAGCAAAACGAGGATAATGGAATGTCGAATTAAGTCGGGTGATGCTGAGGGAATTAGATTAGGAAATGAGACACTTAAAGTAGTAAAGGAGTTTTGCTATTTGGGGAGCAAAATAACTGATGATGGTCGAAGTAGAGAGGATATAGAATGTAGACTTGCAATGGCAAGGAAAGCGTTTCTGAAAGAAGTGAAGTTTGGTAACATCGAGTATAGATTTAAGTGACAGGAGGTCCTTTCTGAAAGTATTTGTATGGAGTGTAGCCATGTATGGAAGTGAAACATGGATGATAAACAGTGTAGACAAGAAGAGGATTGAAGCTTTTGATATTTGGTGCCACAGAAGAATGCTGAAGATTAGATCACGTAACTAATGAGGAGGTACTGAACAGAACTGGGCACAAGAGGAATTTGTGGCACAACGTGACCAGAAGAAGGGATCGGTTGGTAGAACACGGTCTGTGACATCAAGGGATCACCAATTTAGTATTGGAGGGCAGCGTGGAGGGTAAAAATCGTGGAGGGAGACCAAGAGATGAATACACCAAGCAGATTCAGAAGGATGTAGGTTGCAGTAGGTACTGGGAGATGAAGAGGCTTCCACAGGATAGAGTAGCATGGAAAGTTGCATCAAACCAGTTTCTGGACTGAAGACCACAACAACAACAACATATCTGGAACAGATTCCCAGAACGTCTGAAATATACGTCTACTGCAAATACTACTGCTTGTGCGGTGCTCTTGTACTTATATTTGGTTTATAATTACAACTATTATGGTGTATATTTACTTCGCAAAGTATTTCTATTTGAGATACGGTATACCAAGTGACAGAGAGAAACACACATCAGTACTGAACGAATGGGTATATCATGCTACTATAACAGATGCACTTATTTCTGAAAAGAACTGAAGTCGATAACTGCAATGTTTATTGCCTTTAATCGTGAAACTTGCAAGTCTAGCCGCGCATCGAAGACCTGTTGCTTTGCCACGTGACTAACCACTCTCAACTAGGACAGGTAGCACTTAGAAATAACGAGAGAAATACGCAACACTTGCTGCATTTATATACAACACAGCTTCTGAAAGGCGAAACCCGTTCTTCGAAAACCTTTTTTCGCTAACTAGTTAACATGTTAAGGCCTGAATCGATTTTTACAGTGGAAAAACCAGTAAAGCTTTTACGTGAGTCAGAATATCGATTGTGAAGGAGAAAAATTAACAGCTACAATAATATTTCCGAAACTGTCATCGGAGTGTTTACCTGACCAACCAGAAACGGTATTGGCATACCGGGTTACAAAAACCGAGTAATGGAGACCGTTACGAACGTAGACTCTGTTTTGACTACGTGTTCGCCATTTTATAACTCGATTATTCTTTTGAAGTACTGACGATACACGAAACAGGAAAATTAGTTTGCTTTGTGCAATGGGCTCGGTTCTGATAGCTGCTAGACTCATGAAGGAGGTGTGTTTATTAACTGGGGGAAATAGCTGTGTAGATCAAATCCGTGTTAAGGTCTATACCAACATTTATGTTCCGCAAGCCACTTTACGATGTTCTCAGAGAGGTGGTGCAGTAATTAAGACATCGGACACGTGTTCGACAGGACAGCGGCCCAAGGGCTGTGGTGATTTACCTTTTCCAAGGTTTTTCTAAGTCGCTTAAAGCAAATGTTCCTATGAAAGGGCAAGGCCGATTTCCTCCATAGCACTTAAATTTGTATTTTATGTTCTCCTTTACACAGAAGTCTTTCTTGCCATTGCCAATCTGAATTTCTTTCCTCTCAACGTCAGCCATCACAATTATTTTCTTGCCCAAATAGCAAAAGCAATAGAATACTTTTAGCAACTCAGTTCCCAATGTAATCACCTCAGCAACACATGATTTAATTCTACAACAAATCATTACCTGTGTTTTAGTTTTGTTAACGTTCATCTTACGATCTTTTTTCAAGACGTTATCCGTTGCGTTCAAATGATCTTTCATATGCTCTTTCTTCTGAGATACTAGAAGATATCAAAGTTTATATTTGTGCTCTCTGATTTCTTAGTCTTTCAGATATCTCCGTGGTTTCCTTCTTGATTTATCAATGTACAGACTAAAGAACACTGAGGACGAGCTACAACACTTTCTCGCTCCGTTCTCCACCACCATACCCCTTTCTGGCCTTTTGATTCTCAAAACTGCAGTCTGGTTTCTGGACAAGTTGTAGAAAACATTTCACTCCATGTATTTTATTCCTCCTACCATCAGAATTCGTCCAGGCAACATCGCCGAAGGACCTCTCTAAATTTACAAGTAGTATTCCTCAGAGATTTACCTTTATTTAAGCAATTATATAATATAAATTATAGGGTCAATATCATCAGGTGCGTTCCTACGTTTCTTCGGCACACAAACCGATCTTCCTGCAGGTGGCCTTCTTCCCGTTTTGTCCGCATCTCGTGGTCGTGCGGTAGCGTTCTCGCTTCCTACGCCCGGGTTCCAGGGTTCGATTCCCGGCGGGGTCAGGGATTTTCTCTGCCTCGTGATGACTGGGTGTTTTGTGATGTCGTTAGTTAGGTTTAAGTAGTTCTAAGTTCTAGGGTACTGATGACCATAGATGTTAAGTCCCATAATGCTCAGAGCCATTTGCACCATTTTTTCTTCCCGTTTTTCAATTCTTCTGTAAATAATTCGTGTCAGAATTTTGCAGTCATGACTTATTACACCGATGGTTCGATAATATTGACACCTATCAGGCCCTGTCTTGTTTGGAATGGGTATTATTACATACTTCTTGAAATCTGAAGGTACTCCGCCTGTCTTGTATGTCTTGGACACCAACTGTACTACGGTATTTTGCTGAAAACTGTAATTCTGAGATCGTGGCTTTGTACAAAATGCAAGTCGATTTTTGCAAAAGAGAGCAGCGACTAGCAACTGATAATAACACTATTACTTACGCAAATAGCACACAGGTTTTTAAGCGACCGGCAGATCTTCAGATGGCTGTAAACATTTAAAATACATTTGCCGTTGTTTACATTAGTTGTTAGCTGTTTTTAAGCCTACTGAGGGAAAACTTCCTCGGGGTGGTGGTGCCGTGGCAATGCACGAGTCTCTATGTTGCTCTGTTTATTGTTTGTGTTCACGAAAATGTAAAAACTACGGTACTGGCATTAAAATTGGTACACCAAGAAGAAATGCAGATGATAAAAGGGTATTCATTGGACAAATATATTATACTAGCATAGATCCTGAGAAATCAGTACCCAGAACAACCACGTCTGGCCGTAATAACGGCCTTGATACGCCTGGGCATTGAGTCAAACAGAGCTTGGATGGTGTCTACAGGTACAGCTGCCCATGCAGCTACAACACGATACCACAGTTCATCAAGAGTAGTGACTGGCGTATTGTGACGAGCCAATTGCTCGGCCACCATTGACCAAACGTTTTCAGTTGGTGAGAGATCTGGAGAATATGCTGGACAGGGCAGCAGTCGAACATTTTCTGTATGCAGAAAGGCCCGTACACGACCTGCAACATGCGGTCGTGCATTATCCTGCTGAAATGTAGGGTTTCGCAGAGATCGAATGAAGGGTAGAGCCACGGGTCGTAACACATCTGAAACGTAACGTCCACTGTTCAAAGTGCCGTCAATGCGAAGAAGAGGTCACCGAGTCGTGTAACCAATGGCACCCCATACCATCACGCCGGGTTATACGCCAGTATGGCGATGACTAATACACGCTTACAATGTGCGTTCACCGCCTTGTCGCCAAACATGCATGCGACCATCATGATGCTGTAAACACAACCTGGATTCATACGAAAAAATGACGTTTTGCCATTCGTGCACCCAGGTTCGTCGTTGAGTACACCATCATAGGCGCTCCTGTCTGTGATGCAGCGTCAAGGGTAACGACAGCCATGGTCTCCGAGCTGATAGTCCATGCTGCTGCAAACGTCGTCGAACTGTTAGTGGAGATGGTTGCAAACGACCTCGTCTGTTGACTCAGGGATCGAGACGTGGCTGCACGATCCGTTACAGCTATGCGGATAAGATGCCTGTCATCTCGACTGCTAGTGATACGAGGCCGTTGGGATCCAGCACGGCGTTCCGTATTACCCTCCTGAACCCACCGATTCCATATTGTGCTAACAGTCATTGGATCTCGACCAACGCGAGCAGCAATGTCGCGATACGATAAACCGCAATCGCGATAGGCTACAATCCTTACCTTTATCAAAGTCGGAAACGTGATGGTACGCATTTCTCCTCCTTACACGAGGCGTCACAACGACGTTTCACCAGGCAACGCCGGTCAGCTGCTGTTTGAGTATGAGAAATCGGTTGGAAATTTTCCTCATGGCAGCACGTTGTAGGTGTCGCCACCGGCGCCAACTTTGTGTGACTGCTCTGAAAAGCTAATCAATTGCATATCACAGCATCTTCTTCCTGTCGGTTAAATTTCTCTTTTGTAGGACGTCATCTTCGTGGTGTAGCAATTTTAATGGCCAGGAGTGTAATATTATCAACAGTATCTGGTTGCGGTTTTATTCTTTGCAAGATCTGCCTGGCGACTGGTACAGCTTAGTCACGGCTGGCTCTGCCAAGGATCTCAATAACTCTGAAGAAATTTCGTCTCCCGCTTTTGGGAGAGGTAATTTAAATGTTACCGAAATTTCTCGAAGCCCCTTTTTGAATGGTTACCGAACGGGTATGGGCGACAGGTAGTGGCTGAAGGAGTGTGTGCCAGGGACGGTGGCGAGTTTTGCGTTTCGGCTGTCGCGGAGCGTCGGCGGCGTCGGCGGCTGCTCGATACGGCGTCAGGCAGCCGGGGCAGCGGGCCGCCCGTATTGATCCGCCCCCGCGGGGCGGCTGCCCCAGATAGCAGCAGCGGCAGAAGCTGAGGCCGCGAGGGGAACGCGCCGGCCGGACCTGTTGGTGTCCAGGTGCGGCCCATATTGATCACCGGCCACCCCGGGGCACCTGTTGGGCTCTGCGCGACCTCCTGAATGGCGTATCCGGCACCCCGCGGAACAGCTGTCAGCGGCGACTGCTACAGCCTGCAGTGTTACGTGGCTTTATGCTTAATTACATACTTACTATTTTATCAGTTGGTTTGGTTTCACCACGTAACGCCTTCTTCGTTGCTGAGCGATGTATCACTTTTCGTTCCGACGCCGCAACTCTTCCTTTCCTATATCTTTACTACTTTTTATCTATATAAATGATGAACTATTGGTTTCGCCGTTTAACAACTTTTTAATAACTGTGGAAGTGTTACGGGCATCGGGTCCCACGTAATGTGTCACCCGTCTATACGTTTTACATGAACCTTTCGAGACTCGATCGATCTGTTTACAAAGAGAAAGCAGAGTATCTCTTCCTTTGACGTTGTCCAACAACGACCTAGGAAGCTCGACGCCCTTAGGGCCCAGGCTCTTCCATGGCTCGCGGTAGTTTGCAGCATTCGTTTTATTCCTTGCCCACTTGCTGCTACGTCGAACTTTCGTGGTGATCGTTGGTTCAACGTCTTCCACGTTATCTGCAACATAAATAAACTTTCTTCCCACAGTATTTCTGAAAACCAGAAACAAACTTAAAGAACATAATAATAATAACTGTTCTTACAATTATTCGTGTAAGTCTTGGTCGATTTAATGAGGGGTGGCACAGGCTTAAGCCTCGTGACACCACAACCCGCTGCGAAAACTTTCAGTTAACACTTACAACTTTCACCTCCACATGCGATAACATTGTACACTGGTAACAGTATGATGTGTGTGAGGAAAGTAATGACACAACACTGGAGCGGTCTGGCAACGCTGTGTTGTTCTACTTAAAAGTACGTCATAATGGGACTATGGAGAAAATTCAAAACAATGTGACCGACATGTTAAAGGCCACATCAGTTGATCCTTTCAGTGCTGCTACCAACTCTGGGATTATTTTTTGGAATAAATGAAATAAAATCTTTAGTAGAGAAAACAATCAATGTCATTACTTTTCTCACACACCTCGTATGTCGAAACTTTCCCTTCTGTGGGGTGTCACTTGTGGTCAGAGCATACCCCTACGATGCACAAAAGCAAATTCTCGTGTCCAAGAGAATGGGGAACTACCCGAAATGTTCATGCACACTAACGGAAGACAAGTATACTGCCACGCAATGGAAAACGTCTTATTTAAATGAATGTTAATAGGGCTGGTCCAGTTGATCGTGACACAAATGGGTACCACACTAACCTGGTCTTGCGGTTCGATTTGAAAGACTACAGGTGACTGTAAGTTTACACCCTGACAGCAATAGCTTTAACTTGTAAGCCTCCCACTTGACTACCTGGCCATCATCTGTTAAATCGATTCTCCCCTCTGGCAGTGGTTATTATTGCTAGCCTGTATGGGAGGTTATCACTTGCATGATAATCTTAAAAGAAACCTGAACTCTGAGAGAATTTAATGAAATTGCCCTGTCATTAATGTAGTCAATTACTCATGGGTGATTGATATAAAAATGCGGGATCAATCTTTTATAAACACGGTAGGAGTTACTTAATCATAAAATAGGACATGCATCTTAAGCTAAGCGAGATGACGCAAAAATCACAAACTGTTGTCAAAACAAATATAAGCAACAAATAATTAGCACTCCACTGGGTGGATTTTGGTTGGCAAAGACTAAGGTTTATCTGTGTAACCTGTTTACCTTGGCTCAAAACACTGATAACGCTAAATAGATTTTGGTGGATTTATTCAACACAGAAGTTATACTACATTGGTGGAGCTGTGAACGAGTGGCGAGACTGTTATTCTACTTGGCATAACAAACTGGAGCAGCGATCTCTCGATACGTAGCTCTGTCTCAGGAGACGGTCGTGGTGCAAGCGTCTGCACAGTACCCAAGTGCGGCGCCTGCAATTCGTTATCGCGGGTGCGAAATATGCAGAGTCGTTGGTAGTAGATCTGTCAGAAGGATCTCTAATGGAGCCTTGAAATCTCGACAGTGTGACACTCCCACTTTCCAGTGATACCATGGCCCGTGCACAAGGAGATCAAATGTGAAGACAGCAGACTTGATACGAGCAGGATTGTCCTCGGTTCAGCGAGTTTTCTGCCCAGTCAGCGCCAATGCCAGTACAAAGCCACACTTCACACTCGGGAGGCCTGTACCAAGTTCATCCCACTCGTAAAAAGAGTCAAGGACCAGAATCTCCCCTCTAGACCAGAGTCTGAATCATAAGAAGCATTTCATCGCTCGTTCCCTTCCATCAAAACCTGATAAACTCCAAAATCGCCTCCTCATGGGTTTCGTACCAATCACAATTGTCCATGAGCACCACGTCTCCCCTCTAGCGCATCTGCTCTACCTTTTCGCCATTCCTAACCTCTGTTAATAATATTGCTTTCCCCGCTGGAGAAGCAGCCAATCACTTACTTGTAAATTTCCATGCAGGGGGAAAAAAAAAAGTTGATATGTGTGTGAATTCCTAAGTGACCCAGTTGCTGAGGTCATCTGTCCCTAGAGTTACACACTACTTAAACTAACTTATGCTAACAATAACACACACACCCATGCCTGAGGAAGGACTCGAACCTCCGGCGGGAGGGGCCGCTCAATCCGTGACGTGTCACCTCTTACCGCGCGGCCACTCCGCTTGGCTCCAAACAGAGAGGAGAAGACGTTACATTCTGAATTGCGTTTCCCATGGCTCTGTAAGGTGGCCGTCTTCGTCGGTCGTTTCTTGATCGTCATCCCGCATACGCATACGTATTAAGGAGTCGTCCGACGGGGTAAGACGTCGTTTCTTGCGTCGTTTCGGAGACCGTTGCTTACGCGTGTGCGTTTCCGTATCCGAATGTGGATGGGTGTGTCTGTCACCACTGCAGTCGGTAACGAAGGCAACCGTTGGCACTATTCGACTGTCGATGACTATTTGCTCATCCGATCTCTGTGCTGGTGGTATCGGTCGGTGCTGCTCGGTGGGGGGCGTCGCCGCCGTCACCATACCCGTATCGCCATCCGCCGTCGTCGGCTTTTCTACTGGCCTGTCCAGCTGTTAGGCGCTGGTATTGTTCGGTGGGGCGTCCTTCCGGAACACAGTTGCGTATGTGAGAGGGAGAGACGTCGCCACAGGTGATGCTACAAATTCCGTGCAATTCTTCGTTGGAGACACGCTGAGCGCACGTGGCCTTCCTGACCACAAACTGAGCAAGTTTCCGGCTGACCGTCGTAAATGACTATCGCTCTGCAGCCTCCAATTGTGAGATAAGACTGCACATGTTATGATAGCTCGATCCGTATTTGTTGCACACCACTAAGTACCGGGTACGTGCTAAAGGTGGTCCACTTTTCTGCTATGTGACTACATGCCCGCCGGTAGGGTTGTAGTGCGTTAATCACGATCTAAGCAGGAACCTCAAATGGTAGCTCAAATACTCTTACAGTTCTCAGTCCAAGCCCGTCATGATCGATACCTGCCATTCCGACATGCCCGTCTGAATGTTTAAATTTAAGTTCATCTTTAAGGTCGCATACAATCTTGTGACACACCGTGTCGTTGATCAGTTTGACGTAGATCACATTTCTTGTGATAGAAAAGTGGATGCCAATCTTATCTTGTCGTTCAATTTTAATTTCTTCACGTATAAAGCGTTCTGTTTCAAATGCCTTCGGTCGGGCAAATTCATTATTAAAGCTGATCTTGACAGTAGATTGTCGGTACGAATGAGCCATTCTAGTTCGAAAGCGCAAGCACTGGCAAAGGCTAACACAAAGTAAACAACAGCGAACGCGCTAAGCACCGTTGCAGGATCCGCGAGGCACGACTGAGGAAAGCAGACTGACCATCTGAGCTACGCAGGCGCGACTCACGACTCGTCCTCACAGCTTCAATTCTACCAGTACCTCGCCTCCTACCTTCCAAACTTCACAGCTCTCCTGCGAACCTTGCAGAACTAGCACTCCTGGGAGGAAGGATACTGCGGCGGCATGGCTTAGCCACAGCCTGAGGGATGTTTCCACGATGAAAGTTTCACTACGCAGCGGAGTGTGCGCTGATATCAGGTTCGCAGGAGAATTTCTGTGAAGTTTGGAAGGTAGGAGATGAGGGTCTGGCAGAATAAAGCTGTGAGGACGGGTCGTGAGTCGTGCTTGGGTAGCTCAGTTGGTAGAGCACTTGCCCGCAAAAGGCAAAGGTCCCGGGTTCGAGTCTCGGTCCTGCACACAGTTTTAATCTGCCAGGAAGTTTCATATCAGCACACACTCCGCTGCCAGAGTGAAAATCTCATTCCAGCACCGAAACTACATGCTCTGTCTTCTTGGAAATATCTCAAATGGTTCAAATGGCACTGAGCACTATGGGACTTAACTTCTTAGGTCATCAGTCCCCTAGAACTTAGAACTACTTAAACCTAACTAACCTAATGACATCACACACATCAATGCCCGAGGCAGGATTCGAACCTGCGACCGTAGCGGTCGCGCGGTTCCAGACTGCAGCAGGAAGTAATACGTTTCCAGACTCTTCTTAAAGAAGCGGTCGCGCGGTTCCAGACTGTGGTGCCTAGAACCGCTCAGCCACCACGGACTGCACTCTTTTTCAACTGGCGCAAAATTTGAATAGACATCATCTTTCAGATGTAGAAAAACGGCTACCAACTTTCGTTTATTTCGCACAACTCATTCTTGGTGTTGCAATTTTTTTCCGTCAGTGTATGTGTCCTTCGAGAATTGAATGCAGAGAGGAGTGGGGGAATGAGAATGCTAGGCTCTCTACCTGCAGACGGGGCTCCAGTTCAGAATACTACAGTTTCATAGCCACAATTTTTCTTAACGAAGCCTCTAGTATCGCGCATCCATCTTGTGCGCTTTCCAGTCTTCGGAACCACCACCAACTACGTATGAAAGGCAGAATTGAAGCGGAAAAGAGCCACTGACAATGCTGACGGATCTGAAATTACGAAACAATGTGCTTTGCGTATCAACATCTGGAATATGTTAGTTGACTCTTTCAGCAAGAGATGGCTACGCAAAGTACAACTGCTAGTTATTTCCTTTCCTGTTACACTCGAAAACAGAGTGTGCAAGAAACGGCTGTCTATAATCCTGCGTAATAAACTTAATTTCGCTCATCTCTTCTTTGTAATGCTTATGCGAAGAAATGTACTTTGGAGGCAGGGCCGATGCGGAAGAGTGTGGGTGGGGGGGGGGGGGGGGGAGGAGGGTAGTAGACCGTTCTGCAGTCGGTATTAAATGCTGGTTCTGTAAATTTCCACAATAGAGTCTCGAGAACAAATGTCAAATGTGTGTGAATTCCTATGGGACCAAACTGCCGAGGTCATCGCTACCAAGACTTGCACACTACTTAAACTAACTTATGCTACGAACAATAGACACACCCATGCCCGAGGGAGGACAATTGAAAGAAAACAGCCCTCGGTCACTATTTTTAACGAATTAACCGCGTTTCAACTCTGCTAGGAGTGTCTTCCTCAGAATTTAAATCAAAGAATGATGTATAACATGGTCACAGAATTATGACTAAAAACGTATGATACAGAGTATAAGTACGGAATCATCGTGAAAGACTGGCAGTACTTATATGTCATTTATAAAATAATAAATATGTCAAAAGGGCATTAGTCACAAAGATATTTAAGATAAAAATTTGTGATGGCGAGCCACTAAGGGGTGCTCGTTACTTACGCGGTTACAGGTTGCAACCGTTTGCCACTTTATGTGTCTGGTGAAGGGTACTTGCGTCACCATTATCTGTTCCTCCCCCCCTCCCCCCTCACCCCCGCTCCACTGTTCCATCCCCGAATGGCGGTTAGCAAGAATAATTATCTCTGAATTTCTTGTTGCAGTCATTTCGCGAGACGTATGTAGCAGGAAGTAATACGTTTCCAGACTCTTCTTAAAGAACAACGTACTGTGCATGCGCTATGCGCTTGTGGATTCAGCGAGCTACGGACACCGGCGAACCGTGATTTGCTACGCACTGCTCAAACACCAGTGACTCCCACCTACGCTCTCACCTTATGACCTTTCACACTACAAACGCGTCCAGAACGTATTCTCTCGCAATTTCAGTGCAATTCTAGAGACCCTCATCACAGATTTAAGCGAATTCAAAGCCGACAATAAGATGCTGAACGAGCGAAAATGAGCATAAGCAGAGAAGCGCTTAATGAATCTGAAAGTAAAATTTTGCCAACCGATCTGACGAAATATTTTAAGAAGTTTTGGACTGATATGAACTCAGTAAGCGGTTTCGAAATCATCTACTTAACCGTTCAGTGACCATATTGGCACCGCAACAGAGAGAAGGCCAGAATAGTGACTTTGGTCTTCCGAAACTGTTTGACCGTGAAACATCATAACACGGTTCCTCCTTTCAACTACCGCACGAACACCGAAATCTGAGATATTGATATAAGTGATCACGGAATAGAAAAGCAATAATACTGGAAAGGCGCCTAGACCAGATGAGATACGTGTAAAATCCTACAGCAATTTTGCGAAAGAACTTGCTCCGCTTCTAGCAGCAGTTTATCGAAGGTCACTGGAGCAATGAAGGATACCTAGTAACTGGAAAAAAGTGCGCATGTATGAAAAGGTTCTTCAAATACCATTAAGAGTAATACAATTTGTTGACTATTTCAATTATTTAATTAGCAACATGTTAGACCTCAGCATCAGTCTACAGCGGCAATACGTAAACATTTAACACAAGTTAATTCCATAATTTACGTAATAAACAAATTTTGTGACTGGTAGTGGTGTTTAAGAAAACCTTTTCATGTTTTCGTAACAGTTATGGTCGATTAACAGTCGATATGGTTTCAAAGTACAGCTTTTTCCTGTTTTTACAACGGGCCGTAGGTCAAATGTACATAATTACTGGGGTATATCGCTGACGTATACCTGTTGTAGTGTTATGCAGCATGTTTTGGAGAACGAAAATTTCTTCTTCAAAAATCAACATGGATCCGCAGACAAAGATCTTCCGTATCTCAGCTCGCGCTAATCATTCATGAGATCCAGAACTCCGGTGAAATCGGCGCCTAGATTGATACCTAGTTCCTCGAGTTCATGAATGCGTTTCGACAGTTTGGTACTATTATTTGTTGAAAAGACACGTTTTAAACTAGTATCCAAGCGGATTTGTTACTGGAGTCAGGAGTTCCTTGCAGACAGAGCTTAACACATCAGTCGCAGCGAAAAAAAATCGACAGATGTAGTGGAGTAGCCCAAGGATGTGTGACAAGACCGTTAATGAAACTTCCTGGCATATTAAAACTGTGTGCCGGGCCGAGACTCGAACTCAGGACCTTTGCCATCCGCGATCAAGTGCTCTGCCGTCTGAGCTACCCAAGCACGACTCACTTCCAGTCGTCACAGCTTCAATTCCGCCGGTACCTCGTCTCCTACCTTCCAAACTTCACAGATCTCCTGCATACGTTGCAGAACTAGCACTCCTGGAAGAAAGGTTGTTGCGGAGACATGGTTTAGCCACAGCCTGGGGGATGTTTCCAGAATGAGATTTTCACTCTGCAGCGGAGTGTGCCCGCGGAAGGCAAAGGTCCCGAGATCGAGTCTCGGTCAGGCACACAGTTGTAATCTGCCAGGAAGTTTCATATCAGTGCACACTCCGCTGCAGAGTGAAAATCTCATTCTGAAGACCGTTACTATTTGTAATACACTGGCAGGAAAACAATAGTGTACCTGCAAAGACGGCATCGAATTTGATCCAAAGACGGCATATGCCACCTGGGGGATAGTAGGTGGACTGGTAATGGTTTCAGCATCGTACGCCAACAGATAAGCGTAGTGGCATAGTTAACAGACCACCATCAGTGTATATGTTTTAATAGGGAATGCCCACAGCCAAAAGGCTCAGTAAGGCGCAGATGTGTGAAGCAAGCAGGGATCCATACCACGTAGGTGCACTCATGCATCCTACAGCCAAACTGAGAGAGTTTGAAATGTGTCAAATTATGGCCTTCAGAGTGACGAGATGGCCCTTTGGGAGAATTTCCACACATGCTCGATGCTTTGCGTCACTTGTGCAATGATTGTGGTATCGAGGGTCGCGTGTCACGTGAACATTCTCACATCTGTAGACGAGGTACTGGAGATCCAAGCGGCACAGGCGTCCGCCAGGATCGTCATATTGTAAGGGCAGCAGTGGCAGACCGTACAGCTACCACAGCACAGATAACAGGGATTGTGATCCGAGACATATCAACACGAAATGTTGCGGACCAGTTATTGCCGTGGGAATACGGGCACGCACGCCTCTAGCCTGTCTTCCACTCACGCCACAGCATCGACGAGCACGGTTCGACTGGCGCCGTCATGGTATTACTTGGAAGGTAAAATGGCGCGTTGTGGTCTTCAGCGATGGAAGTAGATTCTATAGGGTGTAGAAAAATGTCCGCTATCAGTCACAGCAAAAGGTTATTTATTTGTTACACTACCGGTTTCGGGCTTGCGCCCATCTTCAGGAGCCGGCCGGAGTGGCCGAGCGGTTCTAGGCGCTACAGTCTGGAACCGCGCGACCGTTATGGTCGCAGGTTCGAATCCTGCCTCGGGCATGGATGTGTGTGATGTCGTTAGGTTAGTTAGGTTTAAGTAGTTCTGAGTTCTAGGGGACTGATGACCTTAGAAGTTAAGTCCCATAGTGCCCAGAGCCATTTGAACCGTTTGAACCATCTTCAGGTGTTTATACATAAATGAACATATTTTTATGTTGGAGATCACTGTATAAATACAACAACAAAAAATTGCTGGTCACTAAGCAGATACAGGTGGGACACTTGTAAGTGGCAAGGCAGCATTTGTCGAAAATATATCTGTACTTATATAAAGCTGAAGCATCGTTATTACAGTTACGCTGTGGTGACCGTTTGTACAGTGATCTCCAGCATAAATATGTACATAAATGCATAAACACCTGAAGATGGGCGCAAGCCCGAAACCGGTCGTGTGACAAATAAATAACCTTTTATTGTGACTGGTAGTGGACATTTTTCTATACCCTATAAAGGAACAGTCACGGAGTTCAACAGCATCCACTATGGATAAAATTCATGGAAGTAGATTCGGCCTGCATGCAGTTTATGGTCGTTTGTGCGTACGATGTAGACGCGGTCAGCTCTGTCTCTTAGAGTGCATTCGTCTAGGATACACTCGCCTCACCCCCGCCTTATGGTCTGGGGTGCGACAAGGCAATACTCTCGTTCGCTTTTAATGTGTCTGGAAGGGATGTTGACCAGCGCTCGGTACGTGCAGAATGTTATTAGATTCGCTTTTCTGCTATTCTCGTAACAGGAAGATGATGTATTGTTCCAACAGAATAACGCTCGCCCACGCGTTGCCCCTGAAAATCAGCGTGCTCTTCAAAGCGTGCAGGAACTTCCCTGCCCAGCATGATCTCTGGACTTGCCTCCAGTCGAGCATGTATGGAACACCATTTACAGAACTACGTAAACAGGTCGAGCATGAGTGGCATACAGTATCCCAGGACAGTATCCGCCGTCTGTGCAATTGCCTGCATCATTGCCGCCCGTGCAGCCACAGCACGCACTAATATGGGAGTTTTAGCATCAGTCGATACTTGCTACCTAAGAACCGCTTGTGCTGTTGATTTATAAATTTAATTATTTTATGTACCCCATACACACTGTTGCAACAATAAATCTTGAGAGAATTAGAAATGTCTTACAGGGCGTACTAAAGTTTTATCCGCCTGTGTATATATAAATCACCTTCTGGATAACATCGAATGTTCCATGAGGCTGTTCTTAGATTAGGCGGTCTCTATAAGAATGGAGCAACGCCAAAATGTTGTAATGAACTGCAGAATGACGTGCAAATGATAGTTCACTGATTCCGGGACTAACAGCAGACCCTGAATTACGCGTAAATAGACGAAGAAATTCATAGTGTACAATCCCAAAGTTGCTGACAAATCACTGGAAACAGTAACGATCATCAAGTAGCCAGCAGTAACCATCCAAAGTTACTTAAAGTGGAGTGACCGTATGAAACAAGCTGTAGGAAAAGCTGATATCAGGCTAAAATTCATAGGAGGAATCTCTAAAAATTTTTATTCATCCACAAATGAAGCAGCTTACAAAATATTTGTTCGGCCGATTCTTGAGTATTTCTCATGAGTATGAAACCCTTACATGGCTTAATTGATAGAAGACACAGGCAAGTTTCAAGGTGGAACGGTGCATATCGTTTCGGAATTGCTTAGCCGGCTCAAGAGCGTTACAATGATGTTCAACAAAACTTCACTGAGAGACGCTACAAGAGAGCAGTTGTGGAGAGAATACGTTCCGGGGAGAATCTGCAAATGCGTTACTTCATCACCCTGAGTCTCGCTAATTGACCACCACGGATGTGTACTGACAATTATTTTTGTCACCGCCATTCACGAATGATTCAAATGGTTCAAATGGCTCTGACCACTATGGGACGTAACTTCTGAGGTCATCAGTCCCCTAGAACGTAGAACTACTTAAACCTAACTAACCTAAGGACATCACATATATCCATGCCCGAGGCAGGATTGGAACCTGCGACCGTAGCGGTCGCGCGGTTCCAGACTGTAGTGCCTAGTACCGCTTGGCCACTCAGGCCGGCTTCACGAATGGAACAGGTAGTGGGACAGGAAGTTCAAAAAAATGGTTCAAATGGCTCTGAGCACTATGGGACTTAACATCTGTGGTCATCAGTCACCTAGAACTTAGAACTACTTAAACCTAACTAACCTAATGACATCACATATATCCATGCCCGAGGCAGGATTCGAACCTGCGACCGTAGCAGTCGGGCGGTTCCGGACTGCGCGCCTAGAACCGCTAGACCACCGTGGCCGGCGACAGAAAGTACTTCACCTAGACATCGTAAAGTGGCTTGCGGTGTATAGATATAGATGATGTTACTACACATGTAAAACTCTAGAGGTATTGTTACCAGCGTATAGTTTTGTCGTATTGAAACTGACATTATAATTCCTTAGGTTGACAGAAAACCAAACATCCATCCACGTATTGCCAGTCTCGTTATTGAATATCTTTAACATTTTACGGCGGGACTGGCTTAATCTGCCAGAATGAATTCGCTTTCTGATGGGACCAGAAAAACGTTCATTACCAGTAAATCTCCCTTTCTGTTTTCTGGTGCTATTACCGTTATACAGGGTCCACTATTTTCGTGAATCGGCAGATTTATTTAAAAGTTAATTCTATATCTTATCGTATTTTATTTGTTTACTCACCGCTGTTTCTTAGTCACAGATGAAGGTTTGTCACTTGCATTTGGCTAAACGAGTTTGGAGAACCGCCCAAAAACATCACTCAAGCTCACCGGTGTACTACACAGTCGGTCATTAGTGTGATGCGCAGATTTGATTCCTCCCTTTATAGCCTCACAATTTCGTATGTTAAGTTTACGAGCTGGTATTCACCACTAAGAAATTGCAATGGAAAATTAGGCTATTTTCTGTAGATGATGCCGAGACCTCGTAAGAATACTGCACATGATTTTATCCTCCGCCATGTCTCTCCATATTGATTTGTCCCGTCTCATTTCTCTTAGCTACTTCACTAGTTACGGAGCCATCGTCTTCTGGGTTGTCCAACACGTTCTCTTAATAACTTGATTAGCCATAGAGCAAATTTATTCTTGGTTGTCCAACATCTCTTCGGCTATCAGGTTTTCTTTTCTATATTGCTCTCACCTTCACTTCTCTACCATTCCAATTAGATTTTACATTCAATACGTTGCGGTATCACTTCCTTTCCTAGCCCATATTTATCGAGAATCGATCAGCTCTCCGAGGCTAGAAACGAGTGCAGGTCACTCCTCTTTACGAAACGGGTAATAGATCAAATACTGATAACGTCCGTCTTTTGCAGGATCTTACGGCCTACTCTAGGCCGAAACATTATAACGTACCTGGAAGAAAACAAGTGTATCTCAACAAAACAGCACGGGTTCAGGAGTAACAGCACCTCGGCACGAGTAGATGCTGATGGTTTAAAATTTCTATGTTACGATCATATTACCATGAGTGTCTGGATTCAGCGATGTATGGAAGCCAGCGGACCGCCACCTGCTTCGTACAGCTCAAACACAGTTGACCCCCACTTGCACTTTCACCTTTATGCCCTGTCATACGACGGACGCTCTCGCCAAACCACATACAGCACGCGAAACAAAATTAACAGTGCTAAAAAGATCGTTACCCGATTCCCAACCCCAGCACGTAACTATGTCAAGAGACCACATTTTTTCATTAATATTATCGATAACAAAATGGAATGTACAGGGTGAGCACAAAGTCTTGCCTTGGTTATAACAATTTATTACAGAATAACCGTTTGGCATAATAAGTAACATTTGATGCCGTTACATACGTTAGTGTTACTACTGTTTTTTAAAACCACTTACGTTAGTAAACCTCAATGTGTGCTCCCTTGGTAGCTCGGAGAATATCGAGGCGGTATTCCAGTTCCCGCCAGGTGTTTCGTAACTTGTGTTCTGTCGCAGCACCCACAGCAGCTTGTATCCTAGCCTTCAGTTCGTCGACGTCAGCAACTGGTGTGACGAAGACTCTGTCCTTGATATAATCCCAGAAAGAAAAGTCAAGGGGCGTCTGGAGAGGGGAGTAATGTCCGGATCGGTGGAATGGAAGGAACGGTCCAACACCCTGGTAACCCCGCTCTCCAGGCATTACGCCCCTTGACCTTTTTTTCTGAGCTATATCAAGGACAGAGTCTTCGTCACACCAGTTGCTGACATTCACGAAATGAAGGCTACGATACAAGCTGCTGTGGGTACTGTGACAGAACACATCTTACGAAACACTTGGTGGGAACTGTAATACCGGCTCGACATTCACCGAGCTACCAAGGGAGCACACGTTAATGTTTACTAACGTAAGTTGTCTTAAGAAAAAGTAGTAACACTAAAATATGTAACGGCATCAGATTTAACTTATTATGTCAAACGGTTATCGAGTTATAAATTTTTATAATCAGGGCAAGACTTTGTGCTCACCCTATATTTTTCCCGTTACCTTTGCCGAAGGTGTTTTCGTATCTAAATCTGTTATTTACACTAAAACGTCTAAGACACGAACCGACGCCAGTGGAGTCAAGTTGTGAAGTTAAACTGAATTTGTTCTATTTTAAATTGTGTTCGCCCTATTTATTTAAAATATGTTTGGGTAGTTCGAGAGAATTAGCTAAAGAGAACAGGTATCCTATCAAGCCATCTGTAAACTCCTTTTTTTTTTAGCACAGAAGAGGCAGAACACTTTGTTCAGGGGCGTGGACAGCAGATGAACACATGATAGTTTTCAGACTACTATTTCACGAAATTCGATTATCCCCGAAAAAATGTTGATTGCCTGTAGAGGTTCTATGGTCCAACTGGCATTGTGCACCTAAAAAGTGCCAGAAATAAAATAAAGATTACCAGAAATAAAATGGATTCCAGTTGACTAACTTCAGGCCAAAATAATAAAGAAGACGTATCTAAGTTCTTATGTGAGGGTGACAGGACTAAAAACACATTGAAAATGATGAATCCATCTTTACTGAAACTGTATTCTCAGAGCACGTAGAATAATTACGAGCATGCTATTAGACCAATAGAAAATGACAGGTCATCTCTAAATTTTAAAATAAGAAAAGAGAGCAATAAGAAATTCAAAGCAGCGTATACCTTCCAGGAATCCTCTGATGTTAGGAATTACTGTGACTATGTTGAATTTGTAAGGAAATTTAAATCCTGCAAGGGGCAATGCTGGTGTCGTTTGATATCATAAACCTTTATGCAAATATACCTATTAATATTTTTTTTGAATGATTATGGAAAATTTATTAAAGTACGAGAAGATAAGTAGATTGATCAGCACGTGGATGGATTAGAAATAGGCAACAATTTATCAACAACAATAGCAGAGATTTTTAAAAATGACCTAGAGAATAGGTTCCTTTAAGTACGCCAGAACGTACATCAGAAAATCGTATATTATAAGAGATGTGTCGGTAACATTGTTTTATTATGCAGAGGTAATGCTGATAAAATATAAGAAGCCGCTATGAAGATGAAGACAACATCGAGTAAAATTATCTTCACAGTACACCTAAACAAATGGAAGCCCAACCATTCAGGAAAAAGTGACAGGAGAAACAAAATAGTTAACATAGGAAAGCAAACAACGCAAACGTGATCATAAATGCAGAATCTGCCTCGAAAGTATTAGTGTACCTTATTAAGGGCTATGATACACAGACTCGTAATATGAGTTTGAGAAGGCACACAAGATAAATGTGCAGATATGTCACACAAATGGACACAGGAATAATGACATTATCAAAATGTATGAGGAAATTAAAATCAGGAAAAGTACTCGACTAGCATTGTATCAGAATAATAAAATATATTCAGCGTTAACATTTAATGGTTCGCGTTCAGAAAACATTGGACACAGCTTCAAGAAAGTTTGTCAGCAGAAGTTTGCAGACCAGATGGAGCCTGGGAAATACGACGCCACAAAACTGGAAACAGGCGCGACGAATACAGTAACTCAGGAGTGTACAAACTAAGCTGCAACGGTAGCGAAATCTTTTATTCAGAACAAACAGGGAGGGAATTCATGGAAAGGTTTAGGGAGCATTACTATGATTTGAACGGAACCGCAGTGATGGCGCAATTAAAAACGCAGGAGTATTAGATCAGATAAGTGAAACCATGGAAGTGCTTCACAGAGCCCCAAACGGACATGTCTTAAAAGTACTGGAGGACCTAAACATTTTTTTCTGCAAAAACAAAGCTTCAAAAAAGTTTTGAACGAGCAAAGTGAATTTAGCCTTAACTGGTTTGTTTGAGAACCTTCAAGAACTGCTGGTGTGATGCGTGCTAATCGTGGCGTGCTCTCCCACTATCGACTGGGCCACACATCACTCCACCTCTGCTAGGGCGCAAAGAGCCCCCTGTTTGTGCCACAAACCGCCTGCCACTGGTAGCAAGTTTACTATTTCTTCCGCAACATCGAGCTGTCCTCCAAAATATTTTAATTTAATAATCACATTGTTTTATTCTTTACAGCTTTTGCTAGTTAACGCATTTTGATATATTGTTTGGTTATGCGTTAGACAATAGAGCACCGCTTTTTATTTATCAGGTATGCGTAATTTTTAAACTGAAGAGGGCATAGGCAACAGCCCGGATGATTGATTTGGCTGGTGTCCCGCGAAAGCCGTCAAACGCTGACACCACACAACACACTGCCGTCGGGCTGGTTGCCGGCTCAGCCCCTGCGACGACATGACGCTCCGGCTCAGCCATTTGCAGCGCGACCTGCAGAGGGCTTTCGCGTACACCGGACTAAGCACAGAAGGCGCGTGAATCAGCAAGAGAGGTCGCTCCTGCCACGAATCTTTTGCTGAATCTGTCAATGTCACGAGCAGCCAATCAGGAGGAAGTGGACCTCCCCCCGTGCGGGTATTTAGCGTCGCACCCGCGCCGATCACAGGAGTTGCGATGCAGCCAACCAAGAGTAGAAGTCTGCGCCTCGAACGCGCACTGCCGTCGCCGCCACGGGACCTCAGCGATGTTCTCGCGGTCCTGCTGATATTCTGTCAGACTCATTTGGCAAGACGGTAGAACTCTGAACTCGCACAGATCGTAACTACGTGTTAGCGTGTGCCAATGTGCTCTGCTCAGAGAGAGCAAGGATTTAAACATTTGGTAGGCAAATTAGTGAAGAAAGAACACTGTTGAAGATTTCATTGTGTTGTTTCCTCAACGAAAATTCATATTCCAAGTATCTAAGTTTAATAGTTGACTTATTTTACTGTTAGGAACCAGTTACAAAGATGGTTAGTTGTTTGTGACGGTCGTCGAAGACCATTTGTGTTGAATTTATTGCGTTCTTAAATATAGAGGACGAATACATGCTCAAGAAGTGTTCAAAGTCCAGGATACTTCACTGGCCTTGTAACATGAACCAAAGTGGCCTTGCTCTGCTAACACTGCGAGCATCTGAAAGCAGAGAAAAACTACAGCTGCTACTTTTCCCGAGGACATGCAGATCTAATGTTTCGTTAAATCATAATGGCATCCTCTTCGGTCAAACATCCATTCGCATCTACAGGCGGGGACTACTCAGGAGGATGTTATCATCAGGAAAACGAAACTGGCATTTTACGGTATATTAGATCCTTTAACGGGATAGATATGTTAGAAAATCTAGAAAGGGAAATCGATAGGCTGAAGTTAGATATAGTGGGAATTAGTAAAGTTCTTTTTTTTTTCTTTAAAGTAAATACCGCCGTTAGACTTGCTTATATACAGTGTTACATTTACACTTGCACAATCATGATTTCGGCTTCAAAGTGCCATTATCAAGTGTTTTAAGTGTTATACAGTGCCTAAGATGGCACACTGTCGTACTTGAAATACACTATTAGACACATTGTCTAAGAGTCGATATTTCTGGCAGAGCCTACTCCTTTGTTTCATCACTCAGTATACCATCTTGACACTTAAAACACTTGATAATGGCACTTTGACGCCGAAATCATGATTGTGTAAGTGTAAATGTAACACTGTATATAAACAACAGTCTAATGGCGGTACTGACTTCAAAGAAATATGACTGTGGCCCCGAATTATGAAAAAATTATTAGTAAAGTTCAGTTACAGGATGAAGAGGACTTGTAGTCAAGTGAATACAATTCAGCTGTTGAGGTTGTTGTAGTCTTCAGTTCGAAGACTGATTTGATGCATCTGTCCATGCTACTCAATCCTGTGCAAGCCTTTTTATCTCTGAGCTGCAACTTACATCCTTGTGAATCTGCTAACCGTTTTAATCTCTTGATTTTCCTTTAGAATTTTTGCTCTTCACACTTTCCTGGTGTACTAAATTATTGGTCCCTTAATGTCTCAGAACGCGTCCTATGAACAGATCTCTTCTTCTAGTCACACTGTGCAAATTTCTTTTCTCCTCAATTCTATTCAGTACCTCTCATTGCTTATGTGATCTACTCATCTAATCTTCAGCATTCTTCTCTAGCACCATATTTCAAAAGTTTGTATTTTCTTCTTATCTACACTGTTCATCATCCATGTTTCACTTACATACATGGCTGTCCACCATACAAATTCTTTCAGAAAAGATTTCGTAACACATAAATCTGTATTCGATATTACTAAATTTCTCTTCTTCAGAAACGCTATTTTTGTCATTGCCAGATTACATTTTATATCCTCTGTACTTCGGCCATTATCTATTATCTTGCTGCCTAAAAGGAAAACACGTCTATTACATTTAAGTGACTTGTTTTCTAACTCAATGGCCTCAGCATCACCCTATTTAATTCGAATACATTCCACAAGCGTTATTTTGCTTATGTTGCTGTTCACCTGCTCTTACAAGTACTTTGCTTTCCGTAAGAGTATTGCTACGTCACTGTCATACTTCAAAGTTTTTATTTCTTCTCCATAAACGTTAATGTCTACACTAAATTTTTCTTTGTTTTCATTTACTGCTTGTTCAATGTACAGAGTGAATAATACGCTCCCCTTTTGTGCCACTCGACTCTTATAATTGCAGTCTAGATTCTGTACAAGTTGTAAATAGCCTTTCGCTCCCTGTATTTTCATCCCCGCTAACCTCCAAATTTCACATAGTCAACACTGTCAAAGCTTTCTCTAGGTCTAGCAGCAGAAAATGGCATAACGGTAGAAGGATTCATTGTGAATAGAAAGGTAGGGCAGAGAGTGAGTTATTTTGAACAGTGCAGTGATAGGTCGTGAAGTGTTGGCAGAAGAGCCAACACCGGGTTGCTAGAGGAGGCCGAAATGCACGCTTCTAAGCTCACGCAGATTGGCGTGAGGTCTGGAACAGTTAAAGGATTTGAGTCTAGCAAATAAAGTACGTAGCTGTTGGAATACTTAAGTTTAATCCGCAATTGATGAACATCTCTCGTTACTGTACAAGCTTCACAATATTAATGCTATGGCGCCTAGCTAGGTCGTAGCAAATGACGTAGCTGAAGGCTATGCTAACTATCGTCTCGGCAAATGAGAGCGTAATTGTCAGTGAACCTTTTCTGGCAAAGTCGGCTGTACAACTGGGGCGAGTGCTAGTACGTCTCTCTAGACCTGCCGTGTGGTGGCGCTCGGTCTGCTATCACAGTGGCGACACGCGGGTCCGACGTATATTACCGGACCGCGGCCGATTTTAAAGCTACCACCTAGCAAGTGTGGTGTCTGGCGGTGACACCACAGGTCGCTCTCACGAACAGTTTAGGTATATACGCTGACGTCGCAAGCGGAAGATGAAGATATCGATGAAGTATGTGAGGACAGTGGACGGGTAACTATGTATTTAAATGGAGATGAAAATCTAATAGTCATCTGGGATTGGCATGCAGTTGTAGGGGAAGGAGGAGCAGAAGGTATTAGGGAGAATATGGGCTTGATAGTAAAATGAGAAAGGAGGAGGACTAATGGAATTCCGCAATGAATTTCAGCAAGTAATAGCGAATACTCCGTTCAAGAATCACTGATTACTGATGATGAGGAGTAGGTTGAAGTCCAAGAGACTACTCAGGAAAATCAATGGGTAAAGAAGTGCGACACGGAAGTACTAAGGAACGAAGAGATACAGAAAACGCGACAAGCCAAACCGACAGAACAGCATTTTATTGGATGACAGGGTTTGACAGAGATATGCTGTCATCATCGGTTCATCCGATTATGACAACGTAATATCTGATGATGACAGCATAGCTCTGTGAAACCAAGTCATCCAATAAAATGCCTTTTTTAGCACTTTGGCTTGTCAAGTTTTCTTCAGTTGCTATACACTGCAAATCGCTCCCAGACTGACCATGTCAGATATATATAATGGATAGATACCCCGAAGTTCTCTCATGTTATATATAGGCTGAAGTAGAATGGACATCTCTAAAAAGGGCAATGACAGAAGTTGGCAAGAAAAACGCATGTACATGGAAGATAAATGATAGAAAACATGGATAACAGAAGAAATACTGCAGTAGTTGACCAACAAAAGAAGAAACCACAAAAATATTCTGGTAAAGACGGAAATACATCAATATAAATTACTTAGTAATGAAATAAATAGGAAGTAGATAGAACTCAAGGCGAAATGACTGCAAGAAATATTTAAATAATTCGCAAAAGAAGTGATCGTCGAAAGGAATAACTCAGCACATAGGAATGTCAAAACAACCTTTGGTGAAATTAAAAGCAATGATGGTAACATTAAGTGTGCAATGAGAATTCAACTACTGAAACGCAAAACCGAAAACGAGTATGTGGAAAAAGTACACTGAATGCCTCTATGAAGAGAAGGAAAAAGAAACAGAAGACTACAGGGAAGAGATATGGGATCTGGTAATAGAATCACAATTTAGACGACTTAAAGTTAAATAAGGCAGAAGGGTTAGACAACATTCGATCGTAATTTCTTAAATTATTGGGGGTGCTGCAGCAAAACAACTATTATCGTTGGTGTGTAGATTGTATGAGACTGTACCATTAGGTTTCGGAAAAATCATCCGCACAGCTGCGAAGAGAGGAAGAGCCGACAAGTATGAGAATTATAGCACAATCGGCTTAACAGCTCATGCATCCAAGTTTCTCAAAAGAATGATGTACAAAAGAATGGAAAAGAAAATTGAGGATCCGTTAAACGACGATCGGTTTGGTTTTAGGAAACTAAGGCACCGAGAGGCAGTTTTGACTTTGCGGTTGATAACGGAAGCAAGTGTGAAGAAAATCCAGGGCACGTACATAGGATCTTCGACGTAGAAAAATAAAGTTCTACAATGTAAAATGGTGTAAGATATTCGAAACTCTATGAGAAAATGTGGTAAGCTATAGAGAAAAATGGGTAACTTGTATTATGTACAAGAACCGAGAGGGAGTAATAAGAGAGGAAGATCGACAGCTAAGTGCTCAGAATAAAAAATGGTATAAGATAGAGATGTAGTCTTCCGCTCCTACTGTTCAATGAAGCAATGACGAAAATAAAAGAAAGGTTCAAGAGTGGGATTAAAATTCTAGGTGAAACGGTATAAGTGCTAAGATTCGAGAATGACATTGCTATTCTTAGTGAAGAAGAATTATAGCATCTCTTGCATGGGATGAACAGTCCAGTGAATACAGAATATGGACTTAGAGTAAAACGAGAAAAGACGAATACAATGAGAGGTAGCAGAAATAAGAGCAATGAGAAACTTAACATTAAAATTGGGGATCTTGAAGTAAACGAGCTGGCCGTTGTGACCGAATGGTTCTAGGCGCTTCAGTCCGGAATCGCGCTGCTGCTACGGTCGCAAGTACGAATCCTGCCTCGGACATGGATGTGTGTGTGCTGTCCTTAGGTTCGTTAGGTCTAAGTAGTTCTAAGTCTACGGGACTTATGACCTCAGATGTTAAGTCCCATAGTGCTCAGAGTCATTTGAACTACTTTTTTTTAAGTAAATGAAGTTGAGGAATTCTACTATCTGGGCAGCAAAATAACTCATGATGAACGGAAAAGGAAGGGCGTAAAAAGCAGACTAGACTGCAAAAGGGGCATTCCTGGCCAATGAAACTTCGGCCTTAATCTGGGAAGAAATATTTGAGAATGTCCGTTTGGAGAACGGCATTGTATTGTAGTGAGAGTTGGTTTGTGGGAAAACAGGAACAGAAGAGAATCTAAGCCCCTTAAGATAGGGTGCTACAGAAGAATGTTGAAAATGTGGTGGACTGATTAGGAACGAGGAGGTTCTCCACAGAACAATTGAGAATGTACTGTAGGTTGCAGCTGCTACTCTAAGATGAAAAGGTTTGCACAGGAGACGAATTCATGGCGTTTCGCATCGAACGAGTCAGAATACAGATGACTAAAAAAATTCTACGAATATAATAAACATAGATCTGTCTTTCCTTAATCTTCAGTGATATATCGCGGGGCCGCTGTTGTCTCACGTGTTTCAAAATTTCACGGAAACTACAGTTCCACGATGTCGGCTACTAAAAGTTTCTGCATTCTTCTGTAAATAATTCTTGTTAGTATTTTCCATCCATGACTTATTAAGGTGATAGCTCGGGAATATTCTCAACTGTCGGCACCTTTTTTTATTTTTTTTTATTTTTTGGAACTGAGTCTTAATACATTCTTCCTCAAGTCTGATGGTATTTCGCCTGTCTCTAACATCTTACTTCTCAGAAGGCAGCAAGTACAAGGCTTGTCCAGAAAGTATGTTTCGATCAGTCGCGAAATGGAAAGTACACTGAAAATCAGAAATGTTTTAATTTTCGACAGCTGGATCCACCTTCCAGCTACTTCTCTACGTAGTCGACGCTCCAGCTATGACATCTGTGGCACCGTTATATCAACTTTCCAATACCCTCGTCATAGAAGGTAGCCGCCTGTGCTTCCGCCAATTCTCTACGCCCATCTACAGCTCGTTGTCTGTGCGAATGTTGTCTACATAGACAGTAGTTAATGTGAGCAGAGGTGAAACACAAATTGAACCAATTACCGTGTAGCGCGGTTGATCTGACACTTCCGATCGAAAACGCTGCAGGAGCATTTTCATTGCCCCTGCAGATTGCGACCGAGAGTTGTCACGAAGTAGGAACCGTTTGACAGTTCTGCAATGCGGTCTGCATAATATCAGGCGAAATCTCTCACCAGGACCTCATACTAGACGGTAGACACTATTTTCTGCGCATCTTTACGCGCTCATCATGCACTCATCATGCGCTCAGAACTGAAAAGAGCGAAGTGATGCAACCGACATGGTTACTAGAGACACTGCCGAACACATATGTGCAAAGCGTTACTAGATTTTCAAAGTGGTTTCCATTTCTTGACCGAACGGAACTTATTTTCCGGATATCCCTCCTACTTTCTTGGTCTGTCTACTATCCATTCGCCCGGCTAGACGTCCGGCCTATCTGTTTTTCATGTTCAATGCAATCATTATCACGTTTCCCTTTCCTGTCTGTCCAGATCCATTTGTTCATTCTCCAAGTACGTACGAGTGGTGTTCATCAAATAATGCAACACTTTTTTCTCGACCAATTTTGATTGAAAATTGCAGTTCAGCCCTTTAGTTTCATGAAGTTCTGATTGTTGGCTGTGCTACACCTAACATTCAAAATGGCGTCTGTAACGAAAGTGCATTCCAAGCAGAAAACTGTCACTGAGTTTCTTTTGGCGGAAAACGGGTCATCGCAAACATTCATAGGTGTGTACAGAACGTCTACGGAGAAATGGCTCTGAGCACTATGGGACTTAACATCTGAGGTCATCAGTGCCCTAGAACTTGGAACTACTTAAACCTAATTAACCTAAGGACATCACACACATCCATGCCCGAGGCGGGACTCGAACCTGCGACCGTAGCGGTCGCGCGGTTCTAGACTGTAGCGCCTAGAACCCTCGGCCATTGCGAGCGGCGATTGTTTGCAGACGACGCTGTAATTTCCCTTCTACTAAAATCATCAGACGATCAATTCCAATTACAAAATGATGTAGACAGAATTTCAGTATGGTACTAAAACTAACAGTTGGCACTAAACAAAGAAAAGTGCGAGGTCATGCACGTGGGTACTAAAAGAAATCCGATAAATTTTGGGTATACGATAAATCGCACAAATCTAAGGGCCGTCAATTCGACTAAATACCTACGAAATACTATTAAGAGCAACTTAGACCACATAGATAATATTGTGGGAAAGGCGGTACAAGGACTGCGCTTTGTTAGCAGAACACTTTGAAGGAGCGACATACCCACTAAAGAGACTTCCTACATTACGCTTGTCCGTCCTCTGCTGGAATATTGCTGTGCGGTGTGGGGTCCTTACCAGGTAGGACTGACGGAGGACATCAAAAAAGTGCAAAGAAGGGCAGCCCGTTTCGATTTATCGCGCAATAGGGGTGAGAGTGTCACTGATATAATACGCAAGCTGGGGTGGCAGTCACTGAAACAACGGCGGTTTTCTTTTCGGCGAGATCTATTTACGAAATTTCAATCGCCAACTTTCTCTTACGAATGCGAAAATACACTCCTGGAAATTGAAATAAGAACACCGTGAATTCATTGTCCCAGGAAGGGGAAACTTTATTGACACATTCCTGGGGTCAGATACATCACATGATCACACTGACAGAACCACAGACACATAGACACAGGCAACAGAGCATGCACAATGTCGGCACTAGTACAGTGTATATCCACCTTTCGCAGTAATGCAGGCTGCTATTCTCCCATGGAGACGATCGTAGAGATGCTGGATGTAGTCCTGTGGAACGGCTTGCCATGCCATTTCCACCTGGCGCCTCAGTAGGACCAGCGTTCGTGCTGGACGTGCAGACCGCGTGAGACGACGCTTCATCCAGTACCAAACATGCTCAATGTGGGACAGATCCGGAGATCTTGCTGGCCAGGGTAGTTGATTTACACCTTCTAGAGCACGTTGGGTGGCACGGGATACATGCGGACGTGCATTGTCCTGTTGGAACAGCAAGTTCCCTTGCCGGTCTAGCAATGGTAGAACGATGGGTTCGATGACGGTTTGGATGTACCGTGCACTATTCAGTGTCCCCTCGACGATCACCAGTGGTGTACGGCCAGTGTAGGAGATCGCTCCCCACACCATGATGCCGGGTGTTGGCCCTGTGTGCCTCGGTCGTATGCAGTCCTGATTGTGGCGCTCACCTGCACGGCGCCAAACACGCATACGACCATCATTGGCACCAAGGCAGAAGCGACTCTCATCGCTGAAGACGACACGTCTCCATTCGTCCCTCCATTCACGCCTGTCGCGACACCACTGGAGGCGGGCTGCACGATGTTGGGGCGTGAGCGGAAGACGGCCTAACGGTGTGCGGGACCGTAGCCCAGCTTCATGGAGACGGTTGCGAATGGTCCTCGCCGATACCCCAGGAGCAACAGTGTCCCTAATTTGCTGGGAAGTGGCGGTGCGGTCCCCTACGGCACTGCGTAGAATCCTACGGTCTTGGCGTGCATCCGTGCGTCGCTGCGGTCCGGTCCCAGGTCGACGGGCACGTGCACCTTCCGCCGACCACTGGCGACAACATCGATGTACTGTGGAGACCTCACGCCCCACGTGTTGAGCAATTCGGCGGTACGTCCACCCGGCCTCCCGCATGCCCACTATACGCCCTCGCTCAAAGTCCGTCATCTGCACATACGGTTCACGTCCACGCTGTCGCGGCATGCTACGAGTGTTAAAGACTGCGATGGAGCTCCGTATGCCACGGCAAACTGGCTGACACTGACGGCGGCGGTGCACAAATGCTGCGCAGCTAGCGCCATTCGACGGCCAACACCGCGGTTCCTGGTGTGTCCGCTGTGCCGTGCGTGTGATCATTGGTTGTACAGCCCTCTCGCAGTGTCCGGAGCAAGTATGGTGGGTCTGACACACCGGTGTCAATGTGTTCTTTTTTCCATTTCCAGGAGTGTATTTTGTTGACACCCATCTACGTAGGGAGAAATGATCATCAGTATAAAATATCAGAGCTCGAACGGAAAGATTCAGGTGTTCCCTTTTCCCACGCGCCATTCGAGAATGGAATGGTAGAGAAGTAGTATGAAAATGGCTCGATTAACCCTCTGCCTGGCACTTAAAGTGTGAATTGCAGAGTAACCTTGTAGATGCAGATGTAGACTCTGAAGGCGATATTATGGTTGATGTCGTCCCTCATCGTGTAAGAATCAGTTATGAACTGTTGTGTGCTACCCTCAAGAAATTGAAGAAACGACTTCGGCCTGTTCGTTGTCACAAGAATGCAAACGAACTTCGCCTTTCACATGACAATGCAAGGCCTCTTACAAGCCGCCGCACCAACTGTAGCTCACGAAACTACATGGAACTCTTCTTCTCCACCCAACCTACAGCCTAATTCTCGCACCTTCCTACTTTCATCTGTTTGGTCCAATGAAGAATGCACTCTGCGAAAGTGCTACATGGATGATGCGGAGGTTAACGATGCAGCAAGACGTGGTATCACAACAGAAGTGCTCCCAGCAAGATGGCGTAAGACCATCGCATTGAAGGAAGATTGTCATTAAAAATAGGGTTTTTGGCCAAAAACGTGGGGTGTAATATGGTGTACTGGAATTCTGAATAAAACAAAACTAGTTTCACAAGAAAAATGTGTTGCATTTCTTATTGAACGCCCTTCGTATCTCTCTACTGCTCTTTGACCAACGCTTTTTAGCCGCACGGAGTGGCCGCGCGGTTTGAGGCATCAAGTCACGGATTCCGCGGCCCCTCCCGCCGGAGGTCCTCCCACGGACATGAGTGTCTGTGCTGTTCTTAGCATAAGTTAGTTTAAGTCAGTTTAAGAAGCGTGTAAGTCTAGGTTCCGATGACCTCAGCAGTTTGGGTCCCTTACGAATTCACACACAAGCTTACAACGCAAATTTTTTGCAAGATTACCAAATGTATAAACTATCTCTCACTGCCATATGTTAAAATTTGTAGTACTCATTAAGTGAAATTTCAGCTTTAGACATACTGGAAGTTATGCTTCGAAAACTTTCAAGTTATTCAGTTTACCAAAAGCGGTCCAGATGACTTTTATTCTTCTATTTCCTGCAGTGAATGTTTCACCCATGGTTTAGGGGTAGCGTCTTTGAATAGTTCACAAAACATCATCGGTCCCTGGTTCGAACCTGGAAAGACATAAAATAAAAGTAACTAGCATTGGCGGCCAATGATTCCCAGCATAAGAAGTCACCCTCATTCTGTCAACGGCCTTGTCGAAGAGGATGGAGGAGTGCGTTGAGATTCAGGGCACTGTCTTGCCCTTGTGGTGGGTTACTGTCCCTAAATACCGAGTTGAGGATGCAGAAGGCAACGGGAACCACTGAATTAGAGACACATAACGTGTATCCACAGCACATGTGGTCTCTAATTGTAAAAGTGTCATGATGATATTTCCATTGGCAAAAGATTCCGGATTAGTTCCCCATTGGCATCTCTGGGAGGGGACTGCCAAGGGGCAGGTGATCGTGTGAAAAAGATCGAAAAACCAACGAAAGGATTACGTTCTACACGTTAGGGCTTGGAATGTTATAAGTTTGAACGTGGTAGAAATACTAGAAAATCTGATTAGAGAACTGCAAAGGCTCAATCTACACTCCTGGAAATGGAAAAAAGAACACATTGACACCGGTGTGTCAGACCCACCATACTTGCTCCGGACACTGCGAGAGGGCTGTACAAGCAATGATCACACGCACGGCACAGCGGACACACCAGGAACCACGGTGTTGGCCTTGCCGCAGTGGATACACCGGTTCCCGTGAGATCACCGAAGTTAAGCGCTGTCGGGCGTGGTCGGCACTTGGATGGGTGACCATCCAGGCCGCCATGCGCTGTTGCCATTTTGGGGTGCACTCAACCTCGTGATGCCAATTGAGGAGCTACTCGACCGAATAGTAGCGGCTTCGGTCCAGAATACTATCGTAACGACCGCGAGAGCGGTGTGCTGACCCTACGCCCCCCCTATCAGCATCCTCCACTGAGGATGACACGGCGGTCGGAGGGTCCCGGTAGGCCACTCGTGGCCTGAAGACTGAGTGTCTACAGAACTGACAGGAATACAATCAATTAATACGCTGAGAAAGTTTACGCACTCTCATACTATCGAACGCGATTTCAGAAAGGCTTATACAGATAGTAGTGTCCGATTGTAGTGTAAGGTAGAAGGCTAGAATCTTTGCAGAGTAAACTGTCAGTAGCCTACAGGAGAATAAGGTTCCTGTGGAGGACCCTCCCTCCCTCCACAGTCAACATTGGTTACTCGGGACTGGTTGAGAGCAGGGAGAGGTTGCGCCTGGTAGGCGAGCGCGTTCATGATGATGCTGTAGGGCACCAGGCCGAGCGGGTGCACCTCGCGCATCAGCACGTTGGCCGGGATCTTGTGGAACTGGATGTACTCGAGGAAGTTGCCGATCACGTCCTTCAGCGCCGTGTTGGGGTTGTTGTCGCAGTACTTCTTGCTCCACATCAGCGCCGCCTGCAACCAGTGCCCAACAATGAGGATCGCTCACACACACGGAAATCAACGGGAAGTACTGCAAGTAGCTGAAACAGTTTTGCACACAGATGTAAGTCAACAAGCACAAGTTCTCTTTCTTTTTATAATTTGGGAAAACAGCAGTGTTTCTCATTGCAAGAAATCCATCTTTACAAGATTTTTCTGACATTAAATAAATACGTCTTCCTTTGAGCACCAGACACAGTTTAAGTAATAGAACCTAGTACCTTGTCCTCGATGGTGAGTGTTCATTGGAGGTGAGTGTATCATCTGGACTGTCCCAGGGAAGTGTGGTAGGTCCGCTGTTGTTTTCTATCTACATAAATGATCTTTTGGATAGGGTGGATAGCAATGTGCGGCTGTTTGCTGATGATGTTGTGGTGTACGAGAAGGTGTCATCGTTGAGTGACTGTAGGAGGATAAAAGATGTCTTCGACAGGATTTGTGATTGGTGTAAAGAATGGCGGCTAACTCTAAATATAGATAAATGTAAATTAATGCAGATGAATAGGAAAAAGAAAATCCCGTAACGTTTGAATACTCCTTTAGTAGTGTAATGCTTGACACAGTCACGTCGATTAAATATTTGGGCGTAACATTGCAGGACGATATGAAGTGGGACAAGCATGTAATGACAGTTGGGGAAAGGCAGATAGTCGTCTTCGGTTTATTGGTAGAATCTTGGGAAGGTGTGGTTCATCTGTAAAGGAGACCGCTTATAAAACATTAATACGATCTATTCTTGATTACTGCTCGAGCGTTTGGGATCCCTATCAGGTCGGATTGAGGGACGACATAGAAGCAATTCAGAGGTGGGCTGCTAGATTTGTTACTGGTATGTTTGATCATCACGCGCGTGTTACGGAAATGCTTCAGGAACTCGTGATTCGCTACTAAGGAAATTTAGAGAACCAGCATTTGAGGCTGACTGCAGTGCAATTTTACTGCCACCAACTCGTACAGAGGCATATAGGAAGTCATTTTTCCCTCGTTCTGTTTGGGAGTGGAACAGGGAGAGAAGATGCTAGTTGTGGTACGAGGTACCCTCTGCCACGCACCGTATGGTAGACTGCGGAGTATGTATGTAGATGTAGATGTACGTAGATGAAATGGGTGCCAGTGAAGTGAAATGGAAAGAAGACAGGGATTTCTGCTCAGACGATTATAGGATAATATCAACAACAGCAGGTAATGGTATAACGGAAGTACGATTCGTTACCAATAAGTAAGTAGGGCCGAGAGTGAGTTATTGGGAACAACTCAATGATGGGGTTGTTCTCATTAGAATCGACAACTAACCATTGCCGACAGATACAGTCCATGTATACATGCCGACTGCTCTATCAGAGGCTAGAGAGGTGGAGGAAGTATATGAGGATATTGAATGGGTAATTCAGTACGTAAAGGAAGATGTTAATGTGGTAGTTATGGGGGATTGCAATGCAGTTGTATGGGAAGGAGTACAAGAAAGATTTACCGGATAATATGAGTTTTGTACTAGAAATGAGAGAGGAGAAAGACTAATTGAGTTCTGCAAAAATTTCAGCTGGTAATAGCGAATATTTTGTTCAAGAATTACAAGTGGACGAGGTAAACTTGGAAATATCTAGGAGATACTGGAAGATTTCAGTTAGGTCACATCATGGACACGCAGACATTCCGAAATCCAATATTGGATTACAAGGTGCACCCAGAAATAGATACAGACTCAGCTCACAATTTACTAATGATGAAGAGATGGCTGAAGTTCAAGAGACTAGCCAGGAAGACTGAATACGGAAAGAAGTGGGATACAGAAGTACTAAGGATTGAAGAGATACGCTTGACGTTCTTTAATGCTGTACATACTGTAATAAGGAATGGCTCAGTAGGCAGTACAGTTTAAGAGTAATGGGCATGAATAAAAAGGGCAATCACAGAAATTAGAAAAAGAACGTAGATACAAAAACTGTAACTGCGAAGAAACCATAGGTAACAGAAGAAATAATTCAGTTTATGGACGAAAGAATGAAGTAGAAAGGCGTCCATGGAAATTCAGGACTACAGAAATACAAAGCTAATACAGCACTAGCAGCAATGACGACAAGAAAGGAAAACTCGGTTAAAGTAAATGATTATAAAATTGGGCTGAATGGAATTACAGTGGCTAGTTAAATTTCGAAAATGTTACAAATATAATTAATGAATCATTGAAAAGTAACGGTCCTCAGCGCACTACGTGAGCAAATTTACTCTCTCTGTAACTACTGTCGGTGAATACTGAGTAACTTACGTAAGAATCCTTGGTTTTGTTGCATAGTGAAAACAGAACCAATGGTAATTTCATAGGAAGATGTTACAGTGTGCATTTCACTTAAACAACTCACACAAATCAGTTAATAATAATCAAAGAACAACAGAATTCCATCAATAGTACGTAAGTGCAAAAATTCCCTGACGTCACTCCTGTAATGCTTATTGTCTTAAATTTTACTTAAAAATTATTTATGTTTATTCAGAACTGAACGCCGCGACCGCCCCGATAACTGAGTGGTCAGCGTGACGTATTGCCGTCCTACGGGCCCGGATTCGATTCCCTGCTGGGTCGGAGATTTTCTCCGCTGAGGGACTGGGTGTTGTGTTGTCTTCATCACCATTTCATTCCCATCCGGCGCGCAGGTCGCCCAATGTGGCGTCGAATGTAATAAGACCTGCACCAAGGCGGCCGAACCTGCCCCGCAAGGGGCCTCCCGGCCAATGGCGCCAAACGCTCATTTCCATTTCCAATACTGAATGCCGTCATTTAGCTTGAAAATTATCGTAATGATATAGCATCGTTCAGTAATCACTTTCCTGTGAGTTTCAGTTACGTAATTTGCAAAGTCTACATATCGATTGTACAAGAATGGAGGAAGTTCGTGACATGATTTTATTGACTTATTGGTTTCATGCAACTTCGTCTTGTATTATTATTCAATAACAATTACTGCTAATCACTTGGTGCAATTACTATTATTATTTGCTCAAGAATTAACAGACATTTTTGACTGACTCCAGTCCCGTAACATTGGAAACTTATTTGTCCAAGAAAAATACTCAAAAAATATCTTTTACTGGATATTGCTCTGTTAAGTACTGTCTTTCAAATTGCTGTTTACTAGACTTGAACACTTCTGTTAATTGTAGTCTTGCAAATTACTGAAATTTTAATTAGTGTTATTTCTTTCATGAAAAATGAAACACTGCAATAGTTTCTAAGTGATCAGGAATATTTTGGATCATCAGTAATTGACACGATGGATCCTACTTAGATATTTTGTCTAAGGTAAAACTGAAGAACAAGCGTTTTGGTGCAACTGGATATTATTCGAATACAAAATGAGCTACAACGCTGGATAGCCGTACACAAGTCTGACCAAGTAATAGCTGGCTCTTATTTCAGGTTGAGATGTCGTCGATGCAATGTAAGGCATTGTTCTTTGACACTGTGTAGCACAGGCTCTGCTCTTGTAGCTCCGTGACAAATTAAACTGGGCCCACAATAGTCTTTATGTGGATTTCCATCCTCTTGTAGTAATTGTACTATAGGCGTTTAATGCCGTATACTTCGAACGTCCACACCAAACTATTCGACCAGCCATGACACAGTTTATCAACACTGCGTTATGACCATTTCTCAACAAACAGGCTGCAGCGCGATTCGCCTCGACTCTGTGTTTCGACACTTCCCTACGTTCTGATCTGCACTGTACTGAAGCTGAACTGCTGGATAATGCAACTGACGGTTCACTTCACTGTCTGACAATATCGCATCGCCCTGACTAAGTCAGCGTGCCTACTTGCACTAGATTACGACTAACATTTGTTTAACATTGCAATGATGAAACATTTTAATTCATCATTCAGACCTTAGCACACTTACTTATAAACTTTGATACATAGAAAAATTAAGTCGAAAAGTAAAATTATAAAAAAAAACTGGTAGCCCACAGAGTTGTTGTGTTACATCTGCTCACGTTTCATTGATCCACATCGGTAGATGAAGATACAAGGAATCGTTCTTCACCTGAAATTTACATGAGAGGTCTGAGGTCATTTGTATTTACACAAATCACATAAATAGTAAATTTCACAAAACCTATAACATTTAATATTGTCTGCCTACTCATTTAAAATTTTATGTGACGCGACTTCCTCGTAATACTATTCACTCATATTTCTAAAATCATTGAAACATAATCTAACTTACACAATAAATACATGGTACATGTTACTATTATCGTTATTCCAGCATAAATACTTGTCATGGATCTACAAAATGGCAGCTAAAAATTGATGAAAATTTATACTTCTTGCACTTAGCACAAGCAATAGTCCTTCCTACTTTGGTAATGTTTCAACATACCTAATCTTCTACCAAACTGATGGAAGACCAGACAGAAAGTATTAGGGTAGGTAGAGGAACGCTTCCAGTTTTGAAATGAACTTGAATTTGGATACTCATTATCTATTTCACTGGATTTGTCGTGAGTGTTCAGGAGGACAACGTCCACAACTTAAACCTTTACTGTTTTTACACTTCGCGTCTTTTAATCCATACCTAGCATGTTTCTTCATCTTTTCCCTTACCAATACTTTCTCTGTGATGTGCCCAAATCTTGCCTTGGTGGAAAGTTCATTAAATCCTCTACTATACTCTTCAGTTTGTTACCTAACATGATTCCAGTTGAAGTAAAGCCTGTACTTTCATGCTAGATGGAGTTCATAATGTCTTTTATTTCAGATATAGATTTACCGCACACCCTGTAGTTTCTGTGACAGTATGTCCTGAAATACTTACCCAACTCACACATACAGCAGTCTGATGAGTTGCTTTGTGGATGATATATCGATATATGAATAACCTCCACACCTTTTTCTTTCATTTCCTAATTCCACATTTTAGATATAAATTCAGGTCCGTTGTCATATGATATTGCTTTCGGTCTTCCAATATGCATAAAATAATCGTATCCCAATTTACTGAATATTGCTTTACCTGTGGCTCTTTGTAAAGTACATGGCTGTACAAATATGGAAAAAAGTTTCTAATATCAGTAACATATACGCAAAGTTTTTGTAAATGTCTGTAGCCAGGAGTTCTAGGTTCTCCCTAGGCTGTACGTTTTGCGTTGGACAATGACTAGTCGCATTTCTCACACTTTCTTTTTGACACTCCCTCAGTTACATTCCTGGTCATATTAACAAATGTTATCAATTCATATTTACACACTTTTTATATTTAGTTGGCCAATATATTCGCTACTTTTCCTTACTCTCGTACTTCCATAGATACAGTATGCCATCATACACTTTCTAATATTTCCTTAACTTGGCACCTCTTCGTCTTTGGCATCGAACTTAGTTTTCAATAATTTCAAACACTCATCCTCAGACAGATAAAGACACATGCTCCTACATATGTTTTACAGCTTCCTTTTGCCAGCCACTTTCTTGAAGTACATCATTTTGAACATTCCATCGGAATTTTCCGTATTGGTTTATCCACCTGCATCAAATGGTAACCTTGACAAGGGGTCTGCTACACTGTTGTCTACGTCTCTTATGCAACAAATTTCGTAATCAGATATCTGTACAAACAAAGCCCACATCGTCAGTCTGTCATGAAAAAATGACAATCCCTTAAAAATGTTCATGTCTATGATCGGTATGTGCTTCCACCTTATGCTCCCATAAAAAAGCCACTGAATTTCGTAAAACCCCACATGATAGCTAATGCTTCTTTTTTTGACACAGTACAGTTTCGTTAGAGTCCTACTCACAAACGTTGTAGAGTGACGTTCTTAGCTTCCCTCTACTTCTATTTCTTGAAAAATGTGAACTGTGACACCGTAGTCACATGAATCTGTCCTCATGTGAAATGTCAAAGACAAATCTGTATGGTGCAAAATTGGTTTTTTGTAAGCCCTTGGTAGACCTGTTGGTAACTATTTGACACTTTTTTGTCGAAACAAACACAGTTATTCTTCAACAAATCGCACAAATCTGGATCATTAGAAGCCCATCGCTTTACATACATGCGATAGAAATTACATAAACCAAAGAAAAACTTCAATATTGTTTCGTCTATGGTAGTTGGCACTCTCTGATTGCTTCCAGCTTCCATGGGTCTTCAGCTATTCCTGCAGTTGCTATTATACGGCCGAAGAATTCCAATTTCTTTTTTACAAATTCACACTTCTTTATGTTCAAAGTCATTTCAACTCATTACACTGCTTCAAAAACCTCAATCAATAGTTTCCACTGCTCTATCTGTAAACCCATGCAACCAATAATTTGTCAACACTGATAGTTTCTCTGCAGCATAGCTCTTTCCCTAATACATCCTCCAAGGGTCATATAATCATGGACATCGACGTGTTTAATCTTTATACTGATAACACGTCCCTGTCAAGAGAAATGCCATCAGTTTTCTTGCATCTGGTTCGAGTGCAATCTGCCAGTATGCTGTCTTCAACTCGTGGCTCCTCATGTATTTCATACCGTGGAATTACTGTGGCATATCGTCTAAACATTCTCGTCGATCGTCACTCAAACATTAGTACAATTATTTATAAATTTGAAAGGAGTTTAATAAACGCGTTTTTTCTCTTATATCACACTAAATCTAGCTTGATATCTTCTTTGGTACCACGGTAAGGTCACCATACTAACTGTTTGTCACCCCTGTACAGCGTTGTAGAGGGTGTAGAAGTGGTAATAGACAGTAATGTGACGCTACATGGCTGACATACATCATTGCAATGAAATGGCGTCCATGTGCCTGCAGTTGCATGGTTGCTGGTGTTGTGGCCTTCAGCCTGTTCTATACAGCTCTCCGGGCTACTCTATACTGTGCAAGCTTCTTCATCTCTGAATAACTACTGCAGCTAACATCCTTCTGAATCTGCTCACTCTATTCATATTTTAGTCTTCCTCTACGATTTTTACCTGGCACATTTCCCTCAAATACTAAAATTGTGATCCCTTGATATCTCAGAATGAGTCATATCAACCGATTCCTTCTTTTAGGCAAGTTGTGCCACGAATTTTAGGTCCCCAGTTCCTTTCAGTACCACCTCATTAGTTACACGATGTACCCCTCTCATATTCAGCATTCTTCTGTAGCACTTTTCAAAAGCTTCTATTCTCCTCTTGTCTAAGACGTTTATCGTCCATGTTTCACTTCCATAGATGACTACACTCCATACAAGTACTTAGAAAAAGACTTCCTAACATTAAAATTTATATTCGATATTAACAGTTCTCTCTTCTTTAGAAACGCTGTCCTTTCAATTGCCAGTCTACATTTTATATCCTATCTACTTCGAGTATCATCAGTCGTTTTGCTGCCCAAAGAGCACAACTCGTCTACTATTTTAAGTGTCTCGTTTCCTAATTTAATTCCCTCAGCATCACCTGATTTTTTTCAACTGCGTTCCATTATACTTTTATTGCTTTTGTTAATTTTCCTCCCATATCCTCTTTTCAAGACGCCGTCTGTTCCGCTCAACTGTTATTCAAAGTTCTCTGCTGCCTCTGACAGAATTTCAGCGTCATTGGGAAAACTCAAAGTTTTTATTTCATCTCCCTGAACTTTAGTTCCTACTTCAATTTTTTCTTTTGTTTCCTTTACTGCTTGCTCAGTGTACAAACTGAAAAAAATGGCGATATACTACAACCCTGTGTCACTTCCTTCTCAACCACTACTTCCCTTTCTTGTCCTTCGACTGATGCCGTTGCCTTCTCGTTTCTGTATAAGCTATAAACAGCCTTTCGCTCCCTGTATTTTACCCCTGATACCTTCAGAATTTCAAATAGAGTATTCCAGTCAACATTGTCAAGAGATTTCCTGAAGTCTAAAAGTGCTATAAACAATGGTTCTTTAACCTATCTTCTAAGAGAAGTCATAAGGTCAGAATTACGTCGCGTATTCCTACATTTCTCCTGAATCCAAACTGATCTTCCTCGAGCTTGGCTTCTACCAGTTTTTCCGTTCTTCTGTAAAGAATTCGTGTTAGTATTTTGCAACCATGATTCTTTAAACTGAAAGTTTGCTAATATTCACACCTGTGAGCATCTCCTTTCTTTGGAATTGGTATTATTATATTCTTCTTGAAGTCTGAGGTTATTTCGCCTGTCTCTTACATCTTGCACACTAGATGGGAGAGTTTTGTCACAGCTGGCTCTCCCAAGGCTGTCAGTATTCCTGACTATTTCTGATGGAATGCCGTCTACTGCCGGAGCCCTTCTTTCAATTTAAATATTTCAGTGCTCTTCTCGCAGTATCTCCCATCTCATCTTCATCTCCGTCCTCTTCCATTTCCATGATACTGCCTTCAAGTTTATCTCCTTTGCGTGGAGTCTACTGTCACATGAACAAGGATATTTATTTTAATATTCACACCTTTATTTCACATCTGTGGACACTCCCTTCTTCCAAACCGATTATAGCCGTGGTCACAGCGCTATAGGGATACTTTGCAGGTTCGACGAACACTCAGGCACGTAATCTCACCTTGATTGTTCGGCTAAGTCACCCGATCTTAATCGCATAGAAAATGGCTGGAATATTAGGAGCAGCGGGCAAAACGTAGCAATCCACATTCCCGTAGTTTTGTAACTCTGCTTGATTTGATTATCAGTGAGTGGTTCAGTGAATGTGACATAGCTAACGAAACTTGTGGATTCCCCTGACTTAATGCAAGAGGCGGTGCTCACGAAGAGTTAAGAAAAAATAGTGACGTCGTTACAAACTACTAAAAGTAGTTTTGCAATGGTGCATTTAATTTATGAGACATACTTAGTGTAGAAAATTGATTTTTGGCTGCAATCAATAAACATATGTTGTCACACTTCATCGATGAGTAACTATTTTTGGTTTTCACCTAAGACTCAGTGCAATAGATCCATTCCGTAATAATCCTCTTCCGATGTACGCTGAAACACGGTTTACTTGCAATCATAAAATCTACCGCTGCTTGTTAAATCGCAGTTCAACGCATAAACTACACCAACGTACTATATGCCTTGACTTTCTAACATATTCAAAGGTGACAAACGTAGCAAATGAAAACTGTGTTTCGCAAGGAGACTCGAATCCAAGACGTTACCATTCGAGAGCAGTGGTCTTACCGAGTGAGCTACTCAGATATAACTCGTGGCCAGCTCTCACATATTTACCTGCACCAGTATCTCGCTTGTAATTTCCAATTTGATTGAAGTTAAATTGTGAGGCGTGAGTCATGCCTGAGTAGCCCAGTCGGCGAGAGAATTTCCCTCGAACTGCATGGTTCTGGATTCGAGTCACGCTCCGGAACACAGTTTTAATCTGTCAAGAATTTTCAACACAGTGCAGCTTTCGCTGCAGAACGAGACATTCGTCCAATGTTAGAAAATTCGATGCATAGGCACACTCGGTACATTGGTCTACACTTTCGAAGCATTTCCCGCGACTCTTTTCAGCCACTCAAAGATACTAGCACCTTCGACACGCTATGTGGCGAATGTTATGTCTAAGTGATGTACTTCCTGTTTGGACTAAATGGCTCTGAGCACTATGGGACTCAACTGCTGTGGTCATAAGTCCCCTAGAACTTAGAACTACTTAAAGCTAACTAACCTAAGGACATCACACACATCCATGCCCGAGGCAGGATTCGAACCTGCGACCGTAGCGGTCGTGCGGTTCCAGACTGTAGCGCCTTTAACCGCTCGGCCACTCCGGCCGGCTTTTCGTGGGACTATGCGCGGCAATTCTACTTGGTCATTTAATGAGACAGTACGAGGAGCGGTCGAAAAGATTCTAGCGCGAGATAGTTACCGTAATGTCTCGCACAAGCAACAACACCTACTTCTATGGTGACCCTTTTTGGGAATGCATGTGAAATTTCGCGGCTCCAGCTTCGTTGGTTTTGCCGCTAGGAATCGTAGTGAGCCGTAGTGTAAGCAAAATGGCGAATATCGAGAGAATGAACAACCGTGCTGTAATTGAATATCTACATTTTAGGGAATGACACCCAATGAAATGGAGGAGTAAATGGTGAATAAACTTAAGGTCAGTGCTCCGTCTGATGCAGCAGTGAAAAACTGGGTGTCAGAGTTCAAGCATGGAAGAACGAGTGCGGAAGATGCGCCAAGGAGCGGAAGGTCTGTCATCGTTGCCACTGATGAAACAGTGACTGCAGTTCACGATACGATTTTTGCAGAATCGTCGAACAACGTTGCAGCACACTGAAACCACATTTGGAATATCCCATTGGCGTGCTCATGACATTGTTGTGGATATTTTGGGAATGCGGAAAGTTTCGGTGGATCCTGAAAGACTCGAATGCAGATCTGAGACGGGAGCGTCTGCAATGTTGTGAAGAAATCGTCCGCCAATCTGAAGCGGATGATGACGGCTTTCTTACAAGGTACGTGACAATGAACGAAATGTGGGTTCACCACTATGATCCTGAGACAAAACAACAGTCAAAACAAACATCCTTCATCCCCTACTCAAAAAAAATTCCGGGTGCAGAAATCAGTCGGTAAGGTGATAGCATCGGTCTTTTGGAATGGAGAAAGGGTAAGTATGGTGGATTACTTGGAAAAGGGCATAACTATTGCACCCTCCTGCGCCTTTTGAGAGAAGAGATAAAGAAAAAAAGGCGCGGAAAACTGGCGCGCGGAATTCTTTTGCATCAGGACAACACACCGGCGCAGAAAGTCCTCGCAACAGCGGAAACTGCTTGACTTCGGGTTAGAATTGTTTCGTCATCCACCATATGCTCCAGATTTGCCTCCATCGTACTTTTTCAGCTGTCCTCATCGAGGTATATCAGCAACATCTGTCGGCAGCTGAGGGTTTCAGTTAATTACCAGCCTTACTAGTGCCCCACGCACGAAATAATAAATAGCCGCCGGCTAGGTTAGTTAGGTTTAAGTAGTTCTAAGTCTAGTGGACTGATGACCTCAGATGTTAAGTCCCATAGTGCTTAGAGCCATTTGATTTGAATAAATAGCCCCCCATTCCGCAGCTCACACGGTGCACACCCTGCTGATAGTGAAGTCTCGCTCAAGCAGGCTGTTCTTGCGTTTCAGAGTGTTCCACAAGATGCTGTACCAGGCGCCGAGCCCGCAGCGAAAGAAGGAGCAGGCTCCCAAGGAGAACAAGTTGCGGCTCTTCCTCAAGCGCAGCAGTGAGCCGCTGCTCAACCTGCAGAACGCCGCGCAACAGGTACGACAGCGACTTCTGCCCGCTCAACAGGTGACCTCCGGTGCTCACTCAAGCACGACACGCCACGCCTCCAGGCCGCCAAACCCTCGTGCTGTCAGCTACGCCCGCTCCTCGACCCATTCACACGTTCTGCCACACACTCTACGACTACCATTCTCACCGACAATCCTGGCAGTCATCACCATCCATCTCCCCGTTTCTCAACAAACCGCTTCATCTCCCAGAAAGACCACCCTCAGAACACCCTAAACCAACCTCCACTATCGTATCCGTTCTCCAGCATGCCTCGTATACTACCGTAAACCTTCTTTGTTCCATTATACAGTAATATTGTTGCGTAGACAATTGTGTATGCAAATTTGAAGAGTGTCGTGTTGTAAGAGTCACAACAAATAAGCAATTGTGTGTGTAGTGTTTACAACTGTAGTACTGTTTAGGTTACTACTTTCATCGCCTTTATATAGCACCACTTCCCCTCCATCAGATATCGGTGATTTCGCAGCTGCCAGAAACATCTGCCAGCTATATTGTTCCAAGCAGAGCCCTAGTAAAGACAAGTATCGAATTTGTACCGTCAGTGGACGAAAGAAATGAGATTTCTGTTTTACGTCACTGAGGCACGACGAGTTTATGTCCATGTTTTCTCTGTTTTTAGCGCTTTACATGTCTCTAGACGTCTGGTGATGGATACAAACGTCTGTTCACTATATAATGGCAGTCCTCAAAATAAACAGGCGGGAAGGAAAGTGCTACACCGTGAACACCCTACCGACGTGATATTACAGTATTTCCGTGTCTGTCGGAAATGTTGATAAAAATTTCATCCTTATGCGAGCTAATTTTCAGTAGAGAACAAGTCTGTCTTACAGAGAATGGTGAAAGCAGATGGTAGTTGTTGAATGCGTGTAACGTTACTGAAATTTTTAGGTGCTGAACGCAACACGGCACGCCCAAGGGACGTGCATATGCGGCTTATCACCATATTTCGAACATTGAGAATGATCGAGTCATTGCCATGGCGGGCACAGGAGCATCGTACCAACAGAGGGCACAGACATTTAACTGTGTGCTATGACTGCAAAAGGAGTGGTAAAGAGATGACCTAAGGACAGCAGTGAGATCGAAGAGTAGGCATATGCCATTCGAGAAGGATCACACCACTAACAGATCATTAAGACTGTCCGACTGATTGCATCTAACGTATGACAGACAACAATTGGAATCAGTACATAAGTCACATGTAAACTGTCGCTACAAACACACTGGGCAACGTTGCGCAGTAGTTACCACACTGGCATAGCATTCGGGAGGACGAGGATTCAAATCAGCACCCGACCATTCAGATTTAGAATTTCCGTGAATGCGATGAACAGCTACAGGCATTTGCCTACGTGGTTCTTGAGAAAGGGCACAGCCGATTTCCTTCCCAATTCTTGACACCGTCCGGTCTTGGCCTCCGTCCCTGATGACTTCGGTGTCGACAGGACGTTAAACCACATTCTTCCTTCCTTTCACCACAAACGACCACGAACAAGTTACTAGTAACATGACTGACAAGGCGACCCTCCATACTGTAAATAACGGATTTTGATGCGCTTCAAATATGTTGCAGAGGCACTTGCCGTGAGTACCTGGCTATCCGGTTTTTGAGCGACGGGCCGTGTTTTTTTGAGAAAATCGATTTTGAAGTTCATTGCTCACTTTTTATATGCTAACATTACACATATCCCGAGCAAGTCAGTGTAGCGCGGCGGTAAAGGTACATGGCTACCACGCTAGAGGTACCGTGTTCGAATCCTACTTTTGTATTTTTTTTTTCAAAATCAACCGAATTTTTGAATTTTATTTTAAAGAATATCAACAAACAGTGAAAGGCGAGCGAAATTGTAAATATATGTTCAGTTAGTAGTTCTTTCAAATATTCATTCCGTTTGTGGTTCGCAGTTGGAGTTCCAAATGTTCGTACAACGGTCGCTTCTTGTATTACCTGAAATCGATCTCTTCCCATTATTGCCCCCTCTCCCGTGAATACCGTTAGCCGTAACGGGAACCCCGGCTCCCAGTCGCGGCCAATGAGGATGCGGGTTGCATTCCTTTACGATCGGCAATTGCTCGCAAAGCGTCTCTAGTGCCGTGTGTTAGAAAAATTCTGTGAAATGGAAGAACCAAGTGTAGTGCAGCCAGACGAACATCCACAAGTAGAGGAGTTGAACGAAAAATCAAAAGGCGAAATCACAAATGCCATTAAATACGCCGAAAATCTACTCCACGATGTGAATGTCGTAACGAATACGCCCCCTAGCGTGATCTCTGCCAAATCCGTTGCAATTAGCGATGAGATATGTATCGCAATACAGGATCTCTTGGCCGAAAGACAGATCATTATTGATGATGAATTGGTAGATTTCAACGAATAAGATGAATTGGGAGAGTGTGATGCGAACCACAAACGGAATGAATATTTGAAAAAATTAATAACTGAATACATATTTATAATTTCGCACACCTTACACTGTTTGTTGATATTCTTTGAAATTAAATTGAAAAATTCCATCGATTTTTGAAAAAAAAAAAAAAAGTACACGAGCAGGATTCGAACACGCTACCGCCAGCGCGGTAACTCTGATCCTTTACCGCTGCGCTAGGCTGACTTGTTCGGATTACATGTATTGTTACACATATAAACAGCGCGCAACGAACTTCAAAATCGATATTCTCAAAAACCAAGGTCCGTCACTAAATAACCGGATAGCCACGTACTCAGGGTAAGTGTCTCCACAACATATCTGAAGCGCATCAAAATCCGTGATTTACAGTATGGAGGGTCCCCTTGTGAGATCTCGAATGGTCCATGAGTCATTTATCGCTGGTACCGTACCACAGACAACAGGGTCCTTCATGATGGACGTCACCTTCGCTGACGCTTGGAATATTTACGTACACCACGACTCTGTAATGGACCAAGCGATAGCTGTAATAACAACTGCCTTTTCTTATCCAGGTTGCAGCTATTTTTCGGCTATCTGATTTGGTTTTGATTATGGTGTTCAGTGCAACTCAATAATGCAGCATCTGCATGATCAAAAGCAGTCGGACCGGATAGCCGAGCGGGTTAGCATACCGCTTCCGCGATTCGTGAAGGCACGCGGACCCGTTTGATAGAATCTGCCTGGCGAATCAGCAATGAGAGCTCGTGCGAGGGCCTGCTTGGTAGTGGTTTCTGGCGGTTTCCCACGTCCGATTAGGTGAATACCAGGCTGGCTCCCACGTCCCGCCCAAGTTACTCGAATCGCAAACATTTTGAACATATTTTCACACTTTCACATTGGATTGCACTAGACGCAGGTGTGGGGGGTGGGGAAGTGGAAGGGGGGAAATGGTGGTGACAGGAAGGATATTCGACCACGCTCTACCACTGACATTGCCGAATACAGGCTAAAATGCCGACCTTGTGAAGATAAGACCAGTAAAAGGAGTAGAAGATTGTCAAAATCAAAAGTTATTGGCTATAGAAATCCGCATTCTACATAGACAAATGGCTCACTATTTCTTGCTGCGTCAGGGTTGTAAAAGCGTATACTTTCCATCCCTACCAGTAGGCTGGGCCACAACCACTACCATCTTCAGTCTCTACCCCCGCCCCAGCTGTTCTCCACCTTTCGTCGCACTGGATGAAACTGACTCGTCGCAAAATAAAACTTGCCACGTTCGTGCCATTACTACACATTAACTTCAGCTCTGAACACAACGCTCCTGTCAGAAACCTGAAAGGCGACTAAACTTCAGCGAGAAGCCAGTACCGACACATATTTACTTGATACTTTATCAGACTTTTCCACTCATCAGCATTTGCCTGTTCTCAGACGCCACAAACTTGTATTCTGCCAATCTTCTTCCGCCGGACCTCTCCTTTCCACAGCTTTCCCTATAGTTCCTGTCTAAATTGCTCTCGGCCTCCCACGGCTCCCAGTGCGTACATACGTAAAAATTATGAATAATTATTCCTTAATAATTTTCCAGTTGAGATATAAATGAGAAAAATCTAGTAACTAAGTATGCGTTCCATCGGCAGGTTACAACAGTGACAGAGTTAACCAAGGGAAAGGTAACTGAGGAAATTAAGACTGTTGTTTGAAATCACGCTGTTCGCAGTTCTGTCTAGTGGATAGTTCACGTACTTGGTATTCCATAGTAAAACTGAGTTCGGCGATGTGATGCCAGATAGCTCCCTGATATAGGTTCCCGAAAAATGTTGTGGCAGATAGCTTACAGTTGGAGCAGAGTTAGCAATTTATACTAAATTATGGAAATAATAATTCGTAGGTACAAATCTCCTTTATGGATGTTGCATGGCAGTTTATTTAAATTAAATTCCGAGTCATCGTTACAGCGATAAGATCGGATAATAAAATGTCTTTCCAGCAAGTCTTCCAAGCTATATTGGTCATTTTTACAAGACTAGGGTGTCAGTTGGTATTTTAGCAGGATAATACAAGACCCCACACAAAATTTGGCACCACAAACAAGTATGTACTGCCCCTTGACTGGCCTGCCCCGTATCTGTTAGAGCATGCCTGGGAAACGATGGGGAAACGATGGGGAGACGAATAATGTCATCCTACACTCAAGTGAGCAATCTTTATGAATTGACGCAGAATGTGTTTCAGACATTGCAAGAAATTAGTCGACCTTTCGAGGATGTTCGCTTCGATACCACAACGAATACATGAATGTGATCGCCCAGCTGGAGGCACACAACATACTGATGTTGATGGGTCAGTTCTGAATGGCCTGAAAGTTTTATCATTCAATACCCATTATGCGATGAACTCCACCACAAAATTCGTTAAATATACGACTGGTGCTTCAGGATGTAACATTTTCCATTTCCGCCAGTGAAATTTTGGAAGTTGAGATCGAAGGCAAAGCAGGTGTAATAAAAATGGAAGATCGCCTCTGCAGTTCAGTATGTGTTATTATTTGTCTTTGAGGCACTGTATCCATCTTCAGACGTGGTACAATTGTTGCACAAAGCAGCAGCGCGCGATGCAGCAGGCAATAAGTAAGTGACGCGACACTTCAACATTTCCTGGTCTGATACTCGATACATACCTCACGCGGTAGTCAGCCAGGTGTTGTTGCAAAAATTTAGCCTCTGACACGGCTGGATCTCTCTTCAAGACATACGGGGTGTTTCCGTAAGAGCGTGCAGAAATGTAACAGCACATAGAGAATGCTCCACTGAACAATTTGAGGTACGGAACCTGGCGTCAGAGAAGCCAGCTTAAGGAGACATGGAAGTAAACTTGTCTACCGCTTTGCCTAGCATTACTCTTTTCCTGCCCATTTACAACTAAAATGCGTAAAACTTTACACATACAGTGCTGTTTATTTACAGGCACATTATTTACATCCTGCAAGGAAACAAGGAGGACGAGCCTGATTGCTAGGAAATCGTGATACAGATTTTGTTTACTTTACTTGTCCATAAGGTGGCTCTGTTGTAATGTATTTACGTTGTCCCATGACAGGACGTGCTACTAGTTAACGACAGACCCATTCAGTACTCAGTCACTGGCGTGGACCTTGTGTATGGGGAAGTACGTTGCAATGCTCTCTAAGCTGAAAGGCTGTACAAGCTGTTCATTTGAAAAATGAAATGAGCGACCTGGCAACATGAGGACCAACCGCACACCCGATTTTGGAGAGCACATCCTGGAACTTGTTGTTGCGGACCCCACTACAAGTATTCATCGTATTGCACCTGAAATGGGTGCTGCGCATACTACCGTGTGGCGAGTACTACACGGACGACAGTTACTCCCATATCATCCACAACGAGTCCATGCAATGGTTGTGACTGACTTTGCACCAAGGGTTGCATTGTGTTGTGGTTGCTCCAACTATGGATTGATCGACCATGTTATTGTTCTGGTCTTCAGACCACAAACTGGTTTGATGCATCTCTCCGTGTTACTCTATGCTGTGCATGCTACTTCAACCTGTGCAAGCTTCTTCATCTCCCAGTACTTACTTACAACGTACATCCTTCTGAATCTGCTTAGTGTATTCATCTCTTGGTTTCCCTCTATGATTTTTACCCTGCACGCTGCCCTCCAATGCTAAATTTGTCATCCCTTGATGCCTCAGAACATGTCCTACCAACCGATCCATTCTTCTTGTCAAATTGTGCCACAAACTCCTCTTCTCCCCAATTCTATTCAGTACCTCCTCATTAGTTATGTGATCTACCCGTTTAATCTTCAGCATTCTTCTGTAGCACCACGTCGACCATATTTCCTCCAAATTGTGCTGTTTACTGACGACGCCTCATCTGATCTTGCTGGCATTTCGAACAGCGACGTGTGGGATGAGGAAAATCCTAGCACTGTGGTAGGGTCACACTATCAAGACAGTTTTGCTGTGAATATCTCGGCCGGCTTTGTAGGCGACAATCTCATCTGGCCATATTTTCTACCTGGCCACCTGAATGGTCACCTGCACTTCACGTCCGTGCAAAGAGTTCTGCCTGAGTTGTTAGAGAACGTAGCCTAGGTTGTTCGTGAGAGGTCGTGGACACAACACGTCGGTGCACCGCCTCACTTCAGTATGGATGTCCAGAACTATCTCAGTGCTGTATTTCCTTGCTCTTGGATTGGATGGAGAGGTCATATTCCACGGCCTGAGAGGTCACTTGGCCTGAATCTGCTTGATAATTTTTTCTTTGGGGATACCTAAGTCACTTGTCTGTGAGACCCCAGTGGATACGGAGATGGAACTAGTTGTCAGAATTGTAGCTGTCTGTGATGTGATTGGTAACACACCAGTGATATTTCTCAGGATGCGTCAGAAACTTGTTCGCCGATGTCATGCGTGCATTGAGGTTGATGGCTGTCAGATCCAGCACATTTCGTAAGACACAGTTGATATGGTACGTTCATTCTGTCAGTGATGGTATTTGCAGTTAACTGTTACTAATGTAAATAAAGAAGTACACAGTAATGTGATTTTATTTCTATTATCTCCTCAAGCTGGCTTCTCCGATCTCATACATTCTACCTCAAATTGTTCTCTAGAGCATCCTCTACGTCCTGTTAAGTTTTTGCTCGCCCTTACGGATACACCCTGTATGTGGCTATATATATCAAAAATTACACAATCACGTTGTCTGCAATGGAGAAGGAGTTTGCTCCCATCAAAAAGTCGGAATAATCTAATGCAGTGGTCGTCAAACGTTTTTGCTCAGCAGCCAATAACGACACTGTGGGGCGGCACCTCGGATAGCATATAATCGATCATTAATCGGTAACCTACATACATTAGTAAGTTATGAGCTCTCAACAGACTAGCTATAGTAAGGGCGCGATAAGTTGCCCGCCGGTTCCTAAGTACTGACCGCTAAAAGTCGGCACCATTCGGAACACTTCGTGTCGACTATTCTCTGTTTCACATTGCTCCCAACATCAGCGACCCCAAAGTTGTGACAGTGAAACTGCCTGATGAAGGCAGCGATCGTATTTCGCACTTTATAATTGATCGCAGTTTATCAAATAATTCAGTGTTGTCGGTTTCGACTTTCTGCGTAATGATTTGATGATGGCTGAAACCCGTAACACTATGTATTACGCTTGTACAATAAATTATCGAGCAAGCTGGGCATTTATTATGGTAGCTCGGTTGGCTATTCACATGATAAGTTGTTGCCTCCATGACTTTTTGAGATTGATCGAAATAAAATGAAACTGTAAATGAAGTGGTTGGGGATACTCGGTAAGCCCCCTCACCAATGGCAAACCAAGACAAAATTGTTGAGGCTTTCGTGGCCACTTGTTGACAAACTGCCTGCTGGCTTCTGTCTCGGGTTCTTCGGCCGACGTTCATCTAATGATTTTTCTGACGTTTCGCCAGCACGAGTGGCTGGCATTGTCAAAGCTTCACCCTCCATTGCCGGTGGTGAACTGGAGCCGAGCTCGCGGCCGCAGATTATATGTTCCTGGCGTGCCAACGTCCGAGGGCTTCTCCGCGGTCATTTCCGGTGTGGTTCTTCTCTTGCTACCTGCGACGGTCGTTCGCTGCAGTACGGGTAGCCAGGATTCGTTTACCTTAAGGCTTTCCTCTTTCTTGTTGAAGCCGTTCGCGTGTTTTTGGATTTCTACAGCTTCTCTGAACAAGCGCGTATGATAGTGCTCCTCTACAGCCAGAACTTCCGTGTCGGCGAATTTTATTACGTGGTCGGTCTCATTCAGTGCATGCTCTGCCACGGCCGATTTCTCCACCTGCGCCTACCTGCAATGTTGCTTATGTTCTTTGATCCTGGAGTTGATTGATCGTCCAGTCATTCCGACATAAACTTTTCCGCATGTGCATGGTATACGGTATATTCCCGACATTGCAAGTAGGCCTCTTTTCTCCTTCGCCGATCTAGGACACTCTTTGATCTTCCTTGTCGGTTTGAAGATCGTCTTTACGCCATGTTTGCGCAATATAGACGATTTTCAAACCGACAAGGAACATCAAAGAGTGTCTTAGGTCGGCGAAGGAGAAAAGAGACTCACTTGCAATGTCGGGAATATACCGTATACCATGCACATGCGGAAAAGTTTATGTCGGAATGACTGGACGATCAATCAACACCAGGATCAAAGAGCATAAGCGACATTGCAGGTTGGCGCAGTTGGAGAAATCGGCCGTGGCGGAGCACGCACTGAATGAGACCGACCACGTAATAAAATTCGCCGACACGGAAGTTCTGGCTGTAGAGAAGCACTATCACACGCGCTTGTTCGGAGAAGCTGTAGAAATACAAAAACACGCGAACAGTTTGAACAAGAAAGAGGAAAGCCTTAAGGTAAACGGATCCTGGCTTCCCGTACTGCAGCGAACGACCGTCGCAGGTAGCAAGAGGAGAACCGCACCGGAAATGACCGCGGAGAAGCCCTCGGACGTTGGCGCGCCACGTACATATAGTCTGCGGCCGCGAGCTCGGCTCCAGTTCACCACCGGCAATGGGGGGTGAAGCTTCGACAATGCCAGCCACTCGTGCTGGCGAAACGTCGGAAAAATCATTAGATGAACGTCGGCGAAGACCCCGAGACAGAAGCCAATAGGTAGTTTGTCAACATAAGAGAAGGTACGCGTTCGTTACCTTGACTGCTACAAAACATTAACTGCTAAGTAATCCAAAATATCCCTTCGTAAGCTGGAGTTTTCTTTGAAATAATAATCAGGGGAGAAAGATACAAAGATCTTGGATATCTTCGGGCATGTTCCACTCAGCATTTGGATAAATGTATTCAGCCAGTGGATTATTTACAGCTCATAGAACATGCGTATTGTCTTCAGAGCTCAGATACGTAACTAATCAATGTAACATAGCTCGCAATATAGTGCAACGTGAGGCTAGCCAATACGGTGGCTAGTGTGCCACTTTTGCTGTCTGTTGTGTCAGAAAAATTCTCATTTGGTTCAACTTCCCAAGCAGAAAAACTGTGGAATTAAGTTGGGAGTCGAGCCCGTCGCCTTTGTCGACAAAAACGGCAATCGTGAAAGCGTCCTGGCGTCTAGATGAATCGCTGACGTACAGGAGACGTCGTAAGTTCGTCAGCAAGTCTGTCCGAACCCAATTTGCTATCTGACGCTCCGACACTGGAGAAGATGGAGTCCCTTGCTTTTGCCTGCCGCAGCGCGCCCTGGTAGGTGTGTGTTTAGTTTGGCTCCTGTGTTCCCCTGTGGTGAGTGTGTGTCTGCCTCCGTGTGTGTGCGTGTGTCTGCGCTGCCCTGTCGCTCGCTTCACATGTGGTTGACGTGTTGCTTGCCTTCTACCCACAGCGAGGCTTCTCCCAGCAACTGGCGCCAATCCAAGAGGTAATTACTGGAGGGGCGTCCTCGGCTGGCGGGGACGCAGCGACGGTACCAAAAGTGACGCCAAAACCAGGCCCTCTCTGGCCACCGGCTAACCACCAGTAACAGCCGCGTGGGGTAGTCGCTGCCCAGTGTGGCAGGCGTTAGCGATACATTACAGTCCACGTCTCAGACCGGTTTACAGCCGTTCATAGTCTCTGCATGTCAAGTTAAACCAGACATGGGCCGTACGGTTTCTATATGCGTGTGTTTTTACTTTCTACCTTCAGTTCTGTTTCTCTGTCCGTCTAACATACCAGCTTCCCAACGAGAATGGCATAGCTTCAAGGAGGGAAACGACAACGAACGCCAAGCTATTAAAACAGTCCATCTTTTGATTTGCAGCTCCTTGTATTGGCCGTGTTTGCAGTTAAAAGTTTTGGGATTTGAGGTCCGCCAGTTACGCAAAACACCGTTTTTCTCAGTACCCAAAGATGTTTCGGCACCACTGTGCCATCATCAGTGGGTTTTCGTTTTTATTTATTCTGCAACGTCAACATTTTTATTAGATGATTATAAAATTATGTGCATTTTTAGTCCAAGCAACAGATCTTTTCTTTTTGTAAATACCTTTACATTTGGTGAGCATGAATTTTCTGAACCACTTCTGTGTTAATTATCCTAAAAATATTAAAACAGTTTGCACACGTCCAATTGTGCTGTGACTAGTCTCATGGTTCTATGAAATATCTGTTGTGAAAGGGGTAGCTTTGTAGGTAAGCTGTAGTAAAGAGTTCCAGATGTCGTAGAAACTTGAATGCCTTTCCTGTACTACCTCTTATTGGATACAGAACAAAACAGAAATAATGTTTTCTAGGGATACCCACTTTCAGCCCGCTTAAGGTACATCAAGGAAGACTGAGTGTTGATTTAACATGATAATTCCTGCTTACGGCTGTCAATAATCTTTTTTTTTTAATTTTTGTAATAACTAACGATAAATTCACATTTCAAACCAAATTAAAAACAAAAAAATGTAAGGTATGAAATAATTTTTGACAATTGTAAAGGGAAATGGCCATATTTAATAATGACGTGAAAAAAATGTTCAAATGTGTGTGAAATCTTATGGGACTTAATTGCTAAGGTCATCAGTCCCTAAGCTTACACACTACTTAACCTAAATTTTCCTAAGGACAAACACACACACACCAATGCCCGAGGGAGGTCTCGAACCTCCGGCGGGACCAGCCGTATAGTCCATGACTGCAGCGCCTAAGACCGCTCGGCTAATCCCGCGCGGCAATGACGTGAAGACTGTGCCTCTATTCGACATTAAATTATTGAAGAATGACGAGTTTTTAACGTCATTCTGTCATTAAAATACTGAGCACAAGCTCAGAGTGGCCAAAAGCGGAGGCAGGAAATCAGTTTTGGCACTCTCACATATTAAGAAAATCCTCACATTTCCTTTAACTGATTTGTACCTCCAATCGCTGTGCTTTTAAATAACAAAGGAGGTCAACAGAATAATTGTAGTTAGTAAAAGATACATTTATACACAGTATATTTAGATATGCCATCAGCTGCTATTAGTTTCAATGTACATGGACCACTTTCTGGCACCTGATAATGGTAAACAAATTAGACCACGACGTCAATATCAAATCAGTAAAATTTATAAAAATAATTTAATTAAAATTCTTAGAATATATTGCATGAACCGTAGATCATACCGAGGTAGAGTTGCTTGCACGCCTCATGGAGACAGATGGCCATAACGTAGGTGCAAATTCTATTTGAAGACACTAGACGAATATGTAGTTCTGAAGAGAGGCAGCAGCCTTTTCAGGTCTTGCAGAGGTAACTCTGGATCACTGACTGATCTAGATTTGTAACATTAACCAACATGTTAATGTAACAACGCAAAACTGGTAGAAGACGACATCGGGGTGGATCAATTTTTGTTCCGGAGAAATGTTGGCATATTCGAGGCAAAACTGAGCCTACAACTTATCTTAGAAGACAGGTTAATGAAAGTCAAACCTGCGTTAATACCATTTGTAGACTAACGGAAAATTTTTGATAATGATAACTGGAATATTCTATTTGAAATTCTGATGGTAGCAGTGGTAAAATATAGGTAGCGGAAGGATATGCAGAACTTGTACAGAAGCCAGACAGCAGTCATAACAGTCGAAAGGCGTGAAATGGAAGCAGTAGCTGAGAAGCGAGTGAGACTGGGATGTGGTCTATTCCCAGTGTTATCCAGTAGCCGGCCGGTGTGGCCGAGCGGTTCTAGGTGCTACAGTCTGGAACCGCGCGACCGCTACGGTCGCAGGCTCGAATCCTGCCTCGGGCATGGATGTGTGTGATGTCTGAAGCGCCTAGAACCGCTCCTCCATCGCGGCCGGCTGAGGTATGTTATTTGGGCTGTAAAGTAATTGATGATCACCGAAGCGCAGAAGATATAAAATGTAGTCTGGCAATGGCAAGGAAAGCGTTTTTGTAGTAGAGAGATTTGTTGGCATCGAATATAAGTGTAGTTATTGGTAGGCTTTGTACGAAAGTGAAATTTGAACGATAACCAGTTCAAACAAGAAAAGAACAGAAGCATTTGGAGCTACAAAAGTATACTGAAGATTAGACGGTAGATCGATAACAATGAGGAATTACTGAATAAAACTGGACAGAGAAGAAATTTGTGGCATAACTTGAGTAAGGGAAAGGACTGGTTCACAAGGCACGTTCTCAGACATCAAGGAATCGTCAATTTGGTATTGGAGGAAGCGTGAAGGGTAAAAAATGTGAAGACAGACCAAGAGACGTATGCAGTAAACAGGTGCGAATAGACGCAGGTTGCAGTAATTCTTCGGAGGTGAAAAGGCTTGCAAAGAATAGAGTAGCTTGAAGAGCTACATCAGATCAGTATTTGGACCGAAAACAACAACAATAACACATATATGTACTTAATTGACAAACGGGCGTTTTAACATCATGCTTTCAGATGTATTAAATATATCTGTCTTAATAATGACATAAACATACAAACATTAGTATCTATATGAACTTTTTATAATTATACACATCGATACTCTCACTGAAAAGGCGGCATAGACATTATTTGGCCTGTGAAGTTAATACTATATGATAAGCATCATCTGAAGCCCTAATGTCTGTCGTATATTCCAATCACAACACCCTGCATGCATAACTAACCTCTTCAAGTTAGTTTCTTTATGCTCATGTCGCAATTGTTCCTAAAATTTTGAACTGTACTGAAGAAAAAAGGATATGACCAACGTAACTAAATGTATATGCCGTCTTTTTAGGGAGAGTCCAGATGTATCCGGTGTGTTTGTGACGTACAGCGTATCTCTCCTAACAGTCATTCTCGTTTCATCCGGTGTTGCGGCAGATATTTCCAAGTTAATTTTTGCAACGTGTAGCTGCAGTCAGCTCAAACAAATACTGCTCATCACATCTTACATGTGACACCCGGTGTCAACTGAAAGTGTGGGTTTCTTTCCCATTACAAATAAAATGACTTTTAAAATGAAATTTTACGCTGCCGTTCGACAAAGTGGTTCCAAATTATTCTAATGCGATATTTCTTTTGTAGATCTGAATTAATGGGGACAGTAAAACACAAAGAATAACCATTGATCCAGCAGCGAAAACTTCGCCCTGGCCTATGCTGCCAACTACAGCCATGTAGCAACGCTACAAAATCGCTGGTGGAGTACTGATTATTCATCCTGTTTTACTGTTCCTGGTGGTACATATCGATAAGACGAATGACGCAGTAGACTAATTTCGGACCGCTCTGTCTAATGGGCACGTAAAATACCACACTGAAAAATCGTTTTATGTCTAATGGCAAACAAACCGACGCTTTCTGTCGACGCTGGACGTCGTATGAAAGGCGTGATGAGTACGATTTATTTGGCCTGACTCCAGCTAGACGTTGCAAAAACGAAATTCAAATTCCTGCCGAAACACAGGAGAAAATGAGTTTGACGGCCAAGGAGAGAGACCCAGTATAATATGAATAGTGACAGTTCTTAATCCTTTGTTCTTTTCTCTTCTTATAGTACACCTTAGACGTTTCACTATGTTTCTTGTCCTTTCTTCAGACAACTTTGTGCTAGTTTCAGTTGCCTTCCTGCGTTAGAGCCCTTCCAGTTATAAAATATTTCCCAGAGAAATCTCACTTTCCAATAATTCTTATTTTTCTTCATCTTCGTTATTTCTTTCCACGCCTTTCCTAAATTCTTGAATTCAAATGATTGTTAATTTCATTTGCCTACGATACTGGAAAATCTACTTGGTGAGGCTGTTGTCATCCGTCCTGTAAATACGTCCAAAAAATATTAATCCTCTCTTCCTTATTGTTTCTGATACGTTATGCAATATATTACAAAAAATTTTATGATTTTATTTACAAGTTGTATAGTGTGACATTGACATTATGGTCTTTTTTATTTATAATGATCAGATGCCAGAAAGTGGTGGATAAAAACCAGCGCTAGTAGCACATTTCAGTGAAATTTGTACAGCTGCGGATGGCGTGTGTAAACTTGTCTCTCATTCAACATATGATAGCTGTGCAGCATCACCTTGGAAAAAGTAAGAAATAAATAAAAGCTACAGTTAGTTTGCTGAGGCCTTGTCATTTGATTTTATTCAGTATACTCCACGAATCTGTGACATCATCTTCAGGTGGTTGAACGTAATACTGACAACTGTATCGTGACCTGTCAGTTGAATCTAACTCACATCATTTTGTGTTATAACGATGCTAGGCAATGGTGCTTTAAACCTCTAACGTCTTGCCATCTTGCCAGTAGGGTAATAAATATCTGAGATTAATCGCGTATGATGAGCAAACGTAGCCAAACATTTCAAATTACTGTCATCATTCGGATATTTACCCGTATGTACTTCATGTCTCGAGAAGCCATCATTTATGTTGAAGCATTTTGTAAAATTAAGCAACTGGTGATGAGCACAAGACAATAGTAGGCGAGGACAGTTTTCTTTGTTTTACGCCCCTCCACGACATGGCCTTGTGTAACTGAGAACGCAAAATACACACATCAAAAAAAGTTTTGGACAGAACTCCTAAAAATTGACGTTGACGGTGGATATTGTATCACAGACACAATCGCTTTGACTGTTCAGAGATGTCACTAAACCCGCCCAAAGATGTAAACAACTATGCATGAACAGCGCCTATTGGACGGAAGGGGTCTGACAGCCGTTCAGTTGCAGTCATTCCACAAGGAAGGAGGTACACGGCTCGTGTTGTCTGTAGTTCAACCATGCCTAGACGGTCAATACCGCGGTTCGATCGCGTCCGCATTGTTACTTTGTGCCAGGAAGGGCTCTCAACAAGGGAAGTGTCCAGGCGTCTCGGAGTGAACCAAGCGATGTTGTTCGGACATGGAGGAGATGCAGAGAGACAGGAAATGTCGATGACATGCCTCGTTCAGGCCGCCCAAGGGCTACTACTGCAGTGGATGACAACTACCTACGGATTATGGCTCGGAGAAACCCTGACAGCAACGCCACCTTGTTGAATAATGCTTTTCGTGCAGCTACAGAATGTCGTGTCACGACTAAAACTGTGCTCAGTATGAAACTTCCTGGCAGATTAAAACTGTGTGCCCGACCGAGACTCGAACTCGGGACCTTTGCCTTTCGCGGGCAAGTGCTCTACCATCTGAGCTACCGAAGCACGACTCACGTCCGGTACTCACAGCTTTACTTCTGCCAGTATCTCGCCTCCTACCTTCCAAACTTTACAGAAGTTCTCATGCGAACCTTGCAGAACTAGCACTCCTGAAAGAAACGATATTGCGGAGACATGGCTTAGCCACAGCCTGGGGGATGTTTCCAGAATGAGATTTTCACTCTGCAGCGGAGTGTGCGCTGATATGAAACTTCCTGGCAGATTAAAACTGCGTGCCCGACCGAGACTCGAACTCGGGACCTTTGCCTTTCGCGAGCAACTGCTCTACCATCTGAGCTACCGAAGCACGACTCACGTCCGGTACTCACAGCTTTACTTCTGCGAGTATCTCGCCTCCTACCTTCCAAACTGTACAGAAGTTCTCCTGCGAACCTTTCAGGAGTGCTAGTTCTGCAAGGTTCGCATGAGAACTTCTGTAAAGTTTGGAAGGTAGGAGGCGAGATACTGGCAGAAGTAAAGCTGTGAGTACCGGACGTGAGTCGTGCTTCGGTAGCTCAGATAGTAGAGCAGTTGCCCGCGAAAGGCAAAGGTCCCGAGTTCGAGTCTCGGTCGGGCACACAGTTTTAATCTGCCAGGAAGTTTCATATCAGCGCACACTCCGCTGCAGAGTGAAAATCTCATTCTGGAAACATCCCCCAGGCTGTGGCTAAGCCATGTCTCCGCAATATCGTTTCTTTCAGGAGTGCTAGTTCTGCATGGTTCGCAGGAGATCTTCTGTAAAGTTTGGAAGGTAGGAGGCGAGATACTGGCAGAAGTAGAGCTGTGAGTACCGGACGTGAGTCGTGCTTCGGTAGCTCAGATGGTAGAGCAGTTGCCCGCGAAAGGCAAAGGTCCCGAGTTCGAGACTCGGTCGGGCACACAGTTTTAATCTGCCAGGAAGTTTCATATCAGCGCACACTCCGCTGCAGAGTGAAAATCTCATTCTGTGCGCAATAGGCTGTATGATGGGCAACTTCACCCTCGACGTCCATGGCGAGGTCTATCTTTGCAACCACGACTCCATGCAGCGCGGTACAGATGGGCCCAACGACACGCCGAATGGACCGCTCAGGATTGGCATCACGTTCTCTTCACCGACGAGTGTCGCATATGCCTTCAACCAGACAATCGTCGGAGACGTGTTTGGAGGCCACTCGGCCTGGCCGAACGCCTTAGACACACTGTCCAGCGAGTGCAGCAAATCCTTCAGATCTATCTCAGAACAATGTACGAAACCAAACCCAAGCAGCTCCCATATCTCTCAAATGTACGATGAGGTCTCTCACGTACGGACTTACTTTTCGTGGCGCGACGATTGCAACCGCCATGGAGTTTCACAAACAAACGTCATACAGGGCATCCAAGGAGGAATGGTCAGTATTCAGATATATGATAGGAATGATCATTTGAAGCAACAAGTTGTACTAAACGTGGACTCTAAAATGCGTACCTTAAGAGCTATGAGTGCTTTTTCATCTTCGCTACTGTGAAACACATCTACCAAATAAAGGCTCATAACCCTTAAGGTATGCATTTTAGATATCATCTTTACCAGACTTTTCTGCTTCGATTGCTCGTTCCTGGCATATCCATGATTACTAACTATTCCCCCCGGATCCTGCATTAAAACTGTCATCTTGAAAAAAAATTTGACGTGACTTGTGAACGGCCTTTCTAATAAATTATCATTAGTAACTACCATCTCTTCGTACTTTTTTCTTTTTTTTGGAAGTAAGGTTCTCACATCACCATTGCGCTGAAGTTCTATTATCTGGACTAAATGTTGTCTGACATATTTTTATCTTTAGTCGCACACAGGTTGCACGTTAAATAACGTTGTATCATTGCTTCATTCAGCGGCACAAGTTTTATTTTTTCATGGCAACTGGAGATATATTGCTTTTCAACGTTGGAAACGTTTCTAGAGAAACTCCTAAACCGATACCGAACGATGTGCGAGTAACTTTAGAAGAATGATAGTGACCTGTGACTAGTTTTATCCTTTTATTTAACACATTTTCGTAAATTGTGTGATACATTGTCAAAAACGCTTTTGAGAGCAGTGGTCGTTCGTAAATTAAGTGATACATTATCAAAAACGCTCTCGAAAGCAGTGGTCGTGACAAAACTACATCCACCTAAGAAGTCAACTGTTCTCATCCCGCGGGGAATGTGGATTTCTATTAGTTTAACTTTTCGAATTCATTTTGTCACATATACGAGGGCAGTTCAATAAGTAATGCAACACATTTTTTTTCTCGGCCAATTTTGGCTGAATAAACCGGAAATTTGTTGTGGAATATTTTCAAACATTCCCGCTTCATCTCGTATAGTTTCATTGACTTCCGACAGGTGGCAGCCCTGTACGGAGCTGTTAAAATGGCGTCTGTAACGGATGTGCGTTGCAAACAACGGGCAGTGATCGAGTTTCTTTTGGCGGAAAACCAGGGCATCTCAGATATTCATAGGCGCTTGCAGAATGTCTACGGTGATCTGGCAGTGGACAAAAGCACGGTGAGTCGTTGGGCAAAGCATGTGTCATCATCGCCGCAAGGTCAAGCAAGACTGACTGATCTCCCGCGTGCGGGCCGGCCGTGCACAGCTGTGACTCCTGCAATGGCGGAGCGTGCGAACACACTCGTTCGAGATGATCGACGGATCACCATCAAACAACTCAGTGTTCAACTTGACATCTCTGTTGGTAGTGCTGTCACAATTGTTCACCAGTTGGGATATTCAAAGGTTTGTTCCCGCTGGGTCCCTCGTTGTCTAACCGAACACCATAAAGAGCAAAGGAGAACCATCTGTGCGGAATTGCTTGCTCGTCATGTAGCTGAGGGTGACAATTTCTTGTCAAAGATTGTTACAGGCGATGAAACATGGGTTCATCACTTCGAACCTGAAACAAAACGGCAATCAATGGAGTGGCGCCACACCCACTCCCCTACCAAGAAAAAGTTTAAAGCCATACCCTCAGCCGGTAAAGTGATGGTTACAGTCTTCTGGGACGCTGAAGGGGTTATTCTGTTCGATGTCCTTCCCCATGGTCAAACGATCAACTCTGAAGTGTATTGTGCTACTCTTCAGAAATTGAAGAAACGACTTCAGCGTGTTCGTAGGCACAAAAATCTGAACGAACTTCTCTTTCTTCATGACAACGCAAGACCTCACACAAGTCTTCGCACCCGAGAGGAGCTCACAAAACTTCAGTGGACTGTTCTTCCTCATGCACCCTACAGCCCCGATCTCGCACCGTCGGATTTCCATATGTTTGGCCCAATGAAGGACGCAATCCGTGGGACGCACTACGCGGATGATGAAGAAGTTATTGATGCAGTACGACGTTGGCTCCGACATCGACCAGTGGAATGGTACCGTGCAGGCATACAGTCCCTCATTTCAAGGTGGCGTAATGCCGTAGCATTGAATGGAAATTACGTTGAAAAATGGTGTTGTGTAGCTAAAAGATTGGTGAATAACCTGGTGTATTTCAGTGCTGAATAAAACAACCCCTGTTTCAGAAAAAAAATGTGTTGCATTACTTATTGAACTGCCCTCGTAAAATTGGGAACTTAAAATAGGGCCAAAACAAGCAACTCAAGAGTACAGCAAATCTTCGGTGTCGATTAAAATACTGAGAACAGTAACTCGTTTATTTCGTTACATCCTAGGATTGAACAGAACATGCTGCGAATTCCAGTACGACATTATAAATTAAATCTGAGACCGTAATTTTGGAACAGATCTTACAACAACACCTAAATGGTTTTATTCTCATATGAATAAAATACAGCCTTAAAGGTTTTATCTGAGCAGCAGTAAATCAACAAATCAAAACGTTTCCAATGTTAACCGCCGGGTCCAGTTGGCCGTGTTTCTATTTATTATTAGTGCTACCACTGCCTATTAATCTTGTACATGATGCTAATATTGGTTCATCAGTTTCAATTATATTTCGAAGCTTTCCTTGATTCGCATGCGTAAATATCTACGTCTTGTTTGGTTTTTCCTTTTTTTAAATGCACAGGAGATACTATCTAAAGCCAAAACATTGCTAGCCTTTATTTGAAAATGAAAGAAACGTACTTTATAGCAGCTAATGAAAGCACAGTGAGTTACTATAGTTTCAACAAAAAAAATGGTTCAAATGGCTCTGAGCACTATGGGACTCAACTGCTGAGGTCATTAGTCCCCTAGAACTTAGAACTAGTTAAACCTAACTAACCTAAGGACATCACAAACATCCATGCCCGAGGCAGGATTCGAACCTGCGACCGTAGCGGTCTTGCGGTTCCAGACTGCAGCGCCTTTAACCGCACGGCCACTTCGGCCGGCAGTTTCAACAAAGACAAGGAGCGCGTACAAGTATACAGTCCACATTAGGAGAGGAACTGGTTTTGGTGTCACTTCCTCGTTATACTCTCATTCTTCTTTCCACTCTTTTTCTCGTTTCGTTTGACAGATCTCTGCACAACTGAGATGTTTGGCGGAGGAGCAAAGCTCACCGTCTGAATGCCTCACGCGCTGTGGTCGCTACAGACGGCTTTGCGTGCGCGCATGTGGTTCCGACTGCATGAGGAACCTGCTTCAGTAACGTAGCAGCGTGTTTCGAAGCACATACGATTTTTAATATAGGCTTAGCGACTACTCTGTACACTTTAATCTACCATTTTTTATAGCTGTAGCAGATGTATTCTTGGTACGATAAGGAAATGGCATACCGAAATGTCAGAGTTATTGTACCTTGAATACTGTATTCTTATTGTACTTCATTATTAAACGTAGAAATAAATTTAGAGCTACTTTAAATATTTATAGGGTTCTCAAAAGGTTATTAAATTTGGGTGCCCTTTAACACGATACATGTAATCCGTGTACATACTGCTAACCAAAATTAACCAAAGAATGCTGCATGTCCAGTTACTTCATCACCACAAGTAGTGATAAAGTACGATAGATCCTTTCTATTTTCACTTCAGAGCCAAAAGTAGTTTTCAAGGGGTACAATAGATGAATTCTATTTTCATTAGTCCTTGGCACATTCAGTTACTAACTATCGAGATATGATAAACCTTCCATTAAGCACCATCAGTAGTAATTATGTAAAATTACGCTTTAATTTTGAATAATTAGTCGATTGTGTATTTTGGTATCGGAAAATATGTTTCGTAAAACTTTTTGCGTATCAAATGATACTAAAACATTGAAGATATCTATTATTTTTAATACGTAATTCAGAAATAAGTTCACCTCTTGGTCATGTTAAAGTAGTTGTCTCTAAATTTTTAACGATCTCTCTTTTGACATTAAATAATATATTTCTTCTCTAATGGTAAAGCATTACAGAGATGTATATTGTAACGGTACACACACACACACACACACACACACACACACACACACACACACACACACACACACACAAACATACACACATATATATACTAGAATTAATAATCATACTAATTCTACTTTAATACAATAGCTATTGGAGACACAGAATTAATAATCATACGTAATTCTACGTTAATAGAACAGCTATTGGAGGGACAGAGATTGATACAGCTGCCTCTTTCACTGTAAGATACAAAAGAAAAGTACCGATAAAAATGCTCATCCTGTTCCAAAACTGGATGTTGCGATTGTTTCAGAAAAATACTAAAATGTGTATCGTTCCTACGGGTGCAGAGAGTTTATACTCATCATTTTACTCTTGACAAGCTAGTGCGAAAATTGATTAAAAAAAACAAAACAGAATGGCCCTCATATAGAAAGAACGAAGTAAAACAAAAATAGTGATAGAACAGTTTTTGGAACAACCAACCCTTTCTATTACCTAGAATGCAAGGTGAGGTACGGCTAATGCATAGACATAGAAATTAAGCTTAGTTTATGTGAGGCAGGTGTGCGGTACAGCTAATAGAAACCTTAAAAACAAAACTAAGAAAGATACTCAAACTAAATTCAGTTCCCACACTGCTCTGTGAACGCCAGACCTGGATGTTTACCACAAGGCAAGTAAGCCGCATTCAGGCGTAAGAAACGAAATTCCTGAGAAGAGTTAAAGATTAAACAATAGAAGACAGACGATGGAATCAAGATGTTAGAGGAAACTAAAAGAATATCTAAATGATAAAATTCTAGATTGTAGAAGAAACTGGAACGAACATATAGAATGAATGGAGAATGTCAGACTCCCCTTAAAGGGTAATGATTGTGACAACGGACACGAGTTAGAGGAAAACGTCAGCAAAAATGGGTGCCGGAGCAGATAATTTTACCCAATACTTGAAAAGGAGAAGGAGAAGAAGAAGAAGTCAGTTTCTCTACGATTTTCTGTTTGTGAATAACATAACTAGTTAATAGCTAAATTAACGTTTGGAACGATACGTGATTCCCATATGTAAACGCATCAAAAGAATCGTTAGGCTTACATCAAAGCTTGGAAGATGACATTCAGTGACCCATTCTTTTAAACCTCTTGACGTTTTACGGAAAGGCACAGATTATAATTAGAGACAGTTCTTAGGTCAACTATTTACTCAACTGATTAAATAATATCCATAATATGATTTTAAAACACAATATGAAATATTAGATGAAACATATAATGGTGACAAATAGCGTAAACTTCCTAAAACTGGAATAAAATCAGAATCAGTTATAATTATGTCTTTCTGATCCACAGTTTTATTCTGCATTCGTTCTCACTCTTCTCACAGATTAATATTTTTGTACGTAAATATGCACGACTAACACATACAATATTATTTGATTTTCTTGGTTTATTTATCCTGTATTAGTTTCACTTCAAAATAACGCAAGGAGATGAGACCATATTGCGCAGAAGATAAAAAAGTATGCGCATTCTCCAAATCGAGCCATCACATTTAAGGCGTGATTTTAATACAAGGGGCAAACTCCGCAACTAAATAGAATTCCTTTCCTGCAGGCGGAGGAGTGAGGTCCCGGCTAGGTACCTCTTCTAAACTCTCGACTGAAACTGACGTTTTCACACAGATGTCGACTCATCAACAATCAGTCGATTTTATGGCTTTCTTAACCCTCATCCCATCAGTGACAATGAAAGTTTGAGTCACAGTTGCGGCTATTAATTGGCAACCAATACTGTGCAGTCGCAATCGCATTCTGACACTCAACTGTACATTGCGATTGTACAGCATTGGTTGCCAATTATTAACACAGAAATGATCGCAGGCCTCAGACGGGATTTGATGTCCTGTATATCATATATTTGCGGCCTTTCTCAGACAACATAGTGGTTCAGGGAGATAGTAAGGTAACGTGGTTACGGGGTTGCAAACTGTTCCTGTGTCACGACGTATTTTGTTTCTGGGAAAAAAACCGTCTGACACTCAACTTTGTGTTATTGGGAGTGTTGTCGGGACAAAAGAACTTATTTTCTCGTTTCCCTCTGCTGATCCTTTTTCATTACGCAATCTGCTTAGCACGATGGTTTACTGTAGTACAAATTCATGGTGAACTACCCGCATCGTGTCAAGAAAACTAACAAATATCATTTTAATGACGTTTCTCGGCTGCTTTTCTTTGCCGTTGTGGTGGTAAAGGAGTTTCCTGCGACTAGCACGATTGTGTTTGTTTTGTGCATCGCACCACGTAGCAACTCGCTCCTGGAGTAGTTCTGGCAAAACTTAGTGCTAGTACGTTGTTATTTCATGTCCGAAACTGAAATATAGCAGATTACGTGAATAGCGCTTACGAAAAGAAGCACTGTTACTTAGCTGATGGTTTTGAACCAATATGGCTTTGTCATATGATTCAGAACTACATGTAGAAGAGAAACGTCAGGGGACTGCATCACTACCAACCCTCCCCCTGCTGGAAAGAAACTCCATTTAATTTTCGTTCGCTAAACCCACTCGTTGAAACTGGGCATTATCTGAGGATTAAATCAAGAAGGGGTTATCTACTCTACAGACTTTCAGTAATTTCTTTTTTGTACTAATCGGAAAGGATAAGATTACTACGTCGAAGGAACGTGGGCCAACAGGCGCGAACCTGTGTCAAAACTGAGGCGTGAATGAGGAGGATTGCAGGTGGCGGAGGGCATTTACCCGTGAGCTTGAAGGTCCAGCCGGCGGCGGCGGAGGCCCTCGGAGTCCCCCGCACGCAGGCAGTAGGGCCTCACTGAATGCTGTGTCTGGTGGTGCAGGGCAACCAGCACCACACCCTCATCATCGAGGAGTTCGAGCCGGACGTCTTCCGTCAGCTCATCGAGTACATCCACACCGGCTGCGTCACGCTGCAGCCAAGGACCCTACTCGGTGAGTAGTGACACACGACATCTCACATCGTGCTTAGACAGCAAGATCACCGGACTATGTGCTAGTCACCCTCTCAGAAAAGCACACTGGTCACGTTAGGTGGGGTGTAGAAGTGGTACAAGGCTGTCGAGTAACCGTACAGGAAGGCTTTGACGACTGGATGTCACAGTTGCTGATGAATCTTCCGGGTTGTACGGCCGTGGTCGAAGGACCTTTCTGATTCCCGACGTTCCGTGCAGAGTTGAGCTGGACATCTTCAGAGGTGCTCCTGGCGACGCTGATTCTTGCCGACTGACCACGTCGGCAAGACTCAGCTTCACCAGGAGTACCTCTGAAGATGTCCACCACAGCTCCAGACGAAACGTCAGGAAACGAAAAGTTTCTTCGACCACAGCAGTACAACGAGGAAGGTTCATCAGCATCTATGAGGGCAAACCAGAAAGTCTTTGACCCTGTATTTTACTAGCCGCTGTGAGGTACATATATGTAATGACAAATATACATCCTTTCTTTCTTCTTTTCTTTTGCTGATGCCTTGTCCCACGGTTTCGCAGGGTCGGTACGGTTAGGAACGGATTTGGCAAGGTTAGTTATAAGGGGTGGCTGGATGCCCTTCCTGCCGCACACCCCGTACCCCCCAGCGTGGAATCAGTGTACCCCAGTTGTCTGCGCCCAATGTAATCCATGGAATAGTGCGAACATGTTCAGATGTCTGCGAATCCTGTAACTGAGGCAGAACGTGGTGACCCGCCCGGTGTTCGCCTAGTGGGATGTGGAAAACCGCCTAAAAACCACATCCAGGCTGACCGACACACCGGCCGCCGTCGGTAATCTGCCGGGCGGATTCGATGTGGGGCCTTCGCGCCTACCCGAGTCCAGGAAGCGACGCATTAGCGCTCTCAGCTAACCTGGCGGGTGACAAATATACATCCTATTGTACATATATTATTTTTCCACAGTCTCCACACGGGTTCACACATTTGTCCCACTGTAGCAGTAAATTTGAGATGCCCCTGAGATAGAATTCGACTGGCTGGCTATGGTACCACTGTCGAACTGCTGTATTGGCTCCATCGTTACTTGTGAAACGCTGTCCTGCCAAAATATTGTTCAGCAGATAGAATATATGGAAATCACTTTGGGGGAGGGGGGGAGGGGGGGAAGGTCTGGATTGTATGGTGGTTGGTCCAGAAAACACCAGTGAATTTCCCAGAGCATTTCGGCGGTTCTGTTTGCCACATGTGGTCTAGCATTGTCGCGGAGCACAATCATGTTGTCCACATCGAGAAACCCTCGGCGCCTTCCGTTAATGGAAGACCTCGGACGTCTTGCTCGCACGTCGATCTCTTTGACCAGTGCATCCACTCAGGCAATGTTGTCGTCAGTCAGCGACGAACGCGGCTTCCCCGACCTCTCATTGTCACGCAAGACTTGGCGGCCATTGTCGAACTCACAACACCACACGCCACAGTTCTCAAAGCGAGACAGTTTTATTCGTATGTGGACTGCATTTACTTGTAGGTCTCGACTCGCGTCCGTCCCTTTCTCCTTCTTCCATGCATTTATGGAACAGTAAAGGGGAAATAGTAGCTCTCTACCTTGTTGTATATCCCTTTTATTGTTCCCTCTTAGTTCTGGTACATATTATCTATTATCAGCCTTTTCCTAAAATTTACTCCTATTTTTATAAAATTTTCGAACATGTTACACCATTACAGAATGCTGAACGTTTATTCCAGGTCGACAAATCCTATGAAAATATCTCGATTTTTCTTAAGTCTTGCTTCCATTGTCAATAACAAAGCCACAACTGCCCCTAAAGTGCCCTCGCCTTTCCACAAGCCAAACTGATCGTCATCTAATAAATTCTCAATTCTCTTTTCTATGAGACTCTTCCGCTCGGTCCACTATCGAAACTTTTCGTTCGTTTTACGAAAAAGTACTTTGTTTAGATGAGTGAGTTCTCTGGAATCTTTGTAGTGTGATTATTTTCCTGAAGTCAGTTTCAACTTGTTATTTGTGAGCTACAGATAAGCCGGCCGGGGTGGCCGAGCGGTTCTAGGCGCTACAGTTTGGAACCGCGCGATCGCAACGGTCGCAGGTTCGAATCCTGCCTCGGGCGTGGATATTTGTGATGTCCTTAGGTTAGTTAGGTTTAAGTAGTTATAAGTTCTAGGGGACTGATGACCTCAGCAGTTAAATCCCATAGTGGTCAGAGCCATTTGAACCATTTTCAACCTATAGATACGAGGTGCATTCAAGTTCTAAGGTCTCCAATTTTTTTTCTCCGGACTGGAAAGAGATAGAAACATGCGCATTGTTTTAAAATGAGGCCGCGTTCATTGTCAATACGTCCCAGAGATGGCAGCACCGTACAGCAGATGGAATTTTACCGCCAGCGGCGAGAATGAGAACTGTTTTAAATACTTAAAATGGCGACGCTTTCCTTACTTGAACAGCGTGCAATCATTCGTTTTCTGAATTAGCGTGATGTGAAACCAATTGAAATTCATCGACAGTTGAAGGAGACATGTGGTGATGGAGTTATGGATGTGTCGAAAGTGCGTTCGTGGGTGCGACAGTTTAATGAAGGCAGAACATCGTGTGACAACAAACCGAAACAACCTCGGGCTCGCACAAGCCGGTCTGACGACATGATCGAGAAAGTGGAGAGAATTGTTTTGGGGGATCGCCGAATGACTGTTGAACAGATCGCCTGCAGAGTTGGCATTTCTGTGGGTTCTGTGCACACAATCCTGCATGACGACCTGAAAATGCGAAAAGTGTTATCCAGGTGGGTGCCACGAATGCTGACGGACGACCACACAGCTGCCCGTGTGGCATGTTGCCGAGCAATGTTGACGCGCAACGACAGCACGAATGGGACTTTCTTTTCGTCGGTTGTGACAATGGATGAGACGTGGATGCCATTTTTCAATCCAGAAACAATGCGCCAGTCAGCTCAATGGAAGCACACAGATTCACCGCCACCAAAAAAATTTCGGGTAACCGCCAGTGCTGAAAAAATGATGGTGTCCATATTCTGGGACAGCGAGGGCGTAATCCTTGCCCATTGCGTTCCAAAGGGCACTACGGTAACAGGTGCATCCTACGAAAATGTTTTGAAGAACAAATTCCTTCCTGCACTGCAACAAAAACGTCTGGGAAGGGCTGCGCGTGTGCTGTTTCACAAAGACAACGCACCCGCACATCGAGCTAACGTTACGCAACAGTTTCTTCGTGATAACAACTTTGAAGTGATTCCTCATGCTCCCTACTCACCTGACCTGGCTCCTAGTGACTTTTGGCTTTTTCCAACAATGAAAGACACTCTCCATGGCCGCACATTCACCAGCCGTGCTGCTATTGCCTCAGCGATTTACCAGTGGTCAAAACAGACTCCTAAAGAAACCTTCGCCGCTGCCATGGCGTCAGCGTTGTGAAAAATGTGTACGTCTGCAGGGCGATTACGTCGAGAAGTAACGCCAGTTTCATCGATTTCGGGTGAGTAGTTAATTAGAAAAAAATTCGGAGGCCTTAGAACTTGAATGCACCTCGTACATAACAAGAGGTCTGTAAGTTAGGGTTAGTCTGAATTATGGAGAAGAACTTTTCGATTCATTTCAATTTCATCACTAATTCAAGTAATGTTCAAATGTGTATCAAATCTTGTGAGACTTAACTGCTAAGGCCATCAGTCCCTGAGCTTACACACTAAATTATCCTGAGGACAAACACACACACCCATGCCCGAGGAAGGACTCGAACCTCCGCAGGGACCAGCCACACAGTCCATGACCGAGCGCCTCAGACCGCTCGGCTAATCCTGCGCGGTTCATCACTAATTCTCTTGATTCTCTGTACGCATGAAAAAGTCGAACTCAGGTCTCTTCAGGTAGTTGTCCTGTTTCTGTCGGATGCCTGCCAAAAGCTGTGATGCACCCATACGTCCCTGCATTGTATTTTGGGACGTTCCGTATTTTTTTTTTTTTGTTATAAAAAGCTCTCCCAAACGTTAATACAGTCTGTGGCCAAACACCGAGAACAACAAGTAACTGTCCCTGAATTTACTGGATGTGTGACGATATGATTATCAGTGTCTGAGACGGAGCCAGGTGGCACAGAGGTTAGAACACTGGACTCTCAGTCGCGAGGACGACGGTTCAAACAGGCGTCCGACCATCCAGATTCAGGTTTTCCGTGATTTCCCAACATCGCTCCACGCAAATGCCGGGATGGTTTCTTTGAAGGGGCACGGCGATTTCCTTTTCGATCCTTGACACAACCCGAGTGTGTGCTCCGCCTCTAATGACCTCGATGTCGACGGGACCTTGAACCTAATCTTCGTTCCTTCCAGCGTCTGAGTGAAGCGGCACTCTGTTGCAGGGGTGATGAACGCGGCCGACTACTACGGGCTGGACGAGCTGCGGCGCGCATGCGCGGGCTTCGTGCAGTGCTGCATCAACGTGGACACCGTGTGCGCCCTGCTGGCGTCCGCCGAGCGCTACATCCAGTACAAGTGCACCAAGTCGCTCGTCCAGAAGGTACGGCGTGGGCTGTCACTCTGGCTGTGTCTCACGGGTCGGTAACAGCACCAGCTGTGGAGTGTGTCCAGCACTGTGCATCCAGGACAAGTGACAGTGGAATGACCACGTACAGTAGCTGCATGAAAAGCAGGTGCCACGTCGTGATTCATTGAAATGATACTCGTGATCGAGGTAGCTTTTAGAAGAAAAATCAATTTATTGATTCTTGGTTGTGGCAGGTACGTGTGGGCCCCTAACCAGGTAGGATTAATAGAGTGACTAGAGAAGCTTCTACGGAGAGGAGCTTGACTGATTTGACTGATCACAGATTCGATTAGTAACTGTAACACTATCATTCAGTTCCTTTGGCGTAAGCTATAAGATAGGTATGTCCTAAACAAGTTTATTGTCAAAATCCAAAGAGCTTGTGTTCCAAGAAGAGTCAGGGAATATACAGACACTGACAAAAAAAGTGAAGCAACTTCCGAGAATGGGAGGAGGAGACGATGTGAAACTTCACCAGCTGAGATGGTTGTTGTTGTTGTGGTCTTCAGTCCTGAGACTGGTTTGATGCAGCTCTCCATGCTACTCTATCCTGTGCAAGCTTCTTCATCTCCCAGTACCTACTGCAACCTACATCCTTGTGAATCTGCTTAGTGTATTCATCTCTTGGTCTCCCCCCACAATTTTTACCCTCCACGCTGCCCTCCAATACTAAATTGGTGATCCCTTGATGCCTCAGAACATATCCTACCAACCGATCCCTTCTTCTGGTCAAGTTATGCCACAAACTCGTCTTCTCCCCAATCCTATTCAGTACCTCCTCATTAGTTATGTGATCTACCCATCTAATCTTCAGCATTCTTCTGCAGCACCACATTTCGAAAGCTTCTATTCTCTTCTTGTCCAAACTATTTACCGTCCATGTTTCACTTCCATACATGGCTACACTCCATACAAATACTTTCAGAAAAGATTTCCTGACACTTAAATCTATACTCGATGTTAACAAATTTCTCTTCTCCAGAAACGCTTTCCTTGCCATTGCCAGTCTACATTTTATATCCTCTCTACTTAGACCATCATCAGTTATTTTGCTCCCCAAATAGCAAAACTCCTTTACTACTTTAAGTGTCTCATTTCCTAATCTAATTCCCTCAGCATCACCCGACTTAATTCGACTACATTCCATTATCCTCGTTTTGCTTTTGTTGATGTTCATCTTATATCCTCCCTTCAAGACACCATCAATTCCGTTCAACTGCTCTTCCAAGTCCTTTGCTGTCTCTGACAGAATTACAATGTCATCGGCGAACCTCAAAGTTTCCTTTACTGCTTGCTCAATATACAGATTGAGTAACATCGGGGAGAGGCTATAACCCTGTCTCACTCCCTTCCCAACCACTGCTTCCCTTTCATGTCGCTCGACTCTTATAACTGCCATCTGGTTTCTGTACAAATTGTAAATAGCCTTTCGCTCCCTGTATTTTGCCCCTGCCACCTTTAGAATTTGAAAGAGAGTATTCCAGTCAGCATTGTCAAAAGATTTCTCTAAGTCTACAAATGCTAGAAACGTAGGTTTGCCTTTCCTTAATCTTTCTTCTAAGATAAGTCGTAAGGTCAGTATTGCCTCACGTGTTCCAACATTTCTACGGAATCCAAACTGATCTTCCCCGAGGTCGGCTTCTACTAGTTTTTCCATTCGTCTGAGATGGTATGTGATGTTATTTCAGTGATTACAAAATCAAGTCAAATTTACGAAGAACTTGGCATTGTGAGCTCACTTATCAGTATAACGTTGCTACCACTCTGCAGGAGGAGGTGCAGTTACACGGAGAATAATTAGCACCAAAATTGAGACGAGCGGGCGTATACGCTAATAGAAACAAAATTATTCCAGTAAAAGGTGTCCGCAGATGAGCCGTTTCCGAGATAACTGCTACCGCCACAGATGTCACTACGAAATCGTTTCCTAAGAATTTTTTGGAACATTATCCTTTGGAAAAGCAGCGATCGGTAATGTTGTATTAAAATTATTTCAATAAAAGAGTCTTGATCGCATGTATGTTGCTTGTGGGTACGTCATTTGGTGATCGGTTTAGGTCTTTCAGAAGACCATCATTGGACCACTTTTTTACTCCTTGTTGACGACAGGAGGCGCTGACGTGGAGCAGGCCGCTCTGGAGGCACGTCCAACACTCCAGCTTTCCACACCAAGGAGTAAAAGAATGGTCTGATGGTGGTCTTACGAAAGACCGAAACGGTTCACCAAACGAAATATATACAACACACATGCGATCAAGGCTGTTTTATTGGAATAATTTTAAACACTGTCCTCGTCAGTAAAATGTATTTTAAATGCAAGCTTTTCCATTAACATCGAAGGCCTACCGTAACAAGAAATACAGTAATACTTCAGCACATTATACCTTAACATCTACTGTACATTCGAATGTGTTCAAGGAGTTGTTCTACGTGTCGTCCTCACATTTTTAGGCGCTACTGCACTCGTCTTTGCTGTGAATTATGTATCCTTTCAAATGGTCCCAGATCGTCCCGTAAATCTTGATAAGACTGTACTCCCTGCTCTTGTTCTTCAACCGTATCGACGCAATAGCTGTACACGTCACTTTTGCGACGATCCCAGACTGAAGAAAACCCCTAGGATTGAGGTTATGTGATCTATAAGGTCTAAGTGCAAGGCCTCTTTGGGCTCTCTACCTTGAACCACTGGCACGTTAGATGTCGTCTGACCTTTTTAGACGGGACTCTAAAAGTTATTATTTCAAATTAATTTGCACTAACTACAATGATATTTCATACTGAAGTCAGCAGTGGCTCGTAATCACACATTCATAATTATCTCGCAAACGGCTCGATCGTGGACCATGATTACTGGAACGTTTTTGTTTCCATTACCATATGATTTCTTCTTTCGCTGTTAATCATAATACGCCATTTATACCACTTCACCCATCTCAAAATTCAAATCAGTCGAGATGGCGCATTGGGAAGCACACTGGACTTGCATTCATGAGGATGACAGTTAGTATCCACGACTTGCCATCCAGACACACGTTTCCCGTGATTTCGCTAAATCGCTTAAGGTAAATGGTGGGTTGGTTCCTTTAAAAACACACGGCCGATTTCCTATCGCTTGCCGATCCGATATTGCGCTCCGTGTCTAACGATGTTGTTGTCATTTCTTCCTCGAGACACAACTAATATGACTTAGCTTCCTCACACGTTTGGAAAGCATTCGTCATTGTCAACTAGAAAACTAATGAAAATACGTACAAATAATCTACTTAGACGATACAGACAGGAATGATGAAAGAACTGCGATAGAAAAGTAAGCAATACAGAAAAAGACGCTAGAATTCTTAATGAAGTTAGACAACAACGTAGTCTGTACCAACGCATACTGAATATGTAAACAGAACATTCAATAAATAAATCCAAATACTATTGTACAGTCATAAAAATAAATAATATGGATCTTTGGACTTCTCAAAGACATAGCTGTTTTATATTCAGACGAGTGTAAATCCAAAAAATTTTAGAAGATAATGGCTAAAACTACGAAGTGTATAGGAATAAGAAAGGAATACAAAAATACTAGTGTACACCGACGGATCAGAATAAATAGTTATCAAAGTTAGGGTAAATACGATAAAATTAACATGATGAAAATGTTCACGTAGTAAAATAGCTGTGTGCAGAAACAGTACAAAGGAAATAAAACAAATAATCAGAGAATCAAAAGTAGTGTTAGTAAATAAAATAAAAATATTTGACTCGAAAGACATCAATATTGAAAGAAGGGGGAAACTTCATTTGTAGCTGTGAAACATATACAGCAGACAAATATGAAATGCAATACCTGATACACTATGGGCTTTTTGTGGTTACGTGGATTTTCTTCCGGATTTGTGATTTATCTTTATTTATAGTACGACCACCTTTATTACCACAATACCTTCATTTCGTTTCCGCATTGTCCCATAGCTTGATAGACTACAATTTAATTAACGCCCTGTTTCAAGTCAATTGGCAACTCTCGAATAACGTAAAAATAAATTAACTATTAAATAACAGAACCACCTCTAGGCCTTAAAATCTACGTCAGGGCAGCAACCAAATTTCATAACGACATATCGTCAACTGGTCGAATTTACTCACAAGCTACAATGACATTTTCGCACCATGAAACATAATAAACATCTGTCGACATTTAATTTACATATTTTTATTGTTACAAAATATATTTTGGAAATAGTACAACCGGTAAATAAAATGCATCAAGCTGTCTTCACAGCTAATCAAAGAGGCTACATGTATGGCGCTACACTTCCGTGGAACTTTTACTCAGTCAACCTTTTGGAGTACTTGAGGCGCGTCCTTGCTCAATAGCTTTAGCGGGCTGCCACCCATATCGCACTTAACAGCGCGATTTTGAATTGAGCCTATCAGCGTTCGTCAGATCCCCCACCACAAGTCAGAGCACCTCCCACTGTCCCGAGATACTGACTTAACATACACTGAAAAGCCAAAGAAACAGATACACCTGCCTAATACCGCGCAGGGCCCACGCGAGCACGGGGCAAAGCCGCAACACGACGTGGCATGGGCTCGACTAATGTCTGAAGTAGTGCTGGAGGCAACTGACACCACGAATCCTGCAGGGCTGTCCATAAATTAGTACGAGTACGAAGTGGTGGAGATCTAATCTGAACAGATCATTGCAAGGCATCCCAGGTATGCTCAGTAATGTTCATGTCTGGGCAGTTTTGTGGCCAGCAGAAGCGTTTAAACTCAGAAGAGTGTTCCTGGAGTCACTCTAACAATTCTGGACGTGTGGGTGTCACACCGTCCTGCTGGAATCGCCCAAGTCCGTCGAAATGCACAATGGATGCAGCTGCTGAGACATCATGCTTACGTACGTGTCACCTGTCAGAGTCGTATCTAGACGTATCAGGGGTCCCATATTAGTCCAGCTGCACGCGCCCCACACCATTACAAAGCCAAGACCAGCTTGACCAGTCTCCTGCTGATATGCGGGTTCCATGGATTCATGAGGCTGTCTTCTTACCCGTACAGGTCCATCTGCTCGATACAATTTGAAACGAGACTCGTCCTACCAGACAACATGTTTCCCGTCACCAACAGTCTAATGTCGGTGTTGACGGGCCCATACGAGGCGTAAAGCTTTGTGTCGCGCAGTCCTCAAGGGTAGACAAATGGACCTTCGGCTCCGAAAGCCCATATCGAAGATGTTCCGTTTGAATGGTCCGTACGCTGAGCACTTGTTAATGGCCCAGCATTGAAATCTGCAGCAATTTGCGGAAGGGTTGCGCTTCTGTCACATTGAGTGAATCTCTTCAGTCGTCGTCGGTCCCGTTCTTACGGGATCTTTTTCCGGCCGCAGTGATGTCGGAGATTTGATCTTTTACCCTATTCTTCATATTCACGGTACAGTCGTGAAATGGTAGTACGGGAAAATTCCCACTTCATCGCTACCTCGGAGATGCTGTGTCCCATCGCTCGTGCGCCGTCTATAACACGACTTTGAAACTCACTTAAATCTTGATAACCTGCCATTGTAGCTGCAGTAACCGATCAAACAATTGCGCCAGACACTTGTTGTCTTATGTAGACGTTGTCGACTGCAGCGCCATATTCTGCCTGTTTACGTACATATGTATTTGAAGATGCATGCCTGTATCAGCTTCTTTGGCGCTTCGATGTGTAATACAAAAAAATCTATCTCCATTTAATAGGAGTCTTTTATTTTTTTTAAACTTCTTGTCATTTCGGGCCGCTCACTGCAGTAATAATTCTTAATTTAGGATGAGTTATTACAAAATACGCCGTAATCAAGCTTGTGAATATTCTGGTGGACCGTTACAAGAATAGTAATACAAAGTAAGATGAGACCGACACTTTCATTGTTCGTTACAAATATCGCAGGTGTCAACTGTGCAGAAAGCAAGGAGTTATCTTGTAATAGATCCAAATGATATGCTGTCAACCAGTCGCGAAGTTGACTACAAAGCCCCTTCCTCCTTCGCACCCCACTCCCTAAAACCTAACGCATTATTATACATGGTGGTGAGGGGGTTTGGGGGGGGGGGGGTAACTTTCCGCAGTAAACGTCCAACGAGAAGTGACTTACAGAATGCAATCATGCTTAAGTTTATTGTATTTGTGGGCACTACCATCCTTAGTTCCTAGTCCAGGGGCCGGCTGCTGTGACCGAGCAGTTCTAGGCGCTGCTGCTACGGTCGCAGGTTCGAAACCTGCCTCGGACATGGACATGTGTGATGTCCTTAGGTTAGTTAGGTTTAAGTAGTTCTAAGTCTATGGGACTGATGGCCGTAGATGTTAAGTCCCATAGTGCTTAGAGCCATTTGAACCATTTTTGCCAATCCAGGTTACAGTTGTCTACCGAGGATGAAGTCTGAAACTCCTATTTTTACCATTTTACGAAATACGATAGTGAACCTGTAACACTACGCTACTGCGCACCATACTTATTAAAGCCTGTACTATGGTAAGTTGACGGGCTTCACCTTATAAGAAAGGATTTTGGTATATATGTTCATCGCGTGTACCTGAATGGAGGCAAAATCAGACCTTCACCCACTCAGTAATGACAATGATACGTCAAGCAAGTCTGAAGTGCAACTACATGTTAGGACGGACAAGAAACAACGCAGCAGATGCTACCAAATTGTTAATAATAGGGTCACCAGCCTAATTAGGCATTAACTGAGTTTCTTCCCAGTACAAGTTGATGCACGTTCATACAAAACAACACGTAACAACACTGCATACTATGGTAAATTTTAGAACCCTAAAATCTACTGAACTAATAATTTCACTTTCTGTATTAATATGAACACGCCATAAATACACAACAATACACTATAATGTTTACTACAAACTTCGTACTGTCTATTAATCTGATTAAAATCGGGCATAGGTTACCCTAGAAATAGCACTTCCGAAACACACATACAATGTCAATTTTGAAAAAGGTAAAACACCAATAAATTTTGGTTTTATATTGACTTTAACTTTGCTGGTCAAATGAGTTCAGTACACTTCAGAATTCAAATGAATAGTAAAGAAAAAAGGGGGGAGGAGACCCTGAAACTATTATGATCACTGTAGTGAAAGTTTGATTATTGAGAGCATTAAGCATTCAAGATTTCCAGAATATGATTTACCGCTCTTTTTCTCTTATTTCCCGCTCATTTAACTACCGTTAATTTTTTTTCTCAATTTAAATAAACTTCATTACTAAACCAATTTCAACATTATCTTCGAACTTTGTCGTACCTATATTATTCGTCCAGTATTCATTAACAACAAAGTTCTTTAAACATCATTCTAACATTGATAGGTCTGCAGGTAATTATTATTAACATAAACTTTAAATCTTCATCTTGGGACACTCGGATTGCACAACATGTGGAAAGGATCCTGTCTAGGTTAGTTGCGAGGATAATTAATTGATAGGACAGTTCTGGTAAAATTTAAGTTGTTATTGAACAGTGTGTAGCAAAAGTAACACTGGTCCACACGAATACAGTACTAAAAGTTTCAACCTGTTCGTATCGATGAGGCGGTCGGCAGGCGGCGAGATGGCGAGGCGCAAAGCACACATGCAATTACAGCAATGGCTCTTGAAATATTGGCACTTTACTTCTTCATAGCGTCGCAATATTTTTCCATTTAGTGCCTACGGAATATTGCCATGCGGTATAGGCGTCGGAAACAGCGCATCCGAGGCTCAACGAAACCACGTTTTCCAGGAGAGCCTCTTCGATCCAGAACGTGTTTCTCAGACCGATGCCCGACTCCGACTACTGCTGCTGCTGCTGAGCCCGTTAGTCCGTGCCGCGCCCGTGTGCATTTTCCCGCGCTCGCCTGCCTCCACCTTTTCCTGCTCCCTCACAGACAGGGTATTCACCAAAGGTTTTGCATTCCACATATCCTAATACATTGCCTACGTATGGACCAGGCGTACAATTACAACTTTCACATCGTACAATAGTTTCAACATTAGTTAAACTTCACTTCTATTATAACATTGCTTGAAATTTTACATAAATATTAAAATTTACATCGAAAATTGTTTACAGTTTCTTTAACATAATGACATGAAAAGAAAAAGAAATGAAATCAGAACATCGATTATACTAATTTATCGAAATTCAGAAGAAAAAATTTACTATATGTACAATAGTACTGCGTTGTTGTTGCTACAAACCTTACCCTAAGAATCACTTCTTACATCTTTCCGTGGTGTCAACAGGTGCTGGAGTTCGTCGACGAACACGGGAACGAAGTGCTGAACCTCGGGTCGTTCACGCTGCTGCCGCAGCACGTGGTTCGTCTCATCCTCGCCAGGGACGAGCTGAGAGCCGATGAGTTCACCAAGTTCCAGGTCTGTTACTCCGAACACCAGAACTTGGCAGTCTGACTATAGCCCTACCTCTACTGGTGCAATTTAGTACGCTTTTACCTAAATAATAGAAAAAAATCTTTCTGTATGTTGTCACGTATAATATACACCAAAAGAACAAAAAGTCCTGCTACAGGAAAGGCCTCGTATAACCCTCTTACTGAAATTTTGTTTATTTCATAGATAAAGTACACTATGGGAGGACAGTGCTGTTAATAGGAAAAGCTAATCAATACAGCTACCCATTTGACAGGATTTGATCGAGTCTTGTGTCTAATGCATAAGTAAATCAGACTATTCAATTCTTTTCCAAAGATTTTACGCAGCGGTTAAATAGAAACGCACTATGAATAATATTATACTGAAGCTAGGGCAACTGAGTTCCAAGTTCATTTAGTGGTTTAAAACATGTAATAATGGTCGCCAGCCTATCCATGCAATGAAACGGTGAAGTATTGGCAAAGCAGAAGTATGAATTTTGCCTACTTTCTTCCTACTGTTTGATTTTGTTCTTCAAATAAATATTACTCCACGTAAACAATGTTGATGCAGACACTGGAATTTCATTTTAACTGTAGCCTAGTAGATAACTTCAGGGAAGCTAAAAAAATTTGGCCAAGGTGGACATATAGAATATCATTTTCTATAATAAACAAACTTAAATACTAAAGCACACATTTTTTATACGGATTATTTCACTTCACGAAAGCCTCTTTCTTATTGGAAATTACTTTCAAAAGCTTTCTTTGAAGTAACTCTGCATAGTCATTTACCAGATGACAGTGACTTGGCTACACTCTGATTGAAATTTACGTAATCCAAACTTGCTCAAAATAAATTTGTTGGTTTCAAGTCATCACCTATCTTAAACTTGCTTAAAAAACTTCTCTATGGCATAGCATGAACATCTATCAAGTAAACAAATTAATTCAAGTTGGTGGAAAGGAGAGTGATTTTTAGATAGTACAGTACCCTTGATTGTATTTCAACGGAGTGTTACAGAACCGCTGCTGTCCATGATGTACATACAGTAACGAGCCAAAACATTACAACAGCTGCACACTGCGACGTTTGGTGCTGCCTGGTGGCGTTGAAGGCACCTGACGCGGTAACAAAAGCATGCAAGCGGAGAAAACACGGACGAGGAGCCACCCTGACGAATGTTAATAATTGGCAATACTGTACCATCGCAATAAAGTCATGAGATGTTCAATTGACTCCTTTATTAGAACATGTTACGCTTTACGGGATTACACCCATCTTCAGACATCACAAACTTCAACTCCTTCCCAACCAACCAGGCGTACAGCCTTGACAACTCAAAGAAAGTGCCGAAGCTCTGCTTAAAGACTGCTTGTGTCGCAGTCATATGTTATTCGGCGCTTTCTTTGTGTTGTCGAAGCTGTACGCCTGGTTGTTCGGGAAGGAGTTGAAGTTTGTGATGTCTGAAGATGGGAGTAATTCCGTAACGTGTAACATGTTCTAATAAAAGTGTCAATTGAATATCTCATGACTTTATTGCGATTGTACAGCATTGGTTGCCAATTATTAACATAAAAATGATCGCAGGCTTCAGACGAGATTTTATGTCCTGTAGATCAGTCTGACGAAGATATGGGCTGCGGATGGGATAGCGACTTTGACAAATGTGATACTGTCGTGGGCATTGCGAGGTGCCGGGGCTAGCAGTGTATTTAACACTAAATTCTTCTAGAATCTTTATATGGAAATGATGCTCTAAGCCCCCCCGTTTTCTATCTCCGACTTTTGCTGTTGCACATGGATTAAGAAGAAACGCGAACTGACTGTAATCGACCCTGCAAGTGGAGTAGAAAAGAGTTTTGCACCAGCAATAATTTAATTGGATAGAAATTAATTAGATAAAGGAAAGTTTCATTAACATAGTGAGAAATGAAAGGGTAGCTCTACCGATCAACGGAATGAAAGTTTTGTCCAAAATAACAATTTGATTTATTATGACTAAACTCAAAATAATAAACAAAACACATGAAAGATTTACAATACATCAAATTGGATACTCAAATAAATGCTGTGAAGGTGAAGTTGTCGATAAACTAGATTGTGACATTTATGAACGATTCGTATGTGGAGCCAATTCCTTGCAACTCAAATCTTAAGAGAAACACCCAGCCAACCCAACATTAATTGCTGCTATGGTAGTGATAACTCAGACAATGAACACCGAAGACAGAACAAAGTTAGAAAAAACGAACAGGCACGCTCTGCTGAGCTTTGATTATCACCTAGCAAAATTCGCTGATTTGCCGGTGCTGCGGACATACATTACCAAGCTGTCTTCTTAACTGCAAGGACACGATCTGGCGTACCGGAGGCGATGGCTGGTTGCTTCGACGTCCCGTCGTGGTGATGATAATGTGACGAGTATAGCCCGAAACAAATTCACCTGGTCTGGTTGTTCCAGACTAAAGACTTCCTATCAATACAAATGCGCCTCTGATGGAGAAGAAGATCACTGACGGTACAGTGACCGATTTAACAAGTGAAGTCACACACTAACTCTGATACAGTCAACTTTAGCCAAAACGGCTCAAGACGGACAACACAGGCCGCTTGTACACAGAACGCTCAATTGACAACTGTACTCGGAAAGTTATGTTGAAGTCGAAACTTCAGCAACTTCGCCAAACAGTTACAATTAAATGAAAGTATATTAGACAGCTAACGGAAGGCAGGCGATCCAGAGCAGCGAGAGCTCAGTCTTGTAACCTACCCCGACCGAAAGGCGACAGCCGACTCTCTCAAGAGCACCTGTACAAGCCGAACACAGAACATTCCCGCCCCCACGACAGTGGCCGTGGTTAAACGTTCCAATCAGCAACTCGAAAATCGGCGGAAAATTCCACTCTATTGCCGATGCACTACTATTCCACCAATGGAGATACTTGGCGCCAATTTGTGGGCCGATTTTGCTACGTCACGGAGATATCCCCTGAGCAAGCCAATCACAGTTATGATTTTGCAGAAAACGCGGGACTTTGCCCGCCAAGACTGCCTGGGAACACAAGTCATTGCCACGCCTCGCTGGTAGCCCGCCAGAAAGTGTTTTCACTAAGTTTCTGCGAAGTAGCGGAATCTCTAGCCCAGCCGCTCCGTCAGGCCCCTGTGGGCGTGTCTCCCCCACTCTTATGACAATGTCAGCGTCTGGAAAGTATCCACTCGACTCCCTCACATCCGTCGGCTTAACTCTTTCAAGATCAGCAGAACCCACCTGTCACCGGACCACCCGGGTGACGAGAGACGCTGTGTGGGAAGTCTGCGTGTGAAGGAATGGCAACTTTTCACCACATGCAATTAGAGAGGAAAATCGAGTTAGAGTAAGATAGAAATATGAGAGGGGGCTCATGCCACCTCTCAGCATCTACGGGAAGATGTGAAAGGACATCGAAGCTAGCACTAGACGCTAAATGATTGGACGTCTGCAACTCTTCACAGAGCGCCGCGCTCGGAGACTTGTCTGCTCTGTAAAGTAGGACAGTGGGTGATCTGTGGCATCTCTGCTGAACGAGCATACCACCGGTGCACGCACAAGTGTTTAACAGCACACCGTTCATCGTACATTGTTGAACATGGAAGCTGCACAGCAGATCACCCCTATGTGTTCACGTCATGGCCCAACGACATCGTCAATTAGGACTGCAGGAGGCGCAGCGCAATCGAGATTCGACCGTCGATCAATGGAAGCGTGTCGGCCCTTCACGTGACACACATTTTTGCTGCACTAGGTGGATGGTCGTGTCAACAAACGCTGTCACCGAAGCGTGCAGCGCGCCACGGGCACAGGCTGGTGGGAGCATTGTTATGCAGTGGGAGACATTCTCCAGCACTTGCATGGAACTTGTGGTAGTAATTGAAGACACTCTGACAGCTGCGCACAATCTGTATCCGTTCATCCTTGATGCCTTCCCCGACGGCGATTTCATCTTTCAGCGGTATAACTGTCGGTGTCTCGGAGCCACAACCGTTTACAGTCCTTTGAGGAGCATTCTATTGACCTGTCGTTGATGTCACGGCTACCAAATTCGTCTGACGTAAATCCTGTGGAACCCATCTGGTCACTATCGGGCGTTATCCCCGGGTACGTAAATCAGCGGCCACTTATTTACGCATATTACATGACTGCTGCATAGACATCTAATGCCACATACCTCATACCTCCAAAAACTTACCAACAAACTGTCGGATCCCTAATACGCAGAATCAGCAATGTATTTTGTCGCAAAGACAGACAAGCAAGCTAGTAAGCACGTGATCATAATGAAACTTCCTGGCAGATTAAAACTGTGTGCCCGACCGAGACTCGAACTCGGGAACTTTGCCTTTCGCGGGCAAGTGCTCTACCAACTGAGCTACCGAAGCACGACTCACGCCCGGTCCTCACAGCTTTACTTCTGCCAGTATCTCGTCTCCTACCTTCCAAACTTTACAGAAGCTCTCCTGCGAACCTTGCAGAACTAGCACTCCTGAAAGAAAGGATATTGCGGAGACATGGATTAGCCACAGCCTGGGGGATGTTTCCAGAATGAGATTTTCACTCTGCAGCGGAGTGTGCGCTGATATGAAACTTCCTGGCAGATTAAAACTGTGTGCCCGACCGAGACTCGAACTCGGGACCTTTGCCTTTCGCGGGCAAGTGATCATAATGTTTTGGCTCATCAGTCTAAATCACATGTCTATAATGCATAATGTTGGAAACATCATTGTATATATAGCAGACACTGAGAGCCGACCGGAGTGGCCGAGCGGTTCTAGGCGCTACAGTCTGGAACCGCGTGACCGCTACGGTCGTAGGTTCGAATTCTGCCTTGGGCATGGATGTGTGTGCTGTCCTTAGGTTAGTTAGGTTTAAGTAGTTCTGAGATCTGAAAGAAAGTGGTGCATTAGACCCATCATCAGTGCCCACTTTTATTCAGGTCTGTAAGAGACAAACAATTTTGAAGTAACATTTATAGCGGCCAAGTAATAGCCCTAATTCAGCACTCAGTAACCGCCACATTCCGAAATGGAAACATCCGAAACCTCCAAATAAATTTAAGCGTGAACATGTTGCTGAGAAAGATGTGCCAACTGTTTTTGGGTCTTTTATGGACCATTTCTGCAACATTACCAGAAAAAGAGATGTATATAAACAATTGTCATAGTGCCGTACGGGGTGATCACAAACAGTTTGAAAGGCTTGTAAGTGTGGTGCATTGGAGGTTGTGCTGATAAACAGCCGTTCAGAAGTAAAGTCGATAAGTTGCGCTGTTTTAGAGTTATTTAATATTGAAGTTAGCTAATCAGGACGTAATGCGCAAAAACGCAAGCAGCCGTCCAAAGACGTTGTCTCTAAACGTGTCTTCGTTTGGTTCCTTCAGCGTAGCTGTTGCTTATCTAGGTGTAATTTATCACTTCCCAAAAAGGCACATTACTGATAATTAGCAGTTGAACAAGTGGTAACTCACAGTCCCATAGATGTTTGTTCATCGCCGCAATTAGAGTACGAAGGTACTTCAAATTGCGAGCCCACAACTACCTGATCAGATAACTTCGATGCTAAATCACTAGGAAGCGGTGCAAAGTTAACAACTATTTCTCAGAATAACTCATATGAAACACCCTGACAAGCGTTTCAAACTGTTTCTGACCACCCCGTAGACCCGTCCAGATAGTCATTCGTGTTAAAGCGCCGCTTAAGCATGAGGGTTGTGCTAAATCAGTTTATAAACATGTTTACTTTTCCTGCGCAGATGCGGAAGAAAGGAACAAGAAAAAAGTAGATGAATGTTGTAGTGATATATGCTGAAATAAGCTAAAGCGTGCATTTGAACCAAACTGTGAACAGTTCGACGGTATATATAGTGGCATGTAGACACGTATTCTCATGCAAAGCAATGTGTGTCTTGTAGATCAGAGGATCCCTCCCACTGCTTAACGCACATTGCGGGAGATCAAAATGGACACCTTTTGTCACATGGCAAACGTCAGTACATGCGTGCAATTCATTGAAGTTGGTGACACGAATTGCCCGAGAAGGACCAACAGCAACATGCTTTTGAAATCTGTTCATTGGGCTGCCAATCCGCAGGGGCAAACTTATTCGATGCGAAATTACAGAAGAGATGATTCGTCTACATATTATGATACACCGGCAGTTAGACAACTACTATTAAATGATTCTGGGGGTTGTAGAAGCGACTTTTTAAATAATTTTTCTTTTCTTCTTCTTATTTAGGGCCAGCTGCATAATGTGCGTCTCATAACGACATGATTATTGGAGTAGATGCACCAAAATAGCTGCTTATAATAACTAATCTTCATTTACGACACAATGTTTCGGCATTTATCGCCATTGTCAACTAAGTCTTGACTGATGGGACGTACATATCACGTGAACTGTCTCATAACTGTCATTGTTTTAATAAGATAATAAATGACGTAGAATATTGAAACTAAAATGTTAATTACGGTGTGACAGTAGTCTGACAGCACCACTCTTACGACGCTATATTCTTTAGCTCAGATTGGCCTTCTCTCAACGAAATTGTATATTGTTTTAGGTATGTAGATGACACCAGCATGTTAGCAGATGGTAACAAATCAGACATCGAAAATATCTATCAAAAACTCAACCAACTACACTATGGAAACTGAACAAGACAATACCATTAACTATCTAGACCTCACAACTGGCAAAAATAATTATCACCACACGTTTGATATCTGTAGAAAGTATATCACTTCTGACAACGTCACAAATGCCAATTCCTGTCATCCGATGGCTCTTAGACTAGTATTTCTTTCATTCAGTGATTAATAGATTAATAATCTATCATTATAAAAACCAACGATTCGAAAAAAGCCTACCACATTTCAATATATGGCCTATACAAATGACTCTGACCCCAACATAATCACAAAATTATACTACAAGTGTAAAACACCAAAGCAGAACAAAATTGATAGCGAGATGTGCCTAACTCGATGAACATCACCTACGCAAAAAATAAGATACGTACCAGCAAGCTACCTTGGTAGAATCTCCAATAAAATTAATGCACTTATTAAAGCCACAAATATTCAACTTGCGTTTCGAACCAATAACATCTTTCCGCCGCCACTAGAGCATCCAAATATGTTAACCCATGCATATCCAAAATCACATGTCGCAGATGCAATAGCTTTTACTTTGGCCAAAGAGGAAGAAATTTGGATATGAGCATAAGGAACACATTAGAGAGAGAAAAAATAATCAGTCGAGGTTGTTTCTAAACTTGAAAAATCAAAACCACACTGCTGATACGATCGAAAATACACTGAATATTCTACACAAAACACCTAAAGGTTTTGCAGTGAACATTCTAGAAGGACTGCAAGTATATATATACGAGAAAATACCTACAAGAAATATTAAACGAGAGAACAGAATTCACACACATGAGCTACCTAAAAAATTTCATTGAACTTTTAGAACACGTAAATGGATAAATCTGAAGTAACATACGCAACAACCAAAGAAATTATTCACAAATTTTAGTTAATAAAATAACATCGCTTACTTCTATAATATTTGTAAACATACAGCGTCCTAAGAGTGGAAATGTCAAACTGCTATCACACCGCAATTAGCGTTTTATTTTCAAAGTATTACGTCATTTACCGTGTTATTAAAACAGTGGAAGTTATAACGGCGTAATATGGAGGTCACATCAATCTAAACGTACTTGACAATTGGGATAAATGCCGAAACAGTCTGTGCAAATAAAGATTAGTTATTATAAGCAGCTATTTTGGTATATCTATTCTAATAATCACCTCGTTATTTTTAAATACTGTTTTAGCAACGAACATATGTCCATAATGTACCATTTGGATACGAAATAAATTTGAAGATCAGAACACTGCTAAGTCATTCACGTCACAGTTATGTAAGTAATGGCAGAGGTGCACACCAGCTGTATCAAGGACGTTTTCCTGATCGCTCCTGTCCGTCACATACCTTTTTTGTCCTACTATGAAAACGGCTGCGAGGAACTGGTACGTTCGCAGCTAGAAAGGTTGACTGTTGTGGTCCACAGACATCCACCAGGGATTGTGGAGCGTGTATGTGAAATTATACGTCGCAGACACATCTTGTGCAATGAAGAGAAGGCTGCCCACACGGAGCTGCTCCTACAGAGCGAAGCGAGGGATTTGATAGCGATCCACTCTTCAAAACATACTGGTCCATAAAACTTAAGTATGGTACAGGTGAAGTAACATATTAACAACTCGATGGAAATCAATGAAAGTGAGGGATCATATCGCTTGGGGGTCCCCCAGCCATGCATATAAAGCTTGTCAGATGGTGTGAGCCAAATGGGACTGACGGCTCAAAACGAGGCAGTTGAAGGAAAGTGAAAAGCCAGTGTGTGTCACTCAGCGGGCAGTTACAGTGCACTGAGGTGGTGTTCTACTCTACTAAATTGCCCAGAGACAATGTTCGGCTGATTTCACACGGGGAAGAATCACTGGGAAGCTGGAAATAGGGCGAAGTGTAACGTGCACTGCCTAGGAGTTTGGTAATGCTCGCAGCATTATTTTTCAAGTGCGCTGCTGGCAGAAGAAGAGGAGATGGTCGATTACAGTCAACTACAGCAGCGTGATTTCACACACACGCTCCACAAACCCAGGTGGGTATCCATCGTCCACCACAGTCTACCCTCCTAGCTGCGAACGTACCAGTTCCGCGCTGCCGTTTTTTATAGTCGGACAAAACAAGTATGTGATGGACTGACGCGGTGAGGAAAACGTCCACGATACGTGTGGTGTGCACCTCTACCGTTACGTACCGAACTGTGACGTGAATCGTTTCGCAGTGAGCTGATCTTCAAATTTATTTAGTATCCAAATAGTAAATTCCTGGACACGCTACTTTATGCAACAGGCAAAGAGGGACCCACATCAAAAACTGGGAGGAATGCAGCCACGTCAGACAGGACTGTAAGGCACGCAATCTCACGGTGGTTAGTGGCATGACTACTCTATCTGGAGTGGTCTCTTTGCCCGACGACCAGTACGTTGTGTTCCGTCAACCCCAGTACATCGGCGGCACTGTTTGTGATGGTGCCAGGAGCACAGAGGTGGGGTGGCGTGCTCTTCTCAGATGAGAGAAGATTCAGTCCGAGTGCTGCTTCTGGGCATACCCTCATATGGCGAGAAGTCAACCAGAAACATTGTCGCACATAATCTCTTTAGTAGTCTGGGTGTTATGGTGTGGGGAGGTATGGGTTGCATGGGTGTACTGACATCCAAATAGCTGAACACGGTACACTCTCCTGTAAACGCTACTGTGACTCTGCACTCATTCCTCAGGTTTGCCTTTGCAGGGGTCCACTGCATTTTTGTGTGTGAATGAGCGGCCTTGGCTCCATAAACATTCTCGGCGTAGTAATTAATGATATTCATATCGGGTTCCAGTCGGAACATAACGTCATCTCGACACAATATTTCGGCCGCCTATCTGGAGTCGGAAGGCGCGCAAGTTGAAAGCGCGCCAGAGGGTATGGATCTAGGAGTCTCTGTGCTCCGGCGCGCATCTGCACTGTGGGCCTCGCCGTGCGAGTGCATCACTCTCTGTACCACGTGAAGTCCGTGGTCATGTATGTACACTCCTGGAAATGGAAAAAAGAACACATTGACACCGGTGTGTCAGACCCACCATACTTGCTCCGGACACTGCGAGAGGGCTGTACAAGCAATGATCACACGCACGGCACAGCGGACACACCGGGAACCGCAGTGTTGGCCGTCGAATGGCGCTAGCTGCGCAGCATTTGTGCACCGCCGCCGTCAGTGTCAGCCAGTTTGCCGTGGCATACGGAGCTCCATCGCAGTCTTTAACACTGGTAGCATGCCGCGACAGCGTGGACGTGAACCGTATGTGTAGTTGACGGACTTTGAGCGAGGGCGTATAGTGGGCATGCGGGAGGCCGGGTGGACGTACCGCCGAATTGCTCAACACGTGGGGCGTGAGGTCTCCACAGTACATCGATGTTGTCGCCAGTGGTCGGCGGAAGGTGCACGTGCCCGTCGACCTGGGACCGGACCGCAGCGACGCACGGATGCACGCCAAGACCGTAGGATCCTACGCAGTGCCGTAGGGGACCGCACCGCCACTTCCCAGCAAATTAGGGACACTGTTGCTCCTGGGGTATCGGCGAGGACCATTCGCAACCGTCTCCATGAAGCTGGGCTACGGTCCCTCACACCGTTAGGCCGTCTTCCGCTCACGCCCCAACATCGTGCAGCCCGCCTCCAGTGGTGTCGCGACAGGCGTGAATGGAGGGACGAATGGAGACGTGTCGTCTTCAGCGATGAGAGTCGCTTCTGCCTTGGTGCCAATGATGGTCGTATGCGTGTTTGGCGCCGTGCAGGTGAGCGCCACAATCACGACTGCATACGACCGAGGCACACAGGGCCAACACCCGGCATCATGGTGTGGGGAGCGATCTCCTACACTGGCCGTACACCACTGGTGATCGTCGAGGGGACACTGAATAGTGCACGGTACATCCAAACCATCATCGAACCCATCGTTCTACCATTCCTACACCGGCAAGGGAACTTGCTGTTCCAACAGGACAGTGCACGTCCGCATGTATCCCGTGCCACCCAACGTGCTCTAGAAGGTGTAAGTCAACTACCCTGGCCAGCAAGATCTCCGGATCTGTCCCCCATTGAGCATGTTTGGGACTGGATGAAGCGTCGTCTCACGCGGTCTGCACGTCCAGCACGAACGCTGGTCCAACTGAGGCGCCAGGTGGAAATGGCATGGCAAGCCGTTCCACAGGACTACATCCAGCATCTCTACGATCGTCTCCGTGGGACAATAGCAGCCTGCATTGCTGCCAAAGGTGGATATACACTGTACTAGTGCCGACATTGTGCATGCTCTGTTGCCTGTGTCTATGTGCCTGTGGTTCTGTCAGTGTGATCATGTGATGTATCTGACCCCAGGAATGTGTCAATAAAGTTTCCCCTTCCTGGGACAATGAATTCACGGTGTTCTTATTTCAATTTCCAGGAGTGTATTTACGTGGTCACACAGTGCTACCCCAGCTCCCTGTTGATGTCCTTGTCCCCCCCCCCCTCTACCAGGTCTGACTCTCCCCTCCCATTCCCCCCTTTTCCCCCAGAGCACCCTCTCTCCCTCCTCAGCTTTCTTTCTCCCCCCCCTCCTCTCTCCCACGTCTCTCACTTCCTCCTCCCTCCCTGGGCTTCCGACCCCTCCCCTCCCCTACCCCCACTCTCCCTTCTTTCTATCACTGGCTCCATTCCCCCGTCCTTCCCACCCTCCTACCTTTCCTTTCCACCCAGAGGCAAGCCTCTCCAATTCATTAGTGCGTCAGTGTTTTTTCGTCTTGTGCTACAGTGTTTTCATCGGTGTCTCCCTACCTTCGTGTCTCCAACTCGATGTCTTCGTCTGTTCTACTGATGACCATCTTTGTGTACACGGTACCTTTCGTCGAACGGCTTCTCATCTATCATGTAATATTCATCATCATGTATTACCATGCTTTTTATGCTCTTTGTCTTCTATCTCTATCTGTTGTATCTATTGGCCGAGGAGCAGCGTACGTAGGCTGCTGCCGGCGTTCTTCGTATGAGGCATGAAATTACAAAATTGCAATAAAGGAAAAAAAAAGCTACCCCAGCAGTCTGATATTCGCCGTAGTTCGCGCGTGCACCTCTGCCGTATTGCATTCCAGTTCCATGTGTTGAAATACATATTGTCATTGTTTGGAGTGTTCCTGCATTGTTGCTGTCTCGCCATGTTTATCACAGCATTTCTTGCTGGCTTGCCTCGTGTTGTGTCCTGGTCGGTCGCAGAGTCTGTCGTCCCCTACTTGTTCGTCTGTCCTTTCTGTTCATTGTTAGCGACACCTCCAGACGCTCCCCCACCTAGCGGCTTCGCTCCTTCATTCTCTACCAATGGCACCGCTCCCTGGTCGCTCGTAGCTATAACAGACCACATCGCCACTACTTTCAGTGGAGTAAGCCGTCACCAGGACTGAAATCAAACACATTTTTTTTTCTTTATTAGATTTCAGTCCCCCCCCCCCCCCCCCCCCCTGAGAGGGACCGGGCTGGCAGAAGCATAATACGCCGCTCTGCAGCTTACGGAAAACTTAGAAACAGAATTAGGAGATATCAAAACAATAATAACAGGCCAAGAAAGAGTGACGGCAAAAAACTGAAACATGGCGAAAAAGTTGCGAAAAAAATATAAGAACAAAGGCTCGGTGATGCTAATTAAAACACGTAGTAAATAGACAGGCACAAATAAAAAACACTGTGATAGTCTGGTTTCTGTTCGCAACAGTCAAAAACACACCTAGCGACAGTATGGTGGCTGTCCGTAACACTTTAGAAAACGGACGCACAACACTGAACACTCACAAAAAACTGTATAGAGTACGAAGCCATATTGGGGGGAGGGGGGGGGGAGGAGGACCCCGACAGTAGAAGAGGGAAGAAAGGGTGAAGGAGAGGATAAGCAGAAAAAAGGGGGGAGCCCATGGAGGGAGAGAACATCAAACACACAGCAGGGGTTCCTTTATACCCCGCCTGTAGATCTCCTGCACGCGCGCGAGCACAACTGCCCTCTAGCGCAAAATACGAGAGCGTACCGGTAGTCAAAGGTCGTGGAAACGACAAATCGATCTCAAAAATTGTTGGCACACCTTTTTATGACCGAAAGAAAGACCGTTGTGTTTTAATGTCAAACAATACAGGATTCCAACTCTTATTTAAAGGATACCCCTCATCTTAGTTTATAATATTGTCAGATAGAAGGATTTCGATAGCTTCTTTCACTATACAGTCCTCATAACGCGACGCAGGAGCAGCCACTGGAGCCTCATCGTACAACATTTTACGTCTTCAGTAAGACAATACTCCGCAGCCGCAGAGTTTTCTGGCTGAAATACGAGCGTTGTCCAGAAAGTAATTGCCGATCGATCGCGAAATGCAAACCACAGTGAGGTACACCTTCCACTTACCTCTCTACATAGTCGCCGCTCCAGCTTCGAGTTCTGTCGTAGTGTTGTATCAACTTTCCAACATACTCGTCATAGAAAGCAGCCGCCTGTGCTTTCGGCCAGTTATCTGCACTGGTCAGCAGATCGTTGTCTGTGGAAAAATTTTGTCTTCATAGCCATCGGTTCCTGTGAGCAGAGATGAGACTCAGGGGGAGCCAATTAAGGACTGTACTGTGGGTGATCAAACACTTCTTATCGGAAACGCTGTAGGATCGTCTTCATTGCCCCTGCAGTGTGCGGCCGAGAATTGGCACGAAGAAGGAACTGCTCGACAGTTGTGTTACGTGGGCTGCATGACGCAGGCGTAATTTCTAACCAGGCCCGCATACTTGAAGGGAGACGCTATTCCCTACGCATCTTTAGGTGCTGAGTGTTCACTCAAAACTGAAAAGAGCCACGCGACACGATCGACAGGCATACTAGAGACACTGCCCAACACATCTGTGCAAAGCTTTACTGGATTTTCCCAGTGGTTTGCATTTCGCGAGCAATTGGAGCTTACTTTCTGGACAACCCTCGTAAACGCATGTGGCGATGTGCTCCTCACATCGATCCTAGACCATGCGAATCATCTGACCAATATAGGCTTTCCCGGAAAAGCAGGGAAATTAGTAGACATCGGGCTTCCTGAAACCAAAATCGTCCTTCACTGAGCCCAGCAGTGCTCTTGTCTTAGCTAAAGGATGGAATACACTTTTAATATCAAATTTCTTTAAAATTCTTCTTATTTTAGCAGACGCCACCGATTTGCCTGTATCTTCTATTGGTTCCCGCGGAGATCCAACATGTAGAGCACGGGAGATCTGATCGTCGCTATAAGTACTCTGCTTGAACACTGTTTCAATATGACGTTACGTTCCGGCTGGAGACCAGATATCAATATCATCACCAGTGTGCGGTCGTATCGAACAGCGTGCGTGGAGAAGCTACTAGGACGAGAGGTTATTCGACGAATGGACTTACCTGCCCTTTCCCCGACTTAAAACCCATCCACCAAGTGTGGGATGCGTTGGGGAGATGTATTAAAGCACGTCAACATGCACCATCGATCATGTGGCAGTTGTAAACCACGCTGGTGGAGATAGTAGAACACTATACCAACGTTGCGGCCAGCATGTGAAAATCTTGCAGATCATGGATTGCCGCCCTTGGTACTAACACACGCTATTAAAAGCCACGTCACGCCTTTTGTAATGTCCGGTTGACCATCACAAGTCGCCATGACTTCACTGTAATTTTTTTTTTCTTTGAATAAAAGTTTCATTTCCGTTCGCATCATTGCGTATGTCTCACAGTGACCTTCCCTATTATACTGCGGCAGTTCTGTCTACGTATGGTCCAAGTTTACATGCCAGCGACACATGATGCAAAACTTACTTTCGTCCATAAGTTTTGTACACCAGTGTATTTTACTTTCAAACGGTACATTTACAGATATCGATTCCTTATCAAAATTTTATCTAGTAAATGCCCTCTAGAAATGACGCCTCCGATCAAGATACACTACTGGCCATTAAAATTGCTACACCAAGAAGAAATGCACATGATAATCGGGTATTCATTGGACAAATATATTACACTAGAACTGACGTGTGATTACATTTTCACGCAATTTGGGTGCATAGATCCTGAGAAATCAGTACCCAGAACAACCACCACTGGCCATAATAACGGCCTTAATACGCCTGGGCATTGAGTCAAACAGAGCTTGGATGGCGCGTACACATACAGCTGCCCAAGCACCTTCTACACGATACCACAGTCCATCAAGAGTAGTGACTGGCGTATTGTGATGGCCAGTTGCTCGGCCACCATTGACCAGGCGTTTTCAATTGGTGAGAGATCTGGAGAATGTGCTGTCCAGGGCAGCAGTCGAACATTTTCTCTACCAGAAATGCCCGTACAGGACATGCAACATGCGGTCGTGCATTATCCTGCTGAAATGTAGGGTTTCGCAGGGATCGAATGAAAAGTACAGCCACGGGTCGTAACACATCTGAAATGTAACGTCCACTGTTCAAGGTGTCGTCAATGCGAACAAGAGGTGACCGAGACGTGTAACCAATGGCACCCCATACCATCACGCCGGGTGATACGCCAGTATGGCGATGACGAATACCCACTTCCAATGTGCGTTCACCGCTATGTCGTCAAACACGGATGCGAACATCATGATGCTGTAAACAGAACCTGGATTTATCCGAAAAAATGACATTTTGCCATTCGTGCACCCAGGTTCGTCATTGAGTACACCATCGCAGGCGCTACTGTCTGTGATGCAGCGTCAAGGGTAACCGGAGCCATGGTCTCCGAGCTGATAGTCCATGCTGCTGCAAACGTCGTTGAACTGTTCGTGCAGATGGTTGTTGTCTTGCAAACGTCCCCATCTGTTGACTCAGGGATCGAGACGTGGCTGCACGATCCGTTACAGCCATGCGGATAAGATGCCTGTCATCTAGACTGCCAGTGATACAGGGCTATTGGGATCCAGCACGGGGTTCCGTATAACCCTCCTGAACACACGGATTCCATATGCTGCTAACAGTCATTGGATCTCGACCAACGCGAGCAGCAATGTCGCGATACGATAAACCGCAATCGCGATAGACATCAATCCTACCTCCATCAAAGCCGGAAACGTGGTGATAGGCATTTCTCCTCCTTACACGAGCCATCACAGCAACTTTTCACCAGGCAACGCCGGTCAACTGCTGTTTGTTTATGAGAAATCGTTTGGACACTTTCCTCACGCCAGCACTTAGGTGAATGCTCTGAAAAGCTAATCATTTGCATATCACAACATCTCCTTCCTGTCGGTTAAATGTCGCGTCTGTAGCACGTCATCTTCGTGGTGTAGCAACTTTAATGGCCAGTAGTGTATGAACAAAACTGTGTCTTAATTATTCTCGGCCATAATGGCTATGTTTGTGAACCGTGACTGTGTGCGATAATTATTTATTTCTAATTTCTGTTATCTTGGAATAGTATCTGACTAATTCGCAAGACTTTTCAAAAGCAAAGAAGTAAAAATCAGCTTCAACACCAACAACAACCTAAGTAGGATTCTTATTGACAATATAAAACCACCAGACACAAGTCTTGGTGCATCTGGCATTTACAAAATTACCTGCAGCCAATGTAATGAATATTAATCGGCCAAACAGGCAGAAATTTCAGAAACCGATTCAAAGAACATTTAGACTGATACAGGCTTGATAAAAGCAACCTAAGTAGGATTCTTATTGACAATATAAAACCACCAGACACAAGTCTTGATGCATCTGGCATTTACAAAATTACCTGCAGCCAATGTAATGAATATTAATCGGCCAAACAGGCAGAAATTTCAGAAACCGATTCAAAGAACATTTAGACTGATACAGGCTTGATAAATGTAACAAATCTGCAGTAGCAACTCACATGAAAGACACAGGCCACACTTTGAAAATCGAAGAAAACCTCGAAATTTTACACAAAATAGGAAAAAGAATGGATATCATGGAAGAAATGGAAATCTTCATACATAATACAAAGCATGGAGATAACTCTTAATGAAATAACCGAAGTCAAAAACTCAAAATTCTTCAACAGTCTTCAGCCAGTTCTAACTCAATAGATTCAAGATGTGTCAATGTAAATAACTGACTATAAATCTAATAAGTTTCCTTTAATTTACGTCTATGGTCACAATCTTTTCTGTTTAACAGATTACCGGTTTCGGTCTTTACTGACCATCATCAGATCTGTCTCATAAAAACATAGTCCTAGTGCACCGCAGGACTTTGTTTTTATGAGACAGATCTGTTGATGTTCATTAAAGACCGAAACCGGTAATCTGTTAAACAGAAAAGATTGTGACCATAGACGTAAATTAAAGGAAACTTATTACATATACGGGTCACTGTGTTTTTTCGCGACGATGTCGCAGCTTGTGAGACTACAAATCTGTCAGTACCAAGAATATCGATACAAAACCTCGAAAATCGATGCAGACTCACATGCCACAGTCCGCCATCTTGTATTGTGTGCTTAACGTTTACATGTATGTCGAAGCAATTTGTGCAGTGAATTACGTTGGCAATCAGTGACAAAATACAATGTGCAACAGCATAATGTTAATCAACAGCATAGTCAACCAGTACGAAGAAAATCAGCAGACGACATCACTGATTTCGATTTCTAGGCATCCGCTGCTACCCTACCACCCCGCCCCCCCCCCCCCCCCCACTCCCGCTCAACTGCAACACCAGCCGCTATAGTAACAAACAATGGACAAAAAGTTCTAGATTAATCTATTTTAAGACTGTATATATGGTTCTCGGGCGAGACGTCGGATGTCATAGTGAAAACTCCACAATATTTCGTCAGCGCAACTGGCCGACATCTTCAGGTGCGACGAACACACTGCTAAGGCAGGTTTTATTATTTTTTTTTTCTTTATTGTATTTCAATTCCCCATCGGGGAGGGCTGGCAGCAGAATATGCGCTGCTGTTCAGCCGAAAACTGTGTGCCCGATCGAGACTCGAACTCGGGAAAAGAGTACTAAGGCAGGTTCTTTTTTTTTTCCTTATTGTGATTTTAAAACCCATAGAACAGGTAGGCTGGCAGCAGCACAATACGCCGCTCTTTAGTCAAAGATAGTACAGTGATAAAAACAGAGAAGATACATGACTTGGAACAAAACGGCGGGAAAAAACAGTAGACACATGAAAAAAAAAAAAAAACATGAAGCCATTCACACTCGATGACAATCCACACTACAAACTGTTGACACGAAGCAGAAACACTGAAGATGACGATGGCACTGGTGAACGATGGAGCGTGACGGTGAACACTGAACACCAAACACGACGGCACACACGAGACACTGGTGGCGATGATCTCCGGCGCGCGAATGTCCACTTAGCGTGTGCGAGTCCGGGGACCTGCCAAGAGGGGAATAAGGGTCAGGTGGGGGAGTGGGGAGAACAAGGATGCGAATGGCTGAGGAGATGGGGGGAGGAGGAGAGGGACAGGGGAGGGGAAGCCCGGGGGAGGAGTGGGGAGAAATGGAGGAGGGAGGGAAGAAGGAGAGAAGGGAGGGAGGGTGCCCAGAGGAGCAAACACAGGAGGAGGGTAGGAGGATCAAAGTTGGTAGGAGGGGTAGATGGAGGGGAGGAGGGCATCATCAGAGAGAGGGAGCTGGCGGAAGCCACCTTGGGAGAGGGTAAGGAGGGTGGAGAGATGGAGACCGGGTGGGACATGGGAATACAGGTGCGGCAGCGGGTGGGGGTGGGAGAGGATGGGGGAGACTAGCGGATGAGGAGGATCGAGTTTGCAGGAGGTGTACAGGATCCGTACCCTTTCAAGGAAATGGAGGAGGTGGGGGAAGGGGATGAGATCGTACAGGATCCGCGTGGGGGAGGGGAGACGGATGAGATAGGCGAGGCAGAGAGCATGGCGTTCAAGGATTTGGAGGGATTTATAAAAGGTAGGGGGGGGGGGGCGGAGATCCAGGCCGGATGGGCGTAACAAAGGATAGGGCGGATGAGGGATTTATAGGTGTGGAGGATGGTGGAGGGGTCCAGACCCCATGTACGGCCGGAAAGGAGCTTGAGCAGACAGAGTCGGGAGCGTGCCTTGGCTTGGATTGTCCGGAGATGGGGAGTCCAGGAGAGGCGACGGTCGAGGGTGACGCCAAGGTACTTAAGGGTGGGAGTGAGGTAGATAGGATGGCCATAGACGGTGAGATAGAAATCAAGGAGGCGGAAGGAAGGGGTGGTTTTGCCTACAATGATGGCCTGGGTTTTGGAGGGATTGACCTTGAGCAACCACTGGTTGCACCAAGTGGTGAACCGGTCAATATGGGATTGGAGAAGGTGTTGGGAGCGCTGTAGGGTGGGGGCAAGGGCAAGGAAGGCGGCATGTGCGCCGTGTACAAAAGGTACAGAAGGGGGAAGAGGACGGAGCCTTGGGGCACACCGGCGGAGGGGGAAAAGTTGTAGGAATCTGTGTTATGTATGGTGACATAGGAAGGACGGCGGGAGAGAAAGGAGCCGATCAGACGGACGTAGTTAATGGGAAGGGCGAAGGTTTGGAGCTTGAAGAGGAGACCGGAATGCCAGACGCGGTCATAAGCACGTTAGAGGTCCAGGGAGAGGAAGATTGTGGAGCGACGGGAATTAAGCTGGTCGGAAAGGAGATGAGTGTGGTGAAGGAGAATGTCGTCGGAAGAAAAGGATGGCCAGAAGCCACACTGGGTAACGGGAAGGAGGCGGTGCTGGCGGAGATGCTGGTGGATGCGTTGGGTGAGGATAGATTCCAGGACCTTGCTGAAGACCGAGGTAAGGCTGATGGGACGGTAGGAGGAGACGGCGGACAGCGGATTGCCAGGTTTAAGGAACAGTAGGATACAGGAGGTTTTCCACAGGTCGGGATAGTACCCGGTGGACAGGACTACATTGTAGAGCCTGGCCAGGGTGGAGAGGAAAGAGACAGGAGCTTCACGAAGGTGACGGTAGGTGACACGATCGTGACCAGGAGCGGTGTTGCGTTTTGTGCGGAGTGTAGCAATGAGATCCTGTGTAGTGATAGGGGCATTGAGTTCCGTGTGTGCAATGTTGTCCAAGTGCTGGAAACCAGGAGCGAGGGGAGGGACGGAGGTGTCAGTTCGATCGCAGACATCCGGGAAGAGGGAGTAATCGAACTGGGGATTTCGGGAATGGAAAATACATCAGAGAGGTAGGAGGCGAAGTGATTGGCCTTACTAAGGGTGTCAGGGAAGGAGTGATCATCATGGAGAAGAGGATAGTAGGGGGAGGGTTTAGTTCCGGTAAGGCGACGGAAGGCTGACCAGAACTTGGACGAGTTGATAGGTAGGGTAGCATTTAAACGGGTGCATGTCTGTCGCCAGTCCCGGCGTTTCTTAGCCGCGAGCAAATTACGAATGTGTCGCTGGAGTTGCCGGTGGCGTCGTAGTGTGTCTGGGTCACGCGTGCGGAGGAAGGCACGGTAGAGACGGCGGGACTCACGGAGGAGGAGGACGGCCTGTGGGGGTAAGGTAGGACGGTGGGGGTGGATGGCGACAGTAGGGACGTGGGCCTCCACGGCCTCAGACAAGGTCTGCTGGAGAAAGGAGGCAGCATGGGTGACATCGTTGGGGTGGTGGTAGGTGAAGAGGTGGCTATCGACCTGGGTGGAGAGGGTATCCCGGTAGGCATTCCAGTTGACATGGGAATAGTCATGGACGCACTTAGGTGGAGGGTCATTGCGAGGGTCAGGACGGGGGCGACGACCGTCTGAAATGGTGAGGAGGACAGGGAGATGGTCGCTACCAATAGGCTCCAGGACATCCACGGTTATGCGGCCAAGGAGGTTGGGGGAGGAGAGGATAACATTGGGAGTGGAGTTGGATTTGGGACGGGTGTGCTGGCGGATGGGGATGAGGTCGCCTTGAAGGGAGGAGAGGAACCGATGCCATTGCCGTAACTGGGCAGCGGAACGACTATGGATGTTGAGGTCGGCGGCGATCACGTAGGAGGAGAAGGTACGGTCGATGTGGGAGAGGAAGTCGAAGCGAATAGGGGCGTAGGAGCGGAAATAGATGGTGGCGCAGGTATCGGTAAGGCGGGAGAAGAAGAGACTAAGGATCAGGTGTTCGGTGGGGTCGGGAAGGAGAGGTTGGAGCCGAACGGGGATCTGGCGGTGGTGACCAATGGCAACTCCGCCACGCGCAATTGGGAGGGGATTATCGGAGCGGTGGAGGAGATAGGGCGAAGTGTGGATGGTGTGGTGGGGTTGGAGGAAGGTTTCATTGAGGAGGAAGGCATCCACGCGGTGGGTGGCAAGGGTGTGCAGGAAGAGGTTCTTGTTGGCGGGGCGGCCGATGGCAGCGCAGAGTAGCGGCGGCAGCCTCCGCGCGTGCGTCAAAGTATTTGATTCTTCATCCTACAGGTGGCGTTACTGTCCTTCCAGCTATCAGTTGATATCGTCGCTATTGGCCATCGAATTTGGCGCCTCCACGCATGCGCACTTCCTGCCTAAAACTGGCATAAATAGGGGGCCCTGGTCCTGCCTTAGCAGTGTGTTCGTCGCACCTGAAGATGTCGGCCAGTTGCGCTGACGAAATATTGTGGAGTTTTCACTATGACATCCGACGTCTCGCCCGAGAACCATATATACAACATGTCCAACGGGAAAGCCTCTAGTTTAAGACTGTTTATTTTTAAGTAACATTTCTCTGTATGTGTGCATGTATAAACGCCTGAAGATGAACAGAACATGTTCGAAACGCGTTGTATTATGTTAGATTAAACATAAAATAAAAAGTGACTGCTAGCAGAAATTAGAAATAAATGAAACTGTCTCTGGTGCTCAAAGGAAGACATTTTTATTTTGGTGTCAGAAAAATCTTGTAAACATGGATTGCTTGCAGTGAGAAACACTGCTGTTGTCCCAAATTATTAAAAAAATGAGAATATGTACTTGTTGGCTTACATCGGTGTGCAAAACTGTTTCAGCGACTTGTAGTACTTGCTGTTGATTTCCGTGTGTGTGAGCGAGCCTCATTGTCGGGCGCTGGTTGCAGGCGGCGCTGATGTGGAGCAAGAAGTACTGCGACAACAACCCCAACACGGCGCTGAAGGACGTGATCGGCAACTTCCTGGAGTACATCCAGTTCCACAAGATCCCGGCCAACGTGCTGATGCGCGAGGTGCACCCGCTCGGCCTGGTGCCCTACAGCATCATCATGAACGCGCTCGCCTACCAGGTGCGCAACCTCTCCCTGTTCTCAACCAGTCCCGAGTAACCACTGTTGACTGTGGAGAGAGGAAGACTCCTCCACAGTAACCTTATTTTTCTGTAGGCTACTGATAGTTTACTCTGCAAAGATTCTAGCATTCACCGTTACTACCTTACGCTACAATGGGACACTACTATCTGCATAAGCATTTCTGAAATCACGTTCGATAGTGTGAGAATGCGTAAACTTTCTCAGCGTATTAATTGATTGTATTCCTGTCAGTTCTGTAGACACTCCGTCTTCAGGCTACGAGTGGCCTACCGGGACCCTCCGACCGCCGTGTCATCCTCAGTGGAGGACGCTGATAGGGGGGTGCAGGGTCAGCACACCGCTCTCCCGGTCGTTACGATGGTATTCTTGACCGAAGCCGCTACTATTCGGTCGAGTACCTCCTGAATTGGCATCACGAGGCTGAGTGCACCCCGAAAATGGCAACAGCGCATGGCGGCCTGGATGGTCACCCATCCAACCGCCGACCACGCCCGACAGCGGTTAACTGCGGTGATCTCACGGGAACCGGTTAATCCACTGCAGCAAGACCGTTGCCTGAAGGATGACACACAACAATGAATGAACATTTATTGGATGAGGGTGTGCGTCCAGGTGTTCTGCCGAGTTGATGTTTCCTGGAAACAACTCACCATGAATCAATAACACCAAGAAAACCTGAGATGTCACATTTACTTTACGTACAATTGAATAAGTAAAGGCAATAACTCATCAAATAGTATAGGTGTTGAACCATCAAAAGGCACATAAACAAAATGAATGTCTGTGCGTGTGTGTGAGTGTGTCCGGGGAATAGCTGAAAAAATTCCTCATTCTTGCTTATGTGCTTTCAATAACTCAATGCTCCTACTATTCGGTAAATCATTACCTTTACTCCTTAAAATATTTTACGTTTCAACTGGACTCCACATTACCGTACTTATACATCTTCATTTTCAAAAGATACGACACAATAATTGCTTATTCATGGTACAAAACTGTTCAGTTCGCCCACAACTTGAAATGAGACTGTCAGTTCTGTAGCCGTATCATATACTAAAAAAAAAGAAAATGTTCAAATGTGTGTGAAATCTAATGGGACTTAACTGCTAAGGTCATCAGTCCCTACGCTTACACACTACTTAACCTAAATTATCCTAAGGACAAACACACACACCCATGCCCGAGGGAGGACTCGAACCTCCGCCGGGACTGTGACTGCAGCGCCCTAGATCGCTCGGCTAACCCCGCTTGGCTCATATAGTCACCCACTGACACGATATTCCATCGGTTCCCAATGTAAGTGTACACCAAATGTGGCCGGCCGCTGTGGCCGAGCGGTTGTAGGCGCTTCACTCCGAAACCGCACGGCTGCAACGGTCGCAAGTTCGAATCCTGCCTCGGGCATGGATGTGTGTGATGTCCTTAGGTTAGTAAGGTTTGCGTAGTTCTAAGTCTATGGCCCTGATGACCTCAGATGTTAAGTCCCATAGTGCTTAGAGTCTTTTGAACCATTTTCAACCAAATGTGAGGTAATAAAGAAACAGTATCCACAACAGTTGACAGATTTAAACCAAACATATCAATAAGAGACCGAACTCATTCTGCGTGGTACACAAAATAGGTGAAACCACTGTTGCAGAAACAACGAAACAAATCATATCAAATTTAAAAGAATGCGAAATCCCCAAGATCGTCAATTTTTTACAAAGACTCGAATTTTATGGTGGGTTTCACCGCTAGATGCTTTTAATAGTTTCCAGAACGAAAATCTGTCTCGAAATCTGGCACTAAACCCAAAGACATTCTGGTGTAGGTAAAGTACACAAGATGCAATCCACAATCAACACTTTCACTGGGCGATGGTGATGGTAATGTTACTGATGACATTGCCACTTGAGCGGAGTTACTAAATACGGTTTTCCGAAAATCCTTCAGCAAAGAAGACGAATTAAACATTCCAGAATTCCAATCAAGAACTGCTGCCAGCATAAGTTACTTAGAAGTAGTTATCCTTGGTGTAGCGAAGGAATTCGAATAAAGGCAAATCTTTCGGTTCAGGCAGTTTACCAGTTACATTTACTTCGGAGTATTCTGATATAACAGCTCCATACTTAGGAAAGGGTAAAATTAGATGCAGTGGGGGTCAGTGAAGTGAAATGGAAAGAAGATAAAACATCTGGTCAGACGAATACAGGGCAATATCAAAAGCAGCAGAAAATGGTTTAACGGGAGTAGGCTTCGTTATGAATACGAAAGTACGGCAGAGAGAGAGAGAGAGAGAGAGAGAGAGAGAGAGATACTGTGTACAGTACACGGAAAAAATTGTCTTTATCAGATTCGACAACAGATCGACGTCGACAAAAATACTTCAGATACACATACCAACGTCGCAAACAACAAACGGGATTTGGAACGCGGTAAAAGTGAATGGAATGTCAGGAAGGGTTACGGGAGGATATAGGCTTGCCAGTAGCAATGAGAGAGGAGAATGACTAATTGAGTATGCAATAAATTCTAGATGGTAATAGCAAACGCTCTGTTGAAGAACCACAGGCGGAGTGTGTATGCTTGGAAAACACCCGGAGACGCAGGAATGTTTCTGCTGAATTACGGCATGGTCAGAATCAGAGATTGGCCTGTAAGATGCACTCAGGTGCAGATATAAATTTAGATCGCAATGTAGTAATGCTGAAGAGTAAGATGAATCGTCGGAAATAATCATTGTGGAATGAAGTGGGGCACTGATGTACCGAGGAATGGGGATACCGAAGTATCGACGAATGACGAGATGCGGTTGAAATTCGCTAAGGTTGTGGCAGTTCGGTTGAAGGCCAACGGACAGCTTTAAAAACAGGAATCACAGATGTTGGCTAGACAAACATAGATACAAGGAAGGAATTTGGAACAAACCTTGGGTAAAAATGGCCGTACTTCAACCGATGGACGAGAGCAAAAATTGACTATAAAAAAGAAATTGACTATAACACAAGCTACACCGATGGCTGAAGGCCTTATTACGAAATAATTCAAAATTATTTGTCGGTTGAAAGCCACAAGCAATACTTCAGAACAATTAGCGACTGAAGGCCTGAATTACAACTGAGGAAGACAACTACACGTTGAAAATACCAAAATATTTTTTAAAACAATCATTAAAAAATTGACTGTAACACAAGCTACAATGACGGCTGACGGCCTTATTAAGAAAGAATTCAAATTATTTGTCGGCTGAAGGCCACAAACAAGAGCAATAATTGAAACAAAATATTATTCTTAAACAATTGACACAATCAGACCAAATAAAGAAGGGAGTGATGCACTGGCACTGTTCCAAGGATCGACCTGAAAAAAGTCCCTACATCTGCGTAAGCGGTGAGGCAGGCAGCCAACAGTTATGTCCACTTAACAGGATGGCAACTCAAACTAGGGACAGCTTAAACGCCGACCAGCACACTCGCAAACTCCACATAAGACGCGATAACCAATACCACGATAGAATAACAGTTAACATCGTCAAATGACAAGTATTTAATTACACAAGTTGGCTCCACCAAATCCTAGTACGCAGACAGGGTTAAGACCAAACTACCTATTCAAAATCTGACTAGATGCACATGGGAACGCAAAAGCCAAATCCACAAACAACTCTAACAATGCTAAATCAGTCACTGAACAGCAACAAGACGAATTGCACGTAGACATGAACGATAAGAACACAGAAACGGTCGAAAGACCAGATACACGCTGTCCACGGAGACGACCGACCGAACAACGGTCGTTGCCAATCAAGTCAGGGAAGGGAAACGTCGGAGTATAAAACAGCCAACAGCCAACTGACAGCTTGATGGGATGAGGTCTCTTCGACGTACGGCCACACACACACAAGTGAAAGCTGCACTACTCGAATATAACGATCCACTGAAATTAAACTCGCTGAGTCCGGACCTCGATGTGGTCGTGCACTCTCGCAACCACATCCTTCCATCGGGCAGTGCATACATCGCCAGCTCCCTCGGCGATTACTGGCGGTGTCGTACCTCACTGCTGCTCCGTCCACAACACACGACGACCTGTAAATACTAGAGGTGGCTCCAAAGATAGTACCACAGTACTCGCTATCGATAAACGCCGCTGCTGCCACTCACGGACAGACAAAGCGAACAAACGTCGTGGCGCCAGTGAACGCACTAAGAAAACGTGGGGTCACAATCCGAATACACGACGCCAACCTGCCAACGGCACAAACGGGAGTCTGAGCACGGCTCAGAGGTAGATAACATACCATAATTGGGGGAAGTGGCAACAAAACGACTACTCAAGTTGGTGTGTGGAATTTACGAGAACGACAACGTACCATCAGACTTCCGGAAAAAATGTCAGCCACACAATTACGAAGATAGCCAGGGCAGGTAGGTGGGAGAATTAACGCACAAGCAGCCTAACAGCTTATGTATCCGCGCTTCTGGCAACAATTGTATACAGAAGAGTGGAAAAGGAAACCAAGAATCAGTCATGTTGAATCCTGCCTAGTCGTCGAATATGTGGTGTCTGGGGAACCTGCTTTCTCGGATCGCTAGGCAAACAATTCAAGCAAGTCATATTAATGAGTTTTACTGCGAAATGAACGATGACAATACTTAACTTTGACAATAACACAGAAGTGTCGCAAGCAAAGGGTGACCTAAGAAATAAACAAGCCTCTTCAGTATAAACAATGCCACATAGTACTAGTCTTGAAGCTGCCGCAGTACTCGTAGAACTGGGCCGCGACCAGTCGGGAGCGTTGCTTCTGTCCTCCTCGCATAGAGGCGGCTGCTGTCGCGTTGTCGTCCTGGAGAGGGGTCGGTCAGAGTGCAACTGGTTGACGTCTTCTTCACAGCCCTCTCCGTTCTGTCGTTCCCGACTCGCGTGCCGGCGCTTGGCTTTACGCCGTAACAAGTTAGATGACGATCAGCTTGGCTTTAGGAAAGGTAAAGCCACCAGAGACACAGTTTTCACGTGCCAAGTTCTGTCCACCTGGAGCTAGATCGAGGGCGCTACCCAAAACGCTTTAGACGTTCTCAACTGTGGAGGGATCCGGCGACCGCGCTGGCCAGGGTAGGGTTTGAGAAGCACGAAGACAACCAGTAGTAACTTTTACCATGTGCGAACAGACGTTATTTTTCTGAAATGTAAGCTCGGGATGGTCTGCCATGAAAGGCAACAAAACGGGCGAAGAATATTGTCGATGTACCGATGTGCTGTAAGGGTGCCGCGCATGATAACCATGGGGTCCTGCCACGGAAAGAAATGACACTGCAGACCATCCCTCTTGTTTGTCGGCCCGTATGGCAGGCGAAAGTCAAGTTGCTATCCCGCCATTGTCCCGGTCTTCTCTAGACATGTCTGCGCTGGTCACTGGGAACAGATTTCGTTTCAGTGACTTCATTGTTTTGATTAGCGTATACCGTATAGCTCACGTGGGATCTCCACTTTTGATTTCACGAATCCACAGTTTCCAGTGAACGCTGTTTACGGCCAACTCGAAAAAATATCTAGCTCTGAATCGCACATTTCAAGTATACATTACTGTTTCTTTTTTGAATTTATTTGTATAACCTTCAGCGCTGCTTCATCATACAATGCGACTTTTGACTTATACCTTTGTCGATCTATTAAACACTAACATCAGTGAGAGTCAATACGTATACAGAACTGCAATTAACTGTCTTGAGACTAATGTTATATTCGACGTCCGAGAAGTCGTACAAGGTGTTAAAGAGGGTGTGGATTGGTGTCTACAATATAAGATCCTCAAAATTATTGAAAAATGCGCTTCTAGAGGAGTCTACTGTTTCATTTATTATTTTATGTTATAGTGTATTATTGTGTATGTACAGCTGACTCCTTCATTAGGCCAAATCTTTATCCCTCTTCGGGTAATGACAAGTGCCTAGAGGTCATTTGTCGAGCTTGGATGGTTTATGTTAGACTTAGCTAGTAGCTATAGATTTCGCATTAACGTGTCTGAAGCACACTAAATGTTCTTGAAAATTCTTTTTGAAATTTCTCGCTACGAGTTCTGTTTAGTAACGAAAAGGTTTTGTCTTCATAAACTAAAAAGTGAAGGAAATGTTTTTTCATTAGGTACAGAAAATATGCTTTCTCCAAATTTTATAAAAGAATGAGGTTCACCAGAAAGCAGACATCCATCTTTAATTGCTAGTACCTCGTTAAAACAAGAGAATACACAGTTATGTTAATATCTACCAACCAAATGTAATATTCTATGTGATCATTTAAAATGTTCGTAATATGTTTCTTTACATGACCATCTTTTGCAGCAGCTATTATAACCAATTAGTGTTACTGTTTTTCGTGTATTAACCTTACAGCAGTCACAGTGTTTTACACCTGGCGCGTTTCGCTTTTATTTAAAAAGAAACTTTTGTGGTCACTCTGAAAAATGGGTACATATAATGGGTGCATAGTTTGGTCTTTACAAATCAAAAACGGCGTTTCTTTACAAAGATGATGCGCAATTTGCTTAGCGATGTTTTGTCTCTTCTTTAAATATTCTGCAAACCACCGCTTTTTTTCTTATTCGTTAGAGGAGGCGGAGGTCGAAAGACGCTTGGTTTTTCATTCACTCCTGTCAATTTTTCACCGTTTTTTAAATCACCTTTTGTTACGCTGCATTGCTGTTACTTCCACTTTACCTCAGTTTGTACCACTTCACAACAGAATCAGCACTGTGGTTTTACGTGTTCGGCACTCAGCACTGTGTTTATGTTTATATCGGTGACTGTTTCTCTAGCGGTAATTTTGTGTTGATCTTAGTATAAGTGTTCAGCAAAAGCTGAGTTATTTGTCCGTCATTTCCATGCTCCTGTCTCGAACTATACACCTTCTGTCAAATATATTACGTTTGACAAGAGATAAAAAGAGAATGTGAGAGAGCTGAGTGTGGAACACGCGAAAACATCGTTCTGTTTCTGTTGTGAAGTTATGCAAAGCGAGATGGAGTGGAAAAAAAGTCTAAAAGCTCTCAAGAGTGAATCTGAACCTAATTGACTTCCGAATACAACCTCCCCTAACAACGAAGGAAAATGAAGTGCCGGCCGATGTCGCCGAGCGGTTCTAGGAGCTTCAGTCCGGAAACGCGCTGCTGCTACGGTCGCACGTTCTAACCCTGCCTCGGGCATGGATGTGTGTGATGCGCTTAGGTTAGTTAGGTGTTCTAAGTCTAGGGGGCTGATTACCTCAGATGTTAAGTCCCATAGTGTTCAAAAATGTTCAAATGTGTGTGAAACCTTATGGGACTTAACTGCTAAGGTCATCAGTCCCTAAGCTTACATACTACTTAACCTAAATTACCCTAAGGACAAACAGACACATCCATACCCGAGGGAAGACTCGAAGCTCCGCCGGGACAAACCGCACAGTCCATGACTGCAGCGCGCTAGACCGCTCGGCTAATCCCGCACGGCTAAGTCCCATAGTGCTCAGAACCATTTGAACCATTTGAAAATGGAGTGGTACGCAGAATATGTACAGAAGAGGCAAAAACATCGCAAGTAAATTGAATAAAGAAATACTGTTTTTAATCAACACTCCTGGAAATTGAAATACGTGAATTCATTGTCCCAGGAAGGGGAAACTTTTTTGACACATTCCTGGGGTCAGATACATCACATAATCACACTGACAGAACCACAGGCACATAGACACAGGCAACAGAGCATGCACCTTTCGCAGCAATGCAGGCTGCTATTCTCCCATGGAGCCATGGAGACGATCGTAGAGATGCTGGATGTAGTCCTGTGGAACGGCTTGCCATGCCATTTCCGCCTCAGTTGGACCAGCGTTCGTGCTGGACGTGCAGACCGCGTGAGACGACGCTTCATCCAGTCCCAAACATGCTCAATGGGGGACAGATCCGGAGATCTTGCTGGCCAGGGTAGTTGACTTACACCTTCTAGAGCACGTTGGGTGGCATGGGATACATGCGGACGTGCATTGTCCTGTTGGAACAGCAAGTTCCCTTGCCGGTCTAGGAATGGTAGAACGATGGGTTCGATGACGGTTTGGATGTACCATGCACTATTCAGTGTCCCCTCGACGATCACCAGTGGTGTACGGCCAGTGTAGGAGATCGCTCCCCACACCATGATGCCTGGTGTTGGCCCTGTGTGCCTCGGTCGTATGCAGTCTTGATTGTGGCGCTCACCTGCACGGCGCCAAACACGCATACGACCATCATTGGCACCAAGGCAGAAGCGACTCTCATCGCTGAAGACGACACGTCTCCATTCGTCCCTCCATTCACGCCTGTCGCTACACCACTGGAGGCGGGCTGCACGATGTTGGGGCGTGAGCGGAAGATGGCCTAACGGTGTGCGGGACCGTAGCCCAGCTTCATGGAGACGGTTGCGAATGGTCCTCGCCGATACCCCAGGAGCAACAGTGTCCCTAATTTGCTGGGAAGTGGCGGTGCGGTCCCCTACGGCACTCCGTAGGATCCTACGGTCTTGGCGTGCATCCGTGCGTCGCTGCGGTCCGGTCCCAGGTCGACGGGCACGTGCACCTTCCGCCGACCACTGGCAACAACATCGATGTACTGTGGAGACCTCACGCCCCACGTGTTGAGCAATTGGGCGGTACGTCCACCCGGCCTCCCGCATGCCCACTATACGCCCTCGCTCAAAGTCCGTCAACTGCACATACGGTTCACGTCCACGCTGTCGCGGCATGCTACCAGTGTTAAAGACTGCGATGGAGCTCCGTATGCCACGGCAAACTGGCTGACACTGACGGCGGCGGTGCACAAATGCTGCGCAGCTAGCGCCATTCGACGGCCAACACCGCGGTTCCTGGTGTGTCCGCTGTGCCGTGCGTGTGATCATTGCTTGTACAGCCCTCTCGCAGTGTCCGGAGCAAGTATGGTGGGTCTGACACACCGGTGTCAATGTGTTCTTTTTTCCATTTCCAGGAGTGTATAAAGAATAACCACAGTAGATAAGAAATTTTTGCGAAACGCATCTGGTGTAAAACACTCATCAATTGCAGCAAGGTTAAGAAGGAAACACCTACTGATAACGACTGATTTAAAATTATCAGTTCCACCTTCACGTGCAGTGGAAGTAAACTGGCTGGTAGGCTGGGAAACATTACGAAGCCGCACCGACGCGCAGCGCACGCCACGCAGCGCTGCGCCACTCGGTAGTGCAGTTCCCCCTGCTTTTGTTTCAGGCAGACCCAACAAGTGTCGACCCCGGGAAGCTGTCCCCCAACAGAGTGAGGCGTCAGGCGCAGGGCCGCTCCATGTCGGTCCAGTCGTCGCTGGACCCGTACGGCAGCAACACGACGCTCAGCTCCACCGGCTCCAGCGAGATGGCCAGCAGCGAGGGCGCCGGCACCAAGCACTCCTCCAACTGAGCGGGGCGGGGCGGGCCCCTGTCCCTGACCCCGACCGTAACCCTACACCTCTCAACCCTAACCCTGCACCCAACGGCCTGCACCCTACCCCTCCTCTCTGGCGCTGCGCCGGTCACCAAGGGCTGTCGCGCACTTATCCATCTCTGCCCGTGCTTCTGGAAGCACATGGCGATTCTGGTACTCCGCGAACTACATGGTGGGGCTGAGAAACCGGAATGGCCGTCGGTGGAAGGTCGTGCGTGACTGAACAGCATGCGTTTATTGTATTATGTACTGTTAGCTGTGCTCAGAATTGGACGAGTGTCCCTGGAAGGTACAGGTTTGGCAAATTAAAGTGCAAAGTTGCCTGGAAAATATTTCGTGAACCTTAAGATAGGCTGCCCAACCTACATCATGTGTCCGAGTTGCAAAAAATTGTGTTATTAAATTTTTCTTCTGATCCTTCTTTTTCTTCCGCCTTTGTTCCCCATCGGCTCAGGTTCGGAGTTGTTACTAATGGATGTGGTATGGTTAATTCAAGGGGTGACCAGATGCCCTTCCCGTAGCTATCCCGTTACTCCTGGGACGGCCGCGCTGGATTAGCCGAGCGGTCTAAGGCGCTGCAGTCATGGACTGTGCGGCTGGTCCCGGCGGAGGTTCGAGTCCTCCCTCAGGCATGGGTGTGTGTGATTGTCCTTAGGATAATTTAGGTTAAGTAGTGTGTAAGCTTAGGGACTGATGACCTTAGCAGTTAAATCCCATGAGATTTCACACACATTTGAACATTTTTGAACTCCTGGGACGAAGGATATGTACCCAACTGTCTGCGTGTAAAAGGGAGCGAAAATTTTCTAAATATCCACTATTCATGTAACTTAGGTACTAGGCCAGTGGTCACCTAGTGGGATGTGGGAAACCACCTAAATTCCACATTCACGTTTACCGACACACCAACGCTCGTCGCTAATCCGCCAGGTTGATTCGATCAGGGACAGACGCAACTCCCCGCCACGGAAGCGATTATTCTGCCTGGTTTGGGTTGCCTATCTTAAGATGGATAAAACATTTTCTGGACAAGTTAAATGTTCCCCACCCTGTAGATGCACCCCGCCCCCTCCCATTATCCCATTGTACCTAATCTCCATAGACATTATTTTGAAGGTGAATTTCATGTTTCTAGGTTCTGAGAACTAACTGCAGCTTGAGCTATCCCGCAATATTAACGGTTTCCATGACGGGACACCAATCCAGATCATTCCTTTTCGCCTGAAGGGTTTCACTGTTCGAACAGCCTCACCAGAATATTTAGTATTCAGACTGCCACCAAATATTCAGTCTGCCACTGTTTCAGTGCCACAAAACGGCACCTTTGGCCGGAAAGACATGGTGGAAAACGACTGACATAGAATGTCTCACACATCAGTCTCGCAGACTTATTGTTTGATTGTTGATAAATGCAGCATAATAGTAACACGCATATCACAGGAGTTTGCATTTCGCTGTATTTCTACAGAAAGTATAGGTCATTGTTTATGGTGACGTTCCTTTCTGGTATATGATACAAGTGATTATATATATCACAAATGAAATAACAAATTCATGATTCCTGATACCTTGGGATATGTCCCACCAACCGATTTCTTCTTTTAGCCAAGCTGTGCTTTCAAATTTTTGTTTGCCCAGTTCGATTCAGTACTTCTTCCATTGTTATTGAATCTGTCTATACAATCTCCAGAAATCTCATGTTGCAGCACCTTTCTGAACCTTCTAGTCTCGTATTGTAGGAACTGCTTAGCTTTAAATTTCCACTTGCGGACAAGGCTACACTACACGCAAATACCTCCAGAAAATTTTCATAACCTTTTAAATTTATATCAGAAGTCAACAAATTCCTCTTTTTAAGGAAACCTTTCCTTGTCAATAACATTCTGCATCTTACATCCCGTCTATTTCAGCCATTGTCAGTGTTCTTGATGCCCAAATAACAGAACTCATCTACTACTTTTCGTGTCTCAGTTCCGAGTGTAACACACTCATAACCACCTGGCCGTAGCCCCATTTTTACTTATCACTTTATAACCCATTTTCATATCATTTAAAATATAGGAGGTTATAGTGTTTCCACGCCTGTTGTCTGCTCCCAAGCCCCGAGGCCATTCACTGTGTCTTGTAAAAACCTAAATGTTGTTAGAAAGTAAGTTTAACTGAAAACTGTAGCTGAAGGCGGATTATTTCTATTATTGCAGACAATAATTCCAGATGGAGACAAAAATCCTCTTCGCCTCCCGCATACGTTTTTTTCCATAAAAACCGATAGTGAGGTAAAATTAAGGAACCGCTTGGAAATATTCTTTCCGTGAGGAACGATCCTCGTGCAATGCCCACCGAATAACGTGAGTGAAATTTGGTAAAGTATGAGTGGAGATTATCGATAGCTTGGAGATTTTATCTCCATCTGAGTGCTGCTCGAACAGTTAAACTGCTGAGGAAAGTTTTAGTCTGTTTTGGAGTCCTGCATTCTTGTAATCTGATGGCATCCTTCATTTTGGTCCCACTCCGCACCGGCGTGAAAGGTCTTAGTTACTCATTCTACGGAAGTAATAGATATTCATTTTTTTAATAAAATTTAGACGTACGAGGCATTTTTAGTATACTGAAACGATTTACTTTTTAACGTATTCACAAATGTACCGAAAACCACTTTTCTCTTTCTCTGCTACTTATGCATAGCTCGTCCTATAATTTCAGCCCGCCCCCACTCTTCCTCCTTTCCTCATATTATCTTCAGCCTTGCAAACTTAAGATCGGCTGCACTTCACAAATTATATCATACGAGCAAGTTACAGCTGCACAATGTTCTGTCTACGGTGTTGATGTTCCTCTTGTCTTATTGAACATTGCCGTACATAATTTTCTAGTCTATTCTGTTCGTCTTAACGTTTTGTGTGATGTTTCTTACCGAATTTTTCTTTCTCCCCATACTGGAGACCTTTTGAAGTGCAAAATAAGCATTCACAGCTATGGATTCTGCAGTTACCATCGAGTTACCTCCACATAATCCACTTCCCCCAAATTAATGACTCCAGACTGAAATTTCAGATCTAGTTTCTCGGAGTGGCACAGCCAAAATGTTATCCTGTGTTATCTTTGTTAGCATTTCGTGACTGGCTTCTGTACTCAGTGTGAAGTCGGTGTTTCATATCATGGCGGCTCAATCGAAGTTGTCCAACATACCGCCCCACCCCGTTACATTAATTTTATCAATCTTCCAAACAAACTGATTTTCCTGCGTTCATCGTATTTCAGTATCACTCATTACCTTGCCATGAAATTTATTTACATGTCTCCACTCAGCGTAGCATATGCCACAAAGTAACACGTCATAAAAAAGTGTAATGATATAATCTGCCATTTTCTTAATCGCTTCACTCGATACCCGACGCTTATAGGATGTCTTAGATACTGTGTCGCAGAGTTGCCTACTCAGAATGTTGCAGGCGAAAGTGGCAGGTTGCTCTACGCTTGTACCGGATGTATCACTATTAAAAGCGGAAACTGACACGGATGAAAGTATACCAAATGAAAGCAAAAACATTTCAGCTAGCAGGGTACCCCAAATGATTGTTCTAGTTACGAACCGCCACTGACTACAGTATGAAATATTTTCCTAGATAGTAAAAATTTATCTGAAATGCGTTTTTTTCGATTAAGTTGTCCAGATAGGCATCAGTTTTACATGTAACCTACCTTAGCAAGAAGTACAATACTTTTTCTGTGCCTTACGTTTCACAGTTTGCAGTAGACTAGTTTCTGTTGAGCCGTTTCGTGTGTCGTCATCGCCTTGGATGCAATGCTACACTCTTCTCTATTGTGAATTACGAATTCTTTCAAACACGATCGGATCATCTCGTAAAATTTGAGATTTTGTGAGGTTGCTCCTGAAATACACTGACCGGAATCTTACAGGTGATGATGTCCCCTCTGCACAGTAGAAGCACTGACAGGATCCAGATAAATAGCAGTGATGGTGTAGAATGATGTGAAATGTGACAGAAATTAGTCATCGAATAATAGCTCGCACAGGAGTTAGTCATCTAATAATGGCTCGCACGTCTTTTGAAGGGATGTCATTTTTAATTCTAGCAATTTTCTTTTTGAAGGTTTACGAAACACGTTTATACGACCACTTGTCATCCATCTGAGCCGTGTGCACATTATAAGTCTTAAGCCTCGCATATCGCGCCATAACTATTTCCTGTTACATTTGTTACCATGATACAGGGTGGGAAAGTGCCCTCCGTTGTGTTGCCTATAACAATGTTGTCTTCTGGGGTCGACCAATGGCTGTCTTCTTACGTGGCTGACGTAATGCCACGTCATCAGGGCGCTATGCAGGACGCTCTCTGTCCACCAGTTTATTTACCCTCTCCCTCTCTCACAATCCAGTGGTAACATACCGCCCACCGTGCGTAATCTTAGGTATCACCCAGTGAGTACTCCCTATCAACATATTCATTATTATCTCTGCGTTTTTCAACCTGTCAACCGGACTGCTGTAAACTTCTCTTTTGAGATGACTCCAGGCAGAAATATAGAGAGGATTTACATCACATTACCTTAAATGCTAAGCTACAATCCTGCACGCCCTCTCCATCTTCAACATTACCGGCGCGTTAAAGGTCTGACATCACCAACAAAATGTGCTGGTAACCTATCACGCATATACCATATTCCCCAGTTACGGAACGTGAGTGGAATTCGAGCCGAATTAGACTGGTCTCAGTCGAAAAGTATATATTTCAAATACATACGAGGTGCGGCTAGAAAAAAACCGGACTGATGCTGGAAAAAAAATTTATTTACAATTATTTACAATTTCACGTTATCTCCTTCAATGTACTCTCCTCCTCGGTCTCTACACCGCTCCATACGAATTTTCCACTGTTCATAGCAATGCTGCAGATCATTTTCGGTAAGTCCATACATTACTTCCGTCGCTTTTTCTTTTACTGCTTCAACAGTCTCAAATCTAGTTCCTTACGAAGCTGACTTGACTTTAGGGAAAAGAAAAAAGTCACAGGGTGCCAAATCAGGTGAGTAGGGTGGATGATCTAAGATGGGAATGTTGTGTTTTGCCAAAAACGTCTTCACTGACAACGCACTGTGAGCTGGGGCATTGTCTTGGTGAAGGATCCACGACTTTTTTCTCCACAAATCGTTCCGTTTTCTCCGTACTCGCTCACGTAGTGTAGCCAGGACGCTAATGTAGTAATGCTGATTCACTGTTTGTCCCTCTGGTACCCAATCAATGTGCACAATCCCTTTGATGTCAAAAAAAAAAAAAAATCATCATTGCCTTGAATTTCGATTTTGACATTCGTGCTTTTATTGTCGTGGAGAACCAGGAGTTTTCCAATGCATCGATTGGCGTTTAGTTTCGGGATCGTAAGTAAAAAACCACGATTCATCGCAAGTAATAACATTTTCTAGGAAGGTGGGATCACTTTCAATGTTTTCCAGGATGTCAGAACAAATCATTCTTCGGCGTTCCTTCTGTTCAATTGTGAGACACTTTGGAACCATTTTTGAACACACTTTGTTCATGTTGAAACTTTCATGAAGAATCTGCCTAACACTTTCCTTGTCAACTCCTGGTAACTCAGACACTGCTCTGATTGTTAAACGGCGATCTTGTCGAACAAGTTTACCGATTTTTTCAATGTTTGCATCAGTTTTTGCTGACAGTGGTCTGCCAGTGCGAGTGTCATCAATGGTGTCTTCGCGGCCATCTTTAAATCGTTTAAACCACTCAAACAGTTGTGTTCGCGATAAACAATCATCGCCGTACACTTGTTGTAACATTACAAACGTTTCACTTGCAGATTTTCCTAGTTTGAAACAAAATTTGATGTTAACACGCTGTTCTTTCTGTACACTCAACATTTTCCGACGCACAGACAAAACGTCAACTACTTAAAAGAGACGCCACGGGCAGACTGAGTGCAGGAGGCAGATGAAACTCGAGCAGTAGGCGGAGCGAGAGTCACGTGACAGGCCACGCGACTTTCAGCCTTATTGCATTCGTTTTATTGTTTCACCAGTACTAGTCCGGTTTTTTTCTAGCCACACCTCGTATGTACTAAATAGGACAGTACATCATACATAAGTCAGCAGCGATTTGTAAGTGCACATTGGCAATCATCTCACACACGGCTCGTATGCAGACCAACATTTACTGGAATGTTATTGTCTCTGTACCAGTATATTTACATCCGTGGCGGATTTCACTGTTAATTTTGATACTCGCTCTATCATAATGTGATTATTCTATAGTCTCTCATAGTGCGGAGATGTCTACGATTTAGTTAATGGTAACTGAGCACAGCTATTCAGGAGTTGGATGTGACAGTTGGATTAAATGTTGAAGGTGCAAAAGACATGCTGTTTACCGTTTATGGGAGGCTCAGCCGTCTTGAGATTTCCCGAAGTTATTGCCGCAGAAAACAATCAGCTCTCCCGCAGGTTCGGGCGAAGCATATACTACAAAGATATTATCTCAGCCTGCTGCACTTTAACGTTCTAGAAATGCACATGCTTGATATACGTATATATTTTCTCGAATAGTTAGCACTTACGATTCATCGAGAAAATCCCGTAAAACACTTCGAAGTTTCGACATGCTGCAAAGCAATTCTAGTGATTTAATTTTCGACAGTACTTTTATCCGCTTACGCTACACCGAAGAGGAAGAGGTCACTGCCTTCGAACACCACTCTAGTCATTTTGAGTATGGCTACTGTGCGAAGTGATCATTCCCTCCAGGCACCTCTTTCTAAGGACTTCACTGCCAGTCGAATCGATATGATTGATAAGACTGTTCCCATTAAATTATTATCTGACTAATCAACTTCCCTCGGATATTTTTCTTCTGAAAATACTTGAATGTAATTTTGCTATCGCTGTTGATCTCACACAGGACATTGTTTTCTGACAGTTTCCACACACACTTTTAATGAAGATTCTGAATCGAAAACTTGTCGCCACCTGAGCACAAGAAACATACAGTGAATGTGTATTAAGCCACAATTCGTGTAACTGAACCACATCTGTTTGCTGCGAAGCGTAGAGTCCTTGACTGCAAAAAAACATTTTTGTGACTTTCTCTCAATAATGTCAATGTTTCACTGATTATTTTGCAACCAACATCTTACAAGTACAGTAATCTGCTTTGTGGATTTCCAAGCAATGGTTGCGTTGTTCCGGTGCTGACAGATTTGTTAAGCACTGAGAAGGATATATCAAGATTATCTTAGAGGGTAGTATCTGAACTAATCTTAGAGCTTAATACAATTTTTGGTAAGATGAACAGTCAATCTGTTGCAGATAAGAGCCTCTTGCAACAATCTGACAAAGTAAACGTATTGAGACACACGGACGATTAACTTCGCGAAAAATTTCCGTAGATGTTTAGGCTAGATTGTATCTAAAAATTTTTCTTTCAAAAATCCAGTCTTGCTCCCACTACGTATGCTTCAAGAACATAGGTGACCGGTTTCGGTCATATCACATGACCATCATCAGACCCATGGCAACCTTCGAAGATGGTAGGTGGAGCTCTCTTCTCAGCTGGTGTGACGTCAACCATCTTCGAACGTTGCCATGGGTCTGATGATGGTCATGAGATATGACCGAAACCGGCCACCTACGTTCTTGAATCATACGTGGTGTGATCACGACTGAACTTTTGAAAGAAAAATTTTTAAAAATTTTTGATCACTGTTCCAAAAATGCTTATTAGATTGTATCTCTTGATTTGATTATTTACTCATAATTTACAGCCCATGGTGAAGAGGATGAATCGTAAACTACTAGCGAAAGGGTCATTAAAGGCTCAGTTTTCTAAGACATGAAACAGAACGTTAATGGATGAAATACTCAATCACATCATCCCAGTAGCTAGACGCAGTGACGAAAAATTATGAAACGTGGTTCTCTTAATTATAACATCAACCGTTATCTTCGTGTATAACTTTGGATTGGACTAAAAGAACCTAACAAGCACCGGTAAAGGAATCGCACATCTCCACATAACAAGTAGTGTGTACCGGCTTGCTGATCGCCGATGAGCAGGGGCAGGTGCCTGGGTCGGGTCAGCGGTCTCGCCTCTGCTGATCGATAGTCGCCCGCACCCTGCGTTCCCAGGTTACGAGGAACCGTTCAGATGCGAGCTATCGATCTCAAAGTCGGGCGTCGCGACCTTGCTAGCGCGCCGTCACAGTAACCTCATAACCGTTTCCTCGCATTATTTTCGTTAAAGCAAAATCAAATGCGAAGACGCTAGCTTCAGGACCCGACTGCTATCGCGACACGGTGGCAATAAGTTTTCCGTCCTCAGCGCAGTAGCAAGCCAAATATAAGGTTGCTTTCCCCGTACTTCCAGAGACAGCTGGTCCGTTTATTTGCGTCCTTGTGAGGATGGTGATCTTTATTCTCTTCGCATTATTTCGGCCACACCACCTTGCATTTACAAATTAGTTTTCCTGTGATACTCGCACCACTCCTTGCTGTTCTTGTAGTGCCTAAGCACACCTTCGTCTACCCACCGAGATTATGCACTTACAGTTAGTAATACTGGAGTACAATTAGCAGTACTGTACGTTAGATAGCGATCAGATCCGACAGTTTGCGTCATTAAAGGTATCTCCAGGTCGTCGGTATTGCAGAATTTTAATTAGGACGTCCGCTCCTTAGGGACTACGAAACGCCGCAATTTTCGCGTAGTGCAGAGGACACGATCGACAATACTCCGGTCAAATTACAAATAATTCTGTTTCTTGTCAACGAACACTGCTCTGAAGCAAAGCAATTTTACTCATTCCGATATGGTTTTTATAAAAGTATATTCACTTGTTCAGAAGAGTAATCTTCGATACTGGTTGCTGGTAACAAAAGAAAGATGGGAATTTTTAACTGCTGCATGCATAATACACCCCGTTAGAAAGAAAATCTTTAGGTGGTCAGAAGTGATACGATAGCTCTCTGAGATGGGAGTTCCAATAACTTGACCAACATACTTTACGTGTCTTTAGAGTGTGAAATTTAGTCTAAATATGTAGCAACAGACATCCAGCATGTTTATTGTTGTAGTGTCGTGTGTCTTCTTTTTCATATACTGCTAGCTCAGTTGTGGGTTGATATATTTTCATTAGTTTTATGTCACCTTCCTTTTTTTCCATCTCTGACCCGTTAACGATATTAGGAGCCAATTGTAGTTCCCTTGCAGGACGCTACATTGGTGATTATACCAAATTCACTCCAAAGATCCATGGCATTGTCATTTTTAATTGCATTTCGTGGCGCTTCCGTATGGTGCTACATCACACGTGCTGAGAACGCAGCTGTAGAGTATTAGCTCCTGTCCCCTCTCCCCAACCTCCTCCCGTCTTCCCTGCATTAAATACATCATGTTTTGTTCCCAAATTTGTTATTTCGTTCCAACAGTAGTTAGTCAAGCGCGTGAGGAGGAACGTGTTTGAGTGTTGGAAGTTTTGATGTTTAGTCTTTATACCTGTTTCACTCCTCTCGAAACTGTTGACAATCTCTATTGATGTTATGACACGTTGATGTAAATAGTGTTATTTCATTACGCGGTAATACGCCGCATTTTTAAACGCCATCTAATTTTAACATATTAGTCTAAGCTACGCGTCTGAGGTGTTACCCTGCCTCTTGTCCAACTGAAGTCATATCGTAATGAAAGGCAGGAAAACACACCAATTTGCGTCACTGTCGTTTGCAGAGGTGGGGTAACAGCCGAGGGCGAATTCATACTAGTGATTGCAGTACTAGGTATAGACACTGAAAGATCCTTTGACACGTGGTGATGCTATGGGAAGGAAAAAAAGTACCCTGGAGAAAAGAAGCCGCAGTACTATAAAGTCAGTGTTAGGCCACATTATCGGTGCCATTTTTATTATTAAAAACCAAATTATAATAATTTCTTTTAACATATTCAATACAACGAGCGCTCCCCAATCGGTCGCTGCTGGGAACAAAATGATGAATTAAGTCGCTCATACCCAAAATAAAATATTAAAAACTATCTCCATCGTCAGAGGACCACACAGTGTTAACCGAAATTGTTTTACGCTGTCCATAGCTCACTGGTTAACTAACTGCTCTTCCGGCCGTCAAAGTCATATTTTGAAACTGAAGTCGGTACAAAAGTTTGTGCTTATAGGTTAAATGCGTTGTGTCCCAGAACTCCCACGGAGAAGGTATTAGATCATTCTGGGTTTTAATGACCTATATTTGAAGACAGAACGGAACTATATTTCAAGCAATAGAGTGAAAGGACTTTCTACCTCGAGAAAATAACCAGTTGTTATCTTAACGTGAGGGCAAAATAGCTTGCAATAAGTCAGAAAAGTTGAGCGGCAGATTAAAGCAATTCACAGTTACCTAGACTGGTTAAAAGCGCGCTTGTTGTACTTGGAGACGTCACTAGAGTATCGTAGATCATGAAGGAATAAATAAATTAACATTTTTAAATAAATAAATTAACATTTTTAAGGACTCACATCAATGACAATATTTCTATTGCAGTTTTGCTGTAACGTCTGTTGAAAATTGTTCTGATATACTGTGTGTGTGTGTGTGTGTGTGTGTGTGTGCGTGTGTGTGTGTGTGTGTGTGCGTGCGTGTGTGTGTGAGAGAGAGAGAGAGAGTGTGTGAATGTGCGTGCGCGTATGTGCGTGTGTGCGTGTGCATGTATAAAATTGATTACTTCAAAAGATTCACATGTCATATTGAAGCCTATGAACACCAGTTTTAATTGAAATATTTGCCAAGTGTTCTTATTCACAATCTTTGCAGAAACTTTATAGCTCGTGGTAACAAGCATTGAATTAGCATGAATATGATATTCGAGGTTAACAATCACTACAGAAAAGCCACGTGTCGATGAGATCCGTTGTTAGGATTTATGAGATATTAACTTTAAACGTAATTTTGTCTGATATAGGCCGTTGAATTTTGCTTTCCCATCACGCTTTATGTTTAGTGATTGTAGGATGAATCAGATTTTCTTGTCTTGGGGACTTCGCCCGAGTGTGATCTTCGGAAATCGTAATCGTACTGATCTTAGAATGCCACAACGCGGGTATCATATCGTTGCAGCGACTTGGATGGTGCAACTGACAGCCTTTGGAGATCATGTCCGTGTATCTAAAAACGGCCATGCCCTTCGCCAGACCATTTCTTATATCAGTTTAAAGCCTAAATAACGACCGATTCCTTGCTCCATTCCTGTAAACCTTAATGTATATCGACAGCCCAAGATTCATAACGCAGTACAGTATCTGCTCAACAATATTTGTATTATTTTCTCATGCGATTAATGTTTGCTGATGGAAAAGAGCACACGTACACACACCCACTGACAAACACACACACACACACACACACACAGACGCACACACACACACACACACACACACACACACACACAAATAAACGAACACATTCTGTACTGCAACTATGTTGCATAAAAATGTACTTTTGCTTTCTACCAGTTAAGTGGAATGAAGCAAATTAAAGTTCGATCTCAGTAGTGCCTAGATCATACAAGGAGACACTCCTCTAACATTTTATCTGGTGGATATGACTCATATGGCTATCGAAGATAACTGACCAAAAGAAAAAGTCGAGAACAATGTTAAAACACGAATCGATATAAGAGAAATATCGGTTTTGGTAAAAGTCATCACATTCTCTGACATCTGACCAGAATTATACTACGCCACACACTACCTAAATGGACTAGGAATCGACGATGAAATGGAGAAAGAGGACAGTCAGAATACAGACTTGTGCCCTGGGAAGACTACCAGCTGCCTCCAAGTGCTATTAACGCTATGTTTGAAAGGATTAAATTAATGAGTGTGGTATTGCACCTGCGTAGTTATGCATCAGCGAAACATTTACTAGATATTTTCCAAGGAAAATCACCAAACAGCCGTATGTTTTGAGATTTTATTCAGACAAACAGTTTCCGTATCTCAGTAATGCCATGTTCAGACCCCTAAGCACTCCATGTATGGACAATCAGACATATCGATACCTGCGTAACTGGAGCTATCTATATCTGGATTCCATGAATTCCTTTTTGGAAAGTTTACGTCGAAGACTTAATTCTGAGTTGTTGGTAAGTGTTCCAAGTAAACACCCCGAAAAGTAATTCACGGAATCCAGATATAGACAGCTCCATTTATGCAGGTATCGATATATCTGACTGTCTATACATGGAGTGCATAGGGACCTGAAGATGGCATAGTTGAGATGCCGAAACTGATTGTCTAAATGAAGTAACTTTTCAAAACATACGGCTCTTTGGCAATTTTCCTCGATAAATATTTAACCGCCCGCGCTCCCGTATCCACAATGAACCAACAGAGTGTCCGCCCCCGGTAGCTGAGTGGTCAGCGCGACGGAATGTCAATCCTAAGGGCCCGGGTTCGATTCCCTGCTGGGCCGGAGATTTTCTCCGCTCAGGGACTGGGTGTTGTGTTGTCCTAATCATAATCATTTCATCCCCATCGACGCACAAGTCGCCGAAGTGGCGTCAAATCGAAATACTTGCACCAGGCGAACGGTCTATCCGACCTGGAGGCCCTAGTCACACGACATTCATTCATTCACCAAAAACAGAGTTACTAGAAAGGTGGGAATGGAAACTCCCTAAAGGTAAGAAACCCTCAGCATCTGCGACTCATAAAACAAAAAAAAAAAGTGTTCTCCCCAGTGCATGAGATGTGTGCTGTCTGCAGATAAAACATCTTCATCAGTGCTACTAATGCATAGAACCCTAATGCCATTGGCTGACATGTCAGTGAGGGAGTATTTCAAGTCGAGCAGATTCTGTACAGGCGCCGCCCCCTTCACGCCCCCCCCCCCCCCCCCACTCCCCCAGGTTGGGACCCGCCTCCCTCGCCAGTTCGGATGAGGCCTGCCACGGCTCCCACGCTATCCCCCGTAGCCTAGCTACTAGCTAGTAGCCAACTGGCAAGAGGAAGTGTACCGCGGTTCCGCCAACTTTCGACCACTTTGCAAAACTTCCACGGCTTCCGTAAACTGTGCGTGTACTGATTTATAGATTGGTGTACCACTTACAGTACTTCCTGGTAACATCCTCTCTTATAGTCAAAAAAGTCTAATGGTAACCGTCGGACCCGTCCATCGTACCGTGTTTAATGTTTTTACAATGTTTTATACTTTTAGCGCAAACTGAATAGCACGTTTGAGAGGCTACTCGAACGTGCCGTTTACGATATGTGCTCCTCTATCGCACAGTGATGTCACTGTAACTCTGCTGCTGCCATCTGACTTCTAGCAGACAAGATATTGGACTCTGCTGCTTTTGTGTCAATAGGATAATGTGCTGTTCGATTGGGGTTCGCTCCTGCTTCGGTAGATTTACCTGCAAGTCAGCTGGGTCTGGAAGCCATTCGCATGTACGATACCTTTCCGCGTAATTTTTATTTCAATGGCTACTGGAGCGGTTGGATTGAGAGAACCGATCTCACAAACAACCGAAATCTGGTTAGACCTCAAGAATACCGCTTGAGTGGAGTACTCAGCTCACAGAACGTATGCTCCTACGCAAGTTATCCGCATCAAAAAATTTCGCCAGCGTCGCTACACTGAATGTAAAAATCCTTTGTAGTTTCCCGCTAATGATTGTGTATTCTGACTGCGCTAGACGCAGTCTTTTGTGTCGTATGTGTTCTCACAACAATGCACCTAAACTTTTAACAATATCTTCACAATGCCTTAGGAGTATTACAGATCTTAAGCTGAAAACAGAATCACGCACATTGACAACACACGAAATTTTGTAATACACTTTCATCTTTGTGCGTTTCGTCGTGAACCTCTTCAGAAATTCTGTGAGTTGTAAGGGAAAAAGAAGCATTCATTCTGTAATTTGGGCGTTTCGTTCAGAATCAGCCCCTTTAGAAGTAGACACAAGCAAGATTTAAGAGAGAAGTGGACTGATTTTTAGTGGTTGCCACACAACCTTTTCTAAAATAGTACACCCAAACTGCCGCTACATTTCTTGGTGTGATCGTATTTCTGATACAACCCTCCGACAATTGACTGTCATCACTTCCTCTTGCCAGATATAGTTCTAAATGTTTAACTGCTGACTGTTAGGTGCTGTTAGCTGTAATGGATTCTTAAATGTTCTCTAGCAAACCAAAGAGTTTGGCCAATACTTAAAGTAGATAGGAAAGCGAACCATCCAGAACGCAATGATCTGGTGTCCACTGGGTTGCAGTCAGAAAGCGGCGGGAATGTACGTGGACTGGAATTCAGAGTTCATTGGATTCAACGTGCTATGTAGTTTTGAATAAAAAGTGTACTTGCTGAAAGATACCGGTATACCAAGAAGCTTGCATTTCCAACGCGACAGACGCACGAGTAAAACATTAGAACAACGGAGTCTGTCAGACAGGAACAGAATGGCTCTGATTATTGGAAGGCTGAGAAAATAACCACAGATTCCACCCACATTTAATGGTCGTACACCTGAACTGTAAAATTCACATTGATTGAAAGAGCCTCTACTAATTCCAGGCAGCCGAAGTCCACAAAAGCACTGTGTATTTAGATCAACTGAAGACAAATTTTCTTGTCAGCTAATTATTACTGTAGCAGTCATAGCGATGGGATCAGTTGAACCCTGAGATACGTCACGTTGGTACTTCAGCAATGCACGTGCAAAATCTGTGTGGTAACGCTCGCTTCTGACTGCGACCTTTAGGTATAGTGGCTGTCGAGACAGACACCTCAGAGCGTAGACTCCGATTCCAGTGAACAAAATTTAAATGCTATGAAATGTGCTATTTTTCGTATAACAGTATACGTATATTTTTGTTTGTTATATTTTATATACCTGTCATTCTTTCTGTTTTTGCCTACTGTTGGTGTGTGTGTAAAAACAAAATAAACTGAGGATTTGAACTATGTGGACACTTATTTTTTTCCCACACGCATTCCATCTCCTCATTGTTCAAGTACTAAAGGGTAAAGCAGTCTGTTGCAAATGATGTTTATAGCAGTACAGACGTAATCTACGATTGATTACTTGTACCCTTTTCAGACAAATATCATATTAGACTGATTGCTGTGTCCTTTGTGGAATAAACATCATTTACGACTGATTGCTGTGCTCTTCATGCATAAAACATAATTTGTGACTAATTATGGATAGTTGCACATTCTACTACTTGAAATTAATACAGTGGCTGGGCACAACTGTTCCGCTATGGAATCAAACCTGATACTCCTCACAGTATGAATAAACTCAGCAGGATGTATTAATTTAATGATTCAAGCCCCCTGCTTGCAGAAGCATCTCGGCAATGTTTTGTGTCTCCTATTCGCCAAATAGCGTAAGCTTCAATATGTTATAAAGTTCCCTTTTTTAAAAATGTTCCAAAGAGTTTCATTTCAGAGATGGGAAAAATGTAGCCCCTCACCTTCCTTTCCCTTCCGCATACACTTATATGTTTTAATAAGCCCCTCCTCCTTTCTTAATTTATGCTCCGTCAGTTTCCCTTTCCTTCTTTTTACTGTATTCAGTAATTACCATTGCTGTCCATTCTCCTTAATAACTTTTCATATTTACTTATATTCTTTGCATCCTCTGCCATATCTCAAAAGCCGCCAGTCTTGATCTGTCTTTCTTCCACAAGATTTCAGCACGTACAGGAGGGCAATCCATGAAAAATATTTTATTAATCTTTTCCACAAATCTTTGTTCGTATTGCTATAGACATCTTCCTTTTCTTACAAGATGGTTATTTTGCCATTATTATCATGGTTATAATTTCAGTGCTCTTAGGATAGGTTTCTGTCTTGCCTATTAGGTATTTGAAGCTTTGCACATGTACTAATTTTCTCCATTGAGCATTATCTGTATCCTTTTTTCCTCACAATTCCATTGTTTTTATTTTCTTTGTGTTGACTTCCGTTCCATACATTTTTCCTCTACCTTCAGTGGTACCCAGTATATTAGTAGACAGGGTGGAATGCTTAAATATTTTTGGTGTACATATTGATGTTTGACTGAAAGACTATTACTGAGCTGCTCAAGCAATTAAGTTCAGCTGCTTTTACTCTTCATATAATTGGCAATCTTGGAAACTAATCAATCACCCTCATGACTAATTTTGCATATTTCCACTCAAGAATGTCTTCTGAAGTAATTTTGTGGGGTAATTAATCAATTAGAAGAAAAATATTGGTTGCCCAAAACTCAGCAGTAAGAATAATATGTTGTGTTCACCTGTAGTCGTTAAGTAGGTACTTCTTCAACGAGTAAGGCATATTAACTGCACCATCCCATACATATTCACTAGTGAAACTCATCGTAAATAATCTACCACAAGTTGAGGAAAATAGTGATGTCTGTATCTATAGCACTATAGGAAAAAATTACCTTCACACCTATCATTGAAGCTATCAGTAGCTCAAAATGAAGTTGAATAAGCAGTAACAATAATTTTTGATCGTTTGCCCAACAATATAAAATTTATGAGAGGTAGGATGAAACCTAGTTTTAAGTACAGTTGCATGAGTAGAATTAAAAATAATATTTTCTTTTATGTTAACACTAATAATGTACTCATATCCTGTAAACTGACTCATTCCACATAATTTCGATAAAAGAATTGTTCAAATGCTCTAGGGAACATACTATGAAAAATTTTGTAGCTCATTTTCGGATAAGGCACACAGAAGTTTACAGTGGTTTACTTTTACGATGACGCTGGGTCGGTAGTGGAAGGTGCTTCACTGAGAGATGAAAACAGGAAAAAATTTAATGTGTCGCTTTGTGGGTTAGGTATATGGCAAGTTGTGTCGAAAAACGAATTTCATTACTCGATTGGGCGGTATGGACAGTGTTAGATCCAGCTGGCAGCTACTATTGCGATTGCCAGTCAGACACAGAATTAACCACCGTTCATTATTATCCACTACTTGTAAAAAACACTGTTACCAGAAACCGTCCAGTATCCACAGTATACTCACATATACGACAAAGAATGCACGAAGCTGTAACAATTTTCGTTTTGAAATGGTGTTTAGGTTTTGGGCACATACTATATGGTTAAGTGCCAATAAAGGAAGAAAAAAATACTTGATGCAGATTGATCTCAAAATGAATGTTGAAAAAAGTAAATCTAGGACCAGAAAATTGCATTTATTACATGTCTTTTAGGCTGATGGTACTAATTTAACGTTCATTTTAGGTTACCATTTATTTGGATCCGAGAGCTAATTGCGCTCTGCAATAACATTCAGCTAGTTTTATCAATATGCTTTTGAAAAGTCACGAAATCAGGAAATACACTTGGAATAAATTTAGAGACACAGGAAGATACCAGATAGATAACATCAGGATGAGGAAGAGACTTCGAAATCAGGTATTTCACTGTGAAAAGTTGCCAGGAACAAATACAAACGTTTCACGTTTCACAGTAACGCCGTTTAGTAACGACGACAGAAGTTCAAGCGAATCGGTGTATAAAGAAGTGGGATACAGAAGTACTGGAGAGTGGTGAATTGCATTTAGAAACGGACAACTCTAAAGTGGGAAATCGCAGAAGATGGACGAACAAACAAAGGTACAAAGGAAGTACAAAGTGATTCCCGAGATATAAATTGGTAAGATTTTGGATTCATGAAGCACTTCAAGGACGATAAAAAAGGAGAAGGCAAAATTATTTTAACAAGTAAAGTTATTATAAATGCTGATTATGTAAATTTTTAATGAAGTCGGACTTATTGAACTTACCACCTTAAAAGATGAAAAATTCAGGCAGAAAAGGTCATTGTTGGCTAATGACGTATACGTGGTTAGTAGACAAAAAAGGAAATTACTTCATAATAAGTTAATCGGACGTCATGTAAAGAGACAGTTTCGACTTTAGAAAGATAAAATAATCAGCGATAGAGCGACTATGTCGCTCAGCCTTGCGTCACCAAGTAAATCGCTTCCAACCCAAATCAAAACGCGAAAATCACATCTTTCGACAGCTAATAGAGGAGAACTGGATGTCTGATAATTTCACAAAATAAAACCCACTTTTGGAACAAAATGATCCACTTGTTATTGCCAAAAATTTTACGACGAACGCACATACATCCGTTCTGTGCTGTTGCAAAAAAGGGGAAGAAGCAAACAAATTCACATCGAGTTTTATGTATTCAAAGAAATTATAATTTCATAGAGCAAAGGTTATTGTTTTATAAGAGGTTTTTAAAAGCCTTTGTCTTTTATTAGTACAGTTTTTTATTATTCATTTGGCGTAACTGCCACTAGTCCTCAAACGTCTTAATTGAGACGATATCATGAGTTAGTACACAAGCAGTAACATTACTTTCGGTTTTCAGGATAAGGTGCGTTATACAATCCCTAGACTCATGTGGAGTCAGAGCTAATTAATGCGACTTGTCTCTCAGCATCCATATGACTGACTTCAGTCGTTATGAAGAGTCTTGGAAAGACACTGTAAATATCAATCCTTGCACACAATAATTAATTACATAACGTTCGTTGTAACAGAATATTCAACTGAACACTATTGCATAGTTCCAATGTGCCGGATGTTATAAGGTAACAACTCTTATGGAATTATATTGCAAAAAGACAACCAGAATTTGGAATTTAATAGATATTTATTCAGTAGGTGACCGGATTCGGGTTAATACTCATCTTCGAGCCAATCAAGGCTTGCAAAGTCGAACTACAGTGATGTTCACTAGCGACCAGACGTTTATGTATAAGCATTATTTATTGTTATTTTGTACTTACATTTAATTGAATAAACATGTTTTATTCTAAATTCTGGTTGTCTTTTAACATTTCCCCCCCCCCTCCTCCACCTCCCCCCCTATTAAGGTGAAGTCCACGAACAATCTCAGCATTATAATCGGGTTGAGAGCTTCAGACTTTCATAATTACAGACAATAAGGATCGAGATCGCGTACAAAGAATCCGAATTCTTCGAAAATTAGTATAAGATACGGCTTTTAAACAGTAGTCCTCTGATAGTATTTCCAGGTGGTGGCTTAAGAAGATAGAGACAAGATGGAGAAAAACTATCGCAACTTGTCCTCTTTTAATATGAGAACATTTCTGCAGTGCAGCAAACTAGAAAATCTAAAACTAGAAATGAAACCTAAGTGTAGGCTTCCAAGGTCGTTGTCACTGTCAATTAAATTCTTCTGGGCGTTTGTCCACATACATAAAATTGTCCGACATTCGACCACTTGGATCAGTGGCGGAAAAGTGCGATAGTTTTATATACTGACACTGGGGTCAACAGTCCAGAAGAATTTTATTGCTAGAAATGGAAATGGAAATCGATAAACTTGGCATAGCAGAGGTGAGATTTCCACAGTCAGGAGACATCTGTTCTGGCGAGTACAGAGACATTCATACCGGAAATGACCAAGACTCTAGCAATGGGAGAATGGTTTATGAAAAAAAAAACCATTGGCTCTCGTGTTAAGGGATATGTGCAACAGCGCTCTAGGATAATATTAGTCAGACATGAAACTAAACTAAAGGCCACTGTGATAGTACAAGTTCACATGACAACGTCCAAAGAAGAGTTTGCAGTAGTCGACGAAATATATGAGAAAATAATTAAGGTGACAGGACATGTTACGCGAAATGAAAACCTAATTGTCGTTAGGAACTGATAAGCGAGGGTGGGTAAAAATCCCGGAAGAGAGGATTTAGGGTAACTACAGACATGGAAGGAGATATGAAAGAGGAGCCCAACTAACTGATTTCTTCTCCAGGTACCAATAATTGATTGCAAATACACTTTTCCAATATCACAAGCGAAGAGCATTCACCTGGAAGACCCCAGGACAGGTCGATTACATTTTAGTGAAATCACTTTTAATAAAGTTAGAAACATTAAGCTTAATATCGCATGTATCAAAAACTCGCGTAAAGTAATCCTGAGGGGAACTGAAGAAAAGGTGGAAAATATGCTGAGTGAAGATCAGTTTGGATTCAGCTCGGGGTTAGGAAAAAGAGATGATATTCTGGCACTGAAGTTTCTTATCGAAAAAAAAAAAAAAATGGAAAAATAAACCAACTTATAATTCCTTTGTACATATGGAAAAGACATTTGGTAATGTTATCTGCCAACAAATATATTCAGAGTGCTGAAGGAAGCAGATCTAAAGTAGAAAGACATGCTGATGATATACAGCGTCTATAAGTACTAAGTGGCTGCGATTAGAAATTTTCATCGGGAACAAGAAGCAAAAATTACAAAAGGTGTGAAACAAGGCTGTGTTGTTTCTCCACTTACACTCAGTGCTTACATCCCGGAAATTACAGACAAAGTTCGTGAAACAGGGCAGAATGTAAGTATATTCCATTATGCAAGTGATATTGCTGTGGTCAGATCGAGATAATTTCCTCAGAACAATGGCAAGAATTTTCTGTAACAAGTATCACATGAGAATAAGAAAACAAAAGACGCGGTGTCGAATAAGAATATGAACTACTAAGATGAGACTTGGGAGAGAGAACCCAGGAATGATAAATGAATTTATCTATTCGTGAAGCAGCATTTTATGGGATGGTAGAACTTGTAAAGAAACTGTGAGCAGAATGGAGCAGACCAAAACTGCGTTTACTTTAATAAACAACTTCACCAGCAAGAACATCAGTCTGGAAATTAGGAAACGGGTTGTGAAAGATCTGTCAGAAGCGTTGCTCTGTGAGTGTGAAATGTGGGCTATGAGAACACAAGAGAGGAGACAGCTAGAAGCCCTGGAGGTTTGGTACCCCAGAAAGGTGACGCAAATCAGCTCGAGAGACAGAGTTATTAATGAAGAGAGGCTAGGAAGGGTACAGGAAACCAGATCTGTATCGAAACACATCCAAAGAAGAAGAGACAAACTCGTAGGACAAATTTTAAGACACAATAACATCACTAGACCAATAGGACACAGAGCTTTTGACGAAAGGAATTGTTAGGGACGATCATACATGCAACAGAGTATAAATTATGAAGGATGCACTACATATTCGGAAATGAAGAGGAAGGGAGACAGAAGAGGAGAGTGGCGTACTGCTGCAAACCAATGAACCGCAGCAAAACAACCCAGAACTGAACACTACAGAGAGAGATAAGGCTTTAGACAAAGTTCATGTGCTTCAAAGAGGATTAGTAAAGGCACAATTATATAAGAACTTTCAGCATTACAGCGCGTCAGCAATCGTAAGTAGCGAAATAATTATGAAAAATCCACCTCAGGCAGTCAGGTAGTTTGTGCAATCGAGACGGATTTTTCATAATTATTTAGCATGATTATACTGTTGAATAAGACATTCAACGAAATTTGAATACTGTCCTTTAGCAGCAAATATAAATTTGTGTTCATAATGTTTTGTTGGAGAAGAAATAACTGAAGTCTTCGAAGTTCTTACATTATAGTCTTAATAAAATCATGCACTTTTGTTAGTGTGTGGGAGAATAATTACACATTAGTGTGTAGGTTAGAGCCATTTGATTCAAGAAGTTTTTATGTTTTGAATCGTAAGTATCGGCGTATGATCTTCCAAGTTGACATACGAGGTGCATTCAAGTTCTAAGGCCTCCGATTTTTTTTCTAATTAACTACTCACCCGAAATCGATGAAACTGGCGTTACTTCTCGACGTAATCGCCCTGCACGCGTACACATTTTTCACAACGCTGACGCCATGATTCCATGGCAGCGGCGAAGGCTTCTTTAGGAGTCTGTTTTGACCACTGGAAAATCGCTGAGGCAATAGCAGCGCGGCTGGTCAATGTGCGGCCACGGAGAGTGTCTTTCAGTGTTGGAAAAAGCCAAAAGTCACTAGGAGCCAGGTCAGGTGAGTAGGGAGCATGAGGAATCACTTCAAAGTTGTTATCACGAAGAAACTGTTGCGTAGCGTTAGCTCGATGTGCGGGTGCGTTGTCTTGGTGAAACAGCATACGCACAGCCCTTCCCGGACGTTTTTGTTGCAGTGCAGGAAGGAATTTGTTCTTCAAAACATTTTCGTAGGATGCACCTGTTACCGTAGTGCCCTTTGAAACGCAATGGGTAAGGATTACGCCCTCGCTGTCCCAGAACACGGACACCATCATTTTTTCAGCACTGGCGGTTACCCGAAATTTTTTTGGTGGCGGTGAATCTGTGTGCTTCCATTGAGCTGACTGGCGCTTTGTTTCTGCATAGAAAAATGGCATCCACGTCTCATCCATTGTCACAACCGACGAAAAGAAAGTCCCATTCATGCTGTCGTTGCGCGTCAACATTGCTTGGCAACATACCACACGGGCAGCCGTGTGGTCGTCCGTCAGCATTCGTGGCACCCACCTGGATGACACTTTTCGCATTTTCAGGTCGTCATGCAGAATTGTGTGCACAGAACCCACAGAAATGCCAACTCTGGAGGCGATCTGTTCAACAGTCATTCGGCGATCCCCCAAAACAATTCTGTCCACTTTCTCGATCATGTCGTCAGACCGGCTTGTGCGAGCCCGAGGTTGTTTCGGTTTGTTGTCACACGATGTTCTGCCTTCATTAAACTGTCGCACCCACGAACGCACTTTCGACACATTCATAACTCCATCACCACGTCTCCCCTTCAACTGTCGATGAATTTCAATTGGTTTCACACCACGAAAATTCAGAAAACGAATGATTGCACACTGTTCAAGTAAGGAAAACGTCGCCATTTTAAGTACTTAAAACAGTTCTCATTCTCGCCGCTGGCGGTAATATTGCATCTGCCGAACGGTGCTGCCATCTCTGGGACGTATTGACAATGAACGCGGCATCATTTTAAAACAATGCGCATGTTTCTATCTCTTTCCAGTCCGGAGAAAAGAAATCGGAGGCCTTAGAACTTGAATGCACCTCGTAACACGAACTGGACCCTAGGTAGGAAGGAAACATCGGTCGTCAACGTGATCACCATTCGCAGAGAGGTAGGGACCCAGACAGCCAGGGTGATGGGGTGGTATGGAGTTACAGGGCTTAGGATAGGCAGAGTCCATTTCAGGGAGACGTCAGACGGGTACTCAGGTATGGACAACAAGAAACTGGTGTACATTTGCATCAGCAGCAGATAACATAATACCTACGTTACGTTGTTCTTAAATAAAACTCTTCTTAACATGTAAATAAAATTCTCATTAGAATAACTAATCATTGTTAGTTATTCCAATATATTATATAGGTACATGATTTTATTGGGTACCTGGTTTTCTTTTGCTTAAGGCTTACAGGTCTGTTCACTGGCCACTGAGCTGTATATTTTTATATTGATTCATTTATTGTTTATTACTGCGACATGTAGTCTATTTTGCAGTCAAGTTTTGGAACTGCCAATGTCCACTGTATGCTCCGAACAAGAGCCTGTAGGGCTAAATCTGAAAATTGGCACTGCACAGCTTAAGTTAATATTGGTTCCATGCCAAGTGTTTCAACTCGGCAGTTCAGTACAGAGCAGACACCATTGTCTCTTACAGCGAACGAGGTCGCAGTGGTTGTCTACATGTTCGTTTACAGTGGTCTGCAATATACCTATATAAAGAGATCATTTAACTCTTCTGTAGGTGATTCCATGGTTGGACCACAATTGTGAACACATTTTACCGCATACTTGAATAAGGTAAGTGAGAAAATCAAAGTTGATATATTCATGTATTAGACTTGTTGTTCGTATTAACACTTTCCACCATTTCTCAGAGCAACATAACTTATCGTTCACTTTGTAACGCTTAAAAAAGGCACTTGTACGTGAACTTTGTGGCATGGGAGTTTTACATCGTATATTTTACTAAACAGTCGTTTTAAATATTCCCACGGATTGTGAATTTTGTTAAATATAGAGTAACAATAGTGTGACATTTTAGCCTGAGCTGTAAAGTCATGCGCTATCAAAAACTTATTATACTTACTGAAGGCACATCACATCACTGTTCATTTTCAGAGATACGTGTATCTGTGTGCACCATGATAATATGAATAAAAAAGCAACTCAAAGCTGAATATAATATGAAGAGAAATTTCATAGCTGTCGTATACTGTCAGTATCACAGAATAGTGTTCATATCCCACACAGGACTCATGTTCCTATTTTTAGGCTCATAAAAATCTACAAGTATGATCTTGGAAACTGTTCTTACACTACACTCTGACATTAGATTTTGAAGTATGTAGTCATCCAACATTACTCTTGTATATGTTATTTTGGATACGTTATTCCCATGATTGCAATAGAAATGTTCTTCGAATATGTGCCACTGGTCATTGATGAAGCATTGCTATTATGCTATATACATTATAAATAGTCGGTACCTTGTCTTCATTAGAATTCTCAGTGAAAATGTGACTTTAAAATACTATATGAAGAATTTATGAAGCGAAGTATACCTTGTTTTGTCCCAGTACTTACTTGAGCCTTTCTAATTGAACACATGAATTTGTCTTTGATCTATGCAGTCCACTGACTATGCTTTTATAATTTTATTAATATTTACAACTAAAAAACTAGTGACAATTTTCACCATAGACATACTTCTCCTTAGGGCTCTAGTTAGTTTCTAACATTACAGTCCTGTTCTTACCTGATATTCTTTGAGATAACTTAATTTTATGTGGTTTCTCATTGCAATGTACATATGCACAAACACAACAATCATGGAGAGGACTTGTTGGTTGTTATACATTTGCACGTTTATATAATTGATATGAATATGTTTTCCTTTTCAGTGCTTGTAAAGGATTTAACTTTTGTATATATCAGAGCTTTCATGTCGTTAGATAAACAGAGTGGTCAGAAACCGTCTGAAAAGCTTGTGAAGATGTTGCAGAGTAGGCCATGCTAAGAAATAATTGTTAAGAAGAAAATTCGATAAATTTCTCCATTTCTCAGTTAATTAGCTATGAAACAACCAATCAGGCCATTGTGTATGGAAATTCATGTGGCCTGCCAGAGAGGGTGTCGTTAAATGCGTTCCTCGTTTGGTTTCTTGAAAGTGAACAATAGAGTGATACAAAAATTGGATGTGGGCCAGTAGTAAGGATCAGATCCAAGCCACAGTCTGAGCAGTCTCGTGGGCTATCATCTACGCTATGTGTATGTGGTGGGCCACTTGATTTACCGTGGGCATTTGGCTGATTGGCTAACTTCAACACTAATTAACTCGGAAATTGTGCAGCGTACCGTATTTTATCACTACTACCTACCCTGCAATACTCTGTAACATTCTTTTAAAATGAGAAAAAAATTTTCATTACGTTGAATGAATGTCTGAACCGTGGAATGGGTACTGAACTCGAATTATCGTGTAGAATGTGCTTACTCAGCGTTATTGATAGCTAAATTTTACATGAATTGATTGGGCAATGCAGCTCCCAATAGCAATAAAGAAATACAGTCACTGCAAGAAACATTCAGCCACTTATCCACTGAATCAACTGGCCCTGTTCAAAACTGATAACGTTGGTCCTGTCTTACCTCTAAGGCGGCAAAGGAATAAAGCAATATATTCTGGTCTCTCATGAAAAACAAAAATATGTGGGTTACAGGCTCAGCAGTGTACAATGCTGGCCAAAATACTTTGAAATGAGCATGAAATTCTTTTGGCTGATTAACAAGAACATTTAACAAAATCCAACTTCTTTAAAAAAAATATATGACCTGGACAGGGAGGCAGTACGGATTATTGTGAATCACTAACAGTGATTTTTTTTAGCAAAATTATATTCCAAGTTAAGTTTAGCTTTTCAAAAACATCTGACAATTGAAGTTACACTACTCACAATTGATTCACAAACAATGTGATTTGAACAGCAACTTCACTAATCCATCATAAATGCAAATTATCAAATTACATACAGCTCTGTTAACAAATCTTAGAAGCATTACAAAAGTGAAATATGTAACTAGCCTTTTATCAAAACCGTTTACGCACACTCTGTCGTTACTCAATAACTACAAATTACCAACCAACTCATCTCTACTAACGCGCTGGCAAAAACAAAATCGTAACTATGTAACACCTTTACCTTGCTTGCATGAAGACTTCTTCCAATTTCAACAATATTTACACACATAAATTAATGTAATACTTGGTTGCTTCACGCAGTACACCACAAAAACTGCCAATTTCATCCTCTTTCGCTCACCGACAGCTACCTAAATCTGTGCGGCAGGCGCTCTCTTACTATAATAATCTCAGACCGGAAGCAATATCTCTGGGTCTGTGGTCTTACACAGCCAGCGATATAAAGCCTATCAAAGACATACATCGTTTATAAAACACACACAGACACACACACACACACACACACACACACACACACACACAGACACAGGCACACACACACACACACACACACACATATATATATATATATATATATATATATATATATATATATATATATATATACAGAATTTAAAGTTATTGATAACTAGCTCTTCTCATATGGTTTTCTAACTATTTCAGATGGATCTCAATCCATCAGTTGCCTTTTGCAATTTTGTTCTTCAAATGGAATAGTTTTGTGTGCATCTGCAAGAGGATTTTATCACTCTCATGAAATCCTTAAGTAAATTTTAACTTCTTATCATGGTATGCTATCATCAGATAAGTATTGCCTGCTAATATAAGCAGTGTTTGTGTTATTTTGTATTCTCAAGAGCTTTCTGTCCTTGTGGTTCGGGGAAGTGGTTCTATCTACTTACTTCTTCGTGACTGTTCAACCATTAAGTCAGCTGATGTGCACTGGGTAGATGTGTGGGGCAAATTATTGGTTGTGTCCTGGGTACAGGTATGTGGCAAATTCCTGACAGTTTGTTCAAAAGACCCATGTATTCCACGCACAGTGGTTTGCTGATTTTTACATAAATAAGAAAGAGTGACTCAAGTGTTCTTAAAATCCTTACAAAGGCATTCCCCCTCTCGATGAAATATTGAAATTAAAGAGTTATATCCTAGACTTATAAATCCTTGGTATACAATTAGTTGTAATTCCTTTGTTGATGTTGTTGTTGTTGTGGTCTTCAGTCCAGAGACTGGTTTGATGCAGCTCTCCGTGCTAATCTATCCTGTGCAAGCTTCTTCATCCCCCAGTACCTACTGCAACCTACATCCATCTGAATATGTTTAGCGTATTCATCTCTTGGTCTCGCTCTACGACTTTTACCCTCCGCACTGCCCTCCAGTACTAAATTGGTGATCCCTTGACGCCTCAGAATAAGTCCGACCAACCGATCCCTTCTTCTAGTCAAGTTGTGGCACGAATTTCTCTTCTCTTCAATTCCAGTCAATACCTCCTCATTAGTTACGTGATCTACCAATCTAATCTTCAGCATTCTTCCGTAGAACCACATTTCGAAAGCTTCTATTCTCCTTTTGTCTGAACTATTTACCGTCCACCTTTCACTCCCATACATGGCTACAGTCGATTCAAATACTTTCAGAAAATAATTCCTGACACTTAAATCTATACTCGATTTTAACAAATTTCTTTTCTTCAGAAACGCTTTCCTCGCCATTGAGAGTCCACATTTTATATCCTCCTTACTTTCACCATCATCAGTTATTTTACTTCCCAAATAGCAAAACTCATTTACTAATTTAAGCATCCCATTTCCTAATCTAATACCCTCAGCATCACCCAATTTAATCCGACTACATTGCATTATTCTCGTTTTGCTTTTGTTGATGTTCATCTTATATCCTCCTTTCAAGACACTGTCCATTCCCTTCAGCAGCTCTTCCGGAGTCCTTTGCTGACTCTGACAGAATTGCAATGTCATTGGCAAACCACAAAGTTTTTATTTCTTCTCCATGGATTTTAATTCCTACCCTGAATGTTTCTTTTGTTTCCTTTATTGCTTGCTCAATATACAGATTGAATAACATCGTGGAGAGCCTACAACCCTGTCTCACTCCCTTCCCAACCATTGCTTCTCTCTCATGCCCCTCGACTCTTATAACTGCCATCTGGTTTCTGTACAAATTGTAAATAGCCTTTCGCTCCCTGTATTTTACCCCTGCCACCTTCTCAATTTGAAAGAGAGAATTCCAGGCAGCATTGTCAAACGCTTTCTCTAAGTCTACAACTACTAGAAACGTAGGTTTGCCTTTTCTTAATCTATTTTTTAAGATAAGTCGTAGGGTCAGTATTGCCTCATGTGTTCCAACATATCTACGGAATCAAAACTGATCTTCCCCAAGGTCGGCTTCTACCAGTTTTTCCATTCGTCTGTAAAGAATTCACGTTAGTATTTTGCAGCTGTGACTTATTAAACTGATAGTTCGGTAATTTTGACATCTGTCAACGCCTGCTTTCTTTTGGATTGGAATTATTATATTCTTCTTGAAGTCTGAGGGAATTTCGCCTGTCTCATACATCTTGCTCACCAGATGGTAGAGTTTTGTCATGACTGGCTCTCCCAAGGCTGTCAGTAGTTCTAATGGAATGTTGTCTACTCCCGGGGCCTTGTTTCAACTTAGGTCTATCAGTGCTCTGTCAAACTCTTCACGCAGTATCATATCTCCCATTTCATCTTCATCTACCTCCCCTTCCATTTCCATAACATTGTCCTCAAGAACATCGCCCTTGTATAGACCCTCTGTATACTCCTTCCACCTTTCTGCTTTCCCTTCTCTGCTTAGAACTCGGTTGCCATGTGAGCTCTTGATATTCAAGCAAGTGGTTCTCTTTTCTCCAACGGTCTCTTTAATTTTACTGTAGGCAGTATCTACCTTATCCCTAGTGATATACACCTCTACATCCTCACATTTTGCACTTCCCATAGATCTCATTTTTAAGACGTTTGTATTCCTTTTTGTCTGCTTCATTTACTACATTTTTGTACTTTCTCCTATCATTAATTAAATTCAGTATCTCTTCTGTTACCCAAAGATTTCAATTAGCCCTCGTCTTTTTACCTACTTGATCCTCTGCTGCCTTCACTATTTCATCTCTCAAAGCTACCCATTCTTCTTCTACAGCATTTCTTTCTCCCGTTACTGTCAATCGTTCCCTAATGCTCTCCCTGAAACTCTCTACAACCTCTGGTTCCGTCAATTTATCCTGGTCCCATCTCCTTAAATTCCCACCTTTTAGCAGTTTCTTCAGTTTTAATCTACAGTCCACAACCAATAGATTGTGGGCAGAGTCCACATCTGCCCCTGGGAATGTCTTACAATTTAAAACCTGGTTCCTAAATCTCTGTCTTACCATTATATAATCTATCTGAAACCTTTCAGTATCTCCAGGCTTCTTCCATGTATACAACCTTCTTTTATGGTTCTTGAACCAAGTGTTAGCTATGATTAAGTTATGCTCTGTGCAATATTCTACCAGAAGGCTTCCTCTTTCCTTCCTTACCCCCATTCCATATTCACCTACTACGTTTCCTTCTCTTCCTATAACTACTATCTAGTCTCCCATGACTATTAAATTTTCGTTTCCCTTCACTACCTGAATAATTTCTTTTACCTTATCACACATTTCATCAATCTCTTCGGCATATGCGAAGCTAGTCGACATATAAACTTGTACTGCTGTGGTAGACATGGCCTTCGTATCTATCTTGGCCACAATAATGCGTTCACTATGCTGTCTGTAGTAGCTTACCCGCATTCCTATTTTCTTCTTCATTATTAAACCTACTCCTGCATTACCCCTATTTGATTTTGATTCATAACCCGGTCTTCACCTGACCAGATGTCTTGTTGCTGCTGCCATTGAACTTCACTAATTCTCGCTATATCTAACTTTAACCTATCCATTTCCCTTTTTAAACTTTCTAACATACGTGCCCGATTTAAGGATCTGACATTCCACGCTCCGACCCGTCGAACGCCAGTTTTCTTTCTCCTGATAACAATTCCTTTAATAATGGGTAATTCCATGGTAGTTTTCGTTGCATAAAACTTTGCCTATTTAGAGAATTCTGAAGACTGCGGGAGCTGAGAATTGCCGGAATTATTACACAATCAGCTTAATGGCTCGTGCATTCAAAATGCTGACAGGAGTAACATAAAGGAGAATGGCAAAGAAAATTGGTCTGTTAGATTATGATTTTGGGTTTAGGAAACGTAAAGACACCAGATACGTAGATCTGATGTTGCAATTGATAGTGGAAACAATACTGAAGAAAAGTCAAGAAACATTCATAGGATTTGTCGACCTGGAAAAGGAGTTTGACAATGTGAAACGGTGCAAGACGTTAGAAATTCTGAAAAACATAAGAATAAGTTACAGAAAAAGGTAGGTAAAGTACAATTATACAAGAATAAAGAAGGAATAATAATAATGGGAGACCAAGAACGAAGTGCTCGTTTTAAGAGTGGTGTAAGACAGGTTTGTAGTTTTTCGCCCCTACTGTTCAATCTATACATTGAAGAAGAAATCACGTAAATAACAGAAGGAAAAATTTCAAGGTGAAAGAATATCAATGATAAGATTCGCTGATGACATTGCTATCCACAGTGAAAGTGAAGAAAGAGTACAGGAACTGTTGAATGTAATGAACAATCTAGTGAGTGCAGAACATGGATTGAAAATAAATGGAAGAAAGACAAAGATAATGAGAAGTAGCAGATATGAGAACAGCGAGAGACTTAACATCAAAGTAGGTAACTATGAAGCAAACGAAGTTAATGAATTCTGCTACCTTGGAAGATAAATAACCCATTACAGACGAAGCAAGTAGAGCATAAAAAAAAGACTAGTAATGGCAAAAAGTGCATTCCTGGCCAAATGAATTCTACTGGTATCAAACATAGGCTTTAATTTGAGGAAGAATTTTCTGAGAAATGTACGTTTGGACCACAGCATTGTAAGGTACTGAAACATGGCGTGTGGGAAAACCGGAACAGAAGAGAATCAAAGCATATGAGATGTGGCGCTACAGAAGAACATTGAAAATTAAGTGGACTGATAAGGTAAGGAGAGGGGAAGTTTTCCTCAGAATCGGTGTGGAAAATAGTATGTGAAAAATACAGACAAGAAGAAGGGAGAGGATGATAGGATCTTCTTTAAGACATCAGGGACTAACTTTCGATACTAGAGAGAGGTGTAGAGGGTGAGAAACGAAGAGCTAGACAGAGATTGGAATATATGCAGCAAGTAATTGGCGACATTGATTGCACAGTAGTTGGCACAGAAGAGGAAGTCATGGCTGGCTGCATCAAGCCAGTCAGAAGACTGATGACTCAAAAAAATTGTAAGCTGCAACCAATTATTTTACTCCATCCGAGGCTTGGAGTAGGGGGCCAGGAACGTCTATCGACACAATATGTAGCGGTTTACTTGATAGCATTGTTTCTAGCTCCATTAGACAGAATTTATTCGACAGTTTGGCCTTCTGGGATAAAATGCGATTTCTTAAATTTATTCCACTCACCTATGCATGTTTGGAAAGTAGTAATAAAGATTTATCTGCTTTAATCATTTTGCAGCACCATAGTTCCCCGATACATAATGAGTACACCAGTTTGGACTAGCTTGACAGACTGTGCAAATGCACACACTCACTAAGAATCAGATTGTTAACCGTCTATAAAACATTAAATTGTTATGGATTCTCTAGTGATGACACAGTTTATCAGTGAGATTCTGTCGTACTAACTGTTTACCTTCTTTCCAATAGTGACCAGTATACTGGAGAATTTCCATAATCCTACACATGTCTCTGTAATGTTGTCCGTAAGTGTCGTCTTTCATAAGCAAGATTCAGTAATCTTTAGTAAACTAACTCTGAAAATTCTGGAAGCCCTTGGGGAAGGTGGGATTAGGCATCTGCTCCACATTACTTTCTCCACTGAAATGTTGGGCATGTTAAACGGTAGCATATTAAATGAAAACTCAAAGCCTGATGATCACAAAATGCTTTGAGATAATTACCATAAACAAAGCACTGGAACTTTTTAAAAGCACAGGGAACAATCAATGTTCCTAATTCAGTGGCAGAATATGCTCTTTCACACTCAGAAAGTACACAGCTAGCAAATAATATAACACAAATGTTAGGTTGGCCCTCATCTTCATTGATTTGAAGTAAACCAGTTCTCAAGTCACAGAAGGAACATCTGTTGCAGGTCAATAATCTCTTTAGGCATATCAGAATGGTGTAATAGCTGACAGTTCACTAAGACTTGCTTAAAAGAATCAGAAGCAATTTGGCAATCTCTTGACCAAAATAAATGTGTATTTTTTCTCTCAATAATTTCAATAGTACATCACCGTTCAGGAATTGGTTGGGTACAAAACGCTAATAATGGAACACAATAAGGTGATAATGATAGATTAATGATCTTCCAAGATAAAATTTAATGTATTGCTATCGTGAATGACTCTTGCTTGGACACAGGATAGGTTAAGCTGTGTGACAATGGCTTTTGCGGGGAATTACATCCACATAGTTTCATATTCTCAGATGATGCCTGGTTTTCCGAAAATACATCTATATGTTTTAATTACAAAATAACTAGTTTGGTTTGTTGCTGTGAATTCAAATATTTAGGCTCTGACTTTTTGTCGCTAATATGTTTTTACTAAGGTTCATGTCCATGCAGTAAGATTGCTGAATGCTGATATGCAGTACTTTTATTTTAGTAAAATTATATCTCTACACGTTGAGAGTGTTTGCTATGTTTGGCTTTTGTTTTCACCAAATCTACAGTAACCTTCTTTCAGTTGGCACATAGGTATCATTTACATTAGAGAGATCTAACTGCGCCCCTCTCGCGTAAAAATTCAATAAAAATAAGTGTAATTTAGAATTAAAGATCCTGCAACTGGGAATGTGCATCTAAAGGCTCCATTTCCTGAAATTACAGTCACCTGTATTTACATCTTCGCAATGCGCGATCTAGTGCTGAACGCACCAATAATCTTGTAGTTCTGACCTGGCAAGGTAGGCACTTCCGTAATTCTAGTTTGTATATTTCCACTAAACCATTAACAACAGTCTGAACTAGATTTTCGTGTTGTTCCTTATACATGTTACTATCAGTACATAACTCACCTATAATATCTGTTCGATCACTGTATCACAACTTGTTATCATAACTGGCATTATTTCCCTGACTCAATCCAGTGAACGGTATTGGAGGACATAATTAGGATGGTTTTAGTTTGTCGAATTCAGCATAATGGAGTGGCCATCTTCCACCACCTCAACCACACGTCTAAGTTATTTGCTCTTTCAGTTAGCTGTTTGGAAACTATGTTGTTGCGACTCTATCGAATTCACCTTATCTATTAATTTCCTTATAACATCAAGAACACTGTTCAGTTTGGACTTAAAATTATCCTGTGTGGATTGAATGTGATCCAATTTGGAGATAATGCTGCCTTGTTTGGACTGAAAGGCGTTCTGATTGGACTGAAGAATGTTCTTTTTAGATTTACTGTCATTGACCTTTATTGATGATCGAAATTTGTCGTCATCATGATTCTTTTTTTTTAATTCCTTTCCACAAATGCATCTATAGTGTGACTGGTTTGCGGAATGTGTTTTATCAGTTCCCTGATCAGCAAATTCGCCGCCATCATCTTGTGATCCGTCACCATTGTTTTATACCAGTTACGTATTTATAGCACAGATGACTGAAATTGTCTTAATAAATTTTGTATACCTGTTCTAAACTGAAATATACAAGTAGTATTTGCTCAAAGCATAAATATCCAACAAAAAATTATGGAACTGCAGATAAAAGAAAACAGCGCTGTTCCATGTTGTTTGTATTGCGCATAAAGCCATCCATCTTCTTGACGATAATTTCATGAACTGAAACTAGTTAACAAATTTGAACACTGAATATAAGATAGATTATGGGCCATGAAGCATCTACCCGACTGATAACATTTTATCACATGCCTTTGCACAGTAATGATCAATGATATCCTACCTTATGTGTGGCTGCGTATCTGTGACTGTGTACTTCAGATAACTGAAAAAAATATTTGTATCGTTAAATATTATCTTGAGGGTTTTAAAGTTCGGTTCTTAGCTTTTGAACGTATTTTCCTCTTGTATTATGTGTCTTATTTACTTCTTGTCTTTGGAAAGCGTCATAATAAACGTCCATTACAATGAAAAAGTCGAATAGAATTATTAATTAAGTGACAACAAATTCTTAAATACATGAAATCCAAAGAAGTTATATTTACGTCATACATGGCCGCCATTTGAAACGTTCCCGACATATAAATTAGTAACACTTCATGTTTGTACGTATCAAATAGTCTTAAAGAAAGGAAAGCCACTACAAAGGCAGTAAAAATGGGAAGGCACAACTGTTGCCATTTACAGTTAAAATTATTATAAATGCTGATTACGTCAATTTTTAATAAAGTCAAACTTATTGAATTTACTGCCCACGAAAATCAAAATTATAGTCACGCCAAAATGGTCATTACTGGTTAACGACATCCTTGCTGACGAATAATGTGTACGTGGTTAGTATACAAGAGAAATTTCCTTGTAGTAATCAGACTTCGTATAAAGATGCAGGTAGTGTCCTTATGGAGCTGAATGGTTGTGTCATCAAGCAAGTGGCTTTCAACCGAAATGGCCACAATTCATTAGTGTCATACAATTAACATGGAAGAAATGATAGATTGATTATTTCACAAAATAAAATACAGTTTTGAAGCAAAATGATCAAATTACAGAAGAAAGAAATAAATTCACGTCATGTTTTATGTATACAAAAGAATTAGGACTTCGTAGAACCAAGATTAGTATCATATAAAAGGATTACAGAGATTAATTTCTGTAAAGTCTTTGCCTTATAAAGGTGGAGTTGTTTACTTTTTGTTCAGTGTATTTGCCGTAAGTTCCTAAACATTTTAATTGAAATCATATCAGGAGTTTATACACAGGAGCCCATTAGCAGATAAATTACTTTGCGGTTTCGTGAAAAGATGCGTTACAGGTACAATGTAGGTAACTGCGAAGAAACGTGGGTTAAGAAAAGGAACACTGCAGTTGATCCACTGGAGAAGGAACTACAAGAACGTGCAGGAAGAGACAGGAGCAGAACAATATTAATCGCTGAAGTAAATATGACAAGCAGGGAAGCTGAGATAAAATGATTGTAGGAAAAATACGAAGAAACCGAAAAAAAGAAAGGGTCGTGGGAAGGTTCAGCATATAAAAAGATCAAAATAGCCTTCGGTGAAATTAAAAGCAAATTTTTCAATATTAAGAGTGCAAGACAAATGCCCCTGTCAAAGACAGAGGAGAGAGGGGATGGGTAGATAGGATACAATGAAAGGTTTTAGGAGGATGAGGAACTGTCTAACGACGATAGAAGAACAAATGGGAGTCAATATGGAAGACACAGAGCATCCAGTATTAGAGTCAGTGTGTAAGACGGCTTTGGAAGACCTGAGATCAAATAAATCGGATGACACATAATATTCCTTCGAAATTTCAAAAATAATGTGAGTCTATGAGTCTGGAGACATAAAATAAGGTCCGCAGCTCGTGGTCGTGCGGTAGCGTTCTCGCTTCCCACGCCCGGGTTCCCGGGTTCGATTCCCGGCGGGGTCAGGGATTTTCTCTGCCTCGTGATGACTGGGTGTTGTGTGATGTCCTTAGGTTAGTTAGGTTTAAGTAGTTCTAAGTTCTAGGGGACTGATGACCATAGATGTTAAGTCCCATAGTGCTCAGAGCCATTTTTGAACATAAAATAAGATGTTCCGAAAAATATCAACCACGCAATGCAGAAGATAGCATGTGCAGAAAATTGCGAAAACTATCACAGAATTAGCATTCAATCTCGTGCATCTAAGTTACTAACGAGAATAGTTTGCAGAAGGATGGAAAATAAGACTGAGAGTCTGTCAGAGGATGAAACGTAAAATGCACGAAAGAGGCAGTTCCGACAATGCGCTTCATACCTCGGTCGGGTAGGTAAATAAGATGGTACATAGCTGTTCATTGGTAAAATGCTTGGAAAACGTAGTCGACTTACAAACGTGATTTCATACTAAACATTGGTGCGACCCATCCTAGAATAAAGCTTAAACGTGTGGGATTTGTACCGAGTAGAATAAGAGACAATTAACGTATGCAAATAAGGGGCTGCATTATGCATAGGGACAGTGTCACAGAGGTGCTGAAAGAACTTAAGTGGTTGTCTCTTAAAGATAGGCCCCAACAATCCCTTGAAAGTCCATGAGAAAAGTTCAAAACGAAATATACGTGATGAATCTGGGAATAAGTGTATACTATAACTCTCCCACCCTCCCTGCCCCCCTCCCCCCGGATGTATAGCTCCCAAGCAGAACTTGTAGATGAGTTTAGACTGACTGCAGCACTCGCAGGGCCTTTAAGCAATCATTCTTCCCGTATTCTATGCTGGATGGGTACAACGACAAGCCCTAATATCTGGTACATCTACATCTACATTTATACTCCGCAAGCCACCCAACGGTGTGTGGCGGAGTGCACTTTACCTGCCACTGTCATTACCTCCCTTTCCTGTTCCAGTCGCGTATGGTTCGCGGGAAGAACGACTGTCTGAAAGCCTCCGTGCGCGCTCTAATCTCTCTAATTTTACATTCGTGATCTCCTCGGGAGGTGTAAGTAGGGGGAAGCAATATATTTGATACATCATCCAGAAACGCACCCTCTCGAAACCTGTACAGCAAGCTACATCGCGATGCAGAGCGCCTCTCTTGCACAGTCTGCCACTTGAGTTTGTTAAACATCTCCGTAACGCTATCACGGTTACCAAATAACCCTGTGACGAAACGCGCCGCTCTTCTTTCGATCTTCTCTATCTCCTCCGTCAACCCGATCTGGTACGGATCCCACACTGATGAGCAATACTCAAGTATAGGTCGAACGAGTGTTTTGTAAGCCACCTCCTTTGTTGATGGACTACATTTTCTAAGCACTCTCCCAATGAATCTCAACCTGGTACCCGCCTTACCAACAATTAATTTTATATGATCATTCCACTTCAAATCGTTCCGCACGCTTACTCCCAGATATTTTACAGAAGTAACTGCTACCAGTGTTTGTTCCGCTATCATATAATCATACAATAAAGGATCCTTCTTTCTATGTATTCGCGATACATTACATTTGTCTATGTTAAGGGTCAGTTGCCACTCCCTGCACCAAGTACCTATCCGCTGCAGATCTTCCTGCATTTCGCTACAATTTTATAATGCTGCAACTTCTCTGTATACTACAGCATCATCCGCGAAAAGCCGCATGGAACTTCCGACACTATCTACTAGGTCAATGTGAACTACCCTCTGCCATGCACTTCACTGTAGTTTGCAGTGTATAGATGTACCGGGTGATCAAAAAGTCAGTATAAATTTGAAAACTTAATAAACCACGGAATAATGTAGAGAGAAAGGTAAAAATTGACGCACATGCTTGGAATGACAAGGGTTTTTATTAGAACCGAAAAAAAACAGAGTTCACAAAATGTCCGACAGATGGTGCTGGACAGCAAAACGTCAGTGTCTGCGCATTACTATCGTGTATAAAAGGAGCTGTAATGAGAGAGAGAATCAGATGCGCCAGCAGTCGCAGCATGTTGACGTTACCTGAAAAGGCGCTTTTAGTGAAGCTATATTATCAGAATGGGGAATGTGCTAGTTCAGCGTTACGATCCTATCGCCATAGGAAGGGGATTCGAACGGGTAAAGATCCGTTGACAAATGCAGCTGTGGCGAGAATGATTTCGAAGTTCGAAGCCCCGGGTTGTTTAGACGATAGACCCCGTAGTGGCCGACCGAGCACAAGGTGTTTGGTTGGCACTTAGGCGTACCCTCCGATGCTATCCGTGCAAACTCCATCGGCATCATGAACTGTTACCTGGAGATTTAGTGAAGCGGAGGGTATTTGCGGTGTGGGCGTTTCAGAAGATGGCGCAAGATGACGATTGGTTGAGTAACGTGTTGTGGAACGACGAAGGCCATTTCACGCTCCGAGGATCTGTCAACGCCCACAACTGCAGAATTTGGGCTATCGAAAATCCTAGAACTGTCGTGGAAACTCCATTGCACGACGAGAAAGTCACGGTATGGGTTGGATTTACCACATCTACCGTTATCGGGTCTTTTTTCTTCGAGGAAATGCGTGATTCTGGTTTTGTAAATGCTACTGTGACGGGTGAGAGGTACGCCGATATGTTACAGAATCGCATCATCCCCAGCCTGGCTGATAAACACCTGCTGGAACGAACGATGTTTATGCATGATGTCTCTCCACCCCATGTTGCTAGACGCGTGGAAGATCTCTTGCGCGCGTCGTTTGGTGATGATCGTGCGCTCAGCCGCCACTTTCGTTATGCTTGGCCTCCCAGGTCCCCAGACCTTAGTCCGTGCGATTATTGGCTTTGGGGTTACCTGAAGTCGCAAGTGTATCGTGATTGACCGACATCTCTAGGGATGCTGAAAGACAACATCCGACGCCAATGCCTCACCATAACTCCGGACATGCTTTACAGTGCTGTTCACAACATTATTCCTCGACTACAGCTGTTGTTGAGGAATGATGGTGGACAGATTGAGCATTTCCTGTAAAGAACATCATCTTTGCTTTGTCTTACTTTGTTATGCTAATTATTCCTATTCTGATCAGATGAAGCGCCATCTGTCGGACATTTTTTTAACTTTTGCATTTTTCTGTTCTAACAAACCCCCATGTCATTGTAAGTATGTGTGTCAATTTGTACCTCTCTATGTACATTATTCCGTGATTTATTCAGTTTTCAAATTGATACTGACTTTTTGATCACCCAGTAGATATATAAAGGGTGACCTTCGCTGTAGTGGCGTTGTATGTAGCCCCAATGGGTGACTGATTTTGCCGAGAGATGGAGTATTGGTATTCCTAGTTTTGCAAGTGGAGTTAACAGTTTTCCAGCAGTTTCCTCACTCCTGGAGAGTTGATTCAGTAGTCCGTTGCGTGATGAATTCTGCCCGACCAGCACGAAGAACGTTTATCCAGTTTCTTCGCGCAGAAGGGGAGCATGCTTGACAAATTCATCGCAGAATGACACAGGTGTACGGAGAGCAGTGTCTCGTATGTTGCACAGTATTCCGGCGAAGTCAGCGTCATGAGGTGTGACATACATACATCAAGGTCATGCCACACCGTAGGCAGACGCTCGTTTTACCACCGCCAGGGTCACGATTTCGCCCAGGCGACGGAGAAAATGGGTGTTTACCTGACCCATCTATTGAGATACGTGGAGCTGGGATTTCATTGCTCAGATTGTGTCATCACTTCGAACCTGCTTCCAACCGGGTGAGTACGTAGTGAGGTAATCTCTTCCCGAAGGCCAGAAAAATTATACAGAGTTTTTTCCGACGAACAAGAACCTATGCTCATCGACTGGCTACCTCAGTGTGCAGCAGGTAACGCTGACAAGGGAACCTCCCCATAGCACCCCCCTCAGATTTAGTTATAAGTTGGCACAGTGGATAGGCCTTGAAAAACTGAACACAGATCAATCGAGAAAACAGGAAGAAGTTTTGTCGAACTGTGAAAAAAATAAGCAAAATATACAAATTGAATAGTCGATGTGTAACATAAGTCACATCAAGGACCATATTATACGACGAGAGCCGTGGTCTCGTGGCTAGCGTATGCGACTGCGGTACGAGAGGACCTTGGTTCAAGTTTTCCCTACAGTAAAAATTTTAACTTTTTTATTTTCTAGCAATTGACGTGTGTCAATTATCAAAGTTCAGGCACTCACACAATCAACTTCGCTCTCGAAAATTCCAGGACATGTTCAGATTGGCTTGGACATATGCAGGATTTGACGGTCTACACGGAAAAAATTGGAAAACGTTCAAAACATATGTTTTGACAGTGCACAGGGAAAACTGTGTGACTGTGAAACTGTTGCATTCATTTGTTGCACTTTGTGACAAACTCTTATGTTTTCATCACTTTTTTGGGAGTTATTATCACATCCACAAGAAAACCTAAATCGGGCAAGGTAGAAGAATCTTTTTACCCATTCGCCAAGTGTACAAGTTAGGTGGGTCGACAACATATTCCTGTCATGTGACGCACATGCCGTCACCAGTGTCGTATAGAATATATCAGACGTGTTTTCCTATGGAGGAATCGGTTGACCTATGACCTTGCGATCAAATGTTTTCGGTTCTCATTGAAGAGTCACGTTCTTTCGTCTACTAATCGCACGGTTTTGCGGTGCGGTCGAAAAACACAGACACTAAACTTATTACAGTGAACAGAGACGTCAATGAACGAATGGACAGATCATAACTTTGCGAAAATAAAGAAAAATTTTTCGCTCGAGGGAGACTTGAACCAAGGACCTCCCGTTCCGCAGTTGCTCACGCTAACCACGGGACCACGGCGCTGCTGCGATCAGATCATGCTTGATGTTGGCTATCCTAGCATGGTCTACTCAGTTTGTATATTTTGCTTATTTTTTCATAGTTCCACACCACTTCTTCCTGTTTTCTCGATTGATCTGTGTTCAGTTTTTCAAGGCCTATCCACTGTGCCAACTTGTAACGAAATCTGAGGGGGGTGCGATGGGGAGGTTCCCTTGTGAGAAGTATTGCAACACGTTGCTCTGGCTTAAACAGGTCATCAAGAACAAGCACAGGGGCGAGGTCTCGACCAGCATAGTGCTTCTCCAGGACAATACCAGGCCACATATGACCAAGAAACATTGTCTCGAAACCTGGCAGAGATTCTGGTCGTATATAAAGTACGGCAGTGGCAAGACAATAAACGCCTTCTCTGCACGACAGCGGTGGAAATACTGTCTATAACAGTGTTGCTAAAGCCTTCCGAAACTAAAGAAGACGAAGTTAATGTTCCAGAATTCGAATCCACAACAGCTGCCAACAAGAATAACTTACAGGTAGGTGTCCTCGGAGTAGTGAAGCAACTTAAGTCACTTAATAAAAGCAAGTCTTCCGGTCCAGATTGTATACCACTTAGTTTCCTTTCAGAGTATCCTGATGCAATAGCTCCATACTTAATCATACACAACCGCTCTCTCGACGAAAGATCGGTACCCAAAGACTGGAAAGCTGCATAGATCACATCATTATTCTAGAATGGCAGTAGGAGTAATTCACTAAATTACAGACCCACGTCATTAACGTCGATACGCAGCAGGATTTTGGAAAATGTATTGTGTTCGAAGATTATGAATTACCTCGAAAAGAACGGTTTATTCACACAGTCAACACGGATTTAGAAAACATCGTTTTGGTGAAACACAATTACCTCTTTACTCACACGAAGTGCTGAGTGCAATTGACAAGCGGTTTCACATCGATTCCGTACTTCTCGATTTCCATGAGGCTGTTAACATTGTACCCTTCAAGCGGCTTGTAATGAAATTGCATTTTTATGGAATATCGTCTCAGTTTTGTGACTGTATCCGTGATTCCCTGTCAGAGAGATCACAGTTCGTAGCAATTGACGGGAAGTCATCGAGTGAAGAGATTTCTGGCGTTCCCCGAGGCAGTGTTACAGGCCCTCAGGTGATGCTCAACTACACCACTGGCCATTAAAATTGCTACATCAAGAAGAAATGCAGATGATAAACGGATATTCATTGGACAAACATATTGTACTAGAACTGACATGTGATTACATTTTCACGCGATTTGGGTGAATAGATCGTGAGAAAACAGTACCCAGAACAACCACCTCTGGCCGTAATAACGGCCTTGATACGCATGGGCATTGAGTCAAACAGAGCTTGGATGTCGTTTACAGGTACAGCTGCCGATGCAGCTTCAGCACGATACCACAGTTCATCAAGAGTAGTGACTGGTGTATTGTGACGAGCCAGCTGCTCGTCCACCATTGACCAGACGTTCTCAATTGGTGAGAGATCTGGAGAATGTGGTGGCCTGGGCAGCAGTCGACCATTTTCTGTATCCAGAAAGGCCCGTACAGGACCTGCAACATGCGGTCGTGCATTATCCTCCTGAAATGTAGGGTTTCGCAGAGATCGAATGAAAGGTAGAGCCACGGGTCGTAACGCATCTGAAATGTAACGTCCACTGTTTAAAGTGCTGTCAATGCAACCAAGAGGTGACCGAGACGTGTAACCAATGGCACCGCATACCATCACGCCGGGTGATACGCCAGTATGGCGATGACGAATTCACGCTTCCAATGTGCGTTCACCGCGATGTCGCCAAACACGGATGCGACCATCACGATTCTCTAAAAAGAACCTGGATTCATCCGAAAAAAAGACGTTTTGCCATTCGTGCACCCGGGTTCGTCGTTGAGTACACCATCGCAGGCACTCCTGTCTGTGATGCAGCGTCAAGGGTAACCGCAGCCATGGTCTCCGAGCTGATAGTCCATGCTGCTGCAAACGTCGTCGAACTGTTCGTGCAGATTTGTTGTCTTGCAAACGTCCCCATATGTTGACTCAGGGATCGAGACGTGGCTGCACGATCCGTTACAGCCATGCGGATGAGATGCCTGTCATCTCGACTGCTACTGATACAAGGCCGTTCGTATACAGCACGGCGTTCCGTATTACCCTCCTGAACCAACCGATTCCGCATTCTGCTAACAGTCATTGGACCTCGACCAAAGCGAGCAGTAATGTCGCGATACGATAAACAGCAATCGCGATAGGCTACAATCCGACCTTTATCAAATTCGGAAACGTGGTGGTGCGCATTTATCCTCCTTACACGAGGCATCAGAACAACGTTTCACCAGGCAACGCCGCTCAACTGCTGTTTGTGTATGAGAAATCGGTTGGAAACTTTCCTCATGTCAGCACGTTGTAGGTGTCACCACCGGTGCCAACCTTGTGTGAATCCTCTGAAAAGCTAATCATTTGCATATCACAGCATATTCTTCCCGTCGGTTAAATTTCGCGTCTATAGCAAGTGATCTTGGTGGTGTAACAATTTTAATGGCCAGTAGTGTATATAAACGACTTAGGAGACAGTATGAGCAGCTGTCTTAAGTTGTTTGCAGATGATGCTGCCGTTTATTGTCTAATAAATTCACCAGAAGGCCAAAGCAAAAAGTAAAACGATTTAGAAAGTGTATCTGTATGCTGCAAAAATTGGCACTTGACCCTAAATAATGTAAACTGTGAGATTATACACTTGAGTGCTAAAAAGAATCTATAAAATTCCGATTATGAGATAACTCAGTCAAATCTAAAGGCCGTAAATTCAACTAAATCTCTTGGAATCGCAATTACGAATTATTTACATAGGAAAGGACACACAGAAAACGTTGTGGAGAAGGCGAACCAAAGACTGTGTTTTATTCACAGAACACTTTGAACATGCAACAGATCTGTTAAAGAGACTGCCTACACTTTGATTGCCAGTCCTCTTTTGGTATATTGCTGCACGGTCTGGGATACTTACCGGATGGATTAACGGACTGCATCCAGAAAGTTCACAGAAGAGCAGCACGTTTTGTATTATCACAAAATAGGAGAGAGAATGTCACTGACATGATACAGGATTTGGGGTGGACATCCTTAAAACAAAGTTGCTTTTTGTTGCGACGGAACCTTCTCACGAAAATTCAATCACCAACTTTCTCCTCCGCATGCGAAAATATTTTGTTGACATTCACCTACATAGAGGCAAACTATCATCATAATAAAATAAGGGGAATCAGATATAGCTGATCGTTATTGCCCTGGGCTGTTTGAGATTGGAATAATAGAGAATTATTGAGAAGGTGGTTAGATGAGCTCTCTGCCAGGCACTTAAGAGTGATTTTTATGGTATCCACGAAGAAGTAGATGTAGAAGAAGATCCTCGAGCTCCTTCAAAAAGTTTGGTCACAGTTCCTCGAAAATTCTCGTTACTGCCCCTATACCTCTCCATGTCGCTCGCATGTCTTCGGTCCCTTTAAACAATCTCTGAAGTGTCAAAGGTTCACCTGCGACAGGGAAGTGTAGGTCGCCGTGGAAACAGGATACGTCAGCGACGCGGGAGTCTCTGAACTGAAGCCATCGACTCCCTCCCTGTGCGCTAGGATCGGGATGTAAATGTCAATGCTAATTACACTACTGGCCATTAAAATTGCTACGCAACGAAGATGACGTGCTACAGACGCGAAATTTAACCGACAGGAACAAGATGCTTTGATATGCAAATGATTAGCTTTTCAAAGTATTCACACAAGTTTGGCGCCGGTGGCGACACCTACGACGTGCTAACACGAGGAAAATTTCCAATCGATTACTCATACACAAACAGCAGTTGAGCGGCGTTGCCTGGTGAAACGTTGTTATGATGCCTCGTGTAAGGAGGAGAAATGCGTACCATCACGTTCCCGACTTTGATAAAGGTTGGATTGTAGCCTATCGCGATTGTGGTTTATCGTATCGCGACATTGCTGCTCGCGTTGGTCGAGATACAATGATTGTTAGCAGAATATGGATTCGGTGGGTTCAGGAGGGTAATACGGAAAGCCCAACGGCCTCGTATGACTAGCAGTCGAGATGACAGGCATCTCATCCGCATGGCTGTAACGGATCGTGCAGCCACGTCTCGATCCCTGAGTCAACAGATGGGGACGTTTGCAAGACAACAACCATCTGCACGAACAGTTCAACGACGTTTGCAGCAGCATGGACTATCATGGACTAACAGCTCGGAGACCATGACTGCGGTTACCCTTGACGCTGCATCACAGACAGGAGCGCCTGCGATGGTGTACTCAACGAAGAACCTGGGTGCACGAATGGCAAAACGTCTTTTTTTTCGGACGAATCCAGGTTCTGTTTACAGCATCAAGATGGTCGCATCCGTGTTTGATGACATCGCGGTGAACGCACATTGGAAGCGTGTATTCGTCATCGCCATACTGGCGTATCACCCGGCGTGATGGTATGGGGTCCCATTGGTTACACGTCTCGGTCACCTCTTGTTCGCACTGACGGCACTTTGCACAGTGGACGCTACATTTCAGATGTGTGTCGACCCGTGGCTCAACCCTTCATCCGATCTCTGCGAAACCCTACATATCAGCAGGATAATAACACGACCGCATGTTGCAGGTCCTGTACGGGCCTTTCTGGATACAGAAAATATTCGACTGCTGCCCTGGCCAGCACGTTCTCCAGATCTCTCATCCATTGGAAACATCTGGTCAATGGTGGCCGAGCAACTGGCTCGTCACAATAAGCCAGTCACTACTCTTGGTGAACTCTGGCATCGTGTTGAAGCTGCAAGGGCAGCTGTACCTGTACACGCCATCCAAGCTCTGTTTGACTCAATGCCAAGCGTATCAAGCCCGTTATTACGGCCACATGTGGTTGTTCGGGGTACTGATTTCTCAGGATCTATGCACCCAAATTGCGTGAAAATGTCATCACGTGTCAGTTCTAGTATAATACACTCCTGGAAATTGAAATAAGAACACCGTGAATTCATTGTCCCAGGAAGGGGAAACTTTATTGACACATTCCTGGGGTCAGATACATCACATGATCACACTGACAGAACCACAGGCACATAGACACAGGCAACAGAGCATGCACAATGTCGGCACTAGTACAGTGTATATCCACCTTTCGCAGCAATGCAGGCTGCTATTCTCCCATGGAGACGATCGTAGAGATGCTGGATGTAGTCCTGTGGAACGGCTTGCCATGCCATTTCCACCTGGCGCCTCAGCTGGACCAGCGTTCGTGCTGGACGTGCAGACCGCGTGAGACGACGCTTCATCCAGTCCCAAACATGCTCAATGGGGGACAGATCCGGAGATCTTGCTGGCCAGGGTAGTTGACTTACACCTTCTAGAGCACGTTGGGTGGCACGGGATACATGCGGACGTGCATTGTCCTGTTGGAACAGCAAGTTCCCTTGCTGGTCTAGGAATGGTAGAACGATGGGTTCGATGACGGTTTGGATGTACCGTGCACTATTCAGTGTCCCCTCGACGATCACCAGTGGTGTACGGCCAGTGTAGGAGATCGCTCCACACACCATGATGCCAGGTGTTGGTCCTGTGTGCCTCGGTCGTATGCAGTCCTGATTGTGGCGCTCACCTGCACGGCGCCAAACACGCATGCGACCATCATTGGCACCAAGGCAGAAGCGACTCTCATCGCTGAAGACGACACGTCTCGATTCGTCCCTCCATTCACGCCTGTCGCGACACCACTGGAGGCGGGCTGCACGATGTTGGGGCGTGAGCGGAAGACGGCCTAACGGTGTGCGGGACCGTAGCCCAGCTTCATGGAGACGGTTGCGAATGGTCCTCGCCGAAACCCCAGGAGCAACAGTGTCCCTAATTTGCTGGGAAGTGGCGGTGCGGTCCCCTACGGCACTGCGTAGGATCCTACGGTCTTGGCGTGCATCCGTGCGTCGCTGCGGTCCGGTCCCAGGTCGACGGGCACGTGCACCTTCCGCCGACCACTGGCGACAACATCGATGTACTGTGGAGACCTCACGCCCCACGTGTTGAGCAATTCGGCGGTACGTCCACCCGGCCTCCCGCATGCCCACTATACGCCCTCGCTCAAAGTCCGTCAACTGCACATACGGTTCACGTCCACGCTGTCGCGGCATGCTACCAGTGTTAAAGACTGCGATGGAGCTCCGTATGCCACGGCAAACTGGCTGACACTGACGGCGGCGGTGCACAAATGCTGCGCAGCTAGCGCCATTCGACGGCCAACACCGCGGTTCCTGGTGTGTCCGCTGTGCCGTGCGTGTGATCATTGCTTGTACAGCCTTCTCGCAGTGTCCGGAGCAAGTATGGTGGGTCTGACACACCGGTGTCAATGTGTTCTTTTTTCCATTTCCAGGAGTGTATATTTGTCCAATGAATACCCGTTTATCATCTGCATTTCTTCTTGGTGTAGCAATTTTAATGGCCAGTAGTGCATGTGTGGCTATAATGTTGTACATGAAGAGTAATTATGATATTGTTATTAAAATTTCTTAACGTCTTTGCCGTCTGGGCAAACCTTATAAATGTAGAAGCTTAAACACAATAAGCAGAATAATGCGGACGGTTCTTTCAGAGATGTAAATGCTTACACTGCATCGTGAGAGGTGCAGGATCCAGTCCTTGGACGGGAGGACGTAACAATGATGCCATAGCAAGAGATTGCTGTCGTAGCAGGCAGACAGTCAAACCGTTGTCGACGCCCGGTAGCTGAGTGGCCAGCGCGACAGAATGTCAATCCTAAGGGCCCGGGTTCGATTCCCGGCTCGGTGGGAGATTTTCTCCGCTCAGGGACTGGGTGTTGTGTTGTCCTAATCGTCATCATTTCATCCCCATCGACGCGGAAGTCACCGAAGTGGCTTCAAATCGAAAGACTTGCACCAGGCGAACGGTGTACCCGACGGGAGGCCGTGGTCACACGACATTTTTTAGCCAAACCGTTTTAATGACCGTAACGGTGAGCAACGTCTTCTTCGCGCACACGGAGACGAGACTCGGACGGTTCAGGTGCCGCTACAGCTTCGTGGAGGCGCGGCTGCCACGCTGTGTGATCAGCTGGCGGGCCGCAACCTCGACACACGCCACACGTCGCTGCCGGCAGCCTGTGTTTGCCCGGATGCGTCCTTGTACGTGTCATACGAGCAGGTACCTATGCCCATTTACTACGAAGGCTCTGCTACCAATTACTTCCCCTCAGCAAAATGACCAGGTTTAAAGCTTACGGGTTAATTAAATATTTACCCTCCCTTCCGCCCCTCAATAAAAAGATCACAGCTGCGGACCCAACATATTCAGTCACAACGTGTAAAAGCCTCAAGACATCTAGCTTCAGCACTCATTCCCCTTCAGCTGTTTGGTCTCATCGCACAAAGTAATAGAAATTCCGAAAAAAATATATTCCTCTTTTTCCTCGTGGGAGGGATGAACTTCGTAAAGGTTCTGAAGAGTTTCTGATCGTCTAAAAGCTGGGAAACTGCTGAGAACAGGAAGCCGTAAAGTGACTGCACTCCGAATATATCCAGCAATTGTCCTCATTACCTGATTGAGTTGCACCTCTACCTCCTCAGTCTGAGCGTTTTTGACCACGTCGAACAGTGTCAAGTACTAGTGTTCAGGGGTTCAGCAAGAGAGAGAGTGATAGAGAGGAGGCTGGCCATCTTAAAATATGAATTTTGCGCCTCCCCACCCCACCTGTGCCAGTTATTTAAGAATGTTGTTTCCTATTTTGACTTTAGCAGCCACATATGAAGGCTGCCGCTCACTTAGAGTTATATCTAGTGTTATTCGTAGGTATTTTGGTGTAATGCATTATAGCAAGATTTTGCCTCTGAGTTTGACTTCTAGTTTGTAATTTACCCGTTTACTGCTTCACGTCTCTAACTGTAACCTTTAATTACTCCACGCATGATCCTGCGTGGCGCTGAGAAAGCAACAGCGATGAGACCGAATTGCCTGAAAAGACCTCTTGGTCAAAGGACATAGAACAAATCGGAAGGTCCCTTCCAGAATACGTAAGTTCTTAGAATTGGACCATAGTCAACAACGCTGACTGATCGTTGATGTGGTCGTGTCTTTTTCTTTTTTGGGATCATCAGTCTTGTGACTGGATTGATTGCCCGTCACGATCTTCTCTACTTAGCTAATCTCTTCATCTGAGACTAGCACTTACACGCGAGGTACGTAGTTCTTTTCGTAATGCGAGTATTTGCTAAGAAGGACTTCCTTTTTTACATCTTCTGCCCTATACAGCTCTCTTTATTACCATAGAGGTTATTCCCTGTGTCTCAATATATGTGTCATCCTGTCAGTTCTTCTTGTCACTCTTTTCCATATGTTCCTTTTTCTCACCGATTCTGTATAGAAACTCTTGTTTTATGACCTCACAAGTTCACTTAATTTCTAGTATCCTACTGTAACATCATACCTCAAACGCTTTGATTCTCTGCTTCTATGATTTTCCCACAGTAAATAACTCATACGCTCACAATTCTGTTCTCTCCACTGTCAGTCTCAGAAATTTCGTTCTTTAATTAATGCGTGTGTTTGATATTACTACATCCCTTTTGGCGTGGAATTCTCTCGCTACCTGGGTGTGTCTGCTTCTTATGTCCTCCTTGCTTCGGCCGTCATGCGTTAGTTCACTTCTGACGTAACAAATTCCTTCACCTAATTTACTGCATTGCCCCAGTTTTAATACTATGTTAGTCGCTAACCTCATTTCTGCTGCTCCTTTCTACTCTCTTCTTGCTTTATTTTGCTCTCAATCTAAATTCAGAGATCAGTAGACCGTTCATTGCATTCAACGAGACCAGTAATCTTTCACAGTTTCATCAGCGATTTTCATTCTTGAGATTCTTTCACCCTGCATTTTAATCCCATCCTTGAACATCTATTTTACTCGTCGCTTCATCGGTATACGGGTTGAACAACCGAAGAGAAAGATCGAATCCCTGCCTACAACTCCTTTTAATTCCAGCAGTTTTCTCTCGATTTTCTATTATGACAGTTACCTCCCGGTTTCTGTACTTATTATGCGCTACTCGTATTTCCCCTAGAGGGTATATCTATTTTCTTAAGCATTTCAAACATTTTGCATCAGTTTACGTCGTCGAAGGTTCTTTACTTATCGACTGAACCTTGTAAGGTGTCAGGCAAATCCAACACCTTCCATGAAAACCCTGACATGATAGAAAATCCGGCAGTATGTCACATAGCTCCGAATAAATCCTGACATTAAATTAACCAAAGTAATACGATCAACGAGTGAGCAAATGGAATACCATAGACTAACACAAGAACCCCTAAAAGCATGTCATACCTTCCCACCCTGAAACAGACGCAGTTCCGAGGGAAGAAGCGAGAACAGAAGCCGAGAGCAGAATCGTGTAGGCTAGGAGGCCCTACAGTAAGGGACTGACACCCACGTCGCCAGCCGACCGCCAGGACCACCCCCCAGCTCATGTTAAAAGATAGAACCCTCCAGAAGAACAGTATATATCTAACGATAACACTAAAAGGACCACACCAGCTGAATGTTTTAGCGTGAGACTATACGCGTCTCTGTTACGTTGCAAACGTTGAAAACATTGCCCCACCACGAAAAGTATAACGTTTCTCCTTGGACAGACAGAATTTTTGTAGGCGGAACTTAGGGTTAACATCGAGACCCTGATTGGTCAGTTGAAAACACAGCCAGATACCTTTTTTTTTTTAAACCAGCTTCGGTAAATTGTAGTAAAGAGAAGTTCAAGAGTTGCTACTGAGACAGCGAGGTGTGTGGAGCTGCGCCGTCCACCGCCCCCTGACGCTGCCTAACCAACGACAAGATAATGAACTCACGCGATGCGAGTGCATAAGGCTTGACCCAGAACTGCAAAAGTCTCATCTGTTACATCCCCTTTTTACGTAATACTAGTGTCGATCGTCAATTATCGTGGTATTCACATTTGCTACTTAAAGTTAAAATCGGGAACGTGATGATTTTTCTGTTATAGAATTATTGAGAAACCACATCAACCACTGTAATTTACGACAAGTTAAATAAGTAATTAAAGATAATTGAGGGTCACTGTAGATCATTTTGATAGTTTTATCTTTTATTAAACTTAATTTAAACCTAGATTATAGATGTGATATGGCATAGGTCATCCTTCGATGCATTATAGAACTTGGAAACCCATTCAGGGAATATTTGTTCACATTTTTGTTGAACGCAGTTGGTTTTTACTATCCTGTATTAAAATATTTCCTTTTATCAATAGTGCAATTTATAAACAATGTTTTGTGAGTAGAATAAAAATTGCAATGGTAAACTTAACTACACTCCTGGAAATGGAAAAAAGAACACATTGACACCGGTGTGTCAGACCCACCATACTTGCTCCGGACACTGCGAGAGGGCTGTACAAGCAATGATCACACGCACGGCACAGCGGACACACCAGGAACCGCGGTGTTGGCCGTCGAATGGCGCTAGCTGCGCAGCATTTGTGCACCGCCGCCGTCAGTGTCAGCCAGTTTGCCGTGGCATACGGAGCTCCATCGCAGTCTTTAACACTGGTAGCATGCCGCGACAGCGTGGACGTGAACCGTATGTGCAGTTGACGGACTTTGAGCGAGGGCGTATAGTGGGCATGCGGGAGGACGGGTGGACGTACCGCCGAATTGCTCAACACGTGGGGCGTGAGGTCTCCACAGTACATCGATGTTGTCGCCAGTGGTCGGCGGAAGGTGCACGTGCCCGTCGACCTGGGACCGGACCGCAGCGACGCACGGATGCACGCCAAGACCGTAGGATCCTACGCAGTGCCGTAGGGGACCGCACCGCCACTTCCCAGCAAATTAGGGACACTGTTGCTCCTGGGGTATCGGCGAGGACCATTCGCAACCGTCTCCATGAAGCTGGGCTACGGTCCCGCACACCGTTAGGCCGTCTTCCGCTCACGCCCCAACATCGTGCAGCCCGCCTCCAGTGGTGTCGCGACAGGCGTGAATGGAGGGACGAATGGAGACGTGTCGTCTTCAGCGATGAGAGTCGCTTCTGCCTTGGTGCCAATGGTCGTATGCGTGTTTGGCGCCGTGCAGGTGAGCGCCACAATCAGGACTGCATACGACCGAGGCACACAGGGCCAACACCCGGCATCATGGTGTGGGGAGCGATCTCCTACACTGGCTGTACACCACTGGTGATCGTCGAGGGGACACTGAATAGTGCACGGTACATCCAAACCGTCATCTAACCCATCGTTCTACCATTCCTAGACCGGCAAGGGAACTTGCTGTTCCAACAGGACAATGCACGTCCGCATGTATCCCGTGCCACCCAACGTGCTCTAGAAGGTGTAAGTCAACTACCCTGGCCAGCAAGATCTCCGGATCTGTCCCCCATTGAGCATGTTTGGGACTGGATGAAGCGTCGTCTCACGCGGTCTGCACGTCCAGCACGAACGCTGGTCCAACTGAGGCGCCAGGTGGAAATGGCATGGCAAGCCGTTCCACAGGACTACATCCAGCATCTCTACGATCGTCTCCATGGGAGAATAGCAGCCTGCATTGCTGCGAAGGGTGGATATACACTGTACTAGTGCCGACATTGTGCATGCTCTGTTGCCTGTGTCTATGTGCCTGTGGTTCTGTCAGTGTGATCATGTGATGTATCTGACCCCAGGAATGTGTCAATCAAGTTTCCCCTTCCTGGGACAATGAATTCACGGTGTTCTTATTTCAATTTCCAGGAGTGTACTTTCTCGACGTTATTTTACCAGCTAACTAAAAATAGGAAAGCCTTGAACCCCTTCCACTAAGTTTAGTTGGTATTATGATTCTTTTACAGGGAGTTCAGTGGAGCTGACGCTGAAATCATTAAGTATTTGATTATATCATCGCTAGTCTCACTGAACTCTTCTGAACTCTACATGTCATGTGTGGTCTGGCGCCTCCTTACCAGCAACAGGTCCCAGGTTCAAACTAGTCAGTTCCCTAAAAAACACGCTCAGAGCGTCGTTGCACGAAAGTGGTAGGGAGACACGACTTAGAACAAACAGGCACCATGCAGAATGTTAGAACCTGTGAAAGAGTTTTGAATTTTCTAGTGTTGATTTTCATGGTAAGCACGTCGGAACTGGCCATATATCGTCTTTACCTTTCGTAATACCAAGTTAATCGTTATTGTCTTCAGGTTTTTGTGCCATAATTTTGTGTGTTATTCTAGTCAGTAACTTAGATTTAAGAGTTGTAAAGGGGATTGTTTCCCCATTTGCCTGCTCTTGCTGTTTCCGTGTTTGTGTGGATTGTCCGAAGACATGTATCCAGTCCCACATATTCTACATATTAACTGTTATTGTTGTTGTTGTGGTCTTCAGTCCTGAGACTGGTTTGATGCAGCTCTCCACGCTACTCTATCCTGTGCAAGCTTCTTCATCTCCCAGTACCTACTGCAACCTACATCCTTCTGAATCTGCTTAGTGTATTGATCTCTTGGTCTCCCTCTACGATTTTTACCCTCCACACTGCCCTCCAATGCTAAATTTGTGACCCCTTGATGCCTCAGAACATGTCCTACCAACCGATCCCTTCTTCTAGTCAAGTTGTGCCACATACTTCTCTTCTCCCCAATCCTATTCAATACCTCCTCATTAGTTACGTGATCTACCCACCTTATCTTCAGCATTCTTCTGTAGCACCACATTTCGAAAGCTTCTATTCACTTCTTGTCCAAACTGGTTATCGTCCATGTTTCACTTCCATACATGGCTGTTATTGTTGTTGTTGTGGTCTTCAGTCCTGAGACTGGTTTGATGCAGCTCTCCACGCTACTCTATCCTGTGCAAGCTTCTTCATCTCCCAGTACCTACTGCAACCTACATCCTTCTGAATCTGCTTAGTGTATTGATCTCTTGGTCTCCCTCTACGATTTTTACCCTCCACACTGCCCTCCAATGCTAAATTTGTGACCCCTTGATGCCTCAGAACATGTCCTACCAACCGATCCCTTCTTCTAGTCAAGTTGTGCCACATACTTCTCTTCTCCCCAATCCTATTCAATACCTCCTCATTAGTTACGTGATCTACCCACCTTATCTTCAGCATTCTTCTGTAGCACCACATTTCGAAAGCTTCTATTCACTTCTTGTCCAAACTGGTTATCGTCCATGTTTCACTTCCATACATGGCTACACTCCATACAAATACTTTCAGAAACGACTTCCTGACACTTAAATCTATACTCGATGTTAACAAATTTCTCTTCTTCAGAAACGCTTTCCTTGCCATTGCCAGTCTACATTTTATATCCTCTCTACTTCGACCATCATCAGTTATTTTACTCCCCAAATAGCAAAACTACTTTAAGTGTCTCATTTCCTAATCTAATCCCATCAGCATCACCCGATTTAATTTGACTACATTCCATTATCCTCATTTTGTTTTTGTTGATGTTCATCTTATATCCTCCTTTTAAGACACTGTCCATTCCGTTCAACTGCTCTTCCAAGTCCTTTGGTGTGTCTGACAGAATTACAATGTCATCGGCGAACCTCAATGTTTTTACTTCTTCTCCATGAATTTTAATACCTACTCTGAATTTTTCTTTTGTTTCCGTTACTGCTTGCTCAATATACAGATTGAATAACATCGGGGAGAGGCTACAACCCTGTCTCACTCCTTTCCCAACTACTGCTTCCATTTCATGCCCCTCGACTCTTATGACTGCCATCTGGTTTCTGTACAAATTGTAAATAGCCTTTCGCTCCCTGTATTTTACCCCTGCCACCTTCAGAATTTGAAAGAGAGTATTCCAGTTAACGTTGTAAAAAGCTTTCTCTAAGTCTACAAATGCTAGAAACGTAGGTTTGCCTTTTCTTAATCTTTCTCCTAAGATAAGTCGTAAGGTTAGTATTGCCTCACGTGTTCCAACATTTCTACGGAATCCAAACTGATCTTCCCCGAGGTCCGCTTCTACCAGTTTTTCCATTCGTCTGTAAAGAATTCGCGTTAGTATTTTGCAGCTGTGACTTATTAAACTGATAGTTCGGTAATTTTCACATCTGTCAACACCTGCTTTCTTTGGGATTGGAATTATTATATTCTTCTTGAAGTCGGTGGGTATTTCGCCTGTCTCATACATCTTGCTTACCAGATGGTAGAGTTTTGTCATGACTGTCTCTCCCAAGGCCATCAGTAGTTCTAATGGAATGTTGTCTACTCCCGGGGCCTTGTTTCGACTCGTCTTTCAGTGCTCTGTCAAACTCTTCACGCAGTATTAACTAGAGTAACAATTTGGTTGCCGCTTGTTGAAATCATTTTCAAAACTCTGAAGGAATGTTATATATACCTTCTACATTGTTTGATGACAAGTCTTCTAACACTCTGTCAAACACTGACCCTGATAACGGATACTTTATGTGCCCCAAATTGAAACCACCTCTTTTTTATTATCACAGATACCTATTCTCTCTCTTAGTGCCTCGCAGTGTACTCCTTTTACCCATCCGATCTTGCATCTTGCTGGAAATCAGTTTGAAAATTTGATGCCTTTGCTTTTACTTTCCCCGAACGTTATTTCGATTTCTCTGTACGATAAATTTGCTCTTTCAACGATCGTTTCTTCTCTGAATTCTTCACATTATTCCAGCTGCTGTTTTGTTTTAGCTTCTTTCCACTTACCGTTAATTTCATATCTGAGTGACTCATTTCGCTGTACACCTCTCTTTCCCAAAACATTTTTGTTTTTTCTTCTTTCACCGATCAATTTATTTCATCTGTTACCCACTATATCTTTGCAGCTATCTTTCTTGAACATTGTCACCTATCCTATTTTTGTGTGATTATCAGCCATGAATTGAAAATTTATTTGAACAGTTGTTTACAGGTGTTGAAATTTACATCTACGTCCTCATGGACGTACTATGTGCATAAGCCATAAAAGACAGGCTGGAAAATATTATGTATGATAACAACAAACTAAACATTAGTCTGAGTGTCTGATGTACCGTTCTCGAAGCACTTTGGTGAGGACTTTAAGAATCTTATATAAAATAATCATGATCCACCATAACGGAAATGGATGGTCATCATCTAAGCTCACTTACTGTTACACATACAGAAATAAAAGATATAGTTCTCTGATGAGACGTCGGATGTGTTGTGAAATTCCCATAATCCCCTATTTGATCAAAAGTATCGTGACACCTGGCTGAAAGTGACTTACAAGTTCGTGGCGCCCTCCATCGGTAATGCTGGAACTCAATATGGTATTGCCCCACCCATAGTCCTGATCACAACATCCACTCTCGCAGGCATACGTTCAATCAGGAGCTGGATGGTTTCTTGGGGAATGGCAGTCTATTCTTCACGGAGTGCTGCACTGAGGAGAGGTATCGATGTCGGTCGGTGAGGCCTGACACGATCTCGGCGTTCCAAAACATCCCAAAGGTGTTCTATAGGATTCAGGTCAGGACTCCGTGAAGGCCAGCCCATTACAGGAATATTATTGTCGTGTAACCACTCCGCCACAGGTCGTGCATTATAAACACGTGCTGGATCGTGTTGAAAGATGCGATCACCATCCCCGAATTGCTCTTCAACAGTGGGAAGCAGGAAGGTGATTAAAACATCAATTTAGACCTGTGCTGTGATAGTGCCACGCAAAACAGCAAGGGGTGCAAGCCCCTCCATGAAAAGCACGACCACACCATAACACCACCGCCTCCGAATTTTATTGTCGGCACTACACACGCCGGCAAATGACGTTCACCGGTCATTCGCCATACCCACCCACACCCTGCCATCGGATCGCCACATTGTGTACCGTGATTCGTCACTCCACACAACGTTTTCCCACTGTTCAAACGTCCAATGTTTACGCTACTTACACCAAGCGAGGCGTCGTTTGGCATTTACTGGAGTGATGTATGGCTTACGAGAAGCCGCTCGACCATGAAGTTTTCTCACCTCCCGCCTAACTGTCATAGTACTTGCAGTGGATCCTGATGCAGTTTGGAATTCTTGTGTGATGGTCTGGAAAGATGTCTGCCTATTACACATTACGACCCACTTCAACAATCGGGGGTCCCTGTCAGTCAACAAACGAGGCCGGCCTGTACGCTTTTGTGCTGTACGTGTCCCTTCACGTTTCCACTTCACTATCACATAGGAAACAGGGATGTTTAGGAGTGTGGAAATCTCGCGTGGGGAAAGCCTAATCCAAACATATTCCGAAGCAGTTTCATGTTGCTCCAGCACCTGTCTGCTGGTGGGAGTTATGTACAGGTCAAGAAGAAAATTAATGAATTCACAAATGGTAATCTAAGTATTTTTGTCTACTAATACACCACTATGATAAACATATCAATGGTGACACTGAAAATCTCATAGCTCCATTTTCTTAATGTTTACAGAAGAAACAGAAACAGTTTCTTAAGAAATACATGAAGTGATACAGATAATGTTGTTACACGTGTAACTATATGGTGGAAGCTTAGTTAATTACAGATTAGAGAAATCCATGCTCTTTCAAATATCTCTTTGATAATGGAGTTACTGGTTACTGGAAGTGCGAGATTTTCACAGACAGATGGAATTACGAGGTTTTCATTGCCTGCCATGGATATGCAACCTAATGAATTTGAACTAAATAGTGAAATGGTTGATGTTAGTGGCGCTGAGGACTTAAGTACTGATGAAAGAGGTCATGCAGTGTTACATGATGCGACCTGTGTAGTGAAGGAAGATGTGGTAAATGGAGAATGTAGTTACTTTTATTATGTGAAGGAAGAATCGTCACAATTGTTTGAAGTGGTCAATAATGATGTATTTGGAAAAGCAGATGCTATTAATGTAAATGAGTCTTCAGCAATAGTAAGTAGTGATAACATGGAACCTAATGCATCTGCGGATACAAGCAGTATTAATAAATGTAAAGGAAGTAAATCTGTATTGGTGACAGAGTGACAGTTGGTACAACAAAGAGATCTACTACAGGTAACTGTGGCAGTGATAGTGAAAAGCTGCTTTTTAAAATATGGATCAGTAATGGTAAGTTGCCTTACTCAAATGATGTTAGGGATAGGTTAGAAAGGCTTTGCAGATCTAACCACGAAATGTGGTGGTACAAAAACAAGAGGCACATAACCAACATGTTGTAAAGTGAAGAGAAAAAGTAAATAGCTAAAATGAAAAAGAGAGTACTTACTGGGTAGCAGTAGAAACGTTGGGAATAGTCACAAGGATCTAGAATTTAAAGCTATAGAAGATGATCTTTTACCTGAGCATACAGGGGAAATGACAGTCCATGAAACAAATGTTAAGATAGGTTCTTGAAAAATAAGGCGTTTATTAGATAGTTGAAATTCAGCAGCCACTCTTACTGAAGCTTTAAGTGATAATATTAAATACCTTAAGGATTGTGTACAATTTCCAGTAAAAGGTATCAGAATATGAGATGCCGCAATGAAGAGTAGCAAACTACTAAATGCACAAACCTTGTTGACATGTAACATTGAAGGAAAGACTTTCAGTCCTGATTGCCTAGTTGCTCCCAACCTACGTGAAAGTTTGATTTTTGGAAGAGAAAGTGGACACTGCTTTTGGCTGGAGACAGAAAACATTACATATGGTAAATAAAAACTGAGTTTCATGTTATCAGGATTTTAGAAGGGAAATCGCAAAATGAGAGACATGAAATCAGTCCCTTTCAGTCACAGGATATCCACAACATTTGGAGCAAGGAAGATTACCACCTGCCACATTTGCTGAACATTTAGTCAACTTTATACATGACAAGGTTGCTGAAGCAGCTGGTGCCAAAGAGTAACAAAGCTATGATTTGAGGGAACTGTCAATAAATTACAGGAATGTTTTTTCTGCAATGCCTGGAAGAGTATTTAATTATGAACGCACTCTTCAACTAAACCATCGACTATCCTTTTTTGAGAAACCATATAGAGAACCAATTGCAAAGAGTCCTGAAATAGAGAATTTTCAACAAATGGAGAAATGGGATGTTATGGAGAGATCGAAAAGCCAGTAAAAATCCATTATTGGCACTTGCAAAGAAGGATTGTGGAATAACACCTGTACTTGATTTCAGGTACTTAAATGAAATCTTAGTGAGAGAGATGGATCATTCAGAAAATATGGATGACTTGCTATAAAAACTTCAGAATTTTAAGCTCATGTCCTTTACAGTCTTAACAGCAGGATATCATCAGATAGACTTAGCTTCTGAGTCTAGAAAGAACATTGCCTTCTTATAGAATGGTGAATGCTACCAATAATGTGTGGTGCTATTTGGCTTAAATGTATCTGTTGCACAGTTCATATGAGCTCTGGACTTTTTGCTAGGAGCAAATCTGGCAGCCAAACTAATAACACATTTGGATAAAATTTTGTTATGTGCTATTGACTGGATATTTCGTCTTCAATTACTGCAAGAAATATTTGAAGCATTGGTAAAGGGAAACATGACTTCAAAATTGGAGAAGTGTAAATTCACATGCAAGGAGGAAATTTTCCTGTGTCTAAAATCACTGGCCATGGGTTCACGGCTAAATACGAGAAACTTAGAACAATTGTTTCTCTCTTACCTAAGTGAAACATAAAAGAAATTAAATCATGTATGGGTTCAGATGTTACAGTGGAAAATATGTAAATTGACAGTGACTATGGTAAATACATCTCGTCTAAGTGAACTCCTGAAGGAAAACGCAAAATCGGTTTGGGACAATAAGTGTCACAAAGCTTTGATTTCTATAAACAGTGCAACAGCGAAACCTTATTTGAACCTGATTTCTCCCTGCCATTTTTTTTAAAAACAAATGTCAGCAGTATTGGGCTGGGAGTTCTCTTAATTCATGAATGTGAAGTAAACAGTGCTTTTACAAGTACGACTTTGTAGAAACATGAAAAGACATATGCAGTTACAGAAAACGAACTATTAGCAGTTCATTGGAAATTCACATTATTAAATGTTACGTGTTGGGTAATCATATAATTGTACATACAAATCACAAATCACTAAGCTACTTACAGGAATGTCAATTCTACCATAGCCAACAGACTAGATGAGCTCTCACTATCCAATAACTTGACTTCGAAGTGAGATATGTTTAGGGTACAGAAAATATGGTGGCTGATGTGCCGTCAAGATTACCACTGGGTTGAGATAAAACGCCTTAGTATCAGGAAGATGACGGGGAATTTAGAATGATATTTACGGAATGAGTAAAGGATGAAAAATACATAACAGGATTATGTAAGAAACTCAGGAGTCATCAGAATGTAGATTCTAATTTTGAACTAGTGAAGAGACTAACGGGGACTGAAGGTCACGAGGAATTACACATATTTTACGAAGTATTCAGAAGAATTTTGTTTAGAAGAATGCATCTGAATCCTGAAAACTGTAAATTGTGCTTTCCTGAACGGTGTGAAACAAAATTTACTCTCCATTGCTTGCATGGATGAACTCTTCATCCACACGACTTTCTCGCTCTGCAATGTCTGAGTGGGCTGGACTGAGTTTGTGCTATATTCGCTAGCTTTCCGTTAAGGGGCTCCGGAACGCCCTATACTTGCAATGTTAAAATAACGCTTATAAATTACATCTTTCCTCACAGAGTATTTGAGGTAGGAAGTTGAACTTTTTACAGATTATTTATTGGAATATGGGCTACAACTTAACACAGGGATTTTACAAAATTTTAGTTCAGTTATTAAAGATGATTTTTTTTTCAATTGTAATGAAAATTCACAACATTTTTTTTGCAATTTTTTATTTATATATTCAAAAATATACAGTTTTTTGGAAAAAGGCTGTGTTAAATTATGCAGAAGGTACTGTGTAACATTTACTGAAAGTCTGAAACAAATATGTTTGGAAGATCCTTAGAAAACATGTAATTAGTATGAGAAAATAAAAATTTTTGGAATCGAGCGACAAAGAATGGATTAACTTTTTAGTGCATTCCAGGTCCATAGGATGGATTATCTTCATCCTCTGCAAACTCCTCCTCCAGCTTCCTCTTGTTCCTCCTCCTGTTTACTCTTGCTTGTATTTCTAGACTCTTTACAGCCCTGTCTGCAGCCCGAAGGCGTTCCTTGTCTAAAGCAAGCATCGCTCGTACCATGTTAGAACCTATCTTCATTCCCATATTTCTAAATACCTTCCACCTTACAATGTTGCCATCACTGAAAGTCGCAACAGCATCATACACACCAAAGTGAAGTGTTTCTATTCCAACAAATACAGTCTTGGGGATTCTCTACCATATAACACTATTTACACTTTCATTGGGGTTTTGAGTTTTTCTGTGAATACACTTTTTCAACAGTTCAGGTGCTGCTAAGTCTCTGAAAATAGGTTTTATCACCTCCATTATTGCATGAGGCAGACTATGCTTATGAGTGTACACTTCACCAGTTAGCAATCCTTTGTTATATTTACACCAACTGTCTTCTTCTTTGGGACACAAGCTATGTTGGGGATTTTCATCGTCTTTATTGTTTACAGTAATAACACATACCTTTGGCTTTCCAACATTCCTCCTTTTCTTAAAAGCCTTCAGAGGATTTCTAATAACTTTACTTTTACTCATTATTATACTTCAACAAAACAGAGACTCAAGAAACAGAATTAATTACGAATATTTTCGAGATAACGACAGAGTAAATAAACATGAAAAAATCGACAATCACACCAGCGATATATATTGAACCATCACAGGTTAGCCACAACACATACTTTATCTCACATCACTAAAATGTACCTGATGAACACGGACGTTAATAATAACACCATTTGACAGCAGTTTAACAGCGCCACAGTGGGTCACGCCCATGTAGAACACATTTCAAAAAAAATTTAAAAATAGTTGTAGTCTTCGGAATTGAATAAATTATATATCTATTAAAAGGTAATAGTCTGCAGATTCAGAAAACGCAAAAAAGTGAAAATTAAACTTTTCATGATTTTGAGCCTTTCCGGATCCCCTTAAGTCTCTATCCGTTAGTTTAAGTTATCATTGGCTTTCAGTTACGCAACGTGTAGTGTTCATGAAACATTACTGTAGCCTGTTGGACACTGGTCATGTGAATGAGCGCTGCTGCTACAATCTGAAACAAAGTGGTGTTCGTTACATTGTCGCTTTCCTACATTCAATACAACTTTCATGCGCATAATTTTAGGTGTATCTATACTCATTATGAGCAATTCGTTATTTACCTAGAATATTTATCTACGAAAAGTTTAAGTTCTATGTACTTTTAGTCTGTGGAATAAATGTTAAAGGTAAAAGAAATCCTAGGATAGGGTTTAGTAGAGATCAATATGTATAGCTGGGATGGTAGCAAGAGCTGAGTGATGAAGATCCTTATAGTGAATTAGGACTGTGTACAAAAAAGCGATCATGAATCAGGAGCAGAACAAGTAGTGCCATGATGACTTTGTATCACATGGAGAAGTAATTCAAGATGACGTATTTCTTTTACGAAAAGATGGAAGAGCTAAATGTACGAAAAGTAATTATTCTACCAATTTTAGAGAAGGAGCTCGGATGCGCTTTATCGGTGCTGCACGTTTTAGCGATTTTGACGTAGATAAACCCACCCAGCAATGTTCTTCTTTGGCAGGTCAGTGTGGAGCTGCGCACGGAAACTGCTATGTGAAAAATTCGTGCAGTGCGTAAGTTTATTTATATGCAAAAGCCGACTTTGGAATTTTCCGTTGTGTGAGATCGCGTGTATAACAGTCGTGTGCCGATTTGAAATTCTAGATTTGTATATTTTACTGTTCGCGTCGCTTCTGCATAACTTTTGATTGGCTGTACAATACCCGTTTGTATTGTGATATATTGTGAAATTTCGAGCACTCGCTAGGGCCGCGATAAACTCGTTCTGTTATTGACGATTGTAGGCTTAAACTTAAATGTGCACTTTTAAAATTTTTGAGAAAATCTGGCCTATCATCGTTCAAAACTGTCGTTCTCAAATTTCATATTATAATTACGTGAGAAATAGGTTATTTTTGAGAATTTTCGGTACGAGTGTTTTGGGTACGTAAGGTATTTCGTAGTAAAGCAGCGTTTGTGATTCACACTTCATACTAAAGAATACATCACCCCTGAAATTCATTGTATATCAATGTCAATAAATGTGCGTTTTTGAGAATTTTTGAAAGCTACCTTTGTCCTTTGCACAATCTACGAATAATCTGTAGTAAATCAACTTTTGTGATTTAGTTACTGTAGCATATATTCTAACTACCATATTGTGTTGCACCTAGTTTTCCCTTAGAGAGGGGTAGCCACAAATATTGCCTACATTTGCTGCGAATTAACTACACTCCTGGAAATTGAAATAAGAACACCGTGAATTCATTGTCCCAGGAAGGGGAAACTTTATTGACACATTCCTGGGGTCAGATACATCACATGATCACACTGACAGAACCACAGGCACATAGACACAGGCAACAGAGCACGCACAATGTCGGCACTAGTACAGTGTATATCCACCTTTCGCAGCAATGCAGGCTGCTATTCTCCCATGGAGACGATCGTAGAGATGCTGGATGTAGTCCTGTGGAACGGCTTGCCATGCCATTTCCACCTGGCGCCTCAGTTGGACCAGTGTTCGTGCCGGACGTGCAGACCGCGTGAGACGACGCTTCATCCAGTCCCAAACATGCTCAATGGGGGACAGATCCGGAGATCTTGCTGGCCAGGGTAGTTGACTTACACCTTCTAGAGCACGTTGGGTGGCACGGGATACATGCGGACGTGCATTGTCCTGTTGGAACAGCAAGTTCCCTTGCCGGTCTAGGAATGGTAGAACGATGGGTTCGATGACGGTTTGGATGTACCGTGCACTATTCAGTGTCCCCTCGACGATCACCAGTGGTGTACGGCCGGTGTAGCAGATCGCTCCCCACACCATGATGCCGGGTGTTGGCCCTGTGTGCCTCAGTCGTATGCAGTCCTGATTGTGGCGCTCACCTGCACGGTGCCAAACACGCATACGACCATCATTGGCACCAAGGCAGAAGCGACTCTCAAAGACTGCGATGGAGCTCCGTATGCCACGGCAAACTGGCTGACACTGACGGCGGCGGTGCACAAATGCTGCGCAGCTAGCGCCATTCGACGGCCAACACCGCGGTTCCTGGTGTGTCCGCTGTGCCGTGCGTGTGATCATTGCTTGTACAGCCCTCTCGCAGTGTCCGGAGCAAGTATGGTGGGTCTGACACACCGGTGTCAATGTGTTCTTTTTTCCATTTCCAGGAGTGTATGTTTCCGACCTTGCTAACAACTATACTCAACCGCAAAAAGTTTTAGGAAACTAATTTTTACCAGAGGTTTTTTGTGTTGCCTTAATAGAAGTCTAATGTTGCGTATTTCCTTCAATTCTTATAGGAAATTATCAACTTTTTAGTTCACTAGATTAAAAGATTGTCGGCAGGCTTAATTTAAAGTTATTTAGTCACTGCCTTGTAATACATTGCACCAACCAAAACGCAGCAACTTCCTGTTTAAGAAAGTTTTTATTATGATGTATTTCTTTATTGTTGCTGGCACTAATTCCTTGGGGGTAGCAAGAATTAAAAATTTAGTCATGGCAATCTGTGGCTAAAATTTGAAAAGGTTTGTTTTCATTTCATATTTTTTTATGTTCAAAGACATTTAGTGATCATTGAATTTTGTTTGGTACTATCGCATGGATTGCAAATAAATGTGAACATTCCAAGGACGAATGATGCGACAGTTGTGGACCCACCTTTCTGTGTGATTCTTTTTCCGTCTCAATCGGTATCTTCAGGTTTCAAGGGACTGCATCGAACTTGGTATTTTGGCAGTGTAGTGCGCCAGTTGGACAGGATTTAGCACAATTTCACTCAAGAGGATTTCCAATAACTCTATCAGTCAATGCCAAGCCGAGTAACGGCTTGCATAGGGCCAGACGTCGACCAACGCGTTATACACATGCTCAGTTTGTGAAGTTCCTTAGCTCAGATAAATCATCAATTTTTTTCTGAAATTTTAATCATTTGTCTGTCGGAACAGGTATATCACATCTATCAATTTCCGTTCCATTCCCCCATTTTCACAGGACATTCTTCAGAAAATTTAGGGATATGGCTTTTGAAGCAGACTGCTGAACGATTCTTCTACCACCAACGTACATTTTGCGTGAGAACAATGCAGATAATTTAACATGTAACTGGGGCTCTCACGCAGGCATAAATACAATCGTCTTTTCCTCATTCTGTTTGTGGGTGGAACGGGAAAGGAAATGACCAGTAAGTGGTACAAGGTACTGTCTACCATGCACCATTCGGTGGATTGTGGAGCATGTATTTAGATGCTGATGTAGAAGTGCGTGAAATAGTCTCTCTCTAATGCTGAAATTATGGTTTTACTCATAGATTTCTGTAAAGGCTATAACTTAATGAATTTATGAAATAAGTCAACTAACAAGGGGAGGCCGCCAATTGTGAAATTCAGGTTCGATTCATACTGCGCATAATAAAAGCTCATGGCCAGAGGTGTAATGTGGCAAAGCACCAAAATGCACTTCTCAGCCGTTGTCGAGAAAATCGACAGTTAAAAGAAACCGTTGCGGTGAAATACTCTCTACGATTAATAATTCTCTACAGCGTCGTGGCGCAGCGGTAAGCGCTCGGGTTCGTAATCCAAAGGGCAACTTTTTTTTATTATTTGTTTTTTTGTAATTCAAATATATATATATATATATATATATATATATATATATATATATATATATATATAATTCTCTGCAATCAGTTGCAACAATTATAATTATGCATATAATAAGTTGTTGAAAGTCGTCTGTCGTGGAACAATAATACTTGAAATAAAACACAATATCACAAATTTCGACGATGTTATAAGTTGCGCTAGGGGCCGCATCTACCTTCTTTCGAAGTTAGCAGGCAACTACGCTGTTATGCGGCGGCTCGTTTCGGCCCATTCAACATCTGTCCTTCAAGTGTAACGAGCGAGTAACATAGTTTATATTTCATACCTGCCACAGCAAATTTGTGTTCGTGGGGTCTCTATTCTAATTCGAACGTTTGACTTACACTACACGTATTCGTTTCGGAATATCGTTTCTACGTCTTCCGTTAACTATACGTGGTAAACATTATGAAGACAATTAATAGCATTTGTGAAATACAACTTTGTTTGCGGAAAACATAGTGATGTTCGAAGTCGCCAGTTTTTCCACGACAAACGACTTTCAACAACTTATTATATGCATAATTGTTGCAACTGATTGCCGGGAATTTTATATATATATATATATATATATATATATATATATATATATATATATATATATATATATACTACAAATACTAAAAAACAAAAAAGGTTGCATGGCGCGAGATTCGATCCGGCAACCTTCGCATTACGAACCCGATCGCTTACCGCTGCGCCACGACACTGTGCAAAATTATTAATCGTAGAGAGTACTTCATCGAAACGGTTTCTTTTAACTGTCCATTTTCTCGACAACGGCTGAGAAGTGCATCTTGGTGCTTTGCCATATTACACCTCTGGCCAAGAGCTTTTATTATGCGCAGTATGAATCAAATCTGAATTTCACAATTGGCGGCCTCCCCTTGTAAGACAAACGAAAGCAGACTCCACTCCACTCCCACCCCCCTCCTCTCTGGACTTTGGTAATGGTCCATATAAATTCATGGCTGCATGGGTCAGAGGTTTTTCTGGTATGATACTCTGATCTTGGCTGGTCCTATGAGACACCTTGACCTTCTCACACGTGTCGCATGTAAGATCGGGGATATTTGGTGCCACATTATAAAAACACACATTCTCTTGCTTTGCTGCAAGTATTTGTGTGCCTCACAGTACCCATAACTCTCATGGGCATAGTTTATTAACTCTCTGTCACTCGCGCGATAATTCGTGACATGGTTACTAGCGTGGATGACAGGTGTCGTCCACATCATAAATGGTGTATTTGGATACTCTGAACCATGTATATGAATGATTTTAGAAGTCTTTTATTTAAGTCTAAACATAATACACTTATTAGAAAAACACAGTAAGGTACACAACATACGAGGTGTGGCTAGAAAAAAACCGGACTAGTACTGGTGAAACAATAAAACGAATGCAATAAGGCTGAAAGTCGCGTGGCCTGTCACGTGACTCTGGCTCCGCCTACTGCTAGTTTCATCTGCCTCCTGCACTCAGTCTGCCCGTGGCGTCTGTTTCAAGTAGTTGACGTTTTGTCTGTGCGTCGGAAAATGTTGAGTGTACAGAAGGAACAGCGTGTTAACATCAAATTTTGTTTCAAAGTAGGAAAATCTGCAAGTGAAACGTTTGTAATGTTACAACAAGTGTACGGCGATGATTGTTTATCGCGAACACAAGTGTTTGAGTGCTTTAAACGATTTAAAGATGGCCGCGAAGACACCAGTGATGACACTCGCACTGGCAGACCATTGTCAGCAAAAACTGATGCAAACATTGAAAAAATCGGTAAACTTGTTCGACAAGATCGCCGTTTAACAATCAGAGCAGTGTCTGAGTTAACAGCAGTTGACAAGGAAAGTGTCAAACAAGTTTACCGATTTTTTCAATGTTTGCATCAGTTTTTGCTGACAATGGTCTGCCAGTGCGAGTGTCATCACTGGTGTCTTCGCGGCCATCTTTAAATCGTTTAAAGCACTCAAACACTTGTGTTCGCGATAAACAATCATCGCCGTACACTTGCTGTAACATTACAAACGTTTCACTTGCAGATTTTCCTAGTTTGAAACAAAATTTGATGTTAACACGCTGTTCTTCCTGTACACTCAACATTTTCCGACGCACAGACAAAACGTCAACTACTTAAAACAGACGCCACGGGCAGACTGAGTGCAGGAGGCAGATGAAACTCGAGCAGTAGGCGGAGCGAGAGTCACGTAACAGGCCACGCGACTTTCAGCCTTATTGCATTCGTTTTATTGTTTTACCAGTACTAGTCCTGTTTTTTTCTAGCCACACCTCGTATGATAAATAGTTTTCGCATTTCGTACTAGCTCCAGTATCTCTAGATAGCAGCCAACTTGTCATTCTCTCTACCAAGGATACTATTAGACCTGAGACGACAATAGTGCGACCTATATCAGTTTTCACTCACGTAGAGGTAGCATGGTTCAAACCCATTGCCCTTTGAGTTATCCCATGACTGTGATAAACACTTGCTAGAACGCCTCAGAGATGCATACAGACAGTACATACCTGACCTCTATAACATCAGTTTCTTACCATCCCTTTCCCTAGAAAAGTTACCACGAACTTAATTGATGTAAGTAGTGGTACACTTTGCAATAATGGGTATTATATTTTCCTTCGAGAATTACTTTCTAATATCTGTTTCCGTCTTCGTTATACGAGTTGCATTTTTGGTCTAAGTAAATGCGTAATTACATCTACATTTACATCTATACTCTGCAAATCACCATGAGGTGCATGGCCGAGGGTACGTCCGATTGTACCTGTGAGCATACATGCAGTGGCGCGAGCGTAAAGCGGAGTTTCCCGCCGCAGAGCATTTGGCTGGCGGTTGTTACGGGGCCGTGGCGAGCGGCTAGTGTGTATGCTGCCTTCCAAAAACCCGAGCGCTAGGCAGAGGCGCGTATGGCCGTGTTCTCGTGCTTGGAGGAATTGATATGTCAGAGCAAAATTGATAAAAACAAAACTAAGAATGACACAGAGGTGTGTATTGGCACTCATAGACAGAAAAATATGTAAAACTAAATTACCTGAACGCACCACAAAAATATACAGTAGTTTAAATGTTATTGTTGTCTAAAAATTGTAAATTTATGAAAATTCAAAAGCTAATATCTCGACAGTTCTTTGGCCGATTAATATAAACAAAGTGTCTACAGATGCGGCTAGTAGAGCTGCATCGAGCAATCATAGCCGATTTAGCAAAACATGTACCATTTTTGAATGAGAGGTCAGAATATGGGATTCGACTTAGAGAAACTGTGTTGTTGGTAATAAATAAATTTAAAGAGACGAAACTAGCGGCAACATTCTAAAGTTTAAAGAGATAGATGAGTAATTAAGTATGTATTTTTATTTGTTTATTTATGTTTAGTATAAAAAATTCCGGGGAAAGCAATATCACGCCACAAGAACACAATTTGTGAAGAAACGGTGGCAGATACAGAAAATTGGACCTTAAATTGCTATTGCCCGGAAATTTTCCATATTTTTCAATGTATCATATGTGTTTTGTGTTTAGTTTTAGAACATTCGTAATTATTTTTGTCAAACATTGTTTTGAGTTGTCCAGTCGTTTCGAGGGTGGCCATCTCTGATGACAGGGCAGTTGGTTCTGAGCGACGCTAAGAGCGAGACGTGCCGCGCATCTGCGGGTAGTAGTGGGGTTGGTAGCCACGTTCGAAAGCGATCAAGTGGAGCGCAATATAGTGGTTCAGGACAGCAGACAGGGGTGTATTTTGTGAACTGTGAACAGGTTGTCGAGTACCGTGATCGCGCCGTATGAATTTTATAGTGAAGTGTTGTAGCATCAGTTGTTAAAGGCAGCTCTTACGTAACAATCCCACAGACTGGATTTTGTTTACTCAATATACTGAAGACTATTCGTAAAAAAACAAAACAGAAATAAAGTACCTGTTCAAATTATAAATCAACGTGAGTGCCTCAATATTTTTTTAAATTTCACCCCAATACTTGCCTGCATTGTTTTCTAAGTATTATATTTCAGCTTTAAAACTTGAGTTTACGACAGGTGTGAGTGCACCCTATGACAAAAAACGTAGCCAACCATTGAGACCAGCCACATCTCTGAGCCGCTCAATAAATCTGAGTGTAGCAAGTACGCACATTTGCGTGCCGTAGCACGTGGGGACTCGAGCCACACTATTCAAACTTCAATGTGTAGTGCCCAGTACGGTCGTAATATTGGGTTTCTCGTCCGGGCTTGTAGCAACTGAACTCGGTAGACTGTGCAGTGTTGCGTTTGAAAATGAAGAAGACTGAGAGAAACGCCAGAGATGGAGCAACGCGTTATTGACGTGCTCAGTTGGTGAATCTCTTTCTCTTCAATAAATTTTCCAATTTTTCTGAAACTGTAATAATTTTTTGTCGGTATGTTTACACCCCATTCAGATAATACATTCGTGGTGCTTCTTTTCCTGTCTTAAGGTATACGTGCATCTCGATCCAATCTACTGGCAACAATTCTAGCAGCCCACCTCTATGTTGTTTCAGTGTCTTCGCTTAATCTGAATTATTGGGAATCCCAGACACTACAGTAGAATTAATGTTGATAAAATATTATTCACAACATTAATGTCGTCGTAACTTTGTAAATACAACGACCTTACAAAATCTAAGACCACTTTTGTAATCAGTACGGCAGTTCCTTTAAGATGAGACACGTTACGAACCATTGCACTGTTTATGTAATCTTTGTAAAAATTACGTTCATCCTACAAACATCAAAATAAGTTTTGCACCATCCCGGTTCCCAGAACTCCTGAAGATTGATGTTGACTGCGGATACTGTATCACAGACATGGTCCCTTTGACTGTTCAGAGATGTCACTAAAGCCACCCAAAGATGTAAACAACCATGCATGAGCAGCACCTATTAGACGGAGGGGGTCCGACAGCTGATCAGTACCAGTCATACACAGCTCGTGTTGTCTATTGTTCAAGTATGCTTAGACGGTCAATACCGCAGTTCAATTGCGTCCGCATTGTTACTTTGTGCCAGGAAGGGCTCTCACGAGGGAAGTGTCCAGGCGTGTCAGAGTGAACCAAATTGATGTTGTTTGGACATAGAAGAGATACAAAGAGACATGAACTGCCGATGTCATGCCTCACACAGCCCGCCCAAGGGCTACTACCGCAGTGGATGACCGCTACCGACGGATTATGGCTCGGAGAAACCACAGCAACGCCACCATGTTGAATAATGTTACGACTCAAACTGTGCGCAATAGGCTGCATGATGCGCAACTTCACTCCCGACGTTCATGACGGGGTCCATCTTTGCAACCACGACATCATGCAGCGCGGTACAAATTGGCCCAACAACATGCCGAATGGACTGCTCAGGATTGGCATCAAGTTCTCTTCACTGATGAGTATCACATATCTCAACCAGACAATTATCAGAGAAGTGTTTGGAGGCAACCCGGTCAGGCTGAACGCCTTAGACACACCGTCCAGCGAATGCAGCAAGGTGAAGGTTCCCTGCTGTTTTGGGGTGACTTTATGTGTGGCCGACGTACGCCGCTGGTGGTCATGGAAGGTGCCGTAACTGCTGTACGATACGTGACTGGCATTCTCCAACCGCTAGTGCAACCGTATCGGCAGCATATTGGCGAGGCATTCGTCTTCATGGACGACAATTCGCGCCCCCATCGTGCACATCTTGTGAATGACTTCCTTCAAGATAACGACATCGCTCAACTACAGAGGCCAACATGTTGTTTAGACATGAACCCTGTTGAACATACCTGGGATAGATAGAAAAGGGCTGTTTATGGACGACGTGACCCACCAACCACTCTGAGGGATCTACGCCGAATATCCGTTAAGGAGTGGGACAATCTGGACCAATAGTGCCTTGATGAACTTGTGGATATGTACAGCAATCTGGACCACGACCTCTAAAGGTCTCGCTGTATGGTGGTACAACATGCAAAAATGGTTCAAATGGCTCTGAGCACTATGGGACTTAACATCTGAGGTCATCAGTCCCCTAGAACTTAGAACTACTTAAACCTAACTAACCTAAGGACATCACACACATCCATGCTCGAGGCAGGATTCGAACCTGCGACCGTAGCGGTCGCGCGGTTCCAGACTGTAGCACCTAGAACCGCTCGGCCACACCGGCCGGCTTACAATATGCAATGTGTGGTTGTCATGTGCTATAAAAAGGGCGGAAATGATGTTTATGTTGATCTCTATTCCTATTTTCTGTACGGGTTCTGAAACTCTCGGAACCGAGGTGATGCAAAACTGTTTTTGATGTGTGTATTTTTCTAAGCTATCAAAACGAATCATGGAAGGAATAACTCAGTTCTTGTTGCTACAATATTAGTGTACATTTCAACTGATTTGATACTCAAGCGACAATATCTTTTGTGTTAAAAGTATTATACATTAAAGTATGACAGCCACCAGGCTGCTTACTTCTACTGTGAAGTAGTTTTTTAATTTAGTTTAGTTTACTACATATCCCCTAATCTGGTGGGAAGAGTCATATATATTTTTTTGGGGATGCCACAGGCAGTTCTGAGTTTAACGTTGGTGTAAGTCGTGTGATTAGTAGTATGAGTATTTTTGTGATCGTATTCCCAAGTTAGGTTGGCAACAATGAAAAAACACGGCCGATGGTTGTTATTTTGGATATGATAATTATGATCTCTGCGAACTGTGCTTGCTAATGAACCACATACGCTGAATAAACAAGTCGACTTATTTATTGATACGTGGAACAAAGCACATTTAGCTCGAGTAAACTCAGAGACTAATCTCCTGGAATGGACTGCAGCTAATTTAATTCACCGGTGTTATCAATGTAATCCATTTTATGGGTTTCTGGTGTCATTTAATTTATGGTGGCTCAAAGCTTATTTGTTTACAGACGCCTCAGGTTCTTGTGGACTGTGCAACGAGATTAAAGATCTCTACCTGCCGAAATAAATTTAAACTAGAAGGAAAGACTGAGAATGTACCCCATCAGGAATATTTAAAGCTTGGTGTTCTTAAAAAATTCTGCACCAGTTTAATGAACATAGTCCCCTGGAATTGCAATCTGACTTAAATAATGACGCTTTACTTGTGACCGCACTTCGGTAAGCCGAACTATGAATACTGGATAAATAGCTATCTTCATATATTAAGGCTTGACTAATAGTTCGTGGAGCGCTAATGTGGTTGCCATCAGTTACCTTCGTCGCATGGAAAGTCTGACAGTCTATGAGCAGGAGTAGTGGGGAGACTGAATTCCGGTGATACAGTTTCAGCAACTGGATGCCTCAGAGAACTGTCCCTCGTAGCTTACAAATAATGCTGTGAAAATTATAAGGAAGACAGTAGCAAACCGCTGCACTATTAAATGCTGTTGGTCATGAAAATAAAGTAAGAAGAAAACGTGACCCATTTCCACGAAACAACTCTGCTACAAATATGATAGGATGAGGGATACGTCATGGGAAGCTTAAACAAAGGAATCTACATAAAGTAATAAATTCACATACACGAAATATGCTGAGTAAATAATATAACATTCCAAATGTTTATAGGGAATGAATTATGCCTCATGAACGAATGCAGTACTTAAAACTCATGGTATTCAGCATCCAAAATTTATATTGTCACTCAAGACATCTTCAGAATAGCAATAGAAAGTTGGTTACTATGATTTTACGAGAGAGAGGTATAGTAGGTAACTTTTTTTCATGGATGGGTGCACAATAACAATAACCGGATACAAGCTTCTATGTGCACAGGTGAATCTGAACAGAACACTGATTTCCGTCAGATGAAAGAAAATCGCGATGTGGGAAGTTTAACGTATCTTGAACTATATATAAAATTACAGCAAAATAAATGGAACACGAATACGCGAAACAAGCAGGTATCTCACAAAATTCGTGAAACTACATAATGAAGGCTCCCGTATTGAAACACACGAGACAGGAGTCTACGTTAAACCAATCCGACGAAGAAGCAGGAGTCACCGTACAGAGAAGGAGTCAAACGAAGCCACAGTATGGACTTTGTTACAAAACATGTGTGCTCACTCCATTCAGCAACCAGTCTCATGATTGGCAGTCAGAGGTCCAAGGGACGAATTCGCCAGCAAACAAGGTTCTCTGAGGAAACAGGAGGTTCGTGTTTCATATGTGGATGCACGTCGCATGAAACTAGGCCATGTAGAAAATAATTCCATTTCAAGGCAACGTGACGTTTCAACATTGTCCATACTGTCCTCCACCAGCACACACGTGAGCCCACGTAATGCTTTAGTAAAACGTTGCAGAACGTTTGTTCCTGATGCTTCCCATGTGGACAAAGAGGTCCGTATGGTATACCATATTGCCATCTGTCATGTTCACATGCAGCACAGGAAAGCAAGACAATACAGGTTTCACACCGTTTCCCCGTTCCATGCCTGCGAAGTTGAAACATCAATGAACACAATGTTCTATTGAAACTTAATGACTTTAGGGTGATTGAACGAATCAGTTTATCACCAGAAATATAGTAGCTATACAGCTGGCTCTCATATGATTTTTGGGCTCAGTAATCGCGCGCGCCGCGCGGGATTAGCCGAGCGGCTTAGGGCGCTGCAGTCCTGGACTGTGCGGCTGGTCCCGGCTGTTCGAGTCCTCCCTCGGGCATCGGTGTGTGTGTGTGTTTGTCCTTAGGATAATTTAGGTTTAGAAGTATGTAAGCTTAGGGACTGATGACCTTAGCGGTTAAGTCCCATAAGATTTCACACACATTTGAACAACAAATCGCGCGCTTTAAAGTGGGTCGTTGCTTTCCTCGGAGGGAGAGCAATATGGTGGCTCGTGCGTCGTTCTGCGTGAATTACCGGCCACAGTCGCTAGCCTGCGAATGGCATGTCCTGGCTTCGATTCTGATCTACCACAATCTACTATCTTAAGATTTGCTTTATATTTGAAGAATTTCATGCTACTAAAATGCTTTGATTGTTCGACTAAATTTGGCGGTAATGTTCACTCGAGGCAGGAGGTAGTTGAACTTCAGTTGTGCTTTGTCTTCGGCACACAATAAACATGCTTCAAATTGAATGTTAACATTCATCGATCATCCTGTTGTACTTTTCTGCAAACGATTCGGGCAATTACGTGATAGTAACCAGTATTAAAAGACCATTCTACGCTTAATGCTCCGTGATATCACCCTTCCGAACGTGTCTAAAGATTTCACAGCCGACGAGACATAAAACTCTAATGCACCCTCCTTCCAGCGAACGCAGCAAGCGGCTCGAAGTGAAAAACAATAAATAACAGTCAGTATCATACGTTGACCATGCTTGGCTAAATATTGTGGATGCCGAGAAGTTGAAGTGTTCTCTTTCTTAAGTCAACAATGTACTTTCAAAACATCTGTAACATAAGCTGTAAATGTGCTGCTCACGCATTTCCTGGCAGAACGACTGTAAATGAAACATTTTACTACACTTTGCGTATTGTGCATATTTGTTTCAAATTTAAACGATGTTGTTGAACATTGATAGTCTTGATAAGAATATTTTCTTAAACCTTCACCCAAGTGGGAACGTTTTGAGTGGTCTCACATTTGTGTCACTGATTTACACTTTCTTTACCTCTGAAAAAATTTCTCGTAAGTCAAACAACCTGTAATGCTAAATACCATTGGCCTAAGTTTCTGAGATCTATTTCATCACAAATTTAGATTCGTAGCTTCTGTAAATGTCCCTTTGCTTGTAATTATTGACCAATAATCAATAAACGTGTGTAAATAATCTGTGAGATTCACCCGTGGCCTAAACGTCACGTTTCTGACTGGTAACCAAAATTTACTGGTTGCCGGATTCGATCCAGCCAAAGCTTATATTCTGTATAAAAATCATCAGCAATGCAAGCCGAAGATTTCGGATGTATGCAGTCAACTCGGTCTGCAGCGCCCTGGTCAAGCAGTGCGAAGCAGTGCACAGAGTTTCGGGGTATCTTCTTGCCTTCTTCTGGGTGCGTCCAGAAGACGGAAGAATCAGCTACGATGTAGAAGACAATGGAAAACATTGCATTAAGCGCACACACGTTGTAGCTGAGATAGTGTATCATGACATCTCCATTGGCAAAAGGTTCAGAATCAGATCACCATTCAGGTCGCCTAGAGGAAGGTAACCACGAGAAAAAGAATGAATATTTTTTTTAAAAAACTGTATATTTTCAAATTGTTTACAAAACAACCTTATCCCCTTCAAAGTACTCTCATATGTCACACCGGTGCTTCCATTGTTAGAAACATTTTTTGTGGTCGTCTTTAGAAATGACTGACAGCTGCTCCCTCGTTTTTGTCTTTATTACTTCAATGTTGTGGAATCGGTGTCCTTTCATGCGCCTTATCATACATGGAAATAGGAGAAAGTCTCACGGAGCCATGTCAGGTGAGTAAGGTGCGTGGGGCAGCGGAAGCACGCCATGTTTAGCCAAAAGCTGTCTAACAGAGATGGCCGCGTGTGAGGGTGCGTTGCCGTAGTGGAAGAACCAGTCTCTTGTCTGCCACAAATCGAGAACGCTGTTGCGCATTTTCCGTAAAACTTCCAAATAAAAGGCTTTATTGACGGTCCGGCCTACGGGAACAAACCCTGAATGAACTACACCCTTGGCATCAAAAAAGCAAATTATTGTTTGATTTGACTTGACGACATCTTTTGGATCGGGTGACGATGACGTCTTCCATTGCCTTGACTGCTGCTTTGATTCTGAGTCGTAACCATAGCACCATGACTCATCACCAGTAATTCAGTGATGTCGTATGACAGAAAATATGGATCAGTGTAAAGCTGTTATTTCAAAGCAGGACATGTTTCAATTCGACATTCCTTTTGATTGGCAGTCAGAACCAGAGGACCAAACTTGACAGCAACCTTTTTCATTCCCAAATCTTCCGTTAGAATTCGCTGAACCGAGCTCCAAGATGACCCACTAATCTCTGACGGTTGATCAATTGTCTGTCGTCCGCCCCCGGCAGCTGAGTGGTCAGCGCGACAGACTGTCAATCCTAACGGCCCGGGTTCGATTCCCGGCTGGGTCGGAGATTTTCTCTGCTCAGGGATTCATTTCATTTCAATTGTCTGTCGAGGGTCTGTGAGCACAATATCTGGAATTTTTTCAATATTTTCGGTTGATTCGAGCAGTTGATGGACTTCCAGAGTGAAATTTGTCATCAATCGACATGTCGCCATTTTTAAATCGAGAAAACCACTCGTACACTTGAGGTTTTCCGATAGTGTCATGTTGGTAAGCTGTTTTCAACATTAAAACAATTACAGCGGCATTTTACCCAGGGTCCACAGCTAGCGTTGCTGCCTCTGGATCACGAGCTCCCTGATTCGATTCCCGGCAGGATTGGGGATTTTCTCTGCCTGGGGACTGGGTGTTTGCGTTGTCCTCATCATTTCACCACCATCGTCTTTCACGACAGTGGCTAGATTGGATTGCGTGAAAAATTGGAACTTTGTACAGGCGCTGATGACCGGGCAGTTGAGCACTCCACAAACCATCGTCATCATCATTTTACCCGGAAGGAAACAAAATTCAGCTGTACCCTGTACATTTAAACTTGCCATCGTAGTAAACGAAACAAGACCAAAAGAGTGCTGGCAAAACCAAACACTGCAGATGAACAGAACGAGCCAAGTCGACAACGCAGGCGGCACTGATCCTGGAATGAGTTGCGCTACACACTCCTAGCGGCAGAAATGCGTACTACATGAGCTCCACCCATGGCAATGTTTTTCTGGTCCTTTCTTTTCTGGTACCTCCTCGTAGACACAGAGCATTTAAGTGCACTTGGTTTTACAGCAATAATGATCTACGTAGCAAAATTACTGTAACACAACAAAATCTGTCAGAAAATCACTGTGTCCTGCGGAATGCACCGTGCTAGAGTGTCAATTGGCCCTCAACACAAACAAATTTAACGTACTGGGCGTGCATAAAAACGCATTATTGTATGATTATACGATTGCGGAGCAATTAGTGGAAGCAGTTACTTCCATGAAATATCTAGAAGTATTGTACACTCCTGGAAATTGAAATAAGAACACCGTGAATTCATTGTCCCAGGAAGGGGAAACTTTATTGACACATTCCTGGGGTCAGATACATCACATGATCACACTGACAGAACCACAGGCACATAGACACAGGCAACAGAGCATGCACAATGTCGGCACTAGTACAGTGTATATCCACCTTTCGCAGCAATGCAGGCTGCTATTCTCCCATGGAGACGATCGTAGAGATGCTGGATGTAGTCCTGTGGAACGGCTTGCCATGCCATTTCCACCTGGCGCCTCAGTTGGACCGGCGTTCGTGCTGGACGTGCAGACCGCGTGAGACGACGCTTCATCCAGTCCCAAACATGCTCAATGGGGGACAGATCCGGAGATCTTGCTGGCCAGGGTAGTTGACTTACACCTTCTAGAGCACGTTGGGTGGCACGGGATACATGCGGACGTGCATTGTCCTGCTGGAACAGCAAGTTCCCTTGCCGGTCTAGGAATGGTAGAACGATGGGTTCGATGACGGTTTGGATGTACCGTGCACTATTCAGTGTCCCCTCGACGATCACCAGTGGTGTACGGCCAGTGTAGGAGACCGCTCCCCACACCATGATGCCGGGTGTTGGCCCTGTGTGCCTCGGTCGTATGCAGTCCTGATTGTGGCGCTCACCTGCACGGCGCCAAACACGCATACGACCATCATTGGCACCAAGGCAGAAGCGACTCTCATCGCTGAAGACGACACGTCTCCATTCGTCCCTCCATTCACGCCTGTCGCGACACCACTGGAGGGGGGCTGCACGATGTTGGGGCGTGAGCGGAAGACGGCCTAACGGTGTGCGGGACCGTAGCCCAGCTTCATGGAGACGGTTGCGAATGGTCCTCGCCGATACCCCAGGAGCAACAGTGTCCCTAATTTGCTGGGAAGTGGCGGTGCGGTCCCCTACGACACTGCATAGGATCCTACGGTCTTGGCGTGCATCCGTGCGTCGCTGCGGTCCGGTCCCAGGTCGACGGGCACGTGCACCTTCCGCCGACCACTGGCGACAACATCGATGTACCGTGGAGACCTCACGCCCCACGTGTTGAGCAATTCGGCGGTACGTCCACCCGGCCTCCCGCATGCCCACTATACGCCCTCGCTCAAAGTCCGTCAACTGCACATACGGTTCATGTCCACGCCGTCGCGGCATGCTACCAGTGTTAAAGACTGCGATGGAGCTCCGTATGCCACGGCAAACTGGCTGACACTGACGGCGGCGGTGCACAAATGCTGCGCAGCTAGCGCCATTCGACGGCCAACACCGCGGTTCCTGGTGTGTCCGCTGTGCCGTGCGTGTGATCATTGCTTGTACAGCCCTCTCGCAGTGTCCGGTGCAAGTATGGTGGGTCTGACACACCGGTGTCAATGTGTTCTTTTTTCCATTTCCAGGAGTGTATTTTACGGAACTGGTGACCTAGAATAGACGGAAAGGCTTCGTCCTCGCTGTAGCCGTCAGTAATTCACAACCCCACAACAGGCTACAGCAGTCTACTCACTCCACCCCCCCCCCCCCAAACACCGATACCCCACACCGAACCCGGGGTTATTGTGCGGTTCGACGGCCCCCAGTGGAAACCCCCCCCCCCCCCCACCCAACCCAGGAACGTCTCACACCAGACGAGTGTAAAACCAATGTTTGCGTGGCAGAGTAATTATGGTGTACGCGTACGCAGAGAAAGTGTTTGCGCAGCAATTGCCGACATAGTGTAACTGAGGCGGAAAAAGGCGTACCAGCCCGCATTCACCGAGGCAGATGGAAAACCGCCTTAAAAACCGTCCACAGGCTGGCCGGCATACCGGATATCGACACTAAACCGCCGGGCATATTCGTGCCAGGGACCGGCACGCCCTCCCGTAAGGAAAGCAGCGCGTCAGACCGCACGGCTAACCGGGCGGGCAGTCTAGAAGCATACTTAGGCAGCGATTTAAAGTGGAATGGCCACATAAAACTGATAACAGGAAACCCATATGCCAGGCTGAGATTCTTTGGAAGAATCGTAAGGATATGTAGTCCGCCAACAAAGGAGGTAACACAACCCTTCGTTCCAGCAGTACCTGAGTACTGCTCGTCAGTGTGGGATCCGTAGCATGTAGGATTAATGGAGGACAGAGAAGATCCAAAGAAGAGCAGCGCGTTTTGTTACAGGTGCAAGCGCCACAGTGATGATCAGTCAACTCCAGTAGTAGATGCTGCAACAGAGACTTTCTGCATCTGGTTATCGTCTACAGTTACAGTTCCCAGAGAGTACGTTCCTAGACGAGTCAACAACTAGATAGCCTCCTCCAATGAGAACTTTCTCAAGCGAAAAGACCATGAAGACAACATCAGAGTGATGCGAGCCCTCACGGAAGCTTACCAGCAATCGTTCTTCCAGCGAGCCATACGCGACTGGAACAGAAAAAGGGGGAAGTTACAGTACTACACAAAGTACCCTCCATCACACACTGCACGATGGTATGTGGAGTGATGGTATAGATGTAGATGCAGAGTAATATTCATTTGCTTTTTTTCGCTCGTACTACGTACGCTGTATCGTTTTAGCAAGAGGTAGCTAGAAGAATGTTGAAATGTGTGTGAAATCTTATGGGACTTAACTGCTAAGTTCATCAGACCCTAAGCTTACACACCACTTAACCTAAATTATCCTACGGACAAACACACACACCCATTCCCGAGGGAGGACTCGAACCTCCGCCGGGACCAGCCGCACAGTCCATGACAGCAGCTCCCAAGACCGCTCGGCTAATGCCGCGGGGCGAGGCTGTTAGAGGCACAGGGTTAGTGTGCGAGTATTATGAGGACTAATGATGCGAGGTATTACTCAACAACAGTGAATAGCAATGAAGTGTCAAGTTCTACATATAAAACACATATACGAGGTGTGGCTAGAAAAAAACCGGACTAGTACTGGTGAAACAATAAAACGAATGCAATAAGGCTGAAAGTCGCGTGGCCTGTCACGTGACTCTCGCTCCGCCTACTGCTCGAGTTTCATCTGCCTCCTGCACTCAGTCTGCCCGTGGCGTCTATTTTAAGTAGTTGACGTTTTGTCTGTGCGTCGGAAAATGTTGAGTGTACAGAAAGAACAGCGTGTTAACATCAAATTTTGTTTCAAACTAGGAAAATCTGCAAGTGAAACGTTTGGTAATGTTACAACAAGTGTACGGCGATGATTGTTTATCGCTAACACAAGTGTTTGAGTGGTTTAAACGATTTAAAGATGGCCGCGAAGACACCAGTGATGACACTCGCACTGGCAGACCATTGTCAGCAAAAACTGATGCAAACATTGAAAAAATCGGTAAACTTGTTCGACACTTTCCTTGTCAACTCCTGTTAACTCAGACACTGCTCTGATTGTTAAACGGCGATCTTGTCGAACAAGTTTACCGATTTTTTCAATGTTTGCATCAGTTTTTGCTGACAATGGTCTGCCAGTGCGAGTGTCATCACTGGTGTCTTCGCGGCCATCTTTAAATCGTTTAAACCACTCAAACACTTGTGTTCGCGATAAACAATCATCGCCGTACACTTGTTGTAACATTACAAACGTTTCACTTGCAGATTTTCCTAGTTTGAAACAAAATTTGATGTTAACACGCTGTTCTTTCTGTACACTCAACATTTTCCGACGCACAGACAAAAAGTCAACTACTTAAAACAGACGCCACGGGCAGACTGAATGCAGGAGGCAGATGAAACTCGAGCAGTAGGCGGAGCGAGAGTCACGTGACAGGCCACGCGACTTTCAGCCTTATTGCATTCGTTTTATTGTTTCACCAGTACTAGTCCGGTTTTTTTCTAGCCACACCTCGTACTGTAATGGACGTTGAGATACCTGACATCTGCTAAAAGCTGTAAACTACTAAATCCAATAGCCGCCGCTGTGGCCGAACGGTTTTAGGCGCTTCAGTCCGGAACCGCGCTGCTGCTACGGTCGCAGGTTCGCATCCTGCCTGGGACATGGGTGTGTGTGATGTCCATAGGTTGGTTAGGTTCAAGTCGTTCTAAGTCTATAGGACTGATGCCTCAGATGTTAAGTCCCATAGTGCTTAGAGCCATTTTGAACTAAATTCAGTAACTTACATGGACAATTCAATATCTCAGCACAGCACATATGTGTGCCACACAAAAGGTTACTGACACATTAAACAACAGTAGAATTACCCATAAATATCGGCAACTTCTTGTCAAGTTCTAATTAGGTTACTCTTTTCAGGTTTGGTAACACAGTAGTTTGAAAGTTGATGTTATTTTCGGTGAAACTGCGTATCTGTGTTCTCTTAAATCGGAAAAGAAGAGAATCCAAGTGTTTGAACGTGGAATTGTTTGAGGATTTGGAAATTAACTGGCTGAATAAAGTAAGAAATGAGGCGATGCTCCACAGAAACGGTGACTGAAGGAATATGTACCAGTAAAACACTTATTACAAGAAGGAACATATATTTGTACAAAAAGATCTCGTGGTACTAGAATAATTGAAAAGCAGCTACAATCGCTTAGTAGCGGAAAGGCTTCAGGACCGGATGAGGTACCTATAAGGTCCTATATAGATTATGCGAAAGAATTTGCTCCTCTTCTAGCAGTAATTTATCGTAGATCGCTTGAGCAGCGAAAGGTACCTAACGACTGGAAAAAAAGCGCAGGCCATTCCCGTTTTTAAGAAAGGCCGTAAGGCGGATCCACACAATTATAGACCTATAGCGTTGACGCCAATCTGTTGTAGAAATATGGATCAGGTTTTATGCTCAAGAATTATGGCGTTCTTGGAAAATGAACAGCTCCTCTATAAAAATCAACGTGGATTCCGCAAACAGAGATCCTGCGAAACTCAGCTCGCTCTGTTCCTCCATGAGATACACAGCTCAGTGGACGACGGCGCTCAGGCTGATGCGATGTTCCTTGATTTCAGTAAGGCATTTTACACCGTCCCGCATTGTCGTTTAATGAAAAAAATACCAGCTTTCGGAATGTCAGAGCAGACCTGCGATTGTTTTCAAGACTTTCGTGAAGATAGAACTCAACACGTCGCTCTTAACGGAACTAAATCGACAGATGTAAAGGTAATGTCGGAGTACCACAGGGAAGTGTGATAGGACCGTTGCTGTTCACAATATATATACAGGGTGCTTCAAAAATGACCGGTATATTTGAAACGGCAATAAAAACTAAACGAGCAGCGATAGAAATACACCGTTTGTTGCAATATGCTTGGGACAACAGTACATTTTCAGGCGGACAAACTTTCGAAATTACTGTAGTTACAATTTTCAACAACAGATGGCGCTGCAAGTGATGTGAAAGATATAGAAGACAACGCAGTCTGTGGGTGCGACATTCTGTACGTCGTCTTTCTGCTGTAAGCGTGTGCTGTTCACAACGTGCAAGTGTGCTGTAGACAACATGGTTTATTCCTTAGAACAGAGGATTTTTCTGGTGTTGGAATTCCACCGCCTAGAACAGTGTTGTTCCAACAACACGAAGTTTTCAACGGAGGTTTAATGTAACCAAAGGACCGAAAAGCGATACAATAAAGGATCTGTTTGAAAAATTTCAACGGACTGGGAACGTGACGGATGAACGTGCTGGAAAGGTAGGGCGACCGCGTACGGCAACCACAGAGGGCAACGCGCAGATAGTGCAGCAGGTGATCCAACAGCGGCCTCGTGTTTCCGTTCGCCGTGTTGCAGCTGCGGTCCAAATGACGCCAACGTCCACGTATCGTCTCATGCGCCAGAGTTTACACCTCTATCCATACAAAATTCAAACGCGGCAACCCCTCAGCGCCGCTACCATTGCTGCACGAGAGACATTCGCTAACGATATAGTGCACAGGATTGATGACGGCGATATGCATGTGGGCAGCATTTGGTTTACTGACGAAGCTTATTTTTACCTGGACGGCTTCGTCAATAAACAGAACTGGCGCATATGGGGAACCGAAAAGCCCCATGTTGCAGTCCCATCGTCCCTGCATCCTCAAAAAGTACTGGTCTGGGCCGCCATTTCTTCCAAAGGAATCATTGGCCCATTTTTCAGATCCGAAACGATTACTGCATCACGCTATCTGGACATTCTTCGTGAATTTGTGGCGGTACAAACTGCCTTAGACGACACTGCGAACACCTCGTGGTTTATGCAAGATGGTGCCCGGCCACATCGCACGGCCGACGTCTTTAATTTCCTGAATGAATATTTCGATGATCGTGTGATTGCTTTGGGCTATCCGAAACATACAGGAGGCGGCGTGGATTGGCCTCCCTATTCGCCAGACATGAACCCCTGTGACTTCTTTCTGTGGGGACACTTGAAAGACCAGGTGTACCGCCAGAATCCAGAAACAATTGAACAGCTGAAGCAGTACATCTCATCTGCATGTGAAGCCATTCCGCCAGACACGTTGTCAAAGGTTTCGGGTAATTTCATTCAGAGACTACGCCATATTATTGCTACGCATGGTGGATATGTGGAAAATATCGTACTATAGAGTTTCCCAGACCGCAGCGCCATCTGTTGTTGAAAATTGTAACTACTGTAATTTCGAAAGTTTGTCTGCCTGAAAATGTACTGTTGTCCCAAGCATATTGCAAGAAACGGTGTATTTCTATCGCTGCTCGTTTAGTTTTTATTGCCGTTTCAAATATACCGGTCATTTTTGAAACACCCTCTAAATGATCTAGTAGAAAGCATCGGGTGCTGTTTTAGGCTATTCGCAGATGATGCAGTTGTTTATACCAAAGTAGCAACTCCAGAAGATAGTAATAATTTGCAGAACGACCCGCAGAGAATTGATGAATGTCGCAGACTCTGGCAGTTGGTCCTGAACGTAAATAAATTAACAAATTGCGTATTCATAGGAAACGAAATCCACTACTGTACAGCTACATGATTGATGACAAACAGCTGGCGAAAAATATGTCGGCGTTATTATCCAGAGCGACCTTAAGTGGAATGACCATATAAAACAGATAGTATGAAAAGCAGACACAAGACTCAGATTCATCGGAAGAATCTTAAGGAAATGTAGCTCGTCCACGAAAGAAGTGGCTTATAAGGCGCTTGTTCGCCCGATTCTTGAGTATTGTTCATTTATCTGGGATCCCTATTAGGTAGGACTGATTGAGGAGATACGGAAGAGCCAACGAAGAGCGGCGCGTTTCGTCAGGGGATCGTTTAGCTGGCGGGAGAGCGTTACGGAGATGCTAAACAAACTCCACTGGCAGACGTTGCAAGAGAGACGTTGTGCAACACGGAGAGATTTACTACTGAAATTTCGTGACAGCACTTTCCAGGTGGAGTCAGACAACGTATTACTTCCCCCCCCCCTCCACATACAAATGGTTCAAATGGCTCTGAGCACTGTGGGACTTCATCTTAGGTCATCAATCCCCTAGAACTTAGAACTACTTAAACCTAACTAACCTAAGGACATCACACACATCCATGCCCGAGGCAGGATTCGAACCTGCGACCGTAGCGGTCGCGCGGTTGCAGACTGTAGCGCCTAGAACCGCTCGGCCACACCGGCCGGCCTATCCACATCTCGCATATTGACCGCGAGGAGAAAATTCTAAGAGCCAATACAGAGGCTTACCGACAATCATTGTTCCCACGCACTATTCGCGAGTGGAACAGGGTTGGAGGGATCAAATAATGGTACCGAAAGTACCCTCCGCGACACACTATTAGGTGGCTTGCGGAGTATGATGTAGATGTAGACGCAGGAGATGACAGATATCGCATCATATCCAAGAAAATATCGAAGATGTTGGGCGCAAGTACTAGAGTATAACAAATTGGTTGACGTTGGAAGTGTGACGGGCATGAAACAAGGCAGAAACTGATATTGGAAAAAAGATACTGGCTAATCTGCACTGCCGAAGTTGTCCAATCTATAAAGACAAAATTGGCCAACACAAGTTTAAATATGTTTGTTATTGTTGTGGTCTTCAGTCCTGAGACCGGTTTGATGCAGCTCTCCATGCTACTCTATCCTGTGCAAGCTTCTTCATCTCCCAGTACTTACTGCAACCTACAGCCTTCTGAATCTGCTTAGTGTATTCATCTCTTGGTCTCCCTCTACGATTTTTACCCTCCGCGCTGCCCTCCAATGCTAAATTGGTGATCCCATGATGCCTCAGAATATGTCCTACAAAGCGATCCCTCCTCCTAGTCAGGTTGTGCCGCAAATTTGACTTCTCCCCAATTCTATTCAGTACCTCCTCATTAGTTATGTAATCCACTCATCTAATCTTCAGCATTCTTCTGTAGCACTACATATCGAAAGCTTCTATTCTCTTCTTGTTTAAACTATTTATCGTCCACGTTTCACTTCCATACATGGCTACACTCCATAAAAAATACTTTCAGAAACGACTTCCTGACACTTAAATCTATACTCAATGTTAACAAATTTCTCTTCTTCAGAAACGCTTTCCTTGCCATTGCCAGCCTCTCTACGTCGACCATCATCAGTTATTTTGCTCCCCAAATAGCAAAACTCCTTTACTACTTTAAGTGTCTCATTTCCTAATCTAATTCCCTCAGCATCACCCGACTTAATTCGACTACATTCCATTATCCTCGTTTTGATTTTGTTGATGTTCATCTTATATCCTCCTTTCAAGACACTGTCCATTCCATTCAACTGCTCTTCCAAGTTCTTTGCTGTCTCTGACAGAATTACAATGTCATCGGCGAACCTCAAAGTTTTTATTTCTTCTCCATGGATTTTAATACCTACTCCGAATTTTTCTTTTGTTTCCTTTACTGCTTGCTCAATATACAGATTGAACAACATCAGGGAGAGGCTACAACCCTGTTATACTCCCTTCCAAACCACTGCTTACCTTTCATGTCCCTCGACCCTTATAACTGCCATCTGGTTTCTGTACAAATTGTAAATAGCCTTTCGCTCCCTGTATTTTACCCCTGCCACCTTTAGAATTTGAAAGAGAGTATTCCAGTCAACATTGTGAAAAGCTTTCTCTAAGTCTACAAATGCTAGAAACGTAGGTTTGCCTTTCCATGATCTTTCTTCTAAGGTAAGTCGTAGGGTCAGTATTGCCTCACGTGTTCCAACATTTCTACGGAATCCAAACTGATCTTCCCCGAGGTCGGCTTCTACCAGTTGTTCCATTCATCTGTAAAGAATTCGCGTTAGTATTTTGCAGCTGTGACTTATTAAACTGATAGTTCTGTAATTCTCACATCTGTCAACACCTGCTCTCTTTGGGATTGGAATTATTATATTCTTCTTGAAGTCTGAGGAAATTTCGCCTGTCTCATACATCTTGCTCACCAGACGCTCCCCCCCACATACATCTCGCATATTGACCGCGAGGAGAAAATTTGAGAAATTAGAGCCAATACAAAGGCTTACTGACAATCATTCTTCCCACACACTATTCGCGAGTGGAATAGGGCTGGAGGGATCAAATAATGATACTGAAAGTACCCTCCGCCACACATCATTAGGTGGCTTGTGGAGTATGATGTAGACATAGACGTAGGAGAGATGGCCGGCCGCTGTGGCCGAGAGGTTCTAGGGGCTTCAGTCCGGAACCGCGCTGCTGCTACGGTCGCAGGTTCGAATCCTGCCTCGGGCATGGATGTGTGTGATGTCCTTAGGTTAGTTAGGTTGAAGTAGTTCTAAGTCTCGGTGACTGATGACCTCAGATGCTAAGTCCCATAGTGCTTAGAGCCATAACAGATATCGCATCATATACGACATAGTATCGAAGACGTTGGGTGCAATTACTAGAATATCACAAATTGGTTGACAATGGAAGTGTGACGGGCATAAAACAAGGCAGAAGCTGATCTTGGAAAAAAGACACTGGCTTATCTGGACTGCCGAAGCTGTCCAGTCTATAAATACGAAATAGGCCAACAGAAGTTTAAATGAAACCAAACATATTTCTGTACACATGTTAACGGCCTCTGAAATTATGAAACTCGGTTCTAGGCGCTACAGTCTGGAGCCGAGCGACCGCTACGGTCGCAGGTTCGAATCCTGCTTCGGGCATGGATGTGTGTGATGTCCTTAGGTTAGTTAGGTTTAATTAGTTCTAAGTTCTAGGCGACTGATGGCCTGAGAAGTTAAGTCGCATAGTGCTCAGAGCCATTTGAACCATTTTTTTGTAAATAATCTCCGACTAAAGACAAGCCTGATAACCTAGCGGTCAGCCTCTGTTCTCTAGACAACCGGCACTTTGCTTCTACTCACTGCATCCGCAAGTAGCGGAACAGCAGCTACTGGAAACAGGGGCCAGTACGCGACAGTCGTAGGCGAGGTGAGGGAACAGGCTGAACAAATGTTTGTCCAGGTGTAACGGAGGGCGAGGGACTGCATGTAGAGCAGCCGACGCTCGCCGCGTGACAACAGGAGCCGGCTCGTCGCGAAAACAAGGCGGATCCGCCCCCCCCCCCCCCCGCACGGCACCGCCTCGCGTTGCGATTGGTCAGGAGGGGGGCGGCGGTCCGGCGCGCTATTGACAGACCTTCGCGCGCCGGTATAAGACGACGCGGCAGCGGGCAGCGGGCGTCAGCACCTCGGGAGCTCGCCAGCCAGCATGCAGACACCAGCGGCCCGTGGAGCGCTCCTCGTGTTGGCCGCCGTCGTGGCGGCCGCCATGGCGCAGAAGGACCCCTACTGGCTGCCCGGCAGGACGGCCATGGTGCACCTGTTCGAGTGGAAGTGGGCAGACATCGCCGCCGAGTGCGAGAACTTCCTCGGCCCCAAGGGCTTCGGTGGTGTGCAGGTGAGTCGCCGGTTGCCTAAACAACTCCTCACAAGGAGTACGACTCGCCGTTAAGGTTCAAATGGCTCTGACAAGGTAACCTCCCCATCGCAACCCCCCTCAGATTTAGTTATAAGTTGGCACAGTGGATAGGCCTTGAAAAACTGAACACAGATCAATCGAGAAAACAGGAGGAAGTTGTGTGGAACTATGAAAAAAATAAGCAAAATATACGAACTGAGTAGTCCATGGGCAAGATAGGCAACATCAAGGATAACATGGGCACAGGAGCGCCGTGGTCCCGTGGTTAGCGTGAGCAGCTGCGGAACGAGAGGTCCTCGGTTCAAATCTTCCCTCGAGTGAAATGTTTACTTTCTTTATTTTCGCAAAGTTATGATCTGTCTGTTCTTTCATTGACGTCTCTGTTCACTGTAGTATGTTTAGTGTCTGTGCTTTGCGACCGCACCGCAAAACCGTGCGATTAGTAGACGAAAGGACGTGCCTCTCCAATGGGAACCGAAAACATTTGATCGCAAGGTCATAGGTCAACCGATTCCTCCACAGGAAAACACGTCTGCTATATTCTATACCACACTGGTGACGGCATGTGCGTCACATGAAAGGAATATGTTGTCGACCCACCTAACTTGTACACTTGACGAATGGGTAAAAAGATTCTTCTACCTTCTGCCTGTTTCTATGTTTGTTTTGGTGTAACGTCCCCATAGTACGGCGCAGTTACCTCGCATCGGACGGACGGACAGATAATAATTGTCTGAAAATAAAAAATCACAACTTTTCACTCGGGGGAAGATTTGAACCAAGGACGGCACTCTTGGTGCTGCGACATCTTCTGCGAAGGGTAAAAAGAACGAAACAAGAGGAGTAGGTAAAACTACTCAATTTGTTCTTATTAATGGACCTACTTTATTTTGTGGTGCGAGGTTAAATTTTTCCTTAATGAAAGTTTCTTCTTCCTCCAGTTTGGGTAATGGATGGTTAGATACAGGCTCCCAGGTAGATGCTATTTTTCTTGACTTCCGGAAGGCGTTCGATACAGTTCCGCACTGTCGCCTGATAAACAAAGTAAGAGCCTACGGAATATCAGACCAGCTGTGTGACTGGATTGAAGAGTTTTTAGCAAACAGAACACAGCATGTTGTTATCAATGGAGAGACGTCTACAGACGTTAAAGTAACCTCTGGCGTTCCACAGGGGAGTGTTATGGGACCATTGCTTTTCACAATATATATATAAATGACCTAGTAGATACTGTCGGAAGTTCCATGCGGCTTTTCGCGGATGATGCTGTAGTATACAGAGAAGTTGCAGCATTAGAAAATTGTAGCGAAATGCAGGAAGATCTGCAGCGGATAGGCACTTGGTGCAGGGAGTGGCAACTGACCCTTAACATAGACAAATGTAATGTATTGCGAATACATAGAAAGAAGGATCCTTTATTGTATGATTATATGATAGCGGAACAAACACTGGTAGCAGTTACTTCTGTAAAATATCTGGGAGTATGCGTGCGGAACGATTTGAAGTGGAATGATCATATAAAATTAATTGTTGGTAAGGCAGGTACCAGGTTGAGATTCATTGGGAGAGTGCTTAGAAAATGTAGTCCATCAACAAAGGAGGTGGCTTACAAAACACTCGTTCGACCTATACTTGAGTATTGCTCATCAGTGTGGGATCCGTACCAGATCGGGTTGACGGAGGAGATAGAGAAGATCCAAAGAAGAGCGGCGCACAGGGTTATTTGGTAACCGTGATAGCGTTACGGAGATGTTTAATACACTCAAGTGGCAGACTCTGCAAGAGAGGCGCTCTGCATCGCGGTGTAGCTTGCTCGCCAGGTTCCGAGAGGGTGCGTTTCTGGATGAGGTATCGAATATATTGCTTCCCCCTACTTATAACTCCCGAGGAGATCACGAATGTAAAATTAGAGAGATTAGAGCGCGCACGGAGGCTTTCAGACAGTCGTTCTTCCCGCGAACCATACGTACTGGAACAGGAAAGGGAGGTAATGACAGTGGCACGTAGGGTGCCCTCCGCCACACACCGTTGGGTGGCTTGCGGAGTATCAATGTAGATGTAGATGTAGACCTCTCATTCCGCAACTGCTCACGCTAACGACGGGACCACGGCGCTCCTGAGCTCATATTCTCCTTGATGTTGCCTATCTTGCGCATGGACTACTCAGTTGGTATATTTTGCTTATTTTTTTCATAGTTCCACACAACTTCTTCCTGTTTTCTCGATTGATGTATGTTCAGTTTTCAAGGCCTATCCACTGTGCCAACTTATAAACTTATAACTAAATCTGACGGGGGGAGGGGGGGGGGGGAGGTTCCCTTGTGATCATTATGGAAGTTAACAGCTGAGGTCATCAGTCCCCTAGAACTTAGAACTACTTAAACCTAACTAACCTAAGGACATCACACACAGCCACGCCCGAAGCAGGATTCGAACCTGCGACCGTAGCGGCCGCGCGGTTCCAGACTGAAGCGCCTAGAACCGCTCAGCCACTTCGGCCGGCCTCGCCGTTAAGGGGTCCTCAACATTTTTTACGCAACACTGAGTATTGCGAAATACATTTGACTATCTGACTATGCTACTGACGGTTTTTCGCTCTATATCGAAGAAACCTGTAGAACTCCAAAAATATTGATGCACGTTTAGCGGACTGATGGCCTCAGATGTTGTGCCAAAGTGTTTAGAGCCATTTTGTTACTCGTTTAATCTACAGGGTGTCGCAGGAGGAATGGACAATATTCAGAGATACGACAGGAACGACCGTTCGATGCAAGAAAGTCTTATAAACACGGACTCCTAAATATGTACCTTAAAAGTCTTAATCTTTGATACTATGACACAATTCTCTTCTACGGCAAGCTCTTTGCTTTCCATACTTTGGGAAGAGTTAGCATGGGCAAAAAAAGAATAAAAGGGTCCAGATACCACGGGCTCTGAAGTGCATACCTTAAGAGCTACGAGCACTTGTTCATCTTCGCACTGTGAAACACTTTCTTCTGCTGAACAACTCCTCTTAGCTCTTAAGGTGTGCATTTTATAGCCGACGTTTACTAGACTTTTTTTCTTCGAATAACAGTTCCTGTCATTTGCCTAAATATTGACGATTCCCCCTGAGACACGCTGGCAATACATTTCACCTTGTACTAGAGATACTGTGCATTGTTGATCGCCACCTGTAGAAAGTGGGAGAAATTCAGTTCGCCCCAGACAAATTTCAGAAAAGAACTGGAAAGGCTGAATGAGAAAATATCAGAATGTGAGTTGGGAGACATACTGGGTAGCTGTAATTACGGTGCATCTACTGACAGAGGTCCAGTCTGGGCTGTAATTATCGTATAGCAGCGAAACTGGTAGATATGTTAACGTGTTTATACGGAACGTGTTTACACTCGAAAAAGCAGTTCCAATTTTGGCCACTAGGTGCAAATCCAGCCCTGTACATCATCTTATCGAGGAGTCCGGAGCTCGTATTGAACAAATTGTGTAAGTGGCAGTTAATAATGAAATCAGCATTATTTATTTCTCACTTCTTTGACCTTTACTCTCTGCGGCCTGTTCTTATTCCATTACATAATTATGGAAACATCTCTGTATGTCTTTCTTGCATTCACAGCAACAGATTTTCACCTGGTGCCCGAACTTGGAACTATTCTTTTCCAGCACGAATCGGTTCCGCCTTGCGCATTAAAGTATTTACCAAAATCCACTTCTATACGATAATAACAGCGCACAGTTGATCTCTATGACTAGCGGCACTTTAATTGTAGCCATCCCGAATACGAATGTACCACGTGGTACTTTGTAGAAATGAACTCCATGATTGGACAGTTTTTTTTGTGGTTTTAGGGCGCACAACTTCAACGGTCATTAGCGCCCAGACTACGTTAGGAATGCTCCGCGAGTCACAAGTTTAAAACAGCAACGAAACGGAAAACACGATAAAAGACAGACTGACAGGCATAGGATTAAAAAAAAGAAAACAGCATAATCAAATGTCCTTAGAGAGGGTTGTCAAATTGATAAAATGAAGAACGCGAGCAGCTGCCCGTGGGTCATCCGCTAAAATGGCTGCTAGAGTACACGGCAGGCCAAGATCAAGACGCAGTGTGTTAAAATCCGGACAGGACGTTAAAATGTGGCGGACCGTCAGCAATTGCCCACATGGGCAGAACGGCGCCGGCGCAGCCGTCAGCAGATGGCGATGGCTAAACCGGCAGTGTCCAATTCGTAACCGGGCCAAAACTACCTCCTCCCACCGAGAAGGGCGTGAGGAGGACGTCCAAGCCACGGGAAGAGGTTTCAAGGCCCGAAGCTTGTTGTCTGTAAGTGCAGCCCAATCGGCATGCCACAGCGATAAAATGCGCCGACAAATGACCCTGCTACAATCTGACGAAGGGACACAACAAGAAGCTGTCCGAGGCTGGAGGACCGCAGCCTTGGCCGCGGCATCTGCAGCTTCGTTCCCAGGGATACCGACATGGCCAGGAACCCACATAAAGCTAACCGGAGAACCGACGTCCACCAGCTGCCGAAGAGAGCGTTGGATCCGGTGCACGAAAGGGTGAACCGGGTACGGATCACTGAGGCTCTGGATAGCGCTCAGGGAATCGGAACAGATGACATATGCAGAATGTCGGTGGCGGCAGATGTAAAGAACAGCCTGGTAGAGGGCAAAGAGCTGAGCTGTGAAGACTGAACAGTGGCCATGGAGCCGGTATTTGAAACTTTGTGCCCCGACAATAAAAGAACACCCGACTCCGTCATTGGTCTTAGAGCCATCTGTATAAATGAAGGTCATATTAATGAACTTCGAACGAAGTTCGACAAAACGGGAGTGGTAGACTGAACCGGGGGTAACCACCTTCGGGAGCGAGCAGAGGTCAAGGTGGACGCGAACCTGAGCCTGGAGCCAAGGTGGCGTGTGGCTCTCGCCCACTCGAAAGGTTGCAGGGAGTGAAAAATTAAGGTGTTGAAGGAGGCGACGAAAGCGAACTCCAGGGGGTAGCAGGGCAGAGACATACAACCCGTATTGACGGTCGAGAGAGTCATCAAAAAAGGAACGATAAGACGGGTGGTCGGGCATTGCCAGTAGCCGACAGGCATACCGACAAAGCAGTATATCGCGCCGATAGGTGAGTGGCAGGAAACTCCAAATACTTCTTTGTTGGCAACAGCTTTAGAAGTTAAGGATCATGTTGGTATGAACGTAAGCAGACATGTTTATTTTACTTGAATCAGTTCTAAGCCGCGCGGGATTAGCCGAGCGGTCTTGTGCGTTGCAGTCATGGACTGTGCGGCTGGTCCCGGCGGAGGTTCGAGTCCTCCCTCGGGCATGGGTGTGTGTGTTTGTCCTTAGGATAATTTAGGTTAAGTAGTGTGTAAGCTTAGGGACTGATGACCTTAGCAGTTAAGTCCCATAAGGTTTCACACACACATACACACACACACACACACACACACACACACACACACACCACACACAATCAGTTCTAAGAACTGATAAATAAGATGAGGTCAGTTGTCCAGTGAACAAATTTTTATTTTTCTTGTAGCAGTTGTCAGAGCACAGACTTCAGATCATGTAAGTTTTCAATCAGCATGATTTTTTATTTCGTTTGCAACAGTCGTAACTGTAGAGGAATATAAAGCACATGTATGTGATAATTTACTCCATTCACTTGTTAAATTTGTAGCTAGTTGTTGTTGTTGTTGTTTACGAATCTATGCTGCCATGAGACAATCCCTGGCCCATTGGAACGTTCACAGAAACCAGCTCCTCAGACTTGTTTCACCAGTTAGCATAATTTCTGCTTGTGGTTTCCAAGGCATGCAAATCAGTCGCAACACATTGACGAATGACGGCTTGTTCCATTCTTGGCCTGGTACTTTCCCTCGATATTCAGCTTTTAAGCGCAATTTTTTTAAGTTTGCTTAATGGCACTCTTAGCTGTTGGCCAGCAGGGAGCGGGAAAGGCCTTCTCGCATGCCGAAGCTGTCACACAGATTAAGGTCTGTTGCAAGTGCTATCGTGGGAAAGTATGTACTTCAAGAGCAGATGTGTCTCAGGGCAACTGGGAGTTTCCTCAGTATATATGAAAGGGTGTTGCCTATATATTTCAATTAAAGCAATAATGCTGTGACGTCAGACACTGACAGGTGTGTTGTGAAGACGGTTCCATCACCTCGTGGCAAATAGGTACCTGTCAATTACGTGGAAGTTGGTGTGACATAACAAACATACAGAACGTCTCAGGATGGTGGATATACCCTTCACTTATACTGTGTCACTCATGAGGTATCGACGGTTTTTGTCATCACACAAAGGAGCTCGAAGTGTAGTGAGACTGAATGCCACCTAGTGGTGTAGTCTGTGACTCGATGATGAAGGTACACAACATCTGATAAAAATCATTCGAGCATCCCTAAATCGGTATTGATGACTAAACGTCATTAAAGGAGGAGACGTCATAAAAGGATGTTGGGGGGGGGGGCAGTATTGTGCTGTTAATAGAGAAGCTGTAATAGCAGAATGGGTCGGTCAGGAGACCTCAGCGACTTCGATCATAGATTAGTGATTTGACGTCACCTGGGTAAAAAATCGTGCAGAAACATTCTAACCCATCTGAAGCAGCCCAAGACGACTGTTTGCGACGTTACTGCGAACTGAAAGTACGAAGGATCAACCACAGCTATTCCAAGACCTGCCAGACCTCCTGTACTGATAGAAACGGTCCATAGAGCATTACGGGGGGTACTTGCCAAAACATCGCATGAAATCAGCGGGAGGAATCACTCATGACCAGTAATGACTGTGCGGAGGAAGTGAAAAATAATGGAGTACAGTGGTCGAGCAGCTGTTCATAAGCCACAGGTTTCTGTACTAAACGCTAAGCGATGCTTAAAGCAGCGTGAGGGACGACGTCACTGGACAGTGGCTAAATGGAGTCGTCAAGAGTGCTGAATCGTTCTGTGCCCTGTGGCAGCCCGATGGAAGGGTTTGGGTTTGGCGAATGCCTGGACACCTCTACCTGCCATTACGTGTAGTGCCATCAGTGAAGCTCTGAGAAAGTGGCGTTACCGTAACGGAGTGTTTTTCTTGGTTGGATTGTAAAGTCCTTGTTGTGCTTAAGAAAACGCTAAAAGGCGAAGGATACGAACACATTTTAAAACTCTGTGTGCTGCGTACAGTTTAGGAGCTATCTGGAGACCGTGATAGTATCAGCATGACAATCCACTCAGTCGCAAGCTAGTACCTTGTCTGATTTCGGATTTTGAGGAAGAATAAGTTGCCTCTTCTCTACTGGCATTCTGAACCTCCTCGAAAGTGTTCCCAGCACAGTATTCCTGAACCTCATTGTCCCCAGCACAGTTCAAGCCATAGTTAAGTCGATCAATGGAAACGTCCCATCTTAGTGTCCGGAAACATCAGATAGTATACAAGCGCAGGAGAGACGAATAGGTACTCATTCTATCGACGACAAAGGCTGCAACTGGGGAAATGCACTGACATCAGCGAATCTGACAAATGCAAAGTAGTTATCGCACAGCGCCTGCGAACGACCATCTCGGATATGGCTTTTCGAGTGCTACTGTTGTGAGCATCTACGGAAAGTCGCTGAAGGACGGCGAAGCCAATAGAAGGCGACAATGTACTCATCTCAGGATGTGACAGTCAAAGAGCGGTCAGATCTGTAAAAAGCAGGATAGGTGGTGATCTGTCACAGATTTGTCCACGCTGACTGCTGACAGACGCATCACAGTGACCGAATTGTCACGCTACGTTTGGACAGGGGAAGGAAGTGTTTGCAGAATACTGGAAGTGTTGGCGTTAAAAAAGGTTTGTGCCAGGTGGGTTCCCAGGATGTTGACAGTGGCTCACAAAGAAACAAGAAATACGGTATCCAGCGAACTTTTGGAACAGTACGAGAATGGTGGAGATGAATTTCTTGGAAGAACTGTGACAGGTGATGTAACATGGCTCCGTCATTTTTCACCAGAGACGAAGAGGGAATCAATGGAGTGGCATCATGCAAATCCACCCAAGAAAAAAAATTTTCGAAACCACACCTTCTGCTGGAAAAGTTATGGCTACGGTGTTTTTCGATTCCGAAGGACTCTTTCTTGTGGATATCATGCCAAGTGGAACCACCATAAATTCTGATGCATATGTGACGACACTGAAGAAACTTCAAACTCGACTGAGTCGTATTCGACCACATCGGCAAAAGCAGGACGTTTTGCTGTTGCACGGCAATGGACGGCCGAGTGTCAGTCAAAAAACCATGGAAGCGATCACAAAACGCGGATGGACAACACTGAAACACCCGCTTTACAGTCCTGACCTTGCTCCATGTGACTATCGTCTCTTTGGGAAATTGAAAGACTTTCTTTGTGGAACAAGGTTTGAAGATGATGAGTCCCTTGGGCACGCTACCAAACAGTGGCTCCAACAGGTTGCTCCAGAATTTTACCGTGCGGGTATACGGGCGCTGGTTTCAAGATGGGGTAAGGCAGTTAAGAGGGATGGAAATTATGTGGGGAAATGAAATATTGTTCCTAAAGGATGTATCTACACAATGTAAAACTATCAAATATGTAGAATAAAAGATGGATTTCAAAAAAAATAGTGTGCATTTCTTTTGGAGTGACCCTCGTATTTGGTGTAGAATCCGTGGGCTGTAAGAATAGACCCTTCCAGTTCGTACACTGACGTTCAAATGAAGTATGCGAACCTTTTCTCGATGTCCAGACTGTCCGTACAGTGCATTCATAGATCACCTGGCAGTATCAACCATCTGCACACGTGCAAGGATTTCCGGGGTCAGCGATTGGCCGCCTCTTGAGCAGCACTGTGAGTGGTCATCGCTGTGTTGCAGGTGTCGCCCCCTACGGAGAACCTGGCCATCACGCAGCGCAACCGCCCCTGGTGGGAGAGGTACCAGCCCGTCTCCTACAACCTGGTCACGCGCTCCGGAGACGAGGCCGCTTTCGCCGACATGGTGAAGCGCTGCAACGACGTGGGTGTCAGGTAAGCGCCTACTGTGCACCGAACATATATTACACTGCATCACGCAAGTCGCATTTTTCTCTGGAGAACATACAAAGAAGGCCCCGCTTTGTTTATTTTACAACACGAAAAAGTCACGAGTTTCTCTTTGGGTCCCTATACGCAAAAACGCATATGCCTCTATGTTTTATGCAGCGTGACAATTATTGAACTACATGGAAAAAAGGTAAACTATTTACAAACTACGGCTTACACACACTTTATTCAACGTGTAAACGTCACTACAGATAATATTCTTCTCGGGTGTGCAGCCGGATCATAACGTCATCTTGGCACAATATTTCCGCGGTGCAACTGGCTGCCATTAACAAATTAACAAGTTAACAATCTACGTCTTTATTCTTCATATCTGGATATATATATCTCAACATAGCCACCTTGCCGCCGAAAATATTTCTTCCGACGAGATTTCAATTTGTTGCTAGCGTCAGTGTATAGTGGATGACTTTGTTGACAGACCCACAACCTCACCTCTGCTTGTACCGCTTCATCACTATGGAAGTGATATCCTCGAAGGCGTCTTTCAGTTTTGGCAATACTGCAAGTTCTTTTTCACACACTGAGATTAGCACCACGGTTTACTTCATTACGAGCACAAACAACACACTGTCGAACGTTCCTGATATCGATGAAATAAACAACGTACACAGCTTTCATTTTTCTACGGATTTCAATCGGAGGCACGTTTTCTGCGATTATCACGCTGTTTTGACGCACCGACATAGTTCTGTTACACGCCGCCGTGTTACATTCTACAGTTCGGAGCCATCTAGCGCGCAGAGGTTTGCAACTAGCGTCGACGGAGGGGGAAAGTCGATCAAATAATATACATGACACGTAATACCTCAACCGATTTTGAGACAGGGAAAAAGAAATATCGATCAACATTTGGCTTAGAGACACATTCAAGAAGTGTTGTGGACAGAAAGAAAAAGACTTCACTATAAAGTGCTGTGACTTCTTAGTATGGAAAATTCCGTATATCGGGCTTGCTGAACAAAGAATTTTCTGTCGGGATTATCTTCATCCTACTCCGCACAACAAAAGTGAATGGAAAGGGAATGTCAATCAAGTAGCCTCGTATCTTATCACAGTCTGGAGTTCGGACATCGCTCGTCAGAGAACTTATTTTAATAGTAGCGTACCCCCATTTCTTTCGTTCCCAGAATGTTGCCATCTACGAACGTACTCATAGCCATCAGACCAAGAGTAAGAAAGGAAAATTTCGAAACTATAAAGAGCGAAAACAAAATACTTTCTGCTTCCCATACGAGCATCCTTTACCAGCTCATCAAATTCCCACCTCTCCTCACTCAAACTGAACACCGCTAAAGAATCTGCACCGTCCGTAAACTCGAATCCGACGATCCTAGCGTGTCCCCTGTCCTTACCAACCCTAGTGTGCTGCCGCGCCTCTACCTACACATTCCGCCGTACCCTTCACCTGCACACCCTCCCCATCCCCTCACAAACAAATTTCAACCGTCTTCCTCTTCCGGACCACGAACTCCGCCCCAACATATATCCGTCCTACCGACTCCAATCCAATGCTACCCTATCCATCCACTCCCCCAGGGCTCTCTCCTCCTCCTCGCCACCTACCACACTCCATCCTTTTCCCCTTCCCTGCCGCCTCCGCCCCCTTTTACTCTCCAATCTACAATTCGTTGGCCTCTCTACTTGTCCTCTGCAGCCATCCCTATCTTTGTCAAAACCTCTTCCCAGTTCACCAACCTTGTCACCACCACTCACCCATCTCTCTCCATACCACACCTTCTTTTCCTCTACAATCTACCGTCCCAGGGCAGGTCCTTTCCCAGTTATAGTGAAAATGGATGTTGCTCTGTTCAGTGTTTTCACAGTGTTTTTTCAATTGTTACTCTTCAAGTGTTTCTCACGATTTTTAACTGTACTATCTGTCCACATTTTAATCACTGTTTTAAAACGATTCATGTTGTTGTTGTTGTGGTCTTCAGTCCTGAGACTGGTTTGATACAGCTCTCCATGCTACTCTATCCTGTGCAAGCTGCTTCATCTCCCAGTAGCTACTGCAACCTACATCCTTCTCAATCTGCTTAGTGTATTCATCTCTTGGTCTCCCACTACGATTTTTACCCTCCATGCTGCCCTCCAACACTACATTGGTAATCCCTTGATGCCTCAGAACATGTCCTACCAACCGATCCTTTCTTCTAGTCAAGTTGTGCCACAAACCTCTCTTCTCCCCAATTCTATTCAAAACCTCCTCATTAGTTATGTGATCTACCCCTTTAATTTTCAGCATTGTTCTGTAGCACCACGTTTCCAAAGCTTCTATTCTCTTCTTGTCCAAACTATTTATCGTCCATGTTTCACTTCGATACATGGCTACACTCCATACAAATACTTTCAGAAACAACTTCCTGACACTTAAATCTATACTCGATGTTAACAAATTTTTCTTCTTCAGAAAGGCTTTCCATCCCATTGCCAGTCTACATTTTATATCCTCTCTACTTCGACCATCATAAGTTATTTTGCTCCCCAAATAGCAATACTCATTTACTACTTTAAACGTCTCATTTCCTAATCTAATTCCCGCAGCATCTCCCGATTCAATTCGACTACATTCCATTATTCTCGTTTTGCTTTTGTTGATGTTCATCTTATATCCTCCTTTCAAGACAATGTCCGTTCCATTCAACTGCTCTTTCAAGTCCTTTGCTGTCTCTGAGAGAACTGCAATGTCATCGGTGAACCTCGAAGTTTTTATTTCCTCTCCATGGATTTTAATACCTTCTCCGAATTTTTCTTTTGTTTCCCTTACTGCTTCTCAATATACAGATTGAATAACATCGGGGAGAGGCTACAACCCTGTCTCACTCCCTTACCAACCACTGCTTTCCTTTCGTGCCCGTCGATTCTTATAACTGCCATCTGGTTTCTGTACAAATTGTAAATAGTCTTTCGCTCCCTGTGTTTTACCGCTGCCACCTTCAGAATTTGAAAGAGATTATTCCAGTCAACGTTGTCAAAAGCTTTCTCTAAGTCTACAAATGTTAGAAACGTGGGTTTGCCTTTCCTTAATCTAGCTTCTAAGGTAAGTCGTAGGGTCAGTATTGCCTCACGTGTTCCAATATTTCTAAGGAATCCAAACTGATCTTCCACGAGGTCGGCTTCTACTAGTTCATAAAGACATTATTTTATTATTTATGTTTCACCCATTCGTATCACCTTCTCAATTATTGTAGAATTCATAGTACTTGTGTCTCCTTATTTTTCCGTTTGTAGCATCTGTGTTAGTATTACGTACTTCTGGTTGAAGAGGGGGTTATCTGTACCGCTGCCAGCCCCGTACCCCTCCTACATGGGGCGAGTGGGCATGAAATAACAATAAAGAAAAAATTACTTTCTGCAGGATCTACGCTGACGTCATCCTGAACCACATGACGGGTACCTGGGACGGAGAGGTGGGCACTGGGGGATCCATACCCGACACCGCTGCCTACAGCTACCCAGACGTGCCGTATACCAAGGACAACTTCCACCCCTACTGCCTCGTCAACAACTACCAGGACGCCAACAACGTACGTACTGATTACGCCGTCTCTGTACAACGAGTCGCCAAAAGGTATGCGAAGCGTTGTTTCATTTGAAGAGGTGCACTGTATGATACTTAAACTTCGCGGCTAGTGCACAAGTGTGGGCGTGGTACCCGAAGAGTGCAACTACGAACGTTGGTTGATAACTGGTGTAAGACACATGGGTCATAGGATATCAGAAGTTACACAAGAATTCGGGTTTGCGAGGCCAAGAGCATCTTAGGTGGATCATCAAAATCGCAGCGACAATGTTTCTAGTCGCGTAAACCGCCATACAGGGCGACCACAAAGTGATTTGACGAACGGACGAAACGTCGCCTGTGTAGAGCCTTAAGGGGCAGCCGACGATGTACTGTGCCTGAGATCGCTGGCGTTTTGAATGTGAGGCGTCAGAAACCCATTTATAGCAGGGCTGTATGGAGACAAATGCACTGCCTAGAACTGGCATCACATCCACTGCCTTCCGTGACATTTGGCCACACAGCGTATTTCAGCAACGAGTTCTGAAACCTTCTAAATACAAAACTAAATACAAAAATTATTAATTCAAGACCTGATTTCTTTAAACATTAGGATAATGTTACTCTAGATCATTCACGTACTGATTCACATAACAAACAAATCGTGACTTCTCCTTCCTTTCAACATACGAGGCTAAATCGATTAGTATCCGCAGTTTAGTTATATTTTTGATTATTTTGGTACTACTGTCGTTTTACGTTGATGACGCATGCTTTGTTTAGTTGTAGTTATTTCTTTGCAATTTTCAAACTGTTAAGTTATTTTCGTTATCGCTGCCGTGTTGTTAACCATGACTGCTCCGCTGTCTATTTGCACCAAAGAAGAGCAACATTTAGTGGTCCGTTTTTTCTGGTCGTAAGGCATATCAGGAGCTGAAATTCATCGAAGACTTCCGGTACAGTACGGCAACAGTGTTTTACCACAAAGGAGTGTCTTTCGAATGGATTGAAAAATTCCGAAATTGTCGCACAAGTGTTATGCACGATGAAGGAGCCGGACGACTGCTTGCCGCCACAAATGAAGAAACCATTGAGCGTTCACGTGAAATGGTTCTCTGAGACAGACGATTAACTATAGACGAAGTGGCACATTGTCTGCAAATTAGTCGTGGTTCTGCCTAAGAAATCATCCACAACAGACTTTGGTTTCATAGAGTTTGTGCAAGGTGGGTCCCAAAATAACTCACACTGTTGCATAAAAAATACGCGCTTGGACATCTGCGAAAAACATTTGGATCGCTATAGTAACGAAGGGGACAACTTATAGGACAGGATCATTATTGGTGACGAAACAAGGATCCATCATTACGGGCCGGGGAGTAAACGGCACGGTATTGAATGGAAACATCCAAATTCGCCGTGCAAGAAAAAGATCAAGACCCAATCGTCCGCAGGAAAACTGATGCTTACGGTTTTTTGGGACGCACAGCGTCCAGTACTGGAACATTATGGGGAAAGGAGCACAGCAATAAACAGTGTACGTTACAGTGAGATGCTTACTGCCAGGCTAAAGCCTGCAATTCGAAGCAAACGCCGAGGATTGCTGTCAAAAGGTGTTGTATTGTTGCACGACAATGCCCGTCCACATACTGCTGCCCACACTGCTGAAACGCTCCAGAAACTCAAATCTGAAGTTCTGGATCATCCTCCATACAGTCCAGCTGTTGCCCCTTCGCACTGTCACTTGTTTGGTCCACTCAAACAGGTATTAAATGGCCGTCGATTTGCCTCGAACGAAGCAGTGAAAGAAGCGGTGCATTCTTGGCTCGCAGCTCAAACGAGAACATTCTTTTATGAGAGCATCAGGAAGCATGTACAACGATGGAGCAAGTGCGTTGAAATGCAAATAGACTATGTCGAAAAATGACGTTCTTGTAAGTTTCCTATATGATTACAATAAAATTTTGTAACTACTTTGCGGGTAATAATTGACTTACCCTCGTGTGAAGTTGAAATTCATTCTAAGTTATCGGGTAATCAGATTTACAATCAATAACTCCCTCTTAAAGGTTTTTTCTCTCTTGTAGGCTCAAATGTTCATTCATTCACTTCAAATGGGTTTAGACACAAAAGTTGACTTTCGGGGACTGTCGAGTATTTAATACGAATTACAGCGCCGTTAAAATTAAAATTCCAGAATGAGATTTTCACTCTGCAGCGGAGTGTGCGCTGATATGAAACTTCCTGGCAGATTAAAACTGTGTGCCGGACCGAGACTCGAATTCGGGACCTATGCCTTTCGCGGGCAAGCGCTCTACCAACTGAGCTACCCAAGCACGACTCACGCCCCGTCCTCACAGCTTTATTTCTGCCAGTACCTCGTCTCCTACCTTCCAAACTTTACAGAAGCTCTCCTGCGAACCTGGTAGAGGGCTTGCCCGCGAAAGGCAAAGGTCCCGAGTTCGAGTCTCGGTCCGGGACACAGTTTTAATCTTCCAGGAAGTTCCAAAATTAAAATTATTGGAACAAAACTCTGATTCAGTATCGTGTGTGCCATTTGCTTAATTTGTGAGCTCTTGGCGGAAACTTGAATAATCTCATTATATCTACTTTCGACAGTTGTATTTAATGTTGCTGTTGCACTGTCTACTTTTAATCTTTTGTTCTAATTTGCTGTGGACACAGTATACTGAGGTGACAGAAGACATGGAATAGCAATATGCACATATACATATGGCGGTAGTCTCTCGTCACCATCATCAGTTACCGAGCGAGGTGGCGCAGTGGTTAGCACACTGGACTCGTATTCGGGAGGACGACGGTTCAATCCCGTCTCCGGCCATCCTGATTTAGGTTTTCCGTGATTTCCCTAAATCGTTTCAGGCAAATGCCGGGATGGTTCCTTTGAAAGGGCACGGCCGATTTCGTTCCCAATCCTTCCCTAACCCGAGCTAGCACTCCGTCTCTAATGACCTCGTTGTCGACGGGCCGTTAAACACTAACCACCACCACCACCATCACCATCGTCAGTTTTCTGCTATATTAGCAGGTCCTTTGCCTCCCCATTTTCTGCGATCCCTTGCTTCCTCCTTAAGGCTGCTGTATGTTGTACCGTCCATCACGTCATCCAGTATCTGAAATCTCTTCCTACCTCGTTTCCTCTTCCCTTCTGCATAACCTTCTGAAACTGTTTTTATCACTCCGTCATTCTTTCTTAATATATGCCCAGTCCAATTTCTTTTTCTTCTTTTTATTACATCTAGTAACTGTTTTTTCTCTCCCACTCTTCTCAGTACCTCTTTATTTTTTCCTCTGTGCATCCAACTTATTCCTTCCATCCTCTGCCATGGCCACATCTCTGTCTTTCTTCCTCAAAGTCCATGTTTTTTTTTTGCGCCATACGGATGAACACTCCATACAAGACATTTTGTGAGTCTGTTCCTCAGTTCTCTGTCGAGACCGCTGCAAAAAATTCTCCTTTTCTTATAAAATGCCTCTTTTGCCACGTGTATCGTGTACACAAGTATAAAAGGGCAGTGCTTTGGCGGAGTCGTCATTTGTACTCAGGTTCAAACGGCTCTGAGCACTATGGGACTCAACTGCTGAGGTCATTAGTCCCCTAGAACTTAGAACTAGTTAAACCTAACTAACCTAAGGACATCACAAACATCCACGCCCGAGGCAGGATTCGAACCTGCGACCGTAGCGGTCTTGCGGTTCCAGACCGCAGTGCCTTTAACCGCGCGGCCACTTCGGCCGGCTGTACTCAGGTGATAAGTGCGAAAAGGTTTCTGATTTTGAACGCTGGATGGCAGTTGGAGAAAGACGCACGAGACGTTCCATTTCGAAAGTTTTTAGGGTATTCAAGATTTCGAGATGTCATGTGTAAGCCGAGAAAACCACATTTCAGCCATTACCTCTCACCACCGACAAGGCAGCGGCTGACGGCCTTCACTTAACGACCTAGTGCAGTGGTGTTAGCGTGGAAAATGGTTCAAATGGCTCTGAGCACTATGGGACTTAACATATGATCTCATCAGTCCCCTAGAACCTAGAACTACTTAAACCTAACTAACCTAAGGACATCACACACATCCATGCCCGAGGCAGGATTCGAACCTGCGACCGTAGCGGTCACGCGGTTCCAGACTGTAGCGCCAAGAACCGCTTGGCCGCCTCGGCCGGCTGTTAGCGTGGAGTTGTCAGTACTAAGAGACAAGCAACACTGCGTGAAATAACCGCAGAAATCGATATGGGACATACGACGTACGTATTCTTCAGGAGAATGAGGCGAAATTTGGGGATGAAGGGGCTACAGCAGCAGACCACAGGCGCGAGTGCCTTTGTTAACAGCACGACATCGCCTGTAGCGCCTCTCCTGGCTCCGTGACCATGTAAGTTGGACCCTCGACGCTTGAAAAACCGTTTTCTCTTCAGTCAGTTCCGATTCCAGTTGGTAAGAGCTGATGGTAGCCACGAAGAAATGGACGCAAGCTGTCAACAATGCGCTGTGGAAGCTGGTGGTGGCTTCATAATGATGTGGGCTGTACTTACATGAGATGGACGGGGGTTCTCTGATCAACTGGACTGATTACTGTTGTAAATGGTTATGTATGGCTTCCCGGAGACCATTTTCAGCCTTCATAGTCTTCATCTTCCCAAACAATGATGGAATTTTTAATGATGACAATGCGCAATGTCACCGGGCCGCAGTTGTGTTTGCGATTGGTTTGAGGAGGATTCCGGACAGTTCGAGCGAATGATTTCGCCATCCACGTCGCCCGGCGTGAATCCTATCGAACATTTATGGGACATAATAGACAGGTTCGTTCGTACATAAAATGATGCACCCGAACCACTTTCGTAATTATGGACGGCTATAGAGGCAGAATTGCTCAGTATTTCTGCAGAGGACTTCCAGCAACTTGTTGAGTCCAGGCCGGCCACGTCGAGATGCTGCATCACGCCAGGGAAAAGGAGCTCCGACACGATTTTAGGAGGCATCTAATGACTTCTGTGACCTCAGTGTGTTTAATGCTACTGGATCGGAGACTGACATTTCTATACTTACTAACCTCGAAATTTACATTACTGCTGAGAAAAAAACTTCTCTGCATAAAAACCACAGCTGAGACTCTTCGTTTCATGTCAAGGATTTTGTGTCCTGTTGCTTTGTATAAACTGACTGATATATTACACTACTGGCCATTAAAATTGATACACAAGAAGAAATGCAGATGATAAACGGGTATTCATTGGACAAATATATTATGCTAGAACACACATGTGATTACATTTTCAAGCAATTTGGGTGCATAGATCCTCAGAAATCAGTACCCTGAACAACAACCTCTGGCCATAATAACGGCCTTGATACGCCTGGGCATTGAGTCAACCAGAGCTTGGATGGCGTGTACAGGTACAGCTACCCATACAGCTTCAACACGATACCACAGTACTTCAAGAGTAGTGACTGGCGTATTGTGACGAGCCAGTTGCTCGGCCACCGTTGACCAGACCTTCTCAATTGGTGAGAGATCTGGAGAATGTGCTGGCCAGGGCAGCAGTCGAACATTTTCTGTACCCAGAAAGGCCCGTACAGGACCTGCAACATGCGGTCGCGCATTAATCTACTGAAATGTAGGATTTCTCAGGGATCGAATGAACGGTAGAGCCACGGGTCGTAACATATCTGAAATGTAACATCCACTGTTCAAAGTGCCGTCAATGCGAACAAGAGGTGACCGAGACGTGTAACCAATGGCACCGCATACCATCACGCCGGGTGATACGCCAGTATGGCGATGACGAATGTGTGCTTTCAATGTGCGTTCACCGCGATGTCATCAAACACGGCTACGACCATCATGATGCTGTAAACAGAACTTGGATTCATCCGAAAAAACGACGTTTTGCCATTCGTGCACCCAGGTTCTTCGTTGAGTACACCATCGCAGGCGCTCCTGTCCGTGATGCAGCGTCAAGGTTAACCGCAGCCATGGTCTCCGAGCTGATAGTCCATGCTGCTGCAAACGTCATCTAACTGTTCGTGCAGATGGTTGTTGTCTTGCAAACGCCCCCATCTGTTGACTCAGGGATCGAGACGTGGCTGCACGATCCGTTACAGCCATGCGGATAAAACGCCTGTCATCTCGACTGCTAGTGATACGAGGCCGTTGGGATCCAGTACGACGTACTGTATTACTCTCCTGAACCCATCGATTCCGTATTCTACTAACAGTCATTGGGTCTCGACCAACGCGAGTAGCAATGTCGCAATACGATAAACCGCAATCGCGGTAGGCTACAATCCGACGTTTATCAAAGTCGGAAACGTGATGGTACGCATTTATCCTCCTTACACGAGGCATCACAACGTTTCACACTCAACGCAGTTCAACAGCTGTTTGTGTATGAGAAATCGGTTGGAAACTTTCCTCATGTCACCACGTTGTAGGTGTCGCCACCGACGCCAACCTTGTGTGAATGCTGTGAAAAGCTAATCATTTGCATATCACAGCATCTTCTTCCCGTCGGTTAAATTTTGCGTCTGTAGCACGTCATCTTCGTGGTGTAGCAATTTTAATGGTCAGTAGTGGCATAATTCCTCTTTTTGAATCATATAGTTTCTATGCTAGCTAATGTGATGATTTCAGTTCTTTCTTCTTCTGCTGTATCATCCCATATTTCAGATGGCGTTGTTGATATATCAGTGCTCTTGTTCAGCTGTTTTTTTGTTTACAATTGACTGATGGAGTATGTGTGATATAGCTACAAGAATGAGATGAAGGGCATATTCAAGGTGATTCTGCTGCTCCTACCGGTGTATCCAACCCACAATATTGTATCTGTCCTTAAAAATTCCCGTACGAGATTTTCTTATTCTCTCGCTCACTACGCGCAATCTACTAGTCTTACAGAAAAATGAACGGGATCTTTTTGTAGAAAATATAGTGTAGTTAATTTTTGTACCGGGACACGGTTTTTCTGGAGGCCGCTCTTTACGAGTAATTCAAGGAAAACTCACCTCCATCCCCACATTCATCCCTCTCCACTCAGGATTTCTAGTATATTTTTCGTGGCACACCCTCCTTCCGTTGTAGAAAAACTTCTGACTACACGAACTATTCCCGGTATTCTACATTTTTTGAACACTATTGATTCGGCTGTTATGCCAGTTGGGTATTACTTAGCATTATTAACTGAAACGTGCTCCTGAGGGTAATGAATGGAAAATGACTTTTGTAAAAGTTACGGTAAAGCTAATTACGTTGACAATTCGGGCCCAACTTAACTCTTACAAGCAATGTAGTAAGGCCCGTCAACGAAGACCAAAGAGGTCGAGTCTCGGAAATAATTCATGCAGTCGCAAATATTTGTTAAGTAATAGGAGGGAGTGCCATGAACAACATACTAGAAGTTCTGAACGGTGGGGGCTCAGAATGGGACTGGGTTTGCGTTTGAAGGTAACTGTTGCACGTTTTCCATGAATAACACGAGAACTACGGCTTCTAACAAAAATATATTCCTCTATAGAATTTAGCTACATTAAATTTTCTACAAAAAGACCCTATTCATTTTTTCTGTAGGACTAATAGATTGCGCAGAGTATGCAAGAGAATATGAAAATCCCGTTCGTGGTTTTTGAAGGCCGGATGCTACACTGCAGGTTGCATAAAACGATGTCGTTAGGGGAAACTGAATCACTCAGTATGTATTTGAAGCGCGGATAGTTGAAAGTGCAAAGTTCTGCTGATGCAGGTATTTCGTGGAAACCGAGTATTTTAGTCTGTCGAGCCCATATGTAGCGCACTGTTTCCTAAGTTTTTGGACTGAGATTTTCGAATAATGAGCAGAAGGAAAGTCATATCCTACGTCACCAGCATTCTGTTGTTAACAGACATGACCTTCCAAGTTTGATTGGACGGATTATTCAGGCTTGCATTCCATATTCATAATTTGGGCGAACGAATATTTTGGATGTAAACAATGACATTAGTGGGTCTGAATGACGCATTCTATATTTCACTAGTCGTACTATGTTTAATCTATCCTCTTATTTTTTCACGGATTAATAATGACCTACTGGACGAGTACGATGCAGATAAAATTCACCTTGACAGCTGATAAACTTTTATCTTAATGGGCATTAGGACACCAAACTACGCAGAATTTTTTTTAACACTTTCCATTTCCTACCCCTAATGACAGAGCGAGCTATACGAGCTATGATTCGCTAGAGAGCCAGATACTTTTCGGTCAAATTCCATACGGACTGGTAGCCGACCAAGGGAAGCCTCCTGAAAACCTTGGTTAGAACCGGCGGATCGGACATATTTATCATTTATTTCTGGGGCATTACGTCCGAAATACACTCCTGGAAATTGAAATAAGAACACCGTGAATTCATTGTCCCAGGAAGGGGAAACTTTATTGACACATTCCTGGGGTCAGATACATCACATGATCACACTGACAGAACCACAGCCACATAGACACAGGCAACAGAGCATGCACAATGTCGGCACTAGTACAGTGTATATCCACCTTTCGCAGCAATGCAGGCTGCTATTCTCCCATGGAGACGATCGTAGAGATGCTGGATGTAGTCCTGTGGAACGGCTTGCCATGCCATTTCCACCTGGCGCCTCAGTTGGACCAGCGTTCGTGCTGGACGTGCAGACCGCGTGAGACGACGCTTCATCCAGTCCCAAACATGCTCAATGGGGGACAGATCCGGAGATCTTGCTGGCCAGGGTAGTTGACTTACACCTTCTAGAGCACGTTGGGTGGCACGGGATACATGCGGACGTGCATTGTCCTGTTGGAACAGTAAGTTCCCTTGCCGGTCTAGGAATGGTAGAACGATGGGTTCGATGACGGTTTGGATGTACCGTGCACTATTCAGTGTCCCCTCGACGATCACCAGTGGTGTACGGCCAGTGTAGGAGATCGCTCCCCACACCATGATGCCGGGTGTTGGCCCTGTGTGCCTCGGTCGTATGCAGTCCTGATTGTGGCGCTCACCTGCATGGCGCCAAACACGCATACGACCATCATTGGCACCATGGCAGAAGCGACTCTCATCGCTGAAGACGACACGTCTCCATTCGTCCCTCCATTCACGCCTGTCGCGACACCACTGGAGGCGGGCTGCACGAAGTTGGGGCGTGAGCGGAAGACGGCCTAACGGTGTGCGGGACCGTAGCCCAGCTTCATGGAGACGGTTGCGAATGGTCCTCGCCGATACCCCAGGAGCAACAGTGTCCCTAATTTACTGGGAAGTGGCGGTGCGGTCCCCTACGGCACTGCGTAGGATCCTACGGTCTTGGCGTGCGTCCGTGCGTCGCTGCGGTCCGGTCCCAGGTCGACGGGCACGTGCACCTTCCGCCGACCACTGGCGACAACATCGATGTACTGTGGAGACCTCACGCCCCACGTGTTGAGCAATTCGGCGGTACGTCCACCCGGCCTCCCGCATGCCCACTATACGCCCTCGCTCAAAGTCCGTCAACTGCACATACGGTTCACGTCCACGCTGTCGCGGCATGCTACCAGTGTTAAAGACTGCGATGGAGCTCCGTATGCCACGGCAAACTGGCTGACACTGACGGCGGCGGTGCACAAATGCTGCGCAGCTAGCGCCATTCGACGGCCAACACCGCGGTTCCTGGTGTGTCCGCTGTGCCGTGCGTGTGATCATTGCTTGTACAGCCCTCTCGCAGTGTCCGGAGCAAGTATGGTGGGTCTGACACACCGGTGTCAATGTGTTCTTTTTTCCATTTCCAGGAGTGTATATATGAGATCCTAGTGAATATGAAATCGTATTTGTCCACGTCTACAGAGACAGAAACGCGCTCCATGTACTTTCCACTAGGCTGCTGCTAAAATTCACCTACGCCATACTCTCAGTGTTCTTCGTATTCAAGACAGAGGTGAGAACAGTAATTTCACATTCGAGATGCTATGAAATTATTCATGTTCACGCTAAGCGCTCACGGTATAACCAAATCTCACACAAGATACTGAATCACGATTCCTGTTCAGCTGTAGTAATTATTATTTTACCAAGGCAGTACACATTCTTCCAAATGGTAGTCTCTAACATAATGCATGTTATATATAAAATGTTCATGTTTAATTGAGGCAAACGCTGTGTGTGCTCCAAAATTGCTTCCTTAGTCACGACGTTGTAGTGAATGATAAGATGGTTAACTCTTGGGTCTGAAGAACGTTTCTACTCCGTATTTGTAGGGAATTATCTGGGTATCAGCCAGCCAAAAGAAGCACAATTGGCACCTCTTAAACTTGTGAAGTCGACTCTTGGTAACTGGAACCTCGATCAATCGAAATAGGTTCCCTGTACCTCGAAATAAGCTCCATAAATCTATGCTATCGTAAGTGCTTTGACACACGCGGTAAATCGAAAAGATAGTTATGAACGAAAGCCCGAAAAAGCTCTATAATTCGAAGGTAGCGGCTGCGTAACAGTTGGTAGTTCGAATTGATTCGTCAACTGTTTCTGTGTGTGTTTCGTCATCCAACTCTTCACGACATTCCACCGTTTCCTTACAACCGCAGTCTCTGCTACCGTACATAAATCACTAGTAAACGTGGCTTCAAAAAGCACAAATGATTGACACTAGAAGGAAGAGAACAGGTTGTTGAGGCCAAAAACGTGAAGTGGAAAAGGATAAGATGCAGCGAAAACATTAAGGATTACGCCATCAACGCATCAGTCCCGAAGCAGGAAGATTAGACAGCACGACACATATCACATGGAGGGAGGAAGCGCACCCTGCAACATTGCTTTTAAGAAGAAGAAGAAGGAGAAGGAGAAGCAGAGATGATTCCATCTGCAACTCCAAAACGTTTCATATAAACATCCTTAGAAAAGATGTACACAGGCTGATAAGAAAAGGGAAACACACCGACGCGGAAGAGGAAATAAAGTAAAATGAGATCCTAATGTATGTGAAATAGTGTCTGTCCATCGCTACAGACAGCCGAAAAGACGACTTGTTTATCGCGCGCAGCGCTGTACGAGGTGCATTCAAGTTCTAAGGCCTCCGATTTTTTTTCTCCGGACTGGAAAGAGAAACAAGCGCATTGTTTTAAAATGAGGCCGCGTTAATTGTCAATACGTCCCAGAGATGGCCGCACCGTACGGCAGATGCAATATTACCGCCAGCGGCGAGAATGAGAACTGTTTTAAGTACTTAAAATGGCGACGTTTTCCTTGCTTGAACGGCGTGCAATCATTCGTTTTCTGAATTTGCGTGGTGTGAAACCAATTGAAATTCATCGACAGTTGAAGCAGACATGTGGTGATGGAGTTATGGATGTGTCGAAAGTGCGTTCGTGGGTGCGACAGTTTAATGAAGGCAGAACATCGTGTGACAACAAACCGAAACAACCTCGGGCTCGCACAAGCCGGTCTGACGACACGATCGAGAAAGTGGAGAGAATTGTTTTGGGGGATCGCCGAATGACTGTTGAACAGATCGCCTCCAGAGTTGGCATTTCTGTGGGTTCTGTGCACACAATCCTGCATGACGACCTGAAAATGCGAAAAGTGTCATCCTGGTGGGTGCCACGAATGCTGACGGACGACCACACGGCTGCCCGTGTGGCATGTTGCCGAGCAATGTTGACGCCCAACGACAGCATGAATGGGACTTTCTTTTCGTCGGTTGTGACAATGGATGAGACGTGGATGCCATTTTTCAATCCAGAAACAAAGCGCCAGTCAGCTCAATGGAAGCACACGGATTCACCGCCACCAAAAAAATTTCGGGTAACCGCCAGTGCTGAAAAAATGATGGTGTCCATGTTCTGGGACAGCGAGGGCGTAATCGTTACCCATTGCGTTCCAAAGGACACTACGGTAACAGGTGCATCCTACGAAAATGTTTTGAAGAACAAATTCCTTCGTGCACTGCAACAAAAACGTCTGGGAAGGGCTGCGCGTGTGCTGTTTCACCAAGACAACGCACTCGCACATCGAGCTAAAGTTACGCAACAGATTCTTCGTGATAACAACTTTGAAGTGATTCCTCATGCTCCCTACTCACCTGACCTGGCTCCTTGTGACTTTTGGCTTTTCCAAACAATGAAAGACACTCTCTGTGGCCGTACATTCACCAGCCGTGCTGCTATTCCCTCAGCGATTTTCCAGTGGTCAAAACAGACTCCTAAAGAAGCCTTCGCCGCTGCCATACAATCATGGCGTCAGCGTTGTGAAAAATGTGTACGTCTGCAGGGCGATTACGTCGAGAAGTAACGCCAGTTTCATCGATTTCGGGTGAGTAGTTAATTAGAAAAAAAATTGGAGGCCTTAGAACTTGAATGCACCTCGTACTTTCCACTACGCAGTTGCTAAGGTCATTCTCGTTTGGACTGGTGCTAAAAGTCACCTACGCCACATTTTCATCTTTCTTCGTGATGAAGAGAGAGTTGAGAAAGCTAATTTCACATTCGCGATGGAATCGAATTGTTCATGTTCACGCTAAGCGCTCACAGGCACTGAGAGGTTATACGACGTTATTACAAAATCGAGCGAACTCTACAAAGAACTCGGCAGATCCCTTATCAGTATGAAATCGAGCTCCGTCTGGCCTGGAAGCACTGACTGTTTGGGAAGGGTATCATGAATTCATTCTACCCTCCCCTGGGGCATGATGGTCCGAACTGCAATAACTGACCTTTGATATCCTAGATACTGGGACTGGGAGGCAGTTGATGTCCGAACTAGTCTTGCACATGTTCTGACAGGGACAGATCTGTGGATCTTCCTGCACACGACAGTACCTCGAAATCAGACGTGGTCGGTAGGAACGCTAAGACGAGTATGCGCGCCATCACGTTCCGATGCAGTCCAGTATCAGGTAGCTGTCATAATGAATGTCCCACAAACATGGATACTATTCAACCTGCAGGCCAAATGGAAACCCACAGTGAGGTCTCTTCCAAATTCTCTCAGGTGCTGATAACGCTTTCTCATACGAGTACGTGACACGCCCGTGTCCTACACAGTGACGATTCATCATCTAACGCGGTTCACGCACCTTATACGAGGTGTGGCTAGAAAAAAACCGGACTAGTACTGGTGAAACAATAAAACGAATGCAATAAGGCTGAAAGTGGCGTGGCCTGTCACGTGACTCTCGCTCCACCTACTGCTCGAGTTTCATCTGCCTCCTGCACTCAGTCTGCCCGTGGCGTCTGTTTTAAGTAGTTGACGTTTTGTCTGTGCGTCGGAAAATGTTGAGTGTACAGAAAGAACAGCGTGTTAACATCAAATTTTGTTTCAAACTAGGAAAATCTGCAAGTGAAACGTTTGTAATGTTACAACAAGTGTACGGCGATGATTGTTTATCGCGAACACAAGTGTTTGAGTGGTTTAAACGATTTAAAAATGGCCGCGAAGACACCAGTGATGACACTCGCACTGGCAGACCATTGTCAGCAAAAACTGATGCAAACATTGAAAAAATCGGTAAACTTGTTCGACAAGATCGCCGTTTAACAATCAGAGCAGTGTCTGAGTTACCAGGAGTTGACAAGGGAAGTGTTAGGCAGATTCTTCATGAAAGTTTCAACATGAACAAAGTGTGTTCAAAAATGGTTCCAAAGTGTCTGACAATTGAACAGAAGGAACGCCGAAGAATGATTTGTTCTGACATCCTGGAAAACATTGAAAGTGATCCCACCTTCTTACAAAATGTTATTACTTGCGATGAATCGTGGTTTTTTACTTACGATCCCGAAACTAAACGCCAATCGATGCATTGGAAAACTCCTGGTTCTCCACGACAAAAAAAGCACGAGTGTCAAAATCGAAATTCAAGGCAATGATGATTTTTTTTTTTTTGACATCAAAGGGATTGTGCACATTGATTGGGTACCAGAGGGACAAACAGTGAATCAGCATTACTACATTAGCGTCCTGGCTACCCTACGTGAGCGAGTACGGAGAAAACGGAACGATTTGTGGAGAAAAAAGTCACGGATCCTTCACCAAGACAATGCCCCAGCTCACAGTGCGTTGTCAGTGAAGACGTTTTTGGCAAAACACAACATTCCCATCTTAGATCATCCACCCTACTCACCTGATTTGGCCCCCTGTGACTTTTTTCTTTTCCCTAAAGTCAAGTCAGCTTTGAAAGGAACTAGATTTGAGACTGTTGAAGCAGTAAAAGAAAAAGCGACGGAAGTAATGTATGGACTTACCGAAAATGATCTGCAGCATTGCTATGAACAGTGGAAAATTCGTATGGAGCGGTGTAGAGACCGAGGAGGAGAGTACATTGAAGGAGATAACATGAAATTGTAAATAATTGTAAATAAATGTTTTTTCCAGCATCAGTCCGGTTTTTTTCTAGCCGCACCTCGTATACCTTTTGTCTCGCAACAGTACTGAACAAGAAGTAGACTAATGCACTCTGGTGGCCGTTATATCTGTTACAGAGAACTGCAACTCTCAACATTCAGATACCCATTGAAGCTGTGTATGTGTATGAAGTTAAATTGCTTTCTGGCCATGTCTTCTGGATGTATCACACTTTTTGTCACTCAATATTGTCACTGAAGTAGAAACAGGTCGCTGACGTCTTTTAAACGTTAAATAAAAGGTAACGAAATGTAACAAAATATGTTTAGAATTCTAGTTGTTATTTTGTAAGCAGATACGAGTGTTACTGAAACTGCAGAAATATTTTTGAAGGGGACGCTCGTGCACTAGTGCCCAAATTAAAGCAACAAACTGCTATTTCCTTAAAGTCAGTACCGCCATTACTCTGTTGTTTATTTACAGTGTTACAAGTATACTTACACAATCATGATTTCGGCTTCAAAGTGCCATTATCAAGTGTTTTAAGTGTTATAAATCGCCTATGATGGCATACTGTCGTATTAAAATACACTATTAGACACATTGTCTAAGAGTCGATATTTCTGGCAGATCCTACTCCTTTGTTTCATTACTCAGTCATACGACAGTATGCCATCTTAGACAATTTATAATACTTAAAACACTTGATAATGGCACTTTGAAGCCGAAATCATGATTGTGTAAGTATAAATGTAACACTGTAAATAAACAACAGTCTAATGGCGGTACTGACTTTAAAGAAATATACAGGGCTATTACAAATGATTGAAGCGATTTCATAAATTCACTGTAGCTCCATTCATTGACATATGGTCACGACACACTACAGATACTTAGAAAAACTCATAAAGTTTTGTTCGGCTGAAGCCGCACTTCAGGTTTCTGTCGCCAGAGCGCTCGAGAGCGCAGTGAGACAAAATGGCAACAGGAGCCGAGAAAGCGTATGTCGTGCTTGAAATGCACTCACATCAGTCAGTCATAACAGCGCAACGACACTTCAGGACGAAGTTCAACAAAGATCCACCAACTGCTAACTCCATTTGGCGATGGTATGCGCAGTTTAAAGCTTCTGGATGCCTCTGTAAGGGGAAATCAACGGGTCGGCCTGCAGTGAGCGAAGAAACGGTTGAACGCGTGCGGGCAAGTTTCACGCGTAGCCCGCGGAAGTCGACGAATAAAGCAAGCAGGGAGCTAAACGTACCACAGCCGACGTTTTGGAAAATCTTACGGAAAAGGCTAAAGCAGAAGCCTTACCGTTTACAATTGCTACAAGCCCTGACACCCGATGACAAAGTCAAACGCTTTGAATTTTCGGCGCGGTAGAGATCATGATCAGCAATTCATGTCATGGCCTCCACGCTCTCCCGACTTAACCCCATGCGATTTCTTTCTGTGGGGTTATGTGAAAGATTCAGTGTTTAAACCTCCTCCACCAAGAAACGTGCCAGAACTACGAGCTCGCATCAACGATGCTTTCGAACTCATTGATGGGGGCATGCTGCGCCGAGTGTGGGAGGAACTTGATTATCGGCTTGATGTCTGCCGAATCACTAAAGGGGCACATATCGAACATTTGTGAATGCCTAAAAAATCTTTTTGAGTTTTTGTATGTGTGTGCAAAGCGTTTTGAATGTATCTCAAATAATAAAGTTATTGTAGAGCTGTGAAATCGCTTCAATCATTTGTAATAACCCTGTATTATGACTGTGGCCTCGCGTTGTGAAAAAAAAATTATTAACCTGCTATTTCACCATTCTAATTCGTGATATAATCACACAAACTGTCAGCAGACGTTGGTACGATGGCGTTTCGCACGGAAGGTGGCATTTCGGTCAATGGACAGCCACGCCAACGATGACGTCAGGGCACCTATCAAAAGGCGTAATGTTTGCGGATAGTCCGTCATCCACAACTGCTGTGTATACAGTGACAGAGGGTGTAGTATGGCACAGAAGAGACGCCTACCAGACTCTCTGCGGTGGAGGGCCATGGGAAGAATGGAACCAGGAAAGTCCCAGTCTGTTATGGCCGACGGCTTAACGTGAATCGTTCTGTTGTTCCCGGATGTGGTGACAGTTTATAGAGACTGAAACTGTATCCCGCAGGCCAGGTCAGCGCCGGCCGTCAATTTGTGACATCAGAAAGAGAGAACCTTTATCTGGTGTAAGGGCACGACGGCACCACCTCAGTTTTTTTTTTTTTTTTTATCAGTCTACTGACTGGTTTGATGCGGCCCGCCACGAATTCCTTTCCTGTGCTAACCTCATCATCTCAGAGTAGCACTTGCAACCTACGTCCTCAATTATTTGCTTGACGTATTCCAATCTCTGTCTTCCTCTACAGTTTTTGCCCTCTACAGCTCCCTCTAGTACCATGGAAGTCATTACCTCATGTCTTAGCAGATGTCCTATCATCCTGTCCCTTCTCCTTATCAGTGTTTTCCACATATACCTTTCCTCTCCGATTCTGCGTAGAACCTCCTCATTCCTTACCTTATCAGTCCACCTAACTTTCAACATTCGTCTATAGCACCACATCTCAAATGCTCCGATTCTCTTCTGTTCCGGTTTTCCCACAGTCCATGTTTCACTACCATACAATGCTCTACTCCAGACGTACATCCTCAGAAATTTCTTCCTCAAATTAAGGCCGGTATTTGATATTAGTAGACTTCCCTTGGCCAGAAATGCCTTTTTTGCCATAGCGAGTCTGCTTTTTATGTCCTCCTTGCTCCGTCCGTCATTGGTTATTTTACTGCCTAGGTAGCAGGATTCCTTAACGTCATTGACTTCGTGACAATCAATCCTGATGTTAAGTTTCTCGCTGTTCCCATTTCTACTACTTCTCATTACCTTCGTCTTTCTCCGATTTACTCTAAAACCATACTGTGTACTCATTAGACTGTTCATCCCGTTCAGCAGATCATTTAATTCTTCTTCACTTTCACTCAGGATAGCAATGTCATCAGCGAATCGTATCATTGATATCCTTTCACCTTGTATTTTAATTCCACTCCTGAACCTTTCTTTTATTTCCATCATTGCTTCCTCGATGTACAAATTGAAGAGTAGGGGCGAAAGGCTACAGCCTTGTCTTACACCCTTCTTAATACGAGCACATCGTTCTTGATCGTCCACTCTTATTATTCCCTCTTGGTTGTTGTACATATTGTATATGACCCGTCTCTCCCTATAGCTTACCCCTACTTTTTTCAGAATCTCGAACAGCTTGCACCATTTTATATTGTCGAACGCTTTTTCCACGTCGACAAATCCAATGGAAGTGTCTTGATTTTTCTTTAGCCTTGCTTCCATTATTAGCCGTAACGTCAGAATTGCCTCCCTCGTCCCTTTACTTTTCCTAAAGCCAAACTGATCGTCACCTAGCGCATTCTCGATTTTCTTTTCCATTCTTCTGTATATTATTCTTATGAGCAGCTTCGATGCATGAGCTGTTAAGCTGATTGTGCGATGATTCTCGCACCTCAGTATCGCAAGGTAACTCGCATCTGACCCTGCAGCATCCATTGGACATATTGTATAGAGACAAACGGTGTACGTAGGACTTCAGTGAAATGGTCTTTATTGTCGGATACCTGCTTTACATGTACCTGTGTCGCGTGTTCACAGAAGGGAACGTCTAGAGTCGAGTCGTCAACGTGCCACGTAGACGGTCGAACAATGGGCCAATGTTCTTTTTACAGATGAGTCCCGATTTGGTCTGGAGAGTGATACTCATCGGATTCGCATCTGGAGTGAACGTGGAACTCGATTTCGGGGTCCAAACACTTTGGACTGAGACCGACATCGAGGAGGATCCATAATGGTGTGGGCACACGAACACCTCTTCACGAAATTGTACGAGTGAATCGGCAAGGTTTAACTTCTGTCGGGTATTGTGACGAGATCTTAGGACCTCATGTGCAATTGTTGCGAGGTGCTTTGGGCCCAGACCCTGATAGACAGTAGTGCTCGATTTCATAGAGCACGAGTGGTTGATGTTGTCTTGGAAACAGAAGATGTTGCACGCATAGCGCAGCCTGTTCGCTCTCCCGATCTGATCCCATAGAGCATGTCTGGGATGCACTAGAGAGACAGGCTGCATCATGTCAGCTTCCAGCAACCACTCTCCAAGACTCGCGAGCAGCTCTGCTGGAGGAACGGGCGTCATTGCCTCAACATGAGACTGATGACATCATTCGCTGCATGCCCCGTCGTTGTCATGCCTGTATTGCTGCCAGAGGTGGTCACACCTAATACTGAGCACATTAACCAGCTGTCGGAATGTGTGTGCGAATCCGTTAAGAACATTTTTGTCTATCTTTATGCAAGTTGTAGTTGTTTACGTTCTGTTTTCTTGACATTATTTCTACTTTACTATCACCTGTGTAGACGGTTTTGAGGAAAAATGAACGCAGCCTTGCAAAATTTTCCTTTGTTGCTTTAATTTTGAACACCAGTGTTTTTCATATTTTCCTTGATTCTTCTTTGGGCAGTCACGCTTTTGTTAAATCTAACTCAGTTGTTCGTACTTTTTCTGGGATACTTCGTACTCTGGATGATCGAGAATCGACTTTAGCACAGGATAACGTCCCACGTTGTTGCAGATAAGGGACTGCGAGCTGGTGGAGCTGCACGACCTGGACCAGTCGCAGGAGTTCGTGCGCCAGAAACTGTCCGAGTACCTCAACCACTTGGTGGAGCTCGGTGTCGCCGGCTTCAGGTGAGCAATGCGTACAGTCTGTGGCGGTCGTACAGAAAGACGTACCTCGTGTGTAATGCTCCTCTGACACCTCAGACCAGATTATTTTTGGAGGGTGTTACAACTTGACAATTAATGAGATTTCACTCTGCAGTGGAGTGTGCGCTGATATGAAACATCCTGGCAGATTAAAGATTAAAACTGGGTGCCGGACCGAGACTCGAACTCGGGAACTTTGCCTTTCACGGGCAAGTGCTCTACCAACTGAGCTACCCAAGCCCGACTCAGGAGCCGTCCTCACAACTTCAGTTCTGGTAGAGGACTTTCCCGTGAAAGGGAAAGGTCCCGAGTTCGAGTCTCGGCCCGGCACACAGTTTTCATCTGTCAGGAAGTTTCATATCAGCGCACACTCTGCTGCAGAATGAAAATCTCATTTTGGAAACATCTCCCAGGCTGTGGCTAAGCCATGTCTCCGCAATATCCTCTCTTCCAGGACTGCTAGTTCTGCAAGATTCGCAGGAGAGCTTTTGTGAAATTTGGAAGGTAAGAGAAGAGGTACTGGTAGAATTGAAACTGTGAGAACGGGTCGTTAGTCGAGCTTGGGTAGCTCAGTTCGTAGAGCACTTGCCCGTGAAAGGCAAAGGTCCCGTGTTCAATTTCGGTTCGGCACACAGTTTTAATCTGCCAGGAAGCTTCAACCTGATAACGATCTACCCTTATAGCTCAGGGGGCAGTGCGCAACCTTTGAAGTCAGATCCAGAATGAATCCGTACGACGCTTGGCGACAAATGGTCTGGTACAACACCCACGATGAGATTGGTTTTTAGGTGGTTTTTCACGGTGCTAAAGACAAATTCCGGGATGAATCCCAGTCGCCACTTCAGAAAATGCAATACATAAACAGTTGAAACAACTTTTTAAACAATGGAAAATCCAGGATGCAATAATGACAATATTATGAAAAGCATAGTTGCTACTCAAAGATGCTGAGTCTCAGACAGGCACAACAAAAAGACTGTTAGCAAGCAAGCTTTCGCCCAAAAAGGCCTTTATCAGAAATAGACACCATACACACACGCACTCACGCAAACGCAATTCACACACACATGACCACAGTCTCTCGCTGCTGAGACCACCAGAGACAGTGTATGTGTTTGTGTGTGTGTGTGTGTGTGTGTGTGTTTGTTTTTGATGAAGGCCTTTTTGGCTGAAAGCTTGCTTGCTAACAGTCTTTTTGTCGTGCCTGTCCTGTAACTTCTAGGTTAGGATCATACAATGTAGGCTATCACGCCCGCTATTGTCTTCGCTTAAGACTTCCGGGATGATAGGCCGTGGTCGATGTATAAAACTCTCCCCTGACGTTTCGTCACCGACTGCGGGAGACATCCTCCGAGGTAAAGCGGCGGACTGCGAAGAGAACTCGAGGAAGAGGTGATTTTATAGGCAGTGGAGAGGGCGCCACTGTCCATCACGTGGCGTCGGCAATGAGATTGTCTCTGGTAATGCCAACATTATTGATTGAAAGTAATCGATCTTCACGCTTGCAATGCAACGCTGACATCCAAATTTTATCCAGTTTGACACCTTCGTCTTTCCTGTTAAAATTATTACGGTTTTTGTCAATCTCGATAGCCTCTCTATACATGGGTGCATAATAATCCGAGGATTTAGATATGACGCTCGTCTCGCCGAATTTTATTTCATGATCACAGTCGTAGACGGAACGTCAGGGGAGAGTTTTATATATCGATCACGGCCTATCAGCCCGGAAGTTTTAAGTTCTAGGTCAGGAACCTACTAATTAACGTCCATAGTCACAAATTTTATTTTCTATTTACTGTGTAACGTGTTTCGGAGCCACAAATCCATTTTGAAGAACCGTATCGATGTATTGGACGTTATACATCTTCAGTGTTTCACCTAACAGTTGTCATATTCAACCGGATCAACTGTAGCTCAGGAGGGATAAAGGCACCCAATATCTGATTGTAATACACTGAGGGAAATGAAAATTGTTACACTACCAAACATTCACTCCAGCTACAAATACACTTCTCAGTTTTGCCGCCGGATCACGCTGTCCAAATCCTACACTGTGTCGTCGATACAACTTTTCGTCATATTCCGGTTGTGGTATTTGCTTTTGTAAATGCTACAAGACGCGATTCATGATAATCAGGCGATGACGTCGAAATTTATCACACCGCTAGCAGACATTACACGTGCGCGGGAAGACGCTCGTAATTGAAGGAAAGTCGCGCTCTTACTTTCAAAAGTCAAATTAAATCCTCTTTAAATTTAATGATGGCCAATGCTGGATTCCAGGTGGCACTTAACTGAATACTTGCATCACTGTTGATAATATTGCCCTCCTCAAAAGGACAGTCCCAGAAAAATGACGCTGAGAATAAAACTTCAGTCTCCTCACATCACTCCGCTGCCGCTGATTTGTCACGTTATCCAAGGCTTTTATGACGACGGTGTTCAGTTTAACGTTCTTCCATGGTTCGGCTTGTCCAACATTTCACACAATGGCATGGGATTTTACGTACTCATGCCTCCTAAGGCTGGGAACATCTTTGACCGAACGCAACAAAAACCTCAGTTTTGCTGGAGGCCGAAAAACACACTTAACATCGTGTCCCTTGGGTATTCAATCTGTTAGTGAAGACATACCGCCAAAATACGACAAGAACGCCGTTACACAGGGTGCCATTGCCTCTTCATCCAACTACCTGCTTTGAACTTTAATAGAACGGAGGTGGGCGTACTACACTTCAGTAGGCCGGAGTGATATGATAGGATGGCTGAGCTCAGGCATGGACCCAATCCCGAAGGGGTATAACACGGAACCCATGCCCAGGGTTACGGGTGAAGACCTTAATGGCAGCGACGGCGGAGAAGAAAGACTTCGGCACGGTGAAACTGGCAGATGAGGCATCCTTCCTTTCTGGGGACTAAAATGAGAAGAAAATCACTGCCTTGTGGTGGAGGAGAAACTCCAAAGGCTAAGGAAGACAACCACAACAGAATATCCTTTCCTGATTTAGGCCCAGCAAGCTAGCAGGAAAGTCTTCATATCTTTTCAAAATATTTACCAACCTCGGAATGAATCACTCAGTATTTGACCCAATTGATTCTTCATGAATTGGTGACAATGGTGGGAGACCTGATGATATTCATCGGTACAAGAAGATGAAACCAAATGGTCAAAGAAAAATAACCTAAATATTGGCACCCTTAATATATTAACTCTCAATGGAAAAATGGAAGAAACGACAGATGTACTAACACAGAGACAGTTAGATATTTTGGGATTAGGCGAAACGAAGTGGAAGGGAAAAGGTGAGAAGAATTTGAGAGGAGGAGGAAAACTATACTGGAGTGGGAACGACATGCTTGGAAGAAATGGTGTGACAGTGATGGTGAATAAGAATGTACAAAGATGTATTGAAAGTGTGAGATATATATCAAACAGGATCATAATCTTAAACATGAGATTCCAAAAAGAAACACTAAAAGTTATCTAGATTTATGCACCTCAAGTAGGATGTAGCGAAGAAGAGAAGATGGACTTGGAAAATGAGTTAGAGAACCATATAGAGGTTGCTAATATAGTGATGTGAGATTTTATTGCACAGGTAGGCAAAGACAGAAATGGATTTGAGCAATTATTGGGATGTTATGGATATTGAGGCAGAAATGAAGAGGGGAGGGGGGGGGGGGGGAAGAACATTGGATTCGTGCCAGGGGAATGGAATAAAAATAGCAAACAGCTGGTTTATGAAGAGAGAAAGTCATGTTATCACCGGATACAATTGAAATGGAAGAACCAAGAGTGTAACTGATTATATTCTAGTAGATAGGGAATGAGGAGAGAAAGTAACAAATGGTTCAAATGGCTCTGAGCACTATGGGACTTAACATCTCAGGTCATCAGTCCCCTAGAACTTAGAACTACTTAAACCTAACTAACCTAAGGACGTCACACACATCCATGCCCGAGGCAGGATTCGAACCTGCGACCGTAGCAGTCGCGCGGCTCCGGACTGAGCGCCTAGAACCGCGAGACCACCGCGGCCGGCAAGAGAAAGTAACAAATGTGTAGGTAATTCGAAGTGTGAGTGCAAATGGAGTCCATAGACTACTGGTGGGACAATGGAAAATGAATCAGTGTGTGAAAAACAGAAAACAGAAGAAAGTGATGAGGATATGGGACTGGAAACTGAAGGAGAGTGAAAGTGCTGAGAAGTATAGAGAATTAATCATACAAAAATTTCCAGAAGAAGTTTTCTGCGGAGTAAAATAGGAATGGAGTTTATTCAAAGACACTTCAGTCGAAGCAGCACAAAAAGTATGTGGTGGAACATCTGGAAAGGAAAAAGTAAGACAGTAGTGAAGCAACTCTCACTTAATAAAAGCAAGTCTTCTGGGCCAGACTGTATACTAATTAGGTTCCTTTCGGAGTATGCTGATGCATTAGCTCCGTACTTAACAATCATATACAACCGTTCGCTCGACGAAAGATCCATACCCTAAAGACTGGAAAGTTGCACAGGTCACGCCAATATTCAAGAAAGGTAGTAGGAGTAATCCACTAAATTACAGGCCCATATCGTTAACACCTATATGCAGCAGGATTTTAGAATATATATTGTGTTCGAACATTATGAATTACCTCGAAGGAAACGGTCTACTGACACGCAGTCAGCATGGGTTTAGAAAACATCGTTGCTGTGAAACACAACTAGCTCTTTATTCACATGAAGTGCTGAGTGCTATTGACAAGGGATTTCAGATCGATTCCGTATTCCTTGATTTCCGGAAGGCTTTTGACACTGTACCACACAAGCGGCTTGTAGTAAAACTGCATGCTTATGGAATATCGTCTCAGTTATGTGATTGGATTTGCGATTTCCTGTCAGAGAGGTCACAGTTCGTAGAAATTGACGGAAAGTCATCGAGTAAAACAGAAGTGATTTGAGGCGTTCCTCAAGGTAGTGTTATACGCCCTTTGCTGTTCCTTATCTATATAAACGATTTTGGAGACAATCTGAGCAGCCGTCTTCGGTTGTTTGCAGATGACGCTGTCGTTTATCGACTAATAAAGTCATCAAACTGCAAAACTATTTAGAAAAAATTTCTGAATGGTGCCAAAAATGGTTGTTGACGCTAAATAACGAAACGTGTGAGGTTATCCACATGAGTGCGAAAAGGAACTTATTAAACTTCTGTTACACGATAAATTAGTCTAATCTAAAAGCCGTAAATTCTACTAAATACCTAGGTATTACAATTACGAACAACTGAAATTGAAAATAACACATAGAAAATGTTGTGGGGAAGGCTAACCAAAGGCTGCGTTTTATTGGCAGGACACTTAGAAAATGTAACAGACCTACTAAAGAGACTGCCTACACTACGCTTGTCAGTCCCCTTTTAGAATATTGCAGCGCGGTGTGGGATACTTACCAGGTAGTACTGACGGAGTACAACGAAAAAGTTCAAAGAAAGGCAGCACGTTTTGTATTATAACGAAATATGGGAGAGAATGTCACAGAAATGATACAGGATTTCGGCTGGAAATCATTAAAAGAAAGGCGCTTTTAGTTGCGTCGGAATCTTCTCACGAAATTCCAATCACCAACTTTCTCCTCCGAATGCGAAAATATTTTGTTGAAACTGGCCTACATAGGGTGGAACGGTCACCACGATAAAATAAGGGAAATCAGAGCTCGTACGGAAAGATATAGGTGTTCATTCTTTGTGCGCGCTATACGAGATTGGAATAATAGAGAATTGTGAAGGTGTTTCGATGAACCCTCTGCCAGGCACTTAAATGCGATTTGCAGAGTATCCATGTAGATGTAGATGTAGATGCAGACAAGTTGGTGGGATCATACCACAATCCAAGCAGTTAGAAGAAATAATGTAGCACGGATAAAGTGGTGAAACACTAAAAATGACGAGGACCATAAAAGATACATAGAGGAAAAGAAGAAGAGCAAAGAAATAGTGGAAATAGCAAAGAAAAAGGCATGGGAAGAGTTTACAAAATAAACTTGAAGAAGATGTGAACAGCAATAAGAAAATGTTATATAAAATGACGAGAAATAAGAGGAAGTCTTCTGAAGTACCAGTAAAGATGGAAACAGAGTGGTACTGTGATTGAAGATCCAGGGAATATAAAAGATCTTCGGAGAGATCATTTTAAGAATATGTTAAATGTTGAGGATCAGTTACACGAGGAAACAACAAATAATAGAGAAACTGAGATAAGTTGGGATGCAGAATTGGGACATATTACTTGGGAAGAAATGGAAATAGCTGTGAAGAAGATGAAGGGGGGGGGGGGGGGGAAGCCCCAGGACCTGATGAAGTATCAGTGTACATGAGAAGATAGCAGGTCCAGTGGGAATGCAGTGGTTGTGTAGAGTACTGTCAAATGCGTGGAGAAATAGTGCAAAACCTGATGACTGGAGAAGAGGAGACATTGTTCCCATCTTCAAAAAAGTCAGATTTTTGAAAGAATTTTACTAAATCGAATAAGTGAAAAGATAGTAAAGGAGCTGAGTGAAGAACAACAGGGGTTAGGAAAGGAAGAAGCACGATCGACCTGATATTTTCTATCTGTCAACCGATGGAAAAAAGTTGGGAATATAACAAAAAGGTGATAATGGTTTTTATAGACATAGGAATGTAATGTGACTCATTTAACAGGGAAAGACTCTGGGAAGAAATGAAGAAGATAGGTATAGAAAATGGATACATTAATGTAATAAAGACAATGTGCAGAGGACACAGTTGTAAAATTAGAAAACCAATGGGGAACTCAGAATGCTTCGAAATAAGAGAAGGACTTAAACGAGGAAGTATTCTATCTCCACACTTTTTAATGTCGTGATGGAGGGTATGAATAGAGCAGTTAAAGATATAGTAAAAGAAAAAGAAAAGATGATTTTTGCAGATGGTAACATGGGGCGATAAAGAGGTAGATGTACAGCTACAACTTGATGTGTGGAAGGAAATAATGAAAAGTTATGGATTAAAAATAAATGAAGATAAGAGTGAAGTAATGGTATTTGGAAGACACAAAGGGATCAACAGGAATATTAGTTTGAATGGCGAACCCCTCAAAGTGGTAGACATATTCACTTATTTAGTGAAATATCTAGTGATGGAATAAAAACCAACGAAATTAATAGGAGGTTACAGAAGGGAGGCAATTTCTACCAAACAATAAAACACCTGATTTAGAATAAGGAAGTTTCAGAAAAAGCAAAACTTCTTATGTATAAGAGTTATTACTTCCCTATTGCCACCTGTGGAGGAGAAACATGGACAATGACAGGAAGGGAGTGGAGCAGACTGCAAGCAGGGGAAATGAAATTTCTCAAAGCAGTTAAGGGAAAAGCAACAATGGACAGAGTAAGGAGTGTAGATATTAGAAAAGGACCTCAAACAAGAAAGTATGAGAGAATAAATCGAAGAAAGGAGATTAAGATGGCATGGGCATGTTAAGAGAATGTGTGGGCAGAGACTTCCCAAAATTATGGAAGAATTAAAGATGGATGGAAAAAGACCTAGAGGGCGCCCAAGAAGATGGTGGGAAACGGGAATGAGAATAACTGTGGAAAGGAGTGGTGTGACCTGGCAGCAAGTGGAGGAAGAGAAGTGGTAGGAGGACCGAGCCAAGTGGAGAGGTCTCTTCAGCACCCAGATCCGGCAGCAGCTAGAGCGGGATCCGGATACAATGCAATCTGTCTGTCAGAATTGCCGATCTGTTGGGGCACCGTTCTTATGTGCTGTAGCTCACGAGGCAGACTTTCGGTATCTGAGACACTCCAGTGTTCCATCCCTAGGCGATTTACTGATAAATATTTTGCTTTGCGAGGCTGTTTTCAGCATTTTCAGTAGAGGAACATGTCACATTTACAGATGAAGAATGGCGTGAGAGATTAATGGCAACTGGACGTGTCCGCCGTTACTCCAACACAGCATGCCAAGACAATGTGTACGTGCAGGTTTATCGTCATCTTTCGGACTTCGAGAAAGGTCGAATCACTGGCGTGAGGGCCTATGGGAGTGTCATACCGGCAAATAACACGGACAGTTGATTATAGTGTAACGGCTGCAGAACGAGAGCATATGTGATGGACATCCATATCGAAAGAAGAGTACGCACAGGCCCTACCAGACGGACTACTGCGTGATATGATTGTAGGATTGTTTGACTGGGCCTGACGGCTAGACGTATGGCAACAGCTGAAATTCGGGCAGACGTTAAAGGCAGAGTTACACCACCAACCGTCCGAAACAGATTGCTGGAATCTGGCTTCAGATCTCGAATTTCGATGTGTCGTTTACGGTTGACACTGTACACAAGGAAACGAATACTAGCGTGTTGTACAGCAAGAATCAAGTTGAACACTGAGTGTAAAGTTTTGCTCTACGAACACTACAGTTCGCTAGTTTTGGTACGGTACATAAATGACGTAGTAAATTGTACCATTGCCGGTAGTACTAGTAGCATTGGTAGGGAAGGAAACTTAAATCAATTTACTAGGGAGGAACTAGCAATCGCCACTTCTCGCTGTTTTTCTGTCTTTTGTTTGTTTATTTGTTTCACACATAATTACAACCGCACATCTTTCAGTGTTAGTTCATTGCGTATTTTATATCGTTAAAAATATAAAATTAATTTTACAATTCATAAAAATTAGCTGATAGCATAACTTCTGCTCTTTTGTCTGACCAAAGCAATTACTTTTGATGAAAGTACAGTTCACATGTACAAGCACAAAACAGTCTGTACAATGATTGTTGATATTTTGTACTTAGTGGAACGTTCTTCGTCATGATCAAAGACTGTTATTACTGATAAGTGAGAGAGCTGTTTATGAATTACAGAAGCATGTTTTATATAAGCTCGACAAAGTACTGAAGAAATGTTTTATACGTATTTGTTTTGCTGTTTTTCTTAGTTTTCCTTTTTTTCGCGAAAATTTGTTATGTAGCGCTACATTATAACTCTGTATTTTTCTTTCTGCAATATCCCTCTGTTTCACGTTACAAATCAACAATTTTCGTTTTCGTACTGTTCATTTTTAAGTAACAGACATGGGGGAAACTATGTAGAGCAGAAATATTCCCTTTCTTATGCGGCTCTTTATATGTCTCCACTCAGTTTCTAGGTGTTCACCGCTTCTAGTTTCTAGGGGAATCTACTAAGACACTGATCGCATGCGCAAACTAGCGGTCGAAACGCAGTGACAACCGATTGGTATGCAGCACACCTAACGCACAGGTTACGGTGTAACGGGGGTATGATCTCAAGTGACCAGCACTAAAAAAATGGTTCAAATGGCTCTGAGCACTATGGGATTTAACATCTATGGTCATCAGTCCCCTAGAACTTAGAACTACTTAAACCTAACTAACCTAAGGACAGCACACAACACCCAGCCATCACGAGGCAGAGAAAATCCCTGACCCCGCTGGGAATCGAACCCGGGAACCCGGGCGTGGGAAGCGAGAACGCTACCGCACGACCACGAGATGCGGGCGACCAGCACTACTGTCGTAGTCTACTACTTATGACCGTCTTCCACAGTCTACGGTAGTTTTGCAACTCTAAATGTGCGGCATTTTGTGTTGTTCAGTAATGAGTCTCTCCTGTGTTTGTGTCGGTCATATGGACGCCAACGTGTCCATAGATGATCTGGTGATAGGCGACAGGAAGTTGTGATTCTCGAGACCCACATCTCTCCAACTACTGAAACTATGGTATGGGAGCTATTGGATGTGACAACGGGAATGATTCGGTAATTGTTAAAAGAAGGCAGTACATGGCAAGTGTGGTAAACCCTGTTGCATACCCTTCATGAAAAGAGCACAAAATGGCGTTTTCCAGCAGGATAAAGCAAATCCCCACACTGTAGCTCCACCAAAAACGCCATGAGAAATATATCTCCAGGCGGTTATCTTCATAAACTAACACAGCCTGTTTTTCAGGAATGGCAAGAAATCCCTCAAGTTTCCATTAGAAGGCTGTTTGCTTCCACGGAACAGCAGTAGGTTCGTGCCCTTGAGGATCTTATCTCATACTGGTGGGGGTGACAGACATAAGTTTAGAATGGAATGGAAGTTAAATTATTTAATACCTTTTATGTTATAAGTATCTCCACTATGTTTGAGAATTATGGAACGGGTGCTTCATGGCTTAACGCTGCCATATTCGTCAGGGTATGACACCAATATCGTTATAAAAATGGAGTTATTGAGATAGAATAGTACCAGATGGTTAAATGTAGTCTATATTTCCAGTGTTTATCTAGAAGAGCACAACCCTTTGTCTAAGACAAAGCTCAAAGTTCTATAATGACTCCATTCTAAAATCAAAGTCCGACCCTGTAATTGCGAAGGTGGCTGGTTATTCTAGTCCCATGCTAGAAGATATGCGTCTGAAACAGCGCTAGTTATGACGTGTTCCCTCCATTCCAAACGTCATCGTTGCTCTTCTCCCATTTAGCAACGCGTCCTTAGCTGGAGGCAGTACAGCATTTCAACGTTATTTGTAACTGACAAGCATTAATACCTAGACCGGTGCAAGAGCGAACAATACTAAAACCATCCATAAATAGTCACGGGTGGGACTTCTAAGCGTGCATGTTGTTGTTGTGGTCTTCAGTCCAGAGACTGGTTTGATGCAGCTCTCCATGCGACCCTATCCTGTGCAAGTTTCTTTATCTCCCAGTACCTATTGCAGCCTACATCCTTCTGAATCTGCTTAGTGTATTCATCTCCTGGTCTCCTCTCTAGGATTTTTACCTTCTACGCTGCCCTACAATACTAAATTGGTGATCCCTTGATGCCTCAAAATATGCTCTACCAACCGATCCCTTCTTCTAGTCAAGTTGTGCCACAAATTTCTTGTCTCTCCAATTCTATTCAATACCTCCTCATTAGTTGTGTGATCTACCGATTCTTCTGTAGCACCACATTTCGAAAGCTTATATTCTCTTCTTGTCTAAACTACGAGGCCTGTTCAGAAAGTAAGCTCCGATTGATTGCCAAATTGAAACCACAGTGAACAGGGGAGTGTTATGGGACCATTGCTTTTCACAATATATATAAATGACCTAGTAGATAGTGTCGGAAGTTCCATGCGGCTTTTCGCGGATGATGCTGTAGTATACAGAGAAGTTGCAGCGTTAGAAAATTGTATGCGAAATGCAGGAAGATCTGCAGCGGATAGGCACTTGGTGCAGGGAGTGGCAACTGTCCCTTAACACAGACAAATGTAATGTATTGCGAATACATAGAAAGAAGGATCCTTTATTGTATGATTATATGATAGCGGAAGGAACACTGATAGCAGTTACTTCTGTAAAATATCTGGGAGTAAGCGTGCGGAACGATTTGAAGTGGAATGATCATATAAAATTAATTGTTGGTAAGGCGGGTACCAGGTTGAGATTCATTGGGAGAGTGCTTAGAAAATGTAGTCCAGCAACAAAGGAGGTGGCTTACAAAACACTCGTTCGACCTATACTTGAGTATTGCTCATCAGTGTGGGATCCGTACCAAATCGGGTTGACGGAGGAGATAGAGAAGATCCAAAGAAGAGCGGCGCGTTTCGTCACAGGGTTATTTGGTAACCGTGATAGCGTTACGGAGATGTTTAATAAACTCAAGTGGCAGACTCTGCAAGAGAGGCGCTCTGCATCGCGGTGTAGCTTGCTCGCCAGGTTTCGAGAGGGTGCGTTTCTGGATGGGGTATCGAGTATATTGCTTCCCCTTACTTATACCTCCCGAGGAGATCACGAATGTAAAATTAGAGAGATTAGAGCGCGCACGGAGGCTTTCAGACAGTCGTTCTTCCCGCGAACCATACGCGACTGGAACAGGAAAGGGAGGTAATGACAGTGGCACGTAAGGTGCCCTCCGCCACACACCGTTGGGTGGCTTGCGGAGTATGAATGTAGATGTAGATGTAGAACATCAGAAATGTTTTACTTGTAACAATTAGCTACACCTTTCAGCTACTTCTCTACGTAGTCACCGTTCTGACTTAGACTTTTGTCATAGCGTTGTACCAACTTTTCAATAGCCTCATCATAGAAGGCAGCCGCCAGTGCTTTCCGCCAATTCTCCACGCTGGCCTACACCTCGTTGTCTGTGTCAAAATGTTGTCTTCAAAGACAGCGGTTCATGTGACCAGAGATGAAACTCAGGGGGAGACAATTGCGGACTGTATTGTGGGTAATCTCACATTTCCATTTGAAAACGATGCAGGAGCATCTTCATTGCCCCTGCAGAATGCGGCTGAGAATTGTCTTGAAGAAGAAACAGCACGACAGTTATGTAATGTTAGCTGCATAGCTTCAGGCGAAATTTCTCACCAGGCCCTCGTACTTGGCGGCAGACACTATTTTCTAGACATCTTTACGCACTCACTGCGAGCTCAGAAATGAGAAGAGCGACGTGATGCTAACTGGGGTTATACTAGAGACACTACCCAACACATCTGTGCAAAGCTTTATCGGATTTTCATAGTCGTTTCCATTTCGCGACCGATCGGAGCTTAATTTTTGAACGCCCCTCGTATTTATCATCCACGTTTCACTTCTATACATGGCTATACTCCATACAAATACTTTCAGAAACGACTTCCTGACACTTAAATCCATACTCGATGTTAACAAATTTCTCTTCTTCCGAAACGCTTTCCTTGCCATTGACAGTCTACATTTTATATCCTCTCTACTTCGATCATCATCAGTTATTTTGCTCCCCAAATAGCAAAACTCATTTACTACTTTAACGTGCATAATATATTGTTAATGACAATGGAATGAACTGTGAATCTTAGGCGACGTACCTTAACGACACAATTCACCACCAAAATGCGAACTACTTCATACATTATTTGTCTCCTATAAGATTACACATTTACACTGTAGGATCTACGTGTATATTGCGATAGCTGCAGTATATGGAAACTAAGCGACCAACTGCAGTTTAAAAAGACATTTGATAATATATTTCTCGTTCTCTGAAGCTCCCAAATACTGAAAAATGTATTTGTAATTCGTCTGCTTTTTGCTATTGGGAAGTTTCGAAATATCTGTTACAATGACATTTTATACCATTCGTTCTGTATAACATATCGAAGCCGGAATTCATTTCACAACTCTTAAAACAGTTACTTATGTTCAAAAATAATTTTTACTATCTGTGACAGGGAAATGAAATATGAAATTCTTTAAATATGAGTGTTGTAATTTATTACAACTATTACATTTTCGCAAATGATTCAAGGATGGTAATAAACAGTAGTATCGTTTCCTTATACCCTTACTTAAAAAGCAGCTAACGAGATCAACAACCGGGCGTTGCGGCCGAGCAGTTCTAGGCGCTTCAGTCCGGAACCGCGCGACAGCTACGGTCGCAGGTTCGAATCTTGCCTCGGGCATGGATGTGTGTGCTGTCCTTAGGTTAGTTAGGTTTAAGTAGTTCTACGTTATAGGCGACTGATGACCTCAGATGTTAAGTCCCATCGTACTCAGAGCCATTTTTTTCGAGATCAACAGATTGTTTGGTAGAAATGGATCTCCATTAGAATTTTACAAATCTCAGTGCATACAATTTAGTACTTCTCGTCTAACGACACAGGCTATAAAAATAGTGTTCTCAAGCAATGAAATATAAAAAGAACAAAATGTTAATTGGGAAACTACTACATGGAGTTAATGAAACACCTTAGTTCAGCTGTGTTAGACGTATGCATGATTACTGCTGTAAGTGATTTAAAGCTGAAGGAAATAGTTTGTTCTACATTTCTCTGTTCATTGAAGATTTACTAAATCATATTTGAGGAATGACGCAACTTGTAGGGGAAGTATTTTCAGAATTCAGATGCGTATTATAAGAATTACACCAGGTGTTACTTTTAGTGTCCTGCAGGTGTATTTTGACAACTGCTTCACAATATATAAACACTCATTAATGTGCTCTGTCATAAGCAATACTTCCATTCTCTTAAAAGATAGTAAAAAGTATGAACATAACAGTAGGACAGAACACAACCTCCATAAAGACATAACAGGTCTAACATTAGTACAGGAAGGAGTCGAGTATATGGGTGTAGGTGTTTTCTGCAACCTGGCAGAGAATATTAAAAGCCCTATAGGTAATGTGGTGGGTTATGAGATTATATTAAGGAATTTTTTATTGGGCAACCCCCTCTGCCCCTTCCCTTCTGCAGCGAACAGTAAAGCAACGTTTCAGGTTATTTAGTAATTAGTATTAGCACTATTACTGAGTAATATTTAAGTAAAATAAAACAATTGACTTCTAATGCACATCCCACGGTCCATTCTCTAAGCGAATCACCGAATACGAATGATACAGTGTAACGCCAGACTGTTACTATACGAATCCAAGAAATGGAGACAATCGAACAAGTCTGGAAAACGTCAACTATAAAATCACGAACGCTGTTTTCAGACTAACATAATATGCAACAGAAAATTACACAGAGCTCATATAAATACTATGTAGAGGGTAAACTTATGACGAGCTTATATGAAATCGAATAAGCGCGTCAGTTTATCGACGCATAGTTGGTACAATTGTCAGTACGTGTATAACTTATGGTGATTCACCAGTTTCCTTAAAGTGGCATTTGTTCCTCATTCGACTTGGGGTACAGAGCAGAGAAAACGGACCGTGGGCATGATGTTCCACATCACACACATATGCTGTTACGTATCGATTACAGCCAAGACAGCGATGGGCAAATGATTATTATGTGCTGCTTCCACGAAATCTGATTGCCTGAAAGTCAAACTGCAGCTGCAATGTAGTGTCACTGAGATCACCAAAATATGTGCAATATCCAAACGTGATATGAACACAGGCTGAATAAATTCCTTCCCTTGTAATTTTATAAAAGAAAGTGAGTCTGTCTGACCTGTACTATCGGGATGTATTTGCCGAACTTCCCAAGTCCAGTAAAGCAGTGACGTGTGTTTAAGTATAGCATTTTCCTTGACAGGGTGGACTCTGCTAAACACATGACACCTTCGGAGCTGAAACTCATCTACGACGCTGTGAGCGATCTCAACACTGACTTCGGCTTCCCCGAGGGTAGCCGCCCGTTCATCTTCCAGGAGGTCATCGACTTCGGTAAGTTAGTACCTTAGCTTCTCCGTCCCTGCAGACACCTTAAAACTCAATTCCTTTCTTTGTGTGTTAATTCTGCTGGTACGGTTAGTAAGTTTTTTTTAATCAATACTTTTCTTGGAAAATAAACAGAAGAAAGGTAAAAGTAGAATGAGATTTTCACTCTGCAGCGGAGTGTGTGCTGACATGAAACTTCCTGACAGATTAAAACTGTGTGCCCGACCGAGACTCGAACTCGGGACCTTCGCCTTTTGTTCGTTGTTGATCGTTGTGTTTGGTCGTTGCGGACGTCTCAAGACATGCTGTTCAAGTTCAGTGGTTGATCCTTCCACTCAGTTTTTTTTTATTATAGAGGCCAACCGGCTCTCTGACCGGACACGCTGAGCTACCGTGCCGGCTCCCATCTGAGCCACCGAAGCACGACTCACGCCCGGTACTCACAGCTTTACTTTTGCCAGTACCTCGTCTCCTACCTTCCAAACTTTACAGAATCTCTCCTGCAAACCTTGCACAACTAGCACTCCTGAAAGAAAGGATACTGCGGAGACATGGCTTAGCCACAGCCTGGCGCATGTTTCCAGAATGAGAAATCTGTCAGGAAGTTTCATATCAGCGCACACTCCGCTGCAGAGTGAAAATTTTCAGGAGTGCTAGTTCTACAACGTTCTCAGGAGAGTTTCTGTAAAGTTTGGAGGTAGGAGACGAGATACTGGCAGAAGTAAAGCTGTGAGGACCGGGCGTGAGTCGTGCTTCGGTAGCTCAGGTGGTAGTGCACTTGCCCGCGAAAGGCAAAGGTCCCGAGTTCGAGTCTCGGTCGGGCACACAGTTTTAATCTGTCAGGAAGTTTCAAGGTAAAAGTAAGTTTTCAGCATTTGTAAGTTTACAGACAGCATTTAGACATAGCAGTGTTGACTACAGTACATTCTTTCAAATTTTGGAGATAGAAGGGATAAGATAAATGGAGCGAAAGATTATTTATAACTTGAGCAGAAACCAGAGTGCGGTCATCTGTTATAGGAATAGAAGAACGTGAAAAAGAAGCAGTGGTTGCTAAGACGTGGCTGTAGCCTATCCTCAACATTATTCAATCTGTATCTTGAGCAAGCAGAATTGGAAACCAAGGAAAAATTTAGAAGTCGAATAAATGTGAATTTGCTGGTAACATTGTTATCCGGTCATAGGTAGCGAAGGACTTGGAGGAGCTGTTGGGCGGAATGGACAGGGCTTCGAAAAGATATTATAAGATGAAATTACATAAATAACAAAAGTAAAACAAGAGCAGTTGAACGTAGTCGAATCGAAAGATGCTGCTGAAGGATTTAGACTAGGAAATGTGAAGATAAAGATAGCAGATTAGCTTTACTATTGGGGCAGCAAAATAACTGGTAATGGCCGAAGCTGAGAGGATATAAAATGCAGACGGAAAGCATTTCTGAAAACTTGTAATATGAATTTAATTCACAGAGAAAATACAGACATTGGGTATGAGGGAGCACTGATTTAAATCAATCGGGAGAGTTGAAAATTTGTGCCAGGTCGGGATTCGAAAGCGAGTTTCCTTCTTACCGGCCATTAATCCATCCGGACACATTAGTTATCGTAACTGCAAGGACTACCCTAGCATGCATCCCGTCAGATACAAGTTCCCAATTATCCACACACTATTGATTGGTGCACCTTGTCCATTATCCTCATAACTCACGTTATTTCCCCGATTCTCGGAAGAGTTCGAGCTCAGTGTGCATATGCAGTGAAGAGATCATTGGCCGTCCTCGCCTTGTACATATGTGGTGTCTACTCTTTCGAACATGTCGGAAAGAACAGACACCACACTTAAATTTAAGTGTTAGGACGTCTGTACTGACTACGTGTAGTGCAGCCTTGTGCAGCAGGACACCGACGAAAAATTTAGAAATCGAATAAATATTAATGGAGAAGGTAAAAACTTTGGTTTTGCTGGTAACATTGTAATCCTGTCAGAGGTAGCAAAGGACTTGGAAGAGCAGTTGGACGGAATAAAGAGAATATAAGCTTTTGAAGTGTGCTACTATAGAAGAAGGCTGAATAATGGATGAGTGTATCCAGTAACTAATGAGAAATTTACCGCGAACTTGTTCAAAAAAGGGATCGGATGACAGGACCATCCTAAGGCATCAATAAATCGTCAGCTTGGTAGGGTATTCAGGGAGGGGGGCCGGATGAATAAAAATTGTGGAGGGAGACTTAAGCGTGAATACAGTAAGCACGCTGAAAGTGATGTAGGTTGCAATAGTTATGCACAGATGAAAAGGCTTGCAAAATATAGAAAGCGCAGAGGGCTGCATCAAACATCAAACCAGTCTCTGAAGTGAAGACAGAACAACTACAACAAATTTAGAAATTAAAATTTGGTCGACGAGTGACAGCATGGGACCACACCGCCATTTTACATCTGTTTGTAATATTTTTCTCCTGCTCGTCGTTTCTGCACGAACGTTGTCATCTTCTGTACATTAGAGCTTTGTTTCGGTCTACTTTTTGTTTCGATATACTTTTTGTTTTCTATCGTCACTCATTCGTCGCATATGGCCATACCAAATCTTATAAAATTATCTGGAGGTTATACAGGATATAACTGCAAGACTTCGTAAGGTTATAGCCTGGTCAACACTGAACACAAACACAGAAGTTACCGTCTCGGAGAAGTTTGAGCTTATCTTGGTGAAGTTTTACCGCGGTTATGTAAAATGTCACGTCAGACATTACTGTGCTATCTTGGCGAGAACAGGGCTATCGCGTGTCGGCTTGTCTTCTTATACGTGCCTAATACATCTATGGTGCATGTAAAAATGTAAAACATACTTCTTTGACATACTTTGCATATCTAATAATTGCCTATGACAATGCGGGGTTTTGAAATTGTCCAGTAATTTGTGAACACTGTGTGTTTTTCCTTGTTTTACTTAAATATTTGGCATCTTCATCTCTAACAAGTTTCACATTCGTTCTCCTCTTTTGTGTTGTGAAACTTACGCCTGCGTAACTTCACTATGAAAACCGGAATTTCACTACCCTCCTTCTCTTTTATGGTCTGTGTTTTACATTCGTAAATCGATATACATAAACACTGAACTTGCACTGCAGTGGGTTCTGTAATCTATAACAGGACTCTTGACGGGCCGTATGATAATACGAATGTATTTACTATCGCTTACTCAGTTTATCTGTGTAACGTGCAAGATTTAAATTCATATTTGAAACACTTAAGTCACATTCCTTTTGTATAAGAATTTGAGAGACTAATTAAGAGATTATAAAACCCCACATGGTAGTAATCCTGTTTCTACTCGATGTTCGTTATTGTCCATATTGGCGTCTTAATATTCTTCCTGTTGGCGTTATCAAATCTCTTCTTGTGAATCGGCTTAGACAACTGGTAGTTAATGCCTTGAAAGTGGGATATTTTTCTAAAATCAAAATGTGCTGTCTATTTTTGTGTGTTGCATCAAGTTATTGTATTTTTGGATAAAAGATGGCTACAATAATTGAAAATTGATACGACGGGCCGGCCGGTTCTAGGCGCTACAGTCTGGAACTGCGCGACCGTAACGGTCGCAGGTTCGAATCCTGCTTCGGGCATGGATGTGTGTGATGTCCTTAGGTTAGTTAGGTTTAAGTAGTTCTAATTTCTAGGGGACTGATGACCTCAGAAGTTAAGTCCCATAGTGCTCAGAGCCATTTTTTTCAAACGACGGATTAGAACGTTTCATGAGAATTAAAAAAAAACATAAAGAAATGGGTGAAACAAAAATCACAATACATTGAATATCAGGTGAGGCAGAAATCAGTAACGATGTTGAATTCTATCAACTAGGTGGAGGAATTAAACAATACAGAGCACCGAGGATGAAATAAAAAAATAGACCAACCCGAGAAAAGACTTGCTGATCTCGAAAATGACCCTAGAATGCTAGAAGTGGTTAACTGAATGTACCTCTTGGGCATAGCACTGAGAAAAATTAAAGTAAGGCTGCAGATCGACCAGGATTGTGATTGGTGCAACAGAAGTATGTTAGAACTCCCTGAATATTCCCGCTATGAAGCAGTTATTGGTAGAGTGGGAAAGAACAGCCTACTGTTGGTAACTATTATGTGGTGATACCAGCTGATGAAACAGATGCATTTAATCCTGAATTGAAAACAGATGCAACGGCGAAAAATGAGAGATGGTTACTACTCAGACCAGTAGAACATATCCTGTGGCTTAGATGTCCCACTGTTCCTCAATACAGTTTCCTACTGAATAAGTACATGTGTTAATATGTCCAGCTCATTAAAAATGTTCTTTGACCTTGTCCGAAATTTCAAGATATGACACACATCATCCAACGACGAGATGTTAAACCATCAGAAGATGTTCTTTCAGAGCCCCAACTCCACAGCAGACCAGTCTTGTAAATCGGACTTCGTCCGTGAAGCGAAAGGATTACTATATGCAGCAAAATACACCGAAGCGCTAAAGGAACTGGTTTAGGCATGCGTATTCAAATACAGGGATACGCAAACAGGAAGAATATGGCGCTGCGTATGGCAATGCCTATATAAGACATCAAGTTGGTTGGTTGGTTGGTTTTGGGGGAAGAGACCAAACAGCGAGTTGATCGGTCTCATCGGATTAGGGAAGGAAGTCGGCCGTGCCCTTTCAGAGGAACCATCCCGGCATTTGCCTGGAGCGATTTAGGGAAATCACGGAAAACCTAAATCAGGATGGCCGGACGCGGGTTTGAACCGTCGTCCTCCCGAATGCGAGTCCAGTGTGCTAACCACTGCGCCACCTCGCTCGGTCAAGACATCAAGTGTCTGGCGCAGTTGTTAGATCGGTTACTGCTGCTACAGTGGCAGTTTATCAAGATTTAAGTGAGTTTGAACGTGGTGTTATAGTCGGCGCACGAGCGATGGGACACAGCATCTCCGAGGTAGCGATGAAGTGGGGATTTTCCCATACGACCATTGCACGAGTGTACCGTGAATATCAGGAATTCGGTAGAACATCAAATTTCCGACATAGCTGCGACCGGGAAAAGATCTTGCAAGGACGGGAACAACGACGACTGAAGGGAATCGTTCAACGTGACAGAAGTGCAACCCTTCCACAAATTGCTGCAGATTTCAGTGCTGGGCCATCAAAAAGCGTCAGCGTGCGAACCATTCAACGAAACATCATCGATATGGGCTTTCGGATCCGAAGGTCCACTCGTGCACCCTTTATGACTGCACGGTACAAACCTTTACGCCTCGTCTCGGTCCGTCAACACCGACAAAGGACTGTTGATAACTGAAAACATATTCCCTGATCGGACGAGCCTCGTTTCAAATTGTATCGAGTGGACGGAGGTGAACGGGTATGGAGACAACCTCATGAATCCATGGACACTGCATGTCAGCAGGGGAATGTTCAAGCTGATGGAGGCTCTGTAATGGTGTGGGGCGTGTGCTGTTGGAGTGATATGGGAGCCCTGATACGTCTAGATACGATTCTGACAGGTGACACGTGCGTAAGCATCCTGCATCCATACATGTATATTGTGCATTCCGACGGACTTCCAGCAGGACAATGCAATACCCCACAAGTACAGGATGGCTCCAGGAATAGTCTTCTGATTTAAACGCCTACGCTGGCCACCAAACTCCCCACACATGAACATTATTGAGCACATGTGGGATGCCTTGCAACGTGCTGTTCAGAAGAGTTCTCCACCCCCTCTTACTCTTACGGATTTATGGACAGCCTTGCAGTATTCATGGTGTCAGTTTCCTCCAGCACTAATTCAGACATTAGTCGAGTCCATGCCACAAAGTGTTGCGGAACGTCTGCGTGGTCGCGGGTGCCTTGTCAGTGTATTTGAAAAATTCGGTCACCAGGATACCGGCCCAGAAACGTGTATCCGAAAGTAAAGTCAAGTTTTCTGTTAGTAGTGTAATGATCGGTGTAGCTGAGATCCACGTTTCGTGAGAACGACAGTTTCACTTTTCTTTTATGTTAATATTACTGTGGAGGTGTTAGAGCGAAACAGGCTGCAGTGCGCACATTGCAGACAAATGTATGCTCGTTTTTTGAAACACCTAATTGCATCTTCCGTGTGACTCGCTAGGAGGGAAGAATACTACACATATAAAAAGAGCGTCCGGCTGTGTGTCCAATAGAAACCATCCGGCTAGCACACATTCTCTCTTCCGGAATCTCATAACAAGACCAGAGAGCAACTGCGACAATATAACTTGCTCATTCCGTCTTATATCGTGAAACGGGTTCAAATGGCTCTGAGCACTATGGGATTTAACTGCTGAGGTCATCAGTCCCCTAGAACTTAGAACTACTTAAACCTAGCTAACCTAAGGACATCACACACATCCATGTCCGAGGCAGGATTCGAACCTGCGACCGTAGCGGTCGCGCGGTTCCAGACTGTAGGGCCTAGAACCGCTCGGCCACTCCGGCCGGCTGTCGTGAAACGGAATTTTCATTTTTACTTACTTGAAGGTAAGACGTCGAGCTACGTCGCTCTCTGAAAAGGAAGTCGTATTCGACCCCACTTCAGTGGAGTATGGCTCTCCGATTAAAGAATTACTTACAACGACAGCAAACTCCAGAAATTATTTTCTCCTTCAAAGCTGTAACTGGGATACAATCTGTAAAAAGAAATACAGAAGGTCTTTCGGTAAGTTACTCTGTATTGCAGTCTGGAATGAATTTCAACTCTCATTTGCCAGCCGGTGTGGCCGTGCGGTTCTAGGCACTTCAGTCTGGAACCGCGTGACGGCTACGGTCGCAGGTTCGAATCCTGCCTCGGGCATGGGTGTGTGTGATGTCCTTAGGTTAGTTAGGTTTAAGTAGTTCTACGTTCTAGGGGACTGATGACCATAGATGTTAAGTCCCATAGTGCTCAAAGCCATTTGAACCATTTTTTCAACACTCATTTATAACATCTCGAAACTTTTTATCAATTTTCAGCGTCACTTTTGTTTTTAATCTCCGAACAAATCTTTTTCGATGTCCATATCCTGCGATATCTCTCACTCCTTCTCCTCAGTTGTTCACAAAAAATCTATATTAATCCTATTCTGACGTAAACAAAGAAATTACAGTCTTCATATGCCTTCTCACATTTAAATCTCGCTGCTCCTGTTCCGAGTTCATGTCACTCACTCACAGGTGGCATTCACGTCTGCTGTCAGTTGTTTTCTAACTTTCAAAGCCTGATGGCACTCGTCGCTCCTACTGCTCACAATTAGACAGTCTATACTTTTGCTGAGCGTTTCTTTCTCCAGAGTGTACACCAAACATTTTTTGCGCCATTAAAACACAAAAAAACAATATTTAACATCTACTCCCTCCTTCCTCAATAGTTTAAAAACATTTTACTTAAATTTTGATTTCAATTTGGACCCTCCCCGGCCCTCAATCAGCGCTCCCCCCACCTCATCCCCCTTTCTCTCCCCTCCTCCTCGCCTCCTTTTCCCCTACTCCCTTTTCCCTTGTCCCCCCCCCCCCCCCCCCCGACGGCAGATCCTCCCAGGTTTCTATACGTTATCAGCGTGATGCGTTAGTATTTTTTCGATGCCGCTATACAGTGTCCTCTAGTAACGTGGTTTTAATTGTGTGCTCGATCTGTTTTTCGTCCATGACTATTCGATGCTACACAGTGCACCACATGGCTGTTTTCATCGTTCTTCGACTTTTATGCTCCGGCCGTAATTTGCCTGGTACCTTTTAAACTAGTGTGTGTTTTTTGTGTAACATATTTTTTTTTAGATTTTTATCTCCGGTTTACAGTCACCGCTTTGTATGCTTTCTTTTCTTCTGTTCCGCCCCTTGTTGTTTCCATATTCCGCCATGTTTTCTTCTTTGTATGGTTTTACATGTCTTCCTGTCTATTTATGTCTCTCGGCTGAAGAGCAGCGCTTAATCTGCTGCCGGCCCGCCCCTGATGGGGAATGGAAATTACGATAAAGGAAAAAAAAAAAGAATTCAATTTGGTGCTCATAAAACAATCTGCTTTGTTTTATGGGACAAAAACACACAGCTTGTGAACAGATTCGCTAATTCTACGAGTGAAAAATGTGCACGAAAAAGTGCTACTTTACAACGTGCCTTTGCCAATCCATTTTCTCTGCTAACAGGTAACGAGGCAGTGTCCGAGTCTGAGTACACAGACATGGGCCGTGTCATCGAGTTCCGCTACAGCTCAGAGATCGGCAGAGGATTCCGCCAGAACAACCCGCTCAAGTGGTTCTACAACTTCGGTAAGTGCCTTACTCATTCACAGAACCTCTAAGACTTTACAGCACCTGAGAACACCTTCTTGAGCCCGTGAGAGCTGAATCAGTTCTATCAGAGTAGTCAAGTAAACGACAGAATTCAAACTTGATATTTTGCTTCGTCTTGATGTTATGCAGTATAAGGTATGTGACACCCCATCTGGTTGCGATAGGAGTATTGGCTCACAGCCACGCTGGATGCAGAGCGCATGCCACCGCACTACTAGGTTGTGCAGAGGTCTGTTGACACTGCAACGATGTCTCCGTCAATACTTCACAAACTAACTAACGGTGTGTGCCAGAATATACTTCCTACGTTTTACTACAGTTAACCCTCCCGCATCTTCTTCCTTTCCTCCTCAGCCCCTTATAGTTTCACAGTTTCTTGTCCGACGAACAATTGTTCACTGTTGTTGTGGTCTTCAGTCCTGAGACTGGTTTGATGCAGCTCTCCATGCTACTCTATCCTGTGCAAGCTTCTTCATCTCCCAGTACCCACTGCAACCTACATCCTTCTGAATCTGCTTAGTGTATTGATCTCTTGGTCTCCCTCTACGATTTTTACCCTCCACGCTGCCCTCCAACGCTAAATTTGTGATCCCTTGATGCCTCAAAACATGTCCTACCAACCGATCCCTTCTTCTAGTCAAGTTGTGCCAAAAACTTCTCTTCTCCCCAATCCTATTCAATACCTCCTTACCTGCTTTTGTTGATGTTCATCTTATATCCTCCTTTCAAGACACTGTCCATTCCGTTCAACTGCTCTTCCAAGTCCTTTGCTGTCTCTGACAGAATAACAATGTCATCGGCGAACCTCAAAGTTTTTACTTCTTCTCCATGAATTTTAATACCTACTCCGAATTTTTCTTTTGTTTCCTTTACTGCTTGCTCAATATACAGATTGAATAACATCGGGGAGAGGCTACAACCCTGTCTCACTCCTTTCCCAACTACTGCCTCCCTTTCATGCCGCTCGACTCTTATAACTGCCATCTGGTTTCTGTACAAATTGTAAATAGCCTTTCGCTCCCTGTATTTTACCCCTGCCACCTTCAGAATTTGAAAGAGAGTATTCCAGTTAACATTGTCAAAAGCTTTCTCTAAGTCTACAAATGCTAGAAACGTAGGTTTGCCTTTTCTTAATCTTTCTTCCAAGATAAGTCGTAAGGTCAGTATTGCCTCACGTGTTCCAACATTTCTACGGAATCCAAACTGATCTTCCCCGAGGTCCGCTTCTACCAGTTTTTCCATTCGTCTGTAAAGAATTCGCGTTAGTATTTTGCAGCTGTGACTTATTAAACTGATAGTTCTGTAGTTTTCACATCTGTCAACACCTGCTTTCTTTGGGATTGGAATTATTATATTCTTCTTGAAGTCTGAGGGTATTTCGCCTGTCTCATACATCGTGCTCACCAGATGGTAGAGTTTTGTCATGACTGGCTCTCCCGAGGCCATCAGTAGTTCTAATGGAATGTTGTCTACTCCCGGGGCCTTGTTTCGACTCAGGTCTTTCAGTGCTCTGTCAAACTCTTCACGCAGTATCTCATCTCCCATTTCGTCTTCATCTACATCCTCTTCCATTTCCATAATATTGTCCTCAAGTACATCTCCCTTGTATAAACCCTCTATATACTCCTTCCACCTTTCTGCCTTCCCTTCTTTGCTTAGAACTGGGTTGCCATCTGAGCTCTTGATATTCATACAAGTGGTTCTCTTCTCTCCAAAGGTCTCTTTAATTTTCCTGTAGGCAGTATCTATCTTACCCCTAGTGAGACAAGCCTCTACATCCTTACATTTGTCCTCTAGCCATCCCTGCTTAACCATTTTGCACTTCCTGTCGATTTCATTTTTGAGACGTTTGTATTCCTTTTTGCCTGCTTCATTTACTGCATTTTTATATTTTCTCCTTTCATCAATTAAATTCCTACCTTTTTGCAGTTTCTTCAGTTTCAATCTGCAGTTCATAACCAATAGATTGTGGTCAGAATCCACATCTGCCCCAGGAAATGTCTTACAATTTAAAACCTGGTTCCTAAATCTCTGTCTTACCATTATATAATCTATCTGAAACCTGTCAGTATCTCCAGGCTTCTTCCATGTATACAGCCTCCTTTCATGATTCTTGAACCATGTGTTAGCTATGATTAAGTTATGCTCTGTGCAAAATTCTACAAGGCGGCTTCCTCTTTCATTCCTTCCCCCCAATCCATATTCACCTACTATGTTTCCTTCTCTCCCTTTTCCTACTGACGAATTCCAGTCACCCATGACTATTAAATTTTCGTCTCCCTTCACTACCTGAATAATTTCTTTTATCTCGTCATACATTTCATCTATTTCTTCATCATCTGCAGAGCTAGTTGGCATATAAACTTGTACTACTGTAGTAGGCATGGGCTTTGTGTCTATCTTGGCCACAATAATGCGTTCACTATGCTGTTTGTAGTAGCTAACCCGCACTCCTATTTTTTTATTCATTATTAAACCTACTCCTGCATTACCCCTATTTGATTTTGTATTTATAACCCTGTAATCACCTGACCAAAAGTCTTGTTCCTCCTGCCACCGAACTTCACTAATTCCCACTATATCTAACTTTAACCTATCCATTTCCCTTTTCAAATTTTCTAACCTACCTGCCCGATTAAGTGATCTGACATTCCACGCTCCGATCCGTAGAACGCCAGTTTTCTTTCTCCTGATAACGACGTCCTCTTGAGTAGTCCCCGCCCGGAGATCCGAATGGGGGACTATTTTACCTCCGGAATATTTTACCCAAGAGGACGCCATCATCATTTAATCATACAGTAGAGCTGCATGTCCTCGGGAAAAATTACGGCTGTAGTTTCCCCTTGCTTTCAGCCGTTCGCAGTACCAGCACAGCAAGGCCGTTTTGGTTAATGTTACAAGGCCAGATCAGTCAATCATCCAGACTGTTGCCCCTGCAACTACTGAAAAGGCTGCTGCCCCTCTTCAGGAACCACATGTTTGTCTGGCCTCTCAACAGATACCCCTCCGTTGTGGTTGCACCTACGGTACGGCCATCTGTATCGCTGAGGCACGCAAGCCTCCCCACCAACGGCAAGGTCCATGGTTCATGGGGGGAATTGTTCACTATGAGCTCAAATTTCTATAATTATTCGGACATGATTGTACTCTGCAAGGAAAGGTAACTTGAAAGCAATACTTTACGAATGGAAGAGGAAGTAGAAGATAATGAGGTGTGTTATACGGAACACTGAAAATAATTTGACAGAGGACTGTAAGACTTGATTTTTGAGTCTGGTTCCCCGTTGTGCACCACTGTGGTTGTACAGTCCCAGCTGTTGTGAAGATAACAGAGTCTGAAGTGGCCACCATCACCAGGACATGAATTGTATCTTTCGCATCATTACATTTTTCAATGAATAAAATGTGAGATTGTTCTATAATATTCTCGAGATTTTGCGAAAGTTTGTCGTATATTCTAGAATATCCTCGACTGTTATGCTATGCAATTTCGTAACAGCACATATCCTAACGAGTAGTACAGCGTAGCAAAGACAGAGGAACAACTCATCGAAAGGGTGTATTCCCTTGTAGAGAGAAGCTTCGCAAACAGATGATGATTGTACGAGGGAACAATTTTAGCAACAAAAAATGGCGTAGTTCAACACACATACCACTGAATGTGGTATAAGGTACAGGTGGAGAAAAACACTAAAATATATTGCTGCAGTGATAAACCAAGACAAAAGCCTAAACTTCCCAACAGAATTCCTAAATTCTCTCAGTGTTCCCTGTATACCCTGGCAAAAAAGTTTCTAAACAATGTTACAGGTGCGGCAATATTTCGCGGAAAAGAAAAAGGCAGGTCAGTATTCATACCACGAAATCCACTCATTTCAGCTAACTTACCATTCAGCTTTAAAAAAGCTCCAATTCCTGGTATGATTAGCGTGCAGTTCAACTATAGATAAAACAGAAAGGCAAACATTCCAAACTTGCGGTGTGAATTTAAAGGTGTCGCGTTTCTCGTACGGACATCTACACGTAGGGTGTTTGCGTGTTAGACAACCACGAAACGTATTCCTCTTTGCACACGAAAGCAAAAGACCAAATGCATTTTATAAGAATATCATTAATCACACCTTTTTTTTTTGTAAACCCGACAACACATGATGAGAACAGAACAAGCGTAGAGGATCCCTTATAGCTAATAACGATAAAATTTCCCTGCAGGTGAAGCCTGGGCTATGGAGTCCGACGAGAACGTCGTCGTCTTTGTTGACAACCACGACAACCAGAGAGGACACGGAGCTGGAGGTGACCAGATTCTGACCTACAAGGTGCCGCGCCAGTACAAGGTTCGTGGTTAATATTAGCTGACGTATTGGCCTTACACATTAGTCATTCTTCGACCAAAATGGCGATTTACAGTCAACCAAATAACAGTATAGTTCTAACTCTTCAGGCTTTCCCGGCGAGATCTTGACATGTGGAATAATCGGGTCTACTGCCGGATGTTTGTGTCGCTCTGGACAATGTTTCGGCCACGTAACTCGCTGCCTTCTTCAGGTGCTACCTGAAGAAGGCAACGAGTTACGTGGCCGAAACATTGTCCAGAACGACACAAACATCCGGCAGTACACCAAATTATTCCACATGTCAACAGTATAGTTGTTAAATAACATATGTTTGGATCTTCAAGTTTTATTTTTGGCGTACACACTGCGTTCCCGCTTTCGCACTCTCCCAAACACAAGCGAAACGAACTTACCATCTAATTTACAGAGAAACTAAAACACAAGCATTATTTGCGCTAATGTTCGCGAGAGATAACACTTACTGGTCGTGACTCGCTTGTCGTATTAACGCTCATCCTTTTTTGTAGCTACACTTACGCCGAGCTGCCACCATGAGGACATTAATTCGATGTGTACCTTCGTACAATTAATCAGCAATGTTAGATAGTTTGTCTGGACACTTCCAATATTGTTCTTGGTTCTGGCACACGTTGGTCAACATAAAGTACTTGGTCCTCTCACGGTTTTTGTTCAGTGACTCTCCTTTGAACTGCTAACTACATTTTCTTTGTTTCATTCTAGAAAATAAAGAAAAAGATAGTTGCTGGACTAAAAAGAGCAGTTATACTAGAAAATGCAACCATGTATAATTTCATCGTGTACTGTAAATATCACGAAGAGATTCGGACAGGACGTTGTTGAGCAACAGTTACCTCTCCCTGAAATAGACGCTACATAGAATACATTTTGTGTTTGCTGTTTCGTTCGCTACGGCTTTGCATCGATCGCTAACGAAACACAGAAACAGGAATCGCGTTACTGCCGCAAGAATAAAGATTCTAGTCAGTGTTTTGTCTCAAGTTCCGAATCGAGTAATGAAAAAATAAGACTATTGAAATGTGTACCTTTTACATAACTGTAAAGTTGTGTTCGTCTTAACAGATCAATAAACAGGCCATGCAGTGGTGAGAATTAGGCAAAACTAATGGTGTGTTTTTAGCATAGCGGGGGGTCGGACGGAAGGGGAACGCGACGCTGAACTCTGCAAATGGTTCAAATGGCTCTAAGCAGTATGGGACTTACAGAGGTCATCAATCCCCTAGACTTAGAACTACTTAAACATAAATAAGTAGGATTCGAACCTGCGACCGTAGCAGCCGCTTGGTTCAGGACTGAAGCCCATAGAACCGCTCAACCACAGCGGCATGTTGAAGTCTACCTCGGCCTAGTTTGGCCACTGGTAACAGCAAATTTGTTTCGGGCTTGTTTAGCTGGGACGAGACCTTCACAGATACGCCCATCCCATCCCAGTGGCAATGAGGTGTCAGGCGTCACGGAGATGTTTAATACACTACTGGCCATTAAAATTTCTACACCAGCTTTTCAGAGCATTCACACAACGTGCTGACATGAAGAAAGTTTCCAACCGATTTCTCATACACAAACAGCAGTTGACCGGCGTTGCCTGGTGAAACGTTGTTGTGATGCCTCGTGTAAGGAGGAGAAATGCGTACCATCACGTTTCCGACTTTGATAACGGTCGGATTGTAGCCTATCGCGATTGCGGCTTATCGACTGTTAGCAGAATATGGAATCGGTGGGTTCAGGAGGGTAATACGTAACGCCGTGCTGGATCCCAAAGGCCTCGTATCACTAGCAGTCGAGATGACAGGCATCTTACCCTTGACGCTGCATCACCGACAGGAGCGCCTGCGATGGTGTACTCGACGACGAACCTGGGTGCACGAATGGCAAAACGTCATTTTTTCGGATGAATCCAGGTTCTGTTTACAGCATCATGATGGTCGCATCCCTGTTTGGTGACATCGCGGTGAACGCACATTGGAAGCGTGTATTCGTCATCGCCATACTGGCGTATCACCCGGCGTGATGGTATGGGGTGCCACTGTTTACACGTCTCGGTCACGTCTTGTTCGCATTGACGGCACTTTGAACAGTGGACGTTACTTTTCAGATGTGTTACGACCCGTGGCTCCAACTTTCATTCGATCCCTGCGAAACCCTACATTTCAGCAGGATAATGCACGACCGCATGTTGCAGGTGCTGTACGGGCCTTTCTGGATACAGAAAATTTTGGACTGCTGCCCTGGCCAGCACATTCTCCAGATCTCTCAGCAATTTGATAACGTCTGGTCAATGGTGGCCGAGCAACTTGCTCGTCACAATACGCCAGTCACTACTCTTGATCAACTGTGGTATCGTGTTGAAGGTGCATGGGCAGCTGTACCTGAACACGGCATCCAAGCTCTGTTTGACTCAGTGACCATGCGTATCAAGGCCGTTATTACGGCCAGAGGTGGTTGTTCTGGGTATTGATTTCTCAGGATCTATGCACCCAAATTGCGTGAAAATGTAATCTCATGTCAGTTCTAGTACAATATATTTGTCCAATGAATACCCGTTTGTCATCTGCATTTCTTCTTGGTGTAGCAATTTTAATGGCTAATAGTGTATTCAAATTCCAAGATCGCGAGTTATACGAGGTGTGAAACAACGTATTGATTCCTTCCTCATGTATAGCTCGAACTGTTCGGGATTGTAAAAATAAGAAAAATTGTAAGTCAAGCATATTGTAACCACAATCCTCTTCACCCCACATCATTGACGAATGGAACGGGGAAGGCGGGAAATGAGTGTGATGGATGAAGTACCCTTATCCACGCGCATCAAGATTTCTTGTGGACGCTGTACGTAAACGGAGATGTAGATGTTGATATCAATGCAGATGTAGATGCAGATGTAAGTGTATCTGCAGATGCAGATATCTTGGGTACTTAGATAAGTTCGTAGCGATTTTCCATAAGTGCACATAACAAAGACTTTAGTCATCATTAATATACTCTCCTTCACTATTTAAAACACTTTGCCAATGCTGCGGTACCTTTTCGACTCCACGACTGCAGATATCACGTGGTTTCGAAGCGACGAACTCGCCGAGACAAGTTCGGAACGCATTTTCATCCGGAAAGGAAGTTCCTTCAAGGTTGTTCGATAGAGATGGGAAACGGTTAAAATCTGAAGGCGCAACATCAGGTGAATAAAATGGGTGTGGAATAACTTCCAAACCGAACTCCTGTAGTGTTTTTGTCAGTGTATCTGGATGCGGGCGTGCATTATCGTGGATTACCATCATTTACGCAGTCTTCCTGTTCGCTGTTCTCGGATTGCAAGACGCCTCAGACGTCACAACTGCCAGATATAGAGTTCAGCAGTGATGGTAACACCTCGGGGAAGCTATTCATAGTACACCACACCGTCGCTTTTCCACTAGAGCCGGCACTGTGGCCGAGCGGTTCTAGGAGCTTCAGCCCGAAACTGTGCTGTTGCTGCGGTAGCAGGTTCGAATCCTGCCTCGGCCATGCATGTGTGTCAGACGTCGTTAGGTTTAAGTAGTTCTGAGTCTATGGGTCTGATGACCTCTGATTTAAGTCCCATAGTGCTTTAAGCCATTTGAACCATTTTTCCACTAGATGCATAACAATCTTTTCTTGATGCGCGCAGATCTTTTTTTACGGGGGGATGCTCCTTTGTTTGGGAGCAACAACTTCTTTCTTTTCCTAATGTTAACATGGAGACACCGTTTCTCGTCAGTAGTAACGATACCGCATAGAAATGGTCGGTATGGTTCGTGAGCTGATTGATGATGACTAAGCAGAGCCTGCACATAGGCCACCCGCTGATTTTTGTGATTTTTGGCTTAGAGCATGCGGCAGCCATAGATCAGATTTCTGAACCTTCCCACTGCACGTAAATGTCGAACGATGGTGGGATGATCACTGCTCGTCACAACTGCCAGATATAGAGTTCATTGATGTGGATCAATGCGGATAAATACATTCAAGCGACGTTCATCAAGCCTCGAATGTCTTCCTGAACGTGGAGAGTAACTAATGTCAAAACTTTTCTCGTTAAAAACGAGGAAACCACTTTCTTCCCAAGCTCCGTACAACGGCTTTATCGCCATACTTGGTGCAAATGTTTGTGGCTGTCTCCGCTGCTGTCACCCTTCTAATGAACTCAAACGGAAGAATATGTTAGAAACGTCCCGATGTCTCCATTTGGCACTCCATTCTACATCTACAGCTACATTTATACTCCGCAAGCCACCCAACGGTGTGTGGTGGAGGGCACTTTACGTGACACTGTCATTACCTCCCTTTCCTGTTCCAGTCGCGTATGGTTCGCGGGAAGAATGACTGCCGGAAAGCCACCGTGCGCGCTCGAATCTCTCTAATTGTACATTCGTAATCTCCTCGGGAGATATAAGTAGGGGGAAGCAATATATTCGATACCTCATCCAGAAACGCACCCTTTCGAAACCTGGACAGCAAGCTACATCGCGATGCAGAGCGCCTCTCTTGCGGAATGTGTCACTTGAGTTTGCTAAACATCTCCGTAACACTATCACGCTTACCAAATAACCCTGTGACGAAACGCGCCGCTCTTCTTTGGATTTTCTCTATCTCCTCTGTCAACCCGACCTGGTACGGATCCCACACTGATGAGCAATATTCAAGTATAGGTCGAACGAGTGTTTTGTAAGCCACTTCCTTTGTTGATGGACTACATTTTCTAAGGATTCTCCCAATGAATCTCAACCTGGCACCCGGCTTACCAACAATTAATTCTATATGATCATTCCACTTCAAATCGTTCCGTACGCATACTCCCAGATATTTTACAGAAGTAACTGCTACCAGTGTTTCATCCGCTATCATATAATCATACAATAAATGATTCTTCTTTCTATGTATTCGCAATACATTACATTTATCTAGGTAATGGTCAGTTGCCATTCCCTGCACCAAGTGCCTATCCGCTGCACATCTTCCTGCATTTCGTTGCAATTTTCTAATGCTGCAGCTTCTCTTGTACTACAGCATCATCCGCGAAAAACCGCCTGGAACTTCTGAAACTATCTACTAGGTCATTTATATATATTATGAAAAGCAATGGTCCCATAACACTCCCCTGTGGCGCGCCAGAGGTTACTTTAACGTCTGTAAACGTCTCTCCATTGAGAACAGCATGCTGTGTTCTGTTTGATAAAAACTCTTCAATCCAGCCACACAGCTGGTCTGGTATTCCGTAGGCTCTTACTCTGTTTATCAGGTGTCAGTGCGGAACTGCTTCGAACGCCCTCCGGAGGTCAAGTGTCCACAGCTCCACTCTCTATCTCCAAATCATAAAACAATATATAAACTTATTGTCAATGTCAATTAAATTCGCCAACAGCCGTGTAACTTAAGATGTTATTTTATTTTATTTTGAAGGCTACCAGTTTCAGTATTTCATTATTCCATCCCTCCAAATAAACGAAAATGTCATATGGACCCATAAATCTCTGGAGGTCTGAATTCAGTCGTTACGTTAGTGCTTACTTTTTGCTTAATTCTCACCACTGCATGGCCTCTTTATTGATCTGTTGAGACAAACACAACTTTACGATTAAGTAAAAGGTACACATTTCAATAATCTTATTTTTTCATTACACGATTCCGAACATGAGACAACACCCTGACTAGAACCTTTATTCTTGCGGCAGTAACGTAATTCCTATTTCTGTGTTTCGTTAGCGATAGATACAAAGCCGTAGCGAACGGAACAACAAACGCAAAATGTATTCCTTGTAGCGTCTATTCCAGGGGGAAGTAACTATTGGTCGACACTGTCCAGTCCGAACCTCTTCGTGATATTTACAGTACACGACGAAATGATAAATGTTTGTATTTTCCAGTAAAAATGCTCCTTTTTGTCCATGAACTATATGACTATATATGACTCCAATGACATTTTCGTTCAATTGTAGAGATGCGTATGCGGCCTGAAGAAGGCATAATGAAATGCTGAAACTGGTAGCCTTCAAAATAAAATAAAATAACATCTTAAGCTACACGGCTGTTGGTGAATTTAATTGACATTGACAGTTACGTAACCGGCCGATGTCCCCTGTGCACGATGGACCAACAGAGACTATATGTAAACATAGATAGCAACAGTGAACTACAAATAAAAAATTACTATCGGTAAAAAAAACATCAGCAACCGGAATACCAACATGCAAAATAAAAACACTACGAACTTCTGCATCAACCTAATGTTTGTAGACGAGTACGATTCCCGGAGGGGCCAGGGATTTTCCCTGCCTCGAGATGACTGGGTGCTGCTGTGTCGTCTCTTCATTATCATCATTCATCACCATTATGGTAGGAGGAAGGCAATGGCAAACCACCTCCGCTAGGACCTTGCCTAGTCGGTGGTGCGGATCTCCCGCACCGTGCCCTACGCTCCTCTGAGTATGGGACATCATCATCATGATCATCATCATCAGCATCATGATCATCATGTAGATGTCTGGTTCTTTATAGATGGCGGTCGCCTTTATGCTGGCGTGGCCCTTCGGAGCACCTCGTCTCATGTCCAGCTTTGCCTTCACGGACACCGAGGCTGGACCACCCATGGACGAAAACCAGAACACCATCTCGCCCACTTTCAACGAGGACGGCTCGTGTGACGAAAACTGGGTGTGCGAGCACCGCTGGCGACCCATCTACAATATGCTCACCTTCAGAATTGCCACCGAGGGTTAGTTCTCTTTTATGTGTGAAACTATCACATTAAAGTAACTTACTCCCGCCTTGCAGTACTCATGTTCGCGTCTTGGATGTCAGACACTCTTCTAGTCTTTCCGGCTATTTTAAGCTACAAACAGTGCAAAACGATTCACGGCTTGCCGTACTAGTAATTCTTAAAAAATATCTTCTGATTTTTTTTTTTATGAGCTGCTACTGGCGGTGCCCTACGTTGTCCTGTACGAGAGACTGAGCAGAGCGCTACGGCCTTTGGTGTTTCAGGAACGAACGCCACGAACTGGTGGGACAACGACAACAACCAGATAGCATTCTGCCGCGAAGAGAAGGGATTCATCGTCATCAACGACGAAAATGTGGACCTTCAGGAGACGCTGACGGTTAGTAACTGATCCTTGATGCCTTGCCGGCACGCTGAAAAGGGATTGTCCTATCACCATCTCTCACAAAATTTTTGGACTCTTATGTGTGGCTCTGACTATAAACTAGGTAACAATGAACCCATTGAACGTTCTGGTTCGTACTTGTGTGTACTCCTCTGTGTAACGCAATTTTTACTGCTTGCAATCGGGATAAAAAATGAGTCTCTAACAGGATAATAAACGCTGATGCTACAAGCACAGGTTGTTAACTTTTCTGTATATATGGGCCCACAAACGTTAGAAATTTAATCAGGTAAATCATTCTCTTGATTAGGCTCTTTTTTATTTTTGAAATAAGTACTTCATTTCACGACTTTTTCCTGTTAGCCAATGTAACATCCTTAGGGATTTTCAAGCTACAAAATGCCCAAGGGGGCGAAATTCTCCAATAGCGAAAGATCACAAAATAAAGTATTTATTTCAAAAGTTAATGAGAGCAGGCTCAGGAAACAAATATTCCTGTATTTCTGGGAAAGGAAATCAACAATAGCATGTATTACAGAAATAACGAAAGATCTAGAAAGAAACAGTATGAAAGAATCGGAAGTACCAGACAAACTTTTTTAGGAATAAAATATTATATTTGGAAGGCTTTCAGGATGTTGGAACAACATAGGCAGAAGAGAGGAAAAGACAACATGAGGAAAAGATCAAAAAGCACTGGAAAAATAGAAAAGAGCAAGGAAGGAGGAAGAATTGAGATTGTTAGGTGATCCTAGTTGATCAATACGAAAATAAAACACCCTACGCAGGACAATGACTGCCCTGAAAAGACAGGTTGTGTTCCTCGAATCGAAGACTGGTGTGATAAACCACTCCATGCTGCTATAAACTGTACAAGTCTCTTCGTAAATACAACAAACTACATCCAGCTGAACCTGCCGGCAGTAGTCGAGTCATGGTCCCCCTCTACAATATTTTCCCCCATTCACCATTCCCTCCATTATAAATAAACGGTTACTTCATACTGCAGGATGTGTCTTCTTACACTAACCCTTCATTTAGTGAAATTCTGCCGTAAGACTATTTTTTTTCTATTTTGATACAGTATTTCCTCATCAATTTCTTCATCTACCCAGTAATCTTCAGCATTCTTTTTTAACACTTTATTTCAAATAGTTCAATTCTATGATGTTTCCTGAATGATTTATCGTCCACATTTCACAACCAGCCAAATATTTACAAAAAATAATTCTTCACATTTAAATTTATATTCGATGTTCAGGGAGCTCTCTGTTTCAGAAATGCTTTTCTTATTAATGCCATTCTACATTTTACATCCTCTTTACACCTGGCGCCGTTATTTTGCTGCAACTGCGCATTTCTTACGATAATTCGCTCAAGTTATCATCGTGAAAATATCTCTTGCGAAGAACAATCGCGAAGACATGCCTTAAACGGAATGCTTGATAAATGCAAAACCAATCAGTCAGATGGTAGTTTGCTTCTACTTATTTCCCGATAGTAATTTTGTGGTGTTGATGATGACTTTACCTGGTACATAACACTGCTTCTGTTACAGCATTGCTTAAGGGTATGAATAAATTCTTCCAGTGAACTTCATAGTATCTTTGTCTCGCAATTTGTGCCCTCTAAGGAAGATAAGATTTTTCTGTTAACTTCCAAAAGACGTCACACCTCTGCATTCGTGGTACCAGGCGTTAAATCGGTTTGCATTGTGAATCATTATGCCTACTACACTGAATACTCTTCTATGTGGGACTGTTCCCAGTGCTGGGGTTTGGGACTGAAATAATAAGCAAACAATTTGGTTATATGGATACTGTACAATTTTTCTTCAAGCGTGCCCGTGTTTAGCTACGTCTTTGCTAATTTTCAGACGTGCCTCCCTGCTGGAGACTACTGTGACGTCATATCTGGTGAGCCGACGGACTCGGGCTGCTCGGGCAAAACCATCACCGTCAACAGCGACGGCACGGCCACCTTCGAGATCCTCACCACGGACGAGGAGGGCACCATTGCCATCCACGTGAACGTAAGTGACTGCCTCGCATAACCTCTTCAGAAGGTTTGGTAGTATATTTCTATGTCGATTTGCCCCTTACGAGACTAATCTGTTAGCTCCATACCATGGCAGCTATAAACAAAATATAGTACGCCTTGTCCTAACATGATTGGGTTTCACTTTTTGAGACGGTGGTGTATCCACACGTTTACACCGCTTGCTTTACTCAAATGTCTCGGGATCACAGGGCTGTATCCAGCAGTCTTTGACCGCGATTAGGCGGCTGAAGGGGTCAGTTAGATTAGCTTGACACATAAAGAATGAATCGGCTGATGCTATAACACTACGGGCGTTGCGCGTCCGTGCGTGTCCTACACTGTTTCCGGATAACAGAATTTTCCAACCTGTCACAAAGAGGCCAAGTATAAAACTCTAGCAGCGCATTTGCCAAATATGGCATAAATTTATCACAAGTGTCACCCTCTGGGAGGATTTTGAAAGTTTTTGATCGTGTGTTACCTAACAGACAGAGGGAATCGAACGTGAATTTCTTAATGGTAGCAGTTAGTAGATACCAGAAAGACTAAAATTTTGCAAGAAGTTACACTAACTGAGTTCTTGTAAATGCAATAATGAAATGGTCGTCAGCCTAGTTAGGCATAATAATGTGAAAATATTATTTTGAATGAGTCTATCTTTACTCTTGCAAAAGGAACTATCATTAATTCTTTCTCATTAAAATGCAATGAACACCTGCATTAATCAAACGGCCGGTCAGTGTGGCCGGGCGGTTCTAGGCACTTCAGTCTGGAACCATGCGACTGCTCCGGTCGCAGGTTCGAATCCTACTTCGGACATGGATGTGTGTGATGTCCTTAGGTTAGTTAGGTTTAAGTAGTTCTACGTTCTATGGGACTGATGACCTCAGATGTTAAGTCCCATAGTGCTCAGAGCCATTTGAACCATTTGAGCCATTCATCAAACGAACTACACAGTGAATAACAGTAGTTAGAAACATCATACGTAATCAATCATAAAAAATTTGGACTTTATCCCTGTTGACCACAATATTCACTTTTACATTTCACTACTTGAGCAAAGGAATTATTACCAAAGGGTTACACAAGATTAAGTGGCATCTGCTGAGAATTAACGTTTGACTAACACACATATACACATCAAAAATGCAATAAGATAACACACAACACATATCTTTTATATATTTTTTTTTAAATGATTACTTTAGGTTTCTTTAGCTAGAAAACAACTATTCAGTTTGGTTTCTTCCTGATATAAAAGAATGAAATGGGGTCCTACAAACCATCCGTTCTTTATATAAGCAAACTATATACGCTGTTCAGAAATATTTTGCCTTATGATAAAAGCTGAATTACTGCCCCACTTAAGATCATTTATCTTGGAAAGTTTTAACATTATTTGTACTGACAATACTCTCTACAACTTCAGAAATGACTTCAAGTACATGTTCAACTTTAAACAGCATCAAAACCAAATGTTTTATAACACCACTTGTGAAGCAAGTGATTTTCACTGACAACTTTTGTACTGCTGAACACTAAAACACTGATATTTGTAAATTAGAAGCAAACTAAAACACATTGGAGATTTTTATAAATTCATCAGTAAGTGTCTCCCTTGATTTCAACGAAACCATTAATCTGACTATCCACATTTATATATTTTTGCATTCAGAAATTAGGCATAAGCAATAACACAGATTATTGTCAGTTTTCACACACAGGATACTTGGTGTTTAGTAGTTTTGAGGAGAGGACCATGTTAGGTATGATGAGAGCAGCAAATTCACGGTTCTAACACAAAGTTCAGCAATAGTAGTGGCGCAATATTGGTGGCGAGCACGTGGCGACTACCTGGTCTCTCCTTTGGCAGTAATATGCTCTATTTAGTTCTTCTTGGCGGTATGAATATCGTTTTTAGAGCCATTTCCAATGCGTGAGCACCATTCTACAGCCACAATTACACCCGAGGCCATTCCATCTCAAACGTGCGCTGTTGACTGGTCGGCTGGTGGCTACTGACCACTCCTGCTGCGCTCTGTCGCTACCCGCTCAGCCTGAACGCCACTTCAACCTTTTCTTTGCGCGCCAAACCACTTCCGTAGCGGAGGAGAATCACTATGTCTTTTATGTTATACAATACAATATCCCTAAGAATGAACCAGTTTATACAATACAGTTTCTCATACATAAAAAACCATAGTTAGTAAAATTCCATTATTTAAGCACACTATTACGTTAAACAATTTATACATCATAAAGTACCACCTCCGTCCAATTATCCAAAGAACTTAGCTATTAACGAGTAAACACTTCTCAAATAAAGTTGCACTATTCAAAGAGAGATCGTCTGCCACTTCGTTCCTTGTCATTGATCTCACTGGAAGCATCTGCGCGACCTATCCACTGTGACTTATGATGGTCCATCGATACTGTGTATTACCATAAACTTAGCGCAGTTTGTTGCAGATTTGATCCCAAATGCAGAAAACGAGTGGTCCTCCAATTTATCAGTGGGCAGGGCCATTTTGTTTCGCTCTTGTAACGGCCTCTTGTAGTATTGTAGCGTGGGGTTTTTGTGTCTTCCTGGACTTCACATATGTGGCAAGAGAAGTAAAAATTAAATTATGTTTTTTTTTTTTTTCGTGGTGGCAGTTGAATTTTTGACAGTTTCTGTTACGGTGTTGATTCTGAAGACATGTTTGATGCAGCTTTCTGGGTTCCTCTATCCTGTGCAAGCATCTTAATCTTCGACCAACCTCTGCATACTACATTCATTTGGAGCCACTTACTGTATTTGTCGGTTCGTTGCCCTCTACAGCTTTACCCTCACTCTTGCAATCTTTACCAGACGGCAACTGAGAGATATATACCACATAAATTAATAAGTGATGGTACTGATCCCCAATGGTACACAAGACGAGTCAGATTACTGTTGCAGAAGCAACGAAAAAAATACATGCCAAATTTAAAAGAACGCTAAATCTCCAAGATTGGCAAAGTTTTGCATAACTTCGAAATGCGAGATGCTTTTAATAATGTCCACAACCAAACTCTGTGTCGGAATCTGTCACAAAACCCAAAGAGATTCTGGTCATACAAAAAAACATACCAGTGGCAAGACGTAATCAATTCCTTCACTGCGCGATTACAACGGTGGAGTCACAGATGACAGTGCCACTAAAGCAGAGTTATTAAATACGGTTTTCCGTTTCAACAAAGAAGACGAAGTAAACATTCCTGAATTCCAATGAAGAACAACTGTAAAGATGAGAAACATAGAAGTAGATATCCTCGGTGTAGCAAAGCAGCTTAAATCACTTAATAAAGGCAAGGCCTCTGGTCCAGATTGTATACCAGTCAGGTTCCTTTCAGAGTTTACTGATACAATAGCTCCATATTTGTACTTAAAGACTGAAAAATTGCTCAAGTCACACAAATATCCAAAAAGGGAAATGGGAATAATCCGCTAGGGTTTTAGAACATATACTGTGTTCGAACATTATGAAGTAAAGCGAAGAAAACGATTTATTGACACATAGCACGAATTCAGAAAATATCGTTCTGGTGAAACACAACTGGCTCTTTATAGTAAGACATAATGAGTGCTATTGACAGGGGATGTCAAACTGATTACATAGTTTTAGATTTCCAGAAGGTTTTCGACACCGTTCCTCACAAGCGTCTTCTAACCAAACTGCGTGCCTCGGTTGTGCGACTGGATTCGTGTTTTCCTGTCTGAAAGGTCACAGTTCGCAGTAATAGACGGAAAGTCATCGAGTAAAACAGAAGTAACATCCAGTGTTCTCCAACGAATTGTTATAGGCCCTCTGTTGTTCCTGATCTACATTATCGACATACGTAGGAGATAATCTGAGTACCCCTCTTACATTGTTTCAGATGATGCTGCCATTTACCGTCTTGTAAAGTCATCACATAACCAAAACGAATTGCAAAATGATTTAGATAAGATATCTGTGTGGCGCGAAAAGTGGCAGTTGATCCTGAATAAAGAAAAGTGCGAAGTTATTCACATGAGTGCTAAAAGAAATCCGCAGAATTTCGATTACGTAATAAGTCACACAAATCTTATGGCTGTAGATTCAACTACTTAGGAATTACAATTATAAATAACCTGAATTGGGACGATCACATAGTTAATGCTGCGCGTAGAGAAAACCAAAGACGGCGATTCATTGGCAGAACACTTAGAAGGTGCAACAGGTCTACTAAAGAGACTGCTTACACCACGCTTGTCCGCCCTATTCTGGAGTTTTGCTGTGAGGTGTGGGATCCGCATCAGGTGGAACTGACGGATGACATCGAAAAATTCCAAACAAGGGCAGCTCGTTTCGTATTATAACGAAATAGCGGAGATAGTGCCACAGACATGACACGTGAATTGTAGTGGCATTCAGGCGTTTTCCGTTGCGACGGGATCTTCTCATGAAATTTCAATCACTAGTTTTCTCCCCCGTTTGCGAAAACGTTCTGTTGACACCCACCTACTTAGGCAGAAATGATTGCCCGCATCTCGTGGTCGTGCGGTAGCGTTCTCGCTTCCCACGCCCGGGTTCCCGGGTTCGATTCCTGGCGGGGTCAGGGATTTTCTCTGCCTCGTGATGGCTGGGTGTTGTGTGATGTCCTTAGGTTAGTTAGGTTTAAGTAGTTCTAAGTTCTAGGGGACTGATGACCATAGATGTTAAGTCCCATAGTGCTCAGAGCCATTTGAACCAGAAATGATCATCACGATAAAATAAGAGAAATCAGGGCTCGCAGAGATAAATCTAAGTGCTCGTTTTTCCCTCTCGCCGTTTAAGAGTGGAACGGTAGGGAGACAGTTTGAAGGTGGTTCACTGAACCTTCTGCCAGGCACTTTTTTGTGAATAGCAGAGTAGTCACGTAGATGTAGATGTAAACTGGCCGTTCCTCCACACCTCAAGGCGTCTCCTATTAACCGAATAGTTCCATTAGTCAAATTATTCCACAAATAATTTTTTTTTCCAATTCTGTTTACTGCCTCCTCTGTAGTTACTCTAGCTGTCCATACGATCTTCTCTAGTACAATGTTTGTAAAGCTTTTATTTTCAGTTTCTCTCACTTTTTCGTCCTCGTAGCATTTCCTTACAAAGCTACTGTCCAGGCAAATATCTCAGAAAAAATTTCTCAATTCTTACACTTATTTTTACCGCCAGAAATAATCTTCGTGCTATAGTTAGTCTGATTTTTATATCCTCTCTCTTTCGACCACCTAGTAAAATTCGCCGGCCGCTGTGACCGAGAGGTTCTAGGCGCTTCACTCCGGAACCGCGCTGCTGCTACGGTCGCAGGTTCGAATCCTGCCTCGGGCATGGATGTGTGTGATGTCCTTAGGTGTGTTAGGTTTATGTAGTTCTAAGTCTAGGGGACTGATGATCTCAGACGTTAAGTCCCATAGTGCTTAGAGCCATTTGAACCGTTTTTAATAAAATTCATGTATTGCTTTTAGTGCCTGATTTCCTAATCTCAGTCCCTGAACATCGACTGATTCAACACGACCGTATTCAATTATCCTTGTTTTATTTTGGTGGATGTTCTTCTTACAGCGTCATTTCAACTCACTATTGATTCCATTCCACTGCTGTCGCAAGTCCTTTGAAGTCTGTGACAGAATTAAATTATCTTCGGAAAACCTGACAGTTTTTATTTCCTCTCCCTGAACCGCAATTCGCTTTCCTAATTCCTTGTTGGTGTCGTTTACTGCTTGCTCGGTGGACAGATTCTGTACAAGTTGCAAAGGACCTTCTACTCTCAATACTTTATCCTTGCTGACTTCAGAAGTTTAACGAATATATTCCAGTACAATTTGTCAAATGCTTTCTCTAAACATAAAAATACTGTAAACGTAGATGTCTTATGAGTACTACATGTATATCAATACCCCCAAAAACATACTGTATTTCCACGCCATGTCCTTTGATATTCACTTTTCAGTTCCCACAAGAACAGCTCCTCCCGTCATGTCCTAATAGCACACCTGACCGAGTGAGCATTACATTAATCTGTGGCCAGTGACTGACACAGAGCCATCTTCTTGTTACAGGCCATGTCTGGGTCCGGCGGACTGACTACAGCTGCGCCCACTGGATCCACCAGCGACAGCGGCCACACGACGGACCCCTGCGGTTGCGAGTCGACCACCGAGGTCACCACCACGACCACCACGGAGAACCCGTGCCGCTAACCAGACAACACAGTGTTGCTTCACCTTGCATAAACCAATGATCACTGTGAACTGTATCATTTACTAGTCTGTGCACAATAAAGTCTAGTTTTTACTGCATTGAAATGTGAAGTGAAATACTTCAAACTGTTTCCATGAGCTTGGTATTCATGACACTTTGCTATATGTATTGACTCGTTCTACAACTTTTTATGGCACTGCTTCTTCAGTTGTACTGTAACGTCGCAGCTATTTACATGACTGCAGAGTTTTGCATAAGTTTTATTCCGTTAGGTCAAGCTGTATTGGAGGCTGGCAACGAAGCCTCCAACCCAGGCCGTGGTGTGGTCGGCTGCTGGCGTCATAATGCCATCTGTCGTGGTGTGCGGACCGTGAGAACTGGTCGTGTGGAGCGTACTAACGAGGGACCTTCTGGAAGGAGCATCGAGTTATGAGCTCCCACTTCGCCTGCTTTAGAGATGGGTCGAACTCGTTCATTCCCGTGAACTACTTCATTCATTTCACTCTTTGCCGTGAAGCGTTCAAATGAAGTAGTTCATTCATGAAGTACGGAAGCCTGGCGAAGTTGCCCAGTTCGCCGCTCAGGCGGAGCTACGCTGGCATCGCTTCGCTCGTACAATAAAACTTCTTAATACTTCATAAGTTTACCAACAGATGGCCGAACTATGCAGTAACGTGCACGCAACGTTTTACACACTTACAGCGTCTGAGTTAACTTAAACAGAGCATGGTCGAAGGGGACAAAGGAAAGATAAACAGAGAAGCCTGTCACATATAAAGAAGGTATTACGTTTAATGAAGCTCGACATTTTCTCACGAAGCGCCCAAAAAAGTCTTTATCTGCCAAGTGAAACCTCATTTGTTGTATTCATGGACTGAAAACTACAAAATAGAGTGAGTATGTTTACAACTGTCACAAAGTCTATATACCTACGTTAACTAATTATTCAGAAGTTTTCCTGTAGATTTTATTATTGTTGAGAGTAATAACCCTCAAAATTCAAAACGTAAACTGTCACCTGTAGTCATTGGTACTATTTCAGGTCAAGTCCCTCTTTATTTTATTCGGAAAGCAGTTTTTGTGTTTATTCGCGCTTATACAATGGCTAGCAACTCGCGATCGCGTAAAAGTAGTGAAATTTGGGGTTTCTTCGCCGATTTAGGTGTTGGGAAAGCAAAGTGCAACTGTTGTTCTAAGAGTATTTCGCCGCGCGATTCGTCGACAGGCAGTAGAGGGGGGACTGAAGTGAAGGGAGAATGAGTGACGTAGCGCCGATGTAGTGGGAGAGGGAGAGGTGAAGAGAGTGAGTGAACTAGAAAAAAGTGCGGAGTGTGCTATCTGTGAAGAGTTTGAAGTACCAGTTCATTGAAATTGAGTGGTTAGTTCACACTTCACTGGAGTGAAGCGTTCATTTGAACGACTCATTCACGAGCTCCCCATCACTAGCCTGCTTATACTGTGGGTAGGCACCTTTCACAACCTGAAATTGTAGGTGCCAATGCGGCCACGTTTCTAAAATATTGCCTGTTACAGTTTGGGCAGCTCTTTATATACAGAAAAGTTTCACTATTGTGGCAAGTGAGCGAGTAGCCGAGTGCCAAGCGAGCGAGACTCCCGTCCAGGCGACCCTGGTTCGAGACCTGTCTATCCTACTTTCGCTTTCGTGACGCTAGATCCATCGCAAAAACAAGTATTCAATAACGTCAATGCACTTGCGTTTCCAACGGACTTGAGAAAATACAGATGCCGTTGTGACGAAAGTGAATGTGCATTCGTACAATGTTCGTGGTGTCCAAAGTACAAATATTTTGATTGTTTTTATAACAAGTATCATCCGTCGGAATGTACTCGTCAAAATATAGGAAACATCGATTAACTTTCCATTAAACGAAACATATTTTTATTCCCTCATTCGTTGTTTTTTTTTAATATTCCCTACGTCAATGGAACAAAATTAAAAATAAAACGAAAACAAATTGAACAATAATAAAATGTTGTTTTTGTGGTCTTCAGTCCTGAGACTGGTTTGATGCAGCTCTCCATGCTACTCTATCCTGTGCAAGCTTCATCTCCCAGTGCTTACTGCAACCTACATTCTTCTGGATCTGCTTAGTGTATTCATGTCTTGGTCTCCCTCTACGATTTTTACTCTCCACGATACCCTACAATGCTAAATTTGTGATCCCCTGATGCCTCACAACATGTCCTACCAACCGGTCCCTTCTTTTTGTCAAGTTGTGCCACAAACTCCTCTTCTCCCCAATTCTATTCAATACCTCCTCATTAGTTATGTGATCTACCCGTCTAATCTTCAGCATTCTTCTGCAGCACCACATTTCGAAAGCTTCTATTTTCTTCTTATCCAAACTATTTATCGTCCATGTTTCACTTCCATACATGGCTACACTCCATACAAATACTTTCAGAAACGACTTCCTCACACTTAAATCTATACTCGATGTTAACAAATTTCTCTTCTTCAGAAACGCTTTCCTTGCCATTGCCAGTCTACATTTTATATCCTCTCTACTTCGACCATCATCAGTTATTTTACTCCCTAAATAGCAAAACTCCTTTACTACTTTAAGTGTCTCATTTCCTAATCTAATCCCCTCAGCATCACCCGATTTAATTTGACTACATTCCATTACCCTTGTTTTGCTTTTGTTGATGTTCATCTTATATCCTCCTTTCAAGACACTGTCCATTCCGTTCAACTGCTCTTTCAAGTCCTTTGCTGTCTGACAGAATTACAATGTCGTCGGCGAACCTCAAAGTTTTTATTTCTTCTCCATGAATTTTAATACCTACTCCGAATTTTTGTTTTGTTTCCTTTACTGCTTGCTCAATATACAGATTGAATAACATCGGGGAGAGGCTATAACCCTGTCTGACTCCCTTCCCAACCACTGCTTCCCTTTCATGCACCTCGACTCTTATAACTGCCATCTGGTTTCTGTACAAATTGTAAATAGCCTTTTGCTCCCTGTATTTTACCCCTGCCACCTTCAGAATTTGAAAGAGAGAATTCCAGTTAACATTGTCAAAAGCTTTCTGTAAGTCTACAAATGCTAGGAACGCAGGTTTGCCCTTTCTTAATCTTTCTTCTAAGATAAATCGTAGGGTTAGTATTGCCTCATGTGTTCCAACATTTCTACGGAATCCAAACTGATCTTCCCCGAGGTCCGCTTCTACCAGTTTTTCCATTCGTCTGTAAAGAATTCGCGTTAGTGTTTTGCAGCTGTGACTTATTACACTGATAGTTCGGTAATTTTCACATCTGTCAACACCTGCTTTCTTTGGGATTGGAATTATTATATGCTTCTTGAAGTCTGAAGGTATTTCGCATGTCTGATACATCTTGCTCACCAGATGGTGTAGAGTTTTTTCAGGACTGGCTCTCCCAAGGCTGTCAGTAGTTCTAAAGGAATGTTGTCTACTCCCGGGGCCTTGTTTCGACTCAGGTCTTTCAGTGCTCTGTCAAACTCTTCACGCAGTATCTTATCTCCCATTTCGTCTTCATCTACATCCTCTTCCATTTGCATAATATTGTCCTCAAGTACATCGCCCTTGAATAAACCCTCTATATACTCCTTCCACCTTTCTGCCTTCCCTTCTTTGCTTAGAACTGGGTTTCCATCTGAGCGCTTGATATTCATACAAGTGGTTCTCTTCTCTCCAAATGTCTCTTTAATTTTCGTGTAGGCAGTATCTATCTTACCCCTCATGAGATAAGCCTCTCCATCCTTACATTTGTCCTCTAGCCATCCCTGCTTAGCCATTTTGCACTTCCTGTCGATCTAATTTTTGAGACGTTTGTATTCCTTTTTGCTTGCTTCATTTACTGCATTTTTATATTTTCTCCTTTCATCAATTAAATGAAATATTTCTTCTGTTACCCAAGGACTTCTATTAGCCCTCGTCTTTTTACCTACTTGATCGTCTGCTGCCTTCACTACTTCATCCCTCAGAGCTACCCATTTTTCTTCTACTGTATTTCTTTCCCCCATTCCTGTCAATTGTTCCCTTATGCTCTCCCTGAAACTCTCTACAACCTCTGGTTTAGTCAGTTTATCCATGTCCCATCTCCTTAAATTAGCACCTTTTTGCAGTTTCTTCAGTTTTAATCTACAGTTCATATCCAATAGATTGTGGTCAGAGTCGACATCTGCCCCTGGAAATGTCTTACAATTTAAGACCTGGTTCCTAAATCTCTGTCTTACCATTATATAATCTATCTGATACCTTTTAGTATCTCCAGGATTCTTCCATGTATACAACAATAACAAAATGTTTCAAGAAATTACATTATGGTTAATTTCCTTTTAAAATAAAGAAAACGCAAAAAATTGAAACAAAATGAGACATACAATTTGTAATTTTGATTTATGGAGGCTTGTAATTATTTTTAATGAATTCACTGCGAAATGTTTATGATTAATTATAAATTAAAATAGGCATTTGGATAAAAGTACATAAAAGTAGCATAGACGGGTGTCGAACCAGCGTCGCCTGGACAGGAGCCTAGCTCGCTTGCCACTCGGCTGTTCGCACACTTGCCACGATAGTGAAACTTTTATGTATATAAAGAGCTGCCCAAACTTTAACAGGCATTATTTCAGAAACGTAGTCGCATTGGCACCTACAATTTTAGGGTGTGATAGGTACCTACCCACACTATAAGCAGGCGAAGTGGGAGCTCATAAGTCGATACAATCCCAGAAGATTCCCTCGTAAGATCACTTATTCATCGCACATAAGAAACTAAATAACTATAATAAATATGATCTGTTTGTTTTCAAATTTGGTATAGGAACATTTATAATTCCGAAGAACAGTGTGTAAAATTTTCATGCGAATAACTTTAATAGTTTTGAAAACATAAAAAACTGTTAAAAAAGTACTCAACCGACACTTAGTAAAGTAAATTCAGATAGGAATCACGACAGTTTAAGTTTCTTTGTCATATGAAATTACCAACAGCACTCTCAGTGCGCAAAAGTTATTTTTAAAGAATTGTAATTCTTAACTTTTAATAATTTTGCTTTCGTAAGGAAAATAATAGTTTAAAAGTTGATATTCATATTTTGTGTTAGAGTGGGAGCAGATGAGAGTGAATGTGAGTGTGTATGTGGGGACATACGTCGGATTTCAATTTTATAATGTATTACACCATCCGTAACTAGCAAGTTTTACCTATCCAGCTTGTCCTGAAAACGGTGGATCCCCCTAACTGGTGGATGATGCATGTCTAGGAGCGTTTGCTTTTGTAATAAGGCAGCCAGAAAGATAGTAAGAGGATACTTAGTTCGAAAGTATATTTCAAGCATAGTTGTCTTTTGATTTGAGGTTCGTTTGCTTTTGTGGAACATTTTGTGAAATTTTGCAATATGAAATGACGTAGATGCATCTGCGAATGCTGGCTGGAGTAAAGAGGTTTGCGGGCGAAATTGATCATGAAATGTTAATCTTATTGGATGATTATTTTGATCAACCAATGAGAGAGAAGTCTTTCCCGCGTAGTTGAATGAGTTATATGCCCTGTGAGCGACGGCATTCAGGCAGTCGTGGACTCGCTGTCGGACGAGATGGTCATTATCTGTAATATGAAGAAATGACGGTTAAATCGAGCTCGGTTTATATCGCAGTGCTAGCAGATGCAATTACGGACATTTTGGTGAAGTTTTGAGAGGTTTTGGAATGTTGGTTGCAAAATAAACCGTGTGTGAAACTATCGGCCTTTGTGAATATTCTGCGTGGCGTGTTCCGTATGCATCTACAGAACATTTTGGCCAGCATCTCCTTTCGAGGGATCCACTGAAAAGGACCGAATGTGAACTAGTTTTGTAACAGGGTGTTGCCACAGTGAATCTCGTAGTATTTCGGGTTGGACTTAGCACATTTCTGGCTGTCTTACGTGTTATATAAGCTGCACGAACTAGTAGTAGATGTACTGCCAACGTAAACATGGGCTTGGTGACAAAATAAATGAAAAGGACCGTAATAAAACATCAGTATCTACAAACAACCATTTTCAATGAAGGGAGGAAGCACTCACTTTGCCCGTTATTAATAGAGACTTACTTTGTAATCGTAAGTATGGACGGTGGTTTTCCTCAACGCTGCTTTTCTCATTGTCTCTAAATAGTACCTACGAATGCAGAGCAACGGGTGGGGAATGGACACTATACTGAGGTAGGTGGACATTTAATAAATCGCAAAACGAGTCCCCCCAACCCCGCCCCGCCGCAGTATAATGCTCAATTCTACTATTAATTTAGACAGTTTAGTAATGCAAGCAATTCAGAATAAGCCAGCAAATTAAAACAAGAATTCAAGAGTTTAGAAATGCTACACTCTTAAAATAAAACCTTAACGATCAACAATTCAACACTAATTTCATAAAATCTAATAATTTTAGGCCTTACTGTCTTGAAATAGACGGGCTTCAGAAAAATCTGCCCGGTTTTATACTGATGTTACGAAAGTCATAGGATACCTCGTAGGATAGTGTCGGACCTCTTTTTGCCCGGCTTAGTGCAGTATCTCAATGTGTCATGGACTCAACAAGTTATTGCAAGTCCCGTGCAGAAATATTGAGCCATGCTGCCCTTATAGCCGTTCGCAATTGTGAAAATATTGCCGCCGTAGGATTTTGTGCACGAACTGACCTCTCGATAATGTCCCATAAATATTCGATGCTGGGAGGAGGTGGCCAAATCATTCGCTCGAATTGTCTAGAATGTTCTTCAAGAGAATCGTGAACAACTATGGCCCAGTGAAATGGCGCACTGTCACCCATAAAAATTTTTTCCTTTAATGCCTGCAAATGTAGCCAAGCATAATTATTTTCAGTCAACGATCGGTTCAGTTGGACCAGGGGATCCAATCCGTTCCATGTAAACACAGCCCACACCATTACAGAGCCACCACCAGCTTCCCCAGTGCCTTGTTCACAATCTTGGTGCAAGGCTTCGTGGTGTCTGATGACGGGCGAACGCTGTCATTAGCTCTTAGCGACTGAAAACGGGACTCATATGACCAGGCCATGGTTTTCGAGTCGTGTAGGGTACAGCCGACACGGTAATGAGACAAGGAGAGGCCCTGCAGTCTATGTCGCGATGTTAGCAAAGGCAATCGCGTCGGTAGTCTGCTGCCACAGTCCATTAACGCCAAATTTCGCCGCACTGTCCTAACGGATACGTTCGCCGTACGTCCCACACTGATTTCTGTGGCTATTTAACGCACTACTGTTTGCCTGTTAGCACCGAGAACTCTCAGAACGCAAACACAGCTGATCTCGGTCGTTACGTGTAGGCCGTTGGCTACTGCGTTGTCCATGGTGGGCAATAATGACAGAAATTTGGTTCTCTCGGCACGCTTTTGACAATGTGGACCATAACGATTTACGAAACTGAATGTCCCATGTGTCTAGCTCCAACTATCATTTCAATTCCAGTGTCTGTTAATTTCCATCGTGCGAGCATAAAAAACATTCGAAACCTTTTCACATGATTCACGTGAGTACAAATGACATCTCTGGCAACGTACTGCCATGTTACACCTTGAGTATACGATACTACCTCCATCTGCGTCGCTATTCCATCACATACTGTGTATTTCTCAAGCAATTTGTGGTCTGAACTGCAGAGTGCCTGTGTCTATCAGAATGTGCTATTTGGTACCCTGGTCATGAAAGTATGACAGTACCGTTTACCATTCTTGCCACATAGAGCAAACACACAGCCTCACTTCAACAATTACCAGATGAGTTCTGTTGACATATCCTACAGCTCCCTACACCATGATTACAGGAGGTTGAGAGGTATGGGCCTCGAGACTCGTTAATTACTAACCAGCTCGTCTACAAGTTTCTTGACATCGATCTGATAGCTACAAATAAAACCGAGACTCATCGCTGCATACCATATTTGGCGTCGCAACTAGTGCGTGATCGCCCATTTGTCTATTAAAAGCTTTACTTCAGAATGTATGTGGGCTGCAATGTAAGCCGGTAGAGTGTTATACGGTCAGCAACGGACGAGTTGTGTCCTGCAGACAGACGTCACGACCATCTGTTGCAGCTGCGCGTGTGAAAGCAGTGGAGTAGCGCTGGCAGGCCACTTGCATTATAAGAAACTAAAAATATTAATAACTAATAAAGGAATAACCTGAGGAACGTCATATTTGATGTACAACCTTCTGTTGTGAAAACAAACAATATGTCAAAGTCTCAGATCAAAAATAGTTGTATTTTGGAAATTAGTAAAATTCCATAAAAAAACGTAATTTTCCGACAGTCAAGAATTTAAATAAATACAGTGATGTAATAGTTCACCTTCAGTGACTATGTACGATGATCTGATAACACTTTCAGTGTTCATATATAAATTTGGAAAGTTTTTAGTTTCAGAAAACCTCTGTGACTTTTCTATAATAATAATTTCAAGAATACTAAGTAAATATGTGTATTGTGTGTAGGGTGTGTGTGAATGAGAATGCGTGCGTGAGAGTATGTGGGACGTTCGGCATTATTAAAAATCATTCATGTAATTCTCTACAGGAACTGGCAAGTGTTCCAACTCTGTAACGTGGGAATGAATCCACTAGTGGTTCCCCTACTAGTGAATGTCGGATGTCCAAGTATGTATGCTTATGTATAAGACAGCCAGAACATTCGCGACTACATAATAAATTTCCAGATGTAGAGTAAAGCTTATAGTTAATTTTGTTTTGTTTATTTAATTAGAGAGTTTTTTGTCACTTATTTTGATGACGTCAATGAGCCTAGAGAAGTGGTTGGTGCTTGCTAGATTTTGGCGCGAGCCGCGCCCTAGAAGTGAGTTCTCATTGGTCGTAAGTGCTCACAGCCAATTAGAAGCGAGACGGTTGGCCGCCTAGCGAGGAGATATACACTCCTGGAAATGGAAAAAAGAACACATTGACACCGGTGTGTCAGACCCACCATACTTGCTCCGGACACTGCGAGAGGGCTGTACAAGCAATGATCACACGCACGGCACAGCGGACACACCAGGAACCGCGGTGTTGGCCGTCGCATGGCGCTAGCTGCGCAGCATTTGTGCACCGCCGCCGTCAGTGTCAGCCAGTTTGCCGTGGCATACGGAGCTCCATCGCAGTCTTTAACACTGGTAGCATGCCGCGACAGCGTGGACGTGAACCGTATGTGCAGTTGACGGACTTTGAGCGAGGGCGTATAGTGGGCATGCGGGAGGCCGGGTGGACGTACCGCCGAATTGCTCAACACGTGGGGCGTGAAGTCTCCACAGTACATCGATGTTGTCGCCAGTGGTCGGCGGAAGGTGCACCTGCCCGTCGACCTGGGACCGGACCGCAGCGACGCACGGATGCACGCCAAGACCGTAGGATCCTACGCAGTGCCGTAGGGGACCGCACCGCCACTTCCCAGCAAATTAGGGACACTGTTGCTCCTGGGGTATCGGCGAGAACCATTCGCAACCGTCCCCATGAAGCTGGGCTACGGTCCCGCACACCGTTAGGCGTCTTCCGCTCACGCCCCAACATCGTGCAGCCCGCCTCCAGTGGTGTCGCGACAGGCGTGAATGGAGGGACGAATGGAGACGTGTCGTCTCCAGCGATGAGAGTCGCTTCTGCCTTGCTGCCAATGATGGTCGTATGCGTGTTTGGCGCCGTGCAGGTGAGCGCCACAATCAGGACTGCATACGACCGAGGCACACAGGGCCAACACCCGGAATCATGGTGTGGGGAGCGATCTCCTACACTGGCCGTACACCACTGGTGATCGTCGAGGGGACACTGAATAGTGCACGGTACATCCAAACCGTCATCGAACCCATCGTTCTACCATTCCTAGACCGGCAAGGGAACTTGCTGTTCCAACAGGACAATGCACGTCCGCATGTATCCCGTGCCACACAACGTGCTCTAGAAGGTGTAAGTCAACTACCCTGGCCAGCAAGATCTCCGGATGTGTCCCCCATTGAGCATGTTTGGGACTGGATGAAGCGTCGTCTCACGCGGTCTGCACGTCCAGCACGAACGCTGGTCCAACTGAGGCGCCAGGTGGAAATGGCATGGCAAGCCGTTCCACAGGACTACATCCAGCATCTCTACGATCGTCTCCATGGGAGAATAGCAGCCTGCATTGCTGCGAAAGGTGGATATACACTGTACTAGTTCCGACATTGTGCATGCTCTGTTGCCTGTGTCTATGTGCCTGTGGTTCTGTCAGTGTGATCATGTGATGTATCTGACCCCAGGAATGTGTCAATAAAGTTTCCCCTTCCTGGGACAATGAATTCATGGTGTTCTTATTTCAATTTTCAGGAGTGTAGTTTTGAGTGTGGGAGAGTGAGAGGGGAGTCGCGAGCTAGCTTTGATTGGGGGCGGTTATGCTGGATGTGACTTTTCGCATTATGTGTACGATGAAGTCTTGGGATGACTTCCGCGTTATGGTCCAGTGTTAATGGTATCTGGTAGTGACCAGAAACTGTTTATGAAAACTTTGGAGTGTTGTGATAATTCGTCCCGACGAAAATCGCGAGTGAACTTTGAATTATACAGCGTGGCGGTACTGAATATATTCTTACTGAGTATTTTATGGCGAGCATAAACTTTTACTGTAGACAACCACTGAATATCGTGTGCAGAAGTAATTGGCCGATCATTGACTGTGTTACAAGTAATTGGTTTCGGAATTTGGGAAGGTAAAAGTGCTGGCTGTTTTAGGTATGGTGATAACTGTGAGCAGAAACTTAAGATTTTCGTAAATGTGGGCTGATGATCTTGCTTAACGGCAATAAAGGTCTTTTGAAGGTTTAAATTTGAGCTTCATGTTTAAAGTACGAGTGACATCCCCTTTCCGAATCATTTCTTTAAAGTACTTAGAAAACTTTCAGCAAATTTTACTTATAGCGGCCTCCGGCGTGTAGCTATGAGGTTACAGTTTCCTCAACACTGCTTTTCTGTGATCTCGTAAGTAGCTGCAGTCAGGAGTTTTACGTGCGAAGATCTACCGCTATAAAGAGGTAGGTGAACAAAAATTATAAAAGAAATTGCATTGCAGCAGCAACGTATAATCCGTCGCAATAGGCGCATCGCACGCACGCACGTAAAAAATCCGTCGCACATAGAATGCTATTAAATGTCCCAGTTGACTCTGAGACAACACCGTGCAACACTCTGTCGTTTGTGGCATGGGGTCAGCGGTAAACAACGCTTCCCATTTTAAGATCCCAATACAGATTTGAGTGAACTGTTCCCGACAGCTCTCAGTGACACTCTGCCTGTAAACTCTGCCTGGAGTCCTGATGTCGTCATCTGTGCGGGCAGAGACCGTCAACAATTCCACAGTCTTCTCACGGTGTAAACTTTCAGCAAGGTTCCGTGCATGTTCCCCTTGCCACACTACTGTTCTGAAACTATCTCGTCGACACTCCTTTTGCAGTAAAATGAAATGAGCGTATGGCATCGTTGGCCGGAAGACCCCTATTCGGGGAAGCTCGGCCACCAAGTGCAAGGTTTATTTCAATCGACGCCGTATTGGGCGATTTACGCGTCGGTCATGAGGATGAAATGTTGATGTGGACAACACAACACCCAGTCCACGAGCGGAGAAAATCTCCAAACCGGGCGGGAATCGAACCTGGGCCCGCTTGCATGGGAGGCGAGCACGTTACCATCCAGCTAAGCAGGTCGAACACTCGTTTTGCAGTCATTGTAGTAGACGCAACGGACTTTGCGATCTGTCGGTATGGTACTCTCATGTCCCTCCTGCCAATGAATCGACCTTTCACAAAGTCCTAAAAATAGCGATAATTTGTATGTATAGGTCGTGCGGGTCCTGTGGGCATGCCGCCTTGCCCTCTCCATCTGCAAACCTTCAGTGACACTAGACACTCCCCAAAGTCACACCATTCTTTATGAGAAATTGCTTTCTACGGTACTGAAAATAGTAATATCGCGTAACGACGAAATGGTGATCAACACATCCCACACGTATCGAAGCACGGCAGAGTTAGTTTGGTACGTTCAGTCGAACTGTACAGCGTGACCTATTGTCCATTTTCATCGCCGAGTAGGAAAGGAGGAATTACAACAAACAGCATAAACAACATACAATTCACAAGCAATGGTTCTGAAGTGTTTGTGCCCCAGACAATACTGTTCTTGTCGAACATTTTAATAGGTCACGTTACATAATACAGGTTTCTCACTTATTTGTTGGAACCTATTTGAATATACGATTTCTCAAAAGATACTAAACAATACAAAATAGTATTTATGCTGAATTTAAGACTATCCTTAAGGCATTACAAAGAATAGTGACGTGTGTAAGGAGTATGCGGGAGTTGGACGAAAATGAGGAAACACCACGAGAAATCCATACTTTGACATAAACGGAGATGCAGATTGCGCTCTTATATTTGACCACAAATGGCACCTGTTCAATGTCCTCAGTGCATTGTAAGGATTAGTCATGGTCAGAATAACGTTCTTTGTAGTTGTGAGTGCGTTATGTCGGAGCTAAGGGATTTCGAACGAGAGCAAATTGTCGATGCCCTCTTATGGTGGGTGCTTCCGTAACCCAAGTAGCCGAAGTGTCTCATGTTTCAAAAGGCACCATATCCAAGATTCATACCGCATACAGGAAAAGTGGTCCAGATTGCTCTACAAATCGGTATCTCTAGCTCGTCCTCTTGCACTGATACATGCCTGTATTCGTCGTGGCACACTATCCACAAGTTCATCAAGCCACTTCAAAAAATTGGTTCAAATGGCTCTGAGCGCTATGGGACTTAACATCTATGGTCATCAGTCCCCTAGAACTTAGAACTACTTAAACCTAACTAACCTAAGGACAGCACACAACACCCACTCATCACGAGGCAGAGAAAATCCCTGGCCCCGCCGGGAATCGAACACGGGAACCCGGTTGTGGGAAGCGAGAACGCTACCGCACGACCACGAGCTGCGGACCATCAAGCCACTGTCGGTCCACATTGTCCCACTCCTCAACGGTGATTCGGCGTAGATCCCTCAGACTGGTTGGTGGGTCACGTCGTCCATAAACAGCCCTTTCCAATCTACCTCACGTATTTTCGATAGGGTTCATGTCTGAGGAACATGGCATTGTTGAACTAAAGACAACACGAGCCGTATACCTCCTTTCCTGTGGAGTGACTGGAACCACCAGCTACCCGTAAAGTCCTGTGCGACTTTCCTCATAGCCAGCACCGACCAGTCATTATTGAAATTGGCAGCCAAATCCCACTGGTGACTTCTATGCCTTGCCCCAGATGGAATTTTAAGAACGCAAATTGGGAAAAGTACTCCCGAGACCTTGATAGATGTCTAGGATGGATACCACCTACCCATAAAAACTATAGAAGATTCATCGGAGCAGTAATAAGCACTGCCAGGAAGCACATCCCTAGGGGATACCGACGAGAGTATGTCCCAGGGTGGTCCAAAAACAGTGACGAGCTCTACCAGCGCTTCCTCAAGACGGGCGACAAAGAACTGGCCGATGACCTTCTCCACAGTCTTGATACTGCAAGACAACGTAAATGGACAGAAGCAATGGAGAGCCTGAATTTCCAGACTTCAAGCCGACAAGCATGGACCCTGTTAAGGAAATTAGGAAGTGGAGCACCTATTCAAAGACAGACAGCAAACGTCTCCCCAAACACCATGGCATCTCATATAGTGGCCACGTCCAGAGCCCCTAGTGACAGAGCACACACGATCAAGATAAAACGAGAACTTAGGAATCTGAGGAATAAGGCGACAGAAACTGAATACGCTCTCCCTTTCTCACTCGAAGAAATAGAAACAGCACTCAAAGAGGTCAAGCCAGGGAAAGCACCAGGACTCGACAGCATTAACCCAGAACTCCTGATACACTGCGGTAAATACACAAAACTCTGGCTGGCGAGATTCTTCACCGACATCATCCAAACCGGTAATGTGCCTAGTGACCTCAAAAGATCGAAAATAATAGCCATCTTAAAACCAGGGAAACCAACAAACTCACCGAAGAGCTACAGGCCCATAGCACTACTGTCAGTAATATATAAATTGTTAGAAAGGCTCATCTACAATAGAATCTGCCAGAAAATACTCAATGCTATACCAATCGAACAAGCAGGTTTCAGACCAAACCGCAGCTGTGTCGATCAAGTTCTCTCACTCACGACGTACATTGAAGCTGGGTTCCAAAGAAAGCTTAAAACCTCTGCAGCATTCATAGACCTGTCAGCTGCCTACGACACAGTCTGGAGAGAAGGCATGATTTATAAGTTCCTCCGCATAATCCCATGCAAACTAACAGCTCGCCTACTAAACAACATGCTGAATGACAGAACGATCCAAGTCACCATGGGTTCAGATATTAGTTCACCGAGGAAATTAAAAAATGGCCTACCTCAAGGATCGGTGCTTGCACCACTCCTCTTCAATCTCTACATTGCAGACATACCGGAAACAAGATCAAAGAAGTTTGGCTACGCCGATGACTGGGTCCTTGCAACGAGAAGTCAGTCATTTGAAGGGGCAGAGGAGACCCTAACAGCTGACTTGGAGAAGATGGGAGAATATTTCCGAAAATGGCACCTGCAACCTAACGCCAACAAAACAGAAGTATCATGTTTTCACCTAAACAATAAAGCGGCTAAGAGGGGGCTCAGAATAAAATTCGAGACCACATGGCTTACCCACAATAAAACTCCAAAGTACCTAGGTGTGACCCTCGATAGAACACTCTCTTTCAAAGGTCACCTAATGAAAACAGCAGAGAAACTAAAAACAAGGAATAACATTATACAGAAGCTCTGTGGAACGACATGGGGAGCGGCAGCTACTACGTTACGGACATCAGCCTTAAGTGTCGTCTTCTCAGCTGCCGAATATTGTGCGGCGGTATGGCTAAACAGCCCCCACACCCATAGAATCGATGCACAGCTCAATAACACAATGAGAATGATCGCTGGTGTAATAAAGACTACACCCGTGGAATGGCTCCCAGTACTAAGCCACATACCACCCCCTAACCTACGCCGCACAAACGCTCTTATAAGAGAGTACAAAAAGATAATGAGCAATCGGAATCTACCCATCCATGAGAATTTTGAAGATGCCACCCAAAGCCGCCTCCGCTCCAGAAGGTCACCCATCAGAACCGCAATAGCCACATCTGCAACAGAGGAAGAATTCAACATAACCAGCGCCTGGCACCAAGAATGGTCCTTAAAGAACATCAGCAAACTTCCATGTATCTCCCAGAAGCCTCCAGGTTTTGACTTATCACGCAAAACCTGGGCAACTTTAAACATAATTAGAACTAAACATGGCAGATGCGCCTATTCCCTCTACCAGTGGGGCATGACAGAATCGCCGCTATGTCAATGTGGAGAAAATCAAACTATCCAGCACATAATAGAAGACTGCCCCAGGACAGCCTATGATGGGACTCCAGAAGATTTCCTGATGGCGACTCCAGAATCAATTGCATATATTAACTCATTAGATGTTTGTTTGTAATTACTTCCAAACTACTATAACTTTGTATAACTACTGTAACATGTGTATTATGTGTACTTTTGTATAATTTTGTATAATTCTGTATAACCATTGTAATAACTGTAAGAATATCTAATGCCAAATTATTACAATTTTGCATATTGATTGTAATAACAATTGTGTCTAAATGCCATACGCTAAATAAATAACTGGAACTGATTGGCTGTCGGTCCCCGTCCGTCTAATAGGCGCTGTTCATGGATGGTTGTGTACATGTTTGGGCGGGTTTAGTGACATCTCTGAACAGTCAGAGGGACTGTGTCTGTGATACAATATCCACAGTCAACGTCTGTCTTCAGGAGTTGTGGAAACCGGGATGGTGCTAACCTTTTTTTGAAGTGTATATTTTGGTACCAAAATCTCCTGATTTGAACCCAGTGGAACACATCTAGGATGTCGTTGGTCATCGGGTCCGCGCACACAAACCACCGGCCTGTAATTTAACTGCATGATCTGTACCTAGACATCTGGTGCCACATATCTCTGGAAACAAACCAAGGTCTTGTGGAATGCTTGCCACGTAGACTCGATACTGTGCTGCAATCTGTACGTGGACAGCGCGTTATTAAGCGACTAGTTATAATATTTTGCATCTTATACTTTATTTATGACTCCTCAAGCGAATTTCTGAGTGACGTGGCGGGAATAATACTGCTGGATCGCCGAGACATTAGTGCCTAGAGGAAAGGCTCTTTGGTATAATTGCGCCTTATGTTCTCTATCATAAATGTATAGTTAAAAACAGTTGTAGCTCATGTGTAGACCGGTATTACTAGAGGGAAAAAAAAACAAATTTTGTTAACCCAATAGCACATCTTGGTGATAATTATTGAGAATTTATTGATCGTAAATTAACTGAAAAACCACTTCGTTAACGTCGGGAATATGAGGTCGCAAGTTAGAGGTAAGAAACAATACAGCATTAAAACCTCCAGCAGATGTCGAAGGCGGCGCCACAGCGGGGAAAACATCCATTCGCCACCCACAAAGCAACAGCGATGTTGCACGTCGGATTGCTTTGTAAAGTGCTAGAAGCTGCGAGACGGCGGTAGTAAAAGTATAAAACAGTTAGGGTGGCTGACAGGCGCAGGCGTCGGAAATAACAGGTAAGCTCCCGTACAGCAATGACGCAAATGAAATGCATCGTGGCAGTATCTTCCACTTAGACTGGTTTGTCTTCACAGGACATCCATAGCTGTTGTGTAAATTATCCATGATTGATAATGTGGTGGTTAATCCACCCTAATCAGCCAATTGCTGTTGAGTGGGAGGACCGGGCCACATAAGCAACATTCACAATTTATAACAACACTTTTATAAACTTTTCTTTGGACAGCCGGCCAGAGTGGCCGAGCAGTTCTAGGCGCTACAGTCTGGAACCGCGCGACAGCTACGGTCGCAGCTTCGAATCCTGCCTCGGTCATGGATGTGTGTGATGTCCTTAGGTTAGTTAGGTCTAATTAGTTCTAAGATCTAGGCGACTGATGACCTCAGACGTTAAGTCGCATAGTGCTCAGAGCCATTTGAACCATTTCTTCGGACAAATAAAATTTTATCTTTAAAACTCAAAATCCTTACAAGCACGGGCAACCGCCCTATTCAGACAGCAACATTAATCTTTAACCAAGCATTAAGGGGCTCCGGAACGCCTTATACTTGCAATGTTAAAATAACGCTTATAAATTACATCTTTCCTCACAAAGTATTTGAGGTAGGAAGTTGAAGTTTTTACAGATTATTTATTGGAATATGGGCTACAACTTAACACAGGGATTTTACAAAATTTTAGTTCAGTTATTAAAGATGATTTTTTTCAATTGTAATGAAAATTCACAACATTTTTTTGCAATTTTTTATTTATGTATTCAAAAATATACAGTTTTTTTGGAAAATGGCTGTGTTAAATTATGCAGAAGGTACTGTGTAACATTTACTGAAAGTTTGAAACAAATATGTTTGGAAGATCCTTAGAAAACATGTAATTAGTATGAGAAAATAAAAGTTTTGGGAATCGAGCGACAAAGATTGGATTAACTTTTTAGTGCATTCCAGGTCCATAGGATGGATTATCTTCATCCTCTGCAAACTCCTCCTCCAGCTTCCTCTTGTTCCTCCCCCTGTTTACTCTTGCTTGTATTTCTAGACTCTTTACAGCCCTGTCTGCAGCCCGAAGGCGTTCCTTGTCTAAAGCAAGCATCGCTCGTACCATGTTAGAACCTATCTTCATTCCCATATTTCTAAATACCTTGCACCTTACAATGTTGCCATCATTGAAAGTCGCAACAGCATCATACACACCAAAGTGAAGTGTTTCTATTCCAACAAATAGAGTCTTACGGATTCTCGACCATATAACACTATTTACACTTTCATTAGGGTTTTGAGTTTTTCCGTGAATACACTTTTTCAACAGTTCAGGTGCTGCTAAGTCTCTGAAAATAGGTTTTATCACCTCCATTATTGCATGAGGCAGACTATGCTTATGAGTGTACACTTCACCAGTTAGCAATCCTTTGTTATATTTACATCAACTGTCTTCTTCTTTGGGACACAAGCTATGTTGGGGATTTTCATCGTCTTTATTGTTTACAGTAATAACACATACCTTTGGCTTTCCAACATTTCTCCTTTTCTTAAAAGCCTTCAGAGGATTTCTAATAACTTTACTTTTACTCATTATTATACTTCAACAAAACAGAGACTCAAGAAACAGAATTAATTACGAATATTTTCGAGATAACGACAGAGTAAATAAACATGAAACAATCGACAATCACATCAGCGATATATATTGAACTATCACAGGTTAGCCACAACACATACTTTATCTCACATCACTAAAATGTACCTGATGAACACGGACGTTAATAATAACACCATTTGACAGCAGTTTAACAGCGCCACAGTGGGTCACGCCCATGTAGAACACATTTCAAAAAAACGTTAAAAATAGTTGTAGTCTTCGGAATTGAATAAATTATATATCTATTAAAAGGTAATAGTCTGCAGATTCAGAAAACGCAAAAAAGTAAAAATTGAACTTTTCATGGTTTTGAGCCTTTCCGGAGCCTCTTAAGTGACTTGCAAGTTAATTAAATTCTATACACAGTAAAGATCCAAAAAGGAGACTACAAGAATGAGATAAAGTTTAACCAATAATGGAGATCACAATTTTTTTGTAACGCAAAAGAAAATATCAACAGATACGCCCCTTCGTGACATTTTGAAAGCAGGTGACGTCACATAGGCACGGGCAAATTCAAGTAGCAGACGGGGGGCCCACTGGACCCATACCAGAGGCGGCTGGACCCAGAACCCACAGCAAGCGGGCGAGCTGGACAGGGTGCCGCACATGGTACTCTGTAACAGAGTAGAAAAAAGGTCTTAGAGCCCGTGATACTATACAGTTTCAGAGAAAAAGGGGGCAGGGGTGGGGGAGAAAACGGCAAACATTAATTCCTCAAACGTAAAATAACTACTGTAAGACGTATACTTTGCCGGCGATGGGCGAGGCATGACAGAATCTCTGACCAGAGAGTAGTTTGTCGTTAGTTGTTGCTTGTCGCTAGTCTGCGCTTGTCTGCGCGAGTCGACAGTAGTAGTCTGGTGTACTCTGCGTGAGTCGGCGGGAGTCGGCATGTGTCGGCTGTGTGCTCTGCTCGGGACTCTGGTCAGGACTCTGGAGGATGAGTATTGTTGTAGAAGGTAAAGAAGCAGCCTTGCGCACATTTAATAATGTATGTTAATTGTAACTTAATTTGTTTCAAAAAATGCCCTAATAATAATTTTTATAATATAAAGTAACTCTTTTAAAGAAAAACATTCATTTCAATTTAAAGAATATTTCCAATGCATTATCATTCCTTCCAAGAATAAAAAAAAAAAAAATATACGCCAGCATTGCACGAAGCTGTGTCGAAAAAAATGTCTAATTAAGAGCAGATATAATGGCGGTTTTATTGAGGTAAGAATTTTTGCTTTTTTTTATTCAGAATACAGGGCCGAAGGGCAGCGCTGCTGTCCTCAAAAATTTATCAGGTTACTAAACTTTTTTATTATTTTTGTGTTTAGGAATTTTTCTGTTTCGAACTTGACATTAAATGAGAAAAGAATTTTGTGGGAACCTTAAATGTGAATGCATTTCTGCACACAGATTATAAAATGGGAGCCAATTTTGTTCAGAGGTTACAATATTAGAAAATTCATTTAATTATAAATAATTCTTGGGGGCTGTTACGCTTGGCGCATTTTCACATTTTTAATTTTTAATATTATTTGTGTGGGGAGGTTACACTTGGCTCATTTTCATTTTCATTTTTTTTGTATGGGGAGGTTACACTACGATGTATAAAGTAACAGCCTATTTCACGACCATTGAAATAAAATAGTCAAGGAGGAATCAATAACTAATGCCCTTGACCTAACCTTAAAGGACGAGGGCGAATAGCATAATACCAAGTCAGCTTGGAAATGTAAACTACACTAGTAGCTTAACATATGCTCACTGAAACTTAGGAACGCATTTAAATCACCCCTTAACAGGATACTGATAAACTTAAACAGTCAAGTAAGGCTACCATTTCACAGTTTACGAGTGAACAAGTAATGCAATTAGATAACACAGAACGTACAGATTCAGTGTTAAGCCTGTGCTTTGATCCAACTATAACAACGTTCACACGGCTCACTGTACCAGGAAAAATAGTACAGTTTCACCATACTGGCTTATGCCGTCCGTCACTCCGAACAGCAATAGTACCCACTAATACAGCTCGCTTACTCGGACTGGATCACATCACAAAATCCAGGTAAACCTTCAACCAACCACAATAACACGTGTTTACTTAAACAGCACTAAATAGAGGGGGCCTTTTGGTCGGCAAGACAACAGGTTCCAGTCATGGTGCCGGTACTTGGAAAGCAAGGATCAGTATAATATGCGCACCAAAAACATGACTAGAAATTCTCACCAAATCTTGTATAAAATCCTTTACAGATCCAAATCAGGGCCGCACGACTCGATTAGGGTAATGTGGCCGAGTCCAGTTCCCACATTACAAGCCAGGTGCGGTCTTGAAAACGTGTCAAATGCACCACAACCCCTGCGTCGTTCCCCGGCCTGCTCAACCACGCTCGCCTCAAATCCTCACGCGGCTCCCCTTTCTCTATCCCCCACGCCCGTCGCGGCCAAATGCCACGTCCAAAGGCTGAGCCCAAAGATCACACCATGCCGACGCGATCGATCAATCGATACGAGCCGGCACGACTCAGATAACATACGAATATAGATATATAAAATTTTATCCAAACATTCAACAGTGGACTGTGTGTGTGTGTGTGTGTGTGTGTGTGTGTGTGTGTGTGTGTGTGTGTCTTTGTGTGTTCCACATGTCCTACTAAACCACTGGACCGATTTCAACCAAACTTGGTATACATATCCCTTACTGTCAGGCAAAAATGGCTATGGGGGCAAGAACCACCTACCTACACAATGTGATCAAAAGCATCCGCACACCTGGCTGAAAATGACTTGCTAGATCGTGGCACCCTCCATCGGTAATGCTGGAATTCAATATGGTGTTGGCCCACCCTTAGCCTTGATGAAAGCTTCCACCCTCGCAGGCATACGTTCAATCAGGTGCAGCCCATTCTTCACGGACTGCTGCACTGAGAAGATGTATCATTGTCAGTCAGTGAGGCCTGGCACGAAGTCGGCGTTCCAAAACATCCCAAAGGTGTTCTGTAGGATTCAGGTCAGGACTCTGTGCAGGCCAGTTCATTGCAGATATGTTATTGTAGTGGAATCACTCCGCCACAGGCCGTGCATTATGAACAGGTGCTCAATCAAAAAAAAAAAAAAAAAAAAAAAGGCTCTGAGCACTATGGGACTTAACATCTATGGTCATCAGTCCCCTAGAACTTAGAACTACTCAAACCTAACTAACCTAAGGACATCACACAACACCTAGTCATCACGAGGCAGAGAAAATCCCTGACCATGCCGGGAATCGAACCCGGGGACCCTGGCGTGGGAAGCGAGAACGCTACCGCACGACCACGAGCTGCGGACTGCTCGATCGAGTTGAAAGCTGCAATCGCCATCCCCCAATAGCTCTTCAACAGTGGGAAACAAGAAGGTGCTTAAAACATCAATGTAGGCCTGTGCTGTGATGGTGCCACGCAAAACAATAAGGGGTGCAAGCCCCTCCACGAAAAACACGACCACACCGTAACACCACCGCCTCTGAATTTTACTGTTGGCACTACACACACTGGCAAATGACATTCACCAGGCATTCGCCATACGCACACCCTGCCATCGGATCGCCACATTGTGTACCGTGATTCGTCACTCCACACAACGTTTTTTCACTGTTCAGTCGTCCAATTTTTACGCTTCTTACGCCAAGCGAGGCGTCGTTTAGCATTTACCGGCGTGATGTGCCGCTTATGAGCAGCCGCTCGACCATAAAATCCAAGTTTTCTCACCTCTCCCCTAACGGTCATAGTACTTGCAGTGGATCCTCATGCAGTTTGGAATTCCTGAGTGATGGTCTGGATATATGTCTGCCTTTTACGCACTACGATCCTCATCAACTGTCGGCGGTCTCTGTTAGTGTGTGTGTGAAATCTTATGGGACTTAACTGCTAAGGTCTTTAGTCCCTGTCCCTAGGTTAGTTAGGTTTAAGCAGTTCTAAGTTCTAGGGGACTGATGACCTCAGAAGTTGAGTCCCATAGTGCTCAGAGCCACTTGAACCATTTTTTTTCCTTAAGTCCCTAAGCGTACACACTACTTAACCTAAATTATCCTAAGGACAAACACACACACCCATGCCCGAGGGAGGACTCGAACCACCGCCGTGAGCAGCCGCACAGTCATGACTGCAGCGCCTTAGACCGCTCGTTCTGTTAGTCAACAGACGAGGTCGGCCTGTACGCTTTTGTGGTGTACGTGTCCCTTAACGTTTCCACTTCACTATCACATCGGAAACAGTGGATGGTTCAAATGGCTCTGAGCACTATGGGACTTAGCTGCTGTGGTCATCAGTCCCCTAGAACTTAGAACTACTTAAACCCAACTAACCTAAGGACATCACACACATCCATGCCCGAGGCAGGATTCGAACATGCGTCCGTAGCATTCGCGCGGTTCCAGACTGTAGCGCCTAGAACCGCTCGGCCACTCCGATCGGCGGAAACAGTGGACTTATGGATGTTCGGGAGTGTGAAAATCTCGCGTACAGAAGTGACACCCAATCACCTGATTACGTTTGAAGTCCGTGAGTTCCGCAGAGCGCCCCATTATGATCTCTCGCGATGTCTAATGACTACTGAGGTCGCTGATATGGCGTACCTGGCAGTAGGTGGCAGCACAATGCACCTAGTATGAAAAACCTATGGTTTTTTGGTTGTCCGGATACTTTTGATCACATAGTGTATCATAGTTCAGAACATACGAAGTCATAAGCAATGAGCTATTCGAGAACATAGCTTCACCGAGGAGTCAAACAGTATATTGCTCCCTCCTACGTGTATCTCGCGAAGAGACCATGAGGATAAAATCAGAGAGATTAGAGCCCACACAGAGGCATACCGACAATCTTTCTTTCCACGAACAATACGAGACTCGAATAGAAGGGAGGACCGATAGAGGTACTCAAAATACACTCCGCCACACACCGTCAGGTGGCTTGCGGAGTATGGATGTAGATGTAGAGATGCATGGAAAGCTGCCGCATCACGCATGGCGTTTATTATTTCTGTGCTACTAACTCTATTCGTAACATACTTCACAGAAAGTATCCACATACGCCGCTGAATGTATCTACACAAACAGGTCATTATAGGACTCATATTTTTAGAGATATGACATCATAAGCATTGAGATACGTTAGAAATGCCGCATCGTGCATGAGTTTCAATACGTTCATTTTTTGCTAGTAAGACACTCCTAAGGTCGAGTCAGCTTAAGGAAATCTCGGACCCCTGGCAGTGGTTTTGCCAAATTTCAATTGCAGAGCGCCAACGGCTGTAGGCGGAAACAATAGCCGTCTATAGAGAGCCATAAAGAGGCGTTGCCACAGAGACGTTATAAAACGGCCTTGTAGACATGCGAGGCAGCTGCCTCCAGCTTGCAGAAACTGTTCAGGATACTGTACTTATACTTTTGTACATTATGCATATTTCTTTATATGACGGTTTCATAATTTAAAAGGCGTTTTGACGAATAAACCGAAAAGAAATTTTTTCGATATCCCACTACAAACACTGCTCAGCTTTCGTTTTCGTTTCTAATAGAAAATTGGCAAAATGAACACCCAAGCAATGCCGGTTTTGTCAGTTTTGCAATAAAAACGTAAGCACAATCAACTTTCACGACAACAGTTGCATATTTGGGTGCACCTGGAAAACTACAATTGAACGTGACTACTATGTGTATTACGAAATTCTAAGAAAGCCATACGACCTGTAGTACATTCTAAAGCGGATACCACAGTACGTACGGGATATTCGTACGAGTCAAGTAAAAGGGGATAATGTACTCATTCTTTGGTACATGAAATTTAAGTAGAAAATTCATCTCAAATATCCCATAGCTGCGGGGAAAAACCTGTCGAAGAACTCAGCCTGCATACAAAATACGAGAAGATCTTTGACCCAGATAAGTGATGTAAATGATTTGTGTACCTTCACCTCAGAATAATTTCCATAACACGCTTTAGTTGTTTTAACATTGCGAAGTACTTCTCTTGACTGACCATCTTACAAACTTTTCCACTTTTTTTTGCATTTTACTTTTTCCTCACTTTTTCATGGTTTCTTCTCCTGGTGCTAGGGTCACCTTCCCGCGGTGGCATTGCGCAGTTCGCCACAGACCACAAGCTACATGACACTAGTTTTCGACAATACAGTGATCTCTCCAGGAATCCACGCCGTTGCCGAGCGACAGTTTGAAATGAGTCAAACGGCGAGCAACATGAGCATTCCCGTCTCCACTCAGCAATATCTTAAGACAACCTTGAAATGCAGTACGAGCGCGGAGCAACGATAGCAATCAGAAGGTAAGTCGTCGACAAACATTTGGGTAATTTCCAAGAATGACTTCCTATCGAAGTCGCGGGGTCCAAATGATACATATCGAATGTGCGATCGTAAATCGAACATGCGACTCTGGTGGCAGGCGTTATCATCAACTATTTATAATCGTCATTTTTATCTGTTTTCCGTCGTTCCCTTAGTTGCTCCAAATTATATACCTCCGCGAATTATTTCTGAGTTGCTAGGGAAACCGAGACAATTTATGTCGGTAGTGAGTGGGATGTCTGGTGTTCTTGAAGTTTCTTCGGCGGATTCTCTCACATGGAAAAATCTAATTCCATGCTTATAGCCAATAGAAAATTGTTCGACTTTTAGCCGCAAATATGGAGCACTACCGGACGACGAAAGGAGGGACTGTGTGGACTGCGGTGGTGCGAAGTGTGTAAAACTTCGTAAGAACAGTGTCGATGCTGAAGAACCGTTACAATTTCATTGCGGGCAGTGCGGAAAACGAACGAGTATCAGGAAGAATACATGGTTCGACTCTTTCCAAATTAACAATCCAAACCAGCATACCGGCCTTTCACCTGACGACAAAATCGACGACGAGTAAGGTAAGTCGTCTGCTTTGTAATTACAGGTATTTTTTTTACGCTCTTATTCTGTCGTTGCTGTAGCGACCACCGTAAACATACTCATAACGCCCACCACCAGAGTCGCATGATCGATGTATGATCGCACGTTCGATATGTATCGCTTGAACCCTGCGACTTCGATAGCAATCGTTCTTGGAAATTCATACAATGAAGGCTTTCACGATCGGATGTTTTAGCTGCTGAGAATTCTTCCGGGTTGTATTGCCGTGGTCCATGGAACTCTTCAATCCCTGACGTTTCGTCCAAAGCTACATTGGACATCTTCGGACGTGCTTCTGGTTGTGATGAGTCTTACAGACTGACGAGTCGGACAACAAAGAGCGGCCTAAATACCGTGGAAAGTGGGTGTGGTCTGGATTTCACGTGATAGCAGAGATAAACATCGTCGAAGATAAATTTTTTTAACTACCGATTATAGTACGTCAAAGACAAAAGCTTCTCATCGATTCTGTAGCGCCACAGTCCATATATCACTGAGTTTCATGGCTTCTTCTTTTCTGTTAAATTATCCCCATGTTTATATATTTCGATGGCTTCTCTATATAGCCATGGATAGTACTTCCTCATAGTACATAAAACTTGAGTTTCCGAAAATTTCACTATGTGATCACCTGATTGCAGAGCATGTTCCGCCACGGTTGATTTGTCTGTTTTCCCTAGTCGACAAAGGCTTTTATGTTCCTTCCAACCGTGTATTCACACTTCTCTTTGTAGTTCCAACGTATACCTTGCCACACGTACACGGAATATTATGTGACGCACTATTATCCACGGCTATATAGAGTTGCCATCGAGATATATAAACATGGGGATAATTTTAACAGAAAGGAAGAAGCCATGAAACTCAGTGATATATGGACTGTGACGCCACAGAATCGATGAGAAACTTTTATCTTTGACGTACTATAATCGATAGTTAAAAATTTTTTATCCTTTTCCATGTTTATCCCTGCTATCACATGACATCCAGACTACGCCCACTTTCCACAGTATTTAGGCCGCTCTTCGACGTCCGACTCGTCAGTCGGCAAGGCTCAGCACAACCAGGAGCACCTCCGAAGATGTCCAACGTAGCTCTGGACGAAACGTCAGGGATAGAAGAGTTCCATGGACCACGGCCATACAACCCGGAAAAATTCTCAGCATTCTTGGAATTTACCATTTGGGTTAATTGCACCCAAAAGCACAGGCATCAGATCGGTTGCACATTTCTGCGGACACAAAATAGAAATACTGACAGGCATATATCGTTAATGTATATGGAGACCTTCGACCCAGCAGTTGTATTCAGGGTAAAGTGATTTCAAATCGCAGTCACCTTGTTTTAGATAGTTTGTCAAAGTTCGTTTGAGGAAGTTGTCTTGGAGATGCATGAATTTCATATGTCTTGTAATTACAAGAACGTCAGAGTACTACAAATAATTTAATTTTCTTACCAAGTTTTCATGGCACATAATCTTTGTATTTGCTCCAACAGACTTGTTCGACAAGTCAATCCTGTCCCCACTGTGTGACGAAACACACATTTTTCACCGATATTTGCTACGAAATAACATATTCTTATCAGAATTTCTAACGACTATAGACGAATTTTAAACATTAAACCATATTTCTGTCTAAAAACTAGTTCGCCTTTTAAATCATGTGTGTCTTGAAAACGGAATGAAATGCGATTTGAAATTGTTGTTCCTCCTTACGTATAATTGAATAAGGTGGGCCAGTATTATCGTCTTTGTGCCAGTATAGTTCGTATCCTCAAACCCGGTTTACTACCTGCACGTTTTCTTAGCTTTTCGTCCCTTTTGTACAGAAGTGATAGAGGTCGTTGGAATTCGAACTGCTAAATCCCGACTCCTGCCGTTGCCAGATTTGGTGATCAAATTGTACTGTGCACAACAGGCCTGACACTGCAGTTATTGCCGGCCGGAATGGCCGAGCGGTTCTAGTTGCTACAGTCTGGAACCGCGCGACCGCTACGGTCGCAGGTTCGAATCCTGCCTCGGGCATGGATGTGTGTGATGTCCTTAGGTTAGTTAGGTTCAAGTAGTTCTAAGTTCTAGGGGACTGATGACCTCAGATGTTAAGTCCCATAGTGCTCAGAGCCATTTGAACCATTTGAGCTGCAGTTATTATTTAATGCTGTGTTTCTTTTCAGTGATAATTAATATACAGAGTCAGTCACCTAGAATAACTCCGGAAGCATGATGGTAGCTGAAAGGTTTGTGGGACAAATGTTGCATGGGACAACGGGAGCCATAATATGACGTTGGTTTTTTGTTCCTAGGTGGGGTCACGTCAGAGACACGAAGGTCAACTTTGTTTTCTTAAGTGGGATGCTATTATTTGACACTTACGAGGGCAGTTCAATAAGTAATGCAACACATTTTTTTTCTCGGACAATTTTGGTTGAAAAAACCGGAAATTTCTTGTGGAATATTTTCAAACATTCCCGCTTCGTCTCGTATAGTTTCATTGACTTCCGACAGGTGGCAGCGCTGTACGGAGCTGTTAAAATGGCGTCTGTAACGGATGTGCGTTGCAAACAACGGGCAGTGATCGAGTTTCTTTTGGCGGAAAACCAGGGCATCTCAGATATTCATAGGCGCTTGCAGAATGACTACGGTGATCTAGCAGTGGACAAAAGCACGGCGAGTCGTTGGGCAAAGCGTGTGTCAGCATCGCCGCAAGGTCAAGCAAGACTGTCTGATCTCACGCGTGCGGGCCGGCCGTGCACAGCTGTGACTCCTGCAATGGCGGAGCGTGCGAACACACTCGTTCGAGATGATCGACAGATCACCATCAAACAACTCAGTGCTCAACTTGACATCTCTGTTGGTAGTGCTGTCACAATTGTTCACCAGTTGGGATATTCAAAGGTTTGTTCCCGCTGGGTCCCTCGTTGTCTAACCGAACACCATAAAGAGCAAAGGAGAACCATCTGTGCGGAATTGCTTGCTCGTCATGTGGCTGAGGGTGACAATTTCTTGTCAAAGATTGTTACAGGCGATGAAACATGGGTTCATCACTTCGAACCTGAAACAAAACGGCAATCAATGGAGTGGCGCCACACCCACTCCCCTACCAAGAAAAAGTTTAAAGCCATACCCTCAGCCGGTAAAGTCACGGTTACAGTCTTCTGGGACGCTGAAGGGGTTATTCTGTTCGATGTCCTTCCCCACGGTCAAACGATCAACTCTGAAGTGTATTGTGCTACTCTTCAGAAATTGAAGAAACGACTTCAGCGTGTTCGTAGGTACAAAAATCAGAACGAACTTCTCCTTCTTCATGACAACGCAAGACCTCACACAAGTCTTCGCACCCGAGAGGAGCTCACAAAACTTCAGTGGACTGTTCTTCCTCATGCACCCTACAGCCCCGATTTCGCACCGTCGGATTTCCATATGTTTGGCCCAATGAAGGACGCAATCCGTGGGACGCACTACGCGGATGATGAAGAATTTATTGATGCAGTACGCCGTTGGCTCCGACATCGACCAGTGGAATGGTACCGTGCAGGCATACATGCCCTCATTTCAAGGTGGCGTAAGGCCGTAGCATTGAATGGAGATTACGTAGAAAAATAGTGTTGTGTAGCTAAAAGATTGGGGAATAACCTAGTGTATTTCAATGCTGAATAAAACAACCCCTGTTTCAGAAAAAAAATGTGTTGCATTACTTATTGAACTGCCCTCGTATTTTCTGATAGCGGCTGTCTAGACGAATGCAGCGACGTGTAACAGTAAGGTCTTTAAAGGTCAACGAAGGTCAAAAAGGTGGCGTGAACGTCCATGTGATAGTGATGACCATCGCTATCAGTGCAGCAGACCATCGCTATCAGTGCATTGCTGCGAACTTCTTATCATGGACTGAGTGGTATTCCTTATCACTTCGGCACTTACCGAAGCACATGCTCTGAGAATTCTCCCTCGTATATCGTGCAAATAATGAATATCCATCTAACGTGCCATTGACATGTAAACACCATTCGACGGTTTCGCAGTACAACACTAATAAGAACGGCAAGACTAATATTGTCGAATCAAGCGAATGTGAATGATGTATTCCTTCGAGGAACAAATCGATATGCTTTTCACTTACGGGTAATGCCAACGAAATTCAGTGAGAGCTAGAGATTTATACGCTGAAAGATAGCCTCAACGTACTTACCTTACACGTCGTACATTTAAATATTCCAAGATCCCACTCAAGGCGGTTGTAAAATGAACGTGCGCAACGGAGAATAAAAAACGCCAAAATGAAGATTTGGCTCTTTCTGACTACCCACTGAAGCAGATGATGAAGGCAACTGATCCGACTAAATGATAAACCTTGTTCCTGCTTATAGATTTATTGTAGATTAAAAAAACTCTTATAGTACAAAGTTTACATTCCCTAAGTAAAATTACTAATCAATTGCCCAACTATGCCCCTTATTATGACTGCGCGATCTAATATCAATAACGCGAAATGACTGACATCATCTATGTACCAAACACTAGAAGAGACTACTTTCAAAGATGATCTACGGTGGTGCGGAACCTAAGTGGAAATAAATTAACGTGATCACTGCCGTTTAGCTTTATAGCTCTAATAAGCCGAAGCAGTTTGAGATATCACCGTATGTACTGCGTCCGGTGCGTTGAAGTGATGGTTCTCGTACACGTCTCCGACGATGGAAGAACTCCGGCCACAAATAAACTCTATCAGACACTAGGATGGCAGAAGGCGGTCCTCTGACTAATATACTCTAACACTGCCTTCTGCTCTCTGTGTTCTACAGGCGAGAAACGCAAACTCCCAGCCACAAGCACGGCGTTCAGATAACGTCTCAACGTAAGTATAGGCAGAGCACGTGATCTCAATTACTGAAAGCTGCGTACTCAACGACGACTTCCAACCCGGAGGTGAAGTCCAGAATCATATAGGTTCGCAACAGTACAGTGCCTAACTGTTCTAACTATAAACTCTCCTGAGAGCGAAGACAGCAAGTCCGTCTGTACCAATAAAAGCCGGCCGGAGTGGCCGTGCGGTTCTAGGCGCTACAGTCTGGAACCGAGCCACTGCTACGGTCGCAGGTTCGAATCCTGCCTCGGGCATGGATGTGTGTGATGTCTTTAGGTTGGTTAGGTTTAATTAGTTCTAAGTTCTAGGCGACTAATGACCTCATAAGTTAAGTCGCATAGTGCTCAGAGCCATTTTTGAACCAATAAAAGCTGATATCGAGCGAATGTCACACGCGGGTGCTCACAATGGAAGACCCTTTCTCTCCACCGCTGGCCTCCCAGGAAGGCTCGGCTCCCCACCATCGTAATTCCAAAAACGAATCATATTCCCGAAACCACGGAATGTTCTCCCTCTCTACAGATTCTTCCGAACGCCGACCAACCATATTTTAGTCTTTTGTCGTCCAGCGCGGAAAGTACACGAGGAAAAACCTTGTACAATGGTACTCTTCTGAGTAAAAATCCTTGGAAATAACCCAGCATGCGCGGTTTCCAAGGTGCTGCTTCTTCGTTCCTCTCAGCTGCGTCCAAGATTTTCGTAGCTTCCGAAGTATAATCTTTCCGGTTTGGCTACAAGGCCGGCCGCTCGCGACTCTGTTGTGCTCCAGCACTTAGGTGCTGCGACGTCCGTCTTGATATTTTCTGTGTTTAAGCAGGACCAACACACTTGTGTGGGTCTTCCACCCAGGGCTTGAGTTGAGTATGCCGTTTCATTTCCACTGTCATTCCAACCTCTGCTAGACACTCTGTCACCTTTCGTACAATAAGCGTTAACAATTATTTACAAGATGTACGTGACAATGTCAGTCTCCTTTAAATATTCATATACACTCCTGGAAATTGAAATAAGAACACCGTGAATTCATTGTCCCAGGAAGGGGAAACTTTATTGACACATTCCTGGGGTCAGATACATCACATGATCACACTGACAGAACCACAGGCACATAGACACAGGCAACAGAGCATGCACAATGTCGGCACTAGTACAGTGTATATCCACCTTTCGCAGCAATGCAGGCTGCTATTCTCCCATGGAGACGATCGTAGAGATGCTGGATGTAGTCCTGTGGAACGGCTTGCCATGCCATTTCCACCTGGCGCCTCAGTTGGACCAGCGTTCGTGCTGGACGTGCAGACCGCGTGAGACGACGCTTCATCCAGTCCCAAACATGCTCAATGGGGGACAGATCCGGAGATCTTGCTGGCCAGGGTAGTTGACTTACACCTTCTAGAGCACGTTCGGCGGCACGGGATACATGCGGACGTGCATTGTCCTGTTGGAACAGCAAGTTGCCTTGCCGGTCTAGGAATGGTAGAACGATGGGTTCGATGACGGTTTGGATGTACCGTGCACTATTCAGTGTCCCCTCGACGATCACCAGTGGTGTACGGCCAGTGTAGGAGATCGCTCCCCACACCATGATGCCGGGTGTTGGCCCTGTGTGCCTCGGTCGTTTGCAGTCCTGATTGTGGCGCTCACCTGCACGGCGCCAAACACGCATACGACCATCATTGGCACCAAGGCAGAAGCGACTCTCATCGCTGAAGACGACACGTCTCCATTCGTCCCTGCATGCACGCCTGTCGCGACACCACTGGAGGCGGGCTGCACGATGTTGGGGCGTGAGCGGAAGACGGCCTAACGGTGTGCGGGACCGTAGCCCAGCTTCATGGAGACGGTTGCGAATGGCCCTCGCCGATACCCCAGGAGCAACAGTGTCCCTAATTTGCTGGGAAGTGGCGGTGCGGTCCCCTACGGCACTGCGTAGGATCCTACGGTCTTGGCGTGCATCCGTGCGTCGCTGGGGTCCGGTCCCAGGTCGACGGGCACGTGCACCTTCCGCCGACCACTGGCGACAACATCGATGTACTGTGGAGACCTCACGCCCCACGTGTTGAGCAATTCGGCGGTACGTCCACACGGCCTCCAGCATGCCCACTATACGCCCTCGCTCAAAGTCCGTCAACTGCACATACGGTTCAAGTCCATGCTGTCGCGGCATGCTACCAGTGTTAAAGACTGCGATGGAGCTCCGTATGCCACGGCAAACTGGCTGACACTGACGGCGGCGGTGCACAAATGCTGCGCAGCTAGCGCCATTCGACGGCCAACACCGCGGTTCCTGGTGTGTCCGCTGTGCCGTGCGTGTGATCATTGCTTGTACAGCCCTCTCGCAGTGTCCGGAGCAAGTATGGTGGGTCTGACACACCGGTGTCAATGTGTTCTTTTTTCCATTTCCAGGAGTGTATATCATGTACTATCTATCGAATAATACCTAATGTGGTTGTAGATCACAGCAAGTTATGTGGATGAGTGCGTGTAAGGTGTGAAATTATAGCCACCCTAGAATGTGTGTATGATAAATTGAGAACAACTGGATCTCTAACGCATCGGAAACAAATCCGGCAAATGAAAGTTACTAACGAGAAAACGGAAATCGGTACTCTTGCCACTGTGGTTCGAGATCCTTGTGTTAGTTTGCGTCAATTCGCAAGGGAATGTGGCACGAGCCATAGTAGTGTTCTTCGTGTTCTTCATCGCCATAAATATCATCCTTACATCAGTTTCCACAAAGAATTAGGTGGTACGGATTGTACACGTCGCAGTATAGCAGCGAGTATCACTTGTACATGAATTCTTGCACCATTGTGTGCACCCTGATCTGTCACAGTAATTTCATTAAGGGCCAGACACAAGAGCGATGTATCGGTGGAAGTCTCGGAAACAACAGCGCTTACATTCGGTTAAGGGGCTCCGGAACGCCCTATACTTGCAATGTTAAAATAACGCTTATAAATTACATCTTTCCTCACAAAGTATTTGAGGTAGGAAGTTGAACTTTTTACAGATTATTTATTGGAATATGGGCTACAACTTAACACAGGGATTTTACAAAATTTTAGTTCAGTTATTAAAGATGATTTTTTCAATTGTAATAAAAATTCACAACATTTTTTGCAATTTTTTATTTATATATTCAAAAATATACAGTTTTTTGGAAAAAGGCTGTGTTAAATTATGCAGAAGGTACTGTGTAACATTTACTGAAAGTTTGAAACAAATATGTTTGGAAGATCCTTAGAAAACATGTAATTAGTATGAGAAAATAAAAGTTTTGGGAATCGAGCGACAAAGATTGGATTAACTTTTTAGTGCATTCCAGGTCCATAGGATGGATTATCTTCATCCTCTGCAAACTCCTCCTCCAGCTTCCTCTTGTTCCTCCTCCTGTTTACTCTTGCTTGTATTTCTAGACTCTTTACAGCCCTGTATGCAGCCCGAAGGCGTTCCTTGTATAAAGCAAGCATCGCTTGTACCATGTTAGAAACTATCTTCATTCCCATATTTCTAAATACCTTGCACCTTCCAATGTTGCCATCATTGAAAGTCGCAACAGCATCATACACACCAAAGTGAAGTGTTTCTATTCCAACAAATACAGTCTTGGGGATTCTCGACCATATAATACTATTTACACTTTCATTGGGGTTTTTAGTTTTTCCGTGAATACACTTTTACAACAGTTCAGGTGCTGCTAAGTCTCTGAAAATAGGTTTTATCACCTCCATTATTGCATGAGGCAGACTATGCTTATGAGTGTACACTTCACCAGTTAGCAATCCTTTGTTATATTTACACCAACTGTCTTCTTCTTTGGGACACAAGCTATGTTGGGCATTTTCATCGTCTTTATTGTTTACTGTAATAACACATATCTTTGGCTTTCCAACATTTCTCCTTTTCTTAAAAGCCTTCAGAGGATTTCTAATAACTTTACTTTTACTCATTATTGTACTTCAAGAAAACAGAGACTCAAGAAACAGAATTAATTACGAATATTTTCGAGATAACGACAGAGTAAATAAACATGAAACAATCGACAATCACACCAGCGATATATATTGAACCATCACAGGTTAGCCACAACACATACTTTATCTCACATCACTAAAATGTACCTGATGAACACGGACGTTAATAATAACACCATTTGACAGCAGTTTAACAGCGCCACAGTGGGTCACGCCCATATAGAACACATTAAAAAAAAAATTTAAAAATAGTTGAGTCTTCGGAATTGAATAAATTATATATATATATATATATATATATATATATATATATATATATATATATATAAAGGTAATAGTCTGCAGATTCAGAAAACGCAAAAAAGTAAAAATTGAACTTTTCATCTTTTTGAGCCTTTCCGGAGCCCCTTAAATGAGAGCGATATCAGTCAGTGTTTCGAACATCATTATGTCAATAAATTTTGTTATCAAAATTTATTACTGTGTTCAGCAAAACTATGTATGTCGCGTCATACTAGTGAAACAGAAGGAATCGAAAGTATGTTAAACTTGCTTTCGAATGAAGATATCGGGAACTGTAATCCGTTCACTGATACTAACGGCCTTGTCGCAGTGGTAACACAGGCTCAGGTCACCGAAGCTGAGCGCTGTCGGGCTTGGCAAGCACTTGGATGGATGACCGTCCGGTGTACCGGGCGCTGTTGGCAAGAGGGGTGCACTCACCCCTTGTGAGACGAATTTAGGAGCTATTTGACTGAGAAGTGGCAGCTCCGGTCACGAAAACTGTCAACGGCCTGGAGAGCGGTGTGCTGTCCACGTGCCCCTCCATATCCGTCTCCAGTGACGCCTGCAGGCTGAGGAAGACGTTGCGGTCGGTCGGTACCGCTGTTTCTTCCAAAACATGTTTAGACGGAGTTTTCAAAAGCCGTCCACTATGGAAACATTCAGACTTAAATTATCTACTATTTATACAAAAAAAGTTAGTGCAACTGACCACAATTTTGTGACTATATATGATCAGTTTATTATTTGCCTTAAAAATTAACTCCTAATTCCTTTTCCTGCCTCACTTTTTTCTTTATCCTAAATAGCTTTTATATTATTGCTGAGGGAACTCGCTTTTTCTTGAAAATACGAGCAATGATTAACACGCTCCACTCCTATTCGCGACGACGTAGTTCAAATTCCCAACTGATCACCCAGACTTCTCTGCATCGCCTAAGTCGATTAGTGGTATGGTTCCGCTGACAGGGCGTGGCCGATTTCCACCACTATGATTCCCAAATCCAAGGGTGTACTCCGTCTGTAATGACTTCTTCGTCTACGGGACATTAAGCCGCGATGTTTCTTCCTTGATTGATAATACTTGCACCACCGGGAAAATGTTTCAACTGGAGCACAAAAAAGGCGAATATACTCTCGTTAAAAGACTCCGAAAAGTGAGGTACCAGCTGCCTTATTCTACCTTCCACAGCACCTTTAAAAATTTTCGGAAAAGTATTGACATACGAACATACACTCCTGCAAATGGAAAAAAGAACACATTGACACCGGTGTGTCAGACCCACCATACTTGCTCCGGACACTGCGAGAGGGCTGTACAAGCAATGATCACACGCACGGCACAGCGGACACACCAGGAACCGCGGTGTTGGCCGTCGAATGGCGCTAGCTGCGCAGCATTTGTGCACCGCCGCCGTCAGTGTCAGCCAGTTTGCCGTGGCATACGGAGCTCCATCGCAGTCTTTAACACTGGTAGCATGGCGCGACAGCGTGGACGTGAACCGTATGTGCAGTTGACGGACTTTGAGCGAGGGCGTATAGTGGGCATGCGGGAGGCCGGGTGGACGTACCGCTGAATTGCTCAACGCGTGGGGCGTGAGGTCTCCACAGTACATCGATGTTGTCGCCAGTGGTCGCCGGAAGGTGCACGTGCCCGTCGACCTGGGACCGGACCGCAGCGACGCACGGATGCACGCCAAGACCGTAGGATCCTACGCAGTGCCGTAGGGGACCGCACCGCCACTTCCCAGCAAATTTGGGACACTGTTGCTCCTGGGGTATCGGCGAGGACCATTCGCAACCGTCTCCATGAAGCTGGGCTACGGTCCCGCACACCGTTAGGCCGTCTTCCGCTCACGCCCCAACATCGTGCAGCCCGCCTCCAGTGGTGTCGCGACAGGCGTGAATGGAGGGACGAATGGAGACGTGTCGTCTTCAGCGATGAGAGTCGCTTCTGCCTTGTTGCCAATGATGGTCGTATGCGTGTTTGTCGCCGTGCAGGTGAGCGCCACAATCAGGACTGCATATGACCGAGGCACACAGGGCCAACACCCGGCATCATGGTGTGGGGAGCGATCTCCTACACTGGCCGTACACCACTGGTGATCGTCGAGGGCATACTGAATAGTGCACGGTACATCCAAACCGTCATCGAACCCATCGTTCTACCATTCCTAGACCGGCAAGGGAACTTGCTGTTCCAACAGGACAATGCACGTCCGCATGTATCCCGTGCCACCCAACGTGCTCTAGAAGGTGTAAGTCAACTACCCTGGCCAGCAATATGTCCGGATCTGTCCCCCATTGAGCATGTTTGGGACTGGATGAAGCGTCGTCTCACGCGGTCTGCACGTCCAGCACGAACGCTGGTCCAACTGAGGCGCCAGGTGGAAATGGCATGGCAAGCCGTTCCACAGGACTACATCCAGCATCTCTACGATCGTCTCCATGGGAGAATAGCAGCCTGCATTGCTGCGAAAGGTGGATATACACTGTACTAGTGCCGACATTGTGCATGCTCTGTTGCCTGTGTCTATGTGCCTGTGGTTCTGTCAGTGTGATCATGTGATGTATCTGACCCCAGGAATGTGTCAATAAAGTTTTCCCTTCCTGGGACAATGAATTCACGGTGTTCTTATTTCAATTTCCAGGAGTGTATTCACTCTCTTTTTAACGTGCAACTCACATCTCCCTCCCACAAGCTGCCCTAACTCTGACTTGCTCACACTCTTAAGTCCATCGCCGTAAGTCTCTCAAGCTCGTGCAGTCCCAGTTGCGCATTATCACTCACTCATTCGACCCAACACATTTTCATTACCTCTTCGTGGCTCTCCAACTGCAGTATCTCCCGCCTCAGAGCCCCAGTCTCCTTCATTTTGCCCTACTACTAGTACCGTCTCCGTTCACTCTCACCCTCTCCCCTTGTTCTCTCTTACTGCTACTGTTTAATTTATTCTTTCCTGCTGCTGCTGTCTCTTCTCACTGCCACTAACTCCCTCTTCCTCGTTCTCATTGTCACATACTCTGTCTCTCATCATCACTGGCTCTCACCCACTCCCAGTTTCTCCTTCTCTTTATTCCTCTACCTCTGGTATTGTCTCCTTCACTCTTCTCCTAGCACTGTTTCTCTCACTGTGTACTTCATTCCACTAGCACTGTGTGCCCCCGTCTCTTTCTCTCACACTGCCATTGCATCCTCCGCTCTTTCTACGCCACAGCTACTGTGTACTACCTTGCAGCATTTGTTAATTCACCGTCTCTTTCACGCTGCCACTGTCTCCGTTTCTCTAAGCATAAAAACGCGCGAACACGTTCACTTACCAATACTTTTGCGAAAAATTTAAAGTGCTGACGAAGATGGAATGAGGCAGCTGGCACTTTTCAGTCAGAGTCTTTTAACAAAGAGGACCATATTGGCCTCTTTTATGCTCCAGTCGGAGCATTTTCCTGCTGATTTCCTTCTTTCCGTACCACAGCAGAGCATGTCACTCATATGAAAATTTTGATAGTTTACGCAAAATTAATTTTACCATTCAGACCGGATTTTAGGTGTATGTGCTTCAGTACTACAATATAGACTACCCAGAATCCTTCTGATGATAACGGAGACACTTTAAGTCATATTTCTCCGTGATACGTCGCTTGACAAACTACGTTTTCGCCTCACACAGCATTATAAGTGCGTATTTTACTTGCACAAATAGGGTAACTTTGAACATCTTTATTACGGAAACGGATGAAGATACGTAGAAAATTTTCAAGGTTATTGGAGAACGGAATTTTAGGAATATATCTTGAAAACCACAGCCATTTACTGTGCCTAGCCGCCTTGGAGTCAGTGACTGGGATTTGAGCCGCTGCTGACGGCGGAGAAATTGTGAGAAACGCGTTGTTTTAGAGGAATCATCCATGAATTTACGCAATGCATCATTCATTGATTCATTAATTCATTCATTTACGGGTATACCAGTCAGTTTCATTAAATCATGGGTTTATATCGGGTATACCTGTCATCAATCAGTGTATTTAATTTTGAATAATGTACTGAAAAATCCGCCTGGTATTTACCCAGGCTTTGGATAGGTTAATCTAGCCTTCTTCAGAAGCATAAAATTACTATAACATGCCAGAGAAGGGCACAGTCAACATTAAAACCTATAGTACCGTGGTACCATGGCGACTTAAAACTTCTTAACTGGAGTCCAGCCCCGGCATCACTTCACCACGCGGTCGGTTGGCAGCGGCAACTACTCTTATGTTTCTGAAGAAGGCTAGATTAATCTAGCCGAAACTGGGTAAAGAACAGAAAATTTTCGCAACTGAGGCGGATTTTTCAATATATTAGTCTATCATAGTTACTGACGGGGCTGAAATATGGTAAAAAATTTTATTTAATTTTGATGTGCATATTTTACGTATACGAGTAGGTTAAATTTGAACCTCTGTATCTGGCAAAAGGATAAAGATATCAAGAAAATTTTCATGCTGTTTGAGATCGGGAAATTAGGAATATAACACAATAATTTCAACAGATTTTCTGATGATAGCCATCTTGGAATCCTCGGCTGGGTCTTGGTCCGCTGGTGACGTCAAATATATAGTAGAAAAACCCTTTTTTCGGAGATTTCCGAGGCAACGTTCATGGTGTCTCCGTAAGTCCCATCAAGCCCACAACAGATGACATCAAATGCAAAAAGAACCAACCTATTTATTCCAGTTATCTAAGCAGGAGGATTTGTATAATATTCATAATATTCATACTTTGACCCTGCACCGTAGGATAGTGACACTAAGACGATCCTTCTGTTGGGTACACAAATGGTACCTAGTACAATGACTGTCCAAAACACTAGAGCCGAAAATTTCAACACGAACAGAACCCGTGGTACGAACACCGGAAAATCCAGTTTTTATGCGCGGTGTTTTGGAATAATTTGCTAACCATGCTGTCGCATGCATACCGATTTTGGTTCTATGATGAATTTGATTAGAATTTTACAGTTCGATTTGTATTGTGATTTAACCCTGTAGTCACAGAAGTATATAAATGCTTACTGTGCACCACCTTCTGATTGTATTTTTAGCCTGGGATTTAGGCGCATTCAACCTACTTCCACAGGTTAATTTTCTAAAATTACTCTTTTCAAAATATGTTGCCTTTGTCTGGATTTCAGAACATCCACTGCCTGACAAAAAAAGTGAAGCACCCAGAAGGGGTTGGGGACACAAAACTAAACTTCACGGGTTGAGAGTGTGTGTAACTTTATTGCAGTGACTACAATATTGAGTCACATTTACCAAAGGACTTGGCAGTATGCGCCCACTTATCAGTATGTCACTGCACACCTCTTCCCTAGATGCACGCACTGATCCGGCTGGGAAGATAGTCATAAAGTCATCGTATCTTCTCCTGAGGTGAGGTGGGCAGCAACTGTTGTAACTTGATCATGCTTGATTCCGTGGGAATGATTCTGCCCCACGACAGTGACGTAATCCAGGAAAGAAAGAAGGTCAGCATCGGTCGTAATAAATCTGATTTTTTTCTTTTATTTCATTGCAAATTTAGCTTTCAACTGACAGTGGAGCTATAACCAATGCATTATAAGCAGTCATGTACACTGATCAGCAAGAATGTTACGTCCACCTATCTACACTACAGGCCAATAAAATTGCTACACCACGAAGATGACGTGCTACAGACGCGAAATTTAACCGACAGGAAGAAGATGCTGTGATATGCAAATAATTATCTTTTCACAGCATTCACACAAGGTTGGCGCCGGTGGCGACACCTACAACAGTCTGACATGAGGAAAGTTTCCAACCGATTTCTCATACACAAACAGCAGTTGACCGGCGTTGCCTGGTGGAACATTGTTGTGATGTCTCGTGTAAGGAAGATAAATGCGTACCATTACGTTTCAGACTTTGATAAATGTCGGATTGTAGCCGATCGCGATTGCGGTTTATCGTATCGCGACATTGCTGCTCGCGTTGGTCGAGATCCAATGACTGTTAGCAGATTATGGAATCGGGGGTTCAGGAGGGTAATACGGAACGCCGTGCTGGATCCCAACGACCTCGTATCACTAGCAGTCGAGATGACAGGCATCTTATCCGCATGGCTGTAACAGATCGTGCAGCCACGTCTCGATCCCTGAGTCAACAGATGGGGACGTTTGCAAGATGACAACCATCTGCACGAACAGTTCGACGACGTTTGCAGCAGCATGGACTATCAGCTCAGAGACTGTGGCTGCGGTTACCCTTGACGCTGCATCACAGACAGGAGCGCCTGCGATACTGTACTCAACGACGAACCTGGGTGCACGAATGGCAAAACGTCATTTTTTTTTCGGATGAATCCAGGTTCTGTTTACAGCATCATGATGGTCGCATCCGTGTTTGGCGACATCGCGGGGTGAAGGCACATTGGAAGCGTGTATTCGACATCGCCATACTGGCGTATCCCCGGCGGGATGGTATGGGGTGCCATTGGTTACACGTCTCGGCCACCTCTCGTTCACATTGATGGCACTTTGATCAGTGGACGTTACATTTCAGATGTGTTACGACCCGTGGCTCTACCCTTCATTCGATCCCTGCGAAACCCTACATTTCAGCAGAATAATGCACGACCGCATGTTGCAGGTTCTGTACGGGCATTTCTGGAAACAGAAAATGTTCGACTGCTGTCCTGGCCAGCACATTCTCCAGATCTCTCACCAATTGAGAACGTCTGGTCAACGGTGGTCGAGCAACTGGCTCGTCACAATACGCCAGTCACTACTCTTGATGAACTGTGGTATCGTGTTGAAGCTGCACGGGCAGCTGTACCTGTACACGGCATCCCAGCTCTGTTTGACTCAATGGCCAGGCGTATCAAGGCTGTTGTTATGGCCAGAGGTGGTTGTTCAGGGTACTGATTTCTCAGGATCTATGCACCCAAAGATCGTGAAAATGTAATCACATGTCAATTCTAGTATAATATACTTGTCCATCTGCATTTCTTCTTTGTGTAGCAATTTTAATGGCCAGTAGTGTAATAGGCGTTATGTCAACCTTCGGCACGGATAACAGCAGCGACGGTTTGTTGTATGGAAGCAATGAAGCCTTGGTAGGTCCTGGAGGGAGTTGGCACCACATCTACACACACAAGTCATGTAATTCCTGTAAATTCCGTGGAGAGTGTGATGAGCTCTGACGCCACGTTTGATCACATCCGAAATGGGTTCGATCGGGTTCAGATATGCCGAGTTGAGAGGCCAGCACATCAACTCGACCTTGTCACTGAGTTCCTCGAACCACTCCATTACACTCACGGCCTTGTGACATGGCGCATTATCTTGAAAAAATGCCTTTGTTGGCTGGAAAGATGATCGTCATGAAGGGGTGTACGTGGTCTGCAACCAGTGTACGATACTCTTTAGCAGTCATGGTCCTTCCACGAGATCCACTGGACCCATGGATGCCCGTGTGAATTTTCCGTAGTTTATAATGGAGCCGCCCTCAGCTCGTCTCCGTCCCGCAGTACAGGTGTCAACAGTCTGTTTCCTTGGAAGACGACAGATTCGCGGCCTCCCATCGGCATGATGAAGAAGGCACCAAAGTCTAGTGGCGATGTCCATGTTCCCATTTCAGTCGAAGTTGCCGATTGCCACTTGCATGGGTCGTCGAATGTAAAGGCCCATTGTTAGGATTGTTAGGTGTACTGTGTGTTCAGACATACCTGCATCTGTCTAACAAAGTCTGAGCTTAGTTCCGCCACAATTCACTGTCTACTACACTCCTGGAAATTGAAATAAGAACACCGTGAATTCATTGTCCCAGGAAGGGGAAACTTTATTGACACATTCCTGGGGTCAGATACATCACATGATCACACTGACAGAACCACAGGCACATAGACACAGGCAACAGAGCATGCACAATGTCGGCACTAGTACAGTGTATATCCACCTTTCGCAGCAATGCAGGCTGCTATTCTCCCATGGAGACGATCGTAGAGATGCTGGATGTAGTCCTGTGGAACGGCTTGCCATGCCATTTCCACCTGGCGCCTCAGTTGGACCAGCGTTCGTGCTGGACGTGCAGACCGCTTGAGACGACGCTTCATCCAGTCCCAAACATGCTCAATGGGGGACAGATCCGGAGATCTTCCTGGCCAGGGTAGTTGACTTACACCTTCTAGAGCACGTTGGGTGGCACGGGATACATGCGGACGTGCATTGTCCTGTTGGAACAGCAAGTTCCCTTGCCGGTCTAGGAATGGTAGAACGATGGGTTCGATGACGGTTTGGATGTACCGTGCACTATTCAGTGTCCCCTCGACGATCACCAGTGGTGTACGGCCAGTGTAGGAGATCGCTCCCCACACCATGATGCCGGGTGCTGGCCCTGTGTGCCTCGGTCGTATGCAGTCCTGATTGCGGCGCTCACCTGCACGGCGCCAAACACGCATACGACCATCATTGGCACCAAGACAGAAGCGACTCATCGCTGAAGACGACACGTCTCCATTCGTCCCTCCATTCACGCCTGTCGCGACACCACTGGAGGCGGGCTGCACGATGTTGGGGCGTGTGCGGAAGACGGCCTAACGGTGTGCGGGACCGTAGCCCAGCTTCGTGGAGACGGTTGCGAATGGTCCTCGCCGATACCCCAGGAGCAACAGTGTCCCTAATTTGCTGGGAAGTGGCGGTGCGGTCCCCTACGGCACTGCGTAGGATCCTACGGTCTTGGCGTGCATCCGTGCGTCGCTGCGGTCCGGTCCCAGGTCGACGGGCACGTGCACCTTCCGCCGACCACTGGCGACAACATCGATGTACTGTGGAGACCTCACGCCCCACGTGTTGAGCAATTCGGCGGTACGTCCACCCGGCCTCCCGCATGCCCACTATACGCCCTCGCTCAAAGTCCGTCAACTGCACATACGGTTCACGTCCACGCTGTCGCGGCATGCTACCAGTGTTAAAGACTGCGATGGAGCTCCGTATGCCACGGCAAACTGGCTGACACTGACGGCGGCGGTGCACAAATGCTGCGCAGCTAGCGCCATTCGACGGCCAACCCCGCGGTTCCTGGTGTGTCCGCTGTGCCGTGCGTGTGATCATTGCTTGTACAGCCCTCTCGCAGTGTCCGGAGCAAGTATGGTGGGTCTGACACACCGGTGTCAATGTGTTCTTTTTTCCATTTCCAGGAGTGTAGATGAGCTCTTCGACCTGTATCAGGCCACGGAGTACATCCAGTGACAGAGCATTTTCAATTGTGTCATCTGCTCAGACTCTCTCAGCGCCCTTCAAAGACTCTGCGCGCTGTACACCGTCCTTCCTTTACTGCAACGGGGTCCAAGAAAACTGTCACTTGCTCACTCTTGGTGGAGCCACTGTTGATGTGTGTCCCTGGTTATGTCGGTCTGACAGGACACGAGGCTGCTGACGCTGCTGCCAAGGCTGCAGTCCTCATACCTCAGTCCACTACTTCTTATGTCCCCTCCGATGACTCTCCATTGGCCGGCCGTTGAGGCCGAGCGGTTCTACGCGCTTCAGTCTGGAACCGCGCGACCACTAGGTCGCAGGTTCGAATCCTGCCAAGGGCATGGATTTGTGTAATGTCCTTAGGTTAGTTAGGTTTGAGTAGTTCTAAGTTCTAGGGGACTGATGACCTCAGATATTAAGTCCCATAGTGCTCAGAACCATTTGAACCTTTTTTTTTTTTACTCTGAATTGCCATCTGTCTGGAAGTGGTGTCCCTTTGGCATCGCCTCTGGTCCTCCCTTCGTGGGAATAAGCTTTCGGTTATTAAGCCTCACCCTGCGGCTTGGACGATCTCCTATCGGCCCTCCCGCTGCGAGGTGGTTATTTGAATAGGTTACGTATTGGGCACTTCCATTTTAGCTATCGCCAATTGTTAAGTGGTGCTCCAACACCACTTTGTGCACATTGCGCCCAACTTTTAACTTCCACCATTTCCTGACGGAATGCCCCTTTTTCTTTTCTTTTTTAACCATTTAGGTTCCCGTTTGGGTTTGCCGTCTGAGTTATCAGCCATTTCAGCGAACGACGAGCGGACTGTCAACCGCGTTTTACTTTTTATCCGTCGTAGCAATACGGCGAAGGCCATTTAATGTTTAGCTCTGGACTTCCGTTTCTCTATGGCGTATTACAGACCTTCCTCAACGTCCCTGGTTTTAGCTGTCTTATCTTCCGTCGGTTGGAATCGACGTATAGTCTTTTCTAACTCCTCTCTTTGCCTTCGTATTTCCCAGTTTTGACATGGGCGCTTCTGATCCTAGTTGTTTTTGCTCCCTAAAACAAAACAAGCAAACAAACACAAGAAACACCCCCTTCTTTGAGAGAATAGCGGTACATTGTCAGTAAACACTGAACACTGAACACTGAGCTTCAGACACAGCGACGCGCGGTAACACACTGTTGCATCGAAGGATGTTGGTTCAATTTCAGCGGAACTGCTACGCATGTTTCTGGGGCCTCTTTCGAGTGGGACAGCCTGTACCAGTCACAGATAATTGCAGGTACAGTCGTTTATACATCCACCGATGGTGTGCACCTCCACAGAGTTAAGTTACACTGACATGCTACCATGTCTTCTGGGTGCTTCACTTTTATTGACAGGCAGTGTATTATATTTGTCATTCACGCGAATTCCTCACTCTGCCAAAGAGAACATTTGTCTGGATCTAGACCTTCTTGCTCTATGGATCTAATTAATCTAATTTCGAGTCCTAATGCAGAATGATCTTGGATCTGGGTTAAAGAGGTAAAGAATTTCAATATATTTGTCTCTGAAGCTTTTCCAGAACCAGTTTAACATAGATACTTCACTTGATTGCTCGGTTCTACTGATCTTTCCTTGTGTTTCTTAGTTTCTTTTTTCTGGATCTCTCGAAGCCTTGTCCCCTGGGTACCCAGGGCAATTCAAATGTCTGACATCCACCATAAGTATCATCCTCACAAGAACAACATGCATAAAATTTTAATTCTATTAAATACATACTAATGTCTGTTTTAGTAGTTTCCGTGCACCTTTCAAATCCCGGTGAGACTTGTAGACAGCTTTACATAGTACTCTACTGAACAAACAACTCGCCATGTTTCCTATGCATACCGAGATACCATTTCGAAGTGACTTGCTCTTCTCCGGTCAACGCCACTTCTGTTAATGAGGAATGAACAACTTCTTCTTACCTTCAACCATCTCTTTTAATTTCAGATGTCAAATCATTTGTCTTTAAAAGTAAATGTACGTAAAGTAACAACAGCTAGTAAGTTGCTGTGCTCTTGACAACGAAGCGGACCTCCTACACGAAGTGCTAATCACACTCACCATATGACTCTGCACATAGGTCTTTAAATGGACTGGTCTGGTAACACGTCTTGCGCTCAGAAGATACTACACCAATAGTGAGATAGTCCCTCCCCCCTCCCCCCCCCCCCCCATGAAGCATAGACCGTGCTGTTGGTGTGGAGGCTTGGGTGCCTCAGCGATACAGATAGCCGTACCGTAGGTGCAACCACAACGGAGGGGTATCTGTTGAGAGGTCAGACAAACGTATGGTACCTGAAGAGGGGCAGCAGCCTTTTCAGTAGTTGCAGGGGCAACAGTCTGGATGATTGACTGATCTGGTCTTGTAACACTAACCAAAACAGCCTTTCTGTGTTGGTACTGCGAACGGCTGAAAGCAAGGAGAAACTACGGCCATAATTTTTCCCGAGGGCATGCAGCTTTACTGTATGATTAAATGATGATGGCGTCCTCTTGGCTAAAATATTCCGGAGGTAAAATAGTCCTCCATTCGGATCTCCGGGCGGGGACTACTCAGGAGCACGTCGTTATCAGGAGAGAGAAAACTGGCGTTCTACGGATCGGAGCGTGGAATGTCAGATCCCGTAATCGGGCAGGTAGGTTAGAAAATTTAAAAAGGGAAATGGATAGGTTAAAGTTGGATATAGTGGGAATTAGTGAAGTGAAGTGAGGAACAAGACTTTTGGTCGGGTGAATACAGGGATATAATTACAAAATCAAATAGGGGTAATGCAGGAGTAGGTTTAATAATGAATAAAACAATAGGAATGCGGGTAAGCTACTACAAACAGCACAGCGAACGCATTGTTGTGGCCAAGATAGACACGCAGCCCACGCCTACGACAGTAGTACAAGTCCATATGCCAACTAGCTCTGCAGATGACGAAGAAATTGAAGAAATGTATGATGAGGTAAAATAAATTATTCAGATAGTGAAGGCAGACGAAAATTTAATAGTCATCGGTGACTGGAATTTGATAGTAGGAAAAGGAAGAGAAGGAAACGTAGTAGGTGAATATGGATTGGGGGTAAGAAATGAAAGAGGAAGCCGCCTGGTGGAATTTTGCACAGAGCACAACTTAATCATAGCTAACGCTTGGTTCAAGAATCGTAAAAGAAGGTTGTATACATGGAAGAAGCCTGGAGATACAGACAGGTTTCAGATAGATTATATAATGGTGAGACAGAGATTTAGGAACCAGGTTTTAAACTGTAAGACATTTCCAGGGGCAGATGTGGACTCTGACCACAATATATTGGTTATGAACTGTAGATTAAAACTAAAGAAACTGCAAAGAGGATGGAATTTAAGGAGATGGGACCTGGATAAACTGACTAAACCAGAGGTTGTGAAACGTCCCCTTAGAAAAGTTTATGAATTACTGTGCTGATAAACCTCTTACACTATTTGATTTTCAAACAGCTGAGCAGAACTGAACGTACTCAGACATTTCGCTCTTTACCTATTCTGATCAACACTAAACTGATAGCCAATATTTTTAGCGCAACGGAATCTGACTTTCAATAATCCCTACAAAAGAATGGCCCTGACTAACATTAACCTATACCTTTCACAAATCACTTACCTCACAAAAATCTTCGTTACTCAAGCTACTGCAATACAGCGAGCGCCACGACTGCCAGCTAAATAAAGGATTGAAACTACTAAAGGCACTAACTACTGATAGGCATAGTTAGCAAATGAAAGATTTTGATAGAGAACAAACAATGTATTTACCTTAATAGTGTTCAAAAGTCATAATATATATAGCAGTTCATGACATCCAGTCTTACAAATTTCAAAACTCCGCCATTTCTCTCCCCACATCCACCACTGCTGGCGACTCACCTCCAACTGCGCAACGCTACGCGCTGTTCACAGCCAACTGCCCAACACTACAATAGCCAACAACAATGCACACCAGCCACAGACTGCTCACAGCACAGCCAGTGATTTTCATACAGAGCGCTACGTGGCGTTACCAATATAAAAACCTAAACAGCCTACTTACAGTTGTACAGAGTTTCAGGGAGAGGATAAGGGAACAATTGACAAGAATGGGGGAAAGAAATACAGTAGAAGAAGAATGGGTAGCTTTGAGGGATGAAGTAGTAAAGGCAGCAGAGGATCAAGTAGATAAAAAGACGAGGGCTAGTAGAAATCCTTGGGTGACAGAAGAAATACTGAATTTAATTGACGACAGGAGAGAATATAAAAATGCAGTAAATGAAGCCGGCAAAAAGGAATGCAAACGTCTCTAAAATGAGATCAACGGGAAGTACAAAACGGCAAAGCAGGCATGGCTAGAGGACAAATGTAATGATGTAGAGGCTTATCTCACTAGGGGTAAGATAGATACTGCCTACAGAAAAATTAAAGAGACCTTTGGAGAAAAAAGCACTTGTATGAATATCAAGAGCTCAGATGGAAACCCAGTTCTAAGCATAGAAGAGGAAGCAGAAAGCTGGAAGGAGTATATAGAGGGTCTAACAAGGGCGATGTACTTGAGGGCAATGTTATAGAGATGGAAGAGGATGTAGGTGAAGATGAAATGGGAGATATGATACTGCGTGAAGAGTTTGATAGAGCACTGAAAGACCTGAGTCGAAACAAGGCCCCCGGAGTAGACAACATTACATTAGAACTACTGACAGCCTTGGGAGAGCCAGTCCTGACAAAACTCTACCATCTGGTGAGCAAAATATATGAGACGGGCGAAATGCCCTTAGACTTCAAGAAGAATGTAATAATTCCAATCCCAAAGAAACCAGGCTTTGACAGATGTGAAAATTACCAAACTAAAAGTTTAATAAGTCACGGCTGCAAAATACTAACGCGAATTCTTTACCGTCGAATGGAAAGTCTGGTAGAAGCCGAACTCGGGGAAGATCAGTTTGGATTCCATAGAAATATGGGACACGTGAGGCAATACTCACCCTACGACTTATTTTAGAAGCTAGATTAAGAAAAGGCAAATCTACGTTTCTCGCATTTGTAGACTTAGAGGAAGCTTTTGACAATGTTGACTGGAATACTCTCTTTCAAATTCTGAAGGTGGCAGGGGTAAAATACAGGGAGCGAAAGGTTATTTACAATTTGTACACAAAGCAGATGGCAGTTATAAGAGTCGAGGGACATGAAAGAGAAGCAATGTTTGGGAAGGGAGTGAGACAGGGTTGTAGCCTCTCCCCTATGTTGTTCAATCTGTATACTGAGCAAGCAGTAAAGGAAACAAAAGAAAAATTCGGAGTAGGTATTAAAATCCATGGAGAAGAAATAACAACATTGTGGTTCGCCGATGACATTGTAATTCTGTCAGAGACAGCAAAGGACTTGGAAGAGCAGTTGAACGGACTGGACAGTGTCTTGAAAGGAGGATATAAGATTAACACCAACAAAAGCAAAACGAGGATAATGGAATGTAGTCGAATTAAGTCTGGTGATGCTGAGGGAATTAGATTAGGAAATGAGAGGCTTAAAGTAGTAAATGAGTTATGCTATTTGGGGAGCAAAATAACTGATGATGGTCGAAGTAGAGAGGATATAAAATGTAGACTAGCACTGGCGAGGAAAGCGTTTCTGAAGAAGAGAAATTTGTTAACATCGAGTATAGATTTAAGTGTCAGGAAGTCGTTTCTGAAAGTATTTGTATGGAGTGTAGACATGTATGGAAGTGAAATGTGGACGATAAATAGCTTGGACAAGAAGAGAATAGAAGCTTTCGAAATGTGGTGCTACAGAAGGATGCTAAAGATTAAATGGGTAGATCACATAACTAATGAGGAGGTACTGAATAGGACTGGGGAGAAGAGGAGTTTGTGGCACAACTCGACTAAAAGAAGGGATCGGTTGGTTGGACATGTTCTGAGGCATCAAGGAATCACCAATTTAGTATTGCAGGGCAGTGTGGAGGGTAAAAATCGTAGAGGAAGACCAAGAGATGAATACACTAAACAGATTCAGAAGGATGTAGGCTGCAGTAAGTACTGGGAGATGAAGAAGCTTGCACAGGATAGAGTGGCATGGAGAGCTGCATCAAACCAGTCTCAGGACTGAATACCACAACAACAACAACAACAACAGTGAGATAGATTGTGACAGCGTGTAACATCCGGGAGGCTATAACGGCTGCATTAGCGACTGCTTGAGACCTTCCTTACTACGCACCTGCTTACTTTATCAGATAATAAAGAAATTCGTAATATATTTTCATATGTCTTGCATCGATAATCAAGTCCACAATATTATTACCGTAATCTAACGGCTAATACAGAAGTTACCCGATTTTCATGCCGTTTACTATCGGATTCTGATAAGCTACATCTACATATATATCGTATTTGTGAACTACACGTAAGAGAGATTTTTCTTAGAACCATCGGTTGTCATGGGCGAGGCTTCAGCACGAAAGCAGACTAACCAACAGATGCTCCCTGAGCTAACGAACGGCAGCAGTTGCCAGATGTTTGCTTGTGTTTGCGCAGCGCCTAAAGGTTTTTCGGATCGTGCACAGTAGCTTCGGGTATCACGCGGCAGATCGCAGCACCTACACTGTGGTACGCAGCCTGTATGTAGTTCACAAGATGGACGCCAGATGCCGCGCAGAGTGTTAAAACAGCAAACTGTCTCTTCAGACACCACTGTCACATAATTATATTTCTGTTGTAAATATTGCCCAGTGCGTACGTAAATGCTGAAGAGTGGCGATATCCTTTTGTTACCGTTCTTCTGATTTTTATAACAAAATCAACAACAGAATGGGTTACGAAAATCTGCATTTGCAATAAGCGGAATTAATGCAGTCTGTCACGAATCTTAATAAAAACAGTTTGTTTGGACTGAAAACATACAGTTCGGAGTATATCAATATTGAGTCTTGGTACATAACAACAAAATGAATTCCATATCGCTGCATGTCGGCAGTGTTGAGTATGTATGCGCCTATAGGGATACATTAAAGGCTGTGGTATCAAACATTTTCTTCAGTTGATGTAGAGTGTTCCTACTTCTTCATCGTTATCAATCTTTCGATTGATTGGTAACTATCCACGTGCTTCTACTAGAAGTTAGCTTCTTCATTTCTGCATTGTTGGAGACTGCTGAATCATGTAGCCTATAACTTGTTTTAAAAATACCAACCACTGTCTCCTTCGGGAAATCTGATCCTGTAATGTTCCCCTAGGACAGTGAACGACAAAGTCATTTGTCAAAAGACCCAAATATAAACAATGCAACGCCTGAGATACATTTTGAGAGCTAATTTTTTAAACTTAAACTTTATAGGTAGGTACATTCTCATTAACTTAATTAGGATGCATCCCCAATTTGACTCAGGTATTTTCGCTAAGGTCGACCCCTTCCAACTCTCCCACCCACACTCGTCTTGTATACTTGCTTTGTCTATCTCTATATGCCCTCACCCTGCATCTTCTTTCACTTCAGAATACTACCAAAATTCAGTGAATACACGTTAATTAAATTTTTAAGTTGTATGAAACTATAACTGTGTTGAATGAAACTTGATATCATACTTAATAATGGTATAGTATATTGATAAAATTAAATTTGTAAGGTATGCATAGAATTAAATCATGACAACGACAAACGCTAATGTGATCACTTGCCTCACACCTTGGAAAATTTGTTTAAGTCAAATTTGTATTTAATTTTTAATTTTAGGCACGATTCCAAGCTCTCATCAATAACACATGTCAATTTACTCTTCATAAAGTTTACACTTGAGAATGATTATTCGCATGAATATGTAGACCTGAATAGGGAAGGATTGGCCAACGAAATTTTTGAAGCTGGTTATGTAAGTCGGAAATACTGTCCCAGGCGTTAAAAGTCAACATATCTTTCTTCTTTAGATCTTTCAAAGAAGACCGTTTGTGCTGTCAGCCAACAAGTAGATTCACGTTCGCTTTTCTCCAGTTTTCGTGTATAAGCACAAACACGTTTACATTTGTATCTCCAAAATTCGTTGCTTTTTTGAATCCAACAGTGTTAGAAAGTGAATCAAAGTTTCGCTTTCAAAACGTACAACAAAAAGAATAATTTCTGTTCGAATTATTTAACTCGCTGTAACATCGAAAAAAGTGTGTTTCCTTTCCCCTGTAGTTTAGGATTACGGTAATTTAGATTCATCAATCGTTCGTTGATTCTAGATACTGAAAACCGATCTGAAGGAGAAATGCTTTAGTTACTCTTAACGAGGAAGCAACACGCCTCCCCCCCCCCCCTGATAACTTACGTACCTTGTTAAGTAGCAGAAGATCTGCGTATTCACTCTGCAGTTCACCTAAAAATTCTTCACATTGGCTGTGACCAAGGGCTTTAGTCATGTGTGTGGGCTCCCTCACGTGGTGTTTCCTGAAAGAGCCACGCTGTGACTCGCGAGGCGCCGTTTGCTGACCACAACCCTAGGACTTTCAGGAGGAACTCCTATCTTATTGTGTGACCAAACCACTCGTGGTATTCGCTCTATTGTTCTCCTAAATGACATTCCTTCAAAAATTCTTTGCATCTCTTCCTGGCTGCTGGTTTTCTGTGGCTACTTTATCCTTAAAAGGTCGGTCCTGGTAGCATTGTGATAAAGTGCGTGTCTGGAAACTGGACAGGACGGGCATAGAATCCTGGTGGGATCACGGAAATTGTCCGTCTGCCTTTACTGTAGCCTTTACCTCTTAATGATGTGAGGAATAAGACTACTTTGAGACACGCCTGCAGCACCATGCCTCAAATACTTTAAGAGACTTGATTTCAGTTTTGCTTATTGTCGAAGTTCTACAGCCATAAAGTACTCATTGTTAATGCTTCTCTTGACCACTGCTTTCCTTACTTGATTATTTATGTTTTTTGACCAAAAATCTTTCTTTTATTCTTGGTTATTGCTTTTGCTTCTCTAATTCTTTGTTTTATGACTTCTTTGTTTTTTCTATCTTCAGGTATCTTACTTTCTAAATGTTCGTATGACTAGTTTGTTTAATTTATTTCCTATTATTTTAATGTTTATTTCTTCTGAATTCTTGGAGCATACGAGGATTTTTGTCTGTTTTTATTGTGTAGCCTACCCACCCCTTAGTACTGTATCTATAATCTAATTATCTAAGATTCTTTGGAAATTTCTTTCATCTGGAGCTATCACAGCTACGTCATCCTCATACTCAAGCACCCACTTTCTTTCTCCATTTTTTTGGTACCTGTGCAGTATCCTTTGTATTCGTTTATTGCATATTCTTTGTAGATGCTGAACGGTGATGAGGACAGATTGTAACTCCATCCAGCGCTTTTAATTATATCAACTTGTTTCATATATTCCTTATCTTTATTGTTAGCCTTGTTCTTTTTATAGTTCCTTAGTTACTCATCCGTTTCTCTAGTCTAGTTCAATCGTTCCTGGAATTTCCATTAACTTGTTCCAGTTGACAGTGTCGAATGATTTCCTGAGATTACATTTTTCTGTTGCCACTAAGACCTTCTTCAGTTATACTGCAAACGAACAGGATAGATTCTCTTGTACCTCTACCTTGTCGGAAGTCAAAATGGTATCCACCTTATTTACTTTTGATCTTAATGCGTCTGTGTACTGAAGTGAACTATTTACTTTTTTAAGTGGCGCAAATTTACATAGACGGAGAGGGATGAGTGTTATTGTTGTCAACTGTGTATACTAAAATAAATTAGCGAAAACAGATCCACGTATTAAAAAATGTACATGCTTACTTTTCGCTCCAGGCATCTACATCTGCATCTAAAATGTTACTCTGCAATTCACACTTAAGTTCCTAGCGGAGGGTTCATCGTACCATTTTCATACTACTTCTTACCATTCCACTCTCGAATGGCGCGTGGGAAAAAGGAACACCTAAATCTTTCCGCTCAAGCTCTGATTTTTCTTCTTTTATTATGATGATCGTTTCTCCCTACGTCGATACTCCAATGAGGAGGAGTCGTCTATTTGGAAGACAAAATGCTCGGAATCAGTGGCCAGTTGCGGAGACAACCACAACTCTAATATACTAAGGTAAGTGATAACCTCGTCAGTCTTCTCATAGACGAAATAGGGCCCACACAGTTTCGTCTGTGATACCCTCGTCAGTCTTCTCGTACACGAAATAGGGCCCGCACAGTTTCGTCTGAGACACCGCACAGAAAATATTAACCTTCGGCGAATCTCATTCATGCACCACAATTGCATGAGAATTTTCAGTGTGCCACACTCCCATATTGTGGCGATTAATCTTTCCAGGTACATTAAAGATTCCGTCGTCACGGAATATCAGTTTGGAGACGAAATGTTCACCTTCAAATGCTTCTTGCATTCTGATGCAAACGTTGAAGGCAACCGCCATAATCTATCGGCTATAACTGCTGTACGGGTTGCAGACTGCATCGTCTGAAATGTAACGGCTGTCGCAAAAATTTCCACGCAATTTCCTGTGATATTCCACTTTCTATCTTGCGTGGACCCTTGATCTCAAAACTTCCCCAACCTTCTCCACGATTTCATCTGGCACACTTGGTCCACCGGTACTTTTCTGTTCACAGAGAAACCAGTGTTCCTAAATTGTCGATAGAAATGCACAATGCTCTGTTTACGAGGTGTGTGAGAAAAGTATTGAGACTGGGTTCTACCCACCAAAGTTTTTATTTTTTTCATACAACGGTATTGTCCTCTTCAAAGCAGTTCCCCTCGGCAGCTATACACCTCTAAGTCTTTGTTCCCAGTCTTGGTAGCAGTGCTGGAAGGCTTCAACTTGTAGCGCCTTTAACAAGTGTCTCCAGACTCCCAAAATTATGCCATTTTAAGATATATTTCAGTTTTGGGAAAAGAAATTAGTCAAAAGGATTCAGATCAGGTGAACAGGGGGGCTGTGGGACAACAGGAATGTCTTTTGAGGTCACAACTTCCATGATGAAAACAGCCCTATGATATGGGGCGTTGTCATTATGCAGCATCCACTTGTCTGCAATGTCCGGTCTCATTCGATTCACCCTTTCCTGAACTTTCAACGACATCTTTGTAAAACACTTTTTTTACAGTTCGCCCTGGAGGAATAAATTCCTTATCCATGGTACCCCTAGCGCGAAAAAAGCAAATCGATATAGTTTCGATATTTGATTTGCTCATTCGATCTTTTTTCGGTCGAGGAAGTGTATCGGTTTGCCACTTCTCACTTTGCCAGTTTGTCTCAGGATCGTACTCAAAAATGAAGGATTCATCACCTGTATAGTACTTATCATAGGTAAGTACACACTTGTATACATGACCTCAGAAGTTAAGTCCTACAGTGCTCAGAGCCATTTGAACCATTTTTTCTCGTCCACAAACACGAACGCCTAGTTCATCGACATTCACTAAAGACGGCTGACTTTGTTAGTATCGCAGATTATGCGGCGATAATAATGGATAGTGGAATAAGTCGAAAGTGCAGAAGTTGGTTGGTTGCGGTGGGGGGGGGGGGGCGAAGGGGGGAAGGCTCGTTTCTGTTGTAATTTACTTTCGACATTCATTGAATGTAAAAAAAAAACATTTTTTTTCCAACACCACTCGCTGTTATTCAATATTTTTTGGCCAGCTCCTCGTTAAATAACTTCTTGTTGTTGCAAAGAGAAAATCTTCAGTCAGCTGCAACACATTCTCCGTTGGTAGTATCTTGATAAGTGACGTTTCACAATAAGAAAATTGAAAATAACAAGAAAACCGACCAAGCGTTTTCCACGGCGCAAAGAGAATAACTGGAGGCCATGTTTGCCAATACCTTCACACTAGGAAGTGTTGCGCAACATTGTCTGAGGATAGTCTCATGTCTGCCATCTGAAACTGGAGTCAAAAGCTCTGCGATTTTGCAGCAAAGGTGTGTCTACAGACAAGAAATGCCTCTCATTTGTCCATAGACAAAATCGTTCGATTGTCTGTTGTGGCGTAACAAGCTAGTCACGCCACACTGAGGAGGAAGCCAAAAGGCACGCGTACACACACGCCGACTGGCGTCAAGTCTGGAACAGGATAAGTTATGACTGCTATAAAGAAAATACGTAGCTTTGGAATATACTTAACTTTTAATGCTTCCTTTGGTACATCTCTCTTGACTATACAAATGAGACTCGTAAGATACATGTACTGTGACAATTGGCGCCTTGCTAAGTCGTAGCCATTAACTTAGCTGAAGGCTATTCTAACTGTCTCTCGGCAAATGAGAGCAAAGGCTTCGTCAGTATAGTCGCTAGCAACGTCGCCGTACAACTGGGGCGAGTTCTCGTACGTCTCTCGCGACCTGCCGTGTGATGGCGCTCGGTCTGCGATCACACAGTGGCGACACGCGGGTCCGACATGTACTAATGGACCGCGGCCGATTTAAGCTACCACCTAGCAAGTGTGGTGTCTAGCGGTGACACCACATTGTCTATAGCCACTGTCTTGATTCGGCAGTTGCTCGATTTGTAAACTGTTGTATAAAAGGCCTTAAAGCAGCACAGGCGGCGACCTGTGGCAGATCTGACGACTGAAGACCATACTGATGCATGCACCAGTGTTCGGAGCGCACTGTCCAGCCCACATTATTGAATATGAGGCTCCGTTGCAGACCCTACGTATTCCCACACTGACGCAACGCCATCGTCAGTTACAATTGTAGTCGGCACAGGAACATCGAGATTGGACCATGGATCACTGTAAGAGCATCACCTGGTCACATAAACCTATTTTCTTGTTACAAAAGGTCGATGGCCGTGTCCAGATACTCCGTCATCCAGGTGAAACTCCTCTCAAAACATGCATCACCCCCAGAAGTAGGCTGATGGGAGGAGCGTTATCCTGTTGGGGATGTGGTGCACGAAATGGGAGTGAGCAGTGGCTGGGGGTGTGAGGGGGTAAATTAACAACAGAATTCAATAAATGAAAGTGTATGTGTAAGAGAAAAACAGAAGGAAAATGACCAGCGCTCAGTCCACAAATACGCATTAACTTCATGTCTACTATACAATACAAAAAGGTAAAATTCCCGCCCCTTAGAATAAATTTAGTTTTACACTAACAGAGAGTTTACAAAAGTGTTGACAATACAATGGTACTAAAGAGTGTTCTAGAGAGTAAAAACTGTAGAGGAAGATGGAGACTGGAACATATCCAGCGAATAAATGATGATGTATGCTACAAGTGGCTACTCTGATATGATGAGGTTGGTACAGGAGAGGAATTTGTGGTGGGTCTCATCAAACCAGTCAGATGACTGATGACTAAAAAAGAAAGAAACCACTAATAACTATACAAGCTGGAAGGAATGACAAGAAAAATAGAATAGCAATGTTCTAACTCACGACACAATACTCAAAATTAAATCAACTGGGGAAGACACACTTCGCCCCAAAACTGCAACAAATACAAATAACGAAAAGTAGAAGCAGCAAATAGAAAATTAATGTCAGGAAAATATAAGGACAGAAACGTACATAACCTCTAACCACGAAACAGCTCTCCACAGACACGCAATAATTTTCTTCATGGCTAGTTTGCAGATGACATGCTGTCAAAAAAACGACGCAAACGAGCATTAAAATCGATGTATAATAATACAGTTCAATTAGCGATGTAATTTTAAGGCGATTGTCCGAACAAAACGAAGCAAATTGCAAATATTATATTTCTTAGGCCTACAGTAGTTAAATTATTACAAATGTGATATTGAACTTCACCGAAAATAAAAAATTTAACCCATTTCAGATGACACATCGGTGTCGAAACATGTCTGGGGAAACATAAAAATAAGCTAATTGTGTTTGCTAAGGCTGATTTCCAAAACAACTCAGTTTAGAAAATTAATGCACACTTAATCAGACTACACAATGCTGGCCACAGGACAAAATAAATTAGCTCAGTACTTCAACCGAGGCCACCAATCTCGAAGACAGAATCTAAAATCTGATCAGGTTAAATAAATAAATGAGTTAAGCACAAATGAGACAGTTAGATACGCCGTTAGAATTTAATAAACAGTATCATCTCCTGCTAGAACTTATTTCAAGCAGCAACACTAGGACTTGCTGTGACCCCACAGTTCTGCCAGTATGATTACCAGCATTGCTTAAAATGCCAGCAACAGGTATCTGCACAACCTAATTTTTCTGCTAAGTACCACCCTACACAAGTCTTATTGTGTACCACCATCCAAGAGCACACACCATACATAATACTGACAAGGGGAGGCCGCCAATTGTGAAATTCATATTCGATTCATACTGCGCATAATAAAAGCTCATGGCCAGAGGTGTAATGTGGCAAAGCACCAAGATGCACTTCTCAGCCGTTGTCGAGGAAATCGACAGTTAAAAGAAACCGTTGCGGTGAAATACTCTCTACGGTTCATAATTTTCCACAGCGTCGTGGCACAGCGGTAAGCGCTCGGGTTCGTAATCCGAAGGTCGCCGGATCGAATCTCGCACCATGCTACTTTTTTTTTTACTATTTGTTTTTTGTAATTCAAATGTTTGTGTACACACACACACACACACACACACACAAAAAAATGGCTCTGAGCACTATGGGACTCAACATCTTAGGTCATAAGTCCCCTAGAGCTTAGAACTACTTAAACCTAACTAACCTAAGGACATCACACACACCCATGCCCGAGGCAGGATTCGAACCTGCGACCGTAGCAGTCCCGCGGTTCCGGACTGCAGCGCCAGAACCGCTAGACCACCGCGGCCGGCGCACACACACATATATATATATATATATATATATATATATATATATATATATATATATATATATATATATATATATATATATATATATATATAATTCCCGGCAATCAGTTGCAACAATTATGCATATAATAAGTTGTTGAAAGTCGTTTGTCGTGGGAAAACTGGCGACTTCGAACAACATCATGTTTTCCGCAAACAAAGTTGTATTTCACAAATGTTATTAATTGTCTTCATAGTGTTAACCACATATAGTTAATGGAAGACGTAGAAACGATATTCCGAAACGAATACGTATAGCGTAAGTCAAACGTTCGAATTAGAATAGAGACCCCGCGAACACAAATTCGCTGTGGCAGGTATGAAATATAAACTGCGTTACTCGCTCGTTACACTTGAAGGACAGATGTTGAATGGGCCGAAACGAGCCGCCGCATAACAGCGTAGTTGCCTGCTAACTTCGGAAGAAGGTAGATGCGGTCCCTAGCGCAACTTACAACATCGTCGAAAATCAGTGCGGACGGGAGAGCTTTGGTACACCCCGTTAAAAAAACGGAAAAATGGAGGCGGTACAATTGGAGAGCGATCCGCCTTCACCAACATGCATAAGCAATTCATTAATAGTTTATATATATATATATATATATATATATATATATATATTTGAATTACAAAAAACTAATAATAAAAAATATTTCATGGCGCGAGATTCGATCCGGCGACCTTCGGATTACGAACCCGAGCGCTTACCGCTGCACCACGACGCTGTAGAAATCTACTAATCGTAGAGTATTTCACCGCAACGGTTTCTTTTAACTGTCGATTTTCTCGACAACGGCTGAGAAGTGCATCTTGGTGCTTTGGCACATTACACCTCTGGCCATGAGCTTTTATTACGCGCAGTATGAATCGAATCTGAATTTCACAATTGGCGGCCTCCCCTTGTTAGTTGTATCTCGTCAGCACGACCTTCCCTAAAGCCAACAGTTCAGGTACTGTCTGCTCGCCCAGAACAGACAGTGCCTGGTGCTGAAGACACGTTGCTACTAGCTCAGCTTGTCTTCACTACTGGGCACATGAAGTTGCCACTCCATCTTATCTGGCTGAATCCCCCAATCAGGTGCTCGCTTGTTCTGCTTACTCAATGGCTCTCAGCATAAGAGTCCCCATGACGACAGCATCCATCCCGTTCTCCATGACCCAGCTGCCAGCAGTCATCCACTCCCTGTCCCACAACGCATCGCCGTTTGCCGGGCAACTCCTTGAGCCAGCCACTCCAGGAGGTAATCAAGACTGGCCGGCGCACAATCCGTGACCCAGCGCCACACGTGGAGTCGTGTCTAGCTACTGCTTCGCATAGCCTCGACCACTGGCTCCAAGTTGTTGCTGCTTCCCTGTCCCACACCAGACTTCTCTCCACTGGCCCTCGCTATTTCATGGCTGAAAGACATTCAATTGGGCTTCTGTGGAACCAGTAGCAGTAATCAAAGTCAGTATGACAGCCGTAGACTACACGAACTTTTCGGTGGACCACCTGTATCCCTCCATGCTTCGTAGCTTCCACGAAGATGATTTCATCTTCCAGCAGTATATAATTATCGCAAGGCCAAAATGGGTATACAGCGGTTTGAGCTACATGATAATGAACTCACTTTGATATCTTGCCCACCAAATTCGCTTTATCTGAAAGCAGTGGTACACATGTGGGATGCTACCAAGTGCCAGCTTCACCCAAACGCAACACAAACGGCTTGTTTCTTGGAACTGCACGGCCTGTGCGTGGACCTCTGTTGCTACACACCTCCAGCGACCTCAAAGGACTTAACTACGCCATACCAAGCAGAATCACTGTACCTAGATACACCACCATACCGTTAAGCTGGTGAAAAAAAGTTTTGGTTCATCAGTGTATAGTCTGTTGCTATCAATAATTAAAATCACAATAATTTAATCAAAGTAATATTCTTATAATAAAAATGTCTAAACCTATGTTCATTGTTTTACATGTAATTTTCCTTTTCTAACCGTAACACATCTCACTGCATTTATCAGATCTTTTGCTCTGCGAGGACTGTCAGCTGTTTAAGTTTGATTAACACCAATACTACACTCCTGGAAATTGAAATAAGAACACCGTGAATTCATTGTCCCAGGAAGGGGAAACTTTATTGACACATTCCTGGGGTCAAATACATCACATGATCACACTGACAGAACCACAGGCACATAGACACAGGCAACAGAGCATGCACAATGTCGGCACTAGTACAGTGTATATCCACCTTTCGCAGCAATGCAGGCTGCTATTCTTCCATGGAGACGATCGTAGAGATGCTGGATGTAGTCCTGTGGAACGGCTTGTCATGCCATTTCCCCCTGGCGCCTCAGTTGGACCAGCGTTCGTGCTGGACGTGCAGACCGCGTGAGACGACGCTTCATCCAGTCCCAAACATGCTCAATGGGCGACAGATCCGGAGATCTTGCTGGCCAGGGTAGTTGACTTACACCTTCTAGAGCACGTTGGGTGGCACGGGATACATGCGGACGTGCATTGTCCTGTTGGAACAGCAAGTTCCCTTGCCGGTCTAGGAATGGTAGAACGATGGGTTCGATGACGGTTTGGATGTACCGTGCACTATTCAGTGTCCCCTCGACGATCACCAGTGGTGTACGGCCAGTGTAGGAGATCGCTCCCCACACCATGATGCCGGGTGTTGGCCCTGTGTGCCTCGGTCGTATGCAGTCCTGATTGTGGCGCTCACCTGCACGGCGCCAAACACGCATACGACCATCATTGGCACCAAGGCAGAAGTGACTCTCATCGCTGAAGACGACACGTCTCCATTCGTCCCTCCATTCACGCCTGTCGCGACACCACTGGAGGCGGGCTGCACGATGTTGGGGCGTGAGCGGAAGACGGCCTAACGGTGTGCGGGACCGTAGCCCAGCTTCATGGAGACGGTTGCGAATGGTCCTCGCCGATACCCCAGGAGCAACAGTGTCCCTAATTTGCCGGGAAGTGGCGGTGCGGTCCCCTACGGCACTGCGTAGGATCCTACGGTCTTGGCGTGCATCCGTGCGTCGCTGCGGTCCGGTCCCAGGTCGACGGGCACGTGCACCTTCCGCCGACCACTGGCGACAACATCGATGTACTGTGGAGACCTCACGCGCCACGTGTTGAGCAATTCGGCGGTACGTCCACCCGGCCTCCCGCATGCCCACTATACGCCCTCGCTCAAAGTCCGTCAACTGCACATACGGTTCACGTCCACGCTGTCGCGGCATGCTACCAGTGTTAAAGACTGCGATGGAGCTCCGTATGCCACGGCAAACTGGCTGCCACTGACGGCGGCGGTGCACAAATGCTGCGCAGCTAGCGCCATTCGACGGCCAACACCGCGGTTCCTGGTGTGTCCGCTGTGCCGTGCGTGTGATCATTGCTTGTACAGCCCTCTCGCAGTGTCCGGAGCAAGTATGGTGGGTCTGACACACCGGTGTCAATGTGTTCTTTTTTCCATTTCCAGGAGTGTAGTTTGTCAGCCCTCTCGTCTCTTCGGGCTCAGAATCATTCGAGTTCTCTTCTCTTACCACTTACCCTTCTGCTGGCTCCCTCACGGTTGATCCCGAACCTGGTTCCACCCCACCGCAAATCCGATTTGCATACGATAGTCCTGCCTCATTAATACCAACTTCCCAGGTTCCTTAATATTTCCACTGTTTGTATAGTTCTACTCATGTGATAAGATAACGTAGAGTAATAGCTGTCATTTCATGATTTCTAGCCTGATATCCTTGTGACAGACGGATTGCTACCTATATCAACATACATATCATAGATATGGTAAATGGCGTAGAGGCCTTGCACCGTCGCTTGACATTCCCTTTTCTCATTCACTCGCAAATGGAGCGGAGGTAAAATGACTGCCTATGCGCTCCCGTACGAGTGCTGATTTTTCTTGTCTTCGCGTTCTTTACGCCAGATTTGTGTTGGTGGCAGTAGTTTTGTTCTTCAGTCTGTCGCGAATGATGGTTCTCTAAACTTCCCTAGAGGGATTCCCATCTGAGTTCACTGCTGTAGAACTCGTGTGGTCATCGACCTACTGGTAACGAATCTAGCAGCATAACTCTGAATTGCTTCGATGTCTTCCTTTAATCCTATCTCGTGGGAGGCCCACGCACTGTGTAGTGCTCAAGAATGAGTTGCACACATTATCTTTACTCGTTCTCCTTCACAGATGACCCACACATCCCAAGAATTCTCCCAATAAACTGAAGTCCCTCTTAGCGAATATGTGCTCGTTCCATTTAATACAGCTTTGTAACGTTAATTCCAGGTATTTGGTCGACGCAGCTGTGTCAAGCAACTCATCGCTAATACTGTATCTGGACATTACATTTTTCGACGTCACACGAAACAGAAATTCTGTCATCTTGTATCCTCCTACAGCCACTCAACGACGATATTTTCCCGTATGCGTATCTTCAAATAGTCGCAGAATGCTGCTCATCCTGTCCATCAGATAACTTATAATAGAGAACAGAAGTGTCCTATCCCACTTCCCTGGAGCACTCCTGATGATACCTTTGTGTCTGTTGAACACTCGCTATTCAGGAAAATGCGCTAGGTTCCGCCAAGATGGAGGGATGAGACGACATTGATTACTGTGAGTGGCATCAGTCTTTGTTAGACATCAATTTTCCAGGAAGTGGGACAACGATCACAGAAATTCACATGCATACCGTGAAAGAGCGGGCAACACTTAATGCTACGATCTATACTCACATCGAGGCAAGCAAAGTCTGAACAGAGAAGGCGGTAAACATCGTTGCACCAAAGACGAGTGGTTGCAGGAATTTCCCCAAAAATCTAAAAACAGTCAGCAAATAATAATTCTTCAGCGTGAAGGTATTCGTTAGGAGCAGAATTTCACGCTCTGCTAGACGCATGCCAACGTTAACTAGAAACCGTGAAATCAAAAGTACGGAAAAGTTGATGATATCTGATACAAATATTCACCAGCCGAAGTAGTACTGAATTCAACACAATATACTCCATACGATGCACTGGATGATATGCCCTTCGCATCCTGTGGTGGCTGGAAGACTCATACCGTCTGGCGTTGTTGGGACTAGTTTCGACACCTGGAACCGTGCGTAAAAGGGGTGATACGTCTTAGGTGACGTACTCTGTATAAAAAAAAGAAAACCTTTACTAATAAGAGTATTTTCACGGTTTTTCCACCCTGAACCACCTCAAACGCAGCCTCAACGATCGACATACGTTGTAAAACAAAAATGTTGTGCACAGCTAGTGGCTTTTGCGAGAGCATTTTAAAGAATTGGTTGAGGTAACGCTTCATAACAATCTCGTCAGTAGGAACGGAGGCTACAAGCTAGTTTCCGGTAGAACCCTGCATTAGTGGCTATATGGCGAGGCAATGCGCAGCGGTTGACGATCAGCGAGTCTGGGCAAGAATGAATATGCCGGGATTCGAATGGCGGTCCTCTGCGCTGCCCGGGATGCCGAACTTCGCGCCAGGTGGCAGGGTGGAGCGAGGCAGCTACAGCTTCGGAGAATACATATATAGCATGTCATTTAATTTTAACACATCACCAGAAGATAACTATAGGGACACTCATCGAAACGTCGCTGAATTTCAGTGCAGCTAGCCAGATGAAAGCCTAAGAAGATTTCGTCATTGGTATACGCTGGAAAATTCTGCATACACATACCGACAACTTGTCTTAGTAGCCAGACCAAGCCAAGGGTACATTTATAGCATTTGTATATTTACAGAATGTTTGTGATTTTTTTTCACTGGAATACATTCTGAAATTCTTAAGGTAACAAGTGTAAAATATTGGGGGCGAAACGTTATTTAAAACTTGTACAGAAAGCAGATTGCAGTTAAAAGGACAATTCCTTTTCTAAAGGACAGTTCCTTCTCTAAATCCTCGCACAAACAAAAAAAATGGCTGACATCGAAATAAGTGTCCAAGGAATAGAAAAGCAACTGGAATCACTCAACAGAGAAAAGTCCACTGGACCTGATGGGATGCAAATTCGATTCTACACAGAGTACGCGAAAGAACTTGCCCCCCTTCTAACAGCCGTGTACCGCAAGTCTCTAGAGGAACGGAAGGTTCCAAATGATTGGAAAAGTGCACAGGTAGTTCCAGTCTTCAAGAAGTGTCATCGAGCAGATGCGCAAAACTATAGACCTATATCTCTGACGTCGATCTGTTGTAGAATTTTAGAACGTGTTTTTTGCTCGAGTATCATGTCGTTTTTGGAAACCCAGAATCTACTTTGTAGGAATCAACATGGATTCCGGAAACAGCGATCGTGTGAGACCCAACTCGCTTCATTTGTTCACGAGACCCAGAAAATATTAGATGCAGGCTCCCAGGTAGATGCTATTTTCCTTGACTTCCGGAAGGCGTTCGATACAGTTCCGCACTGTCGCCTGATAAACAAAGTAAGAGCCTGCGGAATATCAGACCAGCTGTGTGGCTGGATCGAAGAGCTTTTAGCAAACAGAACACAGCATGTTGTTTTCAATGGAGAGACGTCTACAGACGTTAAAGTAACTTCTGGCGTGCCACAGTGGAGTGTTATGGGTCCATTACGTTTCACAATATATATAAATGACCTAGTAGATAGTGTCAGAAATTCCATGCGGCTTTTCGGGGATGATGCTGTAGTATACAGAGAAGTTGCAGCATTAGAAAATTGTAGTCAAATGCAGGAAGGTCTACAGCGGATAGGCACTTGGTGCAGGGAGTGGCAACTGACCCTTAACATAGACAAATGTAATGTATTGCGAATACATAGAAAGGAGGATCCTTTATTGTATGATTATATGACAGCGGAACAAACACTGGTAGCAGTTACTTCTGTAAAATATCTGGGAGTATGCGTGCGGAACTATTTGAAGTGAAATGATCATATAAAATTAATTGTTGGTAAGGCGGGTACCAGGTTGAGATTCATTGGCAGAGTCCTTAGAAAATGTAGTCCATCAACAAAGGAGGTGGCTTACGAAACACTCGTTCGACGTATACTTGAGTATTGCTCATCAGTGTGGGATCCGTACCAGATCGGGCAGACGGAGGAGATAGAGAAGATCCAAAGAAGAGCGGCGCGTTTCGTCACAGGGTTATTTGGTAACCGTGATAGCGTTACGGAGATGTTTAGCAAACTCAAGTGGCAGACTCTGCAAGAGAGGCGCTCTGCATAGCGGTGTAGCTTGCTCGCCAGGTTTCGAGAGGGTGCATTTCTGGATGAGGTATCGAATATATTGCTTCCCCCTACTTATACCTCCCGAGGAGATCACGAACGTAAAATTAGAGAGATTCGAGCGCGCACGGAGGCAGTCGTTCTTCCCGCGACCCATACGCGACTGGAACAGAAAAGGGAGGTAACGACAGTGGTACGTGAAGTGCCCTTCACACACACCGTTGGGTGGCTTGCGGAGTATAAATGTAGATTTAGATGTAGAAAGAGACCCATTGTTAAGAAGGGAGTGAGGCAGCGTTGTATACTGTCACCCACATCGGTCTGTTTTCACTCTGAGCGAGCATTGAAGAAAGCGAATGAGAAATTTGAGAAGGGTTAATAAGTTCAGGGAGAAGAAATAATAGTTTCAGGAATGCAAGTGACACTGTGGTTCTGTCAGAGGTGGCAAAGGACTTGGAAGAACAGTTGATGGGAACGGACAGTGTATCGAAAAGAAGTTGTAATACGAACGGAAACAGAATTAAAACAAGGTACCGAGCGAGGTGGCGCAGTGGTAACACACTGGACTCGCATTCGGGAGGACGACGGTTCAATCCCGTCTCCAGCCATCCTGATTTAGGTTTTCCGTGATTTCCCTAAATCGTTTCAGGCAAATGCCGGGATGGTTCCTTTGAAAGGGCACGGCCGATTTCCTTCCCAATCCTTCCCTAACCCGAGCTTGCGCTCTGTCTCTAATGACCTCGTTGTCGACGGGACGTTAAACACTACCCTAACCTAACCTAACCTTAAAACAAGGGAAGTGGAATGCAGCCGAATTAAATCAGTCGAATTAGACTAGAAAATGGTAGGCTAAAATCAATAGATTGTCTTTGTCATTAGCCCTTAAAAACACTGTTTGTGGTCGAAGTACAGAGGATAATACAGAGTTACAGTTAAAGGAAAAGCGTTACTGATAACGGGGTTGGGAAGGATGTTATATAGGTATTTGTGTGGCATTTAGTTTTGTGCGAAAGTGAAACGTAGACGCTAACCAGATCAAACAAGAAATTTTCGAAATATATTGCCATAGAAGATTACTAAAGATTAGGTGGGTAGATCGACTAATTAATAAAGAGGTACTGCGTCGAAATGGAGGCAAAAATTGTGCCGCAATTTGACTAAACGAAGGGATCGGCTGACAGGACTCTTTTTAATGGATCGAGGAGTAGTCAGTTTTGTAATGCAGTGAGTATGAGAGGTAAAAATTATAGAAGAGGGTTAAGGAATGATTAAAATAACCAGGTGCAAATGTATGTATGTATCAGTAGTCATCTGGAGATGAAGAGGCCTGCAAAAGCTAGACCAGGGTGGAGAAACCAGTCTTCGGGGTGAAGAAGTCAGCGACAAAAACATGAACATTATGCCAAGGTATGTCTTATTAATATGTAGGTATGGCTGGCTTCCATGCTCGTAGTGGATGAAACGTAACGTGGTCAGACTTCAGTAGACGAAAACTGAAGACAAGCGCAAGCCTATCGTCAGATTCCCGCCGTATCGAACAGCTTAAAGTGTCTCGCGTGATTTATGATAATATCAAATATTTTTCTCTTTCAGAATGAGATTTTCACTCTGCAGCCGAGTGTGCGCTGATATGAAACTTCCTGGCAGATTAAAACCGCGTGCCCGACCGAGACTCGAACTCGGGAGCTTTGCCTTTCGCGGGCAAGTGCTCTACCATCTTTTTTTTTTTTTTAGAATAACATTAAATACAACAAAATAGAACATATCCTGTTTTCCTTTTTTTTGTTCTTTTTTTGTTTTTTGTTGTTGTTTTTGTTTAAAAATTGTATTGAACAAACTAAAAGTACATATATATTCACTATGCAAGAGTTCTTCAAGGTACCATTTAAAAATATACAAATGACTATTAGTTAAACAAAAAAAATATTAAAAAAGAAAAACATTAAACACAACAAAATATAACATATTCTGTCTTCTTCCTTTAAAAAAAATTGTGTTTGTTTTTGGTCGATGCATGAGAACGTGGATAACGGTGTTGCATCATGTGACAGGTAGGCACGGTACACCCCAACTTTGAGGGGGGTCCAGGAAGACGCTGCGGAGATAACCGGCAAAAGTTTGTCGGTAAGATGGTTTTCGGGTGAAGGTGCTATGCGCGGTAACAACTTTGTACCAGAAGTCAAGGACTGTATGCGGACCACTCTGAAAGAGATATTCTAAAGCGTGTCCTCGAAACCAGATTAGGGTATGGTGCTTAGCAAGAGGGTAGTGAAATGTCTGGGGCAACAACAGGAAATCCGGGGTTACCGTCGTTGGCGGGGCACGGAGGCAAAAGCCCACGATTCGTTGGATGAGGAGCCATACGTTTTGTTTCAGGGGGCACGTAAGACGGTGCTCGTCGGTGTCTTCGAGCTGACAGTCATGGCAGAGTGGGGAGCTGGCCAGTCCTATGCGATAAAGTCGACTATTAGTCGGGAATTTTCCATAGACTAAAACATACCAGAGTGCAGACACAGACGACGGTAAAAAGGGTGCATGCACACACCCCCAAACCGTGCGCCAGTTAATGTCAGGATGCTGTAGCACCATGGGGTCGCAAGGGTTGGACAGCATAAACAAACGATAATCCTTAGCAAAATCATTAATCACGTTAATAATTGTAAAGACACACTGACCTTGTAGCACGTTACATATAAGTTGAAGAATGAAACAAACTTTTTTTAGGTTCTTGCCTCGACTAAACGTTTCTGCTCAAACAAGAGATCTCTGATTATTATTTGCATTTGTCCAAACACGCGCGAGAGAATTATTTCTTACTATTTTCATTCGTAATGCATTGTAGTCTGAGTCGTGGCTATGGATCTCGGCTGTTAAACCGAAAATAAAAAACTTAAGGCTACGTCTTCCGTTGCAGCGGCTGGCGTCTGTGGAAAATCTGTGTGTTATAACTGAAGCGGGCGATTATATTTACACCAACTGTCTTCTTCTTTGGGACACAAGCTATGTTGGGGATTTTCATCGTCTTTATTGTTTACAGTAATAACACATACCTTTGGCTTTCCAACATTTCTCCTTTTCTTAAAAGCCTTCAGAGGATTTCTAATAACTTTACTTTTACTCATTATTATACTTCAACAAAACAGAGACTCAAGAAACAGAATTAATTACGAATATTTTCGAGATAACGACAGAGTAAATAAACATGAAACAATCGACAATCACACCAGCGATATATATTGTACCATCACAGGTTAGCCACAACACATAATTTATCTCACATCACTAAAATGTACCTGATGAACACGGACGTTAATAATAACACCATTTGACAGCAGTTTAACAGCGCCACAGTGGGTCACGCCCATGTAGAACACATTTAAAAAAAGATTTAAAAATAGTTGTAGTCTTCGGAATTGAATAAATTATATATCTATTAAAAGGTAATAGTCTGCAGATTCAGAAAACGCAAAAAAGTAAAAATTGAACTTTTCATGATTTTGAGCCTTTCCGGAGCCCCTTAAGGACAATCTCGGCCTCAGGGTGCCTGGAGTTTGTAATATACCCCGTGAGTGTGGAAGCAATTATATAGGTCAGACTATTCGTACCGTGTCCGATCGCTATGTAGAACACCAACGCCATATTAAAAATAGAGAGCTGGAGAAATCGGCAATTGCGGAGCACAGCATCACGAACAAACATAAAATATTGTTCTCTCCCATGCCTCCACGTACTGGGTTTCTGTTATTAAGGAGGCTGTTGAAATAAGAATGAGCCAAAAGAACTTCAACCGCGATAACGGATACCTTCTGAGCTGTGCGTGGAAACGAGCGCTTCATGCAGAGAAGCGGCAGAGACGTTCCTTCCAAGGTTTACGTTCAAACGAAGGCGGTGGCGCCACCGGCGCACACAGTGACACCGTCTGAGACAGCAGCACGTAATCGCCGACCAATCATAAGCCGACCAATCAGAAGCCATCTTCGGGCTATATAGAGGCTACCATAGGAGCAGTGGAGGCAGTCAGCTTCTGACGATGACGTAGGAGGTAATCGTCGAAAGCTCGAGATTGTATGTAGAACTGACGCGCCAAGAATACCGAGAATGTTTTATACAGGTTTTAAATCTAATTTAAAATTATTTTCCCTGGAAAACTACTTTTATTGTATTGATGACTTTCTACTTAAAAACTGGTAGCCAGAAAAAAGAATAAAGTACAGCTCCATGAGTAGGACTACAAATAATAATGTATCCATTAGTGTTAACACTAATCATATAGATGTCCTGAAACTGATTAGTTCCACATTATTTCAATAAAATCATCGCTAAAATGATCTATGGAACGTGTAAGTACAGGGTGTTTCAAAAATGACCGGTATATTTGAAACGGTAATAAAAACTAAACGAGCAGCGATAGAAATACACCGTTTGTTGCAATATGCTTGGGACAACAGTACATTTCCAGGCAGACAAACTTTCGAAATTACAGTAGTTACAATTTTCAACAACAGATGGCGCTGCGGTCTGGGAAACTCTATAGTACGATATTCTCCACATATCCACCATGCGTAGCAATAATACGGCGTAGTCTCTCAATGAAATTACCCGAAACCTTTGACAACCTGTCTGGCGGAATGGTTTCACATGCAGATGAGATGTACTGCTTAAGCTGTTCAATTGTTTCTGGATTCTGGCGGTACACCTGGTCTTTCAAGTGTCCCCACAGAAAGAAGTCACAGGGGTTCATGTCTGGCGAATAGGGAGGCCAATCCACGCCGCCTCCTGTATGTTTCGGATAGCCCAAAACAATGACACGATCATCGAAATATTCATTCAGGAAATTAAAGACGTCGGCCGTGCGATGTGGCCGGGCACCATCTTGCATAAATCACGAGGTGTTCGCAGTGTCGTCTAAGGCAGTTTGTACCGCCACAAATTCACGAAGAATGTCCAGATAGCGTGATGCAGTAATCGTTTCGGATCTGAAAAATGGGCCAATGATACCTTTGGAAGAAATGGCGGCCCAGACCAGTACTTTTTGAGGATGCAGGGACGATGGGACTGCAACATGGGGCTTTTCGGTTCCCCATATGCGCCAGTTCTGTTTATTGACGAAGCCGTCCAGGTAAAAATAAGCTTCGTCAGTAAATCAAATGCTGCCCACATGCATATCAAATGGTTCAAATGGCTCTGAGCACTATGGGACTCAACTGCTGAGGTCATTAGTCCCCTAGAACTTAGAACTAGTTAAACCTAACTAACCTAAGGACATCACAAACATCCATGCCCGAGGCAGGATTCGAACCTGCGATCGTAGCGGTCTTGCGGTTCCAGACTGCAGCGCCTTTAACCGCACGGCCACTTCGGCCGGCACATGCATATCGCCGTCATCAATCCTGTGCACTATATCGTTAGCGAATGTCTCTCGTGTAGCAATGGTAGCGGCGCAGAGGGGTTGCCGCGTTTGAATTTTGTATGGATAGAGGTGTAAACTCTGGCGCATGAGACGATACGTGGACATTGGCGTCATTTGGACCGCAGCTGCAACACGGCGAACGGAAACCCGAGGCCGCTGTTGGATCACCTGCTGCACTAGCTGCGCGTTGCCCTCTGTGGTTGCCGTACGCGGTCGCCCTACCTTTCCAGCATGTTCATCCGTCACGTTCCCAGTCCGTTGAAATTTTTCAAACAGATCCTTTATTGTATCGCTTTTCGGTCCTTTGGTTACATTAAACCTCCGTTGAAAACTTCGTCTTGTTGCAACAACACTGTGTTCTAGGCGGTGGAATTCCAACACCAGAAAAATCCTCTGTTCTAAGGAATAAACCATGTTGTCTACAGCACACGTGCACGTTGTGAACAGCACACGCTTACAGCAGAAAGACGATGTACAGAATGGCGCACCCACAGACTGCGTTGTCTTCTATATCTTTCACATCACTTGCAGCGCCATCTGTTGTTGAAAATTGTAACTACTGTAATTTCGAAAGTTTGTCCGCCTGGAAATGTACTGTTGTCCCAAGCATATTGCAACAAACGGTGTATTTCTATCGCTGCTCGTTTAGGTTTTATTGCCGTTTCAAATATACCGGTCATTTTTGAAACACCCTGTAACTAACTAACTAAATAACCAAGACACGACATTACGTTCCATTCATTTTTCACAACCAATGTTTTCGACACTTTTTCATTGAGTAGGAGGCTGGTCTCGAAGAGATTTAAATTTCCGCTTGCACGTCATAATTTACACTGTCTCTGGTGGCGCAATCCACACCTTTCCTTGTTTCGTGATATTACTCATAGAGCGCGCTCCCATCGACGTTGCAAGACGTTCCCCGTCATTCCGCGCCAAAATAGAGTCATTTACAGATAAACAGAAAACAATCAGTTTACTTCTAATTCCACCACTTACTCTTATTCAAACCAACTTTATTACGTTTCCGTTTTAGTATCTTACTTACCATTTCCCACGATATCTATTTGTAACTGTTTCCTATTTATGACGAAATGCACTGGAGGAAAGAAGGGAAAGTTACGTTGCGCCTACTTACAATACTAGTTATACATCGGGACAAAGTGCGTCCTGACAGCCTTGCGTACTAAAAACTGTTGTGCTTAGAGTTGTGAAACTGCTGTCGGCTACCAGAGAGTACCATTACGTAGGAGTAGACTAAGTTAGTTTTCCCGATAGCTTTTGCCAGTTAAGCTCGTACCCGTGTTAGTTGGCTGTGTTGCACACTGATCGGCTGTTACATCATAACCATCACTTTCTTTACGTATGCGATCAGCGTCTCACTAGGTTCTCCTAAAAACCGGGAGCGGAGAACAGCCTAGGACCTGAGTGAGGATACAGAAAGAGCCGGGGTAGCCTACAGAACATTTTTGCTCTGTATAGTTATCTTTCTGTCTGCTACTTAAGAGTAAACAGTATTTACAACAAAACTGAAACTGTCAACGTTTAATTCACGTTTTATTCGAAAATTGTTGATTTGTAACGTGAAACAGAGGGATGTTGTAGTGAAAATAAAGAACACAACGCAGATTTATCATATGGCGCTAGAAAACGCAGTTTCATCGACAAAAAGGTGAAATAAAAGAGACCGCAAAATGGAAATGTATCAGACATCACTTCAGTGCTTTGTCGAGATTACATAAAAGATGTTTCTGTTGTTCATAAACGACTTTCTCACTTATCAATGATGACAGGAAACTCTTGGCTTTGATCATAATGAAGAATGTTCTACTGAGTACGAAATAAAAACAATGATTATAAGTATTTATTATGTTTGTGCATGTAAACTGTAAGTTATTTCTTTGGTTGCATAAGAGCGCAAGAGCGCAAAAGTTAAGTGATCAACTAATTTTTATTACTTGCAAAATGCAATTTTCGTTCTGGAAGAATATAAAGTAAGCAGTGGGCTAACATTGAGTGATGTGCGGATATAACTGTGTGCAAAACAAACAACTAAACAATCAAACAAACAAAACCAGAAGTATATACTTATATGGATACGCTGTCTGTTTTTTCGGACATGTCCGAAAGAACAGACATGTCCGAAAAAACAGACACCATTGATTACATGGCAGACGCCCCATCCATTTTTTTTTTTTTTTTTTTTTGCATTTTGCTCGTTGTTGATCGTTGTGTTTGGTCGTTGCTGACGTCGCATGACAACCGTTAAAGTTCGTTTGTTGACCCTTCCACTCAGTTTTTTATGACAGAGGCCAACCAGCTCTCTGAACGAACACGCTTAGCTACCGTGCCAGCTAAACTGGACGCCATGAGTGAGAATCGAACCTATACCCCGCAATTACCAAACTACGTTCAACCCAGCAGACCACTGTAACCCACAAGGACATGTCCGAAAGAACAGACACCTTATCCATGTAAGTATACAGTTCTGGCAATACCGGCCACGGCCTTCTTCTTCTCTGCGGATGCACACATATTCCTCGAACTCTTGCGGGACTTGGTAAGAATGTCTTCCAGCAGTAATGAGTGTGTTGGGATGGAACACTACGAATGTAGGGTGTGGACATACAAGGTACGAATGTGGGTCTCGCGGGAAACGTGCGCGAGATAGTCCCTGCAGTTGCACTATCGTCTGTGCCCTTGGTAGCTCAGATGGATGCCGGCAAGGTAGCTCAGCGTGTTCGGTCAGAGAGCTGGTTGGCCTCTGTAATAAAAAAAAAATTGAGTGGAAGGATGAACAAAACGAATTGTAGCGGATGTCATGTGACGTCCGCAACGACAAAACCCAACGATCAAAAAGAACAAAAAAAATTAAAAAAGATGGATAGAGTGTCAGTCATGTAAACAGGAGATCCCGGGTTCGAATCCCGGTTGGGGCACACATTTTCACCTGTCCCCGTTGATATACAGGGTGATTCAAAAAGAATACCACAACTTTAGGAATTTAAAACTCTGCAACGACAAAAGGCAGAGCTAAGCACTATCTGTCGGCGAATTAAGGGAGCTATAAAGTTTCATTTAGTTGTACATTTGTTCGCTTGAGGCGCTGTTGACTAGGCGTCAGCGTCAGTTGATGCTAAGATGGCGACCGCTCAACAGAAAGCTTTTTGTGTTATTGAGTACGGCAGAAGTGAATCGACGACAGTTGTTCAGCGTGCATTTCGAACGAAGTATGGTGTTAAACCTCCTGATAGGTGGTGTATTAAACGTTGGTATAAACAGTTTACAGAGCATGGGTGTTTGTGCAAAGGGAAAAGTTCTGGACGGCCGAGAACGAGTGATGAAAATGTAGCACGCATCCAGCAAGAATTTGTTGGCTGTTCCCTCAGCTCGAACAAGAAGCACAACAATTCATATTTCAGCAGGATGGAGCGCCACCACATTGGCACTTATCTGTCCGTAACTACCTGAACGTCAACTACCCGAGGCGATGGATCGGCCGCCAGGCAGCCCGTGACAGAGCACTTCATCACTGGCCTCCAAGAAGCCCTGATGTTACCCCCTGCGATTTTTTCTTATGGGGGTATGTTAAGGATATGGTGTTTCGGCCACCTCTCCCAGCCACCATTGATGATTTGAAACGAGAAATAACAGCAGCTATCCAAACTGTTACGCCTGATATGCTACAGAGAGTGTGGAACGAGTTGGAGTATCGGGTTGATATTGCTCGAGTGTCTGGAGGGGGCCATATTGAACATCTCTGAACTTGTTTTTGAGTGAAAAAAAACCTTTTTAAATATTCTTTGTAATGATGTATAACAGAAGGTTATATTATGTTTCTTTCATTAAATACACATTTTTAAAGTTGTGGTATTCTTTTTGAATCACCCTGTATATCAACGCCCGTCAGCCGCTGAAGGTATTAATATAATTCTAATTTCATTCTAAAAACAGAAGTCGTCGGCCATTTTCTATCTTACACATTCATTAATATTTCCTTCCCTACCAATTCTACCAATACTAACAGTGAGCCTACCGCTTACTTCATCGTCTATGTAGTGTACCGGAACTACCGAATCGTAGTTTTGACGGAGCGTATTTCTAGTCTGCTGCGTCCGGGCTTTGCCCCCGTGACCCTGCGAGCGGAAACAGGCGGTCGGCTTCTGCCCAGTGCGCCTGCTAACACTCTCTCTCTCTCTCTCTCTCTCTCTCTCTCTCTCGCTCTTTTTCTCTCTGTTCCTCTCCCTGTCTGACTCCTTGCTCATGTTTATCTTGGCTGCTGTTCCCCTCTGGCAACAACACCCATCCGCTGGTCAGCACACTCTCCGCTACACGTCTGCCCGACCGCATTCAACTACACCAGCTGTTCGTACAATATCTTAACCTCTACCTATCTTGCTACTACCGCGAGGCGTAGTCATAAGATTTTGATTATTACCTCTAAGGATTAAACAATAGACATGAATCTTGGTGCTAATTCTATTCTAGACATGCACCTTCCGATGCGTCAGGGCACATTTTACATCAATGATCGATTACTTGGCTGAGACCTTGATTGCAGAAGTCCGCACTTCAGCAGTTCATGAAACCTTCTACCTTGGAAATCACCCTGGAAAAGCCTCTCACGCACTGGTTTCTTCACCTGAGGCAAAGGGAGAAGTCACTGGGTGCCATGTCAGAAGAATATGGAGAGAGCGAGAAAAGTTGCTTTACCCTAAAAAGAGGCATGTGCAGAATGAGCTGCGACAAATACTCTCCATTCGACAGCTTACCGCCACGCTTCTTCCTGACAGCCACACACAGTCTCGTCAGTAGATTTCAGCAGTATGCCTTCGGACAGATGGATGCAGCATGTTAGGGACGGCTATCGTGCTTTGCTTTAGTGTATTTAATACGGTATAGGACATAGTTGTATACCTTTCGCCGTGAATACTGAGAAACTTAACCATAAGCATAGGTTCTAGTCTGCCGGCCGAAGTGGCCGCGCGGTTCTGGCGCTGCAGTCTGGAACCGCGAGACCGCTACTGTCGCAGGTTCGAATCCTGCCTCGGGCATGGATGTGTGTGATGTCTTTAGGTTAGTTAGGTTTAACTAGTTCTAAGTTCTAGGGGACTAATGATCTCCGCAGTTGAGTCCCATAGTGCTCAGAGCCATTTAGGTTCTAGTCTATATTTCTGTGAAGAATGAGATTTTCACTCTACAGCGGAGTGTGCGCTGATATGAAACTTCCTGGCAGATTAAAACTGTGTGCCGGACCGAGACTCGAACTCGGGACCTTTGCCTTTCTCTGGCAAGTACTCTACCACTTGCCCGCGAAAGGCAAAGGTCCCGAGTTCGAGTCTCGGTCCGGCACATAGTTTTAATCTACCAGGAAGTTTCGTTTTATATTTCTGTGTGTTATGTCGCATGTTGTAGTCTGTTTTCTGTGTGTTATGCTGCAAGTTTTTTTTTTTTTTTTTTTTTTTTTTTTTTTGTTCGCATAGGCGTGCTACCCTCACTGATATTTGAGGTTTGATCGTGGTGTGGATGGACATATTGGTAAGGCCAGGTGAAACTGCAATCGTCAAGCAATAAATGTGGTTTCTTTGATTGCTCTGGGAGATCAATTATTTTAACTAAAAGATAAGGAATACTAGTTCCCTTTACTCCATGAAGGCCAACGATCTTTCCGGCCCGTGTGGCCGAGTGGTTCTAGGCCCTTCAGTCTGAAACCGCGCGACCGCTACGGTCGCAGGCTCGAATCGTGCCTTGGACATGGATGTGTGTGATATCTTTAGGTTAGTTAGGTTTAAGTAGTTCTAAGTTCTAGGGGACTGATCTCAGATGTTAAGTCCCATGGTGCTCAGAGCCATTTGAACCATTTTTTAAACCAATGACCTTACCGCAGTGGTAACACCGGTTCCAGTCAGATCACCGAAGTTCAGCGCTGTCGGGCTGGGCTAGCACTCGGATGGGTAACCATCTGGTCTGGCGAACGCTGTTGGCAAGCGGGGGCACTCAGCCCTTGTAAGACAAACTGAGGAGCTACTTGATTGAGAAGTAGCGGCTCCGGTCTTGTGAACTGCCTTACCGCTCGGAGAGCGGTGTGCTGACCACATGCCCCTCCATATCCGCATCCAGTGACGCCTGTGGGCTGAGGATGGCACGGCGGCAGGTTGGTACCGTTGGGCCTACCAAGGCCTCTTAGAACGAAGTAGTTTACTACATGAATGACGAAAAAAGTTACTTAACTTGATACAATCCTTTCTCACAAGAGTACTTCATAATTTTCAACTCTCACTGACTATTAAATCATCACCTGATACATTAACAAACTGATCTCTTGATGAACACTGTTAAGGGTTCCAAATGATTGGAAAAGAGCACAGGTAGTCCCAGTCTTCAAGAAGGGTCGTCGAGCAGATGCGTAAAACTATAGACCTATATCTCTGACGTCGATCTGTTGTAGAATTTTAGAACATGTTTTTTGCTCGAGTATCATGTCGTTTTTGGAAACCCAGAATCTACTATGTAGGAATCAACATGGATTCCGGGAACAGCGATCGTGTGAGACCCAACTCGCGTTATTTGTTCATGAGACCCAGAAAATATTAGATACCGGCTCCCAGGTAGATGCTATTTTTCTTGACTTCCGGAAGGCGTTCGATACAGTTCCGCACTGTCGCCTGATAAACAAAGAGCCTAGGCAATATCAGACCAGCTGTGTGGCTGGATTCAAGAGTTTTTAGCAAACAGAACACAGCATGTTGTTATCAATGGAGAGACGTCTACAGACGTTAAAGTAACCTCTGGCGTGCCACAGGGGAGTGTTATGGGACCATTGCTTTTCACAATATATATAAATGACCTAGTAGATAGTGTCGGAAGTTCCATGCGACTTTTCGCGGATGATGCTGTAGTATACAGAGAAGTTGCAGCATTAGAAAATTGTAGCGAAATGCAGGAAGATCTGCAGCGGATAGGCACTTGGTGCAGGGAGTGGCAACTGACCCTTAACATAGACAAATGTAATGTATTGCGAATACATAGAAAGAAGGATCCTTTATTGTATGATTATATGATAGCGGAACAAACACTGGTAGCAGTTTCTTCTGTAAAATATCTGGGAGTATGCGTGCGGAACGATTTGAAGTGGAATGATCATATAAAATTAATTGTTGGTAAGGCGGGTACCAGGTTGAGATTCATTGGCAGAGTCCTTAGAAAATGTAGTCCATCAACAAAGGAGGTGGCTTACAAAACACTCGTTCGACCTATACTTGAGTATTGCTCATCAGTGTGGGATCCGTACCAGATCGGGTTGACGGAGGAGATAGAGAAGATCCAAAGAAGAGCGGCGCGTTTCATCACAGGGTTATTTGGTAACCGTGATAGCGTTACGGAGATGTTTAGCAAACTCAAGTGGCAGACTCTGGAAGAGAGGCGCTCTGCATCGCGGTGTAACTTGCTCGCCAGGTTTCGAGAGGGTTCGTTTCTGGATGAGGTATCGAATATATTGCTTCCCCCTACTTATACCTCCCGAGGAGATCACGAATGTAAAATTAGAGAGATTAGAGCGCGCACGGAGGCTTTCAGACAGTCGTTCTTCCCGCGAACCATACGCGACTGGAACAGGAAAGGGAGGTAATGACAGTGGCACGTAAAGTACCCTCCGCCACACACCGTTGGGTGGCTTGCGGAGTATAAATGTAGATGTAGATGTAGCCTTTCCGTCTGAGACCTGACTAACGCAGGTCCACCTGGATGATGTTGGCTGCTTCAGCTGAGGTGAAGAACTGCGGCAGAGCACTTCCATCTATGGCTCTGTATTGACCTGTGTGGGAGGGAGCTACTAAAATGTGAGAGAGGGGGCTTCTTCTTTAGCCTCTCCCGTTTGTGGTTGGCGATTGCAGCGAGACATCGCTGATGTCTGTGGTACCGATGCACGTTGCCGACTGTGCTGTGGCGCCGCGATCTTTGAACGGTGTCATACATGTCATGCTACACTCCCTGTACGAAGTTTTATTGCCTATAACTAAATGCATATTTTATACTTTTCAGTTTAATTATATTTTCCGCTTCAGCTGATACTATAAGGCGCCATTTATCGTACTCTATAAAATTTCATTATTTTCAGTAATTATATTTTATTTCATATTAATTCTCGTATTAGATGACATGACGTAGGCCTACACTATCTGTAATTATCGACATGGTTTTGTACAGTATTTTACTGTGCCTGCGTGTTACGTGTTCTATGAGTCTGTAGGGTCCTTTATGAATACCATTAAGGTATTTGTATTTTACTTATGCTACATTGTAATTTTTGAAATTGTAGCTATGGACATAATTTTGTACAATATTTTATTATAACTACATGTTACGTCGTCTATGGCACTATAGGACCTTTTATGAATACTATGGACATAACAGTATTTCACGTAGTTCTACATTGCAATTTTTAAAATTGTTTCGCCTGGTGGCAATTTTCACTGTATCCTGGTTACGTATTGTGCCATATGTGGCGCCATATTTTCACATGGTAGCTTTATACTTTAATGGAGTTTGTTCAGGTAAGACCAAAGAGTTGTTTTATTCTGTAATTCTTAATTAACATTAGAACAGAACATTTATTTCGATACCGAACGTTTTGGTCCTTTGCGCACACCGCTGCTAGTGGCCTCTGTCGCTTTTACCTGGTAGCTGCTGGTGTCTTTGAGCATCAGATCTCTCTGTACTGCTCAGCACTGCTTTGTTTATCATGTGTCGAACTATATTATAGTCTGTATTGCCATTCTGGAATGTTTGTTGTGGTTATGTGCGACCATGCGTATTTGACTGTATTAAGATTACTTACGAAGACGGTATGTCACCTGTATCGACACTATACTTAAAGGATCGAATCTACCCTTACGCCACTTCGTAATAACGCAACGAGTTATACGGGCCCTGCAACGAATTTGTGATGTTATATCAGCAGGCTTGTATGCCACACTTCAGGAATTCTATGCCCCACTTCGGAAACGCTCGACTCTGCGCAGGACCACTGGAAAAGCATATTTAATTGAAAAGGTAACGCTATTACCGAATATTGTCCGTAGAACAGGAACGTGATTGCAGAGCAGTTCCCGAGTGTATAGAAGTGACAATTTTGAAGTCGGGTCTAACTTTCATATCGAGGGAATTGTTACGTAATGAAGAGGCGATTGTACACCAATGAACCGGCAATGATAAAGTGGTACAGGTTCGTGATAAATGAGTGACTACAGTTGTAGTGTGAATGAAATTTGAACCTGCAAAGTCGTGTCTTATAAATTTAAAGTCCAACTCTGTTACTACAGCACTACCGTTGGCTGCTACTGCTATACCATAACCTTAAAGTTGGATGCACATCGTATGATGAAACTGTCTTGTTAAAGCAATTATGGTATAAAGGAATTTAGTTGTGTTGACCGTGTTATACACAACGGAGGTGGCCTATCGGAAGTGAAAGTCAGAATTAAGTAAATATTTAAACGGTAATAAACCTATCCACAGTGTCCAAATGATAATAAAAACGGTCGCCAGCCTAATTAGGCATAAGAGCAGAACAAACTATTTGCATAATTATAACAGGTAACGATACACATTGTTGCCTTCAGGGCTTAGTCAGACTGAACGGTCTCAATAATATTACTATTAATATTCACTGTAGAATCATAAAGTGGATATAGGTTCAGTATTACTTTTCAAACATTTTTCTTCTCGGACAAAAAAATTGTAAATGTAGTTCACTGCAAAATTATGAACTGGTCATAGGTTAAGTATCTTTCTGCTAAATACTTTTCTATTTAGAATGAAAGTTAAATGTATTTCACTAACAAACGATTTCTCACTGACCTTTAAATAAAAGAAGTTACTGTTTTCATAGATAGTGGTCTTTCTATTATTTGTTACTTATCATGAGCATAAAGGATAAACTGTGGATCGTGTTACATTATTAATTTGCACTTTTACTATACGAGAGAAACAAGTGCTTAGCAAGTATGAGTGTATAACTTTCCACAATTGCAGTTTTCAACTTTTACTACAGTGAGACAGAGAATTGACATATTTGTAAGATACTGACTCACGTTTTGCGATTTACAACAGGCAGCAATGTGATCATTTACTAAGCAAAACTTATAAGCCTCACTTTTAACAACTTTTAATTTTGAAGTTGACAGCAAACTGTTACAATACCTGTTTGTCCTACTTTATTACTTTAAATTCTATTTTTCACTTTACTTTTTTTTAGCAAACCCACAAACTTTTAAAAGGCAGTTCTAATTGCAAAATTACTTTCAGCAAATATTATTTACTTTAGCTCACTCTCTTGTTACATTAACTTTAACTTTCTTTTTACTAGGTTCAAGAGGCATTAATCAGTAAAACACTAGGCTTTAATGTTCTTTCAATAAGGACACTTTAGCATGGGAAGAATCCTAACTGGAAATGTGACAGAGGATAGATCAAAGTAAATTTTCATAAATAGTCTTTTGGTTTAGCTTATAAGTGAAAACAAATAAATCATCCAAATGAGCTGATCCTTCGGTGTACATTTCTACAGTTCCTTGGTTCATTTTCAGTGATTGAGCAACGTGGTGGCGAGTTTGCATATCGGTTGGTGGATTTGCAGGCGGAAATGCTGGACTCTGTCATTCCTTGGTGGCGATGATAGATACCAGTTCCGTAATAGTTCGAGCTCTTTATTCATCTATCCAAGGCATTGGAAAGCGGCACGAAAAACCTCTCTCGCCACCAACACAATTCACAACCTTTTCATGAGCTGTTGGTGGTTCAGTAGCTCATCCCCGACTGACTCTTAATCTACCTCTTCTACCTACGCCAACCACAATTTGCGCGCGCTACTAAGTTCCTTTCCGGAGGGGAACCACAAAACCTTTTACATACAAAATAACTAAGAACCCTAAGTGAAGGTCAGCAGATTACATAACAGCAAACAATCACTTTAAACAAAAGACATTGTTTGCACATATTGGTAGTTCTATACAAATTTATTTAAATAAAATTATTTAATTTTAAAGACAACCAAAGAGATTATGAGAAAGATAAAACATTTGATTTGCCCATATTGAGCATATTACAGAGATTACACTTCATTACAGTATCAAATTAATCATACACTAATTACAGAAGTTCAATGATGGGATGTTGAACAAAACAGAAAGCTAAATGAATCAACAAAAGATATGTAGGGTCTAAGCTATGATGTTACAAACTGTGTTGTAGGAAAGTGTTCACATACTACAACCTCTTCGATATAAAGAGAGTATTTTGGAAGGGACAGCATCATAGAACAGTATGAGATAATAGACAGGGCATGCGTCGTAGGCTCACGGTCAGAACTTTTAACTGTTGGCGCATGTACTTTGGGAATAACTTCACCCTCTGTATCTGACTGTTTATTAATGTCCGGTGCCTAACTTTTCTAACCAGCAAGACTACAGGAAGTATTAATTAAATATATTCACTAACAGAAGCAATAAAGTAGTAGGGACAGCTTACAGACTTTTCATGTAACCTTTCATGTAACAGGAGTTACCTGTATTCGCGTCTCATGTGTATAATTATAGTAAAATCTATCGTAGCTTTATTTTTATAGGATAGTTTAAAACTGGGCATAATGTCCGAAACTAGTCACAACCAATAAATAAAGGATAATTGTGTAATCTATTGGCCAGCGAGCACTGTCCTGTTCATAATGTCCTGTTCATAATGTCCTGTTCATAATGTCGAAAACTGGAACGTGGGTGATCACAACTTTTTCCACTGCCGACTTGATTATGATGTGTCGGCCTTCGAGAGCCAAGGCTTCCTCTTGCGATTCCCGTTTGTTCACATATAGATGGTCCGCCACTTTGTTTCTTCGTCACTGGAACTTGTTTCGCCTCACTGGAAGTACCTACCCCACATAATCACTGTGTTATACTCTGGTGCATTGTCACCCTTCACTTTCGCCCTTCACTTATACCAGCTCGCCACGGAGGACTGTTGTCTTTTTCGCCTTCAGATCCAGAAAACGAATTAAGCACGATAGTCCACTACATAAATGGACGGGACTATTAAGAGAATAGAAGCATTTGGCACGTGGATTTATAGGAGGGTGGAAGGGATAAAATGACTAGTTAAAGTGAGAAATGAGGAGGTGTTGAGAAGAATGGGGAAAGGAGAGAAATTTTAAGGGTAATCAGGAAGAGGAAACAACTGGCTTGGACACTGGATGAGAAGAGATTGTTTACGGATGTATGCTACGTAAGAAACGGCGAGTGCAAGAAGAAGAAGAAGAAGAAGAAGAAGACGTAGGAACCTGATGGTGGATAGTATAAGGATTGAAAACAATTATGAGCAAACGAAGACGGTAGAAAATGGCAGGACTACACGGAGAGATACGTGTCAAAACCTGTTCAAAATGGCTCTGAGCACTATGGGACTCAACTGCTGAGGTCATTAGTCCCCTAGAACTTAGAACTAGTTAAACCTAACTAACCTAAGGACATCACAAACATCCATGCCCGAGGCAGGATTCGAACCTGCGACCGTAGCGGTCTTGCGGTTCCAGACTGCAGCGCCTTTAACCGCACGGCCACTTCGGCCGGCTCAAAACCTGTCCTAGGACAGAACAATGATGGTGATCATTATTGTACGATGATCATCATTGTACTTTGGTTCTTCTAGCGTCCTGCTACGGTACGACAGCGCGAAAATTTCAATGTGCACGACGACTGCATATTAGTACGCGAAAAAAATAAAAGTTAATTACATAATTTTAATTTTTGGTGATATTAAGTTTTCAATATCTATCTTATGGCTACTACCACTACAAACATTAGTACCATTCCAAGAATTGTTAGAATGGAGGCTATTACGCTCTCGCTGTATAACAGTGTGCGCGGAAACCAACAGAAAAAAGTGATTCAGAATAAAAAGGTCCATGCGTGAAGCCTACAGTAGTTTTAACTCAGATCCTGGCAGAATATTAGAAAATTAAAAGCAAGGTAAGCGTTGGCCGTAATATTGATGTTTTATTGATACAGGGTGTTTCAAAAATGACCGGTGTATTTGAAACGGCAATAAAAACTAAACGAGCAGCGATAGAAATACACCGTTTGTTGCAATATGCTTGGGACAACAGTACATTTTCAGGCAGACAAACTTTCGAAATTACAGTAGTTACAATTTTCAACAACAGATGGCGCTGCGGTCTGGGAAACTGTATAGTACGATATTTTCCACATATCCACCATGCGTAGCAATAATATGGCGTAGTCTCTGAATGAAATTACCCGCAACCTTTGACAACGTGTCTGGCGGAATGGCTTCACATACAGATGAGATGTACTGCTTCAGCTGTTCAATTGTTTCTGGATTCTGGCGGTACACCTGGTCTTTCAAGTGTCCCCACAGAAAGAAGTCACAGGGGTTCATGTCTGGCGAATAGGGAGGCCAATCCACGCCGCCTCCTGTATGTTTCGGATAGCCCAAAGCAATGACACGATCATCGAAATATTCATTCAGGAAATTAAAGACGTCGGCCGTGCGATGTGGCCGGGCACCATCTTGCATAAACCACGAGGTGTTCGCAGTGTCGTCTAAGGCAGTTTGTACCGCCACAAATTCACGAAGAATGTCCAGATAGCGTGATGCAGTAATCGTTTCGGATCTGAAAAATGGGCCAATGATTCCTTTGGAAGAAATGGCGGCCCAGACCAGTACTTTTTGAGGATGCAGGGACGATGGGACCGCAACATGGGGCTTTTCGGTTCCCCAAATGCGCCAGTTCTGTTTATTGACGAAGCCGTCCAGGTAAAAATAAACTTCGTCAGTAAACCAAATGCTGCCCACATGCATATCGCCGTCATCACTATATCGTTAGCGAATGTCTCTCGTGCAGCAATGGTAGCGGCGCTGAGGGGTTGCCGCATTTGAATTTTGTATGGATACAGGTGTAAACTCTGGCGCATGAGACGATACGTGGACGTTGGCGTCATTTGGACCGCAGCTGCAACACGGCGAACGGAAACCCGAGGCCGCTGTTGGATCACCTGCTGCACTAGCTGCGCGTTGCCCTCTGTGGTTGCCGTACGCGGTCGCCCTACCTTTCCAGCACGTTCATCCGTCACGTTCCCAGTCCGTTGAACTTTTTCAAACAGATCCTTTATTGTATCTCTTTTCGGTTCTTTGGTTACATTAAACCTCCGTTGAAAACTTCGTCTTGTTGCAACAACACTGTGTTCTAGGCGGTGGAATTCCAACACCAGAAAAATCCTCTGTTCTAAGGAATAAACCATGTTGTCTACAGCACACGTGCACGTTGTGAACAGCACACGCTTACAGCAGAAAGACGACGTACAGAATGGCGCACCCACAGACTGCGTTGTCGTCTATATCTTTCACATCATTTGCAGCGCCATCTGTTGTTGAAAATTGTAACTTCTGTAATTTCGAAAGTTTGTCCGCCTGAAAATGTACTGTTGTCCCAAGCATATTGCAACAAACGGTGTATTTCTATCGCTGCTCGTTTAGGTTTTATTGCCGTTTCAAATACACCGGTCATTTTTGAAACACCCTGTAGCAGAATCAATTTTCGATCACATAGTGATCAGCTTCAGTGCTGTAGCAATTAAACTCTGACACTGATATTAAGTTATCAATAACCAAAACTAGGAAGCTAATGTTATTGTGATCGCTTCCAAGTTTTGGTTATTGATAACTTGATGCCAGTGTCTGAGTTTAATTGGTAGAGCACTGAAGATGATCACTATTTGATCGAAAATCGATTCTGCAATCAATAAAACATCAATATTACGGCCAACGCTGAGCTTCCTTTTAATTTAACATTTATGGTCGTTGTGCACACAGCATTCCATGCAGTCGCCAATCAATATTAGAAAATACTAGAATTACCAGGTCACACATAAAGTAAACAAGTGAATCCAACCACCCCGCTCAATCTTCCGTCGATCCGTCTGGAGATGAAATTTAAGGCAGCAAACAGATATCTGCATTATGAAATTTCACATTTTTAAATGTATTCACAAGTGAAGATACTACAGGACTTACGTTTGATACTCGCAATGACTAAAAAATGAGAGATGTTGATATCAGTACATCCACTACCGGAAATAATTAAGACTACTTAAACCGAGGAAGGTGGCACACATTTAACATTCAATATACTACGTTTACAAGGTGTTGCAGCTAAGATGGGCCACCACAAATACATCCAGAATTAATATATATATCGTGGGGCGGGTTTCACCGAGTTATAAAGAACAAATACGGTGAATTTCTTCACGTTCACAATTCATTTTTATCATTTACAATCACCGGATTACGACACCGAATTTTTTTGTTTCTAATGGAGCGATATAGTTTTTATGTGCTGTTGAAAGAAGCTTCTAAGAGAGCTTCAACAAATTATCATGTATGGCACGTGATCAATTAGTATCAAGATAAAGAGGGTCCCAGATGGCTGTATGCCGTCAGGAGAAAAGATTCCACAAACGCCTACCCTGTTATAGCAACTGTAAGCAAACACTTAACCCCGGTATGATCCGTATGTTTGCTATCACGGCTGTGATACCAGTTGATCAAAATGTTGATCTTGAGCATTTCCACATGCTGTAAAGTGATTCTGGAGAAAGAATACTGCGCGCTGAATCAGGTTCGCATCAGCTGTACTGCACGTTCAATTTCATGTGGAGCTGACGACAGCGCAGACCCATGTTATAAGGTGTTTCGTGTCTTCGGGAGTCCGCCCCCGGTAGCTGAGTGGTCACTTCCGTGTTTACATCGCTGTACTTGTGCTTCGCCGAGTGCTTTCCGTCCGTTAATCTCCGTGTTCGCTCCTATTCCTTGTCATCTGATCGCTCTTTCTGGTCTTGCTGTTGCTACTTGGAATTTCGGTTGTTTAACCGAAATTGGGTCGCTGGATTAACCATGGCTACAGACCTGTAGAAGAATACTCTGGTCTTTGCTTTTGACAAGTAATCCCGTCCTGTTCAGCCGACATCCCTGGAAATAGATGACTGGATTACACAGGTAATCGGTCTCAATTCTGAAACCGTCCATACCTGACAACTGGATCAGGAAAAATACTGTGTTTTTATCAAGTTAATCAGTGCTGCGACTGTTGATAAAGTGTTACGAAAGTGGGGCTATGAAGTAGATTTTGTGCATAGAAATGGTTATAAAAGTAAGGTTTCCATCTATAGAGCAGACATTCATTACAAAACCGTTCGTGTCTTGAATTTTCCCATTGAAATTGAAAACGATAAGATTAAGGAAGCTCTTTCAAACTACGGAGGCGTTAAATCAATTGCAAATGAAAGATGGTCGCCTCGCTTTAAACTGCAGTGTTTTAACGGGGTCCGCTGTGTAGAGATGGACGTTAAGACGAATATTCCATCTCACATAACTGTTTGTGGGTATAAGGCACAAATTGTTTATACAGGTCAGGAAGCTACATGTCATATATGTAACGAAACCGGCCAGTTCAGACAGGAATGTCCGCGGCGAACTGTTGTTCTTAAAAGTAATTTGATACAGCGTCAGAAGCTTATCTTAAATGATCTGTTACCAAACAATAGCCCGGATCAAATGGTTGAGGATGTTAACGTAGCGGGCCAAGCTGATGTCTCCCTTCACGATAACACTCCATTTCCCCCGTTAACAACAAAGGGAAACCCTGTTACCACTACTCGTGAAACCGAAATGCAACCGAAAAAACGACCTCTGGAGATAACTGATAGTTGTTCAGAGGACGAGCTGTCTTGTCCCTCCCTCACTTCGCAAGCAAAAACAGTGCGATAAGGAGGCAGAGGAACCTGAAGGCAAAATGCGAATAGAAACTGATGAACAGAAAGATAATACACATACGGTACCAGAAAATGAAGGGGGTGTAATCAGCATTAATTTGCAAGAAACAACAGGTGCAGTAGGCGATTGCAAAGATCAGCAGCTATCTGTTAATAAACAAATTCAGAGAGAGGTTGCAAAACTGCAATCTCCTTTTGTTTCCCTCGATCAGGAAGTGAGTGAAATTAATAAAGAACGAGGAAGTGGTGGCCAAACTGAAATCACGGTCAACACCTCAGGGCAGGCGCCGGCAACCGAAATTGCGAAAGCGTCTGCTGCTGCTCCAGATAAGCCGCGAAGTAAAATACCGACGCAACCAAATGAGAATGTAGCTCGTAACCAAGGGAAGGGAGAATCCGGTAGGGGCGACACAAACCCAAAGAATGTTCGGTCCGAAACGGTCTTATACGAATCACTGGACGAAAAATCAGAAAGTTCACCAGGAAACCAGTCTGCTCGCGGTACAAGGGAAAACATCAGATAGAAAAAAACGGGACACTAACTAATAAACTGATTGAAGTGTTATTCCATGTTCAGCCTTCCGAGAAAACTGTTACAGCTTAACTGAACCCTGAACCACAGGAAACTAAATTAGTTCATCAAAACAACTACATTGTGACAGCACAATGACGCAATCTTATTCTGTCACCACTATAAACATAAATAAAATCACGACCGGTTTGAAATTATAAGCCCTTAAGAAATTTTTGTACGAATCCGCGACTGATATTGCCCTGTTACAAGAAGTTCTAATTTCGGATTTAGTAATTCCCGGTTTTGTCAGTTACATAAATGTGTCTCCCGAAACAAGTGTTGGAACAGCTGTTTTGGTGAGGGAAGGGATTACAGTAAGCGAGGTGGAACGACTGGAATCCGGAAGAAGAACAGGACTAAAAATCTATGATGTGACTATCATCAACTTGTACGCCCCTTCAGAAAGTTCTCACCGACCTGACAGGGCACGTTTCTTCAAAGATGACTTGATACTCTTGTTAAGGAAAACTCCAAGACAGTTACTATTTGGAAGTGATTTTAATTGTGTTCCAAATCGAAAAGATCAGTTACCTAATTTTAATTTCTCAAGTGAACTAAAAAAACTAGTTACTGGTATAGAATTAAAGAATATATGGAAAATCAAATTCCCCTCCATTGTTGAGTTCACTTATGTCACGGCAACATCACATAGCAGGATTGATAGACTATATATTTCTAAAAATCTTGAAACTACCGTGACAAAAGTAGAAACCATTCGTACGTACTTTTCAGACCATTCAAGTGTCTTAGCTTGCATAAATCTAACAAGACAACCGGTTCACCGGTTCAAGAATCAGTGGAATTTGAACACGTCCTTGTTAGTAAATCATGACTTAGAAGACCTGATTAAAAAAGTATGGGCGATATGCCTGCGTGCTCGTAGTAGATACGCCACTGCTATTGACTGGTGGGTTAAAATGGCAAAGCCAAAGTTGAGGAAGGTTCTTATTCAATACAGTACACAGAGCGCAAGGGAAATGAAATGAATTATAGAGTATTACTATTCCGTTTTGAGAGTGTAAGGTGTCAGGCAAATCCAACACCTTCCATGAAAACCCTGACATGATAAGCAAATCCAGTAGTATGTCACATAGCTCCGAATAAATCGTGACATTAAATTAACCAAAGTAATACGAGTAACGAGTGAGCAAATGGAATACCACAGACTAACACAAGAACGCCTAAATGCATGTCAAACCTTCCCACCGTGAGACAGACGCAGTTTCGAGGGGAGAAACGAGAACAGAAGCCAAGAGCAGAACCGTGTTAAGCTGGAAGGCCCTACGATAAGGGACGGACACCCACGTCGCCAGCTATCCGCTAGGACCACCCCCCCAGCCAATGTTAAAAGCTAGAGCCCTCCAGAAGAACAGTATAGATCTTACGATAACACTAAAAGGACCACACCAGCTGCAAGTTTTAGCGTGAGACTTTTTCGCGTCTCTGTTACGTTGCAAACTTTAAAAACATTGCCCCACCACGAAAAGTATAACATTTCTCATTGGATAGACAGAATTTTTGTAGGCGGAGCTTAAGGTTAACATTGAGACCCTGATTGGTCAGATGAAAACACAGCCAGATAGTTTTTTTTAACCAACTTCGGTAAATTGTAGTAAGGAGAAGTTAGGAGGGAGTTGCTTCCGAGACGGCGAGGTGAGCGGAGCTGTGCTGTCCACCGCCCCCTGACGAACACCGACAAGGTAATGAACGCACGCGATGCCGCACAACAGCGCATAAAGCTTCACTCAGAATTGCAGAAGTCTCATCTGTTACACCCCCTTTTTGCGTAATACTAGTGTCGATCGTCAATTAAAGCTCATGGTGTTCACATTTGCCACTTGAAGTAATAATCTGAAACGCGATGATTTTTCTGTTATATAGTTATTGAGAAGCCACCTTAGCCATTGTAATTTACGACAAGTTAGATAAGTAATTAAAGGTAATTGAAGGTCGCTGTAGACCATTTTGATAATTTTCTCTTTTGTGAAACTTAATTTAAACCTAGATTATAGATGTGATATGGCATAGGTCATCCTTCGATCCATTGTAGAACTTGGAAACCCATTCAGGGAATATTCGTTCACATTTTTGTTGAACGCAGTTGGTTTTTACCATCCTGTATTAAAACATTTCCTTTTATCAATAGTGCAATTTATAAACAATGTTTTGTGAGTAGAATAAAATTTCCAGTGGTAAATTTAACTGCTTTTTCGACGTTATTTTACCAGCTAACTAAAAATAGGAAAGCCTTGAACCCCTTCCACTAAATTTAGTTAGTATTAAGAGTCTTTTACAGGGAGTGCAGTGGAGCTGACGCTGAAATCATTAAGTATTTGGTTATATCATCGCTAGTCTCACTGAACTCTTCTGAACTCTACATGTCATGTGTGGTCTGGCGTCTCCTTACAAGCAACAGGTGCCAGGTTCAAACTAGTCAATTCCCTAAAAAACACGCTCAGAGCGTCGTTGCGCGAAAGTGGTAGGGAGGCACGATATAGTAGAACAAACAGACACCACGCAGAATGTTAGAAGAGATCTATATGATCATGTCTTAGCAGATTCCTCACTTCGGATAGCAGACATCAAAAAAGTCAAAGCCAAGTTACTTAATACCAAGAGAAGTCAAATGGAAGGGTTGAAAATAAAATCGGAGGCAAATTCGGTGTCAGAAGATGAAACTACTTCCCTATATCATTTAGTGAAGCATACGAAGAACGGGAGAAGGACTTTAATTGATGAAATTCTAACAAAACACGGTACGATTCTCAGAACCCAGCAGGGTATCATGAACGAGATTTATCGCTATTATTGCGAGCTATATTCTGTACATCAAAGTAGTGATGCTTCCTTGGAAGAATTCCTTGACATCCTAGCCCCACAGCTGACAGAAGACGACAACCAAAATTTTCTCGAGGTTGTCAGTGAAGAAGACGTGTATGAGACTTTGTGCGCCTCACCACCAAAAAAATCCCCAGGACCGGATGGTGTGCCAGCAGAGTTTTACATCCGTTACTGGGCAATAGTGGGTGCGAAAATCACGGACATTGTAAATGAGGTTATTCAGGGTAAAATGATTCCAGCTGAGTTTAAGGAGAGTAAAATTGTTCCTGTGCCAAAAAAATAATGGAAACAAAGATTTAAATAATTTTCGTCCAATTTCACTGCTGAATTCTGATTATAAATTAATAGCTAGAATAGTAAACAAGAGAATTTCATGCCTTACAGATAAAATTATTAGTCCACATCAGAACTGCGCACAAGGCAGAACCATTTTTCAACATCCAGCGGAATTCAGGGATATCATTGCAATAACTTCTGTAACAAACATAAAGTGTGCTTTATTGTTTTTAGATTTTTATAAAGCGTTCGATGTAGTAAATCATGAATATCTTCTACAGACACTGAAGAAAATAGGTTTCAACGATAGGATCATACACTTGATTAAGAACATAGCAACTGGAATAAATGCTAAAATAGCGGTGAATTGTCAACAATCTAGGCCGATGCAAATACAACGAGGTGTTCCTCAAGGAAGTCCTCTGTCCATGTCGCTCTTCGCCATTTCGCTGGAACCCTTCCTCCGACATGTCCATGCTAGATTAAAAGGCTTAACATTATCAGCAAATAAAACAGTTATAAGAGCCTATGCTGACGATATAGGTTATAATGACGAGGTAACCACGCTAGCAACAGTGATTGATTCGTACTGTAGAGCATCTGGAGCCAATGAAAACGAAAAAAAAGTAAGATCTTAAATCTCAGAGGTTTTGATAATATCAACGTCGAGTGGGCAAAATTAGTTCGACAACATAAAACACTTGGGATCTCCCTGACAGCATGCCCTATGAAAATGACGGCTTTAAATTGCAAATTGCAGCAGATAAAGTGCAAGGAGCCATTATAGAGAATTTAACTCGATATATGAACCAAGTTCAAAGAACACAGTATATCAACTCATGCATCCTTGCTAAAGTTTATTACACTGCCCAGCTGTTTCCAATACCGAGAATGATAGCGAGGAGAATAATGTCTAAAATCACCAAATTCTTGTGAAGAGGTGAAGTGTTCATAGTGCCTGCTAAAGAACCCACTTTAGATCCTAAAAATGGTGGACTAGGATTAACTGATATAACGGATAAAGCCTCTGCACTTTTTACCAAAAGGCAAGTTAATTTAATAAGAGACTCGCGAGAAAGCATAACCAGCCAACTTTTCGAGATCATTAAACCTCGAAGCCTGCTTCCCCCGATTGACGTGCAGAATATCAACAGTCGCTTATAGCATGTGAGGAGTTTCTATGTTGAGTTTAGTTCTGTCAGTGTCGAACTCAGGCAGTCACGACACTTAACATCGAGAGCCATACTGCGGAAACGGAAGAAAAGCGAAGGAAGGCACAAAATAGAACGACAAACATTGAGTGGACTGAGATTTGGAAAAACATTAGTTCTAATGTGCTGACGTCTAATATAAAAACGTCATGGTACAAGACAGTTAACAACATATTTAGCACCAATGAAAGACTGCACGCAATCGGACTCTGTGAAACAAATTTATGTCAACAATGCCATCTAGTTGACACAATCATTCATAGATATACTTGCAGTGGTCACATGAATAGTTGGAAGTGGATCCGGTAGCAAATAGCTCTGACTACAAGAACATCCCCTGAGTGTATTTCGCTGTCATTGGTACACAGGCCTGAAGCACGCTATTTCCCAGAAGCAAAAAATAACGTTGTGTACTCGTTGATGGGAAATTTTGTTAATTACGTCCTTAACAAATTAGGATCCGATAGCATCATAGAGTTCAAGGTATACATGCTGTGTCAATTCCACATAATTAGAAGGTATCCGAATCACAAGAAAAAGTTCGGTAATATGTTAAAAATTGTATTTGAAAGAATGGGCATTGGTTAATATAAAAAAGAAGACTGTGTTGACAGTAATGTATTGTACTTACCTTAAGGATATTATTTAAAATTTTACAGTATATTTTTGGTGTGTGCTTTTTCTACTTCAGAGAGTAGCTTCTGAAATTTATAAGGTAATGTACTGAACTTATGTGACTGAGATTGTGTGTCGAATAGTGTCAAACACAAAACATTAAAGGTGCATTATTGACTTATATTAGAAATCTGGAAATAGACAGTTTTTATGGAAAGGTCCTTATCAATTGGTTAAAACCATAAGATTCTATCTGATAATGTAATATTTAATGGCTGGCACATTGCCCTGTTCACTTTTGCACTGTGATGTGTAAGTCAGTTTGGCAGCGAAAGACTTATTATATAGGTCTGATCGCTTCAGATACTTAACATTCAATTAATGTCCAGAAAGTGTAGTTGGAAGGCTAGTCAATTTTATTATACATTTTCTTTCCGTCACTCCCAAGTATTCCAGAAATTGTCTAATATGATTATTAAATTGTTTTAAATTTAAAATTATCCCACCAACTTGCTGATATCCACCATAAAGAACTATTTATGTTTCTGTAAAGATTGGAGCTCATGTAATTCAAAGTGCAGATTTTATTTCTTCATGTTGAAGTTTGAATGTCTTTAAAAATGTTTTCTTGATGTTTAACTTAATTCCTTCTGGTAATTCAAGGAGTAACACAGTCTTCTGTTGTCTTTCTTTAACATCAGCATAATCGAAATGATCAAACTGATTTGTTTAAATAACTTCATGTATAACAGGTGTCAATGGTTAGTACATGAACTTGGTATGTATATGGAAAGTGTAACATTGTTGTTTCAATAAATGTTTTTATAAAAAAAAGTGGTCCACGCGACATAATGTCAATCCTAAGGGCCCGGGTTCGATTCCCGGCTGACCCAGGTCAGAGACTGTGTGTTGTGTTGTCCTAATCATCATCACTTCATCCTCATCGACACGCAAGTTGCCGAAGTGCCGTCACATCGAAAGACTTGCACCCATCGAACAGTCTACCCGACAGGAGGCCCTAGTCAGACGACATATTATGTCTTCGGGAGTCGTTGGCGTTTTCTTATAGACCTCTTGTTTTAAATTTGACCACAGATAGTGTGTAGACCACTTTGCGTTTCCTGAACGATCGTTTCAATTCTCTCCAAACGTTCGCTGAAGAGGGTCTGTCATTACATTTGCGGAATGGAAGCGACGTCGGTCGCCTTAGCACCATAATGATTGCCTTATATTCAGTGAGGTGTCTCCCAGTATCTGCGGCAACAACATATCTTAGGATTTCAGCGTATTTAGATTCGCATCAATAAAACAGGGATCAATGATGCGGGTCTAGAAAAACACGCACCATACTTTGACAGACCGAGAGCGTTGTTTTTATTCACTTATTTGAGTCGGCGCGGATTTTAAACTGACAATTAGTGCATATTGCGGAGATTGGCATGGCCATCGTTTGTTAACGATGCTTCTTCCTTAAGGGGCTCCGGAACGCCCTATACTTGCAATGTTAAAATAACGCTTATAAATTACATCCTTCCTCACAAAGTATTTGAGGTAGGAAGTTGAACTTTTTACAGATTATTTATTGGAGTATGGGCTACAACTTAACACAGGGATTTTACAAAATTTTAGTTCAGTTATTAAAGATTATTTTTTTCAATTGTAATGAAAATTCACAACATTTTTTTGCAATTGTTTATTTATATATTCAAAAATATACAGTTTTTTGGAAAAAGGCTGTGTTAAATTATGCAGAAGGTACTGTGTAACATTTACTGAAAGTTTGAAACAAATATGTTTGGAAGATCCTTAGAAAACATGTAATTAGTATGAGAAAATAAAAGTTTTGGGAATCGAGCGACAAAGATTGGATTAATTTTTTTGTGCATTCCAGGTCCATAGGATGGATTATCTTCATCCTCTGCAAACTCCTCCTCCAGCTTCCTCTTGTTCCTCCTCCTGTTTACTCTTGCTTGTATTTCTAGACTCTTTACAGCCCTGTCTGCCTCCCGAAGGCGTTCCTTGTCTAAAGCAAGCAACGCTCGTACCATGTTAGAACCTATCTTCATTCCCATATTTCTAAATACCTTGCACGTTACAATGTTGCCATCATTGAAAGTCGCAACAGCATCATACACACCAAAGTGAAGTGTTTCTATTCCAACAAATACAGTCTTGGGGATTCTCGACCATATAACACTATTTACACTTTCATTGGGGTTTTGAGTTTTTCCGTGAATACACTTTTTCAACAGTTCAGGTTCTGCTAAGTCTCTGAAAATAGGTTTTATCACCTCCATTATTGCATGAGGCAGACTATGCTTATGAGTGTACACTTCACCAGTTAGCAATCCTTTGTTATATTTACACCAACTGTCTTCTTCTTTGGGACACAAGCTATGTTGGGGATTTTCATCGTCTTTATTGTTTACAGTAATAACACATACCTTTGGATTTCCAACATTTCTCCTTTTCTTGAAAGCCTTCAGAGGATTTCTAATAACTTTACTTTTACTCATTATTATACTTCAACAAAACAGAGACTCAAGAAACAGAATTAATTACGAATATTTTCGAGATAACGACAGAGTAAATAAACATGAAACAATCGACAATCACACCAGCGATATATATTGAACCATCACAGGTTAGCCACAACACATACTTTATCTCACATCACAAAAATGTACCTGATGAACACGGACGTTAATAATAACACCATTTGACAGCAGTTTAACAGCACCACAGTGGGTCACGCCCATGTAGAACATATTTCAAAAAAAAATTTAAAAATAGTTGTAGTCTGCGGAATTGAATAAATTATATATCTATTAAAAGGTAATAGTCTGCAGATTCAGAAAACGCAAAAAAGTAAAAATTGAACTTTTCATTACTCTGTACTTTTCGTAAATAAAATTCGAAGAACTGTGAGCAGTTTATGAAAAGCTCCAGAGGCAGCGAAATCTGAAGAAAATGAAAGGCGATGGACCGGAGTGTTCGCGGAACACTCGTTTGGTTGTTCTCTCTCGTACTTCCGAGATGTCTCTTAGTCGGTGTCGCTCGGGGTAGCTGCGCGGTCTCAGGCGCCGTGCCACGGTTCGAGCGGCTCCTCCAAACGGAGGTTCGAGTCCTCCCTCGGGTATGGGTGTTTATGTTGTACTTAGCGTAAGTTAGTTTTGGTTATGGTTGAAATGGCTCTGAATACTATGGGACTCAACATCTGAGGTCATCAGTCCCCTAGAACTTAGAACTAATTAAACCTAACTAACCTAAGGACATCACACACGTCCATGCCCGAGGCAGGATTCGTACCTGCGACCGTAGCAGTCGCGCGGTACCGAACTGAAGCGCCTTAGCGCCTTAGCGCTGAGTAAAACTGAACGTACTCAGCCTACTTTGGCCGAAGTGGCCGAGCGATTCTAGGCACTACAGTGACCGCTACGGTCGCAGGTTCGAATCCTGCCTCGGGCATGGATGTGTGTGATGTCCTTGGGTTAGTTAGGTTTAATTAGTTCTAAGTTATAGGGGACTGATGACCTCAGCAGTTAAGTCCCATAGTGCTCAGAGCCATTTGAACCATTTTTGAGCCTACTTTCTCTTTATTTTTTCTTGTCATGTCAACACTGACCCACAATGTTCTAGTTCAATGTAATCTGACTGCTCAAAAAAGATTACAGCCTGACTTCAAATAATTCATTCAAAGGAATGGCCCTGACTAAAAAGAAATCTTAACAATAACCTATACATTTCATTAAGCACTTACCACACAAAAATCTTCATTACGCGAACTACTGCAATACAGCGAGCGACAGTACTGCCAGCAAAATTAAACATTCTAAATAATAAAGCCACTAACTACTAATAGGCATGTGGTTAGTAAAGGAAAGATTATGTTGTAAATTAAACAAGTTATTTTTTTACCTTAAAATGTGGAATCCAGTTCAAACACGAATATAAATCGTCATTGACATCCAGTACAAAGATATACACTAATGGCCATTGAAATTGCTACAACACGAAGATGACGTGCTACAGACGCGAAATTTAACCGACAGGAATAAGATATTATGATATGCAAATAATTAGCTTTTCAGAGCATTCACAAAAGGTTGGCACAGGTGGCGACACCTACAACGTGCTGACATGAGGAAAGTTTCCAACCGATTTCTCATACACAAACAGCAGTTGACCGGCGATGCCTGGTGAAACTTTGTTGTGATGCCTCGTGTAAGGAGGAGAAATGCGTACCATCACGTTTCCGACTTTGATAAAAGTCCGATTGTAGCCTATCGCGATTGCGGTTTATCGTATCGCGACATTGCTCCTCGCGTTGGACGAGATCCAATGACTGTTAGCAGAATATGGAATCGGCGGGTTCAGGAGGGTAATACTGAACGCCGTGCTGGATCCCAACGGCCTCGTATCACTAGCAGGCGAGATGACAGGCATCTTATCCGCATGGCTGTAACGGATCGTGCAGCCACGTCTCGATCCCTGACAGATGGGGACGTTTGCAAGACGACAACCATCTGCACGAACAGTTCGACGACGTTTGCAGCAGCATGGACTATCACCTCGGAGCCCATGGCTGCGGTTGCCCTTGGCGCTGCATCACAGATAGTAGCGCCTGCGATGGTGTACTCAACAATGCAACTGGGTGCACGAATGGCAAAACGTCATTTCTTCGGATGAATCCAGGTTCTGTTTACAGCGTCATGATGTTCGCATCCGTGTTTGGCGACATCGCGGTGAACGCACATTGGAAGCGTGTATTCGTCATCGCCATACTGGCGTATCACCCATCGTGATGGTATGGGCTGCCATTGGTTACACGTCTCGCTCACCTCTTGTTCGCACTGACGGCACTTTGAACAGTGGACGTTATATTTCAGATGTGTTACGACCCGTGGCTCTACCCTTCATTCGATCCCTGCGAAACCCTACATTTCAGCAGGATAATGCACGACCGCATGTTGCAGGTCCTGTACGGGCCTTTCTGGATACAGAAAATGTTCGACTCCTGCCCTGGCCAGCACATTCTCCAGATCTCTCACCAATTGAAAACGTCTGGTCAATGGTGTACGAGCAACTGGCTCGTCACAATACGCCAGTCATTACTCTTGATGAACTGTGGTATTGTGTTGAAGCTGCGTGGGCAGCTGTACCTGTACACGCCATCCAAGCTCTGTTTGACTCAATGCCCCGGCGCATCAAGGCCGTTATTACGACCAGAGGTTTATGTTCTGGCTACTGATTTCTCAGGATCCAAGCACCCAAATTGCGTGAAAGTGTAATCACATGTCAGTTATAGTATAATATATTTGTCCAATGAAAACCGTTTATCATCTGCATTTCTTCTTGGTGTAGCAATTTTAATGGGCCGTAGTGTATAATCATGAATAATTTTTAATCTCCAAGTCTGATACTTCCAGATCGTTAGCCTACTTACACTTCAGACCTCTACCCTCCATCAATGCTAACTTCTCACATTTAACATCCAACACTGCTGGCTGTTCACCTCCAACTGCCCAACGGTACTTCCATCACTGCTGGCGACTAACTTCCATCTGCCAAACACTAACTACAATTAACTTCGAACAACGAGTCCAACCAACCACAGAGTCTCTTACAAAGAAAGCGCAGTCAGAGATCCAATACAAAGCGCTACACAGCGCTGCCAACACAGAAGCAGCCCAATTACAGCCGCTTCTTGCATTCGCCATAAACGACATTCACTTTTTCGACTGTCTCATACGCCGTGACTGTCTAAATCGCTTTACAACAGTAGAACGCGGACTGATGGGTTTCAAGCACACAGGTAAACACAAGAACCATACCTGAGTGACGTGTTTGCTTACATTTGATATAATAGCGTCGACGTTTGTGGAACCTCTTGTCCTGATGGCAGGACTGTGGTTTTCGACTTGATGTACCATATATGTCATGTCGTTGAAGTTCTCCTAGAAGCTTCAAATGACAGAGAAAATAATACACCGTTTCTTCTTGGTCGGTGCCCCAGTTATAAGGTTATAAACGGTAAAAATGACTTGTGAATACCAGGAAATTTGCCATATTGCCCGCTATAAGTTAGTGAAAACCACATCTTGATATATTTATTCACTCTAGATATAGCCGGCCGCGGTGGCCGAGCGGTTCTAGGCGCTTCAGTCCGGAACGGCGTGACTGCTACGGTCGCAGTTTCGAATCCTGCCTCGGGCATGGTTGTGTGTGATGTCCTTAGGTTAGTTAGGTTTAAATAGTTCCAAGTTCTAGGGGACTGATGACCTCAGATGTTAACTCCCATAGTGCTCAGAGCCACTCTGGATATACTTTGGGTGGGTGGTCTGTCTTAGCTGCCTCACTCCGTATATGTGTATAGATTGTTTATTACTACCCACGATAATCAGGTATGACATTTGGGTTGATGTTGCCAGTTAAAGTGAAGCTATAAGTAATAGCGTTTGATCGTTGTATAGGTATATGCTTTGTCAGGGTATAAGAATTTGATTGTCACAGCATGTGCCCAATGATGAAGACATCAGCACTTTGAAATCGTTCTTAATAAGTGAACTATAGAGATGCTTGGAATTCAGTTCAAAACAAAGAGATGAAATAGTTATTCTACATAACAATTTAGGCGGAAGCATTTTAATTTTATTTTCAGTACATCTGCTTCCACTACGGCCTGTATTCCATGACAGTCAACTACTCAAGTAACGAACGATAAAACTGTTGTTGTATAAATACGTAAACAAATGATAATTTTACACACTTTGTTTTGCCTAGATATAACGATTACCTGAATATCACCTCCGACACCAACAAAACAATTATGTAACCTCCGACTACGACACTGGTTGCGATGAAGCACTCCTTCAGGCCACAAGTGCCCCATCGAGACCATCCGACCGCCGTGTCATCCTCAACGAGGATTCGGATAGGAGTGGCGTGTGGTCAGCACACCGCTCTCCCGGTCGTTATTATGGTTTTCTGTGACCGGTTCCGATAAAACCGCCGCCGCAATATCCCTGCTTAAGGTACACATCCTAACTCAAAATTTCACGAAATATTCTCAGCTCCATACAGACACAGTATACCAAGACAGCAGTTCAGGGCTCTTCGACTGATATAAACAAACCAAAAACCACAGCTCTCTAAGATATAAGCAATGAATTAAATCCCGCACAAAAGAAAGCTTCTGGGCCACTCTAAACATTTGTGTTTAGTCACAGTCATCTTTTTTGTTGATTTATCTTGCGCCATATTATCTGAATCCAAGTCTCGCCTACTGGCGCTTGATCTACGAGAAGATCGCTTGAAGTTCGTATCGAGGTGCAGCGGAGAATACAGCACGGTATGGCTGTCAAAATATCCTGCAGCGGCAGTACTTTCTTTACCCGCTGGCGGAGTCCTACTTTCCAAAGCGTTAAATAGATCGACACTTTCTTCTCGGTAGGAAATACCCGAAACAGCAGAGGAAGTATTTAACTGATGTCCTGCCATTTCAGCGCCGTTCTTTAGGCGGTTGTAACAGAATTTACTTACTAAATTATGTGAGAAATTAGATTTTTTTCCTCAGGACAGTTGTGTAAATGAGGTGGCAATACACAGCATTTTCAAAGAATTGCGCTTAGTGATCGCTGGTAGTGGATTGCAGTAGTATCCTTTATTTTAAATGTAGTTTTTATTCAAATTATTAAGACGACAGAGAAGTTACCATTGTGAAAATAATGTTAAATCACTGACGCGAGACCGTCGCCTGGCGCTTGTTTTACCGATGCGAGATTTTCTCGCCTTCTGTAGTCGTCTTCCTTTTGGTCCGCATCTCCATACGAGGACGCGAAATTCGATTGTTCCCACAGCACATTCAAGTGTACGTATGGATGAAAAAGCGTGCTCAGGGATCACCCTGTTCACGTAATGTGATGCTTTTTCAGAAAGCAACTTAAATAAGATAAACATTAGTTTCGTTGACTAATCATTCGTAGTTAATCTTTGTTCAGTCATCGTAACTGATGCATTTTGTGCTTTAGTTTATTTCGCGAGAGAAATAGTGTTTGAAGTGGGGTCATCGCGCTAGTTTTGGTTCCAAGCAACGCGAAACAGTAAGTAAACAGCTTACGTATGATTTAGCCTTCCCAGAACACCCACATTCTCGTAAGAATTACACTCCTGGAAATGGAAAAAACAACACATTGACACCGGTGTGTCAGACCCACCATACTTGCTCCGGACACTGCGAGAGGGCTGTACAAGCAATGATCACACGCACGGCACAGCGGACACACCAGAAACCGCGGTGTTGGCCGTCGAATGGCGCTAGCTGCGCAGCATTTGTGCACCGCCGCCGTCAGTGTCAGCCAGTTTGCCGTGGCATACGGAGCTCCATCGCAGTCTTTAACACTGGTAGCATGCCGCGACAGCGTGGACGTGAACCGTATGTGCAGTTGACGGACTTTGAGCGAGGGCGTATAGTGGGCATGCGGGAGGCCGGGTGGACGTACCGCCGAATTGCTCAACACGTGGGGCGTGAGGTCTCCACAGTACATCGATGTTGTCGCCAGTGGTCGGCGGAAGGTGCACGTGCCCGTCGACCTGGGACCGGACCGCAGCGACGCACGGATGCACGCCAAGACCGTAGGATCCTACGCAGTGCCGTAGGGGACCGCACCGCCACTTCCCAGCAAATTAGGGACACTGTTGCTCCTGGGGTATCGGCGAGGACCATTCGCAACCGTCTCCATGAAGCTGGGCTACGGTCCGGCACACCGTTAGGCCGTCTTCCGCTCACGCCCCAACATCGTGCAGCCCGCCTCCAGTGGTGTCGCGACAGGCGTGAATGGAGGGACGAATGGAGACGTGTCGTCTTCAGCGATGAGAGTCGCTTCTGCCTTGGTGCCAATGATGGTCGTATGCGTGTTTGGCGCCGTGCAGGTGAGCGCCACAATCAGGACTGCATACGACCGAGGCACACAGGGTCAACACCCGGCATCATGGTGTGGGGAGCGATCTCCTACAATGGCCGTACACCACTGGTGATCGTCGAGGGGACACTGAATAGTGCACGGTACATCCAAACCGTCATCGAACCCATCGTTCTACCATTCCTAGACCGGCAAGGGAACTTGCTGTTCCAACAGGACAATGCACGTCCGCATGTATCCCGTGCCACCCAACGTGCTCTACAAGGTGTAAGTCAACTACCCTGGCCAGCAAGATCTCCGGATCTGTCCCCCATTGAGCATGTTTGGGACTGGATGAAGCGTCGTCTCACGCGGTCTGCACGTCCATCACGAACGCTGGTCCAACTGAGGCGCCAGGTGGAAATGGCATGGCAAGCCGTTCCACAGGACTACATCCAGCATCTCTACGATCGTCTCCATGGGAGAATAGCAGCCTGCATTGCTGCGAAATGTGGATATACACTGTACTAGTGCCGACATTGTGCATGCTCCGTTGCCTGTGTCTATGTGCCTGTGGTTCTGTCAGTGTGATCATGTGATGTATCTGACCCCAGGAATGTGTCAATAAAGTTTCCCCTTCCTGGCACAATGAATTCACGGTGTTCTTATTTCAATTTCCAGGAGTGTATGCCTGCGAAACATGATTTTAGTACAAGTTATTTTAACACTTTGGGTACCTATAATTTTCATTCATTGTATTTATTATTCATCGAAATATTGAATTTTATTTCTGTTATATACAATACGTCCATAATTAAAGTTCTAGTTCCCAAACGCTATAGAAAGGGAACCACTGCTCAGAATGAAGTTAAATTTGAACAGCACATTAACGACGCGGAGGTAAACGTCTCTCCCACTTTGCTCCTGCATGTCGAAACTACTTTGTATGGTTTATAGTTTACCTTATTTTCTTGAATGAACGTAGCAGGATCCTATGTCTGTTCGGAACCACGAGTCTTTTTCCCAGTCGCTGCCGATTTTATGTGTTTCAGTCTACGACGTCATTTATTTCCTTTAGCCGTGACAATGGCTCTAACAAACATGCCAACACCAGCTTGGACTGTTGCGTAGAGTCTACAAATCCACATCGCTCTGACTACGTCTTATTTTGCCTTGTAGCATGTTACATAAAGCTGACTGCCTGTTCACAAGGGGAGCTTCTGTAACATCCTATGTATCGTCAGGCCGTAGTACTGTATACACTGATTGCTTAAATTTACGTTATGGTAGGAATAAAGAGGCAGGAAGTTCGGGATTTAACGTACCTCCATTAGTAAAAAATGTTCAAATGTGTGTGAATTCCTAACGGACCAAACTACTGAGGCCATCTGTCCGTACACTTACACACTACTTAAACTAACTTATTCTAAGAACAACACACACACACCCACAAATGCCCGAGGGAGGACTCAAACCTCCGGCGGGAGGGTACGCGCAATGCGTGACAAGACGTCTCAAACCGCGCGGCCACTTCGCGCGGCATTAATAAAGAGTCTAGGAGTAATAATATCTGAAAAGCTAAACTGGTCTGGGCAGATAACTGCAATATTGAAGAAGGGATCAACGCCTCTCCATGTCTTCCAGAAATGTATAAGGCCCTTCCCTTCTTACACGGAAAAGAAAAGTGTACAAAAGTCGTTGATCACAGTCATTTTACCGTAGGAGATCTTTCACAGGAAAGCCCACTGTGTCTTGAACTAGAACTCCTTCGTTCGATTTATCTGTAACATTCGACTCTTTGATGAAATTGTACTACCTAATGCGTAACTACCCTGGCTATGTGCATACAAGCGCAGCGTCTTACCAACGTTGTACCTCATGTTTCTACTTAAGGGGCTCCGGAAAGGCTCAAAATCATGAAAAGTTCAATTTTTACTTTTTTGCGTTTTCTGAATCTGCAGACTATTACCTTTTAATAGATATATAATTTATTCAATTCCGAAGAATACAACTATTTTTAAATTTTTTTTTGAAATGTGTTCTACATGGGCGTGACCCACTGTGGCGCTGTTAAACTGCTGTCAAATGGTGTTATTATTAACGTCCGTGTTCATCAGGTACATTTTAGTGATGTGAGATAAAGTATGTGTTGTGGCTAACCTGTGATGGTTCAATATATATCGCTGGTGTGATTGTCGATTGTTTCATGTTTATTTACTCTGTCGTTATCTCGAAAATATTCGTAATTAATTCTGTTTCTTGAGTCTCCGTTTTGTTGAAGTATAATAATGAGTAAACGTAAAGTTATTAGAAATCGTCTGAAGGCTTTTAAGAAAAGGAGAAATGTTGGAAAGCCAAAGGTATGTGTTATTACTGTAAACAATAAAGACGATGAAAATCCCCAACATAGCTTGTGTCCCAAAGAAGAAGACAGTTGGTGTAAATATAACAAAGGATTGCTAACTGGTGAAGTGTACACTCATAAGCATAGTCTGCCTCATGCAATAATGGAGGTGATAAAACCTATTTTCAGAGACTTAGCACCACCTGAACTGTTGAAAAAGTGTATTCACGGAAAAACTCAAAACCCCAATGAAAGTGTAAATAGTGTTATATGGTCGAGAATCCCCAAGACTGTATTTGTTGGAATAGAAACACTTCACTTTGGTGTGTATGATGCTGTTGCGACTTTCAATGATGGCAACATTGTAAGGTCCAAAGTATTTAGAAATATGGGAATGAAGATAGGTTCTAACATGGTACGAGCGATGCTTGCTTTAGACAAGGAACGCCTTCGGACTGCAGACAGGGCTGTAAAGAGTCTAGAAATACAAGCAAGAGTAAACAGGAGGAGGAACAAGAGGAAGCTGGAGGAGGAGTTTGCAGAGGATGAAGATAATCCATCCTATGGACCTGGAATGCACTAAAAAGTTAATCCAATCTTTGTCGCTCGATTCGCAAAACTTTTATTTTCTCATACCATTTACATGTTTTCTAAGGATCTTCCAAACATATTTGTTTCAAACTTTCAGTAAATGTTACACAGTACCTTCTGCATAATTTAACACAGCCTTTTTCCAAAAAACTGTATATTTTTGAATATATAAATAAAAAATTGCAAAAAAATGTGAATTTTCATAACAATTTAAAAAAAATCGTCTTTAATAACTGAACTAAAATTTTGTAAAATCCCTGTGTTAAGTTGTAGCCCATATTCCAATAAATAATCTGTAAAAAGTTCAACTTCCTACCTCAAATACTTTGTGAGGAAAGATGTAATTTATAAGCGTTATTTTAACATTGCAAGTATAGGGCGTTCCGGAGCCCCTTAAGCTTAACACTCTTGTCTGAACAAAAAAGCAGGAAAATTTGTCACCATCAGCGTAAAATCTTTTCTACTCCATTCCATAACCGAACCATAATGAATTTCATGATCTAGAGTTCGTTGTATGATTTTGAAGTAACTTTCCGGGGGGCCTTTCGGGCTTCGTCGAGAGTCTTTCTTCAATTTTAATTTTGTGGGTGCGTTGGGTTTGCTCGCTAAATTGTCTAACACAAAATTGTCTAAGAGTGCGCTGAAGAGGCCCTCTTACTACTGTCGTCCCTGGTTGGTGTCTGCGGTGGGTGTGACAACGAAGTTCCCCTGTCGAAGGCGACCTCTGTTAGACTCTTACCAAGACTCGTGAATACGGCCTTGTCTGTGGCGCATGCAACCCGCAGCGCAGCGATGAGGGATGGGATGTTATATGGCTGGGGTAGTTAGAGAATCCAACAGTGACAGAGCCTTATTACACTCTCTGAAACGCGCTTGTTTGTGATATCGCTCCTGTCATGTTTGGCAACAGAAGCACCATTTCCATATGTCAGACCTAGTTTTGTAAGTCGTGCAACTTGACAGACCTACATTTTTTACATTATGTAAAGAGCATACGACAGCAGTACAGAAGGCCGTTTATTGTTTTGTGTAAATGGTTCAAATTGCTCTGAGCACTGTGGGACTTAACATCTGAGGTCTTCACTCCCTTAGTACTTAGAACTACTTAAACCTAACTAACCTAAGGACATCACATACATCCATGCCCGGGGCACGATTCGAATCTGTGACCGTAGTGGTCGCGTGGTTCCAGACTGAAGTACCTAGAACCGCTCGGCCACACCATACGTATTTTGTATAACTGTATAGTGTCTCCTGTGCACCGATCAGTATTCTATATGAGTGTTTGACCTCGGTTTTATTGACGTTGTGATTTGCAGGTTGCTACTCAAGTGATGTAATGTGAGCTTGTTTTCCACACACACGTTTGATTCGGAAGGTATTCGTGTCAAGCTATGAACGAATTTTCTTTCAGGTCTTGATGAAACCTGTATGACTTTTGTGTATTAACATGTTGTTGTTGTTGCTGTTGTGGTCTTCAGTCCAAAGATTGGTTTCATGCAGCTCTCTATGCTACTCTATCCTGTGCATGCCTCTTCGTCTCCGAGTTGCTACTGCAACCTACATTCTTCTGAATCTGTTTACTGTATTTATCTCTTGGTCTCCCTCAATGACTGTCACCGCCCCCCCCCCTCCCCCCATGATTCCCTCCAGTACTAAACTGTTGATCCCCTGATACATCAGAATATTCTCTATCAACCGATCCCTTCTTTTAGTCAGGTTGTACTACACATTTCTCTTCTCTCCAATTCTGTTCAGTACCTCCTCATTAGTTTCGTGATCTACCCATCTAATCTTCAGCATTCTTCTTTAAAACCACATTTCAAAAGCTTCTATTCTCTTCTTGTCTAAACTATTTTATAGTCCATGTTTCACTTCCATACATGGCTACACTCCATACAGAAACTTTCAGAAAGGACTGCCCGACGCTTAAATTTATACGCGATGTTACTAAATTTCTCTTCTTCAGAAACGCTTTTCTTGGCATTTCCAGTCTGCATTTCATATCCTCGGTACTTCGGCCATCATCAGTTATTCTTCTGCCCAAATAGCAAAACTTATCTACTACTTTAAGTGTCTCAGTTTCTAATCTAATTCTCTCATCATTAGCTGATTTAATTCGACTACATTCCAGTGTTGTTGTTGTTGTGGTCTTCAGTCCTGAGACTGGTTTGATGCAGCTCTCCATGCAACTCTATCCTGTGCAAGCTTCTTCATCTCCCAGTACCTACTGCAACCTACATCCTTTTGAATCTGCTTAGTATATTGATCTCTTGGTCTCCCTCTACGATTTTTACCCTCCACGCTGCCCTCCAGTGCTTTTTGATCCCTTTGTGATCCCTTGATGCCTCAAAACATGTCCTACCAACCGATCCCTCCTTCTAGTCAAGTTGTGCCACAAACTTCTCTTCTCCCCAATCCTATTCAATACGTCCTCATTAGTTACGTGATCTACCCACCTTATCTTCAGCATTCTTCTGTAGCACCACATTTCGAAAGCTTCTATTCTCTTCTTGTCCAAACTGTTTATCGTCCATGTTTCACTTCCATACATGGGTACACTCCATACAAATACTTTCAGAAACGACTTCCTGACACTTAAATCTATACTCGATGTTAACAAGTTTCTCTTCATCAGAAACGATTTCCTTGCCATTCCAGTATCGTCGTGTAATATTATGTATTAACATAAGTATTAACAGATGTATTAAGTATTAACGGATCACAACACAATGTTTTTGTTATAACGTATTTTTACGTGAGTATTCATACACAATTTCGTGGAAATTACTGTTATGACTGACTTCTATATCAAAATAATTATACACTGGGTCTTTTCTTGCGATACTCTTTGTGTTATGTGGATCAATTTGAAAATGGTACTTCCTACCGAAAGGGGCCATTAATAATGTATTGTTTACTAAAAGCAGCCAATGGTGCTAATGTGAAGTACTTCACATTATTACATAACAATTAATCGAATAAGAAACTAAAATATAAGATGCTCAGTGTTCAACCACGGTGCATCCATAAGGTCTTGTTATGTGGTCACGTCGTGACAATCCAGGAAATACACAGTGTGTGCATTTGTCATGCCCATCAATGTAACCCAACGTAAGAAGGTTAGCCTGGCGCATTATCTCCTAGTCCTTTGTAGGACTGAAAGATTTACACGTAGGGCACAGCAGCCCACAGGTATAAGTGACTTCTTCCGTCAATGGTACAAGAGGATTTGGAGAAATGTAACTGTTGGCATAAAGTCAAACCCCATTGGTACATTTTCAAATGTGTAATTGCCTTAGATATAATATATTCTTACCTTGTTTACTTTTGCCCAGGGTTCCGAGTCCATGGCTTCATTTGATGTTGGAGATTATGTTTGATATGTTGGGGCTGGGTGGGGAGGGGGGGGGGAAGGATTTGTCTGGGAAGTGGTAAGAGTCAGCAATGATCTTTCAGTTAACAGAAATGCCAAGTTTTTTTATTATCTGCCTTGTGTTTACAAATTGAAGCGTCAGCCCCAAGAAATTAATAAAATCCAAAGAAAAAATAATGAATGATTTCAGTTTGATTGTGGAATGTAGCACAGCCTCAAAACGACAATAACAACTTTCAAGAAAATTTTATTTAGGTGGAAGTAGAATAGTACTACAACAACCACAGCAGTGACTTACCAGAATCAATATCGATGAACGTATAACACTACCGTCTGCTACTACTGTACCATAACCTTAAAGCTGGAAACAGGTTTTGAAATAAGACTATTTTGTTATAGCAATTATGGTATAAAGCAACAGAGCAGTGTTACCCTCTGAGAGGAATATTGTTATGTTGACCGTGTTATTCCTAACGGAGGTGGCTTATCGGAAATGAAAGTGAGAATTACGTAAATAATTAAACAGTGACAAACAAAATATTGCCTATCTGCACTGTTTAACGGATAACGAAAACGGTCGCCAGCCTAACTAGGCAAGAGAATGATTAACATTCTCGTTCAAGAAAATAGTTATTAGTAACTTTAATGGATAAACACAACCTATACTTGGCCACACGCGAGTGCAATGAACTCTGACACACTCATATGTTTACGGTAAGATTGAAACTAACAGTTGGAGCAGCACAAACTATTTGCAAAATTATAACAGGTACAGAAAAACACTATCACTTTCAGGGTTTACACAAACTGAGTGGTCTTTATAACACTACCATTAACATTCCCTCTAGGATCATAAATTGGACATAGGTTTAGGTTAAGTCTCTCTCAGTTAAATACTTTACTATTTAAAATGAGAGTTAGTTGAAATTCACTGACAGGTTACTTATCACTGTTTTCTAATAAATAGATTATGATTTTCATAAATAAAGATCTTTCCGTTATTTGTTATCTCGCATTAGCACACTAGACAAACTGTAGATCCTGTTATACTGTTAATATGCCCTTATAATACACAAGAGAGACAAACACTTAGTAATCATGAACATATAATTTCCTACTATGCAGTTTTCCACTTTTACTACCGTGAGACATAAAATTAACATTTATGTAAGATACTGACTCACTTTCTGCGATTAACAACAGGCAGTAATGTGATCATTTACTAAGCAAAACTTTATAAGCCTCAGTCTTGAGAAATTTTAATTTGAAGTTGGCAACAACACATTAATAAGCAGTTTTACTAGGAAAATTATTTCAGCAAGCATCATTAACTCACTCTCTTGCCACATTAACTTTCTCTTTACTATGTTCAAGAAGCATTAATTAGAAAACTGGATTTTAATGTACTTTCAGTAAGGACACTCGGTAATCACTTTAGTTCAAACGGAGAGGACCCTGAGAGGTGTTATGATGAGGAGAAAAGTCAAGGTAGGTACACAAATTCAGATATAAATTACCTTATATTTCAGCACATTAGCACATCCATTAAGCTGATCCTTCACTGTACATCATTATAGTATTACGTTGCAATGATTGCGCAATGTAGTGGCAACTGCATGTTGGTAGGTGGAATTGCAGGCAGAATTGCTGGACTCTGTCATTTCTTGGTGGCGATGATAGATACAAATTCCAGAATAGTTGCAGCTATTTATCCATCCATCCGAGGCATTGGAAAGTAGCAGAAACGCCTCGCTCTCGGAATCAGCACAATATGCAATTTTTACATGGCAGTGCACAGACTCGTGGCTCGTCCCCGACTCGTAGCTCGCCTCCGACTGACTATCAGTTCCACCTTTCCTACCTAGGCCAACCACAATTTGCGCGCGCTACACAGTTCCGTTCCCGAGGGGAACCACAACAACTTTTACATACAGAATAACTAAGAATCCTAAGTGAGGATCAGCAGTTTACATAACAGCAACCAAATACATTAAATAAAACAGAACATTTGCACATATTGACGTTTCTACCAAAAATTATCCACACAAAATTACAATCATATACAGTAAGTTTTGTTCCCTCCAAATGGGACAAAGCATTTAAATGACAGATACACTATACAGCACAGAATCAAATCACGACATCAAAGTTTTAACAAGGAAAGGAGTAAATAATTTTGTGTTATCGTTCAATCAAAGACATTTACAGAAGCTCAATGATGTAACATTAGCTGGCCGAAGTGGCCGTGCGGTTAAAGGCGCTGCAGTCTGGAACCGCGAGACCGCTACGGTCGCAGGTTCGAATCCTGCCTCGGGCATGGATGTTTGTGATGTCCTTAGGTTAGTTAGGTTTAACTAGTTCTAAGTTCTAGGGGACTAATGACCTCAGCAGTTGAGTCCCATAGTGCTCAGAGCCATTTGAACCATTTGATGTAACATTAAATGAAACAAAAGCAAAATAAATACGTATAGCATAAGAGCTATGGTGTTACAAACGGTCATCGTTAAATTAAACTGTGGAATCAAACATAGCGGCAAAGTCACCAATATAACTTGTAGTATAATTTTCCTCAAGGTTAAATAATACACTCCTGGAAATGGAAAAAAGAACACATTGATACCGGTGTGTCAGACCCACCACACTTGCTCCGGACACTGCGAGAGGGCTGTACAAGCAATGATCACACGCACGGCACAGCGGACACACCAGGAACCGCGGTGTTGGCCGTCGAATGACGCTAGCTGCGCAGCATTTGTGCACCGCCGCCGTCAGTGTCAGCCAGTTTGCCGTGGCATACGGAGCTCCATCGCAGTCTTTAACACTGGTAGCATGCCGCGACAGCGTGGACGTGAACCGTATGTGCAGTTGACGGACTTTGAGCGAGGGCGTATAGTGGGCATGCGGGAGGCCGGGTGGACGTACCGCCGAATTGCTCAACACGTGGGGCGTGAGGTCTCCACAGTACATCGATGTTGTCGCCAGTGGTCGGCGGAAGGTGCACGTGCCCGTCGACCTGGGACCGGACCGCAGCGACGCACGGATGCACGCCAAGACCGTAGGATCCTACGCAGTGCCGTAGGGGACCGCACCGCCACTTCCCAGCAAATTAGGGACACTGTTGCTCCTGGGGTATCGGCGAGGATCATTCGCAACCGTCTCCATGAAGCTGAGCTACGGTCCCGCACACCGTTGGGCCGTCTTCCGCTCACGCCCCAACATCGTGCAGCCCGCCTCCAGTGGTGTCGCGACAGGCGTGAATGGAGGGACGAATAGAGACGTGTCGTCTTCAGCGATGAGAGTCGCTTCTGCCTTGGTGCCAATGATGGTCGTATGCGTGTTTGGCGCCGTGCAGGTGAGCGCCACAATCAGGACTGCATACGACCGAGGCACACAGGGCCAACACCCGGCATCATGGTGTGGGGAGCGATCTCCTACACTGGCCGTACACCACTGGTGATCGTCGAGGGGACACTGAATAGTGCACGGTACATCCAAACCGTCATCGAACCCATCGTTCTACCATTCCTAGACCGGCAAGGGAACTTGCTGTTCCAACAGGACAATGCACGTCCGCATGTATCCCGTGCCACCCAACGTGCTCTAGAAGGTGTAAGTCAACTACCCTGGCCAGCAAGATCTCCGGATCTGTCCCCCATTGAGCATGTTTGGGACTGGATGAAGCGTCGTCTCACGCGGTCTGCACGTCCAGCACGAACGTTGGTCCAACTGAGGCGCCAGGTGGTAATGGCATGGCAAGCCGTTCCACAGGACTACATCCAGCATCTCTACGATCGTCTCCATGGGAGAATAGCAGCCTGCATTGCTGCGAAAGGTGGATATACACTGTACTAGTGCCGACATTGTGCATGCTCTGTTGCCTGTGTCTATGTGCCTGTGGTTCTGTCAGTGTGATCATGTGATGTATCTGACCCCAGGAATGTGTCAATAAAGTTTCCCCTTCCTGGGACAATGAATTCACGGTGTTCTTATTTCAATTTCCAGGAGTGTACTTGAACAGCCGAAGTACAGATCCCTTCTGTTTCCGCAGCAGGTATTCTAACATTTCATATGCACAGTCGCCACGCCGCCCTTGCTTCCTCGTTCACGCCACACCACCAGCACGAAGAATAAGGCCTAACTAGAAGCGCCTGCCTCCTGCGTCTCTCGCGGTGACGCCAAAGAATTTAACTATGTCGATCGACAAAGATAACCGAGCGTTAATAGATCGAGATACGTATTTAGACGGCTCAATATTAACTGTTCAAAACAAACAAAAACTTTGTGTAATATGTCTGTATTGTCATTTGGCACAAAAAAAAGTTAACCACCGTTAATAGGACAGTTGTCAGTGTTGCCATCGTAGTCGTTACCAGAATCGAAGATGCAAGATGTTATCCGAAGCTGTCGCTCCAAACTGCCGCGGCTCACCAATTTTTAGTACACTCCTGGAAATGGAAGAAAGAACACATTGACACCGGTGTGTCAGACCCACCATACTTGCTCCGGACACTGCGAGAGGGCTGTACAAGCAATGATCACACGCACGACACAGCGGACACACCAGGAACCGCGGTGTTGGCCGTCGAATGGCGCTAGCTGCGCAGCATTTGTGCACCGCCGCCGTCAGTGTCAGCCAGTTTGCCGTGGCATACGGAGCTCCATCGCAGTCTTTAACACTGGTAGCATGCCGCGACAGCGTGGACGTGAACCGTATGTGCAGTTGACGGACTTTGAGCGAGGGCGTATAGTGGGCATGCGGGAGGCCGGGTGGACGTACCGCCGAATTGCTCAACACGTGGGGCGTGAGGTCTCCGCAGTACATCGAAGTTGTCGCCAGTGGTCGGCGGAAGGTGCACGTGCCCGTCGACCTGGGACCGGACCGCAGCGACGCACGGATGCACGCCAAGACCGTAGGATACTACGCAGTGCCGTAGGGGACCGCACCGCTACTTCCCAGCAAATTAGGGACACTGTTGCTCCTGGGGTATCGGCGAGGACCATTCGCAACCGTCTCCATGAAGCTGGGCTACGGTCCGGCACACCGTTAGGCCGTCTTCCGCTCACGCCCCAACATCGTGCAGCCCGCCTCCAGTGGTGTCGCGACAGGCGTGAGTGGAGGGACGAATGGAGACGTGTCGTCTTCAGCGATGAGAGTCGCTTCTGCCTTGGTGCCAATGATGGTCGTATGCGTGTTTGGCGCCGTGCAGGTGAGCGCCACAATCAGGACTGCATACGACCGAGGCACACAGGGCCAACACCCGGCATCATGGTGTGGGCAGCGGTCTCCTACACTGGCCATACACCACTGGTGATCGTCGAGGGGACACTGAATAGTGCACGGTACATCCAAACCGTCATCGAACCCATCGTTCTACCATTCCTAGACCGGCAAGGGAACTTGCTTTTCCAACAGGACAATGCACGTCCGCATGTATCCCGTGCCAGCCAACGTGCTCTAGAAGGTGTAAGTCAACTACCCTGGCCAGCAAGATCTCCGGATCTGTCCCCCATTGAGCATGTTTGGGACTGGATGAAGCGTCGTCTCACGCGGTCTGCACGTCCAGCACGAACGCTGGTCCAACTGAGGCGCCAGGTGGAAATGGCATGGCAAGCCGTTCCACAGGACTACATCCAGCATCTCTACGATCGTCTCCATGGGAGAATAGCAGCCTGCATTGCTGCGAAAGGTGGATATACACTGTACTAGTGCCGACATTGTGCATGCTCTGTTGCCTGTGTCTATGTGCCTGTGGTTCTGTCAGTGTGATCATGTGATGTATCTGACCTCAGGAATGTGTCAATAAAGTTTCCCCTTCCTGGGACAATGAATTCACGGTGTTCTTATTTCAATTTCCAGGAGTGTATGATTTCGTAGATCAGAACAGAATTCAGGGCTCTACATGGATAACCATTTCTGTTGTGAGGGAAATCTTGTTTACAATGTATTAAATGAACTGGCTGAACATGGATGTAGGAGAGACAGAAGCGAAAATCATTACAAAAATATAACTAAAACGAATGTTGACGATATAAATATACCAAAAGATACTTTTAATTCATAAATTGCTTATATGGAGCTAGATTTTGCTAAAGCAAAGAATTTCGAAAACTATTGATGCGTTCATGTGAGTGTTTCAATTATTTAATGTTAAAGAAGACTTCGTCTCTTAGACGAAACAAGCTACTTGTATCGAGGTATTTTGACTTGTACATCGACTGTGACACCTGAGTTGCTCAGAAACCTTATCAAAGAAGTTGTCGAAAGGTGAGATGGGCAGTGCTGTAGTATTATGCACTGTGGGATTGGCTCGTGTTACGTCACTGCTAATAAAAGATGTTCCTGACTTTCTACAAATGCTCGCAATGCTAGACACGATTTCTAAACGGAAAATGAAGTGTGGAAACTTGAATTACTCTAACAAACCTGGTAAGGTGAAAACAAAATATTGCTACGAAAATAGATTGAATATTTTAAGCAGTTTCGTATTGTTAGCCAAAGGATGTCATGAAAATTAAAGCATTAACTGTAAGTGGTTCCAAGATATTTAGGAAACTAGGCCCGAGTCTCGAAGGTTACTGACTTTGGCCATGAAGAGGGCATGACAACTGCAGGGAGGTGGAGAACCTCTGTCAACTACTTAGATCTTTCCGCTGCCGCCACTGCAACTTCTCGTCTTGCAGCTTGTTATGTCCATGAGGGAGTATAATGTATTTGTGGCGGTCGATTTGAGGCATCCTTAAACAGTGAGATCTACATAGTTGACGGCGACTGTGACTTACCTGTTGTACTTTGAGTTCTTCCATACTGGAGCTGCGTATTCCATTACCGAGAACTTCAATGGGACAACTAAGATGCGCAGCACATGTGAACACATGTGGTTGGTGACAACACGCCGTTCTTGCGCGTCATGTTCCGAGCAGATATTTTCAATTTTTTTATATAGGCAGTGCTGTTTGAACATTCGACCCACGTCAAATTTCACTTCTAGGAATTTTGGATTGTCGTTTTGTTCGAGCTCTTGTTAAGACCATGTCAGTTGCCTTTTGGGACTTGTCTAGTTTTGCCTAAAAGATGCTGACTACAGCTTTGCTTTGCTTTAGTCTGAAAAGGGTTTGAACATAGCAAGTAGATGTTCCAGAGTCTGTTGGCCTGGTTTCTACTTCTTCAGAAATATGCCATTTTGCTGCCACAGTAGTCGTCATAGTTGAAATACGGGACTTAACACTGGCTAATCTTGGTGCATATTCACTGACGAGCCAAAACATTAACCTGTTCAGTAACGTATTCGACCACCATTGGATATGAGTACAGCAGCGATTCCGTGTGCCATGGAACTGATGCCCTTGGTGGATATCTGGTGCTGAGTGGTACTAATTACTTGATAGTTGACACCTCACGGGCTGAAGCTGGTTTCCCCCAACTAAAGTGCTCAACGTCACGCCTGAACCATTCGCCGTTGCCAAATCCCGATATCTGAACCGGGACCTTTTATTTGGTATTTCATCGCGCATGATAACATGACCACCAAAAACAATACACACACACACACACACACACACACACACCCGCAACGATGCTAAAGGAATATACACATTTCATACAGAGCACTAACCAATCACTATCGGATCTTTCCGTACAAGACCCGATTCAGCGACACAAATACAGCTATAATCACAGAGATTGGCTTACATTAGATAAGCTTCGCACAGCATTACGTGAAGTCGAATGTTTGAAGGCTCTAATTAATCGTTGCGACTGGGCTCTAGACTCATAAATGTAAATACTTTCTGCAGTGTAATGGCGTAGCACTATGATTAGTGTGTAAACATGACGTTCGGGAGACTGTAGGTTCGAGTTTCGTCACATCCACCGAATTTTTTTGTTTTTCTAACTCCAATTAAAAGAATTCAATTATTAGTTTTATTCAATTTACTTTCGTAAATGTATTTTTTTGTTTTGTTTTTAATGTTTTGCCGCATCATTTTCATCATCTTACTGACTTTTTTGTTACCTCTAACTTTTCTTCCTATCATCCTTTTTTTCGTCTACAATCTGCTTGTGTGCCCTATTATCAGCAACCAAGTGCCAACCAGGACTGCTCATTAGTTGATAACGTGGCAGCCCGTGTAGCCATTGCGAGAATAGTTTCCGCAGACTGTTAATCGCCATTTCTCGGATACCTCACACATCGAGAGGTTGAGGCTAGGTCAGGATACGAGTTTATATTCAGGGCTACAAAACACGTCGTCTGCCGCAATTCAGTCATTGGTCACTTAAAATCAGATATTGACAGAGCCTCTCCAATTTTCGTTATATCTCGTTTCGGCCACTTCCAACATTAGTCCGCGTTGCGTTTAACAGTAACTGCGAACTTTGAGGGGTGCGCGGCTCGTGTTCATGCCGTTTATTGCTTGTCATCTTGTATTTACGGTACTGTCGCCTCGTTTCTTATTCGATATACTGGCGTCACTAAGTTGCTGGTTTGCTTGCCCGTGAGTGGCAGCAGCGGCGCTTATCGGTAAGTGCACTGTCGTATTATCTCTGGAGCGACCACTAGTATTTCCGGTTCATCCTCTGACGAAGTCAGTCGGGGAGGGAGCATCAGTGAGGTCTGCGCAGCCAGTCGAGACGGAGCTCCAGTGAGACCTGCACAGCCAGTACTCGCCCGACCGCTGGCGACACACATGAACTGTCTGACGGAAGGAGACTGGAGCAGGAACGACCGTTTCATGGTCGTTCGGTCGGTCATCTCATCAGGCGACGTGTATTTAGTCTTTTGACCGTTTCCGGGTCTCGCCGGTTGGTCATCTTTTCTGACATGGGTCGGTTCCTTCCTCATGCAGAGATGTCGGGTGGCCAATGGACAAGTGTTACCTCTGAATGGTTGGGTCCAAGCCAGTGTGCCCGGGTCGCCGTGTCTCCGAGTTCCGAACGGACGTGGAGTTGAGTTGGGATGGAGCTGCAGTGAGCACCGGACAGCTAAGACTCGTCCGACTGTTGCTGACACACATGACTTGAGTGGGGACGATCTTGGTTGGTCGTTTGGTCGGTCGTCTCATCAGGCGACGTGTATTTGGTCTTTTGACCGTTTCTGGGCCTCGTCAGTTGGTCATCTTTCCTGACATGGGTCGGTTCCTTCCTCATGCAGAGATGTCGGGTGGCCAATGGACAAGTGTTACCTCTGAATGGTTGGGTCCAAGCCAGTGTGCCCGGGTCGCCGTGTCTCCGAGTTCCGAACGGACGTGGAGTTGAGTTGGGATGGAGCTGCAGTGAGCACCGGACAGCTAAGACTCGTCCGACTGTTGCTGACACACATGACTTGAGTGGGGACGATCTTGGTTGGTCGTTCGGTCGGTTGTCTCATCAGGCGACGTGTATTTGGTCTTTTGACCGTTTCTGGGCCTCGTCAGTTGGTCATCTTGCCTGACATGGGTCGGTTCCTTCCTCGTGCAGAGATGTCAGGTGGCCTATGGACAAGTGTTACCTCTGAATGGTTGGGTCCAAGCCAGTGTGCCCGGGTCGCCGTGTCTCCGAGTTCCGAACGGACGTGGAGTTGAGTTGGGATGGAGCTGCAGTGAGGACCGGACAGCTAAGACTCGTCCGACTGTTGCTGACACACATGACTTGAGTGGGGACGACCTCGGTTGGTCGTTCGGTCGGTCGTCTCATCGGGTTCTCTGTGTGTGTCAGCTTGTCATTCGTCCTGGTTGTTCCACAGTGATTGCTTTTACGATTGTTCGAGTTCTTGCGGAAGTGTTTTCGTGGATCTGTGTCTAGCTTGTGTAATTTCGACTGAGAAGTTACGTTAATGCTGTCTGCGCACTAGAGTAGGCAATCGGTCGGTTGGGACAGTGCAGCGAGGAAGTCTCCGCGGCGAGGGCATTAGCGTAGTGCAGGGCTTAACAACTGGCCGGTTTTGAACACGAGTACTCGCGTCTGCTCAGGCTTGTGCTCGCGAGCAGCTGCAAAGTCGTGTGCTGGCGAGGGAGGGGATGGAGGGGAAATGCGCGCGCACGTTTGAATAGGGCCGCAGCGTGCCTATTGAATTCGCGCCGACTGTGTAACGTTTGAAGTACTACGATCAGCTCGTAACAGTCACTTCGCTGGTTAAGAATCATGTGAAGTCGCCGTTGTGTAACCCCAACCATGCTTTCGCAGTTCAACCCCCATTGGGAGGAATTGTATCTGTTTACTGAAAAAGATGGTGTTGGAAAATGATTAGTATGTCACAAAACGCTGAATTCTTTTACGAAATTTAATTTGCAGCGACATTATATGTCGTACCACGCGAAAGACTACGGACGTGAAAAATGTGATTGACCAGATCGTGCACAGGAAGTTATTAAACTTAAAAGGAAGCTATCCGAAGAAGATCTGGACGACGAAGAAAAATCAACTGAGGCAGCACTCAGAGTGGGTTACAAAATTGCTTTGCTTTTAGCAATATCCCTGCGCTCCTTAACTAATGGCGATTTAATAAAAGAATGTTTGGTAGCTGCAGCGGAACATTTGTGTCCATCTCAAGTTGAACAGTTTCTGATTGTGCCATTATCTGACATGACCATTATGCGTCGTATACAGGACATGGCAGACGACGTCCAGAGCCAGTTTGCAAATATCTGTAAAGATTTTATGGCGTATTCTCTAGCTCTGGACGAAAGTGTTGATATCACTGGAACAGCGCAGCTTGCCATATTTATTAGAGGTGTTAATAGAGATCTTCAGGTGAGGGAGGAGCTCCTCAATGTAGTAGCCATGAAGAACACTACAACTGGAGGCGATATTTTAAGTAGTGTTGAAGAAAGTGTTGAACATATAGGATTGTCGTGGAGTTCTTTAGTTTCAGTGTCTACAGATGGTAGAGGCATACACTAAGCTAATAAAATTATGAGGCACGTGTACATTCTCCTTTATTTGTTTCATTTGTCGCAGTAATAATTCGTGAGTGATATCCCTGCAGGTGGCCGCGGATTTACATCGACTGGCGGCAGCTGTTGTGTACCCCACGTGACTCTGCCCACTCTCCGCTCTGGTCTGGTAGTGGGGGTAGCGTGCTCGCGCTGCTCCGTGCTCGCGCCTTGCTGCTCACAGCTTGCTCCGCGAGCACGTATGTTGTGAAGCCCTGGCGTAGTGTTCCGCAGTGTGTTTTTCCTCGCCGTGTTGATGCTGTCCGTACCGCGTGTAGTTTGACAGCCTTTGGTGTTGTTCATATTTTTGAATGGTTATTGTGCCTTGGTCGTTTTTAGACGCCAATCTGAAGACTTAGTGCTGCTGGTATCTTCGTCCTTGGCTGATATTTTCCGTTGTCGTGCCGTCGGTCGCCGCAGCGGAATTGATTCGGTTGTTGGTCGGTCCTTCAGACGTCTCTGGGTCGGGTTGCCAACTGATTACTTAATCTTATACTCGACTGCCTATCTCACCTACTCTTACGTTAGAGTTACCTCCTCAGGCCGACCCTTAGAACACTTCTGAGCACCATTATTATGTTGTTTGTAGATTGTGATTTTTGTCTCAAGTATGGTGCAAGGCCTTCAGTGACCTATTAATTTGGTTTGTCTGAATTTTAAAATAAGGCCTTCAGATGCCTTAAGCTAAAACTTTGAAGATTATTGCTTGAACTAAATTTTTTTAAAAAGAAAAGGGGAATTTTGCTCTATTGCAAATCCTTGTTATGCAGGCCTTAAGTCTCAGTTCTTCTGTGTCCAATGTGTGGCCTTCAGTCAAGTATTTAGGTAAGATTTTCTTTTTTAAGTAAGGCCTTCAGCTGCGTGTATTCCTAAAGGCAAATTTGATACCTTGTGTCCGGGCCTTCAGCCGTATTGTTTTGAATGCTTTTAAGGGCATGTGTGATTAAGTCTTTTGAGAAAATACAGTTGGTATGTTTTGTGCAACTGACAGTAACTGATTTTGGCACCTTTCCATAACTATAACCTGATCCGCTTGTAACGCCGGAAATGCATATCCTTCTATTTCCATCTATTGTACTATAAATTTTTTTCCTTATTTTGTTACCTGAATATATGACATTTCTGTGCCTTTATATATTGTAATTGTTTTACTATTTGTATATATATATATATATATATATATATATATATATATATATATATATGTCGATGTATAATTGGTTTGTTTTGTAAATATTATTTGTATTTTACGCTGGGTCTTGCCTAGGGAAAACTATGCTATCGAACGAATACATCGATAGGTCGTGTGAAGAACGAAAGTGTGTAGGATCTTTGGTAGTGATAACTCTGCCGCGTGGAGCGCGGGCAGAGCATGAGAGAGTCTGGCGGGAGTAGCGAGTGGAGCAGGTGTGTGGTGTGAAGCTCCCGCGAGTTGCCGCGCTTTCGGGGTTTGGCAGCATGTAATTGCGCTGACTTGCGATGATAGTTTCTGACATGGTGTCGCGGACGGGAAGCATTAGCTGGCGCACATCAAGAGCCCGTTTTGTCTGGTGACCGTGTCGAGAAGAAGGCGCGCCAACATCCAGCTTCTGCAACAGCGACGGCCGACAATGAGTGACTGTCGCCACATCCTCGATCGACGGCTTCAAACCTTCAATCAACCAACAAGGAAGACTGAAAGCACGTAAAGTTTTCGAACTGTATGGCAGACGTCAGCTTTTCAAACTTTTAAAATTGTTGCATCACAAAATTACAGCTACTTAGCATGAACCTTTGTTGCTCATTGTCCCAATTGCATTACCAAGCAGGGTCCCTTCCTTTTCCGAAATGAACCCGAGTGTCATTGAAATTCAAACGCCAGCATAATTCCATTTCACTGCTATAATTTCAAAGTTCAGTTAAAGTATTCATAGCTGGCTACAATACTTAGATTACACAAGCACAAATTAAGAGTGCTAGTTTTGTTACCATATTTAGCTTACCTGTGACTGCAGCTCAGCTTGGTACGTACTAAATTTTACTATTGTTAATTGTTCAGAATCATTTAATTCAAGTTCAAAGTTAAATCTCTTATTTCTAAATTGCGTAGATTCAAGTAGCTTTTGAAATGATTGTTGAGATAGTCCAAGACCAACCGTATTTTACTGAATTTCGATGTGCTTCAGAAAGAAAGCTCACTATTAACTTCAGTCACTAAATTAACTTTCGATTATCCGGTTTTATTAATTCTTTTGCTAAATTAAGTGTAGCGAAATTTATTACTTCTGACAAACTTTCAGTTTTCACACTACACGTGTCAACCTTCAGTTGCCACGCTTCTAGTGCTAATTATATGTGTAATAATCTTTCTTTTTCAGTTACTATAGTATTTGTCCTTAGGACTGGCGACCGTAATTTTCCCCAAATCTCAAATATCTAATTACCGCTAGTTGATTGTTAACGTAACGGCCGCACATTTACTTTCTTTATTAACTTTACCCCTATTTCAAAATTAATTTCCACCAGTTTCATTAGCATTTTTCCTTTCATTTAGATGTAACCCTTTCCTCCCTCTTTACCGACAAATTAACCTCGGTGACGATTGCTTTTCCGAAATTTCCATTAGGTACACGCGGTTTAATTTTTCACTGTCATTAAGGTCGATAAGTGAGGGGAAGGTTACACGCTCTGCCCTGCGAAACCAGATTTCAAACTTACCGTCAGTTTTTGTGTGTCGCCTATAACAGAGCTGCAGCCATAAGCGGATGTGGCAACAATGAAGAGGCAAGTGACAGACGTGAAATGAAAGTATTTTAAAATGGAACTCTAGATGTCTGCACACGTATCACCCAGTTCCCGTAAATTACAGGCTGGTGGCTTGCAAGCGCCCAGCTGGCCCCCTACGTCTTCCATCGGCATCCAATCAGGCGAATCTGGTCGACAAGACTGTAGCACGATTCTAGTCTTGTGACACGGACAATTATCCTGTTGGAAGATGACGTCATTGTCTAGGAAGCCATTAAACGTGAAGCGACGCAGGTCGTCTGCTCTCGCACTCACGTAGCCTGCAGCTTTCATGGTGCCTTAGATTACCACCACAGGATCCATGAAAGCCCAGGTGAATGTTCGCCACACGACAATACTGCCCCCACTGAGCTGCCGCAACGGTGCGGTGAAAGTTTCTGGCAACCTTTCACCTGGATGACAACGACCATAGAACAACAAGAAACATATTTCATCCGCTCAGGTGGCACGTTTCTATCGATCCATTGTCCAATCTCGATAATACTATGCCCACTGCAATCTAATTAAACGCGTGGTTTGACACCGTGGGAACAGGCAATGATCATCTAATAACGACGTACTTCTCTACATCTACATGGATACTCTGCAAATCACATTTAAGTGCCAGGCAGAGGGTTCATCGACCCACCTTCTCAATACCTTTACCTTTCCGTACGAGCTCTGATTTCCCTTATTTTATCGTTGTGATTGTTTCTCCCTATTTAGCTCGGTGTCAACAAAATATTTTCGCATTTGGAGGAGAAAGTTGGTGATTGAAATTTCGTGAGAAGATTGCGTCGCAACTAAAAACGCCTTTCTTTTAATGATGCCCAGACAAAATCCTGTATCATTTCTGTGACACTCTCTCCCATATTTCGCGATAATGCAAAACGTGCTGCCCTTCTTTGAACTTTTTCGATGTACTCAGTCAGTCCTGTTGTTGTTGTTGTGGTCTTCAGTCCTGAGACTGGTTTGATGCAGCTCTCCATGCTACTCTATCCTGTGCAAGCTTCTTCATCTCCCAGTACCTACCGCAACCTACATCCTTCTGAATCTGTTCAGTGTATTCATCTCTTGGTATCCCTCTACGATTTTTACCCTCCACGCTGCCCTCCAATACTAAATTGGTGATCCCTTGATGCCTCAGAACATGTCCTACCAACCGATCCCTTCTTCTAGTCAAGTTGTTCCACAAACTTCTCTTCTCCCCAATCATAGTCAATACTTCCCCATTAGTTATGTGATCTACCCATCTAATCTTCAGCATTCTTCTGTAGCACCACATTTCAAAAGCTTCTATTCTCTTCTTGTCCAAACTATTTATCGTCCATGTTTCACTTCCATACATGGCTACACTCCATACAAATACTTTCAAAAATGACTTCCTGACACTTAAATCTATACGCGATGTTAACAAATTTCTCTTCTTCAGTAACGCTTTCCTTGCCATTGCCAATCTACATTTTATATCTTCTCCACTCCGACCATCATCAGTTATTTTGCTCCCCAAATAGCAAAACTCCTTTACTACTTTAAGCGTCTCATTTCCTAATCTAATTCCCTCAGCGTCACCCGACTTAATTCGACTACTTTCCATTATCCTCGTTTTGCTTTTGTTGATGTTCATCTTATATCCTCCTTTCAAACCACTATCCATTCCGTTCAACTGCTCTTCCAAGTCCTTTGCTGTCTCTGACAGAATTACAATGTCATCGGTGTACCTCAAAGTTTTTATTTCTTCTCCATGGATTTTAATACCTACTCCGAATTTTTCTTTTGTTTCTATACAGATTGAATATCTGGTAATAATCCCACACCGCGCAGCAGTATTCTAAAAGAGGACGGACAAGCGTAATGTAGGCAGTCTTCTTAGTAGATCTGTTGCATTCTCTAACTGTCCTGCCAATAAAACGCATTCCTTGGTTTGCATTCCCCACAACATTTTCTGTGTGTTCCTTCCAATTTAAGTTGTTCGTAATTATAATAGCTAGGTATTTAGTTGAATTTACGACATTTAGATTAGACTGATTTATCGAGTAACATAAGTTCAACGAATTCCTTTTAGCACTCATGTGGATGACCTCACACTTTTCGTTGTTTAGGCTAAACTGCCAATTTTCACACCATTCAGATATCTTTTCTAAATCGGTTTGCAATCTGTTTTGATCTTCTGATGACTTTACCAGTCTATAAACGACAGCGTCATCTGCAAAGAATCTAAGATGGCTGCTCAGATTGTCCCCCAAATCGTTTATATACACTCCTGGAAATGGAAAAAAGAACACATTGACACCGGTGTGTCAGACCCACCATACTTGCTCCGGACACTGCGAGAGGGCTGTACAAGCAATGATCACACGCACGGCACAGCGGACACACCAGGAACCGCGGTGTTGGCCGTCGAATGGCGCTAGCTGCGCAGCATTTGTGCACCGCCGCCGTCAGTTTCAACCAGTTTGCCGTGGCATACGGAGCTCCATCGCAGTCTTTAACACTGGTAGCATGCCGCGACAGCGTGGACGTGAACCGTATATGCAGTTGACGGACTTTGAGCGAGGGCGTATAGTGGGCTTGCGGGAGGCCGGGTGGACGTACCGCCGAATTGCTCAACACGTGGGGCGTGAGGTCTCCACAGTACATCGATGTTGTCGCCAGTGGTCGGCGGAAGGTGCACGTGCCCGTCGACCTGGGACCGGACCGCAGCGACGCACGGATGCACGCCAAGACCGTAGGATCCTACGCAGTGCCGTAGGGGACCGCACCGCCACTTCCCAGCAAATTAGGGACACTGTTGCTCCTGGGGTATCGGCGAGGACCATTCGCAACCGTCTCCATGAAGCTGGGCTACGGTCCCTCACACCGTTAGGCCGTCTTCCGCTCACGCCCCAACATCGTGCAGCCCGCCTCCAGTGGTGTCGCGACAGGCGTGAATGGAGGGACGAATGGAGACGTGTCGTCTTCAGCGATGAGAGTCGCTTCTGCCTTGGTGCCAATGATGGTCGTATGCGTGTTTGGCGCCGTGCAGGTGAGCGCCACAATCAGGACTGCATACGACCGAGGCACACAGGGCCAACACCCGGCATCATGGTGTGGAGAGCGATCTCCTACACTGGCCGTACACCACTGGTGATCGTCGAGGGGACACTGAATAGTGCACGGTACATCCAAACCGTCATCGAACCCATCGTTCTACCATTCCTAGACCGGCAAGGGAACTTGCTGTTCCAACAGGACAATGCACGTCCGCATGTATCCCGTGCCACCCAACGTGCTCTAGAAGGTGTAAGTCAACTATCCTGGCCAGCAAGATCTCCGGATCTGTCCCCCATTGAGCATGTTTGGGACTGGATGAAGCGTCGTCTAACGCGGTCTGCACGTCCAGCACGAACGCTGGTCCAACTGAGGCGCCAGGTGGAAATGACATGGCAAGCCGTTCCACAGGACTACATCCAGCATCTCTACGATCGTCTCCATGGGAGAATAGCAGCCTGCATTGCTGCGAAAGGTTGATATACACTGTACTAGTGCCGACATTGTGCATGCTCTGTTGCCTGTGTCTATGTGCCTGTGGTTCTGTCAGTGTGATCATGTGATGTATCTGACCCCAGGAATGTGTCAATAAAGTTTCCCCTTCCTGGGACAATGAATTCACGGTGTTCTTATTTCAATTTCCAGGAGTGTAGATAAGGAACAGCAAAGGACCTATAACACTACCTTGAGGAACGCCAGAAATCAGTTCTATATTACTCGATGACTTTCCTTCAATTATTACGAACTGTGACCTTTCTCACAGGCAATCGCAAATCCAGTCGCATAACTGAGACGATATTCCATAAGCACGCAATTTCACTACAAGCCGCTTGTGTGGTACAGTGTCAAAAGCCTTCCGGAAATCCAGAAATACGGGATCGATCTGAAATCCCTTGTCAATGGCACTCAACACTTTATGTGAATAAAGAGCTAGTTGTGTCTCATAGGAACGATGTTTTCTAAGCCCACGTTGACTGTGTGTCAATAGACAGTTTTATTCGAGGTAATTCATAATATTCGAACACAATATATGTTCCAAAATCCTGCTGCATATCGACGTTAACGATATGGGCCTGTAATTTAGTGTATTACTCCTACTACCTTTCTTGAATATTGATGTGACCTGTCCAACGTTCCAGTCTTTGGGTACGTCGAGTGAACGGTTGTATATGATTGTTAAGTATGAAGCTACTGTATCAGCATACTCCGAAAGGAACCTAATTGGTATACAGTCTGGACCAGAAGACTTGTTTTCATTAACTGATTTAAGTTGATTCACTACTCCGACGATATTTATTTCTACATTACTCATGTTGGCAGCTGTTATCGGCTCGAATTCTGGGATATTTACTTCGTCTTCTTTTGTGAAGGCATTTCGGAGGGCTGTGTTTAGTATCTCGACAATGTCGCTGAATGGTGTGCTGCGAAACACTTTTTCTGCACCAGCAGCATTTTTATCCGCTAACCCGGGGATTTTAAGCAAGATTTTCTCTGAAATTATGCAGAGTGAAGGATCCCTTCGTAATCTGAGACAGTGCAGTATTCAACTGACGTTGTAAGCCCGGATCAGGCATGATTTGGAGTGGAAACATTTTTTTTATTTTTTTTGTCACGTGCAGTACCAGCGCGGGACCTTGCCTAAATAATGAGATCAGCAATACTTTTCTAGCTCTGGGATTGCAAGTAGCTGAAGGTGATGTGGTTAAGATCATATCAGACGACATAAAGCCTGGGGACCGGCTACTTGTGGATTTTTGTAGGTAACCTCCCACCTTCGTGGAATTAGGTAGCTTGGTTGCCGAGATGGAAGGTTTAACATTTACTATGAGCAACGGGAGGCAGGCGGTCGCTTAGTTACTCCGTCTGGGGGGAACCGGCAGGAGGCCGCGCGCTTTGCACTCGGAAGGTTAAGCCTAAGGTCTGTTTCAGGTGTGGTGAGAGTGGATATTTGGAGCGGTCATGTCCGGTGAAGCGGGGCCCGGTCCGGACATCTGACGCCATAGGACACCAGTGGGAACAGGTACCCGCCTTCCTGTTAAGAACTGCTCGCATATTAGAGCAGTGCAAAATCTGATGCTGTGTGTACCCATATGAATAACGAGCCTGTATGTGCTTTTTTGGATTGTGGGAGTTCTGTTTCACTTCTTGATTGTAACTGGTTCCTCGAAGTTGGGAATTTATGTAGAATACCTCCTGTGTGCCGCCAATCTAAGACATGTCGTGTGGTTAATGGACAAGAGTTACCTCTGATAGGGGAGTTTCGGCGGAAGTTAGGCATATTGGAATTTACACAGCGTGTCAACGTTGTCTTTGCTCAGAATTTGTCAGTTATCTTCACACTCGGCTGTGATTTCGCTGAGTGTACCGGTCTGGTTTTTTATTATCAAGCTCGTGCCTTTTATTTCACCTTTTGCCCTAATGAAAGCATAGCATATTGTTTCTTGTCGGCGTACACAACCGATCAATCATGTGCGGTTGTGGTCGTCTAAGTTTGCGACTATCTGGAAGTCGGCGAGTCCAGGCCACTGTTGAGAGTGTTATCCCAATTTCCCTACGTCCTGAGTAATAAATTAGTTGTCACTAGCAAGATTCGATATAAGATTCGCTGGGTTGATCATACTCCTGTTCCTCAGGATCCCTATGGACTATCCCCACCCAAGATGTAGATTCTGCGCGGGCCAATTAATAACACGCTCCGGGATGGTGTCATTAGACCTTCGACTTCTCCCAATGCTTCACTCATTTTTCTTGTTCCTAAAGGACAGAGTGGCGTTTATTGGCCAGTCGTCAATTATGGGGCACTGAACTAGAAGATCGCCTTGCAATCAGTTCAGTCGCCCGACCTCCAGAATTGCTTCACCTGGTTCGTGGGTGCCCGTTGGCTCTCTATGCTGGTCCTCAATCAAGCCCACCGCCAGATACCCTTTACCGAAGATTCCAAACAGGCAACTGCCCTTTGTACTGATTGGAACTCTTGCGAGTTTAATATGGTTCCTTTCGGATGGTCTCGTCTTTAGGACCATGTTTGGGGGATCTTAAGTTCATATCCGCTTGTAGCTATCTTAATGATGTGGTGGCTTACAGTGCCACGTTCGCGGAGCCTTGGACCACCTCGAAGTTTTTTTTTTACGTCTTATGGAGGCCAGGCCTATTTTTAAGCCTTCTAAGATTACCTAGACTCTTCCTTGTACATCCTTTTTGGGTCATCTGGTTTCAGCTCAAAGTGTCCGCATTGATCAGGAGCGGACACGTTCCCTGCGTGACTCCCCCTCCCCGACCCCCAGCCCCCACCCCTAATGGCAAGAATGGAGCGGCGAGATTTTTTGGAATACCGATTTTCTTCCGAAAGGTTGTTGCTAATTTCGTCCAGTTGGCGGCGCCCGTGAATAACTTGCGCAATAAAGGCGAGCCCTTACTTTAGGGGGAGAGTCGTGAAGCTTCCTATGAGGCAATTGAAGCTGCCCTTAGCAGCCCTTTTGTGTTATTATCCTGGATTTCGGCGAGCCCTTTATTATCCAGACCGACGCATTCAATTCAGGGGTAGTGGCGGTACTCCTTCCAGAACATCAGGGGGAGCGGAGTCCCGTTACCTGCGCATCGCGCTGAATTAAAATATTCATTTTCTGAGCGGGAAGCTTTAGCAGATCCCTCCGCCTTGAACAAGTTTAAGTGCTGCCTAGAGCATAGGGAATTCGTGCACGAGGCGTTGAGTTGGGTTTTGGCCCACCGCAGAAAAAGTGGTTGTGTTGTTCGTTGAGCATCTGCATCTCCGCAGCTCGTTTTAAGATTCATCATATCAGGGATCCAGACAAAACCCGGGGCGACCCTTTAAGTCACATGTTTGAAGACTGCGACGCCCCACAATATGTGGAGGACGGTGGCAAAGTTCCTTGCGAGGTGCTGAGTTGACTGAAGTTCCTGAACTATTTAGCGATCTCGAGCAGAGACAAGAAGAAGATTCACATATTTTGCAAATAAGAACAGGTTTTTAAATGGCGAGCACATAGGCAGGTATGTTCCGAATAAAGGTATTGACTGTCAAAATAGGAAGGCAGCCTCTGATTTCCGCTGTTTTTAGGTATTTTTATAGCTCGGCGGCGGACGGTCATATAGATTTCTAAAGGTTTTGCCTAAAATGATAATCGTGGTTTGGACGTCTGTATTTAAGGATATACACTGCTGGCCACCGTAAATGCAACACCAAGAAAGACAAGAGGTAGCACAACAAAATTTATTTTGTAGATAACATGTTGACCAAGTATCAAATGATTACGTTTACAGACGTCTGTGACATGTGGTTCCTGCCAAAATCAGTAGCCAGAGTGGCCGCCATTGTTGGAGATCACCGCTGCCACACGTCTCGGCATTGAGTCAAAGAGACGTTGGATGTGTTCCTGGGGTACAGCAACCCAAGCAGCTTCCACACGTTGCCAAAGATCATCTGGTGTGGCAGCTGGGGATGTAATCTGGGTCACTCGTTGAGCAACCATGGACCACATGTTTTCTATCGGCGAAAGATCCGGAGAGCGAGCCGGCCAGGGAAGCAATTCAATCTGGTTATTGACGAAGAACGTTTGGACAATGCGTGCCACGTGTGGTCGCGCATTATCCTGTTGAAATATGGCTGTGGCCGAGCCCTGAAGGTAAGGAAGGACAACTGGCTCCAGCACCTCGGATATGTAGCGCCGGCTATTTAAAGTACCGGCAATGCGTACTAGAGGCGTACGAGAGTAATATCCAATACCGCCCCATACCATAATACCCGGTGCAAGACCAGTGTGGCGGTGCATAATGCAGCTGTCCAGCATCCTCTCTCCACGGCGTCTCCACACTCGAATCCGACCATCGTGGTGCTGCAGACAGAAGCGTGCCTCGTCAGTAAAGACAACGTCATTCCATTCTGCCGTCCACATCCGTCTGTCATCACACCATTGTCGACGGAGACGTCTGTGGTTCTGCGTCAATGGTAGACGAAGCAATGGACGTCTTGCGGACAGACCACTCTGCTGTAAACGGCGTCGAATGGTACGCGCAGACACTGGATGATGCGTTACAGACGCAATGTGCTGTGCTACGGTTCGGGATGTCACTGAGCGATCCGTCACTGCCATGCGCACAATTTGCCTATCAGCACGTGCAGTGGTGCACCGAGGTGAATGCGATCGACCACGTCGGTCCGTCGTACCCTCCTGCATCCAACGGTCACATATCCGCATTACAGTTGTTTGGTTTCGTCCAACACGACTAGCGATTTCTCTGTATGATAATCCACAATTTCGGTAAGCCACTATCCTTCCTCTGTCGAACTCGGATACTTGATCAAACGATGTTCGCTGTTGTCTAGGAGGCATAACTGATCGTATTGTGAAACAACCACAAGGTAAACACACGTGCCGAACGTACACTCGTCGAAATCGCCAAGCCTTAAATGGCGCTACGAGGTGGCGCCACAGGCGCGCGTGATGTGCGTCTGCGTTGAAATTCTAATCAGTTGCATATCTCAACGCTGCAAACCCATGGTGTAAATTTCACTTGATTCGGATGCTTCCTTCAGGGTGTTGCATTTACGGTGGCCAGCAGTGTACCACGGTTTTTGGAGGGGATGGGGATGTTAGTTATACAAGCAAGGCAACTCCTATTCTAACTTACACAAGGGTCTTCTCGAATCTACCCGAAAGAGCAGACCCGTCGATCGTCTTTTCGTGGACTATGTAGAACCTTGCCTGGAGGGAGAGGGGGGAGGGGGGGTGGGGGCGCGATTTCCACACCTTGGTGATGGTAGACGGGTTTTCCCTTTTTTTTTTTTTTTTTAGTTCCCAGTCACGTCGTCACTAGAGGTCTATCTATACGACACCTAACCAAAATCTTTGCCGTCTTCGGACCACTGAGTATCCTAGCAAGCGATAATGCTCCATTACTTATAGCAGGGAAGTGCAGAAATTTTGTTATGTATTAAATATATTATGTATTAAAGATAATGAATGCTAAAGCAGTTATGTGGGGACCCCAGTCCTTCCATTAGGGTGACCCGATCCCAAATCTTCTCATCCGAAATCCCGCTTGTCACAAGTCGCAGCTAAACACGAGGGTTGGAGGGACCTTACTCTGCAGCAGAAAGAAAAAGTCTTCAGGGTAGCAGCCTGTCTACGGCCAGTGCCGGAGAGGTTTTTGTGTGTGTGAGTATTTAAGGAACTTGGGCAGTAGAAGGAACTCGAAACCTGAATACGGAGGATGTATGTTCCTCTCGTCAATAACTGGTTATTTGAAAACGTGAAAGAGTTATGTCATTGAATGTGGTAAATTATCAGGATCGTAATGAGGTACAGTTGTCACCTATTGTCGCGAGTACTCTTAAGTAGACAGTTTTATGACATTTTATCGCATAGTGAAGCCTGAGAAATCAAGTAAGAAGTAACTGGTTAGTACACTTTGTTCAGTATAATCATGACATTAACGGAACCAGACGGTAGTGGTAAAGGCTTCGGTAATGCACTATAAGAGTTGGTTCCTGAAGGTTTGTGAATGCAGGTCCATTAGCTCCTTATCCAGTTTTGGTGTGGACTGGTGCCACTGCGACAGTTTTAAACAAAAGCGTCCTTTGGGAGGAAGCGTCTGCAGTGTAACTGGTGCTGGCAATATATAAGAGTTCAAAAATGGCTCTGAGCACTATGGGACTCAACTGCTGTGGTCATAAGTCCCCTAGAACTTAGAACTACTTAAACCTAACTAACCTAAGGACAGCACACAACACCCAGCCATCACGAGGCAGAGAAAATCCCTGACCCCGCCGGGAATCGAACCCGGGAACCTGGGCGTGGGAAGCGAGAACGCTACCGCACGACCACGAGATGCGGGCGCAATATATAAGAGGGCCCTGTGTTGTGTGCGTAGTATATTTGGAATGAAAGAACTTTGTGGCGGACTAGATGCAGTGTTGAGGGAGCGTGGGGGGGGGGGGGGAGCGTGGGGGGGGGGGGAGTGTCTTAGTGTTATTGGCTCTGCGTGTACCAGCAAACCAGGCAATACGCGGCACTCGAGAAACAACTATGATCGACTGGTGGCTAGCCCCCCAAACTCGGCTCTCCGAAAGGTTAATTACAAAGTTGTGTGTCCTCGGAGTCTTTCGTGACGGCATACATGAATAAAACGTTCTCGGTTTTCAAGCCGCGTCAATTCGAATTGACGCGGTTTGAAAACCGAGAACGTTTTATTCAATTACAAAGTTATGTCATTCAAAGTGTAATGGACTTTCGACAAGTTTTATTGACTGTGGTGTAATAACATAGTAGCTAAAAATGTTATCTGGATTATAGTCGCTCCTCCTCCTTACACCTTTGAAATACACTTGTAAATTTGTATCCTGTGTAAGTTCGAGATAAAGCGGGCTAGCCAATCTGCCTCTTTGTTTACCATTTCCATCTATCTCATTATATGTACTGGTTGAACTGTGCCAGTACTGTCACTAAATGAAATGGGCACATATATGAATATAGCATATTTTGGTGTTCGCGGCACGTAAATTTCCAGTTCTTCATTTTTAGCTTTGTGGCGCTGAAGGCTTCAAAACCGCCGGAAAGGACAAGTTACCATGCCTGTCAGTGTTATACTCTACGCTTGGCAGTTCGGATGTCCTCATGGCCTTCGGATGAGACGGGCTTTATATTAGGAAGATCTGAACAATCAGTGGTCATTTGTATATTAGTTCAACCGAAATTGTGTAAATGCTGAGAAGTAGAATAGAGGTATATTCTCATCTGCAGGAGAACCACATTGATGGAATCAAATATGTGATAAGCACCCTGGTTCGTATCCAGGAAGTTCAGGTTTCAAATCCCTGCACACTCATTCTGTTTTAGTATTTACATGGGCGCCCGAGAGCATTTATATAGTTCCCTGACTGTATTACTAAATAGGTAACACGGTAACACTGTCACCCACACATAGTTGAAGGTTGCTTTTCTAACAGCTTCCCGGGGCAACAACAATTCGATAAACTATATTTCACGTAATTATCGACCAATTTAAAAAAAAATGTAAAATCCTATCATAATCAGCCCATTAACAAGTATAATCTTATGTTACAGGTTTAACACAAGTAGATAATTAAAAAAGTTAGAAACCGAGTGTATGTCATGAGGCAGCTTAGCTCACAGTTCAAAAATTCCCACATTGTATTCATGCAGTATTTGCTAAGAAGAGCACTTAGCAATTTCCAACAAACTTTACACATAACTTTAAACCTTTTCGAAATTTTTCTTGCTAAAATCTTCCACAAGCTAATGAAAGGAACAGTCCATCGCTTACTACAGTTTCACTGTTCGTGTAGTAAGGACTGAGCGTCAGGCAAGACGTTTTAATTTATGACTTCTTTATTACTAACTCTACTCTTATCATAGTCTGGAGACGGTATCCACACATACCACTGAATTGACCTGCAAAATTATATTACCCTACGAGACATACTTCAGGAGATACTATGTATAAACATTGAGTTGCGTGAAAAACTACAGTGTCTTCCAACATGAACGTTTTACACGCTAATCGTCAAATATTCAACACAATAATTCATTTGTGAATTAATCAGACGTTTGTCTGTTTTGTAGATGGGAATTCGATTTTTTAAAGAATGGGTGTGGTGGGAGGGGGTACTACTGATCTCTGCCTAACTAGGCTAATGGTTGGACTCTAATAGTGTGAACACAGATTTTGACTTTTACTGCCTCCAATATCATTATTTTTAATTTCAAGAAATTCACACAAAGTTTAGGTTTTTGTACACTACTGGCCATTCAAATTGCTACAACAAGGAGAAATGCAGATGATAAACGGGTATTCATTGGACAAATGTATTATACTATAACTGACATGTGATTACATTTTCACGCAATTTGGGTGCATACGTCCTGAGAAATCAGTACCAAGAACAACCACCTCTGGCCGTAATAACGGCCTTGACACGCCTGGGCATTGAGACAAACAGAGCTTGCATGGCGCGTACAGGTACAGCTGCCCGTGCAGCTTCAACACGATACCACAGTTCAACAAGAGTAGTGACTGGCGTATTGTGACGAGCCAGTTATTCGGCCACCATTGACCGGACATTTTCAGTTAGTGAGAGATCTGGAGAATGTGCTGGCCAGGACAGCAGTCGAACATTTTCTGTATCCACAAAGGCGCGTACAGCACCTGCAACATGCGGTCGTGCATTATCCTGCTGAAATGTAGGGTTTCGCAGGGATCGAATGAAGGGTCGAGCCACGGGTCGTAACACATCTGAAATGTAATGTCCACTGTTCAAAGTGCCGTCAATGCAAACAAGAGGTGACGGAGACGTGTAACCAATGGTACCCCATACCATCACGCCGGGTGATACGCCAGTATGGCGATGACGAATACACGCTTCCAATGTGCATTCACGGCGATGTCGTCAAACACGAATGCGACCATCATGATGCTGTAAACAGAACCTGGATTCATCCGAAAAAATAACTTTTTGCCATTCGTGCACCCAGGTTCGTCGTTGAGTACACCATCGCAGGCGCTCCTGTCTGTGATGCAGCGTCAAGGGTAACCGCAGCCACGGTCTCCGAGCTGATAGTCCATGCTGCTGCAAACGTCGTCGAACTGTTCTTGAAAATGGTTGTTGTCTTGCAAACGTCCCCATCAGTTGACTCAGGGATCGAGACGTGGCTGCACTATCCGTTACAGCCATGCGGATAAGATGCCAGTAATCTCGACTGCTAATGGTACGAGGCGGTTGGGATCCAGCACGGCGTTCCGTACTACCCTCCTGAACCCACCGATTCCATATTCTGCTAACAGTCATTGGATGTCGACCAACACGAGAAGCAATGTCGCGATACGATAAAGCCGGCCGAAGTGGCCGTGGGGTTAAAGGCGCTGCAGTCTGGAACCGCAAGACCGCTACGGTCGCAGGTTCGAATCCTGCCTTGGGCATGGATGTTTGTGATGTCCTTAGGTTAGTTAGGTTTAACTAGTTCTAAGTTCTAGGGGACTAATAACCTCAGCAGTTGAGTCCCATAGTGCTCAGAGCCATTTGAACCATTTGATACGATAAACCGCAATCGCTTGAAAACTTCCCTCATGTTAGCAGGTTGTAGGTGACGCCACCGGCGCCAACCTTGTGTGGATGCTCTGAAAAGCTAATCATTTGCATAACACAGCATCGTGTTCCTGCCGGTTAAATTTCGAGTCTGTAGCACGTCAAATTCGTGGTGTAGCAATTTTAATGGCCAGTAGTGTCCTTTACATTAATTTAGGCTCTGACGAGGGGGAAGCACTTAACAGAAGGTATTTGTCCCGAAGATATTGAGATCTGTTGTAGGAGGAGGCACTCTGAAAATACTTAGACAACAGTCGGACCCTAACTACATGCCTTCAGCATTTAAGAGGAGAGTGTGAAACGAGAATATTCGTTCATGGCAGGAGGCTGATCTTACATCGTATCTGAAACGGAGATCCTTGAAACCATATTTCTACATCTACATCTACATTTATACTCCGCAATCCACCCAACGGTGTGTGGCGGAGGGCACTTTACGTGCCACTGTCATTACCTCCCTATTCTGTTCCAGTCGCGTATGGTTCGCGGGAATAACGACTGTCTGAAAGCCTCCGTGCGCGCTCGAATCTCTCTAATTTTACAATAGTGATCTCCTCGGGAGGTATAAGTAGGGGGAAGCAATATATTCGATACCTCATCCAGAAACGCACCCTCTCGAAACCTGGCGAGCAAGCCACACCGCGATGCAGAGCGCCTCTCTTGCAGAGTCTGCCACTTGAGTTTGCTAAACATCTCCGTAACGCTATCACGGTTACCAAATAACCCTGTGACGAAACGCGCCGCTCTTCTTTGGATCTTATGTATCTCCTCCGTCAACCCTATCTGGTACGGATCCCACACTGTTGAGCAATACTCAAGTATAGGTCGAACGAGTGTTTTGTAAGCCACCTCCTTTGTTGATGGACTACATTTTCTAAGGACTCTCCCAATGAATCTCAACCTGGTACCCGCCTTACCAACAATTAATTTTATGTGATCATTCCACTTCAAATCGTTCGGCACGCATACTCCCAGATATTTTGCAGAAGTAACTGCTACCAGTGTTTGTTCCGTTATCATATAATCATACAATAAAGGATCCTTCTTTCTATGTATTCGCAATACATTACATTTATCTATGTTAAGGGTCAGTTGCCACTCCCTGCACCAAGTGCCTATCCGCTGCAGATCTTCCTGCATTTCGCTACAGTTTTCTAATGCTGCAACTTCTCTGTATACTACAGCATCATCCGCGAAAAGCCGCTTGGAACTTCCGACACTATCTACTAGGTCATTTATATACACTCCTGGAAATTGAAATAAGAACACCGTGAATTCATTGTCCCAGGGAGGGGAAACTTTATTGACACATTCCTGGGGTCAGATACATCACATGATCACACTGACAGAACCACAGGCACATAGACACAGGTAACAGAGCATGCACAATGTCGGCACTAGTACAGTGTATATCCACCTTTCGCAGCAATGCAGGCTGCTATTCTCCCATGGAGACGATCGTAGAGATGCTAGATGTAGTCCTGTGGAACGGCTTGCCATGCCATTTCCACCTGGCGCCTCAGTTGGACCAGCGTTCGTGCTGGACGTGCAGACCGCGTGAGACGACGCTTCATCCAGTCCCAAACATGCTCAATGGGGGACAGATCCGGAGATCTTGCTGGCCAGGGTAGTTGACTTACACCTTCTAGAGCACGTTGGGTGGCACGGGATACATGCGGACGTGCATTGTCCTGTTGGAACAGCAAGTTCCCTTGCCGGTCTAGGAATGGTAGAACGATGGGTTCGATGACGGTTTGGATGTACCGTGCACTATTCAGTGTCCCCTCGACGATCACCAGTGGTGTACGGCCAGTGTAGGAGATCGCTCCCCACACCATGATGCCGGGTGTTGGCCCTGTGTGCCTCGGTCGTATGCAGTCCTGATTGTGGCGCTCACCTGCACGGCGCCAAACACGCATACGACCATCATTGGCACCAAGGCAGAAGCGACTCTCATCGCTGAAGACGACACGTCTCCATTCGTCCCTCCATTCACGCCTGTCGCGACACCACTGGAGGCGGGCTGCACGATGTTGGGGCGTGAGCGGAAGACGGCCTAACGGTGTGCGGGACCGTAGCCCAGCTTCATGGAGACGGTTGCGAATGGTCCTCGCCGATACCCCAGGAGCAACAGTGTCCCTAATTTGCTGGGAAGTGGCGGCGCGGTCCCCTACGGCACTGTGTAGGATCCTACGGTCTTGGCGTGCATCCGTGCGTCGCTGCAGTCTGGTCCCAAGGTCGACGGGCACGTGCACCTTCCGCCGACCACTGGCGACAACATCGATGTACTGTGGAGACCTCACGCCCCACGTGTTGAGCAATTCGGCGGTACGTCCACCCGGCCTCACGCATGCCCACTATACGCCCTCGCTCAAAGTCCGTCAACTGCACATACGGTTCACGTCCACGCTGTCGCGGCATGCTACCAGTGTTAAAGACTGCGATGGAGCTCCGTATGCCACGGCAAACTGGCTGACACTGACGGCGGCGGTGCAAAAATGCTGCGCAGCTAGCGCCATTCGACGGCCAACACCGCGGTTCCTGGTGTGTCCGCTGTGCCGTGCGTGTGATCATTGCTTGTACAGCCGTCTCGCAGTGTCCGGAGCAAGTATGGTGGGTCTGACACACCGGTGTCAATGTGTTCTTTTTTCCATTTCCAGGAGTGTATATTGTGAAAAGCAATGGTCCCATAACACTCCCATGTGGCACGCCAGAGGTTACCTTAACGTCTGTAGACGTCTCTCCATTGAGAACAACATGCTGTGTTCTGTTTGCTAAAAACTCTTCAATCCAGCCACGCAGCTGGTCTGATATTCCGTAAGCTCTTACTTTGTTTATCAGGCGACAGTGCGGAACTGTATCGAACGCTTTCCGGAAGTCAAGGAAAATAGCATCTACCTGGGAGCCTGTATCTAATATATTCTGGGTCTCATGAACAAATAAAGCGAGTTGGGCCTCACACGATCGCTGTTTCCGGAATCCATGTTGATTCCTACAGAGTAGAGTCTGGGTTTCCAAAAACGACATGATACGCGAGCAAAATACATGCTCTAATATTCTACAACAGATCGACGTCAGAGATATAGGTCTATAGTTTCGGCATCTGCTCGACGACCCTTCTTGAAGACTGGGACTACCTGTGCTCTTTTCCAATCATTTGGAACCTTACGTTCCTGTAGAGACTTGCGGTACACGACTGTTAGAAGGGGGGCAAGTTCTTTCGCGTACTCTGTGTGGAGTCGAATTGGTATCCCGTCAGGTCCAGTGGACTTTCCTCTGTTGAGTGATTTCAGTTGCTTTTCTATTCCTTGGACACTTATTTCGATGTCAGCCATTTTTTCGTTTATGCGAGGATTTAGAGAAGGAACTGCATTTACGAATGCATCATGGGGATATACTAGTGTTGGTTAGAAACAGGGTTATAGTTTCTCATCTAATATAGCAGCGATGTCGAAGATAACGGCCAGTGTAGAGTGGTTATCGCATCGCAGTTGTGAGCAGGTGCAAAAGATAGAAGCGTTCCGTAAACATGGGTCGAGCACCTCTGAGGCAGGGGTCACCGCTGAGGCCTTGATTGCAGTGCACTTGCGAGAAGAGCGCAGCGGAAGCGAGCCGGAGAGATTGATTCCCAGATAGGCGGCCTGTTGCGAGGTGAAGGCGGCGTTGTACAAGTAGCGGTTGACGTCTGCACCTCTGCTCTCGCAGTTCGCACACCAAATCTTGTGGGTGCACTGCATAATATCGCATAATGACCGCAACGAGAAATTCGGGTGTGTAGAGGGTAGTAGGTGGTTTTTATAGACATAGAAAAGGCATATGAGTCAGTTAACGGGGAAAGACTCTGGGAAGAAATGAAGAAGATAGATATAGAAGATGGATGCATAAATGTAATAAAGACAATGTACAGAGGACACAATCGTAGAATTAGAACACCATTGGAGATCTCTGAATACTTCCAAATAAGACAAGGACTTGAGAAAGGAAATATTCTATCTCCTGCACTTTTTAATGTTGTAATGGAGGGAATGAATAGGGAGTTATAGATATAGTAAAAGAAAAAGACAAAAAGATGATTTTTGTAGATGATATGGTAATATGGGGCGATAAAGAGCTAGATGTACAGTTACAACTTGATGCGTGGAAGGAAATAATAAAAGGTGTGGATTAAAAGTAAATAAATATGAGAGTGAACTAATGGTATTTGGAAGAGGGAAAGGGATCAACGGAAATATTACCTTAAATGGAGAACGCCTCAAAATGGTAGAAAGTTCCACTAATTTTGGGAGTGAAATATCTATGGACGGAAGAATAACCAACGAAATTAATAGGAGGTTACAGAAGGGAGGAAATTTCTACCAACCAATAAAACACCTGATTTGGAATTAGGAAGTTTCAGAAAAAGCAAAACTGCTTATGTATAAGAATTATTACTTCCCTATTGTCACCTATGCTGGAGAAACATGGACAATGACAGAAAGGGACTGGAGCAGACTGCAAGCAGGGGAAATGAAATTTCTCAGAGCAGTTAAGGGAAAAAGAAGAATGGACAGAGTAAGGAATATAGAGATTAGAAAGGACCTTAAACAAGAAAATGTGAGAGAAGAAATTGAAAAAAAGAGATTAAGATGGTATGGGCATGTTAAGAGGATGCATGGGCAGAGACTAAGAGACTGGAAGAAATAAAGATGGATGGAAAAAGACCTACAGGTCACCCAAGAACACGGTGGAAAATGGGAGTGAGAATATCTGTAGAAAGGGGAGGTGTGACCTGGCAGCAAGTGGAGGAAGAAAAGTGGTGGGAGGACCGAGCCATATGGAGAGGACTCGTCAGCATCCAGACCCGGCAGTAGCTGGAGCGGTGTCCGGATATAGGTAGATAGACACAGGATAATAGGTGCAGTATTTACCCTCTGCATATACCATATCGTGGCTTCTGGGTCGCCTTTATAATCCGTATATCGATGTGACTACAGCGTGTTTGTGTTTTGAGAGTGGTGTGTGTGTGTGTGTGTATGTGTGTGTGTGTGTAAAAGTGCGTTTAAACCCGTGCGCCCAGCAGTTACTCGCCGCGTGACTGTAGACTGACGCACGCGGAAGTGCTGGCACCCTGTGTAAACACAGGTGTGAATGCAGTCACCCGCACCCACTTGTTGAGGATGGGGCATGCACCTACAAGTGTGCTTCTGCTTGTGTGTGGGGCAAGCTACAGCCGTACGGCGATTAGCTGCAAGGCGCACAGGTGTAAACGCACCTCAAGTCAACACTTTAAACATAGCATTCTTGTAGAAACGAAAGGTGTGCTAAAATTTTTCGTTTGGGTAAGTTGCTGCAGCGTATATGCAGTGTAGCGTAACTCCAATGCGGATATATAATGACCGATATGTAGGCAAGGGACTAGTGTGGCATTCGTGTCGTGAGATAAATAAGGAAACGTGAACTATGGCGACTCTCTTAGCAACTGAGTCCAAACAGGACCGTCGTGCTTTTATTCTTTTCTTGGCTGTGGAGAGAAGAGACTGAAGAATGTGTATGGGGCAGCAAGCCTGTCGAAACCCACCGTTGTGGAATTGTGCGCCAAGTTCCAAAGGGGTGCTGCTGTTTCACGATCACGTACGTCCCCATATCGCAAATGTCGTTACTTCAACTCAAGTGGGAGAGGTTCGAGCACCCGCCCTGTAGCCCTGATCTCTCCCCATGCAATTACCACGCCTTCGGTCCCTTAAAAAAGGCCCCGAAGAGCTGACGATTCACGACGGACGAGGACGTGCGCCAGGTAACTACTGACTTCTCCACGCAATGGGACACAGTGTTTCAGCCGGCGGGGTGGCCGAGCTGTCGAGCTGTTCTAGGCGCTACAGTCTGGAACCGCGCGACCGCTACGGTCGCAGGTTCGAATCCTGCCTCGGGCATGGCTGTGTGTGATGTCCTTAGGTTAGTTAGGTTTAACTAGTTCTAAGTTCTAGTCCCATAGTGCTCAGAGCCATTTGAACCATTTTTTGAACAGTGTTTCACCAGACGGGTATCTTCACCACGGTGCGTCGATGGGATGATTGTCTCAATGCTCACAGTGATTTTGGCTGACTGGCATACTGATTCTTGACTCTACGGCCATCGAAGAGAAACTTTCTGCAACAGCACAATATATCGCACACAGAGAGCATTAATTTAAAGCTACCTTCAACCCGAATGTTGATTTGAATACTACAGCGGCCTAGAGGGTATGTCGTCCTATTAGGGCTGGAAGTCGCTCACCTTCACCCAACTTTGAACTGACAGATCCAGCCTAGAGAGCCTTGTACCAGAAGGAAGCAAGGGAGGGGATGATTGTTATGGGTGATCCGTATCCTCTTTCTACAACACAAACGCAAACACAGATTAATACAGTTCTTTATTTACATGAAATGGAACCTAATTTGAATAGAGTCCAGGTGTTGTGATAAAAGCTCATCTGTGGTTCAAAATGGTTCAAATGGCTCTGAGCACTATGGGACTCAACTGCTGTGGTCATTAGTCCCCTAGAACTTAGAACTACTTAAACCTAACTAACCTAAGGACATCACACACATCCATGCCCGAGGCAGGATTCGAACCTGCGACCGTAGCAGTCGCACGGTTCCGGACTGCGGGCCTAGAACTGCGAGACCACCGCGGCCGGCACAAGCTCATCTGTAATAGTCCTCTTGCAGACAGTATCGGTAATCTTGCTACTACAAACTTTACTCTTACTGCTAGCTCCGCTATAGGCACTAATCTGGTCGCTATGTACTCCCATTGCAGAGCCCTTTCTGCGAAGGTACTGACAGACGCCAGACTGGATAAGTGAGTCAATGAGGCCTTCCAGACACCGGGGGTGGCCAAAATGTGTTGTTGTTGTGGTCTTCAGTCCTGAGACTGGTTTGATGCAGCTCTCTATGCTACTCTAACCTGTGCAAGCTTCTTCATCTCCCAGTACCTACTGCAACCTACATCCTTCTGAATCTGCTTAGTGTATTCATCTCTTGGTCTCCCTCTACGATTTTTACCCTCCACGCTGCCCTCCAATGCTAAATTTGTGATCCCTTGATGCCTCAAAACATGTCCTACCAACCGATCCCTTCTTCTAGTCAAGTTGTGCCACAAACTCCTCCCCAATCCTATTCAATACCTCCTCATTAGTTACGTGATCTACCCACCTTATCTTCAGCATTCTTCTGTAGCACCACACTTCGGAAGCTTCTATTCTCTTCTTGTCCAAACTGGTTATCGTCCATGTTTCACTTCCATACATGGCTACACTCCATACAAATACTTTCAGAAACGACTTCCTGACACTTAAATCTATACTCGATGTTAACAAATTTCTCTTCTTCAGAAACGATTTCCTTGCCATTGCCAGTCTACATTTTATATCCTCTCTACTTCGACCATCATCAGTTATTTTACTCCCTAAATAGCAAAACTCCTTTACTACTTTAAGTGTCTCATTTCCTAATCTAATCCCCTCAGCATCACCCGATTTAATTTGACTACATTCCATTATCGTCGTTTTGCTTTTGTTGATGTTCATCTTATATCCTCCTTTCAAGACACTGTCCATTCCGTTCAACTGCTCTTCCAAGTCCTTTGCTGTCTCTGACAGAATTACAATGTCATCGGCGAACCTCAAAGTTTTTACTTCTTCTCCATGAATTTAAATACCTACTCCGAATTTTTCTTTTGTTTCCTTTACTGCTTGCTCAATATACAGATTGAATAACATCGGGGAGAGGCTACAACCCTGTCTCACGTCTTTCCCAACCACTGCTTCCCTTTCATGCCTCTCGACTCTTATAACTGCCACCTGGTTTCTGTACAAATTGTAAATAGCCTTTCGCTCCCTGTATTTTACCCCTGCCACCTTCAGAATTTGAAAGAGAGTATTCCAGTTAACGTTGTCAAAAGCTTTCTCTAAGTCTACAAATGCTAGAAACGTAGGTGTAGGTGTGGCCAAAATACACACATAAAAAAAAAAAAAACTTTTGCCGCACCCTGTTTCGCAGAAATCATGAAGATAGACGTTGACTGTGGATATTGTCCCTTTGACTGTTCAGAGATGTCACCGAAACCGCCCAAAGACGTAAACAACCATGAATGAGCAGCGCCTATTGGACGGAGGGGTTCCGACAGCCGATCAGTTCTGATCATTCCACCAGGAAGAAGACACGGCTCGTGTTGTCTGTAGTTCAACCATGCCCAGACGGTCAATACCGCGGTTCGATCGCGTCCGTATTGTTACTTTCTGCCAGGAAGGGCTCTCAAGAAGGGAAGTGTCCAGGCGTCTCGGAGTGAAAGAAAGTGATGTTGTCCTGACATGGAGGAGATACGGAAAGACGGGAACTGTCGATTTCATGCCTCGCTCAGGCCGCCCAAGGGCTACTACTGCGCTTGATGACCGCTACCTACGGATTATGGCTCGGAGGAACCCTGACAGCAACGGCCCCATGATGAATAATGCTTTTCGTGCAGCCACAGTACTCAAACTGTGCGCAACAGGCTGCATGATGGGCAACTACACTCCCGACGTCCATGGCAAGGCCCATCTTTGCAACTATGACACCATGCAGCGCGGTGCAGATGGGCTTAACAACACGCCGAATGTACCGCTCAGGATTGGCATTACGCTCTCTTCACCGATGAGTGTCGCATATGCCTTCAATCAACCAGTCATCGGATACGTGTTTGGAGGCAACTCTGTCAGGCTGTACGCCTTAGACACACTGCCCAGCTAGTGCAGCAAGGTTGAGGTTCCCTGATGTTTGGGGTGACATTATGTGGGGCCGACGTACGCCGCTGGTGGTCATGGAAGGCGCCGTAACAGCTGTACGATACGTGAATGTCATCCTCCGACCGTTAGTGCAACCATATCGGCACCATAATGGCGAGTCACTTCTCTTCATGGACGAAAATTCGAGCCTCCATCGTGCACATCTTATGAACGACTTCCTTCAGGATAATTGCATCGCTCGATTAGAGTGGCCAGCATGTTCACCAATCTTGAACCCTATCGAACGTGCCTGGGATAGATTGAAAAGGGCTGTTTATGGACGACGTGGCTCACAAGCCACTCTGGGGGATCTACGCCGAATCGCCATTGAGGAGTGGGACAATCTGGAGCAACAGTGCCTTGATCAACTTGTGTATAGTATGCCACCACGAATACAGGCATGCGTTAATGCAAGAGGACGTGCTGCTGCATATCAGAGGTATCAGTTTGTGCACCAGTCTGGACAACCACCTCTGAAGGTCTCGCTGTATGGTGGTACAACATGCAATGTGTGGTTTTCATGAGCAATAAGAAGGGCGGAAATGATGTTTATGTTGATCTCTATTCCAGTTTTCTGTACGGGTTCCGGAAGGTTTGGAACCGAGGTGATGCAAAACTTTTTTGATGGGTGTACTTAAGGTTTTTTTAAAGTTTCAAGGTTTATTCAGTGGACTGCTGTCTGATCTGTTTTGTTGCTGTAACACATGCACATGATAGTCCTCTCTTGCGCTCTAGCCTTAGCATAACTTATGGGCTTTACTAACGAATGATATGTCAGCCGAAACTTCCTGGCAGATTAAAACTGTGTGCCGGACCGAGACTCCAACTCGGGACCTTTGCCTTCGCAGGCAAGTGCTCTACCAACTTATTTTTAAGTTCGTTGTTGATCGATTAACTCAGTTTTTTTATTACAGAGGGCAGCTAACCCTCTGACCGAACACGCTGAGCTACCGTGCCGGCAACTGAGCTACCCAAGCACGACTCACGCCCCGTCCTCACAGCTTTACTTCTGCCAGTACCTCGTCCCCTACCTTCATATCAGCGCACACTCCGCCGCAGAGTGAAAATCTCATTCTGGATATCTCAGCTGACACCATCACATTGATATTCTATAGACTGTTTTCCAAAAAGTTTTAGTACTTTTTGTCTCTTATTCACCATTCGTGTAATCCGGAAAAGACCACAAATGATTCGGTCGAGCCTGCAAATTATCGGCGCATGCGCGTGCGCATTCCACAGGCATGCTGTTTACTTTCTTGCCGTCAATATGCCAGAGCACGCCGCTGTGTCCCCTGTACGCGGTTCCGTATAGATCGGAGAAGTGGGAAGAGCGCTTTTCAGGTTCTGCGTTTTCGCCAACAGCTATTTACTTGCCGATTTTTTCTAGGTGGAACATCCCTCCATTTTGTGACAACCACGTCTTCGTTTTTTATTGTGGTCCAAAATAGGGTCTTAATGGTTTTCATTTATTTTCTCCTTACCAATGGATCAGAATGGTACTATTGGTTTAGGACCTAGACAATATATTGGAATCCGGCTGTTTTATTCTGCTAGCGGTGTTTTGTTCTGACGGACTACGAATGTTGTGTAAAAAGGTTCCGAGCTTTTCCGCTCTAATGTTTTAGTTACATGAGTACTAACATTCTGAAATTCTCATGCACAAGTTTTTGTATTTTTAAAAAAAGTTTTAAAATCTTAAATTATTTACCATACAAGTGTATACTTCAGAGTTATTATTCATTCTGGATTTCTCGTTAAATATATGTTCACTTGAAGAAGTGACTTAGTGCTGCGAAACAGGTAGTGATCCAATAATAAAGGACCAAATACAGCTGAAGCGGTTATTAACACCCAAAATGACTTACAAAAGGCCTCGCTGCCTGATCAAAAAATTGCAAATTCGGACCTTTGTAAGTCTGAGATGAACAGAGAATCGAGCGACGTGAATTCGGAGTAGTTTCCCTGAAGATTGACTCCCGTGCTGAAATTCTCGCTCCTTATATGGAACGAGAGTAGACAGCGTACAAAACACTAGACAGCGTACAAAACGCCTGTTGATTTTTACTCTTGCACATAACTCGTACAGCCCTCGCCCGACGAAAAATTCTGTCACATACCGGTAACTATCTCGGGCATCTAGTAACTATCCGTAACTTTTTATTTGAAGGACATCACTAGCTTCCTCTCCAGTGCAAAACGTATCTACCTGCCCATAAATGTATACTCGTAGAAATTTCTCTGTCAACATTTAGCTTTACGACTTACAGATGATGTTTGAACAATTTTTTCACCCGGTGTTTGTGGTATGGAAGACCTCAAACTTTGAACAGATTCCCCATCTTAAGTTTTTACACGTTGCCATTAATAGTTTTGGCCCCTCTATCCAAACTGATAGTACATAATCAACAATGAAAAAAAAAAACAGGAAACAAAGACGGGTAGATCAAAAACAACTACTGTGATTGCAAAACGGCACTAACTCCATCAATACAATGTCTACCTAGAGTCTCTTACTAAATTTGATGTTCGTTACTATTAATGCAATGTCGATCTAGATTGCAATCTTAATTTACATAAAACTGTACTACTTCTGTAACAAGGGCGTACAACTCCTGTTCCTGGGGTTTTTAAACATCAAGAACACAACTTGCCATCAGTATGGAAGGTCACGTAGGAATTTAATTTCATAGTCTGAAAATATTTTTGCAACCGTGACCTTGCGGGTATGCGCTAGTTACTCGACTGCGGCGGCCAGACAATCCAGACTAATGGCCTAATTGAACTCTAATCGCAACATGAAACTGGTAGTAAAAGCCTCGAAGCGGTTGAGAACTGACGCCAGAATAGTGGTGTTCGCAGTCTTACGCGAAACTGCCTTCTACTTTTATTTATTTACACAGTTCTAAGTCGTCCTTCCTTCTGTCCAACATTCAGTTCCGCTCGCAAAAACTTGCCCTTGTCGGCTGTTATGGCATTCCTCTTCGCCATATCATAGCAAAAACGTACAACAAAGAAAAGTTCTACATTTTTTTTGCTTCGTACTACATCCCGTGTTCCAAGAACGCTCTATAAATAAGCTGCTATGCTGTCCTAATTTTTGAACAATACCGTCGAACATCGGTTTTTCACGTTTACGTAACAGCGCCACCTTTCCCATACAAATCCCCTGAGCACGTCTGCGACATTTTCATACTTACTGTACTTTGTGTTACTGTCCTTGAATGGTGTTTCTGAAAACTTTCTATGTCTGTAGTCATTCAAATTCGATATTGTCTCCAAAAACTGGGACGGTACACTGGAATTTTACAGACCCACCTCACTTTCATGGAAGAATTATACGGACATGCTAAACAGTGTTCGAAACAATACTTAATCCAACTCACTGTCCAATTCCTTAGTAGCTGTGTTGGTAACCACTTTATTTCTCCTATCGACTACGATTCGTTGTACGCTGTTGGTTAATGTGTGTGATAACACACGCAATGTAGCCTATTTTGACTGCTACGCAGGACTGGTAATGGTTTTGTAGAACAAGCGATCAGCTAACAAGTGAACGCCAGACATTTGGATATGCAGTCTACTTATTCAGTGAGCTGCCAAGCTACACTCACGAAAGATGATAATTATCGTCTAGTGTTAGTGCTCTAAATTCTGAGGTAGGTAGTTCCGGTAGTGAAAGAGAATAAGTTTCATTTTATAGGAAGAGGAGAAGAGGTACGTATAAAGCCTGGTCTTCATGGTAAGTTGGTTGTTGTTCCTCTTGTTGTTTGTTGTTCCTCTTGTTGTGATCTTCATTCCGAAGACTGGTTTCATGCAGTTCTCCATGGTAGCCAATCCTGTGCAAGGCTCTTCATCTCTTCATGATTACTGTAACATTTATCCATTTGAACGCGCATACAGTGATGAAGTTTTGCTCTGACTCAGAAATTTTTACCACCCTGTGACGGAATTGACCTGCATTTCGTAGTCTCGTTCTCGGCAACTCCAATCGTGATCACCGCAAGGCCGAATACCTAACTGTGTGGTGTATGCTATTTATTCATTGATGTACACGTCAACACGACATTTAAGACACACTTTATCTATGGGAAGTTCAGTTATGAATTACGGTGTCTACTTTTAACACTACAAACGATCATTAGCTCAGTTATGAAGCTCGCAAAAATGGAAACAAACACGAATACCTCGAAAACAACTATCTGTTTGCAAAACGGCACTAAACTCCATTAAAATAATGTCTAACTGGAGCCTCTTATTAAATTTGACCTTCTTCGCCATCAGTACATAGATGATCTAAATTTGAGTCCAATGTCGATAAAACAGTAATACAACAATGTAACTAGTTCCCACAAGAGTGTAAAACTCCGGTTCCTGGAGTGTTTGAATATCAAGGACAAAACCTATCGTCAAAATAAAAGTTCGTCTAAGAATATAATTTCAAGAATCTGAAAACAGAATCGCATAGGTGACGTTTACAATAGTGGACAAATTAAAACGTTCATGTTTATGCAGAAGTGTCACAGTTCTAACTTATCACAGTTCATGTTAAACGCTGCTGCATTCCGGTAGTTCACTTAAGTCACTCCATAACATGCATCACTAAATCCCACAATCACTCAATTCGATGGCAATACTCTTTCGCAATACTTGTTAATCACGACGCAGTTCAAGCAACATACTAATTTATTTTATATATTACAGTAATAGAACATTAAAGTTCGTGAGTTTCGCACTGACCCAACTGCTTATTCCCGCGTGCGGAATATACATTTTTGGAACACAACGACATGTAATATCCACGACTATGTTTTATTCAGAAAAATATTCACGACAGCATTGTTTGTGGAATTTGAGCGAACGTTCTAGTGATATTAATAAAAATGGACTTCATCGATACTACAATAATAATAAATAATTATTGTTAGTGACATAATTTAATTTTCTGTGAAAATAATATCTCAGACGAAACTCGTAGGAAAAGATAATGGAAATCTTAATCTTTTGTTATCTGTGATTCTTCTACAATAATTTTTCTTCTTGTTCGAACTGTTGTAATGATCGGACGTGATTGATGTCTCGTAACACAGAGGTCTGTAAAAAACTGTATTATGTTGTTAATTAATATTTGAAAAATAGAGTTTCTGTGTGACTGAAATGAATCTTCTTTGTTTAAAGTTTCATTTTATTGTAATTCTCGTCCTATATAAATATTAAGTGTTCTGCTCACCTACAAAGGAGCGCAGCCATTAGCGCTTTTGATCTACAGCGCGGTTTATTGGTAAACGCTGTATAACAAGCGATTAACATTGGGAAATATTTTCAAATGTTAATGCATTTAGTGAAGATACAAAAAGACTTAATATATATTATTTGTTAGCAGTAAAACAAGGCTTGAAGCAGAGTCGATGAGTTATTGTCTTATGTTAGCCGCCATCTTAGTGAAATATCGAGCGGCAGTTTTAAATTGATTTCCTACACGGAAATAAATGTTGTTGGTCATTATTACAATAATAATTGTGCATTGGTGGCCCAGAACACACTTTGAGGAAATAAATTCGACTTAGATTGTGAATAATCTTTAAATGTAGTGCAAATAGCATCTTACGTGATATAAATTCATATCTGCTGCTGTATGAAGCCTGGTTATTTCGTAAAAACTTTTATGAAATATTTTGACAGGAAACATACAGTAGAGTTGTGTACCTGTGGTATTGTGTGAGAAAACTGTTGATTTTGCTTAAAGAAAAGTGCTGCTAGCTCGAGTAACAGTAGCGTTAAGTTCGATAAACGATCTGCAACTTAGTGCCATTTACACCGCGTGACAGACAACATTGCTAAAAGTTCCCAGGTGGAGATTTATTTAACAACGATCACTAGCCGGGAAAAGCAGTGTTTAAATAAAACCTCATGTTACATTGATAATAAATAACTAGTTTTACTGTAATCTTGCTGAAATTGTACAATGTAATCTTGCTGAAATTGTACAACACGCAATCAAACCACAGTACTCGCACGCCATAGACAGCACGTCAAGGATAGGTGTTACTCGTTAGCTGTCAAACCGTGGACTGACTATTTTCGGTGACGTTCGACTACTTATTGATGAGAGTAAGAATAAACTGTTATTTTGAAAATTACATAATCCATTGAAATTTGGCTAGGTTGGAATTTACTGTTTTGGATCAACTACAAGAACTAATATGATTTGAATTTACAGGAAATGCTGCTAGTCAAAAATTTATAAAAATACAAGGAATTAATTACCCTTCCGCCAAAGAGAATCTTCTAGTTTATGTGAATGAGCGCCATGTTGCAAACATACTAAAGTACATGAAATTATTAGTTAAGGAGTTAATTAATCAATGGTGTATGTTAGATGGCACAGAAAAACTGAGATAACAAAAGTATGAAATTAAAGTTCTGAATCTACCAGTGTTTCACACAAAATCTGCCATGGAAAACGGTACTGGTGCAGAATGTAGCGACTGCAATGTTAAGTTTATGAAACTATAGCTCTTAATTAACAGTCCCCTAATGAAAATTACACACATGAACTCAGAACACTTCAAATGAGAATCTGAGTAATAAATTTAGTGGAATTAAGCCTAAATAAGATTTTTAGGTAAGTAGCCCACGTCGCCGGATAAATTTATTGCAAATAAGGTGAAACAATTCAAAAAATGGATAACTTATGGCAAAACTGAGATAACAAAAGTATAAATTTTTCGATATAGTAAGTATATAATTTCCCCAACCCCCACCATAAAAAAATGAAATTTATTAAGTGTCATGTAATATTTTGTGTAATGTAATATCTTGTATAGAAACCTTTTATTAACCTGACACGTTCCATATCATTACGAAGTGTCGTATTCATGATCTATGGAACAACTACTAATCTAATCTAATCTAATAGAAAACATGACATACGGAAAGAAATAAACTGTTTTTCCACAATCACACAATTCCTTCCATTTCTAAACTGACGATTCCTTGATGTCTCAGTATATGTCCAATCAACAGACCCCTGTTTTTTAGTCAAGGTGTGCCCTAATTGAGTTGAATACCTCTTCCTTATCTGCCTTGATATCTCCTTATAACATTGAACATTCTGCTATTCTCTTCTTGTCTGAACGGTGTATCGAACTTGTTTCACTTCCGTACAAAGCTCCAATTCATTGAAATACCTTCAGAAAAGACTTCCTAGCACTTAAACGTATATTCTCTTTTTCAGATACGCTTTTGCGGCCGAAGTGGCCGTGCGGTTAAAGGCGCTGCAGTCTGGAACCGCAAGACCGCTACGGTCCCAGGTTCGAATCCTGCCTCGGGCATGGATGTTTGTTATGTCCTTAGGTTAGTTAGGTTTAACTAGTTCTAAGTTCTAGGGGACTAATGACCTCAGCAGTTGAGTCCCATAGTGCTCAGAGCCATTTGAACCATTTTTTCAGATACGCTTTTATTGCGGTTCTTCCTCTTCATTTTAATCCTTCTTAAGTCACTATCCATTCCATTCAACTGCTCTTCCAAATCCTTTGCCGTATCTTACAGGATTATATGACGGGCGTTCAATAAACAATAGAATACATTTTCTTCTCGGCAAACTTAGGCTGAAAAAAATGCTGAATTACTTGTGGGATATCGTGGAATATTCTCGCCTCACCCCCTATAGTTTCAGTAGAGTGGTACCATCAGTGCATATAGCTCACCACCACTCAGTAAAGTTGCGTAAGGCCGTCGCACTGAACGGAGAATGTATTAAAAAATAGGGTTTTGTTGCCGAAAGAGTGGTGAATGATGTGGTGTATTGGAATTCTGACTAAAATCAACCTGCTTTCAAAAACAAAGTGTTACATTACTTATTCAATGCCCCCTTGTAGCTATATTTGCTACAAGGCATTAATTAGTGGTATATAAGTAGTAACAGTCGTTATTCTGCCGCCCGGATCAAAGCGAGGCTGGCGACCCTTATTTAGAGTGAATGTCGTTACTAGCCACGAGACACCGTCTAGGGTAGTTCGGCTACGATAGTTTATGTTCGGAGAACGGAGAACTCATTCAGATCGGCCAGTAAACGTTTCCAATCAAATCAGTGCAGCCTTACGTCGAGTACCACACAGGGCAAGGGTGTGCGGCTTCCGGAACTTGACTGGACACACCGCCGGAGGCTGAGAACGTGGACGAGACGCAAAAAACGTTTTAGATGTGAGCACAGTGTCTTCTTGCACGATAGAAGAAGTTACTTGCTTGGGAAATAATCTCCTTTTTGTTGCTCGATCTACCTGCCTCGTTGCTGATGCCCTGTTAAGTAACTTGCCTGGTGCTTCATACAGTATGGGGAAATAATAAAGTTCAGAATTAACGAGGGTATACCGAGTGGAAGAAGATAGATGTGATAGCTGTCTTCCTGGAAGAAAATATTGTCACTTTGACTTTACAATCCTTTTATTTATCCAGTAACAAATCGGTACACTGGTATGCATGCCTATTTAACCATTGATACAAGAGCATATAACGTGTTTTACTATCGGAGATGGGCGTCAATATGCCTAATAATCACAACAGGCGGCAGAATTTTCACAACAGTTAGTAGCGTACCTAGCAAAATACACTCCTGGAAATTGAAATAAGAACACCGTGAATTCATTGTCCCAGGAAGGGGAAACTTTATTGACACATTCCTGGGGTCAAATACATCACATGATCACACTGACAGAACCACAGGCAAATAGACACAGGCAACAGAGCATGCACAATGTCGGCACTAGTACAGTGTATATCCACCTTTCGCAGCAATGCAGGCTGCTATTCTCCCATGGAGACGATCGTAGAGATGCTGGATGTACTCCTGTGGAACGGCTTGCCATGCCATTTCCACCTGGCGCCTCAGTTGGACCAGCGTTCGTGCTGGACGTGCAGACCGCGTGAGACGACGCTTCATCCAGTCCCAAACATGCTCAATGGGGGACAGATCCGGAGATCTTGCTGGCCAGGGTAGTTGACTTACACCTTCTAGAGCACGTTGGGTGGCACGGGATACATGCGGACGTGCATTGTCCTGTTGGAACAGCAAGTTCCCTTGGCGGTCTAGGAATGGTAGAACGATGGGTTCGATGACGGTTTGGATGTACCGTGCACTATTCAGTGTCCCCTCGACGATCACCAGTGGTGTACGGCCAGTGTAGGAGATCGCTCCCCACACCATGATGCCGGGTGTTGGCCCTGTGTGCCTCGGTCGTATGCAGTCCTGATTGTGGCGCTCACCTGCACGGCGCCAAACACGCATACGACCATCATTGGCACCAAGGCAGAAGCGACTCTCATCGCTGAAGACGACACGTCTCCATTCGTCCCTCCATTCACGCCTGTCGCGACACCACTGGAGGCGGGCTGCACGATGTTGGGGCGTGAGCGGAAGACGGCCTAACGGTGTGCGGGACCGTAGCCCAGCTTCATGGAGACGGTTGCGAATGGTCCTCGCCGATACCCCAGGAGCAACAGTGTCCCTAATTTGCTGGGAAGTGGCGGTGCGGTCCCCTACGGCACTGCGTAGGATCCTACGGTCTTGGCGTGCATCCGTGCGTCGCTGCGGTCCGGTCCCAGGTCGACGGGCACGTGCACCTTCCGCCGACCACTGGCGACAACATCGATGTACTGTGGAGACCTCACGCCCCACGTGTTGAGCAATTCGGCGGTACGTCCACCCGGCCTCCCGCATGCCCACTATACGCCCTCGCTCAAAGTCCGTCAACTGCACATACGGTTCACGTCCACGCTGTCGCGGCATGCTACCAGTGTTAAAGACTGCGATGGAGCTCCGTATGCCACGGCAAACTGGCTGACACTGACGGCGGCGGTGCACAAATGCTGCGCAGCTAGCGCCATTCGACGGCCAACACCGCGGTTCCTGGTGTGTCCGCTGTGCCGTGCGTGTGATCATTGCTTGTACAGCCCTCTCGCAGTGTCCGGAGCAAGTATGGTGGGTCTGACACACCGGTGTCAATGTGTTCTTTTTTCCATTTCCGGGAGTGTATTATCTTCTTCTGCGGAAACATGACACCTTGGCTGGTATGAAACAGTACAACGGTGTATCACACAAACAACCCAACTCCATTTCCAAGCAAAAGGCAGAATGCTAATAAAGAGTGCAAAAGATTTATTCAGAGAAAGAAGCGTTGTAATTATTCTGAAAGACTCACTGATCTCTCGTGCGGTTCTAGATAAACTAGGAACACAAAGGTATCCACGAAACCAAGAGAAATACGAAATAGCAGTCTGAATTTGCGTGACTTGCGGTATTACCAGACAAATTTTGGGCACGAAACAGGGAAAAGATACTCTGACTGAGGAATTGCATGACACTAGTAGAACGCTTGGATGAGCCATGGCTTATGATCAAGATGCAGGCGGATATAATGGGAAATTCACGACAGGTTGGTTGGTTGGTTTGGGGAAGGAGACCAGACAGCGAGGTCATCGGTCTCATCGGATTAGGAAAGGACGGGGAAGGAAGTCGGCCGTGCCCTTTTAAAGGAACCATCCCGGCATTTGCCTGGAGCGATTTAGGGAAATCACGGAATACCTAAATCAGGATGGCCGGACGCGGGATTGAACCGTCGTCCCCCCAGAATGCGAGTCCAGTGTCTAACCACTGCGCCACCTCGCTCGCTTTCACGACAGGGATTTAGGAAAGTCAGTATCACTTTCAGCTCTAAATGAACTTCCATCTGGGCCACATCGTCACTGGTATTCACTGAATCTAATGAATCTGTCAGAAATTTACATGGGACATGATTTCCGAAAGTCGTATCATAACACAAAACCCTGCCATGTGTCCTTATGTACACTACAGAAAAGAGAATGCGGCACACCTAAAGACAACTTCATTTCATTGACAAGTGAGGCGATTGGTAGTTCATCATTGCGGAAGTGCATGATAAGAAATTCAGACTAAATGAAACAATCATGTCCCAGAGGAGAGTGCGCAAACAGTTACATTTATACACAGTGTAACCACCCCGTCTCGTTCCCTCTAGCGGCAACACAGGAGTGTATTCTTCCATGCGAATGATTATAAAGATGCCGAATGGCAAACTGCGACATATTCTCGCAAGAATCTCGAGCCTTTTTTTTCCAATTCGGCAATGGTTCTCGCGGGAGAACGAGTAAGTTCCTACTCCGTCACGTCCCAAACATTTACAGCTGGCGAGAGATCCGGTGATCATGTTGGCCAGGCCAGTTACTGCGCACCACGAAGAGCGCGATCCGTCGCAGCGGCCGTATATCGGCGTGCATTGTCCTGCTGGAAAAGCATGTCACCTTCCTGTTCAAGAAATGCCAGTAGTACGGGTATAGCCGTCTGTTCAGTGCAGCGTGTCCTGGTTACCACGAAATGCGACGCGAGTTGTAACTTGCAGCCCCCCCCCCCCCCAACACCCCTACGCCGCACTATGAAGACTGGGGTGGGACCCATGTATCGTCGGTGAATGCACCCTGAAACAGACAGCAAACCAAGTCTACGCCAGACACATGTACGTGGATCACTCGCATACAGACAAACCGTACCACGATCACTGAAGACAACAGAGCGTCATACAATTCTCCAATCAACTTAGACACAAAAGTAGCCATGCATAGCGGTTTCCTGAAGACAGCGGTATCCTGGCCAGAGGTACACGCCATGTTTATCCTGCCGCAAGTAGACGGTTCCCACCGGTCCCTGACAACACAGCGAGTGCAGCGAGTGCTCGAATTTCGGCCCTGGACCATATTTAGTCGGACACTGCTGCTCGCAAAAAATGGCTCTGACAAGGGAACCTCCCCATCGCACCCCCCTCAGATTTAGCTATAAGTTGGAACAGTGGATAGGCCTTGAAAAACTTAACACAGATCAATCGAGAAAACAGGAAGAAGTTGTGTGGAAGTATGAAAAAAATTAGCAAAATATACGAACTGAGTAGTCCACGTGCAACATATGCAACTTCAAGGGTACTGTGCAGTCAGGAGCGCGGTGGTCCTGTGGTTAGCGTGAGCAGCTGCGGAATGAGAGGTCCATGGTTCAAGTCCTCCCCCAAGTGAAAAATTTATTTTCGCAAAGTTATGATCTGTCCGTTCGTTCATTGACGTCTCTGTTCACTGTAATAAGTTTAGTGTCTGTGTTTTGCGACCGCACCGCAAAACCGTGCGATTAGTAGATGAAGGGACGTGCCTCTCCAATGGGAACTGAAAACATTTCATCGCAAGGTCATAGATCAACCGATTCCTCCACAGGAAAACAAGTCTGATATATTCTATACGATACGGTTGACGGCATGTGCGTCACATGACAGTAATATGTTGTCGACCCACCTAACTTGCACACTTGGCGAATGGGTAAAAAGATTCTTCTACCATGCCCGATATAGGTTTTCTTGTGGATGTGATTATCACTCCCAAAAAAGTGATCGCATCGGACGGACAGACGGACAGATAATAATTGTCTGAAAACAAAAAATTAAAATTTTCAGTCGGGGGAAGACTTGAACCACGGACCTCTCATTCCAGAGATGCTCACGCTAACCACAGGACCACGGCGCTCCTGACTGTACATTATCCTTGAAGTTGTATATATTACACGTGGACTACTCAGTTCGTATATTTTGTTAATTTTTTTCATAGTTCCACATAACTTCTTCCTGTTTTCTCGATTGATCTGTGTTCAGTTTTTCAAGGACTATCCACTCTGCCAACTTATAACTAAATCTGAGGGGGGTGCGATGGGGAGGTTCCCTTGTGAGCACTATGGGACTCAACTGCTGTGGTCATTAGTCCCCTAGAACTTAGAACTACTTAAACCTAACTAACCTAAGGACATCACACACATCCACGCCCGAGGCAGGATTCGAACCTGCGACCGGAGCGGTCACGCGGTTCCAGACTGAAGCGCCTAGACCGCACGGCCACACCGGCCGGCTGCTGCTCGCACATCGCGTCGATCTCGACATGCGTCTGTACTACATGGACATCCAGAACCTGGTCTACAGGTGTTGGAATGTTGCACAGACCACTTTTGAAAGAAGTGATACACCACCGATCCATTGTGCCCAACATGTGCAGCAATCCGTTGACGCGTCCATCCACAATATGACCCCATCGAAATGGCTAAAGATGTTCAACAGGTCTACGTAGTCGTCATGGGAAGGGGGGGGGGCATGATTGTACCTTACAATGAATGTTGACGACACAGTTCATCTCTGAACTTAGCACACTTACTGACTGCAAACTCAAAACACAGTGACACAGGTGGGATTCTTGAGCGTCATCTGATCATCGACAACTGCTACATCCTGGTGCCACTGAACACAGTACTTCAGGGTGTTGCATTTTCTTTCTTCTGGTGGTTTATTTATCAGAAAATAAATTTCCCTCAAAGAGAAAAAGGAAACTAGATATTGAAATCTCTCATAATTAGAGATTGGAAGGAGCAATCAGTATTTGCCTTAGCCAAGGTCGCATTCAGTACTATTTATTACTGATGACCGGTTCAAGCGGTTAAGGTGACCGTCTTCTGTTTTTCAAAATGTCGTTGTTATTCGTCCTCTTCCATTAGCGCTGTATCACTCATGCCATGCTGGCGTTATGAAAATGTCCACACACGTAACCACCGATGCTTGTTAGACGATACATTGCGTGACAGTGGACATTTGTGCACATATTTCGGCTTCAAGAGCACCTGCCCGCGAAAGGCAAAGGTCCCGAGTTCGAGTCTCGGTCCGGCACACAGTTTTAATCTGCCAGGAAGTTTCATATCAGCGCACACTCCACTGCAGAGTGAAAATCTCATTCTGGAAATATCCCCCAGGCTGTGGCTAAGCCATGTCTCCGCAATATCCTTTCTTTCAAGAGTGCTAGTTCTGCAAGGTTCGCCGGCCGCGGTGGCCGAACGCTTCTAGGCGCTTCAGCCGGAACCGCGCGACTGCTACGGTCGCAGGTTCGAATCCTGCCTCGGGCATGGATGTGTGTGATGTCCTTAGATTAAGTTAGGTTTAAGTAGTTCTAAGTTCTAGGCGACTGATGACCTCAGATGTTGAGTCCCATAGTGCTCAGAGCCATTTCTGCAAGGTTCGCAGGAGAGCTTCTGTAAACTTTGGAAGGTAGGAGGCGAGATACTGGCAGAAGTAAAGCTGCGAGGACGGGGCGTGAGTCATGCTTGGGTAGCTCAGTTGGTAAAGTACTTACCCTTGAAAGGCAAAGGTCCCGAGTTCGAGTCTCGGCACACAGTTTTAATCTGTCAAGAAGTTTCATATTTCGGCTTGCTTGACGAGTTAAATACATCATGGATCCACATTCCTTGAAGTACACAGTTCTGTGCAGTGACACGCAAGTCAACATCTAACAAGCGTCAGTGGTATGTGATGTGTGTGGACATCTCTACTTACACAACGTGCTTTTTAACTGTATTGTTTTTGTGACAAATCTGCTTATATTTTTAACAAACCTGTGTGGTATTTGCTACACACCATCGTCTGTAACCTGAACATGACATGTGCGATACAGTCATAATGGAACAGGGCGTATAACAACGAGTTTTTGAAGAACAGAAGATGACAGTCCCAACTGTTGAAACCGGTCATCAGTAACGAATACTGCTGAGCGCGATCTTGGCTATTAAAAGTTTCTTCAAGGTAAATACAGATCACTCCTTCCAATCGCTAACTATGGCAGGTTTTGCTATCTTGTTTCCTTTTCCTGTCTGACCAGAAATATATTTCTATAAAATTTCTTTTGGTCAGGTGATTACAGGGTTATAAATACAAAATCAAATAGGGGTAATGCAGGAGTAGGTATAATAATGAATAAAAAAATAGGAGTGCGGGTTAGCTACTACAAACAGCATAGTGAACGCATTATTGTGGCCAAGATAGACACAAAGCCCATGCCTACTACAGTAGTTCAAGTTTATATGCCAACTAGCTCTGCAGATGATGAAGAAATTGATGAAATGTATGACGAGATAAAAGAAAGTATTCAGGTAGTGAAGGGAGACGGAAATTTAATAGTCATGGGTGACTGGAATTCGTCAGTAGGAAAAGGGAGAGAAGGAAACATAGTAGGTGAATATGGATTGGGGGGAAGAAATGAAAGAGGAAGCCGCCTTGTAGAATTTTGCACAGAGCATAACTTAATCATAGCTAACACTTGGGTCAAGAATCATAAAAGAAGGTTATATACCTGGAAGAATCCTGGAGATACTAAAAGGTATCACATAGATTATATAATGGTAAGACAGAGATTTAGGAACCACGTTTTAAATTGTAAGACATTTCCAGGGGCAGATGTGGATTCTGACCACAATCTATTGGTTATGATCTGCAGATTGAAACTGAAAAAACTGCAAAAAGGTTGGAATTTAAGGAGATGGGACCTGGATAAACTGAAAGAACCAGAGGTTGTAGAGAGTTTCAGGGAGAGCATAAGGGAACAATTGACAGGAATGGGGGAAAGAAATACAGTAGAAGAAGAATGGGTAGCTCTGAGGGATGAAGTAGTGAAGGCAGCAGACGATCAAGTAGGTAAAAAGACGAGGGCTAATAGAAATCCTTGGGTAAGAGAAGAAATATTGAATTTAATTGATGAAAGGAGAAAATATAGAAATGCAGTAAATGAAGCAGGCAAAAAGGAATACAAACGTCTCAAAAATGATATCGACAGGAAGTGCAAAATGGCTATGCAGGGATGGCTAGAGGACAAATGTAAGGATGTAGAGGCTTGTCTCACTAGAGGTAAGATAGATACTGCCTACAGGAAAATTAAAGAGACCTTTGGAGATAAGAGAACCACTTGTATGAATATCAAGAGCTCAGATGGCAACCCAGTTCTAAGCAAAGAAGGGAAGGCAGAAAGGTGGAAGGAGTATATAGAGAGTTTATACAAGGGCGATGTACTTGAGGACAATATTATGGAAATGGAAGAGGATGTAGATGAAGACGAAATGGGAGATACGATACTGCGTGGAGAGTTTGACAGAGCACTGAAAGACCTGAGTCGAAACAAGGCCCCGGGAGTAGACAACATTCCATTAGAACTATTGATGGCCTTGGGAGAGCCAGTCATGACAAAACTCTACCATCTGGTGAGCAAGATGTATGAGACAGGCGAAATACCCACAGGCTTCAAGAAGAATATAATAATTCCAATCCCAAAGAAAGCAGATGTTGACAGATGTGAAAATTACCGAACTATCAGTTTAATAAGTCACAACTGCAAAATACTAACGCGAATTCTTTACAGACGAATGGAAAAACTGGTAGAAACGGACTTCGAGGAAGATCAGTTTGGATCCGTAGAAATGTTGGAACACGTGAGGCAATACTAACCTTACGACTTATCTTAGAAGAAAGATTAAGAAAAGGCAAACCTACGTTTCTAGCATTTGTAGACTTAGAGAAAGCTTTTGACAACGTTAACTGGAATACTCTCTTTCAAATTCTGAAGGTGGCAGGGATAAAATACAAGGAGCGAAAGGCTATTTACAATTTGTACAGAAACCAGATGGCAGTTATAAGAGTCGAGGGGCATGAAAGGGAAGCAGTGGTTGGGAAAGGAGTGAGACAGGGTTGTAGCCCCTCCCCGATGTTATTCAATCTGTATATTGAGCAAGCAGTACAGGAAACAAAAGAAAAATTCGGAGTAGGTATTAAAATTCATGGAGAAGAAGTAAAAACTTTGAGGTTCACCGATGACATTGTAATTCTGTCAGAGACAGCAAAGGACTTGGAAGAGCAGTTGAACGGAATGGACAGTGTCTTGAAAGGAGGATATAAGATGAACATCAACAAAAGCAAAACGAGGATAATGGAATGTAGTCAAATTAAATCGGGTGATGCTGAGGGTATTAGATTAGGAAATGAGACACTTAAAGTAGTAAAGGAGTTTTGCTATTTAGGGAGCAAAATAACTGATGATGGTCGAAGTAGAGAGGATATAAAATGTAGACTGGCAATGGCAAGGAAATCGTTTCTGAAGAAGATAAATTTGTTAACATCGAGTACAGATTTAAGTGTCAGGAAGTCGTTTCTGAAAGTATTTGTATGGAGTGTAGCCATGTATGGAAGTGAAACATGGACGATAACCAGTTTGGACAAGAAGAGAATAGAAACTTTTGAAATGTGGTGCTACAGAAGAATGCTGAAGATAAGGTGGGTAGATCACGTAACTAATGAGGAGGTGTTGAATAGGATTGGGGAGAAGAGAAGTTTGTGGCACAACTTGACTAGAAGAAGGGATCGGTTGGTAGGACATGTATTGAGGCATCAAGGGACTGATGACCTCAGCAGTTAAGTCCCATAGTGCTCAGAGCCATTTTAACATCGTCAACGACTGTTTTCAGTGGCACCAGGATGTAAATATGCATACTAGGAGGTTGTAATTGCGTAACAGAACACACTTGTACATATGTTTGTGTTTACGTGTCGAGTTAAGTAAGTTATATATTGTCCGCGTCGGTTTCAGTTCTTCGAGCGCCGAGCGGTAAGGTTCCTGTTTATCTCACTTGCCTTAGTGTCGCTTGTGTGATGTTTTCCTCGTTAGTGCTGCTCTGTCTGCCGAGTGAACCGTAGTGCCTCCGCTCCACCTTAACGTGTGTTTGTGTTCTTGTACTTGCAGCGATGTCGGCCGCTCTGCTATGGCTGCAATGGCTTCAACGTATAGTCCACGAAAAGGTACTGTGAGCTTTACTTTCGGTATAGGTGCAGTGCGAAACGTTCTGCCCAGGTCTGTAGAAATTCACGATTGGCTTGTCGATACAATTCATGTAAACTCAGATCAGGTCCACACTGCTTATTTTGATGCCGACGAGTACGTGTTTTACCTGAAATTGATGGATCCCCTTCACCTTGAAAGATTGCTGTTGCTACATGGTTCTGAAGTCCCGTTCAAACATCGCGATAATTCCGTTAGTACGGTGTCACTCGCAGATGCTGAAAATGATTATACCAGTGTTCAACCTACCGTCGGAGGTACATGACAACTTTCTAAAGTCATTGACTCCCTAAGATAACGTGAAAAAGGTCCGTCGGAACGTTCGCCTCCTCAACACAAATTAAAGTGTTACAGTGCAATTCGTTCCGTGGAAATGCATGTCAAATGCAATATTCCATCACATTTACAAGTGTGTGGTTACCGGGTTCGTATCGTGTATACTGGTCAAGAGGGTACGTGCTTCCTATTAATGAATGTGGTCACGCTCGGTGTTTGTATTAAAACCGTCATTAGCGCAGCGTCGCAAATTAAGGGTTCCTGATTTTGTTCCTTCCACTCCCGAAGTCCGACCTACTTCTGCTTCGGTTCATAATGAACGAAAAGACTGTTGTGATAACCGTGTAAATGGATTTCCGACTTTACCTCCGCGACAGGACCAGAATACTATTGGCCCCAGTATAGAACCTGCAACAGTTACAAACCTCCAACCTGCTCTGCATCGATTTTGTCCACTGATCCTATCGATGACACGATACCTGCCGTCCGTGGTACGGCGAGTGGCGAAGAAGTAATCTACAGCATCCCTGCAGCTCGCGAAATGGCTACTTCTGAGCTGCCTGTTTGTGGAGATGGAGAGGGATCACCCTCCCCCTCCCCCCTCCGCTTTGTGTCCCCCGTTACAGTCTGAGACGTGGCAATGTCCTCTTCACCACCGACGGTTTCCCGAATTTGCCACCTACAGCAACTCCAGAGGAGAACTGCATTAGCGACACAGTATGTCCTGGTGCATTGGTGGTTCCACACCGTGCTTCCACCTTACTGACTGGATCTGCACCACATGTTACCTGTTCTGAGGAGCGGGAAGCTGTGCCTATAACCCCTCACACACATCCTTCTGCAGGGGCCGCCATGCCACGTAGCCGACAGAGACAGCGTATACAATCTGACTGTGCGGTGACACGTAAGAAATCTAAGAAAATAGGTCCCAATGACGGGGTTCATCTACATCCATACTCCGCAAGCCACCTGACGGTGTGTGGCACAGTGTACCTTGCGTCCCCCTATGTCTGATTCATCTGTGAACTCCGCAATGGACTTTGATAGCTGTCTACGTGATTCTGCTCGGTACGTTCAGTACATCCCTGTATAGCTGCGGTCAATGACCCAAGCCCACACGTTACTTTCCTTCAATGTTAATCGCGTGGAATCAGATTTGCGATTAGTTTCGCTGCATCAATTCATTTACTATTCATGTGAGGAAATAGCATCCTAACAAGAGGTGTTATTTAGGCATTTCTCATTATCTGATTTTCGTAGGATTTTTAATATAACACCCGAATACTCTACGGGGACCGCTTTATTCTTTCGCGAAGGCATTCCTATTGCTGAGGTGGAAATGAATTCTGGCATGGGCATAGGTTGTAAACTTTTTAATCTTATCTTGATCCTTTTATATACCCAGTCAGGCACTGGTCGCACAGTGTATCTTACGCGTTTTTATAAAGAGGAAATTGTTTGGGTCGACAGAAGCGTCCGATCCCACGCGTCGGCTTTGACCCGCGACTTACGGGTGTTGTCGTGTGTGACGTCATGACGGCGCGGAGTTTGGTTTGAGTGTGGCTGTCTCCAGTTCTGTTTTATTTTATCTTATTTTATTTACTTTTCTGATCTGTTCGTTTTATCTCGTGAGATTTTTTTTTAAATTTAAAAACACTTATTACTTATTTTAATTATGTTTCCTCCAATTTATGTTTTAGTTTATTATATTTATCTTTCTGATCTGTTCGTTCTATCCCGTGAGATTTTTTTTTTTAAAAACACTAATCAGCTACTGAAGCATCTTTATCTTCTAAGGGTTGCAGGGGTTACGACCCCTGGGGAGGTAGGTGGGTATTCATGCATGGCTGTCTTAACTTACACGTTGTAGCTACGCAAGGCGTCTAAATTTGTTTATATTTAGTTTGCCCCCCACCCAAAACACCCCATTTGCCGCGCTTGTCCCGTTAGTGTCGTTAGGCTTCTTGTGGAAAGTGTGTGTGTTTGTTTTTGTTTCCGCCATATTTGTGACGGGCGGGATCGGACGCTACCGTATTTCCAATTGCTTATCTGTTGCATAAGAGTCCTCCGAGCATTCTTCTTGGACATAGTTTTAACTGTGAGTTTTCGTTTTGCAGATCAATCTTCAAATTTTAGTTCCTGTCGTAAATTATATGCATTGGTCCGCTCCTTACGCCTGAAAGACGTCTTGATATGTAAATTCCCGACGCTCGTTAAATTTACCCATGTTACTGGGACTTAACTTATCAGACTGCCTGCGCGACAGTACTCTTAATGTAGAAGTTATTCCAGTTTCATTTACGGATCACTGTGCTGTGACTACAGCACTCAATCTCGAACAGCAACTAGTCACAGTTTCGCAGTCGTGGACGTTAAACGCCGATCACCTAACTTTTCCCTTTATGGATGACGTGATGCTAGCCGTGTTAGAGAGTCCTGTACGGTCCACTGAGAAATATTCTTCCCTCCTTGACTTATGGTCACAACGGGGAAAACCCGGGCTCAGGCAAGCTTTGATACTTTTTGTGGTGCCAGAGAGAAAGACTTTCGGAGAACTTACGAATATTACTATTCCATCCTGCATGAACTTTATGATGCTTCGGATCACACCCCTCTGCGAATTGCGCGTAAAGCCAAAATTGTTGATATAGAAGAGGATACCAGTGGAAGGTTTGAAAATGCGATCCAAGCCACGTTCATTGGTGACGGAAGAACTGACTTCACAGCTCTCCTAGCTCTTCGGCCAACTAGGTTTTCCTGTACGACCTTGTACCTGAAGTCCCTAATCTGTCGCGAAAAGGCAACTACTCCAACGAATAATGCAAAACCGAGAGAAGTAGATGAAGCTATAACCGAATCGTCACTGCTCAGTATTTTAGCAATGACGATTAGAAACAATCTTCGGTTCACTTTGTATACTTTTATTAAGTAAACTAATTTTTAAATTAACAGTACTTAGTGGAAAATTTGGGAAAAAACATTTTCGAAGTATGTTATTAATGAAAATAACCAACGGTCACCAATTCCTCACCGGAACAAGAATAATTAAATCGAAATTAAACTTTATACTCGTAAACAATCTTACGTAAGAATAGTTATTGCCGTCATAACGGGGGAACAGTACCTAACGCACACTTTAAAGTACTTCACAACACACATGTAACAAATAATAATCACATAGTAAACATATACAACATATTATATTAATTTTCAAAGATCAGTTAAAGTAATATTGTCTACTGGCTCTGGACAGAAACTTTTTGCTACGTTACTCAGCGTAATACTGACTGTCATAATTGTAGCAAGCAGAAAGATTGTTTGAATTTATTCATTGGTAAGGACTGTCATTTACCTAACAGTTACTCTATTTCTTTGTGATAAAAGTTATAAATTATGCCACAAGCTATTAATTAGGAACTGTGCTTTGACGGTGAAATTCAGCGTCCAAGTTACGTAAGGTTTTACTACCAATTTTTTATTATGAAAGTTACTCTAATTTTAGCAAATGGAATTAATACTGACTTTTGCATCATTCTATTTCTGACATTATTCATACTACAGCCAAAGATTTCATTATTACTTAATTATCCAAAAGTTGGAAAAATTATGTTCTGATAATCTGATAAATTGATGTTCACTTCATTTTCTGTTCATTTTCTTATTATGTCGGCTCGTTCAAACGGATAGGATGGATACTACTTGGATAATGACTTAGGAAAATTATTTACGTGACAATATGCACGACAATAATGTTATTTAAGCAATAAAATACCAACTACGCTGGTCAGCCTATTACATTCCTAGTTATAAAAAGTCTACATCTTACTTGACTTTATGATGCCGTTGGTTTGTCGAGCGGCTTCATTTAGCGGTAAAATAGGGCACAGATTGATCTTCTTGCCGTCCCATAGCCAATAACAAGGGCTCACAGTACTGTTGACATGTGAATTACTCTTGCTGCATTTGTTTCGTGTCCAATAAAAGGCATACACATATTGCCCATATTAAACATCCACGAAAACAATCATTTCAGTTTTCACTGCTCCGCACTTCGGAAACAGACTTTTTATCTCGGCACTTTTGTATAGCCACACCGGCGAGTACAAACAACCAACGACACCAACAGTCTCCTCGCGATTCCGAACTGCTACTTTTTTGGCGCTCTCGGACGTCCAGCGATAATGCATTTACAATTTATTATACTCTTTGACAACAGCTTTTCCCTGACCAGGCCTGCGTGTCTGCTTATAAAATGTCAACATTCCATGTGTATTCTCTTTCTCAAACAACAAACTGCATTTGTAATTTGACAACAAATTTACAAGAATAATATTCAGCACAACTAATAAAACAAACTTCGTAAAAGACGTAGAAATGTGTGACCATTTGTGGTGTTATAACTTCCGCATTATTTGCTTCGACATCAGACACGTCGCCTGCGGGCTTGTATTCATTCTCTCACGACAAATGATCTCTACATCTACGAGAACTTCATACTCCGCAGTCCACCTAATGGTGTGTGGCGGAGGGTACTTTCGGTACCACCCCTCCCACCCTGTTCCACTCGCGAATAATGCGTGGGAAGAATGATTGTCGGTAAATCTCTGTATTACCTCTAATTTCTTGAATTTTCTCGTCGTGGTCAATACGAGAGATGTGTGTGGGGGGAAAAATACATTGTTCGACTCTTCCTGAAAAGTGCTGTCCCGAAATTTCGGTAGTAAATCTTTCCGTGATGCTCGACGGCTCTCTTGCAACGTCTGCCAGTGGAGTTTGTTTAGCATCTCCGTAACGCTCTCTCGCCAGCTAAAACGATCACGTGACGAAACGCGCCGCTCTTCGTTGTATCTTCTCTACCTCCTCTATCAGCCCTATCTGATAGGGGTCCCAGACAGATGAACAATACTCAAGAATCGAGCGAACAAGCGCCTTATAAGCCACGTCTTTCGTGGATGAGTTACATTTCCTTAAGATTCTTCCGAGGAATGTGAGTCTGGTGTCTGCTTTTCCTACTATCTGTTTTATGTGGTCATTCCAGTTACGGTCGCTCTACATAGTTACGCCTAGATATTTTACGGCAGACGCTGTCTCCAGCTGTTTGTCATCAATAGTGTAGCTGTACAGTATCGGTTGTTTTCCTTACGTATGCGCAATATGTTACATTTATTTACGTTCAGGCTCAACTGCCAGAGCCTGTACCATTCAATTTCTCTGCAGGTCGTTCTGCAAATTCTTACTACCTTCTGGCGTTGCTACTTTGGTATAGAGAACTGCATCATTTGCGAATAGCTTTAAAGGGAATCCGACGCTTTCTTCTAGATCATATATATATATATATATATATATATATATATATATATATATATATATATATATATATATATACTCCTGGAAATGGAAAAAAGAAGACATTGACACCGGTGTGTCAGACCCACCATACTTGCTCCGGACACTGCGAGAGGGCTGTACAAGCAATGATCACACGCACGGCACAGCGGACACACCAGGAACCGCGGTGTTGGCCGTCGAATGGCGCTAGCTGCGCAGCATTTGTGTACCGCCGCCGTCAGTGTCAGCCAGTTTGCCGTGGCATACGGAGCTCCATCGCAGTCTTTAACACTGGTAGCATGCCGCGACAGCGTGGACGTGAACCGTATGTGCAGTTGACGGACTTTGAGCGAGGGCGTATAGTGGGCATGCGGGAGGCCGGGTGGACGTACCGCCGAATTGCTCAACACGTGGGGCGTGAGGTCTCTACAGTACATCGATGTTGTCGCCAGTGGTCGGCGGAAGGTGCACGTGCCCGTCGACCTGGGACCGGACCGCAGAGACGCACGGATGCACGCCAAGACCGTAGGATCCTACGCAGTGCCGTAGGGGACCGCACCGCCACTTCCCAGCAAATTAGGGACACTGTTGCTCCTGGGGTATCGGCGAGGACCATTCGCAACCGTCTCCATGAAGCTGGGCTACGGTCCCGCGCACCGTTAGGCCGTCTTCCGCTCACGCCCCAACATCGTGCAGCCCGCCTCCAGTGGTGTCGCGACAGGCGTGAATGGAGGGACGAATGGAGACGTGTCGTCTTCAGCGATGAGAGTCGTTTCTGCCTTGGTGCCAATGATGGTCGTATGCGTGTTTGGCGCCGTGCAGGTGAGCGCCACAATCAGGACTGCATACGACCGAGGCACACAGGGCCAACACCCGGCATCATGGTGTGGGGAGCGATCTCCTACACTGGCCGTACACCACTGGTGATCGTCGAGGGGACACTGAATAGTGCACGGTACATCCAAACCGTCATCGAACCCATCGTTCTACCATTCCTAGACCGGCAAGGGAACTTGCTGTTCCAACAGGACAATGCACGTCCGCATGTATCCCGTGCCACCCAACGTGCTCTAGAAGGTGTAAGTCAACTACCCTGGCCAGCAAGATCTCCAGATCTGTCCCCAATTGAGCATGTTTGGGACTGGATGAAGCGTCGTCTCACGCGGTCTGCACGTCCAGCACGAACGCTGGTCCAACTGAGGCGCCAGGTGGAAATGGCATGGCAAGCCGTTCCACAGGACTACATCCAGCATCTCCACGATCGTCTCCATGGGAGAATAGCAGCCTGCATTGCTGTGAAAGGTGGATATACACTGTACTAGTGCCGACATTGTGCATGCTCTGTTGCCTGTGTCTATGTGCCTGTGGTTCTGTCAGTGTGATCATGTGATGTATCTGACCCCAGGAATGTGTCAATAAAGTTTCCCCTTCCTGGGACAATGAATTCACGGTGTTCTTATTTCAATTTCCAGGAGTATATATATATATATATATATATATATATATATATATATATATATATATATATTGCACATAGCAACGATCTTACCACACTTCGCTGTGGTACTCCGGATACTACCTTATGCCCGTCGATTTGGTTCCGTTAAGAGCGACGTGGTGATTTCTATCAGCAAGAAAGTTTTGAATCCAATCTCAGGTCTGCTCCGATACTTCGTAAGCTCTTAGTTTTTTCATTAAACGCCACTGCGGGACGGTGTCAAATGCCTTACTGAAATCAAGTAACACTGCATCAGCCTGAGCTCCGTTGTCCACTGCGCTGTGGACCTCAAGGAGGAACAGAGCGAGCTGAGTTTCGAAGGATCTCTGTTTGCGGAATCCAAGTGGATTTTTATAGACGGGATGTCCATTTTCCAAAAAAGCGTCATAATTCTTGTTCCAAAATTCTACAACAGTTTGACGCCAACGATAAAGGTCTATAATTGTGTGTATCTGTTTTACGGCCTTTCTTAAAAACAGAAATGACCTGCGCTTTTTTCCGGTCGTTGGGTATATTTCGTTGCTCAAGCGATCTACGACAAATTGCTTCTGGAAGAGGACCAACGTGTTTCGCATAGTCTTTATAGAATCTTGTAGGTATCTCATCTGGTCCTGAATCCTTTCCACTACTAACCGATTGTAGTTGCTTTTTAATTCCGCGATCGGTTATCCCAATATCTGCCATTTCAAATTTCGTACGACGATTGAAGGAACGGAAAGCGTTACGATCTTCCGCGGTGAAACAACTTCGGAAGACCGAATTCAGTATTTCGGCCTTCTAACCTCTTATGTTCCGTTTCGGTGCCTGTGTGGTTGCTGAGAGAATAAATAGACGATTTTCACGCACTTACTGATTTTACATACGACCGAAATCTCTTAGGGTTTCTACTCAGATCGGTTGACAATGTCTTACTTTCAAAATCATTGAACACTTCTCTCATTGCTCTCCTTACGCTCATTTTCGCTTCGTTCATATTTTGCTTGTCAGCTTGTAGGTTTTTACTTACCTTGAATCTGAGATGAAGTGCTCTTTGTTTACGTAGGGCTTTCCTAATATGGCTATTCAACCGTGGTGGATCTTTCCCATCCCTTTAAACCTTACTCGGAACGTTCTTGTCTAGGGCGTATTTAACGATATCTTCGAATTTTTTCCATTTTTTCTCCATATCTTCCACATCCCGAATATTTGATGCTGACATCTGAGATATTCTGAAACTTGTATCCTGTCACCCTCGCTGAGCAAATACATCATCCTACCTTTCTTAATGTTCCTTGCAGGACCTGTCGTCAACGATGCTGTCACAGTCTTATGATCACCGATACCTTCCTCTACGCTAACTGATTCGGTAAGTTCATGTCTGTTTGTTGCCAGGAGGTCTAAGACTTTACCCTCACGAGTTGGTTCTCTAACTATCGATTCAAGGTAGTTTTTGGACAAGACATCCAGAACAATGCCACACGAATCCCGGTCTCTGACAAGAGATTTGGTAACATAACACTCCCAATCCACACCTGTCAAGTAGAAGTCACCCCCTGTTACAACGGAATGATGCACGTATCGTAATGGCGCAATCTGTTGTAGTGCGCGCCTTACACCAATACTCTCTAGACATCTACAACATCGATGAGTCCAAGTATTATCTTTTACGACCCAATAGTCGGCATCTTGGATACGACAATTATACCTGAAGATAATGAAACGCTCATAGTTACCTTTCAGCCCGAGGAAGTCTACGGTCTTATTATGGGATCGCCTTCTCAAAATTCCCTGGATGGACTTCCCAAGTAATTTGATGTGCGCCTTTGGCACGTCCCTTTTGTATGAAGTGTTACAGGGGAGAGTAGCACCGACTCCGTTAAAAGTGGGAAAAATTGGTTTAATCCCGTACTGATAGCCTCGTCCAACTACTTCGATTATAAAACTGTGGCCAGGAAAGTTAATAGAAGGATGTCGGGTCTGATAGAGACGATTGCTGCAAAACATCACAACTTCGTACCTGGTCGTACCATTCTTACCCCTGTAGTCGAGTGTCGTGACGTGCTTTCGGTCGCTTCTGTAACGTCCGTTCCTTGTCCCCTTACTTTTTTAGGCTTTGATAAGGCATTTGACCGTGTTAATCAAGGCTTTTTGCTTCGGATTCTGGGGACAGTTGGCTTTACTTTTGACACACGGCGAGTTCTCTCAAACCTGTTTACTGGTATTTCAGATTCGATGGTTGTTAGTGGCGAACTGCCGCCCCCGATAAATATCTGTCGGGTACTGTCTCAAGCAAGCCCGCTGTCAGTGACTTGGTTTGTGTTATCTCTGGAGCCCCTGCTTCGGATGCTGGCGTCCCAGCTGAAAGGTTGGACGCTTTCCGGAGAGAGTACAGTCGTTCGCGCATACGCGAATGACGTGATGGTCTTACTGCGCAATCCTGCTAAGATACCTCTACATCTACATCCATACTCCGCAAGCCACCTGACGGTGTGTGGCGGAGGGTACCCTGAGTACCTCTATCGGTTCTCCCTTCTATTCCAGTCTCGTATTGTTCGTGGAAAGAAGGATTGTCGGTATGCCTCTGTGTGGGCTCTAATCTCTCTGATTTTATCCTCATGGTCTCTTCGCGAGATATACGTTGGACGGAGCAATATACTGCTTGACTCTTCGGTGAAGGTATGTTCTCGAAACTTTAACAAAAGCCCGTACCGAGCTACTGAGCGTCTCTCCTGCAGAGTCTTCCACTGGAGTTTATCTGTCACCTCCGTAACGCTTTCGCGATTGCTAAATGATCCTGTAACGAAGCGCGCTGCTCTCCGTTGGATCTTCTCTCTCTCTTCTATTAACTCTATCTGGTACGGATCCCACACCGCTGAGCAGTATTCAAGCAGTGGGCGAACAAGCATACTGTAACCGACTTCCTTTGTTTTCGGATTGCATTTCCTTAGGATTCTTCCAATGAATCTCAGTCTGGCATCTGCTTTACCGACGATCAACTTTATATGATCTTTCCATTTTAAATCACTCCTAGTGCGTACTCCCAGGTAATTTATGGAATTAACTGCTTCCAGTTGCTGACCTGCTATTTTGTAGCTAAATGATAAGGGATTTATCTTTCTATGTATTCGCAGCACATTACACTTGTCTACATTGAGATTCAATTGCCATTCCCTGCACCATGCGTCAATTCGCTGCAGATCCTCCTGCATTTCAGTACAATTTTCCATTGTTACAAACTCTCGATACACCACAGCATCATCTGTAAAAAGCCTCAGTGAACTTCCGATGTCATCCACCAGGTCATTTATGTATATTGTGAACAGCAACGGTCTCATGACACTCCCCTGCGGCACACCTGAAATCACTCTTCCTTCGGAAGACTTCTCTCCATTGAGAATGACATGCTGCGTTCTGTTATCTAGGAACTCCTCAATCCAATCACACAATTGGTCTGATAGTCCATATGCTCTTACTTTGTTGATTAAACGACTGTGGGGAACTGTATCGAACGCCTTGCGGAAGTCAAGAAACACGGCATCTACCTGTGAACCCGTGTCTATGGCCCTCTGAGTTTCGTAGACGAATAGCGCGAGCTGGGTTTCACACGACCGCCTTTTTTGAAACCCATGCTGATTCCTACAGAGTAGATTTCTAGTCCCCAGGGAAGTCATTATACTCGAACATAATACTTGTTCCAAAATTCTACAACTGATCGACGTTAGAGATATAGGTCTATACTTCTGCACATCTGTTCGACGTCCCTTCTTGAAAACTGGGATGACCTGTGCCCTTTTCCAATCCTTTGGAACGCTACGCTCTTCTAGAAACCTACGGTACACCGCTGTAAGAAGGGGGGCAAGTTCCTTCGCGTACTCTGTGTAAAATCGAACTGGTATCCCATCAGGTCCAGCGGCCTTTTCTCTTTTGAGCGATTTTAATTGTTTCTCTATCCCTCTATCGTCTATTTCGATATCTACCATTTTGTCATCTGTGCGACAATCTAGAGAAGGAACTACAGTGCAGTCTTCCTCTGTGAAACAGCTTTGGAAAAAGATATTTAGTATTTCGGCCTTTAGTCTGTCATCCTCTCTTTCAGTACCATTTTGGTCACAGGGTGTCTGGACATTTTGTTTTGATCCACCTACTACTTTGACATAGGACCAAAATTTCTTAGCATTTTCTGCCAAGTCAGTACATAGAACTTTACTTTCGAATTCATTGAACGCCTCTCGCATAGCCCACCTCACACTACATTTCGCTTCGCGTAATTTTTGTTTGTCTGCAAGGCTTTGGCTATGTTTATGTTTGCTGTGAAGTTCCCTTGGCTTCCGCAGCAGTTTTCTAACTCGGTTGTTGTACCACGGTGGCTCTTTTCCATCTCTTACGATCTTGCTTGGTACATACTCATCTAACGCATATTGTACCATGGTTTTGAACTTTGTCCACTGATCCTCAACACTATCTGTACTTGAGACAAAACTTATGTGTTGAGCCGTCAGGTACTCTGTAATCTGCTTTTTCACTTTTGCTAAACAGAAAAATCTTCCTACCTTTTTTAATATTTCTATTTACGGCTGAAATCATCGATGCCGTAACCGTTTTATGATCGCTGATTCCCTGTTCTGCGTTAACTGTTTCAAATAGTTCGGGTCTGTTTGTCACCAGAAGGTCTAATATGTTATCGCCACGAGTCGGTTCACTGTTTAACTGCTCAAGGTAGTTTTCAGATAAAGCACTTAAAAAAAATTCACTGGATTCTTTGTCCCTGCCACCCGTTATGAACGTTTGAGTCTCCCAGTCTATATCTGGCAAATTAAAATCTCCACCCATAACTATAACATGGTGGGGAAACCTACTCGAAATATTTTCCAAATTATCCTTCAGGTGCTCAGCCACAACAGCTGGTGAGCCAGGGGGCCTATAAAGACATCCAATTACCATGTCTGAGCCTGCTTTAACCGTGACCTTCACCCAAATCATTTCACATATCGGATCTCCGTCAATTTCCTTCGATACTATTGCACTTCTAATCGTTATAGACACGCCTCCCCCTTTACTGTCCACCCTGTCTCTGCGGTATATATTCCATTCTGAGTTGAGGATTTCATTACTGTTTACGTCTGGTTTCAGCCAACTTTCTGTCCCTAGTTTTATATGGGCGTTGTGACCGTTTATTCATGAGAGCAGTTTTGGGACCTTTCTATAGACGCTCCTGCAGTTTACTATTAGCACATTAATATTGTTATTCCCTGTTGAATTTTGCCTACTCCTACCTTGCCGCGTCTCAGGAGGCGTCTTGTCGGGCCTAGGGAGGGAATTCTCTAACCTAACCTTGGCTGAAGGGTGTAATTATAGATTATGCACTACTTAATGCAGGTACATGCAGGCTTCTTACCTTGAGAGGTTTTGATGACGCGGCTGTTCCATGGCCTACTGCAGTAGATCGGCAAACGTTTCTCTGTATCATCATTGATCGTTGTCCTCTCAAAATGGCGACGCTTAACTGGAAGTCTATTACCGACAAAATTCAGGCAGAAATACTACAACATGAACGGCGTTCTCTCACTCTGCTCCCGGAAGTCCGAATACTGGATACGTAAGTCTTATGCAAAGCTTATTACGTGGCCGAAGGTTATTCACGTCCCTCTTATGGAAAATAGATGTCTTTGCTTACGGTATGAGGGGGTGAGCCGGCCGGGGTGGCCGAGTGGTTCTAGGCGCTTCAGTCCGGAACCGCGCGACTGCTACGGTCGCAGGTTCGAATCCTGCCTCGGTCATGGATGTGTGTTTTGTCCTTAGGTTAGTTAGGTTTAAGTAGTTCTAAGTTCTAGGCGACTGACGACCTCAGATGTTAAGTCCCATAGTGCTCAGAGTCATTTTTTGACGGGGTGAAGAAGCCTCGTTCCTTTGGGGGTTTGGGCCTGGCTGATACACGAAGGAAGACGCAAATGATATATGTGCGACATACTATTTTGACGATAACTCAACAAACTAGCTCAAGTCTCGTTTATTTCTCTGTGTCCGTCCTCCTAGCCTTGAACCCCATATCCATATTGGTCGCATAAATTATAAGTTGAAACACATCCGTTACTTCTGTCTTGCGGTGAGCCATTTGGGGGCTGGCATTTTATGGAGACACGTCGTCACCATGAAATTCCAAAAACCTCGCTATGAAGGAGTCCCTTGCCCGAATCTCGTTGAAAAAGAATCACCGCAAACAACCTGGACGATAGTTTGGTTCAATATCAGTCTTTCGGTTTAGCCAATGCGCGTAGCGTCCTCGTGGTATTAGGTAGTAAATAACTTGATTCCAACGAACGAACGACTTTTTCTTATTGGGTTTAGCGATACGAATTTACGTAGTCTACACATACGACTCAACATCGTATTTATTATGGAGATCATATGGCAAACTGGTACTGGATTACGACACAATTGGCCTTCCTTACTCGATCTTCTGAGACTGTATACTCTAAGGACGTCATATTGCGCCCAGATTCTTCCTTCTTTTCGCGGTCAAAAATCTATACCGTAATGTAGTTGCTGGGACACTTTGTTCATAATGTCTAGAAGGTGGGCGTGAAAATAATTCGTCCTTCAGGTTTATTGGACATGCTTGTGGCTCCCTCGATATCGAGATCTCTTCGCAACATGACAAATCTCGTTTTTCGTAGGCAAGGTGTTGGTTAATTTCAGGGTGATACGTGTTACCGTCTTATGTACGTTACTGTCTGTTTTGCTTCGGCTTGTTCTCACCTAGTTTTTCTGCTTGCTTTTTTTGTATTTTGCCTCAGTATCGCGTCAGTCCTATAATGTGTCTAGATGAAGTATGTATACACATGAGCGTATATAATCCTTGGAATCAAATTGGAACTTTTCTCCAGACGGAAAGCTCAGTTTGCGACTTAGAATATAATCCGATTTCATTGTCCTTCTGCTTTTACATTCCATATAAAAACTAAAAAAATAAATATGAAAAATACAAAATAAATAAAAATTTTAAAAAAATAATAAAATATCAAGAACAAAATTGTTGATTCATCACATGAGAGCTTGGTAGCGGTTTGTCGGGTATATTCCCGGTTTTTCTCCTTCCTTTTTATATTTGTTATTCTGTTATAATTATTTCTCCCATATGCAGCTTGTATTACATGATGATTTGATTATGGTGTACTAAAGAGCCTTGATAGTACCAAGTCACCCAGATAAAAAAAAGTAGCTGCGGGGCTAGCGCGAAAGATTACTAACCGAAGAGACTCGGGTTCGATTCCCGCCTGAATCGGATATTTTCTCTGCTCGGGTAGTGGTATTTGTCTTGTCCGTACAATCGTATCGTCATTACTGAAACAAAAGTCGTATCAAACACACAATCGTATGATCTTTCCACTACTGATGGCTGCGTGGAAACGAACAGACAGCCAATAAGACGTCATGAATTCACGTTCCTTGAAGTACGCAGTTCAGCAGTGGATAGTAAGGTAGTTCAACTTCGACGTGTTTGGACATCCCTAATTACACAATGTGCTTTTTAACTGTGCTGTTTTTATTTAAAACAAACTTGTTTTTATATTTAACAAACTTGTCTGGAATGTGCTACGTACTATCCACTATAATGGTCACATGGCATTCTGTTGCCTTTCTGCCATATAAGAGTGAGCGCTGTTTTGTAATTAGTTACGAAACTATATATATAGTCAATGGCAAATTTGGAAAAAAAAACTTTTTCCTTGCAGTTTTCTTGTATTCCTCTTACACAGAAATTGTCTGTACCTTGTTCACAAAGCGCAGAGTAAGGTCCAGGGCAGCACTGGCGGATAAGGTAAACTCCCCTCGATCGGGCGATCAGTACGTGCCATCGTGCGCAGCCGTCTTGAATTGCTATATTCGCAGAATGAATGTGCTATTCTGCTGCAGCGCCGACGCGAACACCGTGACAAAAGCTCCGCCCTAGTTCACGAAACCCCCGGTGGCTGCCTGTGAAATTTATCGCGGCAGATGTTTTGTCCGGAGGTGCCTCCACCCACATCCTCGGCGCGGCCACGCCTCTAGCGGCGGACGCCGCAGTTTTGCGCTCGCTATTCTATTGTCTCCCCGCCATTACCGAGATTGTGGCGCTGCGGTGGCGGCGCGCGCAACCGGGGGCATTATCGCGGTCGCCCTAGCGGAACATTGAGAAGGCTGGCGGCGGGTAATTCTGGGGGAAAGCGGTCGGCGAAAATAAAACAGACGCGAAACCACCACCTGACCTGGGGGCAGGAAGCTGCCGCCCTAGGGCGGATGCGTTGCACGTCTCGGGCCGCGCAGCTGAAACAGGGCGTGACTGCGCCGTCGCTGCCAGCACGAAGCCCAGTGGCTGGCTGACAGCTGTTTACCGGTACCCTAGGAAAGGGGATTGCTAGTCGAATGAGTGAGTGGGAGGGTGGATGGTTTTAAAAATTGCAGTAATAAACTGGGACAGTCATACTGTTTGCTTGGCGTGTTTTGTTTTGTTTGCATTTGCCGTGGACAAAGACATTCGCTGCAACATTTATGATACCAATAGAGAAAAAGAGAAACACTAAAAAATGTGAAGAGCACCGGACCATCAGTCTAATTCCTCATGCAGCTAAAGTCTTGCTGAGAGTGTTGAATAGAAGGTTATATGGTAATACAAAATTGTTGAGGCTTTCGTGGCCACTTGTTGACAAACTGCCTATTGGCTTCTGTCTCGGGTTCTTCGGCCGACGTTCATCTAATGATTTTTCTGACGTTTCGCCAGCACGAGTGGCTGGCATTGTCAAAGCTTCACCCTCCATTGCCGGTGGTGAACTGGAGCCGAGCTCGCGGGCGCAGGCTATATGTACCTGGCGCGCCAACGTCCGAGGGCTTCTCCGCGGTCATTTCCGGTGCGGTTCTCCTCTTGCTACCTGCGACGGTCGTTCGCTGCAGTACGGGAAGCCAGGATCCGTTGACCTTAAGGCTTTCCTCTTTCTTGTTCAAACTGTTCGCGTGTTTTTGTATTTCTACAGCTTCTCTGAACAAGCGCGTGTGATAGTGCTTCTCTACAGCCAGAACTTCCGTGTCGGCGAATTTAATTACATGGTCGGTCTCATTCAGTGCGTGCTCTGCCACGGCCGATTTCTCCACCTGCCCCAACCTGCAATGTCGCTTATGCTCTTTGATCCTGGTGTTAATGGATCGTCCAGTCATTCCGACATAAACTTTTCCGCATGTGCATGGTATGCGGTATATTCCCGACATTGCAAGTGGGTCTCTTTTCTCCTTCGCCGATCTAACACACTCTTTGTTCCTAAGACACTTGAACAGCCTCCATGCCAACATAACATTTACCATGGAAGTAGAAAAGGACAAGAAACTGCCATTTCTAGATGTTCTGGTCACAAGGGACGGCGAAGATCTGGGACACAGCGTGTATCGAAAACCGACTCACACGGACCGATAGCTGCACAAACTGTCAAACCACCACCCGAGCCAGAAAAGAGGCATGATTAGTACGCTCGTAACGAGAGCAGGACGAATATGTGAGCCGCAACACCTCAAACGAGAAATGCAACACCTGGAAACTGTCCTGAGGAGCAATGGTTACTCCACAAATTATATTAGAAGTGTAACAGAGCCCAACCCTCGGCGAAGTAAGGAACCGGAAAAAGAATTGTCGGGTACGGCCTTTCTGCCATACATTCCCAGAGTGACGGACAGAATCGGCCGTATATTGCGCAAACATGGCGTAAAGACGATTTTCAAACCGACAAGGAAGATCAAAGAGTGTCTTAGATCGGCGAAGGAGAAAAGAGACCCACTTGCAATGTCGGGAATATACCGTATACCATGCACATGCGGAAAAGTTTATGTCGGAATGACTGGACGATCCATTAACACCAGGATCAAAGAGCATAAGCGACATTGCAGGTTGGGGCAGGTGGAGAAATCGGCCGTGGCAGAGCACGCACTGAATGAGACCGACCACGTAATTAAATTCGCCGACACGGAAGTTCTGGCTGTAGAGAAACACTATCACACGCGCTTGTTCAGAGAAGCTGTGGAAATACAAAAACACGCGAATAGTTTGAACAAGAAAGAGGAAAGCCTTAAGGTAAACGGATCCTGGCTTCCCGTACTGCAGCGAACGACCGTCGCAGGTAGCAAGAGGAGAACCGCACCGGAAATGACCGCGGAGAAGCCCTCGGAGGTTGGCGCGCCACGTACATGCAGCCTGCGCCCGCGAGCTCGGCTCCAGTTCACCACCGGCAATGGAGGGTGAAGCTTTGACAATGCCAGCCACTCGTGCTGGCGAAACGTCAGAAAAATCATTAGATGAACGTCGGCCGAAGAACCCGAGACAGAAGCCAATAGGCAGTTTGTTATATGGTAAGCTGGACAGAGGGATTGCAGAGGAGCACTTCGGATATAGAAGAGGAAAAGGAACAAGAGATGCTATTGGCCTGCTAAGAACTATAGGGGAAAGATACATGGAAAAGGGTAAAGAAATCTTTGATGTTTTTATAGATTTAGAAAAGGATTTTGACGGATTTAAGTGGAACAAGCTGATGGATATTTTGAAGAGGAAAGGAGTAGATTGGAAAGAGAGACGACTGATACAGAATCTATATTTACACCAGAAAGTAAGGATAAGGATAAGAACTGAAACGTCAGGAGGAAGCAGCATTGGACGAGGTGTTGGACAAGGTTGTTGCCTTTCCCCACTGTTGTTTAACGTATACCTTGAAGAGATTATTGCGAAAAGCTTAGATGGGAAAAGAGGAATATGTATTGGTGGAAAGAGAATAGAATGTATAAGATTTGCTGATGACATGGTATTAGTGGCAGAAAGTGAGCGGACAGTGAATAAGATGCTGAAAGATCTGAATGAAACTTGTGTGGAATATGGGATGCAAATAAACACAGCGAAAACAAAGAGTATGGTCATCAGTACAAGACGCAGACTGTCCAATATTAAAATAAGACAATCTGCCATTAGCCAAGTAAGTGAATTTAAATATCTCGGAAGCACAATAACTGAAGATTTGAGATGTCACCAGGAGGTGAAAACTCGAATTGCCTTAGCGAAGGACGCATTCAACAGAAAGAGGAGACTCTTATGTGGCAAATTAGATAAAGGACTAAGGAAAAGGCTTGGCAAATGTTTTGTCTGGAGTGTGGCACTATATGGGGCGGGAACGTGGACGCTGAGACGAGAGGATGAAGAAAGGTTAGAAGCATTTGAGATGTGGATGTGGAGGAGAATGGAGAGAATAAGCTGGATGGAAAGAGTGAGTAATGAAAGAGTATTGGAAAGGGTTGGTGAGAGAAGATGTCTGCTGAAGGTTGTAGGAGAAAGGAAAAAGAACTGGTTGGGACATTCATTGAGAAGGGAGTGTTTGCTAGTAGATGCTTTGGAAGGATTAGTTTGTGGGAGAAGACTGAGAGGAAGAAGGAGATACAAGATGAGAGACGACATAAAGGGAAGAAGAAATTGTGCAGACCTGCAGAGGATGGCAGAAGACCGGACAGACATGGAGAACTACCATGTGAAAACCTGCCTTTAGGCAGTACACATGATGATGATGATGATGATAATGTACTCCTCTGCAATGGTGTTACGTCTCCCAGTGCTGGAGAGATCGAGAGATCGAGTTAACCCGACGATGCATGCGCCTGGAATCGCGACATCAGTACACGCAACTACTCTGAGACTCAGACCCTTACAGTTCCCGTCGCTTTTAATTTGCATTGTTACATGTATTTTGGAAGGAAGTGTTAGTAAAATGACGTAGCATCATTACCAGTGACTTTAATGAAACTCTGTAAAATAAAAATTTTATATTTTGCTCAACGGCATTTACATAAAATGGAGATACATGAAAATGAGCTTCTGTCAAAATAATACACAAATTCATTATGATATTTTGTTGATACAGTGTTGGCAGTTTTTACAAACGTAACTAGATTTTATGTTTTCGATTTTGCAGGGCACATACCGTCATCGTGAGCACGCAGTTGATTCCACTTCAAAGCTTTTCACACCACAAAGCTCTCCATTTCTCTCAGTTGCCTTTTTGGCAAAGTTTTTGACACTGCCCTTTCCGTAAGATGGTCTTGCAGAAGCGCAAAAGAGAGCTGCCTCAATAATTCTTTTCTTCTCGCTTGTTCTTTCTTATTTGTGTTGAAAATAACAGCAGCATCTAAATCTCTCCTCTTCTGCCTCGTAACAATATGCCAGCATGCACTTATAATACGCACAAGATACTGAAATATGGTACCAAGCAAGAAAACAAAATGGTTCAAATGGCTCTGAGCACTAAGGGACTTAACTGCTGAGGTCATCAGTCCCCTAGAACTTAGAACTACTTAAACCTAACTAACCTAAGAACATCACACACATCCATGCCCGCGGCAGGATTCGAACCTGCGACCGTAGCAGTCACGCGGTTCCGGACTGTAGCGCCTAGATCCGCTTGGCCACCGCGGCCGGATCAACAAAACACTAAACAAGTTCAGTACTGTATACTTGAGCGCACGAGAATAACCTACGTGGAGCTAACAATTAACTGACACCAGTGCACGCGGCTGATCCGTGACACCACAGAACTGTTTTCTGTTAGCTATTATTAAAATACCAGGTGCACCATAAAAACGACTCCTATTATAGTCACTTAACCCTTTCGGGACGGAGCGCGTTTCCCCAAAGCGGAGTAATTCGGCGGCGCTGTATGGGTTCCATATCTCTTATGTTTCTTTCATCGCTTATAAAATCTACAGTTTTTGACTTAATGGTGTATTTTGTTTTTTTTTGTTCTGTAAATGAAGCATATGACCGGGTCTCTAGGAGGAAGTCATTGTCTGTTCTACGACATTATGGAATAGGAGGCAAACTTTTGCAAGCAATTAAAGGTCTTTACATGGATAGTCAGGCAGCAGTTAGAGTTGACGGTAAATTGAGTTCATGGTTCAGAGTAGTTTCAGGGGTAAGACAAGGCTGCAACCTGTCTCCACTGTTGTTCATATTATTTATGGATCATATGTTGAAAACAATAGACTGGCTGGGTGAGATTAAGATGTGTGAACACAAAATAAGCAGTCTGGCATATGCGGATGACTTAGTTGTGATGGCGGATTCGGTTGAAAGTTTGCAAAGTAATATTTTGGAGCTAGATCAGAAATGTAAGGACTATTGTATGAAGATTAGCATCTCCAAAACTAAAGTAATGTCAGTGGGAAAGAAATATAAACGGATTGAGTGCCAAATAGGAGGAACAAAGTTAGAACAGGTGGACGGTTTCAAGTACTTAGGATGCATATTCTCACAGGATGGCAACATAGTGAAAGAACTGGAAGCGAGGTGTAGCAAAGCTAATGCAGTGAGCGCTCAGCTACGATCTACTCTCTTCTGCAAGAAGGAAGTCAGTACCAAGACCAAGTTATCTGTGCACCGCTCAATCTTTCGACCAACTTTCTTGTATGGGAGCGAAAGCTGGGTGGATTCAGGTTACCTTATCAACAAGGTTGAGGTAACGGATATGAAAGTAGCTAGGATGATTGCAGGTGCTAGTAGATGGGAACAATGGCAGGAGGGTGTCCACAATAAGGAAATCAAAGAAAAACTGCGAATGAACTCTATAGATCTAGCAGTCAGGGCGAACAGGCTTAGATGGTGGGGTCATGTTACACGCATGGGAGAAGCAATGTTACCCAAGAGACTCATGGGTTCAGCAGTAGAGGGTAGGATGAGTCGGGGCAGACCAAGGAGAAGGTACCTGGATTCGGTTAAGAATGATTTTGAAGTAATAGGTTTAACATCAGAAGAGGCACCAATGTTAGCACTGAATAGGGGATCTTGGAGGAATTTTATAAGGGGGGGGGGGGGTATGCTCCAGACTGAACACTGAAAGGCATAATCAGTCTTAAATGATGATGATGATGATGATGATGTAAATGAAGCTTAAAACACGCTCTTTAGGGGAATACTATTTTCATTATTCCATATCGGGCACTTTTTGACTTGGCGGTGGTGTTAAAATATAAAAAATGAAAAATATTATATTTTGTTACTTTTTTCAGTTGGGAGGTGAAGCATTGAATCAGACATGTTAAAATTAGTTGTATCTTATTCTTTAAAGTTTTAGTTTTAAAGCAGGTCGGAGTGGCCGAGCGGTTCTAGGCGCTTCAGTCTGGAACCGCGTGACCGCTACGGTCGCAGGTTCGAATCCTGCCTCGGGCATGGATGTGTGTGATGCCCTTAGGTTAGTTAGGTTTAAGTAGTTCTAAGTTCTAGGGGACTGATGACCTCAGATGTTAAGTCCCATAGTGCTCACAGCCATTTGAACCATTTTTTTAGCTTTAAAACGTCGTATAAAATACAATCTAATCTCTAATGGGACGTCCGTTGTAAGAAAAATAAAAGGTCCATTTTGAGGGTTGAAAAATTTATGTCAATAAACTACAAAATTTCATAAAATTTGCTTAAAACAAACTTTACAACTTTGACGTATCGATTTTTCGATAGGAAACCATACTTTACAAGTGCTTTCGGTACTTTGCTACTTTGTGATACCTGTTGAAGCACTGAGGCTCAAGAAGAGAAGAGTTGGACGGACAAGTTTCGCAAAAAAAAAAGGGGGACCGTTTTCGCCTTCCTGGTTTGGAGCGATCATTGCAAACGACACAGTCACCCTGTTTTCCATTGCCTGTTCTCGAGATAACATGATACGGGCCGTCCATCCTGTGTAGGTGACCATGCTCACAGCGTGGCCTCTTCCACGATGGGTTGGTTGAGCCCTGACGTCGCCCACAAGCTCCTTGACGAGATTCTTCCGAAACTCAAATGACTCTTTGGTGTCTCTCCTCTTTTCTTTGCTATGATGACATATAGAAAGAAAGCGTTGACGATCCCCACCTGAAATTAGCCGGAACAATTACCCTTTTGTCAGGATGCGCCCCGTCCCGTGTCGATACTCCAAGCCAGTCCCTAGATACAGCGCTCGGTGTGCGACGCGAAAATCGGGCCACGTATACGGGCTTCGCATCCCGAAAGGGTTAAAGGTACTGAGAAGATACCGTCATGCAAGCAATTGCCAGAGATTGTATTAATGTGAAAATATTCTCCGTGATCTCACAGACCACTTTCGTGTACCTACGGGTCAAACAAGCTCAGGAGAACGAACTGTTTATACATATTGACGTAGCAGTCGGTTCGTGACGTCATCAGATCGCTTCCTAAGATCACGGAGTAGCACCGATGTGTGTTACGGAGCATGTAGTGAGTATGGCTTAACGCTGTTCCCATTGTACGCACTAAGACCGACAACTTGTCTAATGTCAACCTTTATTCGTCTTTGTTCGTGTTGTTTTGGTCAGATGTTAAGAGTGCAGCGGGAACAAGACTCCCTGCAGATTACACAATGGGTTCTTGTGCAGATTTTCGTAGCCTAACAAAGAGTAGGAAATGAGCAAATCGGGTATCAAATTGACCAGCTTGAAGTCTAGTTTTCCAAAACAAAACCGTGTACAAAAACATCCGTGAAGTGTTTATAGCCGAGCGGTTCTAGGCGTGTCAGTGTGGAACCGCGCGACTGCTACGGTCGCAGGTTCGAATCATGCCTCGGGCATTGACGTGTGTGATGTCCTTAGGTTAGTTACGTTTAAGTAGTTCTACGTCTAGGGGACTGATGACCTCAGATGTCCCACAGTGCTCAGAGCCATTTGAACCAAGTGTTTATAAACGTGGGTGCAAATGTACATCTTGAATGAAGTGACATGTACTAAAACGACCGAGAAAATAATGTTTGCCGGTTCTAAAACCTTGAAAATTATTTCCCTGGATGATGTGGTAAGTTTACACTGTTCATTTCCCACAATTTTCATGTATTTTCGCAACCACAACAGACAGGTATCTGTTGAGAGACCAGAAAAACGTGTGGTTCCTGAAGAGGGACAGCAGACTTTTCAGTAGTTGCAGGAGCAACAGTCTGGATGATTGACTGATCTGGCCTTGTAACACTAACCAAAACGGCCTTGCTGTGCTGCTACTGCGAACGGCTGAAAGCAAGGGGAAACTACAGCTGTAATTTTTCCCGAGGGCATGCAGCTTTACTTTATGGTTAAATGATGATGGCGTCCTCTTAGGTAAAATATTCCGGAGGTAAAATAGTCCCCCATTCGGATCTCCGGGCGGGGACTACTCAAGAGGACGTCGTTATCGGGAGAAAGAAAACTGGCGTTCTACGGATCGGAGCGTGGAATATCAGATCCCTTAATCGGGCAGGTAGGCTACAAAATTTAAAAAGGGAAATGGATAGGTTAAAGTTAGACATAGTGGGAATTAGTGAAGTTCGGTGGCAGGAGGAACAAGACTTTTGGTCAGGTGAAAACAGGGTTATCAATACAAAATCAAATAGGGGTAATGCAGGAGTAGGTTAAATAATGAATAACAAATAGGAGTACGGGTAAGCTACTACAAACGGCATAGTCAACGCATTATTGTGGCCGTGATAGACACGAAGCCCACGCCTACTACAGTAGTACAAGTTTATATGCCAACTAGCTCTGCAGATGACGAAGAAATTGATGAAATGTATGATGAGATACAAGAAATTATTCAGATAGTGAAGGGAGACGAAAATTTAATAGTCATGGGTGACTGGAATTCGAGAGTAGGAAAAGGGAGAGAAGGAAACATAGTAGGTGAATATGGATTGGGGCTAAGAAATGAAAGAGGAAGCCGCCTGGTAGAGTTTTGCACAGAGCATAACTTAATCATAGCTAACATTTGGTTCAAGAATCATGAAAGTAGGTCATGGAACAATCCTGAAGATACTAGAAGGTATCAGATAGATTATATAATGGTAAGACAGAGATTTAGGAACCAGGTTTTAAATTGTAAGACGTTTCCAAGGGCAGATGTGGACTCTGACCACAATCTATTGGTTATGAACTGTAGATTAAAACTGAAGAAACTGCAAAAAGGTGGGAATTTAAGGAGATGGGGCGTGGATAAGCTGACTAAACCAGAGGTTGTACAGAGTTTCAGGGAGAGCATAAGGGAACAATTGACAGGATTGGGGGAAAGAAGTACAGTAGAAAAAGAATGGTTAGCTCTGAGGGATGAAGTAGTGAAGGCAGCAGACGATCAAGTAGGTAAAAAGACGAGGGCTAGTAGAAATCCTTGGGTAACAGAAGAAATATAGAATTTAATTGATAAAAGGAGAAAATATAAAAATGCAGTAAATGAAGCAGGCAAAAAGGAATACAAACGTCTCAAAAATGAGATCGACAGGAAGTGCAAAATGGCTAAGCAGGGATGGGTAGTGGACAAATGTAAGGATGTAGAGGCTTATCTCACGAGTGGTAAGACAGATAGTGCCTACAGGAAAATTAAAGAGACCTTTGGAGAGAAGAGAACCACTTGTCTGAATATCAAGAACTCAGATGGGAACCCAGTTCTAAGCAAAGAGGGGAAAGCAGAAAGATGGAAGGAGTATATAAAGGGTCTATACAAGGGCGATGTACTTGAGGACAATCTTACGGAAATGGAAGAGGATGTAGATGAAGATGAAATGGGAGAGAGGATACTGCGTGAAGAGTTTGACAGAATCCTGATAGACCTGAGTCGGAACAAGGCCCCGGGAGTAGACAACATTCCATTAGAACCACTGACGGCCTTGGGAGAGCCAGTCATGACAAAACTCTACCATCTGGTGAGCAAGATGTATGAGACAGGCGAAATACCCTCAGACTTCAAGAAGAATATAATAATTCCAATCCCAAAGAAAGCAAGTGTTGACAGATGTGAAAATTACCGAACTACCAGTTTAATAAGTCACGGCTGCAAAATACTAACGCGAATTCTTTACAGACGAATGGAAAAACTGGTAGAAGTCGACCTCTGGGAAGATCAGTTTGGATTCCGTAGAAATATTGGAACACGTGAGGCAATACTGACCTTACGACTTATCTTAGAAGAAAGATTAAGGAAAGGCAAACGTGCGTTTCTAGCATTTGTAGACTTAGAGAAGGTGACAGGGGTAAAATACGGGAAGCGAAAGGCTATTTACAATTAGTACAGAAACCAGATGGCAGTTATAAGAGTCGAGGGGCATGAAAGGGAAGCAGTGATTGGGAAGGGAGTGAGACAGGGTTGTAGCCTCTCCCCGCTGTTATTCGATTTGTATATTGAGGAAGCGTTAAAGGAAACAAAAGAAAAATTCGGAGTAGGAATTAAAATCCATGGTGAAGAAATAAAAACTTTGAGGTTCGCCGATGACATAATTCTATCAGAGACAGCAAAGGACTTGGAAGAGCAGTTGAACGGAATGGACAGTGTCTTGAAAGGAGGATATAAGATGAACATCAACAAAAGCAAAACGAGGATAATGGAATGTAGTCGATATAAGTCGGGTGATGCTGAGGGAATTAGATTAGGAAACGAGACACTTGAAGTAGTAAAGACGTTTTGCTATTTGGGGAACAAAATAACTGATGGTCGAAGTAGAGAAGATATAAAATGTAGACTGGCAATGGCAAGGAAAGCGTTTCTGAAGAAGAAAAATTTGTTAACATCGAGTATAGATTTAAGTGTCTGGTAGTTGTTTCCGAAAGTATTTGTATAGATTGTAGCCATGTATGGAAGTGAAACATGGACGATAACCAGTTTGGACAAGAAGAGAATAGAAGCTTTCGAAATGTGGTGCTACAGAAGAATGCTGAAGATTAGATGGTTAGATCACATAACTAATGAGGAGGTATTGAATAGAATTGGGGAGAAGAGGGGTTTGTGGCACAACTTGACAAAAAGAAGGGACCGGTTAGTAGGACATGTTCTGAGGCATCAAGGGATCACAAATTTAGCATTTGAGGGCAGTGTGGAGGGTAAAAATCGTAGAGGGAGACCAAGAGATGAATACACTAATCAGATTCAGAAGGATGTAGGTTGCAGTAAGTACTGGGAGATAAAGAAGCTTGCACAGGATAGGGTAGCATGGAGAGCTGCATCATACCAGTCTCAGGACTGAAGACCCCAACAACAACAACATTAAACATTTTCGTGACAGGAATATGCATTTCACCTCATTCAGGAGAAGAAATAAAACATGTATTGAGACAAATTACACCTGGCGACAGTCCGATATGCATCGTGTAGTTAATAAAACACGAAAAAGTTGCGACTGAAGGGGTTGTTTAATTTATATCTCCAATGTTTTTAATACAGTCACGTTTTAACTTGCAAAATATGAATGAAATTTAAAAAAGGAGTAATTAAGGAAAACATAATGCTATAAGGGAAAACTGAAGTATTTCGAGAGTATGTGCTGGTAGCTACTCCTTAACCGATGCGTGGGAAAGTTCATCTCTTCTAGGTGTTGGGTAGCAAGTAATAATCAAATGGTTGGTACTTCATATCGTTATGAAAAGGCAAATATCTATGCTTGCTTTACACCTACCTTCGCCGTTTACAAGAGCATGAAAACTATTTTCTTGGTCAGCCAAGAAGTAATGGAAATTATATTGCCCATAATTTCCAGCATGCAAGTCCACATTCCTCTCTGTGGTCACTGAAGGAAAATGTTCCTACTTGCTATTTTCGCAGCGGGATCAGGATCTATGACTATAATTAAAAGTTCTGAGTTTTAACTGACTGTAAGAGTTCACAAGCACAAAATACACTCCTGGAAATTGAAATAAGAACACCGTGAATTCATTGTCCCAGGAAGGGGAAACTTTATTGACACATTTCTGGGGTCAGATACATCACATGATCACATTGACAGAACCACAGGCACATAGACACAGGCAACAGAGCATGCACAATGTCGGCACTAGTACAGTGTATATCCACCTTTCGCAGCAATGCAGGCTGCTATTCTCCCATGGAGACGATCGTAGAGATGCTGGATGTAGTCCTGTGGAACGGCTTGCCATGCCATTTCCACCTGGCGCCTCAGTTGGACCAGCGTTCGTACTGGACGTGCAGACCGCGTGAGACGACGCTTCATCCAGTCCCAAACATGCTCAATGGGGGACAGATCCGGAGATCTTGCTGGCCAGGGTAGTTGACTTACACCTTCTAGAGCACGTTGGGTGGCACGGGATACATGCGGACGTGCATTGTCCTGTTGGAACAGCAAGTTCCCTTGCCGGTCTAGGAATGGTAGAACGATGGGTTCGATGACGGTTTGGATGTACCGTGCAATATTCAGTGTCCCCTCGACGATCACCAGTGGTGTCCGGCCAGTGTAGGAGATCGCTCCCCACACCATGATGCCGGGTGTTGGCCCTGTGTGCCTCGGTCGTATGCAGTCCTGATTGTGGCGCTCACCTGCACAGCGCCAAACACGCAGACGACCATCATTGGCACCAAGGCAGAAGCGACTCTCATCGCTGAAGACGACACGTCTCCATTCGTCCCTCCATTCACGCCTGTCGCGACACCACTGGAGGCGGGCTGCACGATGTTGGGGCGTGAGCGGAAGACGGCCTAACGGTGTGCGGGACCGTAGCCCAGCTTCATGGAGACGGTTGCGAATGGTCCTCGCCGATACCCCAGGAGCAACAGTGTCCCTAATTTGCTGGGAAGTGGCGGTGCGGTCCCCTACGGCACTGCGTAGGATCCTACGGTCTTGGCGTGCATCCGTGCGTCGCTGCGGTCCGGTCCCAGGTCGACGGGCACGTGCACCTTCCGCCGACCACTGGCGACAACATCGATGTACTGTGGAGACCTCACGCCCCACGTGTTGAGCAATTCGGCGGTACGTTCACCCGGCCTCCCGCATGCCCACTATACGCCCTCGCTCAAAGTCCGTCAACTGCACATACGGTTCACGTCCACGCTGTCGCGGCATGCTACCAGTGTTAAAGACTGCGATGGAGCTCCGTATGCCACGGCAAACTGGCTGACACTGACGGCGGCGGTGCACAAATGCTGCGCAGCTAGCGCCATTCGACGGCCAACACCGCGGTTCCTGGTGTGTCCGCTGTGCCGTGCGTGTGATCATTGCTTGTACAGCCCTCTCGCAGTGTCCGGAGCAAGTATGGTGGGTCTGACACACCGGTGTCAATGTGTTCTTTTTTCCATTTCCAGGAGTGTATATTGATCAGCCAGAACATTATGTCTGTCGACCTACTATCGATATAAACCGGTCTAGGTGATACCAGCGTCAGCTGACGAGGAGTGACTGCTAGTCTGGCTCACGCACGGCACATGTAGTATCAGTGAGCGTGCAGTCCGAGCTTAGAAAAAGGAAGACGCGCGGTCTGAGTTTGTGATTGTCCGGAGGCTGGGCAGCGGTTCGGCGGCCACCCCACATTACAAATGTCGGACGTCGAAGGCTGGGCAGACTAGTGAAACATTGACAGGGGGCGAACTGTAGCGGAACTAACATTAAACTTTAATACTGGGCAGACTACAAGCGTGTCTGAACACACAGTGCACCATACGCTCCTAAGAATTGGTGTCCGTAGCCGACAACCCATCCACGTGCCAATGTTAACATCACATGGGCAACTACGACTGAAATGGGCACGTGACCATCGGCACTGAATGTTGGCACAGTGACACAGCGTTTCATGGTTGATCCGGATGCCTTCTTCATCAAGCCGATGGGATGGCGCGAATCCGTCATCTTCCAGGGGAACAGCTACTTGACACCTGTACTGTGGGACGGGAACTGTCACGTGGGCATTCGTGGGACAATGACAGCAGAGGAGTATCGTACGCTGGCTGCCAACCGCTACACCACGGCCGGCCGGAGTGGCCGATCGGTTCTAGGCGCTACAGTCCGGAACCGCGCGACCGCTACGGTCGCAGGTTCGAATCCTGCCTCGGGCATGGGTGTATGTGATGTCGTTAGGTTAGTTAGGTTTAAGTAGTTCTAAGTTCTAGGGGACTGATGACCACTACCTGGACCTTAATTCGTACTCCAAATTTTTCTTTAGTTTGCTTTACAGCTTACTCAATACACAGACTGAATAATATCGGGGCTAGGCTACATTCCTGTCTCACTCCATTCTCAACAACTGCTTTCCTTTATTGCCTCTCGACTCTTACAACTACCATGTGGTTTCTACACAAATTGGAGATAGCCTCGCTCCCTGTATTCCAGTCAACATTGTCAAAAGCTGTCTCTAAGTCTACAAATGCATTAAATGTACGTTTTCCTTCCGTTAACCTAACTTCTACAAGCAATCGTGGGGTCAGTATTACCTCGTGTGTTCCCATATTTCCGTGGAATCCAAAGTGTTCTTCCCACAGGTCTGCTTCTACCAGTTTCTCCATTCTTCTGTAAAGAATTCATGTTAGTATTTTGCAACAGTGACTTATTAAACAGATACTTAGGAAATTTTCACACCAGTCAGCAACTGATTTCCTTGCAATTGGAACCATTACATTCTTCATGAAGTCTTGAGAGTATTTCAACTGTCTCATACATCTTACACACCAGATGATGATTTAGAAAAGATATCTACATGGTGCGAAAAGTGGCAGTTGTTCCGGAATAAAGAAAAGTGTGAACGTATTCACGTGAGTACTAAAAGAAATCCGCTAAATTTCGATCACACCATAAGTCACTAAAATCTGAAGGCTGTAAATTCTACTAAATTCTTAGGCATTATAACTGCATATAACCTAAATTGGAACGAGCACACAGAAAATGTTGTGGGTGGAGCAAACCAAAGACTGCGATTCATTGGCAAAACACCTAGAAGATGCAACAGGTCTACTAAACAGACTGCTTACACCACGCTTTTTCGCCCTATTCTGGTGTATTGCTGTGCGGTGTGGAATCAGCATGAGATGGGACTGACGGACGACATCGGAAAAGTTCAAAGAAGGGTAACTCGTTTTATATTATCGTGAAATTGGGCAGATAGTGCCACAGACGTGACACCTGAACTGGAGTGGCAATCATTAAAACAAAGGCGTTTTTCGTTGCTACGGGATATTCTCATGAAATTTCAGTCACCAGTTTTCTCCTCCGATTGCGAAAACGTTCTGTTGAAACCCACCTACGTATGGAGGAATGATCATCAAAGTAAAATAAGAGAAATCAGTTCTCGCACAGAAAAATTTAAGTGCTCGTTTTTCCCGCGCGCCGTTCGAGAGTGCAACGGAAGAGAGACAGCTTGAAGGTGGTTCATTGAACCTTCCGCCAGGCACTTTATTGAGAACAACAGAGTAATCACGGATATGTAGATGTAGATGGACGGGTTTTGTCATGGCAATCTCTCCCGAGGCTATCAGTAGTTCTAACGGAATGTTGTTTACTTCCGTATCCTTGTTCGACTTAGGTCTTTCAGTGTTCTGTCAAATTCGCCCCCCCCCCCCCCCGCCTCTTCCCTATCATACCTACCATCTCATCTTCATCCAAGTCTTCTTCCATTTCCATAATACGGCCCTCAAGTACATCTCCCTTGTATAGACATTCTACTTACTCCTCCCATCCTTCTGCTTTCTCTTCATTGCTTAGGTCGGGTTTTCCTTCTGAGCTCTTGATATTCATACAGGTGGTTCTCTTTTCAAGGATCAGGTACCGACATTATTTGCGAATTCGAAGCAAAACCCTTCTTACACACTTAGTCTTAAGGTAGACACAGAGAAATCTGCTGTGTTGTCTAATTTAGTCACAATGAAATTTAACATAAGGTAGTCATTACGCTACATATATACTTTGCTTAGGACAAATTCTCCAGTGAAATGAGAGGAAAACATCAAAACTGTCGAAATGTACTGCAATAACCTGTTGTTGTTGTTGTTGTTGTGGTCTTCAGTCCAGAGACTGGTTCGATGTAGCTCTCCATGCTACCCTATACTGTGCAAGCTTCATCATCTCCCAGTACCTACTGCAGCCTACATCCATCTGAATATGGTTAGTGTATTCGTCTCTTCGTCTCCCTCTACGATTTTTACCCTCCACGCTGCCCTCCAATACTAAATTGGTGATCCCTTGATGCCTCAGAACATGTCCTACCAACCGATCCCTTCTTCTGGTCAAGTTGTGTCACAAGCTCCTCTTTTCCCCAATTCTATTCAATACCTCCTCATTAGTTTTGTGATCTACCCATCTAATCTTCAGCATTATTCTGTAGCACCACATTTCGAAAGCTTCTATTCGTTTCTTGTCCAAACTATTTATCGTCCACGTTTCACTTCCATACATGGCTACACTCCATACAAATACTTTCACAAACGACTTCGCCCGCATCTCGTGGTCGTGCGGTAGCGTTCTCGCTTCCCACGCCCGGGTTCCCGGGTTCGATTCCCGGCGGGGTCAGGGATTTTCTCTGCCTCGTGATGGCTGGGTGTTGTGTGCTGTCCTTAGGTTAGTTAGGTTTAAGTAGTTCTAAGTTCTAGGGGACTGATGACCTAAGATGTTAAGTCCCATAGTGCTCAGAGCCATTTGAAGCATTTGAACCATTAGAAACGACTTCCTGACATTTAAATCTATACTCGATGTTAACAAATTTCTCTTCTTCAGAAACGCTTTGCTTTGCCATTGGCAATAACCTATCGCCATCAAAATCTGGGAGCATGTTGGCCCTTTTCTCAAATACCATGACTTTCAAAATGTTGTCAAGTATGATTACCATTTCAAATTCTGAAATCATAACTGTGCTCTACAGGTAGGCTTGGAGTATCGTAGACAGGTGTTTTTCTTGTCTTTTAAAGTCTGCAGGTAAGATTTTTGTACAGAGCTTTTTGCTCCCTGTGTTTTGGCACTGATAACTTCAGAGTATTAAAGACTCTATTGCAACCGACGTTGTCAAAAGCTCTATTTCTACATTTACGAACGCTATAAAAGCGTGTGTGCCTTCCTTCAATGTACAGAAAATACGCAGAGACACGTGACGTGACAGTGACGTCCCTTACAGGTCATTATCACTTCACGTGTTCCTACCTTTATCTCCCATAAGATCGGATCCTTTCCTACAGAAGTCGTACCAAGTTTCAGCCATTAATTGGTAAACTGAATGTTTGGTAAAACGAACACTTCTGTTTTCTTTGGTAGTGGTGTCACTACATTCTTCTTGAAGTCCGAAGATATTTCGCCTGTCTCACATATCCTGCATACCAAATGGAACAGTTTTGTCATGTTCGGTTCTTCTAAGGACGCTAATTATTCTGAGGTAATGTCGTTAACTCCACATATCTGCCGGCCGCGGTGGTCTCGCGGTTCTAGGCGTTAATCCCGAACCGCGCGACTGCTACGGTCGCAGGTTCGAATCCTGCCTTGGGCATGAATGTGTGTGATGTCCTTAGGTTAGTTAGGTTTAAGTAGTTCTAAGTTATAGGGGACTGATGACCACAGATGTTAAGTCATATAGTGCTCAGAGCCATTTGAACCACATATCTTGTTTCCACTCAGGCCTTTTAGTCCTTTTTCAAATTCTTGTCACAGTATCGTCTGTCCCACCTAGCTTCTTTTCTTTTTGCACCAGTTACATATATTCATTCTACCTTTTGGCCTTCCCTTCTTTGCTGGGTATTAATTTGTCATCTGGGATCTTTCGCATAGCATAATGGAGACCGTCGTACACTCTTAATTGAGGAGTCAGAAGAATGTGTTCGTCGAAAAAAAAAAAATCTCATCCTAACCTAGAGTTAAACCTTACGGTATATCTTCTACATGGAAGGTGGTCTGGATGAAGAGTTTATTTGCGGAACCTCTTCTTCCACTTGAATCTGGCTTGTTTCCGGAGTGTCCTGCATCACCTACAACCCGCAACGTAACACCGCTATGCGGGTCGTCGCTCAAGCTCTGTAGGCGCACTGGCCGAATGCAGCCGAACATCGCCTGACCTGCAGGAAGCAGGCTAGTTCCGAGGGCGCTCACAAGAGCAGTAGAGGCCGCCACATCTACGGACCTTTTGGTGCATCCGCCACGCCATTTTCCTTAGCCAGTCCTAGCCCACACCACCATCTAGTAGTCATCCGCCAAGCGGACATATCTACCCTCGCCTGGTGAGCAACAGGCACTTCCGTCTCCGCCAACAGAATTAGAAGATCGCCAGCATCACGCAGCATCTCGGACTCTACATTGTCCTTGCCACCCGGGACCACCGCGAATCGCGACCGCTGTTCCGGCTGTGGACTCTGACTCTGGAACTCCTGCTACTTCTCGTTAAATTTTATGCTTAACGCTGATGTCGTTTTCATTTGCAAGAGAACTTTTCAGAAGACAATCTGACCCAAAGATTTAATTGTATTGTTTTCCAAGAATATTAAGTTGTCAAAGAAATTAATCCTTTGTTTTCAAGATGAACTTTTCTTATGCGTTTTGAACTGCTAACGAGTCACAGAACTTACGTTTCTGAACGTAAACTGATTGGATTGAAGAGTTCCTAGATAACAGAAAGCAGCATGTCATTCTCAATGGAGAGAAGTCTTCCGAAGTAAGAGTGACTTCAGGTGTGCAACAGGGGATTGTCGTAGGATCGTTGCTATTCACAATATATATAAATGACCTTGTGGATAACATCGGAAGTTCACTGAGGCTTTTTGCAGACGATGCTGTAGTATATCGAGAGGTTGTAACAATGGAAAATTGTACTGAAATGCAGGAGGATCTGCAGCGAATTGAAGCATGGTGCAGGGAATGGCAATTGAATCTCAATGTAGACAAGTGTAATGTGCTGCGAATACATAGAAAGAAAAATCCTTTATCATTTAGCTACAATATAGCAGGAAGCTGTTAGTTCCATAAATTATCTGGGAGTACGCATTAGGAGTGATTTAAAATGGAATGCCCATATAAAATTAATCGTTGGTAAAGCAGATACCAGACTGAGATTCATTGGAAGAATCCTAAGGAAATGCAATCCGAAAACAAAAGAAGTAGGTTACAGGGCACTTGTTCGCCCACTTCTTGAATACTGCTCACCTGTGTGGGATCCATACCAGATAGGATTGATCGAAGAGATAGAGAAGATCCAACTGAGAGCAGCGCACTTCGTTACAGGATCATTTAGTAATCGCGAAAGCGTTCCGGAGATGATGGATAAATTCCCGTGGAAGACTCTGCAGGAGAGACGCTCAGTAGCTCGGTACGGGCTTTTGTTGAAGTTTCGAGAACATACCTTCACCGAGGAGTCAAGCAGTATATTGCTCCCTCCTACGTATATCTCGCGAAGAGACCATGAGGATAAAATCAGAGAGATTAGAGCCCACACAGAGGCAGACCGAAAATCTTTCTTTCCGCGAACAATACGAGACTGGAACAGAATGGAGAACCGATAGAGGTAACCAAGGTTCCCTCCGCCACACACCGTCAGGTGGCTTGCGAAGTATGGATGTAGATGTAGATTGTGTCAATAAATTTATTTGTGAGTGTGATCACTGACTTACTGTGAAAGTGCCCGAGGCACGGACACCTAGTACCTTTGCTTTCACTCGACGAACTTTGTCTTCACGGCCTGATGTTTTTGTCATTGTCTTTCCTTTATGTTATTTGATGAAATAAAATACTTCTTTGCCTAATGAAATGACCGTCCTTTTAAAAGAAAAGGTAGAGGATTTAGTAAATAATCCCTGTATTCTTCGCCTTCATGTATCTCAATTTATGTTTCATGCAGACTGTAGCGTTCCCTATTCTCTTTAGTCAAGAAGATAAATGTTACACAGATATAAACCGTAACTGCCTTTTACACAAGAAAATTTGAATAATTTTGCAATACGTTTTATAGTTTTAGAGAGCGGAAAACGCTCATATTTAATGTCTGGATCATATTGTTAATTGTTGTTTATATTCTATCCGTTACGTGCAACCACTCGGAGTGGCTGCGCGGTTAGAGGCGCCATGTCACGGATTGCACGACCCCTCCCGCCGGAGGTTCAAGTCCTCCCTCGGGCATGTGTGTGTGTGTTGTTCTTACCATAAGTTAGTTTAAGTAGTGTGTAAGTCTAGGGACTCATGACCTCGGAAGTTTGGTCCCTTAGGAATTCACACACAGTCTACATTACGTGAAGAAAATCCTTGGATTCATTGTTACCTTTGCAAAAATTAATACGATTCAGGATTACTTCAAATCAAACAACCGAATTAATATTTCTTCTACATCTACATCACTACTCTATGACATCCAAAGCGCTAGACATAGGGTTCGCAGAAGCGCTTTCATACCGTTTCTCTACCGTTCCTCTCTCGAATAACACTTGCGAAATCAGGACACACGAAACTTATCGTGACAACTCTGATTTCTCTTTTTTCGGCCCGACGGTCATTTCTTTCTGTGTAAGTTGACGTCGAGAAAATACTTGCTCATTAGGAAACGAAAGTTGTTGATTGAAATTTCGTAAGAACATCTCACCGCAACGAAAAACTCGTTAGCTTTAATTATTACCATCAGAGTTCACATATCGTATGTGTGATACTCTCTCCCCTATTTGATCGTAGTACAAAAGGAAGAGCCAATATCTGAACTTTTCGATGTCCTTCACCAATTCTGTCTGATACGGGTCGCATACCGCGCACCAATTCTGTATTAGACGACGTATAAGCGTAGTGTAGCCACTTCGATTAGTATATTTGTTGCTTCTTCTAAGTATTCTGCCAACAAAACGCAGGCTTTGGTTCGTATCCACAACAACATTTTCTATTTGACGGTTCAAATTTCTTGTTCGTAATTGTAATGCCGAAGTATTTAGTTGAATCGACAACCTTTAGCCGGCCGCTGTGACCAAACGGTTCTAGGCACTTTAGTCTGGAACGGCGAGACTGCTACGGTCGCAGGTTCGAATCCTGCCTCAGGCATTGATGTGTGTGATGTCCTTAAGTTAGTTAGGTTCAAGTAGATCTAAATTCTAGGGGACTGATGACCTCAGATGTTAAGTCCCATAGTGCTCGGAGCCATTTCAATTTGACAGCCTTTAAATTGGTATTATTTATCTTGTAACCGACATTTACCGGATATCTTTTAGTACCCTTGTGAAGGACCTCTCGCTTTTCATTGTTTGGGGTCAATTGCCATTTTTCGCCATTTATAGATATTGGGTCGATGCATAAGTTCGTAGCTTTTCTCCTTAATAAACACAAGACATACTCACGAGATTTAGTCATCAATAATACTTTCTCCTTCACTATTTACAGCAGTCTGCCAACGCTGGAGTAAATTTTCGATTACGCGACTGTAGATATCACGTGGGCTTTAAGTCAAGAACTTGCCCAGGCATGTTCGGAGCGCATTTTCATCCGGAAGTAAGTTGAACGTTGCCCGATAAACAGCGGGAAAGTTGAAAATATAAGGGCGAGAGATCAGGTGCATAAGACGGGAGCGGAATTATTTCCCAAACCAACTCCTGTAGAACGTTTCTTGTCACTCTAGCAGAATGCGGGGTGGCGTCATCGCGGATTAGCATCACTTCACGCTGTCTTCCTGGGCGTTCTCCTTGGATTGCGTCTGCAAGACGTCTCAGTTGTGGTTAATCAGTGTCACCAGAGACGGTCACACCTTGGGGTTGCAATTCGTGGGACAACACCGTTGCTATACCACCGGATGCATAACATTATATTTTGTAGATGCACGCAGATCTTTGTACGTTGGAATGCTGCTTTGTTTGGGCTCAATCGTTTTCTTCCTTTCCTTATGTTAACATAAAGTCACCTTTTCTCGTCACCAGTAAGGAAGGATAAAGGATAAGAAAGGTCGGTGTCATTCACAAACCAATTGACAAGGAGCAAGCTGAGGTGCACAAATAGTCACCCACTGATTTTTGGCTTGGAGCATGGGGTACCCATGATCCTGATTTTTCAACCTTCCCCATTGCATGGAAATGTCGCACGATGGTGGGATGGTCACAGTTCATCACATCTGCCGGTTCTTGAGTACAGGGACGTTGATCATTGTGGACTATTTAGTTTAAATGATCTTCATCGAACCGCTAAAGTCTTCCTGGACGTAGAAAGCCACTAAATGACCAAACTGTCCTCCTTAAATCGAGAAAACCGTTTTCTTGGCTTTCTGTGTCCATTGGCATTATCCCCGTACACGACGCCTGCCCCCGCTCTTGTCATCCTTTTATTGAACTCAGACAGAAGAATATGTCATTTATGTCAGAGTGCAGTGCTGCTCACAACAGTCCCAATGTGATCGTTTCCGTCTCTATGTAACCAGCCCAGTCTGTATGTGATCGGCGACCACTTGTAATCATCGCTGACGACGACAGAATCGCCTCAGCATAGGTCCGGCTCTGTTCGAGCGCAACATTTATTCATCACTTCATATCATGTTAAAGACAATTTTGTATGATGTGAAACAATGATACTGCAATGTTAAAGAGTTAAATGTTATATTAGTGACAGCACGAAATACATGTCATTTGTGAGGAAATCGTTGCAAAGTGAAGCATTTACCATACTCAAGTTTTAAAAAATTACTAATAATTTGTGTGTGCGCTGTAGTATCTACTCAATCTCCTCCCCAAATAATCTGTTCGCTACAGTACACCACAAAAATAGCATAGGAGCATACGTAGCTAATTATTTGTGCAGTTGCTACTTAAAAAGTAAATCTTTAGCAATTCATCATCATTTTCGGTACGAAAACGTTAAACTGAACTTGCCGACACCGTGCCACGACCCAAAAAGAAGAAACCAATAGCCACTGTCTAACACTCCTGTATCTCCTAGATGTTACAAGATTCCACCAGAGATGGCTTTTTCTCTGGTAGTCTCAAAATTTTCAGACCTCAAGTAGTGTAATTCTGTCAGTCTCTCTCGTTTGCTTGTTTGATCTACAACGTCATTATATGTTTCTCTTTTCATCAGTTAATTATTTAACTTAAAATAGTAGATGATAAGAAAGATAAACCAGACAACAGAGACAGTCGAGAATGCAGGATGTAGTAAGTTGACGGAGATATAGATTTCCACATCGTGCCGTTGGGATTTGGATGGCATAGGCTTTGGCCTCGGAGTTGTGCAAGCATGCGCTTTTTTGACAATAGCATTTTTTAACAAACATATATCATCACATAAAACACCCTCAAAAAAGCTCGGCTCTTAATATCAAAATAAACAGTATAAAACGAAGAAATAATTCTTACTTAAACACAGATACATCTCAAATAATAATAATAATAATAATAATAATAATAATAATAATAATAATCCCCGTGGAGGCCCGGGAAAAGAATAGCCCTCCGGTATGTTCTGCCAGTCGTAAAAGGCGACGAAAAGAACAAACCACTAATAGGGCTAACCCCCCTTTTAGTGTGATTAGTTGGTTCAGGACAGAACTAAAGAAGCCTCGGACAAGCGCCGTCATGGTCGGGGACGACGCTTAAACCCTATGCCCACCCACAATGGTAACGACACTGCTAGCCAACTGGAAAATGATTTAAATCCAAATAGAGGTGTTTTGCAGGATATGCTTCCTGCAACCACCCTAGAAGGAAAACAAAGACAGAGGATGAGATGGTCAGATGAAGTTAATAGACACCTCATGTTCTGTTCTTACCAAGCAACAAACCTAGGAACCAACACAACTGGATACAGATCACAAGTATACACAACATTTATTACCAGATACCCAGAATTAAAATTTTTAACAGAACAACGACTAGCTGATCAGATACGTGTAATAATCAAAAATAACAGGATACCCCAGTCATAATTAGAAAACATCAAACAACAAGTACAACAAATACTGGAACAAAATAATGTGCAATCAGAAGAAGAAGAAAATACAGTAATGGACTCAAACATCCCAGAGCAAACAAACAAAGAACAACACGCACCAATTAAACAATCAGAGGAAAACGAAATCTTAAGACAGCCACCAGAACAAGCACAAATAGAACACGAAGTAACACAGGTGTTAGATATAGAAGAAAAATTTCAGCTAACATATATAGAATACAAAGACACAAATACAGACATTAGACCATTCTTGCATAGACCACCAAATAACCCACAAGTCGAAACAACAATAAAAACTATCAACACAATCATACACAACAAAATAAATGAAAACACAACTATGGAAGAGTTACAACTACTGGTTTATATAGGAGCACTCACTACACTAAATATACACACTAGACAGAGATCAGAACCAACCAACACACAGAAGAAACCCACAAAACCAGCATGGCAACACAGGCTACAGATCAGAATAGAAAAACTGAGAAAAGACATCGGACAGCTAACACAATTTATAAGAAATGAAATCTCGGGAAAAAAACGAAAAAGGTTAGGAAAAATCTCACAACAAGAAGCGACAGAGCAATTAGACGAAAAGAAGCAGAAATTACAAGCATTAGCCAAACGACTCAGAAGATACAAAAAAAGTGAAAATAGAAGGAAACAAAACCAAACATTCAACACAAACCAAAAGAAATTTTACCAGACAATAGATAACACACACATTAAAATAAACAATCCACCAAACATAACAGACATGGAACACTTCTGGAGCAACATATGGTCAAACCCGGTACAACATAACAGGCATGCACGGTGGATACAAGCAGAAACAGACACATACAAGATGATACCACAAATGCCTGAAGTGATAATTTTGCAACATGAAGTCACCCAAGCAATTAATTTACTCACAATTGGAAAGCCCCTGGAAATGATAAAATAGCAAATTTCTGGTTAAAGAAGTTCACCTCAACACATTCACATCTAACTAAATTATTTAACAGTTACATTGCAGACCCATACACATTCCCTGATACACTTACACATGGAATAACTTATCTGAAACCTAAAGATCAAGCAGACACAGCAAACCCAGCTAAATATCGCCCCATAACATGCCTACCAACAATATACAAAATATTAACTTCAGTCATTACACGGAAATTAATGACACATACAACACAGAACAAAATTATAAATGAAGAACAAAAAGGCTGTTGCAAAGGAGCACGAGGATGTAAAGAGCAACTGATAATAGATGCAGAGGTGACATATCAAGCTAAAACTAAACAAAGGTCGCTACACTACGCATACATTGATTACCAAAAAGCTTTTGATAGTGTACCCCACTCATGGTTACTACAAATATTGGAAATATACAAAGTAGATCCTAAATTGATACAGTTCCTAAACATAGTAATGAAAAATTGGAAAACCACACTTAATATCCAAACAAATTCAAATAATGTCACATCACAGCCAATGCAGATTAAGCGTGGAATATACCAAGGAGACTCATTAAGTCCTTTCTGGTTCTGCCTTGCTCTGAACCCACTATCCAACATGCTAAATAATACAAATTATGGATACAATATTACTGGAACATACCAACACAAAATCACACATTTGCTGTACATGGATGATCTAAAACTACTGGCAGCAACAAATCAACAGCTCAACCAATTACTAAAGATAACAGAAGTATTCAGCAATGATATAAATATGGCTTTCGGAACAGACAAACGTAAGAAAAATAGCATAGTCAAGGGAATACACACTAAACAAGAAGATTACATAATGGATAACCACAGCGACTGCATAGAAGCAATGGAAAAAACAGATGCCTATAAATATCTAGGATACAGACAAAAAATAGGAATAGATAATACAAATATTAAAGAAGAACTAAAAGAAAAATATAGACAAAGACTAACAAAAATACTGAAAACAGAATTGACAGCAAGAAACAAGACAAAAGCTATAAATACTTATGCCATACCAATATTGACCTACTCATTTGGAGTAGTGAAATGGAGTAACACAGACCTAGAAGCACCCAATACACTTACACGATCACAATGCCACAAATATAGAATACATCACATACATTCAGCAACGGAAAGATTCACATTAAGCAGAAAGGAAGGAGGAAGGGGATTTATCGACATAAAAAACCTACATTATGGACAGCTAGACAATTTAAGAAAATTCTTTCTAGAACGCGCAGAATCTAGCAAAATACACAAAGCAATCACTCATATAAATACATCGGCCACACCACTGCAATTTCATAACCACTTCTACAACCCTTTAGATCACATAACATCAACAGATACGAAGAAAGTAAATTGGAAAAAGAAAACACTACATGGCAAGCACCTGTATCATCTAACACAGCCACACATCGATCAAGACGCATCCAACACATGGCTAGAAAAGGCAATATATACAGTGAGACTGAAGGATTCATGATTGCAATACAGGATCAAACAATAAACACCAGATATTACAGCAAGCATATTATTAAAGAGCCCAGTACCACAACAGATAAATGCAGACTTTGCAAACAACAAATAGAAACAGTAGATCACATAACAAGCGGATGTACAATACTATCAAATACAGAATACCCCAGAAGACATGACAATGTAGCAAAAATAATACATCAACAGCTTGCCTTACAACATAAACTTATAAAACAACACGTTACCACATACAAGTATGCACCACAAAATGTACTGGAGAATGATGAATACAAATTATACTGGAACAGAACCATTATAACAGATAAAACAACGCCACATAACAAACCTGACATCATACTCACCAATAAAAAGACCATTGTCAGCAAAAACTGATGCAAACATTGAAAAAATCGGTAAACTTGTTCGACAAGATCGCCGTTTAACAATCAGAGCAGTGTCTGAGTTAACAGGAGTTGACAAGGAAAGTGTCGAACAAGTTTACCGATTTTTTCAATGTTTGCATCAGTTTTTGCTGACAATGGTCCGCCAGTGCAAGTGTCATCACTGGTGTCTTCGCGGCCATCTTTAAATCGTTTAAACCACTCAAACACTTGTGTTCGCGATAAACAATCATCGCTGTACACTTGTTGTAACATTACAAACGTTTCACTTGCAGATTTTCCTAGTTCGAAACAAAATTTGATGTTAACACGCTGTTCTTTCTGTACACTCAACATTTTCCGACGTACAGACAAAACGTAAACTACTTAAAACAGACGCCACGGGCAGACTGAGTGCAGGAGGCAGATGAAACTCGAGCAGTAGGCGGAGCGAGAGTCACGTGACAGGCCACGCGACTTTCAGCCTTATTGCATTCGTTTTATTGTTTCACCAGTACAAGTCCGGTTTTTTTCTAGCCACACCTCATATGATGGTAGAGTTCGTGTGTGGCGTAGACCCCACTAATTTATTGACCCAATCTGTCAAGGCACTGTCTTAGCTGGCGATGGCTACTTAACGATGTGGGCTGTGTTTACATGGAATAGACTGGGTGCTCTGCTGCAGCTGAAACTGTTGTTGACTGGAAATGCCGACATCGCCTGGGATCGTGTGAATATCGGTCGGACCCTAGACGACTGGAAAACCTTGGGCTGTTCAGCTAAGTGTCAATTTCAGTTTCTAGGAGTTGATGGCCAGATTCTAAGCTAGGGACCAGAGTTGTCAATGAGGCACTTTGCAAGCTGGTGGTGGCTCCATAATGGTATCGGCTGTGTTTATAGGGCCGGTAGGAGTGGCCGAGCAGTTCTAGGCGCTACAGTCTGGAACCGCGCGACCGCTACGATCGCAGGTTCAAATCCTGCCTCGGGCATGGATGTGTGTGATGTCCTTAGCTTAGTTAGATTTAAGTTGTTCTAAGTTCTAGAGGACTGATGACCTCAGATGTTAAGTCCCATAGTGCTCAGAGCCATTTGAACCATTTTTTGACTGGAAATGTTGGACTAGCTGGAGGCCATTTGGAGCCATACATGGACTTCTTGTTTCCAAACGACGATGCAGTGTGTATGGATGGCAGTGTGCCACGTCATCGGGCCACAACTCTTGGCGGCTGTCTGAAGAACATTTTGGGCAATTGGAGCAAATTTTATGGCCACCCAGATCGGCCGTCACGAATCCCATCGAAAATTAGGGGGGAACACTTGAGAGGTCACTTCGTGCACAGTAGCCTTCGCCGGCAACACTTTCGCAATTGTGGACGGCTGTAGGGAGGCAGTACGGCTCAATATTTCTGCAGAGCCGGCCGGAGTGGCCGTGCGGTTCTAGGCGCTACAGTCTGGAACCGAGCGACCGCTACAGTCGCAGGTTCGAATCCTGCCTCGGGCATGGATGTGTGTGATGTCCTTAGGTTAGTTAGGTTTAATTAGTTCTAAGTTCTAGGCGACCGAAGACCTCAGAAGTTAAGTCGCATAATGCTCAGAGCCATTTGAACCATTTCTGCAGAGGAACTTCCAACGACTTTTTGGGTCCATGCCATGTCGAGTTGTTGCACTGTACAGGGAAGTAGGACGTCAGACACGGTATTAGGAGATATCCTACGACATTTGTCACCTACATCTATATCTACATCTACATCTACATATATACTCCGCTAGCCACCAAGCGGTGTGTGGCGGAGGGCACAATTCCCGATAAAGCCATATGCCCCCCTCTTTTCCACTCGCGGATCGCACGAGGGAAAAACGACTGTCTAAACGCCTCAGTACGAGCTCTTATTTTCCTTATCTTTGAATGATTGTCATTACGCGATTTGAAAGTCGGTGGTAGTAATATATGCTCTACATCCTCGGTGAAGGTTGGATTTCGGAATTTAGTGAGCAGCCCCTTCTGTTTAGCGCGTCGTCTATCTGCAAGCGTGCCCCACTTCAAACTGTCTATAAGATTTGTAACGCTCTCGCGATGGCTAAATGTAACAGTCACGAATCTTGCCGCTCTTCTTTGGACCTTCTCAATTTGTTGAATCAGACCCAACTGGTAAGGGTCCCATACAGACGAACAATACTCCAAGACTAGACGAACTAACGTATTGTAAGCTGTTTCCTTTGTTTGAAGGGCTGCATCGCTTCAGGATTCTACCAATAAACCGCAATCTGGAGTTCGCCTTAGCCGTTACTTGTGTAATCTGATCATTCCATTTGAGATCATTTCGAATAGGCACACGCAGATACTTCACTGATGTTACCGCTTCCAAGGACTGATCATTTATTTTGTACTCGTACATTAATGGGGATTTTCGCCTTGTTATACGCAGTAGGTTACACTTAGTAATATTGAGAGATAACAGCCAGTCATTACACCACGCATTTATTTTCTGCAAATTCTCGTTGATTTGTTCACAACTTTCGTGTGTTACTATTTTCCTGTAGCCTACAACATCATCGGCAAACAGTCTAATGCCGCTGTCAATACCATCAACCAGATCGTTAATGTAAATCGTAGAAAGCTGCGGACGTATTCTGGGCACACCTGAAGTTACGCTTGTTTCTGTTGAAGTCACCCCATTCAGGACGACATACTGCTTTATGTCTGTTAGAAAACTTTCTATCCAACCGCATAAGTCATCGGATAGACCGTTAAGTGCGCACTTTTTGGAGCAAGCGACAGTGCGGAACTGAGACGAAAGCCTTTCGAAAGTCGATAAATATGGTATCAACCTGGGAGCCGGTATCTACAGCCTGTTGTGTATCATGCACGAAGAGGGCCAGCTGTGTCTCGCATGACCGCAGCTTCCTAAGACCGTGCTGATTTCTGCAGATGAGCTTCTCAGGGTTTAGAAAGGTCATTATATCTGAACATAAAATATGTTCCATGATTCTACAACAAATAGATGTCAAGATGGTTCAAATGGCTCTGAGCACTATGGGACTTAACATCTCAGGTCATCAGTACCCTAGAACTTAGAACTACTTAAACCTAACTAACCTAAGAACATCACACACATCCATGTCCGAGGGAGGATTCGAAACTGTGACTGTAGTAGTCTCGCGGTTCCGGACTGCAGCGCCTAGAACCGCATGGCCATCCGATTTTCTACCCTTTTTATAGATTGCTATGACCTGGGCCTTCTTCCAGTACCGTGGAACTCTCTGCCGTTCCAATGATATCTGATAGATGACGGATAAGAATGGTGCTATATTTGTAGCATAGTCAACATAAAATCTTACGGGGATACCGTCTGGGCCAGATGCCTTTCTGGCGTCTAAGGATCTTAACTGTTTTACAGTCCCAGATACACGAAACACTATGTCAGCCATCCTTTAGTTTGTTCGATAATTGTGTAAGATGGCAAGAACTGTGCCCCTTACATGAAATCATTAAAGATCACCTAACTCACGTTGAGCGAACAGTAGGGCTGAACAAAAATGACTGACAAGGCACAATGCATCTTGTAGAGGGTACGGTATGGACGTATTGGAATAATTAATGTCGGGTGATGGTTTTAAAGTAATTCTACACGACATGAAAAATTTGTGGAAACGCTTCGATTTACTGTAGGCTAGTTTATCCCAGGTAAGTATTCAGAGTTGAATGTGGGCGGCTGGGGAGCGGCGAAGGGAAGCGACAATAGGCAGCTTAGGGAGGCTCAAGCTCTGAGAAAGCAGTAACGGGGGGCGGCCTCCAGCTGCCTTAAGATGAGTGACAGTGAGTGGGTGGTTGACCCCATGCTGGTGTACCGGGAAGCATACGGAGAACTTGTACACCTGTTGATAAATGTCCGTAGTCCCGTTTTCAGTGAAACATGCGAGAAAGCCGTGCAAAGCTACGGTGGAGTGGTCAACAGAGGCCAAAATATGCGTATTCGTGACTATAGCAACTTCACGCTGATTCACAGTCCACAGAGTCTGAAGTAAATCAGGTGAAGAGTGAGAGAATGAAATACGCCAGCCTCCGATGGGAACGTAGGACCACGGAATCTGAAGTACTCTCCTGGGAGTCAGAATTCCGGAAAAATTGGTGTTTTGTGCAGACGCTAACCTTGATGGATGGCCTGGGAGGAGCTAAATAGCAGAAGTTGAGAGGAAAGGAAATTTTGTGGGAATTTGTTCACTTCCCAGAGCAGGCTTTGGTCAGTGCTGGGAAGCGACGCATAATTAACGCGACTGGCTCTGCAATTGGCGTAAGTGATTTTGCTGGAGGGGAAACCGAGGCGAAGAGCGTACTGGGAGAAGTCTCAGTAGAGGTATTCCGTTCCCAGCTAGCCTAGAGTGCGGACGTGGCGTTCTTTACTCAGCTTGCCTGAGAGAGAGTGAGCATCTCTGCAGTTTAGGACTTAGCGAATGGAACGATTGAGCTAGGAGATAGAAAGTTTTGCTTCGGCTATGTACTGAGCAAGATAGCTAGGAGTGAATAGACGAGCGCAGCCTTGCAGCACCACGAGGTCGACCGACGTCCGCACGACGACGCCGCTCCGCCACGCTGCATTCGGTGATATTGCGCCGTCTCCGGCCCCTGATTAATTTGTTGGATCACGTCGGCAAAGTTTCCATGAGGTTTCCATGGGCCGTGTATTGGGGAATTCTTCTCCCACTTCGCATTACGCCTGGGTCAGTCGATAGGAATTAATTTTGATTTATCGCGCTTTAATCCACGTAAACGCAATTTATTACCACTGCCTGATAAAAGAGTCTTGTAATGTGATGATTGAAGGTCGGGAGTTAAAATAAATTTGTGCTAATCGACTGCATCTGTTTTCAATCAAGTAGTTGAAATCCCAAGTCACTTTCTTAATTAATTTTATGTTCAACATTTGCATCTGGTGTTCAATAGCTCAATATATCATCAATGTGCACCCCTTTTTAATTAAAAGTCATCAATTCTGAATCAATTAATGTCAATACTGCCACCGCAGTTCAATCAGGAGTCACAGGTCCATATTACTTTCTTTGCGTTATCCGATATTGCGGCAGTTTTGCACTCTCTGTTGATCTGTTAGTCAATTAGCTACGGTGAACACACGCCAAAACCAGATAAGTGACGGGTGGGGTGTTGCAATTGAAAGGGGGAATGGAGCTGTAGTCCTCTATCGTAAACGAGTTTTTGAAAGCTAGGTTTAGAATTTCGGCCTTCTGTTTATCATCATCAGTTACATTACCCGGACAGTCAGCAAGAGAAGGTAAATTGCATTTCAAGCGTGTGTTTACGTGAGAGAACAGTTTTCTTCACTCGGTTATTGGAGCGGTGGGAGTGGAACTAGCAGTGCTGACCTGCGGCCAGGGATTGGGCGCCACGATTTGACGTGCAGGCGGTGATAGCGACCACGATAAGCGACCGTCGCGGCGTATCGCGTCCGGTGGCGTCGCCGCAGTCAGCCGCGAGACACCGCGTCGGAAGGCCAGGTGACGTGTGACGTACGCACAGTGTTCGCTATACGGCCGGCACCGCAGCCGACGCGGCACACCACACTACGTCGCAGTACCTCCGCCCCAAGTGCAGGTAACAGCTGGTCGCGTACCTTCCCCCTCAACGCATCTCGCACTCGATAGTTCACAGCACGAAGTAAAATCTGTAACATCTGCAACTTCTTGTTCTACTGCAACACGGGCACGATGTGTGTATCCTGAAGGGTTGTAGAGTTAGTGACTAGCGTGTGGTACTCATTGGGCAACAGGTGATGCTGACCATGCCTTTCAGTTTGCCATCTCTGTTGACAGCAAAGGCTGCCACTGTGGCTTGCTAAGCAGTGTGTGCCTGCCAATAGTTACGCTACGATACCGTCGTAACAGGCAGGTGTAATCCTGTTGCACACTTACAGGCTTTTGATTGTCTTGAGTTTTCGGGATGTGTTGAAACTAGATGGATCTAGCGACAATTTGCTGAGAGTGTTTATCGGTCGTGAATCGCTGTTCTGACCTGTGAATTGCGGAACCCTCCTGCATCTCTTAACCAAGTTCTGGACGACTGACTACTGCGTCCGCATGCAACTTCGATCCACTGTAATAGCGGCAAAGGCCATACATTGACGATTCAGGGAGAACAATTACTGTAAGTAAGTGTTGACTACGGTAGTACTCCTGGCAGCTTTGGTAAATTAAGATTATAACCGCAATACTTGTACGCTAAGTGTGTTACATACCTGTTGTTGTTGTGGTCTTCAGTCCAGAGACTGGTTTGATGCAGCTCTCCATGCTGCTCTATCCTGTGCAAGCTTCTTCATGTCCCAGCACCTACTGCAACCTACATTCTTCTGAATCTGCTTAGTGTATTGATCTCTTGGTCTCCCCCTACGATTTTTACCCTCCACGCTGCCATCCAATACTAAATTCGTGATCCCTTGATGCCTCAGAATATGCCCTACCAACCGATCCCTTTTTCTGGTCAAGTTGTGCCACAAATTTCTTTTCTCTCCAATTCTATTCAATACCTCCTCATTAGTTATGTGATCTACCCATCTAATCTTCAGCATCCTTCTGTAGCACCACATTTCGAAAGCTTTTATTCTCTTCTTGTCCAAACTATTTATCGTCCACGTATCACTTCCATACATGGCTACACTCCATACAAATATTTTCAGAAACGACTTCCTGACACTTAAATCTATACTCGATGTTAACAAATTTCTCTTCTCCTGAAACGCTTTCCTTGCCATTGCCAGTCTACATTTTATATCCTCTCTACTTCGACCATCATCAGTTATTTTGCTCCCCAAATAGCAAAACTCCTTTACTACTTTAAGTGTCTCATTTCCTAATCTAATACCCTCAGCATCACCCGATTGAATTATCATCCTCGTTTTGCTTCTGTTAACGTTCATCTTATATCCCCCTTTCAAGACCCTGTCCATTCCGTTCAGCTGCTCTTCCAGGTCCTTTGCATGTTACATACCTATTGGGCGTTTATCTTGGATCGCTTTGTTTGCATATGCAATAGTGGCTTACTACATTTCCCTAGAAACTGGAAGCGATGAACCGTCTACAAACTGATTGTGGATACGTAAAGGGCTGCGTAACCATGGGACATTCTTGGTTTACATAGTTGTCCTCTTGTCTCTTACTTAAAAATAAAGAGTATTTATGGCAAAATTGAAATTGTCATTGCTTAGTTACGGTTTTATTCCAAAATTTTTGATTTTTATGGTGATACAGGCGGATGCTGTAAAAAAAAATACAGATTTACCATATAGCTTTAGAAAACGCAATTTCCTAAATAAAAAGGTAAAATTAAAACAATGATAATCAAAACCCATATCACACATCGCTTCAGTACTTCGCCGAGCTTATATAAAACAGTTTTTCTGTTACTGCCACACAACTTTCGCACTGACGAGAAACTGTTGTATTTAGAATTTTTTTTCAATTCTTGGCGGGATGATACGGGAACCAGCGATACATGCTGTGAAGAGATAAACAGTCCAGGCTGGAAAACAGGCTCCATTATTTTATATTTTACCAATGATGCATTAACCTTGTTTAAGGCATTTTCATATTGACTAGCGAAATGAGTGTTAAATATATAGGCTGCCGTCCATGCAAATGTCTTAGCTGGCAAACACCGCTGTCAATATTTTAAGGACGCTGGGTAGTGCACCGGTATAAAACAGAATTGAGTACACAGGAAGTATGTTCAAAATACACAAAAGACCTCAATAGGTAGTTGCGCTTGTCAAGTTTTAAGAGACTTCACGCAGTGCCCTTGTAGAGTACTAGCGCAGTTTTGACTTTGGTCTTGATGAATAACGTTCTGCTCAGTGCAAAATAACAACAATAATTACAAAGATTTCTTGTTGTTGTTCATGTAAACTGTAATTGCATAAAAAGTAATTTTTTTGGTTGCCTGAGATCTCAGAATTTACGACAGCAGCTAGTTTGTTTATATTTATAAAATGCAGTGTCGATTTTGTAAGGATATAAACTACACAATAGACTAACACTGAACGATGTGCGGTTCTAATTATGTGGAAAACACAGATAAAGAAGTCCTCGGCTCCCAGTGTGTCTCTCATACATTCATTTATGTTTCTTTCCCTACCAACGGGAGCAATACTGACTGTAACCCAGCCATTTACGGAACGGTACATTTGGCCGGCATTCCAGTGCAGACGACTACAAACCATTTGTTTCAAGGACACGTAGAATCATATGCGCGTCTGTCAAAACTTCCTCTTACAAGACAACACCATCATGCATAGAGAACACGTCAGCCTGTATGGAGTGGAGAACGAAATGACACTCCCTTCAGTGTCATGAGTAGTTTCTGTGCGTATGCAAGTTTATATTCTTGTATATCTCAAACTTTGGATCTCCTGAAAGTGTGTGTGTGTGTGTGTGTGTGTGTGTGTGTGTGTGTGTGTGTGCGCGCGCGCGTATGCAAGCTTATATTGGTGTATATCTGAAACTTTGGATCTCCTGAAAGTGTGCTGTGTGTGCTGTGTGTGCGTGTGTGAGTGTGCGTGTTACTAGTGTCTATGTCAAAGGAAGAAAGATGAGTGCCTATTCGACCCCTGCTGTGAACAGTCTCAGAACTGCCTGCTGCACGGGGTAGCCGTGCGGTCTTAGGCGACCTGTCACGGTTCACGCAGCTGCCCCCGTCCGAGGTTCAAGTCCTCCCTCGAGCATGGGTATGTGTGTTGTCCTTAGCATAAGTTAGTTTAAGTTAGAGTAAGTAGTGCATAGGCCTAGGGGCCGATGACCTCACCAGTTTGATCACATAGTCCTTACCACAAATTTCCAAATTTTTGAAAACTGCCAATCTTTATAACGATGTGAACAGAAGAAGGTGGATGGTGCAGGGCATGCGTAGTGGCAAGGGGCAATACATCACATGACGTGCCATCTAGCGGCGTCATTCTTCCATGTCTGACTGTAGAATTCGCTTCAGGGTGTGCGCAGAACTTTAAGGAGTGGCAGCGATAGTTTAAAAGCTTACAAATTAATTTAGCGAGTGGGAAGAAGAAACAGTGACCCAATATGGCGCTGTCTCCAGCGTTGCCATTTACCAAGGTGCCTAGGTGCTGGAGAGTGTAGCCTGGGAAAAATGCATTCATTGGTGAAGCCACAAACTATGTCCCACCCCTTTCTGCTTTGAGGTAATGGGCGAGGTGTGGCGCCCAGAAAATATTCTCAGTTCGGAGTTGGCGTGGTCTCACGGGCCGCTCGGCAAGCCAGGGCTCATCAGCAACCACGTGGTACCGAACATTAGCTGGAGCAAGAGGGGTAGCCCCAACGCGTGGTACTGGCCGACCGCGTGGCTGGGAATTCCATGCTAACGCTGTGTCGAGGACTGTGCTTTGGGTCGATGAAGGAAATATGTATGCAAGGAGTGCCGAAGATGACGGACTTCTTGAAACCATAATAGCATACATTTCACATCTCATGTAGAAATTAATAATAGCCACATGAATCATGATACCTTAAAAAGAAACATGCACATTACCATTACTTGCACGACAATTATGATGGTGTAATCAGAATATTTTTCAAAATATAAACGGTTAATCCGATTTAGTGGATCGACATGTCTTTAGAAAGATATTGGTGTAAACCTAAATTGGTTTGAATTACAGGCATGTAACTTGAATAGTACATGAGTTATTGGAGGTCAGAGAGGCCGAATACTATCGATCGCGCCAGGCCGTAAGATCTCCATAGTTACACGAAAATCGGTAGCAGAATGTTTATAAATATATTTATTCGTCTATGTCTTTGTTTAAATTCAATATATACGGCTCATGAAGAATTACTCAAATTTTTACCGTGTTTTAGAAAGCACAGAGACATTAGGTAACTGGCCCGCTTTTCTTTCTATTCCTTTGATATATTTTATTTGATTTGTTTACGTATTTAATAATGTGTGTTAGAGCGTGTCTATGGTCCAGCCACACAAATATTTATTTACGTTCAAGTTATATTAATGCAAATCCAGTATTTCGTATGTGTTTCAATATGTTTTGGAGTGTGCGTTAACTTGTAGAAATGGCGAGAGCGCTCTGACCAATCACAGCGCTCTTTAATGGGGAGATCGTATGGAAGTGGGGGAGGACACAGGAGGTGCTGGAGGGAAAGCAGTGACGTACAGTCGCAGGAAAGACTTGGAAGTGGAGCAGTTTGCGCGTGGTCGCGGGAGACATTTCGTAGTGCCGACTTGTGCATTTGTGACATTCCCGTGGCTTCTGCAGTGAAGACGTAGTAGGCGTTTACAAGTGAATATCTCCCGAGCTATGTTGTTGTTGTTCATAACTAATTACGTGAAGTAGGAATCTATTGTTTCCTTGTTATTCAACTGATATTTCATTTAATTGCTGGATCAACGACACCAATAAGTGTTCTGCCGTAAAAAACGGCATTGTTAAAGGTACTTCTGCTATAGTAGTCATCATTTAAAGCCATTAACATAGTACCTGCATATTTTATTTAATTTCAAACTTTCTTTTACAAATTTCTATGTTGCATTCAAAATTCTGAATTGCCGGGTGATAGGAACCTTCAACCATTGGATTCATATGTGTATTCATATTGTATACTGTAGACTTAGCAGTATTTGGCTTGTAATGCGGCAACTACGTATCCCAGCCCCTAGACAACGAAACCAGCTAAAATGTCTAACATTTCAGCTCTGAGTCAGAGGGTACATAGTTGAGGGCCACCACATTTATTAATTTGAAAGCCCGCACTGTGAAGAATACATCACCCACCTACTTTCTCGCTTGTACACCGCTGTAGTAAGATGATGGAGTGTTTCAGAATGTTGATGTTCTTTCGTTACAGTTGGGGCATCGTATTGTGCTTGTTTTAGCGTGCGACAGCTGTTCTGGCCAGCGGAGTCTCAACATCTACCCCTTGGAATCACATATGGCACATGATGCATCAGCAACTGACTGCATGGTAGCAGGAACCACTACCAAATTGCAGCATCAGATCCTTCATAAGAGATGTTATTCACGACCTTTAATTTACGTCCACGTTGCTATTGATGTGACTGGTGAGACACAAATAGAGGATGGCTTTTGCTTAATTTTCTCTGCTCTGGTCATCAGGTGGCAACCACCTTGCCGCAGTGGATACACCGGTTCCAGTCAGATCACCGAAGTTTAGCGCTGTCGAGCGTGGCCGGCACTTGGATGGGTGACCATCTGGGCCGCCACGCACTGTTGCCATTTTTCGGGGTTCACTCAGCCTCGTGATGCCAATTGAGGAGCTACTCGACCGAATAGTAGCGGCACCGGTCAAAGAAAACCACCGTAACGACCGGGAGAGCGGTGTGCTGACCACATGCTCCTCCTATCCGCATACTTAGCTGAAGATGACACGGAGGTCGGATTGTCCCGATGGGCCACTTGTGGCCTGAAGACGGAGTGCTGGTCATCAGATAATGCTACCCAGATATTTAACTCTCAATTCCGTCTTCTCGAAGATCTAAGAGTGTTTTGCCATAATTTCAGACTTTTTATTTATTTGCTAAAACTGACTTAAGACAATATTTCCTGGCTCTGACTTTCGACATGCTGCCAATATAATGTAACACACGACAACGGCGCGCTAAATTGCACAAGAGCCTGTATCGCATTTGCTCGTTCCTTCCCGAAAGTTCTCGGTACAGTGCAACATTAAATTTAGCATTGAGGTGTAGCATTTTTGGTTCCGCACAACCTTCTTCAGTTCGGCAGAATTGTAGCGTCATCACGGTTTCTCTTCGTTATTTGTTCGTGATATGAAGGACGTTCACAGGCCCAGTGGATGTTTGAACAAAAGAGGCAGTCTAGCGACCTATCGTCACAAGCCTTTAAAATTAGGAAAGAAAGAAGAAAGGGATGAGAATCCTCAAAATCTATTATGAAGTCACATAAGCGACGGGTACTGCAAATTTTCTAGTAACCGGTACTACAATACCGTGCAGAAAGAATTTAAAGATTTACTTAAGAATGAGAGAGCAAAGAATTAAAACGAAAGACAGACGGTATTAATTGTTTAGTACATCAGGAAGCACTTTATGCTAAATTTGCAAGCATGCAGCACGTGAAGATAATAATGGTGTGAACAGTAAAATTTCTGATATTGAACGCTTTATTCCACTGTCCGTTACCACTTGAAATGTCCCCTTATAACAATTATACATGACTGTCCTTAAACTGACACACAATATTTTTAGCGCAACGCAATCTGACTATCAAAGATCCCTGCAAAAGAATGGCCCTGAGTAACATTAACCTATACGTTTCACAAATCACTTACCTCACAAAAATCTTGGTAACTCGAGCTAAAAATTATACACGTGACTGGGCTTTACAAAGAATAGAAATAAACATATACATCAGTGTTACAGGAATTATGACATAAGTAAATATATGAATGATCAGAATAACTTTCGAAACATCAACTTCACACGTGAGCATTAAAACAAAACAGAATAAATAATGTCTAAATATCTTTACAAAGAAAATAACATAGTATTTGAAAAATTCTACAGCATATCTCTTATCAGATAAACACATAAAGACAGGAAAAACACAAATACACAAGAGTACAGAAACATATAGCGGAATAACATTAAAGGAAAGAACAGGATTCGTTTGACTGCAGTATTTTGCAAACAAAACTTTCTTTACTTCTCGGAGATCTCCCTTCATTCATCATTATTCCCAAAAAGTCCTATCTATACCTGCTTTCTGTATTCTATTCATATTTCTTTCAAAATAATTATTTCTCAGTGCACAATACTCATTTTTGCCAAATCTGTTTCATATAACCTCTCAATGCATTCTTTCCCTATTCTTCATAGTCAGTTTCTTATATAGTCTACCCCTCTTAAGCTAACTTGAATCTACTGAGCTCAGATGCTAAACTAAGGGACGAGGCAATGCAGCAGTACAAAACAATTAACACAAACAGCAATGACAAAATATTCAAATTGGCCAAGCAAGCAGCAATATTACAGCTAATATTACGCAATGAGCAGCAAACAAGAAAAATAAATCAGTAGTAAAACTGGCTTAACAGAGTAACACAAATTAAAATTCAGCAGCACTATGCCTGGCAAACAGCAGCAGCAAATAAAAAATATATATATATAACTAAACATGACATAGCTCAAGCAGAAAAAATATTACACTAAAAATGGCCATGTCTAATACCTATTTCACATCTTAACACTACAGTGATGCATCACGATAACATACTCTACCAAAAAAAAATTACCAAGTAGTTGAAAAGAAAATTATGTATGCAGTTACTGTTATTAATCCCTTCTTATTGTTCTTTCCATTCCAAGAGCTCCTTTTTTCGAAGAATGTGGATCATAAAATAATTATTTAATAGATCTGTTGACAGAAAGTGTTCACATTAGCAAATGCATCTAAGTTTATTTTATAAAACTAATGCTGCAACACAGCTGGAAACCAGATATCAAATGAAATAAGCAACTATGTACAAAGGAAAGCATAAGAACATCATTCAGTAGTCATGAGGCATTTCATAAGTTAGTAGAAAAATCTCTCAACTAGAGAGACAGTAGTCATAATCAGGTGTATAGACATAAAAATATTTCTCGTCATTTCATTAGGCATTTCAGTAAATATCATAAATTAAGAGCTCCACAGTGTAATCATATGTTTTCAAGTTCGACCATGTCGTTTTTGCGATGCTTTCTACAAAGGAATGTCAATAGCGAGGATAATGGCCTCCCTTTTTTTTTCTCCACCTGTACCTCTGAAAGGCACACGCTAATGGCTTTTTTTTTTATTTTCCTCAGGCGACTGTCGCCCAGCTGGGTGCCCACGATGCATTACGTGCAGGTGGTCACTTAACTTTCTTACCGAAATATTTACGACACCAGTTTCCGCTACAGTGACAGTCTCATATAAAAATTTCACAGGTCGAGAATTTGCGTTACAAATGTGTAGAAACAAAATCTTATGAATATAACAGTGTCCAAAAAATTTTCGCCGGCATTGTGATACATTCACGCATTTACACACATTTCATAACTCTTAAAGTACGATTCTTGGTTTCCAACAACCTTTTTCACAAACCAGAGTCCCTTAACACTACTCATTATTCCTTACCTTATTCGTCGACACTTCTTCAATATTTCATCATAACACACGTAGCATAATCAAATAACTCACATAGCATGAGCTTATTGATCATAAACATACCGCAACAGCATAATACACATCGTCATCGTAATAATAACATCATAAAACCTCAGCCAAATCTCAAAATCGTCGTAGCTTCCTCCAATAGTTTCAAAACCTAAAAAAATTCTCTGCTCATTTCAAAAGTGTCATCTACCTGAAACGTACTTTAAAAATCGTGATCCCATACCAAATATATCATTCAAAGCTCTCATAGTATCACAATGGTTCGAACGATTTTTCAATTTAAACTTTGCTGTTGTTGACTATGTGAAGGAATAAGGAGCGCAGGAGCGAAAATGTCAACAACCCGAATGGGTAGCTGACCTCGTATTTTAGTGGACTTTACAGCGCACTGAGCACACTAGGACACTGCAGAGTGAGGAACCATTTCTTTCTGATTTGCTGGGGATGGGGATGCACTAAAAACCAATATCTTCTAACAGAAGGAACACATTTTGCCAAACACAGTACAGTTCCATAAGCTAACTGCCGTTAAAGAGAAGGCGAGTCTGAAGAGTTCATCGTGACCTTGAAAGACGAGAAATAGCGTTTCCTAATCTTCTTTAGGACACTGTTTGTTAGCTGTTTTCGAGACCGTTTGCCTTTTCAGCTGAAAGCGCCCCTGTACATGTGCAGATGTAACTGATTCATCTGCATGGCAATTTCCGTTTCAATGCCAAATCCTTTTACATTAAAACTTCCCATTGCTTTCCTCAGGTAGAGTTTTCATATCTCCGTAATGAGGTTGCAAAAGTGCTATAATATTTCGATCGACATATTTGTGTGAATGACCTTTCATCGGTTACGAAACTAAATCACGATTACGTACAATGTGAGTACGAAAATCTGTGGAATTGTGTGCATCTGTTCGCACGCCGACAATTTGTACCAGATAAAAATTATATCTTGATTGTTCCAAAAATAATCAAACAATACCAAAAATTTGTTTTGTTCGTAATCTATGTTGTTGAGAAATGTGAAATGTAAAACAAAGTCGCATGCAACTCAGCTGCACCGCCATTTTTAAGCATCGTGATCGCAGTTTCTGCCTCTCCCCTGTCCTTCCCCTCAGACAGCGGGGCGTTGCGGTGTTGGAAATGTGCAGCGAAGCTCAGCACGAAGGCATCCGTGCCAGGCCATGAAAGGGAGACGGAATTTTGGCTACCCCTGCTGTAGCACATCCTGTTACAACTATTATTAAAATTTTAAATGATTGTACATTAGTTTCACTCAAGAAGGTGACTCTTCTATCCAGCTACGTTATGTTAATGTTTTAGTAAACTGCACTTCTATTTCTTAGGGTACTACGTTAATATATGGAGTATTTCGTCAATACTATCTGGACATCTATTACTGACCATTAATACAGAATCCGTCCACAACTTCGCCTTTACGATGGCTTCAACAGTTCTGAGAACACTTCCACTGAGTATTGATCATTTTGATTTGCAGTTCCTTGTGTTGGCCGTGTTTGCAATTGAAATTGTTGGATATGAGGTCCGCCAGTTATGCAAAACAGCGTTTTTTCTCAGTACCCAAACATGTTTCGGCACCACTGTGCCATCATCAGTGAGTTCTCGTTTTTATTTATTCTGTAATATGAACAGTATTGTTAAATGTAAGGTATTTACAGAAAGAAACGATCTATTGTTTGAACTAAACATTGACATAATTTTATAATCATTTAACAAAAATGTTCACATTACAAAATAAATGGCCGGGCGTTGTGGCTGCGCGGTTCTAGGCGCTACAGTCTGGAACCGCGCGACCGCTACGGTCGCAGGTTCGAATCCTGCCTCGGGCATGGATGTGTGTGATGTCCTTAGGTTAGTATGGTTTAAGTAGTTCTCAGTTCTACGGGACTGATGACCTCAGACGTTAAGTCCCATACTGCTCAGAGCCATTTGAACTATTTGAACAGAATAAATAAAAACGGAAACCCACTGATGATAGCACAGTGGTGCCGAAACATGTTCGGGTACTGAGAAAAAACTGTGTTTTGCGTGACTGGCCGACCTCACATCCAACAACTTCCACTGAGGTTATGTCTGCAGAGAAAGGGGGGCCCATTCTTATTCAAGAGTTGATGTTGGACTCTGGTATCTGGAACTAGGTAGGCATTCTAACTCATTCAAAAGATGTCACTGGGTTCCGCTCTGGATTCTGGGCAGACCAGTCCGTTTCAGGAATGTTATTGCCTCACAGATGGTACCTTATGACAGAACGCATTGTTATGCTGATACAGTCATCGTCTGTGGTCCGTTCCTCTACTTCACACAGCACAGTGCTGAAAAATGTGTTCATATCCTTCTACATGCAGCGTTTTCTTAAGCGCAAAAAGAGGACCACACTCTAAGCACAAAAACACCCTCATGATGTAACACCACCTCCTTCGTATTTCACTGTTGGTGTTAGATCGCTAGATACAATCACACGTTCTCCAGGCGTTCGAAAACCTCAAACACTTCCAATTGGGTTGCCACGAAATATAGCATGATGCCACTCCAAATCACTCGTTTCCAGTTATTCACTGTCCAGTGACATCGCTAATTATAATCACCTCAAGCGTCATTTAACACTAACAGAAATGTATAGCTTATGAGGAGTTCCTCCACTACTATAACTCCCTACTGACAGTTAGGATGCTAATTGCACTGCTGCTAGCTCTGTGGGACTCACGAGTGATTCCTTGCGGTGGTTTCATTCGATTTTTTTTTTGTAGTTATTGTAGTGGACTCTTAAGGCAGCCAGTCCACAGTGAAGTAGCCGAAAGGGCACGCGTCAACTCACGCCGTCTGGCGTTAAGTCTGGAACAGGATTCGTAATGAATGTGATAAAGAAAAGAACTTAGCTACTAGAACACTTAACTTTTCTATCGTCCTTTGGTATACAGCATTCTTGATGATACAAGTGGGACTATCTTGAGATACATGCAATGGTACAAATGGCGCCTTGCTAGATCGTAGCCATTAACTTAGCTGAAGGCTATTCTAACTGTCTCTCGGCAAATGAGAGAAAGGCTTCGTCAGTGTAGTCGCTAGCAAAGTCGTCGTACAACTGGGGCGAGTGCTAGTACGTCTCTCGAGACCTGCCTTGTGGTGGCGCTCGGTCTGCGATCCTAACAGTGGCGACACGCGGGTCCGACATGTACTAATGGACCGCGGCCGATTTAAGCTACCACCTAGCAAGTGTGGTGTCTAGCGGTGACACCACAGTTATCCTCCATAATGCTCAAGGGACCCTATCCGTCAGTACACGAATTCTGCCTGGTGTTGACTTAACTTTGGTTGTTGCTTCGCATTTCTCCCTCACAATCACATCAGCAACAGTAGCCTTGGGAAGCTATAAAAGGGCTGAAATACCCCTGATGCATTTCTTGCTCCAACTAGTCCACTTCTGTAATCACTTTCAAGGGGGCAACCGCTACTCATCATCGTTCTCGTCCAAATTACTGCTGTATGCATGAGTTGGCGTGGACAAATTTAAATACCTGGGAGAAATTATAACAGGAAGGAACAGGAGCAAGGAGGGAATAACAGAGAGGATAAAGAAGATGAGGTCAGCCTTCTGAATGACGAGAGAGATATACAATAAAAAGAATATATCCACAGGGGCAAAGATAAGCCACTACAAGGCAACGTTGAGGAATGCAGTATTATATGCTGCTGCGACAATGTGACTAGGAAGAAATGGGGCAGAACAACCAGAGAAAGAAGAGAGAAAAATACTAGGTCCCAAAAGAGGTGGATTCGATGACCTAGGGAAGAATTCTACCGGAACATGAGAACAATATCCGGGGAAATCAGACTCAAAAGGGCAAGGTTTGCTGGACATGTAGTTAGGATGAGTATGGACAGAATGAGGAAGAGAGTGTGGGAAGCAACATGGAGGACTAGGGGAAAGACAGGAACCAAGTGGGTTGTTGAACTTCGGAAGGAATGGTTGGAATTGGGGATCGAGGTCGAAGGAAAGGAAAATTGGAGGAACAAATATACACCGAGCAATATGCCCGAGATCAATGACAGAGAAGAATACAGGAAAATATTAGAGTGTCACCAGTGGAGCCAACAGGAGGAACGGAAACTGAAGATCTCGGAAGAAGAGCGGGAGAGAAGAAGAGAAAGCATGAAGAGGTTCTGGGAGAAGAAGAGGAAAATACAGTCCACGAAGGGGGTACCCGTGGTCCTACAGAGGCCGTAACGCAGGAAGAAGAAGAAGAAGAAGAAGAAGAAGAAGAAGAAGAAGAGTTGGCGTGGAATGGAAGTGACAGAAGTTGGTGCTCCAAATGATCAAGCCTTTAGAAAAATCGCATTTTCCGTGCGAGTAGGGCGTGTTACGAGCTTTTTATGATGGCGTAGCTTCCATCTAAAGACCGGTGCAGGGGAAAGAGTACAGAACAGTAATTCGAGGGTAGTGGTCCCTGTGGCAAAACCTTCTTTTTTGTGTATCTTCAGTTTTTACATAACTTAGATTTAAATAAAGCGAAATAATACTCAGTACACAGTAGGCATTAATATTTTCGTGAAAGGCACGAAACGAAAGGCAACCTAAAATTTAGGGTTGCAAAGAAAATTGTCAAGAAGGGACTGTAAAGCGTGCACGACAACTTCATATATAATATTAACTACTTTTATTGCTTCATAGTTTTTGATTTACACCCGCTGGGTTGTTGTTGTTGTTGTTGTTGTTGTGGTCTTCAGTCCAGAGACTGGTCTGATGCAGCTCTCCACGCTACTCTATCCTGTGCAAGCTTCTTCGTCTCCCAGTACGTACTGCAGCCTACTTCCTTCTGAATCTGCATAGTGTATTCATCCCTTGGTCTCCCTCTACGATTTTTACCCTCCACAATCCCCTCCAATACTAAATTGGTGATCCCTTTATGCCTCAGAACATGTCCTACCAACCGATCCCTTCTTCTAGTCAAGTTGTGCCACAAACTCCTCCCCAATCCTATTCAGTACCTCCTCATTAGTTATGTGATCTACCCATCTAATCTTCAGCATTCTTCTGTAGCACCACATTTCGAAAGCTTCTATTCTCTTCTTGTCCAAACTATTTATCGTACATGTTTCACTTCCATTCATGGGTACACTCCATACAAATACTTTCAGAAACGACTTCCTGACACTTAAATCTATACTCGATGTTAACAAATTTCTCTTCTTCAGAAACGCTTTCCTTGCCATTGGCAATGTACATTTTATATCCTCTCTACTTCGACCATCATCAGTTATTTTACTCCCCAAATAGCAAAACTACTTTACTACTTTAAGTGTGTCATTTCCTAATCTAATTCCCTCAGAATCACCCGACTTTATTCGACTACATTCCATTATCCTCGTTTTGTTTTTTGTTGATGTTCATCTTATGTCTTCCTTTCAAGACACTGTCCATTCCGTTCAACTGCTCTTCCAAGTCCTTTGTTGGGTTGATATTTATCGTAAAAAAAGGAAGGTAGTAAATTTTCTCGATACCTTGGACGCGTAATGAACGTCATATTGTTTCACTGACATGGTAAAGTTTTTGTAGTAAAATAAACTTGCGTTCATAAAAGGTTGTCTTTCATCGCACAGTTTGGCAGCAAACCACGAGCAAAGTATCATCCCGCCAGCTATTGATGAGGATAGCTGGTGGCGTAGCGCGGAATGCTGTTTCGGTATCTGATTTCTTATTCTATCTCGGTGGGATCCGAGCAGTGAAATTCCTTTACCAGGCCATAAAAATAGACTTAACAGAGTAGCACTAGTGGCGTGCATTTGGAGGGATCGCATTAATAAGGCACAATGGAAATCGCTCATCTTGAAAAGTCTCGTGGCATAATTGTGGATTTGCTTGTTCCCTCGACGAAATTTGTTGTCGTGCACGTTGGGCTTCGCTACATCAGCAAAATTTTTTTTGTGTAATGCTGTTTGTAAGTTTCTCGATTTTGATGAAGTTATGGCAGCGTTCCTATATTTTCCCGCGTACTCATCGATCGATCGATTGGTCCAGAAGACCCAGTACTCTCTTGTACGTGAGGTAAAATTGAAAATAGAAAAAGCTTCCGCATGAAGATTCGATCCCACGATCCTCGAATTATTCCGTTGGCCCAACCGCTGCATAAAAACTTAGATAACATATGTAGCTCATGTCTCACGGATCGGCCCCCAAGAATGCTGTTGTCTTAAACGCTCGGCCATCTTGAGCTCCTATTTCTGTCACTTCGTTTCTGGCCAAGCCCTGCATACACCGTAAATGTGGACAAAATCGTAGATTGCCAGGAGGGGCGGTCCCTTTGAGAAATCTCCTAACCGACCCGTTCAGCTGTTAGTGAATCTCTACTGACACAAAAATTCTTCCCGCTCCCTTTTAAGTTGGCGAGCTGGCCTTGCGTGACTTCTGGTTGTCAGTTCCGCAATACACGGCGCAATCTGGACACCATATTCAGTGAATTAAGACTGTCGAAACCGATAATTACTAGCTTCTTGTGTAGAAGAGATTTATATCATCAGCTGTAATAGAGTAGTGATCTTTAACCTGTTGTTGTTGTTGTGGTCTTCAGTCATGAGACTGGTTTGATGCAGCTCTCCATGCTACTCTATCCTGTGCAAGCTTCTTCATCTCCCAGTACCTACTGCAACCTACATCCTTCTGAATCTGCTTAGTGTATTCATCTCTTGGTCTCCCTCTACGATTTTTACCCTCCACGCTGCCCTCCAATGCTAAATTTGTGATCCCTTGATGCCTCAAAACATGTCCTACCAACCGATCCCTTCTTCTAGTCAAGTTGTGCCACAAACTTCTCTTCTCCCCAATCCTATTCAATACCTCCTCATTAGTTACGTGATCTACCCACCTTACCTTCAGCATTCTTCTGAAGCACCACATTTCGAAAGCTTCTATTCTCTTCTTGTCCAAACTGGTTATCGTCCATGTTTCACTTCCATACATGGCTACACTCCATACAAATACTTTCAGAAACGACTTCCTGACACTTAAATCTATACTCGACGTTAACAAATTTCTCTTCTTCAGAAACGATTTCCTTGCCATTGCCAGTCTACATTTTATATCCTCTCTACTTCGACCATCATCAGTTATTTTACTCCCTAAATAGCGAAACTCCTTTACTACTATAAGTGTCTCATTTCCTAATTTAATTCCCTCAGCATCACCCGATTTAATTTGACTACATTCCATTATCCTCGTTTTGCTTTTGTTGATGTTCATCTTATATCCTCCTTTCAAGACACTGTCCATTCTGTTCAACTGCTCTTCCAAGTCCTTTGCTGTCTCTGACAGAATTACAATGTCATCGGCGAACCTCAAAGTTTTTATTTCTTCTCCATGGATTTTAATACCTACTCCGAATTTTTCTTTTGTTTCCTTTACTGCTTGCTCAATATACAGATTGAATAACATCGGGGAGAGGCTACAACCCTGTCTCACTCCTTTCCCAACCACTGCTTCCCTTTCATACCCCTCGACTCTTATAACTGAAACCTGGTTTCTGTACAAATTGTAAATAGCCTTTCGCTCCCTGTATTTTACCCCTGCCACCTTCAGAATTTGAAAGAGAGCATTCCAGTTAACATTGTCAGAAGCTTTCTCTAAGTCTACAAATGCTAGAAACGTAGGTTTGCCTTTTCTTAATCTGTCTTCTAAGATAAGTCGTAAGGTTAGTATTGCCTCACGTGTTCCAACATTTCTACGGAATCCAAACTGATCTTCCCCGAGGTCCGCTTCTACCAGTTTTTCCATTCGTCTGTAAAGAATTCGCGTTAGTATTTTGCAGCCGTGACTTATTAAACTGATAGTTTGGTAATTTTCACATCTGTCAACACCTGCTTTCTTTGGGATTGGAATTATTATATTCGTCTTGAAGTCTCAGGGCATTTCGCCTGTCTCATACATCTTGCTCACCAGATGGTAGAGTTTTGTCATGACTGGTTCTCCCAAGGCCATCAGTAGTTCTAATGGAATGTTGTCTACTCCCGGGGCCTTGTTTCGACTCAGGTCTTTCAGTGCTCTGTCAATCTCTTCACGCAGTATCTTATCTCCCATTTCGTCTTCATCTACATCCTCTTCCATTTCCATAATATTGTCCTCAAGTACATCGCCCTTGTATAAACCCTCTATATACTCCTTCCACCTTTCTGCCTTCCCTTCTTTGCTTAGAACTGGGTGCCATCTGAACTCTTGATATTCATAGAAGTGGTTCTCTTCTCTCCAAAGGTCTCTTTAATTTTCCCCTAGTGAGACAAGCCTCTACATCCTTACATTTGTCCTCTAGCCATCCCTGCTTAGCCATTTTGCACTTCCTGTCGATCTCATTTTTGAGACGTTTGTATTCCTTTTTGCCTGCTTCATTTACTGCATTTTTATATTTTCTCCTTTCATCAATTAAATTCAATGTTTGTTCTTTTACCCATGGATTTCTATTAGCTCTCGTCTTTTTACCTACTTGATCGTCTGCTGCCTTCACTACTTCATCCCTCAGAGCTACCCATTCTTCTTCTACTGTATTTCTTTCCCCCATTCCTGTCAATTGTTCCCTTATGCTCTCCCTGAAACTCTCTACAACCTCTGGTTCTTTCAGTTTTTCCAGGTCCCATCTCCTTAAATTCCCACCTTTTTGCAATTTCTTCAGTTTCAATCTGCAGTTCATAACCAATAGATTGTGGTCAGAGTCCACATCTGTCCCTGGAAATGTCTTACAATTTAAAACTGGTTCCTAAATCTCTGTCTTACTATTATATAATCTATCTGATTCCTTTTAGTATCTCCAGGATTCTTCCAGGTATACAACCTTGTTTTATGATTCTCGAACCAAGTGTTAGCTATGATTAAGTTATGCTCTGTGCAAAAATCTACAAGGCGGCTTCCTCTTTCATTTCTTCCCCCCAATCCATATTCACCTACTATGTTTCCTTCTGTCCCTTTTCCTACCGACGAATTCCAGTCACCCATGACTATTAAATTTTCGTCTCCCTTCACTACCTGAATAATTTCTTTTATCTCGTCAAACGTTTCATCTATTTCTTCATCATCTGCAGAGCTAGTTGGCATATAAACTTGTACTACTGGAGTAGGCATGGGCTTTGTGTCTATCTTGGCCACAATAATGCGTTCACTATGCTGTTTGTAGTAACTAACCCGCACTCCTATTTTTTTATTCATTATTAAACCTACTCCTGCATTACCCCTATTTGATTTTGTATTTATAACCCTGTATTCACCTGACCAAAAGTCTTGTTCGTCCTGCCACCGAACTTCACTAATTCCCACAATATCTAACTTTAACCTATCCATTTCCCTTTTTAAATTTTCTAACCTACCTGCCCGATTAAGGGATCTGACATTCCACGCTCTGATCCGTAGAACGCCAGTTTTCTTTCTCCTGATAACGACGTCCTCTTGAGTAGTCCCCGCCCGGAGATCCGAATGGGGGACTATTTTACCTCCGGAATATTTTACCCAAGAGGACGACATCATCATTTAATCATACAGTAAAGCTGCATGTCCTCGGGAAAAATTACGGCTGTAGTTTCCCCTTGCTTTCAGCCGTTCGCAGTACCAGCACAGCAAGGCCGTTTTGGCTAATGTTACAAGGCCAGACCAGTCAATCATCCAGACTGTTGCCCCTGCAACTACTGAAAAGGCTGCTGCCCCTCTTCAGGAACCACATGTTTGTCTGGCCTCTCAACAGATATCCCTACGTTGTGGTTGCACCTACGGTACGGCCATCTGTATCGCTGAGGCACGCAAGCCTCCTCACCAACGGCTAGGTCCATGGTTCATGGGGGGCTTTAACCTGTAGTCATCAAATTTAACCGAAGAGGTCACGGTGACCAGGGACATCCAAACGCGCACTTTTTACATATAAAGACCAGTAAGAGAAGTCTCGGGTTTACATCCATTAGCTTTGGTGTCATTTAGATATATTCAGAAACTTCTAAACTCATGGCGTCAGGGCAACCTTGTTACTTTGACGACAAGTTATCGCTAAAAATTTAACATGGTTAATGTACCAGTATATCTGTCTAAATTCCACGATTTATATAAAAAAAATTCTAGACCAGTGATACCCTGACGGTATTGCTGGACATTACAACGGCGAAACAAATGAAAGAATGAAATAGAAACCACTTAGCACGTGACAAGGATTCAACAGACTATATACAAGGGTTTTGACTTTTACTAATCTAGCCATTAATCGTTTACTTTTGTAGTCTCTATCTGGAAGAGTTTTCAGCTGTATTTGTTAGCCTAATCGTGTCAACAAGACAGTCAAATGGTTCAACTGGCTCTGAGCACTATGGGACTTAACATCTATGGTCATCAGTCCCGTAGAACTTAGAACTACTTAAACCTAACTAACCTAAGGACATCACACAACACCCAGTCACAACAAGACAGTCATGGGAGCTATAGAGACTAACACTAAAGCCTCCGACAATCTGAAGATCGGTTTCGACGCAGAAGTGGTTTACTACAAACGTCCTTGTCTTCCTCCGACTTGTGAATTGGCTTACCTACGCGTTAGAGATTGTGTAGAAGTGTTAAATGCAGACATACTAGTGGCACACACTACTCCTACACACTAAGCCGTTTTCTGAAACCTGGAATGTCTTTTCGGTTTGGACGACGTAAGATGATTTCGACTTCTCGAAACAGCCATATGACATCTTAATGTGGGATTGTATAATCCCTAAATCGACGATGTAATAGGAATAGTCGTAATAAAACACATCAGAATGGAAAATTACCCAAAATGTGATTAATTATTTGTTAATTATGTCACCATAACATTGGATTGTGATAACCTTAAAGTGCGGCGCGGATCAAACATCCAGTTAGAATAAATGTCCAGAATGTGTGGTGGAATCGTCATCAGAGGGAGAACGTAGAGTTCGTAGTGATGAGGCTGTTCGCAGAAGTTCCTGTCAAAGAATTGGCGACGCCAGAAATTTGTAGCGAAATGCAGGAAGTCCTCCAGAGGATCAATGCTTGGTGCAGGGATTAGGAGTGGACCCCCAACATATAAACAAATGTAACGTACTGGGAATACATAGAAAGACCCATTATTGTATGATGGGAGATCGCAGAACAATTAGTTGAATCGGTCAGATTCCTAAAATATATAGGAATATGAGTTTGGAGAGATTTAAGGCGTAGCAGCCAATAAAATTAACCGCAAGTAAGACAAAAGCCAGACTGAGATTCACTGGAAGAATTAACAGGAAGTGTAGTCCACCCGCCAAGCTTAAAAAACCCTCCTTCGACCAAAACTTGAATGGTGCCGGTCAGACTCGAATCCTTACTAGAGAGGACTCAGTGAGGAAACAGAGAAAATCCAAAGATGAGCAGCGCGTTTCGTACAAATTAATTTAGTAACTGCGGAAGAGTCACGGAGATGTTCATACGACTCCAGTGGCAGACATTACATTTCACCACGGTAGGGTTTACTGTTACCTTCCTAGAAAAAAAAACCTGTTTATTGTTTCCCCCTTACGTATATTTCGCGATAAGACTATGAAGATAAAGTTGTAGAGATTCCATCTGACACAGAGGTTTACAAATAATAGTTCATCACCCTAACCGTTAGTGACTGGAAGGGGAAAGTGGATAAGCACCCTCCACCACACACCATAAGGTGGATTGCGATGTATGGATGTAGATACATACTAAACGAAAGCAAGACAGAGCAGGAGTAGAGAGGAATAATTAAGAGATGTGTGGTCGACACACGTCAGTAGTGTCTTAAGTAAAGATAAGCACAGACATAACGTCTAAATGTGAAATAGTTGCAGATGTCCCGTGGCTGGTGTGCCATGAGGTCCGCTATTGGAAAGAAATGTGTGTTCAGTTCTAATGGCAGAGTTTTCAAGCGGACAGTAGCCTGTTTACTCTGACATTTCGTTCTACATTCCAAATCGTTAGAGTGAAAGCCTGCTTTAGGTCAACCGCTTGCCGTGATCCATTTAGCGCAAAAACAAAACCGATAAATCTCAAGTTCTGTAGTGAGTATATCTGCCACAAATATGGCTGCAGTATGAGAACATTGTCCAACAGATTACGGCAGAGCTGGCCTCGGTGGTTCTAGGCGCTTCAGTCCGGAATCACGAGACTGCTACGGTCACAGGTTCGAATCCTGCCTCGGGCATGAATGTGTGTGATGTCCTTAGCTTGGTTAGGTTTAAGTAGTTCCAAGTTCTAGGGGACTGATGACCTCAGATGTTAAGTCCCATAGTGCCCAGAGCTATTTGAACCATCAAATTACGACAGAACATCGTTGGTACTACAAAGCTAAACGTCTTCCTTAGTGCGTCAGTAGTTCCCTGAAAATGGGCTCTACCTAAAGTCTGAGAAAAGACCTTATATTCAGTTACGTGCAACAAACAGCCATACGAACAGCTGATGAAACACGTGAACATCAGAGAGTAAACATGATATAATTCATCAAATGTTTGGATGTACATGCCGATGACGACTTCTTATAGAAGAAGAATATTACGGAACTGCTTCTCCTATAATTGCTGCTCTTTCATGTAACCCAATGTGTATCGTAACACGTTTGCGTGAACATAATGTCTTATGGAACAATTTTCTAGACTAACTCACCGTTTAGAAAGCAAGCACTGATACCACAAAAGTGAGCAATAAAAATAATGCGTGGTACTCACCTGCAGTCGTCATGTAGGTACGCTATGAAGGAGTTGGGCATTTTAACTGCGCTTTGACAGTTTACACGGTCTTGTCATATTAATCTGACCACCGCCTATGCTCTAAGCAAACGTGCAATAACCACTCACAGACGGGAGGTGGTAGCACTAGCAGTGGAGGGTATATAAAGCGTATCCGGAAACGTGGAAAAACAGTCTGCTGCCCACACTCGGCAAAATACTGGAACGGGTGCTACTACAGCATCTCAAACACTATCTGGAAGAAAATAACATCATCCGCCACGAACAGTTTGGCTTCCAGTCACGGTTATCGGCGGAGCTTCAGCTGCTTCGGATCACAGAGTCCATACAATTCAACCTGAATAGACGCAACTCCAGAGTTGGAGTTTTCCTAGATAGCGAAAAGGCATATGATCGGGTGTGGCGTGACAAGCTTATAGTCTAACTAGTCGATCAAACCCGTGTGCCCGACTGTTACATCAAGCTGATTGATAGATTTCTGCAGGTTCACAAATGGTTAAAATGGCTCTGAGCACTATGGGACTTAAGATCTGAGGTCACCAGTCCCCTAGAACTTAGACCTACGTAACCCTTTGTTGCCTGACGGTACTTAAAAGTACCAGTAAGTTTTGACTGTCATTATTTTCTCGTGGTGCAGTTTCGTGATCTGAGAGTCTGTCGGTACGTAACAGTAACTCTGCTCTACTGTTTCATAGATGTTATTGTGCAATACATAGACCTCTCTGGTGGTCAGAGCTTGAAATTGTTTTTCGCGCGCTGCTGAGAAAACAGAAGATTGTATGTGCTTGTTTCCATGGTGTTGCCTGAATTTGTGCGCAATTTATTGAAACTTCCATTGAGTTTTCCATTGTACGTACTTACCTTCTTTGTTTTTTTATAATAGTTTGAAGCATTATGTTGTAAGTGAATGAGATAAAGTGGAAAATATAAGGCTGACTTATTAGTACCGTCAGGTTGTGCGAACACTTTATTGTAGCAACAATGCGTTACCCCTCACTAATTGTTCTGTCCACTTTTTCTCACACAGAAATCCGTAAATACATTTGCCCGTGGAACAATTAGAACAAACAGGAAAGGTTTGTCAGGAATTTACCTGAAGAAAAATGTCTAAAGCGTGGGGAATCAAATCACGGAGAGTCATCTTTAGACCTAACAGTATTTCACTGGAGGGAAAATAAAGTAGTGTATTTTGCGTCAAACTTCCATGGCACTGAACAGAGCGTAGTGACAAGAAAACAGAAAGATGGAACTAGTGTGACTATACCATGTCCAGTTATTGTATGTGATTACAATAAAAACATGGGTGGTGTGGATCATGCAGACAGATTACGTTCAACTTATGGTCTTGACAAGCGATCAAAGAAATGGTGGCACCGTCTCTTCTGGGGAGCAATAGAAATTGCTTTTGTCAATGCTTACGTCATTTTCAGTTATCTACATGGGGCACTGCCACTGCTGGAATTCAGGCGTGCTGTGGCAGTAGGGCTAACGAATGAACAGCAAGTGCCAAATCTCAAAAAGAGAAACTCTGGTAAAGATGAAATAACTCCCCCAAAGAGAAGGAAGGATAACTTTTCTGTTCCGAAGGATGTACGTCTTGGCAACCGAGGAAACCATTTTGTAGTGTTCAGTTGTAAAAGAGGACGATTCGAAATGTGTGAGAAAATTAAAATTCAGTCGAGACCACATTCACAATGTAGTACATGTAAAGTGTATTTGTGCTGCAATGAGAAAAAGAACTGTTTCCTACAATTTCGTGAGGTATCACTAAATATGTGATATGTATATACTGTCAAAAATGTATAGCTAAGTTACAATGTATTGTGAAGTTGCTCTAGAATAAATTCATGCGAAATTTAAAAAAAAATTCAGAAATATCATATTTCTGTTATTTAATTTTCTAATGTAAAAATATTTAATATTTATGTGGAATAAAGTACATGTTATAAAAATTGGAGCATTTTTCTGCGCATGTTGTGATTCTGTCCATGGAGTCTGACGGTACTTCTGAGTACCAGGAGAGAAAAAAGTTGTGAAAAATAAAATAAAATTTTACAAAAAATCCTACCGTCATTTGAGGCCACAATAGCATAAATTCTGCAAAGAAAATGTTAAAAAGTAAATTTCTTCCCATGTCAGGAAACAAAGGGTTAAACCTAACTAACCTAAGGACATCACACACATCCATGCCCGAGATAGGATTCGAACCTGCGACCATAGCGGTCGCGCGGTTCCAGACTGAAGCGCCTAGAACGGCTCGGCCACCACGGCCGACATTTCTGCAGGACAGGCGACTCTTTGTACAAATACACTCCTAGAAATTGAAATAAGAACACCGTGAATTCATTGTCCCAGGAAGGGGAAACTTTATTGACACATTCCTGGGGTCAGATACATCACATGATCACACTGACATAACCACAGGCACATAGACACAGGCAACAGAGCATGCACAATGTCGGCACTAGTACAGTGTATATCCACCTTTCGCAGCAATGCAGGCTGCTATTCTCCCATGGAGACGATCGTAGAGATGCTGGATGTAGTCCTGTGGAACGGCTTGCCATGCCATTTCCACCTGGCGCCTCAGTTGGACCAGCGTTCGTGCTGGACGTGCAGACCGCGTGAGACGACGCTTCATCCAGTCCCAAACATGCTCAATGGGGGACAGATCCGGAGATCTTGCTGGCCAGGGTAGTTGACTTACACCTTCTAGAGCACGTTGGGTGGCACGGGATACATGCGGACGTGCATTGTCCTGTTGGAACAGCAAGTTCCCTTGCCGGTCTAGGAATGGTAGAACGATGGGTTCGATGACGGTTTGGATGTACCGTGCACTATTCAGTGTCCCCTCGACGATCACCAGTGGTGTACGGCCAGTGTAGGAGATCGCTCCCCACACCATGATGCCGGGTGTTGGCCCTGTGTGCCTCGGTCGTATGCAGTCCTGATTGTGGCGCTCACCTGCACGGCGCCAAACACGCATACGACCATCATTGGCACCAAGGCAGAAGCGACTCTCATCGCTGAAGACGACACGTCTCCATTCGTCCCTCCATTCACGCCTGTCGCGACACCACTGGAGGCGGGCTGCACGATGTTGGGGCGTGAGCGGAAGACGGCCTAACGGTGTGCGGGACCGTAGCCCACCTTCATGGAGACGGTTGCGAATGGTCCTCGCCGATACCCCAGGAGCAACAGTGTCCCTAATTTGCTGGGAAGTGGCGGTGCGGTCCCCTACGGCACTGCGTAGGATCCTACGGTCTTGGCGTGCATCCGTGCGTCGCTGCGGTCCGGTCCCAGGTCGACGGGCACGTGCACCTTCCGCCGACCCCTGGCGACAACATCGATGTACTGTGGAGACCTCACGCCCCACGTGTTGAGCAATTCGGCGGTACGTCCACCCGGCCTCCCGCATGCCCACTATACGCCCTCGCTCAAAGTCCGTCAACTGCACATACGGTTGACGTCCACGCTGTCGCGGCATGCTACCAGTGTTAAAGACTGCGATGGAGCTCCGTATGCCACGGCAAACTGGCTGACACTGACGGCGGCGGTGCACAAATGCTGCGCAGCTAGCGCCATTCGACGGCCAACACCGCGGGTCCTGGTGTGTCCGCTGTGCCGTGCGTGTGATCATTGCTTGTACAGCCCTCTCGCAGTGTCCGGAGCAAGTATGGTGGGTCTGACACACCGGTGTCAATGTGTTCTTTTTTCCATTTCCAGGAGTGTAGATGGGTAGAAATCATCACTGAAGACTGTCTCAGCTGGTATCCCACAGGGAGTGGTGATATCGCCATGCCCGTTTAATTTGCAAATTTTTATGTTATAGACATTCCCACCATTCAGCACGTCACCGCCAGTCTGTACGCCGATGACACGGCCTTCCTAACCTCCGGAAGGAAGATCGAGCAACTTGTCAACAGGATGCAGCGACAACTTGTCGTCACCTAACAATGGGCAAAGAGCAATAAAATCACACTAAACCCTACGAAAACTGCAGCAATACTATTTACGAAGAAACGGCCGGAACTCCGGACGCGACTTGCCATCAATGGACAGCCAATACCCTGGACTACGACGACGAAATGCCTGGGAGTGATACTGGATAAAGGGATGACTTTTACCTCATATATACACGATAGAAAACAGAATACCATGAAGATCATCCGGGCACTCACGCCGTTTTTCACGAGCAGGAATCTAAACCGGTCAACGAATTAAAACTTTCTAGAGCAACGCTACAACCCTCCCGGCTCGACGTCTTGGGGAACAACATGTGACTCTAACATACGTAGTTTACAACCATTGCAACACAGGTGTTAGAAGTGGAGTCTAGGCGCTCCAAGATGGGCCAGGACGAGAGAAATACACGAGCTGACTAGAGAAATATACGTCGCTGAGAAGATAAAAGACCGGGCAACTCGTCTTTTTCACAAATTAGACGAGTATCGGGGAAATTTCCGCCAACTTGTGAATGCAGGCCAGGCCCTATCACAAAGTTGGCACAAATACAAGGTGCCTCGAGCCATTATTGCACCCCCACAGGACCGTCAAAGATGACGAAATCTTCAGTTATTCGGTGTAGTTACAGTCCATCACTCGTGCGACTACCTACCCAGCACCCTGAAACGACTCAAGGAGTCTCAGAGAGTCCGAGCCCCTTTGCAAGCGAATACACTGTAAAGTGAAGCTATTTCTCATACCTTGCCACTCCAGAAGAGAATATCGCTAAAGGCAATCACTCTATGGACACAACATGCCAAAAATAGAAAAAATAGAAAAACAGAAAAATAGTGCAGTCGTTGTCGCAATGCGGAAACGGAGTGGTTCATCTGACGCCCAAAAGGGCATCATCATTGGCTTTCAGGCCAAGGGTGGCAGCATTTCCGAGACCGCTAACTTTGTCAACAGTTCGCGCGCCACCGCGGTTAAACCATGCCGTGCGCTGCAAAACTGTACTATCCAAAACCAGCGTCAAGCCAACTGTGATGCCTAACCGGCCGTGGATGACTGAGGTGAATGACGGCTGTGGAGATACGTACGCGCGAACAGACGTGAACTGTTCGGCAACTGACAGCGCAAGTGACCAAGGAGCTACCGACAGTGCCCGCTTAAGCCGTCGGCACACAGACCGTGCTGTCGAGCGTGCCAAGTTCAACGTGCTGCTCAACGCTCAGGAACGATGCGACTTGTGCATACGGTACGTGGGCCCCAACGTGGTATACGCGATCGCAACGCACTCTAGAGGCAGTTGAGAGATGTTTCTAGTTCGAAAATCACACTGTTTACTCAACGGGCGCGCGTAAAATTCCCACGTCAGCTCTATTAAGACGCACATTTCCTCCATCGTCCACGAAAAGGAAAGTACCATGTCCAATCAATAAGGGCACAGGTTTATAAAAGTTCCATTACAAACAGTGCGGTACAAATGTGGAATACTTCTCCGCATAAGATAAACATTATTTCATGATTCCCACATTTTAGTAAAACCCCAAGGTCAGTCTTACTTGATCACTGTTCCTACCCAGTAGCAGAATCTTTGCAACTTGTGAATTACGAAGCGTAAAAGAAAAAGCACCAAAATATCTTTATACAAGTAGAGCAGGCTGTCCTATAGATTAAGCCAATCGAACAAAGTCACCCCTCAAAAAAAGGTGAACTTATATTTACATAAGATCAAATACTATCGTATATACTTATATTAAACTAATGGTAAAGTATCAGAACCTAATAAGAACGCGAATGTCAGGAAAAAAAATTCGGAGGGGTCAATACGCGAACCACCGCCCCAACAAGCAACTCAATACTAAACAGTGACTCTGCTCATTACGCTTTTTTTGTCGAATCTCATTTTGTTCGCTTTTGTTCGTTGCATCTGCTGGGGGCGGACGTCGTAAGACATCCGTGTAAGTTCGTTGTTGATCGATTAACTCATTTTATTACGGTGGGCATCCAACCCTCTGACCGAACGCGCTTTTTTTATAAAAACATTTATTAAAAAAAACAATGTTACACATTCCAAATACATACTAAGTTACACATACATGAAGTTATTTAAACAAAACGGTTTGATCATTTCAGTTACGCTGACGTTAAGGAAAGACAGCAGAAGATTGTGTTACTGACTAAATTACCAGAAAGAATTACGTTAAACATCAAGAACAATTTTTTAAACACATTCAAACTTCAACCTGAAGAAGTAAAATCTGCATTTTGAATTACATGAGCTGCAATCTTTACAGAAGCATAATTTCTTTATGATGGATATCAGCAAGTTGGTGGGATAATTTTAAATATAAAACAATTTAATAATCATATTAGGCATTTTCTGAAATACTTGAGAATGGCGTAAAGGAGATATATAATAAAGTTGACTAGCCTTCCAACTACACTTTCTGGACATTAATTGAACCTTCAGTATCTGAAGTGATCAGATCTATAGAATCAGTCTTTCACTGCGAAACTGACTTACGCATCACAGTGCAAAAATGAACGGGGCAATGTGGCAGCCATTGAATATTACATTTATCAGATAGAATCTTACGGTTTTAACCAATCTATAAGGACATTTCTATAAAAACTGTCTATTTCCAAATTTCTAGTATAAGCCAACAATGCACCTTTAATGTTTTCTGTTTTGACACTATTAGACACACAATCTCAATGTCACATAAGTTCTGTACATTAGCTTATAAATTTCAATCGCTACTCTCTGAAGTAGAAAAAGCACACATCATAAATATACTGTAAAATCGTAAATAGTATCTTTAAGGTAACTACAATACATCATTGTCAACACAGTCTTCTTTTTTATATTAACCAATGCCCATTCTTTCAAATACAATTTTTAACATATTACCGAACTTTTTCTTGTGATTCGAATAGCTTCTAATTTTGTGGGACGCACACAGCATGTGTACCTTGAACTCTATGATGCTATCGGATCCTAATTTGTTAAGGACGTAGTTAACAAAATTTCCCAGCAACCAGTACACAGCGTTATTTTTTGCTTCTGGGAAATAGCGTGCTTCAGGCCTGTGTACCAATGACAGCGATACATACTCAGGGGATGTTCTTGTAATCAGAGCTATTTGCTCCCGGATCCACTTCCAACTATTCATGTGACCACTGCAAGTATATCTATGGATTACTGTATCAACTAGATGGCATTGTTGACATAAATTTGTTTCACAGAGTCCGATTGCGTGCAGTCTTCCATTGGTGCAAACTATGTTGTTAACTGCATTGTACCATGACGTTTTTATATTAGATGTGAGCAGATTAGAACTAATGTTTCTCCAAATCTCAGTCCACTCAATGTTTGGAAACTGTCGTTCTATTTTGTTCCTTCCTTCGCTTTTCTTTCGTTCCCGCATTATGGCTGTCGATGTTAAGTGTCGGGACTGCCTGAGTTCGACACTGACATAACTAAACTCAACATAGAAAATCCTCACGTGCTGTAACCGACTGTTGATATTCTGCACGTCAATCGGGGGAAGCAGGCTTGGAGGTTTAATGATCTCGAAAAGTTGGCTGGTTATGCTTTCTCGCGAGTCTCTTATTAAATTAACTTGCCTTTTGATAAAAAGAGCAGAGGCTTTATCCGTTATATCAGTTAATCCTAGTCCACCATTTTTAGGATCTAAAGTGGCTACTTTAGCAGGTACTCTGAACACTTCACTTCTCCACAAAAAGTTGGTGATTTTAGACATTATTCTCCTCGCTATCATTCTCGGTATTGGGAACAGCTGGGCAGTATAATAAGCCTTAGCAAGGATGCATGAGTTGATATACTGTGTTCTTTGAACTTGGTTTATATATCGAGTTAAATTCTCTACAATGGCCCCTTGCACTTTATCTGCTGCAACTTTCCAATTTAAAGCCGTCATTTTCATAGGGCGTGCTGTCAGGGTGATCCCAAGTGTTTTATGTTGTCGGACTAATTTTGCCCACGCGACGTTGATATTATCAAAACCTCTGAGATTTAACATCTTACTTGTTTTTTCGTTTTCATTGACTCCAGATGCTCTACAGTACGAATCAATCACTGTTGCTAGCGTGGTTACCTCGTCATTGTTCCTTATAATGACCCCTATATCGTCAGCATAGGCTCTCATGTTTATTTGCTGATAATCTTAAGCCTTTTAATGTAGCATGGACATGTCGGAGGAAAGGTTCCAGCGAAATGGCGAAGAGCGACATGGACAGAGGACTTCCTTGAGGAACACCTCGTTGTATTTGCATCGGCCTGGATTGTTGACAATTCACCGCTGTTTTAGCATTTATTCCAGTTGCTATGTTCTTAATCAACTGTATGACCCTACCTTTGAAACCTATTTTCTTCAATGTCTGTAGAAGATATTCATGATTTACTACATCGAAAGCTTTATAAAAATCTAAAAACAATAAATCACACTTTATGTTTGTTACAGAAGTTATTGCAATGATATCCCTGAATTCCGCAAGATTTTGAAAAATGGTTCTGCCTTGCGCACAGTTCTGATGTTGACTAATAATTTTATCTGTAAGGCATGAAATTCTCTTGTTTATTATTCTAGCTATTAATTTATAATCAGAATTCAGCAGTGAAATTGGACGAAAATAATTTAAATCTTTGTTTCCATTATTTTTTGACACCAGAACAATTTTACTCTCCTTAAACTCAGCCGGAATCATTTTACCCTGAATAACCTCATTTACAATGTCCGTGATTTTCGCACCCACTATTGGCCAGTAACGGATGTAAAACTCTGCTGGCGCACCATCCGGTCCTGGGGATTTTTTTGGTGGTGAGGCGCACAAAGTCTCATACACGTCTTCTTCACTGACAACCTCGAGAAAATTTTGGTTGTCGTCTTCTGTCAGCTGTGGTGCTAGGATGTCAAGGATTTCTTCCAAGGAAGCATCACTACTTTGATGTACAGAATATAGATCGCAATAGTAGCGATAAATCTCGTCCATGATATCCTGCTGGGTTCTGAGAATCGTATCGTGTTTTGTTAGAATTTCATCAATAAAAGTCCTTCTCCCGTTTTTCGTATGCTTCACTAAATGATATAGGGAAGTAGTTTCATCTTCTGACACCGAATTTGCCTTCGATTGTATTTTCAACCCTTCCATTTGACTTCTCTTGATATTAAGTAACTTGGCTTTGACTTTTTTGATGTCTGCTATCCGAAGTGAGGAACCTGCCGAGACTTGATCATATAGATCTCTCAAAACGCAATAGTAATACTCTATAGTGCATTTCATTTGCGCTCTGGGCACTGTATTGAATAAGAACTTTCCTCAACTTTGGCTTTGCCATTTTAACCCACCAGTCAATAGCAGTGGCATATCTACTACGAGCTCGCAAGCATATTGCCCATGTTTCTTTAATCAGATCTTCTAAATCATGATTCACTAACAAGGAAGTGTTCAAATTCCACTGATTCTTGAATCGGCGAACCGGCTGTCTTGTTAGATTTATGCAAGCTAAGACACTTGAATGGTCTGAAAAGTACGTAGGAATGGTTTCTACTTTTGTCACGGAAGTTTCAAGATTTTTAGAAATATATAGTCTATCAATCCTGCTACGTGATGTTGCCGTGACATAAGTGAACTCAACAGTGGAGGGGTATTTGATTTCCCATATATCCTATAATTCTAAACCAGTAACTACTTTTTTTAGTTCACTTGAGAAATTAAAATTAGGTAACTGACCTTTTCGATTTAAAACACAGTTAAAATCACCTCCAAGTAATAACTGTCTTGGCGATTTCCTTAACAAGTGCGAGTATATCAGGTCATCTTTGAAAAAACGTGCCCTGTCAGCGCGATGAGAACTTCCTGAAGGGGCGTACAAGTTGATGATAGTCACATCATAGATATTTAGTCCTATTCCCCTACCGGATTCCAGTCGTTCCACCTCGCTTACTGTAATCCCTTCCCTCACCAAAATAGCTGTTCCAACACTTGTTTCGGGAGACACATTTATGTAACTGACAAAGCCGGGAATTACCAAATCCGAAATTAGAACTTCTTGTAACAGGGCAATATCATTCGCGGATTCGTACAAAAATTCCTTAAGGGCTGATAATTTCAAACCGGTCGTGATTTTATTTATGTTTATAGTGGTGACAGAATAAGATTGCGCCATTGTGCTGTCACTATGTAGTTGTTGTGATGAACTAATTTAGTTTCCTGTGGTTCAGGGTTCAGTTAAGCTGTAACAGTGTTCTCGGAAGGCTGAACTGGAATAACACTTCCATCAGTTTATTAGTTAGTGTCCCCTTTTTTTTCTTCTTCTGATGTTTTCTCTTGTAACGCAAGAAGACTGATTTCCTGGTAAATTTTCTGATTTTTCCTCCAGTGATTCGTGTACGACCGTTTCGGACTGAACATTCTTTGGGCTTGGGTCGCCCCTACCGGATTTTCCCTTCCCTTGGTTACGAGCTACATCCTCATTTGGTTGCGACGGTATTTTACTTCGCGGCTTATCTGGAGCAGCGGCAGACGCTTTCGCAATTTTGGTTGCCGGCGCCTGCCCTGAGGTGTTGACCGTGATTTCAGTTTGGCCACCACTTCCTCGTTCTTTATTAATTTCACTCACTTCCAGATCGAGGGAAACAAAAGGAGATTGCAGTTTCGCAACCTCTCCCTGAATTTGTTTATTAACAGATAGATTCTGATCTTTGCAATCGCCTACTGCACCTGTTGTTTCTTGCAAATTAATGCTGATTACACCCCTTTCATTTTCTGGTACCGTATGTGTATTATCTTTCTGTTCATTAGTTTCCATTCGCATTTTGCCTTCAGGTTCCTCTGCCTCCTCATCGCACTGTTTTTGCTTCCGAGGTGAGGGAGTGGGACAAGACAGCTCGTCCTCTGAACAACTATCAGTTATCTCCAGAGGTCGTTTTTTCGGTTGCGTTTCAGTTTCACGAGTAGTGGCAACAGGGTTTCCCTTTGTTGTTAACGGGGGAAATTGACTGTTATCGTGAAGGGACACATCAGCTTGGCCCGCTGCGTTAACATCCTCAACCAGGTGATCCGGGCTATTATTTGGTAACAGATCATTTAAGGTAAGCTTCTGACGCTGTATCAAATTACTTTTAAGAACAACAGTTCGCCGCGGACATTCCTGTCTGAAGTGGCCGGTTTCGTTACATATATGACATGTAGCTTCCTGACCTGTATAAACAATTTGTGCCTTATACCCACAAACAGTTATGTAAGACGGAATATTCGTCTTAACGTCCATCTCTACACAGCGGACCCCGTTAAAACACTGCAGTTTAAAGCGAGGCGACCATCTTTCATTTGCAATTGATTTAACGTCTCCGTAGTTTGAAAGAGCTTCCTTAATCTTATCATTTTCAATTTCAATGGGAAGATTCAAGACACGAACGGTTTTGTAATGAATGTCTGCTCTATAGATGGAAACCTTACTTTTATAACCATTTCTATGCAGAAAATCTACTTCATAGCCCCACTTTCGTAACACTTTATCAACAGTCGAAGCACTGATTAACTTGACAAAAACACAATATTTTTCCTGATCCAGTTGCCAGGTATGAACGGTTTCAGAATTTAGACCAATTACCTGTGTAATCCAGTCATCTATTTCCAGGGATGTCGGCTGAACAGTACGGGATTCCTTGTCAAAAGAAAATACCAGAGTATTCTTCCTGAGGTTTGTAGCCATGGTTAATCCAGCGAAGCAATTTCGGTTAAACAACCGAAATTCCAAGTAGCAGCAGCAAGACCAGAAAGAGCTATCAGATCACAAGGAACACGAACGAACACGGAGATTACCGGACGGACGGCACTCGGCGAAGCACAAGTACACCGATGTAAACACTGAAGTGCCAATCGAACAAAGTCACCCCTCAAAAAAAGGTGAACTTATATTTTCATAAGATCAAATATTACAGTATATACTAATATTAAACTAATGGTAAAGTATCAGAACCTAATAAGAACGCGAATGCCGGCCGCGGTGGTCTCGCGGTTCTAGGCGCGCAGTCCGGAACCGTGCGACTGCTACGGTCGCAGGTTCGAATCCTGCCTCGGGCATGGATGTGAGTGATGTCCTTAGGTTAGTTAGGTTTAAGTATTTCTAAGTTCTAGGGGACTGATGACCACCGCAGTTGAGTCCCATAGTGCTCAGAGCCATTAAAAAAAAAAAAAAAAGAACGCGAATGTCAGGAAAAAAATTCGGGCGGGTCAATACGCGAACCACCGCCCCAACAAGCAACTCAATACTAAACAGTGACGCTGCTCATTACGCTTTTTTGTCGAATATCATTTTGTTCGCTTTTGTTCGTTGCATCTGCTGGGGGCGGACGTCGTAAGACATCCGTGTAAGTTCGTTGTTCATCGATTAACTCAGTTTTTTTACTACAGAGGGCAGCTAACCCTCTGACCGAACACGCTGCGCTACCGTGTCGGCAGCTAAACCAACAACACACTCTTGGCGTGTAGTCATATTATCTTACCGTTACTAATTGAAATTTAATTATAACAAATTGTACCAAAAACAATGCGTTTTGGGTGGATCTTCAGTGTGTTGCTGCCTTCAAAGAGCCTACTCTCATAGCACGCAAGTTACAATAATTCTTTTGCCACGAATATGATGTTTCTCATTATTTTATTGGAAAGAATCACACAGTTAACAGAGGGTTTTCCAGTGACTCTCAATTCGCTGGTGCTCATAAACGGCATATACAGGGTGTTACAAAAAGGTACGGCCAAACTTTCAGGAAACATTCCTCACACACAAATAAGGAAAAGATGTTATGTGGATATGTGTCCGGAAACGCTTAATTTCCATGTTGGAGCTCATTTTAGTTTCTTCCACCTACGCTCAATGGAGCACGTTACCATGATTTCATACGGGATGCTCTACCTGTGCTGCTAGAACATGTGCCTTTACAAGTACGACACAACACGTGGTTCATGCACGATGGAGCTCCTGCACATTTCAGTCGAAGTGTTCGTACGCTTCTCAACAACAGATTCGGTGTCGATTGGTAGTGGCGGATCATGGCCTCCACGCTCTGCTGACCTCAACCCTCTTGACTTTCATTTATGGGGTCATTTGAAAGCTCTTGTCTACGCAACCCCGGTACCAAATGTAGACACTCTTCGTGCTCGTATTGTGGATGGCTGTGATACAATACGCCATTCTCCAGGGCTGCATCAGCGCATCAGGGATTCTATGCGACGGAGGGTGGATGCATGTATCCTCGCTAACGGAGGACATTTTGAACATTTCCTGTAACAAAGTGTTTGAAGTCACGCTGGTACGTTCTGTTGCTGTGTGTTTCCATTCCATGATAAATGTGATTTGAAAAAAATGGTTCGAATGGCTCTGAGCACTATGGGACACAACTGCTGTGGTCATCAGTCCCCTAGCACTTAGAACTACTGAAACCTAACTAACCTAAGGACATCACACACATCCATAGCAGTAGCACGGTTCCGGACTGCGCGCCTAGAACCGTGAGACCACCGCGGCCGGCTGTGATTTGAAGAGAAGTAATAAAATGAGCTCTAACATGGAAAGTAAGCGTTCCGGACACATGTCCACATAACATATTTTCTTTCTTTTTGTGTGAGGAATGTTTCCTGAAAGTTTGGCCGTACCTTTTTATAACATCCTGTATACGTATGGACTTGAAATGAATGCCAATATGGCACCTCACAACTCTGTGCTGAAGGGAGACGGTGTGCGTGTGACGTAGGTGGCGTAGTGAAATCTCATTGGTCAACGCTCAGAAGCACGTTCAGAATATCTGGCGTGCTAGATATTGCTCTGCACGGTCGGAAATATTCCGGAACGTGCTATTCCACGCTGTTGTTGTTGTGGTCTTCAGTCCTGAGACTGGTTTGATGCAGCTCTCCATGCTACTCTATCCTGTGCAAGCTTCTTCATCTCCCAGTACCTACTGCAGCCTACATCCTTCTGAATCTGCTTAGTGTGTTCATCTCTTGGTCTCCCTCTGCGATTATTACCCTCCACGCTGCCCTCCAATACTAAATTGGTGATCCCTTGATGCCTCAGAACATGTCCTACCAACCGATCCCTTCTTCTGGTCAAGTTGTGCCACAAACTCCTCTTCTCCCCAATCCTATTCAGTACCTCCTCATTAGTTATGTGATCTACCCATCTAATCTTCAGCATTCTTCTGTAGCACCACATTTCGAAAGCTTCTATTCTCTTCTTGTCCAAACTATTTACCGTCCAAGTTTCACTTCCATTCATGGTTACACTCCATACAAATACTTTCAGAAAAGACTTCCTGACACTTAAATCTATACTCGATGTTAACAAATTTCTCTTCTTCAGAAACGCTTTCCTTGCCATTGCCAGTCTACATTTTATATCCTCTCTACTTAGACCATCATCAGTTATTTTGCTCCCCAAATAGCAAAACTCCTTTACTACTTTAAGTATCTCATTTCCTAATCTAATACCCTCAACATCACCCGACTTATTTCGACTACATTCCATTATCCTCGTTTTGCTTTTGTTGATGTTCATCTTATATCCTCCCTTCAAGATACTATCCATTCCGTTCAACTGCTCTTCCAAGTCCTTTGCTGTCTCTGACAGAATTACAATGTCATCGGCGAACCTCAAATTTTTTATTTCTTCTCCATGGATTTTAATACCTACTCCTAATTTTTCTTTTGTTTCCTTTACTGCTTGCTCAATATACAGATTGAATATCATCGGGGAGAGGCTACAACCCTGTCTTACTCCTTTCCCAACCACTGCTTCCCTTTCATGTCCCCCGACTCTTATAACTGCAATCTGGTTTCTGTACAAATTGTAAATAGCCATTCGCTCCCTGTATTTTTCCCCTGCCACCTTTAGAGTTTGAAAGAGAGTATTCCAGTTCACATTGTCAAAAGCTTTCTCTAAGTCTACAAATGCTAGAAACGTAGGTTTGCCTTTCCTTAATCTTCCTTCTAAGATAAGTCGTAAGGTCAGTATTGCCTCACGTGTTCCAGTATTTCTACGGAATCCAAACTGATGTTCCCCGAGGTCGGCTTCTACTAGTTTTTCCATTCGTCTGTAAAGAATTCGTGTTAGTATTTTGCAGCTGTGGCTTATTAAACTGATTGTTCGGTAATTCTCACATTTGTCAACACCTGCTTTCTTTGGGATTGGAATTATTATATTCTTCTTGAAGTATGAGGGTATTTCGCCTGTCTCATACATCTTGCTCACCAGATGGTAGAGTTTTGTCAGGACTGGCTCTCCCAAGGCCGTCAGTAGTTCCAATGGAATGTTGTCTACTCCGGGGGCCTTGTTTCGACTCAGGTCTTTCAGTGCTATGATGTCAGAAACTCGGCACGCACAACGGTCAACGTTCGGATGCACGGTCCGTGTGCCGACGGCTTTAGCGACCGTTGAGCGAACGTTGATGTGGATGAGCCTCCGCAGCAGGTGCGTGGTCCACGCACCAGTCCTGACTGCTGTTCATCAAAGGCTGGAATGGAATCTCCCCCCCCCCCCGCCCCCCTGTACCACAGCTGGACGTCTAGTGATCAGCGACAGGTGACCTGTCTGATGAATCACGTTTTATGCTCCATCCGACATATGGCAGTTGTGCACGATTTGAAACGTCTCAAAGCAAAGCCTCCAGCCCACAGAAGGGAGCGTTATGTTCTGAAGAATACCTTCGTAGCATTATCTGGATGATCTTATTGTTTAAGAAGGCGCAGTGGATCAGAACAACTATACGTCTGTCCTTGGGGACCATGTCCACCCCCACATGCAGTTTGTTTATCCTTAGCGCGATGGCATCTACCAGCAGGACAATGTAAGGTGTCACACAGCTCGGAGCGTACATAAATGGTTCGAAGGGAATCAGAATGAGTTTAGCGTGTTGCCCTGGTCGCCAAACCGGCCGGACTTAAACCCAATCGGGAATCTGTGGAACTGCCTCCATTGGGCAGCTCCACATCCCTGTCGCTATCTTCCAGATCCTCAATGACGCTCTTCTTGCACGTCTAGCAGCTTTTCTCACGGTAAAATGAGGTTATTCAGCCTTATGGCAGGTGGTCACATTAATGTGAGAGATCACTCTATACACTAAGGGGACAAAAGTCCTCCGATATCTCCTAATATTCTGTTAGAGCTCCTTTTCCCCCGCGTAATGTAGAAGCTTGACTCGGCATGGAATCGATAGGTCATTGGAAGTTCGCTGCAGAAATACTGCTACGCTACCTTTATAGCCGTGAGTAATAAGTGTTGCCGTTGGAGGATTTTGTGCACGAACTGACCTGTCGATTACGTTCCATAAATATTCGATGGGATTCGTACGGGCGATCTGGGTGGTCAAATCACTCGCTCGAAATGTCCAGAATGTTGTTCAAGCCAATCGCGAATAACTGTGACCTGGTGTCATGGGACTTTGTTTTGTGTCATCAGTCTTCCCCCTGGTTTGATGCAGCCCGCCACGGGTTCAAATGGTTCAAATGGCTCTGAGCACTATGGGACTCAACTGCTGAGGTCATTAGTCCCCTAGAACTTAGAACTACTTAAACCTAACTAACCTAAGGACATCACAAACATCCATGCCCGAGGCAGGATTCGAACCTGCGACCGTAGCGGTCTTGCGGTTCCAGACTGCAGCGCCTTTAACCGCACGGCCACTTCGGCCGGCCCCGCCACGGGTTCCTCTCCTGTGCCAACCTAATCGTCTCAGACTAGTACCTGCAACCTACGTCCTCAAGTGTTTGCTGGATGTATTCCAATCTCTGTCTCCCACTACAGTTTTTATCCTCTGCAGATCCCTCTAATACTATGGAAGTCATTCTCTGACGCCTTAACAGACGTCCTATAATCTTCTCCCTTCTCCTTGTCAGTGTTTTCCACATATTTCTTTCCTCTCCGATTCTGCATAGAACCTTCTCATTCCTTACCTTATCAGTCCACCTAATTTTCAACATTCTTCTGTAGCGCAACATCTCAAATGCTCCGATTCTCTTCTGTTCCAGTTTTCCCAGAGTCCCATGTTTCACTACCATACTATGCTGTACTCCAGACGTACATTCTCAGAAATTTCTCCCTCAATTCAAGGCCTATGTTTAATACCAGTAGACTTCTCTTGGGCAGGAATTCCCTTTTTGCCAGAACTAGTCTGCTTTTGATGCTCTCCTTGCTCCGTCCGTCATTGTTTATATTGCTGCAGATGTAGCAGAATTATTCAGCTTCATTTACTTCGTCATTCCTGATATTAGGTTTCTCGTTGTTCTCATTTCTCCTACTTCTAATTACTTTAGTCTTTTTTCGATGTACTCTCAGTCCGTATTCTGTACTCATTAGACTGTTCATTCCATTCAGCACATCATGTAGTTATTCTTTACTGTCACTAAGGATAGCAAAGTCATCAGCGAATCCTATCATTGATATACAGGGTGAGAACAAAGCCTTGCTGAGATTATAATAATTTATTACAGAGTAACCGTTTGACATAACAATTTACATTCGATGCCGTTACATAGGTTAGTGTTACTAGCTTTTTTTTTTTTTTTGAAGACCACTTACGTTGGTAAACCTCAACGTGTGCTCCAATGGCAGCTCGGAGAATGTCGAGGCGGTATTCCAGTTCCCGCCAGGTGTTTCGTAACTTGTGTTCTGTCACAGTACACACAGCAGCTTGTATCCTAGCCTTCAGTTCGTCGACGTCAGCAAGTGGTGTCACGAAGACTCTGTCCTTGATACTGCCCCAGAAAAAAAAGTGAAGGGGCGTAATGTCGGGAGAGGGGAGTAATGTCATGATCGATGGATTGGAAGGAACGGTCCAACACACTGGCCACGCCACTGTCCAGACATTACGCCCCTTGACTTTTTTTTCTGCTGTTGGTACTGTGACAGAACACATGTTACGAAACACCTGGCGGGACCTTAAATACCGCCTCCACATTCTCCGAGCTACCAAGCGAGCATTCGTTGAGGTTTACTAACCTAAGTGGTCTTAGAAAAACTAGTAACGCTAACCTATATAACGGGATCAAACGTAACTTATTATGTCAAACGGTTATTCTGTTACAAATTCTTATAATCAAGGCAAGACGTTGTGCTCACCTTGTACTGAAATTTAATCTCACTCCTGAAGCTTTCTTTTATTTCAATCAGATTGAACAGTAGGGACGAAAGACTAAATCCCTCTCTTACACTCTTTTTTACTCCGAGCACTTCGTTCTTGGACGTCCACTCTTATTATTCCCTCTTGGCTCTTGTATATGTTTTATATTGCCCTTCTCTCCCTATAACGTATCCCTCTCTGGTGCCTTTACTTTCCCTAAAGCCAACCTGATCGTCATATAATACAGCCTGAACTTTCTTTTCCATTCTTCTGTATATTACCGCTGATACTAACTTCGATGCATGAGCTGTTAAGCTGACTGTGCGATAAATTCTTGCACTTGTCAGCTCCTACACTCTTCGGAATTGTGTGGATGATATTTTTCCGGAAGTCAGATGGTGTGTTGACAGGCTCACACGTTCTACACACTACGTGAATAGTCGTTTTGTTGCCACTTCCCCCAGTGATTTTAGAATTCTGCTGGAGTGTCATCCATCCCTTCTGCCTTATTTGTTCTTAAGTCCTCCAAAGCTCTCTTGAATTCTGATTCTAACGCTGGATCCCCTATTTATTCTAAATCGATTCCTCTTTGTTCTTCTACCACATCAGACAAGTCTTCTTCCTCATAGAGGTGTTTATTGTACCCTTTCCACCTATCCGATCTCTCGTTTGCATTTAATAATGGAATTCACGTTGCACTCTGACTGTTATCACCCTTGATTTTAATTTCACCGAATGATGTTTGACTTTTGTATATGCTGAGTCAGTCCTTCCAACAATAATCTCTTTTTCGATTTCTTCACATTTTTCCTGCAGACATTTCATCTTAGTTCTCATACACTTCCTGTTTATTTCATTCCTCAACGACTTTTATATCTGTATTCCTGAAATCTTCGCAGTTACCTTCTTGCACCTATGATTTTCTTTCCAGCTTGTGTGATTACCCTTTTTAGGGATGTCCATTCGTCTTCAACTGTACTACCTACTGAGATATTTCTTATTGTTGTATCTATAGCCTTAGAGAATTTCAAACGTATCTCGTCATTCATTAGTACTTCCGTAACTGGTTTCTTTGAGTATTGATTCTTTCTACCTAATCTCCTAAACTTCAGCCTACTCTTCACCACTACTAAATTTTGATATGTGTCTATGTCTGTTTCTGGGTATGCCTTACAATCCAGTATCTCATTTCGGAATCTCTGTCTACCCTTGAAGTAATTGACTGAAATCTTCCCGTATCACCCGGCCTTTTCCAAGTATACCTCCCCCTCTTCAGATTCTTGAACAGGATATTTGCTGTTACTAGCTGAAATTTATGACAGAACTCAGTTTTTCTCATTCCTTATCCCAAGCCCCTATTCTCCTGTAACCTTTTCCTCTACTCCTTCTCCTACAATTGCATTCTAGTCCCCCGTGACTATTAGATTTTCATCTCCCTGTACATACTGTATTACCGGTTAAATATCCTGATACACTTTCTTTATGTCTTCATCTTCAGCTTGTGACGTCGGTATGTATACCTGAACTTTAGTTGTCGATGTTGGTTTGCTGCCGATTCTGATAAGAAGAACCATATCACTGAACTGTTCACAGTAAAGCACTCTCTAACCTACCTTCCTATTCATAACGAATCCTACTCCCGTTATACCATTTTCTGCTGCTGTTGATGTTACCTTATACTCATCTGACCATTAAACCTTGTCTTCCTTCCATTTCACTTCACTAACCCTTACTATATCTAGAGTGAGCCTTTGCATTTCCCTTTTCAGATTTTTTAGCTTCCCTACCACGTTCAAGCTTCTGACGTTCCCCGCCCCGACTCGTACAACGTTATCATTTCGTTGTTATTCAATCTTTCTCTCATAATCACCTACCCAATGGCAATCCCCACCCAGAGATCCGAATGGTGGACTGTTCCGGAATCTCTTCCCAATGAAGAGATCATCATGGCGAATAGTTAGGTAGTTTGCAGCTCTCGATCACTGGAGGATCATCTGGCCTGGCTGTCAGTGGACTGAAAACTTTCGTTTGCCGATCCACTAGGAGGGAGAAGGTGAAGACACCGTCACCCCAGCAGCCTTTTATCCCCGGTAAAGGTCTCCGAACAGGGGCGAGGTCGGAAATCTCTGGGCAGAAGGCGAAAGAGGATATAGGCCAGACTGTTGTTCTCGTAGGCCTCAAAACAGGTTTGAGGTATTGCCTACTGCAGAAAGTACATCGGAGAAAGCATGGGATGCCTCCCCTGTTGGGACTGTAGCCAATCTTCCTATGAGATCAGGACAAATGCAGAGGGATGGATTGCGTATCATTGGGAGCTCCGTCGTTCGGTGGGTGTTGTGGCCCCTCAGGTAGATAGCAGACTGGTCGGGAAACCAGGCCAGTTTTCACTCTGCTTGCTTGGGCCGGGGAGTCTCGTCCGAAATGAGGACGAAGCACTGCCACCAGGCAATGAGCCTATTGGATGCACCCGACTGCAAATCGCGGGTCATGTGGGCTACTCCAGTTCCTTGGCTGGTTCAAATGGTTCTGAGCACTATGCGACTTAACTTCTGAGGTCATCAGTCGCCGAGAACTTAGAACTAATTAAACCTAACTAACCTAAGGACATCACACACATCCATGCCCAAGGCAGGATTCGAACCTGCGACCGTAGCGGTCGCTCGGTTCCAGACTGTAGCGCCTAGTACCGCACGGCCACTCCGGCCGGCCTCCAGTTCCTTATTTATATAAATGATACGCCCTGTAGTATTACGGGTAACCCTAAAATATTTCTGTTTGCTGATGACACTAGCTTGGTAGTAAACGATGTTGTGTGCAAGATTGGATCGGTTTCAAATAGTGCAGTACGTGACCTAAGTATATGCCTTGTAGAGAATAAACTAACGCTAAAACACAGTAAGAGTCACTTTTTACAGTTTCTAACACAAAATTCGACAAAATCTGACATTTTAATTTCATAGAACGGGCATATGATTAGTGAAACAGAAAAGTTCAAATTTCTAGGATCTTGTTTAAAGACTTAATACTGACATTTTTACTATTCGAACGGTATCAGAAGTGAGTGATCGTTCGACATGAAACTTAGTCTACTTTGCTTATTTTCATTCGCTTATGTAGTATGGTACTATATTTTGGGGTAAGTAGTCCCATTCTAAAAGGGTATTTTTTGACTCAGAAATGGGCGGTTCGGGCAATAAGTGGTGTAACTTCACTAACCTCTTGTCGAACCCTGTTCACGAGTCTGGGTATTTTGACATTGACTTGTAATATACACTACTGGCCATTAAAATTGCTACACCACGAAGATGACGTGCTACATACGTGAAATTTAACTGACAGGAAGGAGATGCTGTGACATGCAAATGATTAGCTTTTCAGAGCATTCACACAAGGTTGGCGCCGGTGGCGAGACCTACAACATGCTGACATGAGGAAAGTTTCCAACCGATGTCTCATACCCAAACAGCAGTTGTCGTGATGCCTTGTGTAAGGAGGAGAAATGCGTACCATCACTTTTCCGACTTTGATCAAGGTCGGATTGTAGCCTATCGCGATTGCGGTTTATCGTATCGCGACATTGCTGATCATGTTGATCGAGATCCAATGACTGTTTGGAGAATATGGAATCGGTGGGTTTAGGAGGGTAATATGGAACGCGATGCTGGATCCCAATGGCCTCGTATCACTAGCAGTCGAGATGACAGGCATCTTATCCGCATGGCTGTAACGGTTCGTGCAGCCACGTCTCGATCCCTGAGTCAACAGATGGGGACGTTTGCAGGAAAACAACCATCTGCACGAACAGTTCGACGACGTTTGCAGCAGCATGGACTATCAGCTCGGAGACCATGGCTGCAATTACCCTCGAAGCTGCATCACAGACAGGAGCGCCTGCGATGGTGTACTCAACGACTAACCTGGGTGCACGAATGGCAAAACGTCATTTTTTCTGATGAATCCAGGTTCTGTTTACAGCATCATGATGGTCGCATCCGTGTTTGGCGACATCGCGGTGAACGCACATTAGAAGCGTGTATTCGTCATCGCCATACTGGCGTATCACCCGGCGTGATGCTATGGGGTGCCATTGGATACACCTCGGTCACCTCTTGTCTGCATTGACGGCACTTTGAACAGTGGACGTTACATTTCAGATGTGTTACGACCCGTGGCTCTGCCCTTCATTCGATCCCTGCGAAACCCTACATTTCAGCAGGATAATGCACTACCGCATGTTGCAGGTCCTGTACGGGCCTTTCTGGATACAGAAAATGTTTGACTGCTGCCCTGGCCAGCACATTCTCCAGATCTCTCACCAATTGAAAACGTCTGGTCAATGGTGGCCGAGCAACTGGCTCGTCACAATACGCCAGTCAGTACTCTTGATGAACTGCGGTATCGTGTTGAAGCTGCATGGGCAGCTGTACCTGTACACGCCATCCAAGCTCTGTTAGAATCAATGCCCAGGCGTATCAACGCCGTTATTACCTCGTCTCCTACCTTCCAAACTTTACAGAATCTCTCCTGCGAACCTTGCAGAACTAGCACTCCTGAAAGAAAGGATATTGCGGAGACATGGCTTAGCCACAGCCTGGGGGATGTTTCCAGAATGAGATTTTCACTCTGCAGCGGAGTGTGCGCTGATATGAGCTTCCTGGCAGATTAAAACTATGTGCCAGTCCAAGACTCCAACTCGGGACTTTTACCTTTCGCGGGCAAGTGCTCGAGGAATGTAGGAGACAAGGTACTGGCGGAAGTAAAGCTGTGAGTACGGGGCGTGAGTCGTGCTTGGGTAGCTCAGTTGGTAGAGCACTTGCCCGCGAAAGGCAAAGGTCCCGAGTTCGAGTCTCGGTCCGACACACAGTTTTAATCTGCCAGGAAGTTTCATATCAGCGCACACTCCGCTGCAGGGTGAAAATCTCATTCTGGTGAGTTGATGTTAGTCAAGAATGCATCTAGTAAGACAGTAACACGATAATCGCTAAGTTCGAACGAGGTCCTGTAATAGAGCTACGACAAGCTGGCTGATCCTTCTGCTACACAGCAGGAATACTTGCCAGGAATGTAGCCATGTTACAGGATTGCTGTCAGAGGTGGACACAAGAATGTACGGTCTCGAGAACACCGGTTCCGCAGTACCACATGGCTCTACAAAGAAGGAAGACCATTGCGTTCCGCTTATGGCTCTAGAGCATCTTACTGCATCTGCAGCAGAAATCTGATCACCAGTTGGCACCACAGTGACACGGCAAACTGTTACAAATCGTTTACTTCGAAGACAGTTTCGGCCCAGACGCCCTACATCGTGCATTCCCCTGACCCCGGACCGCCATTTGCGACTTGAGCAGTGTCAGGCGAGAGCTAATTGGAGAGCAGAGTGCAGATATGTTTTTTTTTTCCTGATAAATGCAGGTTCCGCGTCAGTCAGCGATCGCCAGGTGTTGGTTAGAATGAGGCCAGGTGAGCGTCTGCAACCAGACTGTTCGCAGCCTACAAACACTGGGCCAACAACTTGAGTTATCGTCCGGGCTGCGATTTCGTTATGACAACAGGAGGAGTCTTGTGGTTATCCCAAGAATTCTGAGTGTAAATCTCTGCGTCAGTCTGGTAGTTCGACCCGTTGTGCTCCCATTCATGAACAGCGTTCCAGGGGATGTTTTCTCAAAGGATAACGCTCGTCCACGTACCACTGCTGTAACGCAAAGTGTTCTACAGAGGCCAGCCGCTGTGGCCGAACGGTTCTAGGCGCTGTAGTCCGGAACTGCGCAGCTGCTGCAGGTCGCAGGTTCGAATCCTGCCCCGGGCATGGATGTGTGTGACGTCCTTAGGTTAGTTAGGTTTAAGTAGTTCTAAGTTCTAAGAGACTGATGACCTCAGAATTGAAGTCCCGTAGTACTTAGAACCATTTCAACCATTTTTTGTTCTACATAGTGTACATTTGTTGCCTTGGTCTGCACGATCACCAGATCTGTCTCCAATCGAGCACATACGAGACATCATCGGAGGACAACTCCAGCATCATCCGCAACCACATTAACCGTCTCTGTATTGACCGACCAAGTGCAACAGGCATGGAACTTTATCCCACAAATTGACAACTCGCACCCGTACAACACAATTCACGCACGTTTGCCTGCTGGTATTCAACATTGTGGTGGTTACATTGGTTATTTCTGTGGCAACATTTCACATTCGCAGTGGCTTATCTCGCGCTTGCATTAACTTTTCACCTTGCAGTGTTAATCACTTAAATATATTATCTAGCCCCCCCCCCCTCCCCATGAACCATGGACATTGCCGTTGGTGGGCAGGTTTGCGTGCCTCAGCGATACAGATGGCCGTACCGTAGGTGCAACCACAACGGAGGGGTATCTGTTGAGAGGCTACACAAACGTGTGGTTCCTGAAGAGGGGCAGCAGCCTTTTCAGTAGTTGCAGGAACAACAGTCTGGATGATTGACTGATCTGGCCTTGTAACACTAACCAAAGCGGTCTTGCTGTGCTGGTACTGCGAACAGCTAAAAGCAAGGAGAAACTACGGCCGTAATTTTTCCCGAGGGCACTCAGCTTTACTGTATGGATAAATGATGATGGCGTCCTCTTGGGTAAAATATTCCGGAGGTAAAATAGCCCCCATTCCGATCCCCGGGCGGGGACTACTCAGGAGCACGTCGTTATCAGGAGAAAGAAAACTGGCGTTCTACGGATGGGAGCGTGGAATGTCAGATCCCTTAATCGGGCAGGTAGGTTAGAAAATTTAAAAAGGGAAATGGATAGGTTAAAGTTAAATATAATGGGAATTAGTGAATTTCGGTGGCAGGAGGAACAAGACTTTTGGTCAGGTGAATACAGGGTTATAAATACAAAATCAAATAGGGGTAATGCAGGAGTAGGTTTAATAATGAATAAAACAATAGGAATGCGGGTAAGCTACCTACTGCTACCTAACTACTGCAACCTACATCCTTCTGAATCTGCTTAGTGTATTCATCTCTTGGTCTCCCTCTACGATTTTTACCCTCCACGCTGCCCTCCAATACTAAACTGGTGATCCCTTGATGCCTCAGAACACGTCCTACCAACCGATCCCTTCTCCTGGTCAAGTTGTCCCACAAACTTCAAGAATCATAAAAGAAGGTTGTATACATAGAAAAACCCTGGAGATACTGACAGCTTTCAGATAGATTATATAATGGTAAGACAGAGATTTAGGAACCAGATTTTAAATTGTAAGTCATTTCAAGGGGCAGATATGGACTCTGACCACAATCTATTGGTTATGAACTGTATATTAAAACTGAAGAAACTGCAGAAAGGTGGGAATTTAAGGAGATGGGACCTGGATAAACTGACTAAACCAGAGGTTGTACAGAGTTTCATGGAGAGCATAAGGGAACAATTGACTAGAATGGGGGAAAGAAATACAGTAGAACAAGAATGTGTAGCTTTGAGGGATGAAGTAGTCAATGCAGCAGACGATCAAGTAGGTAAAAAGACGAGGGCTAGTAGAAATCCTGGGGTGACAGAAGAAATATTGAATTTAATTGACGAAAGGAGAAAATATAAAAATGCAGTAAATGAAGCAGTTGTTGTGGTCTTCAGTCCTGAGACTGGTTTGATGCAGCTCTCCATGCTACTATATCCTGTGCAAGTTCCTTCATCTCCCAGTACCTACTGCAACCTACATCCTTCTGAATCTGCTTAGTGTATTCATCTCTCGGTCTCCCTCTACGATTTTTACCCTCCACGCTGCCCTCCAATACTAAACTGGTGATCCCTTGATGCCTCAGAACATGTCCTACAAACCGATCCCTTCTCCTGGTCAAGTTGTCCCACAAACTTCTCTTCTCCCCAGTCCTATTCAATACCTCCTCATAAGTTACGTGATCTACCCATCTTATCTTCAGCATTCTTCTGTAGCACCACATTTCGAAATCTTCTATTCTCTTCTTGTCCAAACTAGTTATCGTCCATGTTTCACTTCCATACATGACTACACTCCATACAAATACTTTCAGAAACGACTTCCTGACACTTAAATCAATGCTCCATGTTAACAAATTTCTCTTCTTCAGAAACGCTTTCCTTGCCATTGCCAGTCTACATTTTATATCTTCTCTACTTCGACCATCATCAGTTATTTTACTCCCTAAATAGCAAAACTCCTTTACTACTTTAAGTGCCTCATTTCCTAATCTAATTCCCTCAGCATCACCCGATTTAATTTGACTACATTCCATTATCCTCGTTTTGCTTTTGTTGATGTTCATCTTATATCCTCCTTTCAAGACACTGTCCATTCCGTTCAATTGCTCTTCCAAGTCCTTTGCTGTCTCTGACAGAATTACAATGTCATCGACGAACCTCAAAGTTTTTACTTCTTCTCCATGGATTTTAACACCTACTCCGAATTTTTCTTTTGTTTCCGTTACTGCTTGCTCAATATACAGATTGAATAAAATCGGGGAGAGGCTACAACCCTGTCTCACTCCTTTCCCAACCACTGCTTCCCTTTCATGCCCCTCGACTCTTATAACTGCCATCTGGTTTCTGTACAAATTGTAAATAGCCTTTCGCTCCCTGTATTTTACCCCTGCCACCTTCAGAATTTGAAAGGGAGTATTCCAGTCAACATTGTCAAAAGCTTTCTTTAATTCTACAAATGCAAGGAACGTAGGTTTGCCTTTTCTTAATCTTTCGTCTAAGATAAGTCGTAAGGTTAGAATTGCCTCACGTGTTTGAACATTTCTACGGAATCCAAACTGATCTTCCCCGAGGACCGCTTCTACCAGTTTTTCCATTCGTTTGTAATGAATTCGCGTTATTAAACTGATAGTTCGGTAATTTTTACATCTGTCAACACCTGCCTTCTTTGGAATTGGAATTATTATATTCTTCTTGAAGTCTGAGGGTATTTCGCCTGTCTCATACATCTTGCTCACCAGATGGTAGAGTTTTGTCATGACTGGCTGTCCCAAGGCCATCAGTAGTTCTAATGGAATGTTGTCTACTCCGGGGGCCTTGTTTCGACTCAGGTCTTTCAGTGCTCTGTCAAACTCTTCACGCAGTATCTTATCTCCCATTTCGTCTTCATCTACATCCTCTTCCATTTCCCTAATATTGTCCTCAAGTACATCGCCCTTGTATAAACCCTCTATATACTCCTTCCCCCTTTCTGCCTTCCCTTCTTTGCTTAGAACTGGGTTGCCATCTGAGCTCTTGATATTCATACAAGTGGTTCTCTTCTCTCCAAAGGTCTCTTTAATTTTCCTGTAGGCAGTATCTATCTTACCCCTAGTGAGACAAGCCTCTACATCCTTACATTTGTTCTCTAGCCATCCCTCCTTAGCCATTTTGCACTTCCTGTCGATCTCATTTTTGAGACGTTTGTATTCCTTTTTGCCTGCTTCATTTACTGCATTTTTATATTTTCTCCTTTCATCAATTAAATTCAATATTTCTGCTGTTACCCAAGGATTTGTATTAGCCCTCGTCTTTTTACCTACTTGATCGTCTGCTGCCTTCACTACTTCATCCCTCAGAGCTACCCATTCTTCTTCTGCTGTATTTCTTTCTCCCATTCCTGTCAATTGTTCCCTTATGCTCTCCATAAAACTCTCTACAACCTCTGGTTCTTTCAGTTTATCCAGGTCCCATCTCCTTAAATTCCCACCTTTTTGCAGTTTCTTCAGTTTCAATCTGCAGTTCATAACCAATAGATTGTGCTCAGAATCCACATCTGCCCCTGGAAATGTCTTACAATTTAAAACCTGGTTCCTAAATCTCTGTCTTACCATTATATAATCTATCTGATACCTTTTAGTACCTCCAGGATTCTTCCAGGTGTACAACCTTCTTTTATGATTCTTGAACCAAGTATTAGCTATGATTAAGTTATGCTCTGTGCAAAATTCTACCAGGCAGCTTCCTCTTTCATTTCTTCCCTCCAATCCATATTCACCTACTATGTTTCCTTCTCTCCCTTTTCCTACTGACGAATTCCAGTCACCCATGACTATTAAATTTTCGTCTCCCTTCACTACCTGAATAATTTCTCTTATTTCATCATACATTTCATCAATTTCTTCATCATCTGCAGAGCTAGTTGGCATATAAACTTGTACTACTGTAGTAGGCATGGGCTTTGTCTCTATCTTGGCCACAATAATGCGTTCACTATGCTGTTTGTAGTAGCTTACCCGCACTCCTATTTTTTTGTTCATTATTAAACCTACTCCTGCATTACCCCTATTTGATTTTGTATTTATAACCCTGTAATCACCTGACCAAAAGTCTTGTTCCTCCTGCCGCCGAACTTCACTAATTCCCACTATATCTAACTTTAACCTATCCATTTCCCTTTTTAAATTTTCTAACCTACCTGCCCGATTAAGGGATCTGACATGCCACGCTCCGATCCGTAGAACGCCAGTTTTCTTTCTCCAGATAACGACGTCCTCTTGAGTAGTCCCCGCCCGGAGATCCGAATGGGGGACAGGCAGGCAAAAAGGAATACAAACGTCTCAAAAATGAAATCGACAGGAAGTGCAAAATGGCTAAGCAGGCATGGCTAGAGGACAAATTTAAGGATGTAGAGGCTTATCTCACTAGGGGTAAGACAGATACTGCCTACAGGAAAATTAAAGAGACCTTTCGAGAAAAGAGAACGACTTTTATGAATATCAAGAGCTCAGATGGGAACTCAGTTCTAAGCAAAGACGGGAAAGCAGAAAGGTGGAAGGAGTATATAGAGGGTCTATACAAGGGCGATGTACTTGAGGGCAATGTTATAGAAATGGAAGAGGATGTAGATGAAGATGAAATGGGGGATATGATACTGCGTGAAGAGTTTGATAGAGCACTGAAAGACCTAAGTCGAAACAAGGCCCCGGGAGTAGACAACATTCCATCAGAACTACTGACAGCCTCGGGAGAGCCAGTCCTGACAAAACTCTACCATCTGACGAGCAGAATGTATGAGATAGGCGAAATACCCTCAGACTTCAAGAAGAAAATAATAATTTCAATCCCAAAGAAAGCAGACGTTAACAGGTGTGAAAATTACCGAACTATCAGTTTAATAAGTCACAGCTGCAAAATACTAAAGCGAATTCTTTACAGACGAATGGAAAAACTGGTAGAAGCCGACCTTGGGAAAGATCGGTTTGGATTCCGTAGAAATATGGGAACACGTAGGCAATACTGACCCTACGACTTATTTTAGAAGCTAGATTAAGAAAAGGCAAACCTACGTTTCTAGCATTTGTAGCCTTAGAGAGAGCTTTCGACGATGTTGACTGGAATACTCTCTTTCAAATTGTGAAGATGACAGGGGTCAAATACAGGAAGCGAAAGGCTATTTACAATTTGTACAGAAACCAGATGGCAGATACAGGAGTCGAGAGCTACGAAAGGGAAGCAGTGGTTGAGAAGGGAGGGAGAGAGCGTTATTTAGTCTGTATATTGAACAAGCAGTGAAGGAAACAAAAGAAAAATTCGGAGTAGATATTAAAATCCATGGAGAAGAAATAAAAACTTTGAGGTTCACCGATGACATTATAATTCTGTCAGAGACAGCAAAGGACTTGCAAGAGCAGTTGAACGGAATGGACAGTGTCTTGAAAGGAGGATATAAGATGAACATCAACAAAAACAAAAAGAGGGTAATGGAATGTAGTCGAATTAAGTCGGGTAATGCTGAGGGAATTAGATTACAAAATGGGACACTTAAAGTAGTAAAGGAGTTTTGCTATTTGGGGAGCAAAATAACTGATGATGGTCGAAGTAGAGAGGATATAAAATGTAGACTGGCAATGGCAAGGAAAGCGTTTCTGAAGAAGAGAAATTTGTTAACATCGAGTATAGATTTAAGTGTCAGGAAGTCGTTTCTGAAAGTATATGTATGGAGTGTAGTCATGTATGGAAGTGAAACATGGACGATAACTAGTTTGGACAAGAAGAGAATAGAAGATTTCGAAATGTGGTGCTACATAAGAATGCTGATGATGAGATGGGTAGATCACATAACTAATGAGGAGTTATTGAACAGAATTGGGGAGGAGTTTGTGGCACAACTTGACTAGAAGAAGGGATCGGTTTGTAGGACATGTTCTGAGGCATCCAGGGATCACCAATTTAGTATTGGAGGGCAGCGTGGAGGGTAAAAATCGTAGAGGGAGACCAAGGGATGAATACACTAAGCAGATTCAGAGGTATGTAGGCTGCAGTACGTACTGGGCGATGAAGAAGCTTGCACAGGATAGAGTAGCGTGGAGAGCTGCATCAAACCAGTCTCAGGACTGAAGACCAGAACAACAAAAACATATTATCTAGACAAATTTATTCGCAAAATTTCATTACTCGACATTTGTTATTTTTTGGAGTGGACAGAAAACTGGCTGAACCCATATAACAACAGCAACGAAATTCTAAACTCCGACTAGAATGTGTATGGCGAAGATAGGTTGAACCCTGACGGTGGAGGCGTGTTTATAGCAACAAAAAATACAAGGAGATCTAGTGCGAAATAATTTGGCTGAAGCTAAGACTTAAAAGTGAATCAACCGTTGTCATCTGATGTTCTGATGTTGTTATAGATGCCGCCCCCCCCCCTCCCCTTGCCTCAGCAGCAGTAATGTCGGAACATGTGAGACGATACTTGGGTAAACTTCCTGGTGATGTTATAATTTTATGTGGAGGTTTCAACTTAACCATTTATAGACTGGGAGACTCTAGTGATCAAGACGATTAGCAGGAATAGAGAATCGAGTGAAATTGTGAGCGTTATCAGAAAATTACTTGGAGGAATTAATTAAAGAATCGAACGTTTCAACTAAGCGTAGAACAGGAAATCTCTGGTCTTAAGGTCGTTACAGCATCACTGAATACGGCTATGAATAGGAATACAAAGAAATGTAGGGACGCACTGTATTTTGGCAATAGTTTTAGGAAGATGCAGAGAAACCTAAAGAGAGCTCCACTTCAAATTTAAACGTATCCATAGCCTCAAAGACAAACAAAACCAAATGAAACCAGAATTAGAGTAAGGAGAGCAATATGTGAGGTTACAACAATTCGAAAGTAAAATTCAAAATACCGACTTGTCAGAAAATGCTAAGAAGTTTTGGTCGTACGTTAAATCAATAAATGGGTCGAAACCATCTGTCCAGCACTGTCTTAGCATAATGACAATGAAACAGAAGATGGCACAGGTGAGGCTGAAATACTAAACGTATTTTCCCAAAACAGTTTCACAGAGAAAGCTCACACTATCGAGGTTTTTTTTAAGCCATCGCACGAACGGCATGATGACAAATATCGCAATTAGTGACCAAGGGATAGAACACCAGCTGAAATTGATTAGCAGAGGAAACGCCACTGGACCTGACGGTATACCACTTCGATTCTACACATAATATGCGAAAGCGCTTGCTGCTATTAGAACAGAAGTGTTCCGTTTGTCTCCATAGGAGCGAAGCGTTCCTAGTGACTGGAAAAAAGTACAATTATTTCCATTTACAAGAAGAGTGCTCTACAGATGTACAAACCTGTAGGCCTTTATCTCCGGCATCGGTCTGTTGTAGAATTTCGTAAAATGCCTTATACTCACGTAAATGACATTTCTGAATACCGAAAATATTCTCTGTAGGAATCAAGATGGGTTGTGAAAACAACGATCGTGAGGAACACAGCTCGCTCTATTCATCCACGGGACCCAGAAGGCAAAAGGTACAGGCGGCCAGGTAGATTCGGTGTTCCTTGACTTCAGGAAGGCATTTGATACAACTCCGCTCTGCTGCCTAGTGAAAAAAGTGCGACGGAATGTCAGACCAACTGTGTGATCGGATTCAAGAGTGGCAAATAGAATACACCACATTATTCTGCTCGGAGAAAAGTCTTCGGACGTAAAATTAACTTCCGATCTGCCCCAAGGGAGTGTTAAAGGACCACTACTTTTCACAGTATGTATGATTGACCTAGTAGATAACATAGGAACTTCAATGAGACTTTTCGCGTATGGTACTGTTATGTATTGACAACGGATTTCAGATCGATTCCATGTTTCTGGATTTCCAGAAGGCTTTGACACTGTACCACACAAGCGGGTTATAGTGAAATGGCGTGCTTATGGAATATTGTCTCAGTTATGTGACTGGATTTGTGACTTCTGTCAGAGAGGTCACAGTTCGTAGTAATTTGCGGAAAGTCATTGAGTAAAACAGAAGTGATTTCTGACGTTCCCAAAGATAGTGTTACAGGCGCTTGGCTGTTCCTTATCTATATAAACGATTTGAGAGACAATCGTAGCAGTCGTCTTAGGTTGTTTGCAGATGACGCTGTCGTTTATAGACTAATAAAGTCATCAGAAGATCAAAACAAATTGCAAAACGACTTAGAAACGATATCTGAATGGTGCGAAAATTTGCAGTTGACCCTAAATAACGAAAAGTGTGAGGTCATCCACATGAGTGCTAAAAGAAATCCGTTAAACTACGGTTACACGATAAATCAGTCAAATATAAAGGCCGTAAATTCAACTAAATGCCCAGGAAGTGCCATTACGAATAAGGTACATTGGAAGGAACACACAGAAAATGTTGTGGGGAAGGTTAAACAAAGAGTGCGTTTTATTGGCAGGACACTTAGAAAATGTAACAGATCTACTAAGATCTGTCTTAGTCCGTCTTGTCCGTCCTCTTTTAGAATACTGCTGCGCGGTGTGGGATGCTTATCAGATAGGACTGTCGGAGTACATCGAAAAAGTTCAAAGAAGGGCAGCCCTTTTCGTATTATCGCGAAATATCGGAGAGAGTGTCTCTGAAATGATACAGGATTTGGGGTGGAGATCATTAAAAGAAAGGCGTTTTTCGTTGCGACGGAATCTTGTCACGAAATTCCAATCACCAACTTTCCCCTCCGAGTGCGAAAATATTTTGTTGACACACGTTCATAGACGGAAACAATCACCATGGTAAAATAAGAGAAATCAGAGCTCATACGGAAAGATATAGGTGTTCGTCCTTTCCTCGCGCTATACGAGATTGGAATAACAGAGAATTGTGTAGGTGGTTCGATGAACCCTCTGCCAGGCACTAAATGTGATTCGCAGAGTATCGATGTAGATGTAAATGTAGAGAGAAGTAGACAAGCCAGAAAAGTACAGTGAAATGCAGAAGTACCTGCAGGGGGTCGACATTTGGTGCAATGATTGGCAATAGACATTCAACAAATGTAGAGAGAAAGACCCTTTATTGCATGATTACAGGATTGCAGAACACTCGCCGGGGACAATTACGTCCGTAAAGTATTTAGGAGAAAGCGAACAGACTTGGAATGACCATGGGTAAGGAAGATGCCAGACCGAGATTTGTTTGAAGAATTAACCGGCGATACAGTCCATCCTCATAGAATGTAGCTAACAAAATACTGCTGGACAGTCTGGGATCCGCAGTGGATACAATTAATAGAGAATATCCAAAGAAGAGCAGCACATTTCGTTACAGGTTCATCTACCGAGCGGAAAAGTGTCACCGACATGCTCAGTCATCTCCAGTAGCAGACTCTGCAAGAGAGGCGTTCTGCATCGCCGTATGGTCTCCTGTTGAAGTTCCAAGAATCAAGCAGTGTCTTGCTTCCTCCTACGTACATCTCGCGAAAAGATCGTGAAGATTGGAACATTAAACAAGGGACTAAGAGTAGAAAATGCGACTTGAGAGGGATGTGATGGTACTCTGTCACTGACGGGAAATTGTTTAGAGAAATTCACGAAAAACGAAAATCAGGACGGCGGAACGTAGGTCAGAAAAATGAATGTGTGAGGAACCTTAGAGTGACGGGTTGTTGACAGTCCATCTCGCCCCTGCTATAAATCCCGCCTGCTTCCCGGAATTTGCGAAATTACAGGCTAACAATGACCGTAAATTATGAATTTTTACCCGTGTCGGGATAAGGCATCCGAGTCCGAAGTAAATAATGATTATCGCGGGAAACAGGAGACGTTATAATTTGATCGTTATTGAATGAGTAATTTCATTCAATAACGATCGGTAAATGAAACAATGGAAATAATTTGTAAATAAATTTTGCCAGCGGAAATTTTTCCGAAAGAAATGATTAAGTTGTAAAAGCAATTAAAAAATCGGTCGCCGGCTCAACTGATGAGCGACGCTACTGTTATGTACGTGAATAATTGTGTCAAACATAAAGTTTAGCTGTTTGTAGCGCAGCAGGTGGAACGGGAACTTTTGCTAAGTGCTGTGTCAGGCTCAGTAGTCATATAAAATAACGTCATAACAATCTAACTACACTTAAGCGTGAATAGTTAACTTTCAATAAGTATTTTGATAGTTATTTTGTTCATAATTTATCAGCTAAGTGTAATGCTGACAACATAGATAATTATCTATCGAGATTTTGAATAATGGACTGTCTTTCTGCCTTTAAAATTGCGTACTTTGCACAGTTTAATCTACTGATAATGAAATATATTCCCAATAATTGGTTAACTATGTTTTGAATGATGATATTTCATTAATTGGGGGTTTGTCAGGTGGAATAAGATTTATAGTTTCATGAAATATCCTTGAACTAACTTGTGCTGAATATGCATTTAAATAAATCTTAATAATCAAATTTATCACTTCAGGTTATTATTAAGTTACTACGGTTGGCGTAAGCTTACTAAGTATGACAATTAACTACGATAACCAATCTTCCAAACCAGTCTGAAATTTACTCTTCACTGTCTATGCAAGTAATTTGATAATTAACGTATTTCCTCTTGATAATGGCGTGACACACTCGGTTAGGTAAGGTAAGGATCGGAAGGAACCTACTTGGTGTTATTGTCGGGTGGAATGTAACTGCAACACTTGGATTATAAAGTGCTTGTTATTAATTGTTCAACTTCAGAGAAAAGCACAGTCACTGGCTAGCCTTCTACAATTTTATCCTACGAAAATTACGTAGATATTACTTCCCTCGTTGTCGGTGGATCGACGGAAGTCCACGGCGGAGACACAATGTGGCAGCGGGCTTTAACTGTTGCGACTTGGGCCCACAGTGCGCTTCAGATTTGAGCCCTCGTTTCTTCAGCACTATGCCCATTAATCCATAGTAACTTGCCCGGCCATGCTTCCAGTAATGGTCGGCATCGACCATTACTTTCCCGTCGTACTTAGATCCACACACTGGCCGTTAGATGTAACACAGCTAGGACTACCAGCACTCGACTGCACGTCTTACTCCGAGCACGGCGTCACTGCTACTACTGCCCGCTGGCGCGCTCCCGCGCCCAGCGGCCCGGCAAAACAAACTCTCTGACTTCAACGTTAACTAAATATGCCCTGACTTGCCAGTGTTAAATATTACATAATTCAGACATAGTATTTACAGTACATATTTACACTAGACAGTACATCGTATACAAACAGTTTCATGTGTTAAGTAAGCGAAAAAATTCATAGCAAGGACTGCGCTGAAGCGCCACACTGCCACAGAGGAGCTAGTGACACGCACACTGTATGTGTCAGGAGGGCAGCGCACCTCTGTGAACTCTTTCCCGGGTCGGGCAGGGCACGTGGTGTCGCCATGGGTCGGTATCGGGGCCGGCAGCCGATAAGAGACCGGAAGCGGCGCAGCTAGTGTTTCTGCCGCAGCAGCAGCAGCAGCCGCAGCCAGGGGCCACCGCTCCGTCATCATCCTCCTCCTGACGCGGGCCAGCTTACGTATGGTTAGTGAGAGCTGCCTGTTGTTTATATTTCAGGGCAAAAGAAATGAAACCACCAGGGGTGAAGAAGCAAAGGAGATGAAACTTCACCAGTTAGACGGCTTGTGATGTTATTTCAGTGATTACAAATTCGAGTCAGATTTATCAACCCACTTATCAATACGATGTATGCACTGATACGGTTTGGAAGGGTGAAAAAAGCCGTTTATATCATCTCCAATATAATATTTCCAACCCCAAAGAAAGCTGATGTTCACAGTTGTGAAAATTACCGAACTATCAGTTTAATAAGCCACAGCTGCAAAATACTAAAGCGAATTCTTTACAGATGAATGGAAGAACTGGTAGAAGCTGACCTCGGGGAAGATCAGTTTGGATTCCGTAGAAATGTTCAAACACGTGAGGCAATGCTGACTCTACGACTTATCTTAGAAAAAAGATTAAGGAAAGGCAAACCTACGTTTCTAGCATTTGTAGACTTAGAGAAAGCTTTGGAAAATGTTGACTGGAATACTCTCTTTCAAATTCTGAAGGTGGCAGGGGTAAAATACAGGGAGCGAAAGGCTATTTACAATTTGTACAGAAACCAGATGGCAGTTATAAGAGTCGAGGGGCATGAAAGGGAAGCAGTGGTTGGGAAAGGAGTGAGACAGGGTTGTAGCCTCTCCCCGATTTTATTCAATCTGTATATTGAGCAAGCAGTAAAGGAAACAAAAGAAAAATTCGGAGTAGGTATTAAAATTCATGGAGAAGAAGTAAAAACTTTGAGGTTCGCCGATGACATTGTAATTCTGTCAGAGACAGCAAAGGACTTGGAAGAGCAGTTGAACGGAATGGACAGTGTCTTGAAAGGAGGATATAAGATGAACATCAACAAAATCAAAACGAGGATAATGGATTGTAGTCAAATTAAATCGGGTGATGCTGAGGGGATTAGATTAGGAAATGAGACACTTAAAGTAGTAAAGGAGTTTTGCTATTTAGGGAGTAAAATAACTGATGATGATCGTAGAAGAGAGGATGTAGACTGGCAATGGCAAGGAAAACGTGTCTGGAGAAGAGAAATTTGTTAACATGGAGCATTGATTTAAGTGTCAGGAAGTCGTTTCTGAAAGTATTTCTATGGAGTGTAGCCATGTATGGAAGTGAAACATGGACGGTAAATAGTTTAGACAAGAAGAGAATAGAAGCTTCCGAAATGTGGTGCTACAGAAGAATGCTGAAGATTAGATGGGTAGATAACATAACTAATGAGGAGGTACTGAATAGAATTGGGGAGAAGAGGAGTTTGTGGCACAACTTGACTAGAAGAAGGGATCGGTTGGTAGGACATGTTCTGAAGCATCAAGGGATCACCAATTTGGTACTGGAGGGCAGCGTGGAGGATAAAAATCGTAGAGGGAGACCAAGAGATAACACACTAAGCCGATTCAGAAGGATGTAGGCTGCAGTAGGTACTGGGAGATGAAGAAGCTTTTACAGGATAGAGTAGCATGGAGAGCTGCATGAAACCAGTCTCAGGACTGAAGACCACAACAACAACAACATCATCTCCTGAGGCAAGCTGGCCCACACCTGTTGTAAGTGATCTTGGAATGGTACGGGACCCGTGAATGGCTCATTATCACTCAGACAGTTCCTGGAGATACATTCCATATGTGGACGAGCAGTGTCCTATTGAAAAATGTCACCACGATACTCTCACGTAAAAGGTAACGCACGAGTAAGCGGGATCTCTATGACGTACCATTTTGCCTTCAGAGGTCCCGCAATCACTACCAGACGCGAGCTGAGGTCGTGACCTGAGGCTCCCCACACCTAGACGCGGTGCGTGGAAGAATGTGAACTCTGCACCTCTCCTTCCATGCTCACTGATGGTAGTCATCCAGGGTAGTACAGAACAGTGATTCATCGCCGAAAACAGCGGAAGCCTGTTCATCAGCAGTCTACTCTCCCTGGTCGCGACGCCACTCCAAACACAGTTGTTTGTGTTGTGGTTTTAGTGGCCTCTACGCATCACTCGGTAATCCTCCAGTACAGCTGCTGCTAGCCTCCGACCAGTGGTGCACGATGACACAGATCGTCGCACTTAGGCCATCTCGGATGGCAACACAGACGTGGAGGCGTTACGACAGGCTTGGTAGACAGAACGGCGATCCACCCTTTACATGGTCAGACGGGGTCGACCGGAATCGTGACGACAAGTTTATCACATTCCTGTGAAGCCTACCATCAGAATACTGTCGCACGCAAATGGTCGACAAATCAGGATATTGGATGATTCGACCAGCCGGCCAAATCAAAACCCTTCATGATGCCCCTTCAAACGCTTTTGCTCATATCGCTGTCTCCACAAGTACGCTGCATTCCGTGTCCTCCAGCAGGTATTTAATGTCTGACGCTGTTCACACTCCTTTATATATCCTATCAGGTCTGGTAAAAACAATAAACAAGGACAGCAGCAATTTGTTCTGGTGGCCGTTCTACCTCTCACAGACAATTGCAGCTCTAATCGTTTTACATATCCGCCGACGGTGTGTACAAGTTAGAAGTTACATTTGCTTCCTACCATCTCCTCTTGGTGCTCTATTTTACCAGGCACTGTACACTACTGGCCATTAAAAATTGCTATAGCACGAAGGTGACGTGCTACATATGCGAAATTTAACCGACAGAAAGAAGATAATGTGATATGCAAATCATTACATTTTCAGAGCATTCACACATGGTTCGCGTCGGTGGCGACACCTACAACGTGCTGACATGAGGAAAGTTTCCAACCGATTTCTCATACACAAACAGCAGCTGACCGGCGTTGCCTGGTGAAACGTTGTTGTGATGCCTCGTGTAAGGAGGAGAAATGCGTACCATCACGTATCCGACTTTGATAAAGGTCGGATTGTAGCCTAAAACGAATGCGGTTTATCGTATCGCGACACTGCTGCTCGCGTTGGTCAAGATCCAATGGCTGTTAGCAGAATATGGAATCGGTTGGTTCAGGAGGGTAATACGGAACGCCGTGCAGGATCCCAATAGCCTCGTGTCACTAGCAGTCGAGATGACAGGCATCTTATCCGCATGGCTGTAACGCAATGTGTAGCCACTTCTCGATCCCTGAGTCAACAGATGGGGACGTTTGCAAGACAAGAACCATCTGTACGAAGAGTTCGACGACGTTTGCAGCAGCATGGACTATCAGCTCGGAGACCATGGCTGCAGTTACCCTCGAAGCTGCATCACAGACAGGAGCGCCTGCGATGGTGTACTCAACGACGAACCTAGGTGCACGAATGGCAAAACGTCATTTTTTCGGATGAATCCAGGTTCTGTTTACAGCATCATGATGGTCGCATTCGTGTTTGGCGACATTGTGGTGAACGCACTTTGGAAGCGTGTATTCGTCACCACCATACTGGCGTATCACCCAGCGTGATGGTATGGGGCGCCATTGGTTACACGTCTCGGTCACCTCTTGTTTGCATTGACGACAATTTGAACAGTGGACGTTACATTTCAAATGTGTTACGACCCGTGGCTCTACCCTTCATTCGATCTATGTGAAACCCTACATTTCAGCAGGATAATGCAAGACCGCAGGTCGTGTACGGGCCCTTCTGTATACAGAAAATGTTCGACTGCTGCCCTGGCCAGCACATTCTCCAGATCTCTCACCAATTGAAAACGTCTGGTCAATAGTGGCCGAGCAATGGCTCGTCACAATACGCCAGTCACTACTCTTGATGAACTGTGGTATCGTGTTGAAGCTGCATGTGCAGCTGTACCTGTACACACCATCCAAGCTCTGTTTGACTCAATGCCCTGGCGTATCAAGGCCGTTATTGCGGCCAGAGGTGGTTGTTCTGGGTACTGATTTCTCAGGATCTATGCACCCAAATTACGTGAAAATGTAATCACATGTCAGTTCTAGTATAATACATTTGTCCAATGAATACCCCTTTGTCATCTGCATTTCTTCTTGGTGTAGCAATTTTAATGGCCAGTAGTGTATTTTAAATGACATTAATTCGAGCTCCGACCAACACTTTCTCAAATCCAGATCTCCTGGTGATACACTTCTACGTCTACATCAGCATCGATACTCCGCAAGCCACCATACGGTGCGTCGCGGATGGTACTCTGTACCATTGCTAGTCATTTTCTTTCCTGCTCCACTCGCAAATGGTGTGAGGGAGAAACGACTGTCTATATGCCTTCCAATGAGCCCTTATTTCTCATACCGTATCTTAGTGGTCCTTACGAGGAATGTATGTAAGTGTGGCCTCTAAATATTCTCAATATTGTTACTGGAAAAGCACGTCACCCGCCTCCCTTCCAGGGATTTCCATTGGAGTACCCGAAGCATCTCCGTTACACGTATTGCTTGAACCTACCGTAAAAAGTCCAGCAGCCCACCTCTGAATTGCTTCAATGTCTTCATTCAGTCCGACCTGAAACGGATTCCAAACACTAGAGCAGTTCTAAAAAATAGGTCACACGAGCGTCCTATTGCCACATGCTACTCCAGGAGGGTGTAAAACGAATGTGCGCAACGGAAAATGATTAACGCTAAAATGATCATTTGTCCCTGTCTGACTACCCCCTGAAGCAGGTCTTCGGATCCCTTAATTCTTTTTAAGATATCAATTACAATCTAAACATAAATGAATGAGGAAGGCGACTAACGGTAAACGTTGTTCCTGCTTATAGATTTATTTTAGATTAAAAAAAAACTTTATATTACAAAGTTTACATTTCCTAAGTAAAATTACTAATCAGTTGCTCAACTCTGCCCCTTATTACGACTGCGCGGTCTAATATCAATAACGCGAAATGACTGACATCATCTACGTACCAAACACTAGAAGACACTACTTTCAGAGATGATCTACGGTGGTTTGGAACCTCAGCGGAAATAAACTAACGTGATCACAGCTGTTTAGCCCTAATAAGCAGAAGCAATTTGCGATATCACCGTATGTACTACGTCAGGTGCGTCGAAGTGATGGTTCTCGATGGAAGAACTCCAGCCACAGATAAACTCTTTCAAACACTACAACAGCAGAAGGCGGTCCTCTGACTAATATACTCTAATACTGTCTTCTCCTCTCCGTGTTCTGCAGACGAGAAACGCGAACTCCCAGCCACAAGGACGGAGTTCAGATAACGTCTCAACGTAAGTGTAGGCAGAAGAAGTGCTCTCAATTACTGAACGCTGTGTACTCAACGACGACTTCCAACCCGGAGGTGAAGTCCAGAATCATATAGGTTCGCAACAGTACAGTGCCTAACTGTTCTAACTATAAACTCTCCTGAGAGCAAAGACAGCAAGTCCGTCTGTACCAACAAAGATGATACCGAGCGACCGTCACACAGGGGCTCTCACAACGGAAGACCTCGTCTCCCCACCGCTGGCTTCCCAGCAAGGCTCGGCTCCCCACCCTCGTAATTCCGAAAACGAATCATATTCCCAAAACCACGGAATATTCTCCCTCTCTACAGATTATTCCGATCGCCGACCAACCATATTTTAGTCTTTTGTTGTCCAGCGCGAAAAGTTTGCGAGGAAATACCTATACTCATACAATAGTACGCTTCTGAATAGAGATCCTTGAAAATAACCCAGCCTGCGTGGTGTCCGAGGTGCCGCTTCTTCGTTCCTCTCACCTGCGTCCAAGATTTGCAGAGTTCGGAAGTACACTCCTGGAAATGGAAAAAAGAACACATTGACACCGGTCTGTCAGACCCACCATACTTGCTCCGGACACTGCGAGAGGGCTGTACAAGTAATGATCACACGCACGGCACAGCGGACACACCAGGAACCGCGGTGTTGGCCGTCGAATGGCGCTAGCTGCGCAGCATTTGTGCACCGCCACCGTCAGTGTCAGCCAGTTTGCCGTGGCATACGGAGCTCCATCGCAGTCTTTAACACTGGTAGCATGCCGCGACAGCGTGGACGTGAACCGTATGTGCAGTTGACGGACTTTGAGCGAGGGTGTATAGTGGGCATGCGGGAGGCCGGGTGGACGTACCGCCGAATTGATCAACACGTGGGGCGTGAGGTCTCCACAGTACATCGATGTTGTCGCCAGTGGTCGGCGGAAGGTGCACCTGCCCGTCGACCTGGGACCGGACCGCAGCGACGCACGGATGCACGCCAAGACCGTAGGATCCTACGCAGTGCCGTAGGGGACCGCACCGCCACTTCCCAGCAAATTAGGGACACTGTTGCTCCTGGGGTATCGGCGAGGACCATTCGCGACCGTCTCCATGAAGCTGGGCTACGGTCCCGCACACCGTTAGGCCGTCTTCCGCTCACGCCCCAACATCGTGCAGCCCGCCTCCAGTGGTGTCGCGACAGGCGTGAATGGAGGGACGAATGGAGACGTGTCATCTTCAGCGATGAGAGTCGCTTCTGCCTTGGTGCCAATGATGGTCGTATGCGTGTTTGGCGCCGTGCAGGTGAGCGCCACAATCAGGACTGCATACGACCGAGGCACACAGGGCCAACACCCGGCATCATGGTGTGGGGAGCGATCTCCTACACTGGCCGTACACCACTGGTGATCGTCGAGGGGACACTGAATAGTGCACGGTACATCCAAACCGTCATCGAACCCATCGTTCTACGATTCCTAGACCGGCAAGGGAACTTGCTGTTCCAACAGGACAATGCACGTCCGCATGTATCCCGTGCCACCCAACGTGCTCTAGAAGGTGTAAGTCAACTACACTGGCCAGCAAGATCTCCGGATCTGTCCCCCATTGAGCATGTTTGGGACTGGATGAAGCGTCGTCTCACGCGGTCTGCACGTCCAGCACGAACGCTGGTCCAACTGAGGCGCCAGGTGGAAATAGCATGGCAAGCCGTTGCACAGGACTACATCCAGCATCTCTACGATCGTCTCCATGGGAGAATAGCAGCCTGCATTGCTGCGAAAGGTGGATATACACTGTACTAGTGCCGACATTGTGCATGCTCTGTTGCCTGTGTCTATGTGCCTGTGGTTCTGTCAGTGTGATCATGTGATGTATCTGACCCCAGGAATGTGTCAATAAAGTTTCCCCTTCCTGGGACAATGAATTCACGGTGTTCTTATTTCAATTTCCAGGAGTGTATTATCCGGTTATGCTTCCGGCCCCTACTACAATAGCGGCTGGTCGCCCCTATCTTGTCCACAGCTCGTGGTCGTGCGGTAGCGTTCTCGCTTCCCACGCCCGGGTTCCCGGGTTCGATTCCCGGCGGGGTCAGGGATTTTCTCTGCCTCGTGATGACTGGGTGTTGTGTGATGTCCTTAGGTTAGTTAGGTTTAAGTAGTTCTAAGTTCTAGGGGACTGATGACCATAGCTGTTAAGTCCCATAGTGCTCAGAGCCATTTGAACGCCCCTATCTTGTGTCTTCGCGCTCAGGCGCCACGACGTCCGTCTAGCTACTTCCTGTGTATAAGCAGGACCAACAACTGTGCGTCCCTTCCACCCAGAGCTTGAGTTCTGCCTGACGCTTCATCTCCTCCAGCGTTCCAACCTCTACTAGTATAGGCAATCATTCATTACGCCGTTCTGATAATAAAGACTCTCCGTCACCTTTCATGCAATAAGCCTTAACAATTATTTACAAGGCATATGTGACAATGTCAGTCTCCTTTAAATATTCATATACAGGGTGTTACAAACAGGTACGGCCAAACTTTCAGGAAACATTCCTCACACACAAAGAAAGAAAAGATGTTATGGGGACATGTGTCTAGAAACGCTTAATTTCCATGTCACAGCTCATTTTAGTTTCGTCAGTATGTACTGTACTTCCTCGATTCACCGCCAGTTGGCCCAATTGAAGGAAGGTAATGTTGACTTCGGTGCTTGAGTTGACAAGCGACTCATTTCTCTACAGTACTAGCATCAAGCACATCAGTACGTAACATCAACAGGTTAGTGTTCATCACGAACGTGGTTTTGCAGTCAGTGCAATGTTTACAAATGCGGAGTTGGCAGATGGCCATTTGATGTATGGATTAGCACCGGGCAATAGCCGTGGCGCGGTACGTTTGTATCGAGACAGATTTCCAGAACGAAGGTGTCCCGACAGGAAGACGTTCGAAGCAATTGATCGGCGTCTTTGGGAGCACGGAACATTCCAGCCTATGACTCGCCACTGGCGAAGACCTAGAACGACGAGGACACCTGCAATCGACGAGGCAATTCTTCGTGCAGTTGACGATAACCCTAACGTCAGCGTCAGAGAAGTTGCTGCTGTACAAGGTAACGTTGACCACTTCACTGTATGGAGAGTGCTACGGTGCTACGGGAGAACCAGTTGTTTCCGTACCATGTACAGCGTGTGCAGGCACTATCAGCAGCTGATTGGCCTCCACGGGTACACTTCTGCGAATGGTTCATCCAACAATGTGTCAATCCTCATTTCAGTGCAAATGTTCTCTTTACGGATGAAGCTTCATTACAACGTGATCAAATTGTAAATTTTCACAATCAACATGTGTGGGCTGACGAGAATCAGCACGCAATTGTGCAATCACGTCATCAACACAGATTTTCTGTGAACGTTTGGGCAGGCATTGTTGGTGATGTCTTGATTGGGCTCCATGTTCTTCCACCTACGCTCAATGGAGCTCGTTATCATGATTTCATGCGGGACACTCTACCTGTGTTGCTAGAACATGTGCCTTTACAAGTACGACACAACATGTGGTTCACGCACGATGGAGCTCCTGCACGTTTCAGTCGAAGTGTTCGTACCCTTCTCAACAACAGATTGGGTGACCGATGGATTGGTAGAGGCGGACCAATTTCATGGCCACCACGCTCTCCTGACCTCAACCCTCTTGACTTTCACTTATGGGGCATTTGAAAGCTCTTGTCTACGCAACCCCTGTACCAAATGTAGAGATTCTTCGTGCTCGTATTGTGGACGGCTGTGATACTATACGCCATTCTCCAGGGCTGCATCAGCGCATCAGGGATTCCATGCGACGGTGGGTGGATGATGTATCCTCGCTAACGGAGGACATTTTGAACATTTCCTGTAACAAAGTGTTTGAAGTCACGCTGGTACGTTCTGTTGCTGTGTGTTTCCATTCCACGATTAATGTGATTTGAAGAGAAGTAATAAAATGAGTTCTAACATGGAAAGTAAGTTTTTCCGGACATATGTCCACATAACATATTTTCTTTCTTTGTGTGTGAGGAATGTTTCCTGAAAGTATGGCCGTACATTTTTGTAACACCCTGTGTAGTATGTGCAACCTATCAAATGATACCTAGTTTTGGTTACAGTTCATGTCTAAGTATATGGATGAGTGCCTGTAAGGTGCGAAATTATAGCCACCTTACACTATATGCGGTCTGCTTTACAGGTGAACCACTATTTCCTTAAGTTCCCCCAATACAGCAGAGTCTAACATTTGCCTTCCCCACCACAGTGCTCACATTATCGATCCACCCCATATCGACTGACAACGTTACGCCCAAATACTTAAGCGATATGACTGTGTCAATCAAGACACTAATACTGTACAGGGGTGTTCTTCCCAATCATCCGCATTAACTTACATTTTTCCACATTAAAAACTATCTGCCATTCACCACACCAACTAGAAATTTGTGTAAGTCGTTTTCTCTCTTCCTATAGTCGCTGAACTTGACACCTCACCTCACACCACAGCGTCATCAGCAAACAGCAGCAGGTTGCTGCCCACCCTATCAACTAGATCATTTATGTACGTAGAGAGTAACAGCGGTCCTGTCACATTTCCCTGGGACTCGCCTGCTGATACCCCTGTTCAAATGTGTGTGAAATGGACTTAACTGCTAAGGTCATCAGTCCCTAAGCTTACACACTACTTAACCTAAAGCATCCTAAGGACAAACACACACATCCAAGCCCGAGGGAGGACTCGAACCTCCGCCGGGACCAGCCGCACAGTCCATGACTGCAGCGCCTGAGACCGCTCGGCTAATCCCGCGCGGCATACCCCTATCTCTGACGAACACTCGCCGTCGAGGACAACATACTTGGTTCTATTACTTGAGAAGCCTTTGAGCCACTTACATACTGTGAAGTTATTCCATATTCTCGTACCTTCGTTACAGCCTGCTGTCCGTGTATCTAGAAATATGTGGTTGTTTGTTGTCCAAGGTTGCACATCCACAGCTTCACATGATCACTTAGGTGTTTTTCATTTTGAAAATAACGAACAAATACTTCATGTGATTTGTTTTTATTACTGTTAGCACACAAACAATAGCACAAATAAGATGAACTGAAAGTTTCTTTGCCCCAGTGCTGCCAAATTCATCTTAAGCAAAAACAGTATAGCTCCATCTTGGGAACATAAGCACTTGTTGTACTGTCAAAGCATCTGCTTCCCACCCTCTTCGATAGCACGCCGAGATTGACACCACAATCGCCCAGGTGCCCCCTTTGAGCCGAGACTGCTGCTGCTGTTAATCTAGTGGCTTGTGACGTCATTGTCATGGCATCAGACAAGCCCTACATCAGAATTATGACGGCTGTCATAAATCAGATTAAGTATCGTATACATCTAAGTGAGGGCGCGCCCTTGGCCCAAGGGGAACGTATTTGAATCGTAATTGAAACTTTCTCGGTCCGGTTTGCTAACCCGTTCGGTGCTTAGATTTCGAGTAAAAATCATCAGCAATGACCTCCGAAGACTTTCACCATAAAAGTCGCCCTCTCTCTGATAACGGCCTTGTCAAACAGAGCGGAGGAGGGGGCAGAAGTTAGGGCACACTCTTGCTCTTTGGGGAGGGAAACTGCCCCTAAAAGGCGGAAGAGTCAGCTATAATCAGTGGAATGAGAATATAGAAGACAGTTGTAATCACTCTATTAGAGAAACATAATGTGTATACACAACGCATGTGGCTTTTAATACAAAAGGTCACATAACGATCTCTCCATTGGCAAAAGATTCCAGACTAGTCACCAATTTGATTCTACGGGAGGAGACTACCAAGAGGGAGGTGATAATGAAAAAAAGATTGAATAACAACCAAAATGGTAACGTTCTAAGAATCAGGGCATGGAATGTCAGAAGTCTTAACTTCATAGGAACGCTATGAAATCTGAAAAGGGAGACGCAAAGGCACAAACTACCATGGATCAGTGACGTGAAATGGAAATAAGATACGGATTTCAGATCATACGGGTATACGGTACTTTCAAAAGCAGCAGAAAATGTTATAACTGGAGTAGGATAGGAATTGAGGGCAGAGGGTCAGTTACTGTGAACAGTTCAGCGATAGCAATCCAGCACAGACAATAGTTAGGTTATACATGCCGACATCGCAAGTAGAAGATGAAGAGATAGGGATTCGATATCACGTTAGTGAAAGGGTGTTTCAGTACGTAAGCGGAGAAGAAAATCTAATAGTCCTGGGGTAGTGGAATGCGATTGCTAGGAATGGAGAATAAAAAGGGTTGCGGCAGAATGTAGGCTTTGTAGTAGGAATGTGAAGGGGAGGGAAGAATAACTGCGCTCTGTAGTAAAGTTCAGCTAGTAACAGAAGAGGCATACTTGTAAGAGGTCGGAGGTACTGGAAAACCCCAGTTAGATTACATCGTGGTCAGGCAGAGATTACAAAATCGGATAAATGATTGTAAGGCGTACCCAGGAGCATGTATAGGCTCACATAACAATTTAGTAACGATAAGGAGTAGGCTCAAATTTAAAAGACTAATTAGGAAGAATCAATGCAAACAGAAGTGGGATACAGAAGTATGAAGCAATAAAGTGATATGATTGATAATAAAGTGTAGGCGTCTTCATTAATTAAAACTTCCTGGCTAGCTCGGAAATTTTAAAAATGATACACTTGATGTTCTCTGAAGCTATAGAAACTGCGATAAATAATAACTCCATTGACAGTTCAGTCGAAGGTGAAACGTCCCCTTTGAAAATTATGAATGACAATGATGGAAAAACTCTACGTTATTTGATACAGAAGCAGCTGAGTAATACACAACGTACTCAGACAGTTCTCTCTTTACTTATTCTGATCATCACTAAACTGACACACAATATTTTTAGTGCAACGCACTTTGACTTTCAATAATACCTACAAAAGAATGGCCCTGACTAACAATAAACTATACCTTTCATGAATCACTTACCTCACAAAAATCTTCGTTACTCGAGCTACTGCATTACAGCGAGCAGCAATACTGTCAGCTAAATAAAAGATTATAACTACTGAAGGCACTAACTACTGATAGGCATAGTTAGCAAATGAAAGATTTTGATAGAGAACAAACGATGTATTTAACGTAATAGCGTTCAAAAGTGATAATATATAATTGTGTGACACCCAATTAAACAAATTTCCTTTTTCTGACGGACACACGTCTGGCATCTCTCTCTCCACATCCACCACTGCTGGCGGCTCACCTCCAACTGCACAACGCTACGCGCTGTTAACATCCAACTGTCCAACACTACAATAGCGAATATTCCAACAATGCCAACCAGCTACAGACTGCAAACAACACAGTCAGAGATTTTCATGCAGAACGCTACGTGGCGTTACCAACATAAAAACCTAAACAGCCTACTTACAAAGGAATGGTCATATCTACAAGGAGCAGTCACAGAAGTTGGAAAGATAAACATAGGGAATCGTAACTGCGAGGAAATTATGTTCAACAGAAGAAATACCTCAGCTGATCGACAAAAGAACAACGGAGAAATATGTTCCGAGATGTTAAGGAATACAGAAACACAAGTCATTTAGGAATGAAATAAACAGGAAGTGAAGGGAAGATAACGCGAAATGGTCGCATGAAAAATTTGAAGAAGTCGAAAATAAAACGATCATCGGAAGTACTGACTGAGCATACAGAGAAGTGAGTGTAGCCTTCGAAGAAACTGAATAATGCTGGTAACATTAAGAGTGCAATGGGAATACCACTATTAAATGTAGACGATAGATCGGTTAATGGAAAGAGTACATTGAAGGCCTCTATGAGGTGGAGGTCTTATGTACTAGCGTCACAGAATAAGAAACAAGAGAAGACAGGGAAGAGATAGAGTATCCAGTAGTAGAATTAGAATTTAAAAGATCTTTGCACAACTTAAGAGGTAATAAGGCAGTAGGGATAGATAACATTCCATCTGAATTCGTGAAATCATTGGGGGGGGGGGGGGGAGTTAGAACAAAACCAGTAATAAAGTCCTTGTGTAGGATGTATGAGACTGGCGATATACCGCCAGTTTTTCGGATCATCATCATCCACACAATTCCGGAGAAAGCAAGAGACGACAAGTGCGAGAAATACCGCACAATCAGCTTACCATCTCATGCATCCAAGTTTCTGACAAGAATAATACGCAGAAGAATGGAAAAGAACCCTGAAGATATATTAGATGGCGGTCAGTTTAGCTATAGGAAAAATAAAGACACAGGAGATAAAGTTCTGACGTTGCGATTCATAATGGAAGCAAGATAGAAAAAAAAATCCATGAGACGTTCATAGGATTTGTACAGCCGGAAAAAGCGATTCGATTATGTCAAATGGTGCTATACTGAGAAAAATAGGATAAGGGATAAGGAGAGACGGGAAATGTAGAATCTCTACAGGAATCAAGAGGTAACAATAAGACTGAAAGACGAAGATCGAAGGACTCTGGTTAAAATTTGTGTAAAACAAGAATGTAGTTCTTCGCCCCTACTGATCGATCTATACATCGAAGAAGACAGAAACAAAAGAAGGTTTGAGTGTGGGATTAAAATTCAAGGTGAAAGGGTATCAATGACAAGAAACGCTGACGACATTGCTATCTCCAGTGAAATTGAAGAAGAATTACAGTATTTGTTGATTGGAACGAACAGTTAGAGTATGGAATATGGACTGACAGGAAACGAAGAAATACGAATGTAATGAGAAGCAACAGAAATGAGGATAGCGAGAATTTGAAGAAGAAAATTGATCACGAAATAGACGAACCTGATGAATTTGGTCATCTAGGCAACAAAACAATCCATGAGGGACGGAGCGAAGAAGATATAAAAAGCAGATTAGCACCGGCAAAATGATCATTTATGGCCAAGAGAAGTCTGCTAGTATCAAACATAAGCATTAATTTGAGGAAGAAGTTTCTGAGAATGTTCATTTGGAGAACAATATCGCATGGCAGTGAGTCATGAAGTGTGGGAACACTGAAACAAAAGAGAATAGATGCATTTGTGATGTGGTGATACAGCAGAATGTTGAAAATTAGGTCGACTGATAGGGTAAAGAATGAGGTGGTTCTCTGCAGAATCGGCGAGTAAAGGAACATATGGAAAACACTGACAAGGAGAAGGGACAGGATTGTAGGACGTCTGTTAAGACATCAGGGGATAATTTCCTTGGTACTACAGGGAGCTGTAGAAGGCAGAAACAGTAGAGGAAGACAGAGATTGGAATACATCCAGCAAGTAATAGAGGGCGTACGTTGCAAGTGCTACTCTGAGATGAAGAGGTTGGCACAGGAGAGGAATTCGTGGCGGACCGCATAAAACCAGGCAGAAGCTACAAATCGTAGAACGCTGCACACGTATGTGTCCATAGAACCCACTGATAACAAGGAGAACATGTACGGATAAATCCGATATACCCACTGAGAGTTACTATTTACCAACATTGGTTTATCAACTAGTAACCCCCAGCACTCCCGGCTCTTTAAAGATTAAGAGCTTCAAATGTCTGATTATTTTACAAACTACTTAATGTGTTAAAAAGTTTGATGTTTGCATGTAAAACCTATTTGTCCAAAGACGCAAAACCCTAATTAGGTGTTTTTTGTGGGCTGTAAACTATAACAATTTGGATTAGGTTTGAAATTATGTGTAAAGTTTGTTAGAAGTCGCAAAGTGCTTGCATTATCAAAAACTGAGTGAGTATAGTCTGGATAATTTCCGCTCAGTTTTAAGAACTGCTAGTTTTTCACGCATCTCAATGTTTTATGACATCATATGTCATGAACGAAGTGTCGTACAACAATGTAACGCTCCAGGGACCCTCAGTAGTATATGTGGAAGTGGTCTGCAAAATTTGGTCACATCTGATCCTGAAGTTTTACTGTGTAAACAGCGAAAAATTTGGTAAGGAATAAGTTGAGTTCTTTTGATTATTTTGTGGGAGATGCAAGCGAGAAAAAGCCTCGGAAACGTTTCACATTAGCTGTACAGTTTGTTCGAAGTCGCTTAGAGTTTTCTAACATTACTACCTGACTTATTGCGTCAAATATTCAATGTAAGATGATACATGAGTAGATAAGAACATCGTTTTACATTTTTTTAATTCTTTCAGTAATTATACACTCCTGGAAATTGAAATAAGAACACCGTGAATTCATTGTCCCAGGAAGGGGAAACTTTACTGACACATTCCTGGGGTCAGATACATCACATGATCACACTGACAGAACCACAGGCACATAGACACAGGCAACAGAGCATGCACAATGTCGGCACTAGTACAGTGTATATCCACCTTTCGCAGCAATGCAGGCTGCTATTCTCCCATGGAGACGATCGTAGAGATGCTGGATGTAGTCCTGTGCAACGGCTTGCCATGCCATTTCCACCTGGCGCCTCAGTTGGACCAGCGTTCGTGCTGGACGTGCAGACCGCGTGAGACGACGCTTCATCCAGTCCCAAACATGCTCAATGGGGGAGAGATCCGGAGATCTTGCTGGCCAGTGTAGTTGACTTACACGTTCTAGAGCACGTTGGGTGGCACGGGATACATGTGGACGTGCATTGTCCTGTTGGAACAGCAAGTTCCCTTGCCGGTCTAGGAATGGTAGAACGATGGGTTCGATGACTGTTTGGATGTACCGTGCACTATTCAGTGTCCCCTCGACGATCACCAGTGGTGTACGGCCAGTGTAGGAGATCGCTCCCCACACCATGATGCCAGGTGTTGGCCCTGTGTGCCTCGGTCGTATGCAGTCCTGATTGTGGCGCTCACCTGCACGGCGCCAAACACGCATACGACCATCATTGGCACCAAGGCAGAAGCGATTCTCATCGCTGAAGACGACACGTCTCCATTCGTCCCTCCATTCACGCCTGTCGCGACACCACTGGAGGCGGGCTGCACGATGTTGGGGCGTGAGCGGAAGACGGCCTAACGGTGTGCGGGACCGTAGCCCAGCTTCATGGAGACGGTTGCGAATGGTCCTCGCCGATACCCCATGAGCAACAGTGTCCCTAATTTGCTGGGAAGTGGCGGTGCGGTCCCCTACGGCACTGCGTAGGATCCTACGGTCTTGGCGTGCATCCGTGCGTCGCTGCGGTCCGGTTCCAGGTCGACGGGCACGTGCACCTTCCGCCGACCACTGGCGACAACATCGATGTACTGTGGAGACTTCACACTCCACGTGTTGAGCAATTCGGCGGTACGTCCACCCGGCCTCCCGCATGCCCACTATACGCCCTCGCTCAAAGTCCGTCAACTGCACATACGGTTCAGGTCCACGCTGTCGCGGCATGCTACCAGTGTTAAAGACTGCGATGGAGCTCCGTATGCCACGGCAAACTGGCTGACACTGACGGCGGGGGTGCACAAATGCTGCGCAGCTAGCGCCATTCGACGGCCAACACCTCGGGTCCTGGTGTGTCCGCTGTGCCGTGCGTGTGATCATTGCTTGTACAGCCCTCTCGCAGTGTCCGGAGCAAGTATGGTGGGTCTGACACACCGGTGTCAATGTGTCCTTTTTTCCTTTTCCAGGAGTGTATAAAGTACTGAAAATCAATTTTTGTTGCCCGTGCAAGCTGTTATGTAGGCATCTTGAACTGAAATAGCAACCATTTTAGCCGTTCAGTGTTATAGATCTCCCGACAGGCCTTTGGAAAGGGCTTGCACTCTTTGCCTAATGGCCGCGCTACCGACGTAATGTTAAACTCTAATCTTCCTTCCTTACCTCTTTCTTCATTCGCAACGCCCTTTTTCCCGTATGCTCTGTGTCCCCTGTTACTCCGACCTGATGTAGGCATCATACACTTGAGCAGTATCAAACTATGGGCCGTAAATGTCTTTTGTATGCAGTCTCTTTTATAGATAAATTAGCTTCTCCGTATCTCATCAATGAATCGTAACCTGGTATTTGCTTTACTTACAATTCAATTTAATCGGCCGTCCCTCTCCACATTTTTACATCCTGTTACTCCCATATATTTGTCTTACGTCACCTACTTTAGTTGGCCTCATTAATCCAGAAGTTGAAAGACAACAGGTATTACCATTGGTCAAGAAAACGGTTTTGCATTTCTATTACGAGCTATTGGCCAGATCGATACAGTGTCCACATCTGGCTGGATACCACTATTTTCTCACGTAGAATTCCGATAGTTATGTAATTATAATTCTTGAGTAATGCTCGATTGTTTGGGATCCATACCAGGTTGGATTAAATGAAGTCATCGAAGCAATTCAGAAGCGAGCTGCTAGGTTTGTAACCGATAAGTTCGAACAATATGCATTTGTTACGGAATTGCTTCGGGAACTCAAATGGGAATCTCAGGGTCGGGAGGGGGGGTGGGGGGGGTGGGGGGGCAGGCAACGTTCTTATCGAGGAACACTATAGAGAAAATTTAGAGAACCCACATTTGAAGCTGACTGTAAAATGATTCCATTGCTGCCAACACACATTTCGCGTAAGGACCACGGAGATAAAATACGAGAAATTAGGGGTCGTTCGGAGGCGTGGAGATGTCGTTCAGGATACCGAGCAGCATATATAGCACACGCCCGTTGGGCATTTTGATCACGGTAACCATACATCAACACGGTATCATTCTTTTCCGCAATTGGTAAATGGTCCATTTTAACACGAGTAACGTATCACGAGCCGGCCCAAGTGGCCGTGCGGTTAAAGGCGCTGCAGTCTGGAACCGCAAGACCGCTACGGTCGCAGGTTCGAATCCTGCCTCGGGCATGGATGTTTGTGATGTCCTTAGGTTAGTTAGGTTTAACTAGTTCTAAGTTCTAGGGGACTAATGACCTCAGAAGTTGAGTCCCATAGTGCTCAGAGCCATTTGAACCATTTGAACCAACGTATCACGAAGCAAATACCGTACGCACTGGCGGAATGTTACGTGATACCACGTACTTATACGTTTGTGACTATTACAGCGCCATCTATCACAAAGCGAAAAAAGTGGTCCAACTAAAACATTCATATTTCTTTACGTACTACACGAATATGTAATAAAAATGGGGTTTCCTATTAAAAAAACGCGGTTGATGTCCCTTTGACCTATGGCAGCGCCATCTAGCGGGCCAACCATAGCGCCATCTGGTTTCGCCCTTCAAGCTAGACGAGTTTCGTTCTTTGTAGTTTCTTCGATTGACGCTTATTTCGTGAGATATTTGGCCCGGTCACTATGAATGGACAACCCTGTATAATTTTTGGAATTGGATGTTACGTGAATAAGGTAAAATTTTCTAAATATATTGTTTGCTCTTCAACAAATTCTTTCTTTTGCTAACCAATGCTTCCTAGTACTTCAAGTCTATAGTAGTCAGAAATCCAAACTGTGTTCTTGATAATATGTTATTTGTGGTCAGATGGTTGACAAACTGCCTGTACATTACTTTTTCTAAAATTTTTGAGAATGCTGGCAAAAGTGAAATCGGTCTGTAGTTTCATGGTATCTCTTTATCCCCTTTCTTGAATGGAGGCTTAACATCTGCATATTTTAGCCAGTCAGGAAATGTCCCAGTTATAACTGACTGGTTACACAAGTAACTTAGAATTGTAATAAGCTAACAACAGCATGCCTAAATTAACTTTGTTGATATTTAATCGTAACCACTAGAACGTTTTGTTTTTAAAGATTTTATTATGGACGTTATTTATTTTGGTGAAGTGAGTGACATATTCATGTACCTGAAGCTATTTGTAAAGGCTACTTTGATATTCAAGGGAATTATTTACTGATCCTGAGAATCCCATTCTATCAGTAACGGATATAAAATACTTGTTAAATACATTTGCCACACTATGCCCATCGGTTACTAATGTGTCATCTACCCTTAATGCTATTTGCTCCTGTTCCTTTCTGGTTCTACCAGTCTCCTCTTTCACTATATCCCATATTGTTTTTACTTTGTTCCCTGACATTCCTATCTTCTTCTCGTAGTGCATTTGTTTAGATGTCTGAATTACTTTTTTTAATATTTTACAGTATTCCTTGTATTTAGCTAAATCATCAGCATTGCAGCTATTCTTGGTCGACAGATACGTTTTCCTTTATGTCTTACAGGAAATCTTTATTTTCTGTTTAATTTGAGTAACGTTTAGAGGAAAACAATTTTCAAACATGGTACAGACATTGTTCATGAATGTGTTATATTTTTCATTCATGTCATGAACACTGTAAATATCTTTCCAGGTCATATCTTTGAGCAGTTTTCTAAAACATTCAATTTTTGGTTGATTGACTACTCTCTTGTTCTCAGATTTAGCAGTCTTGACAATCTGCTTGGAATTTACATCTAAAACAAGGAGATGCATGTCATGATCTGATAGTACATTTATTACAGGTTTTATGATATGATTTTGTTCCTTTGATTTGTCTATAAAAATGTTATCAATGGCTTTCCTCGAGGATTTAGTGATCCTAGTTGGAAAGTTTACAGTGTGGGTTAGATTGAAAGACAGCATTACTAACTGCAGTAAATGTTTACTGGAAGATTGCATTAGAAAATCTATATGAAAGTCACCAGCAATCAAAATTTCTTTGTTTCTTCCTGTTAAATAACCCAAAAGAGCTTCTAGATGATTTATGAAAAGATTGTAATTTCCTGCAGGTGCTCGGTAAATAGTTGCTATTATATAGGATCTGTTGTGGAACTCTACTTCTGTTGCACATTCTTCTAGATTCTGCTCTAAACAGAGTTTAGTAATGTCAATTTTCTTGAATTTATGGCTTTTTTTAGCAAATGTGACAACTCCTCCTCCATCCATATCTACTCCGGAGAAGCGGGGAGCTACATTAAGTCCTGAAATGTCTAACATATCTATACCAGTGGTCACTTGATGTTCAGAGAGGCAGATCATGTCAATCTGGTTAGATGAATTCATTTCATCAGTACAAATGAGTGGTTCGTCAACTTTATTTCTGAGTCCCGGAATGTTCTGGTGTAATAAAGATAACTGATACTGCATACTAATGGATTTATAACTGGTCTGGCGAACATGAACTGGCAGTTTCTGATTACTTTCTGTTAAACATTGTTTAAATGGAGGCTGTATGCCAAAATCTGACTCCTGTTCATCTGTTCTCTCAAATTGAGTGTGTCTGCCAATCTCTCTTAAGGGGCTCCGGAACGCCCTATACTTGCAATGTTAAAATAACGCTTATAAATTACATCTTTCCTCACAAAGTATTTGAGGTAGGAAGTTGAACTTTTTACAGATTATTTATTGGAATATGGGCTACAACTTAACACAGGGATTTTCAAAATTTTAGTTCAGTTATTAAAGATGATTTTTTTTTCAATTGTAATGAAAATTCACAACATTTTTCTGCAATTTTTTATTTATATGTTCAAAAATATACAGTTTTTTGGAAAAAGGCTGTGTTAAATTATGCAGAAGGTACTGTGTAACATTTACGAAAAGTTTGAAACAAATATGTTTGGAAGATCCTTCGAAAACATGTAATTAGTATGAGAAAATAAAAGTTTTGGGAATCGAGCGACAAAGATTGGATTAACTTTTTAGTGCATTCCAGGCGCATAGGATGGATTACCTTCATCCTCTGCAAACTCCTCCTCCAGCTTCCTCTTGTTCCTCCTCCTGTTTACTCTTGCTTATATTTATAGACTCTTTACAGCCCTGTCTGCAGCCCGAAGGCGTTCCTTGTCTAAAGCAAGCATCGCTCGTACCATGTTAGAACCTATCTTCATTCCCATATTTCTAAATACCTTGCACCTTACAATGTTGCCATCATTGAAAGTCGCAACAGCATCATACACACCAAAGTGAAGTGTTTCTATTCCGACAAATACAGTCTTGGGGATTCTCGACCATATAACACTATTTACACTGTCATTGGGGTTTTGAGTTTTTCCGTGAATACACTTTTTCAACAGTTCAGGTGCTGCTAAGTCTCTGAAAATAGGTTTTATCACCTCCATTATTGCATGAGGCAGACTATGCTTATGAGTGTACACTTCACCAGTTAGCAATCCTTTGTTATATTTATACCAACTGTCTTCTTCTTTGGGACACAAGCTATGTTGGGGATTTTCATCGTCTTTATTGTTTACAGTAATAACACATACCTTTGGCTTTCCAACATTTCTCCTTTTCGTAAAAGCCTTCAGAGGATATCTAATAACTTTACTTTTACTCATTATTATACTTCAACAAAACAGAGACTCAAGAAACAATTACGAATATTTTCGAGATAACGACAGAGTAAATAAACATGAAACAATCGACAATCACACCAGCGATATATATTGAACCATCACAGGTTAGCCACAACACATACTTTATCTCACATCACTAAAATGTACCTGATGAACACGGACGTTAATAATAACACCATTTGACAGCAGTTTAACAGCGCCACAGTGGGTCACGCCCATGTAGAACACATTTCAAAAAAAATTTAAAAATAGTTGTAGTCTTCGGAATTGAATAAATTATATATCTGTTAAAAGTTAATAGTCTGCAGATTCAGAAAACGCAAAAAAGTAAAAATTGAACTTTTCATGATTTTGAGCCTTTCCGGAGCCCCTTAAAACTCGTTTTCTTTCGCCATTCCCTATCCTAAAAAAGTCATCCGTCTGACACCTGTGACCACTGGTATTTTACCACCTTACTGGGAGGACCTGTCAGTCCTCATGGTACTGCTCTATTGGTTGACGTCGCAGCCGTTGTCCTGCTGCATCAGCAACCTCTCCATCAGCCGCGTTGCGCTCGCCGCAGAGTGGGCCGAACAGATGGAAGCCGGCAGGTGCGAGATCCAGGCCGTGGGATGGATGAGAAAGAACAATCAGGTGAGACTGTGTGAGCTCCTATCGGGTGCACAGATTTGTGTCAGGCCACGCATTGTCCTGGAGAAGTTCTTTTGTATTTTTGTGGTGACGAACACACTGAAATCGTTTTTTTTTAATTTCCTGAGGATAGCACAATACACTTCAGAATTTTCCACAAGATTTCGGGATTGCAGCCGGATCTCATCGACTTCTTTCCACGATATTTCGGCTGACAACCTTACAGCCATCTTCAGGCGAGTGTTTGACACTGGAGATTGCTAGTGCAAGTCGCTCTATTTATACGTAAAAGTGCCGCAGGCGCGCATGCGCAAGTTACCGTAGCATGCGCGCCACCTTTCGATTCCAAGGCCCTCTACAATATTACTGCATCTATGGAGCGCAATCGAATGCGTGAAAAAAGTAAAACATGCACGCAGACGTGTCCAAAACAATAAAATGCAAAATTTCAATATTAAAATTACTTGTCGCTCGACATGTCAGAAGCCATAAAAAGTTTTCTTTTGGTTGAAATTAAAGAAATCAACGGGTCCCAGGTCTTATTCAATAAAAAGCCGCCATCACGATTAATGAGATTATCCGCTAAACGTATTTCCACGGATTCCTTCACAACTGAATCCCAGAAGGATCTCGATGGGGCCAAGATTTTCGTGGCCGAATAATCCATAGTATACAGATTTTCGTGGGCGAATAATCCATAGTATACTATGGATTATCCGGCCACGAAATTCTGTATACTATGGATTATCCGGCCACGAAATTCTGTATACTATGGATTATTCGGCCACGAAAATCTTGGCCCCATCGAGATCCTTCTGGGATTCAGTTGTGAAGGAATCCGTGGAAATACGTTTAGCGGATAATCTCATTAATCGTGATGGCGGCTTTTTATTGAATAAGGCCTGGGACCCGTTGATTTCTTTAATTTCAACCAAAAGAAAACTTTTTATGGCTTCTGACACGTCGAGCGACAAGTAATTTTAATATTGAAATTTTGCATTTTATTGTTTTGGACACGTCTGCGTGCATGTTTTACTTTTTTCACGCATTCGATTGCGCTCCATAGATGCAGTAATATTGTAGAGGGCCTTGGAATCGAAAGGTGGCGCGCATGCTACGGTAACTTGCGCATGCGCGCCTGCGGCACTTTTAAGTACAAATAGAGCGACTTGCACTAGCAATCTCCAGTGTCAAACACTCGCCTGAAGATGGCTGTAAGGTTGTCAGCCGAAATATCGTGGAAAGAAGTCGATGAGATCCGGCTGCAATCCCGAAATCTTGTGGAATATTCGATACGCCGGGAAAACTTCAAGAGTCACTTCAGAATTGATCGCTGTACCATGAGGGAGGACATCAAACAGAATAGCCCCATCACAATTCTAGAAGACTGTCTCTATGACTTTACCATCTGAGGATGCGGCTCTGAAGTTTTTCTTCAGATGAAAGGTGGTGTGTGGCCACTCGAAGGATTGCCATTTCGTTTCGGGTTCGAAGTGATGAATCCGTTTTTCATCGCCTGTGACCATATTCGCCGAAGATTGTCACGATCACCATCATAACGTGGAAGTGATTCCGCACAGATGGTTCTTCGTTGCTCTTTATCGTCTTCTGTTAGGCGGCGAGAAAGCCAAAAGGCACCCACCTTTGAGTATTCCAACTGGTGGGCTAGTGTGTCAGCTCTCTCAACAGAGACAACCAGTTGAGCAGCGAGGTGTTTGTGAGCCGGTGAGCACTTCGAATGAGACTGTCTGCACTTTCTAACACTACAGGAGTCACAGTTTCATCCGGCCAGCCGCCAAGCAGGAGATCGGACTGCTTTTTCGTGACCTCGTTGCAATGATGACAGACGCTTCGCCCAACAATTCACCGTGCTTTAGTTCACTGTCCGGTTTCCGTAGACATTCTGCAAGTGACTGTGAATATCTGCGATGGCTTGGTTTTCTGCCAAAAGCAACTCAATGACAGGACTCTGCTCAGAACGCATCTCCATGCGGGCTTTCAAAATAATAAATGAAATTAAATAATGTGGCCCTCAACTACGTACCCTCCGACTCAACGTTGCAATATTTTTGGCTGGTTTCGTTGTCTAGGGGCTGGGATAGTAGTTACCGCATTACGGGCCAAATACTGCTGAGTCTAAAGTATACGATAAGATTACACACATGAATCGAATGGTCGAAGGTTTCTATCACTCGGCAATTGCGAGCTATGAAAGTAACATATAAATTTATAAATGAAAGATTGCAATTAAATAAAGTTTGCAGGTACTGTCTAAACGACTTTAAATAATGAGTACGATAGTGGAAGTACTTTCGAGAATGCGGTATATTTCGGCAAAACACTTATTGGTGTCGATGGCCAGCAATTAAATAAAATATAAGTTGAATAACAGGGAAACAATAAACTGCTACTTCACGTAATTAGTTATGAACAACAACACAGCTCGCGAAATATTCACTTCTGAACGCATACTGCGACTTCACTGCAGAAGCCACGGAAATCACACAAGACCACAGGTCGGCACTCCAAAATATTCCTATCCTCCGCGACCACGCGCAAACTGCTCCACTGTCCAAGTCTTTCCGCCGACTCCGCGTCCGTCGCGCCGTCGCGTCCAGAACTTCCCGTGTCCTGTGCCGTACTCTCCATCGCAATACCGAGAACTACCTCGTGTCCTCTCCCCCCCCCCCCCCCACTTCCATATAGTCTCACCATTAACGAGCGCTCTGATTGGCTAGAGCGCTCCTGCCATGTCTCCAATTCAATGTACAGTCGTGGACAAAACGAGCGAGACCCCTCGCCTTTTCGTTATGCTGATCCGCACGGCTTTAAAGTCTGCTACACAGCATAACAGGCAAGGCGACGAAGTGCTACCAACATACTATGCGCAGGCGTGAAATTGACAAACTATCTGAACTTTTTTAGACTGTATTCCATAATTTCTAAGACTATATTAATGCTGATTAGTGTGTTAAATACAACACGTAAACATAGGACAGAACTGAAAGAAGAAACGCTAATTTGTATGAAACGGACGAATAAAAATGAATTTCAGCTTATCCAGATAACAGACAAAGAACCCCAGACCGTTACGAATTAGCAAAATATTATCCGCATTCGCCCGCGAAACGGTCTGTGTCAACGTTCAGACCAGTCATACTGGATTACCATTGCTGACCTACCATGAAAGTGTGCAAATTTAGCAGTGCGTGAAGATTCATAACGAAATTCACTTAAACATCATTCAGTGCCACACTTAAGTCAATTCCATTATTGACAGAAGCGGAAAAAGGAGGCAGTATCATGTATGAAATTCTACAAGAGTGTCATATTGACATCCACAGAGCGCCAGTACAGAATAAAGGTAGCGATAAATCGTATTGGGTGCGCGAGAATTTCTTAAAATTGCTTTACTGATATTCTACCTGCCTCCATAGAGATTAGAACCGAAAACAAACCAGACCTTCCTTTCACTATGCTAGCAGACAACCTAGGCAAACAGCCCTCTATTATTACCCCAGACATGAACAAGCCGGCAATTTCGCAATAAAAATCTGCAGTTTCTGTTGCATAGAGCTTTCTGGACTCAAAAACATGAATTTTCTTCCTTTATGTCACCACTTATGCGACAATCATTCGGGATGATTATCGAAATAACAAATTACTGTTATTAGAGAGTAAATTTTGTAGGATAATTCTGCACCACCCCAGGAAATAAACGGCTACATAGCTGCCAAACGTATTCTGCATTGTTTCGAATTCTCCACTAGACTCGCCACAGCCAGAAAACGTTCATTAGCAGAAGTGTTTCTTAAGCTAGCTAGCAATGAGAATGTTCGTACTTCTAAAACGCGGTGGCATTAATACTGGGATGTGAATTACCAAGTGTATAGGCAAATACATTCTATTTGCATTCCTGTAAACGTGATTTGGATCGAAAACGTAGCTACGACTAATATGCTTATGTATCGACAGCAACTAGAACATTTCGAATAAAGAGTAGCGGGTGTTATTTATGCGGCCCTCATCTTCAGTGTTTTCGTTGTTAGGATTTCGTCACCTAAACCGGTAAAAACGGAACCCTACTAGTCTCACTTTCTTGACCGTCTATCGGTCTACCCAACCCTTAAAACCCGTTTACCTCCAGAACGGGTGGACATAATAAGCGGAAATGTATCGCACTTCTTGCTGTAACCGGTCCCATGCTGGTGTAAAAAAGTGAGCTTCTATGTCAACGCAATCAAAAGATACGACGGTTTATGTAAAGAAAATTTACGCGAAAGGTCAAAAAATGGCTTCAAGAACTATGCGACCTAACTGCTTAGGTCATCAGCCCCTAGACCTAGAACTACTTAAACCTAGCTAGCCTAAGGGCATCACAGACATCTATGCCCGAGGTAGAATTCCAACCTGCGACTGAAGCAGCCGTGCGGTTCGTCACTGAAGCGCCTGGAACCGCTCGACCACCGCAACGCGGCGAAACCCTACTCACCTCATGTATAATGATAATATATACTGTCTAGTGAGGATAAACTGTATTCTCCAGCAACTCAGATCGTTTGATCACGGAACTTTTACGAAGCTACATTCAAACTTTGTCGAAGTCGTCTGCAATATCCATTACAAACACCCTAGGAACTTCGTATGCGATATCCACTTCTGAATACGCTGGCAGATAATGCAGTACTATAACAAGTAGGTGGGAACTTATTGTTATTGGTCCATGCATGACACTTTATTTCAATATCACTTTAACGCGCCTAGGTGTTCGTATATGGCTGAAATTAATGAACAAAAAGTAAATAAACAGTAAACAACTTCGATGTTCAGATCAAGTGAAAGTCACATGTCGTAATTACAACATAATTTCGTTGTTACATCTACATGACTACATCAACAGGATTTCTTTGCAATCCGGACTTACGTGCCTGGCAGAAGGTTCGGATTATTTCTCTACCGTCCCACTCATTAACAGTGTGCGGGAAAAGGGACTACTTAAATCTTTTCTTGCGAGCCTTGAATTACATTATTACTATGGTTTCTTCTTGTGTAAGTACCCTAGGAAATAATGTTTTGGCATTCAGAACATATGGTGGTGATTGAAATTTCGTGAAAAGATCTCGTGGCAACGAAAAACGCATATGTTTTCATGAATGTTACCCCAACTCGATTATCAAATCTGGGATCCTCTCTCCCCTATTTCGTGACATTACAAAGCGTGCTACCGTTCCTTGGACGTTTTTGCGTGCACAGTCAATCACGTCTGTCAAGGATATTATAGCAGTGGACGGACAAACGTAGTGTAGGCAGTGTTTTCAGTTGGCCTGTTGCGTATTCTTAGTGTGCGGCCAATAAAACGCAGTCATTCGTTTGCCTTCCCCACAAAAGTATGTTTTCGATCTTTCCAGTTTAAGTTCTAGTGGGTACTGAGATGAACTGACAGTGCTTCGACTTGTGTTTTGTCATGTAACCGAAAGTTAATTATTGTTATTGGACGCAGCTTTCGTGTTTAATGTATTCCTCAGTCAACAACAGTAGACTCCTCGTACACCACACATAACTGTTTCAAAGTATTAAATTGTTACTGATCTTACCATGTTGCAGTGGTCATCTTAACTTGCCGTTTTGAAAAAAAGGAAAATATTTTAGCGAAATGTAGCAACTAAGAAGCGGAGTATCCAAACAAACAAACGTTTCCGGTTTAAGTAGTTGCAGTAGGTCTACTACACAGTAACGTAAATTAGGAGCAAAGTCCTTAAGTAGATCCTCATCAGGAAAACCAGCCCTCATAATGCAAAGTGCAACTACAACAAAGAAAGTTTCCAAACATGTCAATGAGTAGTCGAGGAAAGTGGACGCATTCTGTCTACTGAATCCCAACGCACGCAATTTACGAGGGGGCACGCCAAGTGTCAGACCCCGATCTTGCTTTTAACTACGCTCATTGAAAGAGGGGACAAAATAAGCTTAAACTCTACCGCTTCTGAGAAAACGACGGTCAAAGTGTTCAATGCGTTGTTGCTATAGTGTAGATACCGCTTAGCGGTTAAGGATTCAACTGAAGCGGTGGCTCTGCGGCTACCATAGCGACTTCGGAACTTTGCGCTGCGAGTTCGAAACCCGGTTTTTCCTTTTTTCCCCCCTCACTCTCTGAATTATCTACGAATGTTTATTCCAATTTATGATGAAACACTGTTGTCGTTATTCGTCAGTTAATTTACTGTGTAAAGAAATAAGTTAAAAAGGGAACACACAGTGCGTAGTGGGGCGATCACTCTGTTGTAGAAATAATTCAGAAGCCAAGATCGCTTAAATACTGTCTACTGGATAACCGGTTTCAACACACTAAAGGTGCCATTATCGGATCTAAATGTAGATTAACATTGATAAACCATTTGGATATAACGATACATGAGGCAGACGAGATGATTTTATATCAGCTTCTCTCATTCGTTTATTATTTTTTTAATTCATTAATTACACATAAAGTTAATTGTCGAGTAATGACAACATTATTTCAACATAAATTAGAAAAAAAACATTCGAAGATAATTCTGATAGAGAGGCAGGAAAATAAAATAATTAAAAAACCCAATATGGTCTCGAACACGGGAATCAATGCTAAGAAGGAACGACGGTAGCCACTGAGCCACCGCTTCAATTGCGTTCTCGGCTGCAGAAGGTATCTACACTAGAGCAACAGCGCGTTGATAACTTTGGCCGTCGTTTTCTCGGAAACGGTCGAGTGTCTGCAGATAAGCCGAAACACAAGTTCGCTTATTTTGTCCTCTCCTTCACTGACAAGGGGAGGCCGCCAATTGTGAAATTCAGATTCGATTCATACTGCGCATAATAAAAGCTCATGGCCAGAGGTGTAATGTGGCAAAGCACCAAGATGCACTTCTCAGCCGTTGTCGAGAAAATCGACAGTTAGAAGAAACCGCTGCAGTGAAATACTCCCTACGATTCATAATTTTCTACAGCGTCGTGGCGCAGCGGTAAGCGCTCGAGTTCGTAATCCGAAGGTCGGCGGATCGAATCTCGCTCCATGCAACTTTTTTTTTTTTAGTATTTGTTTTTTGTAATTCAAATGTGTGTAAACACACACACACACACACACACACACACACACACACACACATATATATATATATATATGTGTGTGTATATATAATTCCCGGCAACAGGTTGCAACAATTATGCATATAATAAGTTGTTGAAAGTCGTTTGTCGTGGAAAAACTGGCGACTTCGAACATCATTATGTTTTCCGCAAACAAATTTGTATTTCACAAATGTTATTAATTGTCTTCATAATGTTAACCACGTATAGTTAGCGGAAGACGTAGAAACGATATTCCGAAACGAATACGTATAGCGTAAGTCAAACGTTCGAATTAGAATAGAAACCCCACGAACACAAATTTGCTGTGGCAGGTATGAAATATAAACTCCGTTAATCGCTCGTTACACTTGAAGGACAGATGTTGAATGGGCCGAAACGAGCCGCCGCATAACAGCGTAGTTGCCTGCTAACTTCGAAAGAAGGTAGATGCGGTCCCTAGCACAACTTATAACACCGTCGAAAATCAGTGCGGACGTGAGAGCTTTGGTACACCCTGTTAAACAAACGGTAAAATGGAGGCGGTACAATTGGAGAGCTATCCGCCTTCACCAACATGCATAAGCAATTCATTAATAGTTTATATATATATATATATATATATATATATATATATATATATATATATATATATATATATATATATATATATATATATATGAAATACAAAAAAATAATAATAATAAAAAAATGTTGCATGGCGTGAGATTCGATCCGGCGACCTTCGGATTACGAACTCGAGCGCTTACCGCTGCGCCACGACGCTGTAGAAAATTATTAATCGTAGAGAGTATTTCACCGCAACGGTTTCTTCTAACTGTCGATTTTCTCGACAACAGCTGAGAAGTGCATCTTGGTGCTTTGCCACATTACACCTCTGGCCATGAGCTTTTATTATGCGCAGTATGAATCGAATCTGAATTTCACATTTGGCGGCCTCCCCTTGTGAGCAAAGTTTCGGGACAATCAGCCTATGACACTTGGCGAGTTCCCCTCGCTCGTCGAGTCGCTTCTTACGCCCGGCGAGAATTATGTATGCCTCCGAGTAAACTGCGCCACCTGGAAACACGGCGAGCGGGGATAAACACGTTTTCCTTCTTATAAGGCAACCCTCTACAGATAAAATTCATGAAGTGTTCTTGAGGTTGCCTCAGATATTTCAGAAATGTTTCTTGCGTCAGGCCTGCCGCATATGCAAAACGTAAACATTTCATTTCATGTAATATTTATCAGGATAAGACATGACAAGAGTGGACCAGTCCCTTCTGAGAAAAATTAGAGATTTTAAGTTGCTCCACTATGTAATGACACGGGTATGGGCTTGCGATCTCTCTTTTATGCCATCGATTTCCGTGTTACACATACTTGGCCACTGCGTTGTGGCTGCCATCGTGGAGGAGGCAGTCTGTTTCCTGCCAGCGCTGTTTCCGCAGCCAATATTAACCGCGACGAATCATTCAGTCAACGCTAAATGGCCCATCTGGCTGAGGCAGACAAGGGCGCTATAATAGAACTCCATGCAGAGGGATCTTCAAATGCCGACATAGCAAGAACTATGGGTCTTCACAAGTCGACGGTAGCCAGGTGGATCAGACGAAAGGAAGAGAGTGGTAACTTGAATGGGAGGCCTCATGGCCGTCGCCGCAAAACAACAGCAGCTCAGGATCAGCAGATACGCCGTGTCAGTGAGAACCACCCATTTGTCAACGCACGACAAATTCAGCAAACTTTGGGTCTCAATGTTAGCAGTAAGACCGTCACTCCTCGTGTAAGGGAAGGTGGACTGAGAGCAAGAAGCGCTGCTGTGAAAGAGACATTGACTGTTTCCCAAAGAGAAGCTTGCCTTGCTTTTGCTACTGAAAATGGCGACAAACCTCTCCAGTTTTGGAGGCGAGTGATTTTCACGCACCAAAAAGTTTTCTCTACGGCATCATCCGGAAAAGTACTAGTTTACCGGCCTAAATGTGCTAGGTATAATCGAAAATATATTTACAGTTGCCGAAGGAGTGGCAGGTTGTCGGTGCCGGCCGGTGTGGCCGTGCGGTTCGAGGCGCTTCAGTCTGGAACCGCGTGACCGCTACGGTCGCAGGTTCGAATCCTGCCTCGCGCATGGATGTGTGTGATGTCCTTAGGTTAGTTAGGTTTAAGTAGTTCTACGTTCTAGGGGACTGATGACCACAGATGTTAAGTCCCACAGTGCTCAGAGCCATTTGTAGTCGGTAACGGTATGGGCGTGGATATCGGCCGAAGGGTGTGGGCTCCTGTGGGAAGTGGAAGGAAGATTCGATGCGCGCAATTACATATCAATTCTGGAGAACGTGATGTTGCCTGCTGTGGCAGCAAGATTTGGCGATGATCAGATCATGTTCCAACAAGATCGCTCGTCTATTCATATGGCACGTGTGGTTAAGAGGCGGGTCGACGACCATAGTAATATTACTGTAACGGAATGGCCACCTAAAGGAGCTGACACGAATCCCATTGAGAATATCTGGGCAGAAATGGTCAGAGTAATACGAGAAAAGGGCAGTCACCGTCGACTCGCCGACAGCTTTCTGATGTGATTCATGACGCTTGGAATGAGTTACTTGAATCTCCTAGTTATGTGGCTCGAGTTGTGGGCTCAATGCCCAACAGACTTCCAGCTGTTGTGGAAGCCAAAGGAGGCTTCACCAATCAGCTGTTTCAAGCTTTGTTTCTTTCTTCTTCGTCTTTTTTTTTTTTTTTACTTACAGACGTATATTTTATATAATTTCAAGGAAACGCAGTAAATGGAATGTGGACTGATTTTTGAGGCTTCATTTTGTGACGGCTAAACAGTGCTGCATCATGGGACCCGCTATTTGTCCACATGTGGCTGAACATCAGAGGTGTAAAAAATTTTGAGGTGCCGAAGTTCTCTGGAAGAATAACGTCTTTTAGACAAGGAGATGATTTTTAGTTCATTTCATTTTAACCATTCACACTATGATTTGACATTCTAATCTTTGATTTCATTTTATTATTATGTATCTTTTCTCCAGTGAAAGTCAACGGTAGTAAGTTTCAAGATATGAAGAATAACTGGAAGTTTCTAATTTGTGGAAAGCGTATTTAACAGTTAATATTTTCGACAAATCTGTAGTTATAGGACATATTAAGAAGCGAGTCAAAAATGGCATTGTGGAATGATCAGGTTGGTCTCTAAAGGGTAACGACGATAAAATAGCAAATATGAAACTATGGGTAACAACTATTGTTGATGGTGAGGAGCCATAATCGATATGTCACTTTTCCGTAATTGTATTTCTGAAGTTTATCGTCAATCCTAGGACTGACACCGATACTCTGTTTTACGTAAAGAATACAACCTTCAAAATTTATTTAGCAGCGCAAAATATTAAATCACAGTTTATAGATCAGGAACCTAATCCAACTGCCTTTAATTTTATTTTCACGGATGACATTGAGACAGTAAATAACAAGAGAAATAAGAAAACTCTCAGAATCAATATAGAGAATTCAAGTATCATGTGAATTCAAAAGTTTGCTATAATAGCGATTAATTGCTTTTTACAGACCCCTTCATGCCTACGTTTTCCGTCAGACAGACAATGTTTGAAACTAGGACTAACGAGGTAAACAATTTTTCCACAAATTGTCAAATTGGAAGTCGGAGAGCCAGTTACATAAATTACGATGACAACAAACGTTTTTCAAGTAAACTGATCACAGGAGGCATCCAACGCATTTATTGTGAGTTACATGCACAGTATGTAAACTGGCAACGCCACCAACACACAATACCACTAACAAGGGAACATCCCCATCGCACCGCCCTCAGATTTAGTTATAAGTTGATACAGGGGATAGGCCTTGAAAAACTGAACACAGATCAATCGAGAAAACAGGAAGAAGTTGTGTGGAAGTATGAAAAAAATAAGCAAAATATACAAACTGAGTAGTCCATGCGCAAGATAGGCAACATCAAGGATAGGGTGAGCTCAGGAGCGCCGTGATCCCGTGGTTAGCGCACGCAGCTGCGGAACGAGAGGTCCTTCCGTCAAATTTTCCCAGGAGTGAAAAGTTTAATTTTTATTTTCAGACAATTATTATCTGTCCGTCCGTCCGTCCGATGCGAGGTAACCGCGCCGTAGTATGATGACGCTACACCTAAAAAACATCGAAAGACATGACGTCAGTCGACTATAGCGCACGGAAGAGAGAGTATTCCTGCTAATGAGGCTCCCTGGCTGGCAGTTAACTGTTCGCTACTTTGGACGAGAGTGCATTAAATACGTGCGATGCATTGCGTGGGCAATATGAATCCAGCAAATATAGCTCGTGACTCCAATAACAATGTCAATGAATATTTTCCGAACTGTAAGGCATCGGAAAGTTCCTTAAGGGATCGAACGATTGTCGAACGTATGATTATTTCCTACATTTGTTGAATAACAGTACGTGTGGTGATGATTGTCTGAAAATAAAAAAAATCAAACAACTAACCCGAGGGAAGCCTTAAACCAACGACCTCTCGTTCTGCAGCTCCTCACGCTAACCACGCGACCACTGCGCTCCCGTGCTCAAGCTATCCTTGATGTTGCTTATCATGCACACGGACTACTCAGTTTGTTTGGTTTGAATATTTTTTTCATAGGTCCACACAACTTCTTCCTGTTTTTCGAATGATCTGTGTTCAGTTTTCAAGGCCTATCCACTGTGTCAACTTATAACTAAATCTGAGGAGGGTGCGATGGGGAGGTTCCCTTGTTAGCTATGAAACAACTGTAGCAAAACGGAGCATCCTCGTTATCCATGTGATGGATAAGACGACTAATTCGCAACATAAATGTCAATGTAAGCATCAGTTGCTGTTGGAACGTGCTTCCCGGACCAAATAACATACATTTCCTACGTCTTCAATGCGAATCATGTAGCAAATGTAATTTAAAGGACATAAAAATATCGAGTGAATTTACTAAAATAATTATGAACCACTTGAATTTGCATTCAACAGGCAATGTTCAGAAGTCTGGTGTAGGAGTACTGCATGCTCTAATTCGAAACAACAAAAATCAACAGAGTAACTATTATTGAACGTCATCAGGTCACTCATCGAGCATTCCTATGCAGTACTGTTACTGGTGACGTGTTATGATGCCTTTATCGTTAACTTCCTAAGAAGAAATGAAAGGCTGAGCCCCACCAAAAGACGTAAACTCGAGGAAAGAGTTGCGTGAACATATTATTTTACATCTGATAAATCCAAAAGTGTGTTTTGGGCTACGAATTCTGCCCCCAGGGTGTGTGCAACACAGCTGGAATTTGTTGCCAACAACTGAGACACCTTTCGGTCACAGTGTAAGAAAATCGAGCAACAAAACTACATCACCTGTGCTACTGCATGATAACGCACTATGTTGATTTGAGAAACAAAACTATCCAGGAGATTGATAGGAAAGTCGTCTCTCAGGCACATTTGTATTGATAGGGAAGTCCTCTCTCAAGCACTTGTCCCTCTCGTCATATATTTGTAAAATTTTACCTTTCCCACTCTAGATCGATCAACCGTCAAGGCAATTCATTTCTAGACGAAAATACTTTTAAAACTACTCTTGTTTATTGACATCGTTAGAACAAGTAGGTTTCTACAGGCGTAGAATTTGTAAACAACTTTAGCATTGTCATATCGTTTTAGATATCGTGAAAGAAAATTCTGCTGCTAATTAATTTCTCTTTGATAATTACTGTTGCGTTTAGTAAACTAATGGAAAATGCAATTAAAATATTCACTGTACTAATACAAACTAAAGTCAGCTTAATACAGAAACATCACGACGGCAGTCTATCTTAATAAAGCATTAAGTTTCTGTGAGACAATTGGGCTTATTTTAACACGAATTAGTAGGATATTACAGACTTTACACTTAGAAAAGATCTGTATTTATTTAATTTCCTGTACCATTCGTAAGTGTTATGAAAATGGGGCTTTTCATAGATAAAATTATGTATTCACAACAACAAAAAAATGTCGGCAGAAAACAAAAGTGGCATTATGAATCTGGCAGTACCGTAAGGTTTTCACTCTGACACTAAGAGTTACTGAAAGTAGCAAGAAGAATTTTGCTCGAGCGTTGTCTTACGATTCCCTTATTAAGTTTTTATCTGCCTGCTTGTAGCTGTGCTACAAAAGAATTAAAAATCTGGCTTTCAGCAAGTCTCGAAAGGCGAACAAAAGCAGCTTGCACCTGGTTACTAAGCATGTTACCTGGGGACTGGTTTTTTCTTAAAGCGGGAAGACATCCTTTTGTGGTTCAATTGGCAAATGTCAGTCAGACGTGTGACGTTAGTCTAAGCGTTTCGGTGTGTTGAATTTGTACCAATGATTTTTCTACACGTTTTTTCTGTCCCAAATAGAGTTGAAGTCTCCCATTAGTATTTTCACGTCATCTTGGTGAATTTTGCTCATGGTATTTTCGAGTGTGTTCCAGAATTTTTCAACATTGTCGGTGTTTTTCTTATTTTCGATGTTGGTGGGTTCAAATGGTTCAAATGGCTCTGAGCACTATGGGACTTAACTGCTGTGGTCATCAGTCCCCTAGAACTTAGAACTAGTTAAACCTAACTAACCTAAGGACATCGCACACATCCATGCCCGAGGCAGGATGCGAACCTGCGACCGTAGCGGTCGCGCGGTTCCAGACTGTAGCGCCTAGAACCTCTCGAACACTCCGGCCGTCGATGTTGGTGGGGACACGTGCATTGATGAGTGTATATGTTTTACTGGGGCTCTGAATGACCATAGTCATAAGTCGCTTGTTGACGGGCCAGCCGCGGTGGCCGAGCGGTTCTTGGCTCTTCAGTCTGGAACCGCGCGACTGCTACGGTCGCAGGTTCGAATCCAGCCTTGGGCATGAATTTGTGTGATGTCCTTAGATTAGCTAGGTATAAGTAGTTCTAAGTTCTAGGAGACTGATGACCTCCACTGTTAAGTTCCATAGTGCTCAGAGCCATTGGAACCTTTTGATTGTCGATCGGTGTGAATTCTTTGGCAGAGTTGATAGATCGGTGTTCGAGAAATGCAATGCCGAAGATTGGTACGCCTTTCGTTACCTTTTGTTGTATTCTGCTCTTGAAGATGCAATGGTTTCCCTAATACACGGTTTCATTGTCAGTTAGTCGTGGTTCTTGAAGTGCAAGGATGAGAATTTTTTGTCGGTCCATTTCTTTTGTGAAATTATTTAGTTTTCGTGTTTGGATCAAGGTATCGATGTTTACTTTTAAATGCATGTTTTTTGCTTGTAGGGAAATTTACCAGAGATCTTCGATATTCTCTGTCGTGCTAACCTGGACTCCCCAGAATCCGAAAATCCAACTGCCGCCTGTCGACAGCCGGGTTGTGTACCACCTGGGATAAAGTTGACTTTGCTTGCATAGTTTACGTTTGCTTGTGTTTCATTGGTTGTGCTTGGGTGATACCAGGACCGGACAGGACCAGAGGGTGTTGAAGCCTTTGAAAGCAAATATTTTCAGCCAAGCTCATTGAGCTAACACGGTGACCAGAGTAACGGTGATTTTCACTCAGACGTGTCTGGATTTTGCGTTCAACGGATTGAGTAGCCGTTCAGGATTGTGTTAGTATTTGGTTCACCCCTAGTATTTGATTTCCTCGGTACCACCCATATGGGGGAGGGTTTCCACTATCCGCCACACGCGATTATTATTATTATTATTATTATTATTATTATTATTGTCATTATGTCTCAGCAAATCCCATATGGTGTATCTTCCCACCACTGAAATAGATGTGTATTGTTCGATTCAGTATTTCCATCACATAAATGTGGTTTATAATTACGTTACATTGCTACTAGTAGACATATTTCTCACTTTTTCTTAGACAGTTGCTACCTGTTACTCCATCATAGGAATTTATGTGCGAAGCATTGTTGAAATACAGACGTTCAAATTATCCGATTTCTGTAATTTCATTTCGATACCAGATCGTTCTAATCGGATTCAGCCAGGTAGTCTTAATGTGGATATCCGACCACGACTGTCATCATATGATAGACTGTGTAAACCACATTCTTTATCGGACTGTTGAATATAGATCACTTATCTATGACAGGACCTGAATTCTTAAACACTGTGGAAAATAATAATCCGATGTGCTTATTACAAATACGTTATTCCAATATAAATATGTGAACTAACGAGATAACAGTTTATTTACAGGAGCAGAACTAATGTTCAAATGTTCAAATGTGTGTGAAATCGTATGGGACTTAACTGCTAAGGTCATCAGTACCTAAGCTTACACACTACTTAACCTAAATCATCCTAAGGACAAACACACACACCCATGCCCGAGGGAGGACTCGAACCTCCGCCGGGATCAGCCACGCAGCTCATGACTGCAGCGCCCCTGACCGCTCGGCTAATCCCGCGCGGCTACTAAAAGTATACTCGTCCACAAAACCCATGTGGACAATTATCTGATAATCGGTCAAGCTTTGCTTTGTCGCAGCTCTTTAGGACAAAAGAATGGACAGCTCCCTGCTTTTTGCGTTTCCGATAGCGCCTACGATAAGAATCTGGTGTCATATTATGTTTCAGAGCCGTAAACTGTTTATTTTTTCACCTCATACTAAAACAAAAGCTATGATATGAGACGAAGAAATGACTTATATGCTTCTCAGGAACTTAAGTTTTTCGCGTTAATTTTCTCACTTCATTCTAATACAAGGACGTTAATATGAGAAGAGGAAATGAAATATACGCTTCCAAGACATATTATTTCCTTGTGTGCTACTACTGCATACATGAAAGCCCTGCAGTTAATTTTTGTATGTTGGATAAATTTTGATATCACCTCACATTCCTTTGTGAGAAGGTTCCTATTTTCTTAGGATTCAAATAGAGTGGACATTTCATCACTGGTTAATATTCTCATGACTAATGACATGATACCCGTTGCAATTGCTCCATGGCACCTGTGAGTAGAGTCTCACGTTGGTTACTATAAGAACACGCAGGCAGTGATATCCGCTCACTGCAGTCAGAGCCAAGGTGATTTCTTTCTGTTTATGGCGAAGCGTCTGCTGCAGTGTCCACGCTCAGCCAACATAAACAAATCGCGGCGGCATTGGGCAGTGCTGATCGCTGCGCTTGTCGCAGGCCTCGACAACAAGAGCGCACTCTCTGCTAACGATACTATGGAGTTAATACATCTTACTTAACGTAATATGCAGGACGTGGGTTAGGTGAAAATTCAGTTTGTAACTTCCCATCGCATTAACACACTTTACAGTCATATTTGATGCCCGGTTGTCTGTCTGATGTTAATAGTATTGATTCAGATTGTGCATTAACACGAAAACTCACTCACACACACACACACACACACACACACACACACACACACACGCACACACTCATTGATTCCAGTGAGGGTGACAACTACTGTGTGTTGAACAACACATGCACCAGTCAGTTCCTCAGTTGGCGTCGAGTGGATGAGTTTTTTCAATTACCTTGCATTGCAAGAATTGTATGTAAGAGCCTGAAAGTAAATGGACTTGTATCCTAAAGAGCTGCGACAAAGCAAAGCTTGACCGATTATCAGATAATTGTCCACATGGGTTTTGTGGACGAGTATACTTTTAGTAGCCGCGCGGGATTAGCCGAGCGGTCAGGGGCGCTGCAGTCATGAGCTGCGTGGCTGATCCCGGCGGAGGTTCGAGTCCTCCCTCGGGCATGGGTGTGTGTGTTTGTCCTTAGGATGATTTAGGTTAAGTAGTGTGTAAGCTTAGGTACTGATGACCTTAGCAGTTAAGTCCCATACGATTTCACACACATTTGAACATTTGAACATTAGTTCTGCTCCTGTAAATAAACTGTTATCTCGTTAGTTCACATATTTATATTGGAATAACGTATTTGTAATAAGCACATCGGATTATTATTTTCCACAGTGTTTAAGAATTCAGGTCCTGTCATAGATAAGTGATCTATATTCAACAGTCCGATAAAGAATGTGGTTTACACAGTCTATCATATGATGACAGTCGTGGTCGGATATCCACATTAAGACTACCTGGCTGAATCCGATTAGAACGATCTGGTATCGAAATGAAATTACAGAAATCGGATAATTTGAACGTCTGTATTTCAACAATGCTTCGCACATAAATTCCTATGATGGAGTAACAGGTAGCAACTGTCTAAGAAAAAGTGAGAAATATGTCTACTAGTAGCAATGTAACGTAATTATAAACCACATTTATGTGATGGAAATACTGAATCGAACAATACACATCTATTTCAGTGGTGGGAAGATACACCATATGGGATTTGCTGAGACATAATGACAATAATAATAATAATAATAATAATAATAATAATAATAATCGCGTGTGGCGGATAGTGGAAACCCTCCCCCATATGGGTGGTACCGAGGAAATCAAATACTAGGGGTGAACCAAATACTAACACAATCCTGAACGGCTACTCAATCCGTTGAACGCAAAATCCAGACACGTCTGAGTGAAAATCACCGTTACTCTGGTCACCGTGTTAGCTCAATGAGCTTGGCTGAAAATATTTGCTTTCAAAGGCTTCAACACCCTCTGGTCCTGTCCGGTCCTGGTATCACCCAAGCACAACCAATGAAACACAAGCAAACGTAAACTATGCAAGCAAAGTCAACTTTATCCCAGGTGGTACACAACCCGGCTGTCGACAGGCGGCAGTTGGATTTTCGGATTCTGGGGAGTCCAGGTTAGCACGACAGAGAATATCGAAGATCTCTGGTAAATTTCCCTACAAGCAAAAAACATGCATTTAAAAGTAAACATCGATACCTTGATCCAAACACGAAAACTAAATAATTTCACAAAAGAAATGGACCGACAAAAAATTCTCATCCTTGCACTTCAAGAACCACGACTAACTGACAATGAAACCGTGTATTAGGGAAACCATTGCATCTTCAAGAGCAGAATACAACAAAAGGTAACGAAAGGCGTACCAATCTTCGGCATTGCATTTCTCGAACACCGATCTATCAACTCTGCCAAAGAATTCACACCGATCGACAATCAAAAGGTTCCAATGGCTCTGAGCACTATGGAACTTAACAGTGGAGGTCATCAGTCTCCTAGAACTTAGAACTACTTATACCTAGCTAATCTAAGGACATCACACAAATTCATGCCCAAGGCTGGATTCGAACCTGCGACCGTAGCAGTCGCGCGGTTCCAGACTGAAGAGCCAAGAACCGCTCGGCCACCGCGGCTGGCCCGTCAACAAGCGACTTATGACTATGGTCATTCAGAGCCCCAGTAAAACATATACACTCATCAATGCACGTGTCCCCACCAACATCGACGGCCGGAGTGTTCGAGAGGTTCTAGGCGCTACAGTCTGGAACCGCGCGACCGCTACGGTCGCAGGTTCGCATCCTGCCTCGGGCATGGATGTGTGCGATGTCCTTAGGTTAGTTAGGTTTAACAAGTTCTAGGTTCTAGGGGACTGATGACCACAGCAGTTAAGTCCCATAGTGCTCAGAGCCATTTGAACCATTTGAACCCACCAACATCGAAAATAAGAAAAACACCGACAATGTTGAAAAATTCTGGAACACACTCGAAAATACCATGAGCAAAATTCACCAAGATGACGTGAAAATACTAATGGGAGACTTCAACTCTATTTGGGACAGAAAAAACGTGTAGAAAAATCATTGGTACAAATTCAACACACCGAAACGCTTAGACTAACGTCACACGTCTGACTGACATTTGCCAATTGAACCACAAAAGGATGTCTTCCCGCTTTAAGAAAAAACCAGTCCCCAGGTAACATGCTTAGTAACCAGGTGCAAGCTGCTTTTGTTCGCCTTTCGAGACTTGCTGAAAGCCAGATTTTTAATTCTTTTGTAGCACAGCTACAAGCAGGCAGATAAAAACTTAATAAGGGAATCGTAAGACAACGCTCGAGCAAAATTCTTCTTGCTACTTTCAGTAACTCTTAGTGTCAGAGTGAAAACCTTACGGTACTGCCAGATTCATAATGCCACTTTTGTTTTCTGCCGACATTTTTTTGTTGTTGTGAATACATAATTTTATCTATGAAAAGCCCCATTTTCATAACACTTACGAATGGTACAGGAAATTAAATAAATACAGATCTTTTCTAAGTGTAAAGTCTGTAATATCCTACTAATTCGTGTTAAAATAAGCCCAATTGTCTCACAGAAACTTAATGCTTTATTAAGATAGACTGCCGTCGTGATGTTTCTGTATTAAGCTGACTTTAGTTTGTATTAGTACAGTGAATATTTTAATTGCATTTTCCATTAGTTTACTAAACGCAACAGTAATTATCAAAGAGAAATTAATTAGCAGCAGAATTTTCTTTCACGATATCTAAAACGACATGACAATGCTCAAGTTGTTTACAAATTCTACGCCTGTAGAAACCTACTTGTTCTAACGATGTCAATAAACCAGAGTAGTTTTAAAAGTATTTTCGTCTAGAAATGAATTGCCTTGACGGTTGATCGATCTAGAGTGGGAAAGGTAAAATTTTACAAATATATGACGAGAGGGACAAGTGCTTGAGAGAGGACTTCCCTATCAATACAAATGTGCCTGAGAGACGACTTTCCTATCAATCTCCTGGATAGTTTTGTTTCTCAAATCAACATAGTGCGTTATCATGCAGTAGCACAGGTGATGTAGTTTTGTTGCTCGATTTTCTTACACTGTGACCGAAAGGTGACTCAGTTGTTGGCAACAAATTCCAGCTGTGTTGCACACACCCTGGGGGCAGAATTCGTAGCCCAAAACACACTTTTGGATTTATCAGATGTAAAATAATATGTTCACGCAACTCTTTCCTCGAGTTTACGTCTTTTGGTGGGGCTCAGCCTTTCATTTCTTCTTAGGAAGTTAACGATAAAGGCATCATAACACGTCACCAGTAACAGTACTGCATAGGAATGCTCGATGAGTGACCTGATGACGTTCAATAATAGTTACTCTGTTGATTTTTGTTGTTTCGAATTAGAGCATGCAGTACTCCTACACCAGACTTCTGAACATTGCCTGTTGAATGCAAATTCAAGTGGTTCATAATTATTTTAGTAAATTCACTCGATATTTTTATGTCCTTTAAATTACATTTGCTACATGATTCGCATTGAAGACGTAGGAAATGTATGTTATTTGGTCCGGGAAGCACGTTCCAACAGCAACTGATGCTTACATTGACATTTATGTTGCGAATTAGTCGTCTTATCCATCACATGGATAACGAGGATGCTCCGTTTTGCTACAGTTGTTTCATAGCTAACAAGGGAACCTCCCCATCGCACCCTCCTCAGATTTAGTTATAAGTTGACACAGTGGATAGGCCTTGAAAACTGAACACAGATCATTCGAAAAACAGGAAGAAGTTGTGTGGACCTATGAAAAAAATATTCAAACCAAACAAACTGAGTAGTCCGTGTGCATGATAAGCAACATCAAGGATAGCTTGAGCACGGGAGCGCAGTGGTCGCGTGGTTAGCGTGAGGAGCTGCAGAACGAGAGGTCGTTGGTTTAAGGCTTCCCTCGGGTTAGTTGTTTGATTTTTTTTATTTTCAGACAATCATCACCACACGTACTGTTATTCAACAAATGTAGGAAATAATCATACGTTCGACAATCGTTCGATCCCTTAAGGAACTTTCCGATGCCTTACAGTTCGGAAAATATTCATTGACATTGTTATTGGAGTCACGAGCTATATTTGCTGGATTCATATTGCCCACGCAATGCATCGCACGTATTTAATGCACTCTCGTCCAAAGTAGCGAACAGTTAACTGCCAGCCAGGGAGCCTCATTAGCAGGAATACTCTCTCTTCCGTGCGCTATAGTCGACTGACGTCATGTCTTTCGATGTTTTTTAGGTGTAGCGTCATCATACTACGGCGCGGTTACCTCGCATCGGACGGACGGACGGACAGATAATAATTGTCTGAAAATAAAAATTAAACTTTTCACTCCTGGGAAAATTTGACGGAAGGACCTCTCGTTCCGCAGCTGCGTGCGCTAACCACGGGATCACGGCGCTCCTGAGCTCACCCTATCCTTGATGTTGCCTATCTTGCGCATGGACTACTCAGTTTGTATATTTTGCTTATTTTTTTCATACTTCCACACAACTTCTTCCTGTTTTCTCGATTGATCTGTGTTCAGTTTTTCAAGGCCTATCCGCTGTATCAACTTATAACTAAATCTGAGGGCGGTGCGATGGGGATGTTCCCTTGTTAGTGGTATTGTGTGTTGGTGGCGTTGCCAGTTTACATACTGTGCATGTAACTCACAATAAATGCGTTGGATTCCTCCTGTGATCAGTTTACTTGAAAAACGTTTGTTGTCATCGTAATTTGTGTAACTGTCTCTCCGACTTCCAATTTGACAATTTGTGGAAAAATTGTTTACCTTCTTAGTCCTAGTTTCAAACATTGTCTGATAGAAAATGTAGGCATGAAGGAGTCTGTAAAAGCAATTAATCGCTATTATAGCAAACTTTTGAATCCACTGGACACTTGAATTCTCTATATTGATTCTGAGAGTTTTGTTATTTCTCTTGTTATTTACTGTCCCAAAGTCATCCGTGAGAATAAAATTAAAGGCAGATGGATTAGGTTCCTGATCTGTAAACTGTGATTTAATATTCTGCGCAGCTAAATAAATTTTGAAGGTTGTATTCTTTACGTAAAACAGAGTATCGATGTCAGTCCTAGGATTGACGATAAACTTCAGAAATACAATTACGGAAAAGTGACATATCGATTACGGCTACTCACCATCAACAATAGTTGTTACCCATTGTTTAGTATTTGCTATTTTACCGTCGTTACCCTTTAGAGACCAACCTGATCTTTCCACAGTGCCATTTTTACTTGCTTCTTAATATGTCCTATAACTACAGATTTGTTGAAAATATGAACTGTTAAATACGCTATTCCACAAATTAAAAACTTCCAGTTATTCTTCATATCTTGAAACTTACTACCGTTGACTTTCACTGAAGGAAAGATACGTAATAATAAAATGAAATCAAAGATTAGAATGTCGAAGCATAGTGTGAATGGTTAAAATGAAATGAACTAAAAATCATCTTCTTGTCTAAAACACTTTACTCTTCCAGAGAACTTCGGTACCTCTCAAAATTTTTTCAGCTCTGATGTTTAGCCACATGTGGAAAAATAGCGGGTCTCATGATGCAGCACTGTTTAGCCGTCACAAAATAAAGCCTCAAAAATCAGTAAATAAAACTATTCTTGTACAGTTGCTCCGAATCGCATATACCAACCGCCCTTTGCTGCGACAACTACTCAAAGTCTATTGGGTATTTGATTTTGTTCTGCTTTTTCGGGCCTCCTTACCTCTCCTTCTAGCCCAACCTTTGTTCTGCAATTACGTCTTCATCGGGGAGCTTCTCCTCAACATTTTTATTTTGTGCTGAACTGTTTTGTACCCTTCATGCATACACACGTGTGTCACGTATTTTATAGAGACTGAATGAATATATAAGGTGAGTATTTCTTCTCTTATCAAATTAAATATTACATATCTTGCTGTGAATTAATTTGTTTGTCCCCATTCCACTTATTGCGTTTCCTTGAAATTATATAAAACATAAGTCTGTAAAAAAAAATCGCGTATAGCCTCCTTTGGCTTCCACAATAGCTGGAAGTCTGTTGGGCATTGAGCCCACAACTCGAGCCACAGAACTAGGAGATTCAAGTAACTCATTCCAAGCTTCATGAATTTGCTGATTTGTCGTGCGTTGACAAATGGGTGGTTCTCACTGAAACGGCGTATCTGCTGATCCTGAGCTTGCGTTGTTTTGCGGCGACGGCCATGAGGCCTCCCATTCAAGTTACCACTCTCTTCCTTTCGTCTGATCCACCTGGCTACCGTCGACTTGTGAAGACCCATAGTTCTCGCTATGTCGGCATTTGAAGATCCCTCTGCATGGAGTATTATAGCGCCCTTGTCTGCCTCAGCCAGATGGGCCATTTAGCGTTGACTGAATGATTCGTCGCGGTTAATATTGGCTGCGGAAACAGCGCTGGCAGGAAACAGACTGCCTCCTCCAAGATGGCAGCCGCAACGCAGTGGCCAAGTATGTGTAACACGGAAATCGATGGCATAAAAGACAGATCGCAAGCCCGTGCCCGTGTCATTACATAGTGGAGCAACTTAAAATCTCTAATTTTTCTCAGAAGGGACTGGTCCACTCTTGTCATGTCTTATCCTGATAAATATTACATGAAATGAAATGTTTACGTTTTGCATATGCGGCAGGCCTGAGGCAAGAAACATTTCTGAAATATCTGAGGCAACCTGAAGAACACTTCGTGAATATTATCTGTAGAAGATTGCCTTATAAGAAGGAAAACGTGTTTATCCCCGCTCGCCGTGTTTCCAGGTGGCGCAGTTTACTCGGAGGCATACATAATTCTCGCCGGGCGTAAGAAGCGACTCGACGAGCGAGGGGAACTCGCCAAATGTCATAGGCTGATTGTCCCGAAACTTTGCTCAGTGAAGGAGAGGTCAAAATAAGCGAACATGTGTTTCGGCTTATCTGCAGACACTCGACCGTTTCCGAGAAAACGACGGTCAAAGTTATCAACGCGCTGTTGCTCTAGTGTAGATACCTTCTGCAGCCGAGAACGCAATTGAAGCGGTGGCTACCGTCGTTCCTTCTTAACACTGATTCCCGTGTTCGATACCATATTGGGTTTTTTAATTATTTTATTTTCCTGCCTCACTATCAGAATTATCTACGAATGTTTTTTTCTAAGTTATGTTGAAATAATGTTGTCATTATTCGCCAATTAACTTTATGAGTAATTAATGAATTAAAAAGTAATAAACGAATGAGACAAGCTGATCTAACATCATCTGGGCTGCCTCATGTATCGTTATAACCAAATATTTTATAAATGTTAATCTACATTCAGATCCGATGATGGCACCTTTAGTGTGTTGAAACCGGTTATCCAGTAAACAATATTTAAGCGATCTTGGCTTCTGAATTATTTCTACAACAGAGTGATCACCCCACTACGCACTGTGTGTTCCCTTTTTAACTTATTTCTTTACACAGTAAATTAACTGACGAATAACGACAACAGTGTTTCAACATAAATTGGAATAAACATTCGTAGATAATTCAGAGAGTGAGGGGAAAAAAAAGGAAAAACCGGGTTTCGAACTCGCAGCGCAAAGTTCAGAAATCGCTATGGTAGCCGCAGAGCCACCGCTCCAGTTGAATGCTTACCCGCTAAGAGGTGTCTACACTATAGTAACAGCGCATTGAAAACTTTGACCGTCGTTTTCTCAGAAGCGGTAGAGTGTAAGCAGATAAGCCGAGACACGTGTTCGCTTATTTTGTCCCTGCTTTCACTGAGCGAAGTTTCAGCAAGATCGGGGTATTTCCTCGGGAACACAGGAAGAAACCATAGTAATAATGTAATTCAAGGCTCGCAAGAAAAGATTTAAGTGGTCCTTTTTCCCGCACACTGTTAATGAGTGGGACGGTAGAGAAATAACCCTAACCTTCTGCCAGGCACGTAAGTCCGGATTGCCAAGAAATCCTGTTGATGTAGTCATGTAGATGTAACGACGAAATTATGTTTTAATTACGACATGTGACTTTCATTTGATTTAAACATCGAAGTTGTTTGCTGTTTCAAAATGGTTCAAATGCCTCTGAGCACTATGGGACTCAACTGATGTGGTCATAAGTCCCCTAGAACTTAGAACTACTTAAACCTAACTAACCTAAGGACATCACACACATCCATGCCCCAGGCAGGATTCGAACCAGCGACCGTAGCAGTCGCACGGTTCCGGACTGCGCGCCTAGAACCGCGAGACCACCGCGGCCGGCTCGTTTGTTGTTTATTTACTTTTTGTTCAATAGTTTCAGGCATATACAAACACCTAGGCACGTTAAAATGATATTGAAATAAAGTGTCATGCGTGGACCAATAACAATAAATTCCCACCTACTTGTTATAGTACTGCAGTATCTGCCAGCGTCTTCAGAAGTGGATATCGCATACGAAGTTCCTAGGGTGTTTGTAATGGATATTGCAGACGACTTCGACAAAGTTTGAATGTAGCTTCGTAAAAGTTCCGTGAGCAAACGATCTGAGTTGCTGGCGAATACAGTTTATCCTCACTAGACAGTATATATTATCATTATACATGAGGTGAGTAGGGTTTCGCCGCGTTGCGGTGGCCGATCGGTTCCAGGCGCTTCAGTGACGAACCGCACGGCTGCTTCAGTCGCAGGTTGGAATTCTACCTCGGGCATAGATGTCTGTGATGCCCTTAGGCTACTAGCTAGGTTTAAGTAGTTCTAGGTCTAGGGGCTGATGACCTAAGCAGTTAGGTCGCATAGTTCTTGAAGCCATTTTTTGACCTTTCGCGTAAATTTTCTTTACATAAACCGTCGTATCTTTTGATTGCGTTGACATAGAAGCTCACTTTTTTACACCAGCATGGGACCGGTTACAGCAAGAAGTGCGATACATTTCCGCTTATTATGTCCACCCGTTCTGGAGGTAAACGGGTTTTAAGGGTTGGGTAGACCGATAGACGGTCAAGAAAGTGAGACTAGTAGGGTTCCGTTTTTACCGGTTTAGGTGACGAAATCCTAACAACGAAAACACTGAAGATGAGGGCCGCATAAATAACACCCGCTACTCTTTATTCGAAATGTTCTAGTTGCTGTCGATACATAAGCATATTAGTCGTAGCTACGTTTTCGATCCAAATCACGTTTACAGGAATGCAAATAGAATGTATTTGCCTATACACGTGGTAATTCACATCCCAGTATTAATGCCACCGCGTTTTAGAAGTACGAACATTCTCATTGCTAGCTAGCTTAAGAAACACTTCTGCTAATGAACGTTTTCTGGCTGTGGCGAGTCTAGTGGAGAATTCGAAACAATGCAGAATACGTTTGGCAGCTATGTAGCCGTTTATTTCCTGGGGTGGTGCAGAATTATCCTACAAAATTTACTCTCTAATAACAGTAATTTGTTATTTCGATAAACATCCCGAATGATTGTCACATAAGCGGTGACATAAAGGAAGAAAATTCATATTTTTGAGTCCAGAAAGCTCTATGCAACAGAAACTGCAGATTTTCATTTCGAAATTTCCTGCTTGTTCATGTCTGGGGTAATAATAGAGGGCTGTTTGCCTAGGTTGTCTGCTAGCATAGTGAAAGGAAGGTCTGGTTTGTTTTCGGTTCTAATCTCTATGGAGGCAGGTAGAATATCAGTAAAGCAATTTTAAGAAATTCTCGCGCACCCAATACGATTTATCGCTACCTTTATTCTGTACTGGCGCCCTGTGCATGTCAATATGACACTCTTGTAGAATTTCATACATGTTACTGCCTACTTTTTCCGCTTCTGTCAATAATGGAATTGACTTAAGTGTGGCACTGAATGATTTTTAACTGAATTTCGTTATGAATCTTCACGCATTGCTAAATTTGCACACTTTCATGGTAGGTCAGCAACGGTAATCCAGTATGACTGGTCTGAACGTTGACACAGACCGTTTCGCGGCCGAATGCGGATAATATTTTGCTACTTCGTAACGATCTGGGGTTCTTTGTCTTACTGAAACAGTTAAGTCATCTCGATAAGTTGAAATTCATTTTTATTTGTCCAGTTCATACCAATTAGCGTTTGTTCTTTCAGTTCTGTCTTATATTTACGTGTTGTATTTAACAGACTAATCAGCATTAATATAGTCTTACAAATTATGGAATACAGTCTAAAAAAGTTCAGATAGTTTGTCAATTTCACGCCTGCGCATAGTATGTTGGTAGCACTTCGTCGCCTTGCCTGTTATGCTGTGTAGCAGACTTTAAAGCCGTGCGGATCAGCATAACGAAAAGGCGAGGGGTCTCGCTCGTTTTGTCCACGTCTGTACACTCACAAACATATTTAAGCACATACGAAATACCGGATTTACATTTAAATACTTGAAATTAAATAAATATTCCTACGGCTGGACCATAAACACGCTCTAAAACATATTATTAAATACACAAACAAATTAAATAAATGTACATTACTGGCCATTAAAATTGCTACACCACGAAGATGACGTGCTACAGACCCCAAATTTAACCGACAGGAAGAAGGTGCTGTCATATGCAAATGATTGGCTTTCCAGAGCATTCACACAAGGTTGGCGCCGGTGGCGACACCTACAACATGCTGACATGAGGAACGTTTCCAACCGATTTCTAATACACAAACAGCAGTTGACCGGCGCTGCCTGCTGAAACGTTGTTCTCCATCACGTCTCCGACTTTGATAAATGTCGAATTGTGGCCTATCGAGATTGCGGTTTATCGTATCGCGACATTTCTGCTCGCGTTGGTTGAGATCCAATGAATGTTAGCAGAATATGGAATCGGTGGGTTCAGGAGGGTAATACGCAAATCTGTGCGGGATCCCAACGGCCTCGTATCACTACCAGTCGAGATGACAGGCATCTTATCCGCATGGCTGTAACGGATTGTGCAGCCACGTCCTGATCCCTAAGTCAACAGATGGGGACGTGTCCAAGACAACAACCGTCTGCACGAACAGTTCGACGACGTTTGCAGCAGCATGGACTATCAGCTCGGAGACCATGGCTGCGGTTACCCTTGACGCTACATCACAGACAGGAGCGCCAGCGATGGTGTACTCAACGACGAACCCGGGTGCACGAATGGCGAAACGCTATTTTTTCGGATGAATCCAGATTCTATTTGCAGCATCATGATGGTCGCATCCGTGTTTGGCGAAATCGCGGTGAACGCACATTGGAAGCGTGTATTCGTCATCGCCATACTGGCGTATCACCCGGCATGATGGTATGGGGTGCATTGGTTACACGTCTCGGTCACCTCTTGTTCGCATTGACGGCACTTTGAACAGTGGACGTTACATTTCAGATGTGTTACGACCCGTGGCTCTACCCTTCATTCGATCCCAGCGACATCCTACATTTCAGCAGGATAATGCACGACCGCATGTTGCAGGTCCTGTACGGGCCTTTCTGGATACAGCAAATGTTCGACTGCTGCCCTGGCCAGCACATTCTCCAGATCTCTCACCAATTGAAACGCCAGGTCAATGGAGGTCGAGCAACTGGCTCGTCACAATACGCCAGTCACTATTCTTGATGAACGGTGGTATCGTGTTGAAGCTGCATGGGCAGCTGTACCTGTACACGCCATACAAGTTCTGATTGACTCAATGCCCAGGCGTCTCAAGGCCGTTATTATGGACATAGGTGGTTGTTCTGGGTACTGATTTCTCAGGGTCTATGAACCCAAATTGCGTGAAAATGTAATCATTAGTCAGTTCTAGTATAATATATTTGTCCAATGAATACCCGTTTATCATCTGCATTTCTTCTTGGTGTAGCAATTTTAATGGTCGGTAGTGTATATCATAGCAATAGCAAGAATAGGTAGGCAAGTAGCCTAATGTCTCTCTGCTTTCTAAAACACAGTAAACATTTAACCAATTTCTTCATGAATTGTATATATCAGATATAAACAAAGACATAGATGAATAAAGATATTTACGAGGGTGAGTCAAATGGAAACCATAAATATTTTTTTAAATCTTATCTATTGCGCAGAAGTGGTACAAAGCTGTATCACTTTTCAACATAATCTCCCCCACGCTCAATGCAAGTCCTCTAGCTCTTACAAAGTGCATAAATTCCTTTAGAAAAAAATTCTTTTGGTAGTCCGCGCAAACACTCTTGCACCGCGTGGCGTACCTCTTCATCAGAACGGAACTTCTTTCCTCCCGCTGCGTCTTTGAGTGGTCCAAACATATGGAAATCAATTTGGGAAAGGTCTGGTGAGTATATGAGGAAGACACTCAAAATGCAGGTCTGTCGTTTTATTCATGTAATGCTCCAAAATCACGCCTTTTTCGTCCCAAAAGAGTGTCAGCATGACCTTCCCTGCTGATGGTTCTGTTCGAAACTTCTTTGGTTTTGGTGATAAGGAATGGCGCCATTCCTTGGTCGCTCTCCTCCTATCCGGTTGGTGGGAGTGAACCCAAGTTTTGAGGCCAGTAACGATCCTTGCAAGGAAGCCATCACCTTCTCGTTAAAAGCGCGCGAAGAAGTTCTTCACAAGCATCAACACGTTGCCATCTCATTTCAGGAGTGAGCTGCCGTGGCACCCATCTTGCAGACACTGAAAGTTGAGCACATCGTGCACAATGTGGTGTGCTGACCCATGACTAATCTGTAAAGGTGGTGCAATGTCATTCAGTGTCACTCGGAGGTTTTCCTTCACTATAACTTCAACTGCTGCAATGTTCTGTGGAGTCACAACTCGTTGTGCCTAACCTGGACGAGGAGCATATTCCACTGAAGTCACACCATTTGCTAACTTCCTACTCCATTCGTAGACTTGCTGCTCTGACAAACATGCATCACGGTACTGAACCTTAATTCGTCGATGAATTTCAATAGGTTTCACATCTTCACCACGCAAAAACCGAATAACAGAACGCTGTTTTTCTGTGGTGCAAGTCGCAATTGGGGCGGCCATCTTTATACTGATACTGCGATTGGTTGTGTGCATCTGCACTATGTTGCCACCAACAGGCCATTCTGCACGCTGTTTGTAGCACGCTTACCAACTTACAGGATAACGGCGCGATATTTCGATTTGTTATTACAAATTTGAGGTTTTCATTAGACTCACACAAGGATGCTGCTACCGTGTTTTCGTGTAACTGTGGAGACTGAAGCGGAAATATTCCACGACGTCCCAGTCCCACAGCAAATTCCGAATTTTTTCAACTGGAATTGGCCGAGAAAATATATGTTGCATTACTTATTGAAAACCCCCCCGTATGGTTGGTTATTTGATTTGGGGGGGGGGGGGGGGTGGGGACCCCAAACAGCGTGGTCATCGGTCCCGTCAGATTAGGGAAGGAAGTCGGGCGTGCCCTGTCAAAGGCCCGTTTTCAAGAAGGGAGGTCGAACAGATGTGCAGAACTGTAGACCTATATCTCTATCGCCGAACAGTTATAGAATTTTGGAACACATTATGTTCGAGTATAATGACATTTCTGGAGACTAGAAATCTACTCTGTTGGAATCAGCATGGGTTTCGAAAAACAGAGACGATCGTGTGAAAAAAAAAGACGATCGTGTTAAACCCAGCTCGCGCTATTCGTCCACGAGACTCAGAGGGCCACAGACTCGGGTTCCCAGGTAGATGCCGTGTTTATTGACTTCCGCAAGGCGTTCTATGCAGTTCCCCACAGTCGTCTAATGAACAAAGTAAGAGCATATGGGCTATCAGGCCAATAGTGTGATTGGATTGAAGAGTTCCTAGATAACAGAACGCAGCATTTCATTCTCAATGGAGAGAAGCCTTCTGAAGTAAGAGTGATTTCAGGTGTGCCGCAGGGGAGTGTCACAGGACCGTTGCTATTCACAATATACATAAGGCATCACAGACACTTCAATACTTGTAAAACTTCCCAAATGGGCTGCTGATGATGTCCATGAGAGGTGAAAACAACCACAGCTGAACCAGGTCCTTGCGTCCAACATCAATACGTTCTCTGGTTTCGGCTCTTTGGGAAGAATGGTCTGCAATTTCTCTACAGCATTCGCGCATCTTACTGAAAAGTCCCCAGTTCTAATCATCACACAGTTGAAGAGTGCACACGCCCCTTATTAATGTTTACTACTTCGTGTTCGGACGCTTTAGATCGGATAGCGTAGAAGCAATCCGGAAGCAAAACACACTATAATAATTTTTTAGATTTTTAGGGTATTTGTAGTAACAAGAACGCAGCATGTCATTCTCAGTGGAGATAAGTCTTCCGAAGTAAGAGTGATTTCAGGTGTGCCGCAGGGGAGTGTCGTAGGACCGTTGCTATTCACAATACACATGAATGGCCTTGTGGATAACATTGGAAGTATACTGAGGCTTTTTGCGGATGATGCTGTGGTATATCGAGAGGTTTTAACAATGGAAAAATTGTACTGAAATGCAGGAGGATCTGCAGCGTATTGAAGCATGGTGCAGGGAATGGCAATTGAATCTCAATGTAGACAAGTGTAATGTGCTTCGAATACATAGAAAGAAAGATCGTTTATCATTTTGCTACAATATATCAGGTCAGCAACTGGAAGCAGTTAATTCCATAAATTTTCTGGCAGTAGGCATTAGGAGTGATTTAAAATGGAATGATTATGAAAAGTTGATCGTCGCTAAAGCTGATGCCATACTACGATTCATTGGAAGAATCGTAAGGAAATGCAATCGGAAAACAAAGGAAGTAGCTTACAGTACACTTGTTCGCCCACTGCTTGAATACTGCTCACCAGTGTGGGATCCGTAGCAGACGGCGGTCATAGAAGGGATAGAGAAGATCCAGTGGAGAGCAGCGCGTAATCGCGAAAGAGTTAGGAGATGATAAATAAACTCCAGTGGAAGACTGTGCAGGAGAGACGCTCAGTAGCTCGGTACGGGAATTTGTTGAAGTTTCGAGAACATACATTCACCGAGGAGTCAAGCAATATATTGCTCCCTCCTACGCATATCTCGCGAAGAGATCATGAGGATAAAATCAGAGAGATTAGAGCCCACACAGACGCATACCGACAATCTCTCTTTCCACGAACAATACGAGACTGGAAAAGAAGGGAGAACCGATAGAGGTACTCAAAGTACCCTCCGCCACACACCGTCAGGTGGCTTGCGGAGAATGGATGTAGACCGCGGCATTTACCTGGAGCGATGTAGGGAAATCACGGAAAACCCAAATCACAATGACAGGACACGGGGTCGAACTGTCGTCCTCCCGAATGCAAGTCCAGTGTGCCAGCTCGGTACCCCCCGTATGACAGAACCGTTTCTGCCACCAGCCTCATCTACGACGGATCTGATTTGGTCGTTCCAATTCATGTACCGACAAATAGTTACAGCCAGCAATTTACATGAGTCGACCAACTCCAAGCGTGATTCATTGTGGCTGCGTAGTCTTCCATGATGATGATGATGAAGTCCCATACTCCGTGACGGAGCGTAGGGGAACGATGCGGGAGACCCGCACAGCCATACTAGGCAAGGTCCTAGTGGAGGTGGTTTGCCATTGCCTTCCTCCGACCGTAATACACTCCTGGAAATTGAAATAAGAATACCGTGAATTCATTGTCTCAGGAAGGGGAAACGTTATTGACACATTCCTGGGGTCAGATACATCACATGATCACACTGACAGAACCACAGGCACATAGACACAGGCAACAGAGCATGCACAATGTCGGCACTAGTACAGTGTATATCCACCTTTCGCAGCAATGCAGGCTGCTATTCTCCCATGGAGACGATCGTAGAGATGCTGGATGTAGTCCTGTGGAACGGCTTGCCATGCCATTTCCACCTGGCGCCTCAGTTGGACCAGCGTTCGTGCAGACCGCGTGAGACGACGCTTCATCCAGTCCCAAACATGCTCAATGGGGGACAGATCCGGAGATCTTGCTGGCCAGGGTAGTTGACTTACACCTTCTAGAGCACGTTGGGTGGCACGGGATACATGCGGACGTGCATTGTCCTGTTGGAACAGCAAGTTCCCTTGCCGGTCTAGCAATGGTAGAACGATGGGTTCGATGACGGTTTGGATGTACCGTGCACTATTCAGTGTCCCCTCGACGATCACCAGTGGTGTACGGCCAGTGTAGGAGATCGCTCCCCACACCATGATGCCGGGTGTTGGCCCTGTGTGCCTCGGTCGTATGCAGTCCTGATTGTGGCGCTCACCTGCACGGCGCCAAACACGCATACGACCATCATTGGCACCAAGGCAGAAGCGACTCTCATCGCTGAAGACGACACGTCTCCATTCGTCCCTCCATTCACGCCTGTCGCGACACCACTGGAGGCGGGCTGCACGATGTTGGGGCGTGAGCGGAAGACGGCCTAACGGTGTGCGGGACCGTAGCCCAGCTTCATGGAGACGGTTGCGAATGGTCCTCGCCGATACCCCAGGAGCAACAGTGTCCCTAATTTGCTGGGAAGTGGCGGTGCGGTGCCCTACGGCATTGCGTAGGATCCTACGGTCTTGGCGTGCATGCGTGCGTCGCTGCGGGTCGGTCCCAGGTCGACGGGCACGTGCACCTTCCGCCGACCACTGGCGACAACATCGATGTACTGTGGAGAGCTCACGCCCCACGTGTTGAGCAATTCGGCGGTACGTCCACCCGGCCTCCCGCATGCCCACTATACGCCCTCGCTCAAAGTCCGTCAACTGCACATACGGTTCACGTCCACGCTGTCGCGGCATGCTACCAGTGTTAAAGACTGCGATGGAGCTCCGTATGCCACGGCAAACTGGCTGACACTGACGGCGGCGGTGCACAAATGCTGCGCAGCTAGCGCCATTCGACGGCCAACACCGCGGTTCCTGGTGTGTCCGCTGTGCCGTGCGTGTGATCATTGCTTGGAGCAAGTATGGTGGGTCTGACACACCGGTGTCAATGTGTTCTTTTTTCCATTTCCAGGAGTGTAGATATGAATGATGAGGATGAAGACGACACAACAACACCCAGTCATCTCGAGGCAGGAAAAATCCTTGACCCTGACGGGTATCGAACCCGGGACCCCGTACTCGGGAAGCGAGAACGCTACCGCGAGACCACGAGCAGCGTCCATAAGGATAATAATTCTTGGTAGGTTCGTCATGTCTGCTGTTCATTGCCGTTAAAACAAGTTGCCACACTTTGCATCACTTTGAAATCTTATCAAGACCTGGAAGAATATTTGTGCAGCTTTTTTTGTCCAGATCGTACTTTATTATAACCATGTCATCTGCGAGAAGTCTGGGGTTACTATTAATATCGTCTGCGAGGTGACTAATATACAGCATGAACATCTACGACTGCGCACTCCTGACCAAGAAGTTCTCAGTCAAGTTACAGCCCAGCTTGATACCGCAAACGATTGTGCTATCGATAATACACGTATGAGCGTCACTGAGCCAAGAGCACCCCATCTGACTGCCCTCATCTATGGCTTTCAGAGTAACATGTAAGAAACGCACGAGTTGGGCCGGGACACGATCGATACGCAGTGAAATTGGAGAACGCCTGTTTTTGAACGAGAATAGTCTTTCGAGGGTGTTCTAAACTCATTACAAAATTTACAATTGACAATATAGTGCGAATTTCTTGCAGCAGTCGCATATGCTTTAAAATACATTGTTTGTCACGATAGATACAATTCGTGACTCAAAAATGAAATGTGCGAAATCGAACGAACAGTATAATATTTCTTTCTTTTAGTGTTCATCCCTGAGGTTGGTTGGCAGCAGATCGCCATTCCTCTCTTCTGTCTGCCTTCCTCTTCATTTCCACGTATGTGTTGCATCCAACGTCATTCAAGATCTGTTGCATGTATGATATCCTTGGTCACCCCTGCCGATTCCTTCCCTCAGTACCTCCTTCTGCTATTGTTCCAACGGTGTTGTGTCGTAGGATGTGCCCTACAAGTTTGTCTCTTCTTGTCTGGCTGTGCCTCCACAGAGATCTGGTTTTCTGTACTCTTCTAAGCACCTCTTCATTCGTTTCTTTGTCTCTCCTGCTGATCGTCATCATCCTTCTATAGCACCCCATCTCCAGGGCATCTAGCCGTATTCTCTCTTCCAATTGTCCAAGTTTCACATCCGTATATGGCCACACTCCAAACTAAACACTTCATGATAAGTTTCCTTGTTTCCATACAGATGTTGTTGTGGCGAGTAAGTTCCTTCGCCGATTAAATGCAATTTTCGCCTTTTGTATTCTGGTGGCAATTTCTTTCCGTCTTCTACCATCTCTTGTGATTTTACTTCCCAGGTAAGTAAATTCCACAATCACTTCCAGCTCCTCTCTTACAATTCTCATTTTCAGATGTTCATATTTTGCTCCTGTACTGCATACCATCAATTTAGTCTTTTTCTTGTTTATTCCCATTCCATACTGATTGCATGGAATTTTTTCCATTGTTTTGAGGGACTTCCTCTAGATCTTCTTTTGTCTGAGTGACTATAGCAATATCATATGCATAGAGTAGCATCTCTATGTTCTGCCCATTAATGTTGATCCCCACCTCAGTAGTTATTTGTATTTATATTATAGTTTTTATATTAGAATCTAAAATTTCGGATGGTAGCTATCGGAGACACGTGATCTCACACAAGTAAGTTATAAGGACAGCTTATATATTTGAATAAACCAGCGTAATGCATGGATTTTTTACTTGGCTGAATTTCTGACGCCTTGCACGCTAGTACGCCAAAGATGAACATTGCATCGTAAGTTCACCAAAACCAAAATCGAGAAAATTTTGGAACATCAGCAATGCATATGTTTCGCTTTCGGTGGCTAACAATCCCGTCAGCAGGTACAGATGAGATGATTTTATAAAATGCTAGTTTTATCCGCGATTTCAAGGACAGGAACGGAATTCCGTACTGATATTTAACAAAATTCAAGAGAAGTGGTTTCACAGCGCCTTCCTACTCTTTCTAGACCAATTTTAACTTTCACAAGTCTGTGCACTTTATCTTGGAACAGTCACATCGAGTCGGAACTTTAAACACTTTTAACTGGATTTATTAAAGTGTGGCACTTTCAACATTTTCGTATTAATTCATTTTCATGTTACAAACAACACGTAGCAGAACTAACTTCAAACATTTATAAGCGAGTTTACGGCATGGCGCCGCCACCCGACAAAAGGAATACCGCGGTGCGGCCTGCCGCCTCTCCAGGGCTCCAGGAGCCGATGGAACTTTTTTTCTACTTAGCGGACAGGTGGCTCCAGAGCTTGTGAAACAGGAAACATGAGTTTACATTTCGTTTTACTGCCACCACTGTGTCAGATATTGGCCTGCCTCTCTCCTCGCAGTATATACAACTTCATCAGCAAAAGGGAATCTTAAAAATGCGGACACGGGACGCAAAAGAAATACCACACGCCAGCGACTTCTAAAATGTTTTCCTGTAGCGTGGGAATCCTGTGGCATGCTGAGAGCCCACGTCCTGTTGGCGAGTACGTTGTGACATCAAAGGGGTGCGGCTGTCACGTCCCCCACCTGTGACAGAAATACGAAACTAGGGACTCTTTCTTTCTTTTGGTAGCAAGGGGACTCTCGCTACGCTCAGGCTTGTCACAGGAACTGACAAATGAAAAAGCTAGGAAATAAGTGGGGGTACAGGGTTTCGTAATCCCCACCGGGAGACATAAGCGACATTCTTGATTCTACGACTAGCCTTATAGGTCGGGCAACCACTGCCAAAAATTGTACATAACGTGAACGACAATCAAACAGTTTAAAATCACAGATGGTAAAACAGTCCACATTAAAATGGAGTGAAAGTCCAAATCCGCAATAACTGTTGCGGATTTGGACTTTCATCACATTTTAATATGGACTGTTTTACCATCTGTTGGGTTGGGGTTGTTTGGGGAAGGAGACTAGACAGCGAGGTCATCGGTCTCGTCGGATTAGGGAAGGACGGGGAAGGAAGTCTGCCGTCCCTTTTGAAAGGAACCATCCCGGAATTTGCCTGGAGTGATTTCGGGAAATCACGGAAAACCTAAATCAGCATGGCCGGACGCGGGATTGAACCGTCGTCCTCCCGAATGCGAGTCCAGTGTCTAACCACTGCGCCACCTCGTTCGGTTTCCCATCTGTGATTTTAAATTGTTTTATTGTCCTTCACATTACTCTTGATTCTACTCTCATCACTCTCAGACGAGGAAAGTAGGACCGCACTGTTTTCAGAATCAGCAGATCAGTCAGTCACCTGATTGACGCCATACGATTGTAGGTCAACTTCAGCCTTGACGTGCAACCATGCACAACGTCTCTTGGGCCTATGAAATTACGGGGTGACATTCTGACGCAGCATTCAGCCACCTACGCAGATATATGTTTTCCCTCCTGCTATTGCAGTTCATATTTTGTCTTTAGATAAGATATTTGACTAACGTTTAGTTCATATTTCTAATTGTAGACAGTCATAGCATTTTTGGTCCAAGTAGGAGAGCTTCACCCTGAGTGGTGGTTCAATATCAGTATCAGTCAGGATCACATATTTTAGTGAATTTGCTCTCCCTGAATTTACTCGTACCGAGAGAACGATCATTAACCTGTAATTTGGCTGTTGGAAGTTTAAAGATACGTTTGCATTGGAATGGTCGCATACCATGTTCTCATTAACGTAAATTAGAACAGTCATCTTTCGATACTCATTTCAGCATAGATCAGGATATTTCGTATTTCCACTACCAACTACCTGCCGTGTCTTTACAAATAAACTCGTCATGCAGTACGTTAGCGGATCCATCACAAATGCAGCCACGACGACACAGAACAAATGTTTTGTATCGTACAGTACATTTCAGCTCCAGCAGACTAGGGAATATTGATGTTGACTCGTTGCTCAGCTCTGGTCATGATTCAGTTGATCGTTAGAATTGTATGCCAATTTTTAACACTATAATGCACATTCATTGTTGATTAGGAAGGGCATAATCTTTCGTAAATGAGCAGTGGGGAAACTGTTAGATTACCTCAGTCTTTCTTCCCTGCTTTAAAAAACTCCGTCAATTAATAAAGCTCATTTTGTTTTGGTTGAATAACTCCTACTTACACTCACGACCTTAAGAGCAGAGTTGCTGAAATACGTTCATAGTCCCTTCTTTGAGATTTGCTCAAATAATGAAATTCTTACACCGTACTAGCTTTCTTTGAAGTTACGGATACCAGTCATCATTTTCAACTGTGTATGATTTTTAAGGGTGAGAGCCTCTGATTCAATTTCATAATTATTTTCGTCAGATGTGTAATTTTTTTGTCACGTCTGTTGAAAGAGATTATTCATATGAGGTGCTGAGAACCACAAGGGCCTAAAGCACGTCGTCGTCTATTGTGAGATTGTAGCATTTATTCGTGCTTCCCACATCTGTTGATCGTCGGCCTGGGTGGCCGAGCGGTTCTAGGCGCTACAGTGTGGAACCACGCGACCGCTACGATCGCAGGTTCGAATCCTCCTGCCTCGGGCATGGATGTGTGTGATGTCCTTAGGTTAGTTAGATTTAAGTAGTTCTAAGTTCTAGGGGACTGATGACCTCATAACTTAGTGCTCAGAGCCATTTGAACCATTGGAAGCATGCAAACATTACTCTGCAGCTGTAGTGTAATGCATGTGTGACTAGTCATAGGTTCATTGGTACCTGAAACTATTCTCACATTGACTACACGAACCGCCGCTTTACTAATCGATGAACAGCCGTGGTTGGCACTTAGTTGTATGTTACACACGATACAGCCAGTCTCGAAACGAAAAAAAAAAAAAATGAAGAAATAAGAGCAATAAGGCCAATACGGTAATGAAAATTACGTGGCAAAGTATTAGAAATTTTAAAAAAATATATACATTTAAAACAATTCAGTACATAAAAATAATGACGTCTTTTGGTCCGACTTATAAAAACAGAAATTTTCGGTCTGTTTCACGAGATTTAAATCCATGATCTCCTTCAGAATAAACTGATGCACTAGCCACTGCGCTGCCACGCTATGTTCCGAAAAGTTGTTCCATCACGACCCTGGTACCCCAAGAGGAAAGATGAATTGCAGCCTTCAGGAATTCAGCTTCAAGTAATGTCGTGCAAAACATTTAATGTAAGGTGATCTCTGTTATTATAATAATTATGTTTGTGACGCTGAGTCGCGTCTGGTGCGAAATATTCCAGTAGTTTTGGTTAGTGCTGTGTATGAAATGTATTTCGTTAGCATCGCTTTGCGCGCGCGCTTGTGTGTGTGTGTGTGTGTGTGTGTGTGTGTGCGCGCGCGCTTGTAGTTTTTGGTGTATCATTTATGATGAAATACGAAGTAAAAGTACCATATGCAGGGTCCAAGATCCAAACACAACAAGAAAGAAGGCCGAAAAAGATGAAGTGACCTATTGTTGTGGCAGTTTGGCAACAGCGAACGGTTCCGGTGTGACATTGAGCGCTCTAATTGGAGGAAACCAACTCCAGCGCGTGAAGAGTAAACTGTTGTTGTTGTGGTCTTCAGTCCTGAGACTGGTTTGATGCAGCTCTCCATGCTACTCTATCCTGTGGAAGCTTTTTCATCTCCCAGTACCTACTGCAACCTACATCCTTCTGAATCTGCTTAGTGTATTCATCTCTTGCTCTCCCTCTACGATTTTTACCCTCCACGCTGCCCTCCAATACTAAATTGGTGATCCCTTGATGCCTCAGAACATGTCCTACCAACCGATCCCTTCTTCTGGTCAAGTTGTGCCACAAACTTCTCTTCTCCCCAATCCTATTCAATACTTCCTCATTAGTTATGTGATCTACCCATCTAATCTTCAGCATTCTTCTGTAGCACCACATTTCGAAAGCTTCTATTCTCTTCTTGTCCAAACTATTTATCGTCCATGTTTCACTTCCATACATGGCTACACTCCATACAAATACTTTCAGAAATGACTTCCTGACACTTAAATCTATACTCGATGTTAACAAATTTCTCTTCTTCAGAAACGATTTCCTTGCCATTGCCAGTGTACATTTTATATCCTCTCTAGTTCGAGCATCATCAGTTATTTTGCTCCCCAAATAGCAAAACTCCTTTACTACTTTAAGTGTCTCATTTCCTAATCTAATTCCCTCAGCATCAGTCAACTATCAAACAATTTAAAACGGGCTCTATTGAATCAAATAACTACACTGGACGCTGATTAGCACCACAGTCTCGGTTCGCTATACAGCATCATGGTGGACGTATTCTTGTGTGAGGACTCCACTCCGAGCAGAACGTCCGTTGCAGTCTCCTGTCGTCATCGTAGCTCGGGGTCCGGACCGATAACCTGAGTGCTCATTGCGACGGATTGCCGTCCTACGGGCTCGTGTTCGATTCCCGGCTGTGTCGGGGATTTTCTCTGCTCAGGGAGTGGGTGCTGTGCTGTCTTCATCATCATTTCATCCGCATCCGACGCGCAGGTCGCCCAATGTGGTGTCGAATGTGATAAGACCTGCACCATGGCGGCCGGAACTGCCCCGCACAAGGCCTCCCCGCCAAAGACGCCAAACGCTCATTTTCCATTTCCATCGTCGCTCGGGCCAGCACCATGATGATGGTATTGAGTGCCGTTAGGTAGATACCACAGTCACCTCTGTTTAACTGGACAGCAGCCGTCACATTTCCTACGCGTTACAGTCGATGACTCTACCCTTCTTTGAAGTCTCCATGGCGTTACCTTTCAAATGATACAGCAGTACCACACATGGTCCATACTGTCCTGACGTGCGTTGATGTACAGGGTGTTCGAAATGTTTCCCTGGCCAGCTGGCTAGATGCTCGGTGTAATAAATGTGCACTCTATGTATACGAGGGTAGTATCAATCATACGCCCGGCAAAAAAAAAATAAAAATAAAAATAAATTGTTCTGTACACAACTCACCTTACTTTTCGACATAGTACCCATAGACGGATATACACGATTCAGCGATCCTCCATTTCATTCCATCAGAAAATATTGGTTCTGTCAAGCTCTGCGAAATACGATGATCATTGCAAAATTCATGGCAACTGACTATTTTTGACTCGAGAACGGTAACTACACTCCTGGAAATGGAAAAAAGAACACATTGACACCGGTGTGTCAGACCCACCATACTTGCTCCGGACACTGCGAGAGGGCTGTACAAGCAATGATCACACGCACGGCACAGCGGACACACCAGGAACCGCGGTGTTGGCCGTCGAATGGCGCTAGCTGCGCAGCATTTGTGCACCCCCGCCGTCAGTGTCAGCCAGTTTGCCGTGGCATACGGAGCTCCATCGCAGTCTTTAACGCTGGTAGCATGCCGCGACAGCGTGGACGTGAAACGTATGTGCAGTTGACGGACTTTGAGCGAGGGCGTATAGTGGGCATGCGGGAGGCCGGGTGGACGTACCGCCGAATTGCTCAACACGTGGGGCGTGAGGTCTCCACAGTACATCGATGTTGTCGCCAGTGGTCGGCGGAAGGTGCACGTGCCCGTCGACCTGGGACAGGACCGCAGCGACGCACGGATGCACGCCAAGACCGTAGGATCCTACGCAGTGCCGTAGGGGACCGCACCGCCACTTCCCAGCAAATTAGGGACACTGTTGCTCCTGGGGTATCGGCGAGGACCATTCGCAACCGTCTCCATGAAGCTGGGCTACAGTCCCGCACACCGTTAGGCCGTCTTCCGCTCACGACCCAACATTGTGCAGCCCGCCTCCAGTGGTGTCGCGACAGACGTGAATGGAGGGACGAATGGAGACGTGTCGTCTTCAGCGATGAGAGTCACTTCTGCCTTGGTGCCAATGATGGTCGTATGCGTGTTTGACGCCGTGCAGGTGAGCGCCATAATCAGGACTGCATACGACCGAGGCACACAGGGCCAACACCCGGCATCATGGTGTGGGGAGCGATCTCCTACACTGGCCGTACACCACTGGTGATCGTCGAGGGGACACTGAATAGTGCACGGTACATCCAAACCGTCATCGAACCCATCGTTCTACCATTCCTAGACCGGCAAGGGAACTTGCTGTTCCAACAGGACAATGCACGTCCGCATGTATCCCGTGCCACCCAACGTGCTCTAGAAGGTTTAAGTCAACTACCCTGGCCAGCAATATCTCCGGATCTGTCCCCCATTGAGCATGTTTGGGACTGGATGAAGCGTCGTCTCACGCGGTCTGCACGTCCAGCACGAACGCTGGTCCAACTGAGGCGCCAGGTGGAAATGGCATGGCAAGCCGTTCCACAGGACTACATCCAGCATCTCTACGATCGTCTCCATGGGAGAATAGCAGCCTGCATTGCTGCGAAAGGTGGATATACACTGTACTAGTGCCGACATTGTGCATGCTCTGTTGCCTGTGTCTATGTGCCTGTGGTTCTGTCAGTGTGATCATGTGATGTATCTGACCCCAGGAATGTGTCAATAAAGTTTCCCCTTCCTGGGACAATGAATTCACCGTGTTCTTATTTCAATTTCCAGGAGTGTAGTTAAAAAATTCTGAGATATGCAAATGTAAGGTTAGTTCATATATAAAAATTACATGCAGGGAGATGGAGGAACACACACACACGCACACACACCACTATAATGATAGAGCATGAGCAAAAGTACGAAACAAATTTTGTCGTTTCAGACGCGCTTTACTGTCAAGACTGTGGAACACCCGCGGCTTCGCCATGAGCGAATTGTTGATATCTCGTGCCCCTACTGTAGAAATGACGTTACGTTGAAGCTTCTAAATATGATTTTCCTTCAACTGCTGAATGCTTACTCAATGTTCTTGGCTTGTCTTTATCATTTCATTTCTGATCTACAGAATTTTTTCTGACAAATACATCTCAAACTAACTCTATTCATTAATGGCCCACAATATACAAACGCAACGAAATCTGACTGCAAAAAGTTAACACAGAAGAACGGCCTTGAATTTGAAGAAATCCTGACAATAACCCATACATTTCATAAGTCACTTACCCCACAGAAAATCTTCATTACACGAACTACAGAAATACAGCAAGCACCAATGCAGCCAGCTAAATAAAACATTCTTACTACTGTAGGCTCTGGCTACTAATATGTATGTGGTTGCCAAAGTAAAAAATTTTGTTGCAGAGCAAACAATGTATGTAGCAGATTTTACGTTTATCATATGACAGCCAGTTCAAAAAATTATATAATCGTCCGTGAAATCCAGTTCCAAAATTATATAATCGTAAACAATATTAAATCTCCATGGCGGACAAGTTTAGACCTTCCGCTCGCGCTAACGCTTCAGACCTGCAACCTCCGTCACTGCTGTCTATTCACTTCTAACTGCCGTCACTGCTGGCTATTCACTTCTAACTGCCGTCACTGCTGGCTATTCACTTACAACTGCGAGTCCGACCAGCCACAGTCTCTCTTACACAGGGCACACAGCGCTGTCAGTGATGTTACTAGCACTGCCAACATACAAACACACAAACAGGCTACTTACAATGTGTTCTAAAGCCTGTTCTATGCAGTGGCTCTTTCAGTTTTGGTATAAGGTCATAATCGCAAGGTGCTAAGTCTGGCGAATATCGTTGATGCTCCAGTACTTGCCAGCCCTATCGCGCGAGCAGATTCGGCACACACGCTGCCGTAAGGGCTCTCGCTTTGTCCTGAACAATTACTGCATCGTGTAGACGTTCAGGACGTTCCTCCTGAAAAGCCCGTCGTAGAGGTCGTTGCAGGAAAGTTCTACATTAGAACAGTGCGTTATCAGTTTTTTCACGTGGGACGAAACGGCACAAAATCACTCCTCTAATGTCATAGGCCATGATGACTATTAACTTGACAGGAGAGGGATTGCGACGACATTTATTCCTGTTTGGTGAACCCGGACGACGCCATTACGCCGACTAGCGTTTCAGTTGTGGCTTATAGGCCCTGGCGCAAAATTCATTTACGGCGATGATGCTCGCAAGAATATTGTGTCCCACCTCCGCCTAACGCTGTACATTCGCACAAGTTTCATAAAGTGTCAAATTCTCCACTTTGCGCATGAAACACCCACTTTTCAGCAATGTTACGCATGTGTAGCCCGTCGCGTAAAATCCCGTAGATTGTTGTCTTCTCAGTAACAGCGTGGCGCTGTAATTCCGGCAGCGCACAACTTCTGCCGTTCTCCAAGGACTGGGTGATGTGGGTGCGAGCACAGTACATACGCACCCTAGCAGGCCGCCCTAACATTGCATGTCGGGCCTTGCAGTTCTGCCACGCCTGAATGCATCCATCCTCCGAGCAACCGTCAGGTACGGTAGAGCAACATTCCCTACCGCTCCCACGAGCTGCTCCTGGCATTGTCGCGCATTCTGTCCGCGGTGAACCGCAGCCTTTGCGAGGTGCCGAGGCTAGCAGTGTATTTAACACTAAATTCTTCTTGAATCTACATATGTAAATGATGCTCTAAGCCCCCCCCCCCTATTCTAACTCCGAATTTTGCTGTTGCACAAGGATTAAAAAAAACACGCGAACTGACTCTAATCAACCCTGCCAGTGGAGTAGAAGAGAGTTTGGCACCTGCAATAATTTAATTTGATAAATAAGTTAAATAAACGAAGGTTTCATTAACATAGTGAGAAATGATGGGTTGCTCTACCGATTAACAGAATGAAAGTTCTGTCCAAAATAACAATATGATTTATTAAGACTAAACACAAAATAATAATAAAAAACACATGAAACATTTATACATCAAATTGGCTCAAATTGGAGACTCATACAAACACTGTGAAGATGAAGTTGTCCCTAAACTAGATTATGAGGTTTAAGACGAAGTGGTATGTGGAGCCAATTCCTTGCCACTCAAATCTTAAGAGAGACACACAGCTAACCCAACATTAATTGCTGCTACTCAAGACAGAACAAAGTTAGAAAAAGACGAACAGGCGCGCTCTGCTGAGCTCTGATTATCACCTAGGAAAATCCCTATCTGCCGGTGCTGCGGACATACATTACCAAACTGTCTTCTTAACTGCCAGAACACGATCTGGCGTACCGGAGGCGATGGCTGGTTGCTTCGACGTCCTCGACCGAAAGGCGAGAGCCGACTACCCCTGAGCACCCGTACAGGCCGAACACAGAACATTCCCGCCCCCACGACAGTGGCCGTGGTTAAACGTTCCAATCAGCAACTCGAAAACTGGCGGAAAATTCCACTCCATTGCCGGAGCACTACCATTCGACCAATGGAGATTCTTGGCGCCAATTTCTGTGCTGATTTTGCTACGTCACGGAGCTATGCCCTGAGCAAACCAATCACAGTTACTATTTTGCAGAAAGCGCGGGAATTTTCCCGCCACAACTGCCTGGGTACACAAGTCATTCCCACGCCTCGCTGGTAGCCCGCCAGAAAGTGTTTTCGCTAAGTTTCTGCGAAGTAACGGAACCTCTAGCCCAGCCGCTACTTCAGGCCCCGGCGGGCGTGTCTCTTGACAATGTCGGCGTCTGGAAAGCATTCACTTGACTGCCTCACACCCGTCGGCTTAACCCTCTCGAGATCAGTGGAGTCCGCCTGTCACCGGACCACCTGGGTGACGAGAGACGCTACGTGGGAAGTCCGCGTGTGAAGGAATAGCAACTTTTCACCGCATGCAATTAGAGACGAAAATCGTAAGATAGAAATATGAGAGGGGGCTCATGCCACCTCTCACCTTTACTTACAAGCGCTGTGAAAGTCGGATAACATCCTTCCTGAATGGCTGCTCGTCTCACAGTGTAGTCTCTCTTCACGCTTCGTTCTCCTGGAAAGGACTGCCATCCAGCGTCATGTCGCGTTACTGTAGATTCTTGGAGACACTCGTGATGCCATGGGATGCGCATTGCCTGTTAAGTACTACTGTGTACTGTTGCGACTGACAGTAAAACACGTTTGCAACGTCAAACTTTTCTTCTTCTCCTTTCTCGTGCTGTATCTTTGTGACGGTGTGTGTGGTCATCTGTCTCCCTACATGAACTAACTTTCCATTTGGATATTTCCGAATTTTTAGTTATTTGGCAAAAAATGGTTGTCATGTCATTTGTAATGAACCTCGTACTTGAAAGTTCCTGACGAATTAAAACTGTGTGCCAGATCGAGACTCGAATTCGGGACCTTTGCCTTTCGCGGGCAAGTGCTCTACCAACTGAGCAACCCAAGCACGACTCACGACCCGTCCTCAGAGCTTCAATTTTCATTCTGGAAACATCCCCCAGGCTGTCGCTGAGCCATATCTCCGCAATATCCTTTCTTTCAGGAGTTCTAGTTCTGCAAGGTTCGCAGGAGAGCTTCTGTAAAGTTTGGAAGGTAGGAGACAGGGTACTGGCAGAATTGAAGCTGTGAGGACGGGGCGTGAGCGTGCTTGGGTAGCTCAGCGGGTAGAGCACTTGCCCGCGAAAGGCAAAGGTCCCGAGTTCGAGTTTCTGTCCGGCACACAGTTTTAATTTGCCAGGAGGTTTCATGTCAGCGCACACTCCGCTGCAGAGTGAACATCTCATTCGGGAACCCTCGTACTTGTTAACTGCAACTCTCACTTCCTCATTTGGTGAAATCTACTTCCCAGCAAGCCCAAGTTTCGAGCTAGGGAACACAAAAAAGTGACTTGGGGCTACCTCCAGTGAATTGGGTAGATGAGCAACTATCTTTCGCCATTGTTATCACTGATATGTGGGATGGTGCATTATCTTGTTGAAATAGCGCTGTTCTGTATTGGTGCAACGTGCCACAAGGGCGCAGCATCAACCGGACGCTCGCTGCAGGTAAGAATTTTTTCTGGCCATCCGTCCACACAATGCACGACCAAAATGGCTGAGACCAGGGAGTCGGGGCGTGACCGCCAAGCAGCACGCACGCATCTGTAACTGTGTCTCGCAATGTAGTGTCCAAATACAGTCCACTTTTATCAGTCATGTACTTTCATTTTCAACCACCTTTCCTTTGCAACGAGTGATATGCACTCGTTTGGACTGTGCAAAGAGCGGGGCAGCGCAGAATTTACCGCGCGTTTTGCATCTGCCTATAAGCGCTTTTATGTGTGAAGACGTTGTTCTTTTTAGCCAACGCCAGTTTCTAACGATCGGAACAACAAAGCATTCGCTATGGTTCTGCCTTTTGCCAGTAATCTATGAGGATTATTCCTTGAAAATCCCAAACAACAGTGGCCATTACCTTACCAGCTGAAAAAATGGTCTACGCCGTCTTTGGTGGACTTTTTCTAACTTTTGTCCGTTGTTATGACTGCGATTCTGACTCTGGTGGATAATGAGGAATGTAGGTTACATCAGCAGTTACAAATCGGAGCAAAAATTCCTGCAGATTGCGATTAAACGTCGCGAGGCATTGTGTTGAAATGTTGTGCCTGATGCGCTTTTGATCGACTGTGAGCAATTGCGGCGCCTACTTCACTCGCAGCTTATTCATAGGCAATTCTCCATGCAGAATATTACTCACCGGCTCAGCTGAGGTTCTTACAGTCTCAGAAAATTTTTGGTTCGACGGTTTTGCGCTACCATATTATCAGTTTTGCTAATGGTTTCCTTTGTAGTGACCTCAATTGGTAGTCTGTTAGTTTCACGTTACATTGATGATTTTGCACGATAAATCGTAACTTTACAGTCAACAACGAAAATTAATTTGTAAATATGGCTACTTGCTGAACATTTATAAGTTTATTGTATTTTCTTTTCAAATATATACACTCCTGGAAATGGAAAAAAGAACACATTGACACCGGTGTGTCAGACCCACCATACTTGCTCCGGACACTGCGAGAGGGCTGTACAAGCAATGATCACACGCACGGCACAGCGGACACACCAGGAACCGCGGTGTTGGCCGTCGAATGGCGCTAGCTGCGCAGCATTTGTGCACCGCCGCCGTCAGTGTCAGCCAGTTTGCCGTGGCATACGGAGCTCCATCGCAGTCTTTAACACTGGTAGCATGCCGCGACAGCGTGGACGTGAACCGTATGTGCAGTTGACGGACTTTGAGCGAGGGCGTATAGTGGGCATGCGGGAGGCCGGGTGGACGTACCGCCGAATTGCTCAACACGTGGGGCATGAGGTCTCCACAGTACATCGATGTTGTCGCCAGTGGTCGGCGGAAGGTGCACGTGCCCGTCGACCTGGGACCGGACCGCAGCGACGCACGGATGCACGCCAAGACCGTAGGATCCTACGCAGTGCCGTATGGGACCGCACCGCCACTTCCCAGCAAATTAGGGACACTGTTGCTCCTGGGGTATCGGCGAGGACCATTCGCAACCGTCTCCATGAAGCTGGGCTACGGTCCCGCACACCGTTAGGCCGTCTTCCGCTCACACCCCAACATCGTGCAGCCCGCCTCCAGTGGTGTCGCGACAGGCGTGAATGGAGAGACGAATGGAGACGTGTCGTCTTCAGCGATGAGAGTCGCTTCTGCCTTGGTGCCAATGATGGTCGTATGCGTGTTTGGCGCCGTGCAGGTGAGTGCCACAATCAGGACTGCATACGACCGAGGCACACAGGGCCAACACCCGGCATCATGGTGTGGGGAGCGATCTCCTACACTGGCCGTACACCACTGGTGATCGTCGAGGGGACACTGAATAGTGCACGGTACATCCAAACCGTTATCGAACCCATCGTTCTACCATTCCTAGACCGGCAAGGGAACTTGCTGTTCCAACAGGACAATGCACGTCCGCATGTATCCCGTGCCACCCAACGTGCTCTAGAAGGTGTAAGTCAACTACCCTGGCCAGCAAGATCTCCGGATCTGTCCCCCATTGAGCATGTTTGGGACTGGATGAAGCGTCGTCTCACGCGGTCTGCACGTCCAGCACGAATGCTGGTCCAACTGAGGCGCCAGGTGGAAATGGCATGGCAAGCCGTTCCACAGGACTACATCCAGCATCTCTACGATCGTCTCCATGGGAGAATAGCAGCCTGCATTGCTGCGAAAGGTGGATATACACTGTACTAGTGCCGACATTGTGCATGCTCTGTTGCCTGTGTCTATGTGCCTGTGGTTCTGTCAGTGTGATCATGTGATGTATCTGACCACAGGAATGTGTCAATAAAGTTTCCCCTTCCTGGGACAATGAATTCACGGTGTTCTTATTTCAATTTCCAGGAGTGTAGTTTGGACAAGAAGAGAATAGAAGCTTTCGAAATGTGGTGCTACAGAAGAATGCTGAAGATGAGATGGGTAGATCCCATAACTAATGAGGAGGTATTGAACACAATTGGGGAGAAGAGGAGTTTGTGGCACAACTTGACCAGAAGAAGGGATCGGTTGGTAGGACATGTTCTGCGGCATCAAGGGATCACCAATTTAGTATTGGAGGGCAGCGTGGAGGGTAAAAATCGTAGAGGGATGTAACACTCCCTTATTATTTGGTGTTTCCGCTCGTTCGCGGATCTGAATAGCAGCCCACATAAGTATTAATTAATATGACCGTGTACCTAATGGGGCTGGCAATCAGATTGGACTGCTACGGAGTTGTTACATTCCATTCTGTCCTTCTCAAATGCTGTAATAATGAAATGGCTGGTGGCAACAGAACAACAACACAGCTTCACTAATCAAGACCTATATTCGTATCAAAAACACAAAAATAAGGAGACAGCCACTGCCTTCGTCATACACTGTTAATAACGGCTAATCTCAGCACAGGTTTCTTGGTTATTCGTAATCGTCACACGCAAAATCCAATCACTGTAATCCAACACTGTAATCCAAATAATGCCGGCGCGGTAGACGCGGAATCTCAATAACGGCACATAAATATCACTGAAATCACTCTGTTAATTATACTTTCTCACTTTCCCGTATAATACTAACACAAAGGGGTTAAACCGCGGCGATGGCCACTCCCTTTGTCGGTAATTTGTATCAACCACCGCTGGATTCTGCACAGCTCTCTGCCCGCCTCGCGGGAACCTACCACACACACTAACTCAACTGACTCTCGCTCTCGCGACCCAACACACTATCGATAGTTGCCCTGTCGACCTGTGTGAGTGCAAACTTAGTAGTAAGGGCCTGCGGACCCCTTACAGGGAGACCAAGAGATGAATACACTAAGCAGATTCAGAAGGATGTAGGTTGCAGTAGGTACTGGGAGATGAAGAAGCTTGCACAGGATAGAGTAGCATGGAGAGCTGCATCAAACCAGTCTCAGGACTGAAGACCACAAGAACAACATATCCTGTAAGTTGGTATTGCGAATGCACACATACCGTCGCAGTATCAGTATAAAGATGGTCGCCCCACTTGCGACTTGCACCAGGGAGGAACAGCGTTCTCTTATTCGGTTTTTGCGTAGTGAAGGTGTGAAACCTATTGAAGTTCATCGGCGAATGAAGGTTCATAACGGTGATGCATGTCTGTCATAGCAGCAAGTCTACGAATGGAGTAGGAAGTTCGCAAATGGTGTGACTTCAGTGGAAGATCCTCCTCGTCCAGGTCAGGCACAACGAGTTGTGACTCCACAGAACATTGCAGCAGTTGAAGCCATAGTGAAGGACAACCGCCGATTGACACTGAATGACACTGCAGCATGAAGAATACGGCAAGAAATGAAGAATGAATTGATTGTTGGTGTTAATAACTATCATCCTTCTGTACTTCCTCTACATTACTGCAGATCACGTGTCACTGAGCACATTTGTTCTGTGCATGCAGTACACGTGAGGCGCCTAGTTGTTTCCACTGCACTGTGTGGAATACGTAGGTTCTGTTATGGTTCACTAACCTGCAGTCTTCAATTTGATGTCTCCAGCGCAGAAAACAGCACGCAGGTCGTAGGTTCTGTATGTTGAGGCTGTAACTGACTTTTAGCGAGGTTCTCTTCTGAAATAATGTATCACTTCTTTGTGATGCCACTCGCGTGTTTTAATATAGCCACACGAGAAGACTACATGACCTTAATACAACATCTTCTGATTCAGCAAAGTACATGATCAAACACAATGTTTACGAACACGTATCTTTACACTATTTGTGGCACGTGTCTGTGCCTCATGACTACCGGAGTGAATCTTTTAATACTGAATACTGGATAACACATCCTGGCACAGACAACATGACTGTACATCTCGACTGCCTAACTCGACTGCCTAATCCAGAGTGACGAACAGCCCGAAACACTCGCCACACCAGAAAAGGCGTGACCCGAACGCTTCCGAAGTGCTTCCTCTGCAATTCCGTCAGTCTTTTGTTTTTGATTTAAATTGTTTTTAATAATTCTAAAATGACTGATTGATAGTCAGGTGTTGAGAGATATTTATATTAAAAAGTGAAGTCATTCCAATGAGTAGTTTAACTAATAATAATAACTATACTTTAACCTTTTGGCGCCCTTGCTCCGAACACACCAGCCAATCACAGAGCAGTAGCATTATGCAGCCGGTCTTTCTCGCGGGAATGGTACCGAATCGAACATCCGTCACAGGTACCTCACACCATATTTCGTCGTCTATATACTCCTTGCATCTCCACTGCTCTGGGAACAGCTTCTTGGAGGCTAATATGATGGCTGACTAAGCCAGAAATATTAAAAGAATGAAGATGAAGAGGTACGCCACGCAGTGCATGAGTGGTTGCGCGGACTACCAAAAGAATTTTTTTCTAAAGGAATTTATGCACTTTGTAAGCGTTGGAGGACTTGCATTGAGCGTGGGGCAGATTATGTTGAAAAGTGATACAGCTTTGTACCACTTCTGCACAATAAATAATATTTAAAAAGAAATTTAAGATTTTCATTTGACTCACCCTCGTACGTGGCCACGATGAGCGAGGAATATCTTCACCATTCATCGCAACATCATTTATTATTACTGAACACACGTAACACACGTTCACCGTGCAGCTACAATGCAAATTGTTTGAACAGTGTGGCTGGCAGCAGTTGAAAACATGACGTCATAGTCACAGATCAATCAACTTGTGGCGATATGTATCGAGCAGAACTACGGAGCAAAGTAATCTGTATGGTGCGAAAAGTGACAAAAATGGCTCTGAGCACTATGGGACTCAACATCTTAGGTCATAAGTCCCCTAGAACTTAGAACTACTTAAACCTAACTAACCTAAGGACATCACACACACCCATGCCCGAGGCAGGATTCGAACCTGCGACCGTAGCAGTCCCGCGGTTCCGGACTGCAGCGCCAGAACCGCTAGACCACCGCGGCCGGCTCGAAAAGTGACAATTGACCCAGAATAAGGAAAAGTGTGAAGTTATTCACATGAGTACTAAAAGAAATCAGCTAAATTTCGATTACGCGGTAAGTCACGCAAACCTGAAGGCTGTAAATTCAACTAAATACTTAGGGATTACAATTACAAATAACCTAAATTGGAACGATCATGTAGATAATATTGTTGGTAGAGCAAACCAAAGACTGCGATTCATTGGCAAAACACTTGGAAGGTGCAACAGGTCTACCAAGAAGACTGCTTACACTACGCTTGTCCGCCCTATTCTGGAGTATTGCTGTGCGGTGTGGGATCAGCATCAGGTGGGGCTGACGGATGACATCGAAAAAGTACAAAGAAGGGCAGTTCGTTTTGTACTATCGCGAAATAGGGGAGATAGTGTTGCTAGGTGCCAGGGGTAGCAGTGTAATTAGCACTAAATTCTTCTAGGATCTTCATATGGAAATGATGCTCTAAGCCCCCCCTTTTCTAACTCCGACTTTTGCTGTTGCACATGGATTAAGAAGAAACGCGAACTGACTCTAATCGACCCTGTAAGTGGAGTAGAAAAGAGTTTGGCACCTGCAATAATTTAATTTGATAGAAATTAATTTGGTAATTAAGTTTAATTAACGTGGCGAGAAATGAAAGGGTTGCTCTACCGATCTACAGAATGAAAATTCTGTCCAAAATAACAATTTGATTTATTATGACTAAACGCAAAATAATGAACACAACACATGAAACATTTACAATACGTCAAATCGAATACACAAATAAAAGCTGTGAAGGTGAAGTTGTCCGTAAACTAGCTTGTGACGTTTACGACCAAGTGGTATGTGGAGCCAATTCCTTGCAACTCAAATCTTATGAGAAACACCGAGCCAACCCAACATTAATTGCTGTTACCATAGTGAGAACTCAGACAATGAACATCCAAGACAGAACCACATAAGAAAAGACTTGAACAGGTGCGCTCTGCTGAGCTCTGATTATCACAGAGAAAAATTCCCTGATCTGCCGGTGCTGCGGACATACATTATCAAGCTGTCTTCTTAACTGCAAGGACACGATCTGGCGTACCGGAGGTGATGGCTGGTTGCTTCGACCCCCCGTCGTGGGGATGATAATGTCGCGAGTATAGACCGAAATAAATTATCCTGGTCTGGTTGTTCCAGACTAAAGACTTCCTATCAATACAAATACGCCTCTGAGGGAGACGAAGAAGGCTCACCACACAATCACTGACGGTACAGTGATTGATTTTAACAAGCAAAGTCACACAGTAACTCCGATACAGTCAACTTTAGCCAAAACTGCTCAAGACGGACAACATAGGCCGCTTGTACGCAGAACGCCAAATTGCCAACTGTGCTCGGAAAGTTACGTTGAAGTCGAAACTTCAGCAACTTCGTCAAACAGTTACAAGTAAATGAAAGTATATTAGACAGCCAACGGAAGGCAGGCTGTCCAGAGCAGCGAGAGCTCAGTCTTGTAACCTACTCCGACCGAAAGGCGAGAGCCGACTCTCTCAAGAGCATCTGTACAAGCCGAACACAGAACATTCCCGCCCCCCACGACAGTGGCCGTGGTTAAAACGTGCCAATCAGCAGCTCGAAAACCAGCAGAAAATTCCACTCTATTGCCGATGCACTACTATTCCACCAATGGAGATACTTGGCACCAATTTCTGCGCCGATTTTGCTACGTCACGGAGCTATCCCGTGAGCAAGCCAATCACAGTTATGATTTTGCAGAAAACGCGGAAATTTGCCCGCCAATACTGCCTGGGAACACAAGTCATTCCCACGCCTCGCTGGTAGCCAGCCAGATAGTGTTTTCACTAAGTTTCTGCGAAGTAACGGAATCTCTAGCCCAGCCACTCCGTCAGGCCCCTGTGGTCGTGTAGCCGCCGCTCTTATGACAATGTCGGCGTCTGGAAAGCATCCACTCGACTCCCTCACACCCGTCGGCTTAACCCTTTCAAGATTAGCGGAATCCGCCTGTCTCCGGACCACCCGTGTGACGAGAGACGCTGCGTGGGAAGTCCGCGTGTGAAGGAGTAGCAACTTTTCACCGCATGCAATTACAGAGGAAAATCGAATTACTCAGAGTAAGATAGAAATATGAGAGGGGGCTCATGCCTCTTCTCAGTTTCACAGACATGATACGTGAATTGGAGTGGCAATCATTAAAACAAAGGCGTTTTTCGTTGCGACGGGATCTTTTCATGAAATTTCAGTCACCAATTTTCTCCTCTGATTGCGAAAACATTCTGTTGGCACCCACCTACATAGGGAGAAATGATCATCACGATAAAGTAAAATCGGGGCTGGAACAAAAAAATTTAAGTGCTCCTTTTTTGCGCGTGCCGTTTGAGAGTGGAACCATAGAGAGACAGCTTGAAAGTGGTTCATTGAAACCTCTGCCAGGCACTTTATTGTGAACAGCAGAGTAATCACGTAGATGTAGACGTAGATGTAGATGCTACGGGGACATGTGGTAACACCTGTTGTTTATAGTATATCCTATGGTTTCATTGTTTTGATAATAAGAAATCATGTTTCAAAAACCCGAATGTCATAACAGTGTTTGGTAAAAAGGAAAGATGCCTCAGTGTAAGTTTTATCACAAGTGTTCAAAATTCGAAACCTGTGATTTTTGTGGCTGGGGGGGGGGGGGGGGGGGATACGAGAAATGAGGTGGGAACGGTGCGAGAAGGCCATAGACACGGGTTCCCAGGTAGATGCCGTGTTTCTTGGCTTCCGCGAGGCGTTCGATACAGTTCCCCACAGTCGTTTAATGAACAAAGTAAGAGCAAATGGACTATCAGACCAATTGTGTGGTTGTTTTGAAGAGTTCCTAGATAACAGCACGCAGCATGTCATTATCAGAGGAGAGAAGTCTTCGGAAGTAAGAGTGATTTCAGGTGTGCCACAGGGGAGTGTCGTAGGACCGTTGCTATTCACAATATACATAAACGACCTTGTGGATGACATCGGAATTTCACTGAGGCATTTTGCGGATGATGCTGTGGTACATCGAGAGGTTCTAACAATGTAAAATTGTCCTGAAATGTAGGAGATCTGCAGCGAATTGACGCATGGTGCAGGGAATGGCAATTGAATCTCAATGTAGACAAGTGTAACGTGCTGCGAATATATAGAAAGAAAGATCACTTATCATTTAGCTACAATATAGCAGGTCAGCAACTGGAAGCAGTCAATTCCATAAATTATCTGGGAGTATGCATTAGGAGTGATTGAAAATGGAATGATCATATAAAAGTTGATCGTCGGTAAAGCAGATGCCAGATTGAGATTCATTGGAAGAATCCTAAGGAAATGCAATCCGAAAACAAAGAAAGTGGGATACAGTACGCTTGTTCGGCCACTGCTTGAATACTGATCAGCAGTGTGGGATCCGTACCAGATAGGGTTGATAGAAGAGACAGAGAAGATACAACGGAGAGCAGCGCGCTTCGTTACAGGATCATTTAGTAATCGCGAAAGCGTTACGGAGGTGATAGGTAAACTGCAGTGGAAGACTCTCCAAGAGAGACGCTCAGTAGCTTGGTACGGGCTTTTGTTGAAGTTTCGAGAACATACCTTCACATAGGAGTCAAACAGTATATTGCTCCGTCCTACGTATATCTCGCGAAGAGACCATGAGGATAAAATCAGAGAGATTAGAGGCCACACAGAGGCATACCAACAATCCTTCTTTCCACGAACAATACGAGACTGGAATAGAATGGAGAACTGATAGAGGTACTCAAGGCAGCCTCCGCCACACACCGTGAGGTGCCTTGCGGAGTATGGATGTAGATGTAGATATAGAGTAGATTGTGAAGAGGTTCCTACCGGCACCTAAATTTTTAGAAACTAACAGCTGAATTATGGTATGGGACCACACTGTCTTGGAAAGAAATAAAATAAAACGCTAAGCGCTGGACAAGGCAGACAGTGGCAGCAGGCGTGTCTCATAGAGCACACACACTCATTAGGGTGTTCGTCTTTTTTTGCCGGCTGCTGCTGTGTGTCACCAGCGCCTAACGATAATTGTCCGGAGCAGTAGCAACGTGGTGAGTCACGCGCGGTTCAGCAATTAACGCGCGCGATATCCTCCACCACACACACACACACACACACACACACACACACACACACACACACCAACACCAACACCAACACCAACGACGCCTGCCGTAATTGGTTGTCGCGGCGTAATCGCATCAAGCTGGCAGCGCGTCTAAGTCAGCGAGGGGAGAGGAAGGGGGGAGTCACGTCCAAACTGGTTTCGGCAGCGCTTCGCCTGCGACGTGACGCGTGCGGAAGCGAGAACACTGTGCGCTGGTCTGTGGAGAGCTCCGCGCAGGCGCGGATGTCGGGAGAGTGATTGCGGGAGAAGAGCAGGAGGGGGGGAGGGTCAGGAGTCTGACAGAGAAGACGGTCGCTCATTTACATAGCCGGCACATTAGCGGCCTCTCGCATTGACTCATCCGACGGCGCTACATCGCTTTATTTGACGCCTATTTAGTAACACCGAGCGGTTGCTTCGAATTACATTTCATCTCGCGTGACGGCAGCCCGGCTCGCAGCGAAGCCACCGAGCACTCGTCTGGCTTGAGACCCGGTCACACAACGGCGCGGCTCACAAGGGAAATTTATCGCTCCTTTGTCTCGTCGTCATCTTCGCTCTCGCATTTCTTCGTATCAGTCAATTCTCTCTTCTGACATTCTTCAATTCTTTTCGTGTCATGTCCATTTCGAGATCGCGCGTGACAGAAGTAAAGCTGTGGGTACCGGGCGTGAGTCGTGCTTCGGTAGCTCAGATGGTAGAGCACTTGCCCGCGAAAGGCAAAGGTCCCGAGTTCGAGTCTCGGTCGGGCACACAGTTTTAATCTGCGAGGAAGTTTCAAAAGTATGTTGTTCCACAGACTTTTTCAAGTCTCAAACAGCTATGCTGTATTTATTCAGACTAAGGCGGTGAATGAAAATTTGTACCAAGCCCGAGATTCGAACTCGAGTCTCTTGTTCCCTCTCGCCTTTGATTCTCCCTTCTCTGATCATGTAATACATTTCATTAACAACGTAATCTTATTAAGTGACTGTTACAATATTTTATTATACTTTTCTTGAAACGGCGTGTCGTCCTCTGGTGGTTAAGTTCCTCCGACTTCTCGCGTATGCTGCGTTCTGCCGACTGCGCCATTAGATGTCACTAATTACTTGCTTTAGTGTTTTGTTTTCCTCCTTTTCGCTTCTTTCCGTACTTATTCTATCACCTGTGTGTTATTTTATGAGCACCATAAGCTTTTTTTATATATGTAATTACTCTTATGCAAAATGGCCACAAGAGAATCACAGAATCCTATATCACTTAACCATTTACTTTTTAACAGTATTAAATTTAACTTCATTCGTGTTTTTCATTATTATGCTTTATCACGGTAATAACACATACATATTGCAAGCCCGCTATTAAAAATCGTTCAAATGGCTCTGAGCACTGTGGGACTTAACTTCTGAGGTCATCAGTCCCCTAGAACTTAGAACTAGTTAAACCTAACTAACCTAAGGACATCACACACATCCATGCCCGAGGCAGGATTCGAACCTGCGACCGTAGCGGTCGCGCGGTTTCAGACTGTAGCGCCTAGAGCCGCTCGGCCACTCCGGCAGGCGCCCGCTATTGCCTTTTGTACTACTCATTTATTATATACTGCACAATTTCATAATTGACGAATATGTGTAGACTTGCAGTAGCGACATCTAACGAGCTTATGGTACAATCATATGTTGTGGTCACTGTACTGGAGTTTGTTATGAACTGCAGCGATAGAGGCAGTATGATTCTGCCAGAACTGTGGCCATAGTTTAAATCGTATTTGAAATATGTGCGACAATGCTAAGCTGATTTTGTGTTTATTTTCTGACGACGCCACTATGGCTTCATTGTATTTGGACATGTTATAAGACATGTATGCCTCGTCATATTTTAAACGCATGCTTTCATATCGATGAAAGTAATAATTTTTCGTTGAGGCATTTTTTATTGTCCTTAGATGTAATCTGTTCACTAGTTGTATTTCATTTCCCGTATTTTCCTACAGATCTTAGGCTAGGCGCAAATTGAGAAGCGTATAGCACGTGTGACTTGACACGACACTACAGCGCGACACGCACGTGCCGCACGGGTCGCGCGGCTGCAGCGCATATTGCGACGCGTACACCAATACTTCGCACGCGCCGACTGGCGACGCTCTGCGCCGACTGAACCGAAGCGCGCTTAACCTCTTATCTTTCTCAAACGATTTTACAGAAACTATTCACTAAAAATATATGATTTTTGCCTTACTTGTAGCGTTATATGTCAGCTTCGTGACGAAGTGCCCATCACCTCGCTAATGACCATTCTTATTGTGATGTACACATTTTAGTAAGACACTACGCAAAACTCAAAAAGTTTGGAACGAAAATTAGGGGTCGCTATGATTTTGCGTTTGGTGCGTATTACACCATATGTTGCTGCGTATGAAATTTAGCTAGCTTGCTGAATTTTTGTTTAGACTTGGGAGGAGATCTCCATCTGCCTCCGATCTCGAGAAAATGGATCCCATGTAGCGCGCTCACTTCCGATCTCACGCCCGCGAGAATGAAATACTCGCAACATCTCTCATATCTCCTAAACCGCTCGAGACATCGAAACGAAAGTTTGGCGAATGATAGCACACAAGGAGGAGAGTGTTTTGCCAATTATTAAACACACGGAACTTTCTTGTCTATGGCGATATATCACTACTTATACTTCTTTTTTATTTATTTCACTCCAGTGACTGTATTTTTTTAAGAGTTATAGACAGCTAGCGAAACAAGAGCTTCCTAGTATGAAAATAAACATAAAATTTCTTCTTTTATGTTACTGCAAACCGATACTATGAGGTTTTTCGTAAGCTATTGAGCTCTGTGATTGCCAATTACTTGTTTAATGAGGCCCTCCGTTTCGGAATTCTGTCTCAATAGCTGCTGTGAGATGAGTTTGGCAAATTACATTGTGACAAAGGAAGTATAATTAAACCAGTCAACAAGAGAAATGTGGCCTTTACTCATAAATGGTGATGCTTCCTCGAATGAGAAAAGGTTAACAACTCACACAAAAACAGATTGACAATTCTGTTGGAATCCCCGTAACCCATCGTATTTTTAACAATGGGCGAATGGAATGGAAACTTACCAAAGGATTTTATTCCTTCTCTTGATCTGAGCAGTATTAAAATAATGACGAGCGTTCCTTCAGGCGGAATGATAGGCACATGCCAGATACTGTTTACTCGCCTAGGGCTTGCCAAACTGACAATGCGTGATCGCGAATAAAATAGTTGTTATTGAGAAAAATAAACAATTGATCTGTCGCACAACACTATGGTCAGTGTATCGTCAGCAGCGAAGGATAATGCGCGCGACAGGAATGCACAAGCTAGCCATGTGTGCCTTGTGAGAAGGAGTTCGATAAAACATTGTCATGAAAGTAGATCTGCCTTTGTCAGCAGCACATTTCAACAAATTAAATATATCTTATCATAACACTCTTAGTATATTCCTACTTTCGTAATAATACCGACCATTTTCTTCATTTGTGTAGCCTGTTGTTGTATAATTAGTTTATTAATGCTGATAATGTCCATGCAATAATTGAAATGTTTTTTCTCATCACGGCGAACCAATTAAAACATTGTTATTTGTGACTGCTTTTCGACTGTTGCTAGCTTGCAGTGGAAATATGTTGCTCACATGAATGTAGTACAGTGTGTTGTATTACATTATTACATCCATATCAGAGTAATCACAGTGAAACTTCTATACTTCAGATCTTGGACGCTTTTTACCGCAAGCACAAAGGGATCACACCTGTAGAGATTATCCCTTTCTAAATTTTTGTAATAGATCGTACAGATACGCTAGCTTACTAGGCAGCGAGAATATAACCTTGCTTTACTTTCCTGCTTGATTCTTAATCACATGATTTTATAATATTCCTTGCTTCCTTATTCACTACCCTCTATCCCTTCTTGCGATCTGAAAACATCGCGGAGGCGTATGGTGCAATTCCAGCGGCCAATGGCTCATCAGTTACTGAAGTATACATTTTTCTTGACAGAAGAAAAACAAAACAAAACTGTTGTTGTTGTTGTTGTTGTGGTCTTCAGTCCTGAGACTGGTTTGATGCAGCTCTCCATGCTACTCTATCCTGTGCAAGCTTCTTCATCTCCCAGTACCTACTGCAACCTACATCCTTCTGAATCTGCTTAGTGTATTCATCTCTTGGTCTTCCGCTACGAGTTGTACCCTCCACGCTGCCCTCCAATGCTAAATTTGTGATCCCTTGATGCCTCAAAACATGTCCTACCAACCGATCCCTTCTTCTAGTCAAGTTGTGCCACAAACTTCTCTTCTCCCCAATCCTATTCAATACCTCCTCATTAGTTACGTGATCTACCCACCTTATCTTCAGCATTCTTCTGTAGCACCACATTTCGAAAGCTTCTATTCTCTTCTTGTCCAAACTGGTTATCGTCCATGTTTCACATCCATACATGGCTACACTCCATACAAATACTTTCAGAAACGACTTCCTGACACTTAAATCTATACTCGATGTTAACAAATTTCTCTTCTTCAGAAACGATTTCCTTGCCATTGCCAGTCTACATTTTATATCCTCTCTACTACTTTACTACTTTAAGTGTCTCATTTCCTAATCTAATCCCCTCAGCATCACCCGATTTAATTTGACTACATTCCATTATCCTCGTTTTGCTTTTGTTGATGTTCATCTTATATCCTCCTTTCAAGACATTGTCCATTCCGTTCAACTGCTCTTCCAAGTCCTTTGCTGTCTCTGACAGAATTACAATGTCATCGGCGAACCTCAAAGTTTTTACTTCTTCTCCATGAATTTTAATACCTACTCCGAATTTTTCTTTTGTTTCCTTTACTGCTTGCTCAATATACAGATTGAATAACATCGGGGAGAGGCTACAACCCTGTCTCACTCCTTTCCCAACCACTGCTTCCCTTTCATGCCCCGCGACTCTTATAACTGCCATCTGGTTTCTGTACAAATTGTAAATAGCCTTTCGCTCCCTGTATTTTACCCCTGCCACCTTCAGAATTTGAAAGAGAGTATTCCAGTTAACGTTGTCAAAAGCTTTCTCTAAGTCTACAAATGCTAGAAACGTAGGTTTGCCTTTTCTTAATCTTTCTTCTAAGATAAGTCGTAAGGTTGGTATTGCCTCACGTGTTCCAACATTTCTACGGAATCCAAACTGATCTTCCCCGAGGTCCGCTTCTACCAGTTTTTCCATTCGTCTGTAAAGAATTCGCGTTAGTATTTTGCAGCTGTGACTTATTAAACTGATAGTTCGGTAATTTTCACATCTGTCAACACCTGCTTTCTTTGGTATTGGAATTATTATATTCTTCTTGAAGTCTGTGGGTATTTCGCCTGTCTCATACATCTTGCTCACCAGATGGTAGAGTTTTGTCATGACTGGCTCTCCCAAGGCCATCAGTAGTTCTAATGGAATGTTGTCTACTCCCGGGGCCTTGTTTCGACTCAGGTCTTTCAGTGCTCTGTCAAACTCTTCACGCAGTATCTTATCTCCCATTTCATCTTCATCTACATCCTCTTCCATTTCCATAATATTGTCCTCAAGTACATCGCCCTTGTATAAACCCTCTATATACTCCTTCCACCTTTCTGCCTTCCCTTCTTTGCTTAGAACTGGGTTGCCATCTGAGCTCTTGATATTCATACAAGTGGTTTTCTTCTCTCCAAAGGTCTCTTTAATTTTCCTGTACGCTGTATCTATCTTACCCCTAGTGAGACAAGCCTCTACATCCTTACATTTGTCCTGTAGCCATCCCTGCTAAGCCATTTTGCACATTCTGTCGATCTCATTTTTGAGACGTTTGTATTCCCTTTTGCCTGCTTCATTTACTGCATTTTTATATTTTCTCCTTTCATCGATTAAATTCAATATTTCTTCTGTTACCCAAGGATTTCTATTAGCCCTCGTCTTTTTACCTACTTGATCCTCTGCTGCCTTCACTACTTCATCCCTCAGAGCTACCCAGCCGGCCGGAGTGGCCGTGCGGTTCTAGGCGCTACAGTCTGGAGCCGAGCGACCGCTACGGTCGCAGGTTCGAATCCTGCCTCGGGCATGGATGTGTGTGATGTCCTTAGGTTAGTTAGGTTTAATTAGTTCTAAGTTCTAGGCGACTGATGACCTCAGAAGTTAAGTCGCATAGTGCTCAGAGTCATTTGAACCATTTTTAGAGCTACCCATTCTTCTTCTACTGTATTTCTTTCCCCCATTCCTGTCAATTGTTCCCTTATGCTCTCCCTGAAATTCTCTACAACTTCTGGTTCTTTCAGTTTTTCCAGGTCCCATCTCCTTAAATTCCCACCTTTTTGCAGTTTCTTCAGTTTCAATCTGCAGTGCATAACCAATAGATTGTGGTCAGAATCCACATCTGCCCCTGGAAATGTCTTACAATTTAAAACCTGGTTCCTAAATCTCTGTCTTACCATCATATAATCTATCTGATACCTATTAGTATCTCCAGGATTCTTCCAGGTATACAACCTTCTTTTATGATTCTTGAACCAAGTGTTAGCTATGCGGATATAAATAATGCCCGCATCTCGTGGTCGTGCGGTAGCGTTCTCGCTTCCCACGCCCGGGTTCCCGGGTTCGATTCCCGGCGGGGTCAGGGATTTTCTCTGCCTCGTGATGGCTGGGTGTTGTGTGCTGTCCTTAGGTTAGTTAGGTTTAAGTAGTTCTAAGTTCTAGGGGACTTGTGACCAAAGCAGTTGAGTCCCATAGTGCTCAGAGCCATTTGAACCATTTGATATAAATAATAGAAAAGTATATCGTGCTAACGAAGAAAGCTGGAGCGTTTAAATGGCGAAATACGAAACACTACCCAAAGGCAATAAAATTCAGTACACAGTGTGGCAAAATTTATCGTATTGGCAATACTACCAATGCTGATATGCGCCGTTCCGATGTGAGCATATGCCGTGCTACTTTTGCGTTTCCCGCCTCAAATTTCCCACGGTGCTAGCGAGGCAAGCGCGACGCGCGGCGCGAGAAACTGTGCCTCAACCACAACGCCGCGCGACCTGGCGCAGGCGCGTGTCGCGTCCCATTCGCGTCGCAATTTGCGCGGTCCCATTTGAACCTGTGATGTTACAAAAACGCGCGCTGCGCTGCGTCGCGCCACACGTGCTATACGCGTCTCAATTTGCGCCTAGCCTTAATGTGATAATGTGGACCGAAACCTATAGTCTAGTGACCAAACGTTTTGTTACCATTGGGGGAAATAAAAGAAATTAATTCTACAGTTCCTGGATCACTGTTTTATTCAGCGAACATGTCGCAGCATGTGAAACTAGCCAGATGCGCTAACCACATCGGCACCTTTGCACAGTGGCTTCCCACAACTGCACGGACTACTCTTGCACGCCTCGCTCTTCAGTCCAAGTTCCCAGTCACGCCTCAGCCCACTTTGGAATTCCCCCAAAATACGAACAGCATTGCAGAGGCTCTCCAGCTGTATTGAAAAATCTCATCAGCAACCAACTGTATTGGATTAGCATGTCATAACGGATCCTGCCTCAAACCTAGGTATAGGTGCTTTAATCACACGAAACTGTATGGTTCCAGAGAACTTTTCAATTCTCAGACATCTATGGGATATGTTATATTGGAATTAAGATTGAGGAGGGAGGTATACTATGGTAGTCGGTGCAGTTTGTGCAAGCCATTGTGCCAGGATGGCGTAGTGGTTAGCCCATTTGTCTAGTGAACAGGAGACCCGGGTTCGAATACCAGCCGTAGTAAATATTTTCGTTCGTCGTTTCAGTCTACATGCATACATCAAGTATCCATCACTTCTAAATGTACTACTTGCTTGCTTTCTTACTCTCCTGTCCACACAAACCACAGTCGGTTTCTGGCTGCGTGAAGTAGCCACCTCCACAGATATATGAAGATCCTTAGTTAACTGGTTTCTCCGTCTTATTTCCGGTCCGACTAAAGCTTTTCCTTCTTCAAGTTCTTTCCCTGGCACCTCAATCAATCCATCCTCTCTCCTACAGACGTGGCCAGCCCTTCGCTCTCTCCCTGCCTTGGCTTCCCGCAACGACATCTGGTTCGTTACAAATCTCCCTGAACTCCCCGTTCTCTGTTCTCGCCATTCTCCTCCCTCACAAAGTGGTGCAAATGTCATCAAAAGGATTTTAGTTTCAGAACCTTTATCTTTCTCTCTATATACTTCTCTATTCTTCTTTTTCTGCTGCATATAGTAATACTGGTCTGATTCTAGTGTCGTATATGTTTTTCCGGTTGCTCGCGAAAATTCTTTGGATGACGTTAATTTATGGAATGAATATGGCGCTTTGAATGTCGGTTGGATTCTCGCTTGTATTTTTTCTCACCATTTCTGTTTTTTACCCTGCCTGATATTTAAGGGGCTCCGGAAAGGCTCAAAATCATGAAAAGTTCAATTTTTACTTTTTTGCGTTTTCTGAATCTGCAGACTATTACCTTTTAATAGATATATAATTTATTCAATTCCGAAGACTACAACTATTTTTAAATTTTTTTTGAAATGTGTTCTACATGGGCGTGACCCACTGTGGCGCTGTTAAACTGCTGTCAAATGGTGTTATTATTAACGTCCGTGTTCATCAGGTACATTTTAGTGATGTGAGATAAAGTATGTGTTGTGGGTAACCTGTAATGGTTCAATATATATCGCTGGTGTGATTGTCGATTGTTTCATGTTTATTTACTCAGTCGTTATCTCGAAAATATTCGTAATTAATTCTGTTTCTTGAGTCTCTGTTTTGTTGAAGTATAATAATGAGTAAAAGTAAAGTTACTAGAAATCCTCTGAAGGCTTTTAAGAAAAGGAGAAATGTTGGAAAGCCAAAGGTATGTGTTATTACTGTAAACAATAAAGACGATGAAAATCCCCAACATAGCTTGTGTCCCAAAGAAGAAGACAGTTGGTGTAAATATAACAAAGGATTGCTAACTGGTGAAGTGTACACTCATAAGCATAGTCTGCCTCATGCAATGATGGAGGTGATAAAACCTATTTTCAGAGACTTAGCAGCACCTGAACTGTTGAAAAAGTGTATTCACGGAAAAACTCAAAACCCCAATGAAAGTGTAAATAGTGTTATATGGTCGAGAATCCCGAAGACTGTATTTCTTGGAATAGAAACACTTCACTTTGGTGTGTATGATGCTGTTGCGACTTTCAATGATGGCAACATTGTAAGGTGCAAGGTATTTAGAAATATGGGAATGAAGATAGGTTCTAACATGGTACGAGCGATGCTTGCTTTAGACAAGGAACGCCTTCGGGCTGCAGACAGGGCTGTAAAGAGTCTAGAAATACAAGCAAGAGTAAACAGGAGGAGGAGCAAGAGGAAGCTGGAGGAGGAGTTTGCAGAGGATGAAGATAATCCATCCTATGGACCTGGAATCCACTAAAAAGTTAATCCAATCTTTGTCGCTCGATTCCCAAAACTTTTATTTTCTCATACTAATTACATGTTTTCTAAGGATCTTCCAAACATATTTGTTTCAAACTTTCAGTAAATGTTACACAGTACCTTCTGCATAATTTAACACAGCCTTTTTTCCAAAAAAACTGTATATTTTTGAATATATAAATAAAAAATTGCAAAAAAATGTTGTGAATTTTCATTACAATTGAAAAAAATCATCTTTAATAACTGAACTAAAATATTGTAAAATCCCTGTGTTAAGTTGTAGGCCATATTCCAATAAATAATCTGTAAAAAGTTCAACTTCCTACCTCAAATACTTTGTGAGGAAAGATGTAATTTATAAGCGTTATTTTAACATTGCAAGTATAGGGCGTTCCGGAGCCCCTTAAAGTCATCTGCTTTTTCAAACACGTGGTTATCAATCTGCATGTTTTCCTAACTTTTTGTCTTCTAATTTCTTTCTACCCCCATGAATTTTATTTTTCCGTCTCTTGCCTCTAATCCGGCTCCCTATGCTTTTATGTGAAAAGTTGTGGAATTTTCTCCATCCGCTTTCACTACCCATTTCTATTCTTCCACTGACACTGTTAAAAGATTTGTAATATTCTGTAGTATTCAAAATATCAGTATTTTCTCCCTCAACATTTCTCTGTCTATGCTTTGGAAGGCTTTCTTAAGTCCAACAAGCGGTATTACCATTAATAACCTGTAGGCTTTCACGGCCGGCGTCTTCATAAGTTAAAACTTCCGGGCTGAGAGGCCGTGGTCCATCTGTAAAACTACTTCCTCCTGACGTCTCATTGCCAACCGCGGACGTCATCTTCCGAGGTGAGTAAACGACTGGCTGCCAGGCCGTGGAGGTCCCGTTGAGTTGTTTTGGGGGAGGAGACCGAATAGCGAGGTCTTTGGTCTCATCGGATTAGAGAAGGATGGGGAAGGAAGTCGGCTGTGCCATTTTCAAAAGAACCATCCCGGCATTTGCCTGAAGAGATTTAGGGAAAACACGGAAAACCTGAATCAGGATGGCCGGACGCGGGAATGAACCGTCGTCCTCTCGAATGCGAGTCCTGGTGGAGGTCCCGTTAATGTAGAGCGCATAGAGGGCACCGCCATACGTCTCGTGGAATTGACGTATCGGTATATGGATGACACTTTTGAGGTATGGAATCACGGCGAAGGGGAACTGTGTGGTTTCTTGGTGCACGTAAATAGTATTAATCCAAAGATACAATTTACTCTGGAGAAAGAGAGCAATGAACAACAAAATTTTAACGATGTATCAGTAACTGAACGGGTAGATGGGAGTCTAGAGCATAAAGTGCATAGAAAAGATAGACACACGGACCGTTACCTCTCTAAGGATTCGAACCATCATCCCAGGCAGAAGAGAGGTGTCGTTAAAACATTGGTGGACAGAGCTAATAGGATCTGTGAGCCGGTTTATTTACAAGATGAACTAAATCATTTGCGAACGGACTTTAAGAAAAATGGATACACTGACAACGACATATACACTCCTGGAAATGGAAAAAAGAACACATTGACACCGGTGTGTCAGACCCACCATACTTGCTCCGGACACTGCGAGAGGGCTGTACAAGCAATGATCACACGCACGGCACAGCGGACACACCAGTAACCGCGGTGTTGGCCGTCGAATGGCGCTAGCTGCGCAGCATTTGTGCACCGCCGCCGTCAGTGTCAGCCAGTTTGCCGTGGCATACGGAGCTCCATCGCAGTCTTTAACACTGGTAGCATGCCGCGACAGCGTGGACGTGAACCGTATGTGCAGTTGACGGACTTTGAGCGAGGGCGTATAGTGGGCATGCGGGAGGCCGGGTGGACGTACCGCCGAATTGCTCAACACGTGGGGCGTGAGGTCTCCACAGTACATCGACGTTGTCGCCAGTGGTCGGCGGAAGGTGCACGTGCCCGTCGACCTGGGACCGGACCGCAGCGACGCACGGATGCACGCCAAGACCGTAGGATCCTACGCAGTGCCGTAGGGGACCGCACCGCCACTTCCCAGCAAATTAGGGACACTGTTGCTCCTGGGGTATCGGCGAGGACCATTCGCAACCGTCTCCATGAAGCTGGGCTACGGTCCCGCACACCGTTAGGCCGTCTTCCGCTCACGCCCCAACATCGTGCTGCCCGCCTCCAGTGGTGTCGCGACAGGCGTGAATGGAGGGACGAATGGAGACGTGTCGTCTTCAGCGATGAGAGTCGCTTCTGCCTTGGTGCCAATGATGGTCGTCGTATGCGTGTTTGGCGCCGTGCAGGTGAGCGCCACAATCAGGACTGCATACGACCGAGGCACACAGGGCCAACACCCGGCATCATGGTGTGGGGAGCGATCTCCTACACTGGCCGTACACCACTGGTGATCGTCGAGGGGACACTGAATATGGCACGGTACATCCAAACCGTCATCGAACCCATCGTTCTACCATTCCTAGACCGGCAAGGGAACTTGCTGTTCCAACAGGACAATGCACGTCCGCATGTATCCCGTGCCACCCAACTTGCTCTAGAAGGTGTAAGTCAACTACCCTGGCCAGCAAGATCTCCGGATCTGTCCCCCATTGAGCATGTTTGGGACTGGATGAAGCGTCGTCTCACGCGGTCTGCACGTCCAGCACGAACGCTGGTCCAACTGAGGCGCCAGGTGGAAATGGCATGGCAAGCCGTTCCACAGGACTACATCCAGCATCTCTACGATCGTCTCCATGGGAGAATAGCAGCCTGCATTGCTGCGAAAGGTGGATATACACTGTACTAGTGCCAACATTGTGCATGCTCTGTTGCCTGTGTCTATGTGCCTCTGGTTCTGTCAGTGTGATCATGTGATGTATCTGACCCCAGGAATGTGTCAATAAAGTTTCCCCTTCCTGGGACAATGAATTCACGGTGTTCTTATTTCAATTTCCGGGAGTGTATATCGAGCACTTCATCCCAGAAGAAAAGTGTCTGTCAACATTCAGCAACATCAACTGTCAGCTGGAAAAGTTTTTCTTCCATTTATTCGCAATATTACGGACCGTATTGGGAAAGTTCAGGCCAAGATTGATGTTAATACAATCTTTAGATCCACGAGACGGTTAGTGAGTGTTTAAGATCGGCAAAAGACGCACGACACCCCTTAGCAACTCCTGGAGTGTAAAAAATTCCGTGTAGCTGTGGGAAGGTTTATACAGGAACAACGAAAAGAAGTGTCAATACCCGCTTAACCGAACACAAAAGGAACTGTCGACTAGGACATACCGACATATCAGCTGTAGCGGAACATGCTTTTAAAGACGATGATCATGAAATAAAATTTAGTGAGACGAGCGTGCTAGCCAGGTAATTGCACTACT